>NC_138079.1:65562500-68535000 GCF_964212035.1 Myotis nattereri
TCCAGTAGGTGAGGTCCCTCGGCCTGGCCTGTGGGCATCAAGCTGAAACCAGCTCTCTGACATCCCCAAAGGGTCCCGGATTGCAAGAGGGCAGTTCTTGGGTGACATACCCCAGAATCGGGCTCCCTCCTCTCTGGTTCTGGGTCCATCACCCGAGAATCACAGCTGCCAAATCATGGCAGCTTGGCAACTCCTGCATTGAGTGTCTGCCCTCCTGGTGGTCAGTGCGTGTCATAGCTACTGGTTGGATGGTTGAACAGTTGGACGGTTGCTTAGGATTTTATATATAGACTAGAGGCCTGGTGCACAAAAATTTGTGCACTCGCGGGGAAGGGAGGTCCCTCAGCCTGGCCTGTGCCCTCTCGCAGTCTGGGACCCATCAGGAGATAACGACCTGCTGGCTTAGGCCTGCTCCCGGGTGGCAGAGGGCAGGCCCAATCCATAGGTGCAGCCCCTGGTCGGGCTCAGAGCAGGGCCAATTGGGGAGTTGGGGCGCCGCCCCCGGTCATGCACAGAGCAGGGCGATCGGGAGGTTGTGATGCCACCCTCAGTCACGCTCAGGGTAGGACCGATTGGGGGGTTGGGGCACCTTCCCCTGTCACAGTCAAGGCAGGGTCGATGGGGAGGTTGCGGCGCCACCCCCTGTCACGCACAGAGCAGGGCCAATCAGGGGGTTGAGGCACTGCCCCCTGTCACTCACAGAGCAGGGCCCATCAGGGGGGTTGGGGCGCTGCCCCCTGTCACGCACAGAGCAGGGCCCATCAGGGGGTTGGGGCGCCGCCACTGTCACACTCAGGGCAGGGCCAATGGGGAGGTTATGGCTCTACCCCATCACACACAGAGCAGGGCCCGTGGGGGGCAAAGGGGGGGTGGGGGTTGGAGCGCCGCACCCTGTCACACACAGAGCAGGGCCGATCAGGGGGTTGGGGAGCTCCTCCCTATCAGGCACAGAGCAGGGCTGATCAGCGGGTTGGGGCGCCTTCCCCTGTCACGAACAGAGCAGGGTGGATAGGGAGGTTGTGGCCCCGCCCCCTGTCACACAAAGAGCCGCAGGGCAATCAGGGGGTTTGGGCGCTGCCCCCTGTCACGCTGATCCCGGTGTTAAGAGGCATATTACCCTTTTACTATATAGGGTAGAGGTCTGGTGCACGGGTGGGTGCCTGAAGGGTGTCCTGGATCAGGGTGGGGGTCCCCACTGGGGTGCCTGGCCAGCCTGGGTGAGGGACTGAGAGCTGTTTGCAGCTGGTCACACACCCTTCAGGGTGGGGGTCCCCACTGGGGTGCCTGGCCAGTCTGGGTGAGGGGCTGAGGGCTGTTTTCAGGCTTGGGGTGACTGAAGCTCCTAACCGCTCCTTTTTTTCTTTTTTCTTTTTTTATTCTGGGCCAGCTTTAGCTTTGAGGCTTGGCTCCAGCTCTTAGGCCTCTGCTGCTGAAAGTAGGTTTCTGGCCTTTGCTTACAATGTTGTGATCCTGCTGGCTGAAGCCCGGCGGACTAAAGCAGGTTTCTGGGGTTTTGTTTAGCTTCTATATTTGTTACATAGTTGCTTAGACTTGCAGCTCAGAGGCCTGCAGTGGCAGGCGGGAACGTTGGAGTCCTCCGTCACTGAAGCAAGCAAGCCTCATGTTAGCTTCAAGCTGCCTGGCTGCCAGCCACCATCTTGGCTGGCAGTTAATTTGCATATCACCCTGATTAGCCAATGGGAAGGGTAGCGGTCTTACGCCAATTACCATGTTTCTCTTTTATTAGATAGGATAGATACCCAATTAGTACCTATTGTGTTCCTTTCACTGTAACTAGGATGATTTTATTTGAAGATGCAATCTTATGCACTAAAGTAAAAACAGAAAATGGATGTTTTCTTGAAAGCCAATTCTAATTGCTTATTTGTTGCTAGCTTTCCCATGCGCAGTGGGAAAATGTTGTGACTGACTGGTGATATTTTCCTTATATACTGAAGGATCATTACTACTCTAAATATATGTGATAAAATTTCACTAGTGGAATAATGGACATTACTGCACAGTATTTGTCAATGTAAGTTCTACACACTGTTGGTTTGCTGCCTACATATACATGTAGTTTATGCTAGGGAACCTTTAAGGTCAATGTGTTACACCAGAAGGGTTGTTATGGGATGCCAAAATTTTTCTTAATTCCAATTCAATAATACTTAGAAGGAAGATAAGGGTCACTAACATAGTCAAAGATTTTTTACAAAATGGTCACTCAATGCCTAAGATACTGAGAAACTAGGCTACTCCTCCAAGTTGACACGGTCTTCCATTTACTGTGCTTTTCCAAAAAATGGCCATCTCACTTCTCTTCAAGTAGAATAAATACTGGGCACTCTCTGGAGATTCCATATAGTAGCAACCTCACAAGAAGTATGTTTTGGAAAGGTTCCTTAAAAAACAAAAAACAGTTCAAATAATGCTCTCATAAGTACCTTTTGTATTTATAGGTAACTTGACACAAAATCTCTATTTCCTGTGGATATTTGTTTTGTAGACAATAGGTGATGAAAAAGTTGGCATGTTGTATGTGTATATGGTGGGGAATGCTTCATTTGGGAATAAGTAAGAATATTATAGAAAAAGATATACTTAGTATATATATGACCTATGTGTCTCTAAAAAAAACAATACACAAACGTTCATTTCCTAAACCATGTTCACCTGCTGTCCCTTGGATAACTTCAGCTTAATTTCACACTTAATAATCTTAAAGATTAGAGTGCTTAATTACATCAGTTACTACTGATTGCTTTGGAAATGAAAAATGGATATCTAATATAAAGTCATTAATATTATACTTGATGGATTGGTGTTATTATTCATAATAATTCAGACTCTTGGGCCCTCATCTGATTTTAACATGATAAAATGAAATAATTATTGCCTCAAGGAAACAGTTTGGTGCATCATAAACATATTAATGCATTCAACAAATATTGAATAAGTGCCTATTATATGCTAAGTTTCCTCAAGAAGGTCATAGTCTGGTGGACAACACAGATACTGCACTAACACAGCATCTTAATCAATGTGAATAGGATACTGTGGGAGCACAGCCTGCTGGTTAGGGAGCCATGTAGAGGGGCAGACAGCTGAGCTGAACCTAGTAGTTTTCCAGGCAGAGAAAGACAAGGTCATTCCAGGCAAGGAAATAAAGGCAAACTGGCATCAAAGAGCATGGTGTATTTGGAGAAAAACATATAATTCTGTGTGGCTGGAACATTGAGTACATGTTGGAGAGACATAGGGATGAGGTTGCAAAGCAGACTGTCCAACTTGTGGACGTTAAATGTTATACAAAAGAGTTTAGACTTTATCCTTTTGCAGTGGGATCCCAAAGAAGGGTTTCAAGAGATGTACTGACATAATCAGATTTGTATTTCATAAATGGAACTCTGGCAACCACAGGTAGGAGGAATTGGCAGGTGAAGAGTCTGGAGTCAGGGAAACTAGCTAAGACTCTATTTTGGAAGACTAAGTGAGAGATAATTATTTTGAACCTGTTCCTCCCAGATAGTTTGACACCCACTAGCCCATAAAGACAATGTTTCTTGATACCTCTGGCTTCTTTCCCATCTGTATCCACATATATCAAGTTCTCTTTGGGGTTTTGACCTTTGATTCAAGATTCTGACTCTTTATATTCACTCTTTCTGGCTTCTAAGCTCAGTTCCTTCTCAATGGATGAGTTCAGAAAGCAAATACTAGTAAATACCTAGTGTCTTATTTTGTGAATCCAGACCTTACCTGAACTCTGCTCCTGCACTGAGGGCTAATACCCCATTCATCCTGCTATTCCTCTGTGTTAGAGGACAGAGGAGCTGGATATTAAATAGCTATTTAATTTGCCCAACCTATTTCTGGTTCTTTAAACTCAGCTACCTCACCCACATACTATGCCATGGACTACATGAACTCCCATGGGAAACCATAGATGAGTTATTGATTACTATATCAGCTCTTACTGCTCTGGATTGGGTGTATAACGTTGAGAAAGATAACTTACTAGAGGATGAGAACCTTACCCAAAGGAATCTAGACAAATACTTATGATCAGCCTTGCCACCCTGGAAAATTCCCCTAGATCTTATATTGAAACCAGGTGAAAACTTAGATGTTGCCATGACAATGGAGAAGCAAATGCCCCAAATTAAGGTAAATTCCTTTAACATAAAAGTATCACTCAAGGACTCTAGCCCAACTCAGGCAAAGGGTGAGAATCTCACAGACAGGGCCAGAAAGCAATACCACCTTCACGGTCAGTCAAAAGGTACCCAAACTGAAATAGATGGGGTCAGCCATGTGGACTTCCTGATATAGAGCATTAGGCAAGCCCAAACAATTGGAAGTTCATTTGAATGAGCCATGAGCTACCACCTAAACACTTTAACCTGAAAGTGAATGCAAAGACATGTTGGCACAGAGCCATTCTCTCCCTCTATGTCCCTGATCCCTCCCTCTCCCTAGCCTAAGCTACTTTAGGAGAAAACATGGATTAGGAGTGTAACCAAGTTCTCTTTGTCTCCAAAGCCTAGCTATACCCATATGAATATATTGGAAAATTGCATGGAGGAACTCAAACTTTTATGGCTCTGTTGGATATAGGTGCCAAATTCACCACCCTACCAGTTCCATGATGGATGGGGACATCAGGATTCTACTAATAAAAAGTGGCTGGGCCTAAAGTGGGGAACGAAAGCTAATGTGACTTTATGGGTGAGGCACTTTGGACCAATTTAATTCACTGTTGTTGCTACTTCTACATCTGAAACTACAGTAAGAATTAATATGTTATATGCTTGGATTGCTTTGTTGCATAAGAGCCAGAAGGTGTTCTCCTGCTCAGGAAGACCTGCATGTAAAGACGTGCTAGTGAAACATATAAATTGCTTTCCAACTATCTTTGTAGTCCATCCCAAGTGGGGCCCAACTAACTTAATGGCCTCTATAAGCTTCAAGTCTCTATGACTGATGATTTTGCTTATTGGAGCCTCTGGGAAAAGGTGCCTCCATCTAGAAGCCCCTATCTGGAAATACTCCCTATTTATGGACTGATCACTTCTCTGAAAAGGTTACTGAAAAGCAGCTATTAGCTTGCTACAGAGCTCTTGTTGACCCTGAACACCTTGCCCCTTATAACTCCTGAGATTGATAATTCCACTTTTGGGTCCATCAACTCATACTCAACAACTAACAAGGTATGAAGAGCACATCAAGCCTTGCTTGTCAAATAAAATGGCATATTCAGGAACACAGCCAGCCTGGCCCAAGCAGGATCTTGGCTTTACATGAAGAAATGGCAACTCACTTTCTGGGGAAAACTTTATTCCCCACTACACTGCCTAAGGCAAAGCCACTAGCTCAACGGGATGGTCAGTGCATGAGGCTCCCCTAAATGACTGGGCCTGGTGCACTGGTGGCTCAGCTAAGCTAAAACCAAATGGTGTCCCCTGTGCTGTCATTACTTCAACCTCAGTGCCATCAAAAGCAGACATGGTCGCTATTCTCAGTAGGCAGGACTCAAGGCTGTTCTTACAGCTCTGACCAATATTCCCTTTGATGAACCTTGTTCTACTTTATTGATTCTGAGCTGTTGCCAATGGCCTAGGTGTTTAGTCAGCCCCTCTTTGTGGATGTGAACAGTGAAAAGCAGCAGCTGCTGGTTCAACCATCTGGCTTGCTCATGTAGAAACTCCCAGTAAGGGCTTGTTTAACTAGAATTAAACTGCTGATGAGCTTGCACCATCCAGATTGCTACTATTTCTGTCTAGATACATGATCTTACCAGATACAGCAACATATCCACTATCACAGACTGGGCAAAAAGCAAAGAACATTTTTTTTCTGATGCCAAGGCTACCATTCATTGTAGAGCTGTGACTCCTCACAAAAGCTGGCTTGTTAGTCTCGAGGTGAAGGAAGCTACACCATATACGCATAGACTCTATCCTGGCAAACTGACTACACTGGATCTTTTAATTCCTCTTGGGCTATTAGTGGTCCCTCTTCTCAGCTGACACATTCACAGATTCCTATGCTCCTGTTACAGTCCCATCAGCCAAGTTTGGTCACACCATTGTGGCCCTGGAAATTAATCTGTGTCATTTTTTATGTTTTTTTAGATTTTGAAAATGCATGACTTTTATTACAAAACCACTCAACAATGGACTGGTTGTCAAGGTATTGTGGAGTGTTAGAATGACCCCACAAAACAATCCAAAGGATTTCTGACTCTACTTACCTCAACTCATGGTCCACATATTTTAGCAAGGGAGTACATTCACTAAATGTGTCCATCGCAGAGAGGAATCATCTCACAGACACTTCCTGGGTAGGGACAAGGAGTTATGTAGATTTACTTTGAAACTTGAAATTTTACTTTGAAAACTTGAAATTTCACCATGACAATTTCTAGAAATGACAACTTTTTCCCCCCCTAATGGCAACCTCAGGCCAACATGGTTGGTGTACTCTCTGGGTGGCAGCCAGACAAAAGGGGTCTAGTAAATTCAAACTTAATTCTGGTGCCATCTTCTGGTTTTCTTTATAGATCTGACATGGTCTTAGATCATGATCATAACAATAATGGCCACATAGTTGAGTACACTACTTGCTAAGAGGCCCATGCAGAACAAAGTGTTGGACACAAAGGACCTAAGTGTTATAACTCTTTGCCCTCTTGCACTGAAACCTTCTAGATCAGGGGTGGGGAACCTTTTTCTGCCAAGGGCCATTTGGATATTTATAATATCATTCAAGGACCATACAAAATTATCAACTTAAAAATTAGCCTGTTCTATTTGGTCAAACATTTAATTAACTCACCCTTAATGCCTTAGCAGGGCCACCCCAAATGATTTTCCAGATCTTATATGGCCCTGGGGCTGGATGATCCCTATCCCTGTTTTAGATGCAAGATCTAAGGGTTAGAAGGGGATAGCTTGAAACAAGGTAAAGTTACAGCTACCGAAATAGGGCATACTGATTTTGTGGCTGTGGAGGGAGAGCCATAACCCTGGCCTACATGGAAGAAACACATTAGACCTTGGTAGGTACAGGAGAAGGAGGGACATTAATGGATCTTTGTCTTTCAATATTACCCTCAGGAAGGAAACTGCCCTAGTCCATGGCCTAGCTCTCCCTGACAGTTGGAAGCATTTTAAATGTAATTAACTGCCAGGTCTGACATTCTCCACCATACAGCTCTAACCTTGATTAGTTAGCATTCCTTTAACCTTACTAAGAAATCTCAGAAACAGCAAGGGAAGGCCCCAGTTCTGCACTTTCCTTACAAAAAACTTGCTGGCACTTCCAGATCGTTACCACTCCCACTGCCACAGGTACTAGTCATTTCATGGGCTGGACAACAGCCAACTAGATGGTGCCATGGATAAGTAAGTCAGATTGGACTCCCTCAGGCAGTTCATCCAAAACAAGGATTATACTCAATTACTGTAAGTAAAGTTGGAGCCCTAAGCTGACAATGAAGACACAATTGGAGGCTCTGTCAGCCTGTGACTCTGACTGAAGTAGGCCCCACTAGGAGGGCCCCAGTGATTGCAAAGAGCAATTACTTCCCCAGGACTGTACTTTTTTGTGAAAGCCAGGCATTAATTTTCCTTTTCCTTAAAACACAATGTTTTGCACCTTAGAAATGGTCATAAGAGGCCTGAAAGTGCTGAAAGAAACATCACTTTCAGATAATACAGCCCTCAGACAAGTACAAAGACCGCTCCAAAATAAGGCTACTTTCGTTACTCAGGGAAAATTCTCAGAGGGAAACTGACTTGTTATTTATGGGCACCCTCAGTACAGTTTTCCCTACACGTGAATCCTTCAATTACAAAAGACAATACAAAAAATTGTCCCTGACTTTCACTGAACTGGTCAATACACCACTTTAGAGCTGCAAGGCATTTGGGTCAGTCTCAATTCATAGGCCAGAGTTGTTTTGGATGGCAGAATTGTCCTAGACTCCTTTCCTTCTAGCAGGCCAACACAGAATTTGTCCAATTGCTAATAAATCCTGCTGTACCTGCACTAAAGCCTCAGGCCACGCAATTCAAAGAGAAACCACCTGACTTTTTACAGTAGACACTGATGGTTTGTGGGATATGTAAAGCTAGGTGGGTCTGAGACCCTGGGGATGCAACTGAAGTTGGCATTGCAGGATGGCCTCATCCTGTTGTCTGCAGTCCTGATGATAGTATCCATAATTAAATGCTGGATATGACTATTCGACAAATTTGGTCCCAATCTCTGTGAGTCAGATTAATCCGATTAGCTGATGGAGTGGACTATTCATGAGAAAAGTCATCAGAAGCAAGATGGTATAGAAATAAATGGTAGTATTAATAGGGAAGCAATATACTATGGGTCCCTTTAATTTCTGCGTGTCTCATGAGTAGAGGTACTGACTACTTTGTTTCAGATTATCTTTTGAAGGATACTTGTATGTGTTGGTTTAGCAGGCAGCTTTGGGCAATAGAGATAGTGTCTCCCTCTGGGGGAGTGGCAGGTAGCTTTAATGACATTATAAAAGATTGGAATTCCTGGGCTTCAGGTTCCTCTTCCATCACACTGTGAGAACAAATGTCGCCTGCCTTCTTTGTGTTGCCCTGTGGGTATCGGGGTTTAGGAAACCAGTGCAAATGCTGCCACTCTGGCTACTCTTCTTGCCATGAGTTATCAAGTTCTTTGACCCTAATCTGGGAGTTTCATGTCTTTAGTCTGCATCCATGAAACTAACTGGTGAGATTAGTTAGTATGGCAAATTTCAGACCCTCACAGTTCTTAACAGCTATGCGATGGCAGTTTAACAGATTCACTATCAAACACTGACTTTCATTAATTCTGTTACTGATCTATCTCCATGATCCTTCAAAAAGTAGAATCATGATTTTGTGGTTGAAGAACAAAGATATGAAATGGTTATTTCAAAGTAAAATATTTTAAGTGCCAGGAAGGATTGACACCAGGTCATGGATTAGTGTAAGAAAATGATAAATGCACTAATATTTGGAACCATATCCAAGCTGTTAAACTATTTTAAGGTTCCCTAATACATTCCAGCTGTAGAAGTTTTCCTTTTTTTCTTTATATGTACTTTTTTTCTACTTATGCATATACTTAGATAGACAATGAGGTTGAAAAGGTATTTGGTGGAATATCAGGAAACCTGAGTTCAAGTACGAGTTTTGCCAATTACTAGCCATGGGACCTTAGATGGTTACCTTCCACTCCTTTAAAATGTGTACTAGGGTTAGCAAAGTAAATGGGTCTTGCTAGATTATTTTAAAGTTAAACCCCAGTTCTTATTTCCAATGAATGATAGAAAGAATTTATAGTCAAGATGGGTAATTATGAGGGTTTATTTTTCTTTTTCCTGTTTATTTTAGAAGTTTCTGACACTGGAATAAAGATTTCCACAACCATCTATTTGTCTTTGCCCTTGTGAGCACAATCTGTTTTAACCATCCTTGAATTAGGATTTATGTTCCAAGAAGGTACCT
Source organism: Myotis nattereri (assembly GCF_964212035.1). Classification (NCBI taxonomy): domain Eukaryota; kingdom Metazoa; phylum Chordata; class Mammalia; order Chiroptera; family Vespertilionidae; genus Myotis; species Myotis nattereri. Next base: position 65,572,028 of record NC_138079.1, read on the forward strand.
CCTGTGAAATGAAATGCAAGAGAGGAACATTCCTTGCACAGAAGGTTTTTTCATTTGCTGCCTTCACCGCACACAGCCATCTTTCCTTTGGCCAGGACACTACAGAAACAGGAAAGTTGGTGGATTTCCTATTCAATACATGACACGACCTTGCCAAGGGTCATGCTGTCCTTGCCAGAACTGGCCACAGGAGAAACACACCCATTGGCTTAGACTATCATAGGGATTTTCCTGGGCACAGTTTAGTAATACTAGTATAGGTAATAAGATAGTCTCATTTATTCATTCATTCATTTGTCTATTCAATTCAAGCTTTTAGGACCTACTACAGCTAGCCACTATAGTAGTGGCTACAGCTAGCCACTAATATAATGCACATATTATTAATAGAATCTTGTACCTGCCCACAAGGATCCCACAATCACTTGAGGGAGCAAGTTTGCCAGCAGATAATCACAATCTATTTGACACTAGGTGAAATTAGAAGGATGGAATGACCAGCTTATCTGTGGGAGTTTTAGAAAGCTTCCCAGAGGAGAAGCTGCTGAGCTGAGACTTAGAGGCATAGAAATAGTTAAGAATGAGAGGATAACCCTAGCTTGTTTGGCTCAATTGACTGAAGGATTATAGGTTGCATTCTGGTCAAGGGTGTGTACTTTGGTTGCAGGCTGGATCCCCTGCCGTGCCATGTGGGAGGCAACCAATAGATGTCTCTCTCTTTCACATCAATGTTTCTCTCTGTGTGTCTCTCCCCCTCCCTTATGCTCTCTTTAAAAAATCAATGGAAAAATATCCTTGGGTGAGGATTAACAATAACAAAAACAGAATGAGAGGATATATAAGCAAAAATACTGCACATAAAAGCAAGAAAGAGAAGCGAACCAAGATAGAATATCAGATGGTTCAACATGGCTGAAATATAGCTTTAGGGTTGCAAGCATCAGGAAGTGAAGATGGAGAGGAAGGAAGGAGAATTCTAAGGCAAAAGGGGAAGGGGGCTTTAGAGATTTGAAACACTTGAGCCAGTTTATATGCTGAATAGAAGGAGTGGGTGGAAAGGCTAAAGATAGAGGAGATCATCGCTAAATCAAGATCTTAGAAAAATTAGGAGGAGATAGTTTCTAGACAGAAGATGAGTGGAAATTGAAAATGGGTCCCTTGTTCCTCTTAGAAATATGAACAAAGAGAAAATAGATGCAGATGAAAATAAATGAAAGAGAAGTGTGGGAAGACAGGAAGTCAGGCATCCTGGCCCGAAGAGCTGGGGAGGAGATAAAGTTCCTGCAGACTGGGTGGTCAGCAATTCAAATGCTTATTCATTCAGTCATTCCCTCCTTCCATCATTCAAAATAATACAATGATGAACTAGACACTGATTCTCCTTCCAAAGAATTTATAATCCAGTTCAAATAAAAAGCACAAACCTTGGTAGGTAATACATTCTTAGTATAAGTTTATAGAATGAATAATAAATAAGTTCCAAAAGAAAGAGATGACATGATTAGAACAGAAGAGAAAGGAATATTTTCTGTATTGTGTGAGCCCTGAAGAATGAGTGGATCTGAGTATCTGTATTCAAGTGAGACTAGTAGCAAGTGAGGAAGGTCACCCTTTGCAAAAGGAACACATGAGCAAAAATATGGTGGTGGGGAAAGGTAGGAGCTAAGGCAGAGCATAGCAAATCTTCCCTGAGGCATGTGCAGCAAAATAACATTTGAAAACAATGACACAAGTCTTTCGTTTCTGAAGTTCCCTTTGGCCCTCCACATCAATATGAGTGGCCTTGAGTAGGAGACAATACACTTCAAACAGAAGCCAGTGTTAAAGTAGAAATAGGTGGTGGGGAGTAGGAATACAGTTCCTTGAATCTTTTAGAGCCCCAGAGCTGAGGAAGAGACCATCCTAAATTCTCTTATGTCCCACAAGGTGTTGGCAGTGGTTGTGAATGGATCATTTGACCTAGAAATTCCTATCAGCTGGGACACGGAGGACACAGTTTGCAAAGGCCTGGTGACCAAGCAGCAGAGAGAACATGTACATTTCAGTTGTGGCTGCAGCTGGAAAAGGGGGCTCCTATGTTTTTATTTGTGAAATCTGGCCAATCAGATGCCTCTTCCTGGTGCTAGGACAACACAAAGAACTCCCTCCACCCTAACCCCCAAGTCTGTCCCATCTCTGGGGAAAGGGAAGGACTGACAGAAAGGAGAGAGATCTAAATTTGATTTAAACCAACAAAGGCTAAGAATCCAGAAGGGACTAATTTATTTTGACTGGCAAGATTTGGTTTTCTGACAATAATGGAAATTTCAGTTTGCTTATAGGGAAATAAAATTTCATTTTTTTTACCCCTAAGTTTATGTCTGTGAAATTCAGATATTATTAAAAGTAAATTTAAAAAGTCAATATAAGCACAAGATCTTGGTTTCTAAATACATTTCCGAATGCAAGGAACCAGTGTTTCATGGAGAAATGACTCAAGATCTGAGCAGGAAGATATAGGTGAGTTTGGGATATATTGCTGTGTCAAAAAGCAAGAATGTGTTCCAGGATTGATGAGATTGTATCAAAAGGAAACTGGAATCATATTGAAGGGGATTCCATAGTCCAAGTTGTGAAAATTCAGGCATCAAAAGAATAATGATTTAAGTTGGTTGAAAGATAGTCTGTATATGAATAAAAATTCCTTGAGTTCACAATATTTTAAAAAATAAAACAATAAAAAGTAATTTGTCATCATTTATGACAGTTATTAAGTCAATTTCTGCTTTTAAAACTGGAAATTAAAGGAAGAGGTAATTTATCTCCCCTTTCCAATAAGCAGTCATAGCAACCAAATGCTCTGAGTTAAACAGGAGACCTCTAGCTTATAGAATAATGACAACTATTTATGTGTAAGGACTGACAAAATTGGGCAATAGCTATCTTACAATCTCTGGTGAAATAGTTTATTCCAGCAAGCACTATTAATTGCTATTGAAACCATTTGACGAATTGTTGGTGAGAGAGGGCATGTTCACATGGGGACAAAGTAACCCTATGAGGATTATTTTCTGATCATAAGGAGAAAAACATTGTTTTACCATGAAAGAATCAGGGTCATGCCTTCAATCCAGTGGCCAAACCTAAATCACTAGTAGTATACAAAATAATACTGTCTACTGCCATATGTAGTAACATTACCATGTAATCTTGCTGGGAAAGCTTAATTTTAATTTGGTTAAAATTTAACCAAATTTTTAGAGTCTGAATTTTAGATTAGAGAAAATATAGAGGCTGGAGCAGTGATACCCAAAAGAAACAATATGTTGCCACATATGTAACTTGAAATTTTCTAGGAAACATGCTTAAACAAGTGAAATGAAACAGTAAAGTTAATTTTAGTAATTAATAACTTTTATTTAACCCAACATTTGTAAAATACTATCATTTCAACATATAATCAATAATAAAAATAATTAATCATAATCAATAATAATAAGTTATTAATGAGATTTTTACTTTCTTTTTATTTGTACTATGTCTTCTAAATTTGGTATGGACTTCACAGTACAGCACACCTCAATTCACACAGTATACACTTCCAGTGCTTAATAGTTAGTGGCTGCCATATTGGATAGCACAGGGCGAGAGGAATAAGCTAAACAACACTGTGATGGTTGGTTTTATGTGTCAACTTGTCTAGGCTATACTACAGTACCTAATTTTCAACCAAACACTCACTTAGGTGTTGCTGTTTTATAGATGTGGTTAACACCTACAATCACTTGACTTTAAGGAAAGGAGATTATCTTTGATAAGGTGGTTGGGCCTCATGCAATCAGTTGCAAGGCCTTAAGAGCAAAACAGGTGTTTGGGGGGGGGCGTTTAAGGAAGGAGATCCTGCCAGAGAATTTCTAGCCTGCGAGCCTTCCCTTCAGATTTCAGACTTGCCAGCTCACACAATCCCATAAATCAATTCCTTGAATTACAATGTACACATACACACATTCTCTCTCTCTCTCTCTCTCTCTCTCTCTCTCTCTCTCTCTCTCTCTCTCACAAGATATCTACCTATCATCTATATGTGTATATATGAACATATGAGAAATAATTGGACATATTAGAAATAATTGAAAATTTTTTAACATGAACTTAGATAATTAAGGAGCTACTGTCAATTTGATAGGTGGGATAATGTAAATGTGTCAATGGAGAAAAATGTCCACTGTTTTAGCAATACCTTCTGAAGTATTTAAAGATGAGATTTCATGATGATGCTGGATTATACTCTATTGACTAAATCTACATGAAACCATAACCTTTAGTAAAATGAAGGAAACATAACTAGCCTTCATCTTTATTGACATAAATTATGTTATCTCCAGCATAACAAGTGATAATTAAGAAGGTATTAACCTAATACATAACAGTTTTATTGCATGATAAATCAGTTTTAAAAAATTTAATTAAGAGGGGGTCTATGACTATGTTGCAGTTAGCTCCTACTAGCTGGGGAATGAGAGACATTCTACTTCTAAGGCATTGAGGGCAATGGCCAGACCATAGGAGGTGAGGTGCATGACTAGAAATGTGAGTTTTTCCCACTTGGCCCATATTTCCACATGACATCCAAGGACATCATGCCTCAGAATTATAACTCTTTCAAATCATCTATAAAACCAATATTTTGGCTTTCTGTATTGTTTTCTTAAGAGTACAGATGTTCTGGCCAAGTTACAGTGTGTTCTTACCAAGATTCTCCCGTACAACTAAAACAGCAAGATTAAATTGTAAGTGTTTATGGCCTTGCTGTTATAGTGACTATTATTGCTATGGTAATAGTCTAGATCTTACTCATTTGTGGATTATAGAGAACAACATAGACTGATGAAAAGGGACAGACCCAAAGACTGAGAAACAGCGATCAGGCTATCAATCCCCAGAAGGAAAGTTGGGGAGGGCGGGGGTAAGGGGAAGAGATCAACCGAAGGACTTGTATACATGTATATAAGCCAAACCAATGGACATGGACAACAGGGGGATGAGAGTATGAGTGTGTGTGTGGGGGGGAGGTTGGGGGTTAATGGGGGGGATGTGGACACATTTGTAATACCTTAACTAATAATAATAATAATAAAATAGTCTATATATTGTAAAAAAAAAACCCCACAAAAACCATAATAGCCCAGCATATGACATTATTTTATAAAAGTCTTTTTTTATAGGTAGAAGATAAATTTATTTTATTATTATGAATTATAAATAAATATTTGTATATCTACTATGTACTTGGTCCAGTGAGATTAGAACAATATTTTCCTAGTACGAGCATCTTATGAACTGCTTAATGGCTTGAATGGCATGCTGCAAAGTTGTTTCACATACATGATCCTATCTGAACCTTATGCAACCCTGTAGAGTTGGTAGGTTAGGTGTTCTTAACTCATCCATTCAAGGTCAACAACCTTTTATCCAATGCCTACAAATTGCCATTATACAAAAATACAAAGATGAGTAGGAACAATACTTCTATTTAACTCCACAGAACATAATCCAAGGAGATGAACATGTAAGCAAGAATATATAGTAGTGATGTTTATAGGAAAACCTGTGTACCAAATAAAATATGGTTGCAGACCCAGTCCAGTTTGTGACCACCAATGTAGATGATAATTAAGCAAGGGATTGAAAAATAAAGAGATTTGCCAAATAGAAAAGAGAAAGGACATTTCAGGCTTAAGATACAACAGAAGAAAAAGTAAAGCTAGAATTGTTTTGTGTAGGTTTCTGTGTGATTGAGCTTGAGTGTACAGGGAGGGGTTGGCAAATGTAAGTTTACAGTTGTGAGTATGCAAAACACAGAGTTTATTCTTGTATTATTTATTTATTTATTTATTTATTTATTTATTTATTATTGTATTGTTTATTATTATTCATCTACTTCCCCCGCCCCCGTATGTCATTTATTTTGGGACATGATTTCAAGAAGTGGGTGTAAAAGTCTGGGAAGAGTAAAGCAAAGACAGGAGGAAAGCCAATACATGGGTACATTATCAAATGGGACTCTACTTTGGGCAATCTTGCTGGGACCCTCCAAGGAACAGTATAAAACACACCCTAGAGTTGTCTACCCACAGACTGGGAAATGGGAGTGTTTATCCATCAGCTTCTGTCCTCCACCCATCAAGGGCTGCCCCATGGATTTTTAACTACTGTGTACTTTCAGGTTTGCATCTATGCTAATGTCAAGAAAGAATTCATCATCATCTTGCGTTCCTTCCAGCAAAGTCCCAGAGTAGAAAGCAAGAGACACAGTTGAAGTGCAGGATCGTTAAGTTACACCTGCAGAATGCTGGTCTCTGCAGCACCAGCTGGAATAGGAGGCCAGGCACAAATGGTGGTCTGATACTTTGTGATATGGTTGTGGTGAAAGAGATAACATCTAGAAATGAGGCTAGAAAGTGGACTTGATGAGAAAAGGCCTTGAATTTTGCTTCGTAACCCTAGGGTTCCCTACCCCCTCTCGTTTCATTCCTGAATTATATGAAGATATTTGTTTATGTCAGCAGTTCTCAACCTGTGGTGTGGGTTGAGACCCCTTTGGCGGTCGAATGACTCTTTCACAGGGGTCGCCTAAGACCATCCTGCATATCAGATATTTACATTACAATTCATAACGGTAGCAACATTACAGTTATGAAGTAGCAATGAAAATAATTTTATGGTTGGGTCACAACATGAGGAACTGTATTTAAAGGGCTAGAAGGTTGAGAACCACTGGTTTATGTGATTGTGGGTATGTATGTAGAGTTTCATAGGGCTCGGTGATCCAGAATGAGTAGAAACTCCTACTCTGGGTAATAATCAGAGTAGAGGCAAGAAAATATTGGGTTGGAGTTCACATTTCTACTTTTGCTAATTGCTAATGTTTCATGCATTTTGAAGCTGACAGGATTGGAATGAAGCCTCTGGTTAGCACTCCGTGATTTAGCACTGAAACATACAGGGGCCTCTGGATGGAAAACTCTGGTGTAATCATATTGTTACTCTTAAACATCACTGTTGAGTAGTGATCATTTCTACAGCTCTATATCATCTCATTTCATCTTTGCATGATTCCCATAATAGGTAATGGCGTTAATGCTAGTTTCTGCTTAACTGAACTCATAATCCTCTTCTGTTGTTGAAATATCTTCATATTTTCCTTTTACTAGGGGAAAATGTGTCTGTGCTCCAAATTTTATTAAAATCGAGGCCCTAGAAGTTTGGCTAGTGGAGACATTACAGCCTTTCCCAGGCAAGAATTACTGTAAGGAGTCCAAGTCTCTATAGATGCACTAAGAAGGTGCATGTTTTGCAGAGATGAGGTTATACAGGGATGAGCTTAGAAGTGAAGTTGGGAACAGCCAAAGTAAACCTTGAAAACTCCTCAAGAAGAAACTCTGTGGAAGGACATCAAAATATCTCCCAACTGGTAGAATACAGCCTCCAGCCTCACTGGAGCTGATTTCTCTTCCTCGGTGGAGAGCATTATTTTCAATTGCAAATTAGTTTGCATTGCAAGGACAATTGTCCAAACATCATGGATATAAAAACTGTACAGTCATACTGAGGGATACAAGATGCTTATACTGGGGAGGACAGAAGCACAAGAACAGGAGCTGAGAGTGGCTGAAGGATGGTGAGTCACTCTTCCTCTCCCATCCTCCCTTTCAGGCACTAATTGAGTGGAACTGCAAGAGTAAATAATCTCCTTATTTACGCTGTTGTCACTTTTTTTGCTGAGCTACTTGAATTTACATAAGCTAAATGGAAGCATGAGTGATTAAATAAGAGTAATTACAGCTAACAGTTATTAAACAACTGCATGTTTTAACTAATTTAAGCCACACACCCATTCTAAGAGGGAAGAACTATTATTGTCCTCATTCTGCAGATGGTAAAACTGAGGCACAGAAGGTAAGGTAACTTGCCCTCAGTCACATACCTAGTAACTGGAGGGCAGGTACTATGCCAGGCAGACTGGCTACAGAATCTGTATTCTTAACCAGACTCTGGGATGTGTGTGTGCGTGTATGTGTGTGTGTGTGTGTGTGTGTGTTGGGGTTGGGGGGGGGGGGGAATGAGAAGGGGGAGTACAATCAGTGATGTACTTTAGTGTTCTTTCCTGTGACTCCCCGCTGTACAGTTCAATGCAATTTTTCACCATAAAAATACTGTAAAGATATGGAACTACTTTAATACAATCTTCTGATTACACAGATAAGGAAAATGAATCCCAGACAAAATGAGGTGCCCGATATCCCACTTAAGAGATAAGAAGGTGTAGAAGCTGTATAGTAGCCCCCAAAGATAACCACATCCTAATCCTTGAAACCTGTGAATGTTGCCTTATGTGGTTAAAAAGAAGACTTGCAGATGTTATTAACTTGTGGATTTAAAGAAGATCATCCTAAATTTTCCATATGGGCCCTAAATGTAATCACAGTGTCCTTATAAGAGGAAGGCAAGGTCAAAGAAAGAAGCAGCAGATATGATGATAAAAGCAAGAGGTTGGAGTGATGTGAGTCAAGGAACACAGGTGGCCTCCGGAAGATAGAAAAGGCAAAAACAAACACAGGGATTATCCCTCAAAGCCCCCAGAAGGGACCAGCCCTTGACTTCAGCCCAGTGGAACTGATTTTGGACGTCTGACCTCCAGAGTTGTAAGAGAACAAATCTGCATTGTTTTAAGCCCCTGAATCTGTGATAATTTGTTACAGCAGCCATAGGAGACTAACACAGAGGGCTTTTTGCTGTTGTGTACTGGTTAAACAGTTAACATTTGTTAGGCCACAGTCTAATCTGAGGTGCATTAACTTGAGAAGAATAAAACTTTATTTCTTTGAAAAAATATTCAGCAGTTCTCTTTTCACTAAAACACATATACCTTTCCCGAGATTTTTCACAATCAGTTGTGTACTTTTGTGTTCTTTCCTGTGACTCCCTGGCTGTACAGTCAATGCAATGGCACCAAAATCACCTGGCTTGTTCCCTGGGTCTGACATTTCTTTCATTAGCTGACCGCACCTAAGGCACATGTAACAGCTATCTGGATATAATCTAAGAGAAGTTGATTAGAAAGCCACATGTGTTTATTCATAGTCACAGTTCATTCATTCATGTATTAATTACACAAATGTTTTATTAAGCATCCACCAAATGTCATAAAGTCAAGCAAAAGAATTAGAGGAGCCCTAGCCAGTTTGGCTCAGTGAACAGAGCATCGGCCCATAGACTGAAGAGTCTCGGGTTCGATTCCGATCAAGGGCACGTACCTTGGTTTCAGGCTCGATTCCTGGTCCTGGCGGGGGTGGTTGTGGGAGGCAACCAATCAATGTCTCTCTCTCACATCGATGTTTCTCTCTCTCTGTCTCTCCCCGTCCCTTCCACTCTCTCTAAAAATCAATGGAGGAAAAAGTATCCTCAAGGTGAGGATTAATTTAAAAAAAGACTTATAGGACCAAACACTAATAAAGGTGGTACCTGACCCCAGAGGCCTCTCAGCCCTGAGATAGACACGGCCTCTTCTGTTTCATGAGACTGCTGGTGTATTTTTAAAAATGAAGACACTACAAACATATTTTGTAATCCATGTTAAATGTTTACATTTAACAAACCAATGCTTTTTACACATACAAATCAATGTGATATCATTTTGCTCTCCATGCAATCATGATGGGATTTACAAATTATACTCTCATAGTGCCCTGCTAGGCAGTACGGTCCAGTCATGGACCCAAGTTTAAAGACATATGACGAATGCAGTCTGGTTCCAATCCTGTCAGCATGTCTCCAACTCTTTGTGAATGCTTGTTTGGAGACAAGGTCAAATTTCTAAATTTGCTGCCTTGTGTGAATTAGAGGCCTGGGCCAAATGTCCCTGCCTGACCCCAGTTATTTAGAACAAATTGCATACACATTCACCAATCACATAATTAACTAGGTACAAATATAATTCAGTTTCTATTCACAAACTTTTATGTTCATAAACTAGTCAAAACCACTGGTTGCATCAATTTTGAGGGGAAATATACATGTGCCTTTTTAGGTCCTCCATTTCAAAATATTGCCGGGGATACCTGCTGATAGATATTCTGACATTGCCAGAGATTTAAGACCGGGCGAGTCTCAGGAAGGGCTCTGCCGGAGGAATGCCCTGACCCTGAGATTTAGCAAAGTTCATGGGACTGGCACTGGAGAGTTTGGTCCTGCCCAAATTCCTCCCTCCATGGGAACACTATGAATACTCTAAGTCAATAATGACCGGTTTATGGCTTTGGGTATCTGTGTCCACATACTGACGACAAGGAGAAAAAAAAAATTAAAAGGCATTTTTGGTTCTTAATTTGCCATAAATTTAAAAGTGAGCTTTCTGTCACAGAACCTATTTTTAAACACAGTTGGCAGGCCATATGGATGTATTTCTAGTTCTTTATTTCTAGTAAGATTTTATTTTTTTTTTAAAAAAAACACACACAGACTAATGCTAGAGCTTTCAAATTAGGGCATATTTCAAGGCTTGCCATTTAGATACTTGCGGGGTGCCTTTTATTTGCCCACAGGGAGAGAGAAATAATTTCTCTCCCAGTGCACCTTGGATCCACACCTGCCTGTTTAAAATCAGGCGCACAGGAGAGGAAGTGCTGATGACTTTGGTGCTGTCTAGACAAGTGTACTAATGTGCAGTGTTGGGCTGGTGGTTGCCATGGTAATGAGCAAATAATCTCTTACAGCTCTGCTAAATAGTGGGTTGTGGATGTTCCTTTACAATAAGCAATTTTCCCTCCCTTGAAATGGGGATTGCCAAAAACAATCCGACTAACTCTGAGACGTGGAATCATGACACCCAACAATGTTTCAGGTTGTAAGATAAATGCTGCACTCTAATGTTCCTTGTCAAAGTAATTCATTTTCTTTGCCATTTGTCAGCATATTAACAAGCTCTTCATTATGTAGCAGAAGGGTCTAAGCCTACAAAACAACAGTAAATGGGCAGGAAATTCAAGTGTTCTCACTTGCTTTGATATATAATAGCTTTTGAGTCTTTCAGAGCTATGCCTTTCTCTCATTCAACGAATACTTTTGGAACTTTCTCTGTAACCTCTGGGTACACAAATTTGGATAAGGGGCTACCTTTTTTCCTCCAGGTGCTGAGAGGTTAGTGGGTGACACAGAGAAGCCAAGCATTACAAAGCAGAGCTGGATAACTGATACACATGACATGCAGGGTACTTCAAAAACATGTAGATGTGGCACAGGACTCTGCCCGGGAGGATCAGTGAACGTGTCCCAGTGAACATAGCCTCTAGCCTGAAGGAAGATTGGAGGAATCCCAGCAGAGTGAGGAAAAGCATACTAAAGGGACATCAGGAGATTCAATGCTAACAACTGCATTCCGGGCAATGGGAAGAGTTGAATAAGGAAGAAATGGAGGTGTAACAGGCTGTGTTAGGGAGAAAAGCAGAGAGAGGTGATCTTCAAAAGTAGGTCAGTTTCTAATCACGAGAGGTTAGCTACACTTAGATTTTTAGACTTTGTCCTAAAAATACTGGGAAGTCAATGTGTTCAAGCACAAGAGTGATACTTTAGAAAATTACTTCTAATTGCAGCATGGACAATGGACTGGATGACAGCAAGAATGAAAACAGAAAGAAAAGTTAAATAGGCTCTTATAGCAGCCAACAGCTTGTCCACTTCAAGAGTCTTTTCTGAATTATTATCTTTTCAATTTATGATAAAGACTAGGTTAGTGATCCTCCAATGTCTATGCTTCGCTCATTATATAGTAAGAGACTGAAATTTACTGGGGCACATGGCTGCCCAGCTGAATATTTACATTTCCCAGATTCGCTTGTAACTAGGAATGGCCATGGGATCTAAATCAATGTGTGAAACTTCTAAGGCAAGTCTTGCCCATTCCCCTTTTCATCCTTCCTGCAGGGTTGAACACAAATGCGACAACAGGAAGTGGAGGAACTAACTTAGACAATGAGGAGGAGGCACGGTGTCTTAGTTCAGGCTGCTGTAACAAAGTACCATAGACTAGGTGGCTCATAAACAACAGAAATTTATTTCTCACAGTCCTGGAGGCTGGCAGTCTCAGATGGGGGTGTCAGCATGGTTAGACTCTGGTGACAGCTCTCTTTCTGGGTCACAGACTGTCTTCTTCTCATTGTCTCTTCACATAGTGGAAGGAGGGTGAGAAAGCTATCTGGGGTCCCTTTTATAATAGCATTAATCCATAATCACCAATTACTTAATCATCTCCCCAAGTCCTCTCCTCCTAATACCATCATATTAGGAGGGTTGGGATTTCAATCATATAAATTTGGGGGGGACACAAACATTCAGTCCACTGTATCCAGTGTTAAGGAGGTAGAGCAATAAGATGAAAAGGGGCAGTGACTCTGATGATTGTGGAGTCACCATACCAGCCCTGAACCATTTAACACTATAATTTTTATTTTTCTATTACAGAAGCTCAGCCAGTGTCTTAACTAATACACTATCTTTATGTCATTTGACAATGTTGGGAGCAAGTCATTTTTCCTACAAACTATCTACTGTCTCTTCTTCATGACAAATTCTCTATCCATCATCTATGCATCTATTTATCTATCATCTATCATCTCTGTTCTCCTTTCACTTCTCCAACTACTCCCTATGTGATAGCTTTCCTAGGTTCTCTTTGTCTTTGTCTTCTATTGTGAGCTGATCCAAGGCTCACTTCCGCCATTGACGGACTCATGGCTTCATTCAGTGCAGAAGGCTTCCAATTTTATATTTTAGCCTGATCTTTGGCTAAACTCATATTTTCAGATGCCTGCAGCATATTTCCATTTATGTCTCTAGCTATCATTTCCAAATCAACATGTCCCAAACTGAACTTGTCATCTTCTTTCTCTCACCCACACGATTCTATTTACCAAGTCTGTCTTTTCTTTCAAAGGCAGTATCACTTTATTTTTTCTACTCTGTCAGCCCCCAAAACTTTTCTCCCCCTCCTTTATCCCTTATGTATAACCTATTCTTAAGCTCTGTTGCTTTGGTTTGTTTCAAGTAACTTTTATATTTGTCTTTCCCATCATTGTTGCCTCTATTCAATTCAGCCTTTTTAGTTGGGGCCCTTACTTCCATTTTCATCCTTTACTACACTGTCTGGAATTTGTAACACTATGAATGATTTCCTAAAGCACTACACTTCTATTCTTTAAGAACTGAAGATAGGGGATGTTAGGCTTTTATCACATAAGTCCCAAATCTGTCCCTTAAGAAAGCAATTGACACAGTAAAAGAATAGGATGTAAGAAGAGGGTGTGTGATCTTGAGCAAATTTCCTTACTGCAGGAAGCTTAGAAAGTCACCTGTGTGAAACAGAAATGGCAAGATCTCATATCTGAAGATTGTTGAGACTCAAGTGGGATAAGTGATCCTTACTGTAGTGTCTGACACATGTAAGGTGTCAGTGAATGTCATTTCCCTTCTGAGCCACTACAGCCTAGTGCTACTCTCCCCATCATGGCAAAGCTCCACTTTCCTCTGCCTCAGTCAGGCTGACTGGGCTCAGTGCCACCTTCGTGTCTCTGCCCAGGCTGTTATACCCATAAAATATGTATTTTCCTTCTTTTTAAATTTAACAAACATTTATTGCGAGCATTCCATATACTAGGCAATGTTTCAGCCATTTACTTTAATCTTGCTTATCCTTTCTGATGTGATAAAGCTCCGTGAAGCTTTCTGCAGATACTGTAGTGTCCCCAGTAGAATGTTCTCTCTGAACTGCCACTGTTCTAACCCTAGAGCTCCTGGTTACTGTAAGTGCCTTGGTGGCCTCTTTCTCATCCAGTCCACAAACCAGTGCAGAGCTGGAGACTTTGTTAATTACACTCCTTCCCATTTCCAGCTCAGAATTACTTCTCTGATAGTAGCTAGCTGACAAATACTGTTGCTTAATAAATTAATTTGAATGCCAATACTTATCACTTAAAAAGGAAACCTCTTTGATTACTTCAGATCTGGCTTACAAAAAGTTCAATTAAAAACAACAACAACAAAAGCCGCACTAACGGGTTCTACAACAAGCCATCATTATCTCCTTACGTAAATATTGTCACTGTTGAGGCTTTAGAGCCAACTTTTGAGCCTGCCTCCCTGCACTTGTGATCAAGATTTCACAAAGGGCATGAATCCTTCCCTAAGGATTTCTTCTTTGGGGAGCCAGGTGATGTGCTAAGGAGTTTTCAGATAGGAAACAGGTCTAGAGATCACCTGGGGATGGGATGCCAACAGGACGACTTTCTCCAAGTGGCTGGTGGAAGGTGGGAGGGAGGGGGGAGTGTCATTCTCCCACTCCACATGTGTAATCTGTTTCTCTTCCTGCCAAGCCAACGCCCCAAAGGACACCTTATCAAAACATTATACTGCTGCCCTACAGCCTCTACGGATGGCAGGCTTTCTTCACAGCATTCTGACCGGGAGAGTAGTGAGAATATTAGCAAAGCCTGGAGTTAGGCATCTCAGACCTATAGTCACTCTGCTTATCATCACTTCCCTCTCGAATCCAAATACACTTCGATCCAAAAGAAGAGACATTTGTGAAGTGCCTGTTATGAGCAAAGTGTGTTCTCAAGGTCATGTTTACAGGTTGAGAGTCCTTCAGGTTCTCCTACCATTCACTTCGGGACCTTGAGAAAGCCATTTCCGTTTGGGTGGTCATATTTATTGTCAAATACATCAGGAGACTCTTTTTATAGTGCTATGTTCTTTGAGGCAATAGGGTGCCACTGTTTTGGAGTGTACAAACAGGACATTAAGACATTACAACCAGGCATTAAGAAACACAGATCACTAAAGTTCAACTATTGGTTCCGCTGCTTCAGTCCTTGTATGCCCCTGAGCAAATCACTAAACCTCTCTGTGCTTAGTAGACACAGGAAGAGGTTTGTAGTGAGGTCTGAAAGTACATATAAAGAGCCTAATACAGCATGAGGGAACTGCTTGGGGTGATGGAAGCATTTTAACCTTGATTGCAGTGGTAGTTGTTATACTACTGCACACACTTGTTAAAATTCATAGAACTATACACTTGAAAAGGGTGAATCTACCTCAGAAAGCCTAATTTTAAAAAAAAGGTCTACAGTATGATTCTAATGATATGACATTCTGAAAAAGGCAAAACTATAGAGACAGCAGGAGATCACTGGTCGACAGAGGTTTGCAGGGAGGGAGGCAGGGATGAGTAGGTGGGACACAGGGGATTTTTAGGATAGTGAAAGCATTTGTTATGATATTAAAATAGTGCTACATATCATTATAATGTCAAAACCCATAGAATATACAACACAAAGATTGAACCCTAATGTAAACTATGGGCTTCAGTTAACAATTTGGCTCATCACTTGCAAGAAATGTACCACTAGAATGCAAAAAGATAATAATACAGGGATATGGGAAATCTCTGTACTTTCCACTCAAACTTTCTGTAAGTCTAAAGCTGCCCTGAAAAATAAAGTTCCCTAATTAAAAAAAAAAAAAAAAAGATCTTTAACAGAAATAAGCACTCAGCCTGTTAGTTGCTATTATTACTATTTCCTCCTTTGAAAATAAACAGGGTGTTTTGTTTCTTTTTAAAATATGCCAAGATAGCTGGGCCTTGACTGCATCTTCAGGGGAGAAGAGTGGCTCCTCCTAATACAGACTTCCTAAACACTGTTCTTTGTTGTTGTTCTTTTTAATTGAACATAATCTCATAGATGTCTCCTCTCTGAGCATCTCCCTGAGGCCTGAACTGCACGTGGAAGCTGCTCTTTTCTCCTGATCACTGTGTTCTCCAGGAGTCAACCACAGACGCTCTTTCTCATTTCATGGCTGTGTTTGCTGTTTTACCAAGGCACCGAAGACATGGAACAGCCAATTAAACATCATCACATTTTCAGTGCCCCTGGGAAAGCCATACAGGAAACAGACTGTGTTTATATCTCACACCTCTGGGGAGGCTGCCTAAGCTGAAAGCAATGCAGGATTTTTCCTTCTCTTTATTCTCAAAGAAGAATTAAAAACAAAATTCCAAGCCACACAGTCATCCAAAACAAACAAAAAAATTAGTTTCAAATATAGAAACACTCTCCTTCAGGATGAATATGCATATGGGAGAATTGTCATAAAGTCTGTGAAAAATCTGGTCAAAGACTGTTTCATTTGCGGTGTGTGTGTGGGAGAGGGGGGTGTGGGGGGAAGGGTCCCAGTAGTCTCATTGCTCAGGGATATTAGGGCGCAGACACTAAGTTCACCCAGTATGGGACCTACGTTCCTTTGGCTGTGTCAGGCAGCACCTTGCAGGGTCACCTGGCAACGGCGTACTGGTTGATGAGCACATAGTGAAGGGTGCGAGCACACCCTACAGTCAGAAGGCTTGTATCCTAGGCTCACTGTAACGAGGACTCTCTGGGGGGACCATAGACATGCTACATTAGGCTACATTAATGTCCCTGAGTTTCACTTTCGTCATTGCATG
This sequence comes from Myotis nattereri, assembly GCF_964212035.1. Lineage (NCBI taxonomy): Eukaryota > Metazoa > Chordata > Mammalia > Chiroptera > Vespertilionidae > Myotis > Myotis nattereri. The sequence goes on from NC_138079.1 coordinate 65,588,562, forward strand.
CAGGGTCAGGCTGGCCTGTGTTTGAGGTGTTTTTCAGTTCACCTAGCAAATCTCTAGGGTCCCTTCCAGCCTCACCATCCTGTGATTCTATATTCCTGTTGGGGGTTTTTCCTGAGCTAAAATACTACATTAAAAATACTCTTAATCAATTAATTACTTTATATGTCTATCCACCTATCAATTTCTATTTATTCTTAATTCTTATGTGCAAAAGGAAAATAAAAATAATAGACAATGAAAAAAGAATACACATTAGGCCAGAACTCCTCTGATGACCATCTCTATACCTTCCTTTCTACTTTCCCAGAAGTAACACTGTTATTATCCCACAAGTACCCTTCCACACCTTTTCACACTCACATAGATGCGCAGAGAAAACAGGCAGCACTGCTTTGTTGTTTTTACCTAAATGGTATCATACCATTTGCTTCATTCTGTGACTTGCTTTATCACTTTATAATAGATCATAAAGTTTCCATCATATGCTCATTCTTTTTTAATAGCTATGTGTTATTATGCCAGAGCATGAGAACTGTTGAGTTTTTAGGTGACTGCATTTTTTTACTAATACAAACCATGGTACAACCAACTCACGATGAATGAGTGAGTGCATTTCTCCAAGGTAGACATTAAAAAGTGGAATTGCTGAATGAGTTAATTAGTGTTTATTTAATAGGCATTACTAAATTGTTCCAAAAAGTGAAACGCCTCTATCGAGTACATTTTCACAGGGCCATGTGGAATAGTGGTTAAAAGCACAGGATCTGGATTCAGACAGCATGCACTCATCCCTGTGCCACTCAGGGTTCTGAAATACTGGTCAAGATATTTTCTCTGTGCCTCAGTTTCCATGTATGTAAAATAGGAATAAACTGCACCTGCATGACAAGTTGCTGAGGTTTAGCAGCACAGTTGCCTGCTCATAGGAACTGTGTGTACGTTAGCATTAATCACCACTGTTTTTACTAGCATGGCTTGAGGAGCTTCAGGCTGCCTAACTAAATGGGTCTGCCATCCCACCTCCAAAATCACTCCGTGAGTCAGGCTTTTTCCAGACCTAGAGGTTAACTGCCTGCTGGGCTCATTTAACTCACACTTCTGAGTCCTCCTCTGAAGTGAAGCCAGCAGGGCCCTGACTGACAGGCCGCCAGTGCCTGTTTGTACAACAGTCTTTGCTAATGTAAATAGCCAAATGCAAACTGCGACATCTAAGAGCCTTCGGGGGGAATCGAGGACATTCTTAGAAGGGACTGATTTCATAAATATTTCAGAAGCAAAACACCTCAAACACAGACCAGCCTGACCCTGCATGCATGGCCACCCCTAGGGGTTGCCAAACAAGGGCAAATCCTAGGAGCTACTCCTCCCCAGTGGTGCTTATATACAGGTGAAATTAGGTTAAAATGAACATCGGAGACAGCTCGGAGGGGGTAAGAAAGGTGAAAGAAAACTATTTGCAGCTGTAAGGAAGTTTGCAGAAAGAAAAAACCCCTGTTTTGTTCTGTGTTATTGGCAAGGACCTGAGCAAGAACAAACTATGTGTGAACCAGCTTTGCTGCATTCACTAAGCACCAGCTGGAGTGGCCTCACTCTGTCTTGTCTCTCCCTCTCCTGCTTATATCTTAGTCTACCTGTTACTGTGAAAAGAGGCAGAGAATCTGTGATTGTTTCCACTTAGGATGCTGTCTGCCCAAAGAGATGATCCCCACCAGAGGGCTACTTATTCTAGCTTGTGTTGTCCCTGTTTTCAAGGGGATGTAAAATATGAACATAGATTGTTTTTATACCAACTCTTTATAGAAAAGGATACTGATGCTCAGAGTCACACAGACGATGTCAGAGAGACAATAGGCCCCAAGTGTCTTGTTTTGCAGCCCAGTGCCTTTTCAATACATAATAATGCAATTACACAAGCAAACTCACATCCCTATATTAAGGCCCCTAAGACATGAATTCTTTCTCGGACAGCTGCCTTGGATTTTGGTCCCCCGTGTTAAGGACTGTGTTTGAAGCACTATGGTGGCTGATTAAGAACAAAAGTTAGGACTGTCACCAACCTCAGTTCCAAAGCCACGCTCTTCACTGCTCTCCATACTGCCTTCACTAAAAGGACCCCAGTCCACCCTTAGCTCTACACCCTGATAGTGCCTATTAGTACCCAAGTAATCACCATGTTGATTGTCAAAGCATTCAGTTTACCCAATTTCTGATATGCAAATTACAAGAACGAAATGGATTCAAATTCAGAGTTCATGAAAGACCATTTAAACTTAACTTTGTCTTCTTATCACCAAAAGATATGATATGGTGTATGGATTGGTTGATTGATTTTGTTCATACTTTCCACATATAATTGTTAACGACTGTGTACTTCATTAGTTTTTGTAAGTTTGATATCAACTTTGGTATCTATTAATTTTAAGTTGCTTTTGTCTCTGTATATCTCAATACAGTCTCTTTGTAATGTTACCTCCAATGCTTGTTTATGGAAACATGCTAGTGAAATACTGCTGCATGGAAGATGGCGACCGGCAGGAAGGTAGGGAGGGAGAGGGTGTGAGAGAGCGAGGAAGCGATAGAGGAGTGTGTGGGCCTGTGTGGTGTGTGTGTGTATGAGCTAGGGACAGTTAGATTCTGCAGGTCTTCCAAGGGGCTGCCAAACCAGGCAGTCTTAGGTGGCGGAGCCCCGCTCCCTCCGTGGACACTCCTGGGTGGCCAGCACGGGCACAGCGACCATGCCATCTTGGGAAACAGAGCTGCTTGAGACTAGGATCCTGGCCTCAGCACCACCCAGTCTGATCTCAGATTCAAACGAGGGTCCTGCAGCCACTGGGGACAGAAACCTGGGACCACAGCTACAGACCCACAGACACCAAGAATCCAGACATCCCGGCGGCAGATTTCTGTAACAGAGCCCATCCCCCTCCCTGCAGACTCACAGGTAGCGCCATAGTAACAGATAGACCTGCCCCTCGCATGGGCGCAGCGGGCTATAGGAATTTGAGCCTGAGAGGCCCGGACACCGGGAATTTGTTTCCTGCAGCGTAATCTGCGACCAAACCCGAAGCCCGTGCAGGGCGGCAGTGCCACCTGACTTCGATTCTGGGCAAGCGCACACTGAAGTCTGCTTTCTGCAGCACAGGAGCGGACCTCCTGCCAACACAGTGCTACTATGCACTCAGTCCCCCAAGCTGACCGGGACCCAATTCTCCAGGCGTGAGGCAGCAATCAGCACCAGTGACTTAACTCTTTCTTATCACGTGTGCCTGGGATCCCTGATTCCCAGTGCATTCACACTAAGAGCCAGTGACTCCAATTCTTGGTACATGCACACACAGGAACCTTGATTCTCAGCACAAGGCCGCAGGAAGCAACAGAGACTCTGATACTGGATTCTTGGGGAACTCTGACTCCTGGCACTTGCTAGGGGGCTTTAATTTTCAACACATGCCAGGGGGGGGTCTCTGTTTCAGCTTTCAGCACGGTGCAGGCGGAGTCCCTGATTCTAGGTGCACACACAAGGCCACACTGAGCACTGGTAACACTGACTCTGAGCAGGCCTGATTCCCACCAACCCACGACTGCCACACATCTTAGTGTCAGAGCTCTTCAGTGGCACTAGGGTGGTGCGAAGCTCCCACTGCATATGGCCCAGACCCACGCAACTCAATGTTTGAACCTTCTGGTGATAGTCAGAATAGGGAGACAATACAACCCCCAGAAGAAAGAAAATTAGGAGTCGCCAAGAAAGGAAATTAGTGAAATTGAAGCATGCAACATGACAGAAAAAGAATTCAGAGTAATGGTTGTACAATTCATTCACCGGATGGATGAGAAAATCAATAACCTATGCAAGAATCAGGAAGAAATGAAAAGTGATATAGCTAAAATCAAAAACACCATGGAAGGTTTCAACAGTAGACTAGAAGAAACAGAGGACCAAATTAGTGAGTTAGAAGATAAGGTTGAGAAACAAGCTCAATCTGAACAGCAACTGGAGAAAAAAATTAAAAAGCAGGAGGAGAGCCTAAGGGAGCTTTGGGACAACATGAAACAAAGTAACATATGCATAATAGGGCTGCCAGAAGGACAAGAAGAGCAGCAAGGATTAGAAAATCTATTTGAAGAAATAATGACAGAAAACTTCCCAGATATGGGGAAGAAAAAAGTTACATAAGTACAGAGAGTCCCAAGCAAGATGAATCCCAAAAGACCCACACCAAGACACGTCATAATAACAATAGCAAATGTCTAAGACAAAGAGAGAATCTTAAAGGCTGCAAGAGAGAGAGACAGAGAGTTACCTACAAAGGATCCCCCATCAGATTATCAAATGATTTCTCAATGGAAACACATCAAGCTAGAAGGGAATGGAGGGAGGTATACAAAGTGTTGCAAAGCAAAGGACTGAATCCAAGAATACTCTATCCAGCAAGACTATCAATCAAAATTGAAGGGGAAATCAGGAGCTTCGCAGAGAAAAAAAAGACTAAGGGAGTTTATCACTACCAAGCCAGCAATGCAAGAAATGCTAAAGGGAATACTGTAAAAAGAAGAAATAAAAAGGTAAGAAAGAACACAGGCACAAAAATAGAAATGACTACAAACAAGTACCTTTGAATAATAACTTTAAATGTAAACGGAATAAATGCTCCAATCAAAAGACATCGAGTGGCTGAATGGATAAAAAGACATGACCCATATATATGCTGTCTACAAGAGACCCACCTCAGAACAAGGGACTCACACAGACTGAAAGTGAAGGGATGGAAAAATATCTTTCAGGCAAATGGAAATGCAAAAAAATCTGGGGCTGAAACCGGTTTGGCTCAGTGGATAGAGCGTCAGCCTGTGGACTGAAGGGTCCCAGGTTCGATTCCGGTCAAGGGCATGTACTTGGGTTGCGGGCATATCCCCAGTGGGAGATGTGCAGGAGGCAGCTGATCGATGTTTCTCTCTCATCGATGTTTCTAACTCTCTATCTCTCTCTCTTCCTCTCTGTGGAAAAATCAATAAAATATATTTTAAAAAAAAAAGCTGGCGTAGCAATACTTATATCTGACAAAATAGACCTCAAAGTGAAGGCCATAACAAGAGATAAGGAAGGCCACTTCATAATACTAAAGGGATCAATACAACAAGAGGATATAACCCTGATAAACATATATGCACCCAATGCAGGAGCACCCAAATACATAAAAAAAACTCCTGGAAGATATCAAGGGAGAGGTCAACAACAATACAGTCATAGTAGGGGACTTAAACACACCACTGACACCACTGGATAAATCCTCTAGACAAAAATTCAGCAAAGAAACAGCAATCCTAAGTGACTCACTAGATCAGATGGACTTAATTGACATCTTCAGAACGCTTCACCCCACAGTCACAGAATATACGTTCTTCTCAAGTGCACATGGGACATTTTCAAAAATAGACCACATATTGGGTCACAAGCAAAGTCTCCCCAAATTCAAGAAGATTGAAATTATACCAAGCATCTTCTCAGACCATAATGGCATAATATTAGAAATAAACTACAATAAAAACAATCCAAAAAACTCAAACACTTGGAAGCTGAATAGCATGCTACTAAATAATGATTGGGTTACCAATGAGATCAAACAAGAAATTAAAAACATCCTGGAAACTAATGACAATAAAAACACAACAATCCAAAATCTATGGGACACAATGAAAGCAGTCCTGAGAGGGAAGTTTATAGCTCTACAGGCCTACCTCAAAAAAGAATAAAAAATGATAGTAAATCATCTAACTCTACAACTCAAAGAATTAGAAAGAGAGCAACAAGAAAAGCCCAGAGTGAGCAGAAGGAAGGAGATAATAAAGACCAGAGCAGAAATAAATGACATAGAGAGCAAAAAATAAAAATAAAAAATACAAAAGATCAATGAAACCAAGAGCTGGTTCTTTGAAAGGATAAACAAGATTGATGAACCTCTAGCCAGGCTCACCAAGAAGCAAAGAGAGGGGACCCAAATAAACAAAATAAGAAATGAAAGAGGCAAAATAACAACAGGCCACACAGAAATTCAAAGGATTCTTAAAAAATACTGTGAACAACTCTACTCCAACAAACTAGACACCCTGGAGGAAATGGACGTATTCCTAGAAAAATACAACCTTCCTTTAGAATCAGGAAGATTCTAAAAATATCAATAGGCCAATAACTATGGAAGAAATGGAAGCAGTCATCAAAAAGCTCCCAGCAAACAAAAGCCCAGGACCAGATGGCTTCACAGGGGAGCTTTACCAAACATTCAAGGAAGAACTAAAACCTATCCTCCTCAGACTATTCCAAAACAATTCAAGAGGAAGGAACACTTCCAAGCTCATTCTATGAAGCCAGCATCACCCTAATACCAAAACCAGATAAAGAAACACAATGAAAGAGAATTACAGGCCAATATCCCTCATGAACATAGATGCCAAAATCCTCAACAAAATCTTAGCAAATCAGATCCAACAGTACATTAGAAAGATCATACACCATGACCAAGTAGGATTTATCCCAGGGATGCAAGGACGGTACAATATCTGCAAACCAATAAATGTGATACATCACATAAACAAATTGAGAGAAAAAACCACATAGTCATATCAATTGATGCAGAAAAGGCATTTGACAAAATCCAACACCCATTTTTGATAAAAAAACTCTCAGCAAGGTGGGAATAGAAGGATCATACCTCAACATAATAAAAGCCATATATGACAAACCCACAGCCAACATCATACTCAATGGGCAAAAACTAAAACCATTTCCCTTAAGAACAGGAACAAGACAGAGATGCCCTCTCTCACCACTCCTGTTAGACATAGTACTGGAAGTACTAGCCATTGTGATTAGACAAGAAGAAGAAATAAAAGGCATCCAAATTGGAAAAGAAGAAGTAAAACTGTCCTTATTCGCAGATGACATGATATTGTACATAAAAAACCCTAAAGACTCCATCAAAAAATATTAGACTTAATAAATGAATTCGACAATATAGCAGGATACAAAATTAACGCCAAGAAATCTATGGCATTTTTTTACACTAATAGTGAACTTACAGAAAGTGAAACTAAAAAAGCAATCCCATTTACCATAGCACCAAAAAAATTACGATACCTAGGAATAAACTTAACTAAGGAGGTAAAAGACCTATATGTGAAAAACTACAGGACACTGAAAAAAGAGATAGAGGAAGACATAAACAGATGGAAGAACATACCGTATTCATGGATTGGTAGAATCAACATCATCAAAATGTCCATACTACCCAAAGCAATCTATACATTCAATGCAATCCCCATTAAAATACCAACGGCATATTTCACAGATCTAGAACGAACATTCCAAAAATTCATCTGGAATAAAAAAAAGACCTCGAATAGCTGCAGCAATCCTGAGAAAGAAGAACAAAGTAGGTGGGATCTCAATACCAGATATCAAGCTGTATTACAAAGCCACTGTTCTTAAAACAGCTTGGTACTGGCACAAGAACAGACATATAGATCAATGGAATAGAATAGAGAACCCAGAAATCGACCCAAACCACTATGCCCAATTAATATTCAACAAAGGAGGCAAGAGCATACAATGGAGTCAAGACAGTCTCTTCAATAAATGGTGTTGGGAAAGTTGGACAGATACATGCAAAAAGATGAAACTAGACCACCAACTCACACCATACACAAAAACAAACTCAAAATGAATAAAGGACTTAAACATAAGACAGGAAACCATAAAAATACTAGAGGAATCCACAGGCAGCGAAATCACAGACATATGCTGAAGGAATTTCTTCACTAATATAGCTCCGAGAGCATTGGAAACTAAAGAGAAAATAAAAAAATGGGACTACATTAAAATAAAAAGCTTTTGCACAGCAAAGGAAACCATCAATGAAACAACAAGAAAGCCCACTGCATGGGAGAATATATTTGCTAATGTTATCACCGATAAGGGTTTAATCTCCAACATTTACAGGGAACTCATACAACTTAACAAAAGGCAGATAAACAATCCAATCAAAAAATGGGCAACGGACCTAGATAGACACTTTTCAAAAGAGGACATACAGAAGGCCGAAAGACATATGAAAACATGCTCAAAGTCACTAATTATATGAGAGATGCAAACCAAAATGACAATGCGGTATCATCTCACACGTGTCAGAATGGCTATCATCAACAAACAACAAGTGTTGGAGAGGATGCGGAGAAAAAGAACCCTTTTGCACTGCTGGTGGGAATGCAGACTGGTGCAGCCACTGTGGAGAACAATATGGAGTTTCCTCAAAAAACTAAAAATGGAACTCCCATTTGACCCAGTGATCCCACTTTTAGGAATAAATCCCAAGAAGCTAGAAACACCAATCAGAAAGGATATATGCACCCCTATGTTCATAGCAGAACAATTCAAAAAAACTGTGGTACATCTACACAATGGAATACTACACTGCGGTAAAAAAGAAGGAATTCTTGCTGTTTGCAACAGCATGGATGGAACTGGAGAGCATTATGCTAAGTGAAATAAGCCAGTCAAAGAAAGATAAATACCACATGATCTCACTCATTTGTGGAATATAGTGAACAACATAGACTGATGAACAGGGACAGATCCAGAGACAGAGAAGCAGCAATCAAACTGTCAAACCTCGGAGGGAAAGTAGGGGAGGGTGGGGGTAAGGGGGAGAAGTCAACCAAAGGACTTGTATGCATGCATATAAGCCCAACCAATGGACACAGACAACAGGGGGATGAGAGCATGAGTGGGGGGTGGTGGTTTAGGGGTTAATGGGGGGGTGAGGACACATATGTAATACCTTAACCAATAAAGAAATTAAAGATAAAAAAAAATAGTGCTGCATGATGACAAAACACAGCTGACAGAGGAAATTTCCGCAGAAGTCAAAGCGCATGCGCCGTATGTCCCAGCGGAGGCACATTTCCCTGGAAAGCAGGGTTGAGAGTGCCAAGAATAAGAGTGGGAGTCTTTAGATGAAAACGACCCAGTGTTTGTCATCCCCACATTGTGAGACATAGAGATCACTGCACCTGGAAGTTCATCTGGGCAGGAACTAGGTCAGACTCTGGGACCATAGAGTGCAAAGCCGGGTGGTGCCATGTAGCTTCACCCTAAGCATTAAGTGGTGTTCATTACAGACGAGAGAGCAAAATCCAAAAGCCAAATAGTTCTTCAGCCTGAATGGTGGTTCTCCCCTCTGAACTACTGACCTTTAAAATTAGCTTCACATAACTTAGTACTTAGGGAATAATGGGGCATTCTGGTAGTTTCATATGTTTTGGTCTTACCATACCACTCAACCTTAACCCTGCTATGTGGATGATATGGCATTCTCACCTAGCCTCAGTTGTGTGTTAGAGTGCTGGATGTAAAGTAGGTGAGCAATTAAAAACATCTCATCGCTAAAATGTCTTCCTTGGGACAAAAGGAATTCCTTGAATTGATTTCTCTTTACCATACTCTGGAATGTCAATTCCATGTGTAGACAGATTTTTCTCTGTCTTGTTCATCACTAGATCCCCAGCTTATAGAAAGTGGAGCATAGTAAAAACTCAGTGAAATATTTTTGAATATAAAAATAAAAGAATGCTAGTGCTGTTTTTAATATTTTCATTGCCTTCTGAATGGCAGAGAGGAATGAGTAGCTGCCCACCTTGTAGCACATAAAGGCGAAGGGAAGTGACAGAAGCCCCTGTCCCGAGTGGCAGTTCCTTCCAATACCAAGTCTGGAATCAACATAAAGGACATGAAAAATGACCCGTTTGAGCCACTACTATTTGAGTCCACTTTAGAACCAAAACACTCCCTTTCAGGCTAAATCACCTAAAAGTGAGAAAATGACTTAGAGCAATGGCCCTCCCAGAGGATCCCCAGAGCAGCAGCATCCTTGGGAACTTAGTAAAAACAAAATTTCTGGCATTATACCACACCTACTGAACCAGAGACTCTGGATGTGGGACCAGCAATCAGTTTCTTAACCAGTCCTCCAGGTGATCCTGGTGCAAGTTAAAGTTCAAGAACCACTGACCCGGAGGTCCACAGTCCTTGGTTCTGCACCCTACTCCCACATACATTCCCTCTAAGGTTCCTTTTATTTTATTTCTTTTTAGCTTTCTCTACTTATATAATCTTGGCTTTCCACAGCCGAGGTCTCTCCCACCAAGTCCAGATGTCCAGGTCATCTCATAAGTCCTGGGAGCATCTGTGTCCATCTTTTGTCTTGGAGGAGTAGGGTAACTCTCATGAAGGGACTCTAGATAAAAAGACTTTGAGAGCCAGTAGGGGCTTTGGAAGTCATAAGGTCTGAATCATTCACTTTTTTAAAAAAATATATTTTTTATTGATTTTTTACAGAGAAGAAGGGAGAGGGATAGAGAGTTAGAAACATCGATGAGAGAGATCGATCAGCTGCCTCCTGCACGCCCCCAACTGGGGATGTGCCCGCAACCAAGGTACATGCCCTTGACCGGAATCGAACCTGGGACCCTTCAGTCCACAGGCCGAAGCTCTATCCACTGAGCCAAACCGGTTCGGCTCATTCACTTTTTATATGAAGAAAATGGATCTCAAAGAGACTAATTTAGCCAAGGTCAAATACAGTTAAGAAAAAACTCAATCTGGTCACTTATAGACAAGCTTCCCCCACCATTACTGCAAAATGCCCCATATGACCTTACACTTAGACTTCAGATGTTTACTTCTAGAGCATCCAACACCAACATGAGCACATGAATCATTTTTATGTCACAGTGATGCTCATAAAAACCATATTTATTCCCATTTGCCACCGAGGAAGCTGTAGCAAAGTGAAAGGCTACATACAGATGACCAGTCTCAAAAAAATGAATGACTAAATCAGAAATAGACGACTACGTTTTTCTACCTTCTACTCTGAAGCTCTGAGGTAGATGCTGCTACCCACCTGCCTCTGATAAGATCAACCATGAGCTGACTTTTGGAATGTGGATTCCTGGGGCTGAAAATTCTAGTTAAAGAGGTCATTCCTAATACTTCAAATTATAGCTTACAGCATGCTAACTCCCTTCTCTCTCACCCACTGAAGAGCCTTTATCCAAGAAGGAATCATTTTGAGCAAAGAGTTGTGTCTTTGGCTGCTACCAGGGGTGGGCAAACTTTTTGACTCAAGGGCCACAATGGGTTCTTAAACTGGACCGGAGGGCCGGAACAAAAGCATGGATGGAGTGTTTGTGTGAACTAATATAAATTCAAAGTAGACATCATTACATAAAATGGTACGGTCTTTTTTTTTTTTTTTTAGTTTTATTCATTTCAAACGGGCCGAATCCGGCCCGCGGGCCGTAGTTTGCCCACGGCTTTAGACACTCAGAAAGAGACTCCACTGAACTAGGCAAAGAAAATCCCAGGTACAACTGAAATGTTGCAGCAAAAGTTACATCCATAGAAAGAAAAATTATAAATTTAGACAAGATAAATTACTCTCAGAAAACAAAATTTTGCCAAGGAAAAAGGACAATATTTAAGTCAGAGATGAGAGTGTGCTTGGCAGTTGTGTCCCATAGTATCTCCTCTTGCTGTTTAGTGTAAGTTGGGAAACTGAAGCTCTTCAGAGGCCCTGGGATAAAGCTAAGAGGACAGGTCTTAACTGAACAATGATAATGTGCTCAGAGACCAGCTGTGGATCTGGAGCCAGGCACCGCTGTGCCCCTGCTGGCTCACCCCTCTCCTACCCCACCCTACCTGTTGGTATTTATTTTTTCAAGGACTGAAGAGGAGGTCAAGCCCGGTCATGGTGAAAACAGAATGGTTCCAGGAATCTCACTGAGAAGTCCAAAAATATCTGCCATCCCACAGGCAACTTTATCTGCCCAGTCTTCTTAAATCAGGTCATCTTACTACTGACCGTGCCGGTAATGTTTCTGGGGGCAGTGAACATAAACCTAAACTAATTCCGCCTCAAGGCACAGGTCACGTTGTACATTTTTTATTAGCATTCTTACTTCTCATCAGTTTGGCTTTATAGACTCAACAAAATTGATTTCAGGTGTTTGGGATAATTTACAAGGCAGGCAATTACCCTGGAGTCTTACCCTTCCATTACACGCAAGTTGCATAATCATGTTGTAAGTGAAAAACGATGTTGTAACAAAATCCTTCTAGGACTTCCAGGAATAAACTTTCCTGGATGGGGTCCAAGATGAAATCACCGTACACTGGATTCAAGGCTTAAAGTTTCAAGGCACCAGTGTATGTGCATGTGGGGCGTAAGAGACCCTCCATTTGAGCTCTCTGTCTCCGCAAAGGACGCCACTGTCTTCTGCAGACTACACTGATGGATATACATTTAACATAATGTTATGGAAATATTACCATAAGATATTATTGAGTTAAAAAAGCAAATATTAGAGCAGTATGTATAGTATGCTACAATTTGTGTAAAACAGGGAAACAAAATGCATTTGTATTTATTTGTATGAGCATAAGACACCTCTAGCGCATGCATTCTCAATGGCATGACATCATCCCCAAAAAGGTAAAAATTGATTCTTGAGAGGGGGGAATCTTCATCTTTCTAGCAAACACCACAGTTATACATATAGTGCAAAAACAGATCTATAGTATATCTGCATATTAAAATGTAAGGGGGGGAAGAATAATCAAGAAAAGAAATGTTTTCAAAGGCTCTTTAGTGAAGTAATGATGAAAAAATGGTTGAGAAACATTGCTCTGGAAGAAGATACAGAAAGGAGTCCACATGGTTGGCTGAGAGAGTAGAAATGGGTTACTGGACAAAGGAAACTATGAGAATGTTCAAGGTGAATTCTTTCGTTCTTTTATATTAGAACTACAGGAAGATAATATCCATCAAATGTTAATTAAAAAATAAAATTTTTAAAAGGTTATCCATTTTATTTAATCATATGATATTACTGAATATGAGCTATTTCAGAATATGTCACAGTATATATAAATCTTATACTTTAAAAAGTCTTGTCTGAGCAAGAAATTAATTTGACTCTGCTATCATGACTATTCAAAAGAGAAGCTAGAAAAGTGGCATTTTATGCAAAGCTTTAGGAGTTAATTCTTTTTATATATTCAAGGGAAACAGTTTTTTTTAAATATATATTTTATTGATTTTTTACAGAGAGGAAGGGAGAGGAATAGAGAGCTAGAAACATCGATGAGAGAGAAGCATCGACCAGCTGCCTTCTGCACGCCCCCCACTGGGGATGTGCCTGCAACCAAGGTACATGCCCTTGACCAGAATCGAACCCAGGACCCTTCAGTCCCCAGGCCGACGCTCTATCCAGTGAGCCAAACCGGCTAGGGCAAGGGAAACAGTTTTGAAAGACAGGTTAGTGTGGGCACTTATGTTATTCTGAAGAGATAGAGAGCATCTCCACTTTCAGGGGGTGAAGGACCACTGGAGTTCCCTCCGTGCTAAAGTGTTCCCTCCTTCACACCCCGAGATAAACCAAGCAGCTCTAAGATCTAGAGAAGTGAATGCAGTGTAAATAATGAAACTTCTTAGCAACATCTAAATTTGCAAAAAAAAAAAAAAAGTTTAACATGTACCGATAGCACAACTTACACTACAGAAAAATGTAGCCATGATAAATAGGTGGCAATCTTCTTGTATCTGGGCTCACCTATATGGAAGACTGGCCATATAAACATGGCTTTGCTATAATCTCTGCTCTTTAATATTGAAAATATACAGTAGGGCTGTAGTTCTCTGACTGCCAAAGTCGCCAGGGGATTAGACTCGACCCTGGTATGCAGTCAACAGCATGTAACACTGGGAGCTGGACCCCTCCTAGAGCGGGAATCAGCGCTGCCCATATTATAAGCAGCAGCCAGTGGCACAGGCCATGTGGTGCCATGTTGCCACCATGACAGGTACAGGAAACCCTGAAAACATAAGGAAGAGACCTGGAAGCAGTGACAATCATGGAGTAGTCTACCACTGGTCTTGCCAAACAGTGGCTATTTTGTCATCAGACCTCCTATCTCCTTACGAAGATCCCAAATGATATTAATGCAGCTGACTTAATTGCATAGAAATTTCACAGAGACTACATGGACACAAAGCACTTTAAAAATAATTTTAGAAGTCCACTTTTAAATCCATTATGTCCCAGATTTACTCCCAGGTCAAATCGTGTGCAACTGTGATCGTAACTGCCTTTTAGAACAGATTGTGAATACATGTGGTATCCCCTAAACCATAAGTTCTGTTCAACAATGCATAAAAGCTAATGCTAAAAAGCACCATGGGGATACATTGTCACTCCCTGCCAACTGTTGATGCACTCCATTGCCTTGAAATATAGAGCTCTCTTGTGGCTTCCCCTATGGACACTCAGCTAAGAGTTGTTAGAAAGAGAAAGGAGGTTTATTTTCACTAACCTGTTGTCTTAATCAGCTCAGGCTGCCATAACAAAATGCCATAAACTGGGTGGCTTAAACAGCAGAAATTTATTTCCCACAGTTCTGGAGGCTGGAAGCGTGGCCAGGTTCTGGTGAAAGCCCTCTTCCTGGATTTCCATGGCTGCCTTCTCACTTCTCACTGTGTGCTCACATGGCCTGATCCTTCCTCAGTGTGTATGGAGACAGAGAGAGAGAGAGAGAGAGAGAGAGAGAGGGGGGGGGGGGGGTTCCTGTTCTTATAAGTCCACCAATCCTATTGGATTGGGACTCCCCACTTATGACCTCATTTAACCTTAATTACCTCCTAAAAGCTGTCTCTAAATACAGTCCCAGTATAGGGGTTAAGGCTTCAATATATGAATTTGGGAGAAGGAGGGATGTCACAATTTAGTCCATAGCACCTACAGAAATTAATAAGAAATATTTAAATACCAAGGGGAATTTTAGTTTGAATATTAGGAAAGTTAATAATCACATAAGAAAAAAAAAATAATCACATAAGAAGAGCTTGAAAATGGAGCCACCTATTCACAAAACAAAACAAAATAATGCATCCCATCTGCTACTGCATGCCCTCTAATGGTGAAAATGCATGAGGCAAAATTCACATATAGAAGAGTCACCATTTTAACCAATTCGAAGTGTGTAATCCAGTGACTCCCAGTACATTTACAGTGTTGTGCAACCATCAACACTATCTAATTCCAGAATGTTTTTATCACTCCAAAAAGAAACCCTATATCTGTTAAGTAGTCACTCTCCATCCCTTCTATCCCTGGTCCCTGGCATTGGTTTTTTAAAGTTTAGGAAAGAAATCTTTATAGGTACACTTGTTCTGTCCACTGAGAAAAAAAAAATGGTACTGTTTAAAAATCTAACTCAGAGATTGTTCAACAGAGAGAATTGAGTCTTTGTGTTGTTTCATTGTGGAGAGGGCAAATTCAAAGAAACGTGGAGTCAGAGATCACACAGAGGCTCCTAGTTTCCAGGGTATATTCTAATATACATTGCCAGCTGAAAAAAAATTATTGATAGCATGTCCTCAAACACCCTCTTCACTAAAGAAACAGATTTTGTTCAAATGTACTTCGGAAATTCTGAATTAAACTGTTAACAGATCTCTTTTGCTAAGCAAAGAGGATGAATGCAGCACCAGCAGAGAAGTCTTGTTTTTTGCTTTAATTATCACTGTGGACTACCAGTTGCAACCTGGTAGGTCATTATAACAAATGGACCAAAATCACAGATGAATTTTACGTTTCAAAGAAACTAAAGCAACAATATAATATCTGTAAATTTTACACGAAACGTATAGGTGTCAAGCTTCACATTAAAATACTGGGTTAAGTGGCAAGTTAGGCCCTTATTGGGTGGAGACCAGAGACAATTGCTGTTTCTGGAAGGATCACGCAAACCCAGGTTCACTACAGCCCCATCTGGTCCATTTCCCTCCTGTGTTAGCTGCTGGACCCCGATGGCACTTGAATTTGCTTCTC
Organism: Myotis nattereri; assembly: GCF_964212035.1. Taxonomy (NCBI): domain Eukaryota; kingdom Metazoa; phylum Chordata; class Mammalia; order Chiroptera; family Vespertilionidae; genus Myotis; species Myotis nattereri. Next base: position 65,604,507 of record NC_138079.1, read on the forward strand.
CTATTATAGAACAGACTTTGCAGAGAGATTGCAAAGGCACCTTCTTCTAACCATATTTCAAGCACAAAGTCATCTAAATGGCAGGCAAACTTGAAGCATCATCCAATTTTTTTTTACCACAATCTTGAAGTTTCCATACTCAAAATGAATGATGGTGCTATTCCTACATCTTGAAAATACAAGATTTTTGAGTGGTGAACCAATGACTAAACCTGCCCTCATTACATTTTTGCTGAGAAAATCACTTTTCATAAATGTATCAGAAAAAATAAAATTTAGATAACATGTAAGCTTATTCTGGTTTCTACCACTCAGAATATCCCACAACAATTTATATAAAGGCTCCTGGACACCAAGCTCTTAGACCAGAAGTTTACTCCCATTCTTTTTTTTCTCAGTGTATCTCTTTACAGTATAGGAAAACAATATTATAATTTAAAGAAGAGCATTCAGAAATAATCAAGTTAACCCATCGGTTCTTGAGCATTCAGCTAATCTCTCATTATACTGATAAAGGTAATTTCTAACCAGTTGAGGGAACTACTTTCTTCCTCTTCCAGGTGTGGAAACCATACCTGGATTTCATTGGCCATCATGAATGATGGGGCTCAGACCTAAGAGTAAAGCCTGGGTACATTCTGTCAATTCTCCTCCTCTTGACCATGAATCCCAAAGCACTTCAGAAGGGGAAGTCATTGGTGTCCACTGAAGTACAGTTCCCACACAGTTTCAGGAGGGAGATTGGTGTTCTCGGGCCATGAGTATCAAAACCCTCCATTTCCCAAAGAAAACACAATCCACCAACATCAAGAGAAGTATCACTCTTTTATTTAAAATATACCTCCAGCTACAAAACTTGTGATCTTAACAAGGCTGGTGACAACAGGCATGACGCACAACGGAGGCTCTCCAGTGTGACTATTCATATTTATACTATTAATCAGATATGATTGTTTATGTATTCATTACAGAGTATTTACTATCTGCCAGGCTTTGTTCTAAGTGTGTTATAAACATTAACTCAGCTAATCCTCATGAGGAAGGACACATTATTAAATTCACTTTACAGACGAAGAAACTGAGACACAGAAAAGTCAAATAACTTTTTCAAAGTCACAAGGCTGATATGTGGTAGAACTAGGATGCAAACCTAAGTAGTTTGTGCTCTTAGCCATTTCACTGAGTTTGCTCTCATTCTCTAATAACAAAATAGCAATATATTTTGTATAATGCAAATTACTGAACTCACCATCTTTTCTTAAAACCTGTTTGCAGTCTTATGTTGCGGATTCTAGTTACTAGTATAATCCACTAACCTAAGCCAGATACCTGCTTCTTAATTACCTGTAGCTAGCTGGCTGCAGGTAATTATCTTCTATCAGTACTATTTCCACATCTCTCTCCATCTGTTCTCTCTTCTCTACTGCTTCCGCTATGGCCTTGTCAGCCCTCCCTGGGCCCCTGCAATAACCTCCTCCATCATTTTCTGACACTTATTTTGCATCCTATATCCTCTTTTTCTGCAAGTATTTTAAAATACAACTTAATTATGGTACTCCGATTGATAAAAAGCCTCTATGACTTCCCACTTCTATACCAGTGACTCTCAAAGTGTTTCTCTATGAACCACCAACGTATTAGTCATTCTAAGGATCTTTAAAAAATTAGGTTTTATGGCTGCCATCCTAGCCCTATTGATTCAGAATTTCAGGTGAGGTCCGGGGTTCTGAATTTCAATAAAATCTTCAGGAGATTTTTATATGCACTAAAGATGGAGAATCATAGACCCACTGAATAAACTCCAGCTTCCACTGCAGGGTACAAAAGTCCCCCAGGATTCAATCCTCCCATATTCTCTAGTCTCTTCTGTTGTCTCTCTCATTCTGTGCTCCAGAAACACTCAGCTGTGGCATTCAAACTGCCTTTGCCTGTGTGGCTGCCTGTCTGTTCTGCCCTGTGAGCTCTGGCCTTCTTCTGAAGTGCATCTCCTGTATTGCCTATTCCATGAGGCCTTCCTTCAATCTACAATGCTAAGCAAATCAATCACTTCCTCCTTTCTCCCTTTGCCCCACCCTACAAGGATACCTTCCAGCTAGCTGTTTACCTGTCTGCCTCTTCTGCTGCTCTACCAACTCCATGGGGGTAAACCCAGTCTGTTTCAGATTTTACTTCCACTTCCACAGAGCCTGGGCCATAGAGATGCTGACCAATTTTTGCTGAATGCATGCTCTCAAGTTTGCAAAGTTCCATGATATAGACAACTCCACCCCAGGACACAGCAACACGTATCTTTAAAGGGACATTTGTGTCAAGAAATGGAGCATCATCACAGGCCACATCCAAATCATCCTTTTCCTTTCTGAAGCCAAAAAGGCCTGTAAAACCTTCCCCACTGCCACACTCAGGGTCAATCAAGGTGAAAATTCCTGGCAAAGCTGTGTTTATCACGGGTTCTTTTTCCATGCAGTAAAACCTTTAGACAGAAATTGAAGTAACATTTGAAATATAAGTCTGTGTAGTCAACACAGAAAGCCTGATCTTTAGAAACACACTCTGAGCCACTGAAAGCAGGGAGGTCGGAAGTTGCACTAATTAGGCTGCTTTTGTAAACACATGACAGAAACCAACTTGAACTAGTTACTCGAAAAGGAAAATCTTTCTAATGATACCAGAGTATTTTACAAAACCCAGGCTTACCCATGCAGCTGCAGATGAGAGACAATTTGACCCAGGGACTCAAACAATTTGGGGAATCTCTCCACTCCTCAGCTTTGTTCCATTCATCACTCTTGCTACATATGATGGAAAGCATGGCTGATATAACTCCTCGGTTTTGGATCTCAGAGTTGTAGATTCTTAAAAGACCCTGAATGAACTCTCAGGAAAGCAGCTCAGTGACCAAGTTGAGACAATGACCAAGTTCCCCCAGCCCAGTTCAGTGAGCCAGGGGTACCAGCAGAGCCACCGTGCCCTGGCTACAGCTATGTGAAGGGAGAGAGAAGTGGAGTGGACAACCCCTTAGGTTTCCCCCACAGAGAATAATTTCATAGATATCAGAAGCAAAGAGCATAGTTTAAATTATGGGTAACTAACATTGGAGATATGGAATGGGGACAACTGAACAAGAAGACCCAGGCCAGGACTCAGCCAGAGACAGAGCCAAGATCTCCCTGGTGAAGGCCTTTACTACACGCAGTGAGAAATTGACCAAGTCCAAGGTTAGCTGTATATTATTTATCATTTGTTGCTATGACTGCTAAAGTTAAATATTAATATGCTCAATAATAAGTTTGTTTCATAAAGTAGCTTTAGTTTTTAACTAATCCTTGTGTCAACTTTTTAAAGGTCTAAACCTTTCAGAAGAGAGCAAAACTGATATGGAAACTGTAAGAGGTTTAGAATCCTATGAACCTTGCTTCCCAGAGCACCTTTATCATGCATGAACTCTGTAACTATAGAGGCATTTCTGACTATTTCTGAGACTTAGATAACCTATATGCTATTTTTTTACCATCACGCCCTGATTGTGCATCAACATAAGATAGTTAATGCTGTAAAACTCATTTAGCAAATATGTATGATCACCCACTATGTGCTGGATACTGTTCTAGTAACCTTGGAAATAGCATTGAAGAAAACAAACGTCTCTGCCCCCAAGGAGCATACATTTTAGAAGAGAAAACAGTTAATAAACAAAGTAAATATGCAAAGTTATAACAGGTTAAAAAGTAATTAATAAAAATGGTAAGTTTAAAGCACAGATGGGTGGTATTATTAGAAAATATCTGTCTGTATATTACTGGCTGTCTACCCTCTTAAACTGAAAGTACCTGAGGGCAGGTGTTTGTTCCCACTACATAGCCAGTGCCTAGAGAATATGGTGGTTGCTAAATGAATTTTGTTGGAGTTGTGAAAGATAAAGAGAATAACATGAAAGTAACTAATCCCAATGCATGAGCAGGCATAGTATTAATGTGTTCCAGCTAACATAACAAAATACCATAGATTGGATGGCTTAAACAACAGAAATTTATTTTCTCATGATTCTGGAGACTATGAGTCCAAGACCAACAAATCTAGTTTCTTTTTTTTTTTCATTCATTCCACAATTTTTATTTTTTATTTTTATTATTAGTTAAGGTATTACAAATGTGTCCTCATCCCCTGGGTTAATCCCCAACCTCCCCCTGCCCCCCCCCAACAAATCTAGTTTCTTTTCAGGCCTCTCTCCTTGGCTTACAGATGGTTGCTTTCTTGCTGTACCCTCACATGCTCATCCCTCTGTCTGTGCATGTTTCTGTTGTCTCTCCTTCTGTGTCCAAATCTCCTCTCCTTATAGGGACACCAGTCATATTGGATTGGGGCCCACCCTACAGACCTCATTTTAATTCAAATCTTTAAAATCCTTTTTTTCAATTAAAGTCACATTCTGAAATCTTACGATTTAGAACTTTAATATATGCATTGCAGAAGGGTGGTAAGGTGGACACAATTTAGTCCATTAACACCAGGAACACAAACCTTTTAAACCCTTAGGTACATTATTTTATTTGATCTTCATATTAACTTTTGACATAGCAGGGCCTGTCTTACCATTATCTTCAGTACATAGATCAGAAGACAGTGGGTAACAGCAGGCAGGATCATGACTCCAAATCAAGTTTTTGAGCCCCAAGATCGCAATGCCTCTACAAGCTGTCACTTTCACTGGTCTCAATGAGATACAGTTATAAGCTGTCAAGGGCTAATTTGGGCAAGAAAGAGAAGAACTGAAGTGGGACAACCACCTTGAACAACAGAGAATAGTAACCTGTACTTTGGACCATTTAATGGGTATAAAAAATGAAAAACAATAGGGAGATTAAGTGCCTTGAAATGTAGTCTTGTCACCTGGCTTGCTTGGCTATTTTTCAGAGACTGTTTAAATCTAACCAAAGACATCCCTGACAGGTTTTATCCAGAAAACTCTAATTTTAAAAAGTGCTTGACATGACAATGGCAGTGCTTGAGATGTAGGCAGACCTGATAGAAATACATTCACCTTTTTATAAAGTCCTGCTCCAGCTTTTTCCAAGTACAAATTGGATTCAGCCCTCTCAAAGCCACCTAGTTGACTGGCCCAGAAAACACAATTCTGATTGCTTCATAGCAGTATTCCCAGACGTGTCTTGTTAGAGCAATCACTAAACCATCTGACATTGAAGGCAAAGTCCTGTCAAATGAACTACTGAAATGGTTGTACTTTGCAAGGCTTACATAGTACAGTTTGTTGTAAAGCTAAAAACAAACAAACAAACAAAAACCCAGTAACCTTGAAATGGGAATCCAATAGCTCTACGTCTAAAGTGAGGGTCAGCTAAGGTGGTCTTTGGTTCCAGAAATGCTGTTATGCTATTGGGTTGAAAGGGTGCCCTCCAACTTGTAAAACAGTGATGACTGCCAACAATTACCTTTAATTAAATGCAATCTTTCATTTTAATTTCCTTCTGATTTCTTAGGTAATGGATTTCAATGAAAAGTTTACAGCCAATGGCACATAGCTTACCATTAACAGGAATGCAGGAATGCCTTCTCCACTCTCTCTTTCCTATTTCCTCCACCCTGCACCATACCCTAAGCTAACTATAATCACTGAAAAAGAGACGGATTGACTTTCAGTTCAAATGTTAGGTTGAACACACATTTGAGTCTTTCTCAAGACACTATTGAAGTTAAACTTTAGGAATACAAAATGAATAAATATATAACAGCAAAGAGAGCAAGGGTGGAGTGGTGATTATCAGTGGATTGATGAATTTTAGAAAATACGTGGAAGAGAGAAAATGGAATAATGTGTATGGCCTATGGCACAGCAATAACATTCCTGGGATATATATCAGATACATTCTCACTTAGGTCTATAGGGGATGGGTACATGGATGGTCTTTGCACATACACACAGTGGTCATTATGGTAGTGGAGAGCAGGAAGAAATTTAGGTCAATGGATAACTAGAGAGGAGTGGATGTATTCTATGACATACTGGGCATCAATAAATAGAAAAGTGAAAAACAAAAGAAGTGAGAATTTAGTGAGAAAAGTAGAAACAACATTCAGAACTAACTAGGGATATTGAGAAGGAACAATATCATTTGTGTAAATTAAAGACTTAAGCACAACAGTGCTTAATCCCACACATTTATACTAAGAAGCTATTTGGAGATGCACTCTAACTTGCATTATAAGCAAGTCTAAGCAATTTTATTTTTTCTTCATGGTGCATATGTCATTTAGACTAAAGAAAAGAGAAACAAGTTTTGTGGTACATTTAAAAATTTTCAACTTTATCCCTTTTTTAAAAAAGAAAACAAAAACACCCACAAATAGGAAGAGAATGCCTGAAGGAAATATAGTTTGACTTTGACATGCAGAGTGCCTACCAACTTATTTATTCAAAAACTTGACTTTCTCCTCTGTGTGTAATAAGAAAACAGAAGGCACAGCTCTGAAAAGCAGCTGCCACAGGGAAGTCATTTAAGACATGGGGTTTCTTAGGATCTGAGGGTTAGTGGACCTTTCATTAACAAAAAAGTCAAGCCCACCAGCAGTATGAACCTTCTACTATGTGAAAGGAAAACCCTGACTCACTGAACCAAGCATTAAATTGGAGAAAAAAAATCTAGAACTCCAGGGGAAAAACAATGGTATTGATTCCCCGTGTTTGCCAGTGACAAGCCAGCAGCAGGTCTCATGATATTACACAGGAAGTCCAGCTCAGTCAGAGGGTTGCTTTGTTGTATGACAGATGCAGCCAGATCTTCCTGTCTAGATGAAGATACCATCCAAATCCCAGGAAAACAAAACAAAGGGTAAAACGCCCAGCAGCTGCAAATAATTTCTGTCCAGTCATTAGGACAACTTTCTGCTTTAATGCAATTACTATACCAACGTTCAGAACTAATTAGGAAAATAACACAAAAATATCAACTTGGATAATACTCAGACAGTTGATAGATTCTATGTACACTATAAGTTGCGTAAGAAAAATAACAAATGACTTTTAAGGAAAGTACAGTTGTTTCATTGATCAAAGACAAAATGGGTAAAACCTTATATTTCCTGTTTTTTCTTCTCTAGGTTATTACAGGGCACTATGTCAAGGTGGCATTCAAATATTATTTTTAAAAGTTTCTAGTTAAACTTTGATATTTCCAAAAAATTAATAGTATTTACAACAAGAGAACTATACACTCCATTGGAATCCTATGTAATAAAAGACTAATATGCAATTTGTCCCCTTGGGAGTTCTATCGCTCGCTATCATGTGCACTGACCAACAGGGGGCGTTGAGGGAGCAAGGGGAGGAGGAAGGGGGGAGGTGGGGAACCTGATGGGCCCTGATCTCCGGCCAGGCCTAGGGATCCTACCCATGCACACTGGCAGTCGGACATCCCTCTCGCAATCCGGGACGCTACATGCACCAGGGACCATACTTTTCATACAGGTGAAAGGCATCTACATTTTTTTGCCCTGATTATAAAAAGTAGCACATAACGTGATCCTTCTGAGGCAGTAGTACCATTTTCCCCATCTTACGGGTGGAAAAACTGAAGCAGAGAGAAGTTAAGTAATTGGCTCTGTCACACAGTTATAAGTGTCAGAATCAGGGCTGACCGAAAAATGTGCAAGCCAGAGTCCATGCATGTCATTGCTGCATTATGCTGTTTATTCAGTGTTAGAGTAGCCTTGCCAGGTTTTAATTTTTAAATCTAAGAGACTGTTCCCAATATATAGAGTAGGGTCTCTAGGTCTGGATGGCGATCAGGGCCAATCTGTGGGGTGACTAGCAGGCGAGGTGATGGGGCCTGGCTGGTACCCGCTTTGGCTGGTGGCCTGGCACCCGCCGGCCAGTCACCTCCCTCTTCGGGGTTGGGGGGTCAGTACGCATCATAGCGACCGGTTGTTTCGCTGTTCAGTCGATTTGAATATTAGGGTTTTATTATATAGGATAATATAATAATAAAATATTTTCCATATAAAAACTCTTGGTTTGTCTTAGTTCAAGTGTAGATATTGAAGAGAATCAATTTATATACCTATGTTTATGATGAGTATTTTTTTATTATTCCAAGAGAAAAATTGATTTATTTGAAAGGACATTTCTGTAATTAAGGCAAAAGAATGGATTCATTCTAATCAGGTTTTCTGTCAGCATAACCTTAAGGGAATTTTCCCCTCCCTCCCTTCCTCCCTCCCTCCCTCCCTCTCTCTCTCTCTCTCTCTCTCCCTCTCTTTCTTTCTTTCTTTCTTTCTTTCTTTCTTTCTTTCTTTCTTTCTTTTCTTTCTTTCTTTCTTTTAGTTTGAGGTTCTGCTAGAACAAAATTAAATATGGTGGAATTTGTGGATTTGGTTAGGATTTTTCCTTGAAATTTGATCTTTCAGAGTCAAACCAAATGGAAAACCAGTAGCTTTCCAAAAACACAGACACTTTTCTGTTGAAACTAAATTCTCCAATTTCAAAGACAAGCTACTCTAGTAAAACTACTGATTCAAAGCAGCTCAGATTTGTCCCTGCTCTTTACTGTATTGAGGATCCAGGCTTCCTGAATGACTTATTTTCAGGCAGTGGGACCATGACTGTTGATATGCAATGGCAGACAGCCCTGTGGGTGCTAGACTTTAGATTATGGCAGAGTGAGGTAATCTCAAAACCTGGATGGGAAGGCTATTCACATGAAGTGATCAGTCATCACAATATTTATATGGTTATCACAACAAAGTGAAACCAGATCTTCTGCAACAACATTGTAAGATGTTTAATCACCAGCAAAGTCATAACTCCAGTTAAGCAGAGGATGTCTAGGCAAACAATGTGTGAGAACAGCTTTCAGAACATCATCGGAGTGGAAGGCTCTAGGGAATGGCTTTGGTTATCCTGCCTTTTGAAGCTGATTTATGCTGCTGATGCTGGGGGTGTTGATGAAGCAGTCATTTTAATTCATAGACAATCTGATGGGAACTAAAAACAAATCAATGATTTTTGACTATTTTTATTACCCAGTGATGTCTGAAACAGGTATGCTCATCTTATCCTTAACCCTTACTACCCCTCTTGAGATTAAGGATAAACTGGGGCTCAGAAATTGCCTGTAGTGAAAAATAAGTGATGCTAGGGCTGGAGGAGGGATGAACAAACACTCAGCAAATATTAAGGAGCTGTTCCCCATGCTAGGGCAAAGATTTTCTTCCCTCAATGCAGCTTACATTCCAGATGAGTGTAGCAGAGAAGAAACAACAAATAACTAAACAAGGTAATATCAGATAGTGTCAATGATATGAAAAATCAAACAGCTGATATGATGGAGAACCCTCAAGAATAGCAAGAAGGCAGCGGTGCATAATGGGTGAGGGAGACAGAGTTACAGACAAGGCAGGCAGGGAAAACAGTGTTATCTCAGGATGTCTCAATTTGGACATTATTGTCACTTGAGGTCAGATAAATTTGTGTTTCAGGGTGCTGTTGTGTCCTGTAGGTTGTTTTGCATTGTTCCTGGCCTCTTCCCAATAGATGCCTACAGCAGACCCTGGAACCAAAAATGTCTCCAGACATAGCCAAACGTCCCCTGGAACATTTGAGAATCTCCAGTTGAGAACCACTAGCTCATGTTCAGCCTTAGAAGCAGAAGTAATAGGCAAGATATTCAATACCAATGTGGCATGAGCACCAGCTAATCAGACTGGGCTCTGCCTGTGAATAACCCATTAGGCTGTACCAGTGCATCCTGGATAAATATCAGCTCTGCTATATTTGAATTTTATTATGATTCTAACAGAAAGCTATAGTACTGTTTTAAGGAAGAGAGTGACATGATATCTTCTATTATTTAAAAAAGGACCACCTTAGCTGTTAAGCAGAAAATAGATTTGGGGGCAGGACAGCAAGAAAGGAAACAGGAGACTGGTGGGGGGCTACTGAAGCAATCTATGTGCAAGACGGTGCCCTGGACTAGAGTCACAGCAGGGGAGATCACAGTACACTCTATAAGTGTAGGGCAACTGGAGAATCAAGTTTTGGTTTACCAATTGAGTGGATGGTGGTCATTTACTAAAATGGGAAGACTAGGGAAGAACAGATTTTAGAGGGACATCAAGAATTCTGTTTTAAGTATGTTGAATTTCAGATGCCTCTGAAACATCTAAATGAAGTTATCCAACAGGTACCAGTAGCAGTTGGATACTTGAGTCTAGAGCAGTGGTTGCCAACCTTTTGGACCTCATGGACCACCAGTGATCCACGGACCACTGGTTGGCAACTGCTGGTCTAGAGGTTTGTATAAATTTGATAATCACCAGCATATATGACATAAAAGCAACCAATATCCAAAAATCTATGTTCACATAGGTAACCAACACAAGAGAGGTCACCACCATTTAAACCAGACAATCTGCTCATTTGCTGAGTATATTTCATGGCCTGCCTTCCATAACCTCTGATTTCCTCTTCACATTTGACAAAGATCAGCATCATTTAATTTCAGTTAACATATAGTGTGACCTTTGTACTTTGTTTTCTACTGAAAAATCTTAAGCAAATACCACTTTTCATTTTTCAAGGTTTTTCTGATAATGCAAAATTAAATGCAAATCTATTACGCACTGGGGTAGGGCAAAGGCAGGGAGAGAAACTCATAGAGGATGTTTGGGTCACAATATGAGTCCTTATTCTTAGTCCCAGATAGTCCAGGAACCCACAATTCAATACCACCTATTCTAATATTCAATACATCTTTTTATCAGGTGTTTCACTTAGTATTATTAACTGCTGATTATACTATTGGTTTTGGAGGACAGGTGTCACTCCATTAGAATCAAACATCTGGTCCTAACAGATGTCAGCATACACTACTGTTAATCCTATATAATAAAGAGGGAATAAGCTAATTGGTCCTAATGGTGTCCGAGTCACTACCAGTCAAAGGTGCGTGTGCACAGGAGCTGGGGACAGGGGCGGGGACTTGCGCCACCAGGACGTGAGGCTGCCACCGGGGGGTGGGGGTGGGGAAGCCCCCGCCCCCAGAGGAAGCATGCGCAGGCCTGCGGTGCCACCTGGCCCAGAGGGGGGCATCAGGACGAGTGTGGGGCCTCGGCGGAGAGCTCTCAGCACTCCTGCGCTGGGGTCTGAAGGCGTGGAGAGGAAGGGAGAGCACATATGCAGTTAGGGGGTTTAGGCCAGGAGGGGAGTGCAGATAGGCAGTTAGGGGGATCAGACAAGGAGGGGAGAGCAGATAGGCAGTTAGGGGGATCAGACAAGGAGGGGAGAGCAGATAGGCAGTTAGGGGGATCAGACAAGGAGGGGAGAGCAGATAGGCAGTTAGGGGGATCAGACAAGGAGGGGAGAGCTAGGCAGTTAGGGGGATCAGACAAGGAGGGGAGAGCTAGGCAGTTAGGGGGATCAGACAAGGAGGGGAGAGCAGTTAGGGCCATCAGGCTGGCAGAGGAGCGGTTAGGGGCATCAGGCAGGCAGGCAGGTAAGCACTTAGGAGCCAGTGGTTTTGGATAGCGAGAAGGATCCCAGATTGGAGAGGGTGCAGGCCAGGCTGAGGGACACCTCCCCCCCTCCCCTGTGCACGAATTTCATGCACTGGGCCACTAGTAATAAATAAAACCTTATATTTAAATAACACATTCTGTTTTTCAAAGCACTTCCTATAATGACAAAATTTTATATTCACCACTGTTTTGTGAGTAGGAAAGGCAAATATTCGTACACCTACTTTAAAATAAGGAAATTATTGTCCAACTAGATTAAATAATTTCCCCATGGTCCTACAGTTGGTAAATGTTAGGAAAAGAACTGAAGCACATGTGTTTGACAACTAACTCAGTACTGAAAGAGCAGAAAGGACTGCGCCAGTGTGTCCTACAGTGTGACTCACATTACATGACACTGAAAGTGAGCTCCTGTTTGCCTTTTTCCTGAAAAGGATCTGAGCTGCATCTCAAGCCCAGCATATTTTCCCATGTTCCTTCTCTGTAATCTAGTTTTCCCATGCTAGATCAATCCATGTGGCTACTCTGTGTGTTAGAAATGCCATTTTCCCTTCTGTCTCTTGGCTTGTTTCTATTCTAGCTAACATCTTCCTGAGGCTTCTTTACTGGAAGTCTAACTTTTCCCTGATTACTTCAATCTTATTTTGTCTAAAACAGTGAAACAGACTACAAAGCTTGAATGATATTCTTCTCTTTTTCCATGTATAATGGGTTTACTCTTTGTCCTTCACTATTAATCGTCTCCCTTTTTCTAACCTAGATTTTTCATTCCGCACTGACAATATTTTTACTGATTTAAAAACTAATATATGATATTATAGAAAGTGATATAAACATACAGAGAAAATATAAAGTACCTACAGTCCCATTAATCAAATATCAGTAAAATTAGATTACTTAATTACTTTTATTGTTTCTTGAATTGCCTGCTTAATTAACAACTTAAAATTCTTGCTAGTAGTAAAGGAATTCAAGTCTCAAAGTACAACTTTAGCCACAATCCATAACCTTGGGGAAGAGTGGCAGAACATGAATTCAGAGAAGCAACACGACAGTTTATTTTACCTGTGGGCCATTGTGAAAACTTTGACTTTTATTGGAGTGAAACAGAGAACCACTGGAGAAATTTAGACAGACCAGTCACATAACTTAAAGGATCAATTGAATTACAAAGTTCAAATGCCACAGAAGGACAAAGAAGTCTAAGAAAATTAATATGGAATTTAGCCTTCTCTGTTTAGGTTATGAGCCTTGTGATTTCACAGAAACATGTTTTATTCTGTATAATTGCAATAACGGAAGTCAAATAAACAAGTAAATATTTGTTATTACATTTTCATCTGAGCCTGATGTTTTATATTTATAATGTATAGAATACTAATGACTACTTAATAAATACCTATTGGATTAAAAAAGAAAGGAAGGAAAAAGAGGAAGGAAGGAAGATTCTGGGGGGAAGGGGGAGAAAAGTGGGAAAGAGAGGACAGGAATATTATTTAGTACTAGAGTCCCAGTGCACAAAATTCATGCACGGGGGGGTGGGGGTGGGCGGGCGGGTCCCCTCAGCCCAGCCTGCACCCTCTCCAGTCTGGGACCCCTCAGGGTATGTCTGATTGCCAGGGTATGTCTGATTCCTCGGGATTGGGCCTAAACCAGCAGTCAGACATCCCTCTCACAATCCAGGACCACTGCCTCCTAACTGTTCGCCTGCCTGCCTATCTTATCGCCACTAACTGCCCCCTCCCCTGCCGGCCTGGTCACCCCCAACTGCCCCCCCCGGCCAGCCTGGTTGCCACCAACTGCCCCCACTGGCAGCCTGGTCACTCCTCACTGCTGGCTTGGTCGCCCCACGCAGCCTGCTGCTCAGTCCTTTGGTCAACCCTCACTAACCCCCCTGTTGGCCTGGTCACCCCACATAGCCTGCTGCTCAGTCCTTTGGTCAACCCTCACTAACCCCCTGCTGGTCTGGTCACCCCACGCAGCCTGCTGCTCAGTCCTTTGGTCGTCCCTCACTAAGCCCCGTGCTGACCTGGTCACCCCATGCAGCCTGCTGTTCAGCCGTTTGGCCATCCCTCACTAAACCGCTGCCAGCCTAGTCGCCCCACGCAGCCTTCTGCTCAGTCATTTGGTCATCCCTCACTAACCCCCCTGCCAACCTGGTTGCCTCACGCAGCCTGTTCGGTCATCCATTTGGTTGTTTCGGATGTGAAAGCCCCTGGCTCTTGATATATATAGATAGCAACTTCTATAAATAGGTAAATATTTATACTTAGGACAAATAATTAGGCTAATATATGTACTAATTAATCTCTTAATATTTAGGGAATGTATAATATAATGAGCCTTCACTATAAAAAGAACTGAAAAATCTTTTATTACTTAAGACTGCTCTTAAAAACTTAATGAGCATGTAAGTATTTGCTCTTATTTGTAAAATATTTTCTTACCATCTTTCTCAGTAATATGGGTTTCTAAAAAATAGTTATTCCTAACCCCTACTCCCTGTCACATACACATACAGAGAAAGACAAATTCCTGTAAAAAACTAAGATAGTAAAGGAAGGTGGACATACTATTGACTTTCTTTCATTAATCAATGCAGACCAACAAATCAAGTGCTAATTTACACATCTGGGTTTGGTTTTGTTATCAATATTTTAAACAACCTTAATTTTTATATTGATGATTAACGCATTTAGTATACACAGTCCCTGACTTACAATGGTTCTACTTATGATTTTCTTTCATTTTAAAACTAGAGGCCCGGTGCACAAAATCCATGCACGGGTAGGGTCCCTAGGCCTGACTGGCAATCAGGGCCAATCAGGGCCTTTCTTCCCTGGGCTGCTGGCCACTGGACGGGACCTTCCTTCATTCCACGCCGCCCCTTGGTGGTCAGTGCACATCATAGCGAGTGGTCGAACTCCCAGTCAGTCGAACTCCCAAGGGGACAATTTGTGTATTAGCCTTTTATTATATAGGATGATGCTAAAGCAATACGTGTTCAGTAAAAACCATACTTCAAATTTTAAATTTTGCTCTTTTCCTGGGCTAGCGATTTGTGGGTATGATGCTCTTTCTGTGCTGCTGGGCAGCAGCAGCCAGCTGCAGGCTCCAATAAGCCAAGGACCACAAGGGTAAACAATCAACACTCTACAGTGTACTGTGCTGCCATCATTTTTTGGATACTGTGTCTGTGTTTTCCCATTCCATCATGTCTAAAAATGCTCATCTGTGTCTCCTGCTTCTAGTAAGGGGAAGGCAATTACTCTTGACATAAAAATAAGATAATTACCCAAATATAGGCTAATGTAAGTGTTCTGAGCATGTGTAAGGTAGACTAGGCTAAGCTATGATGTTTTGGTAGGTTACGTGTATTAAATGCATTTTCAACTTACGATATTTTCACCTTACGATGCACTTACCGGGACATAACCCCATCATTAGTTGAGAAGGTTTTGTATATTAAAGAGAGCTATTTTATGCACTCCCAAAGTGAATTATGATCAGCTTCTCTATCCCTGTAGTTAGTAGCTCAAGATATCATCAGGAAATGGACTGGAGTGGTAATTTGCTCTCCTGTGTGAAGCAAACCCACTTCTAGCCCAAGTGGCTTCTACGTCTTCATGGTCTGAAACTACCAAACAGAGAAAAGAGACACTTGAACTGAGGTTACAGCAGGGAAGTATTTTTGTATGAGTCCCCATTTATCCTTTCATAAAAGCTTGCACATCGAAGTTTTCATTTTTATACAAATAGCCTCCACAACAAGCTGTGTTCTCTTAGCCTTTTCTATAAGTGCCAGATCTAGCAGTAACAATTCATCTGACAGTTTCATGGTGAACATGGGAGGCACAAATGGATACAGAGCACTCTGCCATCGCTGCATTATCATCCCTGTGATTCTCAACATAAAATCCTCCTTTTGTGGATTATATAGGCAATTGTGATTAAATGCCTGCGCCACAGCTTTATTTTTATGATTTCTTTCTTTTTTCCACGTGTAAGACTAATTTGATTAGTAAGGCTCAGGCAGGCACCATATAATTCTCTGTTATCATGTAATGCTCATTTATAAGAGGAAAAAATTACTGAATTTGTTTTAGACTAGAATGATGTTATCTTTTTCATTTTCTTAAATTCAATTATCCTTAGATAGCCAAATTTGTCCTGATTATACTCTGGTTAAGCCATCTGCCCTTCTAATTGTCCACAGACCTCCCTCAATTTTCACTCCGGCTACCAAAGAAGGATAACATTTATTTTAGTCTCTGACATGGAATAATTGTAAATTTTTATAAATATAGATTGAAGGATGAATATGCCATTTACTTCTCCTAAAAGGTAATTTAAATCATCCTTTTTTTTCTTTCTTTCTATAATGAGAATTCTCACTGGGAACACCATAGAGGATCCATTTGTGAAAATTAATTGGCTTCTGTCTTTCTAATGGGTGGTTGATACATGTCCTCACAACCAAAAAGAACTTAAGAACTAAACAACTCAAAAGACCCATATACCTATCATAATTGGCTTTCTCCATGAGAAGGAACTTACAGTAAATGACAAATTGTATCTAAGATTAGAAAAAATATGAAAGATGCTGAGGATAAAAATGCTTGCCAAGTATGGGTTTAGGCACGATGTTACTTGACACTATCAAGGCCCCAGGCTGTGGAGCTAAGGAACTTGGCCTCTGTGATTAACAGGGACTCTATGCTCTCCCAGGAAATAAGCCATCTGATGCCATTGGAGTAGCTCCCCAAAAAAGAAAGGCCCATGAGAAGGGGCCTGGTCTGTCTTATTCACTGCCAGATGCATTAGTACGTCCGGCTTTTTAAAACAAAGGTTTCCGAGTATTAAATTATTATTTTGACTAGTCTATATAGCTATTGTTGTGTATGCCTACCACCCCAGTCCCTTCTTGGTCCTGGATGCTTCTGAGGGGCATCACCTACCAGAGGCATAACACCTGGCAGAGAAGAGCACCTCCAGGACACTGCTCCACCACCCCCAGTGTCAGTTCTGATAATTACTCAAATGACACTGGCTGTTAAGTATTCTAGAAATCACCCCTGCACCCACTGTTCTGCATACTTTCAGTGCACAGAGCAGCATCTGCCACATCATAGCTGTTCAGTAAAATTTCTGAGTAAATTGATGAATCAATTACCTATTTACTTTCCTTATTTTGTATTTTTTTTTTTTACTTATACATTTTCTCAGAAATATTACCTATTTGCTAATTCAATCCAACAAATACCAAATATCTGCATTGGCATTAGCCACATTTCCAATGCTATTCATCAAGACAAATCCTGATTGAATGCCTACCATATAACCACAATCCCTCGGGCCCTAGAGGGATGCTCTGGGAGCCTGAGTAAGCTGGACATGTGTTTGGGCTTCTCCCCAAAAGTACAGACCCATAAATAGTTTACAAATAGGAGAGAAAAGGAGATTCCAAAGAGATTAAATTACTCAGAAGTGTGCTACTATTCTTTGGGCTCAACTTGACTTCTTTTTGCTTTGGTCTAAAAGTTATTTTTATGACTAGCTAAACACATAAAAATAGGCACAACCATATAACAGATTTCATAAGCTTGAGGAAACCTCCAGACATGTAGAATCTAAACCCCAAATAACGTATATTCATTGCCTACCCATTATGTACCAAGCACTGTGCTGAGCCTATATACACAGTGCCAGGACTATCCCATGAGCAGATACTAGCCTTTATCCATCTTACAGATGGCATAGCTAAGTTGTGGGGAGATAAATAATTTTTCTAAAGGTGCACAGCTGATAAGTGATAAGGAGAAAATATAATCTCTAGAATTCAGATGGTAAGCACTGCACCATCTACCTTGTAAAGATTTTTAGCTTCTCTGTGATTACACATTTTATGCTAGAATATCTAATATATAAACTAGAGTAGTCCTTGTACTTTTTTTGGCCACTTGAATTTTTCTTCCCAGCTTATGAATTGGTACAAGTTACTATGGCAACACACCCCAGACTCTTCCTTCCACTCTTTGCTCATCATACTTTTCTCTTTGACTCTCTCATCCAGTCTGGTGTGATTCCAATAAGTGACTGAACCCACCCTGGCAAGACAGGCTAGTGTCTGGCCACATTTCAAGTGGCCATGGATTTACTTCATCCCCTCAGCACCTTGTTCCTTCCTTGCTCTCCTGATGCCTTTGACTGAGTCTGTTGCATATGTATTGTGCCTATCATTGAAGCTCAACTCATAATCTATTATCTCTATATATCTGAAAATGATCTATTCCTTAACTTCCCTGAAAGATATAGATTTATTTCTCTTTGCCTCTGAACTTTCACGGACAAACTTCAGAAAGGATCCAGATATTTCCTCCTTCCTGCCTTTCTAACATTCAAAATATATAAAGACTTTATCACACTCAATTATATGCCAACATGAGACTATATACCACCTATCTTAGTATCCTTCAGAGTACCCAGTCCAGCCTTTTATACCTAATAATTAGATAAATAAGTCAGTAAATGAGTGGATAATTGGCTGGTGAGTGAATAGACTAGAGAAGACCTGGTGTAGGGCATAAGTGAAGTAGAATCTAGTTTAATAGGTGCCACTATACTTCTTTCCTGCTGTGCAGAGTGTCTGAGAAATATTTGTTCATTGAGATTGCCAGCAGTAATTTGAGTCACTGATTTCGTTTATAATATTGTTAATGTATTAGCTACAATATATGACACTTACTGTATATAAGACACTAACCTAGGTACTCTTTATAATTTTTAATTAAATGGGCCCCAAAATATGGAAGGTAAGTATTAGTATAGCCTTTTTACAGTTGTGTAAAGGCAGGATAGACAGGTTCAGAGAGGTTAAGTAAGTAATAATGCGTGATCTTTTAGGGAATAAGGAGAGAAGGATTTGATCCAATGTCACTTTAATTCCAAACCTAGGACTTCCCTGTTTATATTACACCGTGCTGCCTCATTATAGAGAGAGTCATTAAAATATCTCTTTTACAGCTCACAGAAATTTTCAGGACATGGAGAACTAGCACATTGACTTTAATCCAGTATCACAAACTAGTTGACAAGATTGTCAAGCTATCCAGCAGAAAGAATGACTTTGTATAAATAGAATGCAGGATAGATAGGTAAATGATAAATTTTGATGGGAGAAGAGGAAGTTTAAAAAGATTTGTTACAGGGAGAGAACCAAGATGGCGGCATAAGGTACAAACCTGTACGTGCCTCCTCCCACAACAACATTAAAATTACAACTATAAGATAAAGCAGCTATCATCCAGAACCACGGGAAAGCTGGCTGAGTGGAAGTTCTACAACTAGAAGGAAAGAAAAAAGCACATTGAGACCGGGTAGGAGATGCAGAGGCACCGAGAACAGAGGTACGGAGGCGCGCGCGAACCGGGCTGCACCTGGGTGCGCAGTTTCTTTCAATCAGAAGGGGATACAAGCTCTTGAATGCACTGAACTCATTTACAGTGAGACTCTGGGGTCCCAGACTCCTACGGGAAGAAACTGGACTGTCTTGCAGCGGGTCGGAAAGTGAGGGTGGCTTTCTCGCAGACCTGCTCGCAGGGATCATTGTTGCTTTGGGGGCGCGCGACTCGGGGAAGCAGAGGGACTGGGGCACGCAGAGGCTCGGAGTTCGGAGACACTGATGACAGCCATTGCTGTTTGCTCCGCCCTGGTGATTCTCTGAGACCCCGCCCTACTCAATTTACATCCCCATCCAAGCTGTGCTCAGGGGCACAAAGGAATCACCTGCGCTTTTGCAGCCGAACCTAACAAACTGCAGCTGGGTCAGCAAGCTCCAAAATTTCCAAACCCCAAACAAAGAGGAGAAATTTACTGATATCGCTGTAGCTCCTGCTGGGTGGACTCACACAGTGGTTGACTTGGAGATCCAGGAGCCAGGGTACCCCTGGCCAGATACCAGATTTCAACTCCTCACACCCATAAGGGACACACTCAAGAAGCAGACTCAGTGAGCACCAAAGCCCCACTGAAGCAAGTCCTACCCCATAAGGGTGTCTCCAGCACAGCAGTTCTTCCACTGTAGACACAGCGGGTCCTCCCAGTCAGCCAAAAATGCAGAGACAAAGAAACATATCACAAATGAAAGAAATGGAGGAAAGCAAACTAATGGAGGACACAGAGTTCAAAACCACAGTTATAAGGCTACTCAAGAACCGTCTACGAACCTCCAAGGAACTTAGTGAGACCTTCAAGGATCTTAATGAGAATGCCAAAAAAAATGGAAAAGGACCAGTCAGAAATTAAACATACACTGACTGAAATTAAAAATATTATACAGAGATCCAACAGCAGACTAGAGGGTCCCAAGAATCAAGGGAAAGATTTGAAATATGAAGAAGCAAAAAACATCCATCTGGAAAAGAAAAAATATGAAGATAGTGTAAGGAGCCTCTGGGACAACTTCAAACGTACCAACATCTGAATTATTGGGGTGCCAGAAGAAGAGAGAGAGCAAGATACAGAAAGCCTATTAGAAGAAATCATGACAGAAAACTTTCCCTACCTGTTGAAAGAAATAGGCTTACAAGTCCAGGAAGCACAGAGAACCCCAAACAAAAGGAATCCAAAGAGGACCACACCATGACACATCATAATTAAAATGTCAAGGGCTAAAGACAAAGAGAGAATCTTAAAAGCAGCAAGAGAAAAACAGTTACCTACAAGGGAGTACCCATATGACTGTCAGCTGATTTCTCAACAGAAACTTTGCAGGCCAGAAGGGAGTGGCAAGAAATATTCAAAGTGATGAGTAGCAAGAACCTACAACCAAGATTACTCTACCCAGCAAAACTATCATGTAGAATTGAAGGTCAGATAAAGGCCTTTACAGACAGGAAAAAGCTAAAGGAGTTCATCACCACCAAACCAGGATTATATAAAATGCTGAAGGATATTCTTTAAGATGAGGAGGAAGAAGAAAAGGGTAAAGATAAAAATTATGAACAACAAAGTGACAACAAATAAATATCTATCAACAAGTGAACCTAAAAATTAAGTCAGAATAAACTGGTGAATATAATAGAAGCAGGGGCATAGAAAGGGAGTGGACGGACAATTCTTGGGGGGAAGGAGGTGTGGGGGTGCAGGAAGAGACTGGACAAAAATCTTACACCTATGGATGAGGACAGTGGCAGGGGGTAAGGGCATGGGGTGGGGTGGGAACCAGGTGGAGGGGAGATATGGGGGGGGGGGGGAAGAGGAACATCTGTAATAATCTGAACAATAAAGATTTATTAATTAAAAAAAAAAGAAGATTTGTTACAGAAAAATCGGAGAAGAACCAAGCAAAGTTTAGAGATGGAGTTACATTTATTATGCGCGGACCCAGAGGAAAATGTCTCTCAAATTCTGGGTGAAATCACACACAAAGTTTCCCAAATTTATACTATTTTACCTTCTTTGTCTCCCAAATATGGGTTTTTTCTGGTTCCCTTTGCAAGTTCTTAAAGGGCCCTATGTGCTGGGGCTTTGAGACCTCAACCAAAGGCTTGGCCTGGTGCCAGCACTGATAACTTGGTCTGAGGAAGGTTTAATGGCCTCTCTGAAATGGGAATAGTCTTATTTTCCTTATTATTTAAGCCAGCAAGCATTTACAGAAGCCAGAAATAGCAGGGTTAAAATTTCAAACAGCAGTTTTTATATAAGATGGATGCTTCAGATTCAAATAGGCATCTTCCCAGCATAATGGCGGAGAGGGTGTTGGGGGGGGGGGGGTATTGGAGGTGGCTAAATCTGTAGCTCAGGGCCTTACATGACCAATACACACTAAACAACCAGAGAGACATCAAACCAGAAGCCAAAAGCAGGAACTACGGGAGAACAGGGTGCAGGAGAAGGGATGGGAACTGAAACAGGCTTTCTTACCTCACAAGGGAAAGGGGGCAATTTTCCAGTTCTACCTTTTCCCCATTTCTGGCTCTGATTATAGGGATGGTGCTACTACTACAAAAGACTAACAGGGTAGGAGAAGATAAGACAAGTAGAAGAGATCCCACACTGAAAAAAATCATCTTTGAAAGTTGCACAATGATAGATGAGGGCATCTTAAATTCAAGTCAGGCCACAAATGTACTTTAAACTAAAAGCATGCCCAGTTTGAATTAGGGAATAAAGGAAATGCAACCATCCTTAGGGTTCAAAAAGTAAGATTATTTGTGGTCACTAATACTTTTAGATTTGAATCCATTGATAGAAAAAAATTGAGATGAAAGTGATAGGTAAAAAGGTAGGCACTAGGCTAAGGGACATATCTCACTTCAGATCCAAGAATAGCCATAAAGAGCCATCTAAGCATGATGGCTGGTAAGTCTTTAGTGGAAGTACTTACTGCAAAAAGAGGCTCTCAGCCTCTCTCCCTCTGCTTATACAATGCATCTTTAAGATGGAACATTTCCATTGTTGGTGGTTAGAAAGTTTGAGAAGCTTAAATGTACAGCTTTCTCTGATGTGAATTTAGGGATGTGCCCAAAGTTGCTCTCAGGAGGATGCCTTTCCATTTTTGTAAAAACCTTGCTCATCTCTTTTGTTCCTTCTCTTGAACTATGTCAATGCATTAATAAAAGTCCTTTTAATTGTAGGCACAGATAGCAACTCAAATCATAGCAGATGTTATAAACCCAGCCCAATGTCCTCAGATCCCTCTGATCATTTCTAAGTGCCTTTGTGCTAGTGGTGTTGTGCTGTTGCTTTCTGGGGCCTCGTTACTGACTTTTCTCCTGAGGACTCCCTCAGGCTACTGGGCTGCACACACAGGAAACTGGGCATGCCTGGGAGTTTGTATCCCCTCCAGGGTGGCCCTAAGCTAATGGTGCAGGACAATTAAAGTCCAGCTTTTGGGTTTCAGGTCAAGAGAGCTCTGAATCTATAGACTGCCTGAAACCCCACATTACCCTCCTTCTCTCTTACAGTGCTTTCTCTACTTCCTTCCAGCTTCTCCTGGGAGTGCTTTCTTAATAAATTACTTGCCCATAAATTCCCATCTCAAAGTTAGCCTCTAGGGAACCTGACCTAAGTCACTAGCCGGAATAAAAGATGGCCCGAGTGATTTGGGTAAGGCTACGAGAGGCAGAGAAACAGCATAGCACACTGTCTGGGGACCTGAAGCTCTGGAGCATTTGGGTCCTAGTGCTTCTCTCCTCACTGCACCTCCTGTCACACATGTCGTGGTTTGGTGTCTTGTGCGTGTCTCTTGGCATCTGACCCATTTCCCTCACTGCAGACGACCTTTTCAAACTCCAGGCAGCCATGTTCAAGGACGCTTAGGTCAGATATGTAAGGCTGGTCCCCTAGATGTGCCCTTTCATCAGAGGCACACACACACACACAACCTGTTTAAGTTGTAACGTGTACATGTGAATGAAGATGAAGGGGATTAGGAAAAAGGACAGGATTATGACATACAGATACATTGGCATATTACTGTAAACCTTTTATCTTTGAAAATACACTAGTGATTATTTAATATGGAAAATTTGCCTAAGACAGACCATTTACTGGTAGGCACACCAATTAATAAGTTTTACTAGATTTTTACACAGGTATAGCTACCTTAGATTCTTGAATAGATGATTGAGAAAAAAAATACTCTTGCCTTAAAAAGGTATGTGTATGGAGGGCAAGTGAGTGAGAGGGTTCATGTGAATTGCAGCCTTTCCTTTCTGTCTAACAACAGTGTGAGTTTGGGGCTAGCCTCATGTTTTGTGGTGCAGGCCACCATTGAGACAATTTAGAACCCTATCTCTCAATCCCTCCCTCTGCTATTCTGCCAAGAGATTCAACACACTGACCATCAGTCACATCTATCCTATGGCCATAGTTCCCAAACATTTTTAGGCCATAACACCATAACCCAATATGTGTCCACACATGCACATATGTGCAAAACACAAACACAATTAAAACAAATATTTTGTGAAATAGTACTTGTCCTTTGTAACTGTGATGCACTCTATTTTCCATTGTTTTCTATTATAATTGAGTCTATTTCATTTCTTTTTAAAGTGCTAGCAGCAACCAACTAAATTGATTTCAGGGCCCATTAATGGGTTACGACCAGTGCCTTGGCACATTAAGGGCTTGCATCTAAATGCTGATGTTACTAGAAGCATTGCCCCTATAAGTCATTATCATCCACTGACACTTTGTTGTGCATCAACTCATTATTCATGTAACAAATGTGTTTTAAGCACCTGCTCTATGCAGGGCTTTTATGCTGGGAGCTAGGAAAGATCTAAACATAAAGAAGCACCCATCCTTACCTTTAAAAGCTTACCATCAGGGTCCTTAGCTGCAAGCAACAGGAGCCTGTTCTGGCTCATATGATATAGAGGACCTATATTATACATAGCATCCTATATAATAAAAGGGTAATATGCAAATAGACCGAATGGCAGAACAACTGAACCAATCAAAGCGTAATATGCTAATGATATGCTAAGGTTGCTCAACCACTCACTATGATGTGCACTGACCAGCCGGGGGGGGGGGGGGGGTGGAGGCAGACAGCCAACTGGTCGACCAGTTGCTATGACATGCATTGACCACCAGGGGGAAGACAGTAAACCAGTCGAATAGTCGCTATGAGGTGCACTGACCACCAGGAGGCAGATGCTCCAACCGGTAGGTTAGCTTGCTGCTGGGGTCTGGCCAATTGGGACTGAGTGAGATGGGCTGGACATGCCCTGGAGCCCTCCTGTGGTCCCTCCCCAGCCCTATCATGCACCTGTGGGGTTCCTCAGTCTGGCCTGTGCCCTCTCTCAATCCGGGACCCCTTGGGGGATGTCAGAGAGCAGGTTTCAGCCCGATCCTGCAGGCCACTCCCTTGGGAGGGCGCCAGACGCAGGATTCATAGCTGGCAAGTGCTGCTGTGGCAGCACGAGCTTCTCCTGATTGGGACTGATTGGACGCTAGCCCACAGCATGCACAGTGGGGTCGGGATGAGCGGGAGTGGCAGGTAGGAACTGTAGGCATCGTTGGACTGTGAGTTTCAGCTGATCCCTGCAGGCCACCCAGAGGGACCCCAGGCACCAGGCCTCTAGTATAATTATAATATAGAGTTTCATAGTTACATCAGTAGATAGATAGATAGATAGATAGATAGATAGATAGATAGATAGATAGACAGATTCCTAGGACTACCAGGAAGAAGAGAGAACCAAGTAGAGAGTTGTACAACTAGAGCCACAATGACAGTCACACCCCAGCAGTGGTCTGCAGCTGCCCCTGTTGGCACTCCAAACTATATCGTATATGGTATGAGCCAAGCCTGGACCCCAGTCACTATCACTCACCATCACTGCCATTGTTGCCCTGAGAAAGTCCATGTGGCCCTCCAAGTCCTAGATGGAGTCTCCCATCTCGGCTTCTTTGAAGCACCAGCTCTTAAATAAAAATCTGCAGTGACTGTATCTGACTATTGGAACATGAACCACGTGCCTTTGCATGGTGATTTACAGCTTAGACTCTGGAGTCAAATTCCTTGGGTTCAAGTCTTGGCTCTTCCAATTATTTGCTGTGTGACCACAAGCAAGTTACTTTCACTTGGTGTGTGCTTCAGTTTCCTCAACTGTGTCAATTTGATAATAGTACCTACTTTAGCGTTGTTTGAGGGTTAAATGAGTTACTACTAAGTGCTTAGAAGTTAAATCTATATGGAGTTAGTAAAGGGAATACCTGGAGCTTCTGGATTTTATTATGGGAGATGGGCTCAGCTTTCACTCAAGACCCAGAATTTCCAAACCATATGATGGGCAGCCAAAAAAGAAAGACCAATGTCTATTTAAAAAAACTAGTGGAATCTTTAAAAAAAAAATGAGTTGAATGATTTGGTTCCCACTCTTGGAGGTCAGGGCTCCAAGGGATGAAACCCAGAATGGGGTAGGCAGCAGGAACTGAGAAAAGGTCTGGGGATTTGGGGACCCTGGACTAGGGAAGCCTGGCTGCCAGAAATCTCTACAAGGAAAACTCCAGGGGAAAGGCAGAGTGGAGAAACCAGGAGGGTAATTTTGTGAGAGATTACTCCTGTTCCTCCCCACCCTGAGATAACATGGCATTCTAGGGCGGCAGTCTTCAAATATTTTTGCTCATATAGCCCCTAGAAGAATTTGCAAACTACCTACATTCCACACATTTTTAACATCTAGAATTTTTCTCATAAATTTAAGTAGTTAAAAAATCACACCCTTATGATCTGTGAAACCTCAAATTGCTCCTTTGATGCTTTGATGGTTCAGTCCTGAGCAATCCAAGTGAAGTGGGAGGCAAGCAACGATAAAAGGGATATGGGAAGAGAGAACCCATAGACACATTCTTAATTGGCCGATTTAGGAAAACATATACTTATAAGTTAAAGAATGAAAGTTTATTCCTTAAAATTATATCAACTTACTCACTGGAAAAATCTTCCTGTACCTCCTGAGATATGTCTGTGTGTCCCAGTTGAAAAAACAAACAAACACCTATTCCAGAGCATATCTAAACTTGGTACTCTTTGCATATATATATTATATATATACACTGAGTGGCAAGATTATTATGACCACCTGACGTTTGTAGGCAAATTAGCTATAATTTTGCGCTGAAGTTGTTAGAGGACCACATCATTATAAACGTCTGAATAGCACAACATACCTAAGTATCGTTGTTGATCAAGTTCATCCTATCATGTGGATGGCGTATCCCAATGGAGATGGCTTCTTCCAACAAGACCATGCGCCATGCCACGGTGCTCGTATTGTACAGGACTGGTTTCAAGAACATGAGGAAGACTATACCTTGCTTACGTGACCCCCACAATCACCAGATCTCAATCCAATTGAACATTTGTAGGATGAAGTTAAAAGAGCCATCAGGCAGCTGGTTCCACAACCATCAAATCTCACAGAACTGGACAGTGCTATTCATCAGGCATGGTGTCAGATTCCTCGCATCACCTTTCAACATCTCATGGAGTCAATGCCAAGAAGAATTGCTGCAGTATTGAAGGCAAAAGGTGGCCCAATGAAGTACTGATGGGGTGGACATAATAATCTGGCCGGTCATAATAATCTGGCCACTCAGTGTATACTGTGTGGTGAGAAAGAAGAGAGAGAGAGAGAGAGAGAGAGAGAGAGAGAGAGAGAGAGAGAGAGAGAGAGAGAGAGAGATGTTGAGCCAATCAAGACCAATATGATACAGTGGGTAATGTTCTTCTTCCCACCCACTCCACAAAAGGAAAAGGATCACTTAGCAAATGGTGCTAATATTTTAGATTATACATTTATTTCTACTGTCTTTATTAGTAGCTTAAGTTCTTAGGGAGCCTTACAATGACTTTACTTCTAAATTAATCCTGGGAAAATATTGCATTTAATTGTGAGATGATATGAATATTTTATGAAGTGCAATGCTACTTAGAGTAAATATATAATTCAAAAAGAGGCAACATTATGATACCAAGGAATTTTGCCAAAGAATTTCAAACGGGAGCCAATGGGTTGCGGAGTCACTGAGTCAGTCCTTCACCTACCCCACAGTGGGTGTCTGGGCCTCTGAAGCCAATACCTGCAAACCACCTCTGCACAGGTGTGGCCTTTCCTTACCACATGCTCTAAGGAGCTTGTGCTGGCTACAAATATTAAGCTAGATTTCCACATTATTGTCAAATTGATTTTCAAAAGAAGTCTTCCTTTCTTTCTCTTAACATGTGGGCGACTGACACAACATTCTATAGGAAATGAGCAATCTTCAGTGACCTTTACACAGTTTCAGGGCAGGCAAAATCCTTAAGGAATTAATTCTGTGTACTGGAACGCCTATGTTACTCAATTCCTGTGTGACGATGTTTTCCACTCCCAGTCATTCACTTGCCCCCTGAACGGTGGGAAACTAAAGCCCTCAGATAGACTCAAAGCTAAATAAGTGAGTGAAATGAATAAATGAATAAATAAATAAATGAAACCTATTAAGTGCAAAGCACCTAACCAAATTCCTTTGGACTGAGCAAGTTTAGCTTTCCTCCTAAAATAAGCAGATAATTTTGCTTTTGCCTCTCCCTTCTATTCCCCTGAATTTGTCTTTAGGCAATTATCCAGCAACTGTAAAACTTCCATGAAATGACTAAGATAGGAAAGTTGAGATGTGACACATTGCCGGGGAGACAGACGTGGAGGAGCAATGCGGAAATCACCCTGCCTCGCTCTGCAGGTCCCAGGAGCATAGAGAGGGAGAGCCATGAGGCCCTTGGCCCTCAATCACCTGCCTCAGGCAGGGCTCCGATGTAGCAAGAGCACTGAGAGGGCAGAGGGCGGGACACTGAGGGAAATAAAATCTAAGACAACCAAGTTATCACTAGGCCATTTAATACACAGCTCAAGACTTCTTTTTAAATGTTAGGGTCCCATAAGGACAAATGACAACTTTCAGTCTACATGTTACTAACACCGAAGTAGAAGAAATGCAGTCATTTTACCTTAACCCCAAGCATTATCACAGTTCCCATATAAGTGGTGAATTTAGTTTAATCTCTAACCCCTCTCTCCCATCAGAACTGAATATTGTTAAAGATTCATTTAGAGATCCCATTTTCTGAATTTTTTACATGTTTTAACTAGAATGAGTTTTATGTCAAGAGCTACTGAGGGGCTCCTAGACTTAATCTTCTGATTGAAGTGTAAGCTTTTATGTTTTACAAAAGAGGTGATGTTGCCCTAGCTGGCTTGGCTCAGTAGATTGAGCATCGGCCTGCAGACCAAAGGGTCCTGGGTTCAATTCCAGTCAAAGGGCATGTACCTTGGTTACAGGCTCTTCCATGGCCTAGGCCCTGGCCAGGGTGCAATGCAGGAGGCAACCAATCGATGTGTTTCTTTCACATCAATGTTCCGCTCTGTCTTTCCCTCTCTCACTCTCTCTAAAAGATCAATGGAAAAATATCCTTGGGTGAGGATTACAAAAAAAGAAAGAAAAAGAGGTGATGTTACCCTCTACACAGGGCATGGTCATTAAAAACCATTATGGAAGGAGAACAAGGATCCATACAGTTAGTTACCTGTTTATTGTCAACCCAGCAGCTATTTCTCTCTCTTTCTGGTATAGGGAACACTAATTTGTTTGAGTGTCCACCTCTGGACAGGTGTTCTGATCCCTAGCTCAGGAATGCATTTGGATCTGTGGAAGTCATTCATAGCATTTCCACTCCACTTGCTTGGGATTGGTTTAGTCTTGAATATGTAACGCAGTTCTGATAAGGGAGTCAAGACAGGAAGCCACTGATGGTTGCCAGAGAAGGTTTGTCACAAGGAAGACACAATCCAAAAGTCTTGCTGGATATTGCTGTGGCTGGACATGATAGCCAGTGTTTGTGCAGTCATTGTGCACCTCTGTTGGGAGCTCACCTGGGCACAGAGCCAAGGTAGCACACATGGTAAAACAGGTAGCAAGCATGGCAGAACAGAAGAGGGAAATAACTTGGATCCGTGATGATGATAAGATGCTGAACTAAATAATCTAGGTACTGCCCTATCTTGCCCCTTCTTCTCATCACCTTATATTTAAACTTTCTGTGATGGCTTTAAAATATATCAACAGTTCTTTGATTCTCTTCCTTATAAGAGGTGATGACAAATCTCCTCCCTTGAGTGTAAGCTGACTTAGCGACTCCCTTCTATTAAGTAGAGTAAAGCAGAAGTGACAATATACAGCTTCAGAGACAAGGTGTCAAAGGCACTAAGGCTTCCTCTTTACTCACTCACTCACTCAGATCACTCCTGGTGGGTAAAGCCAGCTGTCATGTCATGAGGCCACCCAAGCAGCCTCAGGAGGCCCAAGTGAGGGACTGAGACCACCTGCCAACAGACAGATAGGTGAGCCATACTGGAAGCAGGCCTTCCACCCCAGTCAGGCCTTCAGGTTATTGCAGCCTATATCCTGACTGCAACTTCATAAAAGACTCAGCCAGAGCAATCCAGCTAACTCACTCCTGAATTCCTGACTTGTGGAAACTGTGAGGTGATATATATTTGTGGTTTTAACCTATTACATGTTGGTGAAATTGTTACTCAACAGCAGGTAATAAAGATATTTTCTAAGATTTGTTTCTCTAACCTTTTCAGACAAAGGTGGATTAATTGATGAAATATTCTAAAAAATTGCAGCTTAAAACCAGAAAATTGTAGGGTCCTCCATGGGTCCTCTGCATGGGTTCACTTTCCTCCTTCTTTAAAAGATTATATAATAATGTAATCTGAGACAACTAAATGTCTTTCTCTTAAGACCTTTTGAGAAAGGAGATAACAGTTGGTCCAGGACTTTACTTTCACGGCCATCTGGTGAGAGGCCTAAATCCCTCTGTTTATGATTAAATTAAGTTCATCTCATTGTCTCCTTAGAACCAACTAGTGTTTTCCAACATTTCTTACAGGAAAAGTATTCTGAATAATATTAACAAATATTTACCCCAAAAGGGTTAGGGCCAGGGGAGGTAGCGATTAAAAAATAGAGAGGGCATATTAAAGACTTTGGAGAAATCTTTCTGAAAAGAAATTTGTTTAATTTTTGTTTAACACAGAATTTCTCAAATTTAGGGTGACTATGGACTGTCCTTTTCATGCTCCTTCCCTCAAACAAAGAATATCTATGAGTATTTCTTGGGACATAAATATTATTCAGAACACAGGAAAACATGAGTGTGGATGAGAAAGAGCTCATTACAATACACTGAATGAATGCACTAGCTTGAATGATCAAAATAATCCAACACCATACTGAAAATAACACAGCCATCCTACGGAGATACATCACATCCATTATCTGAGAAATCTAAAGTGTCTGAGTTTAGACTTGGACATGCCCAATTATCAGCAAAATAGTATCCACACACATTTACTCAAAGAGGTTAGCACTTTTCTCCAAAATCCAAACTTTGAGATTAGTATTTTTTTCTTTCCCACCAAAAAATAAAATACACACACACACACACACACACACACACACACACCTTTTCAATTTTTTATTTTAATATTTTAGGACAATGTTTCCTCTCAAATATAGGCACAGGGTGAAAATGTGTTACAGAGATTTCTGAAACCTTGATATCGGGTGTGTAAGACCTGAGATCAGCATGCCCATGCCAGCTAAAAGGTCAAATAATTCACCCACTGTGCAGCCAATTCTGCCAAGAAAGCCAAGCCCTCGATAGCAGTGCCAGTCCCAGATTCTATCCTTTGGCTGAGCCCCAAAGCCAAGTGCGCTGAGCCCCACACTCCTGAGTGAGTAGGAAGATCCCTCGCAGCAGTAGATGAGGACTTGCCCTAACCAGACAAGGTCCCGTAAGGTAAATGCTTCTCCCTGGGGCTGGGCCAAATCTGACGTGCCCAGAATACCTCTGACTTCTCCTTAGCATTATAACTTAGAAGGAATTTTTTGCCACTTAAAATCAAACCAAAACCCCTTTAAGACTTCAGCAGAAATTGGACTGGAAACAAAAATATGAAGTGGGTGTGTGAGGAACCCCAATTTCCCCCTCGATCCCGACGCCCTCTATCTTTGATTCCTACTGCTGTCATCATGCCCACCATGCAGGAAGGAAGACTGTTGTTTTTGTGTGTGTGTTTTTTTTAACTCTGGTTCAAGTGAGGACACAAATGTGCTTTCTTAGTTCCCTTAGTACAAAGGAGATATGCTGTCATTTCAGAAAGTATTTGGTATCTGAAAAAGGAGCCCCCAAAAGAAAAGAAATGGAGTAATTATGAAGCAATCTTTGAGTGGTCAGGTTTCAAAAGGACAGGATTTTGCTGCTACAATAAAACACCTTACCCTAATGGTTGGTAAGTCTGTTTGGACTCCTTCCTGGCTTCTTCTACTAGTTAACCCATTAACTGCTTAACCCATTGCCTATAATTCTTTATTGAAAGAAAATATTGCCACCTGGGCCAAGATCAGAATGACTACATTCTTTATTACCCAAACCTATCACTCCCCCTCCCCTAATTGTTCAAATTTCATTTTTTTCTCCAATGTGAGTGATTCTCATCCACAACTTTTCTAACATCTCATATCCAATTGACCAGCAAACCCATGAAGGGTATTGCCCAGTCCCAGAACTTCTATGAAATGAAGGTCACCGGTACCATTCTTTTTGCTTTGCTTGAGGGAAAGACAGACATTACCTGGTAGGCAGCACTCATAAAACTACTGATCTAGAAGCTAGTGGGGACTTAGATTGTCTCAGAAACCAGAGAGGGTCCATTGAATGAAGCCACACAGGACCTAAAAAGACGGAGTCTGCCTCAGCCTGTGTTCCCCCTGAGACCGACATGAGCAGCTCAGAGACTTCTTGACTCTCAGAAGCCCACATTGTATACTACTTTAAGCAATGCGCTGTGAGACCCAAGAGGTTAATCCCACATGAAAAGTTCTGCCAGCACAGGTGGCTGAGCAACCTAGAGACAACAGGACTGACCTGGAAAAACAGAGAATCTCCTGGGAAAACAAGAACCCCCAGAAGATGAAGGCTGTAACTTCAGCCAGACTTACCTACCCAGCTTTGGAGAGGCTGCAGAATATACCACCCACATGGTCACACTCTGCCTGTGGGAGTTAGCATCCTGGAGGAACACATTCTGGGCAGAGACCCAAATCTTGGTGAGGTGGGCAGGTAAGATGAACATGAGAGGGCAACCTAGAAAAGAAAGAGTACTTTTGTAGGATTGTTTTTTTGTAGTTTTAATAATCATTTTTCCAGAAGAGAACCATGGATGTACAGAATATTTATAAACTAACGGATCATACTCCCCCAATATTTCCCCACTTGCCCCTTCCCTACCTTGCACTCAACACAGCCAGACTATGCCTGAAAGAAACTTACCTAACACACATCTTTTCCTCCAGAGGCATGTCACAGCCTTCTTGCATACAGGAACACTAGACAGCACCTCAGCACTATATTTGGAGGCCACTTTTAACAGGGAAATCACAAAAAAAAGGCATAAAAATGTGGAAAATGTGCAGTAAAAAGATCATGAAAAGGACACTTGTTTACAGTATGAGACTGAGACAAGAAGGCAGAACGTTGCCTCACCCGACCTCAGCTGGGAACTTTTCTACACTCTGCACTTGACCACTAACAACCACAAAAGTGCAGTGAGTATTGATTTTGGGCTACAAGTAAAATTTTTAGCAAGTAGGCAAATTCACGAAAACCAAACCCAGAAATAATGAGGATCAACTGTATCAGCCAGGGGAAATAGTGATTACTGTAAAGTATCTTCAAAAGGTAACTGATACTTTGGTTATGATGCTCATGTCTCTGTAAGGAATGAGAGTTCCTTATATTTTTCCTACTCCATGATTCCAAAGGGAACAGGGCCAGAATCTCTGTCCCTTTAGCCCAACATTTTATAAGAGAGCAAAACCAATTTTTACTTTTTTGCTTTTATGATAGGAGTAACTGTCTCAGGGATCAATTCCATAAAGCATTATCTTAGTCTCATACAAATAATTACATTAACTTAGCTTCAAGAAAGACATTTACTCTATTGTCTTATGGCAATCATCTGAGGAATAGCTT
This sequence comes from Myotis nattereri, assembly GCF_964212035.1. Lineage (NCBI taxonomy): Eukaryota > Metazoa > Chordata > Mammalia > Chiroptera > Vespertilionidae > Myotis > Myotis nattereri. Next base: position 65,637,637 of record NC_138079.1, read on the forward strand.
TTTTAATAATTTTAATTCTGATCCTGACAAAAATATTTAATATAATTTAATTTTTTATTTGAGAATGACACCAAACAACAATAAAATAAAAAATGATTCATATTCACTTTGACTGTGGGTATTCTAAATTTTCTCACTTAGTAAACTCTCATGAGATTTGCATTCCTATCTAAGTGAGAGTCATTGTCACATGGAATGGAGTCATCCCTTGTGTCGGTGAAAAACAGACTATCAAATAGGCTCTGTTGTTCTTCCCAGTGTCTCGGGTGCATGTTACTACATCTGCATTTTATTGCATTGCAGGTGTCTTTTATCCATTGTGAAATAGTTTGTACTATCAAATAATAGCAAGTATGCACTTTCAGCTTTTTACCTAGCTTTGACAATTGGTTCCCCTTTTGCACCTTCACTCTGTCCCCTGTTGAATTAAATACCACATTAATAAAGCTCCTTGCTATTAATTTCTTGTCAGTAATAATAATAGCTAACATTTTTTAACATATAATATATGCCAGTTATGCTTTCTTTTGTGAAATACACTCTACTCCCTCGAACATTCTCTTCCCTAAATCTCATGGGAACATTGTCCTGATTTTCCTTGCATCCTCTACCTTCCTTTTAAACACTGGGTTTCCTGGGCATTCTTTCCCAGTCCTTTCTCACTCTACATACTTTTGCCTGGGTAGTGAAGATATGCATATCTTCAATCATCAACTATATGTTTATTAATCTCAAAGCCATACCTCTACCTTGAACTTCTCCCCTGAGCTCTAGAACCTATATATGTTCACTGATCATCATGACTTAGATGTCCCATTGTAACACAAAGCAAGAACTCTTCCTTGTCAGTTGGACAACATCCTAATTGCTCTTCATGTATATACTCTTCATTCTTAGTTTATTATGTACTTCTACTGTAATAATCATCCTAATGTACAACTCTTATCATGCTATTCATTTCTAAAATTAAAAATAAAACTTCAGGGTATTACTGATAAAGTTCAACACTGTTATCCTAGTTTTCAAGGCCCATTATGATCTAACTCTATTTGTTATAGTTTCTTATGGAAGACCTTTAAAGGAAGGGGAAAAGGAAAAGAAAAAAAATAAAAATCAAAGGAAAGGAAAATGAAAGAAGAACTGAAAGAAGAGAAGAAAATGAACAAAAAAAATAATCTCAAAGTAAATTAGCCACAAAAATAAAATTGTCCACACATATTTAGATATGTAAGAGCTGAATCTGGCTTCAGGATAGTTGTATCTGGGGTCATACATATTATGATTAGGACACTGTGTCTCTCTCTATTTCACAGTCATATTTTCCTCAGTATCTGCTTTATTCTCAGTCAGGGTCTCTGTAAAAAGATGGAAAAGATCTAAATCAGTTTAGCAATCCAATTTAGACAGTATCCATGAATTTCTATTATTAACTCTGATTGGCTCACCTTGTTCCTAACTCTAAACCACTAACTGTGATCAAGGATAAACGGGACACTCATAAAGCAGATTTGAGATACATCCCCTCCCCCAGAGCTAGATAGTGTGAGCCCCACCTGAACCAAATAGAGGAGAGAATGAAGGAGAAGAGACTATCCAAAGAGGTTCTAATATGACATAACACAAACTTATGTAAGAAGAACTAAATTTGTAAGAGCTTGTGACCAGAATAATCTACCAATCTGGAATTGCTGATTCTGGTAATTATCCATTGGTGAGATCTTGTCAAATTTAATTCATTTTCCTTTGTGCTTTAGTTCCTTTCACAAGAAAATGGGCACAGAATTTATGTCGCCAGCTGCTCCCCCCCCAAAAAAAAACAGATCCTTAAATGAACCTTGACAAAGTACTACCAACATTACAAACGGCAAATGTTTATAGAGTTAACCATGAGTCTCACTGAAGTTCTTCACAACATTAATTTATACATGTACAGAGCTTTGGGTTTTAAAGCAAGTTCGTGTTGTCTTGTTTGATCTGAATAACAGCATCATGAAATACACAGTTTTTCATTTAACACATAAAGCAGGCCATACTGAAAGACAGTCCCTTAAAAAGTTCTCAGTTGTCACAGAGAATTGGTCATTTTCTCCCCTCCTACTCTCATTCTTTCCAGTAAAGTCCCCTGTGAAAAAGGCACACTGCCTCTATTGGGCATTTATTTAAGGGGCTGACAACTGTCCAGAGGACACTGTTTTGCCTCTTTACTCTCCTCCCCATCTAAAAAATAAATTCCCATTGACCCCACCTCAACCCCAAGAATAGCCACAACTTCCTCCATAATTATCTCTGCTTCTCCTTCCAGCCACACAGCTAGACTTTTATGGTCAACCGGTTGGGAAACCAAAACCAAAACCAACCAAAAATAAAATTTCTTGTAACAAAGAAAAAGAAAATGCTAGTCTCCTCACTATTACTCCAATTTTTTTCTACAACATAATTTAGCTAATAAACTTTCATTCTTCTGGGGGCAGTAGCTATTTGTAAGATTCAGAAGCACAGTTTATAGTTTAAATGTCCTTTACAAAAATAGTTTTGAAATTTTAAAAGACATAAATTTCAAAAAACATAGCTATGAATGTCTCTGTTACTGTATTCCCTCTCCCACAATATTTCATAGATGTCTGCACACAGTAGCTACCTAAAAATGCTTGCTTAAAATGAATTAAAACATTGTTGTTGGAGGTCCTAAGTGCTAAATTTGTTAGAGAAAAACTTCTTGAGTGCAAATCTCATTAATTCAGATTGTGCTCTTTCAATTAAGAAATGAACTAAATTGCCTACCTTAGTAATTATAATAAAAAATGCAATTTAGTAAATCATAGGTGGTATTGAACTACATAAAATAGGAATATTTATCAACTTTGAAAACGAGTGTTTAGTTTTATCATTTATGTATCAATTATAAAATGTCATTATAGAACTGTATTAAATTCTTTAAACATCAAAGTGACATTTGTTGGAAAAGCACATTTGTTAGTCTCAAATTTTAAATAATGAAGATAAATTTCTTTTGAGAGAGGTAGGAGACTACTCTTCCCTGTAAATCCAGAAATATTTAATTTCCCACAAAAGCCTCAATCTAATAATTTTATCTTTCCTGTATTGCTATTTCCCTAGTGGGAAGATCAGGTCAATGTGTTCCACATTTGTTGGACAACTTTGTATTTTGGATTAGAAATGTATGACAGTGAACAACTGTGGAGAAAATAGAATGCAATGTGCTGGATAAACGCTGGCCAATTCACACTGAAATGAGTTCTCACTATTTTAGAACAACCAATGCAAACTATATGCTTTCAGTCTTTTTGTCCTTCTGCCCTTATAGTCTACATATGAGAGAGATGCTCTGGTGGTATTTGCTTGTAGGCCAACTATCAGGCAGCTAGAATCTGTCCTGAATATTTCAGTTCTATCAAGTTCAAAGACCATTTGTCTTATATTCCCAGTAGAGACACAAACAAGAGTTGTTCCCAGACAGCTGTGCCAAAGCACCATACAAAAATGAGTGGTAGTCCAAGGCATGTCTTCATGGACAAAATTCCTAAACACTAAAACAAACCCAACACCTCTCTCCTGCCCTGTCCGTCTGTCATCTTTCCAAAGCACGGGACAGCTCACTGCAAGTGGACGATATGCTCCCAGCTGCAGGTGACTCATATCATGACTGTGAATCCAAGTCAGCATCTTTCCAGTGTGAGAAAAATGTGAACTTAATCAATTCCCCATGTGGAAGCAATTTCCAATTTCTCCTGTCCTCCCTGGAGAACTAGAAAGTCACCTAACTTGGAGACTTGGTGATCTAAACGTGTCCAGCTAAGATGTGAAATAAAGGACAAAAACTGTTGCCAAATCTCTTACTAGACTGTTAAAGGAGATTAAAATAGAACAGAGAGCCACTTAGAAACCATGGAGTCTGGACAAGAAACTGGAGTAATGGTAAAGTATCTAAAGACAAATAAATGAAAAACAAAACAAAATCCTGATAACCCTTTCTCCCTTCAACCAGCTATTTTCCATAGCAACCTATCAGAAGTCAGTGTTGCTGGAAGATGAAGGCCAAATGCAAAGCATTTTCATTATCCAGCACAAGTGTTCTCATGTGAAATGTGCTATCAAACAGGCCCCATTAGGGAGCATGTGGGCCACATCACTGAATGAGGCAGCAAGACTCAAGGTAATTGCAGTTGTGTATCAACAAGAGGTCAGGACCTGCAGCTAACACAAAGGCTTTCAAAATTAAAAACCCTAGGAATTTTTAAAATCTTAAGATATTTGAGGCATACAAAAAGGTTTAAGATACAGTATAAAAAGCGCTCATTTAGCCAACATTTGTTTATTCTCCATGAGCTTAAGAAATAAAATATTAAATTGCAATTTAAGTCCCCTATACACCCTTCCCTGACCATTATCCTTACTCTCTGCCAGGGGTTATTACCATCCTAACTCTGGTGTTTGTCTTTCTCATGAATGTCTTTATACTTCTAGTACATATGTGTATATATCAAAGCAATATGTATAATTGTTGTGTATATTTTAAAACTTTAAATAAATTGTATTATATTGAATGCATCCTTCTTGCTTGAATATTACACTTGTGAGACTTAATCACAATACAGAGTATTCTTGATTATTCATTTATTCTGCTATAATATTATATTGCACATAATATATATATATATATATATAAAACAATTCATTATTCTACTGATGGATTTTAGGTTGTTTCTAATTTTTTAATACCAACAATGCTGTTACAAACATTCTTGTACATTTATCTTTGTGTGTAAGACTGTTTCTTTAGGACAGGAGTTAGCAAACTGTACCTATTGGCCCAATCTGGCTCACCATCTGTTCTTGTAAAAAAGTTTTATCAGAACACAGCCATGCTCATTGTCTATGGTTGCTTTCCCACTGCAGTGGCAGGGTTCAGTAGTTGTGACAGAGAATGTATGGTGTGTAAAGCTGAAAATATTTATTATTGTGCCTTTTTCATTTTCTGAAACTTTCTTCAGTTGGCTAAACCCTACTTTGAGGTTTAAATTTAGCAGTGACATGTATGGGTCAAATGCTACATGAGTTGCCAAATGTTGCCAAATGCTCTCCAAAGTAATGTACTAATTTAGACTCTCTTCAATAATGTAAAAATATCCTCATTCTCATTGTTCTTCATCCTCACCAGCCCCTGAAATCTCAAAAATCTTTAAATTGTGTTCATTTATTTTGTGGTTCCATTTCAAACATCATGCCATTGTTATAATGATTCATATCTGTATTTGTGAGGTATGTCATATGTTTCAGGGTAATAACTGAAATGGTGGAGCAATGGTGTACCTCTATCCCAAGCCCAGAATGAGGCAGAAAAGTGCCAAAGGACATCTCCCTATTTGGTTCCATGTAGAGCTCTCCTCCCCACACCCGACATTCCATTCTCTTTCACCATACCTCTACCCCAGCACACTATTTGTAAGGATATGTTGGTCCGAACCACATGTACCAAGTTATTCTATAGTTCTTAACTGGCTACCTATTGAATACAATTTCCCACTCCTTCCCTTCACAGACAAATTGTGCCACCAACTATAGTCTGAGAAGCTTTTGTTGAGTAGACAGAAGAGAAAAGAGGAGAGAAGTCCTTGTTTTCAGTATATACCAGCTGGTCTTCATGTTGTATCACCTAAAGGCAGCTTCAACCACCTACACAGAAGGCCTGACAGCAAGGAAGGAGCAAGGAGATGGTGAGAGAAGGATTCATCTGTGCCTTTGGCTGCTCTGAGGGTGATGCTTCCTGTTTAGCTACCTCTGGGATGATCTGGTTTTGATCATGTTCTTTAATGGAAGGATATCAGCCTTGTTTGTTTTTTGTTTTGTTTTTTTTTTATCTTCCCAGGTCCTTTGATATTATTCTGGAACACAAGTATTGATTATTTTATTTAGTTAGTTGGCTATAGTAAAGGAAATTCTCTTCCTTTATAACTTGGGTAGGTAAATGAGACAAGAAAGTAGCAGAAGATGGTCAAGAAGAATTTCCTATGTGGCAGTTGTTGAAATATACCCAGAACACTGAAATCACTGAATTGCACCTTGGTTTCATAGTGAAAACTGTTGATCTAAGTGAATTTAAGGAGGGGAGAAAGGGATGAAAAAGAAGAGGGAAAACTCATTTAAGGGAAGGAAGAGAGGAAATCATGATGAAAGAAGAGAAAGCCAGCATGAAGAGAAATTGAAGAAGGCTATTTAATAAAAGATAAGATAAATAACAATTAGCCTAATCCCAGCCACAGTGAAGTACACGTTAGGCTATCATAAAACAGGTACATGTGCTGATACCTAGAGGACAGGGCACAGAGACTTCCTACCCTGGGGTGAATGATTCAGGGCAGCAGAGCTCAAAGTCCTGTCAAGAACCAACCTCATAGGCAGGCAATGTGCAAGCAGGTGCTGGTGTGTGGGAGGCCCCTGTGCCATATACATGCATGGCCATGGCCATGATATACTTTGGGATTGATTCAACCAGTTTCCTTTTGAACACTTTGTGCCCGAGTACAGAATCATCTGAGGTCAGTAGTTTTGTTCCCAAAGATTTTCTCCTGTATCACTGGCAACCTCCTCTATTATTGTCGTTTTCTCTGTTGCACTAGTTGTCTTCCAACTGTTTCTAGCTTTTAAGCTTGAGTATGCTTTTTTTGGCCGAGTATGCTTTCATTCTCCAAGTGTCACGTGTCCTACAAGTATTTATTAAGGGCCAACTCAATTAATGAGCTTAAGTACCGAGAACACAAAAATTTAAAAACACATGGCTCTTGCCCTTAAAAACCTTACAGACACTTACATCACATTAGAGTAGAAAGGAGGCAGACATGAACCAAGTGTCTAGAGTAGGGAGCAGGGAGCAATGAACTCCTGTTGAGGGAGTCGAGGAATATATTTCAGGAGATTTGAGCTGGGTTTTGAAGAATAAGAGTGAAAGGGAGGATAGTCTAGGTAGAAGAACCAACAGATGCAAAGGCACAACAATGTGGAAACACATGGCACAATTAAGGGAAATATTTTGAAATAATCACTCCCAGGGGGTGGGAAGCTCCAGCCTCTCGTCCTTAAAGTACAAGCACCTGTAGAAGTAGCAGCACATTTAGGATGGATTAGGGCCAGACAGTGAGGTATACGCCAGCTAAGGAATTGTGACATTATTCTCAAGGGCCCCACACATCTCCCTAACTTGAATTTAACTCAAGAGAATTGACATCTAACTTTCAGCTAGGCACATAATTAAGTCTCTCGTGACATTTTTTGGCCAAGATGGGGAAATATGGGTTCTATTGAGGCACAGTTGGTATATCATGTGATTGTCTTCAGATTTTAGAAGAACTGCTAGGTGGGAGGGGGATTTCACATTTCCCAGACCCAGACGAAGAGTGAGGATTAGTAAATCAGTGTTACAGGGATGCAGATTACTGATCTGGGTCAGAAAAAAAGAAATATGTAGGCCACGCCTAATTCATTATTAACAACCTATTAATGTGAAATAATTATAGTGATGGGGAGAGGAACTGTTTCACTGTGCACGTGTTCTTGGCTTGTCAGAAGCTGTCAATGTTTTCATGGCATTAGCAGTGGTATGTTTGGGTTCAAATTTTTTTCTGACTGCCCAAAACTGTCAAAGAATGGCTTTTTAAAACCCCAAATAGATGCATTTTGGTATAATTTAAATGACATGCTCTAAAAACAACTTCTCTACATGTCAAAACATCCATTGATATATTGGAGAACAATATTTTCTCCTTAGCTCACAAATATAAATATTTAGGTGGTGAAAGGGAGAAAAAAAAATAGAGGGATAAGGAAGGTAGAGAGCAGGAATGCAAAGCAAGAAATAAATTGTTTAAAATGGAAAGTGACAGTTTTCCTTCATGTTACAGGGAGGCTATGAGCAGTTAAATGCTTCCAGGTTTTGCATAGATCTAGAAGCTGGGTCCCCAGATGGTCTGGGGCAGTGACCTCAGACCATGCTGCACCCACTTCCTGCCTGGAGCAGAAAGAGGTCAAGAATATGATGTAAAATATCTTTTTGAAAAATACATTTTGATGAATATTGGTAATCATACAAAAGTTTGACTAAGTGCCAAATGTTGCAGGTGATATAAGGACTAACTTAGGATCAGATGCATATTAGAGTTATTTTAAGAAGAAAAAGAAAGAGTGTGTATACTAGTCTCCTCGGGCTGTCATAACAAAATACCACAGACTGAATGACTTAAACAATAGAACTTAGCTTCTCATAATCCTGGAAGCTGGAAGTCCAAGTTCAAACTATCAACAAGGTTGGTTTCCTGCCTTTCTCTTCAACTCGCAGATGACTGTGTCTTCACATGGCCTTTGTCCTGTTTGTGCTCACATCACTGTATCTCTTCCTCATAAAGACACCAGTCCTACTGGCTTAGGGTCCCACCCAGTTAATCTGAATTTTCTCCATAAAGACCCATTTCCCAATACAGTCACATCATGGGTCAAGGCTTCAATGTAAGAATTTTATGGGAACACAATTCAATCCATAACAGCATGTAAAACAGAGAGGCAGGCCTAGATGAAAGACAGTCGTGCCTTCATTAATATTCCAAAGATTCACTTCAGCTTCTGCCTTGCGTGCCCTGTGGCATCTTGCTGACCCTTGATACCTTACTTTTGCCTTATAAAACTTGTTGAAATAACTGTATTTCTTTCTTAACACTCAGCTTTTCAACTCTTACTTTTAGAACTCTGAACTCTATTCAAGGACCTGATGCCAACAAGTTCCTAACACAAAGACTTCATCCCCTTGCACTCTGTCTTGGTCTTGGCCCAGTTTGATGCTTTCTTGTACAGTGAGTTGAGCATGATTGCCTTCCTCCCTCAGCCTCATCCATCTGTGCCCACTCTCAGGCTTCTGAGCAGGCCATACCTGCCAACCAAGATCCTCAATGCAGTTTAAAATACTTCCCTCATGTGCTCCTCCATCCACTAAACTGGAAGATCCTTGAGACAAGGACTGTGTCGTATTCATATTTGCATACTCAAGGCCTACCATAGTGTTAAAATACATAATAATTTTCTAAAAATTGTTTTTTGAATGAGTGACAGAGAACAAATTAATTTTACAATGAAAATGCATGAGAAAGAAGGCTCAGTGAATTTGACGTTGAGCCTGGGTTTTTTTGGTTTGCTTGGGAAACAAAAATGCATCTCCACATGCATTGATATTCTCCTCTGCAATCAGACTTATGCTCTGCCTTCCTGACACACAAAAGGAAAGAGAAGAATAAGTAAAGGGTTATACTGAATGACATACTCTCAGTGCTTCATTCCTTCATTCAGCCAGCATTTGCTGAGTACCTGCTAAACCCAGTAACTGTCCAATCTGTATTTATTCAAAGAGGAATACAGTTCTGGCACTTCTTTGGGTCATAATCTATTATGATTAACAGATATAAATAAGCAGGATGATAATACTCAAGTTCTTTATTGATATGCCACCTATTCTACCAAAAAATTGAGAAAATTTACAAAATTTCATAAAATGCAAAGATGTAAAATTAATAGTTGGGAGAGTCAGAAAAATGAAAATCTCACACAAATGCATGCCCTCCAGGATAATGTATCTATTGATGCTAGAAGTGAGCAACAAATTTGTCTATAAATTACCTAGCAGACAATAGATTGAAGACATATTCAATTACAAGATTTGTGGTAAGAAATACAACTTGTGCTTGCTTTGGCAACCCATGTACGAAAATTGGGAACAATACAGAAAATATTAGCATGGCCCCTGCACAAAGATGATGTGCAGATTCATAAAGCATTCCACGTTATTAAAACAAACAAAAAAAAGAAACGCAACTTTTCCTTATGTTGAGACCAATAAGTAATTTCTTTCTGTGTCTATATATGGGGGAACACTGTGGATATTTGAAGACAACATATTAAGTACACATAGAAATACTCACTTCCATTCAAGTAATTTGAAATACTAAATAGAATATATTAAACTACTTTTATTTTATGGGCATAGCCTGCATGAAAAGAATAATCAGAAATACTCAAGTGCCAGAAACAAAGTAATTTTTGAGCTGAAGTCTGGCAACATACAGTACAGAAGGCAGATCTGGGAGTAAACAGAGTCATAGAGTCTGGATTTCAATGCCAAGATGAGGATGAGGATGAGAGCTGGAGTTACAAATCCCACCCCTGTAGTAAAAACAACAACACATCTGGGCTTCCTCTGAGAGAACAGGACCTGGGAAGCAAAACACTCACTCAAGCCGTGGTTGGAAATAGTTTCCCATGTGATTCTAGAATCTTGGGTGTGTGTCTCATGATTGTGGAGGCCTCATTATACTATCTCAGTCCAAAAAATCCAGAGCCAAACATAAGAACTTCCCCAGCAACAGTGAGGTTTCCCTGTGGGTACATGAAGCATCTCAGAAAGAAGATAATGCCAGGAAAAATGAGCCTATAGACAAGAATGACAAAATGTATGAGAATGTCTGCATCAAGAAAATAACAGACATAACTCACATCAAAGAAATAAGACAATGAAAATATTTTAAAATAAGTACATTTAAACTCTTCAAAGACATAAAGAAATTTTTTTTGTGAAACAAAAACAGAAAGTTATGAAATAGTACATTGGTATTTAAAAGCGCAATAGAAGAATTTAATATTAGATTAAAACAATAGAAAAGAGAACAAATTTGAAGAGAAATCTAAGGAGATTTTCTACAATGACAGAGAAAAGTAAACTGAGCTGAAAAAAATTTTTTAATTACAAGACTTTGAAGAGCATTTTAGAAGATCCAAAATACATCTAAAGAGCACACGAGGAAAAGATAGTGAAACTGGGGAGAGGCAATACTCAAAAAATAATAGTTGAGAATTTTCCAAAGGGAAGAAAGATGAGTCTTTATTTTGTAAAAGCCAATTAATTACATTGACATAAAGTATAGTGATACTGCAGAACATCAAAGTTAAAGAGAAATCTTCAATTTCCCAAAGAGGGGAAAAAAAAGATTACTTCCAATAAATAGCAATCAGAAGAAAGGGCATTCAAATTAAATACATCAGGAATGAAAAGGGGTAACATCACATATAATTGTGATTTGTCAAAATAATATAAGTGCCTTCAGCAATTTAAAGCCAACAAATTTTAAAATGTGATAAAATAGTAAATTTTCTAGGAACTGTTGTTGAATTGCCATTAATGACCCCACAAGGGATTATAAAGATCTCAATGGCTCAATATACATTAAAGAAACTGAGGAAGTAATATACAACTTCTCACAAAGCTGGAATCATATAGCTTTATCAAACTTAAATCACAGATAATCCCTATTTTATATAAATTCTCCCAGATAATAGAAAAAATGCTATCTAACTTATTTTATGACATTAGTGTAATATTTATGCTCAACCAAGACAATAAATAAAAAAAATTATAAGCAAATCTCACTTATGCAAAAATTTAAAAGAATATATTAATGAAGCAAGTCTGATTTCATATATATGGTCATGTTGCACAAAATACAACAAGACCAAGTAGGGTTGGAAGTATAGTTTATCATTAGAAAACTTATCAAGGTAAATAAGTTAAGAAAAATAGAGATTTAAAAAGTCACAAGGAAAGTATAAAGGACAAGATATTTGATAACATCAAAATGTATAATGATTATCTCAATAGATTTAAAAAATAATTGATAAAAATGCAAAAATATTTATTCATGATTCAAAAAAGAAATAAAGCCCAGCAAAGTAGTGATGGAAGAGAATTTCCCTAAGTGGAACTTTCAAAAACTAACAGCAAACATCTTATGTTAGGACAAACTTTAGAAGCATTCTCATGAAAGCAAAAATTAGAAAAATATATAAGGACTTAGTAAAATTTATGTACAGAATTGAGAAAACATTTTTACTCAAACAAGAATCAATGTGATATACTCTATTATGTTTTATATATAAACTAGAGGACTATTGCACAAAAAGATTCGTGCAATAGGCCTACCCTTCCCCTGGCTGCTGGCATCGGTTTTCCTCTGGCACCCGGAACCCAGGCCTTTGCTCCAGCCAGAGGCACCTCAAGCCTCTCACGGCTCTGGTGGCCGGAGGCGCCTCCAAGCCTCTCGTGGGTTTGGCGGCCAGGGGCGCCTTCAGTCTTCACTCCGCGCCTATGTATGCAAATTAACCGCCATCTTTGTTGGTAGTTAATTTGCATATCTCGCTAATTAGCCCATGGGAGGCGTAGCGAAGGTATGGTCAATTTCAATCTTTGTCTATTATTAGATAGGATGCTCCTGTAAATTTTTCAGAATCAAAACACTTGACAAATTCTACAAGATTTCTAATTTATATAAAACTATCTTTCTTTATCCATAAAATTTGGGATAGAATACAATAAGAAAATAAGTGAGACATAAAGATGAAAAAATAAGAAGTAAAACTGTCATTATTTATAGATGATAAAATTTACTTCCCATAGACAATCCAAGAAAAACAAAATGTAATGTTTTAAAACTAAGGTACTTCAGTAAAGTATCTGGGTTCAAAATTTTTATTCTAACATTGATATTTATTTTTATACTTAATAACTAATTAGATGTAATGGTAAAATAATATCATTCAAAATAATATCAAACCTCAAAAACAGAAATAAGCCTAATATAAAATACACTAGAGGCCCGGTGCACAAAAATTTGTGCACTCGGGGGGGAGGGGGGGGTCCCTCAGCCCGGCCTGTGCCCTCTCGCAGTCTGGGACCCCTCAGAAGATAACAACCTGCTGGCTTAGGCCTGCTCCCGGTGGCAGAGGGCAGGCCCAATCCCTAGGTGCAGGCCCTGGTCGGGCTCAGAGCAGGGCTGATTGGGGAGTTGGGCGCCGCCCCCTGTCATGCACAGAGCAGGGCGGATTGGGAGGTTGCGATGCCACCCTCAGTTACACTCAGGGTAGGGCCGATTGGGGGGTTGTGGAACTGCCCCCTGTCACACTCAAGGCAGGGTCGATGGGGAGGTTGCGGCGCCACCCCTTGTCACGCACAGAGCAGGGCCAATCAGGGGGTTGGGGCGCTGCCCCCTGTCACGCACAGAGCAGGGCCCATCAGGGGGGTTGTGGCTCTGTACCCTATCACGCACAGAGCAGGGCCCATCAGGGGGTTGGGGAGCTCCCCTCTGTCACGCACAGAGCAGGGCCCATCAGGGGGTTGGGGAGCTCCCCCCTGTCATGCACAGAGCAGGGCCGATCAGGGGGTTGAGGAGGTCCCCCCGTCACTCACAGAATAGGGCCGATAGGGGAGTTGGGGCACCGCCCCCTGTCACACACAGAGCAGGGCGGATCAGGGGGTTGAGGCGCCGCCCTCTATCACCCACAGAGCAGGGCCAATCAGGGGGTTGGGGCGCCGCCACTGTCACACTCAGGGCAGGGCCGATCAGGGGGTTGGGGCGCCGCACCCTGTCACACACAGAGCCGCAGGGCGATCAGGGGGTTGGGGAGCTCCTCCCTATCAGGTACAGAGCAGGGCTGATCAGGGGGTTGGGGTGCCTTCCCCTGTCAGGAACAGAGCAGGGCCGATAGGGAGGTTGTGGCCGTGCCCCCTGTCACACACAGAGCCGCAGGGCTATCAGGGGGTTTGGGCGCTGCCCCGTGTCACGCTGATCCCGGTGCCGGGAGGCCTCGCGGCTCCGCTGATCCCCGTGCTGGGAGGCATATTACCCTTTTACTATATAGAATAGAGGCCTGGTGCATGGGTAGGGGCTGGCTGGTTTGCCCTGAAAGGTGTCCTGGATCAGGGTGGGGCTCCTCACTGGGTTGCCTGGCCAGCCTGGATGAGGGGATGATGGCTGTTTGCAGCTGGTCACACACCCTTCAGGGTGGGGGTCCCCACTGGGGTGCCTGGCCAGTCTGGGTGAGGGGCTGAGGGCTGTTTTCAGGCTGGTGGGTGACTGAAGCTCCCAACCGCTCCTTTTTTTCTTTTTTCTTTTTATTCTGGGCCAGCTTTAGCTCTGGCTCCAGCTCTGAGGCCTCTGCTGCTGAAAGCAGGTATCTGGTTTGTTTAGGTTTTATAATTGAAACACTGTATCAACTCCAGCTCTGAGATCCTGGCCGGCTGAAAGCTGGTTTCTGGGGTTTTGTTTAGCTTCTATATTTGTTACAATGTTTCAAACTGCAGGCTCAGAGGCCGGCCGCGGTAGGTGGGGAACACGTTGGTTTCCTCCTCTGTCACTGAAGCAAGCAAGCCTCATGTTAGTTTCAAGCTGCCTGGCTTCCGGCCGCTATCTTGGCTGGCAGTTAATTTGCATATAGCCCTGATTAGCCAATGGGAAGGGTAGCGGACGTAAGCTAATTACCATGTTTCTCTTTTATTAGATAGGATAAGATATTTTTAGGCTTGCTAAAATATGCACGAAGTTATTATAATGAAGTGCAAAAGAGAATTGTTATTAGAAAACAAACCATGTTCATGGATAAAATTCAACATTTTAAAAGTGTTATTTATTTGTCTAAATAACTTATAAATTTCATAGAGTTCTAATAAAATAAAATCCTTGTAAGAATTCACAAAGTACAGGACAAACTGATTATAAAATTTTCTTTGGAAAGCTGTATGAATATCAAGAATTTTTTTAAAGACACTGGTAGGAGAGAAGTTTATGCTACACATATCAACATTAAAAATAATTAAACGAAGTTGTTTTCACAAGAATATACAAACAAAATAATGGAACCGAACAGATAGTGATACAGCATGTCACAAATCACTAGGAAAAGACACACTGTTCAATGCAGTTTTGCTATATTTTGCTTTTCAGAAAGAAAAAAAACTACTATTTCACACAAGAAAAAAAATCAGATGAGTTGGGGAACTAAATGTGGACATTAAAACTGCAAACATATTGAGAGATAATATGAGTTTCAGATGGGAAAAGTTTTCTTAAGCAAGTTGCTAGAAAACACATAAAGGGAAGAAACAAATTTGACCAAATAAAATAGGTAAGGGCTAAACATTAAAATATACTCTATAAGTTCCTTTATGTAAATGTTAGAAGCAGGCAAAACTAGTGTATGGTGTTTGAATTCAGAATAGAGGTTATCTTGAGGAAGGGGTGGGTGGTAGTAATTAGAGAAGGGTGTAAGGAGGTCTGTGAATGCTGGGAAATTTCTTCTGATCTGGGTGATGATTACACTTTTTGAAAACCACCAGGCTTTACAAATACATGTGCACTTTTCCATATGCACATTAAATTAAACTAAACGTGATCTATGCATAATTAAAATGTAAACAGCATCAGAGAGTAACTGGGTTAGATATAAAGAAAACAGCATCCAAAATATATATTTTTGCAAAACTTCACAAATTCAAATATACCATTTTTTACCTATAGTATTGACAAAAATTCTCAAGATGTCAAAAAAGTAGGGAAAATTGTATCCTCATATGAAACCAGTGAAAAAATAAACTAGTTTAAACACCTCAAAGCAATTTAGCATCATTTCTATTAAACTGAAAGTCCATATACCTCACAACTCAGCAATTGCACTTCGGCATATATACCACAGAGCAATGTTTTGCAAACTGATATTGTGAATCATGAGGGGCTCTCAAATCAACTTCATGTATTACGACCCTTTTTTTATGAAACAAAAATAATAAAATGTTTAGAATAGAAAACTACCAAAATGATGATCCATGGACAGTTACCAGGCCAAGAGATGCTCTTCTCTGGACCAAATGAAGAAGCAAAAGAGTCAAGTTTTTATAAAACTGTTGATTTAATATTTTAAATTTTTAGATTGTTTTTACAGCCTTTTTAGTGCAAATAAATTTCATCCTATATAATAAAAGGCTAATATGCAAATAAACCGAACAGCAGAACAACCGAACAACTGGTCGCTATGACGTGCGCTGACCACCAGGGGTGTGTGTGGAACATGGCAGGCATTGGCTATGGCGGGATGGTGGAGCAGGTGAGTGGGGGCGCCAGACCAAGGCAGGGCGCCAATCGCTGTCATCAGGGCAAGCCTCTGGTGGTTACTGAAAATTATTTGCTCCCATGCACTGCGGTCCCGCTTAGCGCTCACACCCACTGCCGGCGCTGGCCCCGCTCACACCCGCTGCCAGTGCCAGAGCCACTGCTCACACCTTGTACTGGTGTCCGACTCCGGTCCCAATCACCCTGCATCATCAGTGGGTGCAAGCGGTGGCTGTGCGCCCTGATCACCCCTGAGGGTTTCTCCACCTCCCCCTGCTCCTGAGGGGCTGATCGCACCTGCTGCTGGTGCTGGCCCCAATTGCTCCGTGCTGTCAGCGGGTGCAAGTGGGGCCAGCGCTGTCAGCAAGTGGGAGCGGCGGCAGCAGGAGCAGGGCTGCCAGCAGACAGGGGACCACAGGCTGCGGTGGGAGGGGCTGGGTAGGGGCGCAGAGGATGGGCTGAGACCCGCCCCTGTGCCTACCGCAGCCTAGTGGCCCACAATTCCTTTCAAGGTGCACGAATTTGTGCACTGGACCCCTAGTTCTATTATAAATTTTGGTGACTCTTAAAGTTAATGGTGGTTGTGGGCTTTTTTAATATTTGCACCTAACCAAAATCAAAGGTTGACCAACAAACCTGTATCTCCCATTTTTTTTTTCCTGAAATTTCAATGATTTCTGACATCCCAAAGTCTGAAAATCACTATTCTGCTTCATACCTAAGAAGTTTCAAGCAGATCAAAGTCACAGACTGAAGCTTTCGTACTGTAACTATTGAACTAATCACTCTCTCTTTCTTTAACACAGTCAATGGCAAACGTTGAGGGGGCTGAGGCATATAAATCAGTTAGCTTGATTTAATTCCACAGTAAGGCCTTTTAAAAATGTGTGCCACTGTTCACAAGGTCATGACACTAGAGGAAGATGGATTATTGCAAATCCATCATCACTGTGAAAAGCAATCCAGGGGATGGGTCAAAAACCTTGTCTCTACTTGAATATAGCACATGAGTTCAGGACTAAGTGACCTGAATAGGTAAGCATGTAGGGAATCAAAGTAGAGTAAGGAGACCCACTGGACTTAAGTTCAAAAAGGAAAACAAATGTCAATAAACCACAACTTAATGTTGATTTTTTTTTCCCTAAGAAAGCAATGGTGCTATTGATCTGTAATCCAGTTAGAAGAGCTTTCTTAATCTGACAGTAGAGAAATAACATTTGATGGGAAACAATTCTTCCTGAGGCTTGCTTTAAATGGTAAAAACATGCTCAAAATATTCTAATTTCACCTAAAACATTTTTTGCTCATTTAACTTTACTTAAAGGGTTTTATTTGGAATTTTAGGATTGAGTTCTATCATATTTCTACAGCAAAAAATTGCTTGCTTTTACTTACTATACATCAATGATCTCTCAAGTAGCCCTACAATTTTTCCTTCATATAATTTCTTCTGGTTGCAAATCCTGTAAGCCAGGATTCGCTGACTGCTAATTCTCTAATCTCTCCTGATTCTATAATTAGAGGTTCCAAATTTGAATGCTCTAGGGACTGAGCAATAACATAAGCATGTGAAGTGGCAATTGGGAGTGGTGAGGCCTTGGTGAACAGGAGAGCCCATGTCTTTATTTTGTTTTTGTGGATTTTGAAAACATGTAGAATTCTAACAGAAGAGTTAAGAGGACAGTGAGCAATTGGCTAGATTTCTAAAAAGGAAGAGAACCTGAGATGGCCTTTTAGAAATGAAGGTCTGCTTTAACTTAGGGCTCCAGTCAAGTGCAGTGTCAAGTCCCTGAGTGGGTAGCATGATTCACTCAACAGCAGCCTCCTTGAGAACAAAGCTCAGTCGCCTTGAGAGTTCAGCACTCCTTTCATTCCAACACCATGACTCTTTTGTCTTGGCTTCACCAGTGGTGACCAATCTGTTTGTCACAACCTACAGTTCTTTTCCTAACTCTATTTTGTCTGCAAAAACCCTATCTTAAATTTATATCTTTAAAAAAAGAAATCACTGAGAGAGGTTAATGAATATATATATATATATATATATATATATATATATATATATATATATTCAGTAGTAAAACTGATGCACTCAAAACATTCCTCACCTTCTCCAATCCTAAACTCTATTTATCCACAGTAAGACCTTTAAGGATGTATACCATTGCAAGAGGAGAAAAATTGGTATCACAGAAAACATTGTCATGTACTTTCTTTTTTCTTCTTGAATAGACATTTCCCTAAATACTCAATGAATCTCTCAGAGAGTGACAGTGTCTCAGAGAAACTCTCAAGCATAAGCTATAAGCCTTATATGAAAATGTTATTCCAAGAAATGTTATTCACAGAACAAGAGTTTTAAAAAAGGACCATCAAAACCCATTTCAGAATGAGAAGAGACACAGAGAGCAATCTGAGAACTAAGGTTAGTCAATGAAGCGAGACCGAACCTTCCCTGAGCCCTGTCCAGAGACGCATTTCAGGGCCTTCTAACTCCCTGCTGCTTTCACAGTTGTGTTTACTATAGAAGTTTTTATGGCTCCCTGCTCAAATTCACAATTTTCACATAGCTTGTGTTCAAGGCCAATAGCTAGTACGCTTGGAAAAGAAAGAAAAGGCAGAATGAAGTGATATTTGGTGGGGAAAAAATAGAAAATTACAATAAGAAGTGACTCCATTGGTTCAACTCCCCCATTTTACAGAAACAATAACTGAGCTCTTATAGTGACAAAGTCAAAGCAAGAATAATGTGAAGAGTAATCTTGATTTTAATTATTTTTACTTTATATTTGGTTCTCTTTTTTTTTTAACTATGTAACACTGCCTGCATTGATAAGAACTTTTAAAAAAAATTCTATTGAAGTATATAGATACAGATAGAAGAACAAATGAAATAATTGTATATTTTTAAAAATAGTAAAGCAAGCACTTATGAAACTACCACCCAGACAGAGATCTAGAACACTACCAGTCCCTTAGGAACCCTCACACATACCTCTGCATTGCCCCCTCCTCCGGCACCCCACTTCCCCTGAAAGGAAACCTCTCCCCACTTAGGTGAGGACTGTTCACCTACTTTACTTCACAGTTTCACTACTTACACATGAAACCCCAAACAAGGCATTTTTAGTTTTGTTTATTTAATGGAATCACATCATTATATATAAACATTTATGTCTGATGTTTTTCACTCAACATATATTTATGAGATTCCACTAGAATTCAGTGGTTCTCAACCTTCTGGCCCTTTAAATACAGTTCCTCATGTTGTGACCCAACCATAAAATTATTTTAGTTGCTACTTCATAACTGTAATGTTGCTACTGTTATGAATCATAATGTAAATATTTGATATACAGGATGGTCTTAGGCAACCCCTGTGAAAGGGTCGTTCGACCGCCAAAGGGGTCGCGACCCACAGGTTGAGAACCGCTGCACTAGATGGATGTGTAGAGATTGTTCATTTTATTGCCATATAACTGTCCAGTGTGTGAATATATAATATTCCATTAATCTGTTTGTTGATAGACAACTGGATGTGTCCAGGTTGATGCTATTATCAAATGTACTGTTATAAACATTCCTAAACATGTCTCTTGGCCTACAGATGTAACAGTTTCTCCAGGGTATGTTCCTGGACAGAGTATAACTTCTGTGTTGTAGAGTGTGAACATAGTCTACTTAAAGGCTTTTAGCAGAAAAATAGGCTGTGGTGGTCTTCCTAGAAGACCCCTGGTGATGGTCTGTGGCCACACCTGGAAATGCTGTAGCAGGGCAGTCGCGTTGCAGTCTCACAGACCTTTCTCCCTCAATGGGCAAGAAATATGAAGGCTTCAGATCTCTTACAAAAGCAAACCACAGAAAGGAGGGCCATTAAAAACTGGGTAGGGAAGAGCTCAGTTATTGTTTCTGTAAAATGGGGGAGTTGAACCAATGGAGTGACTAATGCTAATTCCACTACAGAGGAATTTGTTTTTAAGGAATTAGCCATTACAAGAGCTTAATAAAAATGGTGAAAGATCAGAAAATTAATAGTTTCCCTGGTGAATGATACCTATTGATGAAAACAAAATTGAAAAGTACAAAAAATAATAATTTCAATTCACCATTTCTTTGTGATCAATTTTGCTTTTAATCTGCACTCAGTTTTTAAAATTAGGCTGCAAATACTTGAAATGATTGGCATTAAATTTGAAATTGTGATTTTTTTTAAATGTGGAGTTAAGATAAACTGCTAACAGAAGTGATGTAGTGCTAATAAGATATTTTGCTGTTGCTTATTAATATCTCTCCTGTTTCTAAAAATGATTTGCAGTAACAAAATAAAATATGTAGATTTGATAAGACTGAGAAAACATCAAAGCAGATTAAAAAGGCAAAAATCCAGGAAGTGAGAGGAGGAAAAAAAGAGCATAATTAAGCAGAAAACATGGGCTAAAGGAGTTGCTAATCAAACAGAAAATGAGGGCGAGAAAATCCTTATAACTGCAATAAAGTAAATCACACTTTAGTTTACAGAACACGTGTACTATATTTTTTAAATAAATAAAACTTTTTAAAGTTTATGTCCTCTTTCTCCCTTTCCCAACCTATTTCATTCTGTCCCAACAGTCACAAGTCAAAGGTAGTAGTTCAATGAGCAGAAAAAAATGTTGACTATCAATCAGCACAGCTTCTCCAAAGACAGGGCAGGGGGCTATGCCCGGAGAAGGGTCTAGGACAATTTTGCCCTTAGGGGACAGTGGCAACGTCTGGATGCATCTTTGTTTATCACAATTATGGGAAGGGCACTATTGTATTCTAGTGGACAGAAGCCAAGCTACTGCTAAATATCTTATAATGCACAGGACAGCCCCCCACTTCCCACTCCCAATAAAGAATTATCCAGCCCAAAATGTCAATGGGGCCAGGTTGAGAATCCCGGATCTAGTGAATAAAGATGTACAACTACTCGAGGCACCAGTTCATCAAGCACCATTAACATACATAGAATGACTTCTCTCTCCTTTGCCCAACGAATTCTTTCTCTACAGTTGTCTTTCTTTCTCATTACCGTCAAGAAAATCAAAACACATGCTTTATTTAACATCTCAGTTCTGGTTTACTTCACCCTCCCAACTAATCTCCTGGCTCACTTTAGTGCATGAGCACACAATTTTTTTTTTCCTTTTGCTGACATTGTATTCACTCCCTCTCACTTAAAGAATTGCAGTGTTTTCTATTTTGTCTACGATGTCAAAGCTAAAGTCCTTACCCTAACTCCAGGCTCATCATCCATCAATGGCTAAATCTTCATTTAAATCTCACCTTAAATTCCCATAGCTCCTTTGCTCCAGCCAAGACATCAGAGATCTTTCTCCCTCTCATCTCATCCACCTGGTTCAACCTGCCTCCTGGTTGTCTCCTGCTGCTTTGATAAAGAATAATTTGTGGGAAAAAACAGATTACTTTTTAAATGCTTTCATCTTGGATAAGTGGCACAACAGCAGAATCTACTGCAAAATTCATTAACTGAAAAGAATTTAACTATTTTCCTTCCAATATACAATGTCAGAAAACTGTTTTCAACATTATAGGCTAACACAAAAAAAAGGTTTTCAAGCAAAAGATTTCAACTAATTATAATTTTTCCCTTTTTCAAAAGGTCTAATTAATGGAGATCATTTTTCATAAAAATCTTGGCTTGGCATCAAGAAAAATTAGGATAATATCATTCACATCTTTTTTAAAAATCTGGGCTTATTTTAATCTTAAAAAAAGATAATTTTGTGGGAGGGAAGGAGGACTACATATTGAACCCTACTGGCACACACAAAAAAGATTAAAATAAAATATTAAATTTACATTTTTCCAGTAAAGTCCATTACATAAAAGAGTTACTCTCTTATTTCAGATAATGCTAAGTCAATAAAATTCCTAGTACAGATACTGGAAATGTTTGGCCTGAATAAAAGAAATATGGGCCCTATCTATAATAAAAGTGTAATATGTTAATCAGACCAGATGGCGGAACGACCATCCGTATGACCTTCTGGACGAAGCCGGGGCTTCCAGGGCTGAGGCAGCCAGCACGGCTTCGAGGGCCGGGCCCCTTGCACGAATTTCGTGCATTGGGCCTCTAGTTTTAAAATATTTAATACACAGAGAGACGAATAAATAAACTTGCAAAGTTGCTCACAAGGAGAAAAGCAGGACAAGAAAGCAATTGCAAGGAGTGAGGTTTGGCTTACTATAAGGAGGAAGTCCTACAGCCACTCTGATTTTAAAGGAGCTTTAGCAATGTCTCAACACCATCATTTCCATTAGGAAAATGTTCCCTGACCAAAAACTGCAGGCCTTGGCTTCAGAATTCCCTCCTCAATGAATTACACACATTGGACACACCAGCCCCATGGCTTCATATTTTCAGTTTCTCAGAGCCTCTGGATCACAGCTTCTCCCAGCATCTGGGCAGCCACCAGCCCTACACATCACATGTAGATGCAGTGATGGTCAATTGCAGGAATCCCCCACTGTCTGCAAAACAAAGTTATAACTCCTTCACAATCTGCTCACCTCCAACCCCCTGCCCCACCCCAGGTGGATAAGTAAAGATTTAATGTAAAATAGGTCAAATTTCTTAAACTTATTGGAGTTTTTTATATACTGTTAAAGGACTGACTTAGGGAAATGTTATAGACACAATGCAGCCAGATAGTATAAAGGAACTTGACAGTCTCCCGTAAGATCTTTGTGGTCAAATTTGAGAAATGGGAATCATTTAGGAGGACTTTGTCACTAGAAAAATGACCATCATGTACCGATTAATGGGGAACTGCTGGCCTAAAAAGAAATATCCAACAGTGGAGCACAGAATGTTGCCTATCCAACCTCCTGGTTAAAAATGTGGAATTCATGTTCATCACATTTGGAGATCATGATGCTAAGAAGGAAAGTAAATATATTGAACGGCAGAAAGAAGACAAAAAGGTGGAAGGCCAGGTGGAGCAAAAGAAGATGAAATTCAACCAATTCCGAAACCAAATTACAAAAGTACAAGACAGGGAGACAGTGATATCGCAGAACCATTTATGGAAAAGGCATAAATATTTTATCCAATTGCAAGCTTAATATAAGTCAACATGTGACTCTCCAAAAAAAAGAAGCTAATATGACCTTGGGTATTAATAGATCTACAATAGCCATAATGAAGGAGATAAATCTTCCTCTGTCCTCTACAACCTGAATGGTGGCAAAGTAACAGAATAGTTAGCTTGAAGAAAGAAGGTAGATTGATTGTTCTCTTTAAATATTTAAAGACATGTCATGTAGAAGCAGCCCTCAGAAGTTCAGCATACAATGGTAAGATATATTAATAGATAAATTTGGATTTTCTTCCTAACAGTGAAAATTGTCATGGCAGAGAATAAAGTCGCTATTACTAGACTGTACCAGTTTTGTACATGCTGTAGGTTGGGTTCAAGTCCCAGAGAAGTTATCAGAATAAATGGACTGTCAGATGTTTTGAACCCTAAGATTCTATAACTTGGAATAACCCAGAAAGTTGGAGTAATTGGGTAAAGTTATGATAGTGGATTGCAGAAAAGTGAGGATTAGTGAAAGAAAGTTGCTCCATCCTCAAGAATTGTGAAGCAGCCTGGCTGGTGTGGCTTAGTGGTTGGGTATCAACCTATGAACCAGGAGGTTAGGTTCCATTCCCAGTCAGGGCACATGGCTGGGGTGTGAGCTCGATCTGTAGTAGGGGATGTGCAGGAGGCAGCTGATCAATGAGTCTCTCTCATCATTGATGTTTCTATCTCTCTCTCCCTCTCCCTTCCTCTCTGAAATCAAGAAAAATATATATTTTTAAAGAATTGTGAAGCAAAACTCCTGCTGTCTCTGAACAAAGTTTTACAGCAAAGAATTGCACTTCCACACTCATTCAGTATAAAACCTAATAATAGAATTATAGGGGAAATTCTCTTTCCATTTTATGTTTCATAAAAGCTTTAAAATGCTTCCTCTTCCTAAACCTGCTCTGCAATATCTCTTCTCTAAGTTGTGTAAAATATAGATTTGGATAGGCATCTTCCAGGAGTAATTTTTCAACTGTAATAAGTAAAAGCCTAACCATAAATTGTAAAATAAATTTTTTTGGTCCTTAGAACTAAAATTTGTGTTCTCAATTTATTTTTTATTTAAATCTACTTTTTATTCCCCAGACATCAAGTAGAATAAACCTATCTGCCCGCACACGTGGGTCTCCTCTTAGTGCACCAGTGTCAAAATGATGGTTTCAGTCTGCTTTAGCTCTCAATATTAGTGACAATCTAGACCCAGGTCCCAGCCCCAGCCACCCCCTCAGAGGTCCCACAGCTTTCTGGACCTCTCCAGGCATGCGCATGCCCATTGCCCATGGTCTGCGGGCCTGAGCCACCAGTGAGTGCCCCTCAAACAGGTCCTCCACTCACGCACATGCTCCTTGTCACAGTGGAAGCCCCTTTTGGGAGCCGGGCCCTGTCTGACTGCACAAGGTGCACGTGAGCCTGGCCCTGCTTGGAAGAGAAGCCTTGCAGTTGCTAGAAATTAAATGGGATGTGAAAATGGTATGCTGTCATCTCAAGAGCATGCTAGCAAAAGAGATTTCTTTCCTCTGCATTTTGCTGTACTCGTTTCTCAAAAACACAGCTCTCAGCATTTCTTCTGATCTTGCACTGCCAGAAGCTGAAATCTTAAGTTATAATTTTCCCTGCATGGCAAATGTGCTACTTTGCTTTATAAATTAATGGTTGAAACTTATTTCCTTATTAGGATGAAATCCAATGGGCCTGTGATGGCCTTCTAGCTCTTATCCACATGTAATATTTGTAGGCATTATCTTTTCTGAGGGGGAAAAAATAGTTCTTTCACATTTCTGAGTTAACCAAAGCTACCCATACATGTAAAAGCCTAAGCAACTGTTACAATTGCTCCGCCGGTCGCTATGACATGCATTGACTACCAGGGGTCAGATGCTCAACACAGGAGCTGCTCCCTCAGTGTGTTCCCACAACCAACCTCCCGCAGCCGGCCAACCTCCCACGGTCTCTCCCCCTGGCTGGCCAACCCCGATCGGCCCCTATGAGGACTGGGCTAGACACCCTGATCAGCCCCAGTCGCAGGCCAGGCCAAGAGACCCCACCTGTGCATGAATTTGTGTACTGGGACTCTAGTTTTTAAATAATACAAATGGCCAGAGTTATTTGACCAGGATGGAAGCTTGTCAGGGTTTTCATGGGAGCACATGTTATCTGTCCCTCTGGCACGCTGGGATAGCAATTCTAATAAGCCCTGGGTCCCAAACCTATCTGACATCTACATTTTCACCTGTCTGCCAAGTCCTAGGTCCCAAACCTATGTGGCATTTATATTTTCACTGAGTTGCTCATCCAGAGGCCACTCTCCACCTTAGTGTCTTCATTACCTGAAATAACGGTCACCCCAATCCATCCTATAACCACTGTGGTATTGTGACATGGTCTCTATTTTTGTGATCTAGTTTCTCACCTTTCCTGACCTCTTTCCTTTTGATTCTTAAGCCCTGAGTTTTGAATTTGTCACTTGTGTTTGGCAAAAAAGGGCCTATTCATAAGTTATTGAATGCATATTTACATTTAATTTCTCCTTTTTCTATCCAAGTTACCAGGGTTAGTGCTGCTTA
The DNA here is from genome assembly GCF_964212035.1 of Myotis nattereri. Lineage (NCBI taxonomy): Eukaryota > Metazoa > Chordata > Mammalia > Chiroptera > Vespertilionidae > Myotis > Myotis nattereri. The sequence continues at coordinate 65,663,302 of NC_138079.1, forward strand.
CCTAATTTGTTATAAAGCGATTTGTTTCTGAAATATTTTCCCTAATTACATATACATATGTCAACATATGTACACCCTCCATTTCTGTTCTCTATTATAGAACATTTTCCCTGTGTGCTGAGTCTTCCCACACTTATGGGCACCCAGCCAACAAGAATTGAGAGGCATTGCAAAAACCCTCCCCCTGAATGTGCTGCCTTGAGCTTTCCCACAGCCGGCCTGCTCTGTGTGTGTCCTCCTCCTCCTCAGCCTTTATTTCTGCCAATTATGTTGGGTCTGCTCAAGAGCTTTTACTCTTATAGATAACAAAATGTTTGAAAGTAAGAGAGTTGGACTTGCCTCACAGAAAGCAAGGAAAATATCATGCTATATTTATACAAGTTGTAAGGCAGCTGGCGTTGCCCTCAAAGAAATAGATGTGGAAACATAGAGTGAGGCTCAGCAGACAATTCAGGGACTGGTGGAAAAATAGTAACATTAGAGCAGAATCGTAAACATTTCTGTAGCCTGGGATAACTGACTTGATATTGTTTGAAAAACACCTAGAAGAACACGGAGCCAGAAGCATGTCATGACTGACTCCTACTCCTTTGAAGAGAATAGAAGCAGTATTGTCAATCTGGCATGCCAGGAATGCATGGCCTTGACAGTTCTGCTCTAACAACCTGGTGTGACATTGTTAGCACTCCTATTTCCCCAAACACGCCCTCTCTGCCAAACACGGAGTGCATATACCATACAGTAGCATCTCTATATAAAACTCATCACTATAAGGGCTATGGCTATTTAATTTAAACTAATCCTAAAATAATTACTCAGCTAACATGAGTTCATTATATTTAAATTCCTTTTTCACTTAAATTGTATTTTCAAGATTATCACCATAAGATGGGATTACATCAAAATAAAAAGCTTCTGCATAGCAAAAGAAACCATCAACAAAATGAAAAGGGATCCCACTGACTGGGAGAACATATTTGTCAATGATACATCTGATAAGGGGAACTTCCAAATTATATAAAGAACTCATACAAGTTAACAAAAGGAAGATAAACAATCCAATTAAAAAATGGGCAAAGGACTTAAATAGACATTTCTCTAAAGAGGGCATACAGAAGGCCAAGAGACATATGAAAAAATGCTTAGTCACTAATATTCAGAGAGGTGAAAATTAAAATGACAATGAGGGATCATCTCACACCTGTCAGAATGGCTGCCATCAACAAATCAACGAATGACAAGTGCTGGCAAAGATGCAGAGAAAAGGAAACCCTAGTACATTGCTAGTGGGAATGCAGACTGGTGCAGCCACTATGGAAAAACTATATGGAGTTTTCTCAAAAATTAAAAATGGAACTGCCATTTGACCCAGTGGTCCCACTTCTAAGAATATATCCCAAGAAATCAGAAATACCAATCAGAAAGAACGTATGCACCCCTCTGTTTGTAGCATTGCTATTCACAATAGCTAAGACCTGGAAATAGCCCAAGTGCCTATCAGTAGATGAGTGGATAAAAAAGCCAAGGTACATTAACACCATGGAATACTATGCTATATAATAAAAGCATAATATGCAAATTGACCGAACGGTGGAATGACCAGTCGGTGGGGGGCAGGGTCAGTGAGCAGGCAGCGCCAGGCCAGCCAAGGCGCATGTCAGCAGGCAGAGGGAGGGGACAGCGATGGTGGGGGAGGCAGCAGTGACCAGCAGCAGCGAAGGGGTGATGGGGGTAGGGCAGGGCCACACTGGCCAGCGCCTTCCCCTGATCAGCCTCCTGGTTGCCTCCCACAGAGGGAGGACAAACTGCGGCTTAGGGCATCCCTGAGGGCTCCCGGACTGTGAGAGTGTGCAGGCCGGGCTGAGGATCTCTCTTCCCCACCGAGTGCACAAATTTTTGTGCACTGGGACGCTAGTGCAGCTATAAAAAAGAAGGATCTCTTACCCTTTGAGACAGTATGGAGGGACCTGGAAAGTATTATGCTAAGTGAAATAAGCCAGTCAGAGAAAGACAAGTATCACATGATCTCACTCATATATGGAATCTAATGAAAAAAATTAACAAAAAAATTGATCCAGAAACATGAGAGCATGGTGAATCTCAGAGGGAAGGGTGAAGAAAGGGGCAGGAAGAGATTAACCGAAGAACTTATATGCATATATGCATAATCCATGGACACAGGCAATAGTGTGGTAAAGGCCTAGTGATGGATGGGATGGGGTCAATGGGGGGTGGGGGAGGAAGGAAGACATCTGTAATACTTTTAGCAATAAAGACAATTTAAATATATATAATAGTTGGCAACATCATCTTTATCAAAACCCAGCACCTACAATGTTTAAGGCACTGGAGAGACACAAAGGTAGGATATATTGCCTCAGCAATTAAGTAGTTTATAGTCTTAGTTTAGGGAAAAGGAAAGTGCAGGTGAGTGTGTATGGAGAATAGAGGTTATGTGAGCTCTGAGGATAGAGAGGATGCCCAGGTGGTCAGGGAAAGATGTGCAAGGCATGTAGGACTTGGCTGGATGTCAGAAAGGATTAAACTTCCATAAGGGAGAGATGGCAGAGGTCCCAATGCAGATGTGTAAAGAAAGGAAGACATAGGTTTAGGAATGAGAGTGAATAGACTGAATTAAACGAAGGGCTCATTAGGAATTGCTTGGTTGCATGTGATAGGAACCCAATTTGAACTACTTTAATCAAAAGGGGAAATCAGGAGAAGAGTGTTCTGCGCAATTAAAGAACAGAAATTCAGCACTGAAGCTGGGAACAAGTAATCTTGTCTGTCTTTCTGCTCCTCTGGGCTCGCACTTCATCTTAGGTGAGAAACTAACATCCCCTCACCACTCAACCCCATCTTACAGACTCAGAATAAGATGGGAACAATGGGCTCTGTCCCCGTATCTAAATCCCTGAGAAAGACACTGACTGGCTAGCAGTGGTCGGCAAACTGCGGCTCGCGAGCCACATGCGGCTCTTTGGCCCCTTGAGTATGGCTCTTCCACAAAATACTGATTTCTGCACATGGGCGATGAAGTTTCAATCGCACTGTACGTACATACTTGCATGTGGTATTGTGTGGAAGAGCCACACTCAAGGGGCCAAAGAGCCGCATGTGGCTCATGAGCCGCAGTTTGCCGACCACTGGGCTAGGGCATAGGATCAGTTGATTACCATAGAGACTCCAGAAAACCTAAGGATTAATGAGAGGGATATAGGATAGTTTAGGAAGAGATGTGGTTCTAAGAAAAGTGTTTGGAAGGAAAATGGTTATACTGAAAATACACACGCTACATATAGAAACAGTATCCATAAACATAGAAATTCATTTTAAAAACTAAAATAGCACATTTTGTGCTTATTAACTTGGAATTACTAATACTTAAAACCTTACATCAAAATGCTAACCTGAAACAGAATTGATTCATTCTTGTTATTCTTCCCCCCAAATAGGTAGGTTCACCTGCAATTATTAGAATGAAATGCATTTATCTTAAGGACTCACTGCTGCTTTGTATCCTATGCCAGCATTTACCATATTCATATTCCTTCCCCCTGCTTTTCTGTCTTTGTTTAACTAAGGTAGCAGCATATAGAACTTTTACAAATTAAGCTACACTTTCTTCTAGCTGGAGTAAAGCTTTTTTTAATAACTGAGGAGAATTAAGCTAACTCTCAATGTATAGATTAACTACATTATATCACGATTTTATGGTGTATATTATGTCTTGAGGCCTAAGATTTTACTGATTTGATATTATACGGAATCGCTACTGCTTTCATTCAGAATTGTATAACAGCTCCTGACTTAAATAGGACCTCTATTTCAATGCTCCAGTAAAAATAGATAAAAATCATGACTGCAGAAGAAATACACAACTTTAAATAGACAATGAAGACATTGAAATTGTTAAAGATTTTGCTTATCTTGGTTTAGTCATCAATTCAAATGGAGACTGCAGCCAATATATCAAAAGAAGGCTGACACTCAGAAGGGCAGCAATAGAAGAATTAGGAAAGATCACCAAGAGCATGTATCATTAGGGGTCAAGGCTAAGATCATCCACATCCTCGCATTCTCAATTATATGGACAAATGTGAAAGTTGGACAGTGAAGGATGCTGACAGAAATATACATATATATGATTCATTTGAAATATGGTGTTGGGGGAGAGTTCTAGCGATACCCCGGGCTGCCAGAAAGATGAACAAATGGATCCTACTTCAAATTAAGTCTGAATCATCTCTGGAGGCAAAAATGACAAGCCTGAAACTGTCCTACTTCTGGTACATCGTGAAAGGCAGGGTTCTTTTTTAAAAAATATATATTTTTATTGGTTTCAGAAAGAAAGGAGAGGGGCGAAAAGAGAAACATCAATGATGAGAGATAATCATTGATCAGCTGCCTCCTGCACACCCCCTACTGGGGATTGAGTCCGCAACCAGGGCATGTGCCCTGACTGGGAATCAAACCAACTGTGGCCTCCTGGTTTACAGGTTAATGCTCAACCACTGAGCCATGCCGGCTGAGCAGAGGCGGGGGTCTTTGGAAAAGACAATAATGCTGGGAATAGAAGGCAGCGGGGGAAAAAAGAAAGACCAAATATGAGATGGACTGACTGCATAAAAGAAGCCATCGGTATTGAGTGTAGCAGAGCTGAACAGGGCTGTTGAGGACAGGACATCATGGACATCACTCATTCACAGAGTCACCAGGAGTCAGTCTACTCAATGGCACATAACACTCACACAGTGGAAAAGGTGTGGTTAGAAGAATGATAGAAAAATTGGTATTTGTGTCCTAGCTGGTTTGGCTCAGTGGGTAGACTGTCAGCCTGCAGACTGAAGGGTCCCAGGTTCAACTCAAGTCAAGGGCACATTAATGTTTCTATCTGTCTCTCTCCCTAGTCCTTCCTCTCTGAAATCAATAAAAATATTTTTTAAAAGAAAAATTGTTTTATGGCATCCTTAACATTTTAAGAAATATAGGTTGTACATCCAGTGTCCCCTTTGGAACAATTTTGCCATTTGTTTCCTGGAACATTCCTCTTTGCCTCACCCAAGTGCCTTCTGTCGTACCACGTACCTACCCCAAGCCCAAGGCTCAGCTTCAACGGGAGCAGGGACCTCACTGTATCCCACCTAAAATGGTGCCAAGATCATAGCAGACACTCAGTAAACACTGAATACATGAATTACATAAAGTGTTTGTATTCCTAAATACAGAATTAAAAACATCCCCCAAGTAAAAAGAGCAAGGTTAAAATAAAGAGGTGAGTGAGGAAGGAACTAAACATCCGGTAAGTGCTTCCTTCCTTTAAAAATGTCCCTTCTTATGCATAAAGAGTAAGTTCTTCTTCACATACAAAGCTGAATACTTCCAAATCCTTTCATTCCAATTATGCTAGTGCTTGGGGATAGAGCTCAACTGCTACAGGACAAAGGAGCTTCTTGCCGAGACTCAGCTAGATGCTCAGGACACAGCTCTGGAGTCCAGTGCTTCCTTTGATAAATAGCAGGATTACACTGCCTGGAAAAGTAATTTCTGCTACCAGAAGATGCTGCCAACAGAGTCATTCTGGACCATAAAAATTGTAAAAGGAAATGATAAGAGTGTCGGCAAATTCAATCAGTAGGATGAGATCAAATTTATTGAGTTCCTTGGAAAGCCAGACAGCCCATAGCATACTTTGTGAATTAAATCTCTCCATGACCAAACATCCAATTCTACACAGAACACCACATGTCTTTCTGCTACACCCAAGACTTTTTCCTAATTAGCAGAAATGAAGAGCATACGGTGGGAGGGAGAAGGAGTTGCAGGCAAAAGGAATCTGAGGTGCCTATGGGCAATCCAGGGGGAAGTATGGCGTAGCAGGCTTAAAGATCAGTAATAGCATAGATCATAGCTAACATGTATTAAACACTTGCTAGGCCCTATTCTAAGAACTTCACCTATGTGACCTTACTTAAGCCTCTCAACAATCCTGAGTATACTCTCTTTTCATCCTTATTTTACAGATAAGAAAATAGAGGTTTAGAAAGATTAGAGAACTTGTTCACAACTAACAAATGGTAGACTTAGGATCTACGCCAATATCTTTCTGAATCCAGACTTTACACCCTTAATCTCCATATATACTGCCTTATAGAAGGGAGTTCTAGGCTTAATCTCTGCTTTCTCAGACTCCCTATAAAGCCGAGTCAGTGTCTCTCTCCTTCACACTCAGTTTAATTGGACCTCAGTAGTAGCATCACTTCCTATCCCCATCACAACACTGGACATGTTCTTGTTGAGTGTATCAATTAGTATGTCTTGAGATGCAGAATAACCAACAGAAAGTAGACTAAGTAAAGGGGTTTTGTTGTTTGGTTTTGTTTCTCACACAGGAAAGCTGGAAGCTGGGCAGACCTGGTATTTGTTCAATAACTCAGTAACATTATCATAAATGCGGCCTCTTTCCATCTTTCTGTGCCACCTTTTTCAGCATGTTGGCTTTTACGCTCCGGTCTGTGGCCCCATGATTGTGTAGTACTCCCTCATCCAACTGCACACAAAGTGAGGAAGGAAGGTACAGGAACACTGTTTGTCCATTTTTCTCTATAGATGAGGCAAAGAATCAGCCCCACTGCCCCTCATGCCTCATTGAAAGTGAGTTTTAGGGTCATCCCTAGCTGCAAGGAATGCTAGGAAAGCATCTGACATCTTTATTGTCTCAGTTGTGGACATCAAGTTCTAGGATCAACCAACATAGCATGAAAGAAGGGAAGGGTCATTGAGTCAGCAAATAGAAGGCTCGCTCTGCCACCTACCACTTGGCCTTTTCTTGTACATGACACTCTGCCCGATTTCCTGTTTACTTAAACAATTTTTTTTCAGGCCCAGGATCTTGCTTGTCTTGTCTCTGACCTCCTTAGTCACACCTCAGTTTCCCCCCCAATACCTCTTCATCACTGGTGAAATAGGAACACTGGTCTTGTTCCAGATCACACAAGTACCTCTGGAAAACTGGCCAAAACAAAATATGTACAAGTGGCCATTAGTGATGGGAGCACAGGGGACTAGACTAAACTGGAGAATGCGTGTCTGTTAAAACAAAAACAAAACAAAAAAACCCTCAAACTCACATTTTAAAGCACTGGGCTAAGAAAAACTCTGTAGACCAAAAGTATCTGTGGACCTTCACTTTGCAACACCTGAATGATTGCCAATGCTTCAGTTCTAACATTTCTGCATGAATTTCTCAAAGTACGTTAAATACTCATGGGACCTCATTAACACTGATATCACAGGTGATATGTGCCTGCATTAGTCTGCTGAGCTGACACAATAAAGTACCACAGGCTGGGAGTGGAAACATTTGAAATTTGTTTTCTCACAGTTCTGGAGTCTAGAAGTCCAAGAACAAGGTGCCAGTATGGTTGGTCTCTGGTTAACCCTCTCCTCTTAGCTTATGGATAGCCACCTCCTCTGTCTTCACACGGAGAGAGAGCTCTGGTGTCTCTCCCTCTTGTTATAAGGGCCCCAGCCCTGTAAGATAAGGCTGCACCCTATGAACTCACTTAACTTTTATTGCTTCTTCATAGGCCCTGTGTCCTAATACAGTCACGCTGTGGGTTAGGGCTTCGACGTATGAATTTTGGGGAGACATTATTTACTCCATAACAGTGCCAGTCACTGCTCACAGAGCTGAAACTTGCCAAGTAATATTGGCAGGGACACTGGACAAAGGTGAGTGGTGAAGACATTCTGAGTTATTTTAGAGCCATAACTAGAAAGTCAGTCAGGTCATCAGAAGATGGTAATATGGGCAAGCATTCTATATAGCAGCTTAATGCTTACAACTAAAGACTTTCTTCAACTAACACAGCCTTGTATGGAAGTAAAATGGATTCTACCCATAAGATGTGATTAGAAGGTCACAGGATAATGTTTCCACTAAAACAACAACCACAAAACATGTCCTTAACAATTTTATCTGAAATAGTTAGAAATTTGCTCCTTTAGATTGTTTTGATTTTGTATTTTTAGGAGTCTTTTGTTATAATGCAAATACCTATGAGCAGACTCTTACATTTGTATTTGTACCGGCTAATACCTTAAGAGTCAATGGCAATAAATAGAAAAAAAGAAGCAATAGAAACAATGTAAAAACCCTGCAGTGCAGTTGGTTCTAAATACACACACACACACACACACACACACAGATTTTTGATATGCCATCTCCCTGGAGAACCACTTCATAAATTACAGAAAACCAAAATGGGCAATTTTTATTGTGTAAATGAGGCTATCTATTGAAAATGGGATGTTTCACATACAATCCAGACTCTTATATTCATTTGAAAAAAATAGATAATATGGAAACTGCCTACATTTTCTCATAGTAATAATTAGTCAGTGCTAAGTAGTGGCTACTCCTGTTAGATGAGGCATGCAGTATTCTATTTGTCACAGTCCTTATCCCTACCTATTATTGTTCTTGTGACTATAAGAAATGTCAGTTACTACTTACCACTGTATTTTTTCTGGAGCTTTTCTATAATCAAGAAATATTTCTTATAATTATATCTGCATCTAAAAGTGGAAGAGCCGAAACCGGTTTGGCTCAGTGGATAGAGCGTTGGCCTGCGGACTGAAAGGTCCCAGGTTCGATTCCGGTCAAGGGCATGTACCTGGGTTGCAGGCACATCCCCAGTAGGAGATGTGCAGGAGGCAGCTGATCGATGTTTCTCTCTCATCGATGTTTCTAACTCTCTATCTCTCTCCCTTTCTCTCTGTAAAAAGTCAATAAAATATATTTTAAAAAAATAAATTAATTAAAAAATAAATAAATAAATAAAAGTGGAAGAGAAAATACTGCCAAGGTAGGGCATTTCCAAAACATGGGAAAAGCACATGGTAAAGATTTCTGGTGTTCACCAACATCAGTGTTTTCCTGCCTTTCCTGGGCCCTACATTTCCCAGTCCTTTTGGATCTTAACCAATAGAATATGAGCAAGTGACATAATAATATAGGTTGAAAGGATTAAAAATGGATGTACCTTCTTCATACTTTTTCCTCTAGCAAAGTGCAAAATATTCAATGGAGGACTAGGGAATGGTGGAGCCACAGAGTTGCAGTGGACTGGATCCCTGAATGACAGCATGGAACACAGCTTTCTACTGTGCTCTGTAACATGTGAGAAATGTAGTATGTTAAGTCACTGATATTTGTTTGTTACAGTAGTTAGTTGTCTTGACTGCCTGAACTAAAACAGAATGTACATTTTTATGGAAGTGAAAAATAACTTACAAGTTTAATAAGCAACAAAGTTTGTCTTCCACTGCTTCATTAATTCACATTACCTTTCAGGCCTTGGTAGCATCAAACCCCAGAATAAGAAGCTAAAGATCTGTCAAGATTGTTTATCTTTTCAAAAAACCAACTCTTGGTTTTATTAATTTTTTATTGTTTTCCTGTTCTCTATTTCTTTTATTTCTGCTCTAATCCTTATTATTTCTTTCTGTTTGCTAAATTTGGGCTTAGTTTTTCTTTTTTTTTCCTAGTTCCTTGAGAACTAGAAAGTTAGGTTCTAGTTAGGTTGTTAACTTGAGATCTTTCCATTTTCTTGATGTATGAAGATAAGGTGTGGATGAAGAAAGATGGGTTATAACATTGGCAGCTCAAACAAGATTGGCTAGGGAAGCCAAGACTTGTAGAAATGGGACACAAGGTGTGTGCCTGGAGAGGGTAGGGAGAGGTATAAACAGAGAAAGTCTATTTCACAACTTTTCTCAGAGCTGGCCCTGGCTGATTGCTTGTATTCTCCTCCTCCATTCAATGACCTCTCCCTCCCACATACATATTCTTTCTCTTTTACATTCAATCTATGCATATCGCTTGTACTTTTTACTTATTGATCTTGAAATATCCTTTGGATAGTGGAGTTGTTTTATATATTCTCTGTCAAAATGAAATGATGAATTTAAGATTCATGGCATAGCCATTAAGGATGATAATGCTATCCTAGCTTCCTGACTAAAGTGATTCTGTGTTTGGGAGAAAATGATGGAAATCTACAGCAGGAATTTCAATTGGCTTGAATTAGCTTTTTGGAAACAACACAGACTCACCCAGACTGAATCAACAAAAGTAGGTTAATTATAAAAAGAAACAAAAATAGAGATCTCACGGGAATTCAAGAGCAGAAACAAGCAAATCCCACAAAGAGTTGATTTGGGGAAAACTCTAGGAACTTCTGCAGCAAAATCCAAACACAGGGGACTCATTTACTCTCTATAACATAGTGTAAGTTTAAGGTATATTGTGTGTTCATTTGATAAACTTGCATATTGCAAAATGATTAGCTGACTCCTCCATCACATCACATAATTACCATTCATTTGTTGATATGGATGCTTAATTCTCCATTACTAATTGGTTTCCGCAATATCTACTCCATAACGTCTACTTACTAATCCTTTCTTCTTTTAACTTCTATTTGTGCATAACTCTATTTCATTACACTTATCTATGTGAACTTTAGCTTCAACTCAATAGTACCTTGGGCTCCTTTACTTGCCTGTGTCAAGCCCAGTCACTATGGATGGGTGGAGAGAAGGAAATGTGATACTGATAACTACCTGAAGCAGAAGGGCTGTGGTCCATGCAAGCACTGGAACTCGCATTACCAAGCTGCACAGATCTGTGTATGTAGTTTTATCAGTGTTTATGTTGAAGCTTATATGATTAGGCAAGTCAGGATGTATGCATTTTTCTGTAATTAATCATAAACACTGGCCACAGCTAAATGTATGAGAATAACTACTTGTCCCCAGCAGCGCTCATTATCTAAAATGAATATCCACCTTTCAAACCTTCATCTACCAAACCTACCTGCCATGTACATGTCCAGTAGTTTTTAAAATATAGGTAACTTAACATATTTTTGATAAAGAATATATGCAAATCAGAATTTTTAAATACTACACAAGGATACCCAATAAAACATTGTCTCCCAGACTATCTACCCCAGCCTCCCATTCCCTTTCCATAACTGTTGTGCTTCCTAATCTATATACGTAAAAGCCTAAGCAACCATTCGACTGGTAGCTATGACACGTACTGACCACCAGGGGGCAGACGCTTAACGCACAGGCATGGAAACATGGAACAGACTGATGAATCTCAGAAGGAAGGGGAGAGGGGAGAGGGCAGGAAGAGATTAACCAAAGATCTTATATGCATACTAGAGGCCCAATGCATGAATTCATGCACAGGTGGAGTCCCACGGCCTAATCGGCAATTGGGGCCAATTGGGCCATCTCACCCAGTCCCAATCAGGGCCGATCGGGGCCAGCTGGCCAGGGGGAGGGACCACGGGAGGTTGGCTGTGGGAGCGCACTGACCACCACGGGGCAGCTCCCCGTGTTGGAGAGCCAGTTTGGCCTGCAGGAATCAGGCCAAACCGGCTCTCCAACATTTCCCGAAGGGTCCCGGATTGCAAGAGGGCACAGGCCAGGCCGAGGGATCCCACAGGTGCATGAATCCATGTACTGGGCCTCTAGTTTCTATATAAATATATTTAAATGTAAATGAGTAATGGTAGCCTTAGAAGGAAAATAGGGGAGAAAAGCAATACTACCAAATTTGCTTGGATAATTGTCAGGTGTCTATAGACCTGAAGAACAGGCTTATTTTGTTTCCCGTGGGCCCTAATGAGTTTCACTGTCCAGCTAAAAACCTCAAAAAGGAAATTCCACAGTCCATGCCTGAGTTCCTCCACTATAACCCAGCAACTTATCTTTGTTCAAGTCAGGTAGCACCTATTAGCCTCCCCTCAATATATGTGTGAATTGGTGAGTTAAAGCCAGCTGGTGCCTCTTCCAAAGAGCAAGCAGATCTTACGCAAAAACTGTCCTATTATATAAAATTGCTGCCAGAAGGAAAATCTGTCCACTCAGAGGAGACCCACAGAAGCCCAGCCTGATAAATCAGAATCCCATCTAGACCGTTTGTCCTCCCAACATCATTTATATACCCCAGCACATGGTTCTCTCTCCAAATAACAAATGCTGAAGTTCTGAGTCAAAAGAGATTGTAATGCTTCAGGAAATTCCATAAACCTTTTGTTGATGGAAGTAATATCACCTCTCTACTCCCATGACACAAAAATTTCTGGAATTATTAATGACCATCTAAAACCACTATGGTGACCTAACTGGTTTGGCTCAGTGGATAGAGCGTCGGCCTGTGGACTCAAGGGTCCCAGGTTCAATTCCGGTCAAGGGCATGTACCTTGGTTGTGGACACATCCCCAGTAGGGGGTGTGCGGGAGGCAGCTGATCGATGTTTCTTTCTCATCGATGTTTCTGGCTCTCTATCCCTCTCCTTTCCTCTCTGTAAAAAATCAATAAAATATATTTTAAAAAGTAAATAAATAAAACCACTGTGGGAATTCTAAGATTCTTGCCTCCACATGTACTCTCTCTTACCTTTTGAGTCCAGGTAATATTCTTCTGTTTGCCTCCCCTCTAATCCATTCCCAATTCTGCAGCTATTTACTATACTGAGTAATAAGAAGAAGCTAATCTCATCACACCCCCAAAATAGGAAAGATATCGTTAGCCCTCTGGAAACGGATACCCTGACACTTCTTAATGACAATCTGGTTATCTACTTACTTGTGTAAATGACACCTCATTGGAACACAGCTACACTCATTTGTTTACATATTGTCTGTGATTACTTTGTGCTTCAAAAGCAGCAACAGACACTATATGGCCCACAAAGATCAAAATATTTACCATCTTGCCCTTTATAGTAAAAGTTTTTTGAGCCATGGTCTAGACCAGTGATGGCGAACCTATGACACGCGTGTCAGAGGTGACACGTGAACTCATTTTTTTGGTTGATTTTTCTTTGTTAAATGGCATTTAAATATATAAAATAAAGATCAAAAATATAAGTCTTTGTTTTACTACGGTTGCAAATATCAAAAAATTTCTATATGTGACACGGCACCAGAGTTAAGTTAGGGTTTTTTAAAATGCTGACATGCCGAGCTCAAAAGGTTCGCCATCACTGGTCTAGACAGTGGTTCTCAACCTTCTGGCCCTTTAAATACAATTCCTCATGTTGTGACCCAACCATAAAATTATTTTCGTTGCTACTTCATAACTGTAATGTTGCTACTGTTATGAATCATAATGTAAATATCTGATATGCAGAATGGTCTTAGGCGACCCCTGTGAAAGGGTCATTCAACCGCCAAAGGGGTCGCGACCCACAGGTTGAGAACCGCTGGAGAAAGTTTGATGGAATACTCCATTATAAGTGTGCTTTCAGCAAAATACATAAGACATGACAGAGACTGGTCTTAAAAATATTTATTGCTGGTGTTGGGAAAATTGGACAGGCACATGCCAAAAAATGAAACTAAACCACCAACTTACAACATACACAAGAATAAACTCAAAAATGGATGAAAGACTTATATGTAAGTCACAAAACCATACAAATCTTAGAAGAAAACATAGGCAATAAAATCTCAGACATCTCTCGTAGCAACATTTTTGCCCATATATCTCCTTGGGCAAGCAAAACAAAGGGAAAAAATAAACAAATGGGACTATATCAAAGCAAAAGCTTCTGCACAGCAAAGGAAACCATCAACAAAATGAAAAGGAAACTCACCGTATGGCAGAATATATTTGCCAATAATACATCTGATAAAGGGTTCATTTCCCACCATCATTTGGTGAAGGTCAGGGGAGAGGGAGGACAGGAGTTGCTGGGTGGAAGTGGGAAAAGAAGGGGAAATGGGGACATCTGTAATAGTGTTAAAAATAAAGTTAAAAAATATAAATATGTTTATTGCTTTTCTAACTTACAGCCCAGCATTAGCCAGGTTCCAGGTAGTTCACAGATTCAACAGTAACATCAGAAATCCAGGATCTTTACCATCTTCCATTTTCAGAAGGATGACTTACCACTTCAGATGGTAACTCACTTTCCAGATGGCTATAACAGCTACAAGCACCTCATAGGACTGCACCCAAAAAGGAAGAAAAGTAAAGGGCAAAAGAGTCTTTCTTAGAGAGAAACCAAGATGGCAGCATAGGTAATCACCTATACTTGCTGCCTCTCACAACCACATCAAAATTACAACTAAAGGACAAAACAACTACTACCCAGAACCTCGGGAAAGCTGGCTGAGTGGAAATTCCACAACTAGAGAGGTGAAGAAAGCTCACTGAGACTGGTAAGAGTTGCAGAGGTGCGGAAAATGCTGGCACCTGGATGTGCTGTTCTTTAAACCGGGAGGGAGATACAAGCTCCCACTTGCTCTGAACTCCAGTTCCGGGTGAGACTCTGGGGGACCCAGACACATACGGGGAGAAACTGGATTGTCTGGCATGGGGACAGGAACATAAGGGCAGCTTACTCTTAGAGGTGCTCCCAGCGAGCATTGTTCCTGCACGGGTGCGCGGGATGCAGAGAACCAGGGACTTCTCTGGTCCAGGGCAGCCAATGCTGTTTGCTCTGCCCTGGTGATTCCCAGAGACCCCGCCCCACCCAATTTACAACCACATCCAAGCTGTGTGCATTGGCTTTTGCATATCAATGGCCTGTCCTTTCACCTAAAACAAACAGCAGCTGGGTCAGAGAGCCCCAGAGATTCCAAAAGAAGGCACACTACCTGGCAGCAGCAGTGGCCTTGCTTCATAGCTGGGCCTCATCTGGGCACTTCCAAACCCCATACAAACAGGAGGAATCTGTAGATGTCTCTGTAGCTCCTGCTGGGCAGCCCCAGACAGTGGCTGACCTTGCACCTCCTTGGAGATCTAAGAGTCAGTGTACTCAGTGGTCAGAGTGAGACCATAACAGATTACAATTCTTCACACCCATAAGAGACACACTCAAGGGGCAGACTCAGTGAGCACCAAAGCCCCACTGAAGCAAGTCCTGCCCCAAAAGGGTGTATCCTGTGCAACATATCTTCCAGTGTAGACACAGCTGGTGATCACAGCCAATTGGCCTGGAGGTCAAATCCTCCCAGTGATACCAACAGCATCAAGGGTTAACTACAACAAGACTGTGCAAACAGCCCACAAAGGGGTGCAGCAAGAGTGTCCACCTCAGGTGACTGGGGAGGCTAAGCCACTGGGCCCTATAGGACACCAACCACACAAGGCCACTCTATTAACTCAAGGAGACTTAGTAGTACATAGAAACAAACACAGGGAAGCAGCCAAAATGCCGAGACAAAGAAACAAGTCAAAAACAAAAGAAATGGATGAAAGCAAAATACTGGATATAGAGTTCAAAACCACAGTTATAAGGTTACTCAAGAATCTTCTAGAAACCTCTGAGAAATTTAGTGAGACCCTGGAGGATATAAAAAAAGACCAATCAGAAATTAAGCACACACTGACTAAAATAAAGAATAATATACAGAGATCCAACAGCAGATGAGAGGATCCTAAGAATCAAGTCAAAGATTTGAAATACGAAGAAGCAAAAAATACCCAACCAGAAAAGCAAAAAGAAAAAAGAATCCAAAAATATGAAGATAGTGTAAGGAGCCTCTGGGACAACTTCAAGCATACCAACATCCAAATTATGGGAGTGCCAGAAGAAGAGAGAGAGCAATATATTGAAAACATATTTAAAGAAATAATGACAGAAAACTTCCCCTTCCTGGTGAAAGAAATAGACTTACAAGTCCAGGAAGCGAAGAGAACCCCAAACAAGAGGAATCTAAAGAGGACAACACCAAGACACATCATAATTAAAATGCCAAGGGCAAAAGACAAAGAGAAAATCTTAAAAGCAGCAAGAGAAAAACAGTTAGTTACCTACAAGGGAGTACCCATATGACTGTCAGCTGATTTCTCAACAGAAACTATGAAGGCCAGAAGAGAGTGGCAAGAAATATACAACGTGATGAATAGCAAGAACCTACAACCAAGATTACTCTACCCAGCAAAGCTATCATTCAGAATTGAAGGTCAGATAAAGAGCTTCACAGATAAGAAAAAGCTAAAGGAGTTCATCACCACCAAACCAGTATTATATGAAATACTGAAGGGTATTCTCTAAGCAAAGAAAGAAAATGGTAAAGATAAAAATTATGAACAACAAAGTGACAACAAATACATATCTATCAACAAGTGAATCTAAAAATCAAGTAAATAAAAAATCTGAAGAACAGAATAAACTTGTGAATATAATAGAATCAAGGACATAGAAAGGGACTGGGCTGACAGTTCTTATGGGGGTAAGAGGGGGTGTGGAAAGAGATTGGACAAAAATCTTACACCTATGGACGAGGACACTGGCGGGGGTAAGGGCATGGGGTGGGGTGGGAAACAGGTGGAGGGGAGCTATGGGGGGGGGGGGGAAGAGGAACAACTGTAATAATCTAAACAATAAAGATTTATTCCAAAAAAAAGAGAGTCTTTCTTATGAAGTTCTTTTTAATTATGAAAACAAAACTTTCTTTAACAAAACCCAAAAACCGTTAGTAGAAATTGGTTTGTGTGCATAGCCTTGGATCTATCACAAAGGGCATTGAGATGTAATTGCCATGATGAGTTTGAAGCCATGGATGTCATGCCTGGTTGCATATTAAAATTATCTGCAAAGTAACCAACATATACATCTATGCCCTATCTAAGATCAAATATATCAGAATCTCCGAGGTGGTTCCTAGCAGTGGCATTTTTCTTTAACGCTCAAGAAGATTCAAATAGGGGTGCCAGAAGAAGAGAGAGAGCAAGATATTGAAAACATATTTGAAAAAATAATGACAGAAAACTTCCCCTACCTGGTGAAAGAAATAGACTTACAAGTCCAGGAAGCACAGAGAACCCCAAACAAGAGGAATCTAAAGAGGAATGAGTATCACTAATGAAACTAATGATGATTTATCTCCTAGAGTTGAGCATGTTTCTACACGAACAATAGCAGAGTTCATTTGTCTGGGAACAAGACTGATGGCTGATGGCTTTTGGGTAGGACCAATGGTGTTTGCCACATTCGTATACATGAGCACTGAAGTAATTCAGATAGATTGTGGGACTAAAGGGGAAGAGACTGAGCAAGAAGCCACCCAGAATCCTCAATGAATGAGGAAGGACACCAGAAAGCTTATCAGGAACAACTCCAAGAGCAGTAGAGGGTCATGATCTTCAGTGGGGGAGGAACATGCACATGGAGATCACAGAAGATGAGACATGTCAAGGGAGCAAGGAATGTAGGAAAGAAAAAGTGCTGTTTATTGGGCATAAGGAGGGTAAAGTGTCTGTGTTATTTCAAGGTTGAGGTGTCTAAAATGACCTATGAGTCTAGACTTCAAAAAGAGTTATCTATAGTACATTTTGGAGAATGACAGAGGTCTACCAATAACTTCCCCAGGGAACAAGCATAAATTGAGCATGTCCCAACAAAACCTTGTCCACAGGGATGGTGAAGTCATGAGCCTGGCTGAGGCTGTTCTGTGAGATGTGTGAAATACAAAGAAAGGTAAAGGCCTGGACCCTGGGACACAACAAACATAAATCAGTCTGCCGCCAATTGTTAATAGACTGCAGCTGTATAAAATTATCCTGAACTTCTGCTAAGGATAATTGAAGTTTGAATGTTTTATTTCACATATTTTAAGCTTTGAAGGTAAAATGGAATCACACTGCTTTCAACTAAAAAGAAAAATACAATTACCAAGACAAATCCCAGTCTTCTAATTTCAGAACCCTTGGATTGAGTCCTCAATTAATCTGAAGACTGATTTGCACATGACTGGTAACCACAGAATCTGAGTGACCTTTTGGTCTCCAATGAAACACCCTGGGAAAATTGTTTTCCCTGCACTCATTTAAAAACAGTAACTGCTCCACATCATTTAAGATCCTTTGTCAAGGGAATTCAATTAACATCAGCCTGAGGTCACCTCAGGACTTCTTAAATTTTTTCATCCTGTGAACTCCCCTGAGTTTTCCATGACTCATAACAACTGTCCACAGAAAAATAAGTACACTTTTCATCTTACTGATTCTGCAGTAGCTCTGGTCTCCCCCTCAGGATCGCATCAAACCTGAAAGGAGGAAGTGCCCAGGGGGAGGCAGTAGGTGGAAAATGCTGGGTCACCCACAGTTCACTGCCTCTTCCCCAACCAGCTATTGAGAGTGCTGGGGCTGCAGTCTCTGTAACTTCCTGAGCACAACTCCTCTGGGTCAACTCCCAGTTTAGAAAACACTGGGAAAATACTGACTGTCTCTTTGGTATAATAATTTGGTAAATTCGACAGATCCCAGGAATGCTAAAATAATAATATTTGCCAAATTTACTATACCAATGGCATAAAAACACCAGCTTAAATCAATGGACCAAATTTGTTTGCTATTATTCCTAAAATTAAATACGACATCTTCGTTAAAATATCATAAGCAGGATATGTCATTCATTCAGCCTTTAGTTCAACAAATACTTGAGTGCCTACTATGTGTAAGTCATGTGTAAGACCCAAGGTGAATGAAACACAATTCCAGCTTTCCAGTAAATTCAAAATCTAAAAATCTAAGTAATACCTTTGTTTAAAAAAAAAAGTGACATGATATTATAATATGGCACAAAGGTGTCAGAGTAAGCCAAGCATTCACTGTTCCAATTCAGATGTGCCTACCAGGAACCAAAACTTATGAGGTCCTTCCTAAGAAGGTAGCACAAAGACAGGATGATGTAAGTAAAACCAGCCTGGTAGAAATGCATTCATTGTCATAAACATGTCATTGTGACATCTGTGAATTAAATGTTTCTTTTGCCCTTTCAGTAAAAGCAGAAAGAGCTGTTTGCACAAAGATCTGTAGGATATTGGGCCGGACAGGAACACAGCATGGTACCTTTTTTCTCAAAGAGAAAGACCTATTAACATGATCAAATCATAAACACATTTAGTCATTCAACAAATATGTATCAAAAGCTTACAATGTGGCAGAAACAGTCACAGGGTAGTGTGGTCTATGAAACTTGGGTAACAAATGAAGGATGTACATAAGCCACAAAGGAGCTGAGTTGATGTACTTTAAATTAATGAGGTCCTTATTGGAATGGAGTGTCCAATCGGTGACAAATTTTTAAAGGGTGTGTGAAGGCTAGAGCGATTCAAAGAATGGTGAGGATGATTAATTAGGAAAGGAAATTAAGTTCTAGGAGAAAAGGTTAAATTAATTCCAATTACTTAACTTGAAGAGAAGGGCTGATTTGATTATTATCTTCATGTTCAGAAGGGGTTTTATGCTTTTCTTTTCCTTAAAGGCTTAGACATGAGAAAATGGGATACAATTATAGCATTTATTTAGCAATTGACACAGAATATGAGCATCTGCATTGTGGCCTAACACAATAGGAGATTGCAGAACCATGAAGATGAATGCAACATAGTCTCTGCCAATAGAAGTTAGTGCATTTGGACATAGGAAAAACTCCTTTGAACAACCAAGTAATAAAACTCAAGAACTGGCTGAAGAAGTATGCTATATAATAAAAGCCTAATATGCTAAGTGTCCAGTTGTCTGGTCATCCATTCAACCAATCAAAGTGTAATATGCTAATGATATGCTAAGGCTGCTCAACTGCTCGCTATGAAGTGCACTGACCACCAGGGGACAGATGCTCCAACCAGTAGGTTAGTTTGCTGCTGGGGTCTGGCCTATTGGGACTGAGCAAGACAGGCTGGACATGCCCTGGAGCCGTCCCGCAGTCCCTCCCTGGCTGGCCAACCTCCCGTGCCCCCCTCCAACCCCAATCGTGCACCATTGGGGTCCCTCAGCCTAGCCTGCACCCTTTTGCAATCTGGGACCCCTCGGGGGATGTCAGAGAGCTGGTTTCGCTCTGATCATAGGCCAGGCCGAGGGACCACACTGGTGCACGAATTTGTGCACCAGGCCTGTAGTATCTATATATATAAAGAGCCAGGGTCCCTAATGTCCACAACAACTGAAGGCTCCACCAAACACCAGAAGTCGGTGCTGGGTTGCTGTGGTGACCCAGCACTGACTGCAGCCGGTGGTGGCATAGGGACCCAGCACTGACTGCAGAGGGGGCTGTGGATCAGGCCTGGAGAGAGGCCTGCAGAGAGAGAGGCAGGGTCTGATCTGAAGCCTCTGTGGCAGCTGTTGATCAGCCATTGCCTCTCTCTTTCACTCCAGACTTCACCAGCAGCTGCGCCACTGTTTCTCTCTGGGCCTCTGGAGGAGGCTGCTCATCAGCCCCACCTCTTTGATCAGGCCCAGAGATAGGCCCGGAGATGCTTACTGGCATCAAAACTGACCAGTTAGAACCAAATCTGGATGAAGTGCCAGAAGCCAATGGCTGCCTAGGAGGCGGAGCTTTTGACGCTGACTGGCATAGAAACCAACCAATCAGAATCTAATCTGGGTGAAGTGTGAGGAGCCAATGGCTGCCTAGGAGGCAGAGCTTTTGACACTGACTGGCATAGAAACTGACAATCATAACCTAATCTTGGTGAACTACGAAGGCAGAACCTAAGATGGGGGCTGAGGAGGGGTTTTACGGGCAACAGCTGTTTGGTGTAAGGTGTAAGAAAGCGGTTTAATTTTTTTAATGACCACTTCGGCAGTATAGTGCATATGGCTGGCTATCAGTCCAGACATAGGGATTATGTGTTTTGTCTGTCTAGAGCAGGGGTGGGCAAACTTTTTGGCTCGAGGGCCACAATGGGTTCTTAAACTGGACCGGAGGGCCGGAACAAAAGCATGAATGGAGTGTTTGTGTGAACTAATATAAATTCAAAGTAAACATCATTACATAAAAGGGTACGGTCTTTTTTTTTTTTAGTTTTATTCATTTCAAAAGGGCTGGATCCGGCCCGCGGGCCATAGTTTGCCCACGGCTGGTCTAGAGCATCTCCTCCTGATGAAAAAGGCTTCCCTCCACCCCCATTTAAGCAATCCTGTCCTATATAATCTATCTATACTAATAAAAGGGTAATATGCTAATTAGACCTGGTCGACCGGCCATCTTCCGGACATCCGACTTCCTTCCAGACAAAGCCATGGTGGTGGGGGCTGAGGCAGAGGCCATTAGGGGTGATCAGGCCGGCAGGGAAGAGCAGTTGGGGGTGAGATCAGGCCAGCAGGGGAGGGCAGTTGGGGGTAACCAGGGTGGCAGGGAAGGGCAGTTGGGGGCAAGACCAGGCCAGCAGGGGAGGGTCATTGGGGGCGAGATCAGGCTGGCAGGCAGAGAGGTTAGGGGCAATCAGGCAGGCAGGCAGGTGAGCGGTTAGGAGCCAGTGGTCCCAGATTGCGAGAGGATGTCTCTGATTGGAGAGGGTACAGGCTGGGCTGAGGGAACCCCCTCCCCCCCGTGCATGAATTTTGTGCATTGGGACACTAGTGTAATATAAATGCCTAGAGATTGTGAAAACAATTACTGACCACTATTCAAGATTCTTATGATCACAGAACTAGATGAGTATTGAAATCCCTTTCTAGATCTGTAATACCAAAACCTGTACCTAAGTTTTAAGGCCAACAGTTTTCTACAAAGGGATATTAAAAGTGATATATAACTACAGTATATGTAGCTGGATTTATATATACCCATTGACTAATATTATGATTTCATATAAAATATTCTTATATCCTTCTATAATTGATCTTTAATTAAAAGGAATCCCTAACTCCTTAGATTTAAGGGAAAACATCTAATAATCTCTCTGACAAAGAGTTAAGAATTTAAACTCTGGATCAAGATTATTGCCAATAAACAGATTACAGCTATAAAATGAGAAGACTATGATAATCAACTCTATTTTCATTGGGGGCTGTCAGGTTGAATACCTAGTATTACAGACTAGAAAATGGACTATGAAAGCTCAATCAAGTCCTTTTCAAGAAATGTACTGAGGTACATATAACCTTAAACATAGATTCAAACCTAGAACATCTGTTGTTCAAGTAGAACACTAGAGACTATAAAAATATTTGAAGCTGCCTGCTAGATATTTCTATTTGTATATCCCACTGAAATTCCAAATTCAATACATCATTAAGAGAGAGCAAAAGAGACCTTACCTACCTCAACTCCTATCTATACCCTGTATTCAAGTCTCTTATTTTAATTATAGGTATCACTATCTTCCCATACTTCATAATAGAAATTTCAGCATCTTTGAATCCACATCTCTTTGCCCCCCAAATTAATTCTTCAGCAATAATTTATTAGGTATCTATCATATGTCTGTCACCATTCGAAGGGTTAGGAGTGCAAAGAAATATGTCACTGTATTTTCCCTCAAGTATATGGCCACTTAAACCAATTTTCAGTCCTATGTTATTAGGTTGTTTATTTGTTTGTAATGTAATTCAGATCATTGTGGATTCACATACAGTTTAAAACATAATAAAGAGAGGTCTCTTGTACAGTTTGTCCCATTTCCTCCGGGGGTAACACTTTGCAAAACTATAGTATATCAAACCAGATATTTACATTGAAACCATCCTCCCATTTTATTCAAATTTTCCTAGTTTTACTTGGACTCGTGTGTGTGTGTGTGTGTGTGTGTGTGTGTGTGTGTGTTCAGTTCTGTAGAATTGTATTGCTTATGTAGGTTCCTGTATCCACCACCACAATGAAGATACTGAACAGTTTCATCACTACAAGGGTTGGGTTGCCCTTTTATAACCATACCCACCTCTCCTCAACCCCGCCCCTATTCTTAACCTCTGGCAGTCACCATTTCTAAAATTTTGTCATTTCAAAAATGTTACACAAGTGGAATCATACCGTATGTAACCTCTAGGGGCTGACTTTTTTTTCCTTATCATAATATCTTAGAGATTCAACTAAGTTATTACATATATCAATAGTTTTATTCATGAGTAGTATTTCATGGTATGTACTTATGCCAATTAATTTAACCATTCATCTGGGCTGATTCCAGCTTTTGGCTATTCCAAATAAAGTTACAATGAACATCCAGGTACAGGTTTTTGTGTGAGCGTACATTTTTCCCCCCTCTGGGATAAATGCCCAGGAGAACAATTGCTGGATCATCTGATAGTTTAATATTTAGATTTTTTTAAGAGACTGCCAAATTGTTTTTCCAGAATGTCTGTACCATTTTACATTCCCACCAGCAGTAAGAGTGGTCAAGTTTCTCAGCATTTTTGCCAGCACTTAGTATTGTCATTTTTTATGTTAGCCATTCCAGTAGGTGTGCAGTGTCATCTGATTAGTTTTATAAAAGAGGGACAAACATATTGTGCTGGGTGTCAGGGGAGGGAGCAACAAAATCCAGCAAGCAACTGTGAGGTGGGGGGTACAGTAGAGGTGCAAGTAGGAAAACATCCATAAAGGAGATAACATCTAAGTAGAGTTTTTAAAAGCTGAGTAGACCTTCAGAAACTAGAAAGAAGGGAAAGATACATGAACCATAGTGAATAAAATATTCAAAATCAGAGAGAAGCAAGAGCATGAAGAAGGGAGAGAAGATCTACATAGGTGCCACAATGGGGAGAAGGAATCCATGCAGCTGGAAGAAGACTTCTGTGCATTATGTCAGGGGTTTAACTCTGTGCTTCAGGTAAGAGGAAGGCCTCAGCAATGACAAGATCATTTCCAGTCTCCATGTGCTCCCACTTCGGCTCCCACATCTGTCCACTCCTTTCTTTCCTCACCGCCACTCAGGCTCACATGGTACGTACCTGGAGAACCCTGCTTCAGTCCCCCCTATGTGCTGACACCAGGGCCATCTTCCTAAATCCTAGTTCATGATGTGTTATTTCTCTCCTCAGAAATCTTCACTGGCCCTCCTTCATGCAGAACAAAGTCTGAACTCCTCAGAGCCGTCCTAGAGCAGGGGAGATATGACCCCACGGCTCCCCTCCAGGAAGATAAGCTCCCAGGGTCATGGGGCTGATTTCCAGTCCCATGTGGGTAGTGCTTATTTCCTTCACCTCCTTCTGAGCCTACAGACATGTTCCTGATCCTTAAAGACTCTGGCTCAGAGTGGCTTCCTTTGGTGAAGGTCTCCTAATTTCCTTCCTCCACCCTCAAACGTATTCTATTACTCTCATTTTAGGTTTCACCATAATTTTTCTAATATCATCACTACAGGATAGATAGATAGATAGATAGATAGATAGATAGATAGATAGATAGATAGATATAGATATATATAGATATATCTATCTATCTATATATATAGATAGATATCCTGTATGTGTGTGTGTATGTGTGTGTGTATATATATATATATATATGTAGTATATATATTTTTTTTGCCCTGCCTTGCATTAGAGTTCACAAGTTTTTCTCCTCCAATAGCCTGGAGATGGTGATACAAATGAAAGTACAAACTTTAGTTGTCCTCCATGTATCTACTATCAACCCACCTATAAGCCAAGGATACCTGGGAAAGGTTTAAACTCTCAAAGAGTGTGGAATCTAAGAAAGGGATATTTTATGTTAAAAATATTAATATACAAGGAAGAATATGACTGGTTTCTTAGAAGTACAGATAAAGAGCTATATTTACTCCATATACATCTAAAATGTGATTCTATGTCTAACTTTGTTTCATTTGAGGCTCCCTAGCAACATTTTTCTACAATAAAAAATAGAAAAAAAGAACAAAAGTGCCAGGCTTGTCAAAAATGTGGCAAAGTCTATTTTAAATTTTAGTCTTTGCTTCTTTTTATTTAACTATAGTGTAAACTGGTTATTTCTCAAAAATAATTAAATGTGATATTATATTTATAACTATTTTTACAGAATAAAGACTCTTATAATAACAATAACAAAAAAGAACATGGTATTATTATTTAAAAACTCCTAACAGACTTCTGTGGACATCAAATCCACTTCTGAAAAGCAAAAGTGAGTTGCACATTAACAATGTTTCCAATTGCAGACAGTTTCAAATGTAAGCTCTCAAATAACAAGATGCCGAAGAGGGAGGTCAAAGTGACCACTCATTACCTATAAGATGTGACCAGACTATTTTTAATAGTTTTGGCCACTTAACAATAATAAAAATATAATCATAAATCTCAGAACAAATATATACAGGATGAATACAAAATTTAGCTCTTGGCTAAGGGCCAATAAATATGTTATCCTAACTTGAAATTTATCAAGAAATTATGCCGAAACCGGTTTGGCTCAGTGGATAGAGCGTCGGCCTGCGGACTGAAAGGTCCCAGATTCGATTCCGGTCAAGGGCATGTATTTGGGTTGGGGCACATCCCCAGTAGGAGATGTGCAGGAGGCAGCTGATCGATGTTTCTCTCTCATCGATGTTTCTAACTCTCTATCTCTCTCCCTTCCTCTCTGTAAAAAATCAATAAAATATATTAAAAAAAAAAAAAGAAAGAAAAATTATCAGGATCACAGCTCCTGCCCGTTTTTTTTTTGTTTGTTTGTGTTTTTTTTTTTTTGATAATTTACATACACCATTCTCTAAATCAAGATAAAATGTTACCTTTTTTCCTAATAGAATCAATAGCTTACTCCTATATTGTTTTGAGAGCACTCAATGTGTCTTCAACTTAAAGGAAAATATATAAGTCATACTGGCATCTTAACATATATAAACAAGATCATAAATATGTAAAGGTTGAAGTAGGATTGCTGGGTCTCCTCTCCCTCCCCCGGACACACAGTCATTAGGAGCTGATTACTAGGATTGTGTTTAGGGTTCTCATATAAACCAAGCTTTTGTTTTTATTTCCTCGGGTCAAGTAAATATTCTTTAGTTTCAAAAGAAATTCAAAAACACTGAGGTCATGATTTTTATTAACTTCTAAAATTAGAGCCAGTATCTTCACCACATCTTCCATAGGCCTTTAATCAGTTTTTAATCACATTCACCCCATATACCAGGCACCGTAATCAAAATTTCCCTCTAACTTATTGGACCTGAGAGGAGAATAATCTCTTGAAAATTCCAACACATACTTAGCCGAACAAAGAGATTTCCTTGGAGCCAACATTTATTTTAGCCCTCCTTTCTGATTAGAGAATGAAAATGAAAAATATTTAACCATTAGGTGTATCAAAGAAATCTACTGCTGTCTGAACCTCCCAGGGGAAGTGTGGTCAGCTGGGCAGGACCCACAGAAACTAATGACAGTGAGGCTCAGTGTAGCCACAATGGCTAATAGTTACTAATAACATTGAGTTGTACAAATGTTTCAACTTTTGTACCTTTTTTCTTCCCCATTAATATTGAAAAAAGTCAGGAGTGTTTAAAGAAGGCTAGAGGGCCCTGACTGGTTTGCCTCAGTGGATAGAGCGTCGGCCTGTGGACTGAAGGGTCCCAGGTTCGATTCCGGTCAAGGGCATGTACCTTGGTTGCAGGCACATCCCCAGTAGGGAGTGTGCAGGAGGCAGCTGATCAATGTTTCTCTCTCATCAATGTTTCTAACTCTCTCTCCCTCTCCCTTCCTCTCTGTAAAAAATCAATAAAATATATTTTTTTAAAAAGACTTACTTCTAAAAAAAAAAAAAGGAGGCTATAGGAAGGGAACAAAGAAGCACACCGGAGGGAGTCAGAGGGAGAAATGAACTGTGACAGAGCAACGCAGTCACAGTTTTGATGGGTCTACATCATCGCAGCAGTGGTTCTCAACCTTCTGGCCCTTTAAATACAGTTCCTCATGTTGTGACCCAACCATAAAATTATTTTCATTGCTACTTCATAACTGTAATGTTGCTACTGTTATGAATCATAATGTAAATATCTGACATGCAGGAGGGTCTTAGGCGACCCCTGTGAAAGGGTCATTCGACCGCCAAAGGGGTCGCGACCCACAGGTTGAGAACCGCTGCATTAGAGCATAATGAGAAATAAATTCAAATGGGAAAGAAAGGAGAGAGCCTTCACATATCTGTCAGTGCTTCTATGATAATAAAAATAATGCGAACACAAATGCTTCCCATTTGATTAGTTTGCGGAATATGCAATGTCCTTCGCCCACACATTTTCTTTCCTAATTCTCACAGTAACCCGATGAGGTAAGAACATTTACTTAGTTTCACACCACCTAATACATTCGACCACAGGACTGGCATACCTCTCTTGGTGGCTCTCTGCATAGACTCTGTATTCTCTATCTTTATTCTTTTTGTTGTTTTTTTCCCCCTTTGGTTTGTTTGTCTTGTTTTGTATTCTCTATCTTTAAGTATGAAAGCAGAGCAATGGATTCAAACATCCACAGCATGAATAAGATCTGCTAAGATTTTATTGATCTGACAAAATTATGGATTGTTGATTTCCTGTGTGATTCTGACCCTACTGCTCAGTGCTTGTGTCATGTACCTAATTGCAGAAGCTGCTTTCCTTAATGTGACTTGTGATGATGTGATCAGCATAAGGCACTCTCTCTTAATAAAAAATTTAGTAGCTGGGACCGGTTTGGCTCAGTGGATAGAGCGTCGGCTTGCGGACTGAAAGGTCCCAGGTTCGATTCCGGTCAAGGGCATATACCTGGGTTGCGGGCACATCCCCAGTGGGAGATGTGCAGGAGGCGGCTGATCGATGTTTCTCTCTCATCGATGTTTCTAACTCTCTATCTCTCTCCCTTCCTCTCTGTAAAAAATCAATAAAATATATATAAAAAAAAATTTAGTAGAACTTAAAGACAACTCTAGGGCTTCTCTCCTAATGCAGCTATTCTATAGTGTTATGTGATGAACCTTTAATTTTAAATTTAATTAAATCCACATAAATTAGCTGCATGCAAAACTGTTGCCAAGTTCTTCATCCTATTTGTGAAATGTAAGCCTTCAAATATCAATTAGTGGCTCAGAAACACATGATAACAGTTTCTAAGAGAGTTAGATACACAAACATATTGTACATCTTTTGTTAGTTTATCATCTAGGACATGTTTAGTCTCAAGTAAAGAAGAAACCACGAATATTATTATTGTGGCCTGGGTCTGGCCACATGAGACCTAAGAAAGAGCACACTGAGTCAGCATTGTGGTTTAGAACAAGGAGTAATGAGTCCATTTGGAGCTCATGTCCATGGAGCGGAGCCCCCCGTGGACCAAACAGCTAATGGAGTTGAGTCATCAGTGTCTAAGGGCTAAGCCAATTATTTCCCAATAAGGAGCTTTTTAGAATGCACACTCCCATACCACACCCTGTACCTAATAAAGCCACATCTCTTGGAATGGAGCCTATGGATCTGCACTTTTCAAAAGCTTCCCAGGTGATTGGATAATCAGTGATTTTTCTCAACTGGAGATGAGAAATTTCATTAGAATATAGCCATATAAGGGCACTCTATTAACCTGAAGATTCAAAAACTTCGGGTAAAGGGAAATTCCTCTCTCTTTTTCAAGTCTTCCATTTTCTATGCTCTCTTTTTCTGAAATTCCTATTAAGTGTGTGTTTAATATCATGGATTAAAATTCTCACGTTTATTTTTATTTATTTTTTTCCATTACTTTATCTTTTTTCTCCAGATTTTAGAATATTTTATTGCCCAGAATACTAATTCAGCCATCAATGTTCCTTCTGTTTTCATTCCTTGCATTTGATTTTTTGTTACTTTGCCAATAAGACTTTTAATTTCTAGAACCAATTTGTATTCTCAAATTACTCATCTTCATAGGAGTGTCTCCCTCCTCTTTATCCCCTCCACTGTCTTTGTTTTTCTTTTAATGAATAATAGCTTGTCTCTCTCTAAAGATATTTTAAGTGTTTTTTTATTAAGCTTTCATCTATCTCTTGAATTATTTTCTTTATAACCTTGTATCAGTGATTCCATTAGTTCATCTGGTTCCTTCTGTTGGTTTTCATCATCTGGTGACGTGAGATTGTCCATTCACAGCTGGCCTGGGCGGCTTGTCCTGATGTCCCACCAGGCCTCGGCTTTCTTCAAAAAGGCTGCTTTCAGTTTAAACATAAATGGTACAGGTGAGTCAACAGAACAACACCCCTTATGCCTCCCTGGGCATGGGCTGGCAGACAGGCTAGGTACCCATTGCTTCTACCCCTTGCCAACTTAAGAAAGTGAGTATGTGGCAGAGGAACACCTCAGAGCTTGCACCTCCTTGGCAGAGCAGACTGTCCCCTCTGTGCCTGTATGGGTCCCACTAAAGTCCCCACGTGATCTGCCTCTTCTTCTCACTCAGACCTCTAAAGGACTATTTCTGACAATACTTTTCAGGCTGATCCTGACACTGAATCCCACTTGTGCCTGTCATTCCATACAGTGGGGAAGAGAAAGGACTGAACCAGTCTTTTGCTCAGATATCAGCTCCTGTTGAGTTATTCTGACGGCTATTTCTCCAATTCCCTCTCCTCTAGTGTAGGTCACTCTCAGCTGGGAGGTTTTACAGATTGCATTCTTTCTAATTTGTAAAACTTCTCATAATGTTCTGCCTTCCAATGACATTCTTCCTCCTTTTCAACATTGCCCTGAATTATATATATATATATATATATATATATATATATATATATATATATATATATATATATTTATATTAGAGGCCCAGTGCACAAGATTTGTGCACTGGGGGGGGAGGTCCCCTCAGCCCAGCCTGTGCCTGCTCGCAGTCCGGGACTCCTAGGGGGATCAGGCCTAAGCCAGCAAGCAGACATCCCTCTTGCAGTCCAGGGCTCTCACAGTCCGGGACCCCTTGCTCCTTACCACCTGCCTGCAGAGGAGGCGCAAGAGGCTCCCACCACCGCCACTGCACTCACCAGCCGTGATGCCAGCTTCTGGCTAAGCAGCACTCCCCCTAGGAGCGCACTGACCACCAGGGGGCAGCTCCTGCATTGAGCGTCTGCCCCCTGGTGGTCAGTACATGTCATAGCTACTGGTCGTTCCGCTGTTCGTTCGATTTGCATATTAGAGTTTTATTATATAGGATACAAGATGGGACAAAAGTAGATTTATAGTTGTGAGTACACAGTTTATTTTTATATTATCTATTAATTATTGAATTATTTTCCATATGAACAACTGTAAACTTATCTTTGCCCCACCTACTTTTCCCATATTTTATATATTTTAATCACATAAGGGATTCAGGAGAAGGGGAAATTTAGATGTGTGTTCAGTCCAATCTCCACCTACAATAACTTCTCTTAGATTCCTGCCATATTAAACCACTGACACATTCAACCACAAGAAAGTACAAACACAAATATTAAACCACATCCCTCCTAAAATACATAAGAGACCATTAACAAACCACAAAACTCAAAGGCTAATGATATCTGTTTCTTAATGAAAGCATAAATAGAAGACTTGTATTTATAGCCATCCTATTTTTACTTTTCTTTTTTTTTTAAATAAAAAAAGCAGTTCTGTCTTGGCAAGGTATTTTCTTTGGTGAAGAGGAAGATTGATTGCTAGGGTTGATAAAACATACCATTCGACTACATAAAACAGTTTCTACATTTTCAAAAATGTTAGTCTCAGAAAACCTAAAATGCATCCATCATCATGGCCTATTGTGTCATTCCTATTATAAACATAAGTTTATAATAGGAATAATGCCTCAAAGGTATTGTGAAATCCATGTTAACCCTCAGTCTCTTGGATGGTTATAGATGTAACATCTGCAGTTACTAGTTATACAAGGAAACTGTTTCTTACCAAAGCAAAGAACCACTGGCAGAGGATCATAACCTCCTGTTAATCCACATACCTGCTTCCCCCTTGGAGACTGCATTCTGAAATCACATGATTTGCTATTTATAAATGTCACTCAGGCACTTCCTATTTCTCATCAGCCCAAAATGAGAAATCAGGCATCACTCATAAGTTACACCAAATTCTATGTGTTCACTGCAACATTACTCATAAGTGTATATATCACCCAGTTGTGATACAGACTCAAAGCTAAAGCCTTAGAATCTCCTTATCCTATCTCAAATTCACATTTGGAGGATAAATAGGGTGAAAACATGACCTATGACTAGAACTTGTCTGCCATGTACTGATGCATTCAAATTGGTATTAAGGTGAAAAGAGAAAAGCAAAGATTATAGTAAGTGGTAAGTTCTCCAAATTGCCCAGAGTAACAAACAACAAAATAAACCAGTGGGCAAAAAGACTATGAAGTTTCTAAACACCAGGAAATGGAAATAGAACTATATTGATAGTGCCAAAAAATGTTATTCTTTTCCCTGTGAATTGATAGACAATCTTAAATCACCCAGGTCATAACTTCCCTACCCCAAATTATGGATTAATAGTAAGCCACCCACTAAAGTAGAAAAGAAAGAATCTGAAGAAAGCCACTATTCATGCTAATGGCAGTTCCTATAGTACATATGCAATGAAGGTAAAACCTGCTTTGGGTTCCAGAGAGCAAGGGATCTAGTAGTGTGAAAATGATACGTGCATCACATGCAAAGACAATCGACTTCATTTTGATGGCCTAAATTTAAAATACTTTTCTAGTGAAGATTGTGTGTGCCATGCCATGTTGAGTTTGGAAAGAGAAACAGTTATGTTATGACCTTTTATTTGTGTATTAAATGTATTGGACAAATAAATCTGAAAATGTGTGAAGAGTTTCAGGCAGGAAAGTCCGAGGAATAAAGGATCTGTGCTATATTAGTTTGCCAGGCTGCCTTCCTTCTGCATCTGTCTATGTCCAAATTTCCTCTTATAAGGACACCAGGCATTGGATTAGGGCCCACCCTAATGGGCTTAACTTAATAACCTCCATGAAGATGCTATCTCCAAATATGGTCACATTCTGAGGGACTGGCAGTTAGTACTTCAACATATGAATTTTTGAAGGGACACAATTCATCACATAGCACATGCTATATACATTTTTTTAAGAGCCACAGTGAATAGAGAGGAAAGTCATATCACTTAATTCCAAATAAATAAGTTCAGCAGAGACCATACAATTGAATTAAGTGCCAAGCTCAAGCAAGAGCCCACAGTAGATGAAAGAAGGAATTCGAGATATTCTTGACTAGAAAAGAAGCAATCGCAACTGAAAGGAGACACATTGGTCCTCATATTCTGTCCTTACTAATTCATACTAACAATAATAATATCCAAAGGCATAGGTTCATCAACAAATTAGAGAAACATTTTAATTGCAAGTGCGCAGATAATCTAGGATTATTTAAGATGAGGTCAAAGTTAATTATGTATGAAGCTACTTTACTGGAAAACATGATCAAGTATTTGTGGTGTTATTATAATACGTGATATCAATAATATTGTCTATCCTATCCCTTTTTTATTTCACTTTCCTGGTATCTCTATAGAGGTTGATTTTCATTATTAAGATAATACTGTTGATTGAGATGTTTGTTTAGGTGTTTGTTTTAGGTTAAAGAATATCATTAATAGGATCTGAGTAGGAATATGAGTAACATGAAATTTCCAGGCTTTTTTTTACCCTTATTGAAAAGTCAGATAGACCTGGCCTATCATTTCATGCTAACATCTTTCATTTCTAATATTTCACCCAGAAACACTCATGCATTTAAAATAAAAATCTAAAGCGAATTCACTTCAATAAGGTTTTTTACTTTAACTTTATAGCCTCCCCTCTGGACCTCATCAGGTGTTTGAAAATGCCACTAAACAGTCTAGGTTGAAAGAAGTCAAAAGCATTGATGTTTCTTGGCAAATACATATCTCTCCCTTCTGACTTTCAATCACAGGTTCAAAACCCTATGTGGTGATGCTAGGATGCGAATGATTTATCTTGGGATGTGACCTGTTTTAGCTCTTATGCTGGTAACTCATTGAACACATCTCTTTTATTAATCCTTGTATCTATTGCTATCAGTCAACACTGGGGCTAAAACAGCTTTCCCAACTGTAAGAAATAAACACAGTGTTTTCCTGTAAGTTCAGAGGAAGGAAAAAAGAGATGAGGGCATTGGATATTTTGCTTAGAAAACTAAATATTTTTTAAATTTGTCTTTTAAAAGTTGGAGCCTATTTTAGCTTTAATTGTCCCTATTCAGATTCTAGGGAACATAAGTTGTCTATCCAAGCTTTTTCATTTTTCTGGAATCCATATAAAGGTTGATTTTCATTATTAGGACAAGATTGTTGGTGAAAGTGTTTGTTTTTATTGTTTCTTGTGTGCTTGCTTGTTTGTTTGAAAGAATTTCATTTACAATTCATTGTTTTTTTTCCTTCTGAAAAGCCCTCTGCCTCTGCTTATCATAGTTCATAACTATAATTACAGTGGGGCCTTGACTTAGGAGTTTAATTCCTTCCGAGACCGAGCTCGTTAACTCAAATTACTCTATCAACTCAATGCAAAAAATCGGCTGAGAGACAGCTGGTATCTCAAAAAACTCGTTAGTCGGGACACTCGTA
Source organism: Myotis nattereri (assembly GCF_964212035.1). Classification (NCBI taxonomy): domain Eukaryota; kingdom Metazoa; phylum Chordata; class Mammalia; order Chiroptera; family Vespertilionidae; genus Myotis; species Myotis nattereri. The sequence continues at coordinate 65,696,646 of NC_138079.1, forward strand.
AGTCAAGGCCCCACTGTACTTTGAATCCTCTCTTTAACTGGGAAGAGATGTGGACTTGGCACCTTCAAGATAGAGGCAAAACACAAACTTGCTAATGAAACCCTCCTTTTGGTACATATCCTAGAAAAATCTTCATCCATGTACTCAGAGAGATAAAAATACTTATGAAATATTGTTTGAAGTAACAATACTAGTAAATAGGGAAACTACGTCTGTTGATGAAGGAGTAGTGAGTAAATAAACAATGGGAAATCAGATCAATAGACTACTATGCAGCAGTTACTGTTATAAGGATGAGTTAGACCTGCATTTACCAGGTCTCTGTGTTTGTTTTGTTTTGCTTTTGGTTATCCAGCCTGAAGAATCACTTCTTATTTGAAGGGAATTCTCCTTTCACGAAATAGGAATACTTGCCCACCCTCTTATGTGCTCCCTGGCTGGGCCCAGAAAAATATTCTTTATGCTTAAGTCTTTGGTAGTTAGTGAAAGAGATACCAGAATTTAGAACATTTAAAAGCAAGTATTAGAATTGTGCCTAATGCATAATAAGTGCTCAATAAATGTTATCTATTCTTATTATCCATCTAAATAGAAATCTACAATATTAACTGGGATAACTTTCCACTAGGGAATGTGACACTCAAACTTTTTGTACTACTGCACTCTGGCTCTGAGCTAACACTAATTTCTAGACACCCAGAATATCACTGTAGTCTACTGGTCAGGATGGGGGTACAGGGGATTCAGGTTAAAAGTGAAATGTTGACAGCCTCATAAGTGGGTCTTAGAGTAGCCTGGATCAATTATGTGGTTATTTGCAATTATAAATTCAAGAGCTGAAGAACTGATATCCTTAATCAATCATAGAGCCCACGTAGTAACTTCCTGATTCACAGAGCAAAAAATATAGGAGTAAGGAACAAATTAACTATTCTGTAACACCTCTCCCTACCACAATATTCAACCAAAAGCCATACTGCAATTCTGAGGGCTGGCCAACATGGTAACATCAGTGAAATTTTGAAATATAAGGGTGGTGACTTCTATTCTAATTGTCACTTATTTACCCAGCTTGGTTGGTCAAAGAAAGAGACAGATGGCGGCTGGAAAGTCACAGAGGGTGAACATAATCCATTAAGTAAAGCTGTTCCCAAAAGCACTCAATTATCAAGTAGAAGTGGATTTAAGAATAGACTTTGAACAGTTCTGAAAATTCAAGTAAATTGAAAAGGAGATTGCTATACTTATTGCAGTCCAATTGCAAAGCTGCTCTATGGCTGAGCTGGGTCTTGGAAGCCAGTGCCATCAGACTGTGACTACCCTGGTCCATCTGTCAAATACATCCCTCTCAAGAGATGGAGGCATCGCATACCCCTGGACTAGTGCCACTGCACACTGAGTTTATTTAAAGCCCCATTGTTCTAAGTCCAGGATCACAAAGAAACTCTAATTCCCAAGTGGTTTAACTTTGGGGGGTAAACAGACTGATGATATGAATTTTATTTCTGAAGTCACTGTATTTTTCCACAGTTTCTAACCATGATGAAGCTTCTCAGAGACATTTGTCTACAAAGAAGAACTGTGTTGACCATGCTCTCACATGTATTCCCAGGCCACAGAGTAGTTATGTTTTCCTTTGTGAATAAGTGCATTATCATTCTTGTGTCTACCTCAGTCATGCAAGTATTTTGGTAAGCATGAGTCAGATTCTTGGGGCCTAGTCACTCCTGGGAAATACAAGCCATTTGGACTTCAAAAGATGACCAAATTTAGCTGGCCTCTCTTCTAGATGACACTGCATGCAAGAGGACATGTCTATTTGGAGCATTTTTTAATTTGTTTCATTTCCTTTCTCTCTCTCTAGCTTCTGGTAACATTCATTCTGTACCTGAACTCCCATTTTTATTCCCTCATCCCTATTGCATGGTAATTCAATTCCCAGCTACCTTTCCATTCCAAGTTTCCCTTCCTCCTCTCCCCAGAGGTTTTCACTAAAGGTTCCAGAAAGCTTTTCTGGGAACCCCTGATTTCCAGAGACCAGGGTCCTATGATGAACCGAAGCCAGGGCCCAATTTTCCCTCCTCTATCCAACTTTGTCTATAAACAATTGATCCTCGATGTCCACATAACTAGAAAACTGGCTTCTTTATGAATTCATGGGATTGTTTTTTTTTCCTCAGAGACATATATTTATTGGTGGCTTACCCAAGAACTCCATGTATTTGCTGTTGCCCAAATCTGCTGCCAAAACCAATACTCTTTATTTCCTAAGTCTTACTTAAATATATGGATTAAATAAAGCAGTGTTTTCTGCTGACCTGTCAAAAAATCAATCCCACAGAATGATTAAACTTTTCTCAAGTCCCCTTCCAAACAAAAACTGGGCTGCCCAGAGATTTATCTTGGCAAAACTTGTACACAGTAAACCTAGGGCATGCTGGGTAAAAACCCCATCATTAATCTTCAAAGATGTGACTGAGTTTGCTTGGCATTCGCCTTTGGCCTTTGGCCAGACATGTAGAAATGTTTTCTTAGTGACAAATTAGGATTAAAGATATTTAGGAGAGAAAACTAGATGGTGGGAAGGAGGGGGAAAGTAAAATAGAAACACATAAGTAAGAAATATGTCCCTTTGGTCTTATCAGAGTTAAGTGTTATACTCAAATCCCAAATATGGGTTAAAATTTGTCTTCATTTGTATTATTAATAATTGGTTTGATCAGAATGAATTCCCAAAGTGGTCTTGTTATGTCCCAAGATTTAACAATGGAAAAGCATAGAACTTTTAAAATTGTTTTAAAAATCATTAATTCTCCATTTCATATGAGCTGAATCCTAATAGAATAAATGCCTCAACTAAAATATAAAGATGTGTTAAGACTAGGTTTAGATTTATTGCATTTTGGAAAGTCACTTTTCTCAAAGCTACATAGATCTTATGCTACAGCAGTAAGTAGACAATCACATTTATTTGTATATGGTTTGGTCTGCTTGGAAGATGTCCCATTATAAAAATATGCTTCCATTAAGTAATCACTTTTGTCGGGAATACCTTATAACATAATAGTGGATACATATGAACTTGTCCTTATATCCCTGAAATAAAATTAATAAACATATAGGAATTTTCACTTTTCAGGCCTCCTTAACAGAAAAATTTTGTCCTAGATCAGCCGTGGGCAAACTACGGCCCGCGGGCCGGATCCGGCCGTTTGAAATGAATAAAACTAAAAAAAAAAGAAGACCATACCCTTTTATGTAATGATGTTTACTTTGAATTTATATTAGTTCACACAAACACTCCATCCATGCTTTTGTTCCGGCCCTCCGGTCCAGTTTAAGAACCCATTGTGGCCCTCAAGTCAAAAAGTTTGCCCACCCCTGTCCTAGATCAATAAACTAGAAATTTAAAAGATACATACCACACACACACACACTCTCACATAAATATGAAAACAATAATGATGATGTAATTTTCACCTTTAGAAGCCATATAGTTCATTTTACAAATGAGGAAAGTGAGGTCAAGAAAGTTATAAATTATATTTACACACCAATAATGAACCATCAGACTAGCAAACTAAGAAAACAATTCCATTTACAATTGCATCAAAAAATTCTCAGCCATGAAAAAGAATGAAATGCTAACATCTGTGACAGTATGGATAGACCTTGAAGGTATTATGCTGAATGAAATAAGTCAGTCAGAGAAAGACAAATGCCATATGATTTCAATTATATGTGGCCTCGAAAGAATATAAATGAACAAACAAAACAGAAACTGACTCATAGATACAGAGAACAGACTGATGGTTGCTGGGGCGGGGAGGGTTGGGGGACTTGGTGAAAAAGGTGAAGGGATTGAGAAGTACAGATTGGTAGTTACAAAAGAGCCAGGGACATAAAGTGCAGCATAGGAAAGATAGCCAATAATATTGTAATAACTATGTATAGTGCCAGGTAGGTCCTGGAAATATTAGGGAGAACTCTTTGTAAACTATATGACTGTCTAACCACTATGCTGTACACCTGAAACTAATACAAAATAATATTGAATGTAAAATAACTGAAAAAATATTAAAATTTTTAATTTAAAAAAGAGAGTTATAAATTAGATGACAGCTGATTCCAAAATAGTAAAAATATTTTTGTCCATTTCTTTTAAAATTACTCTCAAAAAACATAGACAACAAAAAACAAGTAAAAACTTTAACTTCAGTGCAACTAGAAGATCTTTATAACCCTGAACCAAATATATAAAAGCAGAAACTAGATAGAAAAATGACAAATGACTTAACAGACAGCAGGAAAATTAAATCTACAACAGCATGATACAAATAAGAAGCAAGCCATTAGGATCCTCAGAAACCTGGAAAGTCTCTGGAAATGGAGGGCACAGCCATTATGGAAGCCAACTGGAAATCCTGTATATGGAGTGGTGAGAACTTCAGGTCCTCACCTTTATAATCAAGTAACAGTCACTGGGTGAGAAATCCTTTCCTTTCTGTTACACAGAAGATGTAAGTCTGAGCAGCTAAGAGAAAGCCAACCTGAGAGGAAAGCAAATTCTAGAGGGATGCAGCAGCAAGATTAAAAGGGTGATTTAGTTCTGATTATATCAATAAATTGGATCTAGCAATGATCAAATAAGAAATACCCTGGGTTTTTCATGAGCCAATGAGTTCCCTTTCTTGCTTAAGCTAGTTTGGATTGGGTTTTCTATCATTTGGACTAAAAAAACCTTAACTAATACAATCATGCATTTGTATGTAAGCATATTCAAGATAAAACTTTATGATATAATCTAGTGTCCGGTCTTAGATAAAGTAAGCTAACCTCTCCCTCCCACTTCACACATAAAACTAGTCTTCCAGCACAAATATATATCACTTTAATAATAGAGCCTAAAAGTTCTTTTGAATCTAATTCCCCAACATCAAGCATACTTAATTAAGGGTATAAATGCTCAATAAATGTTTACTGAATGATTTGAAAATTACAGGCTGAATAAATGAATGAATAATGTAGATCCTTGACCTTGTCTAACATCAATCTATGCAATAGAGATTCTCGTTATAAGATAATCATTAATCCTAATTTAATGATTTCCAGGAATCTTGGAAACTCCCAGTGTCCTTCAGTGGAAAGAAAAATATTCAATTAACTTTATCTAATGCAAAGAGAATGTACCTACAATATTCGTATTGCTTGGTTAGACATTGGAATAAAAGCAAGTTAAATTGGTGTGGTTCTTTGTCACCTAGGAACTCATCAGCTAACATGGACAATGTACAGGGAGAATTCCAAAGGAATATGAACGATATGTACATAGGTAAGCATAATTGCTTTTTCAAAAATTCCTCACGACACTGAATCCTTTCACAATCCTTAGAATTCTCCTCTAAATATACACCAGTTTTCTGTTAATAATAATAATTGAAGCCACTTGTTAAGCAATTACCCTGTGCCATGAATTGTGTGCTAACTTCTTTATATACATTACCATTATTTGAACTCCTGTATCTCCTATTAGGTACAATAGAAGATAATTTATATGAGAGTTTAAATACTGTAAGCATTTAAATAACCAACTCGTTTTTAAAAAGGGATTTTCATGATCACCCAGTTTTAGTAACACTTATGTAATAACAAAAGATCACTTCGCTACAAAATGCTGTGCTAAGAGGGGGTGTGATCTCCGAGGCTGCGAGCGACAGGCAGGTGTTGACAGAATGGACAAAGTGGTGCGGATTACAAAGAATGGTTGGAAAATGATCCTGATGAGACTCTTTGATGCTATAAAAATTTCATAGACCTCACAAAACAAAATTTATTCACTGGTGAGCAGAAGTGATTTCAGATGTACAGGTTGGGAGAAGCCTTGAAAATGAAAGATGGCATAAGCAAGCAAAGGCCTCCCTCCAACCCCCCTGCCTGAATTCTTCCAAAGACCTATTGTGTCTTCCTCTCCTGTGGCTGCTATAGGAGAAGCAAATCCTAATGATTAGAGAGCTTCCCAAACCTCTTTCTGCAAGTTAGGAGCAAAGTTCATGTTTTTAAAATAAATTTTGTGCTTCAACAATTACTACACGCTTTTATCTGTACCATTTTCTAGGAAATGAGTATAGTTTATAAATTCTGATTTTGCAGTAAAAATTTGGTAGGCAAAATATATATGTTTACATCATTAAATATTTAGATTTTATGTGATGTTTTCCTTTTATAGGTAAACAAATATTTTCATTCAATGCAAAACATTCACAGATATGCAATAAATGCTTTAAGTAATTTACATGACATTTAAGTAAAAAAAAGATTTTATAGACATTTATGCACTTTAAATTTGCTTATTTCTTACCATATTGACATCTCATGGTATACAGCAAAAGTGTCAGGCTAAAATGTCTTTTGTAAATCACTGTCCTCTTTTGAAGTTAAGATATCTAAAGTATAAAACATTACTCTGGAATGGGCCAGGCCCTGACAGTCTAAGTTAGCCGTGGGCAAACTACGGCCCGTGGGCCGGATCAGGCCCGTTTGAAATGAATAAAACTAAAAATAAAAAAGACCGTACCCTTTTATGTAATGATGTTTACTTTGAATTTATATTAGTTCACACAAACACTCCATCCATGCTTTTGTTCCGGCCCTCCGGTCCAGTTTAAGAACCCATTGTGGCCCTCAAGTCAAAAAGTTTGCCAACCCCTGGTCTAAGTAAATAATCTTTTATAGCAGGCATAAGTACCCATACTCTATAGTTGGGGAAACCGGGGCTTAGAAAGTTTAAGTAACTTGCCCAAGTCAAACAGTCAACTGTGCCAAGATTCAAATCTTTGTCTCTCTGATTTCAACGCTCTTAAGCAATGTGACATATTATTCAAAGAGTAATAACCAAAGGAAATGCAATATGATTGGTCTGGCATAGCCCATATGGATACAGTGTATTATACTAGACTAGGGGCCCAGTGCACGAATTTGTGCACCTTGAAAGGAACTGTGGGCCACGAGGCTGTGGTGGGCACAGGGGCGGGTCTCGACCCATGCTCCGCACCCCCTCCCGGCCTCTCCCATCATGGCCCCCAGCCCCCTCTCTGCCAACAGCCCTGCTCCTGCTGCTTCTGCTCCCACACACGGAAGGAGCCTGCCACGCTCGCACCCGCTATCATCGTGGAGCAACTGGGGCCAGCGCCAGCAGCAGGTGCGAGTGGTGGGTGCTGCCCCAATTGCCTCTCAGGAGCAAGGGGAGGTGGAGAAGCCCTGAGGGGCAATCGGGGCTTACAGTCGCCACTCACACCCACTGAGGTGCAGAGCGATCAGGGCTGATGCCAGGCGCCAGCAGCAGGTGCGAGTGGGGCTGGCGCCGGCAGCAGGAACAAGTGCCAGGTGAGACCATGGCGCGGGATCAAAGAATTTTCAGTAACCACCAGAGGCTCACCCCAATGACAGCAACCGGCGCCAAGCCTTGGTCTGGTGCTCCTGCTCACCTGCTCTACCATCCTGCTGCGGCTGACGTCCACCATGTTCCGCATGTGCCACCTGGTGGTCGGCATACATCATAGCGACCGGTTGTTCGGTTGTTCCACCATTCAGTCTATTTGCATATTAGGGTTTTATATATATACTAGAGGCCCAGTGCATAAAAATTTGTGCACTCGGGGGGGGGGGGGAGGGGTAGAGGGGGGGTCCCTCAGCCCGGCTTGTGCCTTCTCGCGGTCTGGGACCCCTCGGGAGATAACGACCTGCTGGCTTAGGCCTGCTCCCGGTGGCAGAGGGCAGGCCCAATCCCTAGGTGCAGCCCCTGGTCGGGCTCAGAGCAGGGCCGATTGGGGAGTTGGGGCGCCACCCCCTGTCATGCACAGAGCAGGGCAGATCGGGAGGTTGCGATGCCACCCTCAGTCACGTTCAGGGTAGGGCCGATTGGGGGGTTGGGGCACCGCCCCCTGTCATACTCAAGGAAGGGTCGATGGGGAGGTTGTGGCACCACCCTGTCACGCACAGGGCAGGGTCCATCAGGGGGTTGGGGCGCCGCACCCTGTCACACACAGAGCCGCAGGGCGATCAGGGGGTTGGGGAGCTCCCCCCTATCAGGCACAGAGCAGGGCTGATCAGGGGGTTGGGGTGCCTTCTCCTGTCATGAACAGAGCAGGGTGGACAGGGAGGTTGTGGCCCTGCCCCCTGTCATACACAGAGCCGCAGGGCGATCAGGGGGTTTGGGCGCTGCCCCCTGTCATGCTGATCCCGGTGCCGGGAGGCCTCTCGGCTCTGCTGATCCCGGTGCTGGGAGGCCTCACGGCTCCGCTGATCCTGGTGCTGGGAGGCATATTACCCTTTTACTATATAGGATAGAGGCCTGGTACATGGGTGGGGGCCGGCTGGTTTGCCCTGAAGGGTGTCCTGGATCAGGGTGGGGGGATGATGGCTGTTTGCAGCTGGTCACACACCCTTCAGGGTCGGGGTCCCCACTGGGGTGCCTGGCCAGTCTGCGTGAGGGGCTGAGGGCTGTTTTCAGGCTGGCGGGTGACTGAAGCTCCCAACTGCTCCTTTTTTTCTGGGCCAGCTTTAGCTCTGGTTCCAGCTCTGAGGCCTCTGCTGCTGAAAGCAGGTATCTGGTTTGTTTGGGTTCTATAATCGAAACACTGTATCAACTCCAGCTCTGAGATCCAGGCTGGCTGAAAGCAGGTTTCTGGGGTTTTGTTTAGCTTCTATATTTGTAACAATGTTCCAAACTGCAAGCTCAGAGGCCGGCAAGGCAGGCGGGGAACTTTGGTTTCCTCCGTCACTGAAGCAAGCAAGCCTCATGTTAGCTTCAAGCTGCCTGGCTGCTGGCCGCCATCTTGGCTGGCAGTTAATTTGCATATCGCCCTGATTAGCCAATGGGAAGGGTAGCGGATGTACGGCTAATTACCATGTTTCTCTTGTATTAGATAGGATATAGAAGATATAGTAAGTATAATACACAAGAATATAACTCTGTGAGGTCAAGGATATTTAGCTGTTTTTTTCACTGTTGTAGTTCCAGAACCTATGACAGTTACTAATATATAGGTGGCACTTAATGTACAATGGGAAGATGATTAATTCTCATTACACAATCTAATGCTTAACCTGTTTAGCAATGAGAGAATAATAGTATATTGTATTTATATCTGACTAAAACTCATATTTTTTTCCCTCACAAGTAAATGGTAAATCACAACTCTTCCATTATATAATTGTGAAGTGTTTTAAAAGTGTGGTGAGTCAGCAGGGTGGTGGGCTCTTCTTCTGCCATGTTTATCCATGGAGGCATGTAAAGAGTTGGACTTACCCAGAGTTGTGGTTTTATAAAGCACAAGGCCAGAGATGGGCAAGGCAATGCTTATAATTATCAGCCATAAAATTAGGTTTGGTGATGAGGCAACAGAGAAGAGCAAGGTATAAGAAACAACAAATGCTGGCTGGTAGGATCAAGGGAGGGGAGGTAATAAACTTCATCATTTTAGTCAGAGCCACTTTTTCAACCTCTCAATTCTTTCTGAATTTTAATGGTTATTAATTATATTACTTCTTTTTGTGTGTCAAATGAAAGTAATGATAAATATGGCATTAAGTCGCTCATTTTTTCACATATTCAAAAAAAATTTTACCAATGGATACTAAAGATGCCATGGGATAAAAAGGCAAATAAGATTGGTTTCTGGCCGAAACCGGTTTGGCTCAGTGGATAGAGCGTCGGCCTGCGGACTGAAAGGTCCCAGGTTCGATTCCGGTCAAGGGCATGTACCTGGGTTGCGGGCACATCCCCAGTGGGAGATGTGCAGGAGGCAGCTGATCGATGTTTCTCTCTCATCGATGTTTCTAACTTTCTATCTCTCTCCCTTCCTCTCTGTGAAAAATCAATAAAATATATTTAAAAAAAAAAAAGATTGGTTTCTGACCTCAAGAATTTCACAGTCTAGCAAAGGAAACAGACAGGTCAATAAGGATTCATTGAGCAAGGTGTAGGGACCATGAAAAACTACTCCAGGAGTACAGAAGAGAGACTTCTGAGATAACTGGAGGTGAAAGAAGACTCCCAGTAGGAGGGGCTTCTGAGCAGGGTTTTGAAAACCAAATAGGAAATAGAAAAGGGCCTTCCATGACTTGTCCAAATTATAAATCTAGAGGGTGGCAGCATACCCCTAAAGATCACCTTCTAAATTATATCATTTCACTAAGTGTTCTGCTGAACCAGACATTGCCATTTCACCCAGCTGTTTTCTCCATCTTGTCCATGACGTCATCTTGAGCAACTACTTCAAATGCCTGGAATCAAAATGCTCCATTAGGTTCCTCTGACCTCCCAATGCAGGGTAACTAGCTAAGGGAGAGGTTAGTTTGCATTTGTTCTTAGAAAATTCAAGCAGACCTTCATAATCTATCACTGACTTTTTTCCTAAATGCTAACAACCCACTTGTTTAATAGTCTAAGGTTTTGCCATTAATTGACATCATACTCATCCATCTGTAACTTGTCTGTTTATAGAGGATGAAATCAGGTTGGGAATCAATACCTCCTTTGGAAAATGTTTTAAGGAGATGATAGTGTTTGAGAATCACTTTTATACTAAAAAAACTGAGTAGAGAAAGGACTGCCTATGACAAAGGTTGAGGACAGACAGGGCAAGATAAATGTAAGAAAAAGACAGAACATCGGCCTGGAGAAATGGAGTGTTATTTAAGATAAGAAGTTTGTATTCAATTCATGAAGGGGAGTAATCCAGGTCAACCTGGGTAAAGTCCTTAGAAGTCAAAGATTATGTCTGGGTTCCGACATCTGGCGAAGGGCTCTCTTAGAGCTTGAGATAAAAGGCAGACTTAACTGGAGAAAAACTTGGAAACCACTGTTAAATGAAACAAAGGAAATTATTTTCTATGACATCAGACGGACTCTGCCAAATCCCAATTTGCCAATGCTTGTTACAGTGTTTACAATTAAGAACTTGAAGACACAAAAGTCTTTGATTCCACTGCACTTCAGTAAGGCTGCCAAGAATCTGGAATAACTCCTTCAAGGAAAAGGGGGAAAAGTCAAATGGATGATAGATAAAGAATCAGAGCTCAACCCACATAACAGACTCTCAAAGGTTAAAGAAATTGCATCAAGTGGGTCAGGGTAGGCCTATCTGATAATCAAGCCACTAGTTGCTTTTTCTTCCCTTAATTGTAAATGTTTAATCCCATGTTTTGTTTTACTTGATTGCCTTAGTGCCTACATTATTTCTTCAATCTTAAAATCAAAATACAACTTAAGTTAAAAATACTGCATGACCAAGGATGAGGGATGGCCAAGAAAGAGACTTCCTTTGATTGTTTTTGGGTTAAATATCAGTTTTCAAAAAAAGTTATGTTTAAATGGAGTATCTGATGAGCAGAAAAATCTAATATTCTTTGTTCAGTTTTTGCTGGGGAAATAGGAAATAAAACCTAGAAATCCTGAAATTGCCCAAATTAAAACAATCTGATTAAATTTCTTCTCAACTTAACATTAGGAACAATTCATTATTATTCCAAGACTAGCCAGCCCTGAAAATGAATGTGTTTCCTTTAGAAAAGTCAGCTAAGGCAAGTATTACAATATGCCAATTGTTACAGTTTAGAAATATCATTAAAATAAATTTCCAGTTCAATAAAAAAAAAAAATTTTAACCAGTATTATTAATTTCAAAACAGCAACCAAATGGTACAATTATATAGTGGATACTTCATGGGTGGGTATTGTCCTCTCTATTGTTATATATGCTCTGAACAGTCAACCATGTTACGAAAGCAAGGAATTTTGAAAACTACGCTACATGAATGGTTTAGATTGAAATTAAATATATACAATGTTAATCTGACATATTTAATAGTGAATAATTGTTATTGTGCTACATGGTGATTACATATAATTGACAATTTATGTATTTATCGAAACTAGTATTTTTAACACTTTTTTCTCTTAATTTCTCAGTGCCTGCTGTCACTGTTTCTTGCTGGTATTCATCATTTTATGGTAGATTTTCATTCTTATCATTGTACACATACAAGTTAAAACAAGATTTTAGACTTGTCACCTCAAATTTTTAGGCTCAAGGCTCTAGCCTGAGAAACTCCGAGTCCCCCCAGTGCCTGGCCCACCCTTCGTTACCACAACAGGCCTTCAAATGCCATTTCGACTACTCTTACCTCAGGACTCTAGATGTCTGACATCTGAAGAACCAAGAAAATAAAAATGTAGGCAACAAGTCTGTGGAGGAGCTGGTGCGGTGGCAAGTGCATGCTGGGAGCAGTGCACAGTGACAGGGTGGGAGAGCGGGTCAGTCCACCCGGCTGGATGAAAAGGGGAGAGCAAGGCTCCAGAGAAGGAGCAGATGTGGGTGTAAAGGCTGCACCCTGATACCTTCAGAGGAAACAGTGACCTGCTCCTGTTGTCATTTTGTTCTATCTACTTTCTCCCTGATGTTCAGCCTGAATATTACCAGATGCCATCAAAAGAAGGGATGGTTTACTTCCACATTATTTCACATTTTTTTTATCTTAGGCACTGCCTAGCACCAGGACTTAGCATATGATGCCTCATATGCTGTAGGAACTCAATGAATAGTTACTGAATACAATACTTTTACTCACTTGAAAAGAAAATGCTCAATACTGGGTATACATTGCTCACTAGAATCAGGCCACTGACTGGTTAACCAATTAGCCATAGAGAACTAAATTGTTGTTCCAGAAGCAGTCCAGGCATCAAGGGCATAGCAGGAAGAACATGTGCCCAAGCCCAGTCCTGGATTGTTCATCCAGTGTTCTAGGTACAAAACAGGTAGAAATCAATTAACTGTCTTAAATCTACATTTTGTCTTAAATAACTGTGAATTTGATCCTAATAGCAGGTACCTGCTAGGCATTAAGGCAGACAGTTACTATACTACCTTGGTTTTCTCATATTTAAGAAGAGATCAACCAAAGGACTTGTATGCATGCATATGGGCATAATCAGTGGACACTGATGCGGGGGAGAGGGGGTGAGAGCATGTGCTGGGGGATGAGGGTGGCCGGGGAGTGGCTAATGAGGGAAAAAGGAGACTTTAAACAATAAAGAATTTAAATTAAAAAAGAAGAAGGGCCTTATTCATTTTGCTACATTTTTTATGTGGGTCCGCCCTACAAAGAATCATGCTAGTCACATGAATGGAGAAGAAAGATGACAGTGTTGCACCCCCTATTTGCGTCAGGAGCTGAGACCATCCTAAACAGGTAGGTGTCTTTCCTCCTCTAAATAGGCACAACGAAGGGTACTTAGGAACATCTCTTAATAAACAATGTTAACAACATAATTCTTCACTTCCACTTTCTTTCTTTAAATCTCTTTTGGGTTTAGCAAGGACATCAATGAAATACCTTACATTCCCTAGAGTTAGAAAGCTTTTTATTTCTAATCTAAATCCTGCCTGCTATAGCTTTAATCCTTTTCCTCTTATTCTATTCTTAAGGAAGACAGAGAAAAACCATTCATCTTCCTCTATTTAATAGTCCTTCATGTATTAAAGATTTCAGTCTTTATTTCTCCAGGTTACATTATGCCAATTCCTTTCATTTCACTCATATATCTTATTTTCCCAAGCTTTTAAGTTAATTCCATTTTACTCCTCTTGGACTCTATGGATAATGAAATAGTCAAGCAGCCCCTTTCAGATTCTAATTGGGTAATAAACCTTCAGGGAGGGAAGTATTTTTAAATCTTAAATGAGAATTTCACATGATCTAGGATATAAATATTTTTGGAGAGCAGAAGGAGGTTGGAAAGCACATGTAACATGGGCACAGAAAGCATGGGAAGAAGTGGGAAAGTACCATTTGGGTGCTATTATTTTATAAAAGAAAACTAAGGCATGTGTCATAGCAAATAAGGAAAAGATGCAAGATTAAAGTCACAATTAAAACAACCAGCTGCTGATTCCTGGTTTCCTACCAAATTGCTGTCAAGTGACGAAGATCTCTGATCATAGTAATCTAGACTGAACTTTTAAAAAATCACATTATCACAGCATAATTGGGCAGTGGGAATTCACAATATATTGTTTTCATAATAGTTTTTCTGGAAAATCTTCTAGTTTTCTCCTCTTTCCTTTCCAATTAAGTTCTGCAAAAGAGATCCTCTTCACTGATATATTCTAGAGGAAAACATCTAAACTTATTAATTTACTAGAGCTCTTATGTATATGAAATATTAATATTAGCATGTATATGAAATATTAATTGCCTAAATTCCGTATCTGATGAATGCATAAATAAAGTGTGGTATAATCATTCAATGGAATATTATTCAGCTACATAAAGGAGTGAAATACTGACACATGCTACATACCACAGATGAACTTTGAAAACATTAACTGAAAGAAGATAGACACAGAAATCCATCTCTTAATATGATTCCATTTATATGAACTGTCCAGCGTAGGCATTTTCATAGAGAGAGAAGATGGACTGGTGGTTGCCAGGGGCTGTGGTGAAACAGAGATAAGGACTAACTGCTTACTGGGGACAGCATCTCATTTGAGATGACAAAACAGTATTGGAACTAGAAAACCGTGATAGCTGCACAACACTGTGAATGTACTCAATGCCACCAAATTATATACTTTAAAATGGTAAGATGGCAAATTTTATGTTATGTGTATTTTACTACAATAAAGAAAATATTATTGTATTCTTGAGGACTGTATGTATTAACACAAAATAAGGCAGAGATAGAGGTAGGACACAAGAGGCCTCTTCTGCAAGTTGGTAATCAGCCACTTGAATATTTATTGAGAGACTGCTGAGAGCAAAATACTGGGCTGGGTGTTGAGACACAGCAGCTAATAGAGGCAGATGTGGCCTCTGCCTTGGTACAGCAATTGTGTGCAGCATCCATTCTTCCATTTCTTCTCTTCTACCAGAGATACATTTATTCTTAGAGGTAAAATAAGAGAAAAAAGTAATGATTGGACTCTAATGAGCCACCAAATATACCTATATTTGAAAATAAATAACTAAAAAATGAAGCAAACAGCTGCTTAAACACATAAAAGGTCATCTTTGGTCCTAAATAAAATTCACCTCAGGTTCTAAATAAGAACCTTACAGGAAGCCATGAAAACAAGAAGGGATAGTGTATAGTGTGTCTGCATGTGATATCACAAATAGGGATCCTCTCAATCCTATATTCCATTTATCATAAAGACTAAGACACACAAGATAGTTTGTATTACTGTTCAATAATCACTCTCTCTCTCTACACTTCCCCACCCCTCCCTGAGCAAGGTGTATTCCCCTGCCACATGGATTCAGGGCTTGGTCATTGGAACCGTAAAGGATGATGAGGGTGGAGGTCTAAAATGAGTTTGCACAGCACTTGTGTTCCTGCTCTCTGCCATAAGAATGTGCTCTGAGCAGACACTGGTCTGAGTATAGTGAAAAGCACATAAAGCAGATATAACCTCAACCAGCAACCTGAAGAGGAGTTTCCCAAATGCTCTAGACTGGATGAAACTGTCAAATGTAGACCATTGGGCATGAGAATAATTTCATGCTGTAAGTCATTAAGTTTTTTTTTAAGTATTTTAGTGTAATATTATTATGGTAATGCTGATTAATACAATACATACCAGTACATTGAAATAAACTCACTGAAAACTGTCCCACAATGTGACAATACTTAAACAGCTAACTATCAATAATAAATTAGCTATTTCTCTCCATATTTTCTTATTCAGCTTTACATTTCTTATTCAGTTATACAAGTTAGTATTAAAAATTATCAACTGTATAAAATGAAATTTTAAAGTTTGTAATCTAACTTTTATCTATTAGTATAACTGGTAAAATTTGCAAGGATGTTAAGATTTCTTAACTGGGATGTTAAGGAATATAGAAACTATAATATTTGCTGCCTATATGCTGATATAATGAGGTTCCAATAAACACTCGATGAAAGCAAATTAATTACTAATTTACACTTTCTTTTTTCAAATTAGCAAGATTGGGTTTTACATGAAATGAAAATGTACTTAAGTATGCCATCAAAGCAGGATCTCTGGTGGCATGGTTAAAGGGATGTAACTCAAGTAAATCTCCTCACTCTATTCTTCCATTTCAGACATTTCTGTTACTAATTTTCATGTTTTCAGGCCCCAGGGAAGGGCTCATAAACAATGTCACCTTTTTTCTTGTTGTTAATCCTCATCTGAGGATATTTTTTTCCATTTATTTTTAGAGAGAGTGGAAGGGACGGAGAGAGACAGAAACATCAATGTGAGACACATCAATTGGTTGCCTCCTGCATGTGCCCCAACTGGGGCCAAGGATTAAGCTTGCAACTGAGGTACATGGCCTTGACTAGAATCAAACCCAGGACCCTTCAGTCCATGGGCCAATGCTCTGAACCAAACCAGTTAGGGCCAATGTCACCTTTTTTGTGAAATTTTCCTATAAAATATTCAAGTTTATAGGGAAAGCATTTGGCAATTCAAAAAACCTTATGTTATTCTAGAAGGAAAAATGAAAACTGGTCTAGAAGGAAAAATGAAATTTGAAAACAATACATATATACAATACAGTGACTATTAAGATATTTATGAAAACATTGAGTCTCTTAAAGAAATGTAATTCAGTTTTAACTTTACACAAGGCACAACGTTTCTTTTTCCTAATAAAATGCTAGCTTAAACATTATTTATAAACTATGATGAAACACCTAATGAAGTTATTTTCCTCTCATTGGACACTCTGCCAGTCACAAAAGTTCATTTGAATAGAAAACATAACAAAATAATGCACAAATAAGAAGAAAATTAAACAACATTCATGAAGAAACACAAACATAAAAGGAATTTAATCTTTATGATAATTAGAAAAATATCTGAGGTTAGGTAAGTAATAGAGATAGGCAAAGAGAAATAATATTCTACTTGCCTGAGAGAGCTGAAAGTCAAAAATGACCATGAATAGACCAAAACACACCACTCAACAGCCACAAAAGGAATAGCCAGAAACTATTTATTCATTCAATAAACATCAACCATACAATATGTACTTGACTAGAAAGTTAAATAAAACAAGGAAGTGGAGATTACAGGTTGTAGGAACTCTGAGAACCTCATGTACTAACTAGAGTAGAAAAACATTAAGGAATTACAATTTCTGCCCTGGGCGAAAGTATACTCAGGAAAACTCCAGGGAGAGGTCTCCAAAGTAAATTCATTGTGTGTGTCCTTAGGCTAAATTAAAGTGGAGCCATGGAAACCTTTCCTTGTATATGCATGCACTATAAAGCAGTGGGCCTTGTGACCAAGCAGAAAACCTCAAGAAAGCAAGAACAGAAAGTATGGGGTGAGAGGGCAATACTATGAATTTTACTGCTGTATAAATTGATAAAATATTTTGCTGTGTAAATTCAGAAATCCAGTGAACTAAGTACATCCAAAAAACTAAAATATAGAATTTTTAATATCTGTAAGACTAAGTAAATTTCAAGTCTGAATTATTTTAAATGTTTAAATGACTCCCAAAACATTTTTAATGTTTTTAATCTCTATGATAGGCAGAGCTCTAAAATAGCCCCCAAGATTCCTGGCATTTCCTGTACATATATCTTATCCCAGTTATTTAATCACACAATGTAGGTACTGCAATAAAGGAATTTTGCAGATGTAATTAAGGTCCCAAATCAGCTGGCCTTAAATTAGGGAGATTATGGTGAACTGGACTTAATTAAAAAAAAAACCCAACTCTTTAAACACACAGTTTTCTCCCATTGGTTTCAGAGGAGGAGATTAGAGAGTTTCAAAGTGTGAGTGAGATTTAATGGGGGAAGAAATTCCCCTTTGCTGGCTATATTAATTTCTTATTGCTGCTTTAACAAATCATGACAATTTAGTGGTGTAAAGCAATGCGAATTTATTCTCTTACAGTTCTGGAGGTCAGAAATCCAAAATGAGTCTTAAGGAACTGAAATTAAGGTATCAGCAAGGCCAATTCCTTCTGGAGGCTTCATTGCAGAATTTGTACCTTGCTCTTCCAGCTTGAGAGACTGCAGCATTCCCGGGCTTCTGGCTGCTACACTTCAACCTCTGAGTGTGTCTTCTCATTGCCTTCTCCCCTAGTAGGACTTTTGGAATTACATCAGGCCCAACCAGATGATCCACAATAATCTCCCATCTCAAAATTCTTAACTTAATCTGCAAAATCCCTTTCACCATATAAAGTAACATATTCACAGGTTTTGAGGATTAGGACATGGACATCTTTGGGGGTGGGCAGGGGAGAACATTATTCCAACTACCACACTGGCTTTGAAGACAAAAGGATTTACATGGTAAGGAATGTGGGTGGTCTGTAGGGGCTACGAGCAGTTCCCAGCTGATAGCTGGTAAGGCAAAGGTGGCCTCAGTCCTACAAATGCAAGGATTGAATTTTCCCAACAAAAGTGAGTTTAGAAACAGATTTTTCCAGAGTCTCCAGTTAACAAAGGACTCATTTAAACCAACACTTTGACTTCAGCCTTTAAGCAGAGAACCCAGTCATGCCATGCCAATTTTCTAACCTACAGAAAGGCAAGCCATTGTTAATGGTGGGGTGCCCTATGCATCCCAACCTGTTCCTGGTGGAATCTTGGGATGCTGCAGGGAAAAGAATTTCCTGAGGCCCCCATGAAAGGATGAGGTATCATGGAAAGCTTAATGGATGATGTAAAATTAAGGGGATTCCCTTCCAAGGTCCCACCTCCCTCCATCCTGCCATGGAAAAAGTCTAATCTTAGCTTCAGCAGGCCTAGGATTAAGGCCATTGGCCAGTCTCCACTCCATATTAAAGCACAGTCCAGTCCAGCATCTGGCTAGTTTAGTTTGTGTTCCCAGCTGCAGTCCATTGAGTGTGGGGTCCATAATTTGCTAATTTTAACAATAATCAGAGAAGCATTTCTCTTTTTTATCATGTGCTCCAGTATAGTTTAAATATAGTTTGAAAAAATTTAATGAAATGCATGCAGTAAATCTAATATAGTTGACAATATTTAAAAAAAAAGAATAGAAATATACCCAACAAATGACAAAATAAAAGAAATGGCATTCACTCCGGGGAATAGAAGAAAATTTTAGAACAAAATATCTTAGAGAATTATATGTAAAAGAATAAATACAAGAAAACAAAGCTGAGATGTTATTTCAATTGAGAAAGATTTAAGGAAGCGAGCAAAGTTAAGGGGAAAACTCTATTATAGAAATAAAAACCAAATTGGGACCAGTAATATAGTGAACCAACACTGGTGAAACATAGTTGTAACATGGAGGGGAAACTCAAGAAAATAACAGAGAAGTGAAGATAATACATTTAAGAGGCAGTCAGAACATAAAGAAGAGAAGAGAAGGTAAAAATTATTCATCAACAAAAATATTCCTTTTCTAAAAGAACACCTATATGCTCACGTGAAAAGGGCTCAGTGTGCTCCATGAGAAAACAATTAAAAAAAAATATTTCTTAATGATACTACTGACTTCCAAAAACAAAGAGACTCTTTAGAGTATTTTAGGAGATAAATCAGACCTCCTACAAGTATTTAAAAAAAATGGTCAAAATAACCTCAGACTTCACCTCAGCAACACTGAAGCCCGAAAAAGACAAAGGAACTCCATCTTCCGAGTTGAGGGGAAAGAGATGAGATCCAGCCAGGTTGCCATTCATAGAGCAGGAGAAAATGTCTGATTTTGCAAAACTTCAGGAATAAAAATACTAAAAGCTCTTCTTGAAAAATAAATATAAATGAATTTTTAATAGACTCAATTGAAAGATGAATCAAAACAAAGAACTCACAAGAGAAGAAGATCCACTATGAAAGAATTGGTGGTACATACTGATCCAAAATAATATAAGAGTTATAATAGTATATTTCCTGAAAGAAAAGCTATATAGGTATTAATTGTGATACTACAATAAGTGATTAATGTAAAAATCCCAAAATGTCCCAACAAAAACAGAAAAAAGAATTGAAGAATATTTACAATCTAAAGCCTCAATGTTACTAAATATGAAATAATAAAAATACACTAATTAACCAAATGAAAGTAAACCAAAAATCAATCTAAAGAAGGTAGAATGAAATAATAATAATAAAAACAGAATTAATGAATAAGGAAACAAAATGCAATAGAATCAATAATCCCACAGGTAATTTCTAAATAATAAAGTAAGTAATTTCACACTTATGTATTTTAAAATAAAATAATTCAATATACACCAAATAAAGAATGATAATGAGCCCTAACCTGTTTGGCTCAGTGGATAGAGTATTGGCCTGCAGACTGAAGGGTCCTGGGTTCGATTTTGATCAAGGGCATGTACCTTGGTGCGGGCTCGATCCCCAGTAGGGGGCGTGCAGGAGGCAGCTGATCGATGTTTCTCTTATCGATGTTTCTAACTCTCTATCCCTCTCCCTTCTTCTCTGTAAAAATCAATAAGATATATTTTAAAAAAAGAATGAGAATGAGGGAAAATACAATTATGGCATAAATTAAGCATATTACAAGGAAAGATTTGTACAACGTTAAGCTAATGAATCTTTAAACCAGGATTTAAAAAAAAGAATTCTATTAATAACATTCACCATATAGTCCTCTAAATAGATAGCAAAAATGCATTTGCTAAAATTTAATTTTTTATGAAATTTAGTTTAAAAATATTTGATTCTTAATTTTTTAACTTCAATAAAATAAAAATTTATAGTTATTTCATTAACATAATAGCACACATAATACAATGGCCAACATAATGCCAAATGTTGAAACATGGAAGCATAAGTATCAAAGTAAGAAGCAGGGTGAGAAGATGCCTAGTAGTAACAGTGTAGCTGCACCTTATTCTGGAAGGATGAAAACAGAGCACCTCATAATTTTAGAAGTATAAAAAAAAAAATAAAGAAGGCAATGTTATTCCTTTTACAGACATATGACTATCTCTATTAAAAACCAAAGGTAAGCAACTGAAAAAGTACTAGAAGAAAATGAAGTATTCAGCTGGATGCAAAATTAATATATAAAAATCAGTATCTTTCTATGTTATTATAAAAGTAAAAATATATATCGATAATTGGAACAAAAAGTACAAAACACCCTGGGGAAACCTTAACCAGAAGTATATAGTTGCTATAAGAAAGAATATAGCCAAAACCGGTTTGGCTCAGTGGATAGAGCGTCGGCCTGCAGACTCAAGGGTCCCAGGTTCGATTTCGGTCAAGGGCATGTACCTGGGTTGCAGCACATCCCCAGTAGGAGGTGTGCAGGAGGCAGCTGATCGATGTTTCTCTCTCATCGATGTTTCTAACTCTCTATCTCTCTCCCTTCCTCTCTGTAAAAAATCAATAAAAAATAAATATTAAAAAAAAAAAGAAAGAATATAAAACTTTCCTGAAGGACATAAAAGAAGACTTGAAAAACTAGTTTCATTTCATTTTTGGATGGGAAGACTCGATAGTATAAAAGTATGTTTTTCATTAAATTAATGTATACATTCAATGTCATAAAAATAAATATCCCCACTCGACTTTGAAAGTTGGGTCCTTAA
Source organism: Myotis nattereri (assembly GCF_964212035.1). Classification (NCBI taxonomy): domain Eukaryota; kingdom Metazoa; phylum Chordata; class Mammalia; order Chiroptera; family Vespertilionidae; genus Myotis; species Myotis nattereri. The sequence continues at coordinate 65,718,240 of NC_138079.1, forward strand.
TTGAAGCAAGGGAAAGTGAAAGGTCTTTTAAATATTCAAATAGATTAAGGCTACAATAATGAAATATCCCAGTATCAGCACAGAAATAGACAGAATTGATGCAACAAAATTGACCCAACTGTATAGAAATGTGCCATTTGATAAAGATGGTATTCCAAACCAGTGGAGGGGAAAATGAACTATTGAAAGAAGTAGGTTGTAAAATGAACCAGCCTTTTCAGAAAAGGATAGATATTTGGAAAAATAATTAAATTAAATCCATGCTTTATATCTTGTTACAAAATAAATTCCATAGGAATTAAAAAGTTATGTACAAAGACATAAAAATAAGTTTATAACAAAATTAAACAAACAGTGGTAAATATTTTTATAAACTTAAAATGCAGGAGGCATTTCTAACTAAGCATGATATGAAACCTAGAAGCAATAAAATAAATTATGGATAGATAGGTTCCCATAAAAATTTGAAAGTTCTGCAAGGCAAAAAATAGCATAAAGAAAATTAAAAAAAACAGAAGCAATCAGGGGAAAGTATAGACAATACACAGAAAAGACAAAAGTCTAATATGTCTAATACATATTAACATATATATTAAAATCAGTATTTTAAAAATCAAATAACCCACTATGGGGGGAAATGTACATATACAGGCAACCCATAGAAGAAATACTATGGGGCAATAAACTTATGAAAAGAAGCTAAAACGAACAATTATAAATTTAAATTAAAACAGGATTACCGGAAACCAAGATGGTGGCATAGGTAAACACCGGAAATTGCTGCCTCCCGCAACAAAATCAAAAATACAACTAAAAGACAAAACGGACATCATCCAGAACTACAGGAAGGCTGGCTGAGTGGAAATTCTACAACTAGAAGGAAAGAGAAAAGCACACTGAGACTCAGAGGACCTGCAGAAGTCAAGTGCAGAGGTACGGAGGCGCACGCAGCAAGGGCTGGCAACTGAGGATGCGGCTGTCTTTTTCAATCGGGAGGGAATCACAAGCCCCCGACTACTCTGAACTCCAGTTCTGGGAAGTCTCTGGGACCCAGACTCATACAGGGAGAAACTGGACTGTCTGGCAGCGGGCAGAACTCAGAACTCGAGGGCGGCTTTCTCTCAGAGGTGCTTGCAGCGATTACCGGGACACTGAGACGCGGGGCCTCTTAGGGCAGGACTGAGGATCAGCCATAGCTGTTTGCTCTGCCCTGTTGATTCCCTGAGACCCTGTTCCACCCAGGCTGCGGCAGAGGCTTTTGCATATGAATACCCTGGCCCTTTGCAATCTGAAAATTACCTAACAAACTGCAGCTGGGCCAGACAGACCCAGAACTTCCAAGAGAAGGCCCAAGGCCCCACAGCAGCTTGCATTGCTTCACAGCTGGGCCTCATCTGGGCACCTCCAAACCCCAAACAAGGAAGGGGAATCTGCAGATCTCTTCGTAGCTCCTGCTGGGCAGCCTCAGGAAGAGGCTAAATTAGTACCTCCTTAGATCCAAGAGCCAGTGTACCCAGTGATCAGAGTGGGACCATCCAGATTACAACTCCTCAGATCCATAAGGGACACATTCAGGGGGCAGACTCAGTGAGCACCAAAGCCCCACTGAAGCAAGTCTTGCCCCAAAAGGGTGTCTCCAGCACAGAAGTTCTCCCACTGCAGACACAGCTGATTCTCACAGCCAACTGGCCTGGAGGTCAATTCCTCCTTGTGATACCTACAACAATTAAAGCTTAACTACAACAAGACTGTGCACAAAGCCCACAAAGGAGTGCACCAAGAGTGTCCACCTCAGGTAATTGTGGAGGCTGAGCCACTGGGCCCTACAGGACACCTAGCACACAAAGCCACTCTACCAACACAGGGAAGCATAAAAAATGTGGAGACAAAGAAACAGGTCACAAATGACAGAAATGGAGGAAAGCAAACGACTGGATATAGAGTTCAAGACCACGTTTATAAGGTTTTTCAAGAATTTTCTAGAAACCACCGATAAATTTAGTGAGACCCTGGAGGATATAAAAAAAGACCAACTAGAAATTAAGCATACACTGACTGAAATAAAGAATAAAATACAGAGATCCAACAGCAGACAAGAGGATCCCAAGAATCAAGTCAAAGATTTGAAATACGAAGAAGCAAAAAATACCCAACCAGAAAAGCAAAAAGAAAAAAGAATCCAAAAATATGAAGACAGTGTAAGGAGCCTCTGGGACAACTTCAAGCGTACCAATATCCGAATTATAGGGGTGCCAGAAGAAGAGAGAGAGCAATATATTGAAAACCTATTTGAAGAAATAATGACAGAAAACTTCCCCTTCCTGGTGAAAGAAATAGACTTACAAGTCCAGGATGCACAGAGAACCCCCAACAAAAGGAATCCAAAGAGGACCACACCAAGACACATCATAATTAAAATGCCAAGAGCAAAAGACAAAGAGAGAATCTTAACACATTGTATGCGGGAAACGTATTTATACATTTTACATATTTATACATTCTACCAGTGTAGTAGAGCGCGGGACATGTATTAATACGTTTTTTATAGACTAGCGGTAGAATGCGGGTAACGTATAAATACGTAAACTAAAGTTATTGTAATTTTACTGACATTGCCATTTGCGCAAAAAATTAGCAAAAATGGCCCTCGCCACCTGTTAGTGCACGATAAAAACTACCCGCAAACAATGTGTTAAAAGCAGCAAGAGAAAAACAGTCAGTTACCTACAAGGGAGTACCCATACGAATGTCAGCTGATTTCTCAACAGAAACTATGCAGGCCAGAAGGGAGTGGCAAGAAATATTCAAAGTGATGAATGCCAAGAACCTACAACCAAGATTACTCTACCCAGCAAAGCTATCATTCAGAATTGATGGTCAGATAAAGAGCTTCACAGATAAGGAAAAGCTAAAGGAGTTCATCACCACCAAACCAGTATTATATGAAATGCTGAAAGGTATCCTTTAAGAAGAGGAAGAAGAAGAAAAAGGTAAAGATACAAATTATGAACAACAAATACACATCTATCAACAAGTGAATCTAAAAATCAAGTGAATAAATAATCTGATGAACAGAATAAACTGGTGATTATAACAGAATCAGGGGCATAGAAAGGGAGTGGACTGACTATTCTTGGGGGGGGAAGGGGTGTGGGGGATGCGGGAAGAGACTGGACAATAATCGTGCACCTATGGATGAGGACAGTTGGGGGGGAACCGGGTGGAGGGGAGCTATGGGGGGGGAAAAGAGGAACAACTGTAATAAGCTGAACAATAAAGATTTAATTAAAAAGAAAACAAGATATGAAAGTAACCAAGATGTTCATCAGTAAATGAATATATAAAGATGTGCTACATCTTTATACCATGGAATATTACTCAGCTATAGAAAAAATAAAATGTCATTTATGACAAAAAAAAAAAAAGATTACTTTATCTAGCAGAGCTATCATTCAGAATTGAAGGTCAGATAAAGAGCTTCACAGATAAGGAAAAGCTAAAGGAGTTCATCACCACCAAACCAGCATTATATGAAATGCTGAAAGGTATTCTTTAAGAAGAGGAAGAAAAACGTAAAGATAAAAATTATGAACAGCAAATACATATCTATCAACAAGTGAATTTAAAAATCAAGTGAATAAAAAATCTGATGAACAGAGTAAACTGGTGAATATAATAGAACCAGGGCTCTGACTGGCTTGGCTCGGTGGATAGAGCGTCGGCCTGCGGACTGAAAGGTCCCAGGTTCGATTCCGGTCGAGGGCATGTACCTTGGTTGCAGGCACATCCCCAGTAGGGGGTGTGCAGTAGGCAGTTGATCGATGTTTCTCTCTCATCGATGTTTCTAACTCTCTATCCCTCTCCCTTCCTCTCTGTAAAAAAATCAATAAAATGTTTAAAAAAAAAAAAAAAAGAACCAGGGGCATGGGAAGGGAGTGGACTGACAATTCTTGGGGGGAAAGGGGTGTGGGGGTGCTGGAAGAAACTGGACAAAAATTGTACACCTATGGATGAGGACAGTAGGAGGGGTAAGGGCAGAGGGTGAGGTGGGAACTGGGTGGAGGAGAGCTATGGGGGGGAAAAAAGAGGAACAACTGTAATAATCTGAACAATAAATATTTAATTTAAAATAAACAAAAACAAAAACAAAACAGGATTACCAAAGATTAATGATGGATGCTAGCCAGTATTGAAAAGTGTCTGGAGAGGTGTAGCTTAATAAACACTTTATTTGGCAAAGAAACTAATAATATATTGATTGACAAAATGTTTATTGGAAATCCACTAAAAATTTAAAAGGTCAGAACCTTTGACCCAGCAATATCACATGTACTAATTTAGAGAACAGAATCAGAAGAGGTGTAGGGGGATGAGAATGAGGGAGACAGGGAAGAGGAATAAGAAGACGAGAAGGAAGGGGAGGAAAAAGATAAAGAGGGGGAAGAGGAAGAAAGGAAGGAAATGGGAGAAAGCATAAGAAGGAAGAGGAGGGGGAAGGAGAATCCCATAAAATTTTTTAAATAAACTTGAAGAATATACACAGACAGTTACTTCTGGAGGGTGGCGAGATAATATAGGAATGTTGCCTTACTGTATTTATTTGTGCAGCATTTAATTTTTAATAACAAGAATATATTACTTTTGACATAATCAAATATTTCAAAGTAAAATGAAAATCCAAGCAAGCTTAGAAAGAGAGCATTTCTTCTTAGATGATTTCTTTGCCACCTTTCTCCACTGAGTGAATATCTAGAGCCCATATTGGTAAAATTTCTGATTTCCATCCTAGTTGTGACCATTTCATCCTCTCTGTTCCTGCACTGCAAACAGAGGAGTAGGAAATGGTCTCCATCAAAGCTTTACCCCTTAACACCTAACACTGACACTATCTCCCCAAAAGGCTCAGATTGTTGATTTTAAGAGCCATTAGGCAAGAAATGTTGGAAAGCTAGCACTGAGTTATATAAATAATGATCTGAAAGGAATGCAAATGATTGTGCTTTGCCAAGTCAGCAATCTAAGAATCCTGTTGGGGAAGGAACAGAAAGTTGTTTATATCAAGATTGTTTGTGCTGTTTCCAATAAATCTGAAAATCAAAGAACTTGCTTGGACAGGCCTGCTCCTTATTAATACTTTGGAAATGTCTTATCAGCAAAAGGCCTCCTAGGAATTATTATCCTTGCTCTGCAGAGTGAAGAGGAGGGTTGGGTTTTCACTTCTTGAACAAAAATTTTTGACTCTTTCCTAGCATTGGTTCAGTAGCATAAAAATTCGGTTTAGTGTTGACTTCTACACAATAAACAATATATACCTGTTCATTTGTATGCCTCTACATATTTATATGTTCACAGATAAAAATGGTGAAAGGAACTTGGAAAATATATGTTAGTAACTAATTCTCCCAATCAATATATAAATTATTGAAAGACAATTATGTCAGAGTTCCCTGCAGAATTATTTTCTTCCCACTGACAAGCATAGAGATGACACACAGAAACTGAAGTCAACACCAAACTAGCTTCAGTAACTTGGAATTAATTTAGGAATGTGTGTGTTGGATGGACATGTGCATACCTTGGGTGTCCCTGAGTGTCCTCCGTGAAGAAAGGCAACAGCTTGCTTCATTATTCCCTTCTCATCTCCTGGTTGACATTTCTCATAGTTGCTAGACAACTGTAATTCACAGTTACTTCAAGTCAAACCTCATTTATGCATTTAGAAGAAAGTAGTCTTTGTCTTTTGCAGTCTGCTTCTAGATTGATCTTTAAGTGAAGTATGAGATCATCTTAGACAGGTCCAAAATGCAAAATGAGGGGTTGTCTGTGATTAAAACACCACCAGCTGACCTGGGAAAGAAAGAAATACCGGTACCAGGTATTCAAGGGTTAACATTAGAGGCAGATCATGGCTGAGTATCATCTGAGAATGTACAAACAAGAAAGGATCTTAATTCAAAAGATGTCTTGATCTCATTCAATTTAGGACAAAAACATACCATGGTGGACATTATCAGTGCTAATATTCAGGTCTTCCTCCTGCACACAGCAGACTGCGCCTCGAGGCACACTTGTGATTGGGCAGGGCCTAATGCTAATTCCGGTCAGTTTTATGAGTGGAAGTGCTGGATGCCTGTTCCCGGCAGAAATATTTAATTGCTGGCATGAGACCCTACAGATCTCTCCACTTGCTGTTTTTATCATATAAACACATTAAAAAATGGCAGTGTCATGAGATGGTGGTGTTGTTTTATTTTTGTGTGTGTTTTGATTAATCCTTAGCCAAGGGTATATTTTTCCATTAATTTTTTTTTAGAGAGTGAAAGTAAGGGAGGGAGAGGAAGAGAGAGAGAGAAACATCTGTGTGAGAGAGACACATCGATTGGTTACCTCCTACATGTTCCCCAACTGGGGTCGGAGATTGAACTTGCAACCCAAGTACATGCCCTTGACCAGGAAAGGAACATTCAACCTTTCTGTGCATGGACCAACACTCTAACCACTGAGCTGCCATCCAGGGCTGGTGGTTCATTATTCATCCTGGGTCTCTGAATGACTGTGAAGGGCAGAGATCTGCTACTGGATCTCACTAGTGTAGTCTTGTTTTAAGCCACTGAGATTTGAGTGATCTGTTACAACTCCAACCTGTTTTCACTAACACATATGCTTGATCATGATATAGATGAAAGATCTCTTTGGTGCCATCATTATGGACAGCAAAGATGAGTTGGGGCTTAGTATTATAATTTTGAATATAGAATAAAGTTTATGACATAGTTAGCTATACACATAAATAAGCAGAGAAATAAATAGATGGATAAAAACAATTTTATAGATAATCTACATAAACTAATAATTGGGGTTTTTCAATTTGCCTTTCATTTTCAAATACCTGTAACTTTATTTACTTCTCTAGCCTTGGCCAAATAATTAGCTATATTTAAATGAACTCTGATTAAAAACTAGAATGTATAGTTTAAAAGATTTGTATTTAAATACAATATGTATTTAAATTATTGTGACTGGAATAATCACCTTTTTTACTCATGTCTTCGAAATCTGGGGTTAATGTGTAGGTAGGGCTTTTAACCCCCTCTGATAAAAATGGAATAAACTGAGTTTGTTCTAAATCAAGCATGTCAAACTCAAAGACTAACATGGGCCAAATAAACAAGGTTTAAATTTATGTGGGCCGCAGAAAAACAAAAGCTTCAATTTTCATAGAAACATAGGTTTATTTTAATAGAGACATGCTGAATACAAAGGGCTGAAATGAATGAGTAATCATTAATATAAAATCATAGAACATTTTGGTATTGCCGACAACAATCAAGGCTTAACTACAACAAGACTGCGCACAAAGACCACTAGGGGGTGCACCAAGAAAGCATAAAAAATGCGGAAACAAAGAAACAGGACAAAACTGTCAATGGAGGATATTGAGTTCAGAACCACACTTTTAAGGTCTCTTAAGAACTGTCTAGAAGCCGTCGATAAATGAAGTGAGATCCTCAAGAAATCTAATGAGACCCTCGATGTTATGATAAAAAACCAACTAGAAATTAAGCATACACTGACTGAAATAACGAATACTATACAGACTCCCAACAGCAGACCAGAGGAGCGCAAGAATCAAGGCAAAGATTTGAAATGCGAAGAAGAAAAAACACCCAACCAGAAAAGCAAAATGAAAAAAGAATCCGAAAATATGAAGATAGTGTAAGGAGCCTCTGGGACAGCTTCAAACGTACCAACATCAGAATTATTGGGGTGCCTGAAGATGAGAGAGAGCAAGATATTGAAAACCTATTTGAAGAAATAATGACAGAAAACTTCCCCCACCTGGTGAAAGAAATAGACTTACAGGTCCAGGAAGCGCAGAGAACCCCAAACAAAAGGAACCCAAAGAGGACCACACCAAGACACATCATAATTAAAATGCCAAGAGCAAAAGACAAAGAGAGAATCTTAAAAGCAGCAAGAGAAAGAAACTCAGTTACCTACAAGGGAATACCTATACGACTGTCAGCTGATTTCTCAACAGAAACTTTGCAGGCCAGAAGGGAATGGCAAGAAATATTCAAAGTGATGAATACCAAGAACCTACAACCAAGATTACTTTATCCAGCAAAGCTATCATTCAGAACTGAAGGTCAGATAAAGAGCTTCACAGATAAGGAAAAGCTAAAGGAGTTCATCACCACCAAACCAGTATTATATGAAATGCTGAAAGGTATCCTTTAAGAAGAGGAAGAAGAAGAAAAAGGTAAAGATACAAATTATGAACAACAAACATGCATCTATCAACAAGTGAATCTAAGAATCAAGTGAATAAATAATCTGGTGATCATAATAGAATCAGGGACATAGAAAGGGAATGGACTGACTATTCTTGCGGGGGGAAAGGGGTGTAGGAGATGCGGGAAGAGACTGGACAAATATCGTGCACCTATGGATGAGGACAGTGGGTGGGGAGTGAGGGCGGAGGGTGGGGCAGGAACTGGGAGGAGGGGAGTTATGGGGGGGAAAAAAGAGGAACAAATGTAATAATCTGAACAATAAAGATTTAATTTTTAAAAAAAAGAAAAAAAATCATAGAACATTTTAATAAAAATTAATATTTTTTCTTGAATGTTAACTTACCAGACACTGAATAACTGCACAAATTAATAAGTGTAATGCAAATAAACCTATTTTTCTTGTTCTCCAAAAGCAAAATATTTCCTGTTGCACACACCAAACAAGTCAGTCCAAGACTAATGACATGGCCATTGGCTGCTAAAATATTCGCTGCTAGTATTAGTGGGGAGAAATAATTTGCCTGTGCATAAGGCGCGTAAGGGAAATGAATGCAATACGATTATAGTAATCAGTCATTAGCAAATGTAGTTCGTTATTAATAATTATGTATAACAGGATATTGTAAAAATTAAGTTACAAAATTTTTGTTAAAATGTTTCTTGGTACATACCGTTATATTGGCTGGGCAGCAAAAATATTCGTTGTGGGCTGCGGGCCGTGAGTTTGACATGCTTGTTATAAATGAAACAAGATTTTATTTTATTTTTACTTTTTTTCCCCCCGTTATCAATTCTTTATTTTAGAAAAGCTCACCTGGTACAAAAAACTCTGTTGGCATAAACCAATGAAATTCCAAGTGAAACCCCAAACGAGCAGCCTTCAAGGTGATGAGGAAAGTCAAGTAGACGATGGACACCGTGCCTGTGGGAGAGACGTCATAGCCACTCAGCATCTTTTCATGTTTGCAGATGTTTTACCCGGATTCTCGGCAAAGACGGGACATTATCACCGTCACCGAGTCCCACCACACCGGGTGGGGGCTAAGGCAGGAGCGGGCATGGCGAGTTAGCAGAAGACACAGCGAAAGGATGCAGGAGGCCCAGGAGAGTCCGAGGAAGGGCCTCAGGCATCGCTGAACGCCCGCTGCCCGACACACGCCTGAGCTGAGCTTAGCGGAGGCCACAGACTCCTTCACTTATTTTTTAACCAGAGCTAGCTCTCAAAAGTTATATAAATTGGGTGTTTCATAAAGAACCATTTTATTGTAATATCTGAAAGCAACAAAAATCTATTCTTTCCAAGAGGTGAATAGCAGAGAATGTTAAGTGTTTAAAAAAATATGTTCATGTCAGAAAATATCTCCAAGTTGTCCATATATTTAAAAAAAACAAACAAACCTAGTTGGTTATCACTCTATCTACACAATTTCCTATCTCGCTCTTTTCATTTAACAAAGGACCTTTTGAAAGAACTACATTCAGTGCAAAGTTGGTTAAGACACTTCAGAGGAGCCTGCATAGGAATTGAGAGCGCCAGGGGAACCCGTGGCTGTCCCCACACGGAGCCACCTCGAGGACACGATGTGAAAATTTGGTGTAAAAACAAGTTACTAAGCCTGACCTGTGTGGCTCAGTGGTTGAGCATCGACCTATGAACCAGGAGGTCCTGGTTCAATTCCCGGTCAGGGCACACGCCTGGGTTTCGGGCTCGATCCCCAGTGTGGGGTGTGCAGGAGGCATCTGCTTGGTAATTCTCTAATCATTAATGTTTCTATCTCTCCCTCTCTGAAATCATTAAAAACACATTTAAAAATAAAAACAAAATATATTTTTATTGATTTCAGAGAGAGGAAGGGAGAGGGAAAGAGACAGAAACATCAAGGATGAGAGATTATCATGTGATCCTTGAACTGTGATCGCCCGGCTCACAGATCCACGGTCAACCCCTGCGCCAGGCCGGCCGGGCTCAATGAAAATACATTTTTTAAAAAACAACCCCAGAAGTTATTAATAATGACGGTCACGCTAACAAATATTCTGGGTTGACCTTTGTTAAGTATGACCTTTTAGAAACAATGCACCTTGAAAACCATCTTACACGTGTCCTGCTCACTGGACACACCTGATGGATTCCTGGAGGAAGAGACCCGCCCGCAGGTGGCTCCGGAGACTGACGGCACCAGCCCAGCCTGCGGGCGCACCGGCCACGCTGGCTCCCCCTCCCGCACGCGAGGCCGAGGGATCCGTCAGAGTCAGAGCGCGGGACACGATGGAAATAAAACCCAATGTAAAGATGGCAGCTGGCGAGCGGTGAGCGGCGGCATCCCGGTCGGAGGGAGGGTCAACAGACCACGTGACCGACGGGGGCCGCAGGGACCCCTGCTCACTCTAGTTTGACCTGTGCCCCTGGGGTCAACGGGGTCACGGTCCAAGCACAACTTCCTCTTCCTTCGGGGTCAGAGGGTGGCTCCTCCGCAAAGGCGTGGACCCCACCTCCGGACAACTCGGCCTCCTGGGACATGCGTGGGCAGCCCGGCCACCACCCTGGGCTGAGCGGAGTCCCCGGATGTGAAGCGGGAGCGCAGACACCACCCGCGGGGCTGGGTGGCGGGGTGGCGGCAGGGTAGGCTGAGCGCAGCCCCGCGCTCTGTGTCGGGAAAGGCGGGCCTGGCTGCCTGGCGCTGGCACAGGGGGCCCGGGCCTCCGCTCGGAGGACGCCCCGAGAGGGAGGGGGGAACGAGAGGCCGCAGCCTGCCAGCCCCCTTTGAAACAAGATAGTAAGCGCATCTTTCCTGTTGCCTGGAAGTCTCCGCCAGAACTCAGAGCTAAAGACCCTGGGTGTCGAGAGAACAACGCTCTACCAGCCGTGGGCAAACTACGGCCCGCGGGCCGGATCCGGCCCGTTTGAAATGAATAAAACTAAAAAAAAAAAAAGACCGTACCCTTTTATGTAATGATGTTTACTTTGAATTTATATTAGTTCACACAAACACTCCATCCATGCTTTTGTTCCGGCCCTCCGGTCCAGTTTAAGAACCCATTGTGGCCCTCGAGTCAAAAAGTTTGCCCACCCCTGCTAGCCTCAGCCCAGTAACCAGGAGGTCACTGCTCGACTCCCGTCAGGGCCCAGGTCGGGGTTATGGGCTCCCTCCCCAATGTGGGGCGTGAAGGAAGCAGCTAATCAATGATTCTCGACATTGAGTTTCTATCTCTCTCCCTTCCTCTCTGAAATTAATTTTTAAAAAGAGAGCAAGAACTATCTAAACTAAGCAGTCACACCGTTTACACTGAGCTCGCCATCACACTGGCTCTATACCCACCTCTCGCCCACTGATTACCGCTTCCCTCCCACCGAGAGGGGAAGAGAGGGCATTAGCCAGATCCAGAGGCTCCAAGGGCTCCACACAGGCCTGCAGCAGATCCTGGGGAACGGAAATCCTAGGAAAACCTGGTTATTTTCCCTGGAACCAGGGCTCGCAGAGCTGGGTTTACAGCTCTCCTGACATCAGTTGGCCCTGGCTCAGGGTGAGAGAGCCCCTGTTGGAGCGGACACACATCGGCCAATGGCAGGCACAGCCCTGCCTGCAGGGAGCCAGCTCCGCAGGGCCTGGACCCCAGGGGAAGTCCGAAGGCATCAGCAGGGAAACCACCTGCATCAGAGAGCTGCAGGTGGGAAGTTCCCGTGGGTGAAGCTTCCTCTCGCCAGAGCGGCGGGTGAGGGGAAGAGCATTGGGGTAGCTGCCATGTAGGAACAGCAACACCAGCTTGGTCGGCTTAGACTCGCGTGTCCCATTCCCTCTCCGCTCTCTTCCCCACGCTCATCCTGTAAGAATCAGAAACAGCCTTGAGGACAGGGATGAAAAGATAGGAGCCCAGTAGGTGTCATCAATGGGCAAATTGGACTCCTCTTGCCTACTGTGGGTTTCCAAGCCTCAGTCAGGAGCAAGCTGCAAAGGGGGAAAGTTTTTAATTGGGTAAGAAATAGACAGATTTAGATGAGACTGAACTTTCCAATGTCTGAAAATGAGACTCTCTAATTCCTGAATGTGACTAGAAAACTGTGAGATCTGCCCAAGCTAGTTTCCTGGGGTGGATAAGGAAGATCAGACAGAAAGGGCTCAAGGACAAGGTAAAAATAAGTAATGCAATAAAGTTGCTTCCTGCTGGATCCTACCAATGAAATGCATACGTGGTAACATTTCTGGATCCAGCACAGAAGAGCTACAGTCTTTGGAACTCTTGAGGAGAGAAAATGGACTGATAGTGAAGGCTGGCTCTGTACCCACACTCAGTGTGTGCTCTTTGTACTTACAACCTAACGATGATAAAACAAGAATTCATATGTTCTAAATCTTACAGATGAAGACACTGAGACTCAGTCAATTGCCCAAGGACACAGCTGATGATAACAATGGTTATAGATAACATGTATTGAGTGGTCTCCACCAACGCTGTACTGAGAGATTCACAGGCATTTCTCACTCGGTCCCAACAATACCCTGAGGTAGGTTCTATTATGCCCAAGACAGGAAGTGAAACTCAGGTCTTCTCTGCCTCCTGCTTCACCATCCTGGGCTACCTGGCACTTTAGGAAAACGGAGAAAAGCTTAGTGCAAGAACTTCCCCCTGCTTCAGTGTATCCTCGAGTGAGGAATCGTTCGCACAGGCAGCCTCGGAGCTAAAGAAAATGTGGTCTTGATTTAATGTCCACTCTTCTTTCCACGGCAGGAGCAGATAGTTGCAACAGAATTACAGAACAGAGTAGATTTTACTCACTATCCACTAGCAGTCCCCAGTTATGTGATTCATAGCAATAGTTGCCGGGCTGTTTTAAAAATATTCATTTTCTCTGTTGAAAGCTGTCAGATACAAACTGTTGGGTTGCAGCCTGATGTAAAATTAACTACCAAGCCTACCTCTACTGCCAAGAATAAAAACTTAGAACCATAAAATTGGATGGTTTACTGTGCTATAGTTAACTTTACAGTTAGCATTATTAGTTTTCTTCTAAGGAAGAGCACAATATTAGATGTGGGACATATTGCTCAGTGCCACGCAGTCACAGAGAAACCTATTTGCAGACATTACTGAAACTGCATCAGCTGGAAAGGAGGGACAGATAATTATACACACCGGTACACAGATTACACAAGTCAAAAGAAATGGAGCAGACAGGACAATGACCATCTGGGTTTTCTTAGGCAACACAGAATGTGGTACTTGTAGGTCTTAGCTATGATGGTACTGAAATCTACAAAGACATCCTCAGTCATCACGTCAGCCCTTCATTTTAACTACAAGAGAAGGTTATGTTCTACTCTGTGTCGGTAAGAAATAGATTTTGTTTTCTATTTTCAAGGTTCTGTTTTAATTAAGAAATCCTACTCCATGGATTTCTTAATTTTTAGAAATCAATTTTCTAATTGCTTCTACCCTTTGGCTGAAGTTTTTAGGAAAATGTACTCCATAGCCAACCTCTTTTATTCCTTTGCTATGTTAAGATGTATAAGGGGTTGCCAAAAATAGGTTTACAGCTGTCCATATGGAAAATAATACAATAATTAATAAATAATAATACAAGAATAAACTGTTTTGCGTACTCACAACTATAAACCTACCTTTGTCCACCCCATAGATACATAGATACTTCTGCCATTATGGAATTGGTTTTCAAGGTAGGCAATGGGGGAAGTAAAGTATTATGAAAGGACCTGAAGGAAGCAAGAAACTTATTTCTTCAACACTCTTAACTGCCTGGAGTTTGCTCATATTTATTTCTTTCCTCCTCATGATGATTAATTGTTAAACGACTAAAATAAAATAAAAATTCTGTGTTCTGTCTTTGTGTACAGAAAGCAAAGGAATGCTAGAAGAACTGCATCTGAATCCTCAGCCAGAATCATATCATGGAAAGAGAAAATACACACACACACACACACACACACACACACACACACACAAAACATGTCACAGCACCGTTGGACAAGAAAGGATTCCAGGGTTGGTTAAAAAAGGAGACCTTCAAGAGAGAACTCCAGAGCCCTAGGACCACACACGGGCCAGGTTGGAATGAACAGGGAGAACGTCACACCACAGCAATTACACATACACAATCGAAAAGGCACTTGTTCTTTCTCCCCTTTTGGAGATAGTGTGGATGGATTTGCATTTAGGTAGAGCCGTGGTCGGCAAACCGCGGCTCGCGAGTCACATGCAGCTCTTTGGCCCCTTCAGTGTGGCTCTTCCACAAAATGCCACGTGCGGGCGCACAAGTACAGTGCGATTGAAACTTCGTGGCCCATGCGCAGAAGTTGGTATTTTGTGGAAGAGCCGGTATTTTGTGGAAGAGCCACATGTGGCTCGGGAGCCGTGGTTTGCAAAGCCGCAATTTGCCGACCACTGAGGTAAAGCATCAGGCCACAGTAAGCATACCCAACACAGAAGGTCATAGTACAGTACACAGTATGTTTCTAATTGATTTTCTCTTGAAGGATATATGGCCAGACTAATTCTCCTTCCCGGAGTTCAGCAGAGAATGTCTCAGCATTTATTCTTCTCTGATACTGTGGGCCTATGAAGCCAAACCAAAAAGTTCCCTTAAAATAAGGGGCTAACGTGATTCTACATGACTTGGTGTTTCAAATAGTCTCAAATCAAAGGACAACTAATACCAGGATTGGAAAGTGGATAGAATAAATGGGAGCTGCCTGAGCCGTCACATAAAGAAGTTCCCTCTAAGCAGCCGTTCTCAACCTGGGGGTCAAACGACCCTTTCACAGGGGTCGCCTAAGACCATGGAAAACACATACAGTGGGGCCTTGACTTACGAGTGTCCCGACTAACGAGTTTTTCAAGATACGAGCTGTCTCTCGGCCGATTTTTTGCTTTGAGTTGCAAGCTAAAATTCGGGTTACGAGCCAGCTTCAGATACCCCACCACTAGTTGGCGCAGCGAACGTCACGGTGAACGCCACAACATCAGCCCAGCATCACGCGTCTCACTCGTTCACTTTTTGATTTGACATACAAGTAATTTGAGTTATGAGCTCCATCACGGAACGAATTAAACTCGTAAATCAAGGCCCCACGGTATATAATTACATACTGTTTTTGTGATTAATCACTATGCTTTAATTATGTTCAATTTGTAACAATGAAAATACATCCTGCATATCAGATATTTACATTACGATTCATAACAGTAGCAAAATTACAGTTATGAAGTAGCAACGAAAATAATTTTATGGTTGGGGGTCCCCACAACATGAGGAACTGTATTAAAGGGCCGTGGCATCAGGAAGGTTGAGAACCACTGCTCTAAAGGAAGCCTTTTTTAAGAAGAAAATCTTACCATTTGGACATCGTGGATGGACCTAGAGCAGTGGTCAACAAACTGCAGCCCCTTGAGTGTGGCTCTTCCACAAAATACCACGTGTGGGCGGGCGCACATGTACAGTGCGTTGAAACTTCGTGGCCACACTCAAGGGGCCAAAGAGCCGCAGTTTGCCGACCACTGACCTAGAGAATATGATGAAATAAGTCAGACAAAGAAAGACAAATACCACATGAGTTCACTTATATGTGGAATCTAAAGAACAAAATAAATGAACTAACAAAACGGAAACAGACTCATGGATACAGAGTCTGATGATTGCCAGAGGGGAGGGGGTTGGGGAAACTTAGGTGATAAAGCTGAAGGGATTAAGAAGTACAGATTGGTAGTTACAAAATAGTCACAGGGATGGGAAGTACAGCATAGGGAAAATAGTCAATAATATTGTAATAGCTGTGTATGGTGCCAAGTGGATACTGGAAATACCAGGGGGAACACTGTAAAGTATATGATTGTCTAACCACTATCTGTACACCTGAAACTAATACAGAATAATAATGAATGTAAACTATAATTGAAAAATAAAATTTTAAAACATTAAAGCTTTTTTTAAAAAAAAATTAATAACTCTCCCTAAAGCAAGCCATCAATGGGGAAAGGGAAAAAAAGATTTGTGTACTTTGCCTATATGGAAAGTCTTCTGAAAGCTTCAACAAAATGGCCATGGAATCCTGGATAAACACTGGCAATTTTTAAAGTAATGACTGCTCCTTCCAACCCAATCTCAGAAGCAACAAAGAGTATAGTACTGCAAGGAATAATTCAGCAGTCCATAAAAACAATTCTGCTTTATGAAAGTAGGTGATACTCATGTACCACAAGAAAAAAGGAAACATTCTTTATTTCTGAAGCATTTATGGTTTGTGTGTTAGTATTTATACTAACCTGGATTATTCCCCTGTTTAATTTTAAGTGACAGTGTTATCTAAATTTAGGCTTCTTTTTTTTCTTATGCACGTTCGCTCTTGGATCAACATTAACACTGCGGCACAGAAACACACATGCTGATGATTATATTTTCCTTTCTATGTGTTTCTCCTTTGTTGTGGATTAATGCTTATGATCTTCGTCATGAATGCCAAGTAAATCAAATTTATGTTCACAGAAACATAACAAGAATTTTGGAAATGTTTGTCATCAATCCACATGTTCTGTTTACTTAGATTCATAAAGCTGGAAGGGAATCTCACTAAGTGATTTTAGAAATGGAATTTTAGATGGTCTGATATTATTTACTAATTTTCCAGAAGGGCAGCTTGCCTGAGCAAATAGGTAGTTTCTCTTAGGCCCCTAGAGTTCTAAGTGATAAGATTAAACCCACTTTTGTGTATAAGAATGCACTGTTTTCAGATAAAGGGAACTCTGATGTCACCTTTGTGAAGTTACCAGGCAGACACCACAGAACACCTTAAACAATTCTGGTATCAACAGAGATAGATGACACCAGAATTCCTAAAAGCCTGAAAACATCTACAAAGCATGTAAAAGTAGAACTTTATTGTTTCCTAAGGGTACTAGTGATACAATATGCAACATAAAATATATAATATTCTGAGTGTCTGTTTTTTGCATGGTGGATCTACATGAGATGATCCTGCTAGAAAGTTACTCTTCCAGCATGAAATTCATTTATTTGGTCTCCCCAATTTTGTTTGCTTTAGGAAACTGAAAAAGTTCAGTCATTTGCTCCACCTGCTGCTGCTCAAGTGTCCATATTAAAACATCCCAAATAGGTAGTGGTTCTGATTGTAAAAAAACCTTTCAGAAACTGGACTCTCATAACCTTCTCTTTATACTAGAATGCTTCCCGCATACAAATTTGCTCTTTAGATTACTACCAAACTTAGAATAGCCAGAGTGGACCTCATCATGGCGGCAGAGAGACTTGGTTAATAATAATGAATTGACAATGCATGGCAGGGAGCAAAAAGATGTCTGTAGGAAATAAAGAGAAATACTGGAACTAGGTCATGAGGCATGGTACACAGCAGTGGCTCTCAGACGGTAGCCTGCAGCAGAATCACCTAGAGAACTCCTTAAACAGATTGCTGGACCCACCTCTGGAGTTTCTAATTCAGTAAGTCTGTTGTAATTCAATGCCTGAAAGTCTGCACTTCTGAAAATTTCTCAGTGAGGCTGACCATATTTTGAGAATGACTAGCCATGGTATTTGCTCCTGCAAAGCCCTAACTCCCCAAGACACAGGGACGATCAGTCACTATGACACGCACTGACCACCAGGGGGCAGAAGCTCAATGCGCCCCCAGCTCCCAGGCCCCAGGCCAGCCAAGGTGGGTGCCAGTGGGGGCCCCCACCACCCCACCAGTTGCCCCGTAGATAGGCCCTGATGGCTGGCCAGGCCTAGGGACCCTACCCGTGCATGAATATCGTGCACCGGGCCTCTAGTATATTATATAAAAACAGAAAAATCTTAGAAAAAAGAGTTTGCTTTCAGGTCTCTGAGAAACATTTTTTTACATGTCATAGGATTACCTGCAACCATTCATTTCCCTAATGATGGAGCTAATTGCTCTGATCCAAAAAGACCCCAAAAGGTTACAGCCTAGACTGGAAGGCTATTTCACTAGATATTTACATTTCAAAGAAGGAATAGGCCCAGAACTTGGAGGTGTCTCTTGGTAGTACAAGCCAAGACACACACACATTCTGGCTCCTGGACACGTTTTATTTATAAACCGAAGGGTTGGAGTAAGGATTCATGCCCATTATGTTTCCAAGGAGACCTTTACTGGAGGGGAGAAGGACAGCTGCATCCTTCCCCATTACAAGCAGAGAAAAGTCATTGTCCTGCCTCTCATCTATGGAGTGTCCAGCCACTCAAGTAGGACATCTGGCCTGACTTGCATCACATTGCCTGAGAGGTGGATTCTGGGGCAATGAGGGACTACATGCTTAAGAAATCCCTCTCTTATCCAGAATACTTTGGGTATGCTTTTAAGATAAAATTAATAAAAACTGATATTAAAAACCCAACAGCATCCAACCTTAAATCAGCTTTGCTGTGATTAAGATGTTCAGCATCTCCTGAAAAGAGTCAGAACTGCACCCCATTCATTCTGTAAAAGGAATCCTACAAAAATTATCCAAATGATTTCTATCTGGTGGCAAAAAAGTATCCCCAAATGTTGCAGTTTATTGCCTTTTGAGCCATTAACTAGTTTCTGATCTAACTTAACAATCTCATTCTAACATCCTCTTATTAAATTTCCTATAAATGTCCAAGTTTCTCAAAATGGTCTTGGAATCAGCCTGCCATCCTGCTGGTTTCTTATTTGATGAGTTGAGTGAACGTGTTGATGGGGATTTATATTTGTGCAAGTTCCAATTTTTGAAAATTGTATTTACAGAAGGGTCCAACAACCATCACTCCAACAGAGCCCATAGCAACTGGGTTGGCCCCTGGTCTGTGCTGTTGTTGAATCTCTACTACCTACTCCTAGAAGCTCAATGTCTTCTCTTGACAAAAAAAAGGACTCAGCCTGCTAAGCAAGCAGCAGCATCTCTCTTCTAATATCAATGTGCACTCCACCCTGCTCAAAGTGGGGGGGAAGCTTTGACCCTTATATCTACTCGCTGGCAAAAAGACCTCCTAGAACAGCCGTGGGCAAACTACGGCCCGCGGGCCGGATTCGGCCCGTTTGAAATGAATAAAACTATTGAAAAAAAAGACCGTACCCTTTTATGTAATGATGTTTACTTTGAATTTATATTAGTTCACACAAACACTCCATCCATGCTTTTGTTCTGGCCCTCCGGTCCAGTTTAAGAACCCATTGTGGCCCTCGAGTCAAAAAGTTTGTCCACCCCTGTCCTAGAACTTCTAGGTAGTACAACCCCATGTGCCACTTGACAGTCACACAAAATTCCATCCAACTGTCACCTTCTGGAGTTGTGTAATGTGGGTGGCTCTGGGTGGACCCCACTAGGTCTTATCCAGGGAAGACAGGGAGGATCGTTAACACGTCTTTGTATTTTATCCATACTCTATCAGCTTGTGGTTGTGGAACTACACACTCATCCAGATGAAAAAGAACCTACTCTATCTAGGTCCACATCTGGAATCATATGACTAATGAAGAAAGAGCTAGTGGTTGGCTGCTTAAATGTGAATAATGAGTCGCAGTCTTTTTCATTTTTCTAACTTTTATGCAGAAAGTCCTTCCCTTCTCCGTATAGGTAAATGTATTTATTCACTTCTTGACTCTCAAGCACAGAGGGCCACAAAGGCAGGGCAGGCTCAGCTTTCTACTTGTTCTTTGTCCAAGCACTTAAGCCTCAGAAGCAAATTCTGCTTCTTCCATCCAGCTGTATATATGGTTTGTAGTTTAACATTATCTGGTAGGAATGATTTGCTGAATTGTTGTTGGGTGTGAAGCCACTGAGACCTAGATAATCAACTATCGTCAGAAATGTATCATTGCAACCACGGCGGACTCTATTACACCACACAATGCCAGCTCCATTAAGACCTCAGGAAGTATCTGCCTGTCCCCAACTTCAGGGATACTTTTGTACCTCCAGAGCCACAAACAGGTTTGTATCCCATATACCTCTTTTTCTGAATAGCTTCTAGAATATCAGATAAAAACTTGATGGCCTTTCTGTATGTTTGTGGTTAGCATTTTTTTTAAAACTAATGTCATTTCTTGCTCCATTTTAATATCCATGCCTTTATATTGCTTTCTTCTCTTTTCCTTTAAAATTATATATTATTTTGCTTTCTCTTGTTCTCATTCTCTCTATTACTCCTTCTCTCTCTCTCTCTCTCTCTCTCTCTCTCTCTCTCTCTCTCACACCCACACACACACAAATATCTGTAAACTTAAGATCTTTCTAGAACAAAGCAGGCAGTAGAAGAGAGAAACTGA
Source organism: Myotis nattereri (assembly GCF_964212035.1). Lineage (NCBI taxonomy): Eukaryota > Metazoa > Chordata > Mammalia > Chiroptera > Vespertilionidae > Myotis > Myotis nattereri. Next base: position 65,738,818 of record NC_138079.1, read on the forward strand.
ATTCTTGAAGTCCAGTACTTAGTACTCTAGTCACCTGTTAACTTATACCCTCATGATTCCACACATTATCATCTGTGATCTCCTCCACCCTATATTTTCCAATATTTCTTCCCTACTTTTATCATGAGCACTTAATCAGCATATCTAATATTCAAGAAATGCCATTAAGCCGTTCTTAATATTAGGTCATCCTTTCAATATTGTCAAGAAACTGAGACATATTGGTTAAGGGGAGCTATTTGTTTGCGGGAAGTGGCTTTTTGAATTAGTAGCAAGTAATTTGTATATTCATGTCTATGTGCAGCAAAAGTAAAATTTATTACTGCAGAGTACGTTTCTGATTGTGTTTTAAACTTTCACTGACCACCAGCATCATATGAAGTACCAGAAGCAACAGCATTAGACCTCATTACAGCCCAGAGGGCATGCTGCCAAGAATGGCCATTTTCTTGCTGCTATCTAGCATAATTCTATTTATTTGGCTTACCCTGTCAATTTAGGCTTTATTTGTCATTTCTTATTAGTCATTATTTTTTAAAATCTACATCTATCACCTAAAATTCCCAAGCAAGTCTAGTCATATGAAGAAAAGAAAAATGTAATTTGTAGAAAATATCTGAGTCCCGATTTTGTTATAAATTCTGAGATTTATTTCTGTAATAATGTATCCGGAAAATTTGAATAATAGTCTTTTTATAGGTTTTAATGTTGTAAATTCTAGCTGTTAAACTTTTAGCTTTAATTCTTGTTACATCCATGAATTCAAGGAGTTTGGAAATTATTCCTTAACCTAAAGTCCTTACTAATGCATTTTAATCTCTTGTGTATTGTGATTACTTGGATAAGGGCAAGGACAGGGTGAAGGGTACTCTTTCCTCTGAAAAAGAGGACCAGTGTTGGGCAGTGTTTTACATTTCACGAGTGCTACCTACATATTCGCTGACTGTGAAAGGAAGACATCCCTTCCAGGCCGGCCTCCAGCATCCAGCCTCAGAATGCCTCCCCTGTGCTGCTCCGGATCTAACTTTCCCTGACCCTTGCTCCTGTCAGCTTCCTATCATCTTTGGCTCAATGCAGACACTGTACATGGAAAGCATCACTAGCATCAAACATGGGGAGAGATGGAGAAGCAGCAATCCCTTTTCTTTTATTTAAACTGCATGAAGGCTCACAGGACAATCATATAGGAAGAAACCCTGCAGCTCAAATGGATGGCTGTAGAAGTCCCTACACCAGGGCAATGGTGAAAATTGTGGACTAGAACCCATCCCTCCGCACCCACTCCCAACCTGCTGATAGTCCAAACTCTCTCAAGTTTGAGGGCTGGATCAAAATGTCATGCTTGCCCAGCCGGGTGTAGCTCAGCGGTCGAGCATCGACCCAGGAACCAAGAGGTTGCTGGTTCGATTCCTGGTCAGGGCATATGCCCAGGTTGTGGGCTTGATCCCCAGTGGGGGGTATGCAGGAGGCAGCCAATCAATGATTATCTCTCATCATTGATGTTTCTATCTCTCCCTCTCCCTTCCTCTCTGACATCAATAAAAATATATTTTTTTAAAAAATGTCATGCTTGTCATTGGCTATTTCTAAAAACCCCAGAGAAGTTACAGCCATTTGGATGATACTTCCTTAAGTGACTGAAATCTAGAAACAACTCCCTTCCCCCCCTACACCCCCAGGGGAGTCACACTAAAGCATCAGAAGAATGCATATTCTGGCAGAATTTCCATTCTCCCCTCCTTGCCTCATCTTTATGGCAGTTTCACTGAAAAGCTTCTGGTTACACCTGGCATACAGACCACATGCATTTACCCCACAAAACCCCACTAAAGTGACAAGGAAAGATTTTTTTTAAATGCTTGTATTAGTTTCCTGAAGTTGTTATTTATGGTAGCAAATTACCATAAACTTGGTGACTTAAAATAAATTAATTCTCTCAAAATTCTAGAGGCTAGACATTTGAAATCACTATCACTGGGCAGAAATCAAGATGTCAGCAGGGCGTCTGGAGACTCTAGGAAAGGCCGCTCCTTGCCTTGTCCAGTGTCTGATGATCGCCAGCATTCCTTGGGGGAAAGGTTCATATTTGCTTCTCCTCTCCCATCTGTAGGGAATCTCCCTCTTCAGGCCTGCGGACTGAAGGGTCCCGGGTTCGATTCCGGTCAAGGCATGTACCTTGGTTGTGGGCACATCCCCAATAGGGGGTGTGCAGGAGGCAGCTGATCAATGTTTCTGTCTCATTGATGTTTCTACCTCTCTATCTTTCTCCCTTCCTCTCTGTAAAAAATCAATAAAATATATATTTTTTTAAAAGAATTACCTTTGTGTTGGGGGTTTCCAACATCACCCTCAGGTTTAATGATTCATTAGAAGGACTCACAAGACTAGAAAAGCTGATGTACCCATGGTTATATTTTACTACAATAAAAGGACACAGATTAGAGTAAGCAAAGGGAAAAGCTACATGGAACAAAGTCCAAGAAAAAACAAACATATGTTCCCCTCTATGTGTCCCCTCCCAGGACAGTCACAGAGAGATGCATTTAACTCTCCCAGCAATAACATATGACATATATAAACTACTGCCAACAAGGGGAGCTCACCTGAGCCTTGGTGTCCAGGGTTTTACTAGGGGTCAGTCATGGAGGCAAGCAGGACCTTTATGACTAACCTCAGCTACTCAGGTTTCAGCGTCTCTCCCCAGAGCAAAACCAGGCTTTCATCATAAATCACACTGTTAGCATAAACTATGAGATCACACTGGTATAGTGTGGCCCAAGGCCTCAGGCATACAAAATCAACCGTATCAGGCAGAATATTCCAAGGGCCCAGAATTTATCTTCCAGGAGTCAGCCAAGGGCCAGACCTGAAAAAAGGCCTTCCTGTGAAATGTACAGGGTTTAGGCAACCCAGCTCTGCCACGTTAACTCTTTCATGCTAAACCTGCCTCCAACCTAAAATAAAAAGATAAAGCCCTAACCGGTTTGGTTCAGTGGATAGAGCGTCGGCCTGCAGATTCAAGGGTCCCAGGTTGGATTCCGGTCAAGGGCATGTACCTTGGTTGCGGGCACATCCTCAGTAGGGAGTGTGCAGGAGGCAGCTGATCGATGTTTCTCTCTCATCAATGTTTCTAACTCTCTATCCCTCTCCCTTCCTCTCTGTAAAAATCAATAAAAATATATTTTAAAAAAATAAATAAAATAAAATAAAAAGATAAAGAAAACAGATGTACAAAGCCATAAAGAGATAGAAACAAAGCAAAAGCAGAGAAAACTTCAAATACATGACAAACAATATCCTCGGTGAGAAAAGAATAGATACTGCATTCATAAAATACGAGGAAACCATTCAATGATAAGAGGAAAAAGAAACCATCATAAATCATCCAAAATGAAAATTAAAAAATCAATCAAATGGTTGAACGTTAAAACAGAAAACATCACCAAGAAAGTAAAACAAACAAAAAAAAACAACTACAGAATCAGAAGTAAAGTAAAGAGAGTTTAAAAAGAAAAATCCCTCTAGATTTGATCTGGGATAACCAATGAATAACAGTAGTACTTAAATTAAGAGAACAGGGAGGTTGGTGGGGAGAAATAGTTCAGAAAACTAATACAAGACATTTTCCCAGAACTGAAAGGAAAGAGTCTATATCTGAAAGTCAACAAAGTGACTAGAGCAATAAAAAAATATGCATCATTACAAAACTTCAAAATGCCAGGGATAATGAGAAGATCCTAAAAGCTTCCAGAGAGAGAAAGTCTGCCAATACAAAAGAATGAGAGTGTGAGTGGCATCAAATTGCACAAGAGCAACACTGAACGCTAAAAGACAGTGGAGTAATGCTTCAAAAACCTAAGGAAAAACTATTTTTTCTACTTAAAATTCTGTTCCAAGCAAGTGCGAAGATAAAATTGAGACAGTTTAGACACAAAAGGCTTTTTTTAAAACGAATGTCCCCATGCACCCTTTTACAAGATATGCTTCAGCAAACAAGTCAGTCAAGAAAAAGAAATTCATGCATTCCAGGCTCCAACGAAGTGGCCCCAACAAAGGAGGGTATGAGTGTCAAAGCAAAGTCAGAATGACCCCATATATCACTGTTTCCATTACAACCAGATGGCCATACAACCACTGTTTGCTGCTGGGAGAGAACCAGTTTACACAAATTGGTCACAAAACCTCCTTAAACTCTCAGTAGTGTCCGGATTTGACAATAAGTTAATGGCCACTTTAACTATAAGCCACTGAATCAGACAGCTTAGCTAAATTATGCTATAGTAACAAGTGACCCTAACATCTGAGTGGCTGACAACAACATGAACGGGATTCCCACTCACGTTCATCAGGAGTGTCTCCTCTGCATCTTCATGATAGGATCAAGGCTGAAGGAGCAGCCCCCTTGCTGGGAAATGCCAATTTTGTAGCAGAAGGAAAGGAATGATGGAAGAACCACATTATGGCTCCTAAAGTCCCTTCTCAGAGGTGACACACATCACTTCCATTCACATGGTATTGGCCAAATCTGTCACCGCTGAGTTTAGAATTAAATATCTCCTGTAGTGTGAGACCAGTAAGGAGAGAATCAGTTGGGGTTGGTGGAAATAAATTATTTCTGATTAGTAATTTATTTTACCACAGGTATTTACAATTACTGGTATTTGGTTTTAAAACTCTACATGTTTCATTTTAATCAAAATAAAATTGACTTTAAACAAGCAATTCATGAAAAGCCCTGATTCTTGTCTAGAGAGCGGTCGCTGAGACAGCTGTACACTAAATCATGGCATTATTCCTCAGTGCAGAGCGAATGTTGTGCCAGGGGAGTTAGAAGTAGCACCAGTGCTCTCAGAGAGAACAGTCCAGCCCACTGGGAAAGACTCTACTCCCTTGTTACTTTCCACCTCATAGGCATAAACTTACATCACATCCACGTGGTGATAAATTGTCCTAAGTCGGCTTATTTGTTTGCTCCTTCACTTAGCACAGATGGACAATGAAAATCCAAACTGCCTACGAGGAGCTCCAAATCTTGTTCAGGATACAGATATGAAAATACCGTTAACACAATGGGATGTGTACTATCATGTTTTTAACAAGGTACTTTGTGAGCACTTTGGGTTGACCTTGTTCACTCATCTGTATCTCACTATCCCCCCTCCTGCTGTGGCCTAGTTGAAGTATTTAGAAATATGTGTTAATTTTTAGGTTATATGGCATTTTTATAAAGTAGTTAAATGTCCAAATATTCTACAATGACACACTTTTATTTAAGCCCCACGCTAAATAATCATCTCAGTCTATCTGCCCAGAGCATCTTTCTCTAGATTGACAGCTATTGTATGTAGCACAAAGGAAAAGACAAATAACACAGACACATTATTGTAGAAGACGTCATTTCCCAAAGAAAATCCAATTCCAAGAATTCTGATTAAGGGAACCTACAATTTCACAATTGTAAAAACCCAAATTACCAGCTAACATGTAAACATTTAGTGGCAAGAAAATACAACAACAGCATGGAATGAAAGTATCGAGCATCTTAAATCAAGGCAAAAGGTGAACCAGAAATAGCAGAGTAGAAGAAATCAGACTTACAGTGATGATATCTCCCTTAAGACCTTCCTTATTATTAGTCTGTGCAGTGAGTCACTGAGTGATAATTGGGTTCCTCCTCTAGGTTAAATATTCCTATCTCTGCAATACAGCTCTTCTATCCTTCTCTTAACCTCTATTCAATTCTTGTGATTGACCAAGGCTGGTATTCCTATGAGTCAAGATAAATCTCAGGCACCATCTCCATAATCTGGAGAAGAAAGCACGTCCTTTCTTTTTCCCAAAGCTAGCATAGCCTCAGAGTAGAGAAAGGGAAAAAAAGTATGCAAAAACCTTCTGAGAGCTGTTCCTATTACCCACTGAGAATAGCTCTAAGTCCTTTTTATGCAGCATCTCATCTTATCTTCTCAAGCCACCTATGAAAACTTTTTCATCTACATTTAACAATGAAAAAATTGTGTCCCAGGTAAATTAATATTTTGCCCAAGGTCACATTACTAATAACTGGTAGAGCTAGGATTTGCACCTATGCAGACCTGAGAGCCCATACCCTTCATCGTGTACCATACTGCCTTAATGGCAGCAAATATGGAAGAGAATGTAGTGATGGAAATTGCAGCATAGCAAATATCTTGAATACGTGCCAATGCAACATTCAATCTGCAGATAAATACCAAGGAACGAGTTAGAAACTCCTGTACTATTTTATGTGGAACATCCACCTTTCCTCTCAAACAACGCCAGCTAGAACAACAACTGATCAAATGGGTTGAATAGAGGAAGAAATTAATAAATTGGGTGAATTAACAATCTCAACAAGAACCAATCTAAAATATCTTAAAAGCTGAAATATTTTCAGAGCTAGTATAACAGCTTGATTTATGGTCAACAATTTGTTACGTGTGTGGGGGGGGGGGGGGATTGTATCATACAGTAGATCTCATGCATATCACTACAAGTTCATAATAGTATGAATTTTAAGCAAAAGCATTGTAGGAGATAATAGTGTTACCTCTTAACTGCTAAGTAAAGTGTTTAGTTTTGATACATATCATTTCTGTTCAGGTTGTAATTTGAGCAACACATGCTAGCAAAGTTGAAATATTAACTGTCTTATCTGACTAGTAATAATATTTTGAAGAATCAAGTTTTTATTTATATTTTTAATCTATTATCAATAAGGAAGAAGACATAACAACACAATTATAACTTTGAAAATTCATTTTTAGCAAATATAATCAAGAGATTTGTATTTCAAATATTATATATAATCCAAATTTCTAAACCTGCTTGTATTAATTCTTAAAAGAAAACAAAAGAAAGGAAAAGAGATCAATTTCTAATTTCACAGAACATTAGCGTGTACTTTGAAAGTATTGATTTTGCCTCTGACAGAGTTATTTCATTCCATTAGAAAATTATGGCTTAGAGGTTATTAAAAACATAGCAGAATATTACATGTGCATGACTGAATTTATTACTGAGCTTTCTCAATTCCCTCTAGATTTCCATTTTCCTTTATGTGGACTTCCAGACATGCCATTTTGCAAAATACAAATTTTGATAAGAAATGTTAAGAAGAATTTTCAGAATCATTATTCAGTTCACTGGTATATTTCAAATTATATTATTTGCATATTCTAGAAATTAAAATAAATACAACTGAGAGTTTTTACCTATGTTCATGAATCTATTCATAGAAGTATTCTAACTAGATAGATGGCAAAATTCTTCAATGTTTACCTTGATTAGCAAGTATAAGTATTTCTAAGTTGTTTTTATTTTCCAAAATAAACTAAAAATGGAAACTTTTCTTTTTAGAGGTTGTATTATCCTATCCCAAACATATTACATGGCATTCTTCAGAACAGGAAAAATGGAATAATGAAAGGAAGTCTTGGGAAACTCAGTTATTCTTGGTCTGCTTAAATCTGGAAAAAGAAGAGGCAGGGAGAAGTTAAGAACATCATATGGGATAATTTATGTACATTTTTTAAGCTATATAGCAACTAAACTATTATATGCAAACTAAAAATATTATTTAGTCTGAAATGTTGACATATTTTTCCTTTTTCAGCATCAAAAAAGACAAAGCAAAACTCCTTAGAATTTTAGATCTGAACAGAATCTAAATATTTTAGTCCTTCACAAAAAGTGAAGTGTGTATATATAGTATTGATGCCAGAACTGAAGTTAAGTTTCTATTATTTTACTCACTTTTTACTTCATATACTCATTTTTATATTTCTATATTATATTTCTATATTGTTTCTATATTGGCTCTTTCTTAATATACATATTTCTTTTTTTTCTTTTTTTATAAGATTCTTGTATGTGCCCTGACCTGGGATTGAACCCAAAACATTGGTGTATTGGGACAATGCTCTAACCAACTGAGCTACCTAGTCATGGCCAATACACACATTTCTTCACTGAATATGTAAGTCACTTCCTTGCTGATTTGAACATTTTTATAAAAGTGCAACAAGAAAACATTTAAGGGTTTTTAATGGGAAAATTACATGCCCAATTTATGTTTTTAAAAGGCCTGTCCACTGTATGAAGAATGGATTAGAAGTATGCAAGAGCAGGAGCCAGGAGACATGCAGTATGGAAATGATATAGCTAGGATTAGCATGACAGAGCTGCTTCTGCCTGGTCCTGCTTCTGCAAGGCTGCACTTCACAAAGAGGTTTCTTCTCCTCCATTTATTTCCACCTTGGATTCAATTATTGGCTCAACTTCTCTAACTTTTTAAAAAATGTATTTTATTTATTTCAGAGAGGAAGGGAGAGGGAAAGAGAGATAGAAACATCAATGATGAGAGAGAATCATTGATCAGCTGCCTCCTGTAGTCCCTCCCACCCCAACTGGGCATCAAGCCCACAATCCTGGCAGGTGCCCTGACTGGGAATTGAACTCTGACCTCCTGGTTTATAGGTTGATGCTCAACCACTGAGCAATACCAGCTGGGCTCAACTTCTCTAACTTTCTTTGGGAAAGTAGTTGCATTATTAGGAACTGTCCTCTGTTTACAACATGTTGACTAGAACAAAGTCACCTTTGATTCCTAATATATTTTGAGAGAAGATATACTAACAATTAAACACTAAACATTAATATGTCTTTTGTTTTTATTTTGTAAGAAGAATGAAAAATAATGTGAAAGTAAGAAAATAAACAACTTGATTTAAAAATGGGCCAAAAAACTTAACAGACACTTTATACCAAAGAAGATATACAAACAAAAAGATGTCCCATATTACAGGTCAGCAGGGAAATGCAAATTAAAATAATGAGCACCACTGCATCTAATAGAATGGCCAAAATCCAGAACTCTGATAACACCAAATGCTGGTGAGGATGTGGTGCAATAGGAACGCTCATATGTTTCTAGTGAGAATGTAAAACACCACTTTGGAAGACAGCCTGGTTATTTCTTATAAAACTAAACATACTTTTACCATATGATCCAGCAACCATACTCCTCAGTATTTATCCAAAGGAGTTGAAAACTATGTCCACACAAAGGACTGCATGCAAATGTTTGTAGGAGCTTTATTCATAATTGCCAAAACTTGGAAGGAACCAAGATGTCCTTGCGGTATATTTAGACAATGGAATATTACTTAGTGCTGAGAGAGAAAGAGATAGAAAGAGAGAAAAGAGAGCAAGAGCTATTGAGCCATAAAAAAGACATGGAGAAAACTTAAATGTATATTATTAAGTGAAAGAAAACAATCTGAGAAGACTACATACTGTATGATATAAACTATATGACATTCTAGAAAAGGCAAAACTATGGAGGCAATAAAAATATCAATGATTACGGTGGTAGGGTGATGTAGAGAATAGGCAGAAAACAGAGGACTTTTAGGGCAGTAAATATCCCTATATGACATTATGATGATGGATATATGACATTATATATTTGTCCAAACCTATGTAATGTACTACACCAACAATGAACCCTAAGGTAAACTATGAATTTGGGTGATTATGATGTGTCAATGTAGGTTCATCCTTAGTAAAAAATATACCACTCTGGTGAATGGTATTGCTAATGAGGAAGCTATGCATGTGTGGGCAGGGGGTACATGGGAAATCTCTGCATGTTTCTCTCAATTTTGTTGTAAACCTAAAACTACTCTTAAAAATAAAGTCTTTAATAAAAACTAGTAATAATAAAAGGCTGTAATAATTACTAGTTTTTAATGAAAACCAGTAATAATAAAAGACTGTAAAAACTAGTAATAATAAAAGGCTTAGAAACCTCTAAGCTTATGTGTCCCCTTGTGTTGCCTCAAGTGTTTTGTTGTGTTTTTTTTACTTTTAATTTCTTTATTAAGGTATTACATATGTCTCCTTAGCTCCCCATCCCCCCCACTCATACCCTCACCCCCCTGTTGTCTATGTCCATTGGTTAGGCTTATATGCATGCATACAAGTCCTTTGATTGATCTCTCCCCCTTATGCCCACCCTCCCCTACCTTCCCTCTGAGGTTTGATGTTCTGATTGATGATTCTCTATCTCTGGATCTGTTTTTGTTCATCAGTTTATGTTGTTCATTATATTCCATGAATGAGTGAGATCACGTGATATTTATCTTTCTGTGACTGGCTTATATCACTTAGCATAATGCTCTCCAGTTCCATCCATGCTGTTGCAAATGGTAAGAACTCTTTTTTTAACGCAGTGTAGTATTCCATTGTGTAGATGTACCACCATTTTTTAATCCACTCATCTGCTGATGGGCACTTAGGCTGTTTCCAAATCTTACCTATGGTGAATTGTGCTGCTATGAACATAGGGGTGCATATATCCTTTCTGATTGGTGTTTCTAGTTTCTTGGGATATATTCCTGGAAGTGGGATCACTGGGTCAAATGGGAGTTCCATTTTTAGTTTTTTGAGGAAACTCCATACTGTTTTCCACAGTGGCTGCACCGGTCTGCATCCCCACCAGCAGTGCACGAGGGTTCCTTTTTCTCCGCATCCTCTCCAGCAAGTCATTCGTTGATTTGTTGATGATAGCCATTCTGACAGGTGTGAGATGGTACCACATTGTTGTTTTGATTTGCATCTCTCGGATGATTAGTGACTTTGAGCATGTTTTCATATGTCTCTTGGACTTCCTTCTGGCTTCTTTCGAAAAGTATCTATTTAGGTCCGTTGCCCATTTTTTGATTGGGTTGTTTATCTTCCTTTTGTTAAGTTGTATGAGTTCCCTAGGGGAATCCTGTTCCAGGGGTTCCCAAAGGTGTGGACAGAGTCGGCGAAGACTATCCACCCTCTTCCTACGGTGGAGTCCTATCCATCCCGAGAGTGGGCTTACCTAGGGGTTGCTGTTCGGGTGCCAGATGCTGGGGTCCAACCCCAGCAGGTCCAGAGGTCCCCAAAGGTGTGGATGGAGTCGGCGAAGAAGGAATGACATGGAGACAGCGTTCAGTTGGTCAGCAGCCTAGACAGGATCTCTAGCCAAGTTCTGGTCAGGATCTCCAGCGAAGTTCTGGTTAGGATCTCCAGCCAGGTTCTGTGTCCATGTTCTCTTGCTAGGTTCTCCAGGTTCTCCAGCCAGGTTCTGTAGCCATGTTCCCTCACTAGGTTCTTCAGCCAGGTTCTGTCCAGGTTCTCCAGCCAGGTTCAGTCACCAGGTTCTAGTCAGGTTCTCTTGCCATGTTCTATCCAAGTTCTGTAGCCAGGTTCTGTCTCTAGGTTCTTCAGCCAGGTTCTCTCGCTAGGTTCTGTCTCTAGGTTCTGTGTCCAGTTTCTGTCCAGGATCTTTTGCCATGTTCTCTCGCTAGGTTCTGTCTCTAGGTTCTGTGGCCAGTTTCTGTCCAGGATCTTTTGCCATGTTCTCTCCAGCGAAGTTCTTCTGTCTCTAGGTTCTGTGTAGGTTCTGTGTCTAGGTTCTGTGTCTAGGTTCTGTGTTCTAAGTTCTGTCTCTGCCTCAAGTGTTTTTGTACCCAAATATAAAGCAAACTATTGGGAACCAGAAGATAACAACCCCTCCTGACTTTTATCTTCAAAAACTTAAACTCATTAAAGGATTACTGGGGTCATTCCAGAAAAAGAGACCAGGCAGGTAGGGGCTTTGAGATCGGAGAGAAAAAAGTAAGTGCTTCTCTTGAAAAGTTGAGGATCCATAGCTAATGTCCACACAAATGTACCCACACACTCTCTCCCCAAAAGATGACAAGCCCTCTGATGTGTCTTAAAGGTAGAACCTATGGAAGAGTGATGGGCATAGAATACTAAGAATCATATCAAAGGACACCTTGGGGAAAGACCTTGTGTGCAGTCTTGGAACAGAAGCGACAATGCTGCTATGTGACTTAGGAAATAAGCAGACAAAACTAAAGATTGATGAACCTAATGTTCCAACTGTGGAAGACCCTTAAAACCTTTGGGTGATCAGGGTGTTGGGGAACGAGCCTTAGTAATGAATGAGATTGAATTTCTTGGCAATCTACCAGGATAAAAGCTTGTAGAATAAATACTAAATTTTTATAATAACAACAATTAGTAGAAAAATTTCCTATATTTATGCTTTCCTTTTTCAGCCCAAGTTTAGATGATCAGACAGAACTCTTCCAGAAAACCACTAATCAATGTTATCAATTTAAGAAAGGTCTTCTATAAAACCATCAAGATATTTGATGCAGTGGTCACAGTAGAAATATGCCTTGTGTATACAATGAAGAAAATAAAGTATAATAAATTGCTCTCAGTTACACATAAAAATCCAATCACTTTTTCTCACTCACCGTGGAACAAAATGTAAAAGGAAAAAATATGTAAAAATGACAAGCCCTGGCCGGTTTGGCTCAGTGGATAGAGCATCGGCCTGCTAACTGAAAGGTCCCAGGTTCGATTCCGGCAAGGACACATGCCTGGGTTGTGGGCTTGATCCCCAGTGGGGGACTTGCAGGAGGCAGCTGATCCATGATTCTCTCTCATCATGGATGTTTCTATCTCTCTCTCCCTCTTCCTTCCTCTCTGAAATCAATAAAAATATATATTTTTAAAAAATGTCAGGCCTCCACTTCTAAAAGCATCTTGTGAATAGTTCCATGGTAAAGATATAATGTACACTTACTAAACAAAGAAGAGTCACCCTAAATGAATGTAGTTAACCCACAATGCAACTAATGTTCAAGTATGATTGAACATACTATGATTCAAGTATGTTTTCCTCCTTTTGAATATAGAACTTAAGAAGTCTCCTGGGTCAATCTCATTGAAATATAATGTTAGGAGCAGAGAAGTTTAAAGTGTTTTAAGAGTGTTCAAATGTTTTACAGATTTACTTTTATTTAAAAAAAAACCAAAACTTTAAATATCCACTCTCTCTTATACTTCCTGGATCTCTCTTCCATTTTCTCACATCTATTACTTCCTGTTTTTACTTAAAATTTTTTCACTTGAGTAAACTTTAAGATGTAAACACAAAGCTTTGAAAAATATTTTTCTTTTTATACAATAAGGCAACTTCACCCCAGGTGGGCTGCCCAAACCCACTTCCTTCACCCCCAACCCCCCCACAGTGAAGAAATTCTCCCACAACTTTACCTTGAATTGCTCCTTCATTGAAAGAAGAGTACATGTGGGTTTAACATATTTTAAGTTCCCTCAAAAAGGAAGCCTATGTATCTGTGATGAATTAATGCTTATATATGCCATCTCCGGCTTCCACAGAACCACTAGCCCAATCTCACAAATTCCAACGTCACAGAGCATTTCCCTTGACTTGATAACAACCACTTCTTAGGGAAAATTGCAACACACAATTATACCGTAAGTTAGACTGATGGATAACCATGGACTGTCCCTGGAAAGACAATAAAAGAACATTCCTAACTCCATGCAGATGACTCTAGGCTTGATAAGAACTATAAAGGTATATATGAGGAGGACAGAAATCCCCTAAGTTTTAGGATTGGATATTTTTTTACAACTTTGAATACTAATTAGCCTCTGAAAGCCTAGTGAGGTGGACTCCTTGGCAGGATAATTGCAGTCACCAAAAGAAAGAGTGTAAAAAGTATTCATTGCTTAAAATGGTGCGGTTGTCCTCAGAAACTGCATTGATCACAAAGCAGTAGAGAATGGAGAACACAAATTAAACTAGTAACCAAAACACATGCCCCAGTATGACTGTAATTAAGACCCTAAGGGTCTTCTCTGATTTCCAATCTGTAGAATGGGCATAATATCTCCAAATCCTTCTATCTCACAGGCACATGACAAAATAGATATACAGATATATGCAAGGCTTTGTTGTTATTCACACTGAAGGCTCAGGTCCACTCTTTAGTTCATTAGTAATTGGTTTAGGTCGCAAACAGGTTATTTCTTTTTTTCTTTTTTCTCTTTTAATCCTTACCTGAGGATATTTTTTTCTATTGATTTTTAGAGAGACAGAGAGGGAGGAAAAGAAGGAGAGAGGGATGGATGAAGGGAGAAGGAAAAGAGAGAAATACCAATGTGAGAAACACATTGATTTGGCGGCCTTCTGCACACATCCCAACCTGGGCCAGGATGGGGCCTGCAATCCAGGTACATGCCCTTGACCAGAAATTGAGCCTAGAGCCTTTGGTCCATGGGCCAGCACTCCAATCACCAAGCCAAACCAGCCAGGGCACAAACAGGTTATTTTTTGAGTTATTAAAGAAATCATACGAGGCATTCAAACCCTATCCTTGATTAAAAGATATGTTTTTATTAACTTCAGAGAGGAAGGGAGAGGGAGAGAGATAGAAACATCAATGATGAGAGAGAATCATTGATTGCTGCCTCCTACATGCCCCACACTTGGGGATCAAGCCCACAACCTGGGCATGTGCCCTGACCAGGAATCGAACCATGACCTCCTGGTTCATCGGGCAATGCTCAACCACTGATCCATGCTGGCTGGGCTTCAGTGACCTCTTTACACACATTTTACCAACTAGAATCATAAAATCACATTGTCTTTCATTTTCAACTCCAATTATATAGAAATCTACCCTGAAACCTTTCATTGGGATGTAATCAGATTTCAAGAAGTGTATATGTGTAAGTATTTCCTAGCTCAGTCTCTAAAAGGGCCTAGATTCAATGACACATCAGTAGCAATGAGCATATCTGGCACCCGTATCTTGATTTCTAAATACTATTCTTCACTCAAAGGGACAGAGCTCTTGGGAGAAATGGTTGATTCAGAGACTAGAGTAGAAAAAAATACAAGATAAACTTAGAACATCTTGTTATTTCAGAAAGTAAGAAGTGCTCAAAAATATAATAAAAAATTACAACAGTTTGAGCATTAAAATAAGTAATATAATCAGCAGATTATAATCCATTGAATAAAATAAGAATAGGATTTCATGCTGAAAAAAAAAAGAAGAAAGGGAGGGAGAGAAGGGAAGGAAAAAAACTTTTTGACAATGGAATGCCAACTATTAACAGAAAAAAAAAATAGTGTTAGAAAAATCCCAAATCTTTTAAACATAGTAATAATAATAGTAGCAATAATTGATGGGTGCATTTCTGAGAAAGCTAGGAAAAGCCAGGTCTCTTCCTTTCTCCCTGGATTTAGAAGAGGAAGCATGCAATCCTGGGAGTAGTTGGAAGTCATATTGAAACATTTTATGGTGTCTCAACAGCCTTTTCAGCTCTCAATCTTGAGATAAAGGTGAAAACAAAAAGATAGAATAGAAAAATGGACACTCGATGCCTTTTTTTGAGTTGGTGAATCAAACCAACCTTAAGTCTGCCCTAACTTAGGACTTCCAGTCACATAAATCATTAAATTGGCTGTATTCCTTACCTCTCAGTCTTCTAACTTCAAGCAAAGCACACTTACTGGTACAGACTTGTGATCTCAAAGTTTAAGTATGTCTTTTTACAAATTTCATTTCTATGGCATAATTCAATATACTCATTCTAAGATGTAGTCAAAACCACTACATAGACATTAGATTTTTCAAGCCTCAGTCTCATCATTTGTTAGATGGTTTTGAATATAATAAAAAACAACCACAAGTCCATGGAAATACAAAATGCAAATACTAAAACTGCCATAAGTCTCTGAGTTGAGATGACCTAGTAAATGACAGCAAAAGTGGCTGTGCCAAAATATGATTCTAAGTAGTGTCCCTAAATCCCAGTAACATAGACCAAGATTTTTTTCCCTTCCTTTTTCCCCACTGAAGATTCTCCTACAGAAATACATACCAAAACTATACCTACATGTGGATTTAAAGTTGAAAGGAGGTCATTCCAGAGGGGTGTAGGGGTGTGTGTATGTGTGTGTGTTGCTTTAGTGTGGAAGAGAAACAGGAAGTACATCAGTGGCATTCAGATATTGTCCAACAGTTAGAATCTGCTCTGAAATGACCTCACAATTTCACCTCCCATGTTTTTTCTTCTTTTTATCTCTCATCTTTTTTTTTAATATATATCTTATTGATTTTTTACAGAGAGGAAGGGAGAGAGATAGTTAGAAACATCGATGAGAGAGAAACATCAATCAGCTGCCCCTTGCACACCCCCTACTGAGGATGTGCCTGCAATCAAGGTACATACTTGACCGGAATCGAACCTGGGACCCTTCAGTCTGCAGGCTCTATCCACTGAGCCAAACCAGCTGGGGCTATCTCTCATCTCTTATTCTTCTTTACTGTATATTCTTTTTTCCCTTAATCTATGATGCTCTTTGAATTATTTCACAGTTTTCATAATTTACCTTGAAGATTTTGGTCCTTGGAGCACATGGATTCTTTCAGTGCCAATTAATAAATATGTCATCAGCACAAATTATCCTTCTTGGCTTAATAAAAAGAGAATAGAATGTGAGAATGATCTAACTGAGAATTAAGAATCATTAAAGAATGGAAGAACAGCTGAAACCGGTTTGGCTCAGTGGATGGAGCGTCGGCTTGCGGACTGAGGGGTCCCGGGTTCGATTCCGGTCAAGGGCATGTGCCTGGGTTGCGGGCACATCCCCATTGGGAGATGTGCAGGAGGCAGCTGATCGATGTTTCTCTCTCATCGATGTTTCTGGCTTTCTATCTCTCTCCCTTCCTCTCTGTAAAAAAATCAATAAAAAAATATATTATAAAAAAAAAAAAAGAATGGAAGAACAAATAAATCATGAAAATTATTTATATGTCCAGCCTATAATCCTGACTCAGATAATCTGTTGCTAAAATAAGGATAAATTAATTCATTGTATAAATTTAATTAGCAAGAGATATATCTCAAAAAAGGAAGGAAGGAAGGAAGATGGATAGATGGCAGGTAAGCCTTCACATTTTAAAAACACATTTTTCTATCAATACCAAAAAAGAGAAAATTCTTACCCACATTCTTTTGATTAGCTTATTCTGTTAAAACAAACATTGCAGGCCATGCTTTGAACAACTTTAAGTGAAAAGCTTCTCTAGATAAAGAAATTAACCCCAAAACAAGAATTTGCTGGCTTTTATATTTATTTTTGTCTTTCTCCCTTAGTCTTTTTTTTTTTTTACAATTACATTAAATTTTATTACTTTCTTAGTACAACAGGATAGTTTTAATATTTTTCACCACAGATGGTTTTTTCATTTTATTTTTTAATTAAATGTATTGGGGTAACATGGGTTAATAAGTTATATGAGTTTCAAGCATACAGTTCTATGATGTTGCATTGTATGCCCCTCTTTGTCTTTAAAAGCTCTTATTTCTAAACTCAGCTCAAAAGAAACTAAAGAACAATTAAAAATCTATCTCATTGTATGTTTAGTAAAATATGTTGAATTATGTTCAAGCAAAACATAACTTCACATTTTTAATACAAACTTTATGATTTCAAGTATCATGGAAAATGTCCATTTGATTTCATTAAACTCAATAAAAATATATGGAGGTCCCAAATACTTCAAGTACTCTGCTACACTGAATGCCTAGTATATTTACTTTTATTATCAGATCTCTGAAATAACAGAATTGACGATTAAACAAATCAACATAGCCTTTGGTTTTCTCATCTATAAAACAAGGTAGCTAGGGTAAGATTGTTTCTTTGCTAAAAAAAAATAAAACAAACAAACAAAAAACCACTGCAATTTACATTTGTGTCTTCTCATTTTCAGGTAAGCAATGATACTGCTACAGCCTGCAATGTGGATGGTAAATATCACACATATTTTATGAATTCTGAAAAATAAGGGTGTCAGCAGTGGCATAGTTTTGAATCTTCCAAACACCCTCCAAAAAAAATGAAAGAGGGGGGAGGGAGAGGAAAAGGGAGAGAGAAAGGAAGGGTGAGTGGGCAACTAAATAGCAAAACCCAAACAACTGACAATACTTACAGCAAAAGTAGATGACCAGATGTTCCCATAAAGCCCAAAAGGAAAGCATGTGAGGACGCGTCCCCAACATCCACAAGAGACATGCATGTTACTAGCATCTGGGTGGGGAGGAGTAGGAGGTAGTAACAGAGAAGATGGGGAATCTGGGAATGGGAAAGTCCTCTGAAAAGCCAATAAACATTCATTGGAAAGCATTGCAGCCCAATTTGAGAATGGAGGCTTAATCTAAAACAAGTGAGAGAAAGAAGTGTCTGGTAAACTGAAGAGACAGATCTTTTGAACTTTCAGAAGTGATCAGCTGGAGCTGTCATCCAAGGAAGAGCCCCCCTGGTAAGAAACTGCTGTGAGTAGATCAAATTGGGCAAGATAGTGACAATATAGTATCACATCAATTTTAAAATATAGGAATAAACCAATCCTGATGATCTAGAATGCAACATGGAATTTCCTTTTGCCTTGCTCCTCGGGCCCAGCTTCTGTAAATTGGTAATAATAGAATTTCACCTGCCTTATAAATAGCACTTTTTGAGATGGATAAAAAGTTATCTCTAACAGTGGTGTGCCACAGAATTAGGAAACAAACAAATCAAATAAAAAAAAAACTCTAATTTTTTCATTGTTGGGTGAAATGTGGTAGGTTTTTTTCTGCCAAGTATCAACCTACAAAAACAACAGGCTTGAGTCTGAAGTTCTTAAAGCAAGAATTTTGATGAAACTGAATTACTATTGATAGTTTAGATATATTTACTGAATTTTCCTGCCAACTCTAAGGAATACCCAATGCTGTCGATGACTAATAAATTCTAGCTTGATTTTTCTCCCATAAGTAAAACCTCAGGAAATACAGTTCAAATGCTAGCAAAAACAAATTATATGTGTTTCTAAATTATCTGAATCTCTGACCTTGTTTATATCTCCTTTATAAATTAATCAAATATTGAGGTAAATGCCTACCTAATGTAGCCTAAATACAATGCCACACCTTTCTCGTTACTCTCACTAACTTCCTTTACTTGCTTTTAGGAATATAAAACAAACAAACAAAAATAACCGAGAAAACAATCTCCAATAATTTTATTTTCCTGAGTTGAAAAGAAGCTGGATGGCATTAAAGAATTAAATGTAACAAGAGAAAAAGTGAAAACCTGTTAAGGATTTGGTATCATGTGCCTGATTTGGGCTGCAGAGTACTATTTTAGCTTAATTTGCTCATCCTGGCTTTCAACACTGAGGAAAGCAAGCTGAAGAAAGATCAGATTCTTTAATTCTCTTTGGACCAGCTTTAGGCAAGCAATTTTAATATAGCCCCAGTGGGAGAATAGAAATTATTTTCCTGGGCCTGTGATTATGAAATCAAATTTGGAATAAATGCAAACTAACCGTATTAAAAAGTATAGCTTTGAAATGAAAGTGTGCTTCTATGAAATGAAAGTGTGCTTATTTTTTAAGCACTGTTTGCAACCTAATGGGATCTACTGGAGCAAATTTTAAGCAGTAAGTTTGAAATAGCACTTTATTTGCAGAAATGCATTTCATGCAAATTTTCAAAACTACAATCAAAGGAAAGCACATCAGACTTATTAAATTATCTGCATGATAGCTAGAACAAGGAAACCCTGGGAATGAATTTCATTCCTTCTACTTCTCACCATCTCATATCCTTTCCTTTCACTCTTATTGACAAGCTCTCAAAACCCCACTGTTCCTGCTCTGTAGGGTGGTAATTGCCATATGAAGCAGAACTTATGATTTAAATAGAAGAGGCCTTACAAATGCCAGGGCCAAGCTTAGAGTGTGGCAGCGGCCAGCATCATGCAATTTTTTTTTATTTTTTATTTTTTAAAATGTATCTTTATTGTTGGGAGTGTTACAGATGTTCCCCATTTTGCCCCATTTTGCCCCCTCCACCCTGTTCCCACCCCCACCCATTTTTGCCCAGTGGCTTTTCTCTATCTCAGAGCCAGAAATTCCCATAGCTTCCACTCTTTGACCAAGGAAGTAGAGACTCTTGCCTAATTGCCAATACTACATAAGAGAAATAGCATAGCCAGATTTAAGTGGAAGGGAAAAGAATAAACATTAATGGGAGACTGGGAAACCCAAGCTAATTAAAGTAGAAATTCATCTCCAGTATACTTGTATGGGTGAAGATAAGCAGATATAGGGTAAACTGGAACCTTGGTGAATAAGTAGCATGGTAGGTAATGGTTGCTCACTTATTGGGAAAAATAAATCTTCCTACTGGAGGAGAAATCCAAAGTCTTAAGGCAAAGCAGATTCAGGAGATGCAAGGAGAGCCAGGCACCAATCAGAGATAGGGCAGAGGAGTTTTGCCCCGGGCATCTTAAAGGCACCATGCAGCCTCCTGGTTGAAGAAATGTATATATAATCAGCTTTGTATTCCAATATTTGGAGATCACGACATGGAAGTGAAGTGGAATTGTACAGTGGGCTGGCACCAATAGTCTGTACCTTAAGAGAGAAAATAGGACTAGTGATTTAAGATAAAAGAATTATCCATAGTGAGTTGACGGTGGAGTGTGAAGAGGCGATATCATCAGCAATATATATATTAAAGAAAGAAGGACAGAGGACGTAGCTATGAAGACCAGGAGTAGGCACTGAGCAGGAAAGGGGCAAGAGAAGGATTTGGGGATGAAAAAAAGAAGTCAGAACAGTGTAGATAATGAAAGGAAAGAAAGAATTTCAAGAAAAAAAAAATGTGTAGGCAACAGTGTCAACAGCCAGAGAGAAAGGAGTGGAATAAGGACTATTAAATGATGCTAGGCAGAGCAACGTGGAAGCATTGATGAACATTCACTATGTAGGCTCAGTCGAATAGTAGGATAGACTGTGTGAGAAGAATAAACATGAAACATAAGTCACTCAGTGGCCATTAAAGGAAGTAGAGAATCAAATGATTGTTCAAGGAAGGAGCAATGTCAAGTGAAGATTTGTCTTAAGGAAGAGAAGACTAAAGATAAAGTAGATCTATCTCCTCCTCTGGCTCTGAAGATGGTGAAAATGAGCATATGTGGGCAAGAAGTGTTTTGGCCAAAGATCCCTCCAGAAAAAGAACAGGGGGGAAATTAACTCCACCTCTGAAGTAACAGATGTTGGCTTCTCTTCTAGACAGATTTGTTCAGAAATGAAGGCTGATTCTCCAAATACTCCCCACCCCACCCCACCCTCACCCTGGAGACACTATTTGCTTTCTAGCAGTTTCCCACCCACAGAGTTTCACCCTTTCCTGCACAAAGCCAGGTGGTAAGACCCATTCCCTTTCCTGTTTTCAGCTGAATCATCTATTTGCCTCTAAATCAGGGATTCTTAACTCCTGCACTATCGTCACATGGAACCCAATAATTTTTGGTGGGGGTGGAGGTGGGGTGGGGTTAGGGGTTCCCCTGCACTATGGAATGATTGGTGGCATCCCTGGCCTCTCCCCCATTAGATGTCAGTATCATGCTCTCCTACAGTCCTAACAATAAAAAATATCTCCAGATATTGCCAAATGTTCTTCCAAGGCAAATACCTTACCCCACATCGAGCATCACTGCTGTAGACCCTTCCGTTCCCCTGAGTCTCCCTAAAAGCCAATATAGACACTCTCTCCCACCCTGCTTCTCTCATACTGCCTGTTTCTGAAACAAATGAATGGCACTTTTTCCTTTTCAACAATATATCACTGCAGGTAAAAACTGGAAAAGCTTGACAAATATAATCCAGACAAAATTTCAGTTTCAAGAATGCTAACAACGTGGCCATACCCCCAGATTCCAAAGAAGCATGAAGGTAATGAGAGCTGAAATTTCCATGCCCCTTTTCTGGGCTTTTTCTTACTTAAACGTGGGATATGGCTGCATCCAGTTAGGGGAGACTGGATCCCAAACCCATCTCTTGATTCATAGTCCTGCTGAATACAGACATAGGTTGCACAGCCAATCTGGTAGGTTGGCTTCTTTATTTCATTGTCAGGTTTTGGCTCCATGGTCATGCCTTTTTCCCAAAAATCAGTGAAGTTCGTGTGCAGCTTGTTCTTATTCTGCAGGGCCCCTCACACCTATCCTTGAAATAGACAGATTTGCCCAGATTTCAGTACGTCATTTACTGACCTTGTACCATAGAGACTTAGGGTTCCAAGCCTGAGACCTTAACCTTCTCCCGACCCGGCCACTCCGATGGGGAATAGCACCTCCCATTCCACCCCAACGCTCCCTCCTTGTCTGCCAGGCTGCCTCGCAGGAACCTGCACTCACTCCTTTAATCCTCGAGGTGATACAGCCCTCTTCCTAGTCCCATTCTTCCTTGCACTTTTTATTTGCCTAAAACATCTTTTTATTAGGTTATTAAGACTAGTTTGAGATGTTAGACTTCAAAAAATTCTTCTCACAATCCAAGCAGCACTGTGGATCTTTAACTCATCTGAAGGCAAGAGATGACAAATATACCGTGAGTCCAATAAATTATTAATAAACTAGAGGCCCAATGCATAAAATTTGTGCAAGGGCCTCGGCCCTCGCAGCCCCAACTTTGTCTGGAAGGTTAGCATATTACTAATTATTAATTTTATTATTACAGATTTCTGATGGATTACACTAGCTTTACCTACTTTCAAAAGCCTCTCTGAGTCATTCTTCATGTCCTTTAACTCATCCCTCTGAAAAAGTGGTACTTTACCAACCCACGTCATTTACACAGGTAGCAAAACTAACTAGTAATTTCCTTGATCTCCTGATCAGCAATGGCATTAAAAGCCCTTGCTTCTAAACTGACTGTCTTTTTCTTTTTGAAAATGTAAATGCGTATCTCTTTGGAATCCTCTCTTTAAATGGCTTAATTGGTTAAAATATAAAGTGAAATCGATTGGCCCTACCAAAAGGAAATAAGTATGATCTCAGTCTCTTCCTCATGTTTCTATCATCTTGAGGATGGTTTAATATTTATCAAAAGCAGTCTCTCCTTAGCAACACTCTCCAATTGGCTCTCACTTGGTTCCATCAACATGCCTGTAAATATTTTGTTTTCAGCCCTCTGCCCTCACATAAGTATCCAGAAGGATAAATGCCCTATTTTCCAGCCACTCGCTGGCTAATTCATTTAGTATCTGCTCCAAAACATAAGCAGACACTTTCCCAAAGGCTTTCTTTGAAAATCCTTTCCAAATCCTACCATTTCTCCTCTCAAAGTGTATAGCCCAACACAGCCACTATTTTAGCATGTGCCTAACTTGCTTTTTTTAAAAAAAAAAAAAAGGGGGGGAAAAAGAAAAGAAAAAAGAAGAAAAGGCCAAAAAATGTCAATACAAGAGTCTAGGAAATCCACCATTTTACCAATGACTGAGAATGCACACATACAATGAGCCTACCCCTCCCTTGAGTGAAGACTCTTAAGAATTTGAAGAATGTACACACTAAACTGATATACTCATGCCATGGATAAAATTGACAGGAGAGGCTTTAGATTATTTCATTCCCTAGCCTACAAGATAAAAAAATTACCATTTCCAACCATTGTATTTGCTCCATTATTGAAAACTCAATAAATAACAGTAACTATAACTCTTGGTTTGTACCCAAACTTTTCATTTAACTGACCTAGGAAGGTTTATTAAAATTCCATTTGGTGTTATAATTTAAAAACAAGTGAGATAACACCTCTAAGAATACATATACATCCACTTTTTTGAGTCACTTGGAAGGATTATAGAAATAAATGAAATTCACAATAAAAACAGTTCAAGTGAGAATTGAACTGTGGGTGTGTGGGGAGTAAGTAGAAGAGAGCAAGTGATAAATCGGGAAAGGAGAAAGGCATCTCTTTTTAGGCCCAGAAAATAACAGAGGAAACTGGGGAAGAGTATAGGAAGGGTTTTCTCCTACTTCTTTCCTCCCACAGGAAATCACTAATACTTTCTGAGAAAAGGGATAAGCTGTCCAGTTTTTACCCATTAGTGAAATAGCAATTTCTAGACTTAAGCATATTAGTGAGCACTGCCCTTTATAACAGCTCCAGAAATTTCTGCTTAGAAAGAAAATACTCAAGAGTAATCCCCATGCCCTAACCGGTTTGGCTCAGTGGATAGAGCGTCGGCCTGTGGACTGGAGGGTCCCAGGGTCCCAGGTTCGATTCCGGTCAAGGGCATGTACCTTGGTTGCGGGCACATCCCCAGTAGGAGTGTGCAAGAGGCAGCTGATCGATGTTTCTCTCTTATTGATATTTCTAACTCTCTATCCCTCTCCCCTCCTCTCTGTAATAAATCAATAAAATATATTTTTTTAAAAAAGAGTAATCCCCATTGTTTCTAAAGTAGACTCACCCTATTTTAAATGCAACTCCAAAAATGTGACTTCTAAAGAACAGCAAGCAGATTAATATAGAGAATTCTGAGACCCTGCTAAAAACACTCCAGTGCAATGGAATCTTTATCCAGAACTAACGGTAGCAAAATGGACAGCATGCAGAAATGCATGCTTTTTCAAGAGCGTTTTGAACTTAAATATGTAACACACCAACCTTTTTGAGAACCTTTGGTAGAATCCACTGAGTGAAGCTATTCAGTGCTTCCATTTTCCCCTTTTACCCTCTTCTGAATGTGACCACTAGAAATGGATCCAGCTCATAACAGATCTGTTCTGGCAACCTTAATCCTGAGCTACAATTTAAAAATCCAGGTCACTTTCCATGGAGGAAGAGGCTGGGATATCTCCTTCCACCCTTTCTTCCTTCATACAGGGCCTTACTCCCTGGGCTATCTCCAGAATTAGCCTGGAAACCCAATGATCAGAGCAGACAGACATAGATTTGATGTGGTAAAACCCCAGATTGACTCCCCTTCCATCTCTAATTGAACGACTTCCCCTAACTCATTTTCCCTAGGTCAGCCGTGGGCAAACTACGGCCTGCTGGCTGGATCCGGCCCGTTTGAAATGAATAAAACTAAAAAAAAAAGACCGTACCCTTTTATGTAATGATGTTTACTTTGAATTTATATTAGTTCACACAAACACTCCATCCATGCTTTCGTTCCGGCCCTCCGGTCCAGTTTAAGAACCCACTGTGGCTCTCGAGTCAAAAAGTTTGCCCACCCCTGCCCTAGATCATGATGAAAAAACATTGAGATCTCTAGTCCAATCACCACTTCTAAGTCAAAGGAGGAAATAATGGCATTAAAAGTCAAAAGCTATTTACAGAGCTTCTGATCTCATCTGCCCTCGAGTAGTATGTGATTCTCTATGTACAATAGTTCTGTTTTTCATAATGACGTCAAAGAAGCAGGTTCTGATCTGTTTGACTATTTTGGAATTATTATATAATCTTTTATCATTATTTAGGGATCTCTTCCTACATTTAAATATGCAAAAACAATAGAGAAATTACATTTTTGACTCCCATGAAATAGCACATATTCAATACAATATCACGCTGAAATTTAGGAATGGGTGTGTTAGTTTCCACATGTGTGTGTTGTAGCCTTAATGAAAACACCCCTACGTGATTAAAAAGAATATCTAATTTTTGTTACCATTTTGTATGCAAGGCTCTAGGATCTCTTTCCTGTTTCTGTTTTAGGATCTCTACTCCCCACACTTGCTAACTCAGCTTGCATCATTTTTCTCATGTGCGTGGGGTATGAGTCCTACCAGGTTAGCATTCTGACTGCTAGAAGACTAATCACTATGTAACACATCCATATGTTTCTTGCCTCATAATTAAGATCCATATTTTTGAGATCCATGGAATCTCAAGACCCTTCAAATGCCAAGTAACGTTAAATATCACTGTGCTCTTCTTCCCAGTGTTAAGGGCTGAATTGTGTTCCCCCAAATTTATTATGTTTGAGTCCTAAGCCCCAGTGCCTGTATTTGTGACTATATTTGGAGATAGGATTCTTACAGAGGTAATTGGTTAAAATGAGGTCATTAAGGTGAGCCCTAATTCATATGACTAATGTTTTTATAAGGAGAGGACATGTGGACACTGACACGTACAGAGGAAAGACGATGTGAAGACACAGAGAGATGACCATCCACAAGCCAAGAACAGAGGCCTAGAGCAGGTCCTTTCCTCGCGGCCCTCAGAAGGAACCAATCCTGCAGACACCCTCATCGGACTTTTAGTCTCCAGACCTGTGAGAAAATAAAGCTCTGTTGCTTAAGCCACTGTGAGAAAATAAATATCTGTTGCTTAAGCCACTCAGTCTGTGGTACTTTGTTAAGGCAGCCCTAACAAACAATGCGCTTACCAAAGGGGGAGAGTGCAGGAAGTTTAAGATGCCAAAAAGAACAGATTGTAAAACAGTAGGAAATGGGGAAGTTCATTACGATGACAAGTGGGAGCCAACAGGTTACATAAGAGTACAACTGTTATGCACTCCCCATAAAGGAAAGGATTAATTTTAGCTCCTGCTGGACCATGCAAAAAGTGTTGATTAAAAAAAATTACCTCTCCTATCCCAGGTTTTCAAAAAAAACATAGACCACTGAGACATATGAAGATAGAAAATAGCAAAGAAAAACCTGCCATCTTGGAAGTATATTAGTGTATTGAGTTAAAATAAGTAGTCCTAATATTAGAATACATAAGGTACAACACAAAGATGTAAGCCTTTCATGTTACACAGTAGCAAATTCTAGGATTCCTTTATAATGCTGAAAAAAAGTCTCACTTACTGGCTTACTCACTAGAAAATGGTAGTAAAAACATTCCTTAAGATAATTGTAGCACAGTGTTCTTAAGCTAATTGTAGCACAGTGCAATTTAGGTTGGTAAGAAATAGATTGCAGTTAAATTTATAGAATCATTGATAATGGATTTTTCCCAATATAATTCTTTAATACCTATAAATTTCCTTCTAATAAACACTGATACATAAATGGCAAATTGAAACAAGTCATTAAGCAGTTGTGGCCCGCTGTTTACTCACTGTAAAATAGAAAATATATGGGTTATAAAAACAAATATTTGAAATAACAAGATTGAACTTTTTATCTTCCCAGATAGAAGCCATCAGAAATGTCACAAGCGAAGAGCATACAGTATGTAAGTCTTTATTTTTGCTCTGATCATCCTCACTACATCATCCTACTCACAAAGGTAGAGAAATGCATCATATAATGTTTCACAAAAGAGAAAGCCTTTTTCTGTCTTTCATGTCATAGAGAAGGTTCAACTCTCTCCACTGCACATTGTGCTTTTGTCTTAAACGTTAACCCTCCCCTTGGTCTTCTATCCATGAGCCAGAATATTGAGTTGATTACCCTGCAAGCACACTGTTTGCCAAGGTTTACCATTATTTTTCATTAGTTTCAATTCTACAGGGAAGGAGGTAGAGCCCATATAGATGATGGATGGGGTTAAGGCCCAAGGACTAACACAGTTGTATAAGAAGCTACTGCTGGGTGATCTATGGACACATTGGAGTAATACATGCTAAAAATGAGGAGGCAGCATGGAGCAGTTGGCAGGACCACATGCAGCCTAAATTACATCATTCATTTAATAGGTCTAACATATGGCAGCTATTAGATCTCCACAACAAATGTAAGACTAACCAACATTCTGATCAAAAAGGAGCTTCCATTCTTAATTTTTTTATAAAGGGCCTCCGTCCAAGTTGCTGCCAATTCCAACACAATAATCACATATATTTCTAAATGTAATAATAATATGGACTTTGACAAGAAATTAACAGTTCCACAGGATAATATACAAAGCGTTAAATGTTCTTGTTTTTGTCTTTTACAAATTTTTAAAGGAGCTGTGTAGGGATCCAATTGGGTAATTAATGATTTTAAGTAGTAACTGAATTCTGTAATATATATCAGCTCATAATTATTTTCAGAACACAAGATACAAATGCTCTATGTTGAAGTTGACCTTTGTTTAAAGCAGGTGAAACATATCTTCAATTATGTCATTTTACAATTAATCTCATTTTTTGTGTTGCAAAAAACATAGGAGAAAGCTCCAGTGATGTTTTGGAGACCTAATTTTGCCCTTGTTCTACACAATTTTCAAAGAGTTGCCCTAATCAGGAAAAAAGAGAGAGAGCAAATGAGCAAGATACAACCACTTTCACTGCATAATCTTTGAAAATGATTTTCATCATACTTATATGTAAAAAACACTCCTCTACCAGCTCTTCTGGTGAGCTACCTTAAAATTCCAGGCCCTCTGGGAACATCCCAGAAGGGAAAGTGCTAGGATTGATAGATACAAAACAACTTTGCACCAAGATACGAACAGGAGCCCAGAAGTTAGTTCATTCCTCATTGCCCACCTCTGAAGTCTATGCTCCATCTATGTCATTCCCGGGCATGACCCACAGTGCAAGTCTCCCTTAACTCTATAATTCCATCCAGCTGACTTCCCCCTCCCATCCTACTTCCCTTTTACCAATCGTCTCTAAAGCTTTATAATGCACCCTACAGAATATCATTCTTCTTCCCAGAAACATCCAACATTTTAAACTTTTTTAAGGATGTCATTTCTCTACCCAATATCCATTTACCTTTTTCCAAATGGCATTACCCCCATTTTTCTCTGGGAAACCAACTTCTTCCCCATTCTGTCCAAGTGCTTATAGTAGAGTTAACTCAACTCCTCTCTCCAGGGGTGTGCTAGAAGTAAAGGGTAATCCATCAGACAACTATATTCTACCATATAAAACCATATAGTACCATCTGCTCTTTGTGGTAATGATGAGGTTAGAATGGACATGTGAACCTATCAGAGCCAATGGGATACAAGGAGCTATTCTGGAACTACTTAAAAACTCTGTCTTATTGGTCATAACCTGGAAGGCTGTAGACCTGGAGTATTGGTAGACATATTTCCAATATCTGAAACCTATATTAAACCTAAGATTGAAGCCACAGTGAATGATACAGAGCCAAGAGATGGTGTAAGACCACTATGAGATCTCTATATTACCATGTACTGCTTATGTTACTATTTAATTATCTCGGGAGTGGAATTGTTTATTCCTTGAGATCAAGTTCTGGGATGTTTCTTAGTACCTTCAACCATGCATAATCTAATTCTATACTTGCTCTACCAAAAGAGGTAAATATAACAAATTTAATAAATAACATGTACATATCTGCTCTGCATTCCATTCACACCTCTAATTGAGATTAAACCGGAGAGATGTAAAGTGTTCTTCCTCAGTGTACCTCCCACAATGTGAGCCTCTCACCACCCTGCATGTGATCCCAGAATTTAAAGAAACTTCTTTTATATACGTTTATTGATTTCAGAGAGAGGAAGGGTAAGAGGGAGAGAGGAAGAGAGAGAGGAAGGGAGAGGGAGAAAGAGAAACATCACTGTGAGAGAGAAACATCAACAGGCTGTGTCCTGCACCCTCCCCACACTGGCCAGGGCTGAAAAATCTTACAAAAATACAATACTGTCACTGAACACAAGGCACCTACTTTATATAGAAAATTTAAGAAAGTTTCAACTGGAAATTTAATAAAGTTTCAGGGTAACTTTCACTGTGAAAATTTGCCTTAAGTGTTGATTTTATGACCTAATCCCTGAATTATATGTGGCTCTCTTTTGTATGACAAGCTAGTGCAGATGATGATCAGACAAAATTCAGAGGAGAGACTGACGTGATTCAAAGGGCTGTGGCAGGAACTTGATTTGACAGTCCTGGATATCACACTTGTCTACTTCTCAGAACCTGAATTCTTTGTGTCCAGAAGCTCACTTGAAATGCCCAAAGTGCTGTTCCTATGAAAACAATTCCTCTTTACCTCACTGAGAGAGAGCTAAGGATATCTGACCATCACTGATTGTCCTGAGTCCATGGGGTGGGGTAGGGTGGCCCACAGAGAATTTCCAATATACATATGAGAATGTGTTCTTTGTGTTCTTATTAAAAAAAAAATTGTCCTTTGTAGCAAGCCTTTAAGCTTCTCTGAGCCTTATTGTTCTGCCCAGGGGAGGTGATGAGTAAGAACACAAGAACCTGAAGGTGCCAGTGCCTGGTATCAGAGTGAGACGAGCGGTATCAGGGCCTCAAACAGAGTTTGATCTTGAGGTTCATCAAGGCAGCTGGCCACCAACAGCCTCACACAGATGCCTGTTTCCTAGCATGGTATGTAAGCACAAAACACTCTTATATCATACTAGTAGAAGGAGAAGCGAGAGAGCTATCTGACCAGAAAGGGCTATGAAGGCAGCTCAATGTAAAGAACAGAGAGGATGTGGAGGCCCACAGTTAGGACAGGTGTGCGAAGATTCGGTCTGGAGACGCCAGTATGAGAAACTGTCTGCAGTTTCAAGGCCCTTGGTACATGGGAATACAGGCATCGCACAGCCATTCCTCTTGCTGCACTCAGGCCTCAGGGCTTAGAGACCCTCTTTGAGGCTCAACTGGTTCCCCTTCTCACTCTCCAACCCCAGAAATCTTGCTCTAATTGTGGGGGAAGCCCTGTTCTCTTCCTCCTGCTTCTTCTAAATATTTTAGCCATACTCCAAATACTCTTAGTTCCCTGAGGACTTCAGGTTTTGGAACACAACTCTGGAGAGGATCTTCCTACACTGTCACTTCCCTTCCCTGAGGTGCTGAGCTCAGACCTGACCATCTGCTCCAATGGAGACAGGAGAGAAGTGCCAAAAGAAATATAATAATTAATCTCAAAGATATTATTCAATCATAGTCTCCTCCTGAATTAAATAGTTGCATCCCTGCAAAGAAAATGTGCTCTACACTCAGGTATTACTCCTCACCCTCCCCTTCCACATTTTGCCATGAGGAAACTGAGGCCCAGAGAGCTGAAGTGTTCACAGTTACTTCAAACGTATAGAGCAGTAGTTAAGAACATAAACTGAATCAGCTACCAGAGTTAAATCCTGGCTCCACTACCTACTAGTTATGTGCCCTTAGCCAAGTTGCTTCATCTCCATGGCCTCTATCTTTTCCTCTATAAAATGAGTACCGTATCTGCCTCACTGAGGTGTGGTGATGAAACGTGAGAGTATTAAGAGCCTTAAGCAGTCGCTAGCACATAGTGAATGTTCTATATGTTATTGGTTTTTATCTGTCCAAAAACATGAGCCAACTATTAGCAAAGCTGGAACAAAAATTGAGTTTTCCAAATTCCTAGCTGGTGCTCGCTCCACTCATTGGGCCATCAACACAGTGCCTGGACAATAGTAAACAGTCAATATATGTTTACTAGAGGCCCAGTGCACAAAAATTTGTGCACTGGAGGGGGGGGGCCCTCAGCCTGGCCTGTGCCCTCTCACAGTCTGGGACCCCTCGGGGGATGACCACCTGCTGGCTTAGGCCTGCTCCCTGGGGGATTGGGCCTAAAATGGCAATAAGACATCCCTCTGGCAGCCTGGCAGCCCTCAGGGGATGTCCACTTGCCAGCAGGGAGCAGACCTAAGCTGCAGTCAGACATCCTTAGCACTGCTGAGGAGGCAGGAGAGGCTCCCACCACCACCGCTGTACTGGCAGCCGTCAGCCTGGCTTGTGGCTGAGCAGAGCTCCCCCATGTGGGAGCGCACTGACCACCAGAGGGCAGCTCCTGCATTGAGCATCTGCCCCCTGGTGGTCAGTGTGTGTCATAGTGACCAGTCATTCCCAGTCTTTCTGCTGTTAGGGTCAGTTTTCATATTACCCTTTTACTAAATAGGATAGAGGCCTGGTGCACGGGTGGGGGCCAGCTGGTTTGCCCTGAAGGGTGTCCCAGATCAGGGTGGGGGTCCCGCTTGGGTGCCTGGCCAGCTTGGGTGAGGAGCTGATGGCTGTTTGCAGCTGGTCACACCCCCTTCAGGGTGGGGGTCTCCACTGGGGTGCCTGGCCAGCCTGGATGAGGGGCTGATGGCTGTTTTCAGGCTGGCCACACCCCCTTTAGGATGGGGGTCCCCACTGGGGTGCCTGGCCAGTCTGGGTGAGGGGCTGAGGGCCGTTTTCAGGCTGGCTGGCGATGTAAGCTCCCAGCCTCTCCTCTTTTTCTTTTTTTTTTTATTCTGGGATTTATTTACCTTCTATAATTGAAACTTTGTTGCTCGCTCCAGCTCTAAGGCCATGGCCTGCTGAAAGCAGGTATCTGGGGTTTGTTTAGCTTCTATAATTAAAACTTTGTTGCTTTCGGAGCTTAGAGCTGGGCCGCGGCAGGCAGGGAACCTTGGCTTCCTCCATCACTGGAGCAAGCAAGCTTCCTGCTCGCTTCAGCTGCGTGGCTGCCAGCCGCCATCTTGGTTGGCAGTTAGTTTGCATATTGTCCTGATTAGCCAATAGGAAGCATAGCGAAGGTATGGTCAATTACCCTTTTGTCTTTATTAGATAGGATTGGAAAAGTACAGAGGTGTCCACAGGGCAGAAACTCACATGTGTAGGAAATTCAGTGACAATAATGGTGAATCAAGTAGATCCTTGCTAAAATAATTATTTACTTAGGAAAACATTCAGAATAGATTTCTAAATATTCCACAAATTTGGTACCAATGGCGTTAAATATACATACACATAACTTATGTATAAAACAATGTGGAAATTTTATGCATCAAAATGTTAACACTATGGCTGGCCTGTGTTACTCAGTGGTTGAGCATTGACCCATGAACCAGGAGATCACAGTTTGATTCCTGGTCAGGACACATGCCCCAGTTACAGGCTTAATCCTCATTAGGGGGCATGCAAGCGGCAGCTGATCAATGATTCTCTCTCATCATTGATGTTTCCATCTTTATCCCTCTCCTTTCCTCTCTGAAATCAATAAAAAAAATTTTAAATGTTAACATTATAGTATACTAGTATAATTTGGAGTAGCTTTTGTTGTTTTCCTTTGGGCTTTTTTTTCATTTTCAAGTGTTCTGCAGGGAGAATGCATTTTTTTTTTTTAATTAAAAGAAACAAAGAAACAATTTTATTTTAAGGTGGATGGACCTAATTTAAAGACAACTTGAATACAAATGGAAAAATTATTGGTATTATCCTTTTTCAGTAATTCTTCATAATTTCCCAGTTTTATAATGCAATTTTTATTGAATTCAATGTGAATAACTCAAGATTATAAAAGTAATTACATGTAGGTTCAATTACAATGACTAATTGTCCCACTTCTGACACCTGGTGGAAGTGAAGTTCAGGTGGTTGGGCCTCAATGGACTGTAAGTGCTATCACCCGTACATGCTTCACCCATATTCCCCACTACATATATTAACATTAGGCGAAGATGGGTGAAGCATTTATGGAACTTGCTATGCTCTCTTTGCAAATTTTCTGTACATATTAAATTAATCCAAAACACAAAGTGCATTTAAAAAGTTAACATATTTAAACAAAGTTGGCTTATGACATAAAAATTCAGCGATTGAAACAGAAAAAAAAAAAAAAAAAGCATCCACAGATATTCTTTTGAAGACAGCAAAATTGGTGGCAGTGATTACCTATACCAGTGATGGCGAACCTATGATACACGTGTCAGAGGTGACATGCGAACTCATTTTTTTTGGTTGATTTTTCTTTGTTAAATGGCATTTAAATATATAAAATAAATATCAAAAATATAAGTCTTTGTTTTACTATGGTTGTAAATATCAAAAATTTCTATATGTGACACGGCACCAGAGTTGTTAGGGTTTTTCAAAATGCTGACACGCCAAGCTCAAAAGGCTTGCCATCACTGACCTATATATACATTTGTAAAAAAAACAAAACAATAACACTTAGATTAATAACAGTACTCTAGAAGGCACTTAGATTACATTTTATTTTTGTAAATGTGTCTAAGTCACCAATGAGAGTAAACTGCCCTGATCTTTCAAATGCCTTCAACCAGAACTTGGAGGTGAAGAATGTGAAACTGCTTTCATATTTGGTTACTTTTCCTCTCCTTTTTAATTACAGATTAAGAAGTGGGTTGGTGAATCACTGCAAAATATTATTCAGATTCAACAACTCTTTGATTTTCTTTGAGTACTTGCCATGTCACAGTAAAATTCCAAACACTACAAAATTTGCTCTAATTTATTCAGTGCTTTGAACAAATGTAAGATTAATTATCCCAATGGCTGTTTCTTCCTCTGTATTTATCAACAAAGGCATTCCTACCACTAAACCTGTGATTTAAAAGCTTAAAATGATTATGTGGAATTGCCCTAGCTAAATTTTTTTAAGGGGGGAGGGGGTCTCCTTTCTGAGACACATTCCTATCTAATGGACATTAACTATTTTAATTTCCTTAGGTTATTTTCCTTAATATTATAAAATGGGATCTATTGTCTCAAATGGTTCATGCTAAAAAGTGACTTAGATTTATACAGACTTCTCACTTGTGTAGTTAGAACTCTGCACATGTTTGGTGTAAGGGAGAGGGTTTGTAGTCAGATAACAGGCAGAATATCATAGACATGGAGTACAGGAATGTCAGGTGCCACAGCCCTGGGACAGCTTTGCCGGCCAGCCAAACTTCTCTGACTGAGGCAGAATGGTCACCCTCTTTCTAGAGTCATCCAGTGCCAGAAGGAAAAGAGAGGCCATTGATCCTCCATTCCAAGGTTTTCTGCGCTTTTGAACACACAATGCACAAATCTTCTTAAAACCACTCATGTAGGAAGCTCACCAGGAAAAGTGTAATCCTTGTCTCATTCCCTCTGAGGAGAACACCCCACAGTTCTCATACCCATCTTTCCCTGATCCTAAAATCAGAACCTATTCTGGTGTTTAAAGTGGCATATTTACCAAATAATGCCCCGGTGCACGGATTCGTGCACATTGAAAGGAAATTAATTAGAAGGTGGCCGGCAGGGTGGGACTGGGCAGAACTAGGCGGGACTGGGCGAGACGGGCAAGACATGCCCTGGAGCCAACCTTCCATGGTCCCTCCCCAGCAGGCCACGCCTGGGGCGGCGCCTCAGCTCGAAGGGCATCTGCAGAGTGAGCGGGGTCCCTCTGGCACTTGGGGTCCCTTGGCCTGGCCTGCAGGAATCAGGTCAAAACTGACTCTCTGACATCCCCCGAGGGGTCCCAGATTGCGAGAGGGTGGTTCTCAGGTGACACAACCTGGAATCAGGCTCCCTCCTCTGGTTCCAGGGTGTATCACCCGAGAACCGCCGCTGCCAAGTCACCACAGCTCAGCAGCTCCTGCATTGAGCATCTGCCCTGGTTGGTCAGTGCGTGTCATACCTACCGGCCAGTTGGACAGTCACTTAGCCTTTTATATATATATATACTAGAGGCCCGGTGCACAAAAATTTGTGCACTCAGAGGGTCCCTCAGCCCGGCCTGTGCCCTCTCACAGTCTGGGACCCCTCAGGGGATGTCCACCTGCTTGCTTAGGCTCTCTCCCCGAAAGATCAGGCCTAAGCTGGCAGTCAGACATCACTCTGGCAGCCCGGGAGCCCTTGGGGGATGTCCACTTGCCAGCGGGAAGCAGGCCTAAGCTGCAGTCGGACATCCTTAGAGCTGCTGAGGAGGCAGGAGAGGCTCCCACCACCACTGCTGTGCTGGCAGCCATCAGTCTGGCTTGTGGCTGAGCAGAGCTCCCCCTGTGGGAGCACACTGACCACCAGAGGGCAGCTCCTGCATTGAGTGTCTGCCCTCTGGTGGTCAGTGTGTGTCATAGTAACCAGTCATTCCCAGTCATTCTGTTGTTAGGGTCAATTTGCATATTACCCTTTTATTATATAGGACTAGAAGCCTGGTGCATGAATTCATGCATGGGTGGGGTCCATTGGCCTGGCCCAGCATCGGGGCCAATTGGGGCCGTCTCGCCCAGTCGTCCCTCCTGCAGGAGGTTGGCCAGCCAGGGGAAGGGACCACAGGAGGTTCACTTTCCATGGGAAGTTGTCTGTGGGAGTGCACTGACCACCAGGGGGCAGCTCCTGCATTGAGCGTGTGCCCCCTGGTGGTCAGTGTGCATCATAGCGACTGGTCGACTGGTCGTTTGGTCAACCAATTGTAATGGTCACTTAGGCATTTATATATATAGATAGATGTAATGAAAAGAAGGTGAAGCTATAAGACAATATGATATTGAAAAACTAAGCATCACTTCTTCCCTAATAGCCTGCTTCTCTTACCAATCCACAGATGTCCTCCTACTTGCCCTCCTTCACCTCCTCCTGTCTCATTTGAAACATCTGAAGACCCCTGCCCCCCGCCTCTTCTTATGCCTATTCCCAAATGTGAGTTCCAGTCATCCCATCTCAGACTGAATAATCTCTGAGATGTTCCCAAGTGTTCAGTTCTACTTGCCTGGTGTTACCTTCTGAGAGAAGCTTTTACTTCAGTTCCTGGCAGTTGTCTCCTTCTGTTTTCTATCATCTGTTTCTTTCTATACCCTCCTAACATTCCTTTCCTCACAGTAATCATGCATTTAAATTACTGAATTTCGTGAGGTAAAGTCTATGTGACCAACCCTCATGCCAACACCCTTAGGGCCGTTCTAGAGGAACACTTAGATTTTAGGCTAAGCATGCAAGGAGGCTGTGAGCTAGATTATTTTAGCAGAGGCACACCTGGGGCATCTGAGACTTCAGTGCAGTTCCAGGCTCTGTGTGCAATGTCTCTGCTCCCCACTTTCTATCCTTTCCAGAATCTTTGGGAAGAACTACCTCTGAACTGTGCATAGGGCCTTTCACTCCAGGCTTTAAGATTCTTCAGTTCAAAAATAGCCACTGCCACTACTTAGCGTCCTACAGGACTGAGGTC
This sequence comes from Myotis nattereri, assembly GCF_964212035.1. Classification (NCBI taxonomy): domain Eukaryota; kingdom Metazoa; phylum Chordata; class Mammalia; order Chiroptera; family Vespertilionidae; genus Myotis; species Myotis nattereri. Next base: position 65,775,386 of record NC_138079.1, read on the forward strand.
CACTATCTCTTTCTTCCGTTTGTTGACAGCCTTCTTCCCAGTTTACAGCTCTCACCATCTCCCAGCTTCCCACTTGCCTGACCGCTCTGCTCCGCCTCTGCCTCTAAAGTATCACTTAAGAATTTACTAGATACAAGTTATATTATCTATTCTCCTGAAATAACATCTGGTGTTTCAAATCTAGCTGTGATGCAAGATGACAATATGAACTTCATTTTGTTGTGGGTATGAATATGAATAAAAGTGCTTATAAGCAAAACTCAAGAATAACCTATTCATAGAAAGTTAATGCCTTTATTATACTAAAGAACTCTTCATAATAACGTAGAAGTCATTCAAAGGGGATCTAAGAATTGGAATTTAGGAACTAATTGTGTCGTGGCATCTGGACTGCATACATCAGTCAGCAAAACTAGAGAGAAATGTTGAAAGAGAGAATCATGACCTCCAACGTCTTTCCTCTGTTTATCATCTAAGAAACAGCTTCTCAGCTAACCGTACAGAATCAATACTAACTAATGTGGTGAGTTTCTGCAACTCTCTGAGACAGGCCAGTAAGGCAGGACAAGTGGAATAGGGAAACTGAGGCAGATACTTAAATAGTGGTTGAGTGTTGACCGATGAACCAGGAGATCTCTGTTGGATTCCTGATCAGGGCACATGCCTGCATTGGGCTCAGGGGCATGCAGGAGGCAACTGATCAATGATTCTCTCTCATCACTGATGTTTCTATCTCTTTCTCCCTTCTTCTCTGAAATCAATAAAAAATATATATTAAAAAAAAGAAGACGAGAAAATGTGCTGGTTTGCAAAAATAAGACTACTAGAATCCTAGAATAGAGTAAATTACGCTATTGCCACCCTCCAATTCATTACAGGTCCAGTTGCCCCTCATTATCGCTGGACTTGGAGTCCATGGTCCAGTAAGGCAGAAAATAAACTGTCTTCAGAAACAGAGATCAGGGTTCTTTGCTTACTTCCCTTTCTCTAATCGCCCTACATAACACGCTTATATGAACACGTGATATGGAGCAGCCCTGGGAACATAAGAGAAATTAAACTGATAGACATGTTTTTTTAAGGAAAGGTACTTTATTATACTTGACTTGCCATTTCCTGACCAACATACAAATACTCTCACTGCATTCTAACAGGGTTTTTGGTGTTCTGGATACTGAGATTTTAGAGGCTTAAGTTGCCTTGGCTGAATTTATACCTAAGCTTTAAAGATGAAGTCTCTTGTGAGTTGAACCACAGGATTGTGGAGATAAAAGGAAACTTCATGATCATTTAAATCTAAAGTGGGTGAAAATAGCAAAGACATTTCAAGTTATAGGCTTTGGGGCTATGGGTGCTGCAAGTGCTGCCACAGCTGCTGCAGTTCGGTGTGTATGTAGAAACAGGCAATCCAAGCACAGTGCTGGACCTGGAAACCCTTTACTCAGTATCACTGCAGACTGTCTTACAAAAGTTAAAACTAATAAATATGCAATCTAGCATAATTTATAACAAACTATTGTTATTGCTTAAGAGATCAATCTGGAAATTAGTAATTTCAGCAGAGAATAGAGCAAATTTAAATGTATGCTACCCACTCATTCTGTCTACTTTATGACGTTCTAATCAGTGTCTCACTTTTATTTTAACTGAAATGCACACCTTGCTGTATAATTTTAAATGGCTAAGCTAGTTAAAGGAATACTTTGATTGTTGCTAACTCTTTCCAGGGCAGGTCAGAGACTCTAACTGGAATTTACAGATAATCACATTACCTTAGATAGTTGTGTTATAAAGAGATTTAAAATTCAAGGACAAACTAAGTCTATTTTTGTTGCAGAACTGTCTCATGAATTTCAAGAGGTCTGAGGAATTCTTTTAATATTTAATTGTATTTAATTGATCATCCATTTTACCTCCTTGAACTTAGTTTGCCTGTGACTTTTTTAATCTATGAAATGTAAAAATCACATGTAGACTGAATCAGAATTAATATGGGTAAGGCTTAAAATATATGTGCTCAAAATGTCATGTCTTACTAAAGCTTGTCTGTATAAAGTTTATCGGAGAGAAACACAAAAGATAACCTTAATATTATATTTAGGTGCAAAACATAATCAGTATGCCAATAGAAAGAAAACATGGAAGTTTAGTTAATTAAACCTTTTCTGGGAAAAAATTCTGGCTATAAATAAATATTTATAAATACTAAATTTATAGATAGACTTTGTGTGTGTGTGTGTGCATGCACACACACACACACATCCACATGCCAAACCTTGATTATGAAGAAAACTAGAGGCCCGGTGCACAACATTCATGCACTGGGGGCCGAGGGGGGCCCTCAGCCCGGCCTACGTGCTTTAGCAGTCCGGGAGCCCTCAGGGGATGTCCGACTGATGGCTTAGGCATCCTTAGTGCTGCCACAGAGGCAGGAAAGGCTCCCACCATCGCCGCTGTGCTTGCCAGCCATCAGCTTGGCTTGTGGCTGAGCAGCACTCCCCCTGTGGTAGTATCTGCCCCCTGGTGGTCAGTGTGCATCAGAGCGATGGGTCATTCCACCATTTGGTCAATTTGCATATTACCCTTTTATTATATAGGATGGAAATGATACTACAGACCTAAAGGAACCAGGGGCTCTTCTACAGGGGAAGAAATTTAGGACCAAGGAGGAAGGGTGACCTGCCACTGGCACTGTCCTTTGGTGACAAAACTGCATCTATGATCCCGCTGTCCATGGCTCATAGCTGAAGCCAGTCTATCTACCCACTAAGCTGGTCTGCACAGGATGTAAGTGGAAAGAAGTTTTATTCTTTCTTCCACTATCTCTTCAAACTGTCTTTCTGAACTCCTTTTCTACCCTTGCATGGAAATTTGATAAAGTCCCATCGCTCTCTCTGTCTTTTTAAGAAGCAACAATAGTCATTTTTTCAAATTCTTCTTGCTTACTTATTTTAAACTAGAGGCCCAGTGCATGAAATTTGTGCACTCGGGGGAGGCGGTCCCCCAGTCTGGCCTGTGCCCTCTCACAGTGCAGGAGCCCTGTGATTGATCCCCCAAAGAGGTAGGCCCCGCCCACCCATCTGGGGCTCCTCGATGGATTGCTTCAAAGAGGTAGGCCAGAGCCAGGGGTCCCGCCTCCATGGCAGCCACGGGGCCGCAGGAATCCCGGCGGAAGTTGCATGGAGCAGCCGCCAGGACCTGCCTCTGCTGTGCGTGCAGCCATCTTGTGATGGCGTGAAGGCATCATGGCATGACAGCGTGAGGACCACATAGGCTTTTATTAGTAAAATTGCCTTTTGTTTACTGTCAAAATTACAAAATATTATCTAACTAAAAATGACTCTCCTGAACTATCTCCCTGAGATGCAGGCAGGGCTGTGGAGTTACTAGGTGTACCAGTTAATAATGGGGATTTTTTTCAATAGATGGAGTTACACATATGTTGATATATATGCGATTTGATATGTATGCTATTTTGTTGTATTGACAGCAAGCTTCAAAACTTCATATGTCAAATTTGCTGAAGGTGTTAACATCATAGATATTTTTATGCTTAAAAATGTTGAATTTCATGCCAAAAAAAGAGCATTCGTGAGAAGTTTTAATTCATCACTTTATTTTGAAGAAAAAGTTATCGTATACTTTGAGAACTTATGATGAACATGCTCCATCTCAAGATACTTGTGAAAGCTGGTTTAAACACTTTAAAAGTGGTGATTTCAATGTGAAACACAAAGAACGTCCAGGTCAACTGAAAAAGTTTGAAGACCAACAGTTACAAGCATTATTGGATGAAGATGCATGTCAAACTCAAAAACAACGTGCAGAAAGATTAAACGTTGCTCAGCAAACTATTTCCGATTGTTTACAAGCGATGGGAAAGATTTTAAAGGAAGGAAAATGGGTGCCACATCAACTGGACGAAAGACAAGTGGAAAGCCAAAAAGTCATCAGTAAAATGTTGCTTCAATGGCAAGAAAGAAAGTCTTTTTTGAATCGAATTGTGACTGGCAGTGAAAAGTGGATTTTTTTTGAGAATCCCAAACACACAAAATCATGGGTTGATCCAGGTCAATCATCAACATCGACTGCAAGGCCAAATCGCTTCAGAAAGAAGACAATGCTCTGCATTTGGTGGGATCAAGAAGGTGTGGTGTATTATGAGCTTCTAAAACCAGGTGAAACCGTTAATACTGATCGCTACTACCGACAACAAGTAATCAATTTGAACCATGCTTCGATCGTGAAATGACCAAAATGTGCTAGAAGACACAGCAAAGTAATTTTGCTTCAAAATGAGACACCATCACACACTTCAAAACCAGTTAAAGACATGTTAAAAGATCTTGCCTGGGAAGTATTAACCCACAGCCATATTCACCAGACCTTGCTCCTTCAGATTGCCACTTGTTCTGATCGATGGCACACGCACTTTCTGAGCAGCACTTCAAAACATACGAAGAAGTGGAAAATTGGGTCTCTGAATGGTTTGCCTCAAAACATGAAAAATTCTATTGGGATGGTATCCACAAATTACCTGAAAAATGAGGGAAATGTGTAGCTAGCGATGGACATTACTTTGAATAAAGCACTTTTGATGTTTCTCTTGAAATTATCGTGTTTTCTTTGATTACAAAATCCGCATTATAACCGGTACACCTAGTAGCTGCTTCTTCCTTTCTTCTTCCACCTCTGCCCATGATCATACAGTGAATAAGCAGCAGAGGTAGGATTTTAACTTCACTGGCCTCCAGCCATGGCCTGTTCATAGTCCCCTCCCTCAGTCCCTGATTGCTGGCAGTGCACCCATGCAGGCAACCCTGCTGGGCAAAGACCCTGTAAAATGACCCACTTCTGGTCCAGGGGAGGGGAGATGCATGCCTCTGCTACATCCCTTCTTTGGGGGTAGAGACTGTTACCATCATAGCCCTCTCTCTCCTTTGAGCTACCACCAGACAGGCATGGCTTCAGCCACAGTCTCTCTTAGTGGGTATCACCATCCTTGAGTCTCCCAAACTCCAGGGCATACATGTTAAGTTCTCCCAGCCATCCCCATGGGAGGGCAGGTATCTCACAGCATACCAATGACTGTCTGTCACAGTCTTCACCATCTCTTCAACTCCAACCCCAGAGGCAAGCAATGACTGGTTGTCCAATCATTTCACACGAACTGCTTAGGTAATCCCTTTCAGATTTAGAAGTCCTTGGTACCTATTGTTTTTATCTTGGCACTGGGGCTTTGGCCATATCTCTTAGACAATAGTAATAAAGGTCACATTTAGCCCAGCCAGTGTGGCTTGGGGGTTGAGCATCAACCTATGAAACAGGTTCGCTTCCCAGTCAGGGCACATGCCTAGGGTGGGGGCTTCATCCTCAGTGGGGGACAACAGGAGGCAGCTGATCAATAATTCTCACCATTGATGTTTCTCTCTCTCCCTCTCTCTTCCTCTCTGAAACCAATAAAAATATGTCTTCATAAAAAAGAATTACTTAAAATACATAAATAAAAGTCACGTTTAAAATCCTGGTACTGTCTCTGCTGAGTACAATCATTGAAACAGAAAAATAAAAACCTACTAGGATTATCTCAATATTAAATTAATATTGAGAAATTTTCAAAGATATATTTTCTTAAGAATTCCTGTTAGCTTTATAATGGATTAATACAATAACCACAGACTTTCAGAATTAGGACTTCATTCAAGTATCTATCAGTTGCGAAGATATTTCCAAGTTTTTAGCTGTCCATGCTTGAACAACCTAGTGATGGAAAAATCACCATCTCCTGAAACAGTTTGTTCCCATCTGGGATTGCTTCCACCATCAGGAAGTCATTATATGAAACCAAAAACTGTCTCTTTAAGGTTTCCACACCCTTGATCTTAATTTCATCCCTTGGGATCACACAGAAGAAGTCTAATCCCTCTCTCACGTGAAAGACTTCCAAATACGTGAAGCCGACACCTTCAGATACTGCCTTTTCTAATACCAGTTCCTTCAGCCGCTGCCTTTGTAACACAGCTTCTATTGCTCTTGCTATCTTGCTTGTCTCTTTCCTGAAACAGCCCCTATGCTCTACTTGAGGTATAGCATCGAGAATTAAGAGAGGGTGGTCCAATGGCCCAACCAGTAGAAGAGGTGACATTGCCACACTTTTTGATTAATGAAACCTAAGTTAACAATTACTCTGCTGACAGCCATGGTGCACAGCTGATTTATACTATATTCACTGCCGACTAAGTCTTTTCAAGATGTGCCACAGCTAAGATATGACTTCCCCTGTACATACGCTGTTGATTTTAGGATATAAGCAGTGGCCTTTACATATGTTCTCTTTTTTAAAAAAATCAAACTTCTGAGACCAAGTTCAACTAGCCTAAGATTTTAGAACCCTGATTGGACCATTTAAATGTACTCTCTTTAATGTCATATCCCCGCAGGTCTTATAAGAGTGCCTTCAACATCTTCATCCAAATCACCAATAAAAAGGATTAAAGCAAAAAGACTGAAGACATTTCTAGAACATCTCTCCACTTGACATCAACCTACTAAACAGCATCCCCTTGGTAGCTATTCCAGTAGTTATCAATATGCATAATGACACTCACATCTCAGTCAGCCAGAGGTGTAGTATGAGTCTTGGCCAGATGCTTTGTTCAAATTCAGATTTCAAGGTTCTCCACCCTTCCCAGCTCCGGAAGTCTGGGCACCTTGTTAAAAAAAAAAAAAAAAAAGCAAGTTTGCCATGATGGCTGTTGACTTCTCATGAATAAATGATGCCGCTCCTAAGGACTCACCAGTCATTGACTTGATAGTACTTTGCAGAACTGAGACCAAGTTCATGATGACAGACCAGAGTGTTCTGAAATTATTTCTCTTCTTTTTTGAAAGTTTGAAGGGTCAGAATTCTCAAACTTCTCCTGTCTTTTAGCCCTTCTTGGGCTCTCCATGATTTCTCAGATCCTTGAGAGAGGCTCTGTGTGCTCAATTTCAAGCTCCCTCCATTCTAGGGATTTAATGTATTCAGCTGAGAGACTTCAAATCTCTCATGGAGCTGCTGAGAATTCTCTCTCAGTAGTTGAAACAAATATAACATTAATACAACTAAAGTCACTCATTAGAAACCCAGGATTTGGGTTTCGTGCTGTTGAGCTCTTCTGTGCCCCCCCAGGAGCACTTGTCTCACTGAACATCCTCCAACACCGTCTGCTCCTCCAAAGAAAGACTCCAGCACCATGTGAAAGCGCTCAGTTACTGATATGGAAACAGATGCTTCTAAAAATACCCTTGGAAATGCATGGACATGAAACACATGCCACATATATTTAGTCATAAAAATAAAAAGTTATAATTTTTATCTAGCAACTAGTTATTTGCAATCAAGTCATACCTGACTTTAAAAAATTAAGACAGATTTAGCTGTCTAGTCCACAAAAGAAGTGTCTATTTATCATTCAACCCCCACAGCTATGTCTATGTCCTGGCACGCTGGCTCCTTACTAAAGCACCCAGCATTATTTTCCTGATTGGTTTAGGGCATATAGTTCTGGGGGCACAGATGTTTCATTCCTGTCTGACTGGAATACCTAAGATGTTGTTTTGGGTTATTCCAAGTAACATATGAAAACAGGTCTTTCCTGGGCAAGATTTAAAACACACACCCACACACACAACCATCAAGGCTTCACCTCTGAAAAATTAATATAAAACCAGGTCTGAAAAAATACCTATAAAGGTGGGGTGATTCTACTCATCTATGGCTATTCAAATGCTAATTTCATTCCAGTTAAAGTAACTGAATGCCCTTCCATTAACTAGAGGGGTTTTGTGCTTGGCTTCCACTGCCATCTGGTGGTTGTACTAACATCAAACAAGGAATTTCTTGAATTAGCATTCATTTAGCAGTCTCTGCAGTATCATGATATTGACAAGTCAATACTTCCTGTAAGATCTCTAAAATGGTGGTGCAGAAGAGATTTTACATGAAGTCTTTGTTAACCACGACAAACCATATCTTATTCAAACACATCACTCATATATGAACACATTAAATATAATGATTAGCAAATTCATAATGAAAAATATATAAGAAAAAAATTAAGCCCAATCACACCCCAAAATAAGAACAAAATTAAAGAAAGAGACAAGGCCCCTCTAAATATAAACCTACCTTGTTTCAGTAAAACACCAACAGCCCTGACCGGTTTGGCTCAGTGGATAGAGCATCAGCCTGAGGACTGAAAGTTCCTGGGTTCGATTCCAGTCAAGGGCATGTACCTTGGTTGCGGGCACATCCCCAGTAGGGAGTGTGCAGGAGGCAGCTGATCGATGTTTCTCTCTCATCGATGTTTCTAACTCTCTATCCCTCTCCCTTCCTCTCTGTAAAAAATCAATAAAATATATTTTTTAAAAAATAAAATATAATAAAAAATAAAATTCTCTTAAAAAAATAAACAAACATAACAAAAAAAACAACAACAAACATCATATAAATATCAGAAAAACAAATTGAAAATTTAGGGGTCAAATCATATTTTACTATTGAGTAATGTTACAAAAATATTTTTCACAAAATTTCTTAAGGTATTAATTTTTATTGGTATGTTTTAGAATTTATGTTTCTCTTTTGTGAAATGCCTTTTTGTCTTTGGTTCTACTAGGTTCTCAGTGTTCATATGGATTAACATGAATATTTTATTATTAAGGACTATATTTGTTATAATTACATTTATTATATAATTTTGGACAACTAATACATGGAATTTCTCTGTATTAAAGACAGAAAAGTTTAGCCCTGGCTGATTTGGCTCAGTGGATAGACTGTTGGCCTATAGACTGAAAGGTCCTGGGTTTGATCCTGGTCAAGGGCACATGCCTGGGTTGTGGCTCAATTGTTCAGGAGGCAGCCGATCAATGATTGTCTCTCATCATTGATGTTTCTATCTCTCTCTCCCTCTCTCTTCCTCTCTGAAATCAATAAAAATAAAACAAAATTTTTTTAAAGACAGAAAAGTTTTAAGTTTTGACAAATCAAGGCTATCAACTATTTCCTTATTCCTTTCACTTTTTTATTTTTAAAATAAATTTAGTTATTATTTTGAAAGGTAATACTTTCTTATAGTAAAAAATAAGAAAAGTCTCTTTACTACCTCATCATTTATTATAACCAGTTTCTTGCCACTTTCCAGAAAGAGCCATTGATTTTTAAGTTTAGTAAGCTCTTTCCTCAATCAAAGAAATATTTTTACTGAGCCTTTACATCATTTAATTTTGTTCCCATTTAATTCTTTAAACTACATAGATCTTTACTTTATATCAAGTAAAACTCTTTTTTCAACATGGCAAGTTACTCTTGCCAGCAACATGTGTGAGTTATACCCTCCGTTCTCTGATTTGGGAGGTTTATTTTAAGACATATTAATACTTTACATAAAGTGCTAGCAGCTGGTTTGGCTCAGTGGCTAGAGTGTAGGCTTGCGGACCAAAGGGTCCTGGATTTGATTCAATTCTGGTCAAGAGCACATACCTTGGTTGCAGGCTCCTCCCTGGCCCAGGCCCTGGTCAGGTTGCAGGCAGGAGGCAATCAATTGATGTGTCTCTTTCACATCGATGTTTCTTTCTATCTTTCCCTTTCTCTCCCACTCTCCCTAAAAATCAATGGAAAAACATACTCGGGTGAGGATTAACTAAAAAAAAAGACTTAACATATAATAAGAACCATTTATGAGATATATTTTCCATTGCATTGCTAGCTGAATGCCTATGCCATTACCACGCTGATTTAATTATAAGGTTTAGAGTGTTTCAAAATTTACTATTAGATTATGTATAATGTTTAATGTTAAGAGAAGAGTTAGTTCTCCATCATCACTCTTCTTTTTCTAAATAGTTCTGGCTCTTCTTATTCCAAATGAACTTCAGAATAATTTTGTTAGGTTCCTAAAGAGTTGGACCAAGTCACTTTAAGAAAAGGACTTTTTGAAAATTACTCTAAATTGTAAATTATTTTGGGAAGAATCATTACCTTTACACATAGATTGTTAGTAGAAAGAGTAGGGTTAGTGATAAGCCCTGCCAAAGTTCTTAAGCTGGTGGTTTTTTAAGTAACAAAAGGATGAAGAAACTCAAAGGTTGTTTTGTGCTTGCAGTGTGGCAGGAGAGATATGCAGAGAAATCCCCTAATTCAGAATAATTAAAAATGCTGGATAAAATATTTTAAAATATCATTCTAAATGCATTGCTGAATTGGTTGAAAAATAGGAGAAGTCCTCAAAGGCCACAAATAAAAGATAGCACAAATCCAAAGCAAGTCCTGACATTTGCAGGGACACCTTCCTATCCCTGCTGGCTTAGAGCACAGGCTGCATAGGGCCATGTAGGAGTTAGGAGATAAGAATGGGGTCTGAGCAAGGTGGGAAATAGAACTAATGACCTGTGTATAAAGTCATTTCCCCTGAAAGGTCACATCCCCACAGTAAGTGATTACGGGTAAAGGGGGTAGCATCACCCTATAGAGAAAAACAGTAGAGATAATTAGCCTACATACTTTTATGAAGAAAAATAAAATAAGGAGAAAAAGTTTTCCTTGAAAATTACAAACATAAGTCCTCCTTCATGTAGGACTAGGTACATCCTATCCTATGTGGAGCAGATAGGATGGCTGACGGTGCTCCCAGGGCAGTGGTACCCCAAGTATCCAGGTATATTCTAAACATACACCTTTCTAGGGGAACAGACCCAAATGGTTACAACAATTTAATTTCCAAAGAACATACACTCACAACTTTAAAAAGAAAATCACAAACCTATGAGAAAGAGATAACAAATGACAGTGAGTTGAAACAGTTAACTGTCAATTTTGATCTACAGAATATCAAATGAGTATGTTTAATATATTTTATAAGAAACTAGAGGCCCGGTGCACAAAAATTTGTGCACTGGGTGGGGGGGGGGGGTCCCTCAGCCTGGCCTGTGCCCTCTCGCAGTCTGGGACCTCTTGGGGCATGACCACCTGCTGGTTTAGGCCCGCTCCCTGGGGAATTGGGCCTAAGCTGGCAGTCAGACATCACTCTGGCAGCCGGGGAGCCCTCTGGGGATGTCCACTTGCCAGCGGGGAGCAGGCATAAGCTGCAGTCGGACATCCTTAGCGCTGCTGAGGAGGTGGGAGAGGCTCCTACCACCACCGCTGTACTGGCAGCTGGCAGCCTGGCTTGTGGCTGAGCAGAGCTCCCCCTGTGGGAGCACACTGACCACCCGGGGGCAGTTCCTGAATTGAGCATCTGCCCCCTGGTGGTCAGTGTGTGTCATAGTAACCAGTCATTCCCAGTCTTTCTGCTGTTAGGGTCAATTTGCATATTACCCTTTTATTATATAGGATAGAGGCCTGGTGCATGGGTGGTGGCCGGCTGGTTTGCCCTGAAGGGTGTCTCAAATCAGGGTGGGAGTCCCGCTGGGGTGCCTGGACAGCCTGAGTGAGGGGCTGATGGCTGTTTGCAGGCTGGTCAAACCCCCCCAATGAGAACCCTCACCCCATGGAGGTTTGGCCAGCCTGGGTGAGGGGCTGATGGCTGTTTTCAGGCTGGCCACACCCCCTTTAAGGTGAGGGGTCCCCACTGGGGTGCCTGGCCAGTCTGGGTGAGGGGCTGAGGGCCGTTTTCAGGCTGGCCAAGCTCCCTGGCAACATAAGCTCCTAGCCTCTCCTTTTTTTCTTTTTTATTCCGGGATTTATTTACATTTTATAATTGAAACTTTGTTGCCTTCAGTGGAACTCAGAGCCAGCTCCTGCTCGCTCTAGCTCCATGGCCACAGCCGGCTGAAAGCAGGTATCTGGGGTTTATTTATCTTCTATAATTGAAACTTTGTTGCTTTGAGTGGAGCTCAGAGCCGGCCAGGAAGCTTGGCTTCCTCCATCACTGGAGGCCCAAGCCTCCTGCTCGCTTCAGCTCTGTGGCTGCCAGCTGCCATCTTGGTTGGGTTAATTTGCATATAGTCACTCTGATTGGCTGGTGGGCGTGGCTTAAGGCATAGCAAAGGTTCAGTCAATTTGCATGTTTGTCTTTTATTAGATTAGATAAGAGTGGGACCTGGCTGGTGTGCCTCAGTGGTTGAACTGGCCTAGGTGGGTGCCAGTGGGGGCCCGATTGCCCCACCCAGGCTGCAACAGGGAACTGGGGGTAGGTGGGTACTCGAGCACCGTGATTCAGGTGGGGGGGGGGGGCACACAGGGGCCTTGGGGCCCAGGTAATGCCCAGGGCCCAGAGATCAGCTCGGACCTGCCCTACCACACCAGACGCTAGCACTTCGATTGCTGGCCAGGCCTAGGGACCGCACCTGTGCACAAATTTCTGCACTGGGCCTCTAGTATATATATAAAAGAAATAAGAGAGGGTACATAACAAAGAGACAAAAGATATCACAAGTAACCTAGATCTTTGAAAAAGAACCAAAGAGAAATCCTAGAAAAAGTAATTTCTAATAATTGACATTAAAAACTCAGTGTCAGGGTCTGGTTCAAGATGGCAACGTAAGAAGCTCCTCCCATGACACCAAACCTACAGCTACATATGAAATCATTCCTTCGGAAAGAAACTACCTGAGTGACCCCTAGACACTGGGTAAACAAGAAAATAGCCCACATCAAAATAGATAGGAGATGGTGAGAAACAATCCCACTATAAACCTCACTCCCCCTATAACAACATACAACCAAAAGGGTTCTCACAATTCCAAGCTTCTCCCTGAAGAGTAAAGGGAATAGACCCCAGAGGATTAAAGGAGTAAGTGGATGCTGCACGGACATGCTCCCAGGAACAAACTGGTATTACAACTAAAATACAGAAAAACTTCCTGAATAATCAATGGAAAACTCGCAGGAGAGAACCCCAATACCCGAGGACTGAACATGGAGACCGCATAGAGACTGGTAGGAGGGGCAGAGGCACAAAAGGGCTGGCCCAGCACCCACAGATGGCAACTGAAGTCAGGTGTGGGGGTTACCACTGAGAACTCTGGAGTCTAATCCTCAAGCTGGGCCCCCCAGCAGAGAGCATCAAAACTGAGGAGGGTACCCACATAACATCTAGCTGTGAAAAGCAGTGGGGTGCTGTCTGCCAGGGAGGAACAGCTGAAAATTCAGGCACCCTCTTAAAGGGCCAAGGGCCAACACACAAAATTCCTTGTGGAGCCACCCACCTTGTGCTCCAGCAGAGGGAAGGTGAAGTGGACTGGAACTGTGAGAGCAGAACCCTGGACTGGGGACTCGGCAGACAGAGCTCAGAAGGAAGTCACCCCAAGTTTCCCGGGCTGAGTCATTCCCTCACACAGCGGAGGACATCTTTCCCACATAGACATGTGCCTTGCCTGGGGGGAAGACAGTTGACACACCCTATTGGAAAACACCTTGCCCTGAGGCCACTTGAGAGATTAAAAGTAACAATTAGCCTCCAGGCAGAAGAAACTGCCCCACCCTGTTGAAAAAAATTCTCGCCACACCTGAGGACAATTGCCTGGGGGCAATTCAAGTCGGAATCCTATCAGTTTCTGGAGCTTTGAGTCTTTGTCTGATCTAATCAGTCAGAAACAGCCTTTAACACTGTCCTGCACTAGAGATTGAGAAGTGTAGAGGATCTACCTAATACATAGTCACAAACCCAAACAGAAAGCCAAAATGAGGAGACAAAGAAACAACCCCCAAATGAAATTCTCCAGAAGAAGAGATAAATGAAGCAGAGATAAGAAATTTATCTGAAACAGAGTTCAGAGTAATGGGGATTTAGACCCCACATCTAGTGCCCCAACTTTTAAGACCTCCACCTGAGAGATGGGAAACCAAAACTTCTTGTTTGGAGCTTTTTAAAATATATTTTTATTGATTTCAGAGAGGAAGGAAGTGAGAGAGAGAGAAACATCAGTGGTGAGAGAGAATCATTGATCGGCTGCCTCCTGCCCACCCCATACCAGGATCAAACCTGTAACCTGGGCATGTGTCCTGACCAGGAATCGAACTGTGACCCCCTGGTTCATAGGTCGATGTTCAACCAGTGACCCATGCTGGCTCGGCCAAAACTTCTAGTTTTAAAAGCCAGTGAAGCTTGCTCCTACAAGACCTACAAGGCTATAGGGAACTAAGAGACAGTTCTTAAAGGATTTGCACAGACTCACCATGGCTATCCCCAGGGCACAACACAGAACCAGCAAACTAAAACATGTCTGGTTTTACTGTGCAAGAGGCCTATTTGCATATCTTAACAGCTGTGACCTGAGGGGTAGGCTTCTGATTCAACACACATCAAGGGCTGACTGCATCACTCTCCTGAGACTAGGGAGGTGGCTGGCTGGCTTCTTCATGCTCCTACTGCCTCACTTCAGCTCGCTGGTATCTCCCAGAAGGAGCTTGTGTACATGGCTGAGGCCCCAGTTTTTGAGGCTGTTGCCCAGGGGATGCCCCCTTATCACCGGGCTTCAGTGGCCACTGAGGCTTACATTCACTGACTCCACATTACTATAACAAAGGAAAGCAGAAGAAAGGATTGATCAGTGATGCAAAGACCGGGAGCAGTGGAATTCATTCAATCACAAAAGCAAAAAGAAAAAAAAATGAAGGTAACTTAGGGGACACCATCAAGTGGACCAATATTTGTATGATAGGGGTCCCAGAAGGAGAAAAAAGAATGGAACAGAAAATTTATTTGAAGGTAACCACAGTCCCATCTTATCCATAAACATAAGTACAATGATTCCAAACAAAATGTTTTAAATGACAAGTTTGGATTCTTCTAGAAATGTAAGATTGGTTCAACATTAGAAAATGTATTAATGCAATCACCTCATTAAAAAATTACAAGAAAAACCCTCATTTCATTAGAGGCAGTAAAGACATTTAATAAAAGTCAACATTCATCAATGATTTTAAAAAATTTCTTTTAAACTTAGCAAACCAGAAATAAAAATAGAAAACTTCCCTAACCCAATAAACAAAAGCAAAGGCATAAAAATGTCAAACACACATGCTGAAATTTTAAGAGCATTCCTTTAAAATCAAGACACAGATGTCTACTACTATCACTCTATTCAACATTGTTGTAGAGGTCCTAAACATTCTCACACCGAGACACACATATAGGTACAGGAATTGGAAAAGAAGAAATAAAGCTTCTACAGATGATGCAATTGTTTAAGGTGAAAACCCCCTACAATCTACAAATTATTTTAAATTATAAAAGTAATCACATTATTTAATACTAGAGGCCCGGTGCACGAAATCCGTGCATGGGTGTGTGTGTCCCTCATCCCAGCCTGCACCCTCTCCAATCTGGGACCCCTTGAGGGATGTCTGACTGCCCATTTAGGCCCAATCCTGGGACTGCTGGCTCCCAACCGCTCGCCTGCCTGCCTGACTGCCTGAGTGCGCCTAACCACTTCTGTGTGCCAGCCTGATCACCCCCTAACCACTCCCCTGCCAGCCTGACCGATGCCTAACTGCTCCCCTGCTGGCCCGATTGCCCTCCCCTGCAGGCCTGGTTGCCCCTAACTGCCCTCCTCTACAGGCCTGATCACTCCCAACTGCCCTCCCCTGCAGGCCTGGTCCCTCCTAACTGCCCTCCCCTGCAGACCATCTTATGGTGGCCATCTTGTGTGTTGGAGTGATGGTCAATTTGCATATTACCTCTTTATTACATAGGATCAGTTGGATATTAAATTGGATCCCTAGCACCCAACATAAACAAGAGACAACCCCACATGGATTAAGTATTTAAAATGAAATAAATATGCATTGCTTCTCTGCAAAATCTTACTTATGATCCTAATGAGACTATTGGAGTGGGACAAGGAGTTAGGTAAGAAAACAGCTCACTTCTCACTCTCCACATCTTACAGAATGTATTAGTTTTCTCTCACTGCCATAACAAATTAACACAAACTGAACTGCTTAAAACAACACAAGTTTAGCCCGGCCTGTGTGGTTTAGTGGTTGAGCATCAACCCATGAACCAAGAGGTCACCAGTTCCATTCCTGGTCAGGGCACACGCCCAGACTGTGGGCTTGATCCCCAGTAGGGGTGTGCAAGAGGCAGCCACTCAATGCTTCTCTCTCATTGACGTTCCCATCTCTCTATCCCTCTCTCTCTAAAATCAATAAAAAATATAAAAAGCAAGCAAACAAAAACCCCACAAGTTTATTATCTTGGCTCTCTAGGTCAGAAGTCTGCCATGAGTCTCACTGGGCTAAACTCAAAGCATCAAAGGGGCTGTGTTCTCTTCTGGAGACTCTAGGGGAGAATCTGCTTGCATGCTCATTCAGGTTGTTGGCAGAATCCAGCTCCATGCATTTGTACAAATGAAGTCCCTGTTTCCTTGCTGGCTGTCAGCTGAGGGCCATTCCCACCTTGAAGAGGAGGCTGTTGGTATTCTTTAGTTTCAAATTCTTCCTTCATCTTCAATGCTAGCAAGTAAGGTTTTGTCCCTCTTCTGCTTTCTCTTCTGCCACATCTCTAAGTCTTCTGCCTTCCCCTTCCATTTTTATCTCCTCATAACATGGTCCCTCTTACTATGCACCTCTAAATGCACCTCTTACTATGTAATGGGACATGTTCACAGGTTCTGGGATTAGGATGTGGACATCTTTGGGGAATCATTAATCTGCCTAACATATTGGGAAACTGAGGTTGTTCCATGTTTGCACCACTACTGTATGTAGTTTGGACATCCTTATATATTGCCTCAGTCCCAGCCCCAGCAAGCAAGGGTGGAAAGGAGACTAGGTAGAAAATACCCCTATCTTTTTCTCATGTCTTTCTGCTTGCCTTTGCTTAACTATTGAGTTTTCCTTATCTGGATGTGTGAAGTTGAAGCAGACAGGAAGATAAAGAATTTAGAACTGGTTTCCTGACACCAAGCCTAATCCAATAATTGGAACACATGCTTCCCCGGGTTCTTGAATCACCCAGAGTTTAGGGAGGATACATAAAGGGGAGAACAGAAAAGAGTAAGGTGGGAGCAAAGATGTCAAGCCACTAAAAAACAAAACAAAAACAAAAACAAAAAACAAAAACCCAAAAAACACAGCAGCATATTCACTCCTTCCTTAAGAACTCAATTCAAGAAGTTTCCATGCCTGGGTGGTGGTAAACAAGAGGAAGAATCTAACTCATGAGAGTCATTGATTGGATGTCACTGTGTACCACACAGTGCTAGATGACTCCACAAACCTTTCTGAACTCTTTAAACTAACCTGTATGAACTCGGTCTCTGTGGCGCAATCGGTTAGCGCCTTCGGCTGTTAAACTAACCTGTGTGGTACATGAGTATAGTTGTGAGCCTGCAAATGAGGAACCGTGGGCTCAGAGAGGTGCTCATTTACCGAAGGGAACATGTGTCAGAGATGGATCTATTCCTAGGTCAGCTGATGGCTCCAGCTCAAGGAAATGTCCTCTCCTTATCTTCGTAAGCAAGAAGGCAACATTAGGTTTGCTATAATCCCCACACTGTACCCTTAAAAATCTTTAAATGACAC
Source organism: Myotis nattereri (assembly GCF_964212035.1). Lineage (NCBI taxonomy): Eukaryota > Metazoa > Chordata > Mammalia > Chiroptera > Vespertilionidae > Myotis > Myotis nattereri. The sequence goes on from NC_138079.1 coordinate 65,792,898, forward strand.
TCCTGGAGGTGCTATCCTCCTTCCCCAACCTCTCTCTCCCCCATATGTTAAAGTGACGTCCTAACGAAGGTCTTAGAGTTATTTACCTTCTTGTGATCATTATACATTTACTTCTTCTGTGTGCTCATGTTCACCACTGTCCCCACGTTGATGTTATGTTTCAGGCTAGCCCTTGGGTGCTGACCACTAGACATAGGATTTAATTTTTTCTTTCCTTCCTTTCTTTTTTTTTTTTTTTTTTTTAAATATATTTTATTGATTTTTTACAGAGAGGAAGGGAGAGAGATAGAGAGTTAGAAACATTGACCAGCTGCCTCCTGCACATCTCCCACTGGGGATGTGCCCGCAACCCAGGTACATGCCCTTGACCGGAATCGAACCCGGGACCCTTGAGTCCGCAGGCCGACGCTCTATCCACTGAGCCAAACCGGTTTCGGCTTTTCCTTCCTTTCTTTCTTTTTTTTTTTTTTTCCAGCAATAAGCTTCAAAGAAACAAACAAAAAAAAAAGGTGCTGGAATGTGATCTCTGGATGAGTCTCTGCTGGGTCTTACAGGAGCAAGGACACCCAGGTATCACCATGCAGCCTGTCCCACTGCAGTCTCTACCCCTTCCATGAGTTATGGTTATCAGCAAAAAGCCAGTAAATGACCTTCACTTTGTTTTTGTGGTAATAATTGATCAATTCTAAAATTTCAGCATAAAATCCCAACTCTGTACCACAGATACAATCTGCTTCTGCCTGTATCTTCTGCTGCATCTCGGGCCACTTGTACTCCTCAGTGTGCTTCAGCCAGTGTATACTGGCCAAGGCCTGCTTCTGAGCCCTTAAAATGTGACCAGTCGAAATGCGCCCTAGATGGTTTGGCTCAATGGATAGAGCATCGGCCTGCAGACTGAAGGGTCCCAGGTTTGATTCCGGCCAAGGGCACATGTCTGGGTTGCAGGCTCAATCCCCAGTAGGGGGCATGCAGGAGGCAGCCAATCAATGATTCTCTCTCATCATTGATGTTTCTATCTCTGTCTCCCTTCCTCTCTAAAATCAATAAAATATATTTCAAAAAAAATAATAAAATAAAATGTGACCAGTCGAAATGAGATGTGATAGAAATATAAAATATACACCGGCCTTCTAAGACTTAGTAGGAATAAATGAATGAAAAATATATCACGAATTTTATATTAACTACATGTTGAAATAATACTTAGCCCGTGTTGAGTGACTATTAAAATTAATGTTTCTTTTCACTTTTGTATGTAACATTCCGACAATTTAAAATTACATTCGTGGTTCGTGCTCTACTTCTGCAGGACAGCACTGCTGTCACCTTGCCGTCCATTGCGCCCTGCTCGGGGCTCACACTCTATCTGGACAGGCAGTGTCCACGTGCTACCTGCCCAGTGTCTTTCTCGCCCGACTAGCGTGTAAGACACGAACCGTGCCTGTCTCCTTCGCACCTGGCCCAGGCATTTAGGACACGGCCTGAGCACAGTAATACTCAGTAAATATATACTTTTCATGAATGACCTTACTCTTCCTCAGCTGGAGATGGTGAGCTCTGTCTGTCCTCCCCAGAACACGAGGTCTCAAGGCCTTTGGGCTACACGCGCAGCTCAGAGCTGACCATGCGCGCCTGACACTGGGAGGAGAGGCGCAGCCACACTGAACCCCTCCTTCTCCGCGGAAAGAACTGCGCGCGCAGAAGAGCCCCTTCCGCCTTGGGGCCCCGCCCCACTGCCAATCACTGCGCACTTCTCCCTCCAGCCACACGGCGGCGTCTCGCGAGCGCGCGGTGGCTGATGGTACAGCCCGCCCCCCTCCCCGCGTCCTGCGGACAGTGGACCCTCCCAGCGGTAGAAAAGCATTGTGGGAAGGCGGCGCGGCCTTTCTGGTCTCCGCGCTCGGGGTGGTGGTACGCTGCGCCTGCGGCTCCTGCATGGCGGGGGCTCGGTGTGTGCGGCCGCGTGGCCTCTGTGGGCCGGGGCGGGGGCCGGCCGGGCCCCTGAGCCCACTGTCGCGCCCGCGGCGGCCCGGTCAGGTCCGGGCCCCGAATACGTGAACGGCAGCGCCTGGGCCTGACTTCAGCCACGTTGCACCCCAGGAGGCCCCGAAGCGGACCTCGGTCTGCGACCCCCCGGGAAATGGGGAGATGGGTTGGAGTGCGTTTGAGTGTATTGGTCATGGAATGGATGCCGGGAGTTTTTGATATAAGCGCGGAGCTTCTGTGAAAGGGAACGGCCTCCCCTAAGCCCACCCATGTCACGCGGGGAATCGGTCAGCGTAGAAGAGCCAGGTAAGGTTTAGGGCCTGACACCGGGTCCTGGTGCAGAACCGGCGGAAGTCGAACGAGTATCGCCGACTGAGCAGGTGAGTTTTCATCTTCCTGTAAGAAAAAAGCCTAGTTGCGTTGAAGTTCTAAGAGTTTGAAACTCTTAAAACACTTTGTATTTCAGTTTTCAGTGTCCTGTCGCATTGTGAGTTGTGAGAGAACGTCTAGAGCTGGGATTAGTTCTTCGTTCTCGTCCCATCTCGAATGAGCAGTTCTCCCCGCGGGGTGATTTAGGGGCAGCAGCCTCGTGCCAGAGACCAGCAGTCTCTGCAGCGACTTGCATGTAGCCTTTGTGTTGCCCGTTCACTTTTGGAAACTAGTGAATGTGGTGTCAAAAAAGGCGTAAACTACACACTTCGCAGCCCTTTCCTGCCCTTGAATTTGATGTCTTTGGTGGAGGAGCTGTGTAAGTAACAGTTCATACTTGTACATCAATTTGCACGTGCGATCTTGAGTCTGCCAGCATTAAGTGTAGAGTTTCTCATAACCATTTTTTTGTTTGTTTGTTTAGGGGAAGGATGGATGCATGAAGGATAGGCTGCTGCTACGTGAAGACTACCTGGGAGCACAAGTGACCTAAGGTAAGGTGATGTAGAAGTTACATTTGTTGTCTATTAAGATGCTTTGTTGTACGTGATATTTGGATTTTCTTAAGTTTTTCAAGATTTGCTTGTTATAATATTCACCTATTAAAATAACTCACCAGTGGAATACTTTACAGGCAATATAAATACTTCTAATAAAAAGATTAAAGTATTTAAAAAATAAAAGCAGTTCTTTGTGATGGGAATCTTATCACCTTTCTATACTGGGGTGTCTTGTGGGTATTAGTTTAAATTGGGTATTAATGGCTTATTAGTATTAGTACTGCACATCAGTAATTAGGTGAAGTTAATGGTAAAGGGGATAGCCTGTTTCCAGCTTATTTTTGAAATCTTAAGATGTTTTTGTGTAGTAGTAGAATTTATATATTTTTATTGATTTCAGAGAGAGAATCATCAGTGATGAGAGAAAATCATTGGCTGCCTCCTGCACACCCCACACTGGGGATTGAGCCTGCAAGCCAGGCATGGCCCCCGATGGGGAATCGAACCATGACGACCTGGTTCATAGGTTGATGCTGAGCCACACCGGCTGGGCAGTAGTAGTATAATTTTAAAAAAACAAAACATGTCAAATGTCAGGTGTGTTTTATGTTGACATTTAAATCTGACTCCAGAAACTCAGTGCAGAACCAGGCATTGAGAATAGTAATTAAGGTCTGATGCGTGTAAATATTTGCTTGTAAAATTTAGCGCCTTTTTTCCTTTTAGGATGCCCTTGGTGAAGAATTTGAAAACTTGATCTTCACAGGAGTTGCCCGGATCATTTAAAATTTTCAAGAGTCTGAGGAAGACCAAAACTATCTCTGGACAGTTCATAAATATACATTTAACACGATGGGTCTGTGAATAAACATTTAAATATGCTTCCTGGAGGTCTGTGTACTCTGTGACTGCCAGAAAATAGCATTCCTTTACAGAAAAGTCAGAGGGTTTCTCTCCCCCAGCAACTTCAGAACTTGCATTAAGCTTAATATTCAGTGCTATATAGGAAAGGCTTATGTTGGGCCTGAGGGAAAATGTGCTTTCTTCCAGTGTCTCATGAACGAAACTAGACTGGTTGGTTTGTAGGGTATGGGTGTGCTTTTATGTTGTCACTGCATTAAATTTTTCTTTTACTAGATTGTAAACTTCAAGTTGGCATATCTTCTGCCTTCACTTTGCAGGAAAATACAAATGTGTTCATAAATTCAGAAAAATTATTGAAAGCACTGTACTAGGAGCTGGGAATATGATGAGCAAAATAGTCCCTCCCTCTAGAAGATTCCAAGCAAATGAATGTCATCAGAAATGTAGAACTTTGTGAGACAAATCCCATGTAAAGTAGAATTGGACCAAGTCAGGGAAACCTGCCTGAGAAGAGTTGGGACTAAGGGTAGGTGACAGTTTTGCAAGGTATTTGCAGAGGCCTTGAGCTAGAAAAAGTATGACCATAAGTTCATATTTGTTCCTTTCCCTCTCTAGTTCCCTGATTTAGACAAGGAGTGCATAATGAGGCATGTTAGATGGCCATCATGAGAGCTCAGGGTGTTACAAATTGAGGTTGCAAGGATACAGGTGGGCCAATTGGAGGCTACTACAGTAGTATAGATAAGAGATGACCACCTGGGGTCAATGTGGCAAAAATAATAAAGGGATAATTCAGCTACAGAGAGCAAAGGTGACGGGATTTGGTAATCAGAGGGGGTGTCCCTATGATTACCAGGTGTGTAGACAAGCACAGTAATGAAGGCCCTAAATCTAGCTGGGAAGCAACATTTTAAACTAGTTGGGTCTCTTGGAAGACACTGGCCTGTTTAAGCTACAGAAGTAGTCATGGGCATAAAAGAACCACCTGGGGAAGAGGTGTAAGGGGTAGGGTAAAAGATGGCTTGCATTAGTGTTTTATTTTCATGTAAGGTACATTGCTGGGGGGAAAGGTCTGAAATAGTCTGGGGAGAGTCAATCAGGCAGACTGGAGGGACCATTTGAGGTTGAGGGTGGTCATGAATAGACCCACAAAAATCTTTTTTTCCTGAAAACAAGACAAGGACACTAGAAATTAAAGTCAATGCTTTCAAATAAAACTTTACATTTGTAAATAACCAGTGGAACTTAATGCCACAAAATACAGCATTACAAAGAACATTTTATGTGAGTAAAAATATCTAGTGTGAAAAGTGATGTGGCCTCATGTATGCATCTGCACAGGCGGAGGTCCACCTAGAGGGGGAGAGCTCTTCGTCCCACTTGTACTATTGCACAGCTGGCCAGCTGCGGTCCCAGGAGTCCAGAAACACCCGGCTTGGGTTGTGGATGCGGCACGAGTTTTTACAAGACGACTATCCTTCCAGTTACTACAAAAAAAAAAGGCTCTTCAGCACAAATACACTGTAGTTAAACCTTTTAAAAGGAGCAACAGACTCGATTTTCTTCTGAAAAAACACTTGGAGGTCCAAGATACTTGAATAATTACAATTCACAGTTTCAAAGTAAAGGCAGCACACACCCTTCCCACCCCCTCTTCATCCCCCATCCCAATCCTTTCACTGGGATCAAGTCTCTATCTTGAGGCGTGAAGCTTGGATAGTTTTTATTGTTTTTGCTATATGTTTTCCAGTCAGATTGCTTGTAGATGTCTGAGATTTTTCTTCAATCAGGCTATCTTTAGACCCATTTCTCCTCTGGAAGAAAAATAGTAAGACTCAGAAGAAAATATAGCCACATTAATTATTTAACTCATACATCAGAAGTTAATGTTTTCTTACATTTAAAACCTCTTCCACTCCCCAACAAGTGTTGATCCTAACAGCGCTTTCCAATTAACTTCCTCCATGCAAATCTCCCTCTCAGAATCTGTTTCTAGGGAACCTAACCTAAAGCACAGGTTTCCTCTGTTCTTGTTCAAGACATTGGCAAAAATGAATTTGAACAAATGAAGGGCAATGCATGATGAATACAGCTTGAGTCAGGGTTCTTAGACTGTCCGTGAACTCCAAGGAAATATACAAAACGGTGTATGTGCTTACATGCATTTTTATGTTACACTGGCTTTTCAAAGAGATTCACAATCCAAAAGACTGAAAAACACAGCACTGCAAACAACAGGCTGTCACTGATCCATTGCAAACATCAACTTTGTTTTTAGAGTGGTTGTTTAACCAGATATAAATCCACACAATGATCTTACACAGCCTGCATTTGTTTTCTATCTTATTAAAAAAAAGACCATGAAAGGTGGTATCAAACACGTTGCTGAAATGTTTGCTACAGAGCTCCCTTGATATATCTATGTAATTCAGCTGAGTGTTTAATTTTGTTAATGCAGTTAAATTCTGTACTATGTCTTTGAATTCCCCTTTAACCACATTTTTAAAACATTTCCAGAACAAAAGTAATTCTCTTTAATGGAGAAGACAGAAATAAAACAGGACTGAATAATTCTCTTGTCTGCCATTAGTTAATAATAGAACATCTGTCACCTGCAAGTCTGCTACTTTCTCCTTGTTTCTCTGGCTCAAAAAATATCTAAAAGTTATATGGTGAAGCCACTGTGTGTTGTTTTTTTTATTCTGGCTCCAAACAATCTCAACAATCCTTGGCTTTGCCCCAGGCCTCAGATCATTTTAGACCTTGCACTATCTCTAGCTCTCGCTCCTAACATAACTCTTCCCAGGTTGGGCCTTGTCTTCATCATCCACTCCCTCCTTCCTCCTCCTTCCATGGTTTTACATGTTCTTTTAAAACATAGAATCTCAGAGTGAAGCTAAAGATTCATTTTCCCACCTTCCAAAAGAAATTTCAGGAAAAGTGCTTCTCAAGATTGCCACCAGTAAAATATCTTAAAACTTTATTGTTACCAACCTGATGAACTGTGGAGCCACCAGAACCCTGCGCATCTGAAGAGCGGGTCACGGGAAGTGGAGGTACAAGATCCGTTTTTGAACTGCAGAGAGGGAGTTTTAGAATTAAATTCTGACAATCACAATTCGAGTTGAAAAAAGGCTGCAGCATAGAACACATGTTTTCTATATCTTTGTATTATCTTTGTATTCCACCAGAATGCTTCCCGTAGAGAGGTGTTGAATAAATGTTTCCAAATTAAGTTGGACAGGTTAAGTAATTTGCCCAAAATCAAAGCAAATAAATAGAAGGACCAAGAATAAAACATAATGATGTCTTGTTCCCATGTGCTGTTCTGACATGTTGTATAAATGGCTTTTTGATTGGTTTCTAAAGAAACATTTATTAACCATTTGTACTTTTTAAATAAACCTATGGTACTATTGACAGCCATTATCTACATTTTACAAACAAAACAAAAAGCAAAACCTGGCCTCTAGCTCTCTCCACTGGGCTAGCCTATCTCCCAATTTATTAATATTTATCTAATTTTTGAGTCTTAATTCAGAGTTTATTGGTTAACACTCCTACCCAGCAATACAAAATACATGAATTTCTATGATTACAGTACTTTTACAAATGGATGTATAATGATTTTATTAATGTAGTCATTTAAAATATAGCACCTATTGTGTTAAGCAAGATAATGGTCACTTTTTTCACAAGAAAAAAATAACACAAAGAAATAAACTACGCTATTTGCTGTAGTAAAAGAAAAGACAAAATGTCATCAGATTAAAAACAAAACACTTCTTATGCCAACTTCTCTCAAATATGGCTGCATCATTCACAACAGAATAGCTTATGCATTTTTTTCTTTCTAAGTGGCATGAATCAGCCTCAGTATGGTCTGGATCTGCACTGTCCAAGAGGGGTAGGCACTAGCCAGCCACACGTAGCTACGTACATTAATGAAAATTAATAATAATTCAACGCTTAGCTTCTCAGCCACACGAGCCACACTTCAAATAGTGGACAGCCACAGATATAAAACATTTCTAGCATCAAAAGAAGCTCTATTGGGCTGTGCGGATGTCCTCGGGCTTGCCTGCTTACTTCACTTCCGATAGAACGGATCGCTCTCCATCTGAGCACTGGGACCGGCGGTACTGGCGGTAACTTCGCGGCGAATGAGAATGTCTGATTCGGATCGGGTCACCTTGAGTCCTGAACAAGCAATCCAAAACACGTGGAAACAAACACACAAGTCAGAATAGGATAATACCTTAATAATGACTGTGAGAGCTTAAAAAAAAACCAAAAAACCTTCTGGGTCTGAAAATCCTAAGTGGCTTAAATGTCACAAGTTAACAATAGAAAACTGCTCCCTCAACTATACATGAAAATGAAACTATAGTATTTGTATGTATGTGTGTATGTGTATATTATTTTTAACCACTAAATTCTAATGAAATTATTCCCTACAGTTGAATTCTCTCCAGTAGCGTGGAAGAAAAAAATTTGCAATGCAGACAAAATGGCATTCCTACCAGAAAAAGTTGGCCATTGTATAGCTACTTAACTAGTCTGTCGTTAAAAATTCAAACTTTGGCCCAAAGATGATGGGGTTGAGGGATGGAGGTGGGAGGGTGTGTACCAACCTGCAATTTGACTGGAGTGGGAAGGATGCATGAGTTACAGAAGGGAAATAAAGCAGTGAAGTAGGCTACTTTCTCTGAACCATAATGGCAGGGCAGAGAACTGAGTAAATAGGTCACCTGCTGGGCATCCTACACCGCGTGCCGATTAGGGAACCCCTGTGCCTTCACGAGGCACAGCCAACCTGTAGTTGTGCGACAGGGGTTGGACTGGCCTTAAATGAGAGGGCTTTGTGGTCCACATCGCTCTCCTGGTGTTAAATGATGAATAAAAAGAAACTTTGTGACCAATCAATGAATACCTCAATAAATGAATTTATAATTTAAAACAAACATCAGCCATCAAAAGTCCCTTTGTACCTACCACACACACATAGTCAGTTAACAGGGGGTAATAGTGATTGTACAGAAGGGGAATGATTAGCTTTATCACACCTTTTCTTCCTCTTTCCCTATGGTTCTTCTTAATTTTAGTTAAAATGTAAAGACAAATTTAAGCATTGCACGGAGAGTAAGAATGGATTACTCACTTCGAAGTATGAATGAAACTTGTGTGAAAAGACTTTCAAAGACATACTCACTCTACTTTAGTGTATGGAATCTCTTTTAATTGTTCTTCTGATAACCCAGACGGATCCACAAGTTCCTTCCTAGACGGCAGAGGGCAAGAAAATTAAAGTTCTGACGCTGGTATAAATACTAAAACCTTTCACAACGGTCCCAAAACACAGTATTAGCAAACCTAATCCTATCTAATAAAAGGGTAACATGCAAACTAACCATCACTCTGTCACAAAGATGGCGGTGCCCATAGCCACAAGATGGTGGCACCCAGTCCCCTCAGCCCCACCGGAGTCCCCCATTCCTGGGGGGGGCGGCCACTGAGAGCAGGCAGCGTGAGTGGCCAGGCCCTGCAGAGAGCAGAGAATCATGGGGAGTGGGCCTAAGCCGTCAGGGCTCCCGGATTGGAGAGGGCTCCCCTGAGGGCTCCCAGATTGGAGAGGGTGCAGGTTGGGGCTGAGGGACGCCCCCCAATGCACAAATTTTGTGCACCAGGCCTCTAGTGGAAATATAAGGCAGGAACAAAGATTTAAAAACTACAATGTACTCAAGGAAAATTGGGAGGCAAACCTTTTCTATAGCTCTTCTACTATCTTCTAATTTATCTATATCCAATGTACCTGGCTCTCCAGCCACTCTTAATTTCCCTACAAAATTCTGCCTCCCTCCCCTGTAGTAGAAGTCTTTTTTCTTCCGAATCTGTTTTCCTTGGTATTTATTTGGTCTGTCTGAGACCCAGTTACAGGCCAGGCTAAGGGGCCTCAGGAGAAGAGATGTCAGGGCTGCAGTGCAGTCAGGCACCACCACTGTGAATTCCATGTTCCACATAATGACAGTCATGAAGACTGTCTGACAGGCTTCAGCCCTAGGCTGTCTCTTAGTGTCGGCAGTCTTCCTTGTTGCCTTAAAACTACATGGGCTTTAATACAAGGAGGGGGGAAAAACCGGTACTCACTGAATATGCTTCCATAACTCTTCTTTTGCTTGGATATCAGGGCTTCTCCTATAAATTGAGAAAACACCGCTCATCTCTGCAAACGTGCTTCATCTAACAATCCCACAGCTAACTTTAGCAGAGCTACAACATTCATAGTTTTCAGACTGGGAAGTTTTATTTGCCAGCTGGGACCAAAAGGAAAGACTGGGCAGGGAGAGCTAATGAAAGACACCAGAATAATGTATCTGCCAGCACCACTGAAGAAAAATCACACTGAAACCAGCCATAACCAGGGCTTCATTTGATGACAGAGCTTGGAACTGCAAGGGCGAATGCACACAGCCTCTGGTGGTGATGTTACAATGAAGAAGAATTTGAGGCTTCTGTTTCTGTTCCTGTTCCCTCTAGCTATTTCCTTCTTTCTTTCTTCCTTTTTTAATCCTCACCGAGGATTGATTCCAGAGAAAGAGGGAGAGAGGGAGGGAGGGAGGGAGGGAGGCTGGGAGGCCGGCAGGGACGGAGGGAAACCTCAATATGAGAGAAAAAACATACATTGGGCCCTAACCAGTTTGGCTCAGTGGATAGAGCGTTGGCCTGTGGACTGAAGGGTCCCAGGTTCAGATCCAGTCAAGGGCATGTACCTTGGTTGCGGGCACATCCCCAATAGGAGGTGTGCAGGAGGCAGCTGATCGATGTTTCTCTCGCATCGATGTTTCTAACTCTCTTTCTCCCTTCCTCTCTGTAAAAAAAAAAATCAATAAAATATATTTAAAAAACAAAACAAAAAAACATCCATTGGTCGCCTCCCACATGTGCCCCGACTGGGAAGTGAATCAGCCACCCAGGTACATGCCCTGACAGGGAATCCAACCTAAGATCGTTTGGTGCACAGAATGACACTCCAACCAACTGAACCACACTGGCCAGGGCCCCTCTAGCTATTTCTAAGTAAATGCAAAAGGAGAACTCCTGATTGTCAATATGAAAGAATCCCAAGATGATCTGTGATAACCCACTAAAAACAGCAACCACAAGAGGAAAGGAAACGGTGGGACTGCCCAGACTGGCAGACTGTGTGCCGCTGACTCATCTTTCAGGTTCTGTCAGCTGTCTCCCTCCACGTGCCTTTCCCCATCCCTATGGATAGACCCACAAATCTTCTGCAAGAATGACTTGAGCAGAAAGTAGTTACACCACTACCTTTAACTTCCCAGAATGCGAAATTCAAAGTCAGCATTCAGTGTTCACACTCCCATAACAGCAAGGAATACTACAAATCTATTATCCCTGCAACTGTTGCCACAGAATGTCTCTTTCCTAGTGAGAAAATGATAAGCTTTCATCAGTCCTTTCAAGAGAACTGAGATCTAATAATAGGCCCAAAGAAAAAACCCCAAACCCTAATAATGAAAAGGCCTGGAGTTAAGCAAAGCCACTGATACACACTGCCCTGTGGAATTTTATATTCATAATTTGTATCAGCATTTTAGAGCTCCATATCACTTTCAACATATAATATTATCATAGCTTTCATTTTTCTCAGTTAATAAGGGCACCACAAGGCATTCTGGTAGGGCTTTCTGGGCCCCCAGAATACAATAAGCTATTTTCTAGCAATTGAATTGACTAAGCAGTTTTTACCTTTGTAGAAAAAATAATAATTATCTGTCTGTAAAGACCTTTCAGTCAACTCAAAAGGAGTCAAAACATGGAAGATTAGGGGGGAGGGGCTGAAGCCCTGGTCTCAGACATTACAACATGATATTGTTGATAGATTTTGTTATAAGAATAAAATTATATGCTTAAAAACATCTAAAGAAATGCTTCCTTGGCAGGATTTCCTGTATGGAACCCACCTTTCCTACATGTGGCTGGCCCGATTCACTAGACAATGTGTTCACTAGACAAAGGATGCTGCAGGGAGGGGTAAATGTTAAAAAGCACTAACAGTGGGTATTTCTGAGTGTAGGAATTACAGGAATTTTATTTTCTTATTTATATTCATCTTCTCTGATTTTGTTTTTTAGTCAAGAGAATTTCTTATCAGAAAAGAAAAAAATGTAAGGTATTTTCATGTGGTTTTTTTTTAAAAAAAAACTACTATTATGCAATTCCACGGGAAATGCCTTTCATTCCCATCTCTGAAGAATGAGCAGAGCCCCAGTTGGTTTGGCTCAGTGGATAGAGCGTCAGCCTGCAGACTGAAGGGTCCCAGGTTCGATTCTGGTCAAGGGCACATGCCTGGGTTGCAGGCTTGATCCCCAGTGGGGGACATGCAGGAGGCAGCCAATCAATGATTTTCTCTCTCATCACTGATGTTTCTATCTCTCTTTCCCTCTCCCTTCCTCTCTGAAATCAATAAAGATATATTACAGATAAATAAAGAAATAAATAATAATAAAAAAGGTCAGAAGTCAGAGCCATTTAAAAAAAAAAAAGAATGAACAAAAATGTTACTAGTATCTTAACCTGAAGGAAAAGTCAGTCTTTCTATCCATAAACAATTGGTCATAAATGATTCAGGAATTTAGTCTATATGTTTAAGTTCTATAACACAATAATAGTCATATATTTAACTAAACTGAGTTCTGAAATGCCCAGCAGTTTCAAGGCAGGGAAAAGTTCCTAAGGTAAAAGAAAACAAAACAAAAACCCCTCTAATTTCCTCCAATTTCTAGACCACCTGTGATTTAACAAATGTAAACATATGCTAATGAGGAATGCATAATTTTTATGCTTACATCTGCACACATTAATCAACAATTTAGGATGAATTCATGATTAGCAGCTCAACAGCTTTTTGTGCATTTATAAAGTTGGGAAATGTTAAGTCATTTTTCTTAATTAAAAGGCCCTTGATTATGCAGATGTTTTACTTGAACTCTGAAAATACAGTAAGTTCCTGAGGAAACAGAACCCTGAGGATATAGCATATATAAAAATGCACATGCAGTCCCACATTAGTTAAATTTTCTTCTAAAGCATCCTTCATCCACACTTCAGAGCAATAGCCTAACTTAAATTAATACTCATTTTTCAGAAAAATTAGTTGGATGAGACATCATTCAGAAACATTTTCCTTCTTCTAAACCCTAAAATAATAACAATGCTTCATAATTCTACAAAAGACTTAAACCATTGCCTATATAGCCTTCTTCTACATTCCCCAGATACTGAATTATATTATCTTGAAAATATTATAACGTACAATAATCTATATTTTGTGTACTATAGTGCACTAAAAATAATAAATATGATAGCATTTGACTTTTTATTTTTGTGATCTTACTACTGACCACTGCTCCAAAAGGAAGCTTAGAGTAGCAAACATGTTACTAAGAAAACTAAGTTCACAAATCATCTTTATTTAAAGAATTTAAAACACTTAATAAATATCTCAGTAATTCCTTATCATATCTCTGAATGGCCAGCGTAGATATGAGCAGGAGATGTCTTTATCCCCCCTCCTTTCCTCTCCCCTGCTCAGAACTAAAAACGATTGGGAAAGCCTCGCAACCAAACACCCCAGCTACGGAAGAGTGCTCAGGAGCCTCCACACTAAATCTTCATCTAAGGCACCAGGCTTCTGTTTTGTGTTTAACTGGGACCATCACTTCACCCTGACAACCTCATCTTCCACATTATCCATATTTTTCAAAGAAAAACAGTGAGGCATTATTGCCACCAGAGGGAGCCTGAGCCTTCTTGCACGCACTAGTTGAACCTAGGAGAACTACTGTTTTGGCTTGAATGCCTCTTCCAAATATCCCAATAAGAGAGGTTCACCCATGTTGAAAAGGAGTTTCATCCAAGTTTTCTAATGATAAGTAAACATGAATGCCACATCAATGCAGCTGAAAAATGTACTAGATGGAACTATGCTTCTCAATGTTTTACTACATAAGATCCAACCATATTTCAGTGTAAATAGTTTTAGGAGAGAAAGGTTTTGTATTTTATACAGCTGTATGTCTCTGGTATTTAATAACGAATACAACCTTCTTGCTTTGCATTGGGGATTAAAAGAAACAGAATGAGTAAGTCACGTATGAGTGATATATCATAACATTCTAAACTCTCAGTGAATTCCTCCATACAGGCAATTTATAGACACCGCAGTAGGAATATAAGGAGAAAATAGTCCTCTTCTTACCCATGGGGATATATCTCATGATCCCCAATGGATACCTAAAACTGGATAGTACGGAGCCCTATACATAATGTTTTTCCTGCACATACATATATATGATAGTTTAATTTATAAATCAGGCACACTAAGATATTAACAATAACTAATAAAAACAGAACAATTATAAAAATATAATAAAAGTTATGTGAATGTGGCCTCTCCTTCTCTCTCTCTCAAAAACTGTATTCTCCTCACCTTTTCACTTAAAGGAAGCACTTTAGGACTCTCTCTTTGGCATATACAAATTGCCAGCATCACCACTCTTGTACTTTGGGGCCATTATTAAGTAAAATAAGAATTACCTTGAAAGCAAGCACTGTGACACCATGACAGTCAAACTGATACCAAGACTCTAAGTGACTAACAGGAGGGGGGCGCACAGCGTGGAGATTCACGTCCCTGGCAGGACAGAGTGGGACTGGTGGAGATTTCATCATGCTGCTCAGAACAGCATACAATTTAAAAGCTTTGAATTGTTTATTTCTGGAATTATTTTTGGACCACAGTTGACCATGGGTAGCAAACTACAGAAAGCAAAACCATAGGTAGGGGGCCTACTGTATGGGAGTAACTGAGAGAGTAGTTTACTGTATATCTAAATGCCAAATATAAATATATCTGAAAAACAATTTTAATTACTTTCTTCAAACATTGCTCTACCCATATTTACACTTTTTAAAAATATATATTTTTTATTGATTTCAGAGAGGAAAGGAGAGGGAGAGAAAGATAGAAACAGCAAATGATGAGAAAGAATCACTGATCAGCTGCCTCCTGCACGCCCCACACCGGGAATCGAGCCCACAACTCAGGCATGTGTCCTGACCCAAAATTGAACTGTGGCCTCCTGGTTCACAGGTCAATGCTCAACCACTGAGCCGCACCGGCTGGGCTGTTTCCACTTTTTAAAAAAGCTGTAGTGGTTCCTAAATTCTCATGGAACAAAATTTTAACTTTGATGTGACTTGGCCCCACCCTACTCTCCTCACTTCCCTCCTCCGCTCAAGGGGAAAAAATCAAATACCTTCTATGTTTCTAGAAATTAAACAAGACCTGGAGAACTTACTAATTACAGTAACTGCACTATGAGTATAGATGATGCCATCGGTACTTGACATATGTGATCTCACTAAATGTTCAGCAAAATCCCTCTCTATACCTGTGTTATATAGAGGACACTGGAAGTTTGCGGAGGTTAGGTAATAAGCTAACATTGGGAAGCAGAGGTCTGACAACAGCCAGCAGACATTTTCTTAATTGTCAACAAACCTCAGGTTTTTAATATCATAGCTCAAATAAAAGACACAGCCCAGTTTGCCCTAAAAGAAACACATCATCTTGTAGAGTTATAAAACTTTTTATCTAGTTGCCTACTTGAAATTTCTATTTAATTCTTGGTTTCTTAAACCTAATGAAACAAAAATCTCGACACTCTCTCCCCACACAGTGAGAATGGCCCATCTCACTCCATTCCCAGTAAAACAGCATGGCTACCCACTTCATTCATCAGCCCCAAAGCTAAAGTGCATCCATGATGCCTCTCATACTATGACTCTATCAGTTCTACTTCCAAAATGCATGTTCATCCACTTCATTTCCACCTACTGAGCTAACATCACCTCTCATATGTAGACCACTTCAAACTTTTCTAATTACTCTTCCTGCTTCCTTTCTTTTCCAACCTGCGTTTTACCAAGCAGCCAGAGCAGCATGAATGAATCATTCTTCAAATAGATTATTTTCCCAGCACTTAAATATATACTTATTTTTAAATGCACTTTGGCCATATCAGCTATGTAATCAATCAAGTTCAGTTACAAAGACATCCCAACATTTGCTAAGTCCTTTTATTATTTGCTTTAAAACTAAATTCCAGAATGGTACACATCCAACTCTTAAAGGAGTTCTTCTCATAATTCACATTGTCTGAGAAAATCCCCCCTCTGATCTGATATTTTTATTATGTAGATAAGATTAAAAGGAAAGTTTAAATAAGATTTTAAATTTAAGGTACTATTAGATTCTTTTCTGATTTCAGTTGCTCTGACAGAAGTAATACCCAATTTAAAGATAAGAAAGATTTTTCCTGAACTTCAGGTCAAAGGAGTAACTGTTATCAAATGAGCCCTCCCATCCTCAAAAACTATAAAATAAAACAAAATGTACAAAGCAATTGTTTTTCAGACATTGGGCAACAGACAGCATAAGCCTGTTTCTACACTGAGTGGCCAGATTATTATGAACACTCCATCAGTACTTCATTGACACTTCCAAAAATACTGAATATTGAAAACTTCCTAAGAAAATACTCTCAAGGTTTTATTATTATTATTATTTGCATAACTAATTCACTTCATTGTACTGATGGGGTGATCATAATAATCTGGCCGGTCATAATAATCTGGCCACTCGGTGTATATACTAACAGATAATTGGTAAATAAAAAATTTAAATGTACAATTCAATACTATTAAAACTATTGGATATTTAGAATTAAATTTAACAAAATAAGTGCAATAGCTGTATTGAAAACTATGAAACATTGCTAAGAGAAGTTAAAGACAAATAAATGGATGGTAAAACATTAATTGTCTCAAAACTAATCTATAGATTCAACATAATCCTAATCTACAATCTATTGTCTTTTTCTGGATGAAAACTAATAAATTGATTCAAAATTTACATAGAACTGCAGGATCTAAAATAGCTAAAAGAACCTTGAAAACATGGACAAAGTTGGAGAATTTACACTACCTGATTCTAGTCTTATTGTAAAGCTACAGTAACCAAGACATGTGGTGGCTTAGGGATAGACAAATAGATCAATGAAACAAAATTGGCCCATATATAAGCAATCAAGTTGATTTTCAACTAATGCCCTAAGGCATTTCAGTGAATGAGACTGAAATAACCAGATAAACACATTGGAAAAACTTCTAAATATCTACCTCTACCTCATACATACAGAAAATTTAATTCTAGATGAATCATATACCTAGATATAAGAACAAAATATATAAAGCTGCTAGAAAAAGATATGAAAATATACCTGTAACTGCAGTATAGGCAAATATTCCTTAAGATGCAACATGCCTTAACTAGAAATTTAAAAAATGATAGTGTTCTTCATCAAAATTTAAAATTTATGCTTATCATAAAAAAGGGATAAAATAAGGTGATGGGATTAAGTACATATTGTTAGTTGCAAAATAGGCATGGGGATGTAAGGTAAAGCATAGGAATACATTTAACAATATTGCAATGACTATGGTACCAGGTGGGCACTTGAATTATCTGAGCAAACTTGGTAACTTATATGAATATCTATCTGCTGTGCTGGACACCTGAAACTAATGCAAAATTGTGTTGAATGGGAAAATAAGTAAATAAATGAATAATCAGCTGAAACCTGAAAAAAAAATGAGTACAATAAACAACAGCAAAAAACCCCAAGTTTAAGAACATGAAAAAGCAAACCACAGCCAGGAGAAAGTACTCAGACTAATACATATATCCACGATATATAAAAAACCCTAAAAATAAATAATTAAAAAATCATATGCCATAATTAAAAATGGGCAAAAATTTATGGCCCTAGCCAGTTTTCTCAGTGGTTAGAGCGTCAGCGTGTGGACTGAAGGGTCCAAGTTCTATTCCGGTCAAGAGCACGTGCCTAGGTTGCAGGCTTTATCCCCAGTAGGGGGCATGCAGGAGGCAGCCAATCAATTATTCTCTTTCATTGATGTTTCTATCTCTCTCTCACTCTCCTTTCCTCTCTGAAATCAATAAAAATATATTTTTTTAAATTATGAATAACCAACAAGCACAGGAAAATGTGGTTGACATCATTAGGCAACAGAAAAATGCTAATTAAAACTGCAATGTGATACCACTTCGAACCTACTAGACAAGCTACAATTAAGAGAGCAAAACCAACTATTGGCAAATAGGTCAGAACTAGAACTCTCATACATTGCTAATGGGGGTATAAAATGATACAAACTTTCTGGAAATCATTTTGGTAGTTTCTTATAAAATTAAATATGCAAATATACTCTAACCCAGAAATTCCACTCCCAGGTATTTACCCCAAGGTAAAATAAAACACACTCTACAGATACACTTGTAAGGAATGTCTATAGCAGCTTTTAACACATTGTCCATAACAGCTTTTAACACAATAGCAAAAACTGGAAACAATCCAAATGTCTATCAAGAAGAGAATGGCTAGCCAAAACCGGTTTGGCTCAGTGGATAGAGCGTTGGCCTGTGGACTGAAAGGTCCCAGGTTCAATTCCGGTCAAGGGCATGTACCTGGGTTGCGGGCACATCACCAGTAGGGGATGTGCAGGAGGCAGCTTATCGATGTTTCTAACTCTCTATCTCTCTCCCTTCCTCTCTGTAAAAAATCAATAAAATATATTTAAAAAAAAAAAGAGGAGAATGGCTAAACAAATCGTGGTATATTCATATAATGGATTAGTGCTTAAAAATTTTAAATAAGCACTGATAGACACAACATGCAAAAACACTGAGTGAAAATAGGCAGATTTTAAAAGAGCATATATTGTATAATTACATTTATATGAAGTTCAATAAAAGAGAAACACTAGTCTATGGTGATAGAAATCAGAATAGTGGTCGCCTATGGAGCATGGGGACTGCTAGAAGGAACACGAGAAAACTTTTTAATTCTATATTTTGATTGGTAAGATGAATACACTATGTAAATATTTGTCAAAATTCATTGAATTGTACACTTAAGATGAGAGCATTTCATTGTATGTAATTTTCACTTCAAATTACCCTCAGTTAAAAAAAAAAAGTGTATTCCTTACGCTGTTAAATAAATCTCAGGTCACTCCACTGAAATTATTAAATTACCAGGCCCATCTACAAATATTTGCCCAATAATACAATTGGATTAAAGTAACTATAATACTCAACAATAACGGATAGTTCTGCTTATCAATTGTATTTATAAATAGATTGTTCATTTATTTAGTATTGCTTCTAGTAATGGATTTTGACTTCTTAAAAATCTATCTATAGAATTTTTCCTAATTTTATTTTCCTGTTCCCTTTATTACATGAGATTTACTATTTCTATTTAATTGAATTTAGAGTTCTTTAGAAATGATTAGAAAACTAAATGTTGTTTTAAGATTTAATATAAAGTCACCAAACCTTGTGTATTATAAGTCCCTCACAGAAGAAGTTCCTGCACAGACAGGTAAAAAGCATGGTTACAAAAGGTTTACCCGGGACTATGCTGAGTCTTGCTCTGGGGTTTCTGTGCCTTTTGTTAGACTATCTTCAGTGAGGTCTTGATTCATCCACATCTAAACCTCTCTTTTTTAATGGAGTTGCAAAGAGATGGGATCCAGGACAAAGGTAGCTTTTTATTAACTTCTGCTTTAAATTGAACATTTTAATTAGGTTTCAGAACAAAACCATTATGGCATAATGAATAAATCTGTAAGAGTGTACAGCAGGTCCTTGAATAACATCCTTTCCTTATAGTGTTGATGAGGTGCTGTAGGAACTTAAGTCTTTACATCAATTAGCTTGTGATAAAACTGGTTTTGCTGACAGCCACACTAACGATATTAAGTGAAGACCTACTATAGCACTGCTTAGCGTTCTTGCAAATTTCCCATTACAAAAGAAACAGACATCACTCCTTCTGAGGCACTACAGATAAAAAAAATACCTTCTGGGTAAAAAGCAAGCATCTAAGACGGAGAACCATCCCTTGGAGTCACGCAGGGTTCTGGGGTGTGCCCTGCGGAGTCCTCCCCAGCCTCTGTTAACCTGAGCTGGAACCCTTCTGCTTGGCTCCCTCAGAACTCCCACCTACCTACACAGTCTGTGTCCAAATCCACTCCCCAGCACCCTCCACCGCCCCAAAATTCTAATCCCTCCTTCCTCTAGTAAGCAACACCACACACCTAACTACCTAGGGTCACAAAGGTAGGGGTGCTGGAGAGTCTACATCTGGATAATATACACATTCATAACAAACACATAAACTTCACCAGCTCAAAAGAGGGGGGGTCTGGCAATCTCATCGTAATGGGGTAATTGTGCTCACGCATGGCATTGCCTAGCAACAGAAGAAGCAGGCAAATTCCAACACTGGGGTGTAATGAATCACTCCCTGACTGCTGCTCACAAATGGTAATTTGATGGGAAGATATTCACATCTCGTTCAACCTGGAACAAGACTTTGGAGAATTCTGCAGACTCCAATTGAGAGAAGCAGCGGGTATTCCACCAACAGACGTGCTCTGGAACAAAGGAGACTGTTCCTGTTTATTCAGTTGAATATATGCTTTTGTTTAAAAACAAAACACAACTTTGATGGCCTTGTCTTTTTATGATACTTTGGGTTGGCTTTGCTCCAACTTCTACAGCTTCAGATATAGTTAATGAATGTCACAAATATAGGGCGGTCAGTATGAAAAATAAACAACGGGATCATCAAAGTTGAACTAAGTCACTTCAGAAGGCTTGAAAGAGACAGCCCCCTTTGCCCTAGAAGCCACACGCTACTCCAAGCTCAGCGTTTTTAATCAAGGTATAGAAAGAGTCCACGTACGAGCGCGATCTGTGTCTGGATCGCCTGTTGTTGGGGTCCGCCTGGTTTTTTTCCTTCTGTCTCCTTAATACAGCTTCCCACTGAGGCGCCGAATCAACCATGTCGTTCTCCTGCCGTATTCTGAAAAGCAAGACCATTCATCTAAAGTTAATGTCCACACATGTGGTGCTTTGTTTTTTGGTTCATCCTAAACTGGCTTTTAAGTGATATTAAGAAATGATCAAGTTACTTAAAAGTGATTAAGAAAAATGAAGTTATTTAAGAAGCAATTTCATTAACATGAACTCAAAGCTAAGAATGTGTTGAATGGATTAACATATAAGTATATATGTATTTCTGTATAAATATTATAATATATAATATGTATGTACTTGTATTTATGTTTATACTTATGAATATAGCATAATATTTATACATACACATGTAAGCATGTATTAGTGATATTCAGACTTCTATCTTTGTCTTAACATTTTCTTAGAAAACGGTGTGTCAAACAAAAACATATTTAAGATTTTTTAAAATTTACTTTGCTACTTCAGTTGACATTCAATATTTATTAGTTTCAGGTGTATAGCAGAGTGGTTAGACATTTTATAACTTATGAAGTGATCCCTCCATAAGTCTAGTACCCATTTGACATATAACATATTCAAGTTTTGACTAAAGAGTGGTGTCTGCTATAGAGACAATCTCAAATCATGAGAGAAAATCATTTTTGAAAATGTGCTAACCAAAGCAGCAATAAATAATTGTATGTTAAAATGCTCTTCAAAAAAATCATACTAATTGTCAAAGTTTTCATGGTCAATAATTCCCAGATATAATTCTGATTGCTTAAGAGAGAAAACTTGAAGTGCAACAAAGTTAAATGTGGTGGCATCCTGCATTAGCTGCTGGGCAGGCACAGAGCATTGGGGCTATGGCTGCTCACAGGCCCAAGAGGTGTGAACACTCAAGGTGGCCAGGGCAGGGGCCAAGCAGGATATGTAAATGAGGGACCAGGAAATCCAGAGCAAATCAGAAGCAGAGGTAATTGGGGAGCATGCGAGATCACAGGACAATGATACCAGACTTTTTATTTTTAAAAAGATAATCCACAAATCTGAATGTTTAAAGTGAACTCTTCCGATTTTAAGTAATGGCAAGCAATTCTGTGTGTTAAGGTACCACCTGGACCTAACAAAACCCACCCATGGACCACACTGAAGAAGTTCTGGATGTTCACTAGATCGTCTTTTTGGTAACAAGGTGAGGTGTTGTAGGAGTGAAGTTACGTGAGTGCATAATTAAAGCAAGTGCTTAATTAATGTGTAAATACTATCTGGGATGCACTGCAACGCTGTGAAGCCATGAGTATTCCTTGCAAAAATTAAACACCTGTTATTTGAATATTTAACTTTTAATTTATGTAAATCCTCAGGAAACTGTTCCGGTGTGTTCATTTCACACACTGAGACTCCCAGGGTTTGGGAGAGAAGCACCAAATTGCAAGGAAATCAACCCAGTACTGGGATTGGATGAGCATAAGTGCTTCAAAACCAAAATGAAGTGAACAGGTAAGTTTGGAGTCACTTCTCTCGCTAAACAGATGTCTTCTGGTTGCCCTGTGACAGCACTTAATATAGGCTGTGGTATGGATACTTAGATTTGCTTATAAATGCATATCAGTAGGTGCATAGTAAATATTCATTTCACATATAACTTAGCGACAATGTAAGGCAAATTCAAGTAAAAAAAAACAAACACCAAGAGTACCTTCTGAGGTAGAAACTGTTTAAATCTCTCTAGATTAAAGAGGAATTGTGTTAAGTGAAAAATTATCTGTAACACACTTCAAACCCTTTAACTGTATATATTTCCTTGCTAAAGCTTTCCATTCTAACAGGCTATTTGAAAATTAACAGGACACAGTCATGGTATGTTTCACAGATTCCTTCTCTCATGGCATGAACAGAGGAAATTAAAATCCAACATATACTGCTATGGATCTCAACATTACAAGTATTTGAAGAAAAATAAGAGTAGGTAAACTGCTTGAGGACATAATTATTAACCATTGTTTGAAACACTCCAATTTGAAAATGCTATGTGCTTTTATATGTGTGTGCTTATATATACTCATATATACATGTATTTTTCACAGCCAGAACCTACACCTCAAACGGATCTTATGAATTCTGTGACAGTCTGATGGGGGCGCAGAGCTGGACTGAGGGATTCAAAGTTACATCAAGACAGTCAGTGGGAAAGTAGCGGCTGGCAAGGAGATATCTCCTTTCCCCCAGGCACCCACACCTCACAGTGCCCAGGGAAAGACATGAAACCCAGGTCTCCTAACTCCTAATCCTCCAGAGCTTCCATGCTGAACAATATGGCTGCATAGTCATGGGCAGGACTAAATTTCACAATGTGCGTGCGTGTTTTATCAGGAAATCAGCATTTTTATTTCTGAGAGGTCAAGCCTTACGAGCAAGGCTGAGGCCAGACTTTGCCAAACAGATTTTTCCCAGAGGATAGACATTTAAAAGGATCTATCTATCTATCTATCTATCTATCTATCTATCATTTTATTTTTTATTGTGCATTCTTTATTGTAGAATTTAACTGGCTACCTTCATACTAAGTCAGTGATGGCGAACCTTTTGAGCTCGGCGTGTCAGCATTTTGAAAAACCCTAACTTAACTCTGGTGCCGTGTCACATATAGAAATTTTTTGATCTTTGCAACCATAGTAAAACAAAGACTTATATCTTTGACATTTATTTTATATATTTAAATGCCATTTAACAAAGAAAAATCAACCAAAAAAATGAGTTCGCATTTCACCTCTGACATGCATGTCATAGGTTCACCATCACTGTACTAAGCTCTTACTTTGATGAAGAAAATGAAAGCTCCTGAAACGTGAGCCCAGAGTCCCTGTATCTTGCTACTGATAAGAACTGCATCGGAAGAAATTTCAGACTATGGCATGTACCTGTAACTCTTCTAAAAGTCTAAAGCAAGGGCGGTGAAACCCTGGCAATTAATATCCTTGTGACCCACATGTTTAAAAGACAGATGCCCTCTACTGGCGACACTGCTTCATAAATATTCGAATGCGGTGCATTAAAAATGTAAGGCTCATTGAAGAGTCACAACAGAAGCACATTTTCCCGAGTAATGGTGGCGTGGCTGCCTTAGTCTGTAATGAAGTTTGAAATTACACCCTTACAAAAGGCTTCCAGTTAATGGTGCCTCATTACAAGAATGAAAGTGTCATTTCGCCCATCAATGAACTGTTCCAGAAAATACAGTGCTGCATGGAAAAGAAAATCCTAGGACTAGAAGCAAGAATATTATACCATCCAGTTCTTAAGAGGCAGAAGTTAACTATTTTGTTTATGCATGAGTGGATAAATAAATCTTTAAATGTAAAGGCAGCTCCTATAACGCACCTTGTCTCATTCACCCTTAGGTGTGGGATACACAAGTGTTGGCTTTGCTCCTTTTCTGTGTGTATGCGTGAGAGAGAGAGAGAGAGAGAGAGAGAGAGAGAGAGAGAGAGAGAAGAAACATTGATGTGAGAGCAAAACATGGATGGGCTGCCTCCAGCATACCTCCCACCAGGGATTGAGCCCACAACCTGGGCATGAGCCCTGCCCAGCAATCAAACCAGCAACCTTTTGGTGCCCGGAATGACACCCAACCAACTGAGCCACACTGGTCAGGGCCTTCCTGCTATTTTAATTATGATGTTGGGATTTACATTAAGAAAAACAGTACCTTTTAAAAAGTCAAAATTTGGCCGAAACCGGTTTGGCTCGGTGGATGAAGCGTCGGCCTGCGGACTGAGGGGTCCCGGGTTCGATTCTGGTCAGGGGCATGTACCTGGGTTGCTGGCGCATCCCCAGTGGGAGATGTGTAGGAGGCAGCTGATCGATGTTTCTCTCTCATCAATGTTTCTAGCTCTCTATCTCTCTCCCTTCCTTTCTGTAAAGAATCAATAAAATATATTAAAAAAAAAAAGTCAAAATGTGCTCTTACATGACAGTCATGAAAGTATCAAGGGGAAGGGGTCAATGGGAGAAAAAAAAGGAGGGATACCTGTAATGCTTTCAACAACCAAAATAAAAAAATTTTAAATGTCAAGGGGAAAAAAGAGTCCACTGTCATTTTCACTGGGGAAATATTAAATTTCAAATGTTGCATTTAATATTTTTTTAATATATTTTATTGATTTTTTACAGAGAGGAAGGGAGAGAGATAGAGAGTTAGAAACATTGATGAGAGAGAAACATCGATCAGCTGCCTCCTGCACATCTCCTACTGGGGATGTGCCCGCAACCCAGGTACATGCTCTTGACCGGAATCGAACCTGGGACCTTTCAGTCCACAGACCGACGCTCTATCCACTGAGCCAAACCGGTTTCGGCCAAATGTTGCATTTAAAGTGAACCTCAAAAATGCTGTTTCCTTCCTGTATCCTTAGATGCAATAACTCTAAATTTATCATATTATACCTATTTTTTTAATCTAAAACTATGCAGAGTTAATAGTTGGGGTAGGGAGCATTATGACAAGGCTTTTGTTTTGTGTGTGTGTGTTTTTTCTTCTTCTTTTTTTTTAATGTATTTTATTGATTTTTTTTAATTGATTTTTTACAGAGGAAGGAAGAGGGATAAAGAGCTAGAAACATCTATGAGAGAGAAACATGGATCAGCTGCCTCCTGCACACCCCCCACTGGGGATGTGCCCGCAACCAAGGTACATGCCCTTGACCGGAATTGAACCCGGGACCCCTGAGTCCGCAGGTCGACGCTCTATCCACTGAGCCAAACCGGTTATGGCAAGGCTTTTGTTTTTTAATGTGTAAGGAAGGAGGTTGCTTCAAAATAGAACAAATTTCAATGACATTTCAGGATAGAAGAATTCTAATATATTTCCCCCACATCTCACCAAATTTCAACACCTTACTTTTCCGGAGATGCATGCAATTTAGATTATAAGTGTATGTGACACTTAATTAAAGTCTGCAAAAGGTTTGAAGATGAAACGCCATATAATCGCTTGATAACAAAAATGAAGATAATGACTATTCCTAGTTCTCTTCTTTCCTGTCTGCCCAATTATAATTCGGCCTCTTCTGCAGAATTCTTCACATTAAATGAATTCTTATACAAACTCTCATGGGCTTTGCTCTCTACCTTTACCCAGGCGGATTTGTTCCTAATAGGACCATCCTTTACACCAGTTCTAATTCACTACTCATTCACTGAAATAAAGACCATATTTAATGCTGAACCTGAGAAATCTCACAAAGCAAATGTATAATGAAGCTCCAAGAATGTATGAGCAATACACGGCGCTCTGCCTGGTCCCCGCTCTGCCATTATCTGGGCAAATTGCTTATCTTCTTTGGTCAGGTGTCAGTTTTTCATCTACCTAATTATTGCGAAGATCCTGTCTAACTTTAAACTCTATTTTTCTCTATTTGTGTTTTATTTCAAACCAGTCAGACACAATGAGACAAACCTCTACTCTTCATCTATGACACAGCTTTCCAGACAATTGCTTCATATGACCACTCCATCGCTGATATTAAGTCTGCGGGTCCCAACTGACTGTAGCCTTGTGTATCTCATCAACTGCACTCATTTTCAGATCACCTGCTATAAACCAACCTTCTTTTTCTTTTATTTTCAGTTTTTCTTCCCTAGGGAAATTTATGTTGGTTCCAGGCATCTGTCGACCTACTCCCTTAAGACCACCAAGCAAAAAATTCATTTGCTTTTCCCAACTTTCCCCCATCATCAATAAATTATTCTTATTTGCTCTTAAAGATGCTTCTGTCTCTTCCACTTATTCCTTATGCTCTCCCTGCAAAATAGGCTACCTTTTGGTGCAATTTCTCTTCCAAGCTCTCCTTCTGTTTTCCTAATTTTTCAACCTGCTTTGCCCTCACTCAGTAATCAGACATCATCCTTCAGCGGCTGCAGCTTTGCACCTCCACAGTCATCTCTGTCAACTTTGATTATGCTCTGGAAGCCCTAATTCATCCATATCAAATGTCTACATTTTGAAATGACTTATTAGAGTGGAAATCAGAAACCCTCGCAATCTGTAGCATGGCGAACACTGCTTCCACTGGCTTCGTATGATCGGTTCTCTCCGGGCCCGTAATTTCTACCTGGTCTGCAGCCTCTACCTAAATCAGGAACAGGGCAGGAGGGAAGGCAAGCGAGGAAACAGTTGCCTCCTTTCAGGCTATCTGAAAGAAATGCCCCACTGGTGTAAGCTTGCTATCATCCAAAACACATTTTTGTTTTGGTTTGCGTTTTCCCTTCGGGCACAGGGACAATAAAGTTCTTTTTTTAACCCCCTGCAAATCCTGCCAACATCAGGCCCTACTCAGATGCATCGTCCCTGTCAGCTGCAGTGTCACAGAAGACAGTTTCTTCTTCTTTTTTTTTTCTTTTTAGGAAAATAATACAAAAGACCTTGTGGAACATATTTAAAATATTTAAAACCATCTTAATCCATTATTCAGATACAGATTCTAAAAGAGATCTAAAGGGCAGGAAGAAACTAACAATATTTACGGCAGGAAAATTTCATGTTAGAAACACGGACGTCCTTTTTGTTAAAGGGAGCCGGGCCCTGGCTTACAGATACAACAGGGACTTCAGAGAGCAGGGAGCAGTGCTGACTGCTCTCACTCATCTACGGTACCTGCCTGTGCAGGGCACTTTCTACTTCTCAAAGCGCATCTATTATCTCCTGGATGTTTACAAAGCTCCTGTGAGGTCGACAGGACAGGTATCATTCCACTTTGCATATGGGAAAACTGAGATTGAGAGGGTAAGGTAACCAGCTCCTAGCCACAGAGTTCTCCAAAGCTGGGTCAAATTTATAGCGCAGGCTCCCTGATTTTTTGTTCTGTGCCCTACTGCACCCGTGTGTACACACATGCACCCACACATAGCCTCACGTGCATAACTAATGAGTTTGTGATGCAAACACTCAGGATAAAATCAGGGAAAGGTCCAAATGGTCTCCTGTTGCCAATTTACTCTAGTCCTCTTACTTCAGGCTTCTCATTTCTTTTATTCTTCTATTTTAAAATCCTCACACGAGAATATGTTTTTAATTGATTTTATTATTTTTTTTTAGAGAGAAACATTGATGTGAGAGAGGAACATCAATGGGTTGCCTCCTGTATGCACCCCAACCAGGGATTGAACCCATAACCTAGGTATGTGCCCTGACTGGGAATGGAACCCACCACCATTTTTGGTGTATGGATGATGCTCTAAACCAACCGAACCACCCGGCCAGGGCATCTTTTACTCTTGTAATCTTCACCAAGCTCCAGAGTTATTTCCACTCGTATGCTTATGCAAAAAACACCAGATTGCTTCTCAAGTCGCTGCCCCTCCACCCGCTCCAAATCCCCCACTTCAACCTAAAAGCCTAGCCACACATCAAAGCTAATGACTGGGTAATCCACATTCTCCCTGGTGAACGCTCAAAGGATGCTGATTCTCATCAATAGCACAGAGCGTGTTTGGCAGACTGGTTTCTTTGAATGTGCAGGATATTTTACTAAACTCAAGGTGTTTTCAGGGAAAGCTGGTTTGTGAAAGGTTTCCCTCTGGTAAATCTACTTCCTGGGTTCTCCTTCAATATACACCCTGGGCAAGTCCAGAGCACAGCCCACGCACTCCAACCTCTAGCGACCAGATGGCTGACCCTTCGGATCTCAGGGATAAGATTCGAAGTTCTAACGAGTGCAGGTGAATACAACTGGGCTGAGTTTTGAGACCTTGCTGCAGGAAGCAGAGCATCACCAGGTTCGAGGCAGTTTGCCCCATTCTAGGGTCACCAGAGTCCTTTGATAAAAGCACAGAGGACTGTGGAGAGCCTGGCTGGGTCACACTGCTTCTGGGATAAGGACGGGCAGACGAGGTAGAAGAGATATATCCTCTCCCCCAAAACAGAGTCTTCTGCACAAAGAGGAAGTCAGGAGAGGACCCTCCATCAGAGTCAGAGGACCCATTGGGACCGTCAGCAGGGCTGCCGTTTAAATATTCAGACCTACGCATCCTGATGTGGACGGGGTGGGTTCTGGCAAAATGCAAAAGGCAAATAATGGGATCGAGGGTTAGTGGAAGCACAGCATAACGTGGAAGTGGCCCCCGGAGGCAGCCGTGCTTGCAGCTTCTCCTGCACACCCGCCGTCACCTGCTGCACGAGAATCTGCAGGAGTGGGGACTGTAACTGAAGGACGTATTTCTTCCTCTGCCCACTCTTTTGCTGTGCCCCTGAGATCTAGACTCTAGACCTCATCTTTGACAGACACAGGCAACTTATGAAACCCCGGGGCAATACTTCTACAGGTACAATGAGTCTGAACGCCTCTGTGTCCGTGTGTTTTGAAAGTGATTTCTCATTAACAGCCTTCCAAAGCACATTAGCACTTACACGCTCAGAACCACCACCATTCTAAAATACACTACTGACACAATACAAAGAACCCCACCCTAAAAAGCTGTGCCGGGGGGTGGGTGGGGAGAGAAAGTCTTGAGGGAGAAAACACCTACAAGGAATACTGGAGCCGGTCCGCAAGTAGAACAGTAATAAGCTATTTAAGGACTTGCTGGCAACCCTTTAATAGAGTTTCATTTTGAACAGCAAATGTCACCATGAGTGCTTTTGGCCCCAAAAGACTGTTTTTAAACAGGCCACCTTCTGAGAAGTTGAGACGATAGCGTCTACGAGCACAATTTAAAATATACCAAGCAAAAGAGAAACAAATTTGTTAAGATACTGGCTCGATCAGTAAGTACAGCCGTGTGTGTGGTGAGGGAGAAGGTGGGATAGTTTGCTTTGTTTTGTGTTGTCTGTGAAGACTGTGAATTTTAGAGCAGGAAGAGGGAACCTCAGGGAGAGCGGCCCTCCACACTTGGGCTTTTACAGAAGAAGAAAGGGGATCACTTCCTTGAGAAGAGTGTTTTAACACACCGAGATCTCACCTCTGTGCAGTGTGATTCCAGCCCCAAGAAGGCTCCACAGGGAAAGCTCCCCTAAGAAAATGGTCTGCGCTCACAATGCTGTCTGGGCTGTTATTGCACAGGCTTTGTAGTCAGAGAGGGAGGCTGATTCAGTGTGTGCCAAGCACGAGGGCTCTGAGTACTAAAGGAGGACCTTGGAGATTATCTCTTCCAACTTCCTCATTTTACAGACGATAAAAAAATGACCCAGAAAAGCAAAAACAACCAGGCCAGAGTTCCACCTCAGGTGAGAATGGGTTTCTAACAGTAGCACTACTGACATGTTTTTGGGGCCAGATATTTCTTTGTTGTGGGGGGCAGTCTGTACACTGTAGGATATTTAGCAGTATCCTGGTCTACAGCAATCCCCTCGCCCAATTATGACAATCAAAAGTGTCTCAAAACATGGCCAAATATCCTCAGGGAGTGGAGGGGAGGGCAAAATTGTCCCCAGTTGAGAACCACTGGGTTAGCAACTGGCACAGGAGCAACCGAATCCTTCTCACTCCCAATCTAGCACTATGAGAACACTTGTTTTCAAATAATTATTTTGCTACAAGTGAGAACTGATTAATGCATTAAGCCATCACTAATGCTGATTACATGTCAAATGATGTTATTAAAAAGCTCTTAAAAAATGAGTCCTAAAGATATGAATAAACTGCATTTCCCCCTCTAATTGTATGTGCCTGACATAAATATAAACACATATTTGCATATACATCTACATGAGGCTGAAACTATAGAATCCATACAACAATGAGTCCCTCATTTTTGGTTGGGCAAAATATAGTAACATCATGTTAAAAGATACTTCAGGGACACCAGCCGGTATGGCTCAGTGGTTGAGCATAGACTCATGAACCAAAAGGTTCCCGCCTCAATTCCAGATCAGGTCATATGCCCGGGTTGCAGGCTCAATTCCCAGTGTGGGGCGATCAATTATGCTGTCTCATTGATGTTTCCATCTCTCTCTCCCTCTCTAAAATCAATTTTTAAAAAATATATTAAAAAATACTTCAGGGAGAAACCCCTCTACTCACAGTAAAATTTCTTACTGCCCTTGGACAAATTCACTACATGTTCTACCTAAATATCAGATCAACTTTGTTTTTAATTAACAAGATGGAACCTCATTGTCAAACTGTTTAATTATCTTATTATAAAGATAAGAAACTCAGTTCAAAGAGCTGAGGTTTCCTAAAAGATGGCTTCAAAATAGTGCCAGATTGCTTCTTAAACACAGGTGAGACAATCCGGCTTAAAAATACACAGGACGCCCAGCTTTCACCACCAACAGCAGCCTCTGCTTTTGCAGGTCCAGCTAGCTGTAATATTCTAGTATTACCTGTTTCTCTTTTTCCGGTGTTCTCGATTGGAATTTTCTGATTCACTACCACTGCTTGTGTTACAGCGTGAGCGGGACCTGAAGACAAAATAAGAGCAAATGAAAAACACACATTTAAGACAAATGGAAAATTTTAGAAAGGTTCATGTTGGTTCTTTGGAATTAATTCCGTAGTAAGATTACTAGCCCAAATGTAAGTAGCATCCCTCCCCCGGTCAGTGTTTCTCAATCCAGTCAGACATCTGAATGAGTCTAAAGAAGTGTGATTAGATTAAGGCGAATGTCACTATGCTCCCAGAAGGACCAAACAAATAAGCACTTCCAACAGAAATCTGACGTAAAGCTATAAGCCCCTGTGCTAAACCAAACCTCCACCCTTCATTGAGAGAGGCAGAGTTTATTTCCTCTCCCCTTGAATTAGTGCTCATCTTGGGGCTGATTTTACCAACAGAATGAGGTGGAAGGGATACTCTCACAGTTCCAGGACTAGCCCTTAACAGGGCTGGTAGTTTCTGATTCCTCCCAGCCACCAAGAGACCCTGGAGAGGGGCCCCAGGCCTCCAGCCATTCTGCCAGGCACCAGACAGAAATAACACAACCTCAGCCACCATCCAACTGAAGCTTCGTCTGAAACTAGCAAAGCTAACTAGAAAAACTTCCTGTTCAATCAACAGAATTATAAGAGAGGTATAGGTGATTATTGTTGCTTTAAATACACCAAGTTTTGGAATGGTTTTAATGTAGCAGCAGATAACTGAGACAGCTCCTCTGGGAGCAGAAACAAGAGAAATTGCTAAGGGTGCTACAGAATGGAAGACTGAGAACCAGCTGACACCCATTTCAGGTTGAAGAACACATTTACAGTACTCTTAAAGCAGTCACTAATGAGACAAACAAGAAAGTCCCTCCTCTGGCCCCAGTTCTGAGCTCTGCTAATCTGCTGATCCTGCCTCCCTCTCCCAGGCCCTCCTTCCCATTTCGTTTTTTGTTTGTTGGTTTGTTTTGTTTACCTCCTCCTTTGCTTTAGATCTGAGTCTTCACCACTGTTATGGGCTTTCCTATGGAAAACAAATAAATGAAGACATTAAAGAAAATAGAAAGTTATCAATTGGCCAAGGAAAGCACACCAAAATGAGTTTCACTTCATGTATATGCTACATAGTCATTCATTATCAAACATTGGAATCGCGCACATATGTCCATCCCTACAATAGGTCCCAGAAATAGACTACCAATTGGCTTCAAGAAACCTAGTGGGGGCTGTAAATAGTCTACAAATAAAAATGCACAACATGTCTGTTAAATTCCATTCATCCAGTGATGCAGTTAGTCTGGTTTCAAGGTCTGCAATCCACCAAGCCAAGTTCTGCCATCATCTGACATCAGCTCTCTCCCGGATGCCCTTCCCAGCACCCTGGCTTCCAAGTCCCCTTGACCTTTTCTCTAATAATCTCTTCACAATAACGCAGCACCCACATCCTGGTCACACTTGGAATTTATCCTCTGTAAGCAACTCTAATCACTGCTCTCAGACCACAATCCCCTTCACCCCCACACCCCCCTTTACCACTTCTATTTACTTTCAAACAGCTTTGATGGGGTATCCTGGTTAAAATGTGAGGATTCTGGAGCCAGACAACCTGAATATGAATCCAATCTCCTTCATTGATGAGTTGTGATTTAAATTATTTCTCTACTCAGTGCCTCCATTTTAACAGAACCTCCCACAAAAGGTTGTTATTAGGACAAAATGAATTAATACATTTAAAGTGTATAGAGTAGGATCTAGCCCATTGTGTGCACTCAATGAATATTAACTGTTATTACTGCTCATTCAACTACTTCCATTCTACCTTTCTTTGACCTCAATAGGATTATGTGCCTATTGACTGTGTGATTATCCATCAGCTCTTTCCCTCCTTCATTCCCTCTCTGACTCAGCTTAGATTTCTATCATCTCAATAACATGCATGCCAATACTCAAAACTTCCTCCAACTTTTTGTTTTCTGTTCAGTCTTTCTGGCAAGACCTCAACCAACTATCCAGGTTCTCTGGGCTACACCTCAACAGCTGGCTGAACAGTGCTGGATGGAGTTACACAAAAGAGCATATTAGTTACACTACAAATCCATGTTCATACTAGTGGATCCTCAAGTGGATCCACAACAAGGCCTAACAATGGTACCACCATTCTCTGACCTAAGTGCTCTCTGTTTCTGCAAAGCACGCAAGAGCTATATATGCCCTGATCACAGTGCAAAAAACCCTAAATTGAAAATAATCTTCCTTCAGCATTTTGAAGGTGATGCTTCATTATCTTTTTTCTGATATTGCTGTTAAGCAGCCCAAGACCAGAATTCTTATTTGTCACCATTTATGCATGGACTTTTCTTTTCTCTTCCATATTCCTCCCCTACTCCAAGTGTTAAAAATTCTCTCTAAATCTATAATGTTTTAAATTTTTATGATAATGAATCTTGGTATGGATCTAATTTTTCAATCTATTATATCAAATGCTCAGCAGGTTCTCCATAAAGTACAATAATTCAGTTCTGAAATACTTTCTTGTACAACTTCTTTAATACTTTCCTTTTCTGCATTTTCTTGAGGTTTTTCCCTAGAAATTTCATTAGTCGAATATTTCATATCCAGGTTGGATAGTTTTTTTTAAAATCTTTATTTACATATCTATGCTTTGTTTTTGCTCTACTCTGGGGAGGATTTCCTTAACTTTATCTTCTAAACCTTCTATTGATTATTTTAAAAATTCTGTCACATTAAAGTCTAAGAACTTTTATTCACTCTTTCCTTTTGATATCAAAGTTTTCATTTTCCAAAGATAATACTTACACTGTCATAAAAAGCTTTCTGTTTCTTATATTGACTCTATTTCCTATGAGTGCCCCTGCACCCCCCCCCCCACACACACAGCCGCCCCAACACACACACACACACACACACAGCTGCCCCAACACACACACACACACACACACACACACGGCCGCCCCAACACACACACACACACACACACACACGGCCGCCCCAACACACACACACACACACACACACGGCCGCCCCAACACACACACACACACACACACACACACACACACACAGCCGCCCCAACACACACACACACACACACACAGCCGCCCCAACACACACACACACACACATACACACACACACGGCCGCCCCAACACACACACACACACACACAGCCGCCCCAACACACACACACACACACACACACGGCCGCCCCAACACACACACACACACACACACACTCACACACTCACACACACACACAGCCGCCCCAACACACACACACATACACACACACACACACTCACACACACACAGCCGCCCCAACACACACACACACACACACACACACTCACACACACACATACACACACACACTCCCGCCCCAACACACACACACATACACACACACATACACACACACACACACACTCACACACAACTCCTAGTTGTTTCAGTCTCTGTCTTTCCAAACAGGAATTATCCTCAAATGCTGGCGATAATGACTCTCTCAAGCACTGTGCACTGAACCTCTGGGTGGAGAGCATGCTGACCGATGGCTTCACTGTCATGTGGAACAAAGTAATGTGGGTAGTCTCAACCATTTCCTTGGAAAATCCTTGGAAAGTTTCTATCTGCAGATCTTTTCTCTTGTATCTGTCCTTTCTTACAGTGAGATTCTGTAATCTCATGTCTGGAAGATACAAGCCTGGCTTCTAGCATTCTGGGAATGAAGAGAGAAGGGAGCAGATTTTCACTCTCTTGATTTTTTCTGTGGCCACAAATTCTATGTCTTTTTTACCAAGTTAATAATCCTAGGTCTGTCATAGGCTTGGTCTTTGCATTCTATCTATACTATCTATCTAGACAGCCTCCTCTGTATTTCATATTTCAATTAACTTTTTTAAAATTATATTTTATTGATTTTTTACAGAAAGGAAGGGAGAGAGATAGAGAGTTAGAAACATCGATCAGCTGCCTCTTGCACATCTCCTACTGGGGATGTGCCCGCAACCAAGGTACATGCCCTTGACCGGAATCGAACCTGGGACCTTTCAGTCCGCAGGCCGACGCTCTATCCACTGAGCCAAACCAGTTTCGGCTCAATTAACATTTTTAAGAAATTTATATTTTAGTCAAGACAACTAACCCAACTCCTCACTTATATCCAACAATCCATGTGAATCCTGCACTTGGACTTCTCAAAGAAACTGCAAATTCCACAATTCCAAACCCCAAAAGTTGTCCCTTTCAGCATGCAATGTCCTGCCTGTTCTTATTTCAGTGCATCACACTTCAATCCATGAAACTGCACAAGCCTGGTCTTCATTCTTGACATCTTTCGCTCCTTCACCCTCATGCTGATCCTGCCAGCACTCTTGATTCTACCTCTGGATGGGTTTTGAAACCACGTTTCTTGTCTCCACATCACCAGGTTGGCTCATGCTCCCATTCTCTTTGGCCAGGACTCATATGATAGCCTGCTGCCTGGCCTCTCTGTTTCCCCAACTATTCCCTCACATCTCTTTTCCACAGAACAGCAAGGGCCACCTTTACACAATACAAACACGATCTTGTTATCATCCTTTCTGAAAACTACTGATCTAATGACCAAAATCCTCAACAAAGTTCAGGTGTCTGATGAGGTCTGGCCCCACCTTTCTCTCCAGGCTCATTACTAGCACTTTTCTGCTCACCCTCAATGCTTGAGCAACACTGGGCTTTATCCTGTTCATGAATGCTCCCCTCTCCCGTCTATCCCAAGGCCTCAGCACATACCAGTCCCGCTTCCTCTCTGTGCTTGCTTTTGTCTGATCCCAGCTCCAGCATCCGGCCTCAGGAACCCTTCCAACCTCCTTCACTCAACAACACAGCAAAACCGCTCCTAATTGTGCTGGTTGCACATGTATTTGAATGGCAAACGTTTATCAAGCAGTTATTCTTAGAACAGGTGTACTTTTCTATATGCATTTTTCAATTAAAAAGTTTTTAAATTTCCCTAAGCATAACTGCCCCCTGAAGAATATATAACAGTCATAACTGCACATGTATTTGTAATTTGTATGTTTCTTCCCTAACAAACGATAAACTCCCAAAGGTCAGAGACTTTCTCTGATGCTGTTTAATACAGTGCCTGGCATACAGTGGGTACTCTAAACATTTTTGAGTATAAAGATGAATGGGGGTAAAAATAAATTGTTCTGTCAGAAAGCATGCTGGGTTTCTTTTTTAAAATAGGAATGTTTAGCCCTAACCGGTTTGGCTCAGTGGATAGAGCATCGGCCTGCGGACTCAAGGGTCCCATGTTCGATTTTGGTCAAGGGCAAGTACCATGGTTGGGGGCACATCCCCAGTAGGGGGCGTGCAGGAGGCAGCTGATCGATGTTTTTCTCTCATTGATGTTTCTTACTATCCCTCTCCTTTCCTCTCTGTAAAAAATCAATAAAATATATTTTTAAAAAATAAGTAAATAAAATAGGAATGTTTAAACACGCAGGCATCAGGGTCTCCATGAACCTTGACAATTATAAAGAAGTTTGTATGTGTATTCAATAATACAGTCTTTCCCCCTAGGGCTGTGGTCGGCAAACTGCGGCTCACGAGCCACATGCAGCTCTTTGGCCCCTTGAGTGTGGCTCTTCCTAAGCCTTAGGAGTACCCTAATTAAGTTAATAACAATGTACCTACCTATATAGTTTAAGTTTAAAAAATTTGGCTCTCAAAAGAAATTTCAATTGTTGTACTGTTGATATTTGGCTCTGTTGACTAATGAGTTTGCCGACCACTGCCTAGGGAATGAATGCAACATTTCATCAGATTCTCAGAGTTTTATCACCGAAAAAGATTGAGACCCATGTTCTAGACTCTGCCAGAATTTGGCAGCTGTACTCATCTAATGACAGATGACTGGCAAAATAGAAATTGTGATATCTTCTGCAAAACATGTTATCCTGGTATCCATTACAAAAGAGAATTTCCTATTATTAAATTTAAGTCCTTGAGATTCTTCCATGCTGATGACAAATCTCGGTTTTAAATGTCAGAGTTAATCCACGTCTGTAGGGATTTGTGCCCAGGGGCAAGGTAAACATATGTGAAGATAAAACAAGACTAACAAGGGCAGGGACATTTAAAGGGTATTTATAGCGAAAAAACAACCAAGAATGAGCTTTGTCTCAGTCATGCCGACACGAAGCAATGGCTGGTCTCCTCCAAACACACATGCTGAATAAGAGAGCTTTTAGGTGACACAGAACCAGACAGAAGGCTTTATGGTGCTCAGACCAAATCCCAGTGGTCTTTTCCCCGAATGGTGCCTATGAAAGCGTCCTGTAACCACGCACCACAATTGCTTCTCTGTGTTTCACAGGAAACCAACAGAAAATGGATTTCAGTGCAGAATCATTAGTCTGGATTTGAGAATGTATATGCTCCAAACTATTTCAAGCATTTAATTTGAAAAGAAATGTAAAGTTTGGTGCATTTTAACAAACCTTGATAAGTTCATTTTTGAATATATTAAAATCAAAATGGCCATTTGCTCAATATGTGCAATTCTTTTATGTTGGAAATGACAAAGTACACTAATAATTAAGAATGAAAAACTGTAAAAACTTCTCTAACCATCATCAGACGATGCCAAATTCTTAATATATTTAGTGAAACCCACTACCCACATCCCTCAGCACACATATATACATAAAGGCATTTTAAAAGTATTTCCCAGGGGTGTCGCCACGTTTTTTAGTTGTCTGAATTGAACCAATCCTTGGTAGGGAAGGAGGGCAGAAAATCTTCCCTCCTGCCTTACTGAAATGATGGTCCATTACCCTGGCCTTTTCCAGATGTGCAGCCCTGGATCCAAATCCCAGATGTGTTACAATGGACAGTTCCTGCCATCTCCCCGAGCCAGTTTTCTTCTCTGTAGAAGTGAGATGATAATGCTGGGCCAGGTTCTGTCCACTGGTACTCAGCCCCATCCCAACCCATCTGTAATCTTCCCTGTAGTGCCAGCACTAGACGGCTGGCAATTGCATTTTCCTGGAATCCTTTACCAGCTGGGTTCCACTTAGAGACACTCAGGTGAGATTTGAAGGCAGGGGAAAAGGGGAGGCAATTGTGCTTCTGGCAGTACCTGTGGCACCCACTCATGCGCTCCTGAGAAGTGGGGTTCCACAGCGTCAGCTACAGTGGTGGCACCTCCGACAGGGGCAGCCAGCAATGCCAGCAGCCAGCCCAGGCTCTGGGAGCCAGCTCAAAGGCAGAAGCAGCTCTGCATCTCTGGGTAACACTCGCTTGTCTCCTCTTATTCCTCCAGCCCAGGGGCAGGGCCGCATCCAGACTCAGGGCTGCACCATGTCTCTGCCTTTCATTCCTTTCATCCTACTCATATTTGTGCACCAAAATTCCCTGTGTTAATCCCTCTCTGCTAAAAATGCCTCGTGACTGAATGATACAAATGCCCATTTCTGTATGGTTATTATAAGGATAAAATGAGCTAATATACAGCAAGTAAACTGCTCAGGACTTAGAACATGATGAATGCCAACTATTATTCCATTATTCACTGTTGGTCATGATTTCTCTCCCTCTTTCCAGCCCTATGATGTGAGGGTGGTATGGACCTTTCTCTGCTTAACCATCAAAGGATTTCAGTGAAGTTGGACCTGGTTGCAGAAAGCTGGGGAATACAGTTCTGGAAAACCGGTAGAAGTAGAAGGAATGAGACAGGGATGGACCAACAGGTAAGTATAAACAGGGCCGAGAAGACAGAAGGGCCTCTGCTTGCCAGACCCACCATGATATAAAAGGAAAGTTGATGGTTATCTGAGAGCGTGACCTGAACGTCTCACAATTATAAAAGTCACTCATAAAATACCACTTACGTAGGTACCCAGCCCCATCATGTAGGAATGAAGTGGATTTCCCTGGTGAGTCATTTCTTGGGTCTTCCTCTCTTGGACCTGCCCCACTGCCCACCCTGCTTTGCAAAGAGAGTCCCAAACTTCTAGATATGGATGTTTATAAAAAATTAAATAGTACACACATGTACATATAAACACCCAAACAATCCAACCTGCTGGGCAACACAATGCATTTTCTCTGCGCTTTTAAAGGAGTTTTGCTCACATTTATACAACCATATCTGCCTGAGAGCAGAGAACACAGCCTCAGTTGCGATTAATCTGTAACATAATTTTGTCTTCTCAGTCTGAAACATGTAATGTCTTTTATGTACTAATATATGTCATTGACATAACATGTTATATAATTTATTGCACATACTACAGTGGGGCCTTGACTTACGAGTGTCCCGACTAACGAGTTTTTCGAGATACAGCCGTCTCTCGGCCGATTTTTTGCTTTGAGTTGCGAGCTAAAATTTGGGTTACGAGCCAGCTTCAGATAGCCCACCGCTAGTTGGCGCAGCGAACGTCACAGTGAATGCCACAACATCAGCCCAGCATCACGTGTCTCACTCATTCCCTTTTTGATTTGACATACGAGTAATTTGAGTTACGAGCTCCGTCACTGAATGAATTAAACTCGTAAGTCAAGGCCCCACTGTATATAATATATATTATTAAAGTATATCATATATGTATTTCTTAACAACTTATCAGTACAACACAGAAAGCAAGTTGCTGTTAATATTTTTGAAATTATGCTCTGAATCTGGCTGTTTAAGAGAAATGCTTCGGGACCCCTAACCTATTTTATTTATCTCAGAAAATATAGGCTTTCTGCTCTCCTGGGGAGACAAACAGTCTTGATATTATGAGAATAACCTGTGATAAAAACGTGACTGGGACCGAAAATTAAATCAGGGGCTGTGCTCAGCCTACCTTCTCCTTGTTGGCTGTACAGAATCGTTGTCGCTCCCACAGGAGGGGTTTCGGCGGCGTGCGCAGGGGAACTTTGGGGACTTCGTGCGGTCATGGGGAGAGTTGTAGAGACCACTAGAGTGAGAGAGGAATGGTCGATAATCCCTGGAGGCCCTGGAGGAGCAAACACCCTAGCCCTAGACTCCAATGGTCCTAGGGGGGCGGTCATGACTGCACAATTGGTACTTTCAAGGGAATTGTGGGCAAATGGTTCTTTTTGTTGACAAGATACATTGAAAGAAAAGAGGGGTAAAATCTGGTAAAACACATCATATAGGTCATTATTTTGCAGGAATGGATTTTTCTTGGTGGCCTTCAACAATGAGAAATGAACAGACACAAAGGACAGGAATAATTACAACAATGAATTGCATTTATGATGAGCCTACCACCTGCCAGGCGCTGGCCAAGCTCAAAACTTTGTATTCATTATCTTAGCGAATAGTCATATTAACCCTAAGCACTGAAGTACAATTATTAGACCCATTTAACAAAAAAGATAAGAGAAATACAGAATGTTTCATTTAGTAGCCCAAGTAAAGTGGAAGTATAGAAAGTATAGAACTAGGATTTGAACCCCTGAGTAGTCATACCCAAAACCATTGTAAGGATGTGCCCAGGAAGTTATAATGCAAGTATGTCGCTGCTTTGATAGTTATGAACAAAAGAAACTAAATATATATTTTTATGTCTTCTAGAATCACTATTCATCAGCTACAGATTTCAACTCAAGTTTTTATAAGAACTATGAAACTGGAGGAAGTATCATTACTACATTTCATTTAGAGTTTTCCGAAATACATCATCTCACTCTAAACCAGCGGTTCTCAACCTGTGGGTCACGACCCAATTGGGGGTTGAACGACCCTTTCACAGGGGTTGCCTAAGACCATCGGAAAACACATATATAATTACAAATTGTTTTTATGATGAATCACTATGCTTTAATTATGTTCAATTTGTAACAATGAAATTAGGGGTCACCGCAACATGAGGAACTGTATTAACGGGTCTCGGCATTAGGAAGGTTGAGAACCACTGCTCTAAACCGTCACGATGACCTTCCAAGGCAGTTTCTTAATATACACTAGTTTCCTCTCTGTCTTCCCAGGAGAGAGTTCCACGTTGGGACACATCCTGTTGATCTCCACTTCACAAGTTCCCGGTCACGCTGATGTAGGAATCTGACTGCCTGGTCCAGAGCTAGTCCTGACCCGCCACAAAGCAGGTGGATTCTATTATTTGATAGAGGCAACTGCTAACCCCTTCCCTACTGTTCTTCTTTAGAAAACAAAGATCCCCTTACCTCTGGGGGCCATTTTCTTCCCACGGTGCGTGAGGTTTGCTTCTTTGGATAACAGGGCTATTTTCATTCTTGGCTTTCTTAAAGCTTTAATTTAAAAAAAAAAAGTATGAAACACAAATTAACTAGAAAATAAAAGGAAGTTAACTCACAAACTTATTTCTTCAGTAAAATTATTTAACAAATGTTTAAAAATGTGTTTATTTATACCATGACTCAATCCAAAAAGAATATGATTTTCCTACAAAAATACATGTCTCCAGCAACTACTTTTGTGTCTTTCCCCCTTTTTCTTTCTGGTTTTACTGCTTTAAGTGAACAGGAGCCAGGTCATCCATTGTTAAGAAACTTTCAAGAGAGCCCACCTGCAGGACAGGGAGCACAGGCATCCAGGCTTGTGTGGCCGGCTCCCTTTTTTCAAGGTGGTCAGAGACCCCTGGCTCTGGGTGTGGGTCTGAAGCTGTGCAGGGCAGTCGGCTCTGAGCAGGTTCAGACTGCCCCCACTGACCTTTCCCTGCCCTCAGCTTCCGCCTTCCTTGGCATCATCCTTCCAAATCAGAATGACTTTCAATGCTATTTCCTGACCAAGTATCATCTTTCTGCCCTAAGAATGTAAATATATCTGAGTTGTTATTCCATCCCAACAAATTGTTTTAGAAACACAGGGGAGACACCAGGAAGGGACTTCTTAGAAGCCTTCATCACCGGTGGGGGAGGGGGGAGTGCCTCCTCTCACTTCCCGGGAGTCTCAGCTTCCAAAAGAGAGCTACTGAACTCATGCACTTTAACCCTGGCTCTCTGAGGAATCCTCTACATACTGTCTTCAAACATGGTCCTAGCAGGGTTCTTTATATCAGCCAAGAAAAAGGAGAGATAAAAAAACGACAAGGTCATTTCAAAATATGAAAATAAACTTGCACCCTAGGATATTATAACCACACAGGAATATAAATCTAAAAATATATTTGACAAAAGCACATCACTCATAGTATTAGTAGGTAGTAAGTAGTAGGTTTTATAGTGAAGAATGTGTTCTTTTTAGAAAGGTTAAAAACCTTTGGAAGATCAAATTTCCAAAGTAAAAGCTTACGTTTGAAATGAGGCAAAGTAATAAATATGCTAGATGTTTAATACAACAGTGGAAAGTGTGCACACACGCGTGTGTTTAATAAGTCAGGAGAAAAGGCGAGGCGAGACAAGGGAGATTGAGAAAGGGAGTAGCAAGATGAAAGGGGAATTGGGAGAGTAGGCAGAAGTTAAAGAACAATGACACCCTGGGTGGCGAGTTAACTGCCCCCTCAACTATTTCTCATCTAAAGCTTGAGTGGGAAAATTCTGGCAGCCCTTTAGGTATCAGTCCTTGGCAAGAATGCAATTACAAAAGAGATTGAACTGCTTCTATACATTCTAAAAAGCTTGGGATCTGAATTTCATGGGAGATTACTGATCTTCTGTTAGACTTCCCACCACACACTCTGTACATACAGATTAAGCTGGCTCTGTCCACAGCTGTGAGGCTGATTAAGGGAAGCACAGTAAACTAAAGTGTCTGCAAAGGCAAAGAACTTATCATTCCAAAGAGAGAATCTGTAGGGAGTGTTCTAAAACTAAACAAACGGAAATGAAATCAAAACCCTGGGAAAAACATTGCAACTTGATATAAGAACCCTCTTATCTTCAAATTATTTTGCTGAGAAATTATGAACAGTATTTCTCCAAGCAGTCACAATCCAGCTGAATGAAGACCCCCTTATTTACTAACAAAGATGAAGCAGGTGACCTCAGAAGTCTTTCCAGGTCATGCGTTTCTGACAGCTTGGACCTCTCCAAGATGGGTGGGCAGCCATCTCCAGAGAGAAAGCAAGGGGCTGAACGCTGCTCAGTGCACGTCTAAAACGCTGTCCCCTGAACATCACTGGGGACAGGAAAAAAGGACACTGAAATTGCAAGGCTGATCTTCCAGGGAAACAGTCCATGTAACATAGCAAGGAAGGTTTTTCCTCTGGGGAATGCTGCTGGGAAAATGGACGCAAGGACCATGACCAGTCTTCATACATATGCAATCACTGCCTTCTGAAGCCCCGCGCCTCTAAATGCTATAAGCCCGCTTCCCGGGGCCACAGCTCAGTGCACCGCCGTAATGAACACAGTACATTAAACATGAATATCATCCACTTTATTTCACAGGTCTGAGTTAGTCCATCACATCTCGCCATTTAAAAAATCACATGGACTTTTCACTCTGCTGCCGAGAACGCCGACCTCCGATTACCTCTGAGAGCAGCACGCTGTGACAGCAGGGTGTTTCCTTCAAACGAGGCAGGCAGGTCCTGATGTGGCATAATTCGCTGGCATTTTAAAATATCCTTTGGCCCCAGACTATTTTGATCGAAAGTACTACTGAATTACCAAAGTGAAGAGATTCGTCACCTTGCTCTCAGGAAAATTCATCTTCGTGAAAATATACAGTGTTATGTTCCTCCGGTTAATTGACTGACCTTTTTATTGGTGAAGGTGCAATAATTTTAGTTGTTCCTTCATTTTCTCCATTTTCCATGTTTGCAGTTACCCGGTTTATGCTGTTTGATCCTAGGAGCAAAGAAGAGGAAAACACGGAAGGGAGGAGAACAAAGTGATCAGGAAAACACAAAGAAGCAAAAGAGTTACTTTAAAATGCAATTTTCGGGCTGTCATGGCGCATTGTACTGATAAATTACAATTCCAAATAATAATGAGTCAAACAATAAATCTGAGGTGCTGTTTTCTGGATGCAAAAACACCCAACCCTCAATCCTCAACATAACCACGTCCTATGGGGTCTAGGTTCTGGCACCTCTCTAAAATGGGACCTTTTGCCACTTAATTAACTCCCTACATCATGAGAAAGTCTTTGCTTTCGACTGTTAAAAATAAGATTCTAAAATCCTTAGTGCTATACCTTGAAATATATAAGGTAAAAATTGATGACTACGTTGTAAAGAAGTTACATTTGTTGGCATGCCATGATAGCTCCCATTCTACCAAACAAAGCAAACAACAACAACACATTCTCAAACTGAAAATTCGGAAAATATCCCAACTCATTATACAAATGGCAAAAAAAGAGTAATACTGATGCAATCTGTATCACTCGCTCACACACACACAAATGTTTTCAAATTTGTTTGTGCAAATGTTCCTTAAAAGCCTAAAACTAACTTTGTAAAAGCTGCTACTCCAAGAATTTGCACATATGCTAGGTGGACCAGCAGAGGGAGCCCCAGCAGATGTGATGGAAATCAGGATTCAAAGGGAGCTACGTGAAAGGGCTAAGCCCACTAGGAAGTCTGGGCCCCATTCTCGGAACAGAGGCTGATAAGCCTGCAGGTTGACATGCACCTCACTGGGTTGGTGCAGGGGAAACCAGTGAAGGGAGGCCAGAGTCCTTGTTCAGTAAACTCTGTGTCATACAGGCGTGTCTACCTCAGAGAGGCATCTTGTAGGGGGACAACCACAGTTCGATAATAAGTGTCATCACCACTAACCA
This sequence comes from Myotis nattereri, assembly GCF_964212035.1. NCBI lineage: Eukaryota > Metazoa > Chordata > Mammalia > Chiroptera > Vespertilionidae > Myotis > Myotis nattereri. Next base: position 65,837,736 of record NC_138079.1, read on the forward strand.
CAAGTGGTTTTCGAGTCATGAGATGAATTTGTGATGCTAATAAGGGCTGATATTTATTGAGCATGTACTATGTGCTATTCCAAGCACTTCACATCTCTTTATTCATGTAATCCTCAAAATAATCATGTAAGTAAATACTAATACTAGCCCATTTTTAAAGACTTTTAAAATGTCTTTCCCAAGGTCCCACAGCTTATGAGTGTGTGTGTGTGGGGGGGGGGGCGGGGGGGGCGGGGGAGGGGCTTTGAAACCTAGCGGTGTGGCCCCAGAGACAGCTGCCCCACCACATGGCCTTCCATGTGTGCTCTGTGCCCCACCCTCAGGTTGTTAAAAAGTCTGTCTAAATAAAGGGTCCACTAGGAGACAGACTCTCTAGAAAATAAGTGGAAAGAATGTCCAATGAAGAGAACATCCTATCGCCAACTAAGAGGAGAGTTTTTTCTCTCCAGGGCAACTGAGACCAGAAGACCACACTGAGCACCCCCACCCCAGGTGGCAATTCCTTACAGAGCAGTTTGTAGGCACATTGGTTGACTGCCCATCAGGAAAGGCAAACATTAATGAATAGCCCCGGACAGAGGAAACAAACAGTGGTTTCAAATAAGAGGTCCAAAAACTACTATTCTAAGGAACTTGACATGAATTCAATACCTGATGTTGGCTCCTATTTTGCAGCCCTGAAACGGAAAGGTGAGCCTGAAAATGCACGTGGCATTAAAGGCCACTCGTACTAAAGCGACCTTCAGAATCCAGGCACGAGGAAAGAACAACACTGGAGCCGACGGGAAATTTCACAGGAAAGTTCATGATAAGTGGGACACAAGCAATTCCCTTAACTATCCTAAGTGCTATCAGGTACGGCAATGGCCAGTCACTGTCTATTTGGCCATGGCCATTAATAAAGTCATAGGAGCAGATTCCCAAAACTACAGGCACAGATCTGAGCTGGAGCTGCTTCTGGAAGTTGGAAGTCTATGTAGGATGGCCCTGGGGCAGTTGCAGGAGGGATTAACTCACTTGGGGCCCAGACATTGTTCCAAATAAATGTTTTTTTAATGCGGTATTGTTCTCAGCAGATAGTATGAATTCATATAAATGAAAGGGACCTTCATGTACCTAGGACTGTTTTCCCAGACTGGGGGGAGGAGGAAGTGCAGCAGAGACACCAATACCAGTGCCAGTAACTCCAACCAAGGAAGCACCAAGTCAAGGTGAACATCATGGTAACGAAGCACCGTGTCACCCACTTCAGAATAAGCCTAGGTTTGCTCCAATCCCCATCTCCTCAGACTGATTAGTCTTTTCTTAGTCTAACAACTAATCACCTTGGGGAAAGTAAGGTACTTAATCACTTTCACCTCTCCCATCCAAATCTTCCAAAAAACTAATAAGCAGGTAGACAAACAACTGAGGAATATTTTTAAATAGAAAAAAATTCAAACTAAACGTGTGCATATATTTTTCTTAAAGAAACCAATACTTGGTTATTCATAACATCCAAATCATAATTTTTAAGATGAAACACTAGATGGATGGTTTTCCAAAAGAATTTCTGGAGGGAGTGTGTGACACACACACAGGCTCTCTCAGACACTCACAAGCAGTAGGCTTCTTCAAAATAATCAATTCGACTGTCAGGACTATTTTATTAACACAGGAGTCATAATTCTCACATGCACAGCATAAATGAGTTAAGCTATTGTCAGTAACACAATCTAATTTATGGCTCATTTATATTGAAAACAGTAGACTACTAATAACAAATTTGTTCATTCGTATTTCCCTACTCTACAATGCTATCAAATGGACAACCCTGGGTTTTAAAAACCTTATGAGGAAAACAGACTTACAGAGGGAAAGCTACTTCCAAGCAATAACTTACTGGGAGCACTTATGAAGTATCCATTCATATAATAGTCAGATGCAAACTAAAATTTATTCTTTTCTATTCATGGGTATAGGGTTCTTAAAAAGCCTTAATTAGGTAATACTTACATTACTAAATGTGCATTTAAAAGTAATAACTAAAAAAAAGTAATAACTATACTCTTAACACTGTATTTTAATCATCTTCCTAATTAAGTTAAATTAGTGTGATTTTCCCCATACTACCATTTAAAAAGAGAGCTAAGCAATTCAGTTAGGCTAGGTTATGTGTTGGTTACTGAAATATGAAAGGGTGGGAAATATAAGCTATGCATTATTTAAGTTCACTGACTTTCCACTTTGCTGACATCCATTGCCAACTTTTTCTCCCCTCATCATACCTCCTCCAGAACCATCCCTTCCACATTAGCTCAGATTCTTGGGCTACAGAGAAGACGGGATCTGACAAGCCCTAAACACTAAAGAGCTCATGTCTTCATGCATTATTGGCCACAGACTAGTTCCATTTCAAAGAGGAAAAGGAGAAGCCACGTATTAACTAAAACAACTGATAACAATGGAATTTAGCTGTTCCAGGAGATATTTTGAGGTTGGTGCAATCTTTTTCCCCCATTCCTTTTTCATTGTAAATTATAACTGACCACTGAAAAGAATGTATCACACATATATGAACAGTTTAATAAACTATTATAAAGTGAATGGCTAGTTAACCACTCCCCACCTCCAGAAATATAACAATGAGGCAATTTTCCTACACTACACAAACCACTCCCTTTGGGACAACTCCTTCTTTTAGATAAAGTCAGAGTCAGTTTCCATCTAAAATATCTAGAAGCAGAAAGCATTATGTATTCATTTCATAAAATATGTATAACATACACAATAAAATTATTACTTTTTAAATTTTTAATAAAAGTTAATAAGGCCTCAAAATCTTTTCATTGAGGTATAGTTCACATACAACATTATGTTAACAACATAAGGATTCCATATTTGTATACACTGTGAAATGATCACCACACTATGTCTGGTTAACATCCATCACCACACAGAATTTCAATTTTTTTTTTTCTTGTGATGAGAACTTTTAAGATCTACTCTCTTAACAACTTTCAAATATGCAATACAGTATTGGTAACTGTGGTCACCATGCTGTACGTTACGTCCCCATGACATGTATTTTATAAGGCCTCAAAGTTGCAATAAAATGAAGGACACACCACTGTGCCCTCTCCCCATGACTGACACACAGTAGTAGGTTTTCAATGAAGGTCCATTATTGTAAAAGGTGTTTTTTTTTTCTATTTCTGCTATTTTTTCCACTAGAAGAGAAAATTTCAGGATAATTATGTTATGTTTAAAAAGTGCCAAAAGATGAGAAAAAAAACCAAAAACCTGAAGATGGCAGTATGGGAAATGCAGGACAATAAGACATGTGCCCCATCCTGCAGGATGGGCTACTTCTCGGCGCTTTCAGTGCAGCCTTGTGCTGTAGCGCACTGCTCTTGTAATGACAGTCACAGATCGTCTATAACAAAGGTCAGTTACTGACATGTGATTATCAAGGCTCCTTAGAAAGTCTGTATTTTATTTTAGATAAAATGAAATATAACTGTGGCAAGGCCATTTAGAATTAGTCAGGAGCATCCGATTCATTTTATATATTGTTCACATTAAAAACACAAAGGACTTCATTTCAAGAGGCTGCTCACGTTGGGAAGAATATGTTTATCGGGGACTGCTATAGTTAATTAAGAGGCAAATCTAGCTCATGAACTGTGATCATTTTTGTCTCTGGACTGTTATCACCATAGCTTCATAGGGGCCCACACAATTCCCTGCAGTTGTGAAGACACTGCAATGCCAATGTCCCATGGTCTCTTGTTTGTTCATTTTTTTACACCCTAAATGCAAATGCTTCCAGCCTGCGTGCATGGGACCGCTGCCAGGCTTTTGTGGGGTTTGGCCCTGCTCACATTTGACCCTGGCCTTCGGTTCAGGAAGAGGAGCTGACAGAAACAGATCAACTCTCCAGGGTCTATTAGCTGCTTGATCTGGGGGCAGTTCTCAAAAGTCATCTCTGTGATGTCAAGATCTGGTGATGAATATACATGGATTCTCAATTATAAAACCACTTTGCATTTATATAGTTTTAAGTCTCACAATGTATAACCCAATTTGACACCTGTCAACCTAAATTAAATCCTTGATGTTATCTAAATGCTGCCACTGATTTTAATTTACAGAGTGGACATGGAGGATAAATATGTGACATTTAAATGAAATAAATTTATATTTGTAAGTAAGAATGCCTCATTTTGTTATATGGGGAAAAGGACAAGTAGCCAATAAGGAAAGCAAGATTATAAATAATTTCATTTTAAGAATTCTATAATATGATACATTTGTAAATTTTATCTAAAATTTTATCTTAGTTAATCACATATCTTCTCTTCTTTAAACTTAAGAAGAAAGAAACATGCAAACAAACAAAAAAACCAAACCCTCTATACCTGATGCTTGAAACAAACAACAAACAGCCAGGACAATTACAGCGATTCCCAATACAACAGATGGTTATGTTTCAGTTAAGCCAATCTGATTTAATGTTATCTAACTCAGTACAACTTCACAGAAGAAATCTGATATTCATGAATTAAGAATGAGCTAATAAATGGAAATATATTTTAGTTCTATTTCTCACACTGACAGTACAAAGTCACTCTGCCTTGGTTTCAACTGACTTTAGACTGAATATTATAGAAAAAAAATGGCATATGGTATAGCAAATTAGCAAATTTAAACAAATATTTTTCTAACACCACAAATTATGATCAAAAGTAAAATGATCAAGAAAATCTTACATATATATATTTTTTCCTATCATCATGAAAGGGTTTATACTTGGCAGAACACTTATTAATTTAGGTAAACCAAACTGAATTTCCAAACACACAATTTGAAAAGTAGAGGTGTTTCTGAATCCAACATCTTTCTTTAAAGTTCAAATGCCTGACATCAGCCCACTCGTCTGAAAGAGAGCCAGGCCCCCTGCCTCGCTTAGAGTTTCTGCCTTCTAAATCTCCAGGGTGGTATTTAAGCACGGTTACCTCTTTACCACAAACACACAGACCTTTAAGACACTGATTTTGCTACATGTCAAGGACAAGATCAAACAAGGCATTCTGCTAAAAAGCTGGAGGGTAGATTATAAAGCATGGGTGTGGATGAGAAAGATGCTGGGAAAATCTGTCTATGCACGAACAACCCTTCCGTGGTTGGTCTGCTTCCAGTTTCTTCTTCCCTGACCCAGCACTCTCCTGGATCCCTCTGCTTTCCTCATGACCAAAATGATCAACCTGGGAGTGTGAGTCAGGTGAAAATAAAGGCACTTCATCCTCTGCCCCTCCACCTGCGCTGCAGAGGCACACACTGAGGGACAGGTGGCCACAGGCATCCTTCCCTGTGGGTCAGAATGCCAGGTCCAAAAACAGGAAAGGCACTTCTGCGCCTGGGAAGGCATCTGCTCACTCCCTTAAGACCTTCAGAGTAGAATGAAAGGGTTCTGCTACCTGAAGAACTTGTAGCCTGTCTACACCTGTGTATGCTGGAGGGGGTGCCAGATGTGATAACAGCAGAGGAACACGCATCTTTCCTTCCAGCCCTCTTAGGCCCAATGACAACACCCCTTTGTGGATGGCTGGCTGGGATCAGGAGGTGTGGCAAATCACCTGGACACCAAGTGTTTTCTTCCTGTGAATGAGGACTCAGTGTGAAGGAAGAGAGTTGAGTAAGCGCTCACACACTATCCTGGTAGTGTTAGGTCGGAGAGAGCCCAGGATCAGATGCATGCAGATGCGTGAGGAGATAATGGACCCTCCCTGGAATTTCTAACAGATCAGCGTGCCAGACACAGATACCAGCTTCTCCCTGGTATCCACAACGACCCCCACACAGATACTGCCTCCTTCCTGAATACCCTGCCGACCCCTGCGGCAGGAGCTTCCTCAGTTCATGTCCCTGCCCCTCACCCAATTGCAGTATAAAACAAAGCCCCCCCTCCCTGTGGGCGCGAATCCACTGGCCCTGTCTTTGGGGTTCGTGGGTCCCCCGGGGACGCAGAATAAAACCTTTCCTTTTTTTTCTTTTCTGATTGACTCGACTCTATTTCCTACGCCGCCTCCTGAGCCACCTAACAGGTAGTACTCTTGCACTCCCCCAAATCCTCCACAAGATTGTCCCCACTTCAGACACCAGTGGAAAGTCCAGGGCATTATCTATGCTTCTGGCCAACTGACCAAAAGTCAGAGGCTCCCCTGTACCCCTCCCCAAGTTCGATTAATTTGCTAGAGCAGCTCAGAGAACTCAGGAAGACAGTTTACTTCCTGGATTGCTGGCTTATTACAGGATATCACTGAGGAACAGTCGGATAAAAGAGATGCACAGGGCCAGGTCCACAGGAGGGCACCACTCTTCCTGCATCGCCATGTGTTCACCACCCCCCAGAGCCCTGTCCTTTTGGGTTTTATGGAGGCTTCAGTACAGAGACATGGTTGATTAACTCCCCAGCCATTGGTACTTGATTCAGCCTCCTGCCCACCCCTCCCTCCCCCACTTCCTGGAAATCATGGTGGCACTGAAAGTTCCCCCTCCCTGATCACAGAGTTGATTCCCTGGCAGGCACCACCATCCTTCAGGCTTCCCAGAAGTCACCTATCAACATAAACTTCTTTGTGGTTAAAAGGAATTTGTCATGAGTAACAAAAGTCACTCCTTTCACCTTCACAGTTCTTATCAAGGAAATTCCAAGAGGTTTAGTAGCTTTGTGTCAGGTACAGGGATTAAGACCAAACACAGATTTCTTATTATAAATCACAATGCCACAGGTCTTAAGCAAAAGAGGAGTTCAATAAATTTTTGTTGAATGAGAAGGGGGAGAAAAAGTGACACTCCTGGCAACTCACTAAAACCATGATAGTTAACTCGGATATACAATAGGCCTTTAGCCTCCTTGCTTTTCTAATTTTGGTAGCTATGCATGGAATGCTACATACTCCTAGGAAGAGTGGAAACATTAACTTTTTAGAGGAAAATCTAACCAGGGTTGCCACAATTAATAAGTCTTTTACAGGATGAAAATAAACATCATCTTTAAGGCAGAAGAGAAGAGTGTCGACAAAGGAAAACATCCTTGAACAAACATACACCCGCTGTGCTGCACCTAAGGCTCCTTGCAATTAACACTGTTGCTCTTCTGTAAATGAGCAGAACGAACTGTCTGCTCAAGCATCCCTGCAGAAACAAGCAGATCTAGCAGAGTAAACAAATCTCATAATAATGAGAAAAGCAGAGGACGGGTATTTTCAAATAATTCTAGGCCTTTCACCTTTTTTAAAAAAATATTTTTATTGATTTCAGAGAGGAAGGGAGAGGGAGAGAGAGATAGAAACATCAATGATGAGAGAGAATCACTGATCGGCTGCCTCCTGCATGCCCCCCTACTGGGGATTGAGCCCACAACCCACGCATGTGCCCTTGACTGGAATCGAAACCTGGGACCCTTTAGTCCATAGGCTGACGCTTTATCCAAACGGGCTAGGGCAGGCAGCCTTTCACCTTTTTTATCTTCCACTTGCTTTCCAAACATGTTTCTTCTAAAGACCTGGGTTTGAATCCTGCTGCTGTTCTTACTAGCTGTGTAACCTTGAATAAGTATTTAATGTTTCTGAGCTTCAGTTTCCTTAGGAGTGAAATCAGAATACCATCTACCTTCCTCAGGGGCTTCCCAAAAGGATTCATTGTTTAGTTGCAAGGAAAGCAGCTTAACTTAGGGATGCATCCTAAAGACACAGTAGGATCTCAGACTAGAAGTCATGGCTACCTGGGTCTTCTCCCCCATCCTCCCCTCAGTGCTGCATGGTCCTTTAGTGTTTGTCGCAGTGAGACTATTTGCAAACCAGCTTCTTATACTAGCAGAAGTATCTTGCAATAGCATCCCTGAAAGGCACAGCTCTCCCCAGCTGAGGGGCTCATCCTCTGGGCTCCAATTCCAGCTTCTCTGAGTGTTTTCCTCATTTGGTCTAAACTCTCATGCCAGGAGAGAAGGGAGGAGGCAAGGCCACCGTTACAGAGGGCTGTCCTGTCACCTCTATAGGACTCTTGGTCCCAAGATCAGCATAGTGCATTGTTCAAAGTGCCAACCCAAGGTACCTACTCCACAATGAAAGTAATTCCCTCCTCTCTTACCTGTTTCACCTCCTCTCCCTACACCTACCAAAATAACCCTGAACCCCGGGAACTCCAGTTTTCACACTGATACCAATAAGTAAAGAAGGCAGAACCACAGAAATTAATCCCACGTTTCTCAACGTCTGAAGGAAATGCTGGCAGAGGAATCACCCCCATGAATCCTGATTCTGACAGTAAAACAAAGGTGTGGAATCCTCCGATGCCATCTGCCTCAGAGATCTATCTCAAAAGAGAAGCTGCAATAGGTCATGGGCAAACTCTCGAACCCCTGTCTTAAAAGAAGAAAGTGGGGTGAGAAGGCAGGGAAATTTGCCTAATGGTTAGTAAAATCAAGGCAGAACCTTTATTTTATGGCAGAACCATGAACTGACGCCACAAAGGAAGGGTGGGGCCAATCAGGTTCTCCAGTTACTGTGGCACAGAAGTCAAAGGCAAAGGCATAGACACAAAAACCAACCGGAAAGGCCCCTTTTTATCCATTCCCAGCAGGACAGCACTAATGACTAACTATGAATTTAACCAACAAGGAAAAAACCCAGATGCATCTGGTTAATTTGGACTAAAAGAACAATTTGAAAAGCTGTATTGATGCAAAGGTTGTCGCAGTTAATTTCATTCAATGTATCAATAAGAGTGTCACTTGAACTGGAGTTTTAAAGAACCTGCTTTACTTTTGTATGGAAAAATATTGTATATTTCCGATGACAAAAATGCATTTTGTAATCTGGGAAGATATTTTTTACAAGTCTATAAGACTTCTGAAGTGATGATTTTTTTTTTAAAAAAAGCAAAATAATAAAAGGTTTCCAGCATCTACTCAAATCAGTTACAACTATTGTTTTCCTCGAACTATGCCATGTGCAAAGGCTTATATAATCCACCCAGAGGCAATTTAAAACTCCTCAGCTGGAATCCTTACAGTCAGGGTGAAGAGAAAGTAGAATCACAGATTTGCACCATATCTCAGTAGATTATATATATATGTATGCATATCCTCCCATTTCAAACTTTTGTCTTCTTACATAATGGGAGTGTATTACATGCTGCGACACTTTTTTTTTTTTTGCCTTGCTTATACTCTATACTGAAAATCATTCCATATCACACATACAAATTTATCACAGTTGTTTTTTTTTCTTGTTGACATCATACACTCTAATTAATCGGAGTTAAAATTCCAGCTGTGGGGCCCTGGACAAGTGCCAGCCTCTGTCTTTTCACCTGTACACTGAGAGGCATGGCATCTTCTAAAGAAATGAGATAACTATCTGTGGGGTGCCCAGCACAGTGCCAGGCACACCATGATGCTCAGTAACTGTTAGTTATCAACATTCTTCCACCTGTGGAGCTCCTCCAGCCTTTTAGGCAGACATTGTGGGACCGTAGAATCAGACTGACACAAATTCAAATGTTTGGGTAGTTTGCCATCTCTGTGGTGACAAACACAGCAACAGGTCTGCTCATGCTGGAGAAGTGAGGTTAGGATTTAACTTGTGAAATCCCTGACCCAGAGCCCTGGCTTCTGTTTACTCCTCCATTCAACAACTCTGCTTCCCCTCTCCAAGCCCTTTCAGCTCAGCCCTGCCTTTGTCTTCTGTTTCCATTGTCTGCTTCACACACAAAATGCAGACACAGCAGCTAAATACTTCGGACAGGGCAAACCACCTTACCTGGAAGAAGGAATGATGAACTCTGTGAGCTTTAAACTCTCACGCAATTGCATCATTTATTATGAACGCACTGTGAGGAGTTCATTGTTTCCCATTCACAGCCACAGACTATCCCCATGGGACTAAACAGAAGTGAGCATCAGCATGGCGGAGTGAGGGAGTGGGTGGTGTGTGAAAATCAGAGAAAACGGTGAACTAAAGGCTACTCTGAGAAGTAGTCACACTCTGAGCTGCTAAAATCACCTGCCAGCAGCTGCCTTTGGGGCGGGGGGGGGGGGGGGGAGCGGCTCAGAGATCTGCCAGCAGAGCTTAGATATAGAGGGTACTCTGACTTGCTCACTTCCCTCATATCTTGCTTATACTGAATCTTCTAAAATGAAGCAGGGGTACTCATTTTCCTTGTTATGCCCCCATTCCCTGTACTTGAATGACTCTCTCCACCCATAGCTCTCTAAGGCCATATCACCTCCATCTATCATAGTATCCTTTGTATGTGAGGTTGATACTATATGGTAAATTTAATTCCAAGACTGACAGGTGGACTCAGAGACTGGCCCACACCGTGTAAAAGAAGGCTGGCTTCCTCTTAGTTGGGGAGAAGGAAACTAAAGTGTCTCAAGCCTCTGCGTGCGGTCAGCGCCATACTCTGCCCATTTCAGACACTATTCTCATGACATCTCCCCTGAGCGGGGATCATGTCCTCATTTGACAGATGTAAACATGGAGGCTTAGGCTGGTTAAGTGACTTCATAATCCACAGTTAGGGCATGGACTCCAGGCTGAACCTGGATTTATCACATGTAGCTCACCAGAGCACACTGTATTGATCTGACATGCCAGTCTCTACCCACGTTGCTTGCCTTCTGTCTGCCTAAGAAACATGTTTAAAAATATATTTCTAATTGCCACAAGCCAAGGTGAGCTTCTGCTGACTTCCCACATACCACAGGTACCGATCAGAAGTGGTGCTCAGTATGATTATTACTAATACTCGCTTGACATTATGATTTCTCAGCAGCCCAGAGCTGACACTACATCAAGTAAAACTTCACTACATCAGAGCATTTCTGTCTCTCCTCCTTTTGGCTGCACCCACCCCAGGTCACCCAGAGGGTCAGCTACCCACATGTGAATCATTGCCTACAGGGTCCAGAGCTGTGTGGCACCGTCATCCCCTGGAGTTGGGCAACTGACCTACTAACCACAAAGTGCTCGTGCTGGGGAGTCATGCAGTGTTGAATCTGATTTAGGAATGCTCGCAGAGCATGTGGGAGAACCCCACAGTGACCCCAGGGCACGTGGAACAGCGATCACGCTGCAGAGGCAGTCCTCAAGCCATATCTGGCCCTCGGGAATGTTCAGTTTAGCATACAGAGACTTTCTTTAAAAGGAAATTAACTGCCCATACTTAAAATTCTGGTCAATTTACACCAATACCCAAATCCTTGCTTCCCTTAAAACGCTGGAAGATCTGAGGACACCAGGTCCACGTGCCTGCACAGAAACAGTGGGCTTGGCCTGAGCAGAGCTGTCTGCTTGCAGACCCGCACCAACCATCCTCATCGGGAGTCATTCTCACGACCCCTGAGGCACTGTGTTTCAGCACCTTCCACATATTCCAAGTGGGAATGCCAAAATGTTTCCCGACTTTGCTTTTCGGTTGTCCGAAGACAACTATTCACCGGTGTGATATTTTAAGAACTTAAAACGCTGCCTCACATAAGCATAGCACTGCTTATCCATGGCAAATAGCTTTACCCATTACTTTTCTTACACCCAATTACGAACTATAGCCAAATATTACATCCTTAGTGCTTACTTATAGCAGAGACTCTCCTCTGACAAGAACCCACATGAGTTGCCCAGACCTTGTCAGAGAAAGGGCTGTACAAATATGCACTTTCTTTCCTGCCATCTCATCTCACCTCGGGCTTTCCCCCAAGCTCCTAAGGAGCCATTTAGAGACGGAGAAGTCTCTTTGCTGAGGAGTCTCTGAGCTGCGAGCGCCTTCAGGGGCGTCTTTAGGAATCAACAACATGCAGAAGACATCAAGATCAAAATCAAGAACCACCGGACTGTTCCTTTTGACAGCTGCTTCCCCAACCAGAACACGACCAGGAACTGTTGGCAGAACTACCTGGACCTCCACCCCTGTGAGAAGGCAATGACTGCTAAAGGGGGTGATGTCTCTCTCCGTGTGTGAATGGTACCAGCGTGTGTACAAGTGCCTGTGCCCTATATCCTGAGCAGGGGAGAGAAAGAAACATGCCCCCTACTAGGGATTTAGCCTGAAAACCAGGCGTGTGCCCCGACCGGAATGGAACTGGTGAATTTTGGTGCATGAGACTATGCTCAACCAACTGAGCCACACTGGCCAGGGCTAATTTTATTGACTGCTTTGAGGGTGGGGGTGAGGGTTGGGAGAATCAATTTGTTGTTCCACTTATTTATGCATTCATTGGTTGCTTGTTGTGTGTGCCCTGACTGGAGATTGAACTCGCAACCTTGGCGTATAGGGACAATGCTCCAACCAACTGAGCTACCAGGCCAGGGCTACCATATCCTCTTTTTAAATAAAGAATTTATGTTTAAAAAAAAGAAGAAGAAGCCATTTAGATTTGCAAGAATTCTCTGGCCGCCTGCCCTGGTGCTAAACTCCTCGGCTGGGTGCAGGCTCTGGGTTCTGGAATGTACTTCCTCATAGTGTTGCCAAGGTCTAACCTTGGCGGATTCTAAACACAATACCAGGGCATTCCTGACTGAGAGGTGAAACAAAGGGTTTTTTAATTTGCCGAGAACTGAGTAGCAGGTTAAAGGGAGCAGTCATCAGGTCTGAGTTTCTTTAACTTCAGAAAAAATAAAAGAATGTCCTCTAGAGTTACAAGTCATGCACTAGAAATTAATGATATAAACTAACAAAATGCAAAAGTCTCCTTTCTAGCACAACTGGCTTTTTATTATACAAAAATGTTAAATGAGAGGTGAGAATGTATGCCAATAACTCCTGAAAGTGTAGTTCTAAAATTTTATTTTAGAGAGAATAACAGCAGAATGCAATCTATGCAAATTAAAAGCTAGACTTATTACAGTTAAAAGAAATCTATCTTCTATTTAAACCGTTAACTCCATGTTCACCAAGTACAGTACAATCTAATAAAGAAACTTTTTCTATGTCTTGAAATCTGCTTTCTACTTTTTTGTCAAAATTTAAAAAAAGAAAGCTATTGTTTCTTTCCTGCTCAGCTACCCATGAATGAGTCCCAGGAACAGGGGGCTGCTCTAAAGCTTACACAGTGTGAAAGGATGAACGGACGGGGAAGGAGGGGCTGTCTAGAGGGTGGGGAAGGGGACAGAGGCCTTAGGGCTACAGGGACCTAATGACCCGCAGGTCAATCCCTCGCAGCATTTCATCCCCTCACCTCCTTCCACAGGAAAGTCTTACAGGGGGACCGGGAGTATGGTCTCTCTAGGCAGGCTTAATCCTAAACATCATTCACTGGCTTTAGATAATATTCCAATATAGATAGCTAATGACTGATTTACTAGACCTACAATTTTATAGGTTCTTCTGTTTTGTATGATTTTGTCTTAAGTCAAATTCCCTTTCCAATTTCACCTTCACTGAGACAATTACTTGCTCTGCTACAACTGGTCTTTGGTCACACAACAGCTATTTCTGGTTAATAGGTGTGGACCCTGAGAAAGAAGATACCTACTAAGAAGGGCTTTTGGTGGTTAACTGGGCTCAAATTTTAAAAACAGAGCCCAGCAGCCTTTTCTACACAGGGGTCTCTCACGCAAACCGCCCTTCAGGGAGAAGCCTGCGCTGAACTAACTGCCTGTACTGTGTTCCTGCCGTCTGCGTCAGCCTTTGTAACGGAGTTCCTGGAATTGTATTTCAACCATTAGGACTGAGGCTCCCCACACTACCTACCCCTGCCCCATCCAATTAGAGCCGCACAGCTCGGTCCCTATCAGTACCATCACTGATCAATCAGAGCAGCTCCATTCTGACCAATCAGGACATTTTGTGAGGATTTGGAGTCCTTATTTGCATGAGTACAAACCAATCAGGGACCAGAGATCTCTCTATATAAGTCAATTTCCCTCTGGCTTGGAAAAGGCACTTTCCCTTTTCACTGAAGACTAGAGACTACATTTCCCAGGCTGGAGCTGAAACACCAAAGGTATCTTACTGGACCCAGGCAGAGCAGAGTAAGGGCAGAGCAGAGTGAGGGCCACCTCGGAGATGTGCTGTTTCACATCCAAGCTGTTTCATAATTGAGCTATAACACTATTGAGCTACTCCACAGCTGTGCTGTATCATAATTGAGCTATTTCCAGTTTCCTTCTTCACCGCACCCCAAATTGGGGATTCCTGTCAACACTGAGTTGGCACCAACAGCCAATGGTTGACAAGCCTAAGCCGAGAGGCTCACCAAAGAACCCCTTTCTTCCCCTCGCAGTGTCCCAGCTTCACACAGAACTGCCCACCCTCATGGGGCCTGGTGGGCTGGGATAGTCACAACACAGTAGTGACTGACATAGTTGAAGACAAGAGGGCCCCCTTCAAATATTCTGCTCCAAGTTAGAACCCAACCATGACCTGAGGAGTAGGAGATGGCTGAGGTTGGGTCTCTGCCAGCTGGATTCAAATGAGGCTCACAGCAGAGTACATGGGAATTCGAGGAAAGAGAAAATGTGACATTTAAAGAAACAGAATAACATCTGTCCATCCTTCACAACATCCTCCATATACACGTGACAGCAACCATAACACTGCATCATTGATATCTGCTAAATGATCCATCCCCACCCAATCACGCACTGTCAAGGGGAGGTTCTCTCTGGGTCCCCAAAACACATCACAGTTTTGTGGAACACAGGCCTGAAAAGTTAGGCTGGAAGTAATTCAATTCAAAGTGAAATATACGCACAGAAAATCTTAGTTTTTAAACACAGTATTATTTAATCCTCTTTTAAAGATGAAAATACACCATTGTTTAAGACAGCGGTCACCAACTGATGGTCCACGGACCACTGGTGGTCCATGAGGTCTGAAAGGTTGGCGGCTGCTGGTTTAAGATACCTATACAAATAAAAGCCTAAGTGACCATTACGACTGGAATGACTGGAATGACCAGTCGCTATGATGTGCACTGACCACCAAGGGGCAGATGCTCAGTGCAGAAGCTGTCCCCGGCCTGCAGACCCCAATCACTGGATGGGGCCTGCCGGCCAACCTCCTGGTCCCTCCTGCTGGCCAGCAGGCCCCCCTTGCCCAATCAGGGCCGGGCCTCTGGCTGGGACAGGGAGCCAGGAGTGGGTGGTGGCACATATGGCCCTTTCCCAGGGGGGCGAGTGCCAGCTTCCTTCTCGGGGCTGGCGGCCAACCTCCTGGGTCCCTCCCCCCCGGTTGGCATGCCCTGATCACCCAATTGGGGCCTGGCCCCGGGCTGGGATGGGCAACTAGAGGTGGGTGGTGGCAACCAACCTCCCGTGGCACCCAGGCTGGGGGCTACGACCTCTCACTGGCTACCTGGGTTTTGGGGTGGGGGTGATGGGGACAGAGGTGCGGTGAGAATGCGGGGTATCCACTGAGCTCGCTCTCACTCCCCTTGCTACCCTCCCCCGGGACACCAGGGGTCATGCGCCAGGGAAGCCCTCACACTCGGGTGCCGGGCGCCCGTAAGGAGCCCACCCCGCACCCATGCGGCCTCTTCTGAGTGAGCAAGGCCGCAGATGATGGGACCACAGGGGCCGGTCAGGCTCCCCATGGGTTTGTGTAAGAGCCGGTCTGCAAGGCTGGCCAGGAGAGAGCACGCTGCCCACCCAGCTTCCGTGTGGCGCTGCTGGGCGGCCCAGAGGCCCATGCTGTGCCCCGGCCTGCGGTGTCTGGCCATGCTCACCGCATCTTTGCATGGGGACTTAGGCGCCATGACTCAGGCTGAAGGGGGCGCACAAGGGCCCAGCAGCCCAGGTGCTGCCCAGGGCGCAGAGGTCAGCTGGGATCTGCCCTTCCACGCCAGACACTTATGCTTTGATCACCGGCCAGGCTTAGGGACTGCACCCATGCACAAATTTCATGCACCAGGCCTCTAGTATATAATAAATTAGCATGAATGCTTAAAGATATTACTACAAGAACACTCACTTTAGTTACATTTATAGTCTCCTAAATTTGAAATGGCCTCAATATCCAAGAACTAAAGATTGGCTGAATAAATTATGTCAAGTCCATTATACATCTATGCAGGAGAAAATACACAGCTCTTAAAATGGGGCTGTATAACAACATTAAAAAACTTATTAGAACATATCCACAATATATTAGATAAGAAAAGTAAGTTGTAAAATATTACTATATAACTTTTACAGAAAAGATATACAAATGACTAGAGGCTATATAATATAGTGTCTGTACTAGGAGAATGGAATTTAATATAACATTTTTAAACTTTATAGATGGGAAGTTTCCAAGTTTCCCAAATTTTCTAAAGCAAGAATGTATTTTTATAATAATCAAAGCATAACATATGTTCTAGTTTTAAAAGAGCCACCTGAGAGGCTGTCCTAGAGGACCTGGGCCATGCATTAGCCACATTCTTATTCCCTACCAAAGAGGGAGTGTGGTTAATAGGACACATGGCGGTGGGACTTGAGGTGGAAGGTAGATGTGAGGGCTCAATACAGTCCCAGGTGGCTCTGTGAAAACTGCATTTCACTGGATCTGCATAAGCCATGAGAAAACCCAAACCCCTGTCCCTAAATTAATCAGCTTCTAGAATTTGGGCTTCTGAAGAGAGAGAGAGAGAGAGAGAGAGAGAGAGAGAGAGAGAGAGAGAGAGAGAGACATTGGCCGATATTTCTATAAGAACATACGAGAAGAAAAAAGCAACCTGCACAGATTTATAAAAAAGCATGTGCGATGCTTCCTGCATCTCAAGAGGAATGAAATGTTGATTTAAAGCAAGGAATGTTTTTATATTCTCAGTGGGTCTCGGAATAATTTCATGAGGCATGGCGTTTCAGAAATAGCACAAGATTTGAAAGTTTGCTTACTGATTATACCACACTGAACTTGATCTAAATGGGATTTAAGGCTTCTCGTATACAAAAATAAATGCAAAAGATGAAGATAAAGACATTAAATATTAAGGCTATAATTTTTGTCCTAAGCTACGTACCTATTAAGTAATCTTGGCCAAATTACCTTTTTAAATCGCAGTTTGCTCATCACCCAAATGGGGATAATGATAATACTTATGTGGCAAGGTAATCTGTTGCAAAATTAAATCATGTCTAATTTTTGCCACTGAGGACCCATCAGAAAGAAATGAAATTTCATTTCCTCCCAGCCTAGTGCGAGGAAGGAACCTACAATCAGATTTAATTTGGCTTTAGAAACAATAAGTCACATGACATTCTCACAACCAACAGCAGTGGAGAAAACTCAAACACTTTTTTTATATCCCTGGCATGAGAGTTAAATGAAACAATGGATATCGTATGCTATGTAAATGGCCATGCAATGTTTGGAGGTTAATTACTGTGAGTAAAAATTCCATTTACTTGCCTGACCGGTGTTCCTCAGGAGTTGAGCATCAACCTATCAACCAGGAGGTCACGGTTCAATTCCCAGTCAGGGCACATGCCTGGGTTGTGGGTTTTGAGCTCGATGCCCAGGGGGGGACATACAGGAGGTAGCTAATCAATGATTCTCTCTTATTACTGATGTTTCTATCTCTCTCTCCCCTCCTCTCTCTCTGAAATCAATAAAAACATTTAAAAAGATGCCATTCACTTCACACAATGCTACATAGCAAAATGATCCAGGAGACCTGGGTTTTCATCCCAGCCCCACCCCTATCTAGCGGCTGAGCCATCTCTCCCTGCTCTGTAAAATGGGCACATACTCTGGGTTTTGCCCTACCTCACAGGGTTATTGTGAGGCACAAGTGAGATAATATATGTGAAAAGTCTGTGGAGAGTGTCAGGCAATGGTGATCTATAAACAAGCCACAACGAAGTCAGTAAAATTCTATGAGCTCTGAACAACAAACAGGGATTAAAACTGATTGGTTAAGTGGTTTCATTAAAGTAGTCTACATTAAAAACAAATAATATTAGTAATCCAAATGTCCATCAATAGTAGAATGGATAAACAAAATTTTGATAAATAGAATACTCACAGCATGAAAAATGAATACATTTAGTATATACTACAAAAAAACAGAGACCATGATTCATTCATCTAATGTTAAAAATAGACAAAATAAGTTAGTTTGCTCAGAGAAACCTACATAAGCAGTAAAATTCTAACAAAAAGTAAGGAAATAATTATCACAAAGTCAGATGGTGTCTTTTTTCTGGTTGGGAAAGAAGGGGATGGTAAAGATGTGAACAGATAAATAAAAGGAACTTCTTGGCTTGAAGGCTATGTTAAATTTTTTGTGTGTATGTGCATATATACGTATATTTTATACATTTTCTATATATTATTTTTCACAATAAAAACCAAGAATAACAAAAAACCTACTGAATTCTGTATAAATTGTGTGTGTGTATATAAATACTTTTCTAAAAGTTTGCTTCAATTCCAATCTCAGACATACCCAACCAGGAAATTACTCGGTTGAGACTTTAATCTCTTCAAAAAGCAAGTATAGTCATTAGGCAGGCTATGGTGACTAAAGTTAACTACTTGTCTACTTATTAATAATTTCTGACTGCTTAGATATTTTCAGGGTCAAATTAAAAATTCCAGTATCTACACTAATAAAAGAGAAAGATGCAAATTGACCATACCTTCGTGATGCTCACCAGCCAATCAGGAGTATGCAAATTAACCCAACAAAGATGGCGGGTTAATATGCATACATAGGAGCTGAACGGCTGGAGGGCGGGGTGGGACACTTGTGTCGTTGCCATGGCGACGATGCAGGCGTTCTGCACCGCCCCAGCTGCGCCAGGCCTCTGGGCAGCGTGGGAAGGCAGAAAGGTGGCTCCTGGCTGGAGGGAAGGCAGTGCTGGCAGCCAGAGGAAGGAAGGCCCATTCTTGCACGAATCTTTGTGCATCGGGCCTCTAGTTAATAATAAAAGAACTATTGGGCTATAGTCACCACCTAAGTATATCTTACACCATCAGCCTAAAAGGAAATGCATGTTTACATCCATGACTTACCAGCTGGCTGTGTCTGTGCTATTCTCTTAGGGTAAGTCTTGCTTCGGCTTCTTGCCACATTCTGATCTGGCCGGGGAAGTTGAATAGAAAGATCTCGACTCATTTGCAATGCTGTCCTGCCACTTGAAAATGCAACATTTTGATTAACACAAGTAAAACCACACAGCACAAAAGTAAACAACAGCTCATTCAGAATATCTGCAAAGTATAGAAAGAAGAAAAAACACACACTCACAGGAGCTGTAAGCAAACATAAGTTCCCAACTGATTTACATTGCAATGTTAACCAAGGAAGTAGTATTAAATTCTAATAGGAAACATTTAGGTTAGATAGAAGGAATGTGTTTTTGGAGAAGAAACAGGAAATGGGGGTTTATTAAAGGAGGACTAAGGTTTAGATTTAACAGAAAGGTGGGCTAGCAATAGAGAATTCTGATCGCCTTCCGACTCTACAACAAAATGATGAAGAAATTATGTTGGGCTGAATTGCATAAGGGCAATGACTGTACGTGAACTGGCATCACCCCATGGTAAGTTGTACAGCATCCCCTCAGGACCACTGTGTGGTCTACTCTCCACCCTGCTATGGCACAATCAACCTTTTATTATGCTCGCCCCACCTGCACTAGATCAGGTGCCCAGGAAGATTTAAAACAGGCCGGAAACCCCACACACAGTGCTGCTTCCCTGAAGTGCTATGAGGATTCAGGAGGCTGAGCTTTCTCTGGGGATGGAATAATCTCTGAGAAATGTGTAATTTCATTCTCTGGGTTTCAGCGAACATTCATCCTACTGAAAATTCATCCCACAGCTGCTGAATTTGAGCCAATAAATGACCCCGGCTTCCACCTAAATATTTTAGGTGAAAATTTCATTTAGGTACAAGGAAAATATCATTAGGGACAAGGAAAAATGCATTTCTTTTTATCTAGTTTGATTCACCTCAAGAAGAGCCAGAAAGCCTTTTAATGGCCCCAAATCCTATTCATCCTACATTTACAGAACAAATATCAGTGAATCTCTCCCAAATGAGACTTACAGAGCAAAATTTACCTCCTACATGCTTCTGTGAGAGTTTCCCTTCCTCACTACCCCATCCACCTTTATTAGATTTTTTTTTTTTAGTGCTTGAAACAACCATAAAAAGAGGCTTATCATCAGGATAATTAGGGACACAACTTGATATGAGCTACCATGAATGAAGATGCCGGGGTCCACCTATGAGTGTACTAGTGTTCAATACTTCATGAGAACTGGGGTGAGAGAGGGGAGCAAACTGTGACAGGCTGGGTTTTTTTTCACTTGAAATTTAACTATTTTTTTTTAAAGGTAGTAAATAAGATCACTAACACAAACAGCAATATCTCTCTCCTGGAAAGTTAAAAACAAAAATCCCTATAGAGAGCAAAATTCTACTATTACAAGTAGAATGGAGTGTGAAGATAAGACCTACTTCCAACAGACTCTCCCTGCTATAAGACTTGGGTACTGTGTACTTTATTGCATAGAAGAAAAAATATTTGCCCTAAAAATATAACCCATCATGTGGACCCCTGAGACATTTTATAATGAGATTTTACTTACTCCATTTTTCCACACGCGTTTTCTCTCAGGAATAACGGAGACATGACAAAATCATATCACAAGATTAATAAAACTATGGCCCAGAACCATACCCTGATCTGCCACCAGCTGTACAGGACCTAAGACTTGAACAAGTTTCCCGACCTCCAGCTGGTCAGCATGGCACAGCGGGCAGTGGGAGGAGGAAGAGACCACTAAGCCATTGGTCTGCCGTTGCAAGTATAGCTCTGTCTCAACTGTATGATCTTCAACAGGCTATTTTTCAAATCTCCAAGAGACTTAGTTTCAACATTGATAATATATGTCTACTTATTCTTACTATTTCCGAGTGGAAATATTATTGTGCAGTATTCTTACTATTTCCTTGTAGCAGACAGTATTTGATAAATGGTGACTCTTTGTAGAGACAGTGCAGAGATTTATTCCCATGATCACCCACTCCTTACCTCCTCACACTCTGGCATACACACTCCCATTCTATGCTGAGTGGCCCTGCAGCCCCAAAGTGAGGGGTCGAGGAAAGAGAACAAGAACAGAGACACCTGGGTTCAAATCCCAGCTATCCCACTTACTGATCAAGGCCTTTAGTTCAGTTAGTTTACTCTGGGGCTTGGGGCTCAAATTTCTCATCTGTATAAATGAAGAGAAACCTCCTTTGGCGGGTCACTGAGCCCATCCCATATTTACTTTATGTGATTAAATAAAGTGACACCTGTGCAAGCACCTGACACGAAGGAGGCTCTCATGAGAATTTGTTCTCTTTCAGATTTTAAGAAATGTGGAGCCCTGGCCAGTGTGGCTCAGTTGGTTGAGCATCATCCCATGCACCAAAAGGTCACCAGTGAGAGTCCCAGTCAGGGCACATGCCCAGGTTGTGAATTCGATCCCAGGTCAGGGTGTGTGCTGGAGGCAACCAATTGACGTATCTCTCTTTCTCTCCTTCTTCTTCTCTCTTCCTCTTTCTTTAAAATCAATAAATACATTTTTTTAAAAAAAAGAAATGTGGAAAGTTCATGAGATTTAAGTCCTACAAGAAGGTCATCTGGGTTCCCAGTGGGTGTTTCTCAGGCCCAATTCTCACTCCTGGAATATAAATTCTATTCAACTTATTCATCAAAACAAGGAGTCCCCTACTAACTTAACAACAGGTAAATGCAAAGTTAATTTCTAAGGGGTTCAGGGAAAGAAATACCAGTGTATAATAAAATATTTTAATCAAAGATTCGATCAAGTTCTATTTCAGATTATTGGTCTCTGATAATAAAACAAAGGAATTAGATTGTTGGATTTCAGCTCAGATTTCCCTCACAAAATCTGGAATTTTGATTGACTGTCACACATCACTACAAATGTGTAATATTTCCCCCTTCTTAAGTAATGACTAATTTTTCTAAAAAATATTGAAATCTCATTGATATTCAGCATGCCTGAAGATGCAAGAAAGGGATCAAGACTAGAACTGTCTTCCTACATCACATACACCTACAGACGCACCACTGTAAACGTCTACACATAATTATACACACAACTGCAGACACACCTGCATTCGCACCCTGCAGCATTTATGCTGCTCTTTATCCCTCATGCTCTAAAAGCCTGCCGGCAAAGGAAGGGGCTGTGTTTCCAGAGCACTGCCTTCATTCCATGAGGTCTACAGAACATCTCAAGAGAGAAGCAGGCATATGATGTTTGTTAAAGGCTGGGTATTTTTCCTCTTTTGACAACTAACAGTCCAGGTGCTGGAGACCACCCAGGAGTCCGAGACCCATCCCTGCCCATGACCAGATCTGGGCAGTGGAATGAAACACATTTCTTCCAGGGATGGAGTAACATTATGCTTCCTACAGACAGAGACGGAGATTTGGGTTTCATTAAAACTGACTAGGCAGTTAAGACCAGCCACCAAATTAGAACAGATTTAGCAGAGCTTCCAGTTCTGCAAAGGTTACCTTTAATTACTTTCTTGGAAGAAATGATATTTAATATGCAAAATCCAATAATAATAATTCCCAGTAGCCACAACATTTGCATTTCAATAAATTTGAGAAATCAGGTATTCGTAAATTTGTGGAAACTAACTACAGCATATGTTAAGCAGCATAATTGCAATTTTAATAATAGGAACACAGAGATAGAGTTACACATTTTCTCTGTGTTTTATGTTCTAAATGGAAGAACAGCCCAAATGGTGACTATTAGCTGTTCACCTCAACATAAAGTAGGTACTCTTCCCTTAGGTTCCTGATAATTATATCACTGTCTGAGCAAGAACCTTGATAAGCAAAAGGTTAAATTTTTAGTTATCAGTGAACACCAAGTAGCGAGAACATCTATAATTACTTAGGTTTTATATGTCATCAAATAAGCAAATATGCAAATGAATAATGTGTAACAATGAATGCAGTGAACATTTACTATTAATCACTCTGTTATTGATTATCTCTGGTTTCAACTTCAAGGCCAAACATGTGGGTTATAAAAGAGGAATTAGCCCTGGCTGGTGTGCTCAGTGGTTAGAGCACCAGCCTACACACCACAGGGTCTCATGTTCAATTCCCGGTCAAGGGCATGTACCAGGGTTGTGGGTTCAATCCCTGTCCCCGATTGGGACAAGTGTGGGAGGCAACCAACTGATGTACCCCCTTCACATCAATGTTCCTCTCTCTCTCTCTTTTCTCTCTCCCTCCCTTCCACTCTCTCTGAAAAGCAATAGAAAAAATATCCTCAGGTGAGGATTAACAAAACAAAACAAAACAAAAAAAGAAAGAGAGAGAGGAATTAAAATCTGGCATACCATTGTCCTACAAACACTTGACTTGGCTTTATTTATTTATTTATTTATTTATTTATTTATTTTTAATCCTCACTAGAGGATATACTTTTATTGATTTTTTAGAGAAAGAGAAAAGGAGACAGAGGGAGAGAGAAACATCAACCAGTTACCTTTCATCCTGACTAGGGATAGAACCTGCAATGTAGGTATGTGCCCTGACCAGGAATCGACCCTGCAACCTGTCGGCGCACAGGACAATGCTCCAACCAACTTAGCCACCTGGCCAGAGCTTGGCTCTACTTTTAAGTTTCCTAGGTAAGCATTTCATTCAGTGATGTCTCCAGTGAGGCTGACAGAACAGTGTCACACCTCCTGAGCTGCATGTCTGCACTCTGCTTGGGTTTTACAGGGCCTCGGACCAGCCTCACTGCCAGAATGATGTAGCTCTCTGAAGGCAGAGGTGCTAAGATCTGAATCTTTGCATCTCCAAGGCACCCAATATCATGTTTACACCTCACACACTCTCTATTAACAGAAGGAGTTGAAACAAAACAAATTCTTTTTCAAAACATAGAAAGCTGCCCGGCCGGCGTGGCTCAGTGATTGAGCATTGACCTATGAGCCAGGAGGTCACGGTTTGATGCCCAGGTTGTGGGCTCCATCTCCAGTGCGGGGCCTGCAGGCGGCAGCCGATCAATGGTTCTCTCTCATCATTGATGTTTCTATCTCTCTCGTCCTCTCCCTTCCTCTCTGAAATCAATAAAAATATTTCAGCCCTAGCTGATTTTGCTCAGTGGTTAGAGCGTTGGCCTGCAGATGAAGGGTCCCGGGTTCGATTCCGGTCAAGGGCACATGCCCGGGTTGCGGGCTTGATCCCCAGTGGGGGCTGTGCAGGAGGCAGCCAATCAAGGATTCTCTCTCACTGATGTTTCTATCTCTCCCTTCCTCTCTAAAATCAATAAAATATATATATATTTTTTTAAAATAAAAATAAATAAATAAAAATATATTTAAAAAAAACATAGAAAGCTCCCACTTTTGATACTGGCACTTGAAAAAGACACAAGCACCTGCCTGGCTGCAGGACAATTACAACCAGGCTTTTCCTGCAACATGCTAACACTCTGCCTAGTGGACAGAAGCACAGGCCCTGGAGTTAGACGGCCAGGGTGTGAACTCCATTTTACTGCTTCTAGCTGGGTTACCTGGAGAAGTGACTTGGCCTTGCTGAGCCTTAGTTTCCTCACATATTAATCAGGGTAATATTAAGAAGACTGTGATGATTAAATGAAATAATAAATGGAAAACATTTAGCACAATACATGGCACTTAATACTGCTCAATAAATTTTAGATGTAATTGCTAGCCTCACTACATGTAGGCTTTATGCTGCAGAAAATATGATTTGATCCACAATATAAAGTATACATTGTATTACAACAGGGGATCGACTGAATGTCCTAAGAACACCAATCAGCTACTATTCAAAATATCTATTATCTCATAATCACAACATAATTACAAGTGATATGTTCATCAAAATACATTTCAGAAGATAAACTCTAGTACATTCTAAAAGTTCTAAACTTAACAGAGCTAACATAGACATTAAATATAATTAAGCCTGGAAAATCGTTTTTGTCAAAAAAGTTTTAATAAACTATTATGCTAATAAAATTCACTGGCACTGTACAAAAATAAGAAAAAAAAACTTTAATGTGCCTGTATGTGAACAGCTGAATTAAATATTTATGTATTTACATATACACACCCCAAGGAAAAAAATGGTATTTACCTATACCGGTGCTTATAACTCATGGATCCAAACTTGCTGAGTTTTCTTGACAGTGAATTTGATTCATTTTCTGGCATTCTAATGAATTTTTAAAATAAAATTAAATTAAGACTCAGAAATACAGATACTTTTGCAACATTTGAGCAAAAGCTACGTAGAAAATATAATCATACAACACCTTAACAGCTAATCAACATATCTTATTTGTTCTACACATTGGCAGGAAATAATAATGTTATTATAAGCTAACTGTTGAAACACAAACACACTCTAGGAATTTATATATTTATATAATGTTGAAATACTCATACTTTCTGAAGACATCATTGTCCTTAGAAGCTTTAGTTGTGAATCATATTACTTTCTCTGCTTAAATAATCTTGAGAACTTTGTCACTAGGTTGATTTACTCAAGCCAAGGCCTTCACAGCAGTTAATCATCTCTGAGGAGTGGTTCAGTCTCCTTTGTACTATAGTCCAGCACTTCCCTCTCCAGGGTACCTTCAACAGACACTTCCATGGGGACCTGTTCCACCCAGGCCCCTGACCGAGAGGTAATGTCTCAGGCTTTCTGGGAAACATCCCTGCCCTAATACATGCTAAATAAAGGACACTGGTCATTTGATTAGAATACGTCTCCAATATCATGCTATTTGGGGAAACTGCTCCATGCAAACCAAATAGGAGTAAGGGGAAGAATGAATCTAGTTTTAAATTTAAAAACACAAATACAACTGAATGTATTACCTGACAAAATTTAGTGTTATCTTTATACCATAAAGATGTGAAATAAACAAAAAGTATCCCCACAATACAACGGTCAATTCTCCACCCCCACTTGACCTTCCAGGAGCACAGCATGCAGCAGAGAAAATTCAACATGACATTTTCCTCCTTCATCTTCCATTTCCTTACACACTTTCCAGGTTACTCCTTCTCATAATCCATGGCTGGCTCTTCCAGTCCTCTAAATCAGGGGTCCTCAAACTACGGCCCGCGGGCCACATGTGGCCCGCCGGAAATATTTATCCGGCCCTCCGGGTGTTTTTGCCGCCGCTGCCTGTCCTGCTTAGCAGCCGACTCATCCCAGGCCCGCAGTGCGCACGTGTGGAATGTCTGAGGGACAGTGAACTGGCCCCCTGTTTAAAAAGTTTGAGGACCTCTGCTCTAAATGCTGGCAGGGTCCCACAGCCCAGTCCTTGGCTTCCTGCTTCTCTCTCTTCACTTTTCTCCAAGGTGACCTCATCCAGTCAGCTTTGCTTAAATACTAACTAAATTTACATGGCCAACCTTGGTCTTTTCAGTAAGCCTTATACATCCAACGTCTCCATTTAGATGACTAAAAGGCATTTCAAATTTAGTATGTCCACAGCAGAACACTTACTTTCCACGAATACCAAAGCTGTACTTTTTACATAAACAAATAAAAATTGTCCTTGGCCTTTCTTATAATGTGAGCAAAGACGATATCTATGTGTGCATGTATGTGTGTACGCATGTCTGTGCATCTATATCTATTTCTATTAATGTGATCAAGAGAATTAGGTGACTGAAAAAAATAAAAGAGAAAAACTTCTAAATTTCTACTGTAGATAGAAGAGAATTCTTGTTATAAAAACAAATGCAATTTTCACTTGTTAGAACAATCAACAAAACTTTCACATTAACATACCTAAAAAATGTATGATGTTCTACACTACACTTCCAAAGATGCTTGCAAGCAGTTTTACTCCGAGCTTCAAAAAAGAATGAAGTTTCATTGCACTGAGAGAGAAAAAAAGAGAGAGAACGTCAATCACTGACCATACATTCTTCAGGTGATAGCCACAGGTAACAAAAATTCAAGTAAACAGTCAAATTATTGTTAACACATAAAACAAAGAATATCTCTTTGTAACTATTTTTGGAGGGTTGCTTTAAATCTCAATTAATTAAAATTACAAAATATAAGCCCATATAAATCTTAGTGCCATCACCTACTTCTACTAGTATATCACCCATGACCATGGATAACCAGGGTGATGGCACTGAAGTACCACAAACTTGTCAGCCCCAAATGGGCACCAAAAACAGGAAAAATACTGACCATGGGCAAATCAACTCCCAATAAAAAAGAGATGCTCACAAATCCAGTTCTTAACTGTATTTATTTTTTTTTTCATGACTGAATAGGAAATCAAGCAAAATACAACAACATAAGTAGCAATAAATAAATAAATAAATAAACAAACAAACAAACCATAAACTCTGTGAAGTTATATAATTGCCAACTTAGTTTTAAATAAAAACTAAGCTCATGTCTCAAATGCAGAAATGCCCCTGGAATGAGGTTCTATGGATTCATAAACAAAATCCTCAATCCTCAAAGTGGAGGAATAATTAAAATGGCCCCCACTACTTTTAATAAGGACAGAACATTCATATGCATAACATTTCTCCCAAGTCCATCTGGAATGAGGCCCAATTTAGAGTTTATTTGAAAAAATGAAAGGGTGTGATAAAAACAGAGCCAATATTTGCATGTTACAGCAAGGCAACCTGGAACCCTTGTGAGGTGGAGGGGAAATTTAGGATAATTCCCAGGTTTCTGGCTTGGGTGCTCCAAGTAATAAAATACAGCAAGTGGGAAAAATGGGAATTTGGATGGTGACGGAATGGACAATAAGTTCAGGCTATTTTGATTTTGAGGTGCCCACGGAATTGAGAACTAAACATGCCTAGTGGGCCAGTAAACATACAGGCGTAGAGCTGAGGAGTGAGGTCGCATCTGCTGACATAGATGATTTCACCAGAGTTTTAAAAAAACTTGCTCAGAACAACGGTACAGAGTGAATAAAGGTGGAGTCACCGCAGAGATGAGATGTCAACATGGATCAGGAGGCAATGGTCAGGGAGGCTGGGAGGAGAGAGCAAGTCCATGACCCAGAAAGGTCAAAGAGGGTTTCAGAGGAAGTTACTGCATTTCACGGTAAGAAATCTTCGGTGACATTCGTGAAAGGGGTAGGGAGTACAAAATAAGAGACGAAGCAGAAAAGTCAATGAATTCAGAAAGTGTTTTTCTCAAAAGTAAAAGAAACTGGGGGGAGGGATGGGAAAGGGTTTGCAGAGGAAATCACAGATGATCTGGGGGGGTGGGGGGTGCAGGGTGGGAAGCCAAGGATCCTGCAGGAGATGGGATGCTTAGAGGGACTTTTTTCCTTTTCTTTTTTAAAATATAGAACATAAATATTCATGGTACAAATGCCCAAAGTTCCCAAAGTGGATGCACAATGATAACAAAATCTCTCTCCTACCACTGGCCCCAATTCCCCTCCCAAGAGGCAATGACTATTAAGAGTTTCTTATATAACAGGTGGGTGTTTTTAAGGTCACTGGATTATCCAAAAATATAACATACAGGTCATGTATTTTAAAAAATAATTCTGCTTGTGACTGCACTGTTATCTGGATAAAGGAATCAGATAAAGCCAGTACAGGACAAGCTGCCTCCCCTCCCCCGCTACCACCTCCTCAGTATCTGCACCCCCTTGTCCCTGTGCCTTTCAATAAGTGGCAGGACTGACTGGGCATCACCAGCGACAAGAAGTGGTGGCTGTGATGTCTGCTGTGGGGCACAGGCACTTTCGCATGTTAGCAAGAGCACCCACAAACGAGGAGGCACTTACATACCTATATCACATTTTCAAACAGTTACTTAATTACATCTAATCCAGATTTCCAAAAGTGAAGGAGAAACCAAAGACCATTCAGTCTTAAAAACAAAGCAAATCTCCTCAAATTTTTCGTGGACTGATTTTCACTTCATTCTTCACATAAGCGTTTGTATTCCTTTGCTTTTCAAAAAGACACCTGGTCCTAGGATAGCTAATTTTTAATATATTTTTAAAACTACCATTACTTCATGAAAGGATAAAAGGTATTAAAGATCCAGCCAGAATTGGGTTTTCTCAAGTTTTCTTTGGTGCAAATATGTGAAAGGAACAAAAGAGCCTCCCACAGGCCTCCTAATTACTGCTGCCATGTACAAGTGACAAGTACAGACTCATCCTCCACTTACACAGCTGCCTGCTCCTTATCCCATTGTAATCCAAATACTAAAAGGGGGGTTAACAACGAAAAAGAGAGCTAGGGGTTCAGAATAAATCCTGTGTATTTTCGCCACTTACAGCAACTGCTGGTGTGAACATAACGGATACAGCATTGCACACGTCCCTTGCTTACTACCGCTCCCCTACCTACAAACCTTTTCCAGAGACAATTAGCACCTTCCCATTCATTCATACAAAGATGACGAGCTGCTTAACTTTAGTTCATTTCAACCGACTGCTAAAATACTTTATATCCAAGCATGCAATGCTTGCTTTTGGCAAAATTACTCAAACACCTTCAGAGCTTTTGTCCCTTCACGCCGGAAGCAAAGCTATGGTCTGAATCTACTTTTTATTTTATGAACTGATCAAGCTTAAATCACCTGTAACTCAGATATCATGTGGGGCTTCACTGTGCTGTGGGTCTCTAGGTAAACTTGGCTCAAACCCCCAATTCTGTCATCTGTTAAGAATCCAGGACCTGTATTATATCAATGAGTTCCAAACTAATTCCCTCTGGTCTTCTCAGTCTCTTTTCTCATCTTTGCTGGCTATGTTTCTCTTTGCAATCTTGGAAAAATAAATCTACTTCAGCCTGGCGTCTGCTAAGCATACTGAGATTACTGACAGGGTCGTGGAGGAGCTCACACGGCAAGGTGCTCAGCAACCTGCATTCCCTGGGCCGGACCAAGCTGTGCGGCCTCTCCCAAGCCTGACCTCCTTGCCACACCCAACCCACACTCCAGCCAGTTCTTCTGTTCCTCGGAAGCAGCACAACTGGACAGTCTGCCTTCCCCAGCCTTTCTAGAATTATGGAGATGAACATCTTCTCAATCCTCAATAATTCTCAAATTACTATATATTTGCCCACCTCCAAGGTCACTAGAAGTAACCTCAGGTGCAGTGCACAGGTCAGACACTTAAGAGTAAAATACATTAGTGTTGCTAACAATAGTAAGATGCAATTGTTACATAAATACTATCAAGGCCCCCAGCAAAGGGGCTGCATCAGTGATTCCTAGAGGTGAGAGGCTAAGGAGAAGTGTGAGGATTACTAGGCTCAAGTATTGTGGGATTCTTTTTGTTGTTAATCTTCACCTGAGGATATTTTTTCCACTGATTTTTTAATTTAGAGAGAGTGCAAAGAGGGGGAGGGAGGGAGAGAGAGAGAGAGAGAGAGAGAGAACGGAATGAGAAAGACACATCGATTGGTTGCCTTCCTCACATGCCCTGATGCGCTGGAGATCAAGCTTACAACCCAGGTACGTGCCCTTGACCAGGAATTGAACCCTTGACCCTCTGGTCCTTGGGCTGATGCTCTAACCATTAAGCAAACGGCCAGGGCAGATTCTTCTTTTTTACAGAATTTTTTAAAATTTATTTTTATTGATTTCAGAGAGGAAGGGAGAGGAAGAGATAGAAACATCAATGAGAGAGAATCATTGAACCTGGGACCTTTCATTCCGCAGGCTGACGCTCTATCCACTGAGCCAAACCAACTAGGGCCAGATTCTTTTTTTTTTTAAACATTCAAGCTCCACAAGATTTATATGTACTTGACAATTGTTAACTTATTTTAGGGACTGGGGGGAAAAAACAAGATCATCAGAGGGCTGATGGCAAATGACTGAAATGACTACTGATAAAGCGAAGGAAGGCAAGGGGTTGAACTGAAAAGATTATTTTATTCTTTAACTGATAGTAGAGACCAAAGAGTTATCACAAAATTTTAAGTGTTTTGAGAAACTTTATCTTTACAAATGGTGAGATTGAATAGCTGCATTAAAAATTAGAACTATCTGTGCATGAGAGCACAATGTTTGTTCTAACAACTTCCCCCATAGTTCCCGCGGCTCCTCTTCTAGGCATCTCAACCCAGAGCAATAGTTCAGAGTGAGCCCCGCAACAAAAAAAGGTACCAATCTTGTTGTTTGGAATGAGATGTTAGAAGGGAATTTTAAAGCACTGAGTAAAATATTATCTTACTCAAGCTTTTTCTTTACATTGTGCTCCCTAGAGAGTGTTTCTTACAACATTAGTATCTTATGATATTGGCAAAAAAAAGAAGAAAGAAGAGTTTTATGGTTAAGTAAGTTTGGAAAACGATGGGTTCAATACTCAGATCAATTTTTTTTTAATTTATTGGGTGACACTGGTTAGCAACATTATATAAGTTTCAACTGCACAGTTCTATAATACATTACCTACCTGTATACTGCATTGTGCGCTCATCGCCCAGAGTCTAGTCTTCCTCCGTCACTATAAAGTCAACCCCCTTTACTAAACCTCTTCCTTTTCCCTCCACCTCCTTCCCCTTTGGTAACCACCATTCTGTTTCTGTGTCTATGAGTTTGTTTTGTTTGTTCACTTGTTGCTTTCTGTTTTATATCCCACATCTGAATGAAATCATATGGTTCTTGTCTTTTTCCATCTGACTTATTTCGCTTAACAGGATGCTCTCAAGATCCATTCATGTTATCACAATGGCAGTATTTCATTCTTTCTTATGGCTGAAATATTCAGATCTGTAACATGCTAATGTGAATTTCCAAGATCAGGTAAGGTAGTTGGCATTTCCCTGATTTATATGAACAAAGAACTTTTTTTTCAAGGAAGTGTTTTTTCAGTATTTTGGTTTAAAAAATATTATGCCACACAAGCACCCTTACACACACACACAGGAGTTTAATTCTTTCTGAAATGCATGTAATATGGTTTGAATTAAAAATAATTGTGCATTTCAGCAAAGCACTCAGAGAATAAAATTAATTTCCATTCCTGCATATATGTTATAGTTTACAATAAAAGAACAAAAACAGCAAAAATATTCCAGTACTCTTTTGTCAGCTGTTTGGGTTATATTCCAAAATATATACTAACCGTGAAAAACCTTTTTATGTACTTCTTTTACAGATGAGTAAATTTATTGCTTGATGAATAATTGTATATAAGTCTTTCTAGGTTCATAGAAACATAAATTATAGAGTTGGAAAAGATGTGTTAAATTGTGCTGCTTCTTTTTCTTTCTCCAAAATTAAAAATATACACTTATGAGCCAAACCATTAGAAAATATTTATATCATGTTTCAGTAAACTTTGAAAACTATTATGTTGACCTCATTCTGCTTCCTATTTGAAAAAATTCAGATACCAACCCAAAATTCCAGATGGTTTGCTTTTATTATTGTTCAGACTTTATATTTTCCTCATCTGCTCATTAGAGAAACTTTAGCATTTACTAAAATGTCAACATTTTTCTCTTGCAGATTTAATTTTTAATGATAATTAATGTTTATTCTTAGGCTTAAATTTTTAAATAACAAATGTTACTTAAGCTTGTTAAAATGAAGGCATACCCTGTAAGATCTACTGATATTCTCAAAAAAAAATTTTTATAGCACAATTTAAAAATTCCTTCCAGGCCTGGCCGGTGTGGCTCAGTGGTTGAGCATCAGCCCACCCACCAGGAGGTCACCAGTTTGATTCCCCGTCAGGGCACGTGCCCAGGTTTGGAGCTCGATTTCCAGCAGAGGGTGTGCATGAAGCAGCAAATTGATGTTGATGTTTCTCTCTCATCAATGTTTTTATCTCTCCCTCTCCCTCCCCCCTCTAAAATCAATTTAAAAAATTAAAAATAAAAGCAACATCTTTTAAAAAAATTCCTTCTGAAAAAAATGACCTATGTGTTTTAATTATGGAGAATGTCAACAAACACACTAGTAAGTGAAACAAAGGTAACTCTATGGGCTTGGAAAACCTGGGCTCCTCTTCCTCCACTGACACAGCCATTCACCAGCCAAAACTGGTCAAGAACAAGGTTTTTCCTGAGCCCTTTTCTGTGCAAAACTTCAGTAGTTCTAAGTGGCATGAGTCCAAGACAGTTTCGATTCAGAGACATGCACCGGGTATGTATTACATGCCCAACTTTGGGCGAGGTGCTTCAACCTCACAACAACACTGTAAGACAGTTGTTATCATACTCACTTTATAGATGAGGAAATGTAGGTTAAGTGCTGTTGAGTGAATTATACTAGGTTAGGTAAGTGAGAGACCTGGACTTAAACCATGCTGTTTGGTCACAAGTCTAGTAGTCCAGAGAGATGCCGAACCAAACTGTTGTGTAGCGTCAGAATCCAAGTATCACTAACAAAGCCACAGTGAGGAATATTTGGGAGAAAATATTATATCTATAGTCCTAGGTACACTCATACATGTAGGTGGAAATGCCAAATGTCTCAAAAACTTTGGGTGGAGGTTGGGGAGGAGGAATATGGCAATAACTAACAAACTATATGACATTACTCAGTGACCAAGCATTCCCACTCCTGGGAATTTACCCGAGGACACCCCTCCTACAATATAAAAAATACATATGCACAAAGTTATTGATTAAAGAAAAATTTATAAGTGAAAACTATCTAAATGTTCCAGCATAAGAGATCAGTTGTGTAAACTATGGGATAGGTACTCAATTAAGTTCTACATAGCTGTACAAAAGAAAAAGAAAGCTCTCAATAAACTGATAGAGATTTCTAGGAAGAATTACTAAATGAAAGAGAAACATAGTGCAAATGAATATATGCAGTATGTTCTCTTTTAGGTGAGAAAAAAGGAAAAATTGAAAAACATGCTTATTTTTACAAATAGAAACACAGGGAGGATAAGCCATAAAACACTGAAGTTGGTTATGGACAAGGAAGCGTGAGGCGAGGGAACAGGATTGAAGGAATATGGGCATTAGCAATACTTTTCTGAATGTGCCTTTTTGTATAGTTTTACTTTTAAAAGCATGTTAATCTTCTATGTCTTCAGAAAATAAAACCAAATAAATAAGGAACGAGGAGGGGAGCTATAACTGAAAGCAAACTGAAACAAGGAAACTAGTAGATCTCACATGAAGTCCATAACCACAGTAACAGGGTAGGCGGAAAGAAGGGCCACCCCAGGTAGATCTTGAACAGGGACGATATCTGACTCTGCCCTCAGATTGGGCAAGGTGCTCTATGCGAGTGACCGCACTGTGAGCAACCGTCAATTTTAGTGGCTGCCCAAAAGCAACTCTGAAGCTATTTTTGATGTATTTTAGAACTGAGCAAATGAGTAAATGTGTTACTGTTGTTGGGAGCCAAGGTTCTCGTGGACAAAGGACATACAAATTCGAAAGGAGGGAAGGCAAGAAAGAACCCTGTGGGGTTAAGTGGAAATTAGAGGTATGGCATGAACTCGTGATTTCTTTTTTTATAAAATATATTTTATTGATTTTTTTTTTTTACAGAGAGGAAGGGAGAGGGATAGAAAATTAGAAACATCGATGAGAGAGAAACATCGATCAGCTGCCTCCTGCACACTTCCTAATGGGGATGTGCCCTCAACTAAGGTACATGCCCTTGACCGGAATCGAACCTGGGGCCCTTCAGTCTGCAGGCCGACGCTCTATCCACTGAGCCAAACCGGTTAGGGACCTAAAATGTGTACAAGCATGTTTATATGAGCACATATGTATGTATGTATTTACATTCGTATGTATGTGTATATGCATACATACATTCCCTACCTTTGTCCACAGAAAGAACCAAGAAACAAAGTTACCCCAGTAGCAAGGAACACATCTAACACCCAGATCTTGAGCTAAAAGGAACCAGCGCTCTTTGGAGACATGGTTAGTAAGAAGGTGGATGTGGGGTAGGTATAAGATGCACCTGAAATACCATATTGTTCCACAGTGAAAAAAAGTGACAAAAAATGACAGGGACAGGTCAAAAGAGCACAAAAGCCAGATTCAAAGGGCTTGCACTCACTCAATCATTGGGTACTGTAATGCACTGTAAACCACTGGGGAAAAAAACAGAAATTACTAAGTCCATACCAATAACTAATTGATAAGTAAGTAAGTGTGACTCTATTTACAGTAGAATGCCAAGGGCTGACTGATAAATATGGAGGGAGTGGGAGAGTGAGAAAATCAACATTTTGCAAGCATCATAGTTAACAATCTGATCAGGCAAGAAGCCTCAATGAATGCTAGAGCTGTAGGGACATTTTGAAGGGGAGCAGGGTATTTGCATTGAATTAAAGTATCTCCCCACAAATTACTTATTAGTTGGAAAGGAGAAAAAAAAACAACACAGTAATTATACAGTTGAAAATTGGGCAACACCATGACTGGGTGGTCAAATTTAATGAACAGAAGACAGATGGTCATCATGTGCCTTCAGCTGTACCCTGAGAGGAACACAACCTCACCTGTGCAGCTTCCCAGCTGAGAACACAGGAACAGTCTAATAACAGGAAACAATAGATGAATATGAAACGAGATAAAACTGTATTCTTCAATGTCAGTGTCATAAAGAGCAAAAATGTTCTAGATTTATCACTACGCTGAATACCTGTAATTAGTATAAAGTAATATTGAGTGTAAGCTACCACTGAAAAAAGTTTTAATTAAATAAATGAATGGGAGTTGGGTGGGAGAAATGTTTCAGATTAAAGGAGGCTAATTGGGTTCTATCCTGGAAGGGGAAAACGCTACTCAGGACATTATTAGGTCACAGGAAAGGGAAAGTAGATGATAGGAGCATTATAGCAACATAATCTTTTTAAGTTGATAACTGTACTGTGGTTACATAAGTGACCATCTCTATTCCCTTTTTTTAATGTTTTAAAATATGTTTTTATTGATTTCAAAGAGGGGAAGGGGGAGGGAGAGAAAGATAGAAACATCAATGATGAGAGAGAATCACTGATCGGCTGCCTCCTGCACACACCCTATTAGGGATCGAGCCCGCAACCCAGACATGTGCCCTGACTGGGAATCGAACCAAGACTTCCTGGTGCATAGGTTGATGCTCAACCATTGAGCCACACCAGCTGGGCCCATCCCTATATTTAGGAAATACATACAGAAGGATTTAGAGACAAATAACATGTGAAACTTATTCTTGTTTGATTTCAGAGAGAAAGGGAGAAATAGAAAGAAACACCAATGATGAGTGAGAATAACTGATCAGCTGCCTCCTGCATGTCCCCTACTGGGGATGGAGCCCGCAACCCAGGCAACCCGGGCATGTACCCTTGACCAGAATCGAACCCAGGACCCTGCAGTCCGCAGGCTGACGCTGTATCCACTGAGCTGAACCGGCTAAGGCTGAAACTTATTCTTAAATCCTTCAGAAAAAGAGTATGTGTGTGTATAGGTAAAAAAATAAAATAAAATGTTAACAATAAGTGACTAACAACAGGTGGCCATGTTTTTGTAATATTTTGCAGATTTTTGTAAATTTGGAATTATTTTCAAATAAAAAAAACCTTTAAAAAAATCTATAGTTTTACTTAAACGTGAAAGGAACTCTAGCTTACATAAGTGAGGCGTCTTGGACTTGCTGACGCACAGTGACAGCTCCTGGCCATCCTCACTTCCCCTGCACTCTTCTCAGAGCAGGCCAAGAGTTCGGCCAAGTGGGTCTAATTACTCACGGCCAGAGTTGCCAGGAACCTTTTGGTTCTACATCCTGCCACACTGGGTAAGTTTAGCTGAGGTTAGTTTCATGATGCATTATACATAAAAGTAATCTGAGCAGCATTTTTTCTTTTGTCTTTTTTTCATTTATTCAACAAATATGTTTAGTACATGCCAACTTCTGGGCCTACTGCTGGGGACTGCACTTTCTCCCTGTTGGTAAAACCAAGAAATTTTGGGATGATCCAAAAGTCCTCTGTATTTTTCACAAAAACATTCAATCTGCTACTAATCAGAAGCAACTTTCCCTCCCAAAGGCCTGCCAAATCTGCCCACTTCTTTCCATCCCCGTGTTGACTTCCCTCTCCTCATCTCCCCTTAATCAGCCTGGTTCTCTGCCTCCATTCAATTAGGGTCAAGGGCACGTCTTGGCTCAGGTTCGATCCCTGGCCTTGGTTGGGGCACGTGTGGGAGGCAACCAACCAATGTGCCTCTTTCACATCGATGTCTCTTTCTCTCTGTCTCTCCCCATCCCTTCCACTCTCTCTGAAAATCAATGGAGAAAATATCCTTGAGTGAGGGTTAGGATTAACAACAACAAAAAAAGTGGAACTAGACCGTGTTACTGGCACAGGGTGACACTAGGAAGATCTTCTATCTGAAGGACATTGCTGTCTTTTGGGAACTGAATCTACGAATTTGGCCCTAACCTAACAGAACTGAACATGCTGAGTTTAGTCTCTCTGACCGAACCAGCCAACCAGAAAACCAGCAGAATAAGCATTTCAGCCATTTTTCAAGCTGACTATGATTACTGTTGCAGGTGATGGGTTTCAGGGGACTTTTCTATTTAATCCATGATTACAGCGAGGCCTCCATAATAATCAACTTAATTCTACCATTATGTAAATCACTGCCTCACAGAGAGAAGTGCCCTGGTGGAGAAAGGAGGCTCCGCAAAGCAAGAATGCTCAGGAAACGAATTGCTCGGGTTAAATTACTGTGCTGTTTAAGTTCTTTCATTTTCCTTTGATTCAAGCCTGAGTTATGTGACCTGCTTTACCACCGTCCTAAAGATCACTGACACCATGCTTCACGACCCATTTCTTCTCACAGCTGCAGAAGGGACAGGCACTGAGTGTGTGAAAAACCAGGTCAGCCCAGCTGGTGTGGCTCAGCGGTGGAGCGTCAACCTAGAAACCAGGAGGTCACGGGTTTAATTTCTGGTCAGGGCACATGCCCAGGGTGCGGGCTCAATCAATCCCCAGTAGGGGGTGTGCAGGAGGCAGCCGATCCATGATGTTCCTCGCTCATCGATGTTTCTCTCTATTCTTTTCCCTTCCTCTCTCTCTAAAAATCAATAAAACATATTTTTAAAAAGCCAACAGGTCATACCATGGAGACTGGCAGTAGAAAAATAACATGATGATATCAACTTTGTTGTTGTTATTCTCTGCTAATCACGAAGAAATCTAAGAAGTGGAACGTTTAAATTAGCTGTGACTTTACCAGTTAGTTATCCCATGGCAGTAGAAGAATTTTAAGGCACTGTAATCTATCTATATATATAAAAGGCTAAGTGGCTGACCGAACGTCCATCTGACCATCTGACTGACCGGACAGTACATATGACATGCACTGGCGATTTAAAAATAAATGTTGACTCGAGCATGTGCGATACATATAAAGCTCTGAAGTACAGTGGGTCCTTGACTTACGAGTGTCCCGACTAACGAGTTTTTCGAGATATGAGCTGTCTCTCGGCCGATTTTTTGCTTTGAGTTGTGAGCTAAAATTCGGGTTACGAGACAGCTTCAGATACCCCACCGCTAGTTGGCGCAGCGAACGTCACAGTGAACGCCACATCAGCCCAGCATCACGTGTCTCACTCATTCACTTTTTGATTTGACATACGAGTAATTTGAGTTACGAGCTCCGTCACGGAACGAATTAAACTCATTAAGTCAAGGCCCCACTGTATTAACAGGATCTGCAGATGGAGAGGTTGGTCTGATTCCAATAATTGATTTGTCCCCATCTGACAGTGGTCTCCCATTTAAATTAATTCAAAGACAGTTTCCCATGATGCCAGCATTTGCAATAACTATTAATAAATCACAAGGACAAATTCTAGACAGAGTAGGAATATTCATCCCTGACCCGTTTTCGGACATGGTCAGTTATACGTTGCTTTCTCTCAAGTTCGAAGAGTGTGTGCCATTAAAGTTAAAGTTGTAAATACTTCATCACAAGAGAAATTAGTCAAGCATGCTGAAAGTGTTTTCACTCTTAATGTGGTATACAGGGAGATATTAGAATAAGTTTAATCAATTTATCAGTCATTGTTTACATCACTGTTGTTTTTATATCATGTTTTTGTTGTTTTTATATCTTGTCCTTGTTGTCATATCATGTTATTATTGTTTATTTATTAATCAATTTATATATTATTTTCATATAGATTTTACTACTTTTCTTTCAAGGGCGAATAGCGATATTAAAATATTTCTTCTAATTAATTTCCTTTCAACATGCACGAATCTGCGCACTGGGCCAGTAGTAATAGCATAAAAGTATTTCACCAAAGGACCTCACTCACAAAAAAAACTTAGATATAAAGAAAAAAATGACTTTGAATAATAGTAATGCTTCCATGTAAAGTCATCATTTTATTATCATACTAGAGGCCCGATGCATGAAGATTCCTTCTCCTGGTTGCCAGCACCGGCTTCCCTCCGTCACCAGGTACCTGGGCCTTCACTCTGGCTGCCGCCTTCTGCCTTTGCTCTGGCTGGAGCTGCCTTCGCTCCAGCCCTGCTGCCCTCCTGTAGCTCCCTCCACCCCCCGCCACCTCCTTCATAGCAGGCGTCCCATCCTGCCCAGCTGCTCCATGCTTGTGTGCATGCTGCCCAGAGGCCTGGAGCAGTTGAGGCGGGGTGGAACGCCTGTGTTGTCGCCATGGTGACGACGCAAGCATCCTGACCCGGCTGCCTCCATCTCTGTAGCATCAATTTGCATATTCCCTCCTTATTGGCTGTGAGCGCTACCATCTTTGTTGTGAGTGATGGTTAATTTGCATATTCCATCTTTATTAGATAGGATTCCTATTAAAAATTTGAAACATTATTTTCTTTTTTTTTCTTTTTTTAAAATATATTTTATTGATTTTTTACAGAGAGTAAGGGAGAGAGATAGAGAGAAACATCGATGAGAGAGAAACATCGATCAGCTGCCTCCTGCACATCTCCTACTGGGGATATGCCCACAACCCAGGTACATGCCCTTGACCGGAATCGAACCTGGGACCCTTCAGTCCGCAGGCCGACGTTCTATCCACTGAGCCAAACCGGTTTTGGCTGAAACATTATTTTCAATGCATTGAACAGACAGTATGCCTTGCATTGTCACATGAAACTAGTGACAAGATGGAAAAGTAGATAACTCTACTATCTAATTACTTATTGTACTTTTTGGATGATTTTAATTCAAACTTATATTAGCACATTTAAGATTGATACGTCTAATCAGGAGTTGAAAACTGGATTTCCTTCAAACTAGACTGTTAAAAGAACTCCTCTGAGGTTTTTGGACTATTCTTTCTCCTCCCTCTCTCCCCCTCCCTCCCTTCCTTCTCCTCACCCAAGGATATTTTCCCATTGATTTTCAGAGAGAATAGAAGGGAGAGGGAGAGACAGAGAGAGAAACATCGATGTGAGAGAGGCACATCGACTGGTTGCCTCCCACACATGCCCTGACCAGGGCTGGGAGCCCACAACCAAGGTATGTGGCCCTGACCAGAATCGAATCTGGGACCTTTCAGTTCACAGGCCGATGCTCTATCCACTGAGCCAAACCGGCTAGGGTTGGACAATTATTTCTTTAAAAATCTGGAATTTACCACTCATTACAAGTTAAAACTCATTTCAAAATCCAACTTTAATTTCATCAATAAATGGCAGCGTGTCATACATACAGTGAAAGGAAGGGTCACTGTATTTTTTCTAAAAAAGGAACTGATTAGCAGTGTCGGGGTTTTTAATCTGGTGGCACTTTAATCTCAGTAGATCAGTTCATTGATTATTCAATGGATATTTACCGAGCACCTGCTACCTGTGAGGTATCACGTTCTAGCTCTAGTTACAGTCACACTTTTCCTGTGTCTCAACTTGCGAATGCATAAGCACAGATTTTATTACTTCCTTTTTTTACAACAAATATCTCAATAACTCAATGCCATTCACTTTGAACTTTGCATAAAGTCAGTATTAAAGAGAGAGATGGGTGGATTCTGCTACATCATATTCTCACTCATTTATCCCATAGCACTTCAGAGAACATTATTTTCACAGGTGGATTAAAAGCAAGTTTTAATATCCTTGCCTTCTATTGCCCAGTTTCCTAAAAGCTACCTGTCCAAGCATGAAGGCACCCCCAGATTCTGACAGATACTGTGCTCATTACCCACACAATCCTTAGGACACAGCCAAGCTGTAGGGGGAGGACCAGCACTTTTGCACCCTCGCCTTACATTCTCCTTTGAAAGCATCCAGAATTTCCCATGTGATTTATCTGCCACACCCAACTAAGGAAACAGCAGAAGTGTGACTCCCTACAGATGGTTTAATTTACTTTTGGACAAAATTAGGACACTTTTTAGCCTGTATGCAGGCTGCACCCTTCTGATTATACGAATCCTTCGCAGACAGTACCGAAGAGCAAATTACGCTAATAAAGACAATCTCCTGCTATTCTCTTTTCTGCTCTAGGAAGGTTTATTTCCCTTTGCTAAAACTAAAGTGGCATTTCTCTGTTACCAACTCATTCGTTTCTACCCTGCCCCTCCTTGAGAGAAGTTGTACACTAAGTCCAGTAACCAAGTTCCATGTGGTTGCAGCTGAAGAAAACACAGCAGTTATACTTCACCATGTCTTTGCAGTTATCAATGAGGAGACAAGACCCCCCTGCTCAGCTAAGCTACGTGCCAAACAAAAACTTACATCTTTTCCTAGTACTCTGAGTTCAAACTGCGTCTCCTTGAAATGAACCTTTGTAATCCGAGGCCTGAAAAAAAAAAAAAAGCAGATGGTGGTGGTGGTGCTATTTTTCAGAATTAACCTTTCAGAAATTCAGTGGAAAAAGATTGGTTCATACTGTTTCCCTTCTATACTACTGCAATCACTGTAGAGTTCCCTGTATACCCTCTGCTCTATACACCTCCCTAAACCAAATTCCATTCTCATTCTGTGCTTCTCCAGTAAATGCACACACGCTTGGAATCCCCAGCCCCAACAGTGTTACTTTCCCAGACCCAGTGCAGAGCCAGAGAATCCTTGGTCCCTCTCACACCCTCCCGCTTAGTGAGAACTCATAGTGGTCCTGAGAACCCAGCCCAGCAGTGCACACTGGAACTTGTGGGGAGTCCTACTACACAGCTTCCACCGACAAGCGTCCAGAATCACAGAGAAAACTTCTCTGAAATTTACAGAGAAAATATATACTGATATGCATTGGGAGAAACTTTATAGCCAATTTCACTCATATTTATCAACTACTAGAAGTATACCTGTTTTCTTTTCCCAACCCTTTCACTGACACACAAGTCCCATAAACCCAAAACATACAGTATATAACTTGAATACCAACACTGCCACAGTTGATACTTACCAGAAATACTTCCCCACTTGCTTTTTATTCTTGTAGACAACAACACCAACTGGAGTTAATCCTAAGAAATACTCAGATTTGTTTTCTCCCTGCAAAAACAAACACATGCCTATAACTATAAATACATTCATTTAAATGCACACGATCAAACTGTAACTGGCCAAATATAATTTGTCAGATTGATATTGGATCTAGTTTTTGAAAGTCGTCAGCTTAGAAAGCTAGCTAAGCTATGATGGTAGCTAACTTGCTGCTCATTATTTTCAAAGTTTTAAAGAAATTTTTTCTAGTGCATTCATACTTGCAATCTCAGTTCATTAAAAGAGCCTGGACTACT
Organism: Myotis nattereri; assembly: GCF_964212035.1. NCBI lineage: Eukaryota > Metazoa > Chordata > Mammalia > Chiroptera > Vespertilionidae > Myotis > Myotis nattereri. Next base: position 65,880,422 of record NC_138079.1, read on the forward strand.
AATCAGGCCTCTGATCGACCCACCCCATTGTTCAACCCTGGCTGCACATTAACTAGAATCACCCATGCAGCTTGAAATGCTGATGCCTGGGCATTACCAAAACCAGTTAAATCAGAATCTGCAAGGAAGGGCCCAGGTATCAAAAACACAAAAATGCTCCAGGTGATTCTCCTGTGCAGCCAAGGACTAAGAGCCACTGGCTTCTACCAATGGTCCCTTACCCAGGACTCACTGATCTTACTTTCTGATGTGAACAATCATGAGACCTTGTTCACCACCACCCTCTCCAGAAAGTTCAGGCAGCCACCTGCAGGCATACAGCTGGATTTTCTGAGGTCACTATCACGCTCCTTCCCACTGACACCTGTGACTTTATGACTGCTCAAAATTTTAAAATACAGTCTCTTCTGATAAAGACTAGAGACCCTTAATTTCCAGGCAATGATAAATCTCAATTAAGAAAATGGGATTCTGAAATGAAAAAGTTGCAGAGTGGGTGCCAAGGACATACACAGAACTGTCTGTTTATGTTTATCTTATTTCTACTCTGAGGTCAGATAACAGATTGCAAAGTCATAGTCCCAAGGACATTAGTCAACTATTAAGTTTTGAAAGAATACCAACTGTTGCCCACTTTCAGTTTTAAAAATTCAATCTTAAAGGAATGCATGGAAGAGTCTAAAGAGTCCAGTTTACTTACCATAAACTCCTACTGCCCACGTTGTGACTTGGGATAAACATTACACAAACGCACAAGTATTTTGCAGAAGACTCTCTTTTTATACATTTCCTATAAAATACATTTTTTTAAAACTGAAAACCTAACAAGATTAGTGTAGCTGGAAGGGGAAAAGATAACTAGCCCACTAAATTGTAGAAGCGTTCATGAAGGACAATTGTATAAAGTATTTAATGATGAATGAGACTGAAATTTAATATATCAAGGAACTACTACTTCCCTCCAAATATGTAACTTTTATTACCATAGTAATGGTATATATACCCAGGGACACACCTAACTCTTTACAAACTCTGAAAAGCAAAAAACATATTACAAAATAAATGCATGACTGAGTTTACATTACAGTAAATTTTATCAGGGTTCCTTAAAAATTGAGTTCCCTAATCCAACTGACAAACACTCTGCCTTTTATAATCTTTAGCAATTCATTTCCGGTAAAGGTACATGGCTCATTTTCTCAAATAACCAAATTTGACTACTGCTAATAAAACTCATAAAATGAAAGACCATCACATTTCAATCTCACTGGCATAGAATAACCAATTGATAACCTTAGAGAAGTGGTTCAAAGGTTAAGACCAGATCCAGAACATTCAACACAGATTCCGTGTAATTGCTCAGTGACTATATTCAGCAAGTTTTCATCAGTTACTAAAGAAAATCTGCAAATATATTTCTAATAATGCAGTGGCAAAAACTACAATAGATGCCCGGTCAGTGTGGCTCAGTGGTAGAGCGTCAACCTATGAACCAGGTCACTGTTTGATTCCTGGTCAGGGCACATGCCCAGGCTGTGAGCTTGATACCCAATGGGGAACATGCAAGAGGCAACCAAGCAATGATTCTCTCTCATCATAGATGTTTCTATCTCTCCCTCTTCCTTCCTCTCTGAAATCATTAAAAATATATTTTTTAAAAACTATAATAGGCAGTAACTATAATATTGACAGAACCTACAGATAGATGCATAAAGAACCACAAGTAGTTGTAGCTGTATTGTTGTCTAACGCCTACTTTAAGTAATTTTATTAATGTTTTTCAGCCGTAAAACCTATTTTTGGAAAACCCTCCTGTTTTCTGCCTAATACAATCAATTACAGACCAATTTTAAATTGTTTTGACGTTTAGCTAAGCCCCTTGGAACTGTTTTCCAGATTGTGTTTTCAAGCCCATTTAATTGTTTTCTACACATGGAAATATAATCACAGACTTCTATGCAAAACTCATTAGGGTTTAATCCACACAAGAGATTCTCTGTGTTTGCAAAACACAGATGAAAAAGCATCATCTGCTTTCTACACAACAGGATTGCAGCTTTCCTTTGGGAGTTTCAGTGGCACTTTAAGAAAAATGTCATCAGATTAAAATATTTTGTGTTAATTAAATGTTACTCACATAGACGGGATGGAGGTCAACACCGTACATCTCCAGGGATTTTGCAGTCCTCAAATAATTCAGCTCTGCTTCAGAAGGAGCCTGACCCCTGAACCCAGCACAAAAACAAAGAGCTTACTCTATGACAGCCACGACATAGGGAATGAAACCATCCTCGCCATGTTCCCTGGAAAAATAAGTAACCCTTTGTGCTAGTGCAAACCCAAGTCTTTGTACTTCAAGAAGCCCCTTGCCTTCTTGATGACGAAATTGTACACCCTTGAAACAAGGTGACACTTGTATCAAGTTCGTTTCATTTATCAAGTCTATTTTTGCTCATTATAGCCAGTCCCAATGTCCTAGCATTTATGAAAAATTCTCCATTTCAGAAACCCCGAGAGAGATTAGTAAGAATATAAGCACTCAAATTAAAAAAGCGTACCCTGACAAAGAGTGCAAAGCCTCCATGCACCAGCAGCTCTTCACCAGGAGCAAGAGGGGTGAGAGCGGTGGTGGGTAGCAAGAAGAGAATGGGCTCCCCACCACCCAACTGGGGTCTCAGTGGCACCTCCTGAGCACAGCAGTCTGATATTTAGAAATTGTAAAAAATACTAGTCATTGTCTTAATACAAAGGATAGACATATTCCCCAAATCTTTATTAGTGATAATATACAGAAAACAGCATTCATTCCTAATGAGGGTGAGAATTGGCCAAGAATCTCCATGGATGAATGGAAATGGTGTGTGTGTGTGTGTGTGTGTGTGTGTGTGTGTGTGTGTAAGAGAGAAAGAGAGATTTTTTTAATGGCTAACAAAAGGAGCTGTAAATTTTTTAAAATTAAGAAATTCTGCCGAGACTGGTTTGGCTCAGTGGATAGAGCGTCGGACTGCGGACTGAAGGGTCCCGGGTTCGATTCCGGTCGGGGGCATGTACCTGGGTTGCGGGCATATCCCCAGTGGGGGATGTGCAGGAGGCAGCTGGTCGATGTTTCTCTCTCATCGATGTTTCTAACTCTCTATCTCTCTCCCTTCCTCTCTGTAAAAAATCAATAAAATATATTTAAAAAAAAAAAAAAAAAAAAAAAAAAAAAAAAGAAATTCTTTTGATGCAGCTATGGTACCCTGGAAAATCCAGTCATAAACCATACTTTTCAAATCTATGAAGACTGCGACCACTCACTGAAAATTAGGCACAACAAAGCTACCAAACTTTGATCAAGTTTTCTTCTCTTAGAAATAACAGTCACACTGTCAACATCATTGCATACAATATGTAAGGCCCTTCACTCAAAGCTCCTTGATAATTTCAAAATATAACTGTACTTTGAAACTCCTAGTAGAATTAGTAGTCTCAGAATATGCCAAACACACTGCCCTTCACAATGTTGTTACAGGCACTGTCTTAGCACCCACTTCAGCAAAACCGTAAAGTGAAGGACTCTATAATCAGCTGGAGAGCATTCTGGTGCATGCTAATACGAGATGGAGAGCCTGGCTTCCCTGATTGCAATTCAGCAATTGACTTCTCTGCTACTCACTGAAACAGATCCTGTAGGCAAACATTTTTTGTTGACCAGATTAATTCTGCATTTTCCCCCTTCACTATAATACATCTAAAAACAAGCAAATTCAAGAGGGAATGTTACATAAGAGGCAATAAAGCAAAGTTAATCAGTATAGAGGATTTAACCAAAATAACTATAATTAAATTATGACTTCAATGCTACAGGCCATTACTTGAAAATCCTAGTAGGGGCTTGGGTATATTCTCAGAGGTGCATTGTAGTATTAACATAATACTCTCCGAGGCTCCACACTGGTGTCATCATTATTTTCAGATTCATTGCTACAGACTGAATAGGACTTGCTTATAACTGTGAAGAATTTACATACTTATGACTTAGCAGATCCAGAATACCTTAAAGCTTTTGTGGTTATAAATTATATTTATAGTTTAAAAATAATTTCACAAGGTCCTAGTGACTGAAAAAGTAGAAGACTGCAAAAATACAGTATATACAGCATGACTCCACTTATGTAAAATCATACACAAATCTATACAGAATATATTTTCTCTATGGGAAATTATTCATAGAGAGAGGTCTGAAAGGCCATTAACGAAAAATATCTTGACTGTCCTTTAAACTTTATAAATTGTTTGGATTTTCTATGAGCTTCTTAGTGTTATAAGCAGTTAAAACTTGAAAAAGAAAAAGAATAGTAGAATGTTCCAGGCAAAGGTGAAGAATTTATCATTCTAGAAACTCACTGAGCCTGCCAATAGCAAAGGACGGTGGTTGATGTAATATAAAATGTTATTTCTCCAGCTTTATTGGGATATAATTAACTGATATTGTGTATGTTTTAGGTGTAGTGTGCGTTTGATACATTTAAAAAACATATATTTTTTTTCATTTCAGACAGGAAGGGAGAGAGAGAAAAATAGAAACATCAATGATGAGAGAGAATCATTGATAACTGTCTCATGCATGCCCTACTGGGGATCAAGACCTCAACTTGGCCATGTGCCCTGACCAGGAATCGAACAGTGACCTCCTGGTCCGTAGGTTGATGCTCAACCACTGAGCAACACTGGCTGAGTTATTTAGTACAGTTTTATATTTCAAAATGATGGTCACCGTACTTACCTAACATCTCCATCTTGTTACCATTTCTTTTTTGTGGTGAGACCTACATTTAAGATCTACTCTCTTTGCTACTTTCAAGTATATGAATAGACCCTGAGGGCATTATGCTAAGTAAAATAAGTCAGAGGAAAACAGACACAGTATCTCTTGTATGCAAAATCCAAAAAAGCCAATCTAACAGAAACAGAGACTGGAATAGTGGCTCCCAGGGGCTGGTAATCAGGTTCGGGGACATGGGGGAGACGCTGGTCAAAGATGACGTCTGGGGGTCTAATGTACAGCCTGTTAATTATAGTTAATAACGTGATTCTTACATTAGAGTTTTATGAATTCTTTCTATGGCTTCTTCAAGTTCTTCCTTCTGATCAGGAACAAACCGGTATTCTGACACATATCCTGCAGTATGCTTATATGGGTCATAATCTCCAAGTTCAGCTAAAAAAGGAAAAAAATTATAATTTTTTTCATTTTAGGAAAATATTCTCCTCCAATATACAGGAATACAAATATTCCTATCATGCTTAAACATGTCCTTCAAATGCCTTATTAATAAATTCACATATATGTAAATAGTTTTAGTAAAAAATAACTCTGATGTGCATGGTATATGAATGGTATAAAAAAAAACCTTATCTTAAAAACATAAGTTTCTGTGTTTTTGCTTTCTGAAAGACCATAATTATTTTCATTCCAATTATTCTTATCATTTAAATGAAAAAAAATTATAAACAATTTAGAGTACAGACATTGGAAATATTAGAATTGAATAACAGCCATGACCCCAATATATCCTCTCAGACAATGACACCAAGAAATGGAGCGTGTGATTCAAAATGTATTTGCCACACATAATGGTCATGAAAATATAATACAATGCTGCACATAACCCCATTACAGTTTATACAAAGAAGCAAAATGAAACCAGAAAGCTCAGTATATTAGGCTTATAAAAAATTCTCTTCCTTACATTAATCCACCTTACAAACCCAACCAAGTTCATCTATGCAACATTATTCCTAGGATATTTTTTCTAGGCTGGGTCTAATCCGCAAAGGCCATTCAAAGGCAGGGAACATGCTGTTTCGTTGCCCCCATCCTCAGCCTCAGTCTCAAAAATGACAATGCGGCCTGGAAATGCCCCCAGGGGAGCAAATGTCAATGCCAAGAGCTGAAGTGCAGTGAGTGCCAAGTGTGTGCCACACTCTGCACTGGCGCTGGCACCTGACCGCATAGGGCCTTCACAACAGCTGCCTGGAAGCAGCGTGGTCTCTGAGATACAACAGCTTCGGGGAACAATGAGCTCAGTTGGAACGAGAGAACAGATTTCCAGACCCTCCACTTAACCAAGAATCAATGCTACGCCCGTGACTAAACCTGCATGGGACCCACCACCAGGAATGTATAATTGGCTTCATGTTGACCTCTTCCGAAGGGACCTGATTAAAACCTGATTCTGACTAAATTCAATTTTTTTTTCCAGTAAAACATCTTGATAAGAAACATTTTAGCATATAAACTCCCTTAAAAAGAAAAATTCAAACATTGTTCTCAAAATCTCTGCAGCGAATGTACGTCGGTGGAACCTACACTGGACAGCATATGCTCCCAGCTGAGCAGCAGTGCCGGCAGGGCAGGGCAGTCGGCCCTGAAGGACATCTTGCTTCACTTGCAAGAAAAACTGGTATCTAAAAGAGAAATGGAAAGCGAGATTAATGATATCTTACACTACCCAGACCTGAAGCTTCAGAGCCTGACTAATGAAAATAGAACACCTCCTGTTTTTTTGTACGAAGGGGGCGGCTGTGTGAATAGACTTTAAGTACCCTCTGCAGGGGCAATGCAGGGTAGTGACTAAAAGGGGAAGGCTCTCCACTTAGCCTGGCTGGACTGCATCCCAGCCCCAGTGCTCCGCAGACGGTGGCGTGGTCGGCTGCCTGACCTCTCTAACAGCCATCTTTTCACCTGTAAAACTCAGATAGGGAAGTAGCTACACCTCACACGGCTGATGTGGAGGTTCTATGTAAGCTACTGTTACATTGTCATTACTGCCATTGCCACCGCTGACAACATGCTCATAATGGGAGGAACAAATCACAAGGACCCAGCCCTGACGACGTGTTATCTACAGGGTGTACAATCATTTATGAAGGACAAAAGGTCATGATAGTGTCATTCTATCAATCCTCCCACTTATTAAGATCCTGCCCATTATCTGCAGCTTTGCTCATTCCATTTGCCTAAAGAACACCTGTTATCATAAGAGTGCCACCCACTGTTCTAAACACTGTAAATATAGTAACTCATTCCAAGTACTTTACATACAATAACTTATGTAAGACTTTAAAATGAAGTCAGGACTATTATCACCTTCATTTTGCAGATAAAGAAACTAACAGACACAAAGAGATGAAGTAACTTGTCCAAGATCTCACAAGAGCTAAATAGCAGAGCCATATCTGGATTCTAGGGCCCCTGACCCTAGATTTCTCTTAATGAGGGTGCTAAGCAACTCTGGCTAGCTTCCCACCCTCCACCTACCCGCCCTCCATTCAGGCTTTCTGCCAGTGGGTTGAGAGAGGCCAGAGGTTTATGAACCAATACAATGAATCATCAACACAAGCCCCAGCCACCATCTTTCTCTCTCCCTGTCTCTTTCTCTATCAGATACACACACACACACACACACACACACACACACACACACACACAGGCTGTCCTTTGTGATTTATCTTTCTTTGCAACGTGTCATTGGGAAGGGGCAGAAAAAAAACAACAAAGAATGAATTCTAAAAATCAGTTGTGATAAATTTCTCTTTTCCAAATGCTCACAACTAAAGCCCTTAGTGAGGATAACCAAATGTTAGCTGCTACTCTTATCATTTCTAGAAGACTGATATCAACTTTGTGCCCACAGGCTGAAGTGAAAACCTGCTTAACAGCCTGTGCTTTTCCACTGCCAATAAATGGCACCACAGTTCTCCAGACACCCAAGTAAGAGAAACCTAGGAACAACGTGTAAGCCCTGGCACCCACATTCTATCTCTAAACCTGCTGTTTTGGGACTCCATGTACTTCTCCCCATCTCCTACTCCCAGTCACCGCCCACTGGACTTCTAAAACCTTCATGTTCTGTCATCATTCAAACTAATCTCCCTTCCAAACTACCTTCCCAAGAGGTAAATAGGATCACGTCTCTCCCTTATTAAAAAAAACAAACAAAAAACAACCCTTAGGTCTTCAGGATTAAGTTCAAGATCCTTAAAATAGCTTGTAAGACCTCTGCTTACTTCCTGAGCCAGATCTCTTGCCATTAACCACTGGCTTCCCATCACCACCACTCCCCATCATTCACATTTTCCAGCCCCACTTAATTACTTTCCACTCCCTGAATGCTTGGCTACCAAATCCACTTTGTTATAGTCATCTGTGCTCCTCTTGAAGAGGAGTAAAGTGATATTAGCAGATATTAAATGCAAAAGCTTATAACAAAAGAGACACTGCACTAGAATTACTACTGCTTGCTAGAAACTTGCATTTAGTCACACTCTCTTTCTCTATTGTTAACTTGGAATTTATTTTCCTGAAGTGTATTTTTTTTTTTTAGAAAATGGGTCACAGATGAATATTTGTCTTGCTGTATTAAGACGTTTATAACATCTGACTGAATAGTCAAATCCTTTGCCAAATACAGAAACTGAAAGATTTAATCCCATAAGAGTTTGCTTCAAAGAGAAAGGGAAAAGAGAAACAGAGGGAGGTGAACAACAAAGACAGAGCTGAAACAGAGAGAAAGACAAACAGATACCAAGGACAGGAACCATAACCCATTGTTAATTCTACTCCCACTCTAGAGGGCTCCGCACACTCAGTAAAGAACTGCTGTCCTGATGGATGGCTATATGAATGAACAGACAGAAGGATGAAAATGGAAAAAAATGAACATTCTTTGCTGAGAAATTCATGAAGAAAGGAAAAACAGGACATCTGTTCAAACTTCTCTAGATAACTTGCCTTTCAAAGATACTAGAAATCTTTAAGTCATTGCATAAAAAAATCCACTAAAATCATGGAAGACAAGTAAACTATTTTTAATTAGGAACTTGATTAATCTTTATGATAGCAAGCATTATGTTATTTTTATATAAGACAAATTTATGACACAGTAAATTCTATTTTTATATGCCAAACAAACACTATATCAGGTCCTATTCGTAATTAACTGTATATAAATCATTTTGTCCATTTTATGGGACTTAGAGTACAACCAAATATTTTACTTAAATTACAGGTTTAGAGTAGCTGGGCCCTTCCATCCATCATTCTTTCTTTTCTTTCTTTTTTTAAAATTGATTTTAGAGGAAAGGAGGGAGGGAGGGAGAGAGAAATTTTGACTTGTTCTACTTATTTATGCATTCTTTGGTTGATTCTTGTATGTGCCCTGACCGGTATCAAACCCACGACCTTAGCATATAGGGATGATGCTCTAATCCACTGAGCTACCCAGCCAGGGTTCTTAATCATTCTGATTAAGGCTATGAACGGATGCTTGAGTCATTGTTTATCTCTGGTTTTAGGGTGAATCTATATTCTAGTTTACCTAGGACAGTTCTAGTTGTGCCTATTATACATGCCTAAGTATTAATAACTCTCCTAGTCATTCTGCAGTGTCAGGGTTTGAACAATAAATTATATTGTGACCCTAGTTATATTTTACCCCTATTGGGGGAAAAAGGATGCTGACTAAAAATGATCCACTTAATAAAGAAGCTTTCCAGAACACATTCTGATGCAAGGCAGAGCTTCAGAAAGCAACAACTGGTCACCTTTTTATGTAAATTACCACACTGGTGTGTATGCACTATCTCCCTAGTTAGATTGTGGGCTCTGGGGGAGAAGTGCTACATCTTTCCTTATTGCAACACTACAACCAGTACAGCACAAGAGAAGGGCTGAAATACTGGCCTCACAGTTTTCCGTGGATCTGCTGTTCAATGAAGACAGCTGAATTGATACCAAGGATGTTCGAACCATGAACAATTTAGGACGTATCAGAGGCGAGAAAAATGGGCAAAGAAGGTTTGCTCAGAGAAGGGGCAGAGAGACCCTGATCTTTCAGGAGCCCAGACAGAAGGTTCTCCTGAAAGCCAGCGAGGAATGCTCACACCAGACAGCCTGAGGAGCACCTGATCGGAGGCCCTGGTGAGGAGTCTGAAAGACGTGGGGACAGGCAGAAGTCTGATTTTGGGGTGCCAGCTGAACATGGCCCTGAAGGAGAGCTCCTATCCACACAGAAGCAGGATTGGCTTCTGCACCAGAGAGAGGGAACACAGCTTGGGACAGCAGCTGAGTCACTTTGGATCAACTTACATGCGAGGGACAGAGGGAAATGTTTAAATAATAACATAATATTAAACACTGTGGAGGAAATAGAATGTACAGCTTAAGAAGAAAATTTGTAGAGGAAGCAACCACTAGTTCTCAAGAGAAAGGGACAAAGAAGTTCTGGAATAACACTTTAGCCTCAGAGGCTTAAAACTGATGATTAAAATACAGGAAAAGTAGCAATAGTATCACCTTACATTTGTATAGTCCATTAAGGTTCATAAATTTCTTTTGCATCCATACTGGAAATCGACCCTCCCTCCAACTCTGATGAACTAAGGACCACTATCTTCATGCAGAGACGGGGACTCTGGAAGTGGACATGTAACTGAAGGTCACTCAGCTACCAAAGAAGCTGAAACAAGCTAATCTTCACAACGTGAAGAATATGGACTACCAAAGTAGCAATAATAATTGACAAGCTTAATGTCAATCCCCGAAAATACTATAAAATATTATAAAACAGAGACCTGTTTTCAAAAGCTAATAAGTGTTCATTATGAACCAGTCATTTGGAACTAACATTATTTTCTTTTGTAGAAATAGTTGTTAGATCCTTAAAAGCTCAGGCAAATTTCAATGACATCATAGATAGCGTTGTCAGCAAAGCAATGCAGTCTGTCTGTCCTCTCTCCTCGTACTGAAACCCTATCTTTCTTTGGTCTCTACTGAATCTCGTTGGTACTCAGTGCACTGAAACACAATGCTCCATGTAGTTACTGAATGAAGGGTAGGTGAGTGAGCGAATTCTGTCTTTTCATACAAATTCAAGAAATGCAGGCTAGAGGCAATAGTAGGATGATTCATAGTTAAATGAACAACTATACCCAGGAAGTTCTGATTAGTGGATTGATTTTAACCTGAAAGACCTGTCTCAGAGCTCCAGTTGGTCTTTTCCTTCCTAGTTTTGTAATCAATAATTTGAAAATGTAAAGTAATTATTACTGTTTCCATTTTAGCTAACTGTACCATCTACTTACATTTTTGCATTATAAGCACTTTGCATGTATTGTCATATATTCCTCCAACATCTTTTTGAAGAAACAGTTTAATTCCATTTTACAGATGAGAATACAGATTATAAAACGATTAGGTAATCTTCTCAAGATTACACAACTAGTGAGTTGCAGAGCAAGGATGCAAACCTCAGCCTGTCTGACTCCAAAGCCCATCTCCTTAACCCATACTGCATTATGCTCACCAAATGTGCAGCGGGCTCAGAGCTATGAATGACATGGAATACACAGAAGGCTGTCATAATATTTTGAATTGGAACTGAAGTTAAGTTTAACAGATGTCATGAGGACACGAATTACTTTAAGGACTGACAAGAGGGGAGAGATTATATTTATTCTGCATAGACATATTTTAGAGCACATAACAGGTACTCCAAGTTTATATGATTCTTTCACTTACATTTCTCATGGTCTGGAACCTTACTTTCCTGTGTATCCCATTCATATTTAGCCTTTTGTCCTCTAACTACAAGATCCTTCTGGAATACTACCTAGTATAATCATATATGTACATGAGAAGATTCAATACAGAACTATGTATAATTTTTAAAAAGGAAACACACTGGAGAGCCCACCACAAGGCATGGCTAAATAAATTGTGTAATACTCTGCAGGAGTAAAACGAATGGGTTCAATAGTGCAAGACATCTGCACAACACGTAGGAAACAATGATTACCAAAAAAATGTGGAAGAATCAGTATGTATAAGCATGTTTACCACAGTATTATTTTTCATATAAAAAATTATAGGAAACCAAGATGGCGGCATAGGTTAACGCCGGAGATTGCTGCCTCGAACAACCACTTCAAAAAACAACTAAAAGACGGAACGGACATCATCCAGAACCACAGGAAGGCTGGCTGAGTGGAAATTCTACAACTAGGAGGAAAGAGAATATCATACCCAGACTCAGAGGAGGCGCAGTGCTGAAGTGAAATACTAAGGTGTGGAGTGCACGCAGAGCGGGCTGGAGGCAGAGGGCGCGGTTGTTGTTTTCAATTGGGAGGGAGTTTCAGACTCTGAGCTCCAGATCCGGGCAAGTCTCTAGGGAACCAGACTCAAACGGGAGAAGTGGGACTGTCTGGCTTCGGTCAGAACTCGAAGGCAGCTTTCTCTCCGAGGTTTGCAGTGGTTGCTGGGACTCTGTGAGGCAGAGCCTCTAGGGATGGAACTGTGAGCAGCCATAACTGCTCAATCTGGCCCGCCCTGTAGATCCCCAGGGACCCTCCCCGCCCAAGCCCTGCGCAGAGCCATTTGCCGGATAGCCTCAGGCAAAGGCTAGATTAGCACTGCCCTAGAGATCCAGCACAGAAGCTCTCCCACTGCAGACACAGTGGACTCTCATAGCCAGTTAGCCTGGAGGTCAAATCACCCCCGGTATTGCTGACAACAATCAAGGCTTAACTACAACAAGACTGCGCACAAAGACCACTAGGGGGTGCACCAAGAAAGCATAAAAAATGAGGAGACAAAGAAACAGGACAAAACTGTCAATGGAGGATATTGAGTTCAGAACCACACTTTTAAGGTCTCTTAAAAACTGTCTAGAAGCCGAAACCGGTTTGGCTCAGTGGATAGAGCGTCGGCTTGCGGACTGAAAGGTCCCAGGTTCGATTCTGGTCAAGGGCATGTACCTTGGTTGCGGGCACATCCCCAGTAGGATATGTGCAGGAGGCAGCTGATCGATGTTTCTCTCTCATCGATGTTTCTAACTCTCTATCTCTCTCCCTTCCTCTCTGTAAAAAAATCAATAAAATATATTAAAAAAAAAAACTGTCTAGAAGCCGCTGATAAATGTAGTGAGATCCTCAAGAAATCTAATGAGATCCTTGATGTTATGATAAAGAACCAACTAGAAATTAAGCATACACGGACTGAAATAACAAATACTATACAGACTCCCAACAACAGACCAGAGGAGCGCAAGAATCAAGGCAAAGATTTGCAATGCGAAGAAGCAAAAAACACCCAACCAGAAAAGCAAAATGAAAAAAGAATCCGAAAATACGAAGATAGTGTAAGGAGCCTCTGGGACAGCTTCAAGCGTACCAACATCAGAATTATAGGGGTACCAGAAGATGAGAGAGAGCAAGATATTGAAAACCTATTTGAAGAAATAATGACAGAAAACTTCCCCCACCTGGTGAAAGAAATAGACTTACAAGTCCAGGAAGCGCAGAGAACCCCAAACAAAAGGAATCCAAAGAGGACCACACCAAGACACATCATAATTAAAATGCCAAGAGCAAAAGACAAAGAGAGAATCTTAAAAGCAGCAAGAGAAAGAAACTCAGTTGCCTACAAGGGAATACCCATACGACTGTCAGCTGATTTCTCAACAGAAACTTTGCAGGCCAGAAGGGAATGGCAAGAAATATTCAAAGTGATGAATACCAAGAACCTACAACCAAGATTACTTTATCCAGCAAAGCTATCATTCAGAACTGAAGGTCAGATAAAGAGCTTCACAGATAAGGAAAAGCTAAAGGAGTTCATCACCACCAAACCAGTATTATATGAAATGCTGAAAGGTATCCTTTAAGAAGAGGAAGAAGAAGAAAAAGGTAAAGATACAAATTATGAACAACAAACATGCATCTATCAACAAGTGAATCTAAGAATCAAGTGAATAAATAATCTGGTGATCATAATAGAATCAGGGACATAGAAAGGGAATGGGCTGACTATTCTTGGGGGGGAAAGGAGTGTGGGAGATGCGGGAAGAGACTGGACAAAAATCGTGCACCTATGGATGAGGACAGTGGGTGGGGAGTGAGGGCGGAGGGTGGGGTGGGAGCTGGGAGGAGGGGAGTTATGGGGGGGGAAAAGAGGAACAAATGTAATAATCTGAACAATGAAGATTTAATTAAAAAAAAATTATAAATAACTTAAGGGCCAATACAGAGGCAGCCAGAAATTTTTTCAAAAGAAATGAAGCAAGATAAAGGTTCAATTTGAAGAGGATGGCCTAAGTAGTCTCATCCTTTAATAATGTATACTGGAGAATTTTGGTTTTTTGTTTCAGTTTTTTCTTTTGCCAAAATTATCTCATACAATTGACTCCTTTTAAAAAGTCCATTTTGCCTACCAACTTAACATATTTATGCAAATCATTAACTTTATCTTCAGGATACACTAAGAATAAGTGCACAGTAATATCACATTAAATACACATTTAATTTACCTAAATTCAACTATATGTTTTTGGCAATAAAAATAAATTATAAATTGTGGTCATTACATGTAAGTAAGCCAATTATATCATCTGGTTCTTAACTATATGATCTGGTCTAATACTTAAGGAAAAACAGGTGGCACCAAATTATTTGTAGGTTTGTACATAACACAAATCTATGTATTCTGTTAATGAGCTGTTAGGAAATGTCTGGTCATCATTAATATCTGGTGAACAGATGGGATGTAATGCATTATAAGACACTGCCCCCCTCCAGCCCTGATCCTGCACCGGTGCGGTCCCTCGACCTGGCCTGCGCCCTCTCGCAATCTGGGACCCCTCGGGGGATGTCAGAGAGCTGGTGGAGCTGGTTTCGGCTGATCCCGCAGGCCAGGCGGAGGGACCCCACTGGTGCAAGAATTCATGCACCAGTCCTCTAGTTCATATATAACTTTTGACTCTCTCAAAACTTAATTATTAATAGCCTACTGTTGCCTGGAAGCCTTACCAATGACTTAAACAGTCAAGATATATTCTGTAAGTTACATGTGTTATACTGTATTCTTACAATAAAGCAAGAGAAAAGAAAATATCATTAAGAAAATCACAAGGAAGAAAGAATACATTTACAGCATTTATTGAAAAAAGTCCATGAACAAGTGCACCCACTCATTTCAAACCGGTGTTGTTCAAGGGTCAACTGTATGAGAGTTTCACATACGCTATTTTATTGAAGCTTACAAAAATCCTATGAGACAGGTGCATCTATAGTTCTACAAAGAAACAGAGAGGTTACTGACAACCTCAAAATGAAGGACTTTCCTCGTATTTTCATAAAATGTTCTTTCCTTACAATTCCCTAATGAATTACAGAAATAAATGTGCCTTTATATCACCTGGACTCAGTTTCCCCATGAGCCCACAACTCAGAAATCCTTCTTGACTGCAAGAATATTCATAAAACTCTTATCAGTACAATCCCACTCTTCAGCATCTCCCCAACACCCCAGACCTTCTCCCACAGAGGTGTGCTCACAGAAAGCTGAATGGACAGCCCTGCTTTCCAAATGCTCGCTAACAATGTGGTGATAGACAATGTGAACGCAGACATCAGCACAGTACTAAAGAAGAGGCCTAATTATAGCACTTCAGGGTATAACAGAAAATATCCAATTAAATCACTCTTTTGTGTGCCGTCTAGAATCAAGGCAAAACAAAGTGTAAGGGAAAGATGAAAAAATGGAATAGGAACAAAACCACAGACTAACTTAGTTTTCAAAGATATGATTTCAAATTTTTTGATTAACAAATTAGGCGCTACTTGTAAAGCTGGGGGAAATGATTTTGTTTTGCTACCATGTGCAATTTAGTCACAGGTGGAACAGTGAAAATATCACAGGACTGCCTGCTCTTTATAAACCACTTTCAAATACTGGATTGAGCTATCTTAACAACAGAATCAACACCTATTGAAAATTCTGCCTTAACTGAAATAAAACATTTTATGACAAAGGTGAAGTAATACATCATAAAACACTAAAAACATCTTTTTAATTTCCTACAGAGATATAAGTGAAACCCCCGGACAGCTAACATCTAAGCTATAACCAATTAAAAAGAAATAAATGGCTCTTCAAATTTATAGTTACATATACAAACTGAGCATTAAAATACCTTCCTTTGCCCAGTTCAAACGGCTACTTTTATGACTTCAGAGGCTGACTGCATCCTTCACAAGAATGATACGGAAATATCCCATCGCAACAGATGCAAAATCCATCATTGTGTCACCCAGGTGCATACCACTGTTCATACACATCTATCATCAGACATTGATCTGCCTCACGCAATGCTGGTTTAAATTTAACTCTCGCAGGAGATGCATTACAAAATGCAGGTAGACATGCATCCAAATGGTTGACTCCATTTTTTAAATAAAGCCTTTTGTATATGCCATACATGTACTGTTCAAAAGCTAAGTCAATACTGTACCTGGTTATTTCTTCTTTAAGCTTACATGGATCTTCAGCATAGAATTTAATACCAAAATACAAAGTATATGGAGGTCCAGCTAAAATAAGAAATAGAAATTAATTAGATTTAACATAATAATTAGGCAAAGTAGTAGTGTAATATTATACAACTATTAAAAATTATATTTCCAAAAATATTTACAAGCAATTTACTAAATAAAGGGTTAATATCCAAAATATGAGGAACTCATACAACTCAATAGCAAAAACAAAACAATAAATAAATGGGCAAAGCACCTAAATAGGACATACAAATGGCCAACAGATACACAAAAAGGTGCTCAATATTGCTAATTACCAGGGAAATGCAAATCAAAACCACAATGAGGCATCCCCTTACACCTACAAGAATAGCTATTATCAAAAAGACAACTGTTGGTAGGAATGTAAAAACATGTTAAAAAAAAAAAAAGACAAAAGTGTTGGTGAGAATGTAAATTGGAACAGCCATTATGGGAAATAGTATGGAAGTTCCTCAATAAATTAAAAATAGAGCTACCATGTGATCCAGGAATCCCACTACTGGGTATTTATCCAAAAGAAATGAAAGACAGATCTCAAAAAGATATCTACATTCCCATGTTCATTGCAACATTAGTCATAATAGCTAAGATATGTAAGCAATCGAAGTGTCCATCAATGAAACAATAGATAAATAAAATGTGGTACACCCACACCCACACACAATGGAATATTATTCAGCCATAAAAAAGAAGGAAATACTCCAATTTGAGATAACATGAATGAAACTTGAGAATTATGTTAGGTGAAATAAGCCAGACACAACAAATACTACTTGATCTCACTTATATGTGGAATCTAAAATAGTCCCACACAATATAAAATAATATTGAATTTGAATTGTAACTAAAAACAAAATTTTTAAAAATTAAAAAATATATAAAATAAAAGTCACACGCATAGATGCAGAGGGTAGAATGGTGGCTGCCAGAGGCTGGGGGAGGGGGAATGAGAAGAAGTTGGTCAAGAGTATGAAGTTTCAGTTATACTAGATGAATGAGTTCTGGGAATCTAACATACAACCTGGTGATGTTAGTTATTGACAGCGTGTTGTATATTAGAAATATGCTAAGAGGATAAAATTTAAATTTTCTCACACATACTGGTAACTATAAAGATGTGATACATAAGTTATTTAGCTTTTGATTATGCTAATCTTTTCACAATGTATGCATATATCTAAACATTAAGTTGTATACCTTAATTATATACAATTTTTACATGTCACAGCTATATCAATAAAGTTATTTAAAAATTATACTCACTAAGAATTTCTAAAGACAAAAGGAAATATAAAATGAAGTAAGACTTCAACTATGCAAGTATCTGTGTATGTATGGTCTATCCCAGTGGTTGGCAAACTCATTAGTCAACAGAGCCAAATATCAACAGTACAACGATTGAAATTGTAAGATACGTAAAGAGTGCAAGGGAATGCTTTGATATCCGTATACATTGTGAAAGGGTTTCCTCCATCAGGTGAACTAACACATCTATCCCCTCGTGTATTAGCCATTTTCCCCAATGAGAACATTTATTCTACCCTTAGCAAAATTGATATGTTAGAAATATTTCACCATGTATACTCTTACCTTTTTAGAAAAAAAAATTATCAGTGAAACTATGTGGATTAGGGTCAATACATGTCTCATTCTTAAACTTTTCTGAATCTAAGAATGTGTCCTCACATATTTAAAAAGGCATTTCTCATCTCAATCACGTACCAGATACAAGAACTATATGCACAAATACCAAATATATATGAAACAAAGCCTGGAAACGTACCTACATGGGCCAACATAAAATAGTTAAACACTCATATTGTGGAAGAGGGCACACGCCCCTTGGGTGCCAACCACAATGTATTATGCTTTTCCTAGAAATATCTCCATTTCAGAGAGTATGAATCTAACCCGCACTCTCTGCAAGCTGCACACTTCACAGCAGTGTTAAACAGATCTTATATTAGAACTGTTTTAAACAGATTTGCTACCTGGTGCACTGATTGGTGATCAGAGTTTCTAATTTCTTCTTCAACAAAAGCTCTCCCACACAAATAAAAAAGGTATAAAGTACGCACTTCAGTAAAAATACTTCCACCTACTCCTGTGACCCTCGGTCTTTGATAGTGTGCAGTAGACAGAAAGACTAGTAGACTAGTTTTTCTATTTTCATTGTGTCTTAGATTCAGAACTATAAGTCTTATGAGTAAATTAAGTCAAAAACTTTAGAAGTTGGGGAAAGGAAAATAAATGGAACATAGGTAATAAACCCATAATGCACTTTTAATATACAAACTACATCAGTATTTACTATTATTATGACCCACACACGCTATGCTTGTAGAACCCCATTGCCCTGTCCCTGGGACACAGAAGTCAACCGAGACTACAGCCCCACTCCTCTCCCTCATCCGGGCAGGCACTCCTTATGCTGGAGCTTCTTTAAAAACTAAATTCTAAAAGAAACTTTGCTGTAATTTTTTACCTCTAGAGCTGATCCATATGTTTGATTTCTACGTTAACCACTGTGCTTCTGAAAAGCACACCCCTCTCCCTGAATATAGACGTCAAGGAGGCACAGACAATTAAATATTAAATATTTAGAAGAGCCAGGAAGTCCACCCTCTGCTGATCCGTCTTTGTCAATCAAGCCCTATGTTACTGATCAGATGGGTCGGCCTGTGCCTGCAGGCCACTGGGGTTGGTATCTGGGGGCAGGAAGAGCACAGATGCTGCTGAGACTGTGCACAAAGAAGGCCTCGTCCGGAGTCCAGAGCTGCTTTTATCCTCTGGAACATGACAGATTACACCCTCTTGATCAACCAGCCACTTCAAACGTGTTTGGTGATGAGCAGTTATGCAGAAGTTTGAAAAATACACAATTGGAAACATTTAGTTTGAGCTAATTTTCTTAAAGGACTTATAGCTCACTTACACATAAAATGGCGTGTGTTCTAAATATAAGGCATCATTACCATATGATTGCATTTGGCAAAGTACAGAAATGTTTCCTAAACATCTGATTCCCAACAGCCACCTGGTAATGTACGCAAGGCAGTTGAAGCTCCAAGGAGGTAAGTTCCTAAGATCACAGGGATCACAAACTAAGAATCAAGTTTGCTCCTGGAGTTCAGTGCTTTCTGGCCACTATTCCATCCAGCCTCTCAGGGAAGAAATTATAACTATAGAATGAGCAAAATCTTTCATAAACATCACTGTTTTATAGATCAATCAAAGGCCATGGAAATGGACATTTTTAGAGCAAGGCTATGTCTAAGACTGACTATAAAACTAGGTGCTAATGAAGCAAATTCCCAAGTTATTATGATCTTGAATCCATGTCTCATTCTTAAACTTTAAGAAACCCTTTAAGAAACCCTTATGCAAAGTAAGTTAATACTGTTTCACTTTAGCAAAATATATAGAAGCCAGAAGCTGGGAATCCTCTAATCTACCTTTTAAAGACTAATTTCAAGACCTTTAATGGTAATAAAAAGTCCCCCAGCCCGACTGGAGTGACTAGTGGTTGAGCGTCGACCTATGAACCAAGAGGTCACAGTTCGATTCTGGGTCAGGGCACATGCCTGGGTTGCAGGCTTGATCCCCAGTGGGGTGCATGCAGGAAGCAGCCAATCGATGATTCTCTCATCATTGATGTTTTTCTTTCCCTCTCCCTTCTTCTCTGTGAAATCAATAAAATATATATATATTTTTTAAAGTCCCCCATTAACACAGAGATTAATAAATCAAGACTTGCCCATGAGAATCCTGGTGACTAGCAAGTATTCTGTCATTTTTGTCGCTATTCCTTCTGACTGATAGATATCACATCTACTGAAGATGTGAGAGTCATTCTCCTCCATTAATTATCAAACTATCTCATGAGATAAAAAATAAAGATTATGTATTCTTCAGTTAAATAATCTTTCTTCAATGGTAATATCAATGTTTTATTCTTTTTTAAATATATTTTTATTGATTTGAGAGAGAGGGAGAGGGAGAGGGAGAGGGAGAGGGAGAGGGAGAGGGAGAGGGAGAGGGAGAGGGAGAGGGAGAGGGAGAGAGAGAGAAACATCAATGATGAGTGAGAATCATTGATCGGCTGCCTCCTGCACGCCCCCTATTGGGGATCGAGCCTGCAACCTGGGCATGTGCCCTTGACTGGAATCAAACCTGGGACCCTTCAGTCTGCAAGAGGACACTCTATCCACTGAACCAAACCGGCTAGGCTAGGGTAAGGGCACTTCTTAATTACAGACTCGGCAAAGTGAATGGTATGACAAAAACTACTCTAACTCAAGAAACGCAAGCTCTTTAAAAGGTCAGATATCCACCTTTTTCCAAATCAGAGCCTCTCTGCTTTTCTATTTTAAGGTGAAAATTGAAAGACAAGCAACTAGAAAATTAACTAAAGTCATCAGCAGGAACACACCAAGCAAAATTCAATACTAAGATCCTCTCAGTCTTTATCAACTGGAATTTCATCAGAGTTTGCAGAGACCCAGCAATAATCACACACCCATTTCCAGATTCTGGCACCTAAGAACTCGTACTCATCCTCGCAGTACTGGAGCCTATTCTGTACCCAACTAACCATGGGCATGATATCATTCTCAAGGCATTCCTTAAGAAGGTTAAAATTAAATACCTATTTAAAAAATAAATTAAATACCTACTGTTGACCAGTTCTTTGTGTTCAGCAAGGGTTTTGGCAGGATCCAGCCAATACTGTGTGAGGAATAAAAGGGTAATTATAAGAATTAGTTGCTTTTCATTAGCCTTTACTTTAAAAACATTTGAAAAGTGTTATTTTAAATGACATTTAAATAATAAGGAAAGCATTTGATTTGTCATGTACACACACACAAACATACATAAGAGCTGTCTGTGGCTACAACATTAAAATAAAACGATGTCAACGTTCAGAGAGCAGCAGAGAGGAGAAATAGTACCTCTGGGTTCTTAGTTGCATTCTAGCGCTGACTGCAATATTAAGATTCTGGTGAGCCCTAACCGGTTTGGCTCAGTGGGTAGAGTGTTGGCCTGCGGACTCAAGGGTCCCAGGTTCGATTCCAGACAAGGGCATATACCTTGGTTGCGGGCACATACCCAGTAGGGAGTGTGCAGGAGGCAGCTGAATTGATGTTTCTCATCGATGTTTCAAACTCTCTATCCCTCTCCCTTCCTCTCTGTAAAAAAAATCAATAAAATATATATATTTTTAAAAGATTTTGGTGAATGTGTCTTACTGCTTTGGGTGGCAAAACAATGGCCATAGGGAATGCCGCCCAAGTCTCTTTCCAAAATCTGCATCACAGCCCCATCTACAGTTAGGTATGTCTCCCTCTAAGACCATCCTCACCCTCTTCACTTCCAGTCCCGTCTCTTACAGGTTTTGCTGCTAGATGGAAGAAGGAAAGCTAGCAAATAAAATCAAATCCTGCTGAAGTGTCCAGCAGAGGTGGCTCAGCACAGTGGCTGAGGGTCTGCGTCCCAGGGCCGACCCAGTTGGATTCTGCCCTGGCTCTCCCCTCATCATCACCATGGCACTAGGAACAAGGCACTGGACCATCTCCGAACGTTCCTCATAGGCCTGCTGTGAGGATTAAATAAGTTAATTCATGGACAGTCTTCAGAATAGTCCCTGTTTCATACTAAGTTTGCAACACATGCTAGTGATGATGACGATGTGAAGGTGTGAGATCATTCTTAATTACTGCCTTTAACCAGCCTATGATACTTGCTTATTAATTCAAACTAATCTTTAATGAACAGAATCGTAGACAGTGATGGGAGAATTTTTGGCCTAGGCCTCACCCTTGTGAAATAAAATCACTGAAAGGAAAAGAACACACCTTCAGCCCCATCTCTCCACCTGCGGGAAGAGCAAGCAGACGCACAGAGGAGGGGACATCTGGGTTCCCCTAGAAATACACACTGGGGGGACTCTCCTCGGTTATCCATGCCAAAATACTGGAATCCCGAGGGTCTAGCTAACCAGTTCCCACTTTCTTATGCTTCTGAATGAATAAGGGTCAATTCTCACAGCAGGGAGGAAGGAGCCGGTCCACCCTGAGCCACTGCATTCACAGCACTCGTGTTTACCTGCTGAAAACATCCCACTCCCCTGACACTCCTGGGTCAGGAATCAAGGGTCAAAAAGGAATCCAGAAGAACCCTCCTGCCCAGGTCCCCCTTCCCTGCCCTCTGCTTGCCCTGCTATATAACAGTAGCAGTAATTATAAATATGAATTATAACTTCTTGTGCAATCCCTGTACCTTTTATTCCTAATTTCATTTAATATAATAATAATTACTCATACTAAATGTGTGTCATAATCATTTTATTATAATATTTTATTACAGGACTAAACTGTACTCATATATATGTATAATCTCCACTATTTGCACTCACAGAGCAGTTTAAGTTTTTCAACTTTTTTAAAAGTAACATATCTATATAGCAACTGATAATGCAATGTTTAATATTCTGCTTCTTATCATTTCTCAATTGCTGAAAGTCTAAAATCACTCACTTTTAAAATAAACTTTAAAAAGATATTTGAAGTAGAGGCTATAATTAATGAATGCTTTTGGAGCCCACAGTGACAAAAGATGTGGCTCTAGTGTTAAAATAATCATTCATATGGAAACACTGATTCATACAAGTAGAGAAAATCAACCCAAATGCTAAGCTGTGTGTTGGACACAGAGCAGACCCGTTCCTCTACTAAGTACCTAAAGCTATGAACACTTCTCATGAAATGGAAACAATAGGCTGGTTGACTATTTCTTGCCACTGATGTTAAATAAAAAGGTTTGGCTACCCCTGG
Source organism: Myotis nattereri (assembly GCF_964212035.1). Classification (NCBI taxonomy): domain Eukaryota; kingdom Metazoa; phylum Chordata; class Mammalia; order Chiroptera; family Vespertilionidae; genus Myotis; species Myotis nattereri. The sequence goes on from NC_138079.1 coordinate 65,903,650, forward strand.
ATTTTTCAAAGGAGATGAAAACACACACAACTAACCACTTTTAAACACTTGCCTTCAGTACCATGAGAAATAAATTTCTGTTGTTGAAAAAAATAATAAAATAAACAATTGCATTAGACTTCTATTGCTGCCGTAGCAAAGTTTCACAAACTTAGAGGCTTACAGCAATACCCATTTATGAGCTCCAAGTTCTGAGATAAGGTGATTTCTCACAAGACCAAAATCAGGATGTCAGCTGGCTGGGGTCCCGGAGGGTTATTTGGTGAGGACACCCTATCCATAAGAGCACTTCAGGGAGGGGACTAGCAGTTGAGCCCTTGGCTCTCCATTCCCCCCTCCCCCCCCCGCCCCCCTCCCCCCTATTGTCAAGGATGCATAATGTTAAGCCTTTCCCCACACTTAAACCTGAGGACTCGGTGAGCGCTTGGGGCTAGAAAGAGGGAAGGAGGGGCCTCTGGTCCAACTACTCCATCTGATCTCACCTTGAAACTGGTAAGAACAGAAATTGGACGAAAGCTTCTCATCTCCCCTTCTAACATCATCATCCCAAGAAAACACATTTTACAGATTTCGAAAACCAATTTTTTCTTTTTTGCCTCCAAAATGTTTTTCGGTCATTAAAAAACCAGGTAAATAAAACAGAAAGGAAACTTAACTAATTGTAACAGGAAAGACTGTTTAACCTACTAAAAATGTTCATATTACTGATAAGCTATACACTTTAAAAATAAATCCCTTTCCTTGAGAGCAAACTGATTTGTGAGATGAAACGTATAATGAAGGTTCTGAGATGAGTTAGAAATTACAATTTTGAAGCAAAAAAAAAGGTCAAAACTCAGTAAAAGATGTTTGATCATTTCACTGCACATTAGATATGCTGAGCATCAACCCAGTGCTCATCCTGCACAAATCTCATTTGATCCCAATGAAAACCCAGGGTTACAGAGGTCAGACGATGATAAATGCTCCAGAACATAACTAATAAACATAAGCCACCAGGTTTCATAAGCTAACATCTTAACATGTAAAACCCACTTACGCTCAACCAAGAGAAAGAAATGACCTTGAAACCAAAGCAGCCATACTAGGACCACATTTGCCACTGCTCATTATCAACAAGCAATCAAACGTAGCACATCTGGTCACCACGAAACACATCAGGCAGTTATTCTATAACCAATGAGAAAAAAGAGCACAAGAATTTGCCAATGAACATAGTATCCCAATTTTAACAACTACATCCAGAATATGCACCTACGTCCAGAATGGATGTCAGCTCTCAAACTGTATATTATTCATTCATTTAACATTTCCGGAATACCCACTATTGTGCTCTCTGTATGTTATGTCAGACTTTGTCCTGGGTGGTGTGGGAAAATAAAGATGACTGAGACCTAGACCTAACCTTGAGGCACCCAAACCTAGAGGGAGACAGGGACACAGAATTACAATCCAATGCTGTAGTGAGATAATAACACGTATGAGATGAGTGCTTAGGAGATAAAATTATGTACAAAGAAAATTACCTCTGCAGGGTGAGTGTAGGAAGGTGTCACTGAAGAGGGAACCTTTGAACAGTGTGTTTATAAATAAAAACTTTCCCAAAGTACAGAAATGGAGGAAACAGAGCCTTAAATTTTTATACAAGTTATGTCTACCAGCTCAACTGCACTTAAAGGAAATGGGTTCATGTCTAACTGACAACACAGAATGCAATACTGCAGGTCCTTAGTAGTTAAGCGCTATCCTGAAATCAGTGCTGCCAATGGCTAACAAATACTCAGCTAAGAAATCAGTGTTCATGCAGGACTTCCAGAAAGAGAAGTGGTCCAATTCGGTCCTTCTGTCTGTCCTGGGCAGTGGGAAAGGAAGTAGCAGAGAACTGAGCACAACTTACTGTGCACTAGGCTACAGAATGGCTTCTCTGAACTGCACTTTGGTATGAAGCCATTATACCCACAGAACCAGAAAATGGTCCTATCCTCTTTAACAGGATACTGAGATGCTTTTCAGGGACAACAGACCAAAACCACAAGTCATGAAGCTGACACATGCTCAGAGAACTGACCTCCAGCTGCGTCCAGAACCAGGCTTGTGCCCTCCCTGCCACACAGAACCAAAGAACCAGGACATAATGGGAACTTGAGCACCAGAACCCTTTCAGAAGCAGAGGGTCCATGGTCCAAGGTCCTCCAATGAAAACTTGCCCCACCAGCACTTCTTCACACCTGTTCCCTTACAAATTCTCCTAGAACTCTGGATCAGGGAGTTCAGGTTTTTGTTTTTTTTTCCTTTTCTTTTTCATTTTTCTAAACCTGACCCTAAAGGAGTTCAGGCTTTTAAGCAGTAGATTCCCATTCTCCTGGATGGCACTATCTATACTAATAAAAGAGATACATGCAAACTGGTGTCACTCTGCTACACCCACCAGCCAATCAGAATAAGTATGCAAATTAACCCAACAAAGATAGCGGTTAATTTGCATATGCAGGTGCGGCACAAAGACTGAAGGCTCCGCCCAAGCGAAGACTGAAGACGACTGAAGACTGAAGAGGCTTGGCTTCTCTGCTGTGGCTGGAGTGAAGGCCTGGGTCCTGGGTGCTGGAGGAAAACCAGTGCCAGCAGCCAGGGGAAGGAAGGCCTATTGCATGAATCTCTTTGTGCAATGGGCCTCTAGCTCATCAATAGAATAATCAATCTTTCTCCACTGCAATTCTCAGTATTTTAGAGTTTGGCTCTACTAGCTCCAGGTGGGCAAATTCTTTCTGTTCTGTGACACAGTCTTGCCTACCCAGGCAGTCAGAAGGAAAGAGAGCCCTATCTCTCCTATTCTTTCTCAACATTCAATCTCTCAATCACTCTTCCCCTTCCCTTTCCTCCTTGCTCTCTCTACAATCTCAAATTTATATCCAGCTAGACTGGATCCTGTTTTGTAGGAAGATAACATAACAATGAACAGACACAGCCCTTCTCTCTCATCCTGATTTCTACAGTGGGTCTCCTAGCACAGGAGAACGTTAACAGACCTCAATCCCGATACCCAATCACTGAAAAGTCCAGATGACAGCTCTCCTGGCTCAGATGCCTTGTGAGGGTACAAGAGGCCAACAAGTAGGTGGTCTTACCTCTTCAGTCATGTCAGTCTTAATGGCATTTATGTAATCTGGGGAGAATGACAGATGGGCACAAGCTCCTTCTTTTTCTCTGACAGTCTTGGCTAAACGCCCTGAGCGTGTTTCATTCACCGTGGCTAATAATGTCTCAATTTCATCAATATCCTAGGTAACAGGACAGAATTAGATCTTAAAACTCTAACAATGTCCAGTAAATCAATAACCTAACCTTCAAAAATTCAGGGGCCAACCTTACATTTGACAACTGTTCTTTTGCTGTCTCCTAGAGTTCTAATAGTAGAATGAGCCCTAAAATGTTTTAGTAGAGCAAGGACAGCATGGGATAATAAAAGCTTTGCTGCATCTTTTTTTTTTAAAAAAAAAATTTTTTTATTGATTTCAGAGAGAAAGGGAGAGGGAGAGAGAGAGAAACATCAATGATGAGAGAGAATCATGTATTGGCTGCCTCCTACAAGCCTCCCACTGGGGATCGAGCCCACAACCTGGGCATGTGCCCTGGCCAGGAATTGAATTGTGACCTACTGGTTCATAGGTCGATGCTCAACCACTGAGCCACACTGGCCGGGCTTTTGCTGCATCTTATTTCACACAGGTTATAATGCTAATTTTCCTTTGGAGAATTTAAGAACACTACAATGATATTTCCTATCAATCAAAAAAAGGCTTTACATATACACACAGCTTTTGTCACTATAACAAAACAAACCTTTGATCTAAGGGAGTATAAAGAGGGATGACCATCTATAAGGAACAATGGAGCCATTCCTAGGGAGTTCTAGGACTCAACATAATTTGCACATATGTTCCAAGAAACCCAGGGCTGTGGTGACAGCTATTTGTGCTTTTCCCGGTGCCCCTGTAGACAGATCTCAGTCCCTCTAAGTATCATTAACAGGATGTGGTTTTAATTTGCTCCTTGGTACGAATCACAGAAGCTTTGGGATCTCAGGGAAAGTCACCATCATAGAGCCCTCACAGCAGGGATGAAAACAAGGACCTGTCATTGCACCATCTACAGTGAAGGGGGGTGGTGAATTGTAATCAGGCCTCCATTTCAACAAAACTGGATTCCACTGAATCACTGTAGGACCATCTGGCTCCTTATGAATTATCACTGGCCCCAGTTCTCACCCATGGACTCTGGCCCCACTCTAAGAGTTATAGGGATAATAATAACAATAGCTAACAGTTATTAGATGCTCATTTTATTTACTCCGTTAACTCTCTTAAAAAGTCTAATGGAGTGGGAACTACTATAATTACCATTTTACAAGGGAGAAAACAGAAACCCGAGGTATTGAAACACCTTGCAAGAAAGTACAGAACAGCAGATCCAAGGATGAGGAAGCCCCTGCATGTTAATCTCAGGCCAAGCCACCCTCTAGAGTACTGTCTGAATAGGAATGCATAACCTCAATTTCAAGATTCTTACATACAACCACCAGCTCCTCTTTTCTCAGCTCACTCCTTTCTCATATTCTGATTCCAGCAGGACATGAAATTCCAGGATCCTACTCTCTTTTCACAGTTTCTCCTTCCTGCTCCCTGCAAGCCCTCACTTCCTCTCTACTCATTATAGTCATTCACTGGCAGATTACCTTGCACAATCTCCCCTCTACAACTACTGGGAAAAACATACCAACTCTCTGCCCTCTCAGGCCAGCACCAGAGAAGCTGACAGGAACTGGAGACTCAAACTGCATAGCCATAGATGGGCTCCATTTAAATTCGTTATCAGTAACCCGAGGGGACCCAGAATCCCACTACACTTCATTCTTGCACTTGTCTGGGTGACTCCTTCCTGTTTTCTCACCCTTAGCTGATGATCTTGATAATGTCTCTGAGAAAACTGAAGCCATCAGAAGAGAACATGCATGCCTTCTCACCAAATCTACCAACCTCTCTGTATCTGGACTGAGGTCCTGTCTTCTTTATTTCTATGTACAAACTGTCCATGCTCCACTTAAGCTCATCCCTTATCTATTCAGAAACAGCTCCAGTAAATTCCCGCCCTCCTTCCAGCACCAAAGTTTTCCTTTCTGTAGAATCATTCCTAGGAGAATACAAGACTTTATTTCTCCTATATTAAAAAAAAATAAAAACACCTTTTAACCCCTATATCATTTCACTTCTGTACTCTGGGGTATATAAAGCCATTGTTTCATACTATGTCTGCTCTCCTCCCTCTTAAATACTTTAGAACCCTCTCCAGTATCTTGCAGTGATGCCCACAGTGGCTAAATCTAATGGCAGATGCAGAGTCTTCACCCACTTTCTTGAAACCCATTTGTCACCAGTTTCTAGAACAGTGATGGCGAACCTTCTGAGCTCGGCGTGTCAGCATTTTGAAAAACCCTAACTTAACTCTGGTGCCGTGTCACATATAGAAATTTTTTGATATTTGCAACCATAGTAAAACAAAGACTTATATTTTTGATATTTATTTTATATATTTAAATGCCATTTAACAAAGAAAAATCAACCAAAAAAATGAGTTCGCGTGTCACCTCTGACACGTGTGTCATAGGTTCGCCATCACTGTTCTAGAAGATCTGGCTTCTACGTACACCTCACTGGCCACACCTTCACAATCTCCTTTGCTGGCTGCTCATTATCTCCCTAACCAGGATAGGCCAGACTACCCTAAACTCACACCTTACATTAAGGCTTGAAATGCCACTCATACAACTCCCAAATGCACAGCCAGATCAGAACGGTCCCCTGAATCCAACTGCCTACGTGACAGCTCCATTTAAGTGCCTATTAGAACTCAAACTTTGTACATTCAAAAGGGAAATGATGATTCTACTCCCTCCTAGAAAAACCTGTTCTCCTGCAGTCTTCACCATCTCAGTAAATGGATAACACTCTTCCATTGGCGCCAGTCAAAACCTCTTTATCATCTATCTCTTCCATCCACCTGCAAGTCCTGCTGGTGCTATGCTAGAAATAGAAACAGAAATAGAAACAGAATTCTCACCACATCCAGGTCCAAGAAGCCATCACCAATCACCTGGATTGCTTTTTTTTTTTTTTTTTTTTAAGTGAATCATCGTTTCAGAAAGCACGTCTGGCAGTTTGGGCCTACACTTTTGGCCCCCATAAGGCTGGGGACCAAGAACAGACTACTTCGAGCCACTGCCAGGCCGCCCACTGACAAGCAGAACTTGGGGTGTTAACAGTACAAAGAGTGACAAAACTGAAGTGATGGCTTTCTCTCACAAGCTTTGAAAAACAGCGGTCCAGGCTATAAAAGTCTAGAAGCATCGCTCACCTGGATTTCTTTAACAGCTCCTTTAATGGTATCCCTGCTTCTACCTTAGTAGTTTTAGGGATTCTTTAAAGCGTAGGTCAAATCAGTTTACTCTTCTGTTCAACATCTTCCAGTGGTTTCCCTCCTTACTAAAAGTAAAATTCCAAGGCCCTATGATGGTCTACAAGGTCCTACACAGTCTGGCCCACTCCCTTCATTCTCCACTATGCATTTTAGGAAGGAGACAGCAGAGAGAACCTCGAGAAGACTGTTTGTGGAAGCCTCAGGGCCCTCCCGGAGGCGGTGGGGAGGGCCTACTGGAAAGCAAAGAGAAACCTGTTAGGAGGAGGAAGAAAGAGAACCTTATGGGAAGGCAGATATTTAGCAATGCTGTTGCGTGAAGCAACATGGAAAATAAAAGAGGTACCTAATGAAGTGGATGATCCGGATAAGATTGCAGGTAGATTGTTGAAAGTGCAAACTGGCTTCTTTGCTACCTATAATGAAATGCAAGAGGAGAGAGATAAGCTTTAAAAAAGAAGAAGAAGAAAAACTGCTAAATATAAATGCCAGGACTTACTGGGCTTGAAATAGAGGTTTCTCATCCCTAGACTTATCAGAAGGCAAATGGTGCTACCATTAAGAAGTGACTTCTGGGCAAAGACTGAATAAAGGGTGCTCAGGAAAACATGCCAGTAAATGTAAAACTCTTTATTACGTCCTCAAAAAAGATCTACTATGATGCCTCAGACCCTTTCAAACGAACAAAAGGTCTTCTAAAGGTCTTTCAGGTCATTGTTCCCCAATAGCCCTACAAAAAATCTAAGTTATTCTGGATAAAAAGGGGGTTCTAAAGAAAGAAAACTCATCTGTAGATCTGATCGTAAATTGCTAACTTTGCAGGTCATGGTAGTAGTCATGCCCCAGGCATATAACTTTTTTAGCAAAAGGTTTATTGTTGCCTTAAGCAAGCCCTATCCACTGTTCTAGGTCATCTATGTTAACGCATCTTTGAAATGCCAGAGTAATCCTCTTTTTCAGACCCTGTAGATGAAATCACCCTCAAAGGAGCACATAATCTTGACTTTCCTGTACCTTGCTTTCTCCCTCTGTCATGTAATCTTCCTTAAATCCCCTCCTTAATTTCCAATGCATAAAAGAAACTGCAAAACTACCATTCTTGGAAGCATTTGAGATCTTGCTTCCCAGCAATTGTCATCAGTTTGGCTCAAATAAAATCTTATGGCCTAGCCAGTGTGGCTCAGTGGTTGAGCACTAACCTATGAACCAGATCATAGTTCAATTCCCAAGGCACATGCCGGGTTTCTTCTATCGCATGCTACACTACCTCTTAGTAGAGAACAATATTCTAAACAGCATCCAGTTGCAGGCAGCACAGTAAGAATTTCATATTTCTATAATTCCTTATAAGCCTACACATTTCCAAACTAACTTTGTAACATTTCAGTAAAGCTTTTTCCTTTTTTAAATATCAGAGAGGCTTTTCTCACCACTCAATGGAAGCAGCCTTCTAGTCTGGCACTTCATCTTACATTATTTTCGAAGCACCAATCACTATCTGATGTCAGAACACATATTTATAGTCTGTCTTTCCCCTGGAATATAAACTCGAGACATGGACCTTGTCTCTTGTTGACCACCGCACTCTAGTTCCTGAGATGCAATGGTCACCCAGTAAATATCGGATGCATGATTGAATAGAAATGAGAAATAGCAGATGGTCTTCTCTCCTTACAGTCCCAGGCCAGGGGTGCTAATCAGGGTAAGGATATAACGCTAAAGAGTTTTAAATAAGAAATGTCCTCAGTAAACATCCTTCAACCAAAAAACTGATGAATATGTTATGTAGCAAGAAAAATTAAGCTTCCATATATCATCAGCTTTCAAAGGGCCTACTTTTGTTAACTCAAAGTTCACAGTCCAAAAGGTAAAGTGAGTAACTCCCACCTTCCACCCCTCCACCCTACCCCTAAACACCTAACCAAATCTGAACAATTCCTGGAGCACCTCTCTGACTGGAACAGGTCATATAAAAAATAGACAAACTAGTCACCTTAGCTTTTAGTGCTTGCGACATATTTTAAATTTTATAAAATTTAAGGCTACTGGCACAACCCAAATTCTTTTCATATTCATGGAGAAAATCCTCTTAAGATTCAGAACAATCCTATATAATAAAAGGATAATATGCAAATTGACCGAACAGCAGAACCACCAGTCGCTATGATGCGCACTGACCACGGGGGGCATACACTCAAGATAGGAGCTGCCCCCTGCTGGTCAGTGCACTCTCACAAGGGGAGCGCTGCTCAGTCAGAAGCTGGCTCATGGCTGGCCAGCACAGCGACAGTGACAGAAGCCTCTCCCACGTCCACTGCAGCACTAAGGATGTCAGGCTCACTCCCCGCAGGACACCCTCCCCCTACCCCCAAGGCTCCCAAGAGGGCGCAGGCCAGGCTGAGGGGACCCTCCCCCGCCCCCACCCCAGTGCACAATTTCATGCACCAGGCCTCTAGTGTTAAATAAAGGTCAACTCAGAGGTTTGTATCAAACCTCTAGATTAAAATAAAAAAGACTAGTTTCCTATGATAATCAAGAAAATGTCCAGAATCATTAACCCTAAAACCACTACTTTCCTAGCCATTCCATCAATTGTCTGAAATGCCATTCTTCATATTTCTTTCTGATTTAACCTGGGAGGACAGTCTCATGAAATGTTCATAGTTAAGGGAACCAGCAATATTCCTGTCATACACTTACACAACTAAGGTGTGGGTCACAGAAATTACTAACAAGAAGAATACCTAGCATTCCTATGGCATATCCAAATATATGTGGGCATGTATACATAGTGAGGTTTCTACCATTCCTGATAGTTTTGTTTTAAAGTATTTGCACCATTATCATTTTCAACTGTTTCTCCTTTTATTTTATTTTTGGTGAAAAAAAGCAGCGGGTGCTGTTAACGAAAAAGAACGCTCTAGATCAGTGATGGCGAACCTATGACACGCGTGTCAGAGGTGACACACGAACTCATTTTTTTGGTTGATTTTTCTTTGTTAAATGGCATTTAAATATATAAAATAAATATCAAAAATATACATCTTTGCTTCACTATGGTTGCAAAAAAATATCAAAAAATTTCTATATGTGACACGGCACCAGAGTTAAGTTAGGGTTTTTCAAAATGCTGACACGCTGAGCTCAAAAGGTTCACCATCACTGCTCTAGATAGAACTCAGTCCCTTACTTCCCTAAACCTAGAAAATTTAAGAAAGCCACAGGATAAAATATTTTATTAAACATGACCCATGGAAGACACCTTCATGCCTACTGTGATCAGCTATCTGAGAAGGAAAAACAACAACACATAAGTGAATTAAGTTCAAGATGAATCCCGGAGCCGACTCTAAACAAATCTAGGTCTTTCAAAAGCATTTTGAATCCATGTCAAAATCAACACATAGAACAACGAAACTGAAGAACAACCAAAGCATGCTCTGCTCCCCAGGTACTCCAGTGAGGGAAGCATCCAACACGCCAAGCGGCTTTGTGGGTGGCAGATAGACACATCCCTCTCTGCACTTCCCAGGGTTCTTTCAAGCACATCAGCTGCTGAATTCTCATGATGCATCACATGACTGCTCAGATCCACTTTAAATAGAAAGTCGTTCCCCCAAAAAACTTACTGCTTTATAAAAATACAGTTTATGATAAGCAAGTTTTTGTTTGTTTGTTTGTTTGTTTTAAGTGGTGGGATCCGCAGCCACAAAGCTCCCGATGACATTACCTGAACTAAATCCTCATATTCTTTCTTCTATCACATACTACACTACCTCAGCAGATTCAGAATATCATATTTCTGCCCAGCCAGTGTGGGTCACTGGTTGAGCACTGACCTATGAACCAGGAGGTCACAGTTCAATTGCACATGCCCGGGTTGCAGGCTCAATCCCCAGTAGGGGACGTGCAGGAGGCAGTCAATCAATGAGTCTCTCTCATCATTAATGTTTCTATCTCTCTCTCCCTCTCCCTTCCTTGCTAAAAATCAGTAAAAAACAAAACAAAACAAAACAAAAAAACACAAACAAAAATAAACTGTGTGTGTGTGTATGTGTGTGTATATATAACTTATCTAATAAAAGAGAAACATGCAAATTGACCGTACCTCTGCTATACTCACAAGCCACGCCCACCAGCCAATCAGAGTGATTATATGCAAATTAACCCAACCAAGATGGCGGCCAGCAGCCACAGAGCTGGAGCAAGAAGGAGGCTTTGTTGCCCCGGCAATGGAGGAAGCCAAGCTTCCCACCTGACCTTGCCGTCTGGGGCCTCTGCTCAAGGCAACAAAGTTTCAATTATAGAAGATAAATAAATCCCAGATACCTGCTTCCAGCCAGCCTCCACTGGGAGCTTGGGTGGCTGGGGGCCATGGCCAGCCTGCAAACAGCCATCAGCCCCTCACCCAGGCTGGCCAGGCACCCCAGTGGGGACCCCCACCCTGAAGGGGCTGTGGCCAGCCTGCAAACAGCCATCAGCTCCTCACCCTGACTGGCCAGGTACCCCAGCAGGACCCCCCACCCTGAAGGGGGTGTGGACAGTCTGAAAATGGCCCTCAGCCCCTCACCCAGGCTGGCCAGGCACCCCAGCGGAACCCCCACCCTGATCCAGGACACCCTTCAGGGCAAACCAGCCGGCCACCACCCATGCACCAGGCCTCTATCCTATATAATAAAAGAGTAATATGCAAATTGATCCTAACAGCAGAACTACTGGGAATGACTGGTCACTATGACACACACTGACCACCAGGGGGCAGACGCTCAATGCAGGAGCTGCCCCCTGGTGGTCAGTGCGCTCCCACAGGAGGAGCTCTGCTCAGCCACAAGTCAGGCTGCCAGCTGCCAGCACAGCAGTGGTGGTGGGAGCCTCTCCCACCTCCTCAGCAGCGCTAAGGATGTCCAACTACATCTTAGGCCTGCTCCCCGCTGGCAAGTTGACATCCCCCGAGGGCTCCTGGGCTGCCAGAGTGATGTCTGACTGCTAGCTTAGGCCCGATCTCCTGAGGGGTCCCAGATTGCAAGAGGGCACAGGCTGGGCTGAGGGACCCCCCCTCCCCCGAGTGCAAAAATTTTTGTACATTGGGCCTCTAGAATATATATAATATTATATTTCTTTCTATAATTCCTTACAATTCCACACATTTCCAACTTAACTTTCTAATATCTCAGTAAAGCTTTTTTCTTTTTTAAAATATAGGTAAAATCTGGTTTAAATGAACTGGAAAGGCCTTTTGTAAGAGAAATGAGGTAGCCAACTAAAAGACCACCAGGCAAGGACACAGCAGACAGACATGGAAAGGAGAGGGGAGGAGGGTGCTCTTGTCACAGTCTCACCTCCACCTGGCCTGGCCCACACTGTCTATAGGTAGAGTTCTTTCCTTTACTAATATTATGGGTCCCTCAGTGGGTGGTAACAGAAGGTGGTAACAGAGTGATAACAGGACACAATCCCTCCCCTCAGCTTCCATGCATATTCTTTCCTAAAACTGACCTACCTGAGAATAGCACTGAGTTAAGATGCCAGTTCTCCTTTCCACTGCAGTCCCCGTCCACAATCCGCCTTCCCCAATTTAAAGGAGAAATGCACCCCTTGCCCACTTTAATCTCTCTATGGCACATTAGCCCTAGGTGTAAAAATCCAGGGAGCAGAAACATAGGAACATTTTAAAATACCAATGTTAGCAAAGTTGCTTTAATAAAGACACCATAAATCATGTCTTTTCCTACTTAAACATATTTCTGGTACAGATTAGACAAGGGGATAGCAACATGGTGCTTTGGCCCATAGTTGGGTTGCTTTGAATTCAGATATATCATACAGAAGGCAGCAGCGGGAGTGATGATTTTCATGTCACGATCTTGTAACTTCCATCTTCCCGCTACAATCAAAATATACGCAGCTCAGGAGGAAGACTCCCATAAGAATAAAACAAATCAAAGCCTCTCTCATCTAAGCGACAAAACAAAGCACTGTGCCTTCTCTGTCTAACCATCTCAGAAATATAATTCCAAAGTGAAATACTTTTTGCTGAACACATGTTGACATTTTTATTTAAACTGACAAATGACAGAAAAGCAAGCTGGTTTGGTTGACTGGTGTAATGACTGGTTTTGCCAAAGAATTGTATGTTGGACATATTCCATAAAGTGAATGAACTAATTCTGCAGCTTCAAAATCTGATGAATATAAAGTACATAATTAGATAAAAGCACTTTATCAAACATCTTGTATGGGCAAATGTACATTAAAGTTAACAATTTTTAATTTCCCTAATCCTTTCCAACTAAATTGGATTAAATCACATGCCCTTAAGTAGAAGAGAAAAAAAGGCATAATTCTCTTTTGATCAATCTTTGTAAAGCATATTTAAACATATTTCCCAGAAATTGTGAAACTGAATTACTACCATGATTAACAAATCATTTGCAAGTCAGGCAGGTTTTCAGTTCATTGCGTTCAAGTAAGTAAATTGAAGGAGGGACCCAATAAGTGGGCTGAGAAATCCCTTCTGTCAGGAACATAAGGGAAGAGATGAAGGGAGGGGTCAGAAGGTAAAAACTTCCAGTTATAAAATAAATAAGTCATGGGGGTGTAATGTATAGCATGGTGACTATAGCTAACAATGTTGTAGCACCTATTTAAAAGTAGCTAAGAGAGTATACCTTGAAAGTTCTCATTACCAAAATAATATATATGTGGTGATGGATGCTAACTAAATTGATATGGTGATCTTTTTGCAGTATGTACAAATATGAAATCATTGTTGTACACCTGAAAGTAACAAAAATGTTGTACTAGTATGTCAATTATACCTCAGTAAAATAAAATAAAGATTTAGAGGGGAAGATGACAGCTACATTTCATTTGAGGTGCCTGATAGATTATTAAAAATCGTTTTAGATGACAAATCACTGTAAATTTTGGTATATGACTCAGAAGAAGTTGAAGAAATCGCATGATCTTCCTTTATCATACTCCTTCCTTTCCTATTTACCTATTTAAGCAAATTAGGCTACTCAGTGTTTGCATATATTAAAAATATAGGAATAAAATTGTTGTTAAATAGTTTTTATTTAAATTCTGGAAAATCACTGCTCTCAAGAACGTCAGAAAACAAGCAGGTCTGGAGGGGGAGATGATGACTTCCATTTGAATACATTGCGTTTGAGGCACCTGAGAGACATCCAAATACAGAATAAGAGTGAACACTTACATCGCACTGACCACACAACTTAAAGCACTAGTCTGCATGTTTTACATAGACTTGTTTAACCCTCAGCTACCACCCTTGAGTTGGTACTTCTACTATCCCAGCTTAAAAATGGGGAAACTGAGGCACAGAGAAGTTAGGAGACTCTTCCATTGCCAGCTTTCCCATGTACTACAGAATATGTGAATCCAGATGTCTAGATCCAGAGTCTGTATTCTTACAAAGTATAATCCTCTTGGGATGTCTGGTTTGGAAATAGGAATTTTAGGGTCAGCTGTATTATTAGATAGTAATTTACACCACAGAGCAGACAGATTACATAGGAAGAGTGACACAGATTCGACAGCAGGAAACTGAGGGCTTCGGTGCTAGGGCATTCCCTTCCAGGCCCCTGGACTCATGCAAAACCTCCAGCCATTGGATTTTCTAGGTTTTTTTTCCAGGTTCCCTTCGCCTGCTGCCGCCGGTCCTCCCAGGCTGCTGCAGTGTTTATGATGCTCTTCGTAAAGTCCAAGGGCTGCTAAAGAAAACCTTTCTGCTTCCTGAGCTTTGCCCTCTGTTCCCGCACCAGATGCCCGAAGACACCTCAGAAAGGAAAAGTTTCAATTTGCAACAACCCAGCATGACAAACTTCCTTTCTTTCCTTGTAAGAGGACTCGCGTTATGATTCACACGCATCTCATCAGCCACTATGGGTGTTTGCCAGAACATGAAATTACAGAAAGTAAAATCTCACTCAGGTCGCAAAATACAATGAATCAGGATGCAAAGAACACCATTACTCATGGCAGAGCCAGCCTGCCAGTGCCCCAGGGATGAGGCTCATTTTTGCTCAGAGCATTTGGGGCAGACGGGAAGATACAAATATACACACAGTCCAGCTTATATTGTTAAAGGAATTTATTTCAGAGACTAATAGTGCTGGGAGAGGTAGTATTCGATGTGCAAGCCTGTACCCAGTTAGAGCATAAGAGAATCAAGAATAAAAAATCCTGGTGAATATCAACGTTTTATGAAACAGGCAGAGGAGAAGTGATCATACGGAAGACGGAATCGGAATAACCAGAGGAAAACTTGAAAAGAGGCCAATAAGGAGAATGTGTTGTCATCAGAGCAGAATGAGAAGATTTCAAGGATCGAGTCATTAGAGTCAATGCAACCGAAAAGAAAGAGCTGAAAGTGCCACTAGGATTTAGCAACGAGAGGCCTGAAGACAGTTTCAGTGGCATGATAGGCATCAAAGCTGAGCTGTGACAAGTTCAGGAATGAACGGGGTTTGAGAAGTGGAGGCAATGAATTTAAATGAGGCTTTCTCTTGTGACCAGAGAGTCAATATGGCCATAGACAGAGGAGGGCATGGGAGATGGGGAAGGGTGGTTTTAAATGGGAGAGACTTAAACATTCCTAAACCCTGATGGAAGAGAGGGAATAGAGAGACAGAGGGTTAGCGATGCAGAAGGGAGAGGTGAGCCCAGCCAGTGTGACTTGGTTGAGCATCATCCCATACACCAAGAGGTCACAGGTTGGATTCCCAGTCAGGGCACATGCCCAGGTTGTGGGCTCCATCTGAGTGGTGGGCAGGAGGCAGCCCATCGATGTTTCTCTCTCATTGAAGTTTCTCTCTCTCCCTATCCCTTCCTCTCTCTCTCAAATCAATAAAAACATTTAAAAAATATCTTGCTATTCTGGAAGGACTGAATCAGGTAGAAACCCAAATAGTGTTCCGATTAGGAGGCAAAGACAAGGGTTACTTATGAGAAAGTGAAGGGGAACAATTACAATTACATCAATGAAGGAAGGCATTTCTCTAAGTAGCAGCTAAGCTAACACAGTGACGTGAACTCTAAAGAATGTTTTTAATTTTCAGTCCATTCGTCATAGTGTTTGGGACATAGCCCCAGGCATAATACCTGCTTTCTTGTTGTTTTTATAAACAGGTGTTCTGCCCAGTTTTAACATTTCCTGCAGTTTGAAGAGTAAGACATGCAAGGCACGTCCTCTGGGATGGTAGCTCCAACCCAACTCCATTGAAAGTGGCTCCATTTATTTATTTATTTTTTCACAGTCTTGGTGAAGAAAAGAAGAATTCATTAGAGGAAGGGCTACATGCACGCTAGCTGGACCGGTATCTACATATGTCCCTCTCTGTTGACTACTGAAGTAACAGGGCAGGAGATGCAGCAGCCTGATTCTGAAAGCCAGGTTGCATTCCATTCTGTATTCTGACAAAAGCCATAATTATGTAGAACTTCTGCGGTTGAAGGAGTAAATTGCAAAGGAGCCTCAATCGCTAACACTAAAACAAGACATATTATAACTCCTCATTTTACAAACTGAAGGAGTATAGAGATCACATTTATCCCTATTACTGCTTTCAATATCAACAAAACTCATCTTCTAAGATCTCCAGACTTATTCCAGAGAAATAAGTGTTTCTTGTTTATGTCACCCAGTCTATGGTAAGTTGCCAAAGCAGCCCAGACTGACTAAGAACACTGGGCTAAAATCAACGTGTAGGCAGGGCTGTGTTCCTGGGAGAATCCAGGGAGAATCCATTTCCTCGCCTTTTCCAGCTTCCTGAAACCACCTGCATTCCCTGGACCAAGGCCCCTTCCAGAAAATGCATGACTCTGACCTCTGCTTTTGTTGTCCCATCTCCTCCTCTCTGACTCTCCTGCCTCCCTCTTCTATGTGTAAGAACATTTGGAATTATACTGATCTCATAAAATTCTTAACTTAATCACACATGCAAAGCTCCTTTAAAGTGACATGTTCACAGGTGCTAAGAATTAGGACACAAAACATAGAGAGAGCTGGTAACCATTCAAAGATAAGATATTCCAAGTATTCCTGGCCTGGTAGCCCCATTGGTTAGAGCCTCATCCCAATACACCAAGGTTGCTGGTTCAATCTGGTCAGGGTACATACAAGAAGCAACCAATGAATGCATTAATAAGTGGAACAACAAATTCATGTTTCTCTCTCTCTTTCTCCCCCATCAGTAAATAAATAAATAAACATTTTTTTAAACATACAGCGAACTGAGCTGCTGGGCTCATACATGGTGAGGAGAACAAAAAGGTGTTCCTGCTGAGCTAGCGACTAAGCTGGTGCTAGCCAGTGACAGCCAGTCCTAGAATGAACTGGAGAGAACAAGCTGCTCTGGAAGTCCCACTGCTCTGATTAATGGCCAGAACTTTACGAGAATTTTAAACATGACAACTAAGTGGCAGGACCATTAGACAAATCTGGACCTCTCCGACTCCTTATGTGTGTGCTTATAATCCCCATGACAGACTGCCTCACATCCACCTTAAATCGAGGCTGGAAATTTTCTCTGTGTCAAACCAAGGCCCTGATATAACAGAGCCACATCCCCCACTCAGACCAGCTGGATAAAGAAAGAACCTGACGACAGAGGCCAGCGCAGAACAGAAAGTAGGCTCAATGCCCAGGCTAAATGCTTTCACGTTTGTCTACAGGAAAAGGAACTGCAAGTATGTGAACTTCATGGTGCATCTTGAAGAGATTGCTTTATAAAAGAAAGCTGGGGTTCACACATGCAGCTCGGTGTTGATTCGGTCTCAATAAACGTGTCTTCATGAAGAACTCCTTTTATTTCCTTGAGATCCTTTTACAGACCCTACCTGAGAAGTGAAGTTAAGAAATTATGGTGCCCAGAATGTTCGACTAGTAAATCAAGTCAGCTGTACTCCTTAGAGAGAAGTTTGCCTTAACAAGGTTTATATCTGTCTAGCTGTTTCTCTTTACACATAGGTAACACCTAAATCAATGCATCTGCTACATGAACTTCCCAGTTATAATTTAATAAAATTCATATTTTTCCATTTAATATTTCAGGCAGTAATTGCCCTTCCCCTAGAATTCCTGAGATTACATGAAAAACAGAGAGGCTCTAGTACATGTCCTGCACATATTAGGCATTCATTAACTAACTGGTAAAGGAACCATGAGCCGATGCACTAAGGACAAAATAAACTACTCTTGCCACATGGTCAACCTGAGAAGTTAGCTTATTGTAAACCACCATTTAACTCCTCTCAACACACATTAATACGTAAATTGCCCCAAAAGAGACAATTCCTTAGTATCCTAAGTATGCAGAGCCTTTTTATCTTACATGCATTCTGGTCAGGTTATTATAGGGGTGGCAAAGTCTGGGAAACATAAAGACTTGAATTTGAAATCTGGTCCTAATACTTGATGATTATGTGACCTGGGGGGAGTTGCTTCACCTTTTTAGCTTCCATTTCCTTATCTCTAATGGTAGAATAATAAAATCAAACTTGTACAGGTGTTCTGAGCATGCCATGACAACATATGGAAAATATTCAATAGTGCCTAGTGCATTGATGACAATGATGATGACAGGTAATGATGACGAATGGTCTAGATCGGGGGTGGGCAACCCCTGGCACACGTGCCAAACATGGCACGCCAGTAACTTTTGCTGGTACACGAAACCCTCTCTTATAATCTTCCACTTACAATTTTTTTCTTAATATCGACTTTTTTATTTTTCAGATTCAATTCAGTGTAGGTGCATCTTAGATAAATAATTTTACATAACAAGTTATCTTAAAGACCATAGACATGGCTGACTTTGAAATGCAGTTGACTGAATTTCAGAGTAGCTCAATTTGGAAGCAGAAATTTATTGACCTTAGAATTGACTTGGAAAACATTTTAAAAAAGCGATTAGAGACAGGAGTACCAGAGAGAAGTGTCGAAAACGAACTACTGAGGACTTGGAATGCCATTCCAGAAATTTTTTTCAGTTTAAAAAACTTTGCAACAGCGTTACTCTCCATGTTTTCATCCACATACGCTTGTGAATCTTTGTTCTCAGTGATGAATTTTGTTAAGTCTCATAATAGGAGTAGCCTGACGGATGAAAGTAGTAGCTCCTGCATATCTCTGAAGGTCACGAAATAGAAACCTGATGTAAAATCTCTGTCATCAGTGATGCAGCAGCAAAAGTCCCACTGATAATATCAAACGGAGTCATAAAGTTTTCTGTCGGACTATCAGTGTACATGTATACATTAAAAAATAAATGCATTTTTCATCATCATATACTGTGTTTTTGTCGCTCGAATGAATTTTATTATTTCTTCAAGGTTCTTCACATACATACACCTTAAGAGATATCAAGTAGGCGTAACATGTTCTCAAAAAATTAGGGTTGGCACACAGAAGAATTTTGAGTCAGAGATTTTGCTGGTTTTGGCACACACTCACAAAAAGGTTGCCCACCCCTGGTCTAGATCCTCCGGGGCAGACAAGTTCCCTGCCATGCTTGGTCCATCTGTCCTAGAGATAGACATCTGTCCATCTGTCATCAGGCATATTGCTCTTCAGTTCTCTAGGATAGCTGCCTATCTTCTCAGGCAATACGCACTAAATCTCCAACGTGGCCATAAAGCCTTCCCTGACCCTTCAGCCACTACCAGTCCAGCTCACTTGCTTATATTTTGGCCATAACTGGCTAACTAGTAGTGCTGCAGGTTCCCCAGTCCCACCCTCCCTTCCCACCCCCTCCAGGGTTTGGGGCATAGCGCCAGGCATGATCCTTTGCTAATGGAAGAGAGAGCCTAGGCCCTACGGTTTTCACTGCAAGTGAGTCATCTCTTCTTCCCTTGTTATCTTTTGTTTGTTTGTTTGTTAATCCTCACCGGAGGATATTTCTTCCACTGATTTTTAGAGAAAGTGAAAGGGAGGGGGAGAGACAGAGGGAAACATCAGAGACACATTGATTGCTTGCCTCCCACATGCACCCTTGATCGGAACTGAACCTGGGACCCTTCAGTCTACTAGCCTACGCTCTATCCACTGAGCCAAACTGGCTAGGGCTCTTTATTCCCTTTTATCCCCAGAGCCTCTTCTCCCACTTTCTCTTTTTATTTATCTCAAGAGTCGACCTAAGTGGTACTTCTAAGAGCTTCAAAGTCTTCTCTATGTAGATCTTAATTATACTATAGATTGTTACACAGGCATTCCCCATTAAAAATAAACTTCTGGGTGCTGAAAAAGAGCAGAGCAATATATAAAACCCATTCAAATGGACACTATGAATTTATGAAATTCATTACTCTAGTTTTAAGACAAATTTTTTTACTATGTCCTGTGCATTCCAACATAGGGTATTCTTTAAATTCCTATTTACCATAAGTAACTATGGGATATTTACTAGTACATTAAGTAACTATGGGTTATGCAGGGCTGCTCCTACTAATATAGAAAAGAAGACAAGGAAATATGAATTTGAGTTTATCACCAACTTCCTTAGAAACTTAAAGTTGGGCCTTGGGTGGTTGCCATTCCAGAGTGGAAAGCCTGCCTGAGCTTTTCCTCAGAGAAATCCTTAAGTTCTATCTCAGTCCCCGTGAGAAGTGAGTTGGGAATGGATTCGTGTGTTCCCACCTGCACGCACTCAGGCCTCCGGAACTGTGCGCTCTGATGAAAGGTTACCTGGAGGAAAGGCCTTATTCTCACACCTTCCCACAACTAAAAGGAACATTAAACAACCAGGCATTGAATGTGCAAAGACTATGCATGTTCACAAATCACCTCTGTTTCATGAGTTCACCAGAAAAAATTTCAGGAGGTAAAAAATCATTTTTCCATGTGATTTACACACCTGATCAAAAAAATTACTTACAAGCATTCCCTCTCTAATTGTGTAATTTGTTTTCTCCTAAAACATGTATTACAAACACTATCACAAATGACAAACTTCAGGAGTAAAAGTAAGAAAAAAAAAACACCTTTTTTTTTTGGTCTTAATAAAAGCCCTGGAAAACTTTAAACTATCAATACCAACTGATCATTCATTTTGTAGTGATACAGGCCATTGTTTGAAATTCTCTAGCTTTTCACATTTTTCCCCCTTTGGAAAGAGGGGGTGAGGGGAAAGAAAAGACAGATAAGGTCTACATAATTTTAGCAAGACAGTCTTTCCAGGCAAGGTCTGACATACGAGATAAGATCAGAAAACTGTATTTTATTTTTATGCTAGGAAAAATGTTATTTCAAAAATATGAATGTCATGCAAGATATCTTCTATGGCTTTCAATCTAATCTTTCAGTATAGATTTATAGTTCTGCTATATTGATGTATCGCCTGTACGGGACAGAATTCAGTGAACTCTGAATATGCCATTCCCTTTCTTTAAAGTATGCATTCATGACCGCTTGCCTTCAGAAAGCCATTCCTTTCTGTGGAAAGCTAACCAACACACCCAATTTTTTATTCCTATCTTGTGAAACACCCGTATGAAACAGAACAAGTTATGGAACCAGCTCAAAAAAAGATCACAACTTATCACCATCAATAGCATTCCATTTGCCTGCCTCCTCTCACCCTAGCACATTCCTGGGACCTGGGAGAGAAACACCACCCAGCAAGTGTGTTCCTCACTGAACAGACCCCAGATGACCAAGTGGAGGCTGCAAGAACTGATGAAGGAAGAAGAGGAAAACTTTATTCAAACAGGAGGTAAGCAGCATGAAAAATAAAAGGTAAGTCAAATGGGGGTATTTTTAAAGTGAGCATAAGCATTTTGCATAAGACTGTGTCTATCTGAGGTTAAGATCTTTCTTAGACTAAAACAAAAGTCACTAATAAATATCCTTGTGTACCTCTAAATCATGACCTCCAAAGTCTCTCCTCTGTTTAACAGCTTCTGAGCCTTATAACCATATAGAATCAATACTAACCAATGCAGTGAGTTTCTGTAACTCTCTAAGACAGGCCAGTAAGCCAGAACAAGTGGAATAGAGAAATTGAGGCAGATAGCTAAACAGTGGTTGAGTTGAGCACTGACCCATGAACCAGGAGGTCACGGTTCGATTCCCTGTCAGGGCCATGCCTGGGTTTTGGGCTTAGTCCCTGTAGGAGGCGTGCAGGAGGCAGCCAATCAATGATTCTCTCTCATCATTGATGTTTCTATCTCTCTCTTCCTATCTGAAATCAACAATTTTTTTTTTCTTTTTAAGAAAGAAACAGTAGTTTGGAGCCATCTAGTAAATCCTTCCTTTCCTAAACCAGGGACACTTGAGAGTAAATGGTTTGCACTTCTCCCCAACTAGAGGGTAAATAGTTTAAATCACCGTTCTCAGGGAGACAGCAGAAATCCAGTTAGTGCCATTTGCCAACCACACCCAAGATGAAGTTAAGAGAATAAACCTTATTCTGGTACATCAGCATAAAGCCGATGAATATTCTATTGAGATCCTCCCCCAAAACTTTCCCTAAATGCCCAGCCTTTAAAACCCCTCAAAGCGAAGGTTGTTGGCATAATAACAATGCTACATCTAATAAACATGTCTTTGTGCTCATGTACCTATGCCTTCAGCTTGGGTAAAAATCTGGAAATTACTCATTTGAAGGATATGCATACTTAAAATTACAACGGGCACTGCCAAACTCTTTCTCCCAGGAGCACACCCCAGCCTCTCCCCTCCCCTCCCACCTTTTCCCACAGGCATGCATTTCCTAAATGCTTAGGGACCCCACAGGCTTACAACCAGGGCAGCAGCAGGCAGTGACAGTTCACCCCAGGCAAACCTCCTGAACCTGCCCCCAAAACCCCCTTTTCTCTGACTTCTTACTGAGCCAAAGCAGCCCAGCCTAGGCTCATTTCCCCAGGCCTTCCTTGTTTCACCATCCCCAGCTTTAATACCCATCTTCTAAAACTCATCTGAATTTGTGCTATGAAATTTCTCCTGAACAAAGTCAAGAACCCACACACCACCGGCCGGCCCTAGGCAGACCCACTCAGGGCCAGGTCCCCTTTCTGGTAATATAACCATCATCCAACAGCCAGGAAGACGTTCTGAATTAAATCCTCGTGAACAACT
The DNA here is from genome assembly GCF_964212035.1 of Myotis nattereri. Lineage (NCBI taxonomy): Eukaryota > Metazoa > Chordata > Mammalia > Chiroptera > Vespertilionidae > Myotis > Myotis nattereri. The sequence goes on from NC_138079.1 coordinate 65,926,217, forward strand.
GGCATCAGACACCAAAAGCTTGGTTACTTTTATTACTCATAATCCATCAAGCTCATGAATGAACACCCTTACTTATTTTATAATTGCTCATCCAACTCCTGAAACTTAGTCACCTTTTTACACTGTATATATTTCTTCTCTTTAACCATTCGCTTTCTTAAAAGGCAATAATATCTGTCACTTCAATAGACCAGCCAGTTGCCTCCTAACACATTCACTGGTTTATTTAGTCCTTAACAGCACAAATGAAAAGTACTCTTTTTTTAAAAAAAAAAAAATTTTTATTGATTTTAGAGAGGAAGGGAGGAGAGAGAGAGAGAAACATCAATGATAAGAGAATCATTAATCGGCTGCCTCCTGCACACCCCCTACTGGGGACAGAGCCTGCAACCTGGGCACGTGCCCTTGACCTGTATCGAACCAGGGACCCTTCAGTCCGCAGGTTGATGCTCTATCCACTGAGCCAAACAAGCTAGGGCTGAAAAGTACTCGATATGGTTGCAAAAGTGGAAACCAGGTAAGCATCTGTAAAGAGGAGGGCTATCATATGAGTTGTGAATCCTGCAACTCTACAGACTTTTGGGGAGAAATGCAAAGAAATTAGCCAGGGAAAACATGTTTGAGGTTTTCAAAGTCATTTTCATTTACAAGGACCCTAACTACCTAAAACCACACAGGAAAGGCCAGAGATAGAGTGAAAGTTATAACCAGAAACATTTAATACGAAGTCATTGTACTCACTGTCTGATGGCTTCTGTCACAGTAACGCAGCCCAAAATAATCAATCTCCACGAGGTTTATGTGACGGAATACGTGGTCAAGGACAACGGAACCTCTCGTTGACTTCTGCAAAAATAATTCACAGTTTTATTTTTATATTTAACAAGGTGTTTTGTTATTCTCAGTGGGATACAGTCAGTCCTCATCTTTTATTAGCTTTGCTCACAACAGGAACAATTTTATTAACCCACAGTTCCCTCTATAAGTTTTGCCTTAGTTACAAAGGGAAAAAAAAGGAGTTTTTAAGTCATGTGTATGACAGAAATTGCCTTGGAAAACAATCTTAAAATTGTAGTGGGTTTTAAATTAATATAAACATATTTTCTTGTGGTATTGTAAATTATCTTCAGGACAAAATTCTTTTAATAAAGAATCATTTATATAAAGAGCATCTAATAAATTCATTAAAAAACACACTTATTTTGGTTAAAATCCCACAACTCTTTCACTTTAAAAAGCAATTTTCACCTACAGTGTTACTCTCACAACTAATACAGAAGATATATATGCTAGTAAAATTTAAATAACAATAGCCAAAGCTTTTATTTTCAACCCTCAACTAATAAACCCATAGATTAAAGACATCAAAGTTAATGTTCTGAAAGGCCCTACTGAAAATATCTTACGGTATCTCTTTCATAAAAGCAAAAACAAAGGAAACATTCCCCTTGGCTGCTTTGTAAATGCTGACACCTACCTAAAAATCTAATCTCTCTTCTCCCTCTCCCACTACATACGTATACAGATTCTTTAAACTAAGATTCTTATCACCTGATTTAATAGCGGTCGCCAACCTTTTTGACCTCATGGACCACCAGTGGTCCGAGGACCACCGGTTGGCAACCGCTGAATAGATTAAATACCAATTATTCACACATAAGAGAGAAACATTTAATCAGCAAGCACTATTCCACATACCACATTAATCTTGACAATAATCTGTTTCGATGGTACACATACAGATATATATGGTTCCTTTCTTTTGCCCCATCACTGGCAGATATAACAGGATAGTAAAAAAAAAAAAAAAAAAAAAAAAAGCCCCCCAAGAAGTCACATATTGTGTTAATGAAGTAGGGCTCTGTTCAGTTGCATTTTCCGTCAGAGACTTCAGGTTGCATACTCACTCCGGTAGGGTGAGTACTCAATATTGCACTGCTTTTAGAAAATGAATTTCTAACGTAAGGGAAATGTTTTGATTAAATGTATAATAAAACAGGTGATAAAAGCACACACTGGGAGAAAATGATTCGTATGTCAAATCCCATAGGTATTTTGTTTTCCTCTAACTTATGTTGGATAAACTTAACTGGTCCCTTTTCAAAACCCATTAGATTTATAAACAAAAAGCACTTCCATGATGGATCTTTAGGTTGTTGGCATAATAACAATGCTACAGCTAATAAACATGTCTTTGTGCTCATGTACCTATGCCTTCAGCTAGGGTAAAAATCTGGGAATTACTCATTTGAAGGATATGCATACTTAAAATTACAATGGGCACTGTCAAAAAGACCATTACAATTCATTCAATAAGAGCGTGTTTTTCCACACCCTTGCCAACATTTGGATTGAACAAAATTTTTCCAATTTGATTGAGCAAAAAGGGAGAGGGGGTAATTGCTCTATCATATATGTGCTTACTAATCAATTGCATTTCCTAGCATTTGGATTAGGCATTCTCTAACCCAAATTTAATGAGCAAATTCTACTAAGTGCTTCTAATACAATTTTACTTAATATATTTAGCTCTTCACTCTGTCTGGAAGTTATTTTTGTACTTGTGATAAGGGCCTAAATTTGTCTCAAAATGGATAGACAACTGCACCATCTCTCACCAGGAAGGCCATCATTTCTTTGGATTTGAAACAACTTTATCATCTACTAAATGAACCCTCATTCAATTCCATGAATTATTCCTGGACCAATCCTCTAAGATTGTAATGAGTTTAGTTTAATTTGTTGATTCTTTTTTTCAAAATTATCTTTGCCAATTCTTAGGCATTTTTCTCTACTAGAGGAAGTTTAGAACCAGCTTGCCAATTTAATGAACAGTTAATTCTGTTGGGAATCTGATGAATAAAATTTAATTGACAGAACTGGGGAGGATGATATCTTATATGGTTTTCTTTTATATCCTTCAAGGAAGGTTTATGCTTTTTTTTCATGTAGGTCTTATAAAATTCTACTTGGACTCTGTGGCAGGCAGAATTTATAAAGTGGCCCCCACCAATTCCTGAGCCAGTTTCCCAGCATTTTTGAAGCAGTAAACAGAAATAGGCAGGCAATCCACCAGCCTCCTTTCCCTTGCCCTGTGAGAGCAGTGACTTTGTAGGTTTGGGACCAAGAACCAAGCCAGAGTCCCAAGTAAAAATCCTGAGTAAGAGTATAGGAAATTTAAACGGTATACTATAAATAGCATCAGGAATACAGTTTACCATAGCAATGTGAGTGCATCAAGCAGAATTCTTGGTTGCAAACAATAAAAGTTGACTCTGAATTTATTGGAAAGACACTGGGCATCTTGCAGTTCTATAAGATCACCTGGATGGTTGCTTGGGTCTTCGCCTAATCCCAGTATATCCACAGCCACTAAATTTGGAGCAATCTTTAATCCATCACTTCTTCCTTCCATTGTTCTGCCCATGTTTTGGAGTATGGTTTTCAACTTCAGTTGTTTCACATTTGCTCTTTGCCTCAAAAAATGTTTTTAATAGTTTCTGGCCAGCTGAGATCAGCCTTTCTTATTTTCCAGGCTCTGCTATGGAAAATGCACACATATCTTTCCTGTTATTTCAAAATATTTCTGGAAGGCTGGTGTATGAGGCTAGTGTTGCATCTTGATCTAATCTCCTTGGGTTCTTTCTCCAGGTCAGGCACAGACAGGGACAGACAGAGTAACTAGGATAGGTAGAGCCACTCTGACCTACTTCTCCTATCCCAAGTGGGTAAAGGAATGCTTCATAAACAAAAGGAGAATGAATTATCCTTTAACATATACTAGGGACAGATTTAAAAATTATATATATATATATATATATACACACACATATATATTTAAATCTGTCCCATTTCAGTGCTATAATTATATATAAAAATGTTATATATATTTTATATTATATATAAGTTATATGTTATATTATAATTTACATATAAATTTATAAATCAATTTATATATATACATATATGTGTGTGTATATATATATATACATATATATATATATATATATATATATACCAAGGTTGTCTTCATGAAAAATATTTTATGTTTCTATTTCCACAAAAAATGTTAGCTCTTTCATACATACAGTCTATTTTATTTGTAAAGTATAAAAAAGATATAATACTCTACTCATGAAGAACATACAGAAAAGCAAGCTTGAAAAACCAGTTTAGTAGTTTGGAAAGTATATAGAAATTGCAAAAATGTCATGCATAGGAGAAATCACCATTTTCCAAATTATCATTCCAAAAATACCAGAACATAGTCTGTCGATACTCTGCAACAGTGTTACATTTAACTAGAATCTGGGGCTGAAAATTCTTTATAAATATCACCCTTCAACATATTTGTTATCCTGTACAGAGAAACCACAAGGAAAGCATGCAGTGTTATGCAATGACTCCAGAGCTGACCTATGAGAAAACATGGTGTCTCATGATGCCCTGTACAGCTGTCTATATTACCGGTGTGTTTACACACACCTGGAACATAGCCAGGTGAACCTCAGAAATACTATGGTTCTGCACTATTTTAAGCAAACATGTATGTGACAAGCTCTTAATTCTCATCTGTCTTCCTATAATATGACAGGACTCAGAAAGCATGGATGGCAGCAGTAAATCAGCTACCAGGTGGGGGGTGCACATCACCAGCTCACATTGCTGCCAGCCTGCCCTAATTGACCCCTATTGGAATTCCCTGTTAGAATTTCTTTATCATGCTTTCTGCTGCTACACTTATGAACAATTTCATTCTTCATGGGGATTCCTCATAGAAACTACCTCTGGGCTATCTTTGGCAGTTGGAGTTGAAAGTCTTCAGGTTAAAAAGAAATCACAATTGAGTAAAAAAATTAAGAACCAATAGAGAACTGACATAAGGGCCAAAGAACAGACTAGAAACATCCTGGGTAAGTTTTGGGATTTATTACTAGAAAAGAACAAGTAAGTACCATCAAGGATATTATAAAAGGAAGAAGACTTCATTCGCTCAAATATTTATTGATTACCTGTTAATGCCAGCAAATGATTAACCTCTAGAAGATGAAAAAAGTATACTAATAAAAAGGCGAGAGGAGAGCACAGTGCTCCCAGAAGGTAATACAAAGAACATCTATGGTGGGAGCATTGATTGGCCCATCAGAACCTTAAAGGAACCCTGGGGCCAGAATGACTACAACTTCTAAGAAACTTCTAGAAAGTGAGGCAGGGAAGGAGTTGGTTTTCATCAGAAGCTTTTTTTGTACATCTGACTAGTTAGCATGCACGTTTTATTTGCGTAAAAATATTTTTAAAAAGCGAAAGTATGCCAAGTGGAAACTAGTCATTACCTTTTTTGGCTCATGGAGGTAGTTGTTTTGTGGATCAGGTTCATGCACTAAGAGGTTTGTTAAGTAAGTGAAATTTGCACAGAGACTAAATGGGATTACGGTGTTGAGCCGTCAATTTGTTGACCGTGTTTACATAGAAACAATTCACACTCTCCATTGCCCGCCCCCCCCCCCAAAAAAAAAAGTTATTCTAAGATTTTTTTAGTCTAAGTTCTTCCTAAGCCCTTTGAGCAGCAAACCTCACTATTACACACAGACCATCAAATACCACGTGGAGGCTACGTGCCCCGCCCCTTACATGCTGCCGCCCAGGCTACATTTCAAAGTCAGATGGTTACTGTCATTTCAAGTTTAAGGAAAACTTGTCTCTTAGCTTTACTTCTTTCAGTGCTTGGCAAAAGAAGGACATGAATATGATTGTAGTTAGTACTATTCCAGGTCTTTCTGACCATTTCTAGGGGAAATTCTACGCAAATGAGGAATTTCTAAGATGCTACAAGATAAAACGTAACTGTAACCAGAGCACTTAGAAACATGCCCAAGGATTCTCTGAAGGAAGAATTTTAAAACTGTCTTCAACACATAATGGACCTCCACTAATGAGACGTGAGAGTGGAGCAACAACGCAAATATCAGGAAAGGAATTCATGAGGCTGCCCTGGGTCGCGGCTTGTCTCTACTGTTCTCTTTATCTGGAATATCTTCCCTCCTCCCTGTCATCGTCAAAACCACACCTGCCCTTCAAGACCCAGTTCTGATTGTCACCTTCTCCATAAAGCCTGCCCTTATCCCCTCAACCTCACTATGACCGCTGCCTTCATTGAACCTACAAAGTGTCTCATTTTTGCTTATCTCCAAGACTTACACTAGTCTGTCTTTATTAAAGCCATTTTCTTTTTTTGGTTAATCCTCACCCAAGGATATTTTTTTCCCCCATTGATTTATAGAGAGAATGAAAGAGAGGGAGGGAGGGGTGAGAGAGAGAAACGTAGATGTGAGAGAGAGAGACATCGATTGGGTGTCCTCTGCACATGCCCTGACCAGGGCCAGGGATCAAACCTGCAACCTAGGTACATGACCTTGACCAGGAATCAAACCCTGGACCCTTTGGTACTCGGGCTGGCACTCTATCCATTGAGCCATACCGTCCAGGGCAAAGCTATTTTCTATTTCTCTTAACTTTTCAAATATTTAGACATTTTGAAAGCAAATATTGAGCTATACACCACTTCCTTTCCAGCCAGTCCAATAATTTACACACAGTAAGAACTGCCTAAAAGTTCACTGAATTAATGTGAAGGGCCAACAAAGAAGAGAGACGCAATACTGGAAACATGGTGGCCTATGAACTAAACCTCTCTTCCTGCCTCTTTATAAAGATGTCCATTTTTCTTGACCAATCAGACCTACGAAAGCAAAGAGAAAGCTGAGTAGATTCAGTTATCTTGACCTCAGTATTTATCTGATTTAAAGCTACTTAAGTTTACTTTTAATTGTTTCAGTGTCACATAATTCCAACAGACTCAGACTCTAAAGGTAGTCTAAGAACAAGTAGCTTATATTTGAAATTTATAAGATATCAAAAAATAAAGGGACCCAAGATTAAATTTTTATATGTAAATCTTATAGACATATACCGTTTTCTTTATGTAACGAAATAAATGTGACAGGAATTTGGTTTTTCATCATCAGGAAAATAAAAGAGATTAGATATGAAACAGTTAAGAAGGAAATAAAAGAAAGCAACTGACTTTTTATTTTATAACTCCATTCAGAAAAACTTCACTTAAATGTTACACTGTATTAATTTACTTTTCAAATGAGAGTAAATAAATGCCTGTGACATATTTTTGGATTGTGAATTATGTGCCACTTAAATCTCAGCCAGTAGAGATAGATTACTTTTATTACTGACATACTAGCAACATTCTGGAAAGAACAGAAATGCAAGAGGCTTATAATCTTAGAGAAAGACTCCCAAGTAGGACAAGCTTATTAGAAAATACCATCAATGAGACTTTCAACTAGAACAAAGAATTCTTCTTCAAATGAGTAATGACACCTTTGCTGATTAACACGACACTACAAACCAGAAAGGCAGGTTTTTACCAGCTGCACAGAATAACTATTACATTCAAGACAAACACCTTCACAAAGTTAACTTCCTCACAGAGGAGGAATAAACCCTTCAAAAAAGTATTAAATGTTATGCCTTTAAAATTCACCATATTTTTATTTAGCAGTTTAACCTATTAGATTCCAAGTTCTCTGGGAAAACATAAATCACATGAATTTCTTTTAGCTCAGGCCCGTCAGGATAAGGTAAAGTAGAGGCGTGGAGACATTTCTCAGGCACCAATGGTAATTGCTTCTCAGAACAACTATTGATAACCACCATCTGATGGGTGTGTTTTTTCCCCATTACAGTTTACATTCAATATTACTCTGTATTAGTTTCAGATGTACAGCATAGTGGTGGTTAAACAAGCATGTACTTTACAGAGTGGTTTGCCCCCGATATTTCAGGTACACACATGGCCTCATACAAAGTTATTACAATATTATTGACTACATTCCCTATGCTGCAATTTACATCTCTGTGACTGTTCTGTAAGTACCAATTTGTCCTTCTTAATGCCTTCACTTTTTTCACCCAGCCCCCAAACTCCTCCCCTCTGTCAACTGTCAGTCTGTTCTCTGTATTTGAGTCTGTTTGTATTTTGTTTGTTCCTTTATTTTGTTCTTTAGATTCCACATATAAGTGAAATCATATGGTGTTGTCTTTCTATGTCTGACTTATTTCACTGAGCATAAGTCACTGAGCAAAGGTTCATTTGTGCTGTCGCAAAAGGTAAGATTTCATTCTTTTTTACAGCTGAGTAGTATTCCATTGCATATGTGTACCACAGCTTTTTTATCCACTCATCTTTTCATGGGAACTTGAGTTGCTTCCATATCCTGGCTATCTTACCTAACAATAGACAAATATGTAAATTAACCATCCCTCCACTACGCCCACCAGCCAATCAGGAGAGTATACAAATTAACCCAACAAAGATGGCAGTTAATTTGCATACGTAGGGCGAAGCGAAGACTGAAGGCTCCGTCCAGGGCCACAAAGACTGAAGGCTCTGTCCAGGGCCACAAAGACTGAAGGCTCCGTCCAGGGCCAGGAAGACTGAAGGCTCCGGCCTGAGCAAAGGCCTGGGTCCCCGGTGCCGGAGAAAAACCGGTGCCAGCAGCCAGGGGAAGGGAAGGCCTATTGCACGAATTTCTTCGTTCAACGGGCCTCAAGTTGTTAATACTGCTGCAATGAACATGGGGTGTGTATATTCTTGAATTAGTGTTTCGGGTTTCTTCGGTTATATTCCCAGGAGCAAAATCACTGGGTCATAAGACTGTTCCATTTTTAACTGTTTGCAGTCACACCATACTGCTTTTCACAGTGGCTGTACCAATCTGCATCCCCATCAACAGAGGACAAGGATTCCCTTTTCTCCAAATCCTCACCAACACTTGTTGTTTGTTGATTTATTGATGAGAGCCATTCTGACAGGTGTGAGGTGGTACCTCATTGTGCTTTTAATTAGCAATTCTCTGATAATTACTGATGTTGAGCAACTTTTCATATGTCTATTGGCCATTGGTATGTCCTCTTTGGAGAAGTGTCTATTCCAGTGATGGCAAACCTTTTGAGCTGGGCATGTCAGCATTTTGAAAAACCCTAACTTAACTCTGGTGCCGTGTCACATATAGAAATTTTTTGATATTTGCAACCATAGTAAAACAAAGACTAATATTTTTGATATTTATTTTATATATTTAAATGCCATTTAACAAAGAAAAATCAACCAAAAAAATGAGTTCGCATGTCACCTCTGACATGCGTGTCATAGGTTCGCCATCACTGGTCTATTCAAATCTGCCCACTTTTCAACTGGGTTGTTTGTTGTTCTGGTGTTATCTGAGTTCTTCACAAATTTGGGGTATTGACCCTTTATCAGATGTATCATTGGTGAATACTTATAGCATCTGATGGTTTTTGATTAAGAGTTACCTTCACTGCTAGGTGAGCAGTTTTTAAAGAAAGCTCTCAAGCCCTAGCTGGTTTGGCTCGGTGGATAGAGTGTCGGCCTGTGGACTGAAGGGTACCGGGTTCAATTCTGGTCAAGGGCACATACCTGGCTTGTGGGCTCGATCCCCAATATGGAGCATGAAGGAGGCAGCCGTTCAATGATGCTCTCTCATCATTGATGTTTCTACCTCTCTCTCCCTTTCTCTCTGAAATCAATATATTTTAAAAAGCCCTCAGTCATAAAAAGAGTAAAATGTGTTTATTTTTCAAGGTGCTGCTTATATTTCTCATATTCAAAAGTTTGATCACACTAATGAACTTTTCTCAGACTTTATCTAATGTTTTTGCTATCTATTGCTATGTAACAAATCACCTCAAAACTTAGTGGCTTAAAGCAACAACCACAATTTGCTCATGACTGCAATATGGGCAGGGCTTGGAAGAAATGACTAAGTATCTGCTCTATTTGATGTTGGCTAGAGAGGTTCAGAGGGGCTCGAGCACCCACGATGGCTTCATTCACATACTGACATCTCACATGAAGTGAGTGGACATTTTCATAACCACAACCTTTCTTTAAATTTTTAAAGTAAAAATACAAGTGTTTACGCATCCTGAAAAATGAAATATTGAGAATTTATTAATAATCTTGCTTTATTCAGGACATTTAAATGCTTCTATCTTTAAAGCTCATGACCCTTATAGAGCAGGAGAACATGTGTTGGTAAAACTATCTACTCTAAATGTATTATGTTTAATAAATTCAGGGGGAAAACAATAAACATTCTATTTTATATGGAAGATTTAAGGCAAAGTTTTAAAAATCCATTCATCTTCTACTCATAATTTTTTTCAAAGTGTGGTATAGCACTGATGGCTGCAAACTTTTTGACTCTCTTCCCATCAAGAGGTCTAATTCCCTTCTCCTTAAGTCTGGGCTGGCCTATGACTGCTTTCTCTGACAGAAGTGTTGCTAAGCCAGGTCCAGAATAGCTTTTAAAACTGCTTTGTCGTTAGTGTCTTGGAATCCTGAGCCGTCATGAAAGAAGTCTAACCACCCGGCTACAGAGACCATGTGGGGAGACCCTGAGACTCCATAAGAAGAAGTGGGGCTCAGCTAGCCCAATCTTTCAGACACCTGTCAAGATGCCAGGCTTGGGAATGAAGACATCCTAGGCCCTCCAGATGAGCCCAACTGCCTGAACCACACCAACAAGTCCGCAGTCAATGCCACATGGAGAAATATTGCCCAGCGAAGCCTTCTCACTATCCAGATCTAAAACCATGAAACATAATAAAATGAATGTTTCAAGCCACTAAAATTTTGGGTAGTTTTTTAAATACAACTACATGACCTTAGATAATAAGATTAATGGTAACACCCAACTGTTCTTAGTCTAGAAATGCAGAGCCCCATGAAGAAGAGACAAAGCATGTACCAAGACACTATTGCTTCTTCTGTCTTCTGTTACAATTAGATATCTAAAACACATTCGTTAGGAAATTCAAAAAGTTCCAGTGAAAACCTATTTCATACCCACCTTTCATCTCCCTGCACAGTGGCCCTCGCTTCCACCCTGGCCTCTGGCATACCTGGAGGCTAATCCTTGGGTACCTTGGCACCAGCTTGTTATCTGGAGCTCCTGAGTCTCCATTGTTAACATGATAAATATTTGGTTTCCTTAAGTAGAAAGTCCCCTTTAATGCAAGTGCGTCTTTTCCCGGGTGGTGGTACTAGTGGGTAAGACATGACACGTGTTCCCAGGCTCCTGTGTTGTTTCATCATATTATCATGATCAAGCCCATATTTTACTACAATTTTTTTTCAGGATTGGGAAGAGGAATTTTTTAATCTTGTACAACAGCTCCTTCAAGCTTGAAGGGATGCCTATTGATCAAACCCAGAACAATCTGAGTATCAAAACAAATGAAAATATCAGATTACAATTCCCTGAGAGGAATCCTTGAGTCCATTTGAATATAAACTGTACTGGTAAGTAAAGTGCTCTTGAGGACCAAACAGTCTCCCAGTAACTCAGTTGATGGATGGGTCCCTGGTTTGATGGCACATACTCATCCACTATAACACACACGTTTTATCCTTGGTGATTTCCCACTGCCCAAGAGTCCACTTAGCCTGCCTGAGGAAGAGACACCCATTAAAAGTCATAGAGCCCGACTGGCATGGCTTAGTGGTTGAGCGTCAACCTATGAACCAGGAGGTCTGGGTTCAATTCCCAGTCAGGGCACCTGCCCAGGTTGTGGGTTGCAGACTAGATGCTCAGTGTGAGGCATGCAGGAGGCAGCCAATCAGTGATTCTCCCTCATCACTGATGTTTCTATCTCTCTCTCCCCCTTCCTTCCTCTCTGAAATCAATAAAAAAATATATATTTTTAAAACTCATAAAAAAAATAAAACCCATGTATGTAAGAGCTCTTGAATAAGGGAGACCAAGATTAATAACTGAACAAAAAGTCTAAGAAGCCCTGGCTGGTTTGGCTCACTGGATAGAGCGTCGCCCTGTGGACTGAAGGGTCCCAGGTTTGATACTGATCAAGGGCATGTACCTTGGTTGCAGGCACATCCCCAGTAGGAGGTGTGCAGGAGGCAGCTGATTGATGCTTCTCTCTCATCAATGTCTCCAACTCTCTATCCTTCTCCCTCTCTGTACAAAATCAATAAAATATATATTTTTTAAAAAGTCTAAGAAAAAGACAAAAGAAAATAAGGGCAGAAAGGTAACAGGGACTTTCAAGGAGATACTATTAGAACACACAAAAAAAGCTTTCCAAAACCAAACTGCATGATTTCTGAAATTAAAATTAAAATAGACAAAGTGGAAAAGGGCATTGTCACTACTAAAAACCCATTCTATGTACTGACAGGTCAAAGAAACATCCCAAGTACAAATATTAGAGACATGGAAGACAGAATGAGGTGACAAAACATGCAGAAAACAGGTTTTCCTGAAAGAGAAACACTAACGAATGGAGAAAAAATAATTAGAAGGGAAAGAGGAGACAAACAAAAGAAAACCTCTCTGAGCTGAAAGAAGGGATAATTCTCTAGACTGAAAGTGCCCACAGCAAGCTGAGGCAGCATTAACTAAGATAAAAAAAGACACATGCCTGGGCTTGTAAAATATTTAAGCTGGGACGGGAAATCACCTGCAACCACACATCTTAATATTGCATTAACATGACTTTACTATTCAACTGTCCGCATTAATATGACTTTACTATTTCAGGAAGCTTTTATCCAGCAAGATGAAGTCACAGATAATTTTATTGTTGGTTTCAGGAACTTTCCAAAAACCCATTTATCTGAACAATGGACAGCTAGGCTAATCCTTATTAAATTCCCCTTACTCAGCCCACCAGTCTTAAATTATTTCATCAAAAACCTTCTCTAATTCCATGTCCTTGCACTGAACAACCTGTCTCATACCAGACCCTAATAAACCTCATAAATTCCCCATCTCTGTCCTCCCTCCTCTGCAACGCTCTGCCAATGTCATGGTCTTCCTTATTGCAGGAGGCAATAAACTTGACTTTGCTTCGTCTACAGGTTATTCTGCAGTCAGCAGTCAGAGACTCTAAAGATTAAGAGGAAATCATATAGGTATTCAAACAAATAGAACAGAGGACTTACAGAGGAAAAAGAATCAGCTAAGCATCAGATTTCTCAACTGCAACACTGGAAAACAGAACAAATGTTCAACAATGACAACCAAGAGAAGAAGCCCAACCAAGATTCCTTCACGTGTCAGGGAAGACCAAAAAACCCCAAAACAACCTTTTAGAACTTTCAAGGACTAAGAAACTGTTCAACCAATAAACCCAATCGGAGGACATCTTGAAAGATGCACTCTAGACAGAAATCTCAAGATATGGAAGACAAAGAAGAGAGAAAAAGGAGGCCCAATGTAACAGGATGAAGATAATATGACCAGGAACTTCTAATTTATAGTTTAAATATTTATTAACAGACATATAATGCCAAAAAACACACCCCATAATAAACAAGAACAAGAAATTCTTACCTCTGTAGATAAAGCCTAAGATGGGGGAATATTTATTACTTAACTTTTATGTGTTAATTCAGAATTTTTATTTATATCTGCTCTGACGGTATCCAGTGGGAAAGTAACGTTTAATAGAACAGAAAAGGAAAGAACGCCCATATTTTGAGATGGGTAGAAAACTGATGAGAAATCTGACCATGTAGCAAAAGAAGGGAAAAGAGTGAATGTTAACAAGAAAGTACAATAAATGATAGGTTTAAAAAATAGATGTGTGAACGAAAATAGGAGTTCTGTGGAAAGTAACCTCCAAGTAATACGATCATAAATTCCTAACTAGACAGCTTAAGGTGGGCAGTCCTGCCTCAGGCATATAGATCTTTAGTAAAAGGTTTAATTTTGCTGTAAGCAGCCCTGTCCGTTGTTTCTGTGCACTTAGGCTAACACACCTTTGAAATAAGCCTTAACCACCCTCAAGAGAGCACAAGATCTTGTTAACTGGCCTGTAATCCAATCCTCACCTTGCTTTCTCCATGTAATCTTCCTTACATCCCCTCTTTAATTTCAAATGCATAAAAGAAGCTGGAGAACTGTTATTTTCCAGAGCATCTGAGATCTTGCTCCCCAGCATATGTCATCAGTTAGGCTTAACTAAACTCTTATAAAAATTCTCTACAGGTCTGGACATTCTTAGATCGACAGATGGAAAGAATAAAAACAAACACAGCTTTTATGATGATAAATGTGAGTGGTAAAAGAGCTCAACAATCTTTCTGAAAAGTAATCAGAGAGTAGCTATCACAGATACCCTTAGAACTCGCTATCTCACTTCAGGGAATCTATTTTATGGAAATAAAATCACCCACTATACAGCCAAGGATGTTTATTGAAGCATTATTTGAGGCTGGCAAAATAAAATCCCCCAGTTCACATGGCCATCAATAGAAGATTTTTTGAATAAATGATAGCCATCCTAACTTAGAAATTAGAACTGGATAAATGTGCACTGAGTTGAAGTGATGCCCAAAAGCAGAATCGTGTTTTAAATGGGTGTTGAGGAATTACAGCATGTTTCACTTTTGCAATTCAAATTTTATAATTTCAAAAACATCCAGAAAAAGAAAAGGAAGGAAGGAAAGAGAAGGTGGTGGGGAGGTCATTCCATGCCAGGAGAACCTCAGAGATCACTGTCCAGAGGCAGCTAAGGGTGAGTCAGGGACCTGGGCTTCATCCAGCTCTGCTCCTGACTCACTCCGCAACCTCAGGTGAGCTGCCTAAGCACTCAGGGCCCCAGTTTCTTCATTTGTGAAATGAGATAACAACTAAATAAAGGTCCTCTCCAGTTCTGGCAATCAATGAAAAAAACAAAGCCGTAGACTGAATCCTTTGGAAACCTCCACTAACTGCCTTTCTCAGTGAAAACCAACTTACCCAGGAACTGGTTGAGTGCCCACAACCCACTTCTTCCTTCCTTCTTTCTTCCCTCCTTCCCTTCCTTCCTCCCTGAAGGCATGCCCAATCCCACACCCAGAAGGAAATCCACCTGAAGGCCATCAATACACCTGCCAGACCCACACACAGCCACAGCGCAAACTGTTCACTGGAGCCCCTTTGACAAACAAGGCTCTTCCAGTTTCATAGGAAAGGCAATAAACCCCAACCCAGGGTATTACTGGTTAAGCAGTAATTGAAAATAATTTTAAGCAGAAAATATTTCTTTGCATCTCAACTTTATGGGATGACATAAAAAGGGAGAACTACTATTAGAACCCAGGTTTTACAGGCTCTCTGAGCTCATCATGCTTCTGAAGACAGTCTTGTTCCAGAGCCTTGCTATTTCATATTTCTGCTCCTTCAGCACTTCCACAGAGGATGTGATGTGCAGGTGTTTATTGCGCAAAAGATGGTTGGTGTTCTCAACTCACTCACTCTCCTTTGCTTAGACTTCTACTTACTTTATTCCGTTCCCTTCTCCACTTTTAAGAATCAACCAAATGATTATTACACACCTACACCATGTCAGTTCTACATTCAACCAAAAATCTTCAGAGGCAACAGAGGACCAACAGTCGCTAAAAAATCAATTACTTATTCGTTCTACAAACATGCACAGAGCACGTACCATACAATACTAGAGACTTTCAATACTTCATTTAAACCTCATAACAATTGTGCCTGAAAAGCAAGAGCAGCCTCAATTTTACAAATGGGGTAGTTAAGGTTTGGGGAGGTCAGCTGAGTGACTTGTCCAAGCCATGGAACTAGGAAGTGCTGAAGCCCAGATGTGCGCCCTGGGCTCCTACACTCAGTGTCCTTTCTGAACATGATGCTAAGATTCGGAAGAGCAGAGAATTCCTGACTAGAATAATTAGAAAAGCCTTCCTTAAAAAAAAGAAATTCATGCCCAGGCCAGTGTGGCTCAGTTGGTTGGGCATTGTCCAGTACACCAATAGGTCACAGGTTTGATTCCCAGGTTGTGAGCTCCATCCCCAAGGAGGGGGCACGCAGGAAGCAGCTGATGGTGTTTCTCTCTCATCTATATTTCTCTCTCTCCTTCTCCCTTCCTCTCTCTCTAAAGTCAATAAAAACATATTTTTTAAAAAGAAATTCATGATATTAAGTAGTCAACACAGCTTTTATAAAGGAGTCCTCCATGTTTAAATTCAATTATTCTAAGAAATAAATACCTTCTAAAGCTACTTTTAAGGATATATCAAAACATGTACCTATTCAATAAGCCTTTTTTTCCTGTTGTAATAGAAATTGCAGACTATAAACTTTAGCTATAGAATCTCCTTAAATATAGCAAATGATCAATGACTGCTCTTGAATCACAGAAAGAAAGACAAGAAAGGAAAAGATGGTAGGCAAGCATTGAATTCATAATGGGTTTGGTTGTCAAGTCAATCCACTCTTTTTTTTCCTTCTTTTTCTTTTATGAGTTTATTTGAGCCAGGGAGCAAGATCTCAAATGCTCCCCAGTCAATCTATTCTTCATGTGCACTGCAGTCCTACAAATTTTCATTACATGCTGTCTCCATCAATTTATTTTGTTCTGGTTCATATCTTTATTTTATATCTCTCTAACATTTGGGCAAGTTATAGTCCTTTGAAAGATGTTGTAAAATATTGGGAGATAGAGAGGATAGAGAGAGTCTATCAATCAAAATAATCTTAGTTGAATATAACTTTCCCAACGAAATAACCTTGTGAATACAGAGTTGTAGTCCTGAGCAGAAAAGGGTTGTATATCTGATAACCATTAAAAAATAGTTATCTGAATTAATGTTTTTTTAAAAAAAGTGAAATGACTTTGGGTATTGTTTTGTAAGTAATGAAATAGATCTAACCTAAGAACTTTGCCCCAGAGTTTATTTACAACCAGAGTGAGACTAGAATCCAGTTGTCTTAACTGCTCCATGTTTATCTTGCTCACTGATTTAAAATGTCATTTAGGCCCAGCCAGTGTGGCTCAGTGGTTGAGCGCTGACCTATGAACCAGGAGGTTATGGTTCAATTCCCGGTCAGGACACATGCCGGGGTTGCTGGCTGGATCCCCAGTGTGGGGTGTGCAGGAGGCAGCCAATTCATGATTCTCATCATTGATGTTTCTACCTCTCTCTCCCTCTCCCTTCCTCTCTGAAATCAATAAAAAATTAAAATGTTATTCAGGTTAATACCTTATAAGCAACAATCTTCCCTTTAAAAGTTGCAGCAAAATCAAACTTTAATCATTCAAATTACCACTGACTTACTTTTTTCTGAAATTTTTATACATATTCATTAATCCTCAAGTAGTAAAGTACCAAATAAAACTTCTTAATTCCTTGGATTTTTTTATGTATGTGAAATAGTTAATATATTAGAAGAAAACACAAAGGTACTATAAGAATTTATCATTTAAAATCTATACAAAGAATAATTTTTAGAATGTGAATCACCAACTCCTAAATTACAGGTTTTGAAGACAGAATTTTCCCTGGCATTTATTAACAGCAAATTTCACCTGGTTTCTTTAGTGCTTTAGGGAGTTTAACCAACATGCACATTAAATGTCAACAAGGGGCAAGAGGTAAAGTCTTTGTTTCAAAGCAACTTGAACAGTATGCGTTTTAACCAGCTCTTGCCCTTGGAGAGCTGTGCGGTCCACTACAGTCATCACTAGCCACGTGTGGCTACTGAGTCCCTGAAATCTAGTTAGTCCAAAGTAAGACATGCTGTAAATGTAAAATACACACAGAATTTTTTAAAAAATTAATTTTATATTGACTACTTGTTGAAATAATATTTTCTACATATTGGATTAAATAAAATGTTATCCAAAAAAATTTTTTTTACTTTTTTAATGTGGCTACTAGAAAATTAAAAATTACCTATGTGGCTCAGTTGGTTAGAGCATTGTCCCAATATGCCAAGGTTGTGGGTTCAATCCCTAGTCAGGGCACATACAAGAAGCAACCAATGAATGCATAGATAAGTGGAACAACAAATCAATGTTTCTCTCACACTCACTCTTGTTCTCTCTCTCAAAAAAATCAGTATTTTAAAAAAATGTTTAATTACCTATGTGGTTCACATTATGCTTTTACTGTCAGCATTATACTAAAGCTTTTCTTGCTAAATGAACATACTGCTGATAGCTGGATGCATTGGCTGGAGAAAGGGTTCTGATAGCCCTGATTACTAATTCTTTTATGATCAAACCTCCATATCTAGTCCTGGCTCTGCTCTTAACTAGCTGTGACCTGGAACTGCCACTTAACCTCTCTGGCCCTAAATCCTCAGCTGTAAACCTAGAGAACATTTACTACCAAGGCATCATTTTAAAGAGTGAAGACACTGAGACCACATTTCCTGCCTCTGCTTCACTGGTTCACTGCTCTTTTCCATGCCCAGCTGCACCACACCCCCTTCCTGGTTTTCTCTCTTCAGTGTCCCCACAATACAACTCTAATCCCAGGGACTGTGCTAACAATCTCTTTTCAGGAAAAGGAGTGTGGATAAATCTGAGCAAACCTACCTCACTGTGGGGGAAACACATTCAGCACCCGCCCCCTCCTCAGCTGAAGATAACAGGACTTCCCACAGTAGGTGGCCCAAGGAGTTACTTGCAGTATCAAAGGGAGGCAGAGTGCTGGGCATTATCCCAGCCCAGACAAGGCTATGTGACCTGTGGCAGGTCTGCTGAATCCCATTCCAACTCCATTTCCTTATTTGCAAAATGCATTAATACCACCTGCCTAACCCACATCACAGGCTGGCTTGGAAGATCAAATAAAACATACCTAGCAGCTCCCTTTAAATGCACAAGGCACCGCGAACATGGCTAGGGCTCATTTCTAACATAAAATGATAGTCAGCGCACAATCACAGCATGTTTTGCACTAACCAGGCTCTGCAGCACTGAAAGATAACAAAAGGGCACATTTTGACAATTAGCTAAAATCATTTATTTTTTAGGGGGAAAAATAGGAGTATATGTAGACCTTATATATTTTAAGTTTATAAAAAATTAGCAAGATGCAGAGTAATAAACTATTTACATTCATTCTGCATTTACTATGCACCAGGCACTGTTCCACATTCTTAACATTATCAGGTTCAATCAGAACCGCCTCTGTTACAGATGAGGAAACTGAGGCAGAAAGTAACTAGCCCAAGGCCTTAAACATGAACCCAGCCTCATGGTTGCAACTGTGCTGTCCTGCCTCCAATGCATATAGTCTCTTGGTATAAATTAAAAAGAATATTTTTGGGTCTGTGCATCAATATATATTAACACATACGTATTTTATATAGATTTGGAAGAAATTAAGCAGTGATTAATTTCTTCAGAGAGAGCAGTTAGCAGGATGTGGTGTGGGCTCCCCAGGGTTTCAATGGGCTGGCATGACCTGCTTCCCACTGGGATGCCAAACCAAAGAAATACTGGGCATCTGGGGCCAGAGCAGGCGAGGGCCGACTGATGGGACAGGAGCCTCTGGGCCCTGCTGCTGCACCCCACAGAGTCTGATCAGAGCCACGCTGTCAGACTCCACTCTGGCACTGGGTCAGCAAGTACAGACAGTGGAGCTGGGAGGCAAGGAGTCTCTGCCCAGGAGCAAACACCCAGCAGCCCAACTAACATGGGCAATGGCAGCTGGGGAGCTGCTAACTCAGGCAGGATAGGCTGGGCACCCACTCCTGGCTGCACCATCAAAATACTGATCCCTCACCCCACCTGTGCTGCTCAGGAGATTGCCCAGGGCAGCCAGGCATCAGAATCACAGTATTTTTTATTAAGGAACAGGACTGCCACCAAGAGTCCCTGCTCCCCCCAAAAAACAACAACAACAACGAAAAAAAAAGGGTGAGCCAGGAATGGTAACTGAAGGAAGCTAAGGAATCTTGGTCAATGGGAGCAGGAAGGAAAGCAGAGGGCATTGTGACCTCCACCTCTGTTGTAGGTACAACATTAAGAAAGTCCTGCTCCCAAAGTTCCAATTCCAAAATCTTAAGAAGGAAGGGGAGAACAGTAAAACAGTCCTCTTTTTAGTTCTCCATTCCAAGCTATCTCATCAACTTTTCTATTCTTTCCCCACTCTTGCTGAGACACAGCCTTAGGCGTGATACTTCTGGTTTTTTTTAAATAATTATCTGTCTTGGGGACCACTCAGGGCCTTGACTACTCTTTCTCTTTGTCACTGTCCATTTCAGAGTGTGAAAAAGTCTCCCATGAAATAAGTGCTTATTGGGTTTTGGTTTTGTTTTTTTAAGCATATTTGGATTTTTTTAAAGAGAGGAAGGGAGAGGGATAGAGAGTTAGAAACATCGATGAGAGAGAAACATCGATCAGCTGCCTCCTACACACCTCCTACTGGGGATGTGCCCACAACCAAGGTACATGCCCTTGACCGGAATCGAACTTGGGACCTTTCAGTCTGCAGGCCGACGCTCTATCCACTGAGCCAAACCGGTTAGGGCATGCTTATTGGTTTTATTTGTAATAAAATTCTGGGCTAAATGAGACGCATGGCACTGATGCTCCTGAGTGGTACCCGACCCTCCCTGGAGTCCCTCTTTCACTCCCCAGTGTAGGCACACCTGTCATTTTCCATCCCAGTTTTTTTTTTCTTTTCCCTCTTCCTTTGTGCATTCTTTCCTTCCTAAGTCTTATATATGATTGATACCCTCAGGTTATACTTTATGCCCCACTGATGGTAACCTCTGTTATTCTGAGCACAGTAAAAACTTAGGAGTTGAAAAGATACACAGATAGGATGGAACTATGCCTTTTTAAAAACTCACCATACTTTCCTAAAAGCACGCTGTTATTTTTGTAGTTTTGCTTTTGCACTTTGTAGCTACTTAACAGATAGTCAAAGGCTTTCTTCTTGCACAGTTTTAAACGCAACACAACATAGCCATCAAGAGATTCGTGTCTCAGGTTCTTCAGAGGCTCAGATCACACAGCATGTGGTGCTGGGAGAACAGGGAGGTGGTGGGTGTTGATATTTAATCATAACTCGTGGTTTCGCTCAATACTGTAGAGTCCCCATTGCCTGTAAATGCTAAGAACACTGAAATCACTAGTAGCCACTATGCTGACCAAAAGCTTCACAAAAGTAAGGCTGTTTTATTCTCCATCAGGTTAAAATGGAAGCACCCCCTCCATTTGATTGGAATGCAGCATCTTGGTTTGGGAACAAGCCTCTGGCTAAGAAACTGCATCCCTGAGCAGGTTTCATTTCTCAGGCAAGACCCCCTAATTCCTCCTGGCCCTGCTGGCCCTCCCCTCTAGAAAATGTATTGCGAAGGGGGGAGATGCCAAGAAGGGAAAATGGCAGGAATGTGCATGTCAATGCTGCTGACCCTACCAGCCAATTAAGGAGAGGCACGGCTGGTCTCTGCAGGAAGCCACGACCAGCCTCCGATGGAGGAATAATGGTTGTGACACCAAGCCCCAGGAGATGGGGTGTTGGTGAATATTAAACAAACACACACACAGAGAGACAAAGCAGAGACAATCCGGGATGCCCTGTCTGCAGGCCCTATTCTTGGAAATGGGGGGCTTGGCCACGAAGGGAGAATGTGTCTCCCCCAAATGGCTCAACTTCCTCTGGTCCTCCTTTCTTTCCCCACACTGTCCTCCACATACACATTTGGATGCTTGTATGAGTCAGACAGTGTCTCTCTCTCTCTCTCTCTCTCTCTCTCTCTCTCGACTGCTACATACTGACAGCAGATCTGATGCCACTTTTTCCAGGACACATGTCACCAGCTCTCCTTTTGCATAAATGCCTCTTTGGCAGCCTGGCTGTCTGCCAGGGCCTCTGATTAGCCAGGAGGGATATCACATTGAATTATTCTAGGTTCACACTCGATGTTGTGACTATGAGTTTCGCCTGTAAATACACAGAAACAGCTTGCTCAGCACCCACTTCAAGTCACCTCAGAAACTGCAATGCACAATTGAGTTTAAGAAAACGAAAAGTAAAAGATGAGGGCTATGGGTGTCTCACAGACACCCCACTGGGCAAAGTTAAACATCGGTCTTTGTTAGAGAAAAGGATAGCAAAAAAACATTTGTAACAAACAACTTTAGGAAACATATTACCAAGAATGGGATCAATCTCCCCCTGAAGATCATTTTTAACTCCATTAAGTTAATGTAGCA
Source organism: Myotis nattereri (assembly GCF_964212035.1). Lineage (NCBI taxonomy): Eukaryota > Metazoa > Chordata > Mammalia > Chiroptera > Vespertilionidae > Myotis > Myotis nattereri. Next base: position 65,948,303 of record NC_138079.1, read on the forward strand.
CAAGAATGAGCACTCTGTCAGAGCACAGAAGCTAGGCTGCCTTGCATTGATTTGAGCACAAGGAGCCCAGAGCACAGGAGGCCTCATTAGGACTTGGCCAAAGCTCTGCACAGTGTAAATGAGGGCAGGGCAGAAAGCCTCATCAATGAAAGGCAAAAATCCAAAGGCACCCCCACTAGAGTCTGGACTACCTAAGCTCCAAACTCAGTGTTAAGGACCCTCCTTTTTGAGCAGTCAGAAATCTTCTCAGCCTTAGATGAGGAAGAATTAATCTATTGTCTTTGAACAGGAAAATAGATTTATAGGCTGAAAATATCACATATTGTTTTATATATATATATATTTAAATCTTATATTATTTCTTGCTGGGTCAATACAGTCAAAACAAGGTTTTAAAAATGAGGTATATGATAAAATCACTCAAATAGGAGTGGATGCTTCTATATTCAACTCCACGAGAACCCAGCCAGGCCCACAAATTGGCATTTTCCAGATGGTTTGTTTTACCCAACTGGCCAGACATTGTGACAACTGGGACAAGATTTCTGAACACAAATCTGTCCATGGCTCTCCATCTCCACCACCTCCACCCAGTCCGAGCCATCCTACTGCAACTGCCTCCTAATTGGACATAATAGTCAGGGTGAGTATTTTAAGATGTAAACTTGACTTTGACACCTTGTTGTTTAAAGTTCTTCAATGGAGTCCCCCTAGATCATACAGACAACAACCAAATTTCCTTCACTTTGACCTCAAGCCCTCCTTCCATAATCTTGGCCTGATCAGTCACACCTGGTGTTTCTCTCCCTTCACCCTTAGAGTCGAACCACACTGGACTTCTTTCCACTGATCCTTTATCTAGAAACAACACTCTCCCCCACTCCTTTTTAATCTATCAGGAACCACCCTTCCGTGTCCTCAAATTTGCATTTCCTGATTCCCTACATTCCAGGGAAGGAGAGGCTCCCTGAAGGAAATGAATCTTACTGAATGAGGAGGATTTGGATGATGGAAAGAAAAGGGAAGGCCCTTCTGGGTAAGAGGAAAACATGAAGGAAGACACAGTAGGTGACTAGAGAGCAGACAAACACTGGTGGTTCAAAGAGCTATGGAAAATCCAGAGGCCACAAGTTTTAAGTCAATTTTAAGACTAAAAATGGATGGGAGTGGTGTAGTGGAAATCTTTGCATAATACTAGCATAATGAGAGTTTTGATTAGAATTTTCTCAACAATAGTAATATAATAAGAAGATAAGTAACCAAACCCAAACCAAAGGGCGTTTGTCAATTATCTAGGGAACTGAGATCATATCACCTGTCATTTTACAAAATGCAAATCAAAAAGTGGTGTGACTCTCTTTACACTGTACATATTCCTGTGGTAGTCATTAGAGCTGCTCACCAAATATCCCCAGTGTAGGACAGACTCCCTGACCCCTGTGTAATTAAATGGGCCCTATGATTAGGGTTTACCACTGAGTTGGTCCAGAATTCAAGACCAGAACCTCTAGGCAGGGTGGGGGAGGCAACAGTACATACTGTAAAGGAGATGACTGAAAGGTCTACAGGTTGTGTTACTGAAGCACCAAGTGTAACCTCTTATTAATGAAGGCCAGGAAGTTAGAAAGAAAAAGATTTTAGATGCAAGAATAAAGAGCAGGTGGTAGCTTTCAGAGTTGACAAATAACCTAGAGGTGGTTGGGGTCAATTGCATTGCTTTCAACTTTTACCTGATTAGGTCTACACACAAATTCTGATTTCTCTGGAGCAAAAGCATCTTTTCATTAGAGGCTTCGTTTTTAGGCTGTTCACATACCTTGCTCCTCTCTTTCTGAGCAATGAAAGACAATAAATAGTACCCGTTTGTAGTTATTACATGGAGCCACTGAGAACTGAAACAACGAAGCTAGCTCTCTTAGCCTGGAAGTAATGTGCATTGTTATTATCCCTAAATGTTTGTCTTTCAAATCTGTCATGAGCAGATTTTGTGATTCAAGAACATGTGATCATCAATACTGATAATGCATGTATACTGAGATTTTTCACTCATATATAAACGAAACTTTACTAACTTTTCCTCTTTAATAACGTTCTAAGATATCTAGGTATAATTCTCTCTTAAAAATCCCTTAATCTGATCTTTACAGAGACCAAACCCATCGGTCAGCATTACCACAATTTGGGCTTAGTCTGTGTTCCTCTATCGTAACCTCCATCTGTACCACATTTTCTCAGTCAACCAATGTTTTTTTGAGGGTTTTTCTAAGAGCCAGGCATTGTGTTAGGCATTGCTGTCATATAACAGTAATGCTACTCGTAACTGCTAACATTTATTGAACACGTAAAATGCGCAGGCTGCTTTAAGTGCTTCCACGCAGTAGCTCAGTTGTCACCAGAGCCCTGCCTATGGGGCTGGTAATACTATCTCCTTTCATGGATGAGGAAACACAAGCTCAGAGAAACAAAGTCATTTACCTAAGGTCACAGCAGTAAGTGGTGGGTCCGCATGACTCCTGAGTTCATGTTCCCCATTACACTGTATACTAAGATCTCAATATCAAGAAAAGATCCTTTGCCCTCAAGAATGTTAAAATATCTAAGAACTGATAAAGGCCTGTAAACAAATAGCCCAATGAGACCCACAGGGTAGGAGAAGTACCAGGAAGAAGGTGCTGTGAGAATTGGGAGGAAAAAGTGGACTCTTCTAACTGGAGTAATGGGGGTAGGCTCCCCACAAAAGGAAGCCTGGGGCCATTCCTGGCAGTGGAGGTCAGGAGCAGGCATTCCTGGAGGGCGGAATGGCAGGACACAAGGCACAAGTGCAGGAAGGCACAGCACTTAAGAAACAAGAGAGGAGTCCACTTGGCTGAGTGTGTCCTGAATCCATCACCTCATCTCCATCCCCTCAGTCTCAGTACCTCATCCTTCCTCCCACCTACATCCCGCCTAGCACCCTCCACACAATCACCTGTCACCTTTTCTGAAACACAAGCAAACAGTGTTCCTCTCCCTAAAAGCCTGCCCATGAATAAAGTCAACACCCTTTGGCATGACGTTCAAAGCCAACTTTACCACATGGCTCATCTAACCTGTTCTACAGCCAGACCAAACCTCTTAATTTCCCCAATCAGATCGTCCTCTCTCACACCTCCAGACCCCACACAGACTACCTCCTCTCTCTGGAAAGTCCTTCCTCCCTTGTCTGCTGGTGAGCCTTTCCCTTGGCAGCGGTCCCAGAGTCCCTGCCTGCCGTCTCCCTGGATCACCCCAGCCAGCCTGGCCTCTCTGAATGAACCCAACACATGGCCATGCCAGGAGCACCGCACCTGTGTTCCTTCCACCTGAAAGGCTCTTCCACCATGAGTCCCCAGGTTGTTTCCCTACTTTCTTCTCATTCACAGGTGTCTTCTACAGTCTATGTATGAAAGAACACACATACCCCAGCCTTCCTCATTCCCTTCACATGGCTTTATTTTCTTCATAGCATGCATCACAACTTGACACACACACACACACACACACACACACACACACACACTTTTTATTGTGTATGGTAACGGCCTGCCTCATTCTCATAACAGGTCTGGCAAACTACAGTGTGTGTGCCAAATCTGCCTGCCACCTGAGCCTTGACTAAAACACCATTGTTTTACAGTGTCTATGGCAGAATCAGAGAGCAGTGACAGAGGCCTTATGACCCACAAAGCCTAAAATATTTCTTATCTGACCCTTTACAGAAAAAGATTACCTGCCCCCTGCTCTGTAATGTCAAGCAACCTCCCCATCTCCCCTGCCGTGCTCACAGTTTGCCTCCAGACCTACCAGTGCATTACCCAAAATGCAGTGGGCCCTCAGACCATTGGCTACTTGAAAGAAAGTCAGAGGCAGGGGGAAGCGTGAATGGAAGAGAGGAAATGGATGCAGGAGATCCTAGAGAGAAAAATCAACAAGCCTTGGTGACTGGGGTTAGGTGCCAGTGAAGAGAGGAGGAATCATACAGAAGCAGCACAAATGTGGCTTTGTTCCTTGGTCAAAGCCTGGGAGTCTCATCATCAAACCATAAATACAAGTTCTGCATCAGGGCTAGCTATCTCCCCACCGAGGGGTTTAAACGAAATGTGTCAGGTGCCTTGACAAGGTCAGTCAATGCATCAATGCCTGACAGCACAGCCCACAGTCATAAACTGGTTCATTATTATGGGACTAAAATATATGTTAGATATTCAAAATTATGGCAAGCACAGATAGCATGCTTAAATCTGCCATCAACAGAGTAGCAAACATATTTAAACAAATTTATAAATTAAAAAATTTAAATGCATAGCATAATTAAGCAGCAAATAGATGGAGGAGGTCCTTTAATGATTAGCAAATCTCACTCTCTGGGAGAAAACTAGGGTCCAGAATGGTTAAGCACTATGCTAAGTGGCCCAGCTGGAGGAGGAAGCTGGAACAGAACTCAGAACTCTTGACAGGGACCCAGGGCTCTCCCCACATATCTGTGCTCACAGCAACATGAGAGTGAGGAGAAAGGTCCTGCAGACTTCAAGCACTTACAGTGAAATGTTGACAGAGCCGGATTGCACAGGACTGAGGGAGCAAAGCAATAAAATAAGGAACTGCCCAATTAGGAACTCCCATCAGGATTTCTGGCCTTTATTTAACTCGCCCTCTCTGTAGCATAGTGGTTCTCAAACTTTAGGATGCATCACAACTGGTGACCTTGTTAAGTCAGATGACTCACCCCCCACCACCACCACCCTGAGTTACGGACTGTTGGCCTGGGGTAGGCCTAAGAATCTGCATTTTAACAAGTGCCCAGGTGATGTTGCTGCTGCAGGTCCGAGATCACACTTTGCGAACCACTGCTGTAGCATCTGACCATGACCTGTCCTGTGGCTTTCCTGACACCTCTCTCACAGGGCCCTTTACCTCCTTCTCTGGACACTAGTTTGAGAAGTTTGTCTATGAAGAGATGGGAAGTAAGGGTAACTGGTGCAAGTTAGAGGCAGATGCAAGAGACCTGAGCCTGTTCACATTGAAGGAAAGAGCCAGCAAAAGGGACAGGAAAAGATGGCAGACAGAAGGGGACAGGACCTATCTGGACATCAGTGATGAGCTCAGTTCTCTGGGGGTCAAACAATGAATAATGTTTTGAGTGTGCGAGGATGAGTATCTCAGAATGAAGGCTACCCACCTCAAAATTCCGATGATTATGCTGTTTTGCCAACAGGGCAGACACATGTCCAGATAGTTTAGTGCTTCCCCTAGAACTGCCTTCTGAGAATGTAGCACACTGAGGCTCTAAGTTGGGAAAACATCCAACTGGAACGGATAGAGACTATCACCTTCCTTTTATTAGTCCTCCCATAACACCAACCATGAAGGAGCACTAAATCCAGGTCATCGTGTTTCTGCCTCTGGGACAAGGTCCTGGGAAGGGGAAAAATCGGTATGATTCTCCCAAAGCTAAAGGCTGCGGCTGTGTACTCAGACAGACCCAGTTGGAAAACCAACTCTACCACTTCCGTGATGTGTAACTTTAGACAAGCCACCTCTCAAAGCTCAAAGTTTCCCATTTTTTAAACACAGCTGAGAATAAAAATTGTCTCCCAGGAGTCTGCACTGCTGGGCCGGCACATGCTATTTCATCGTCAGAGTGTCTTCCAAGCTGACTGTCACTGTTCCGACGGACCTGCTAAGGTCAGGATGTGAAGCCTGGATGTGCCTCATACTCATCACCCTCTTCCCTAGCACACAGACTAAAGCTGGCTCCAGGAACCTGGAAAAATCTAGGAGTGTTGTTACAAATTATTTTACTTACGAGTAGGATTTAGAACAAACTAAGTCCTTCGTTCTTCAGCATCTAAGTCCCTGCTAGCTGAGAAGCCTCCAGAGGCTGCCTACAGGCCTCGATGGCCAGTGCGCCCGAGCCATGGCCTCTCTTCTAGAGACCTGTTTCATCTGCCCTATCTTTCTAGCTTAAACGTTTCCTTCTAACTTCACTTTCTATTACTCCTGCTACTACTACTACTAAAAACCATAGATTTCTGAGCACTTCATGTACCAGACACTTCTAAAGTACTCTATAGGGATCAATTCATTTCATCCCCACAACTATTTGAGGCTGGAACTGTTACACCATTTTTCGGAGAAGGAAAAACTGAGACACAGAGAGTTTAAGTAACTTACTCAGGGTCACACAGCCAATAAGACATGAAGTCCAGATTCAAACACAAGCCATGGTATTCAGAGCCCATATTCCTAACAATATACCCCCTCATACCAACGCACAACCAGATTTAATGATCCCAAGTCTGTGCAAATGCCTCCTCAGCAGTGACACCGACCTCCATCCTTGGGCCCTTATTTCACAGTATGAAATAATAACCTTCATGTCCTGTTTGTAAGAATTCTTCCTCAGCTTACCACTTCCCCTCCCTCCAGAAAGCATGAGTTGACGAGGCTCTTCAGAAGCACAATCACATCCTTGTAGTTTCTCGGTGAGAAGCAAACTTATCAGTTCTTCTTTCTCCTGTGACATCAAAACAGAGCAGCAGCCTTATCAGGCACTAACAAGCAGAAAATGGAAAGACCATGACAGGGAGACGGCATTCCTGGACACACACTACACTGGGGTCCTTCAACTGTTACATGTGGTATGGGCTTTCCACGTTGCCAATAAGCACACGACCCATGTTAGACAAAGAAATCGACAACCGAATAAAATAGGCAGTACTTGTCAAACCTAAGTAGCTGCTGAGTGTGCAAAGGCTGTGATCTGGTTGGGATCTGTGAGCATCTGTCTTCGCCCTACACTACGCCTAACTGTCAAATTGCCAAGATGCAGGGTTGTCTTCTCTTTTCCTTTTTGACAGCTTTAGAAGAAAGCAAAGCATTCCTTAATGCCTGGGTTATTTTCTAGAGCTGCCATAAGCTGGGCGGCTTGAACAACAGAAGCATACAGTATTGTCTCACAGTTCTGAAGGCCAGAAGTCTGAGACCAATGGGTCAGCTGGTTGGCTCCCTCTGCAGCTGTGAGGGAGGGAGAATCGATTCCATGCCTTTCTCCATGCCTCTGCAGCCTCAGCCTCTCCTTGGTGAGTACTAGTATACAGTGTTCTCCCCTTGTCTTCACATCATCTTCCCTCTGTTCATGTTTCCCTATGTCTTGGGAGACACCTATAAATTGTTTTAAAACACTGTCCCTCCCCCTCTCTCTCTAAAATCAATAAACATAACCTTGGGCTAGGATTAAAAAATAAGAAGAAGAAAACAAGGAACGCTTTTCATTAAACACTATTTCATTAAAGAAACTGAGCAACCAAGAGAAACACTGCTCGCGATGTACAATAAGACAACTGTGCTTACTGGATACAATACATGTTTCCCAACTGGCTTACCAATTTCCTTTCCTTCCCACTCTTTGTTCCTTCCCCCTATTCTTTCTCCTTTCTCTCTTTTTATTGAATTACAGAACTACAAAATACACTTATCTTATCACGGGTCTTTTCTGATAACCTTTAAAAGCATTTACTGCCATGTGTTTATAGCAAATGTGCCCCATGCAGTGGGGTGGGTTTCAGATTCCAGGTAGTCCTGAGTGGGTGGGCTGGCAGTGGATTTTATGGGGTTGCAATAGCACCAGGCACATTTTCCAGATCAGCCAGGCCAATTCCCCATGGAAATTTAATCCAGTACAAGTGAAAGGAACTAGAGCTGGGCTGCCTACTGTTCCTTGGTGTGTGGAGCTACAGCACAGACAGCTAGTGGGAGCAGCAGGCCCCATGACCACCTGGGCTGAAGGAGTGAGGAGGTCACGTCCGAAGGGGTGGTCCTAAAGAGAGAGCATACAAAGTAGGGAAACTGCAGTGCAGGCAGACCCTCAGGGATTTGTAGTGAGCTGCTCCACTTCACACGTATTCACTCCCAAGAGCACACTTCAGCAGTCCATTTTGTCAACACAAACAAAGCTCTCCTAACCCAGAAGAGGAAAATAATCTAGAAACTGCACAAGGCACTTTGGACAGAGCAGTTTCTACACAGGTTTCTTAGAGGATTTCTATGATGTCTAAGTGACTTTAAATAAAAGTGTCATATTCAGCATGTGGCCTGTAGGAACAGCTTCTGTTTTAAAGCAACTGACATACGAAGCACAAATGTGAATCTAGGAATAGTAGGCAGTTGACTTTACGAACAAATAAACACTTTCCATAACAGTCTTTTACATTAAGGATTCTCAAGTGCTTTCAAGCACTGATTCCATTCTCCCAAGAGTCCTGGAAAATAACTTGGTAAAATTACATCCATAATTTCAAACATGTCCAGGCTGTTAAGAGGCAGCCAACAAGAATTTCTCATTTCTTGTAAGTATAGAGACCATGTAGCATGGAAAAAATAAAATAAAAATAAAATAAGAAAAAGAATTCAGACTCTGGATCCAGATTGCCTGCCTGGACTGAACCTTAATTCTAATACTTACTAGCTATTTGACATTGGAGAAGTCGTTTGGCCAGTCTAGAAGACGGGAATTAAGAACAGCACCCACACTTTGTGATGAAACACTTAGCTATGTTGTCACTGCCATCGCCACCATCATCATCATTTCAGGAAAGGTTAGGAGCTCAGGTTCTGGAGTCAGACCTGCTGTGAACCCAGAACTGCTTTGAATTGAACCCTCACCAAATCATCTATAAAATACATAGGACATAATATCTAGCAAGAACAAATAACACAGCATCTTCAACAAATAAATAGCTAATCAGAGAGAGGGAACTTACAGTTTTGAAAACAGACATATTTACAAATAAGAGCTCTTATTTATAGTCTCATCTATTAAAAATATATAATTTTATCACACTTATGAAATAACTGGAAATGTGGATATGAAAGGTATTTGATAATATTAAAGAACAACTATTAAAATTTTGGCACAAAATATGATTATGATTTCTAATAATGAGCATTTATCTTCCAAAGCTGTGCCCTCCAATACCATAGCCACTAGCCACATATGGCTTTTTAACTTTAAATTGTTTAAAATTAATTAAAAGTAAAATTTTAGTTCCTCGATCTCACTAGCCACATTCTTTTTTTTTTTCTTTTTTTTTTTTTTATTGCTTAAAGTATTACAAAGGGTATTACATATGTGTCCATTTTATCACCCCGCCCTAGACAGTCCCCTAGCCTCCCCTATCCCCCAGTGTCTTATGTCCATTGGTTATGCTTATATGCATGCATACAAGTCCTTTAGTTGATCTCTTACTCCCCTACCTTCTGCCCCCCAACCCTCCCCGGCCTTCACGCTGCAGTTTGACAATCTGTTTGAGGCTGCTCTGCCTCTGTATCTATTATTGTTCAAAAGTTTATAATGGTCTCTATTATCCATGAATGCTCACTAGCCACATTCTAAGTGGTGAATAGCTACATGTGGCTATGGTTACAGATATCGACTCTTTCTGTCAATGCAGAAAATTCTGTTGGACAGCACCAGGCTGGAGACATACACCTAATGAAACATTTGCAGATGAAACAATATGATGACTGGGATTTGCTTCCAAATAAAATAGTAAAGGGAGAAGTGAATGAAGGTATGAATGAGGCAAAACTGGTTTATGGTTATTGCAGAAGGAATGGGACATGAGGGTTCAGTAAACTATTCTGTCTGATGGTCAGTTTTATGAGTTAGGCTATAATCTTCAGTTATTCAAGCACTAATCTGGGTGTTGCTGTGAAGGTGTTTTGTGATTTGATTAAAGTCTATAATCAGTTTACTTTAAGGAAGATGACTTATCCTAGGCAATCCAAGGAGGTCTGATTCAAGGAGTTACAGGGCCATAAGAGTGGAACTGATGTCTTCTATATGAAGAAATTCTGCCTGTGGACAGCAGTTTAGCTCACATCCAGGAGATCCCGCCAGCCCCTCCTGACAGCCCACCCTGTGGATTTCATATTGGCTTTGCCAGCTCCCACATAACTTAATTCCTTGCAATATATATATTTAATGACACTAATGAGTCTTGAGCATTTCCAAATGTCATTAAATATGCTTTAAATATAATATTATATTCATTATGCAAATGTACTACCATGTTCTCATGAAAAATTTTACCCCCAGAGACTTGTAAACAGAACCATGGCAGGGATCTCCCACACTACAGAAATGTACAATACCATCAACACTTTATCATCTTATGTTATTTTACACTCATAACCTAAAATACCCCAACATAAATTTTAGTTAAAAAAAAAAAAACAACTTGCAAATCATCATTTCCCTGTTCCATCAGTCGGCATTACGTTTGAAAGATTTTTTTTATTGATTTTTAGAGAGGGGGGGGGAGGGAGAGAAACCTTGATGTGAGAGTGAAACATCGATCAGCTGCCTCCTGCACGGCCCCTACCAGGCATTGAGCCCAAAACCCTGGCACATACCCTGACTGAGAATCTACCCGGCAACCTTTCAGTGCATGGGATGATGCCCAACTAACTGAGCCACACTAGCCAGGGTTCAACATTAAGTTTTAGCCACAGAAATCCTGAGACGTCTCAGGCCACAACTTTGAATGAAAAGCTACCTGCATATGAATTTTTAAATCCCCAGTGCTCTTTACAGCTTTCTAAACATCAAGAAGGAGGATCTGAGGGTGAGTGCCCCGTATTTGTCATTTTGACAGTTAAAGTCTGAATAGCCAACTGTATATCTGACCTAACCCCAGACCACAAAGTTGGGCATAAAACCAGTCAACCAACAGTGTCCTGAGCCACAACATGGGTAGAACCACTAAGATCTACGCACAGTTCTGTGGGGAAACACTAAGTAAACAACAAAGCAACTGAAAGCTACAAGTACCTAGTATCATCTGGCCACAAAAGGGGGCTGGCATAACCAGAAGATGGTTGGATACATACACACACACACGCGCGCGCGCGCGCACACGCACACACACACACACACACACCAGCATTTTCAAAGTATAATCCATTAAGGGGATCCATTAAGTCAAAACTGTGTTTATAATCATACTAAGACATTATCTGCCTGTTTCACTGTTGACATTTACACTGATGGTGGAAAAGCAATGGTGGACAAAGAGATGAGGAACACGCAAAAGAAGTCGGTTGAATTTTTAAAAGCTGAGGGACACCCTGGCAATTCCCCAAATAATGTGCATAATTCACATCGGCTTTTAGGATGCAGAATTTAGGCAAGTAATAACATTTTAATAACAGATTTTTCAGTACCCTACCAAACCCTTTCCAACAGGCATGACTTTCCAAGCATCTTGGAGCCATTACAAAGGGTTGCTGTGTTCATATCAAACAGGCTCTTGGCCCTTCATGCAGCTTTTAATTATTCATTCTGTAAGTGTTTTCTCTTCTTCCCCCCTTTTGCTGCCTGACCTTTGGGCATCATTTAGAACATAACTGAATACTTGTGGAAAGAGTAGTGACAGAAAGCCTTAAACTAGCAGAAATTTAGAGAAAAGACTAAGTCTAAGAAGCTGAGTACCCAAAGCCCATCGTTTCGGTCTCAAATCAGAGTGGAGCACAGTAAAGGAGTAACCTCTTCCTCCCATCACCCCAGCGCTCAGAAGAGAAAACCATCCAGCCACAGGTGCCCTAACTTGAACCCTCCAACTCCCAGCTTGCTGCCAGAGGATCTTCCCCATGCCCGATCTTCACACTTCTAACACAAGCCTGAAAGGCTCCCCACTACTTTCCACATCTGCACCAATTAGGCTGGCATTTGAGGTCCTCTATTTTACGGCTCAACTTATCCTTCCATGTTTATCTCCCAATGTGCCCGTATATCCATCAAACTGAATACTCAACCTAAGCCAACACATGTCACTCCCTCCAACTGACTGGCCCATCCTCACTCTAGTCTCTGCCTGTTAAAATCCTTATCCCTCCCTTCAAGGTCCTCTTCAAGTTATCTATCAGGTTTCATGAAACCTTTGTCCACTTATCACATTGTGCCTGTATTAGAACTAAATGGTATACATATATTATTTTCCTATTCACTTATAATTGCTGTAAAAGCCATGTCTTTCATATTTTATTTATTTCTGTTTGTATATCTGTAAGAACACAGTGCTCATAATTGCTAAATAAATTAATCATTTCAAAATATCAGTATTAATGTAACCAACTCCTAATTTATGGAAAACCATTTTGTTAGAAAATATGATTTAAATACAGTAGTTTTGAATGTTTCTTGGCTCCAGACAGAACCTAATACATCTGGGAAGTCCTGTGAGTCACTGCAGGGGAATCGGGAAGTCAGCTAGAGGAGGCAGGCCTCGGGAGGGGGGCTGAGTTCAATCTGCAAAGTGAGACAGTTTGTGATGAGTGACGTGACAGTGATACTAATGAGGCACTCAGGTGTTTGTGGAGAGAGACAATGTACCTCAACAGTGAGGCCCGAACATCTATCAGGGATTCCATCTGTCCATTCAGCAGCACATGTGCAAATGGAAAACATGTTTTAAGGGATCCCCAAACAAGTTATTTATTCCCAGTTCAGAATCACACTAGCACCTCACCCCATTCTATGATGCTCTGAAGCACAATATTCACATCAAACGCCAGGATTGACGGTGAGGATTTTTAAATGCAGGAGTTGCAAGACAAGGTCCAAATCCTCATGAATAGGTACGCTTGAGTATAATGAGAACTGTGGTGAGACAGGAGGAGCGTGCAGAGGATTCTGTGAAGTAATGAGAGCAAAGAGAACCAGAGAGAGTGGTGCCATGGACCCAACAAAGTAGAAAGTTTCAGGAAAGCAGGAGTGGTAACAACTTCAAATGACACTGCAGAGCACGAATCTGGCACTTAGAGGTCATTAATGATGAGAAGAGATAGTTTCATGAGATTGGCAGGTGTGGGAGTCAGACTGAAGAGAGATGAAGAATGTTGAAGTTTGTCAAAACAGGAAAAGGGAATGAGGACATCATCCTATGACAGCCGTGGGCAAACTACGGCCCGCGGGCCGGATCCGGCCCATTTGAAATGAATAAAACTAAAAAAAAAAAAGACTGTACCCTTTTATGTAATGATGTTTACTTTGAATTTATATTAGTTCACACAAACACTCCATCATGCTTTTGTTCCGGCCCTCCGGTCCAGTTTAAGAACCCATTGTGGCCCTCCAGTCAAAAAGTTTGCCCACCCCTGTCCTATGAGGATGCACAATCAGGGCTACAATCTCAGTAAAGTTTCTGGGGATCCAGTCTGAAACATGTTGGAATGTCCACTCCAGAGTGAAATGCAAGTTGCTGGACTCTGAACCACTTATTACTGAAAAAGAGGCACAGCACTTCATGGGCCTCTTTGCATTTTTGTTTGTTTGTTTTTTGTTAATCCTCACCCGGAGACATATTTCCATTGATTTTCAGAGAGAATAGAATGGAGGGGGAGAGAGAGAGAAACATCAATGTGAAAGAGATGCACTGATTGGTTGTCTCCCACCCCAGCCTCGAGGTACATGCCCCTGACGGGAATCAAACTTGGGCCCCTTCAGTCCATAGGCTGATGCTCTATCCCCTGAGCCAAACCGGCTAGGGTGGGCCTCTTTGCATTTTAAAGATAATACAGACCACATTTCAACATGTTCTGACTTTTTTTTTACTAGGTAACCTATAAGACCACCAGTGTTGAGAATGGTCCAGAGCAAGATATGGTTATGGAGTATGTCTGATCTGCAGCACAAACTGCTATGCTACTTGGATCTTAGGACACAGTGGATCCAATTTGTAGAATCCACTAGAATCTAGAGAATCACAGCACAAACGTCTAGGATTCTGAAACAAAGCCATTTCCTCTTTTGCAGATAACTGTGCTTTTAAGAAATAACTCCTGACTTGTAACTAGGCTTTGGCAGAGCCGGATTAAAGGATATCCAGTGACTGTGTGAACTGATCTGCCCATAATGATGTGAATGTTATCTGACCCACCAAGCCATAGGTTGGGCCTATGTAGAAGCAATCAATCATCAAAAGGTAAAGGTATACAAGAACAGGCTAAAGCAGGTCAACAAGGCACAGAAATTACACAAGCAGAGAGGCTCAAACACCTCAAACACCTGCTCCTACTTATCAGACCTATAGCTGCATGGAGAGTTCCTTGTGACCAGCTGAGTGAGAAGGAAACTTGGGCGTGGCTTAGAGATGGTGTTCATGATATCAGGCACGCAGCAAACAGCCTTACATCTCCAAAAAAGAGCATTCCTGAAATACTCTGTGAAGAGAAACTGTCCCAGCAGACACAGCTGTGACCAGTACATTTTCTTGTCCACTTTATCTACATTGAGAAATGGCTAAAATTAGGGATCTATACTGAGTCATGGGCAAAGACTAATGGTTAACCTGGATGGCCAAGAACTTGGAAAAAAAGACAATATTGGAAGAGAGAGGAAGGAGGTCTAGGGGAGAGGTATATGGATGGACCTTTCAGAAGGAGCACAATGAGTGTAAAACACACTGTGTCCCATGTGAATGTACACCAAAGGGCCTCTCAGTAATCAAGTGAACAAATTAGATGCCATCCTCTTTCACCAGCACCCCAGTGCTTCCTCAATAGACCAAGTAGAAGTGGCCACGGTGGCAGTAGAGAGGCTATGCATGGACTCAACAAGGACTTCTTACAAGGCTAACACAGCTCCTCCCAACGACGAGCACCTAACCTGCTGGCAGCAGAAACCAATCTTCAGTGCCCAAAACAGCCATTCCCCTGAAGGATCGGACGGCCACTTGGTGGCAGATGGATTACGCTGGATCCTTTCCATCAAGGAGAAGGTGTGTGTATGTATATATACCCATACACACATACATACGTGTACACCCATGAAATTTATTTTTCTTTTTCTTTTTTTTTTTTAAATATATTTTATTGATTTTTCACAGAGAGGAAGGGAGAGAGATAGAGAGTTAGAAACATCGATGAGAGAGAAACATCGATCAGCTGCCTCCTGCACATCTCCCACTGGGGATATGCCCGCAACCCAGGCACATGCCCCTGACCGGAATCGAACCTGGGACCCTTCAGTCCGCAGGCCGACGCTCTATCCACTGAGCCAAACCAGTTTCGGCTATTTTTCTTTACTTCTCCTTTTTCTAGCCTTTTCAGTAAGGACTGGTCATGGTGCTTAATTTTATCATTTAGTTTCTAGTTTACAAATATTCCTATGGAATTGTGAATAAACTGGAAGAGATAAATCACCCAGAGACAGGTATTATAACTGTCACCCAGCAATGAAATTCTTAATCTTAGATACTGAAGTAAGTACATGGATAATTAGGAGAACTAAAATCTCCTTGTAATCATGTAAGAAAAAAAATCACCCATTAGAATAGCAAAAATTTGAAAGACTGATAATACTAAGTGTTGGTAAGTATATGGAGCAACTAGAATTCTCATGTATTGCTAGCTGGAATGTAAATTGGTATATCCACTTTGGAAAACCATTTGATAGTATCTTCTAAAGCTAATCAGACACCTACCCTATGACACTAATTCTACTTCTAGCAATTTAGACATATGAGAAATGAGTGCATATTTCCACCAAAAAAAAAGTATGTGGATTCCTGTTGGTCAGCCTCACGGTCATTATCATATCTAGGAGCCATGTCCACCTTGTTTCCCTCCCTCTTCCCCCGTGTGACTGAAACTCTGTGGTTTAATCTGGATCGGCCTGTGTGGGAGGGACAGAGCTGCAGCAGCAAGAACAGCAGCCATCAAGCCTGGCTCCACAGCATCGCAGAGAAAGACAACAACCTGGTACCTATTGGCAAGCTGGCCTCAGAGCACTATGATGATGAGGAAGAGGCGGATGAAGATGACAATGAGGATAGTGAAGAGGACTCAGAGGATGATGAGGACATGCAGGACATGGACGAGATGAATGACTACAATGAGTCACCTGATGATGGAGTGGTCAATGAGGTGGACATGGAAGGTAATGAACAGGATCAGGACCAGTGGATGATCTAAGTAGACAAGGTAGAATGGCCTCAGGGAGATTCCAGGCCAACCCAACCTACCCTGTGACTGCTGCAGAACCAGCTGATCACCCCAGTGCCTGAAAGATCACCCTCAGGCACCTCTCAACTGCTGCCAGGACCTGGTCTCCTTGGCCCCTCCCAGGCCATCAACCTGCCCTTGAATCCCCAGGACCTGAGTCCACCCCACCTTTCTGGCCAGTATCTTACCCCTTGAGGTGTAGTCTCTTTCTAACTCTCTTTAATAAAGACACAGGACTGATTCCTCCCTCCCGCAAAAAATAAAAATAAAAAAAAGTACGTGTATGAGTGTTTAGAATAGCTTTATGTATAACAGCTAAATATTATCCATCAATAGCACAATAGATAAATTGTATTATAATCAGACAATGGAATACCACACAGAAACTGAAAAGAAAAAAATTTCTGCCACAGGCAATAACATGAAAAATACCAAGGTAATGCTCAGTAAAAGAAGCCAGACACAAAAGAATACACATTTTATTATTCCATTTATACAATGTCATAAATAGGCCAAATTAATGTTCAGTGCTAAAAGAAGAGTGGTTTACCTCTGAGTGGGTGAGTGGAGGGAGGAGGGGGATACTGTTTGAAAAGGGACACGGGGAGCCTCTTTGGTACTGAAAATGTTGTGTATCTTGATCTGGATGGTGTTTACACAATCGTATCTATACGTGAAAATTCATCCAGCTATGTAAGATCTGTGTACTTTCCTATATATTAGAGCTCAAAATTGTTTTTAAAAGATGTATGTGTATGCATATATTACTTAAAGAATCCAGAGAGGGACATAAGACACTGGGGGGTAGGGGAGGCCGGGGGAATGTCAAGGGGCGGCGGGGTTAGGAGACATATGTAAAACTTGAAGCAATAAAACAAAAATAAAAAAAATAAATGTATAAAGTAGAAGGATAAAAAAAAAAGAATCCAAAGAGTTTCCTTCCAGTTTTTCTAATGGGCCCAACAAAGATGGAGTGAACACCAGAGATAAGTAATTCATCATATTTTCCATTGAGTGTGTGCTTAGAGAAATTGCCATCTTTCTACACAGCCAGAAGCAGACAATTATCTACGACAGCTGATTTCAAAAGCTTTCACTTCCTTATGCTCTCTAATCTTAATATGGTTGGAATAACAAATATTGATTGAATTTTGAATTTGAAACAACTTACTTTCTGCTTCAGTTTCAGGGGTAAGCAGGAAAAAATGTCTTTGAATGCCTTAATGAGTTTATTTTAAATGTACATCGTATATCAACACCACTTGAAAGTTATCCTTACTATGATATAGCTACAATATTTTTGTAGCTTTTAAGTCTTTTATTAATCTTATTACCCAATTATTATCTTTACAGATATGAGAAGTAAACTTTCATTAGAGATTGGCCTTTTAATGAAAAATAATAACCACCCTAGTGAAGATGATATATCATAGGAAGGATAACACCATGCTTCAAATCTCAAAATATCTATTTGAACTCTATAACTACTTATTACATTTAAAAAACTTTTATCCAGACTACAGGTCCAATAGAAATCCAATACATTTGTAAAGGTAAGTATCAGAGAAAATAAGAAAATGATTCTAAAAATGTTTTAATATGTTGACATTTTTTTTCTTCTTTCTCGTGAAGCCAACCGATCGAGGAAAACTTTTAAATTCTTAGGCTTGTTGACAATACCAAGCCAAATGGGTTAGTCTACCATTAGACTAAGGATCCTGTTTCAGAATTATAAAACAAACTGACCATTAATTTTAAAAGTCAATTTACCACTAATATCAATTCCACAAAGGTTAATGTTGACACATCTAAAAATGAAACCTTTAAAAACAACTGGTAAGTCTTCAGCACTCAACTAATGTTCTCTAAAGTAATCATTAACAATAGTCTTTGCCCCGCTCTTCAATACATTACCATCCTTAAGATAACTCATCATTTTTGAAACAATAAATACAGCATAAAGGGTATCAAGTCTGAGGGCTCACTCCAAATCTCAGCTAATGGCTTATTATATTTTCTAATCGTAGATGGCTTTATCTATATCTTTGATTATTCTTATAGTCTCAAAATTTAAACAATAAGTTTCCTGGCCAAACGTAAACTGTTACATAACACAGCTGTATGCACATTCAGCAATTTCTAGTAAAAGTGCATGTCAGTATTTTCCCCTATTTCACTCAGATAATTTCTTCACCTCTGACAACATTTATGCTGTATTTGCATGTAAATTTTTGGCAGTATATTTGTCCTTTTTTGTAAGTTGTCTATAATTGTTTTTAGAAAATGAAAAGTGTGATCAGTCAGGTGCCAGCAGAAAACAGAATGATGAGGAGAACGTAATCAAGGAGATGTCCGCCAAGGTGTGGGCAGAGGAACCAACCCAACATAGTGCAGTTCCTTGGCAGTGGCAACCATGAGGAGCTATTCCACACCAGGTTTGAAAGAGTGAGGCGAGGAAGGCATTGCTGGAACCCAGAGGGAACCAGTGAACGGGGAAGGGCCACCTGACAGGAGGATGAAGGAACAGACATTCCTACCTCACTCTCTTCCTGCCCTCTGACCTCCTGCTACAGCCTTCCACGGGCCAAAACCAAAGAGACCAGAAGGCAAAGAAGTTGATGTCACCCACAAGGGTCAATGTCCCAGGGCACAGAGCAGAATGGATCAGGATGGAAAATGGTTTGTACAGGCAAATGGCAGACAAGCCGTTCAGGAAGAAAGGCAAGCCAAGCTCACGTACTTCATGTAGCTACTTGCATTCTGCTATTTGTTCTTGTGTCTTATTTTGTACTGTAAGCTCTTTGAAGGCAGGGATTTACAGAAACAATCTTAGATCCCACACAAACCTCGCAGTAGGCACTTAAGGTATATACCTGAACAAGGGACAAAACAGGCCATCTGCATACAGGTCACAGCATGACGCTGATGCAGGGAAAGCTCACACAGGCACATCTTTGCACCTGATCCTGAAGAGCCCTCAGAAACAGACACCAATGAGGCTAATCTTTCCACATTAAAGAGAGGGCCAAAAGAGGCCGAGGTCCCAAGACTTCTATCAACAGCCAGACTGATCACTTAGCTCTGCCTGACACCCTGTCAACACAGGACAGAGTGCTGTTCTAACAAGTAAGATCCCAACCCCTGGATCATCCTGCCCAACACTTCCTAAGCTCCAGTGCTGAACCTTGAATCTACTCTTGATAGATTGAGACCAAAATAAAACTTCATTTACATTTCACTCCATTTATTTTAAAAAAAAAAAAAATTCTGTTACTTAAGAGCCTATAAAACCTCTTGTCTCTGAGACTTTAATGAGGCACTAGTGCTTCTATGTTTATATAAACACCGGACTTATCTTCCCTTATCAACTACCACTTGCATAAATCTCCTTAGGAAAGGCCCTCAGCCCCACCCTGCCCTGCCCTCCCCTCCTGCCTCCGTGCTCCTGGCTTCTCTATGAAACTACCACTCCACATTCCCCTGCTGGCAGGGTTCCATTAGCAGCTCCTTCCAGGACATGGAGATGCCTCCCTATTTCCTCTGACCTTCTCCCAGACAAGCACTGTACTGGCAACACAGTAAGCACTGAACAAATTCGTCAACTAAATGTACTGTGTGCAGATACCTTTGCATTTAGTAAAAACACCAATTCTTTTCAGAAATATGTTGAGAATATAAAAGGTTGAAGGACCACAGGAATGACATTTACATTTCATTATGAATGTGCTGTCAATAAAGTCCCAAGTACCTATTTTAATAAACCATGAACTTCCTACTCCATCAAATAAAAAACACCAAATACTATCCCCCAGAATCAAATCTTTGCAGCGGTGTGGCAATGAACTATGATGTTTACCTTACCAGGAATACAAAGCAAATGACTTAATACTGTTATTTCCAAAATTAGGAGATGATCAACAACTGTACTTAACTTATCAAAAGAGCTCTGTACAGAGACTACTTCAAGGGAAAAAGAGCTCATAAAATTTATGGCACAGGCTGGCACCGTTTGGGGGCTCAGCCCATCTGGTTTTCCATATGACATAACAAACTGATAATTCCTTAAAAAAAAAACTTGTGGCATAAAATAATTTGAAAGCAGCAAAGAAACAATATTTTTGTAGCTTTTAAGTCTTTTATTAATCTTACTAGAGGCCTGGTGCACAAAAATTTGTGCACTCGGGGGGGGGGGGGGGAGGGGAGTCCCTCAGCCTGGCCTGTGCCCTTTTGCAGTCTGGGACCCCTCGGGAGATAATGACCTGCTGGCTTAGGCCTGCTCCCAGGTGGCAGAGGGCAGGCCGAATCCCTAGGTGCAGCCCCTGGTCGGGCTCAGAGCAGGGCCGATTGGGGAGTTGGGGCACCGCCCCCTGTCATGCACAGAGCAGGGTGATCGGGAGGTTGTGACGCCACCCTCAGTCACGCTCAGGGTAGGGCCAATTGGGGGGTTGGGACACCGTCCCCTATCACACTCAAGGCAGGGGCAAAGGGGAGGTTGCGGCGCCACCCCGTCACGCACAGAACAGGGCCAATCAGGGGGTTGGGGCACTGCCCCCTGTCACTCACAGAGCAGGGCCCATCAGGGGGGTTGGGGCTCTGTACCCTGTCACGCACAGAGCAGGGCCAATCAGGGGGTTGGGGAGCTGCCCCTTGTCACGCACAGAGTGGAGCCAATCAGGGGGTTGGGGCGCCGCCCTCTATCACCCACAGAGCAGGACTGATCAGGGAGTTGGGGCGCTGCCACTCTCACACTCAGGGCAGGGCCGATGGGGAGGTTATGGCTCTACCCCATCACACACAGAGCAGGGCCCGTGGGGGGGGGGGGGGGGCGTTGGGGCACCGCACCCTGTCACACACAGAGCCGCAGGGCGATCAGGGGGTTGGGGAGCTCCCCCCTATCAGGCACAGAGCAGGGCTGATCAGGGGGTTGGGGCGCCTTCCCCTGTCACAAACAAAGCAGGGTGGATAGGGAGGTTGTGGCCCTGCCCCCTGTCACACACAGAGCCACAGGGCGAACAGGGGGTTTGGGCACTGCATCCTGTCACGCTGATCCCGGTGCCGGGAGGCCTCGCAGTTCCGCTGATCCCGGTGCTGGGAGGCATATTACCCTTTTATTATATAGGGTAGAGGCCTGGTGCATGGGTGGGTGCCGGCTGGTTTGCCCTGAAGGGTGTCCTGGATCAGGGTGGGGGTCCCCACTGGGGTGCCTGGCCAGCCTGGGTGAGGGGATGATGGCTGTTTGCAGCTGGTCACACACCCTTCAGGGTGGGGGTCCCCACTGGGGTGCCTGGCCAGTCTGGGTGAGGGGCTGAGGGCTGTTTTCAGGCTGGCGGGTGACTGAAGCTCCCAACTGCTCCTTTTTTTCTTTTTCTTTTTCTTTTTTTTATTCTGGGCCAGCTTTAGCTTTGAGGCTCCGCTCCAGCTCTTAGGCCTCTGCTGCTGAAAGTAGGTTTCTGGCCTTTGGTTACAATGTTGCGATTCTGCTGGCTGAAGCCCGGCAGACTAAAGCAGGTTTCTGGTGTTTTGTTTAGCTTCTATATTTGTTACAATGTTTTTTAAACTGCAGGCTCAGAGGCCTGCAGCGGCAGGTGGGGAACGTTGGTTTCCTCCGTCACTGAAGCAAGCAAGCCTCATGTTAGTTTCAAGCTGCCTGGCTGCCAGCCGCCATCTTGGCTGGCAGTTAATTTGCATATTGCCCTGATTAGCCAATGGGAAGGGTAGCGGTCGTACGCCAATTACCATGTTTCTCTTTTATTAGACAGGATTACTCAATTATTATTTTTACAGATATTAGAAGTATTTCAGAATAGATTGGCCTTTTAATGAAGAGTCTTCATATGTATCTCATCTCTTTGCCTCTCCTTGTAAGAGTCTGATTCCTCCTCTTGCTTGAGGCCATTCCTAACAAAGTGTAGTTGATACCACTCCCTCCCACCTCCTCTGGTACCTGCCCCATCTGTTGTCCTCTCTCCTCCTCTATCACCTTCTTGCCCCACTGGCTTACTCTTTCTTTCTTTCCAGACAATATATACACATCTTAGTCACTCAACTCCTTAAAAAATAATAACCAACACAAATCTCCCTGGCCCCTACAGAAGTCCCTACAACTACCACTCCATTGCTTTCTTTCTCACTTGAAAGAGCCTGTGGTGGGCTAGCTTCCTGCATCTCTACTTCCTGTTCCCTCCCTTTCTTGAGCCGAGGCCTGATACCCCCATTCTACTGCACCTGCTCTCCCAAAGGACACCCATTTCTTGTACATGCCAAACTCACTCAGCCTATGTCTCGCTGGCCTGCTCTACCATGTTTGATACCACTGACCTCTCCTTCCCATGGCTACTATGAGGCTAGATTTTCTTTTCTGGTTGTTCTGGTCTCTCTGACCATTTTGCTTACTCGGCATTTCTCTGCCCATGCCTCAACTGCTGCTGTCCCTAATGGTGCTATTTCATTACTGCCTCTGCCTTCCTCTCAGCCTTCTCAGTCCTGTCTCCAATTCTCTTGCATCCTCCTCTCCCTCTGCCCCCATTCTCACTCTCTCCACGTCCTCCTTGGAGCAGACAGTGGTAGCAGCCTACCACGGTCCTAGCTCTCATCTTTCACTGAAGGCTCCTGAGTCTTTTCTCCAGCTGCAGATGTCTATTTTGAAGGCTGCTTGCCGTCCAGTGTTTCAGACTCAGCATGCCCCAATGGTACCCTGGTCACCATTAGTCTCTCAAGCCAGCAATCTCAAGTCATCCTAATCTCTTCCTCCTTCATTTCCAACATCCAGTCATCACCCAATCTTTCAAGCCTTATCTCCTAAATATTTTAAAAAATCCATCCCTTCCTTTCCATACAGATTTCCAAGCACTAGTTCAAGATTTTATTGTCTCTCACCCGGACCATTGCCA
Organism: Myotis nattereri; assembly: GCF_964212035.1. Taxonomy (NCBI): domain Eukaryota; kingdom Metazoa; phylum Chordata; class Mammalia; order Chiroptera; family Vespertilionidae; genus Myotis; species Myotis nattereri. Next base: position 65,971,216 of record NC_138079.1, read on the forward strand.
AGTCTCCTAACAGCTTCCTGCTTCTAGTGCAAACCTTCTTCATTTCCCTTCCCTGCACAGCCCTGTAAAATCTACTGAAAACACGAGTGTCTATCACCAGCCTAGTCAAAGCCTTTAAAGAGACCTTCCATTAATTAAAAATAGAACAAAAAGGTTCTCCCCTTGCAGGCCCCATCGACTTCTCCAGCCTTATGTCCCACCTCTTCTCTACTGGTCTTCATTCTCTAATAATACAGAATTGATCACTGTCACCTTCATGCATTTCCCCCATGCCATTTCCTGTCTCTGTGTCTTTGTTCATGTTGTTTGATCTTCTTGGAATTCTCCTTGTACCTTTCTTTCCTTGAAAAAGTCATGTTCACTCTTCTGGTCTCAGTGACATCTCCTCCAGAAAGCTTTCATGGATTAAGTAAAATCACCTGTTTGTGTGCTGCCTCCAACATACTGCAAACTGCCAGAGGGCAGGCACCACGTCCCAGTCAGCGCTGTACTCTCAGTGAACACAGACACAAGAAACATTTGCTGAGTCAAAGACCCTTAATGAAAGAATTTGACTTATTAAAGCAAAAGTTAGTGTTATTCAAAACATTTGAGGGGTACTTTGAATACTATCCAGATTTGGATCAAATGACTGGTAAACAAAGAGGACCTAAAGAAAAATTACTGGAGGTAAAAACTTTGATAAGCCCTGAAAATACTATCTTTTCCTTCATTATGACTATAAACAAAACAATAATACCAAAAGTCAGGTCACTGTACGTCATTGTCAATAGATTTTCAAAGGAAGGTTGTTTCTCTTGTAGAGATGTTCTTCTGTTCGGGGACTTGAAAACATAGCTACATAGTCAGATCTAGACACGGCATTTCTTTTCTTTCTTTTAAGAGGGGAAGGGAAAGGAGAGAGAGAGAGAGAGAGAAAGAGAGAGAGAGAGAGAGAGAGAGAGAGATCAATCGGTTATCTCCCACACATGCCCAGACCGGAGACTGAACCCGAAACTGAGGTATGTGCCCTGAGCAGTAATCGAATCCACCATCTTTTGGCGTATGGGATGATGCTCCAACCAACCACGCCACATGGGCCAAGGCCAGACATGGTATTTCTTTAATGAATAAATAATATACGTGTGAATTTAGGAGTTTATTTGTAATAGCCATAAATCATGTGACTTTATTTTCACATGCTGTATTTTTATTAAATAATTTATGACAAAATGATCCTAGTTTAATGTTAAGAAATATGGCTCATGAAATGACAGCCACAAAAAGCTAAATTAATTCATTCATATGTGTTTCACTACTTGAGAGTCAATGCCTCTTTTTTTTTTTTTAATATATTTTATTGATTTTTTACAGAGAGGAAGGGAGAGAGATAGAGAGTCAGAAACATCGATGAGAGAGAAACATCTATCAGCCGCCTCCTGCACATCCCCCACTGGGGATGTGCCCGCAACCCAGGTACATGCCCTTGACCGGAATCGAACCCCGGACCTTTCAGTCCACAAGCCGACGCTCTATCCACTGAGCCAAACCGGTTTTGGCGTCAATGCCTCTTAATACTCACTTATATCTACATGGCACTGGATACACACCATTTACAAAGTTGGGGCTCAATGAACACTTATTTATATAATGAGCACCGTGTGCTATGCTGAGTATTTTTTCCATTCACTTATTTAATATTTACTAAACCCTTATGAGAGCTGTTTTATTTCCATGTATATCTGAAGAAATATTGAGAAAGTACAAGCCTGCCACTGCAAGTTGCTAGGAGACGGCAAAATGCTGTCAGGGAGGTGGGGCAGCTTATCATCTGGGAGTCCCCACCTTTCTAGTGGAACACGGTGACACCTGGGCACAGACCCCTTGGCCCACTTTGGCCTGAAGCAAAAGCCACTGACTCCTGGGAAAGGCTCCCTGGCCTCCCAGCTCTGCATTAGTCTCTGATGAGCACCCAAGGGCGCCGACCTGCTTCTGCTGCTTCCCAGCTCTGGGCTCCAGGTCTGCAGAACTGTTCTCCCCTGCAGCAGTCCTCTGCTCCCACTCTTACTCATTTCTACGTCTCTACAGAACTCGCAACTTTTCCCTCTTTCAGGAATCACTGCAGTTTTCATCTATCATGGCTTTCTATATCTTTCTTGAATATTAAGGATATTTTTTCTTTAAAAAATATCTTTTGTCATTTTCACACCATTTTTCAGCATATGGATAGCAATGGATGTGCTCAGTTTCCCATATTCATAAAATGTTCTCCTGATAAAACCAGACATTATGATTGATAACCAAATCAACTTAAGATGAAATACAAATATTCATGGATTTTTAGAAAAAGGTTGATTTTTTCAAGCTACAAATCATCAACTTAAAAATCAGTTTTGCTAAAAAAAATAAAAACTGGTTTTACTCCAAAAGTTTGTAAGTTCATTGTTTAGAACACAGATTATTTTCTGCCAGAAATAATTGTATTCATTCATGAAACACCTATCATGAACTAAGTACTATTTTAAGTGATAGAAATACTGTAGGACATAAAACAGACAAGGTCCCTATCTATTACATTTCTGTAATTTGGGAAAACTTGTGGTATAAACAATGCATATGTATTTTGCATGTGTATTTTCATATTAAGACTTATGGACACCCTGGCATTTCAAGCACTGTTTGTATTAGTTTCACACTCCTGCTTAGCACTTTAAATGTCATTATTTTAAAACACAGCAAACGCTTTGTTAATCAACAAAGGTAATTTTCACTTGCAGTATATATGAGTGGTGTCCAAGCTATGTGGCTGGTTAAGATTGCACAGATTCCACCATCTCTGCAAGAACAAGACATGAAAAACCTGGCCAGGCCGAGCACCTGACACCTGCAGGGCAGCACTCAGGCTCTGGAACCAGTCCCGCTTCTCTCAGGCCTTACTGTACCCTGAACTCAGTCACACCCAGATGGTTTCCTCAATGAGAACATCCTCACTGCACCTGCACTTCCCTGCTAGTGCTACTCCGGGTGCCCAAGGACAGAGAGGGGCACTCGTTCACAGAGAGGAGACTGCAGGTGGCTCTTGACTGTGCCTGCTGGCTAGTAAGTCAGTGTAGCCCTGCATTAAGACCAGACTTTGACCCGGCCGGCATGCCTCAGTGGTTGAGTGCTGACCTATGAACCAAGAGGTCATGGTTCTCTCTCATCATTGATGTTCCTGTCTCTCTCTCCCTCTCCCTTCCTCTCTGAAATCAATAAAAAAATATTTTTTTAAAAAGATCAGAAATTGTTTTTAGTGTAATTTACCAGCTGGGAGCAAGAGAGTGAAGGAAGGAATGTATAGCACCTACCTATTTCTATATTCTACAGGCTACCAATACTGACCCAAGAATCCAACAATGCTGGAAGACCAGACTGGTTTAAATCAGTTGGCAACACGCCCCTCATGAGTTTATCTTCTAGTAGAGGGAGGGGACAATAAGCCAGTAAAAAAATACATAACTATTGACCAGGATAGTTATTGAAAGGAAATAAGCAGATAGTTAAGCCCTTTCCGGAGGGGACGTCTGAGTTGAGCATGCACTAGTCATGAGAGGAGGGAAACCTTCCAAGCGCAGGCAACACTAGGTGCAAAGGCCCTAAAGCAGGAAAGTGTAGAATGCACTGGAGAAAGGAAAGCCCTGTTTGGCTGAAGATGCCTCACGAAGGGGATCAGTAACAGAGGGCACTGAAAAATGGGAAAGAACTAGGTCATATCTCATGTATCTTATAGGGCTTAGTGGGCCATGGTAAAAAGTTTGGATTTATTCAAAGTGTAATGGAAGCTGCTAAAGAATTTTAAGAAGCTGCCTGGCTCCAAATCCACATGTAATACAATTCACTCTGGTTACTATGCAGAGAAATGAACTGTGTAATTTCTTTTCACATAGATGCAAAGTTTGCAGAAACTGGATGCATTTTATACCCATTAAAACAATACAAATAGCTAATTCACTCGTTGTTATATTCCATGTACTGTTTGAGAGCTTTCAGTGTATTAACTCATGACATCTCCATAAAAATCTTATCCCCTTTTTTAAAGAAGGGGGAACTGAGATACAGAAAAGGTAAGTCATTTGCCTGGCTAGCAAGGGGCAGAAGCAGGATCAGAACCCAGGCAGTCTGCCCACCGTCCCCACACTTCCTTACGCTCTTAACCTCATGAGCCGTGTTGTTTCTGGAGTCCAGCTTTAAAGTCATGTGTCTCAGGGATAAAATGAAACCACTGCAGTCAACCACCACGAAAAGGTCCACGACTCAATTTAAAGATAGTATCCAGCTTTCATATTTTAATGGAGGGATGCTGATGGGAAGGGTTTGTATGGTTTCTATAGGTGCTGGAATTATGTGAGTTTGCTTTCATCAAGCTTTGGATCGCTTCCATAAAACCAAACGTGAAGAGAAAACATTCATTTTTCAATGACTATACGGTAAAAGAGAGCCACTCGTGCACACACTTGTCAGTTCTGCAAGAGTGCACCCCTGCAGGGGAGAAAGCACCCATCTCCTGTGAGAACTTCCCACAAAGAGAGTCATTAGTGTGGAAGGAGTGCTCACTTTAGAGAGAAATGGCATTCTTCAAATGTCAGAAGCATCCCCATGGAATAAACAGGTCCCCAACAAGTCTATTAACTGGTGTTACAAACCGTGGCCGTAGAGAACGGAGCTCATCTTTGCTGACAGTGATTGGGAGTGAAAACAAAAAAGGCTGAGAAAGTTCTCATTATCCAACAGTTCCCTGGTTTAACCTTCTAAGAATGAACAGAAGTGTTTCCTACGTTGCAAATTCCAGAGCCATGGGACTCTCATCACCCAGAGCTCCAGACCAAAAATAAAAAGCGAAGAAATATCAGTATTCAGGGGGATGAGTATTTTGACAGTTGAAGATGATAAAAAAATGGTAAAGTCTTTTAGGTAAAACTGTTTCATACTATAAAACATCACATTATCCAGTCACCTAGGTTACATAACAATGAGAGTTATAAACATCACTCAGTGACAGCAATATTTTGCTTCCCGGGCCTTCATGATGCATCTCAAAACAGTTCCACCAAAGTCACCCCAGTAGGAGAGCTTTGGGTTGTGGCTCACCATGAATAGGAGCTTTCTCTAGAATCCCACCTGTTTATCTTTTCCTTTAAGAATGCATGCAAGTTTTACATTTTATTCTACAAAAGATCTGTTTTGACTTTTAGGCCTTTTTATTTTTTATTTTTGGCAAGGAAATTTGAAACATGATTTTTGTATGAGGCAAATCTGGCACTCCAGGAAGATGGGCCAAGTTTATCCTGTGGCTAGTCATATCTCGACCCCACTGAGAATGGATATACATAAAAATGTAGGAATCCACAATGTGATGTCCAACATCCAGGTTCTCTTTGTCTGCAGAGCACTATTTCTCAACTCTAGCTGCGCATTAACACTTATCTGGGAAGCTTTTAAAAAATACCTGCCTAAGCTCCACTCCAGGCCAACTGCATCAAAATCCCAGGGTGGAGGAAGAGATCGCTGTGATATAGCTCCAATGGAAGACTTAATGGGCAGAGAGGGTTGAGAACCACTGCGGAGAGGATGCTAAAGAAATGTTAAGGCCCCAGAGTGATGGTGGAACACCAAAGCCACCCCCAGGTGACAACTCTCCCCTTTCCCTGCTGGAGTGGTGTCAAAAACAGAAGGTTTAAATGAGATCCAGAGACCCACAACAGAGTACAAATATGTCTAGGTTTTGATCGAAAACCTCTCATCATACCAAGAACCAGGAAGATCTCAAGCTGAATGAAAAAAACACAAACAACAGATTCCAACAGCAAGATGACAGATGTTTTAGAATTGACAAAGACTTTAACGCACCCATGATAAAAACTCTTCAAGTTGCAATTAGAAATAAGCTAGATGAACTGGGGGAAATGCCGGCATGTTCCTCAGGCCCTTCAAGCAGGTTCATTGCTGGGCCAGACAGGACTGTGCAGGTCTGGGCTGGTGCAGGTTGGGAAATTTATTTGGTAGAAGGATCCCAAGGGACACTAACCAGCTGTATACTGGCCTGTGGTGTCCTTGTGCCTGTTCACTGTAATTTGCCTTTGGTTTGGTGGATTTGACCTGACTTTCTGAAGGACTGTGAGCCACGAGGCAAAGCCTAGAATCCTAGAGGGGCAGCTACATCGTGGGGGCTGATTGACAATGGCTGCGTCCCCACGGGGTTAGGTTAAGAAGAAGGGGCAGGATGACTGAGTCCAGGGGTTGGGTTTGATTGAGATTAATCAATGCAAAAACTGATAGATTTCATCAAAATTAATCATTTCTGTCTGCAAAAGGTTCTGTAAAAAGGATAAAAAGAAAACATAGCATACAGACTGAGAGAAAATATTTGCAAACTACATATCCAAACAAAGGACTAATATATAGAATATATAAAGAATTCTCATGGGAAAAATTAAACTGACAAAATCTAAACAGAGGCATGGATACAGGGAACAGACTGATAGCTTGGGGTGGGGATTGGATGAAAGGGTTAGCCAAAGAGCATATACAGTATATATGCATAGCCCATGGACAGACACAGACAATAGTGTGGTGATGGGCAGAGATGGAAGGGGGGTGGGAGCTGGGTGGAGATGGGCAAAGGAGAGGGGAATGGGGACATCTGTAACAGCATCAAAAATAAAGTAAAAAAAACCTCTCAGAACTTAACAGTAGAAAAACAATCCATTTAGCACATCAGCAGAGACACTTCATCAACGAGGCTACACAGATAGCAAATAAGAACATGAAAATATTCCATGTAATTAGCCATTGGGGAAATGCAAATTAAAAGTACAATGAGATATCACTACATGCCTAACAAAAAAAGCTTTAAAAAAATAGTGACAAACCAAATACTGAGGAGCTGCAAAGAAAATGAGTCACTCATACATTGCTGGTGGGACTATAGCATGTTATAGCCACTGTGGAAAACAGCTATGCAGCTTCTTAAAAAACTAAACATGAAACTATCATATAACCCAGTAATTGCACTCTTCAGCATTTATCCCAGAGAAATAAAATTTTTCATACATAAAACGTATGTGTGAATATCTGCTGCAGCTTTATTCAGAAAGTCAAAAACTGTAGACAACCCAGACGTCCTTCAGCAGGGAAGCGAGTAACCATGCTGGGTGTGGTATATCCATCGCATAGGATACTGTTCGGGAATAAATACTGACATATGCAAAAACCTGGCTGAGTCTCCAGAGAATTATGCTGAGTGAGAAAAGCCAATTCAAAAGATATGATTCCACGGACACCACATTCTTGGAATAAAACTATAGATTAGTGGCTGCCAGCTTAAGCAGAGGTGAAGAGGCAGAGAAGTGAGTGCAGCTGTAAAAGGGAGCTCTGAGGAATCCTTTGGGTGATGGAAATGCTCTGTATCTTGGCCCTCCAGGAAGTGCATCAAGGTCAATGTCCTGTTGTGATGCTGTATTAACGTTTTGCAAGAAGTTACCTTTGAGGAAAAACAGTTACAGGGGCACGGGATCTCTCTCTATTATTGCTTAAAACTGCATGTGAATTACCTCAAAATAAAAAGTTGAATTAAAACAAAAAAGGCTACTGGCTCAATGAACATGAACCCTGACCGAAGCACTAAGGAAACAGCAAGTGCGTGGACGTGACCTTTACGTGTGTCCCAGATCTTTATTTACTGGCCATTTTTAGCTCTAGCATTTCATCCATGATTCATGAGTCCCGGCAACCTAACTAATTTTATTCAATGAAGAAGAGGCACCCTGCAGCCTTGCCAAGACCAATTATTTCCCTGGTGACACTCAATACAATATGAGCTATCACGCCTATGGCATGCCACAGCCCAGACTAGAGTGACCACTTTCTACGCTGTTATTTGCTTTGCTTTGTTCTCTTCCACCTCTTCAGAGAAAGATGCTAAGGTGTTTAAATGTCCCTCTGCCTAGTACCACAACCATTCCAGTGCTGTCTTTCAGACTAATATCCTCATATGAACGGGGGGTGGGGGGGGATCACTACTGCTAACTCATTTTTCATATTACAACAAATCCAATTTTCAGGGTTTCGGGAGGACAAAATAGGACATCACTCTACAGTGTATTTAGGACAAGAAAACATTTGCTGTAACTCAATTCACTCTTGGAAAATTCTGAATCTACAATTACCAAGTCCAAAAACAAAAGGAAAAAAAAAATTGCAATCTTCACTTTCTGTCGACAAGTACAGTCCTTAAAACGTCCCCAGACATAAGAATCCCTGTAACTCATTATGAAATTCATTTCAATAGGGAAAGGTGAAAACCTATCCTGAATTGAAAGCTCTCCAGAGAGGGAAACCTCATTCTGATACTTTACAACATTCATTTGTCAAGCCACGTGACCTTCGGCATCACATCTTGGTAAAAATTATGTCAGTTTCCTCTCAGGATTGTAGAAATTGATTTGTACAAAACTGTGGTCACTCCTAAGCATGCCAGGTTGTCTGGGTCAACGAGCATACAACATTTAACTTATGCAAACTGAACTAGACGAATGAGAGAGAGAGAGAGAAATTCCACAGGACATTCCTATTCCCTCCGTCTCAGGTCCTGGGTGCTCCTCTTCGGTGGGCTTCAATACACTGAGCCTGAGCCTCGTATTCAAGTGTGCTCTTTTTGTCCAACAGAAAGCCTCTAAACACAAGCCTCCTTTGTTGCCCAATGCTTAACTGAACGTCCAGTAACTGTTCCAAATCAAGAGGAAACCTGGGCTATGTTTAACGGCTGGTAGAACAGCTTCCACGGTGGAGCTTCCTAAAGGTTTGTGGAGTTTTTTTAAGTCTAATTTTGACCAATACTATATTTTTGCATCAGGGAATCAATTTGGAAATCATTCTACCATGATGTGCTCCCTGCAAATCCGACTTTCTTCTGTGGTTTGGGTGTGTGCAGGAACATACAGGTGCACAGGCGTGTGCAGGAACATACAGGTGCACAGGCGCGCACAGGTGTGTGGGCACGAACCCCTGGGCTAGCACCGAATCGGTGCTTCCCCATCGTCTCTGCTGACATTGTCTTGGAGGGACAGACAAGTGGGGAGCCAAAGCAGCCCACCGGTTCTCAGTGAGGCAAAGCAACATGCAATCTCCCCTCACACACTTGGAATTTTACTCTTAAAATTAATAATGAGAAGTTCGAGCACTTCCTTGCATGAAATAAGGCTATTAAACAGCAGTGCCAAAGTATTTTCTCTACATATTCTGAACACCTAGAATTCCTCCATTACAAAACAATCCTTATATCCCACAAATGAAGTTTGAAAAAAGAATGAAGGTCTAAAATCATCTTTTGTAAGGACAAGTTTTGATGAAATAAAAGTGAGGAAGACAAAGTCCAGACTGGAGGCTGAAGAAATGCCAGGAAGAGGAGTGAAGCTGGAGCTGGGGCCAGGACAACACACTCAACCATACTGGGAATCTGTCTGTCACTGAGAATAAGAGAAACATGGAAATGTTCACATGCCTAATCACTCCTACTTTCTCACCTGTAACGGGAGGACAAGGTCTAAACATCAGCAAACTGCACGGGAAGACCAGCTACTCTTAGATGAAACCCAGCCATTCTTAAAAGCTATAGGCAGCATTTCCCCTACTAACTTGAGAGAGGTAATGATCTCAGGCTCACCCAAAGGCACAATACATTCATTTAAGATGAGAGTCATCAAGATAACTGCTTAATGGAACCTGTCCAAATCTAGAACCAATCACTTTTGCCAAAGTATGATTAGTCACTGTATTTTGATTAGACCTAAGAAAGGTAATTGGAGCTGCCTTTTGTTCAAAGCACTGACCTAGTTGAATTTAAGAAGAGCCTATTAGGAAAAATAAAAGCCATACAATTCCTCTATTTTATGAGCTTAGGTAGGAGCACAAAATTTAGAGTCAAAATTGAATCTGCTCTTCTGAGCAGAGTGATCATTGTGACCTGAAGGAGAATTACTATATAATCAAAAGTGTCCTCCCTAGTAGAGAACATAGCCCTAGTCTCAGAGTACAGTGCAGGAGCCACGGACCAGACAGAAGGAGCTAAGAGGGTCTCATCATGAATCTATGCTGCCAAATCCTGAGAAGAAGAAAAACACAGTTACACTAAGAAGTGGCTGAAAACAACTAAGGACCAGTAAGGAAATTGAACAAAAGTATCTATATCAAATCATATATAATGCCTCCTCTCTCCCTACTTATTCAATAAAATTATAATTCTATTAAAATAATGTTCCTCGTTAGCAAAATATTGCTTAGTTGTTATAACTTTATTGATGACATTCTATAAAATAATGTTAAAATAACTATAAAGATAGATAGGAATCAACCATATATGTTTAATTTTTCTCATCCACAAAGCTACCACTTGAAAATTCTTTGACTAAGGGATAAAAATGTGGGAACTTACAGAAAACCTTCCCTAATAATTGGCATATTCAAGAAAATTACCACCAAATAATCTCAAAAATAGAAAAAACAAAAAAAATACTCTAATTTTAGATAGTTTCACATATATTCTTTCCAACTTTCGAAGTACAGTAAGTCTGTGGTTACATAATCTATTATAAAGCACAGAAAAAGACTGAAGTGTCCCCAAATAAATTTTCTGATGCTGGCACAACCTCGGTATTAAAACTGGTCAGTGACACCTCCCCCCTACCCATAGACACAGATTCCTGCACACACAACTCAACCAAAGAGAAAGGAGAGGGAAACACAGACCTCATTCACCCAGAGGACACTGATGTTTTGAAAACTTCCCCCAGATAATTCGGATACTCTTTCTTATAGAGATCCAGTATATGCCAACAAGCTTTCACAAACTCATGGGGCCAGATGTGTTTCAAGATTCAAAAAATAATGTATGAAAATAAGGTAACAATAGAGGCTACTGTATATCTAATCTCTTGCTCCTGATATGTAGTGTAGTTTCTACCTCATAGGTAAACACCTCTACTCGCCGCCTCCCATAACCACATCAAATTTCAACTAAAATACAGAACAACCATTATCCAGAACCGCTGGAAAGCTGGCTGAGTGGAAGTTCTACAACTAGAGAGGTAAAGAAGAAAGCACACAGAGACTGGTAGGAGGTGCAAAGGCGGGGAACAGGCTGGTCCGCACCCACCTGTCCCACTTTTTTTTAATCAGGAGAGAGATAGTCTCTGCAGAGGCCAGTCTGCAGAGCAATGGATCCCAGACCCACACCAGACCCCCAGTCCAGAGTCCCAGAGCTGGGAAAAAAATCCCTACAGGCAGTAAGAATTACTGGCTGTAAAAACCAGTGCGGATTGGGGCTCAGTGACACAGAGGCTGCTGGAGACCCAGCTGTTCCTCTTAAAAGGCCGGTGCATGAACTGAACTTACAAGCTCCCACTTCCTCTGAGCTCCAGCACAGGGCAAGGCTCTGGGGATTACAGGATTGTCTAACATGGGGGCAGGAACTCCGGGCTGGCTTTCTCCCAGACAGAGGTACTCACAAACATCATTGTCCTATGCTGGGACCTCCCAGGTAGCAGGGCTGACTAGCAGCCATTTCTGTTTGCTCTATCCTGGTGATTCCCTAAGACCCCGCCTCATCCAATTTACAACCCCACCCAAGCTGTGAGCAGCAGCTTTTGCATATGAATGGCCTGTCCTTGTTCAGACTAAATCTCTCAAACAAGCTGCTGCTGGGTCCCAAACCTATCAATAAAAGGCCCAAGATCTGGCACTAGCACCAGCCTGCCTTGTTTCATAGCTGGGCCTCATCCAGGCACTTCCAAACCCAATACAAAGAGGAGGAATCTGCAGATCTCTCTGTAGCTCCTGCTGGGTGGTGCCAGGCAGTGGCTCACTTTGCACCTCCCTGGTGAGTAAAATAGAATCAGAGGCATGAAAATGGAACAGACTGACGATTCTCAGAGGGAAAGGGGAGAGGGGTGGGAAGAGATTAAACAAAGATCTTATATACATATATGCATTACCTATGGACACAGACAATAGGGTGGCAAAGGCTTGGGGCAGGGCAGGAATCGGGTGGAGGGGAGAATGGGGGGGGGGAAAAGAGGGACATCTGTAATAATCTCAACAGTAAAGATTATTTTTAAATAAAATAAAAAATGATTCAAAAAATGTCCACAAAGGCACTACTGGGCATAGCCAGCGGTCACCAACCTTTTACACCTCATGGACCACCAGTGATCCACAGACCACCAGTTGGCGACCATTTCACAATGTGTACATATATTGAGTCATTATGCTGCATGCCTGAAACGAATATACTGTTATGTCAATTATGTTTCAATAAAAACATTTAAAGGCAAAAAGTAAATATATGTTTGCAATTAACATAGCAGGCCAAAGCCAACTTTACTATAAAAAAAATAAACTAAAATGATGACTTTGTTCTGAAATGAACTGTCAGTAAAATTTTCACTGAGAGCTTGAGAACCTTCAGCCATGGCCAAATTTCTGCAACAGCCAAATACAGGTGGCAGGTGGGAGTAGAAGGTATGTTCTTTTTCCTGAAAGACAGTTTTGCCATCTGCATATTCAAACTAAGAAAGAACGATTAACCTGTGGAAACTCTGATTGAAATGCCTTAATTTTTTTTTTTTTTTAAGGCAAAAGAAAAGTCATACTGGGGGTTTGGAGGCATTTCAGCATGGGCAATAAGTAAACTTTTATTGAGCCCTCAATATATGCTGGGGGGAAATAATACAAAGAGCTGCCCATCCATTTGCTAGGGCAGTATCTATGAAATTTCCTCTATGGTCAGTCTTGATCATTGCATGACCCATCGAGGCTTCCCACCTTTAGGAAGGGGCTGAAATAGCACATATGATTCTTGAATATGGTTTCAGCTTTACCTTTTATAAAGAGCTGGTGAAGCCCTTATCAGCAGAGACCACCTTTCTCTAAACCCTGACAGGTACTCCCTACACACCCTACAGCTTGAGCGTATGACCTGTCCTGACCAATGGGACCTTCAGGAAAGAAAGCCTGACAGGGATGTGGTGCTTCTGAGAAAAACACTCCTCTCTAATAAAAAGAGACATAACCAGCCCTAGCTGGTCTGGCTCACTGGATAGAGCAGCCGTGGGCAAACTACGGCCCGTGGGCCGGATCCAGCCCATTTGAAATGAATAAAACTAAAAAAAAAAAAAAAAAAAAAGACCGTACCCTTTTATGTAATGATGTTTACTTTGAATTTATATTAGTTCACACAAACACTCCATCCATGCTTTTGTTCCGGCCCTCCGGTCCAGTTTAAGAACCCATTGTGGCCCTCTAGTCAAAAAGTTTGCCCACCCCTGGGCTAGAGTGTCAGCCTGCAGACTGAAAAGTCCTGGGTTCGGTTCCAGTCGGGGCACATGCCCAGGTTGCGGGCTCGATCCCCAGTTTTGCGGGGGTGCACAAGGCAGCCAATCAATGATTCTCTCTCATCATTGATGTTTCAATATCTCTCTCTCTCTCCCTTCCTCTCCAAAATCAATAAAAATACATATATTTTTTAAAAAAAGAGACATAACCAGTATCAGTCAGGACCTCAGGAAGAAACACATAGTGAACTCAACTTGGCTAATTTGGGAAACGTCTAATAAAGGGTATTATTAAGTCTGGGAATACAGAAAACCATGAGAGAGAGAGTGCAGAATCCCAGAGTTGGTAACAAGCTTTTATCCACCCCCAGGCAACTATGACAAAAAAAAACAAACAAGAAACTCACAGGAAAGCCAATCCAGAACCCTACGCTGCTGACCCCTGAAACAACCGTGATCTGCCAACCTCCAGACTTGTTGTTCTGGGAGAAAAATAAACCACATTACCTAAAGCCAAACACAGTCAACTAAAAATCCCACTGACCAGTCTCTGTCTTTTCATTCACTGAAATTATCTCCTATTAAAGGACTTAAATTATAGTCTAAGTGAGAGAGGGGTGGCAGCCTCAAATCCAGAAGATCTTAAGAGAGACCCCCATATACTAAATGACACAAAAAAACAAATCTCAAAAGATGGAAACAGAAATGGGTAATATCCAACCTCACCAATAAAAATTGTAAGTGGTTTGCATTTCTCAAATCTTCAAGTATATATCACTCAGAGATGATGAGTTTCCAATCTCACAACCTCCTGGTAGATGTTCAAATTGGTAGAATTTGTGAAAATAATATGGGCAAAATGTACTGATTTCTTTGAAACTAGGACCTTATTTCTTTCCCTCTAAGCTTTACTGTCTCTGAATAAGTTGTGAGCTCATTGTTAATTAAATAATTGTTTAATATGGCTTAATTAGCTCTTTCAATTTCACATATTTCTAGGTACCTTAATAAAAAATTCAACCCTAGTGTATCATATTTTTAAAAAGCATAATGGACCCAGCCAGTGTGTCTCAGTGGTTGAGCAATGATCTATGAACCAGAAGGTCACAGTTCAACTCCCAAGTCAGGGCACATGCCCAGGTTGTGGGCTTGATCCCCAGTAGGGGGCGTGCAGGGGGTCTCTGTCACCATTGATGTTTCTATCTCTCTCTCCCTCTTCCTTCCTCTTTGAAATCAATAAAAAAAGTTTTTAAGCATAATGAAATGAAGCAATGCCTTGCATTTTCTCAACCTGATGGTCATGTCTTTAATACCCACATCTGTTTGCACTAAGATCTGACAAAGGCACTTTCACCCACTAAGGGGCATCATATTTTAAATCCTAGAAATGTACAGTGAATAAACAGCCTCTGTAGTACTGGTCTCATAAACCCAGCCCATAAAATTGCTTAGATCTCACATAAAATGTCATTACAGCAAATTACTCCTTTCTGATCTTAAATTATTTCCAATGGGATATCAAACCCTCAGTAATAAATGTTATTAGTTTAAAAATTAATAATGTTGATTTTGATAGATTTTAAAAGGCTTCCACATCTACAGTAATTATTTTAAGGAAGACAGAGATTTCTGAGTTCATCTATATGTCCCAATATTGATTTAAAATTATGCTCAGGGAATGGGGTTTTCTGGGTAATTGAATTTTCCAGGTTGTATTAATCCAATAAATGATTGCTACTTTTAACAATCTGTCAGGCTCTGATCTGCAAGAGATGTAAGAGATTGGACTGAGCACTAACTTCAAAACATACTGTAGAAATAAAGTTATAAAATGAATCTGATATCAACTTTCTTTTCCATCCTATATTTAAGATCATACATATACACACATCTCAAAATTAAGGTCATAGTTTCCAGTTACTTGATTGGATAGTAAAGAAAGATACTATAGACATGAGAGTGGAAGACAGTAGCTGGAGAGGCTCGATGGGAACAGCAAGTGACTCTCCTGCAAGAAAGCAAAAGCAATTGAAGTTAAGGGAAAACCAAGACCGTAGGCAATCCGTTCCCTTCTGCTACCTCACTTGACACTGACCCCCCATTGACAGAGCCTTCCAGTGGGTCCCTGCTTTAGCTAAAAATACTATGAAAAGCCCTGGCTGGTGTGGCTCCGGTGGTTGGATGTCATCCCATGCACCAAAGGGTTGTGAATTTTATTTCCAGTCAGGACACATGCCCGGGTTTCAGGTTCGGTCCCTAGTGGGTGACATGAAGGAGGCAGTGAACAATGTTTCACTCTCCAGTCGATGTTTCTCTCTCTCTCCCCCTCTCCCTTTATCTCTCTCTAAAAATCAATTTAAAAATATTTTTTAAAGAACTATGAAAAGAAGAACATGTGGAAAAAGTGCAAACTGCCATCTGGATATCTTGAGTGTGTGTGTCCACCAGGATAGCCCCAAAGATAATGGGCCACACATTTGATACAAAAGCCAAAAGCCCAGAGGGGAGAGCTCCCTTCCCACCAGGATAATGACAGCCTAAAAGCACCAAGATTCTGTAAAGATGCAGCCATCCAGACACCGGGAGGACAGAAGTCTTGGGAGGAAGACCTGAAGCTGCCCGCCCTTAGGCTCCGTCAGCATGTGCCCTTAAAGGTCCTGCACTGCTCAGGGTAAAGCTCTGAATCTGAGACCCTCAATGGCCTCGCCACTCAAACTACCTGATAACTCTGCTCAGTCTCCCTAGGAGACTGTCATGGCTGCTAATTTGGCTGCTCCAGCTTCAATCAGAGATTAAAGCAGCTGCATGAACCCCTGGTGCCTGATGCTGACATATCTAGCACAGGTGCCCTCCCTGAAACCATGCAGATGACCATCCCAACAGGACACCCCAGCTTCCAGCAGGGCTCCAAAGCCTTCTCACCATGTTAAATATCTCCAAGGTAAAGAACCGCCACTATAAAACAAGTGTCATACTGGCTGGAATAGACTCTTCATAGAGTTGCTTACCAAGTGGCAATATTTTTTTAAACTATGTTAAATAATTTTCAAGTTTTCCTTTGAGTTGCAAAATAATATTTATCATAAAGTCCTCCAAAGTGCAGATTTAGAAAGTTTCCACATTGTCCAATATGCACTATCTGTAAATGACACTGTATATGAAACAGCCGGAGTCAATATTCCACAGGACATCTTGGTTGGACCCAGGAAAATAGAGCAGGATGGTGAAACCCTGCTGGTGAAGGGCCTGGAGAGCCATGGGGACCCTCTCCTTTTAGCTCCCTGCTACTGTTCTCAGATGTAAACATACACTTAAGAGTAAATTATTGGTTTGTGGGCCTCTGAAGCAGTTGGTTCTTAAATTAATTTAATGAGCTGTGAACGTATGCTAAAGTAACTTCTTATCCCTGGAGAGAACTAAGACACAACTGTCTGAGGCTTAGCAGAAGGATCAGAGCAGAGTGGAGGAAAAATAAAGTAATTTAAAAAGCAAAGCTCTAATCATTTCTAATATAAGAAATTGATTTTGGTCAAAATTCTTATTTCCCTATATTAGGATAGATTTGTATTGGCATTTTTAAAGCACTTTTGAAAACAAATGGGCTTTTAAAATTGAAACTGTAGAATAGGCACTTATATATATTATCTGATTTGATGCTTTCAACAATGCTAGAATTAGTAGTAGGACTGTGTCAGTTGGCCTCACCACTGCATGCAGGGCCCAGGGCCTAACACCTGGAAGGCTCTCAAAATCTATTTGTTTAATGAATAAATGACTGTCTCAAATGCCCTTCCTATCTGCTTTTCCCTTCAACTCCACAGTTGAAGCCCAGCTCTCCTCACCTGACCACTATGGCAGATTCCAGGCTCCCCTCACTCTAATCCAACCTACAGTGCTAACTGCCAGTTACCTTAATAAAATGCCACCGGGACTCTCTCTGCTTAGACTTACCACACACCAGGCCTTAACTCCTCTTCATGGTTGTCAAGTCCTTCCCTTATGGAATAACACCAACTGGATGCAATGTGATTTTCCCCTCGGTCTCCAGGTTCAACCAGTTTCTCACTGTCCCAGGATTTCCCCTGGGCAACCTCCTCACTTTCTGGATATCTCAAGTCCACTTATTCTTTTTTAAAAATACATTTTTATTGATTTGAGAGAGGAATGGAGAGGAAAAGAGAAATAGAAACATCAATGATGAGAGAGAATCATTGATTGGCTGCCTCCTGCACACCCCACACTGAGGATCCAGCCCACAACATGGGCAAGTGCCCTGACTGGGAATCAAACCATGACCTCCTGGTTCATAGGTCAACACTCAACCACTCAACCAACATGGTCAGGCAAGTCCAATTAATCTTCAAAGTCAAATTCAAAACACTCTTCTCCATGAGACCCTCACCTCTCACACTTCAATATCACACTTCCAGTCCTACTCTAGACTTAACTGTTCTATAATTTCATTTATGTTCATTTTGTATTCCCCGTAACAGGCTGACTACAGTGGAGAAGAAAAGGTATTAACATTTACTGAACACCACTGGGTGTCAGACATGACATGAGATATAAACCATGTGGGTGAATAGTAAGCACTGTTAAAACTTCCACGGAATTGACTGGCTTACATTTTCTTATGGCCAACCGTTTAATTACATATGGTCTTACTCCATGAAGTACTTTAAAGAAGAAAATAAAATAAAATAAATAAAATAATTGGAGCAATTAAAAAATCAAAATGCTCCTGAATCTGAGAAAGATCAGCTTCCTTCCATACCAAATCAATTGCTCAAGTAGTTGAAAAGAGAAAATGCAATTGCTTTTTCTGATGCTGTCTACTCTATGAGGGGGGACTGAAAAAGCCACAGTAACCTGTGAAGCCTGAGGAATGAAACGATGATTGTGGCTCCAGACTAGATAAACCATAAACACAATCTCGAGATTTGACAACTAGCACCTGTCACCACAGCCACTGTAGATACAACCCATGAGACTTCCAGAGCTAAAAGGCAGCTCAGCTATTCATCCTAATGTTCAAACGCTTGTATCAAACACTTAACATGTTCACTACCCAGATGTGCAGAATTCTTTCCTCGGTTAACAACTCCAAGTTCCTAGGTAGGAGGAAACTATATCTCAGTCAAGGTTGTCTGGTTAATTTTGAAGAATTTGTTGATGTTACTCCTGCATACACTGACACCACCAGAACCAAGCAATAGCAAATATACATGAGGATTGCATGTGCTTTATTCTCACGCCAAAAGTTGTCATTTATGGGGAAGGATAAAATCTATGAGTATAAGAATTACAGGTGTTTCTACATATTTGGGTTCTTACTGACTCTACTCCTTTCTCAGCCTGCAACAGGAATCTAACAAAATCTAAAACAAGAACCGAGCAGTGTCAATGAATCTTCTTCCTTGGAGAAAAGATTAGCCAAATGAGAGCCAAACTCTTTGACAAATGTACCCAGTGAGACTCAAAATACCCCAGTCAATTTAAGCCATTTTTGCTCATCATTTTTGGTTGAACATGCTTAGAAAACTAACAGCTTGGCATGTCTAATAAGCCATGGATTCCACTCACAGCAGCAGAATTTATTAAACGTGGGAAGAAATGGTGCATTTTTTGTCACTTCGACACCCTAACCTCAAGCAGAAAGCACAAGATTATCTAACCATTTGAGAACAAAGGTGAAAACACACTGGTAAAACCAAAACAGAGGCGTGCCTGTCTTCTGCTTTGTGCTGAAAACCACAGCGGTCTTTGTTGGGAATATGGCTTTGGTCAATGCGGCAGTGACAGCAGCTAGTGAAAAAGCACAGGGAAGACCCAGCAAACTCTAAGTGATTTAGCACAAAAAATCACCACTCTCCCTCCCCCTGGGGGGAAAAAACATCCCGGTATTGTTTTCAACTTTTCAATGACACTAGATGGAAAGCACTAAAAAGCACAAATCAATTTACAATTAAACTTTTCAATAAAATAATGTCTTAAGTAAAGCAAGGTACCAGTACATCTTGTTAAATATACACACCTGTTCTCAGCTGCCCCTATTTTAACACGTTAAGAAAATGTTGTCTCAGGACAAAAATAGTCCTCATCTTTTAAAAACAGCTTTTAAAGGGGAGATAACGGTTTCCTAGAGAGCAGTCAGTCATGTAGTATTTACTCTGAAACACAACTGACCACACAACTGACCCGAATGTCAAAATGACATTTAAATGTTAGGTCACTTGGCGCGCGCGGACGCCCCCACCCCCACCCCCACCCCACACACACACACACAGTGTAGCATTTTCAAGTAGGAGGAAAACTCAAGGATTTTTAACCTGAAAACATACAAGAAGCCCAAGTTTCTTCACCATCATTCACAAAGGAAATGTGTGACCTGCGGAACCTGATGTGCTGTCAGCCTGGGCTCTGGTTTCCTTTACAGCCTTACTCTTTGGGAGTCCTCATCATGCCTGTGTCAATACTGATGTTTCCATGACACCGTCACAGCCTGCTCTCCCGGGTGCAGGGAATGGCTTCAAGGCAGTCTAAGGGAAAGTTCTTCAGGGTTTGTGGGACAAAGAGGCTAGGAAATAATGATTTATTAAAGATCTCTTGAGACTCAAAAAAAAGGCTCTTCTGATTCTTACAAAGACTACATCATAATAAACTCAGTGTCTTCATCACTAAAATTAACAGAAAAATTGCGAATCTTCATTTTTTTACTCATAATTTACTCTACAAGGAATTTTAATGAGTAAATTCTCCCAGTTCCCCAAATCTAAGCTTCCTTTTTAAAAAATATATCTTCAAGTGACCAAGATTATCTAAATTGAACAGGCAAGCTGACTACCATACCACCAGAAATGAAAAGGGATTTATTTTCAGCTATGACCTCCAAATTTTTGAAGAGCTGTAAATGAAGGTTGACATTAAAAAAAAAAATTTTTTTTAAGCAGGTTCCAACAAGGTAATGTGGTATATATAGCCTTCATTACACATTATCTCTGGACAGGACTGGGGTGGTACTTTCTAAAACAAGCACATGAATATTCATGCAGCTCATCAGCTGTCTATCCACCGTAAGTGGGGATGAATAGACACTCTAAGTAGCCTTGTGCTAGTTTATAACAGCTTTTGTCCCAGTATGAGTTATCTATTGCTATGTGGCAGGTTATATCCAAACTTAGCAACTTAAAGGAACAAACTCACCTCCAGATCCTGTGGGTCTGGGATCCAGGAGCGGCTTAACTGGAGGATTCTGGTTCAGGGTATCTCAGGAGGTTGCACTTAAGCTATGCCCAGGTCATCTGGGGATGGTGAGGCTAGTTAAGAGTCTCTATTCATCCCCACCTATTGTGGATATACAGTTGATGAGCTGTATGAATATTAATGTACTTGTTTTAGAAAGTACCACCCCAGTCCTGGCCAGAGATACTGTGTAATGAGTGGTATATATACCACATCACCTTGCTGGAATCTGAAAAATTTTGAATCTTAGAACACACCTGGCCCCAGGAGTTTCAGATAAGGCACTGAGAACCTGTATTCAGTTGTCCTAAAACACGTTTCCTGATTAACCCCACCTTGACATATAAGAAATAGGATTTCTTTCCAGAATTTTTGTAGCTCTTAGGATTTCCACAATATAACCCAATACTTGATATAAATTGTCTTGTATTGTACTCTGTTGTTTTATAACTAAACCTTTCCACTTAAAAATTAAACTCCTAAAAAAAAAAAAATGTCTGACAAAAAAAAAATTAAACTTCTTACAAACAAGAATCTTCCTTCTTTTTCATCATCCCCACCAGAAACCTGGAAGCTCCCAGGTACACAATAAGCTCTGAATAAATTATTGTAGAACTGAGTTCACAAATACATACCTACAATTACAGATACATAGCATTGGTCTAGAGCAGTGGTCGGCAAACTCATTAGTCAACAGAGCCAAATATCAACAGTACAACGATTGAAATTTCTTATGAGAGCCAAATTTTTTAAACTTAAACTATATAGGTAGGTATATTGTTATTAACTTAATTAGGGTACTCGTAAGGCTTAGGAAGAGCCACACTCAAGTTGCCAAAGAGCCGCATGTGGCTGGCAAGCCGAAGTTTGCCGACCACGGGTCCAGAGACCCATTAAACCCTCACAACTCAAAACCTATTTATTATCAAATAATTGCCCTAGAACATGATGTAAACACAGTGTGCGTCTGAAAGAAAAAGAAGCTGGCTCTCTGAGGAATTCTGGAAATTTTGCACATCCCCCAGTGCCCATGTAAATAGTAACAGAAGCACAAAATAATCATTATCAGGGGAAAAGATCTATTGGCCTCCTGATGATTGGCCCATCTGAAACCTTTCAAGGAAAGAGCAATTTTACCTTTCTGGTTTTTTTTCCCCCGCACCCTCCCCAGAGCAATAAGAAGAATCACTAATCAGTTTTTAATTTTCTTTCCTGGAGAGAGATTTAGGATGGAGCTGTAAGAATTCAGATAGGGACTTTACAAAATAAAGACCAGGGAAAAACTGAGTGATATGAGCTCTGAAGCTAAATAAATTCTAGACCTTTTAGATCAACACGCATTTTCCAAAAAAAGCCAAAAAATTAAAATGTAATGCAATAAACATCGTTCTGAAAAGAAGTTCCACATAGGCAAACTCTTTTCTAAATTGGAGGAAAAATAAATAAATAAATAAATAAATAAATAAATAAAGTCCCTGAGACAAAAGGATCTCTCCCTTATATAATCTACCCAGAACGAATTCTACAAATCCAAATGCCAAGGCTGCAGAATACAATCAGGTCAGGTCATAGGCCTATAAAGACTTGATTTAAAAGGAGCAGTGGGGAGGGAACAGGAAGAGGTTGGGAGCCTGGGAGGAGATGGGATTAGCAGTAAACCTAAATGATTTTCAACAAATTCTGACCTCTCCCTCTCTAATCAGCTTTCAGCCTTCCTCCCTGGCATGCTGCAAAGAAACTGAAGGTGGGTAAGCACTGAGAAAATGACCAGGTGGGAAACCAAGAGCCAGGGTTCTAGTCTCACGTGCTGGGCTCTGGCCAATCACTGCCTCTCACTGGGTCCCTGTTCCCTCGCCAGGAGAATGGGAGAATTAGAAGATTCCGATGCCAGGTCGAACTTTCTGTTATAAGTGAAATCCAATTGGTTGTAATTTATGCCATCTCTTCCACATTCTCCCCCTGTGTCTGTTGCATTCTCAGGCAGCATCATGGGAATGAAATAACGAAGGGCATGTGACCACACACGGGTCTGGTGCAGAGAATCAGACAACTGAACTATCAGGCAAAAGAATGAGTGGCTGGCAAGAAAAGGCAATGGCAAGTAGACACTGGTTTGTGGGAACGATTTTGTCATGCTATGGCACTATTGGGATTTTCTTCACAGAGGGAAAATGTACTGCCGATAGCCTGAACATCTAATGGGGTTTTCAGGTGTTTGAGTACCACAGGCGTTTAGAATGTACAATCCAGACAAAGCTGTAAAACTTATATTATGCCAGCTTCAGTGCCACTAAGAATTACTACAATTTCCTTCAGTCCTAGGAATGTTAGTCCAATTCCATAAAGCCGTCGTTGTTACGTTGGCTTTACCCTGCAATCCTTCTAGGAATCCTGGAAGTTCACGGTTGAAAGAAAGTCACGAAGGGTGGGGAGGGTGTATGTGTTTAGAACTGAATTATTTTCCTAGGAGGAAAACACTGTACAGGACAAATCTCCAGCAATTTCTCAATGTTTCAAGGTAACAGGTTTCTAACATGCTACCAGGGGTGGGGAATCTTTTTTCTGCCAAGGACCATTTGAATATTTATAACATCCTTCTCAGGCCATACAAAATTATCAACTTAAAAATTAGCCTGCTAAAAAATAAATAAATAAATCACACACCAAAAAAATTAGCCCGCTATGTTTAGTCAAACACTTAATTAACTCACCCCTAGTGCTTTGGCCGGGCGAGACCAAATGATTTTACGGGCCTCCTACGGCCCTTGGGCCAGATGCTCCCCACCCGTGTGCTTGATATGAATATCAAAACTGTTATTCATAAAACATATACAAATATACTTTTTCCAGCCCTCCACCAAGGAATTTACAGAAAGAGCCTGCAAGAACCAAAGGCAAATCCTTTCCACAATGTATTTAGCAACACTCAGAGCTTATGTAGAAAAGTTTTTGGAAATCAAAATATTCAAGGTTTCAAGTTACCAAAGCAATAACAGCAGCATATCTAAAATTCACTGAGCACCACCATGTGCCTGGCACTGGTTCTTAAGGATTGAACTGTGGGTAAAACAGACTATGTTTGCTGGCAAGGACCATTTGAATATTTATATCATTCCCAGGCCATACAAAATTATCAACTTAAAAATTAGCCTGCTATATTTAAGTTTCTCAAAATATTAAATGTTAAATCTGTTTTAACTGGGAGTGCTTTCTCTGCTGAATTACACACACATCCAGTACTAAGGAACTAGTAAACACAAACAAGATGCATAAAGATAGGCATGGACTAGAACTGAGAGTACAGAAATGAATCTTCACACTTATTGTCAATTGGTTTTTAATAAGGGTGTCAAGACAATTCAATGGGGAGAAAATGGTCCTTTCAACAAATGAACTGAGACAACCGGCTATCCACATGGAAACAAATGACAAATGGGTCATGGACTTAAATGTGAGAGCAAATGCCATAAAACACTTAGAAAAAAACACAGGAGTACATGTCACTAGTCTCTATGAACATCAAACCACCATGCTCCCTCACTTCTAACAGCCACCCATGCGCCTCAGAGAGCCAGCCTCTCTCTGGGCAGGGATGGGAGGATCAGATACCTCAAATTAGAATTTAGGAAGAACTTATTAGCAAATAATAGACCACACGTAATAACAGCTACTTTTTATTGGGCAACTTTTATCCTATGTGCCTAAATTCTTTTCTCAAATTCTTAAAATCATCCTACGAGGCAGGTATCATGCCCCTCAATTTGTAAATGAAGAAAGGGAGGCTAGTTCCAAGAAGAGTCATTTGAGTCATTTGACTAATCACAAGACCAGTGATTTCATGGCAGACCAGGATTTATTTATTTTTAAATATATTCTATTGATTTTTTTACAGAGAGGAAGGGAGAGGGATAGAGAGAAACATCGATCAGCTGCCTCCTGCACACCTCCTACTGGGGATGTGCCCGCAACCAAGGTACATGCCCTTGGCCGGAATCGAACCTGGGACCTTTCAGTCCGCAGACCAAAGCTCTATCGGATAGAGTGGATACAGTCTATCCACTGAGCCAAACTGGTTAGGAGGGCAGACCAGGATTTAAATGCAGGGCCAGAGTGTGGGACAAGAGAGATTGAAAGTGATCACACAGCACCACCCCACACCCCTCCCCACCCCACCCCACCCCCACCCTTAGGAGGCTGGTTTAGGTGTGAAGTGTGAGGGCCTGGGCTGAAGTGGGAGCAGTGAGGATGGTAGAGAAAAACCAATTTTGACAAGTGACAATTCAGGCAGAGAGGCTCCCATCTGCTTCTCAAACACAGCTCTAAATGAAGGGCAAGGTGGGACTTGAATGATTTAAACACTCAGATGGTCTCGGTGGGCTAGCTCAGGAACCTATCTGACCCTCTCTCGTGTCACACTATATGGAAAACTGTATTCTACACAAGGCCCTTTCTCACCAACTTCTGGGACACCATCCTCCCGAAGTGAGGAACTCTTGGCATTACGACTGTACTTCCTCCTGTACATGCTGTTTCTCAACAATCTCCTGTTGCATTTGGTTTCCTCTTCGGTCTCGGTTCGCTGATTCCAGCCCTGCCATCTGACCCCTTGGTTACTGTCCATGGGGGCTAGCACTCAGCACCTCTCGGTTTTCCTAGCCTGCCACCATCTCTCTTGTTCTACCTCCCCTTAGGCATGTCAATCTCCTTGAAAACAAACTGCTCACACGTTTGCAAGCCCTGCCAGGCCCTTTCATGTCTTCAGTGATTATTAGGAATTTCTTGGCAAGAGTGCTCAGTTACAGAGAAATTGATTATTAACAATAGGCAGCATTAAGGAAGAGTGGCTGTTCCACTTAGAAAACAAAGCAAAACAGGAAATACACACATGGCTGAGAGGGCACAGGAATGCAATCCCCATTTTTGAGAATGATACAGACTCTCTGAAGTGTAGTTACAGGCTTTTTGAGTCACAAACTAAACTGGTGTCTCCTGATCTAAGAAACACCTAGTCTATACCTAAACAAGTAATAACAGATACCTGGTTAATCTTAATATAGGAGCATTAGAAGACATCTGATGAGGCAGAGCAAATAACAGGTATACTCATTACAACCCAAAGCAGACTGACCAGGAGTCTTACTTATGGGCTTTACTTGTGGCTAAAATATTGGAGACAAAGCAATCATTCTCAGAAACGCTAGAGGGGCCATGGCAAATCTTATATCTGACCTGCCACGATTATAGTAGGCCTGCAGAAAAATACACTGTGCATCGGAATGAAAAACTTATCATTTGTCATAAAAAAACCAATATTTAATTTATTGACACTGTCTTTTCCATTAAGCCTTAGAGCAGTGTCAAATGAGGTTTGTGCAGCTTCAAGAATAAAATGGGTGATACAGCAAAATTAAAAATTACACCAAGGGCCCCTGGTTGTGTAAACCCACACTGCAAAACTAACAGACACTTTCTCAGACAGTTCACAGAGTAGGAGACAAGGGAGAAAAGCAACTAAAGCATGAGAATCTGTTCTCCATTCTTGAAATAGGCCCTTCGTCCAAAAGACTCTCAAGTTGTAAGGGGTAAGTTATATTTTCCAAAACGAAAGAAAAAGAAAGACTCAGTAGCTACCTCTCCAATACAAAACCGCTGTGGCTCGTGTTTTCTGAAACAGCTGCTCGTCAGCATTTCAATGTGCTACATGCACCATCTCATTTTCTACCCATTATCAATATAAAAACTAGAGTATCTTGGCAACAGATTTTTCACAGTGAGATTCACTTAATTCTGGGATCTTTTCTAGTAAAAATGTAATGATCCTCATTATCCAGAAGACTTTCAATATGGTCTTTTCCAACTGCAACACTCCAATCATTCCTCTATTCAAATGATAGCTAAGAAGCTTCTATTACATGAGGCAGGCAGCTCTGGCTGCTGCAGATCCCAGGTAGGGGCTTGCAGGCTGCTGGAGGAGACAGTTGTGCCCAAAAATAATGCCTGCAGTGTGGTATGTGCAGTAACAGGATGTGTGTGAAGCACTGACAAGTGCTTAACTCTGCCTGGTCAGGTTGTGTTGAAGGCTTTCTAGCAGATGGGACACATGATTGAAGTGTCAAAAGGATGAGTTCAGATGAGTGTGTGCTTAGGGAAAGGCAAAAGGGTACCCCACTCAGTGGGGACCCCATGCATAAAGGTATGTGAGAGTCTGATATGTTTGGGAGACCAGGCAGTGCCACATGTGCACAGAGAGGTCATTTGGGTAGGCAGGGCTACATCAGGTAGAGTGCTAACACAAACCATGAAGTTTGGACTTTATCTGTAGAAGAAATGACTCACTAAAAGAAGAAGAAGGAAGGGATGAAGAAAGCATCATTTTACAGTTGGAGAGACTGAGATTCAGAGAAAGTCCCACAGCTAGTAAGTAATCAGTGGGGTGAAAATTTAAACCTAGCTGGTCTGATTCCAGAGTCCATGCTTATTATATTGCTCCTAGTATTAGAATATTAAGCAGGTTAAACACACTGACATATATTGTTTTCCCTGACATATATATAAGGTACATGACTACCCTTCCAAAAAGAAAAAAGGAAGACCACCAAAAGTTAGCCTGCATCCAGTGCAAAAGGCTGAGCACCAAACGCACACGAATAAAGGAAGCTGTTAGTCCCTATGGCAATGGTTCTCAACCGAAGGTGATTTTGCCCATCGGGGACATTTGGCAACATCTGGGCAAGAAGAATTACTGGCAGCTCGTGGCTAGAGGCTGCGAGTACTATTCAGTATCTCACAATGGAC
Organism: Myotis nattereri; assembly: GCF_964212035.1. Lineage (NCBI taxonomy): Eukaryota > Metazoa > Chordata > Mammalia > Chiroptera > Vespertilionidae > Myotis > Myotis nattereri. The sequence continues at coordinate 65,998,596 of NC_138079.1, forward strand.
CGAACAGCCTACCACAACAAAGAACTGTCTGGCCTTATTCTGAGATACAATCTGATGCAAACTATCGAAGAAAACATGAGCTTCCTATCTTGTTTATAAGTGTCTTATTAAAAATAGCAAACCACTGTCCACATGGCTAATGGAGAGTCTGGGCTTTTGTACCTGCAATTTAAATTTAACTCTGAATGTTCGTGTCCACCCCCTCCCCCAAATTCATATGTTGGAAACTTAATCTCCACTAGGAGGTGGGGTCTTTGGGATTCGTGCCCCTATGAAAAAGGGCCAGGCCAACAAAGCTCCCTCGCCCTTCTGCCATGTGAGGCTACAAGAAGCTTTCAACCAGGAAGAGGGCCCTCACCTGGCCATGCTGGCATCCTCATCTCAGATTTCCAGCCTCTAGAACTATGAGAGATAAATTTATCTTGTTTACCAGTCACTCAGTCTGTGGTATTTTGTTATAGCAACCTGAATGGGGTAAGACACCACCAATGTTCAAAAGCAACAAATGCTCTGCATTAGTTCAAGTCTAGGTCAAAGTTAGTTCAAGCTAAACATTATAGAATTCAAGAATAATTATATTAAGGGGGCTGCAAAAAGTGTGGTCCACCTTCAGTTAAGGAAATTAGAAATACCTGGAGAAGGGCAGCCATTAGCTAGCTGCTGGAGGTAACAATGCTCTCCCCATTAAATTATTTTTAAACACTTTCAAAAAAAAACACAACTTCTTGTAAAATTGAGGGGGCACTTAAGGTCTGAGGAGCTAATGTACAACATGGTTACTATATTTGACAACTTAGGTGTTCTCAATAACATCAACAAAGAAGATAATAGCCCAGCTGGTGTTGCTCAGTGGTTGAGAATCGACTCATGAACCAAAAGGTAATGATTCAATTCCCGGTCAGGGCACATGCCCAGGTTGCAGGCTCAATCCCAATAGGGGGCGTGCAGGAGGCAGCCAATCAATGATTCTCTCTCATCATTAATGTTTCTATTTATTTCCTTCTCCCTTCCTCTCTCTGAAATCAATTAAAAAACACACACACATTAAAAAAATGTGAGGTGATGGATGTGTTAACTTGGTGGGGTCCTTTTACAATGCAAATACACTGAGTGGCCAGATTATTATGACCGGCCAGATTATTATGACCACCCCATCAGTACTTCATTGGGCCACCTTTTGCCTTCAATACTGCGGCGATTCTTCTTGGCATTGGCTCCACGAGATGTTGAAAGGTGATGCGAGGAATCTGACACCATGCCTGATGAATAGCACTGTCCAGTTCTGTGAGATTTGATGGTTGTGGAACCAGCTGCCTGATGGCTCTTTTAACTTCATCCCACAAATGCTCAATTGGATTGAGATCTGGTGATTGTGGGGGCCACTTAAGCAAGGTAAAGTCTCCCTCATGTTCTTGAAACCACTCCTGCACAATACGAGCACCGTGGCATGGCGCATTGTCTTGTTGGAAGAAGCCACCTCCATTGGGATACACCATCAACATGATAGGATGAACTTGATCAGCAATGATACTTAGGTATGTTGTGCTATTCAGACGTTTATAATGATCTGGCCCTCTAGCAATGTCAGCGCGAAATTATAGCTAATTTGCCTACAAACGTCAGGTGGTCATAATAATCTGGTCACTCAATGTAGGTATCAAATCATCAGCTTGGACACTTTATATTACAATGTCATTTATCAATTAGACCTCAGTAAGCTAAAAAATACTTTAAATCATTTTTTAAAAACCCAAAAATATATTTGAGGAAGCATTTATATACTAGGTCATCTTAAACGGCCACAATACGAATATCATACTTGAATTCTAGAAATCTAGATGCAGGGGAGCAGAGGGGTACCTCTATCCCAGTCACACGTAACTTACTAAGCAATCAAGAACCCCCAGACAATCTTACATTAACGAAATGCTGGTATATGATTACCTGCTTCAACCTATGTTAATAAGGTCTCTGACTCTATACCTATGTGGTTGATATCAAATATATAAGTATTTACATAATGCAATTTGTGAAGAACTGTTGCTTTTCACTTTTTCCCAGTCTTCTTAGATTTCTCTTTACCAGTCCAAATGGAACGAAAATCACACTTCTCGGTAAGGGAGAGGAATATAATTTAAGCTCCCACCTTCTAATTGTTTTTCTAGTTTATTAGGAAGCTTCTGATCAAAGCATCAAAACTCACTCACAATATTCCCTCAGGAAACTCAGGATGATTAGAAAATAACTTCATTTAAAAGTTAACAAATGAACTGTATATACTTTAACTGTGCAAATTGTATGGTATCCTATATAATAAAAGCCTAATATGCGAATCGAGAGAATGGCGGAATGACCAATGGAAGGACAGGTTGCTATGACGCACATTGACCACCAAGGAGCAGACACTAAATGCAGGAGCTGCTCCCAGCCCGCAGGCCCCAGGCCAACCAAGGCAAGTGCCAGCAGGGGCTCCCTGATCGCCCCGCTGGTTGCCCCGCAGAAGGAGGCAACCAGAGGCGGCAGTGGGGGACGGGGCTGGCAAGCGGGCAGTGCCAGGCCGGCCAAGGCAGGTCCCAGCAGGGGCCCCCCAATTGCCCCACAGATCGGCCCTAATCGCTGGCCAGGTGTAGGGACCCTACCTGTGCACAAATTCCGTGCACCGGGCCTCTAGTATTTCAATAAAGCCTTAAAAAAGTTAACGGAATTTCCATCTTGTTATTATATTGGTTTCATTTAGTCAAATACTCTTGAGGGGGAAATGAGCACTTCAGTGGTTACTATATTACTACTCAGAGGACTAAAATTTTGCTAAAATGAAAATACTAATCTAGGTCATATTTGCACCAGCAATTTTCAAAACTAAATTTATACCCAAAGCTGGTGATTTTCCCCCCTGAAAATCTTTACTAATCAAATGACAACCTATAAAGGTAGTCTGAGCCATATAAAGTTTTGCTTCTAAAGAGAACAGAAAGAAAGATCTCTACCTCCACCAGGACAAAGAACTACGAAGGACATAACAAAAGTTTCCCTGAACAAACATTACTCAAACCAAGAGACCAACCACAGCAGAAATTCTTAACTTGAATAAACAACAGAGAACAAACAGCTAGAAGCTATTGTGGGGCTCAACACACAAGTAACAGCTTCCAGTTTATATAAACCTAGGTTTTTAAATCTTGGATAGGACTCAAACTAGAAATTGCATGAAAAAGACTTCCTGTTTTCAAGGTGAGATTATCTCTAAAGCAAGTTTCTACATAACATTAGTATGAATATAAAGATATGTTTTATTTTTCTGATTTTTAAATTTTTCAATTACAGTTGACACACAATATATTAACCTCAGGTATACAACATAGTGATTAGACATTTATATAATGTACGAAGTAATCACCCCAATAAGTCTAGTACCCATCTGACACCATATACAATTATTACAGCATTATTGACTGTATTCCCTATGCTGTACTTTACATCCCCATAACTGTTTTTATAACTAGAAATTTGATTTGTTTAAAAATATATTTTTTTTTTATTGGAGGAGAGGAAGGGAGAGAGAGATAGAAACATCAATGATGAGAGAGAATCATTGATTGGGTGCCTCCTGCATGCCCCCTACTGGGGATCGAGCCCACAACCTGGGCATGTCCCTGAAAGAAATCAAACCATGGCTTCCTGGTTATCAGGTCAACACTCAACCACTGAGCCACGCAGAATTGGCTGATTATTTTTTGTTTTGTTTTGTTTTTTGTTAATCCTCACCCGAGGATAGTTTTCCATTGATTTTTAGGGAGAGTAGAAGAGAGGGAAAGACAGAGCGAAACATCAATGGTTGCCTCCTGCATGAGCCCCAACCAGGGCCTAGGCCAGGGAGGAGCATGCAAATAGAGAGAATGGCAGAACGACCGGAATCGAACCTGGGACCCTCTATCCACTGATCCAAATTGCCTAGGGCAAGGACTGATTTTTTTTTTTAATTAAAAAAAAGAAAACACTTCCCATTTAAATTCTTAACATATAACTACTGTCTTCAAAATGAATTGCTTTCCATGGGAACAAACATGGATTTTTTCCTAAAGTAGATGAGATCTTTGATCTAAATTGCAGAAAATCACTTCATAACCAACTTTGTAATTTGGCACTTAAATCCAAAGAGTGTTTTTCAAAATGGTACACAAGGAAAAACAAGTTTTATAAAGCTTCTCTCACACTCCTACTTAAATTAATCCTTTTTAACTCACAAGGAATTATTATAAGAGTAATACAAACAAATTCTTAAGTAACTATCAGGAATCAGTAAAACTCCTTCCATTAAGGGATGAAATATGTGAATATAATTTTAATGCAAAATTAGCTCTCTTCATTTCATTTGAGATAGAATGGACAAAAGGGTCATCTCAAAATAATTATTAGGAAACTAGAGGCCCAGTGCACTGGCCTGTGGGGATCAGCGGAAACTGGCTCTCCGACTTCCCCCAAGGGGTCCCGGATTGCAAGACGGTGCAGGCCAGGCCAAGGGACCCCACCAGTGCATGATCGGGGCCAGGGAGGGACTGTGGGAGGTCTCCAGAGCATCTAGGGCCCGTCTCACCCAGTTCCAATTGGCTGGACCCCAGCAGCAAGCTAATCTACAAGTCAGAGCATCTGTCCCCTGGTGGTCAGTGTGCATCATAGCGACCAGTTGAACAAACGATCGGACACTTAGCATATTAGACTTTTATTATATAGGATACTTTTGAAAAACAAAAATATTTTTCTATTAATTTTAGGGGGGAAATAGGCTAATTGACATATGCTTAACTTTGACTTTAATTAGGGATAATCAAAATTATCAATTGTACTATAGCAGGAGGAGGCCACTATAATAGCAACTATTATACTATTAACTTTGAAGTAATTGTTGACTATTTCATTTACGAACTAAAGTAAGAGTTTAAAAATGCCAGGTATGTACAGGATAATAATATACAAACTATACATATATTCATTCAATATTTGAATACCTTCTACATTCGGGAAGCTGGTCATTTTTGCCCCTTTTTCTTGTAAAAGAATGATACCTGGGAATTGAGAATTCTATACACCAAGAATGGTCATTATTCATATATTAAACACAAATATGCTTATGTGTTTAATTTAGTACCTACCACAAGTAGATAGGTGCTTAACACATGCATTTTATAGTAGCATGGTAGTTACAGATAACGTGGTTAACTTCAGCAGACATCTGTGTTACACAATGGCCATCAAAATAATTGTGGCATGCTTTTGTGACACTAAAAGAGGCCAAGCCTGTTGCAAAATGATTACTTTCAACAAAAAACCTGTTTAAATTATTGTTTATTTAAATGGCATCTATCCAACATAACAGCATTATAAAGTTGCTATTGCATTTGAATCACTCACCACTCTTCAACCTATTTATAAAGCAAGGTAAACACCATCAGGTTATAAAAAGTAATTATGGACGAGGATTTTTGATTCATGTTTTTTTGACAAAATTATTCCATTTGATCCCAAGTCCTGACTGCTCTCTTGACAGAATAATGTACATGCTCCACAGCTGACAGGAGTATGCTTTCATGATTAAACAGGAAGCTCACACTCCAGATGACTTTAGACTGCACTTCAGAAAGATTTCTTTGTTGTTTCAGCATCAGATCATTAGTTACTTTTTTTTCTAATCGTTTCTATCCCCAAGCCAAAGAGAATCTATGTATTATCAAACATTTAAGATGTGTTTGTCATTTCTGCCTATTTTATTTGCGCAATACACCAAAGAATGTCACATAATCTTGTAAGTTCTTTTACTGATTTCACTTGGGGAGAGGAGGTATTTTGGAACATAAAGAAAAGTTGAAAATATAAAATGAACACCTCCCCCTCCCTCAAAGTATTTTGCTGACCTTCAAGGGATATAGCAAATGAGAATATGACTGACTTTTGCTTATTATAATTACTGGGGACACAATATTCAAAACAATTTTCTAAAGGAAAGGGTTAACTATCTTGTGGCTTTAACTGGTCATTTTTGCCCTTTTTTCTTGTAAAAGAATGACACCTGGGAACTGAGAATTCTGTACCCCAAGAACGGTCATATCAAAGCTGACGCTTCTGGCCATGAGCAGTGACTGTAAAGCACATAAAGCTATGTAAAAACCGAATCACATAAGGAAATGCCCAGGGCCAACGGCGTGAGGATTAACTGCTGAGATGACAAGACTAGGAAAGGACACTGGCCAGCCTGAATCTGATTTCTCAGACGCCCAGCTCTACTGGGGAGGAGGAGGGAGCCGCTTCCCTTCACCAGACTGGCTGCTGAGTTATCTAAAATGCCTGCGACCTAAAAGTGAAGGAGAAAAGAAAACAAAACAAGCCGCTCCCCCATTCCGACCACCTCTTGGTAGTAACATCGTTGCTGGGGCAAAACGAGGGCACGCAGACGCCTCCGTCAGGTAGTCAACTCTATGAGATAAGAACCCAGCAAAATTAAGGAAGTGGGTCTCTGCAATCTCCCAGCCTTTTTGTTTGGGTTCTCTAGGTTAACAGCAGTAACTGCATTTCAACGACCTACACACAGAAGCAGTTATTCCCGAGTCGCTCTGAGAAACGTTTGCTTCAATGTGGGGAGCCGGTTCGCTTGCGGAAAGGGAAATCATTTTCTGTCGAAACGTAGCAATACCGAACTACACGGCCAGGCCACACAATCACAACCGCCCAAGAAATGTGTTTCAACGCGTTAACTCTTTTGCTTCCCCAAAGACACTATCAAGGAAAGGCCTAGGGAGAGTGCCTTCGACACTGTGCAGCCCATATACATACTCCTTGGGAGCTGCAGCGGAGGCCCTAGCCTAGATGCTCTGGGAGGAAACCTGTGCTGCGAAGATTTCTGGCCTCAGTTGCAGGACCGTGGACTGCAGCTGAGAGTTGGTGCGTGGGCTATCCTCTGAGACATCAAACTTACTTTTCCTTTACGAAGGGACTCAAACTTAACCCACACTGGCACGTCCGCCCTCCACCTGCGCGCGGGGGGCAGCTGCGGCTCCTTCCCACCGCGCGGAGAGGCAGTCGCCGCCGCGACCCGGGACAACCCTCACAAAGCTGGGGACCCCCGAGCCCGCCCGGCTGCCAAAGCCCCGAACACGCCCCCTTCCTGTGCCTACCTTGATGCCCTGCTGCTGGGTGGTGAGGGTTAACTTGGATTCATCCAGGAGCAAAACTTCACAGTAAAATTCTTCCGGAACAGCGCAGAAACAGCCCATGTCGGCTGCGGCGGTCTCCAGCCGGGCGAGAAAGCTGCGACCAGAGCGCTGAGCCGCCCCCTCCCCTCAAGCACGAGGCATTAGTTTATTGTCCGCGCCGTGGCGAGGGCAACAGGAGCAGCTCTCGGCGAGGTCCAGCGCCGCTCGGGCGGGCGGCTAGGAGGGCGGAGAAGCCCGGAGATCAGCGCCCGGGAGCAGCCGGGGAAGCGCCAGCGGAACTGGGTGCGGAGGGCGGCGGCGCGTCCCCGCGCATCCTGCGGCTCCGGCTCCTCCGAGGGCGGGGACGCCGCGGCCCCTCCCGCAGTCCTGGGGACGACAGAAGTCTCCTGGCAATGGGGGCAAGGGGCAAGATAAGGGAGGGACGAGAGCTCGAGGCCCTCCCCGGACTTGGAAGCTCCTAAGCTCTAAAGACCCCTCCACCCGCGCACCACCCGAGCGCGGCCGCGACGCACCGACCTCCCCCGAGCCTGCGGGGTCCCCAGAGGGTGCGCACTTCCAGCTCCGATCCCACCCCGCAACTCCCAGTCCGGTCCGCTGACGGGGAGCGCTAGGCTGTTCCTTTGTGTCAGGGGGCACCCACGACGTCCCAGCAACATTGCAGGGGCAGTGGCCAGGATCATCCCTTCCCCAGTCCGCCGGCACCGCGAAGCCCAAAGACGGTCGGAAAGGGCGGCGGGTTCCTACCGAGACCGGTGAGTAGAGGTCAGCTCGTCGCGCAGTGTGGCTTCAGTCTGGCGAGCCCCGAGCTCATCTCGGAGGATCGTGTAGGGCCAAGTTCAAGCTCTCCCTTCGAGAATGCCCTGCGCCGCGGCGGAGGGCTGCTTCCCCGGGAGGTTCAGAGAACCGGGCAGTCGAAGGACTTGCCTCCAGGCCCCCAGGCTGGGAATGCGGTGGGCGGGCGGGCGGGCGGGGGTGCGCCCTGGGGCGCCAGGCCCTCCGGGGAAAGTTCTCACCGACGCTGGAGGTGTGGCGCCCCGGGCGGGAGCAGCCCAGGTACTGCTGGGTCGGGCCCCGGCGTCGGCAAAAACCTCTGGAGCAAAGCGAGGGCCCAGCAGCCGGCCCCGGGGCGCCCCTTCTGGGCGGGGTCTCGGCTGGGGGCGGAGGGCGGAGCGGAGGTAGTCTAATGGCGAAGTGCCGACAGGTCCGCGCGGGGAACCGCGCCGGGCGCCGGAGCCACGAGGCCGCCGGGAGCCCCGGCCCCGCTCGCAGCGTCCGTTTCCCAGGGAGACGGGGAGGCAGGCTCCGCGAGGGCTGGGCGCATTCCTGCTAGGACCCTGGCTTTCCGCGCTCCTGGTCCCACGCCCTCCTCGCGGACGGCCGTGTCCGGAACCGGCGGGCACAATAGCTCTGAGGCTGCAGTGACCCCTGGTGGGTCCTCAGGTGTGTGCACAGACAGCCCGAGCTGAGCCGCGAGAGGCTGGGCCTTCGCAGCAGGTGCAATCTGTGCTCTCCCGCTGGGAACCAGCCTCGAGTTAATTAATGCGCGTCGTCGTGGTTCCTGGAGACACGCGGGAGGACACGGAGCAGAGCTGAGGGTAGGCCTCCCAGAAAACTTCTCTACTCTGTATTTCGTATTTAGAGAGTAGAAGAGCTTTGGCATCAGACATAGTTTTGAATTCCAAGCTAGGTAACCAAAGCTCAAAAAAATGCTTAAAATGCCTTAAAAATAGTACCTTTAAAATAATAAAAATTTTAAAGCTGGCATCTGTGGCACAGTAGACCGGAAATGAACAAGTTGTGACTTGGGAGGGAGTTTCCTTCCATAGTGATTTGCCACAAAGAACCTTCTGTGGGAAGCATTTTTCCCTGCTATAGCAGCTCCATCTAAACATGGAGAGCACAACCCCCAAAGTGCGATTCAAACCTGCCATGTTTGGTATGAACTTGACATAAAGCTATGACTCAAAACTACTTTATCTTCCAGGCTATCTGTGAAACAGAAGCAGTTTTTGAGTTTCTAATCAAATTCTATGTTCAACTTTGGGTTGTATTGTCCAAATTTTGCGTTACATGAGCGGGCACCTTATTTATTCTGTGTTTAGCATCTTTGCTTCTGGAGGCTTTTCTTTTCTGTAATATAATCCTCCAGACACAAATTGCCAAAAGGGATTGAAAATTTTCATAGCAGATTTTCATTCATTATCATCATATTCAGGAGAGCCTCCTTAGTTTGCAAAAACAAAAGGTAGGTCCAAGTGTAATAATTTGTTTTTCCAGTTTTGAGTCTTGTTGCCACCTGATTTATGTCCTTTGATTCTGGGAATTTTTGTTTCACCTTTAATGGTGATGGAAAGACGGGGGCTTGGGGGTGAGGCAGCAATTTTTTTCATTTCAGGCTCCTCACAATGAAAAGTACAAAGCCATGAAGCCCTGTACATATGACAGACTTTTCTGAGTGAGGCATTTCCTTTTCCATTTCTTTATCAGGGATGGAGAAAAGAAAAAAATCCATTTAACACAAAATTGGAGTTTCCTAGAGATAATGAGAAGATTCCACCAGTTAAAATAAAAACAATGTTAATGAGCCATTGATACACAATAAACTTCTTATATTTAAAGCAAAATTTGATACATTTTGATCTGTGTATATACTCATTAAACCATCACCAAAATCAAGCTAGTAAACATATCCTTCACCCATAAAATTTTCTTCTGTAACTTTATGATTTCTTCCTTCTGCTCCTCGCCACACCTCACTTCCCAGATAACCTCCAATCTGCTTTTTGTCACTAGGTTTTCTGTATTTTCTAGAGTGTTATACAAATGGAATCATGGACTCAACTCTTTATTTTTTTTGGGGGGGGGGGCCTGGTTTGTTTTGCTCAGCATAATTATTTTGAGATTTATCCATGTTGTGTATATGAATTGTTTATCCATTTGAATTTCTCAGTAGTATTCATTTATATGTACCTACAACAATTGTTTACCCATTTATTTGTGTAATTTCCAATTTTTCACTATTACAAATGATATAAATATTACAAATCCTGCTCTGAGGATTGTACTAGTAAGCTCAGGTTGCCATAACAAAACACCATAGACTAGATGGCTTTAACAACAGACAAATATTTTCTCACAATTTTGGATGCTGCAAGTCCAAGATCAGGTGCAGCATAGTAGCTTTCTGGTGAAACCTCTCTCCCTGGCTTATAAGTGGCTGCCAGCCCACTGTGTCTGCTTCTTTGTTGGGAAGTGTGGGGGAAAACACAAGTTCTGTGATGTTTCTTCTTATGAGGACACTAACCTTTTGTATCAAGACCCCACCCTTATCACTTCATTTAATCTTAATTATTTCCTTATAGGCCCCATCTCCAAATACAGACACATTGGGGGTTAGAGATTCAACCTATAAGTTTGGCGGGGACACAATTCAGTCTATAACAAGGATCCATGTCTTTGTATGAACATTTTATTTCTTTTGAAATTCAAAAAAAAAGTGGAATAATTGGATCAGAAGATATACAAAAGGAAAACAAGCACATAAGAAGATGCTCAACATCATTAGTGATTAGGGAAATTCGTATTAAAATCACCATAAGAGACACCTGCAGATCTAGTAGAATGGCCACCATACCAAGCTCCCGTATCACCATACCAACTGTTGGTGAGAATGAGGGAAAGTTTGTGTTTGCTTACACTGCTGGTGGGAATGTAAAATGGTACAACCATTTTGGATAACTCTTTGACACTTTCTTAAAAAGTTGAACATATAAACATATATCTTCCACAGAGTTTTGGAGAAAGACTTTTTCTGACTATGCAGAGAAACAGATTGACAAGATATTACTCAAACACATCCCACCACCCCTACCCCTAGGAAAAATCATATAGTTTTTCAACATGTGCATAACATAATACAGTCTCTTTAAAGCCTGTGTCAAAACCTTTGATCTCTTTTCAGAGATGTTTTAGAAAAATATTTTCTTTGGTTAAGATGACATTTTGTCATAATAAGCCTATGCAGATGAGTCAAATGACAAACAAACTGAGAGTAGATACAATTTTATGGAAATATGTAGACCATCTGTGAAGGACTGTAGGAATTCTCATTCTGGAAAAAGCGATTTTATTTCACATAAAACAGGCCCCCGTCCCCTGCTAAAACATGCACTTCACAACGCCAGATACAGAATTCTGTTTAAAGCACTATATTCTGTTTAGGAAGATGTCTTTAAACAATCCATGTCTTCTGTCATTTTTTATCCTTTTTGTATTTTCCAAACTTCAGAAAGTTAACTAATTTGAAACAGGAAAGAATGCCTTGAAAACGTTGACAGTAAAATAAGTAAATAACTTAATTACTTAAACACCAAGGGCAATGCCGAAGAATCACTTGGAAGACTTGTTCAGACACAGATTACTAGCCCCAACCCCAGAGTTGTGGCCTGGAGCGGGGCCTGGGAATTTGCATTCCTAACAAGTCCCCAGATGATGCTTATGCTGCTGATTGGAAACCACACTTTGAGAAGCATTGCTCTAGAGATTCTCTTTCAAAAAAATAATAAAGGTTGTCCCTAATTACCTATGAATAATTTTTAAAGGGAGAGGTGCATTTTTTACTAGTAGCCTCCCCATTACTCCACCTCATCCATCATGACGTCATTAATGCCTGTCAAGAAAGAGTATTGAAGACCCTGCCAAGTAGATTACATCAGAAAGAGCAGTTTTTAAAGGGAAATATTCCTGGTTTAGTTTCATCATACTCCTGCCTAGTCTCTTCAGACACCTTACTTGGTTTTTTTTCTAATAGAGTATGTGCCTGGGCACATCCAGTTTTTAAGACCATCCTGCCTTCTGACTCACTTCATATATATGTCATTAACCAGCTTTCCTCTCTTCTAAGTATTGAGGCCTTAGATCCCATTTATTGAAATACCTCAAGGGTATTGCCCATATTTCAAAGGAATTCGTCTCTCAGGCAGCAACTTAAGCTGCTTCTTCATTCTTGTGATTTCCATGCAAATGTTATTTGGAATTTACTGAGAATTCTTATTTTGTACACCTTGTTGGTGAATGAATTGGTATAGATTATATTTCGTATATATGTCTTAGAACTTTGACTTTGAAATACCCTAGTATTCCCTTCTCTGGTCAAATGTAAGCTAGCAAAAATGAGTTCAGGGGAGCTAGTTGATAAGTCTAGTAGACCCTTGGGAGATATTTTTAAAATTTTAAAACAAATTAGCATCTTCTGCCTATTTGATTGAGAGAGATTCGAAAGATTGGTAAGAGTGGGTGAAATGAGTATTTTGATACATTGTTGGTGGAACTGTAGATTGATTCAGGCTTTCTGGAGTGCAAATTGTCATGCATATAATAATTTAAGTATTGACCCAGGAATTCGAAATCTAGGAACTTACCCTTATCAAATAATAGCCACAGATGTTATGTTAAAAGATACTTATTGCAGTATATTTAGAATATTAAAACTTTTGAAGCCATCCAAGTGACCAGTTACAGGGAGTTGTTACATTAATTCTAGTCTGTGCATCTAGTGGAGGATTCAGCAGCTGTTAGGAAAGATGAGATGGCTGTACTAGTATATGCACAGCATGGAAAGTTATCCGAGGTAAGCAGTGAGGTAAAAAGGAGCAGTTTACATAATCATCCAAATAAAAAGGTCCGTTTTTATTTGTTTTTAAAAGGAAGTTTGAACTTTTTACAATGAGCAAGAATGAATGAAAAATGAAAACAGATTTTCATATTAAGCAAAAGAATGCTGTCAAATTTCTGGCTGATGAAATTGACCATTTAAAAATGAATTCCTTTTCTAGGATCTAACCTGGATTCTAACATATTTCACCTGGTTCCCCATCAAAGAATGGGGAAATTAGCCTCAGTTATCCTGCAGTTATTTAGATTTTAAGTCAGACTAGCCATGTGACCTTAAAGAAGTCCGTCACCTCTCCAGGCCTCAGCACACTAGTCTATTCAATAAGGGACCTGGGACTTGTATTGTGATGCCTCTAGATCTTCATGGCCAGCATGTATGTGCTTTCTCATCCCTTTCTTCTGGAAACAATACATTGCTCTTCCTTTTGAAGTGACATTCCAGGGAAAGAGCAACCCAGTGTAACATTTGGCAAAGAAACATCTGGAGTAGATGACCTCTGAACTCATATCCAGCCTTCTGACTCTGACCTTGAGAGGTTGCCAGCAGAGACATGTCATGGGTGGTTGGTGGACAGGACTAGAATGGAGACATTTTATTGTATTCCTTTTTGTACAATTAGAATTTTATATACTGATATTTTGTACACCTCCCACCTGCTGCCCTATTTTCATCTCAGTAGGTCCCACCGACTGCTCAGGTGTCCACTTTGCTCTGCCTCTTCCAGAGAGAAATATCAATAGGTGGCCTCCTATACACCCCCTACTGGGGATCAAGCCCACAACCCGGGCATGTGCCCTGACCGGGAATCGAATTGGTGACCTCTCAATGCATGGAACAATGCTCAGTCAACTGAGCCACACCGGCCAGGGCAATAGTGTATTTCTTTTCTTTTTCTTTTTCTTTTTTTTTTTTTTTTTTACACACACACACACAAACACATTTCAGCAGTGTATTCCTTAATATGCTTAGTCTGGGTTGTAGATAGGAGAAGTATATAGCCAACCATAATCAAATTACTGTATGACATTGAATCTAAGATGCTACCAATTACATTACTAACTTATTGTACTTACCACTACGAAATAAAATGCCAATTAATTGAAGACACCATCTATTATAGGAGGTGCCCCAATTTCAGAAATATTTTCTTGAAAACTGAAGAAGTATGATGTTGATTAGGATCATGTTTATACTACTCTTTTCAGCTAAAATAATTGATTTAACGTTACTAATGTCTCCATATTTATACCATGTTCATTGGCAAATATAAGTGAAGTTCACAGGTACAGATGTCTTCATGTAACACGAGTATAATAAAGAATCCATGTAGTCCTACCTAGCTGGTTTGGCTCAGAGGATAGAGCATCGGCCTGCAGACTGAAGAGTCCCAGCTTCGATTCTGATCAAGGGGGACGTACCTTGGTTACAGGCTCCGGGCCCTGGTGGGGTGGGGGTGATGTGGGAGGAGGCAACCAATCAATGTGTCTCTCACACATCAGTGTTTCTCTCTGTCTCTCCCTCTCCCTTCCACTCTCTAAAAATCAATGGGAAAAATATCCTCAGATGAGGATTAAAAAAAAGAAAGAAAGAATCCATGTATATAATTTTTTGTAAATCAAATATCAGGATGCTTTCAAAAACCCAACTGAAACCAACCTTTAAAATAGAGTTGATTGCCTTCTACCAATTTCAAGCAGCATCCAGAACTGACACTGACTCTCTGTGCCCCTTCACCCCTGCCACTTCCATGTATTGGTCTTGAACTTAGCCTGGCTTCTCTTGAAACAATCAGATGCTGGAGTTGTTCCAGGACTCACATCTGCTGTCCAAACCACACAGAGCAAGGGGAGCCAACTGTTCTGACTTTCTTGGTTGGAGGCTCAGGATTCACTGTGACGGACCAGCTTGAGCCCCAGCCGTTCAGTGGAGCCATTAGGAACACAGATTCCAGAGCCAAGCTGTGTGAGTTCAGAATCCAACCCGGCTCACTGTTTCCCAGCTTTGCACCTCAGAGCAGCATAGATGGGGTACTATCATAGCACCTTTCTCATGCTACTGTTGTGAGGATTAAATGGACGAATGCAGTGCTTACAACAGTGCCTGGGGCTTCATAAATGCTATGAAAACGTTGTTGTTAATGAGGATGATGTGATTCACCCCTGAAGTCATCACTGTGGCTAGAGGGAGACTATACTGAGTGGCTTAGCCTAGGTCAAAAGGCACCTCCATAGGGACAGGCAGAACTTGCTTCTTTGGAATCACATGGGATCCCCATAGAGGGGCCCTGGGAAGAAATAATGAGGTAATTAAGGCATAGAAAGCAGGTAGGAGTAACCAAGAAATGTCCACTACACAAGTCATGGTTTAAATGCACAGGGTTGTTTGACAAATTATGTTCTAAAATGAAGACCATGTGTCCAAGGTAAATAATCATCCTAAGCCTTATATCTTTGTCAGATACTTATTTTCATATTATCAAGTTTCCATGTTACATAAATTATACATTTTAAAGTATTCCTGAGACTCTTCTTTCCTCACATAATGTCTACTCAGTCAGTGCTTGGTGACTGTCCACTGCGTACCAGGCTCAGATGTGAACAAAGTGGACCTGGTCTCTGTCCCCATGGAGTTGCAGTCTTATAGAATGACTAGAGGCCCAGTGCATGTAATTTGTGCACTCGGAGAAGGGGAGGTCCCTCAGCCCAGACTGCACCCTCTTCCAGTCCGGGAGCCCTCAGGGGATGTCCGACTGATGAAGCCATCAGTCGGACATCCTGAGCCCTGCTGAGGAGGCGGCAGAGGCTCCCACCACCTCTGCTGCACTAGCCAGCCATGAGCCTGGCTTCTGGCTGAGCAGTGCTCCCCCTGTGGCAGCACACTGACTACTAGGGGACAGCTCCTGCATTGAGCATCTGCCCCCTGGTGGTCAGTGCATGTCATAGCAACCAGTCATTCTGTCCGGTCTATTTGCCTATTAGCCTTTTATTATATAGGACTAGAGGCCCGGTGCACAAAACTTTGTGCACTCGGGGGGGAGGGGGGCCCCTCAGCCCGGCCTATGCCCTCTTGCAGTCTGGGACCCCTCGGGAGATAACGACCTGCTGGCTTAGGCCTGCTCCCGGGTGGCAGAGGGAAGGCCGAATCCCTAGGTGCAGCCCCTGGTCGGGCTCAGAGCAGGGCCGATTGGGGAGTTGGGGCGCCGCCCCCTGTCATGCACAGAGCAGGGCGATCGGGAGGTTGTGATGCCACCCTCAGTCACGCTCAGGGTAGGGGCGATTGGGGGGTTGGGACACCGTCCCCTGTCACACTCAAGGCAGGGTCAATGGGGAGGTTGCGGCGCCACCCCCTGTCACGCACAGAGCAGGGCCAATCAGGGGGTTGGGGCACTGCCCCCTGTCACTCACAGAGCAGGGCCCATCAGGAGGGTTGGGGGTCTACCCTGTCACGCACAGAGCAGGGTCAATCAGGGGGCTGGAGCACTGCCCCCTATCACGCACAGAGCAGGGCCCATCAGGGGGTTGGGGCGCCACCCTCTATCACCCACAGAACAGGGCCGATCAGGGGTTGGGGCGCTGCCACTCTCACACTCAGGGCAGGGCCGATGGGGAGGTTATGGCTCTACCCCATCACACACAGAGCAGGGCCCATGGGGGGGGGGGGGGGGGGCGCCGCACCCTGTCACACACAGAGCAGGGCCGATCAGGAGGTTGGGGCACCGCACCCTGTCACACACAGAGCCGCAGGGTGATCAGGGGGTTGGGGAGCTCCCCCCTATCAGGCACAGAGCAGGGCTGATCAGGGGGTTGGGGTGCCTTCCCCTGTCACGAACAAAGCAGGGTGGATAGGGAGGTTGTGGCCCCGCCCCCTGTCACACACAGAGCTGCAGGGCGATCAGGGGGTTTGGGCGCTGCCCCCTGTCACACTGATCCTGATGCCGGGAGGCCTCGCGGCTCTGCTGATCCCGGTGCTGGGAGGCATATTACCCTTTTACTATATAGGGTAGAGGCCTGGTGCACGGGTGGGTGCCGGCTGGATTGCCCTGAAGGGTGTCCTGGATCAGGGTGGGGGTCCCCACTGGGGTTCCTGGCCAGCCTGGGTGAGGGGCTGATGGCTGTTTGTAGCTGGTCACACATCCTTCAGGGTGGGGGTCCCCACTGGGGTGCCTAGCCAGCCTGGGTGAGGGGATGATGGCTGTTTGCAGCTGGTCACACACCCTTCAGGGTGGGGGTCCCCACTGGGGTGCCTGGCCAGTCTGGGTGAGGGGCTGAGGGCTGTTTTCAGGCTGGCAGGTGACAGAAGCTCCCAACCGCTCCTTTTTTTCTTTTTCTTTTTCTTTTTTTTATTCTGGGCCAGCTTTAGCTTTGAGGCTTGGCTCCAGCTCTTAGGCCTCTGCTGCTGAAAGTAGGTTTCTGGCCTTTGCTTACAATGTTGCGATCCTGCTGGCGTAAGCCCAGCGGCGGACTAAAGCAGGTTTCTGGGGTTTTGTTTAGCTTCTATATTTGTTACATACTTGCTTAGAGTTGCAGCTCAGAGGCCGGCAGCGGCAGGCAGGAAACGTTGGAGTCCTCCATCACTGAAGCAAGCAAGCCTCATGTTAGTTTCAAGCTGCCTGGCTGCCGGCCGCCATCTTGGCTGGCAGTTAATTTGCATATCTCACTGATTAGCCAATGGGAAGGGTAGCGGTCGTACGCCAATTACCATGTTTCTCTTTTATTAGATAGGATAATGTCTTATTATGGGCAAGGCCTCTAATTCAGTTTTTTTTTTAGGTGGTTAAAGGGAGGGGCAGAATTTTCACTTGAGCCTGTAGCTAAAATTGCTTTAGCTCAAAAATCTGCCTACCACTGAGACACATCTTGGTGAGGCTCATTCTGAACCTCAACACTGTTCTATTATGTGTATAAGTATTGGGAACCATCTTATCACTTTAGTAAAAGGAACCTTTTGTTATGTTACAATGACTAACTTTATCTCATGAGTTGTGTTTTGGCTTCAAGCCTGTATCCAGTATTCATGCAGCAACTTCAGCTCTTCTGTTCAATATTTACCTGGCATATCTTTTATTTTATTTTCTCTAAATATTTATAGATTTTTATGTATTAGATAGGGATAGCCCATGGACACAGACAATAGTCTGGTGAATGCCTGGAAGGGGGTGCGGTGCAGTGTGGAGAAGATCAATGGGAAGAAAAAAAAAACTAAAACAAAGGGACAGCTGTAATACCTTCAACAATAAAGATACATTTTAAATAAAGGAAAATATCTTATTTGAAAGAGTTTTATGTGAAATAATATAAGTAATTGCTCTACACCAGTGATGGCGAACCTATGACACCTCTGACACGTGAACTCATTTTTTTGGTTGATTTTTCTTTGTTAAGTGGCATTTAAATATATAAAATAAATATCAAAAATATAAGTCTTTTACTATGGTTGCAAATATCAAAAAATTTCTATATGTGACACAGCACCAGAGTTAAGTTAGGGTTTTTCAAAATGCTGACACGCCGAGCTCAAATGGTTCGCCATCACTGCTCTACACTGTACTTTATATGCTCAACTCCTCTCAAAGAGATATTAATTGACCCTATGTTCACTTAATATTAATTGACCCTATTCACTGACTGCAGGACTGACTTCCGCCACGCCGATGCAGCACTGACTGCTACGGGGGCTACGATCTGACCCTGCTTTTCTCTCCTGGCTTCTGTCCAGGCCTGATCGCAGCCCCCTCGGCAGTCAGTGCTGGGTTGCTGAGGCACCCGCAGCACTGACTGCAGGACTGACTTCCGGTGTTCAGTCAAGCCTTCAGTCATTTTGGATGTTACAGACCCTGGCTCTTTATATATGTGGACTAGAGGTCCGGTGCATGAAATTTGTGCATGGGGGGGGGGGATCCCCTCAGCCCAGCCTGCACCCTCTCCAATCCAGGACGGCAGTCAGACATCCCTCTCACAATACAGGACCGCTGGCTCCTAACTGCTCACTTGCCTGCCTGCCTGATCGCCCCTAACTGGCCCCCCTGCCAGTCTGATCACCCCTAACCACCTCTCCCTGCTGACCTGATCACCCCAAACTGCCCCCCATGCCAGCCTGGTCGCTCCTAACTCCCCCACCCCTGCCAGCATGATCACCTCTTACTGCCCCCCCTGCTGGCCTTGTCACCCCCAACAGCCCCCCTCTGCCAGCTTGGTCACCCCCAACTGCCCCCCTCTGCCAGCCTGGTTGCTGCTAACTGCCCCCCCTGCCAGTCTGGTCACCCCCAACTGCCCCTTCCCCCCCGCTGGCTTGGTTGCCCCTCACTGCCCCCCCTCTGCTGGCCTGGTTGCCCCTCACTGCCCCCCCCCCCCCTGCCAGCCTGGTTGCCCCACACAGCCTGCTGTTCATCTTTTGGCCATCCCTCACTAACCCCCTTGCCAGCCTGGTCGCCCCTTACTGCCCCCCCCCCCGCCAGCCTGGTTGCCCCACACAGCCTGCTGTTCATCTTTTGGCCATCCCTCACTAACCCCCTTGCCAGCCTGGTCACCCCTCACTGCCCGCCATGCAGGCCTGGTCACCCCACGCAGTCTGCTGTTCAGTCATTTGGTCATCTCTCACTAAACCCCTGCCAGCCTGGTCGCCCCATGCAGCCTGTTCAGTCGTCCGTTCAATTGTTTCGGATATGATGGCCCCTGACTATATATATATAGATATAGATATAGATATAGATATAGATATAGATATAGATATAGATATAGATATAGATATAGATATAGATATAGATATATAGATATAGATAGATAGTTCTTAGCAAGCATTCATCTCCCTTTAGCTAGATCACAGTATATAGAATAAAGGTGTAAATAGGACCCTAGAAGGTCACTGTGTGGTGTGGGGGTTGATTAGATTATTGTTTTGACTGCAGTGTTGTGATTATGAGTGTATTTTATGTGTCTGTCTACCCTGTTAGATTATGAGCTGCTTGAAGGCCGAGGCAGGACCCTGCTCAGTTTTTTCTCTGTAACACCTAAGACAATGCCTGGTACATCACAGCTTTTCACTAATTAATTTAGTCAAAACTCCAGAAAAGTAATGTGCATGGCTGGAATGGGTCAGAATTAGAAAGAGTCAGTTCCCGAGCATTATCCAAACAATGCAACTTACGATAACAAAGTTTATGTTCCCATTATCTATATTACAAAGCAAAATGTGGCATACAATCTACCTCTGAAACTAAACCCCAATTTTAGCTGAGCGTTTTCCCCATGTTTCCTGGTCAGTACGTGTGGCTGTGTGTCCCAGACCTGGCCAATGGGATGTGTTAAGTATTAAATGGCACTTCCTGAGAGACTTTTAAAAGTCTTCCTAAGAGTCTTTTGAAAGAAGGAAGGAGACATGCAATATCTCCGTCCTCCCTCCTTATAACTGGATTTGAATGCCATGGCTGGAGCACAAACAGCCATCTAAAGACGGTAGCAGGGGAACAAAAAAGGAGCCTAAATCCTGCAAGCTTGGAAGCACCACCCAGATTGGGAGCCTGTCTCTGCACTTCTTCATGTCCACCTGCTCACACCCCTGTTGTTTGTTTTGGGGGGTTGTTTGTTTTTTGTTATAGGCAGCTAAATGTAATCCTGATTGAAACCCACATACATCTATATGTGTAAGACAGCAAGCAACCAAATAACCTACTTTTTTTTTTAATCTGGTTTTATTGATTTTTTTAGAGAGAGAGTGGAAGGGAGAGGGAGAGAGAGAAACACTGTTGTGACAACCTACATTTTTAAAGGACCACTTGCTTATGTTTTATATGCTACTCCTTAGAAATAAGTTTTGTCTATTACTGAATGAAAATATTTAACTTCTCTGATTCTGGGTATCTTTTAAAATGAGTAAATTTCTTTTATTTTAAGATTGAATAGCAGCAATTTTGTATGATTCAATCTACCTTCTAGATTTGTATTTTATTTTATTTGTTTAATATGTTTTTATTGACTTTTAGAGAGGGAGGAAGGGAGAAGGATAGAGAAATAGAAATATCGATGAGAGAGAAACATCATCAATTGGCTGCCTCCTGCACACCCCCTACTAGGGATTGAGACTATAACCCAAGTATATGCCCTGACTGGGACTCGAACTGGTGACCTCTTGGTTCATGGGTGATCGCTCAACCACTGAGCCACACCAGCCTGGCTTGTTTTTTTGTTGTTGTTTGTTTGTCTGTTTTAAATTTGTAACTTACAGTTCTTAATTTGGAAAGAACTAGGAGGAAAGAAGGGATTTCTTGCCCCGCGGAAGTCACCATGGCCACCTCCAATAGCAACCTGTCCTGTCCTTGCCCCTCCTTTAGCCACTCTGGGCTTGGAAAACAGGAACAGGGACAGAAAGCAAAGGTGGCATGAGGGGGTACCACAGAGTGACTTGTCTCTCATAAGTTGTCATAATTAAGTTTTTAAAGCCCACAGCCCCTTTCTCCAGGACCTGTTATATAAGTAACCCCACTGGGGCTTGTAAACCCTGTGACAAAGGCAGGACCAGTGTTATCCTCCTGTGAGGCTGAGAAAACGGGGGCTCAGAGAGGTGACCGGGCTTTCCCAGAAAGTGATGTTTGCGGGGAGGGGGTCTGTTCCACTAGGGCATGCTATGTACTAGTATATATAGTTGTTCACATACTCATGGGCCTGACCCAGTAGAGTAATTTTTTCCTTTCTTAAGTAAAGGTGAAGTAAAACAAAGATATGCTAATCCTCCTCAGTCTGGTTTAACAGGGACTCCTACGGGACCATCTGAGGTTAGATAATCAATATTCATTCTATTTTTCCTTTCTTCTCTTTCTTTTTCTTTTGGATTTCAGATTTTGCAAGCTGTCTTTGGAGGGAGAATTGGGGGAGGGAGAGGATTAAGGCACAAGCAGGAGAGCCTCATTGATATTTCAGTCTCTTTCCCGACTGTACTCCTGAAAGACCAAGGCCCCTGCTCGCTGGGCCAGGAGACCCCTGACTGATTGAACCTGCCAGCACACTTCAGCTGGCTCCCTAGCTAACATATGGTGTCAGGGTCAATATTTACCTTCATTTAATGCGTGCAGTGCTTCATCTATTTATTTATTTATTCAGCAGGTAATTAGGCTTCACGGAGCAAAAATCCCTTTGTTCTCCTTATGGATTAGTGAATATCAGAGCTATGGAAAACAACTTTCACACAAAACCATCCAACCCTTAGTTTACATACAGTTGCTGCTCCTATGAGAGGAAAAAAGAATAGACACACAAATAAATATTGGGAATATAGTATTATGTGTAACACATAACATGCATATTTGAGAATACATTATTAATAATATAGATATTATTTGAGAAACATGTAGTATTCTTTCTAATTTAGGCATACATCATGTCAATGTGTTGGTATTTTTGCTACTTTTGAGAGGCTTTTATGAACAGAAAGGATTATTCAGGATTTTTTTAAACTAAGTAATGTCTTGAAGTGAAAAATTAAAATTCTAGGTCTTTCTTGAGCCTTTAGTTCACTTACAAATCTTATTATTCTGTTCAGAAAACTAACAGATTTTAACAAGCACTTTTAAGAAATCTTTGATTACTGTTTTAAATTAATATACAAACTTAGTTAATTAGAAAATAGCCTTAAACATTTTAAACTGCATTTATACAATTTGTTGCCATCTTAAGTATTTCAGTTATCTAAAGAACAAGCAAAACCTTTTTGAGACCCTAACTTACTCTTATAAATAGATGTTAAGCATATTTTGAATGTTTTAAGATTCCTAATCCTGTTTTTGAACTTAGTAAGATATTCTTATATTTTCCAACTTATAGTCACCACTTTAAATTAATATTCCATTATAAATTTATATTGGAAACAGGGCTACTTGGTTATTCAATAGGCTCTATTTTCTTAAGTATTATAAATATATGAAGTACCAAATATGCACAGGTCACTTAACAAAAAATTATTTATTCCACTCTGACCTGTGTGGCTCAGTTGGTTGGAACGTCGTTCTGTACACCAAAAGGTCGCAGGTTCGATTCCTGGTCAGGGTAGGTACCCAGGGTGTGGATTCAAATCCCAGTTGGGGTGCATTTGGGAGGCAACCAATCGATGTTTCTCTCTCTCTCATCAAATTTTTTAAACAATTGAAAAAATTCTTTATGCCCTGGGTTTGCCTTTATACTTAATTCTAAGTCTTCCTGAAACTAAAAGGTGCTTAAAAACTAAAGGAGATAATGTCATCCCAAATAATTTTGGGGTTACTGTCTCAAACAGGCTAATATTTCATAGAGATCACAGATATTCAATGAGATGTGAGGTTCTGGGTTAGAAATATGCAGCTCCACCTTCCTCCCAGTCCCTGTGGTCAGGCCCAGCCACTTCCTGCAGTCACTCTGTCAACTCCAGGTGACTGGATTGACCACACAGTATGGTGAGCTCCAAACACTGGATGGGCTCAAATCAAATCTTTTCTCCCTCTTCTGCTGTCCCACCTGGTACTTAGGAAAGTTCCTCTCCCTCCTTTAATTCATAAACTATCCAATTAATTACCAGGTTCTTCCTATTTCATCTACAAACTCTGAAATGTCTCAGGTCTGCCTCACCTCTCTTTCCCCACAGCTGTTCAGTCTTCCTCATTCCTCTTGCCTCAGGTTGGTCAGTAGCCCCCACCAGTCTCGCCTATTCCAGGGGGTTCTACCAGAAGCCTTCACCTTCAGTCATAACAACTTCACCACCATCCATCACCATTGCCATTTACTAACACCTGCATACCAGGCTGCAAAGCAAGATGCTTCCCTCTGTTACCCCCTTAGCTTTGACCAAATCCCCACATAAGATGAATTATTAGCCTTGTTTTGGGATGAATAAATTAAGATGCAAAGAGGTTAAATAACTTTTTCAAGGTCACACAGCTAATTGGGAGATAAACCAGGACTTAAACCCAATGCTTAGCAGTTCTCACAATAATGTTATTTCCCTTCTTCACCTATAACATTCCTACTATTTTTTACAACTCTATTCATGGATCTCTTTCTCTGAGAAGACTGCCCCACTCCTGACCCTGGTCTGATTGAGGTATCTCTGCCTTGGTTTTCCATAGCATTTGCTGCATTCCTTTATCAGAGTACTAAGCACACTTTATATAAATGATTCACTTACATCTCTTTACCTTTCCAGCATAGAGGAAAATGTCTGAGACACTGATAAATGGGGCTGGGATGGGGATGGAAGGAAGCAAGCAAATAGCTCCTCATTGAGACTCAAGCACAGATTCAGAGACGAAAAGACTCCAACACTTACTATCCCAGTGACCTTCGGCAAGTCATTTAACCTCTCTGACTTATCTCAATAATTAAAGGAGAATAATAATTCCTCTTCCTGGGTTGTTGTAAGAATAGAATTAAAATATACAAAGACTATTAGGCATACTGCTTGATACATAAACAATAAGTAATAGCTGCATTATGATATTGTTATGATTATTGACCACAGAAGAAGGTGTTTCTGAGTAGGTGATGTGAATGAAATATATAAAAGGAGAGTGTTTTACAGAAAACAGATTGATGGTTACCAGAGGGGCGGGGGGTTGGAGGTGAAAAAGGTGAAGGGATTAAGAAGTACAGATTGGTAGTTACAGAACAGTCATGGGAATCTAAAGTACAGCATAGGGAATGATATTGTAATAACTATGTACGGTTCCAAGTGGGTTCTAGAATTATTGGGGCGATCACTTTATAAATTATATAATTGTCTAATCACTATGCTGTGCACCCGAAACTAATACAAATGATATTGAATATAAACTGAAAAAATAAAATTAAAAGGCAATGGTTGTGGGGAAAAAGAAGTAGAGCAGGGGTGGGCAACCTTTTTGTGAGTGCATGCCAAAACCAGCAAAATTTCTGACTCAAAATTCTTCTGCGTGCCAACCCTAATTTTTTGAGAACATGTTACACCTACGTGATATCTCTTAAGGTGTATGTATGTGAAGAACCTTGAAGAAATAATAAAATTCATTCGAGCGACAAAAACACAATATATGATGATGAAAAATACATTTATTTTTTAATGTATACATGTACACTGATAGTCCAACAGAAAACTTTATGACTCCGTTTGATATTATCAGTGGGACTTTTGCTGCTGCATCACTGATGACAGAGATTTTACATCAGGTTTATATTTCATGACCTTCAGAAATATGCATGAGCTACTACTTTTATCTGTCAGGCTACTCCTATTATGAGACTTAACAAAATTCATCACTGAGAACAAAGATTCACAAGCGTATGTGGATGAAAACATGGAGAGTAATGCTGTTGCAAAGTTTTTTAAACAGAAAAAATTTTCTGGAATGGCATTCCAAGTCCTCAATAGTTTGTTTTCGACACTATTGAAACTGCTCTTCCCCTCTCTCGTCAATCCATGTCTATAGTCTTTAAGATAACTTGTTATGTAAAACTAGAGGCCTGGTGCACAAAAATTTGTGCACTTGGGAGGATCCCTTAGCCCAGCCTGCGCCCTCTTGCAGCCTGGGATCCCTCAGGGGATGTCCACCTGCTGGCTTAGACCCACTCCATGGGGGATTGGGCCTAAGCTGGCAGTCAGACATCCCTCAGGCAGCCTGGGAGCTCCCGCCACCACCACTGTACTGGCAGCCGTCAGCCTGGCTTGTGGCTGAGCAGAGCTCCCCCTGTGGGAGCACACTGACCACCAGGGGGCAGCTCCTGCATTGAGCGTCTGCCCCCTGGTGGTCAATGTGTTTCATAGTGACCAGTCATTCTCAGGCGTTCTGCTGTTAAGGTCAATTTGCATATTACTCTTTTATTTTATAGGATAGTGGTCTGGTGCATGGGTGGGGGCCGGCTGGTTTGCCCTGAAGGGTATCCCAGATCAGGGTGGGGGTCCCACTGGGTGCCTGGCCAGCCTGGGTGAGGGGCTGAGGGCCGTTTTCAGACTGGCCACACCCCCTTTAGGGAGGGGTGTCCTGCTGGGGTGCCTGGCCAGCCTGGGTGAGGAGCTGATGGTTGTCTGCAGGCTGGCCACAGCCCCCAGCCACCCAAGCTCCCAATGGAGGCTTGCCGGAAGCAGGTATCTGGGATTTATTTATCTTCTATAATTGAAACTTTGTTGCCTTGAGCGGAACCCACAGCCAGCCAGGGCAGACGGGAAGCTTGGCTTCCTCCATCACTGGGGCAACCAAGCCTCCTGCTTGCTCCAGCTCTGTGGCTGCCGACCGCCATCTTGGTTGGGTTAGTTTGCATATAGTCGCTCTGATTGGCTGGTGAGTGTGGCTTGTGGTCGTGGCTTGTGAGTGTAGCAGAGGTGCGGTCAATTTGCATGTCTCTCTTTTATTAGATAAGATTATTTATTTATCTAAGATGCACCTACACTGAATTTATCTGAAAAATAAGTTATTAAGAAAAAAATTGTAAATGGAAGATTATAAGAGAGGGTTTCACATGCCAGCAAAAGTTACTGGCGTGCCATGTTTGGCACGCATGCCAGGGGTTGCCCACCCCTGAAGTAGAGTGTCTTGCAGCCAAGAGCCTGGCCTCTTTTGAGGACCAACAATAAATCAGTGATTTCAGAATTTACTTCCTGTCTCTAGACAGCTTTCTTTCAATACAATCAGGGAATGCTATAAGTCTCCTCTTTCCCATGACCCATAGACATTTACTGAGTCCCCACTGTGTGTCAAAAACAGAGCCTTTTAGAAGATACATTATTGAGGACAGGCTTCTGCCCTTTTGATCTCCCAGGGAAAAAACTAACACACACTCAGTGTGGACAGGAGTAAGGGCCATCGCTGGCCCCAGTGGAGCAAGCAAACGTGAAATCAGATGGGTAATTTATCAGCCCAGGGCAAGGTTGGGTTGTTGAAAGCCCAAAGCAGCTACAGTATGAAATACTGAGACTGTGGACCAAGCTAGAGAGCTCTTAACACATAAACTTTCCATGTCTGGGTACCTCTGATTGATGTAACTAAATCAAAGCCCTCCAATAAACCCAGATTCTGCTGCTCCGTACAGTGACTTCTGTGTACAGTATGAATCAGACTCTGACAGAATTTGAATCTCTGTTCTACTTTACCCTTCATCAGATTCTCATAACTGAACATGGCACTCGGGACTTTCTTCTGCCGAGCCAGATTAATACATTTTATCTAGGTGATTGCCTGTATTGTATGATCTGACAGGCCTGGAAGACACAAATTCTGAAAGCTCTCCATCTCGCAGAAATTTCCCCAGCACTAATACACTCCTTTGGGTTAACAGCTGACTCCAGGAAAATCCATGTGAAGTTGGCAGTCTTGTATATGTTGGCGTGATCTAGTTAATTATCTTCTTACTAACTAGATGAAAGTGCAGAATAAGCAAATACTTATTGAACACCAACTGTGTGACAGTCACAGGCTAGAGGCTGGGACACAAGAATGAATAAGATGCAGCCCCTGCCCTCCAGTGGCTCAGAGCTTAGTGCCTGGAGACTGGATGCCTGCAGCACTGCTGGAGGGAGGGGGCTGCCTAGGGCCTGGCGTAGAGAATTATAACCCACCAGGTTAGCATGAGGTCCCAGACCAAAAAGGTAAGAGGAAGACAAATATAATACAAACTAGGGGCCCAGTGCACAAATTCGTGCACCTTGAAAGGAACTGTGGGCCACGAGGCTGCAGTGGGCACAGCGGCGGGTCTCAGCCCATCTTCCATGCCCCCACCTGGCCCCTCCCACCACGGCCCCCCTGTCCCCTGTCTGCCAGCAGCCCCAGTCCTGATGCCACCACTCCCACGCACTAAGGGCACCAGCCCCGCTCACACCCACTGACAGTGCAGAGTGATTGGGGCTGGTGCCAGCAGTGGGTGCAAGCAGGGCCAGCACTGTCAGCAGGTGTGAGCCACGGCTGCTGCCCCAATCACCCACAGGAGCAGAGGGAGGTGGAGAAACCCTCAGGGGCGATCGGGGCTGGCAGCCGCCGCTTGCACCCACTGACAGTGCCAAGTGATGGAACCAGTGTCAGGCACTGGCAGTGGGTGCAAGTGGGGCCTATGCCAGCAGTGGGTGTAAGCTGCAGCTGCGGTGCTGGTAGCAGGTGCGAGCACCCAGCAGGACCATGACACGCAGCAGCAAAGAATTTTCAGTTCCACCAGAGGTTTGCCTGATGACAGTGACCGGTGCTCCGCCTTGGTCTGGCACCCCCACTCACCTGCTCCACCATCCTGCTGCGGCTGATGCCTGCCATGTTCTGTGCTCTGCCGCCTGCTGCCAATGCCCACCATATTTCCACGTGCGCCCCCTGGTGGTCAGCACACGTCATAGCAACCAGTTGTTCCACCATTCAGCCTGTTTGCATAGTAGGGTTTTATATAGAGAGATTTTAGCTGCTTTATAGTTGATCTAGGACAGCCTTTTTTCTTGGACTTCTCTAGTCCGTTCTCACCTCTGCCTCTGCCTCCTACAGCATCTGCAGTTGGCCATCCCAGTCTCAAGTATTCACTTACGTGGCCTGTCCATTTCACATGCTGAGTGACTTGATGGTACCCACTCCTCTCAGGCCTGGCCTGCTGCCCCAATGTCAGGCCCTCATCTTCTTCACAGCCAGTTCCTCACCTCCCTGCCTCCAGCCCATGATTATTCTGCTCTGCAGACAGAGCCTCCTTCTGAAGCACAAAATCTGATCTTCATCACCTTCTAGGGCTGATAATTCTAGTCCCCGAGTAAAACTCTGAGAGGGGTTCCCCTGTGTAGGTAAGAACATACACAGCTCCCCAGAACATACACAGCTCCGGCCCTGTCCACTTTCCCAGACAAACCCCCATGTACTCCTGAGTGTAAGCCATAGCAGGGTTTATGTGCCTTTATTTTTAATAGAATCCACCAGATTTCTTTTCCCAAAGTTGTAGCAACTATTTCTACCCATCCTCACTTGCCCTTTTTTAACTTTGTAACCCTGCTGTGTGAAACATAGCATCTCATTGTTTATTTGGGTTTGGTGTTTGTTTGTTTTTTTATTGAGTGGACAGAGAGAAACAAAGAGCAGGAGGGAGAAATCATGGAGGGAGAGGGGGGAGAGAGGAAGACAGGGGAGGAGAAAAAGAGAGGGGAGAGAGAAGAGAGAGAAAGGGGTCTTTGTTGTTTAGATGGGTGTTTTTCCCTGACCTCTAGCAAGGCCGAGCATATTTTTAGATATTTATTGATGATTAGGAGTTCCTCCTCTATAATTTGCCTGTTCATAATCCTTGCTCAATTTTCAATTAGAGTGTTTTTCCTTTTCTTATTAATTTGTAAAAGCTCTTTGTCATACTAACGTTTTGATTTTCTAATAGACATAATAGCTAACAATTATTGAGTGCTTTTATCCACCAGACACTGTTTTCCCAGTCAATTGTAGGTCTTCTGATTTTGTTCACGCTCTATTTTCCTAAATATAAATTAGTAAGTGTATAATGAATAATGGATAAATGAATGGGTGAATGAATTGAATGAATGAAATGTGTACATTTTATCTGCTCCCAAAGACTGGCTTTTGGACAGGGGCTATTTCATCACAGGAATCCTCTGTATTCTAGTTCTCCTTCATCTCCTTTCCCTGCTCCTTCCACCCACCACTCTCTGCCTCTTGATGGGCCTGGTATAAATACATCAGAGACACTTAAAGGCTTTCAGAAGGAGGAGAGTGCCTTTCTCCCCCTTAAGTGCTGGGCTGTGGAAAAGAACTCAGGAAACACACACTCGAAGTGAGTGCAGGAAATGCTTCTTGTTTTATGAATTGTAAGGAGGGAGCAGTTATTAGTTACCTGGAATGATATGCTGAGTACATAAGGACATAAAAGACCTTGGCAATGAGGCAACTAAATGTTTAGTGTTATTTCTTTAATATACTGTATCCTTCTGGGAAGAGTTTAAAATCCTCTCTGGCTTATTTATGAAGCACCAACCAGGCTGCAGAACTCTAGAGAGAATTTTACTTTGTTCCAGTTGACACAAAAAGGAGCAGAAGCGACGGCAACTGGGCAAAGTAGATTGACAGAACCAGAGAGGTCTCATCCCTAGAGCATGGATTGGGGGATTTTCTTTTAATTTTAGAAGTGCTTTGCATTTGAATTTATACCCAGTGTCATTCAAGATTAAAATATTCCTTCAAGATCCCCACTTCCGCTGAGACTACAAAACAACCCCAACTGCTCCTTTCTTGCATGTTTCCCCACCCTGGTTTTCCTTTAATAGTCCATTCTTTTAAATGACTCATAAATTAAAGTCAGAGGATTTGGGACACTTTGTGTGTTACTTGCAGATAAAATACTTAAGTGTTTCATTTGGAATCAAACATCGTTTCCTGAGGAAATTACTGAAATCACACAATTGTTGAATAAGCTGATCAGGTCACCAGGCAAAAGTCATCTTTTTCTTTTTTCTTTTTTTAAACAGAGAATCCAAAGCAGCTTTACCATACGCAAACAGAAAGGCCTCAGTCTAGAAGTCACTTAGGTCGGGCCCAAAATACCGTTGCCTGCCAATGCAGGCAATCAGAAAATAATGATTTCAATAAAAATGAGCGGGGCCAGGTTCTGCAACCTTAACAGTAATAACTACAAAAGCCAATTCCCTGGAGATGAACTCATGACATTTGGCTTTCACCTGTCTCCTGGCTGGAAGCAGAGGTCCAGGCAAAATGATCAAAACACTGGTCCATAACATATTCTAGCCTGAGGATGAGCATTGACATCAGAGGTGGGTGAGCCCTGAGCAGGATCAATTCACTCATTCATTATTCAATGAATATTTACAGAGCACTTACTCTAGTGTGTGATTCTACCAGCCATACACTAGATCCTGGTGGTGCGGGGACAATCCCTGTTCAAAATCTAGCAGGGGGAGCCAAGTCAGATGCCCTCAGAAGCCAGACAGGTAACATGCAGGCAGCAGGCCAGGTGGGAATTGGGAATTGGAGTGGAGGGAAGAGTCGAGGCTGTGTAAGAGGCTGCCTTTCTTCTGCTCCATTGGTTACTTTCCAAAGGGAACGTGAGTGAGCTCGGAATAGCCACATTTTCCAGTTTTCAAAAAAGAATTCTCCAATCCCAATTTTATTGTGAAATGTCTGTCTTTTTTATATTGGCAACTAGTTACAATTCTTTTAAAAAATCGCTGTGTCCATAAAGCAGAACATGACTGCAAGGCCAAATTTGACCCGAGCAGCCAGTTTGCAACCTCTGACATAGACCACCCATTAGTATTTAAAAACATGGGCAATGAATTTCACAAAGTGTTGCCATTTCCTCTCCCTCTCCCCTCAACTTTTAAAAAATATCAGATATATGGGACAGCTACATTGAAAATAACTTTGACATAAAGTATGCTCTTTTAAATGGTTGGAATATGACACTGGAAATCTCTCCCCACCACTTGAGTGTCTAAGATTTCCTATGCAATGACTGAAAATATAGGAAGCTTTCTAATCAAGCACTGGCACTCCTGTGGGGTTCCTCCCCCACCTCCCCGGTTATCTCAAGATCTACATGCTACCCCTTTGCATATTCTGAATCTCCTGGCCCTGTGAATCCTCACTCATTTTTACAAAGGAGAAGGTAACCTTTCCATTTGTCTGGGGCTTGCCACCTTCTCTCACTCTACTCCCAGGAAGTCTCCTTGCTGGTTAGACCCCGCCAGAGTGCTGCACCCACCTAGCAGCAGTGCTAACCAATACCGCAGCTGAGCTCAAATTAGGAAAAGGAGCCTTGACTCGAGGCACTACACCAACACTTGGAAGATTGTCAGAAGATTGTATGGCTCCTTTATGAATGGGCTCCTTTAGAGTCCTGTCGCACACAATCTACACAAGAAGGGATGGCCCTGTTCCCCTCGCCTTAGGGCCACGTTCTCCCCAATCCATCTTCAGGTTCCTTGTCTTTTGGCACTTCATAAATTCATGGCCCTTGGTTTTCAACGTCCTGCTTTCAAAATTAATCAACCAGTCAGTAATAAAGGACCTGAACTAGGTGCTCCCCTACCCACCCCCAGGTCTTGATCTGATAAAGGACTGACAGTCACTTGGGCTATGGGAGAGAGGTGCTTTGAACAATCTGGAGCAGAGGGGGGTAAGCTATCGCCTGTGGCAGCTTTCCAGGGATTCCACAAAGAGGCTGAAAATTAACTTCCATAACTGCAACTAGCGTAATCGACCCAAAGGTATCTTTTTTCATTTGTTTTGTTTTTGCATACACATTGTTTTCCAAAGTTTGGGTTTTAATGCTTTTAGGACTTTAACCACTCCTCTTCATTCTTATATACTGTGTGAATTAAGAAGTAGATTATGCTCTTAAGACAAAGACTTATATGAAATGAATTTGGGTTTTTTTTCATGTAATATAACTCTAGCACGAACAGCACAGAGCTAGGATGACAGATCCATGGTGTGAAGGACCTAGGCCCCTTCTATGTTGTTGTTCAACAATCCAAAGCATCATTGTCCTCATCTGAGTGGTCCAAGATGACTGACTACCACCTTATACAGGTTCCTGCTGCTAAGGAAGAGGGATGTGAAGGAGAGGGTGTGCTCATTCTCCATAATGGCACAACCCAGAAGTTGCACTTATTATTTCTGCTCTTAATTCATTGGCCAGGTCTGAATCACATGGTGTCTTAGTCTGCCTAAGCTGCTATAACAAAACCTGGTGGTGCAAATGACAGAAATTTATTTCTCACATTTCCAGAGGTTGGGAAATCCAAGATCAAGATGCTGGTTGGTTTAGTTTTGATGAGAGCTCTCTTCTTGGCATGAGGATGCTGCCTTCTTCCTATGTCCTCATATGGCAAGGAGAGAGAGAGAGATTTCTTCTTAGAAGGCTACAGTCCTATCGGATTAGAGCCAATCCTTATGAACTCATTTAACCTTCATTACCCCCCTAAAAACCCTATATCCAGAAGCAGTCACATGGGGTGGAGGGGTTAGGCTTCAACATATGAATTGCGGGGCATACAATTCAGTCCATAACACATGGTCTCACCTAGTTGCAAGGGAGCCTGGGAAGTGTCATATATATTCTGAGCAGTATTCTATTACTAATATCGAAGGTCCATTAGTAACTCAACTTTTTTTTTTTTTCCAAAACCCCCCACCCCTAGTAACTCAACTTTTACCTGCCCTGTATTTCCTTTGGCAACACTATTTTAGTGTCTTTGTTATTTTATTGGCAGTTTTCTGAAGCTCAGTAACAGTCATATCTATATTCAGAAATAAATTCACTATAAAGACCAACATAAATGCCACAAATGAATGTTGATTTAGCATCTCAGAGAGCAGAAGTGACCAGTGAGCTAATGCTAATTATATAAACCGTTTTAATTTAATAAAGCTATATAAAGCAAGGGAAGAGTGCCACCTTTTGTTTTTCTGCTAGTGACTGGCTCAGCTCTGCTCTGCAGCACTGTAACCTGACAGGAGTAAGGCAGTGCTCAGAGACTCCTCACTTGCCTCTGATAGCCGACACATCCTGCAAAATCGGATTTTAAAAATATGCAAAATAAGGTCAAACAGCCCCACATCTGAGACTTAATGGCTAATCTGTTCAGACAGCTGCTTCTTGGCCATTAAATTACAAGGTGACTGAGTTCATTAAGATTTTCACACACAACTAACTCCTCAAATTGTATGCCATACTTTTCTAAGACTTTCATGGGCAAAGCTAGTCAGATGAGCTGTGGTTTGAGCAGAAAAAGCCAATCTGTCGCCGTTTGTTTTCCAATAGACAAAGAGACATTATTTTCAGGTTGATTAAAACTGGTCACTGAAGCCAAATTCCAGAATGAGATCATGAAGATCAGTCACTGTGGGGTTTATTGTCAAGGGCAACTGGGGAAAGGGCCCAGTTTTTTGTTTGTTTGTTTCATTTTGTTTTTTGCTGAAAGACATATTGCCAACAATTCAAATTAGACATTAAAATTGTTAACGTTTATTCACGTTATCCTGCCCACAAAAATGATGACGTCAAATGCAGGACATAGTGAGAAGGCAGCATCTGTATGCCAAGAAGAGAGCTCTCACTAAAACCAAATCAACCAGCATCTTAATCTTGGACTTCCCAGCCTCTGGAAATGTGAGAAATAAATTTCTGTTATTTGCACCATCCAGTTTTGTTATAGCAGCTTGAGCAGACTAAGACACCATGTGATTCAGTTGTGGTCCTAAATACAGCCATATATATGGGCATTGTTTAATATATACACATCATTGGGTCAGATCAGGCATTGTTTATTATTATTGCTATTCTCTTTCCTCTTCTCTGACAATTGAAACTTACTTGTATTAAAAAACTACAATTCTAAGTAAGATAATATGGAGCATGCTTCATTCTGCTTAGACAACTTATGTTATATTATTTTATTATTAAACTAGAGGCCTGGCACATGAAATTTATGCACTTGGTTGGGGGAGGTCCCTCAGCCCAGCCTGTACCCACTCGCAGTCCAGAGCCCTTAGGGGATGTCCGTCTGCCGGCTTAAGCCCACAGACAGACATCCCCCTCACTCCTTACCGCCCACCTGCTCGTTGCTCCTTAGTGCTGCTGCGGAGGTGAGAAAGGCTCCCGCCACTACCACTGTGCTTGCCAGCCGTGAGCCCGGCTTCTGGATGAGTGGCGCTCCCCCTGTGAGAGCGCACTGACCACCAGGAGGCAGCTCCTGCATTGAGCATCTGCCCCCTGATGGTCAGTGCATGTCATAGCCACCGGTTGTTCCACTGTAGGGTCAATTTGCATATTAGGCTTTTATTATATAGGATATGAGAGAATTTAAATGTGTTAACTTTACCAGTTAAACTTCCTCTTTTATAGTATATGCTACTTTATTTCAACAGAACTGTCTAGTCAATGAGTTAAAATTATTGCAAATTCTTAACACAACTCTGAGTCTTGAACTGTAAGCGTGTTAGAATAAAATCTCACAAACTGGCAACAATAATAAAATGGCTATGCTAATAAGTGAGGTTTCCTTATTGCAAAATACTTGTAAAGGCAATTTGTCCTTAATATAGCACATATAATATGAAAATAAGGAACAAATAAGCTAGTATTGTTTGAATAGTAAACATAAGTCATTTAGCACAAAATAATTTATTGTTAAAACCAGAAGTTGAAGACTCATAGAATAAATTGTTAATTTATGAACTCTTGATGAAAAACATGTCATCAGCTTTAGACTAAATTGCCTTTTCTAACCAGAAAGGCCCTGAAATTCACAGAGCAAACAATTACTTTCAATCATAATTAATAAGAACTAATTACACCTTAAATTATCACAAATTCGAAATAAAATAATTATGAGACTTAAAAGAGCTTAACTGGTTCTTGGAATATAACCAAAGGAAGTAAGCTTTAAAAAGTTCCATCTACATGCTTTGTTAACTTAAAATGTTATCATATATTATATTCTATCCTGTATTGCTTATTACTTGTTCCAAGTAAGATCACATTTGCTCCCTAATACTGTTATATTCCAAGAACCAGTGATTGTAACCTAAATATCTTTTTATAGGGTGTAGTTATAAAGTCATGTAAAATTGCACTCAAAAGAATATGAAATAACATGGAAAATAGTTGATAGTTAAGTATAAGAAGCAATTCCTTAGATTCCCACCCCCCCCCCCAAAGGAATGAATCACTGAAATGGTAACTATTTTTTTATAGGGTGTAGTTATAAAGTCATTTAAAGCTGCACTCAAAAGAATAGGAAATAACATGGAAAATAGTTGATAGTTAAGTATAAGAAGCAATTTCTTAGATTTTTTTTTCCCCCAAAGGAGTGAATTACTGAGGTGGTAAAATAATTTTGGTTGTCATTGACTGAAACTATGAGAAAGATCCACACGTTTGATGCCTCCAGTCTATTGTTGTCTTCCCCCCCCCCCCCCCCACTGATTCCAGCGATAGGAAGGGGGAGGGAGAGAGAGAGAAACATCTATGTGAGACAGAAACATCTATTGGTTGCCTCCCTTACACACCCTGATAAGGAATCAAACTCTTAACCTGGTTCTATGCCCTGAACAGGAATCAAACCTGTGACCTTTCAGTGCACAGATGACCCTGTAACCACTGAGAAACACTGGTCACCATTTTAATAGTGAAATACAACATTGCAAACATCAATTCCAACGTTCTCTAGTGAGACACTTGAAGTGCATATGTGTTAATAGTTCTCCTCCAGTTTCTCCCCAGTACCCCAGGTGTCACAGGTTTGTTGAAGGTTCTGCACCCCAGGGAGGGTGCAAGCAGGAAGCGTTTTCTCCCACATTGATCTTCCGTTATGTCCTGTCAGAGTTCCCTTCTCGCTCTGGATGATAATTTAAGAAGCTCACACAGATTTACAGGTCCTTTCAGAGACTAAAATGTTTTATTTTTAGCCACAGTATTAACAAGCCCTGTATGATAAAAATGAAAATCTTCATCTCTCCAGCTTTTCCCACCACCATCCACAGACCATCGTGGGGAAGGGACATTGTCTACACTTTCTGTTTACAATTCCCTGACAAGGGAGATCTTCAGAAAGCAGAACCAGTGATCATGGAAATCAATGAGTAAAGGAAATTCCCCCTCACCCTCCCAAGTTCAGAAGCTGGGGCAGCTGACAGGTAGACCAAGGACTCATGGAGTCTTTGCTCTTCCTGCCCTGCAGGAGAGAATATATGCTTTCGTCCAAGGACTACTGTATCCTCCCCTTCCCCAAATGAGAGTTGTTACTGAAGTTATTCTGTTTTCTCTCCACTATTTTATGTAACATTAGTGGCCCAGTGCATGGATTCTTGCACATTGAAAGGAAATTAATTAGAATTCCTGGGGTAGCGCCAGGGCTCGAAGGGCATCTGCAGAATGAGCGGGGTCCCTCTGGCAGGTAGGGTCCCTCAGCCTGGCCTGCGGGGATTGGGCTGAAACCAGCTCTCCGACATCCCCCGAGGGGTCCCGGAGTGCAAGAGGGCACTCTGCAAAATTGCTGTCATACAGGGTGTGGAATGCAAATGCAAGTGTGCAGTAAACCAGATTCTGTCCAACAGTGCCCCAGGAACAACATAACCCAGGCCGAAGGTGGAATTGCATGGCCCGGTAAAGAATCAGGCTCCCTCTTCTCTGTTCTAGGGTGTGTCACCCGAGAACCGCCACTGCCAAGTCACCGCAGCTCAGCAGCTCCTACGTTGAGTGTCTGCTCCCTGGTGGTCA
Organism: Myotis nattereri; assembly: GCF_964212035.1. Classification (NCBI taxonomy): domain Eukaryota; kingdom Metazoa; phylum Chordata; class Mammalia; order Chiroptera; family Vespertilionidae; genus Myotis; species Myotis nattereri. Next base: position 66,035,663 of record NC_138079.1, read on the forward strand.
GTGCACATCATAGGTACCAGACAGTCATATATATATATATGTGTATATATATATATATAGTTTGACGTGGTGAAATCTGAAGAGCTACATTTGGAAGGGGATGGATATCACCCAGCAAACCTGGACTTGGAGCTGGTTGAGACACATAGAAGACACATGTTGTAACTTCCCTTGCAGAGTTTGCCAGGAACTGGATTGTTGGTGTCCACTGCCACTGTTGGTGAGGTCCACTCAGAAGCCCACTGAGGCTCCACTGATGTCCTGGCCAAAGGTGCTGCCTCCTGAGCCCCCACAGCTGCAAATCACCAGCCGTGCTGCCCTCTTCTGAGTCCTTGTGTTCTGAAAACCTGCTGTGGTCTGTTCCTAACTGGGGAGAAGGTGCGTCCTCCTCACCTGGGCAAAGAAACAGCACTGTCTGCATCCTTACATCCCACAGTGTTACAGAGTCCCTTAACAGCTCCTTCAGGGTCCGCCTGCAGTCACTCTCTCCACAGACATGATCCCAAGTCTGTACAGCTGGGCGAGGAAACATCACTGAGACTCTACCATGTTTCCCCACGTCTCCTTCCTTCTGGGACCTGGGCACCCTGCCACTCTCCTTTTTCAACCAACAAAGCCAAGCAAAGCGTCTGGCAGGCCTGCCCTACCAGTTCAGCAAACAAGCCTGGTCCTGCCTGAATCCCAGAGTAATTGCAGAAAGGAGACTGACCTGAGAATTTGAATAGTCTATTTAATAAAAGCATCTCAGATCTTGGAATGATTGAACGGAAAGCCAAAAATACTTGAAACTGGCTTTCCATTAGGGTTTTAGGGCAATCCATTAGAATTGAGCAGATACAGTAGGGGGGAATTACTTATTAAAGAGTGAGGGGAATTGTGCATAACAGTAAAACAGAAAGGATAAAGATAGGGCAACCAGTAGTTCCGTTTCTCTCTGTCCTCCTTCCCTTAACAGTAAGCTGAAGGTAGAGAAATGTTGATAAACATCTCACATAGCAATATGTTTACAGATACATCTCCTAAGGCAAAGAAACCTAAAGAGAAATTAAACAAATGGGACTACATCAAAATAAAAAGTTTCTGCACAGCAAAAGAAACCACCATCAAAATGAAAAGGGAACCCATTGTATGGGAGAACATATTTGCCAATGATACATCTAACCAGGGGTTAGTATCCAAAATATATAAAGTACTCATACAACTCAACAAAAGGAAGACAAACAATCCAATTAAAAAATGGGAAGAAAACCTCAATAGACATTTCTCCAAAGAGGACATACAAATGGCCAAGAGACATATGAAGAAATGCTCAAAGTCACTAATCATCAGAGAAATGCAAATTAAAACCACATTGAGCTATCACCTCACACCTGTCAGAATGGTTATCAAAAAGTCAACAAACAAGTGCTGGCAAGGATGTGGAGAAAAGGGAACACTAGTTCACTGCTGGTGAGAGTGCAGATGGGTGCAGCCACTATAGAAAACAGTATGGAGTATCCTCAAAAAATTAAAAATGCAACTTCTGATTGACCAGCAATCCCACTTATGGGAATATATCCTAAAAACCCCAAAACACCAATCAGAAAGAATATATGCACGCCTATGTTCATAGCAGTGTCATTTACAATAGCTAAGATTTGGAAATAACCCAAATAGATGAATGAATAAGAAAGCTGTGGGACAATTACACTATGCAGCTGTAAAAAAAAAAAAAAAAAAAAAAGGCTATCTCTATCCTTTGGGACAGCATGGATAGACCTGGATAATATTATGCTAAGTGAAATAAGCCAAACTGAGAAAGACAAATATCACATGATCTCACTTATTTGTGGAATCTAAGGAACAAAATGAATTGACCACCAAAATAAGACCCGAAGCATGGAGGCATGGAACAGACTGACATACCTCAATGTGGGTTTGGGGGGATGAGAAGAGATAAACCAAAGAACTTATATACTTACTAGAGGCCCAGTGCATGAAAGAAATTCATGCACTAGGTGGGCCTGCACCCTCTCACAGGCCCGCTCCCCGGGGCGGACATCCTTAGCGCTGCCACAGAGGCGGGAGAGACTCCTGCCACTGCTGCTGCACTCTCCAGCCATGAGCCTGGCTTCTGGCTGAGCAGCCCTCCCCCTGTGGGAGTGCACTGACCACCAAGAGGCAGCTCCTGCATTGAGTGTGTGCCCCCTGGTGGTCAGTGCGCATCATAGCGACTGGTCGTTCTGCCATTTGGTCAATTTGCATATTAGCCTTTTATTATATAGGATATGCATAGCTCATGAACATGGGCAATAGGGTAGTGAAGACCTGGAGGGATGGGTAGAGGTTTGGAGGGGGGGGGGTGGAAGGGAAGGAGAAATGGGAGATATCTGTAATACTATCAACAATAAAAAATATATTTTTTAAAAAGAATGCAATGAATGAAGTGAATTATATACCATTTTAGTTGATGGGTGGTTTCAGAAATGAGAGATAGGTATACTATGACTTCTACTTTACAACTAGGGAGAGTAAAGTCCAGGGAGGTTAAGTGACTTGGTCATGGTCAAACAACTAATAAGCAGCAGATCTGGGATTTGAACTCAGAGTCTGGCTCCAAAGTCTGGACTCAACTTCACCCACAGTTTCTCAGAGAAGTATCTGGAAATACTTGGACTTTAAGCAGGTTCAGCAATAGCACATGTATCAGAAACCTCAGATCTTAAATTTTGAAACAACGTAGTGTCCTATAATTTCTCACTATTAAGTAAAGAGACCCTTTTGAAGCTAGGAAACAAACTTAGGTCTCTTGAAAACTGCAGGATTCTATGACTCTTGGAAACTTGCCACTACATACAGGCTGAGTTAGTTTCTCCCTTCTCTGTGTTTCCATAACACTATGAACACACCCCTGTTAGAGCTTTTATTGCAGTGTTGTAATTGTTTTTATGTGTCTGTCTGCTGGTCTGTGAGCTCTTCAAAGAAAAAAAATGTCTTACTCATCTTCATTAATGCGATATAATATGGAACATTTAATGAGGGTCCAATTAATATCTAATCTATATATACTCATCTAATATATCTTAATTTAGCCATCTATATAGCTAGCCACACGTAGGTGAACTTCCGTTGCCTTTATTGTCACTAGCCATTACATATTTAGGACCCATTAGTATTTTTACTCTTATCAGTATTGAGACAAATATTGAGATTTAATATAGACATGCACAGAAGTCTAAAAGCTAAGCAACAAGAAATCCTATATAATAAAGAGCTAATATGCTAATTAGACCAGATGGCAGAACAACCTTCCAGAACAACCAGTGGGCTGGGGGTGGGGCCGTAGGGCCGTGAGGCAGCCGGGGCTGCAAGGGCCAGGGCAGCTGGGACTGCGAGGGCCAAGCCCCTTGCACGAATTTTGTGCATCGGGCCCCTAGTAAAAAATAACAATAAACAACAAAAAAAACTGGTTTCCCTAAATAGAGTGGTTGGGGCCAGCGCCAGCGAGCGGCAACTGCTGCCCTGATCACCCCTCAGGAGCAAGGAGAGGTGGAGAAGCTCTCAGGGGCAATCAGGGCCAGCAGCCACCACTCGCACCTGCTGACAGCACCAAGCAATCGGAGCCGGTGCCAGGCATTGGCAGCAGGTGCAAGCAACGGCTCCGGTGCCGGCTGTGGGTGCGAGCGGGGCCAGCCCCAGCAGTGGGTGTGAGCAGCAGCTCTGGTGCCAGTAGCGGGTGCAAGCGGGGCCATCTCCAGCAGCGGGTGCAAGCGGCGGCAGCTGGCCCCGATCACCCCTCAGGAGCAGGGGGAGGTGGAGAAGCCCTGAGGGGCGATTGGGGCCGGCAGCTGCTGCTCACACCCGCTGACAGTGCTGAGTGATCGGGGCCGGCACCGGGTGCCAGCAGTGGGTGTGAGCGGGGCCAGTGCCAGCAGCAGGTGCAAGCACTGGGCAGGACCACAGAGCGGAGGAGCAAAGAATTTTCAGTAACCACCAGTGGCTCGCCCCGATGACAGTGACTGGTGCCCTGCCTTGGTCTGGTGCCCCCCTCACCTGCTCCACCATTCTGCTGCAGCCAGCACCTGACATGTTCAGTTGTTCAGTTTTTAGTTGTTCCACCGTTGGGTCTATGTGCATATTAGGGTTTTATATAGATAGATATATAATTGTAGATTTGTGTGTATTTGTTAGAAATACCCTGTAACCAGTTTCCTCCCAATGGTAATATCGTACAGAACTATATATAGGACAGTATCACAACCAGGACATTGATATTGATACAGTCAAGATACAAACCATTTCCATCATTTCTGTAAACACAAGAATTCCTCAAGTTACCTTTCATAGATATACCCGTCTTCCTCGTGATACCACTGCCTCCTAAATCTCTTGCAACCACTAATCTGTAGTCCACTTCTATCAGTATGTCATTTCAATGGAATCATATAATATGCAACAATTTGGGATTGGCTTTTTTCTCTGAGCTTAATTCTCTGAGGATTCATCCAAGTTCTTGTGTGTACCAATGGTTTCTTTTTTTTTATTGCTGAGTAGTATTCCTTGGTATGGATTATCACAGTTGTTTAACTAGTCACCTGTTGAAGGACATTTGGGTTGTATCCAGTTTGGGGTTATTATGTATAAAGTCGCTATAAACATTCATGCACAAGTATTTTTTGGTGAACTTTTTTTCATTTCTTTGGGATAAATATCCAGAAGTTTGATTATTTAGTTGTATGATTGCTGCACATTTAGTTTTTGTAAGAAAGTGTCTAATTGTTTTTCAGAGTAGCTGTGCTTACATTCCCATCAATAGTATATGAGTGATATTTTTCCTCATCCTCACCAGCATTTGGTGCTGTCACTATTTTTCATGTTAGCCATTCTAGTAGGTATGTAGTATTAGCTCATTGTAGTTTAACTTGTATTTCTCTAATGGCTAATGATGTTGTAAACCTTTTCATATGCTTTCTTGCCACTTGTATGTCATTCGATGGAAATTCTTTTCATGTCTTTGCTGATGTTCTAAATGGTCCATTTGCTTTTTCACTTTTGTGTTTGAAAATTCGTTCTGTGTTCTAAATACTAGTGCTTTGTTCCTGATAGTGATTTGGGGTCACTATCTAGAATCCAGACTCCCTTTGGAGGATAGATAGGGTCACATGCAGGACATTTAATGTAACTCTTAGAGCTTGGAGATGAAGAGAGCAGGTCTGGTACCACTTGACTTCCAGTCAGAAAATGGTCACCACAGTGGGAGGTCAATTAATGACAATTCGATTCACCACAGGTTAGATGTTTTCATGACTGGTTTCTGACATCCTTGTTGTAGGTTGGCAGCAGACAGCAGTGTCAGGGTCTCACAAGGGACCATTGGAGACCAGCATCTGTAGTGGCAGTGAGAGGGCCCAGAGCCCAAGTCCACCAAAGGAGACAGCTCCCAGCTGGGGAAACCCTGCACATTCAGGTGGGGCTTCCAGAGCCTAACACCAAAGCCTGGCCATTAAATAACTAAGAAAGGATAGACATGACCCTTTGAAATAGTGGTCACCTGGTTCAGGATGTATTTTTGGTTTCCTAAGACTGTCCAATTGATTTCTCCACCTTTTTTTCTCTCTTTGTTTTTTTTACATCCAGTAGGACAGGATATTCTTCTCCAATACAATCCTGCAATGACTGAGTGATCTGACATATCAGATGCTAAAGGAGATTCTGCTAACAAAAAACAAACAAGCAAAAAAAAGGCAGCTCTAGATTGGAGGCTATTATCTCAATCTTGTTTCAATCAAGGTGTCCTTGATTTTGCTTTGAATTTCAGTTTCTTTGATTGGAGTTTTTGAAAAAGAAAGAGAAAAAATAAAGAATAGGTTTGTGGGAGGCGTGTTCAGGCTGGCGTCTGCCAGAGAAGGCTGGCAGTTCTCTGCATCTCCGTGACTCCAACAATGTAGGGCCCTGAGGCCTAGAGCAAGAAAGGTAAGGAAGGACAATGAGGCATTTTCTAAGATCACTCATTAATAGCTTGGTTAAAGGAGAGAAATCTATAAATGTAACAAAGAACTGCCTCAGGAAATATTGAAAATTCAATTAGGCACACATGCCCAAAAAATAAAGGCAATATTCTATTCAATTCTTCACCCGCAGTTTTTCTTGGCAGTGTAAGATGTGCAAATTAGAAGGTAGCAGAGGGAATTATCAGGATCCCTCTTTCAACACCAACCCTGTGTCAATACATTGCTCTTGACTTATGCTTTTCTGGATATCTCAAGATTAAATTGAATTTAAATCCCATTTTTTACTTTGTGTTTGAGGATATCATTCAAGTATTAGAACTTTAACTTACTGAAACATGTTAAGAGTGGAAAAATAAGACCAGTGATAATTTTTATTGAAAATTACCAGTACTGATTTTAATGGTTAAGTGGAAAAGATGGAAACAAGAAATCTGTCTGATTCAATAAATTTACTCTCTCTTCAGTAAAAGCAGAATGAAACACATTCAACTAGGAGAACATCTGACAGGAGTTGGCAATACCTGAGTATATTTACTGACCCAGAGGGCAGTTGCCACATTCATCACAGCCAGAATCCTTAATATAATAGAAGGCGATTTATGGTTACCAGTTAGAACTATTGGCCATTCAGGAGAAATTAAAATTGACCAGTAGATTTACAATAGCTACTATGCTTAACTTTCAAAATATACCTATAAGGAGATCACTGATGTTTGCCATTTAAATGACAGACTAAATTATATTTAATGTGATTTATTTTCCAGTATCTTGCTTGATTTATTGTAGTCCATACAATCACAGCATTTGTCAAACATTTTAGCAAAAGTAATAATTTATTTTTTGTCAAGAAAAAATGTAAGTGCACAATAGCCTGGAGCTGAAGAGGCTAATCAGTTTTACAGATCAAAAGGATACCTTGTAAAGCTAAATAGCATGTGCCTCCACAGCCAAATTGTATCAGATCCCATAGTGCAGAGAACATTGCTGGCCTGCGTGGTTTCATCTGAGCTCTAGGCAAATCACTTCAAGTAGGATCTATGGTTTGTAATAATGAAGAGAAGTCAAGCATATACGAAATGGAATGTGTGTCTCAAGAACATGCCTCTGGCATTTAATCCACAAAATTATCCCATAGACTCTTTCTTTGCTCCTTTAAGTAGATGCTTTTGGAACACATCAATATGATTTGTGGGTATTTGAATCCATTCAGGAAATGCCAGAAAGTGCCTTGATTACCTATAGATATTTTCCTTGCCTCTGAAGTAAGGAAGATTACACTCACCAAAATAAGGTTTGTCAAGTAAATTAGACCCTTCTCTACTGCTGTGTTCTGCGGCCCCAGAGCCATCTGCTCGGGCCCTAGTTTTGTGCCACATCACTCTAGTTTTGGCATCAACGTACCTGCATTGTTTGCCTCTCTAAATCACTACTCTGCAAATACCAGTGGGTGCCTGCAGCCTGCTTTCTAGGACCAGTGGTTATGTGGTGCAGGAGTATCCTAGGATGTCTAAAGCTATCATACCAGGACTCAGCATGATTCTGTTTCCTAAGCCCTGGCTTCTGAGCCTGGTTCAAGTCACACTCCATTCCCAATAAGCGAGTGTCCAAACAACTGGGTTGAATAAAGCAGCAAATCTCAGACCTCTGCCCATCACCTCCAGGCGGACGTCCACTGTTTGTGCAACCACAGATTCCTGTATATGACTTTCAGTTTGGACTTACTTTTGCCAGTTGCATTGATGCATAATTGACATACAATGAACCTCACATATTAGAACTATAAAATTTGATAAATTTAGTCTGACATATCTACCTGTGAAACTGTCACTATAATCAAGATCATAAACATATCACCCCATCCCCTAGCCCCACCTTTCTCCATAGGCAACCACTGATCTGCTTTCTGTCACTGTAGATTAGTTTTCATTTTCTAGAATTCTATGCAAATGGAATTCTACAGTCTATACTTTTTAATCTGGCCTCTTCATTCAGCATAATTACTTTGAGGTTCATTCACATTGTAGTATATATCAATAATTCATCTCTTTTTATTCTGAGTATTATTCCATTGTATGGATGTACCACAATTTGTTTATGTAGTCACCTGTTGATAAACATTGGGGTTGTTTCCAATTTGGAACTATACGGTGTGACTATTCATATACCACCCTTTTTTATAGATTTTGCTTTCATTTATTTTGAGTAAATACCTAGGAGTGGGATGGCTGGATTATGTGATGGTATATATTTTAAGATTTTAAGAAACTGCCACTATTTTCCAAGGTGATTATACCATTTTACATTCCTACCTTCAGAGTATATGAGCTTCAATTCCTTCACATTTGGTATGATCAATGTATCTGTTCCTATGGCTGCTGAAACAAACTACCATGAACTTGTGACTTAAAACAACCGAAATGTATTATTTCACAGTTCTAGAGGCCAGAAGTCCAAAATCGGTATCACTGGGCTGAACTCAAGGTGTTAAGTGAGGCCACCCTCCTTCTGGAGGTGCTAAGGAGAACCTGTTCCTTGCCTCTTCCAGCTTCTGGTAGTTGCCGGCATTCCTTGATTTGTGGCTTCATCATTCCAATCTCTGCTTCTGTGGTTACATGGCCTCCTCTTCCGTCTGCAAAATCTCCCTCTGCCTCTCTCATAAAAACACTTGTGATGGTAGCATGTAGGGTCTACCTGGATAATTTTATCTCAAGATCCTTAACTCATCACCTCTTCAAAGATAACCACCACCACCCTCCCCCACTCCCACACACATTTTTTTTTTTTCCATATGAGGTAACAGCCTCAGGTTCTGTGGATTAGGATGTGGATATCTTCGGACAGTGGGCATTTCTAACAGGTTTGTAGTGGTATCACATTATGGTTTTAATTTGCATTTCCCTAATGGCTAATGATGTTGCGCATCTTTTCATGGTTTATTTATAACTGTATATCTTCTTTGGTGGAATATATGTTCAAATCTTTGCCCATTTTTAAATTGGTTTATTTCTGTGGTTGTGTGTTGTTGTTTTTTGGAGTTTGAGAGTTCTGTATATATTCTGCATACAAGTTCTTTATCAGATATATAATTTGTAGCATTTCTTCCAGGTTGTGCCTTGTCTTTCATTCTCTTAGCAGTGGCTTCATTAACAGTATTTCTTGATTTGTATCATGAGCCACCCTTTTTAGAAATCTCCCTCTGCCTCTCTCATAAAAACTTTCTACACTGAGCCAGCTTAAGGGCATGGACTGTAAGTTATTTCCTCTGTGTCTTCAGCACCCAGTACAATGCCTGATACATAGGAAATCTTCATTTAATATTTATTTTTCTTCTCCTCCCTGCACTACTCTTTCTTTTCATAAGGTCATATTTAAAAAGCAAAATTTATCATATTAACATAATTTCAGTTTAGAATACATAGTATATAACTTATTTTATTTTTTATTGAGATATAATTCACAAGCCATAAAACTTACCCTTTTAAAGTGTAGAGTTTAGTGATTGTTAGTATAGTCATAATATTGGATTATTGTCACCACTTTCTAATTCCAGAACATTTCATCACCCCAAAAAGAAACTCCATATCCATTAGAAGTCACACTCTATTCCCTGTGGCTCCCTTTCCCCGTCCCTGACAACCACTGATCTATTTTCTTTCTCTATGTGTAGCCTATTTCAGACATTTAATATAAATGAAGTCCTGTGATCTGCCGTCTGCCAGCTGAAGACCCAAGAACACCAGTGGTATAGTTCAATCTAAGCACAAAGGCCTGAGAACCAGGGGAATCAATGGTGCAGTTCTCAGTCCAAGGGCAGGAGAAGATCGTTGTTTTAGCTCATGCAGTCAGGCAAGAAAGCAAATTGTCCTTTCCCTCACCTTCTTGTTCTTTGCAGGTCCTCCGTGGATTAGATGATGCCCATGCATATTGAGAAGGACACTGCTTTACTCAGTCTACCAATTCAAATGCCATTCTCACCTGGGAACACTTTCACAGGTGCATCCAGAAATAAATAGTTAGCCAAAGATCTAGGAAGCCCATAATCCAGTCAAGTTGACACATAAAATTAACCTTCATAAAGCTCATCGATGTTGTATCGTGAATTGGTACATCATTCCTTGTTATGATTAAATAATACTTCATTATATGAATATACCACACTTTTTTTATTCATTCCTCAGTTGTTTCAACTTTTTATCACTATTTATAATAAAGCTACAAACATTTCCATCAGATTTTTTTTTGCTTTAACATGATTTTAATTCTCTGGGTCATGTAGTAATACTATGTTAAACATTTGAGGAACTTCTTACTGTTTTTGAAAGCATCTGTACTATTTTACATTACCACCAACAATGCTTAAGGGTTCCAATTTCTCCACATTCTCTCCAACATTTACTATTACCTGTCTTTTTTATTATGGCCATCCTAATGGGTAGGAAATGATTTTGATTTGCATTTTCCCTAATGACTAATCAGTTAATAGCTGATTTGAAGTCTTTGTCTAGTGATTTCAACATCTGGGCCTCCCCAAGGACAGTTCCAATTAATTGTCCCTCCCCACTATGTTTATGCACCATACTTTCTCGTTTCTTTGCACATCTTGTAATTTTTGTTGCAAACATTTAAATATCAAATTTTGACAACTATGAAAATCAGATTTTCCCCTTCCCAGGGTTTGTTGATGTTCCTGTTTGTTATTATTTGTTTGTTTTAGCAACTTTTTTGAATGATAAATTGTGTGTTCTTTGTCATGTGTGTCTACCGAAGTCTCTGCTCAGTTGCTTAGTGGTCAGGTAACAATTGGGCAAAGATCTCCTTAAATACCTGGAACCTGTAAGTCTTCCAGTCTTTGCCAAGGGGCTCTGTGTGTGTGTTGAGTCATGCCTTCAACACTCCATCAGAAACTTTAAAACTCTGCCTTAGCCTTCACTTTCTACTTGCACAAATCCTCAAGGTCATCCAGGTGTGAGAGCTTAGGGTATTTTCAGGTCTTTGCTTACCATGTGTGCAAAAAATCGTGGGCATATATAACCCAATGTATGCATTTGATCACCTAGATTCCTAGGAATATGTCAGAGCTTTTCAAAGCCCTTTTGGACATCTTATTCTCCATCTTTTTCTTTTCAGCCTTTGTCTAGCCCTGTGGTCGGCAAACAGCGGCTCGCAAGCCACATGCAGCTCTTTGGCCCCTTGAGTGTGGCTCTTCCACAAAATACCACATGCGGGAGCGCACGTACAGTGCGATTGAAACTTTGTGGCCCATGCGCAGAAGTCGGTATTTTGTGGAAGAGCCAGTATTTTGTGGAAGAACCACAAAAGAGCTCAAGGGGCCAAAGAGCTGCATGTGGCTTGCAAATTGCTGTTTGCTGAGCCGCAGTTTGCCGACCACTGGCTAGCCGCTAGCCTATTGTTTATCTCAACTTTCTCAATCAACCCTAGCAGCCGCAAAGTTAAACAATTGACACTAATTGTTTTGACAAACACCCTTGAGAAAAAGGCTTTCCCCCACTAGATTACCTCCACTCTGAATCATACTATATAATAAAAGCCTAATATGCTAAGTGTCAGACCATTTCTTTTACCCTTCTACCAGTTGCTATGACATGCACTGACCACTAGAGGGGCAAACGCTCCAACTGGTAGGTTAGCTTGCTGCTGGGGTCTGGCTGATCAGGATGGGTGAGATGGGCCAGACATGCCCTGGAGCCCTTCCCAGCCCCAATCATGCACTGATGGGGTTCTTCAGCCTGGCCTGCACCCTCTTGCAATCCAGGACCCATCAGGGGATGTTAGAGAGCCGGTTTCGGCCCAATCCCCACAGGCCAGGCCGAGGGACCATACTATTGCGCGAATCTGTGCACCAGGCCTCTAGTAGCAAGTAAAGATAGCCTTGCAAGTATGGTCTTAGAGGGAACCACCAGACAAGTCAAAGTGTGGCAATTCTCTGGGAATGAGGCATTGAAGGAGGTCAGCTCCATTCTGCAACTGCCAGTGGCTGCCGCATTTCCCATTTTCAACAGATTACAAGCTGTGACGGTTTTCAAGGTTACCATGGAGCTAGAGAGAGGAGATGAGAATAGGGCAAGTTAAAATGCCACAAATCTCACTCCTTTTTACTGAAATTTAGCTGTTGTTGTGTTGTGGTTTTTTAATTAACACTCCCCAGATTGCTGCAAGCATTTGGCTAATATCTAGAGTTCTGAAATAGTTGACTCTAATGGTGTTTGCCAGTTTTACTACTTTTATGAGAATTTTTCTACTCTGCCATTTTCTCTCACTCCTCTATACTTTATTCAAGGAGACACATTTTGCCTCTTAAATGGTGTGTCCATTACCATATTTTTGCATTGCTAACGTACTCATTCTTGAGACTCAACTCAGGGTCACTTCCTTGAGCAATGGAACACTTTCTAAAAATTAAATCTGACACAGACCTAATTAAGTGAATCAAATGCTATCTCAGCTGCTCTTGTTCAATGAATGAGTGAGAACTGGATCCATGCCAGATCAGCAGTCACTTTTCCCAGTTCCCCGCTACTTCTCACAGAGCCCTTGAAGCACTGCCTCTGAGAGCCTGAGGCTCTACAGATCATAGCATGTAACACTAAGCTAGAAGAATGCTTGGTGAAATTTTTTAAAAACAGATTCAAGTGGTAGGCAGTCAATTGGGGTAGATAGCATCTAGATAGCTTCTAACCAGAAATATGTTTCCTTGAATGAAAAGGCTGAAAAATTACTCCGATGACTCACTAACAAGGCCATAAAACTTTCTAGAATGTTATAGAAATGTATAAATTACAGATATATGCCCCCAAAATAATGGCCACTACATATTAGAAATATTAATAAAATAAAAGTTTTCTTAATCTACACTAATAAAAGACAAACATGCAAATTGACCATGCCTTCGCTGTGCCTTAAGCCACGCCCACCAGCCAATCAGAGTAACTATATGCAAATTAACCCAACCAAGATGGCGGCCGGCAGCCATGGAGCTGGAGCGAGCAGGAGGCTTGGTTGCCCCAGTGATAGAGGAAGCCAAGCTTCCCGCCTGCTGCAGCGGGCTCTGAGCTCCACTGAAGGCAACAAAGTTTCAATTATAGAAGGTAAATAAACCCCAGATACCTGCTTTCAGCTGGCCGTGGCCACAGAGCTGGAGCGAGCAGGAGGCTTGGGTTGCCCCTGGTGATGGAAGAAGCCAAGCTTCCCTCCCGCCCGCCCCGGCCGGCTCTCAGCTCCACTCAAGGCAACAAAGTTTCAAGTATAGAAAGTAAATAAACCCCAAATACCTGCTTTCAGCCGGCCGTGGCCACGGAGCTGGAGCGAGCAGGAGGCTTGGGTTTCTCTTGGCGATGGAGGAAGCCAAGCTTCCTGCCCCACCCTGGCCGGCTCTGAGCTCCAATCAAGGCTACAAAGTTTCAATTATAGAAGGTAAATAAATCCCAGAATAAAAAAGAAAAAAGGAGAGGTTGGGAGCTTCCATTGCCGGGGGGCTTAGCCAGCCTGAAAACGGCCCTCAGCCCCTCACCCAGACTGGCCAGGCACCTCAGTGGGGATTCCCCCCACCCTAAAGGGGGTGTGGCCAGCCTGAAAACAGCTATCAGCCCCTCACCCAGGCTGGCCAAACCTCCATGGGGTGAGGGTCTCCACTGGGTGGGGGGGCTTGACCAGCCTGTAAACAGCCATCAGCCCCTCACCCAGGCTGGCCAGGCACCCCAGCGGGACCCCCACCCTGATCCAGGACACCCTTCAGGGCACACCAACTGGCCCCCCACCCGAGCACCAGGCCTCTATCCTATATAATAAAAGGGTAATATGCAAATTGACCCTAACAGCAGAATGACTGGGAATGACTGGTCACTATGACACACACTGACCTCCAGGGGGCAGATGCTCAATGCAGGAGCTGTCCCCTGGTGGTCAGTGCACTCCCACATGGGGAGCTCTGCTCAGCCATAAGCCAGGCTGATGGCTGCCAGCACAGCAGTGGTGGCGGGAGACTCTACCGCCTCCTCAGCAGCACTAAGGATGTCCGACTGCAGCTTAGGTCTGCTCCCTGCTGGTAAGTGGACATCCCCCGAGGGCTGCCGGGCTGCCAGAGGGATGTCTGACTGCCAGCTTGGGCCTGATCCCCCAGGGAGTGGGCCTAAGCCAGCAGGTGGACATCCTCCAAGGTGTCCTAGACTGCAAGAGGGCATAGGCCAGGCTGAGGGATCCTCCCGAGTGCACAAATTTTTTTGCTCCAGGCCTCTAGTTTATTATAAAGACTCTTGTGGAGAAATGTTGGCTAAATGAAATCTGAAGACCATTGTCAGAGGTATATTGATACTACCATTGCTTTGGGTCACATCTTAACTTTTCAAATTTGGACCATTAATATGAATGTACCTGAACACCCCCTGGGACATGTGAGCCCTATTTTGTAGACCATAGCACTATTTTTTTAAGTGGACTGTAATGTTATTTCTAAGTGAATTTATAGCATTTTTAAAATACAAATTTTTAAAAATTGGTCATTATTTGATTTTATATAATTTATTATAGAACATAACACATTCATAGACTGATATGATGTGTTGTGGAGAGAAAAAACCTATTGACAAAGTAATACCAATAAAAAGTATTGGTTATGGTCCTACTAATATTTCAGTCAGGTCTATTCATATAGTATGTAGATGAAAGAACCCAAAAAAGTCCGTTTATGGGATTATTATAAAAGACACTTATTCATATCTAAAGTTCTAAAGGAAAGCAAGGAGAAACTGAGATTGACCAATTATCCTGTGAAGTTTGTCATTAGCCTCGGTAACTCAAGAGAGAATAAAAACTCTTCTCATAAGGAATATTTTTGCTTAAATAATTTGAACAATTTCATTACTATTTCAATTAGTAGTATCCATAAAATCATTTAAGTGAGAAATTTTTTAATTAGAGCTTCTAACTGAGGCATTCAAGAGAAAGATGAATTTCAAAGCAAAATGAAAATTGGCTTCATGACCATTTTTTAAATGACTTTATATTTTGAAGTAGTTTAAGACTCACAAGAAATTGCAAAAATAGTTCAGAGGTTTCCCTGTACCATTCATGCAGCTATTTTGCATGTCAAAACTAGATTTGCATAACTTAGCCACTCGTCCATTTTGGGCATATAAAAGCATCAGGTTGCTGGAGAGCAAAATGAAGGATTTGTAAATGGTGACATATTTGGAACTCTGGGTGTGCTGTAGGTTCCCCTAATTTCTTATCTAGAAGTGACTGCACATCTATAACAGATGGGTATTTTCTATTATTTCCAAGAGGCCCAACTGTCTAAAAAAATTAGAGCGGGGAGAAAGCATTTAAGATAACCATACAGGGTTTTGGTTTGGTTTTGGTTGTTTATTTTTGTAAAGATTGTCAATTTTTACCATTCTCCAATTCAAAGAGAGTATTCAACAACAACAACAACAAATTTTTATTCCCAGGTAACCGAGATATAAGACAAAATTTCTCCTTAAATCTCTCACGAGTACATCTGGCCAGGCTCTTGATTGCATCTTTTATGTCTACTTTTAAAGCTCTCTCTTCCCAGTTTCATTTTATCAAAATTGTCATTGAAATTTACTTTAGGAAAGAAAAGAAACTGCAGTCATATTTTTTTGAACACAGACCAAATGCCTGCAGGTCTGCACCAGGAGAAATGATGCTTTTTCAGTGAGCTCTCCTTCATCCTCACCTCACATGGCCAGTCTACCTCCTACCAACTATGCATCATCCACGCCCTCCCCACTCAGCTGAACCTCTTCCTTTGCTTCACCTTTTCAGGTTTGGATTATATCTAGGACTTCAAAGTGTCCTTCAAATCTTAGACTTGATCCACTGACAATGGGGCATGTTCAATTCAAAATTCAATGCCTTCACCTCATTCTTTTAGGAGAAAATACTCACTTTTTTCTTATATTAATGTTGTTGATTTTGTTTTCAATTCATCTCTGTATTTTCCACTTTACCTCATAGAGCACCTTGAACATAAAAGGAATTCAATGAATGTCTACTGAATGGATGGATTCCTTCCATGAAGAAAGGAGCCAAGAGAATGACTAATGAAGGTAATTAGCCAGGTAATTAAAAAACATTTTTTTTCTAATATTTGGAAATTGCCAAGAGTTTTTGTTAATTATACAGATAATTACTTTAATATACCACATTGCTCTCGTTCATGTGTGGGACCCTTTTGTAAGGCTGTATTTACATACACTCACAGCCTTACAAGAAGTAGATAGCCCCAGTTGGATTAAAAAAAAAAAAAAAAAAAAAAAACTTGCCGAAACCGGTTTGGCTCAGTGGATAGAGCGTCGGCCTGCGGACTGAGGAATCCCGGGTTCGATTCCGGTCAAGGGCATGTACCTGGGTAGCGGGCACATCCCCAGTGGGAGATGTGCAGGAGGCAACTGATCGATGTTTCTCTCTCATCGATGTTTCTAACTCTCTATCTCTCTCCCTTCCTCTCTGTAAAAAATCAATAAAATATATTAAAAAAAAACCCTATTCATGGAAAATATATAAATGAATATAAAAGATACTATTACCAGTATTATTTCTTGGACCAAGGAAAGGGAGTTTTTAGATAAGTGCGGTCAGTGGACTTATACTTTTTACTATACACGTTTCTACCTTGTTTTAATTTTTTTTATGTGTGAGTATTGCTTTTTAATATTAATTTTTAAGATTATATAAACTAAACAGGAAATTAAGCATAGGCACTGTGGTCTTGAGCTTTTGAGCTTGCATCCTTCATTGATTCATAGTAGGGGATATAAAATCAAATGCTCCAGGGCACAGGCAGGTCATGTAAATAAGCAAATTGTACTGCAGATGGATTATGAACAAAACAAAAAAAGTGCATGCCCAGCTGACGTGGCTCAGTGGTTGAGCGTCGACCTATGAACCAAAGGTCATAGTTTAATTCCTGGTCAGGACATATGCCCGAGTTGCAGTCTTGATCCTCAGTGTGGGGCGTACAGGAGGCAGCCAATCTAATCAATGATTCTCTTTCATTATTGATGTTTCTATCTCTCTCTCCCTCTCCCTTCTATGAAATTTTATATATATAATTTTTTTAAGTGCATGTCCTGTCTAAATGGCCAGGTACTATCTCATTCTGGCCAACTGTGCAGGAATATAGGTCCTGTGCTTTCAGATCACCCAATTGCAAAAGCAGTTAAAAGTCTGGAGATTATGTAGTGAAATTTCTAGATTTTAAAAATGAAAGCAATTAATTTAAAAGCCAAACATGCCTATGGCTCAAATCCAACCTGAGCATCACCAGTGTTTAAACTCTGACTTAAGTAGCAGTCTAGAGTACTTTGCTTGTTGTTGTTTTTTAAACAATTGAAAATGTTTGAAGAAATTGACTCACCCCTTGCCTGTTTTTCTCCTATCTAAAATATCAGTCAGTATTTCAGAACCTACAAAGGGCTTCAGGTATATCCATGGTGACTAAGCAGTAGGACCCAGAAACTGTCAAGCCTCTACAAACTTGTAACCAGATTCCCAATCAGCACAGCTTTCTGGGGCCAGGCACAGAGAAGAAGATCTTGGGCATGATAGCAGTGTTTCCTGAGAAGGCTGTGAAGGCCAAGAATTAATGCAGTTAACAGAAAAGAATCAATTGGTGTCAGAGAGCAGTCTTCAAATCCTAGAGTTGTAACCAATCTATATATATAAAAGGCTAAGCAACTGGCCGATTGGCCAGTAGCTATGACACACACTGACCACCAGGGGGCAGATGCTCAACGCAGGAGCTGCCAAGCGATAGCAACTTTGCAGAGTGCCCTCTTGTACTCCGGGACCCCTTGGGGGATGTTGGAGAGCCAGTTTCGGCCCAATCTCTGCAGGCCAGGCTGAGGGACCCCACCTACCGGAGGGACCCTGCTCACTCTGCAGACGCCCTTCAAGCCCCAGCGCTGCCCCAACTGCAGCCGGTGGGGAGGGACCAGGGGAGGTTAGCTCCAGGGTATGTCCAGCCTGTCTCGCCCAGTCCCACCCCACCGGCTACCTTCTAATTAATTTACTTTCAACTATAAAGTCTAAAATAGTCACGAAGGCCAAATTTAGGATATGCCTAATGTGATGTTTGGATATGAGCAGGGGTCAAGACAAGTAAAAAACATTTGTTCATTCCAACATAAGAAATATACATAACATAATATATAAAAATATATACATAATATATAAAACATATTTTATGTTGAAATACACATATAAATGTAGAAATATACATACATACAGATATATAGGTAAGGAGATATATGGGGTCCCTCCCAACTTTAGGCCTAGCATTCAAGATTGAGCCATAAAGGAGTCAGAATAGCCCAATGGAGTCTTACTTTCCAGTTAAATCATTTGTAACACCATTCAATAAACACCACAAACATAGTGCAGTTACCTGGCAAATGAATTCTGTCAAACCACTTGCTTGATTAAGGTATCATGCCAAGTAGTACTTTCCCCTTACATGTAATAATATCTGCCATGCCACTACTCAGCATTCACCATTGAAAACTTAGCTGAAAAATAAGAAATAAATGAACATTAACCAACAAAAGTCCTCAAAGCATCCAAAATCAGCCTCCCAAAGCCAGGCAGTAGGGATCACAAGGCTATTTACAGGGCACCTCTCCCTCCACACAGCACACGTTGATCTACCTGACATACAACACTAAGATGATGGGCTCTCTGGTTCTTCATTAAAGTGATTTGGAAGCAGCAAATAAAATGGTCCCTCATAGGCCCTTCATTAATTTATCAAGTGATAAATGTGAGTACAAACTGGAAACAAAACACAGCTAAAACTATCGGTCAGCTACCTGTCAAGGACAGAGAAGACATACACCCTGAAGAGTTGACACAGACTTAAAATAACATCTTGGTTTGAAGATGCAAGGGTAGGAATAAAGCTCCGGAGAGCATCACTCTGTATGCACAACAAAGCTCCCACTCATCCTGGTTGACAGGGGCCACTCAGAGCCAGGATGCTGAGTTCCATTGCTCTCAAGTGGTTGGGTAAACTTAGACAAGTAGCTTAACTTAACTTGGGTTTCCTCATCTAAAAGAATAAATCTATATGCCTCATAGAGTTGTGAGGAGTCAATGAGTTAGCACTTATAAAGTAAATCTTAGAAGTGTTCCAGGCATATAAAAATACTCAGTAAGATTGTCTATGGATAAGGATACTGTTATCATCATGAAAAAGAGTAGATTATGCTCAGGCTAATCTAATAAGGCAGGAACTAAATAACAAATGTAGGAAAGACCTTCTTCCAAAATTATTAAAACAAAGCATTTTGGTTTTGTGGAGTGCTAATTTGTTAGCTACCTAGAAATTCATGTGAAATACTTCATTGATGAGCATGTCAGCACAGCTCAACACAGTGTTCTGTGGAGCCAGAAGCAGATTGCCTTCCTTGAGTCTCAGCTCTGTCAGCTACTAGTATAAGTGTGTGTGGGTCCTCTCATCTGTAAAATTAACATAAAAGTACAGTTGGTATTGGAACTATATTATGATTTTTGTGGGCCCTATAAGCATTTGCCTTTATGGGCCCTTTCTTCCATAAATAATATTAAAAATTTGTCACACTGGTATAAAGACAAATACAGTCCAGGATGAGTTCCTTATTATATAGTCGTTATTATTATATTAATTTTTTTCTCTTGACTTTAAAGAAATTAAAACTTGTTTTCCACAGGCACCATGCCTCCTGGATAAGTCAGCCCTGATTGTTATGAGCACTCAATTAATTAGTGTTCGTAAGGCACCTGGAACAGTGCCTGACACCACAGTAAGCACTATTGGGGCGTTTGTTAAGTAAACAAAAATGTTAGGTGTCAGACAAGCCAGATGTTCCTTCCTTCCTAGCTTGCTCCCTGCTTCCCCTGCCACCTGATAAGTAGCTTCTGTTTCAAAGTATAGTTAAAAACTTTCCTCTCTCTAAGCTGTAGTTAGCAGTAGTAACTCTGAGCCTATAAAGGCTCCAGAGAAATAAATTAAGAGCACAAATTGTGTTTAATTAAATTCCATCTTGTTAAAAAATAAGCAGAGGGCTGAGGATTGTTTGCGCCTCTTTCCAACTCAGCACAACTTCAGAGGCGCCGAGCAAGACGTGCTGGGAGGTTATGGCACCCCAAATGGGGAGAATTTGCTGCCTGGTTCCCGCCTTGCTGAGCAGGAGCAATAGCCCATATCAGTATCCCCATATAGATATCTGAAGACGCCAAACTTAAGAGAGAAAGTAAAAGTTTTTATTTCTCCCCTGTAGATTATAATACATTTTTTTAAAAAAGAATGTTATAAGAAATGGCAGTCATTTTTTTCAATAGTTACATTCACATTAAATGCGTAACAGATAACTGAATTTTCATTATGGTAATTCTTTCCATCATATAGGAAGGCTAAAAGACAAACTCAGTGTCAGGTAAATGTGTAACTGCCTTTATTTCCCCCTCTCAAAGACTAACATGGGCTTAGAACATAGTCAACACTGCTCAGCCTCATTTTTGGCTCTCTGAGTCAGATGGACCCTCACCCATGTATAAACAAGATTGAAGCGCCAGCCACTATTTAAATTTGGATTAAATTACCTTTGCCATGCATACATCTTGACTTCAACTTCCTTGTCTTCCTCTCCTCTTCCCTACTTCAAACCTGTGTCTCATTGCCTAGCTCTGGCCTTTATATTTGCTCTTCACCCGTGGATTTGCTGTTCACCCTTACTCCCTGCTATGTTCAAGCATCAGGCCAGCTCACACTTTGCACAGTCATTAGCTATCTCTCTCACCAGTGTTGGCTACATGAGTGGGACCCAGCGCCAAAGTGCAAATGTGGAAAAAGCCGAAGATAATGCTTTCTTTCTTCTTTTTTTTTCCAATTTATCTTTATTGTTGAAAGATTATGGATGTCCCCTTTGTTTGTGTTATGTGTGTCTCCCCCCACCCCCATTGACCTCTTCCAACATGTACTCACCCCTTCCGGGCCTTCACCACTCTATTGTCTGTGTCCATGGGTTATGCATATCTATATATATAAAAACCTAAGCAACCGTCCGACCATTCGACTGTCCAACTGGTAGCTATGACGCACACTGACCACCAGGGGACAAATGCTCAATACAGGAGCTGCCGAGCTGTGGTGATTTGGTAGCTGTGGTTCTCGGGTGACACACCTGGAACCAGAGAGGAGGGAGCCCGATTCCAGGGTGCATCACCCGAGAACTGCCCTCTCGCAATCCAGGATCCCTTGGGGGATGTTGGAGAGCAGGTTTTGGCCCAATCCCTGCAGGCTAGGCTGAGGGACCCCACCAGTGCATGAATTCGTGCATCGGGCCTCTAGTATGCATATAAGTTCCCTGGTTAATCACTCCCTTCTCCCTCCCCACCCCCGCTTTTCCTCTGAAATTCGTCAGTCTGTTCCATGCTTCTATGTCTCTGGTTCTATTTTGTTCATCAGTTTATTTTGTTCATTAGATCCCACATATGAATGAGATCATGTGATACTTATCTTTTTCTGACTATCTCTCTTAACTTGTCATGGTATTTCATATTTGCTATTTGGTGTTGCTTGAGGATAATTGAGGGACCAGTGAGACTCAGTCTCACAACTCAACAGGAGACACATGTGCAGCATGAGCATACCTGGCTCCAGCCCTTCCTTCCATACCCAGGCCCACCAGGGGCCCAGGGCACCAGTGGTTGCTGGGGAGCACTGGGGAGCTGGGGGCTGAGAAGCAGGAAGCAGGAGCTGGTGAAAAGCGAGACTGCTTCTGAGTTGAGGCCTCAAGTCCCTGGTTTATGCTCCACTGTCCCATCTGACTTCACTTATTAAACACAAATTCAAAAATAAAATTATTAAACATTTCAAAATGTCAATCACAGAACATTCAACTTCAAGCATGGGATTTTTCTGAGCTGAGGGCCCTGTGCAACTGCATTGCATATATGCTCATGAAGCATGAGCCCTGCCTGCCACCGTGGAGTTCTTACTCCACGCCCAGGACCTCATAGTCTAATCCCCACAGGGCCTCTCAGCCAGTGCCCTGGTCTTCTGTGAGGGAATCGGTCCAGACACAAACAATGTCAACTCATGACCAGAATTCCAAAATTCAGTCAAGTCATTCCTGTGCCTCTTGCTTTTACTCTATGTGTCTGGCTTCCCTGGATCCACGTACTCAATGTGAATGAGCACCTCAACACAAGAAATGATAAGCTGCACTTTTCTCATGCTGGTCTCTGCTTCCCTTTCCAGAAGCATTTCCAAGCCTGAGCTCCTAAGAGGAGTGTTGGACCAGGTCCCAGTGCATGCATAAAACTAACAGGACACCCTTCATCCAAGACCCTTTTCTTTTGTCCCTCCTTACCTTTCTCAAGCTCCATCCCCTTACTCATATTTCAAGTGAGACTGTGTTGAGTACAGGGAGTCACTGTTTATTATTAAAAGAGGCATTCTGACCCAGCCATGACAAGATAGAGAATCAAACAAATCCCACTGTAACGCTCTCAAAGTGATCGGAGAGCGTGTATGGATTTTATAGGCACCAGCCATGTGCTTCTGGCTGCCAGCACCCAGATTAAATTTCTCTGCTACCAGTAAATATCGGAGAGATCTTGTACCAGTTCTCTGGAGAAATTAAAACAAGATGTACTCAGAGCAGATATACCATATTTATTTCAGATGAATTGATAGTTGCTTTATCTCGAGCATTTTAAAAAATCTGTTAGGCTCATAAGAGCTGGAGTTTAAATATGAACAGTATGGTTGTCCATAGCTAATGCAGTCCCTGTCTTATCCTTTTATCAGTCAGATCATATGATATTGTACCACTTGTCACTTCATACCATAGTATTAAAGTGAAAAAGACCTTAAAATCATCTTACCTACTCATTTCATTGTACAGATGAGGAAACAGACCCAGAGATGTTAAGCCCAGGGTCACACACAGTAGACTAGGTAGTGTTGAGAGCAGAGTTGGAACTGGCTTCTGACATCATGCCTGCCATGCCCTGATTCTACAGCACAATGACACAAAGAAATCCGAAGAAATATAGGAAATGTCATTTGGATGTTTATATAAATTTTTTTTTTAAACCTACAAACTGGAGAACTCATTTAAATGTGGAAACACAAAAACATCATTGTTCTTACTTTATTAAAAAGCACTTGCACATTTACATATATGCATACTTACAAATTAATAATTCTTAGTATTTGAGCTTATCCAGAATCTTGCTTGTTTGTTCCTTTCCAGGATCCCACGTAATACTTTTATGGGGCCAGTGAATGCCCGGTGTAACTTTTTTTTTTTTAATTTTTATTTCTTAAAGTATTACAAAGAGTATTACATATGTCTCCTTCCCCCCCCCCCCTTTGATATTCCCCCGGCCTCCCCTACCCTCCAGTGTTTTGTGTCCATTGGTTATTCTTATATGCATGCATATAAGTCCTTCGGTTGTTCTCTTAACCCCCCCCACAAACCCTCCCCAGGCTTCCCACTGTAGTTTGACAGTCTGTTCAATGCTGCTCTGCCTCTGCATCTACCCCTGTTCATCAATCTATACTGGTCCCCATTATCCATTTCAACCTCACCAGCGCCATCCCAACCTCACTGGGGCAGTTTCGACCTCACTGGGGCCATTTCGGCCTCACCGGGGCCATCCCGACCTCACCAGTGCCGTCCCAACTTCACCGGGGCCATTTCAACCTCACCAGGGCTGTCCCAACCTCACCGGGGCCGTTCCGACCTCACCGGGGCCGTTCCGACCTCACTGGGGCCGTCCTGACATCATCGAGGCCGTCCCGACCTCACCGATGCCATCTCAACCTCACTGGGGCCATTCTGACCTCACTGAGGCCGTTTTGGCCTCACCGGGGCTGTCCTAACTTCACCGGGGCTGTCCTAACTTCACCGGGGCTGTCCTAACTTCACCAGGCCGTCCCAACCTCACTGGGCCATCCCGACCTCACTGGGGCCGTTTCGACCTCCGTTGTAACTTTTGATAACCATGTACTAAAATTACTTTCAGTAAGAATGACTTTGGCAGAAATGACCAAAATAATTTAATTCACATCAACTATGTTTTATTAAATGTTAAAGAAGGGGTTGGGTAATGGCCATAGTGATGGGCGATGCTGACTTAGACATAGCCTGGGGTGCAGGCACAGTAGGGTGCCTCATCCTGACCCAGTTGCTATGCCCAAGAGAAAGAGGTGACTCCTGTTCCAGGCCCACAATACCTGCTCAGGCTGAACCACCAAGGAGAATGATGCCAATTGGGATGCAGCTGTGATGAAGTCTGGAGAGGTCTGGAATGCCATTGCCCATGATGTTCAGCAGGAAGAAATTCCTCTGTGGCTTATAAGCCTCCCAGTTTCCATCAGAGGAAGCTCTTCCTGGTCTGAGGAGCCTTTGACAGCAGAGAGGTCCTGGAGGAGGGTATCCATGAGAGGACTGTTTGCAGGAAAAAAAAAGAAAGAAAGAAAAGAAAAGCAAGAAGCACAAAGAACACCCAGAAAGGGCTAAAGATTCAGAATACACTGTGGTGTTTGGCTAAGCTGGCCTCCTTCATTTGCCTCAGGACATAGTGAATGCCCCCCACCCCACCCCCAAGTGAAGGGTGCCTGCCTGACCTGTCATTGACATGGATGCCTTTTGGACCAGTTTGTATTGAAGATAGCACACACCTGATGCTGGTCTATCTTACTATGTTTCCCATCACCCAGAAGCAGCTGGCCCAATAGAATAATAGAATGGCCCATTGAAAACTGGGTGACCGTGCCCAAAAAGACAGTATCCTAAAAGCATGGAGTTCTGCCTTACAGCATATGCTGTATCCTGTACATCAGTAACCAATGTTTGGTGCTCTTTCATCCATAGTCAGCATGCAGAGTCCAGGCATCAATGGGTGGATGAGGAAATGGCTCCTCTCACGATTACATTTAATAACCCTCTTGCAAATTGTTGCCTCCTGCCCCTGCAATAGTGATCTGTACTGGTTTTGAGGGAAGAATAATTCATTTTGGGTACACACCAGTGTTTTTATTGAAACAGCCACCTGGTCATTTGGGGGTCTTCATGTCCCTCAACCAACAGGTAAAGAAGAAGATTGCTCTATAGGCTGGGATGATTTATTCTGATCACCAAGAACCAATTGTATTGCTATTAAAAAATGAAGGTAGGATCACAGAACTCGAGGGATTCTCTGGGGCACTTCCATGGCCAATAACAAAAGTTAATGAAAAACTTCAGCAACCAAAAATGCAGAACCACTGAGGATTCAGACATTTCTGAATTCATTCTAACATTCATTCAGAAATGAATATTCGGGCTACCTCACCACGTAAAGAACTAGCTCAGGTTCTGACTGAGAGAATAGAAAACTTGGAATAGGACAGTTACAGAATGTGTGTCTGGGTATGTATGTTTAAAGCAGGGTAAAATTTTCTGAAAAGACCAGATAATAAATATTTTAGGCTTTGAGGGCCATATGATCTCTGTTGCAAGTACTTACCTCTGCCATTGTAGCCTGAAAACAGCCATAGATATTATGTAAATTAATGGTTGTGGCTGTGTTTTAATAAACTTTTATTTTAAAATTTGGATTTGACCCATGGGTTGGAGTTTGTTGACCCCTAATTTACACTAATTTTGTGTTTCTTCTTCTTGCCCTCACTATTTTACATAAGATAATGTAGTCTTTCAGTAATAGAATGTTGTGATGGGATTTTAAACCTGAGAGCAACTACGATAACTGGAAGCTGAATGATACGACTGTCTTCCAGAGGTAGATACAGTGACTGCTGAGGGCTGCTGGGACATTGAGATACAGTGAGATGAAGAACATCTTCATTTGTGTAAAGGAAGTTGCACTTTGTCAGGCAGCAGCCTGAAGTTGTTTTCCATGTGTGGAAGTCCATGGGGAAGCAAGGTGTCTGTGGATACTGAGTAGCCAAATGAGTGGACAGTTAAGTAATTGTTTCCCAGCATCAAACACACCGTTTCACACTGCTCTGTGATTCTGAGGCTGGGAAACTGCAAACCTCAGGTCTCCTTTATCAACTGGATCCCTGTTAGGCTTTGCCAATTGCTGGCACTAGAGGGAGACTTCAAGGCTGAGGAAGAAGGGAGTGCTCCTCCCATGTGCCTTCTGTTCCTTGTCTTGTCGGCACCATCCTCGCAAGGATTTCACCCCAGCAGCAGCAGGTTGTTCTGGTAGCACCATTTGATTCTGGTTTGCATTTTTCCAACACTCGCAGAACCAGCACCATTACCTCTCCTGGGGACCCCAGCACCAGCAGTCAGTGCCCCCTCCTCAGAGGTCTGGGTCTCACCCCACAGGAGCCGCCTTCAAGCTCCTGAGACAGCAGCACAGCTGAGCAGCGACCTTTCTCAGAGATCTGAGTTTCAGCTTGGCAGGACCCCTCCTCGAGCTCTAAACCTTAACAATCCCAAACTCTTCCATCCAATCCCCAGTTCTAGGATGGTAGCTGCCTCCTACAGTTGCTACTGTCTTAGTATTTCCCTTTTGAAAAGACTTTTCATTTCTTCAATACAACGACATGAAATAGGTAAATAACTGAGCCAAGGCACACAATGAGTATACAGTAAGACAGGGACAGGGCTTAAACCCAGGTCTTTCCAGTTGCAAAGCCCTTGCTCTTTTAGACACGACACAGTTGTTCAGGGTGAAGGCAGATCCAGTCAACTGCTCTCTGGCCTCCTCCAGCAAAAAGACTGGTGTTCAAGCCAGGTGAGCTATGTGAGCACAGCTGGCAGCTGTAAGAGAATATGTGACGCTGGACCCGAGTTAGTTCTATTCCAAGCACTCAAGGAGCCTGCAGACATGGTCGGAGATACTGTAGTAATCTCCAAAAAACCAGGGAGTGCTGCCAGAATACTGGAGGCTGTTAGAGATGTTTCCCTTATCTAAAGTAGATATACAGTTATTTAGTCTCGACATTAATCTCCAGCAGAAATCTAGGATGTACTTGTAAAACCAACTGATTCCCAAGAGCAAGCATATGCAACAACTGAGCTCATTCACTGACATAAAGTCCACTGTGATATGCTCGTGGGTGAAATGGTGAACTGAGGCGTGGATTCGGATCACAAGTTTGGTGTGCAAATATGCTTGTTTGGCGATAAGGGCGAGGTTCGGGGCAGTGTTGGTGCCTGGGCTAGACCCAGCAGACAGATTTCAAAAGGAAGAGCTGAATCTTCATCATCACTCTGCCTGCAGCGGCAGGAAGGCAGCTGGGCTCCTCCTGGGCCTCCCAGGGAAAACCGAAGGTAGAATGAGGCCCAAAGGATGAGGCCATCAAAGTCACCCGGAGGATCAGATGAAGAAGGTGAGGCAGACCTGGGGATTCTAACTGGAGACTGAGATCAATCTAGCAAGCCTCGCAGTCAAGCGCTACTTCCTAAGGGAGGACCTCCAGGTTTCCTTCTGCATCTGTTTCCAAGTGGCCTCTCTGCCCAAGAATGGAGATCGTGATGGCGACTGTTGTAGTCATTTGTTGGTTTTGCCTCCAGCATTCATTCCTCCTCCTCTGGCAGCAGTTCCTTGATCTTTCTTTGCAGGAACACCCTTTGCTTCATTGGCTACATTCTATGTGGACATCAAGAAGTTCTACGCCACCCAGTATGGGGTGGGCATGGGACCCAAGCTGAGCCATTCTTATAATTTGAATCTTGGTCAGAGGAGCCAAAGACTGAAAACAAAAGCAGCACCTTGAAAAAAAGCCTGTTCTTTAGTTCCTGCTATTTAGATCCCCAAAGCTGCCTCTTGCTCTGCTTTCTCCAGACCTGATTTTTCTCCTCTTCCTTCAATTTTCTGAGCTGCCCAATTTCGCTAAAATAGATCCATTTTTGTCCAGGGATTTTGTTCATTCATTCACTTACTTGCATCCAAGGAATCCTCCCTAATACCACAAGCTGTGTTAGTAAAGGAAATCTAAGGGTTCTCAAACTTTACAGGACTCTCAAATGGAAAAAAGTCGGTGGTCGTGTTCTACATTGTTTCTGATTGCACATACCCCCAGGAGAGGTACAGGGAAGCAGACTGAAACTTCTGTGTGTTCAGGCACTGAGTTCATTTTCTTCATCACTACATTCAAATTCCCAACACAGTGCCTGGCAAAGTAGGCACTAAATAAATATCAACTGCAGGAGTAAATGGAAATAGAGAAAGAACGTTCTAACCATTAATTAAATTATGAAACTGCTACATCGTGAGGTAGTGAGCTCCTTGTCACTGAAGAGATTAAATAGAGCCTACCTCACTCAGGATGACAAAACGATTCATGCATTGAGTAGGTGGTTTCCAAAAAGCATTCCAATTCTTGCTTTGTACTTTCATATTTATTTATATTTGCTCTTAGAAAATATTTTATAAAGTGAGAGTAGAAGACTATATACATTAAGATAATATATAGAGCACAGACTAAATGGTTAGGACAAAAGATATATAATAATTTTTTAAGGTTAGGAGAGCATTTCTGCACATGCCCATTAAAAAAGCCAGCAAAGGCTGTAGCAGGAGATAGAAACCATTGCTGGACTTGTTTGCAATGACCGACACTTGATCTATTTTTAGTCTCAAGGAAAATGAAATAAGAAAAGGGATAGTTTGGTTGCCATGGTTATTTCCATCCACTGTCTCATCTCACCACCCATTTTCCATCATTACTAATAACCCAGTTTCCCGGAGCGATATCTTAGGAGACTATAACCCAGGCTCTTTATGAAGTGGTTTCCCCTGGTGCCACCCTTGTCTGACCACTTTCCACAGCTCCCCTCTGTCCTGCCCATGTTTAGCATATGGCTCGGGGGTGAGAAATGCCCAGCCTAAGGCCACCATGACCTTTCAGTGCAGCTGAGCCTTGTGCATGGTCACAACCAATTAGGGGCCTGAATGGCTCGTGTGTTCCTAAACCTTGAGAAATACATCTTTGCCTGTGTTGCCAGGGCGAAAAGCAGCTGAGGTGGTAGTACTATTTTCTATAATGTTGATTTCCCTTATTTTATAAGTAGCACACATTGACAGGGGAGGCAGGTGGAATCTTAAAAAACACAGTCTGGAGAATATGCTACCTTGTGAAACTGAGCTAGCCCGCTCTCATTGCTGTGGGTTTTTTTTAGTAGCTAACAAAGATGGTATCTCGACTTTTGGCAGAAGCCCAGGAGGTGGAAGGAATCCGTCTGGAGCCTCTGCAGAGACACTTCGTTTGTGCGGAATGATGCCCGCTTGGCAAATCCTGGTCTGTATTACAGCAGACTGTAGAAGTTGGACTTTCTATAGGCCCACAATTTTTTAAAAGGTACTGCTGGTGTCACACATCTCCACCGCTAACACTAGGTGGCAGCCTTGCCCCTTGTGTCACCAGTCAAAGCCATTTTATAAAATCATCATGATTAAGGAGATAAACCACCCAATCTAACTCTTTCTCTCGCACAGTTTTAATATTGGCATCTGGATATAACAAACAGCCAAAGTCCATCCTGAAAGTCAGGCCTAAATCAGGGGAGTGTTAAATGGGTGTATAGACTTTTTTTTTTTTTTTTTAGTATTCATTTGTCCGCCTGCAGGCTCACAATTGTTACACTTCCCACGCCTCCCTGGGTGTGGACATTTGCAGATTAAATGCATGTTCCAGGAACAGGGATATTCTGTGGTGAGGTAGAGACAAGGTCCTTGCTTTTGTGGAGCTTGGATTGAAATGGAAGAGGCAGACACTAGTAAATGAAAATAATTTTAGATTATAATTGCAATGAGAAAATGAGGACATAATGTACTAGAAACGGAGCATGAGGGGAAGGGGGAAGTGGTCAGGGAAAACCTCTGAGGAGCTGGTATGTGACCCGAAGCCCAAATGAGGAGAAGGAGCCAGCAGGGCCAAGAGCTGGGGGGAGGTGGTGCAGGTGGAGGGCAGAGCACTTTGCGCAGCAGCCCCGGGTGGGGACAAGCTATGGGTGTTCAGAAATAGAAAGCAGCGAGTGTGGCTGGAGCATGGGAAGGGGAGGGAAGAGCAGGACAACATGGGGCTAGAAAATCATCCGGGGTCAGACCACATAAGGACAGTTGGCCCAGGGAAGGGACAGACTGTCCTCCAAGCTCAGTAGAAAGCACTGAGGAAGAGTAAGAAGGGCGAAGGGACCAAGGGGGATGTATTACGCCCCTGACAGCACTCACAGTGGGCTGACTGGAAAACAGCAGATTTAGTAGACATGGCTCCCACCCTAGCACCTCCCACCCAGCACAGACCTCAGAGGCACAGCACGCCCCAGTGGAAGCACCCTTTCGAGTAAGGACCTCTGCAGCACGCATCTGTTTTCCTCTGAGAAGCCCACAAACCTTCTTTATGCCAGAAAGAAAAACAGAATTTCCCCACGATGATGTGTACACATCAAGGTGAGGTTCTAGGACACCCGGGTTCTGCATGGCTCTCTTTGCCTGGTACCTAACAACGAAGCTTTGTGATAAATCGTGGTGGCAACCAGTTGGTAGGAGATGGTCTATTTAGTGCACTGACAGGCACTAAACGGACCCATGCTCCGGCCACACTAGCTTCTTTCCATTTTTTTTAAATTTTAGTCAGAAGGCAAGCATTCTAAAACACATACAGCCTGGCTCAGCGAGGCCCAAGACTTTTTTTTCAATATAACCACATCCATTCCTGTGTATGAGCCACTTTGCTCGCTGAACTTCAAGGCGTGGCACTTGAAGTCTTGGGAGGCTGTGAGCAGGGTTGGGTGGGAGGACGCTCTGCCCCCAGCCATATAAAACCAAGACAAGGTGCAGGACTGCGTTTTCCTGCCAAGTGCACATGTGCAGACACACACAGCATTGAGCTGCCCTTTTATCACGTTTCCCCACCTCTTGAGGTTACTCTGGGTCAGAGTCATCAACGGAGAAGCTGGCCCATGTAAGTAACATAAATGAGGAGTCATATCTAGTGACGAAAGGAGACAGCCACTCCCAGCTCCAGGCAACTGTTGTCATGCAAGAATGTGGGTCCTGATGTCATCAGATTCCCTAATTTTTCTAGAAAAACTAGAAATCCAGATTTTTTAATGTAATTAAAAATTCCTTGATGGCCAAATAAATCCTGCCTATGGGTCTTACATGGTCTGTGGGCCACCCATATATAAAGTCCACTTTGGTCATTTATTCACTTTCTGATATTTACAATGAAAATTTTTTTGCATTGAAAAGTTGAAATAATTTTACAGTGGACACTCTGCATACCTAGATTCTATGTGCTTTGTCATATATCTATTCAGCTACTTATTTTAATCAAATTTTAACTGTATGGAAATTTAAAGGGGCAGGAAAGAGGAAAGGAAAAGGGAAGACCTGTAAAGGTGACTCTAGTCCAGCAATTTCAACCTTTTTCATCTCATGGCACACAAACTAAAATTCTGTAGCACACCCAAAAAATGTTTTATTTTTTGCCAATCTGAAAATAAAGTAATTTTGGTTACAGAAAATAATAATAATAGTAATTACCTACCCTTTTTGCTCCAAAGTGACTTTTTTAAAAATCAGACACCTATACTTGAATATAAGGATTTCTGGTACCAAGAATTATCAGACACAACCTTATTATGTGATGTGACCAATAAGACACAACTCTATTATATGACAGGACATTCATACCTGACAGCTATCGTTGTCTTGGCTGTTAGTTAGGTATTGTGTGTTTTAAAAATTCTTGCAGCACCAGTTGAAAATCACTGCTCTAGTCTAGTAACTCCTTTCTTAAAATTCAACTTTAGAGGAGGGAAAATGGTAAATTGCTAATTATCAGGTATAAGTTTTTAACTGTGCAAAATAACAAGTCCTAGAGGTTTGCTCTACAACGTTCTACCTATAGATAGCAATACTGTATCATACACGTAAAAATCTGTTCGGAGGGTAGGTAGGTCTCATGTAAGTGTTCTTACCACAATAAAATGAGTAACAATAATAATACATGTTTTAAAATATTCACCTCTTTCATTTGCACAGTTGTCTATTTGGCCATGATTTTAAAATGGACCTTAGATTACCTTATACACCATAAACTCACACAATGTTATATGTCAATTATATCTCAATTTTTAAGCCTTAGGCCAGTTGGTGTGGCTCATGGGTTGAGCATCCATCTGTGAACCAGGAGGTCACGATTCAATTCCATCAGGGCACATGGGGTTGTGGGCTCAATCTCCAGTAGGGGGCATGCAAGAGGCAGCCGATCAATAATTCTCTTTCATCATTGATGTTTCTCTCTCCCTCTCCCTTTGTCTCTAAAATCAATAAAAACATATTTATTTAAATGAACCAGGAGTTAGAGACTTCAAAGTGCTGGTGAGTCAGGTCAGCAATGGGCAGAGTCCACCTGCCTCTCACATGACACCCCAGGGAGTGAGCCCCTGGTGCTGAGGGTTTTGTGGATGAGAGAGCATCATTCTTCTCCCGTCTCTGTGGCCACAGTCAGAACTTCTGACAACTCAGAAGTGAGGCCTAGAAGTCTGGGCAGATCCATGGGCTGTGGATTACCTCTCTCTGCCCTTAATTTTGTCAGAAAGGACCAGATGCAGACCATGGGATCCCTGCCAGCAGGAGAGTGTGCAGTTAGAAATCTTACTCTCTCTGAGTACCCATGAGCAGGGCCTCTTGGCGCATGGGATGCTCATTTTGTGCAGGAGGTTAGGGCCGAAAGCCTGGGCTGTGAAAACTGATTATTTTAATTAAGTCCCATGAGACTTGATGCAGAACACTTTTCAGAGGTTGAAAATAGCTTTTCTCGGGGTTCCCACATGTGCACTGGGACCTGGGGAGGGTATTTAAATCCTGACAGCCGCTCTTGTGTTGGTTTGTCTGGGGAGATTGATCAGCAGCTTGCTCTTGTCCTCTGTGGCGACTGAGGAGCACCTAGGGACTGAGGGGAGAGAAAGCTTTTATACCGACTACTGTTCCCCACTGCTTTCCACTGAGCTTAAAGAAAATTACATTCCCCATGCGGCAGCAGTGTATCATTAAGGGATGGTAATCACCATGGTAACCAAGGATAGTCTGCTACAAGCAAATGGAAAAAGAAAGAAAAGCATAGGGCCAGAGCTTGCTACACCCACATTAGCTCAAAATGCCAGGCTTTTAAGTAATATGGAAAGGAATAGTTTTCTAAACTGACAGCTGGACCGAATTTTAGAATTGTTAACTTGTACAAGTGTACGAAGGCTTATGGAACAACCAAGGGCTATAACTGAATATATTCAGGGTCAGCTGATCAAGTAAATAATCAGGCCAGTGACACCAGGGAGTTGGGATGGTGGGGGTTCTGCAGAACTAGATCCAGGCTCTGAGAGAAGCAGCAACAACTTCTGCAGCTGCAGCTAATTGTAGCAATGGGAAAAGCCAGCGTGTTGTGTTAGATGGTGCAATTTCCAAAGAAAGCTGAGGATGCAGATTTTCATATGCAGTAACCCAATTTTGACTACTAATTAAACCTAACCTGAAGCAGATCAATAAGACATATCTGTGAACTCCCAGTTTACGTTGATGCACCAATGGAGAGGACTAAAGGATTGTACTCCTTTAAGAAATTTGGGGAATTATATTACTAGGTTTCCTAGAGTAGAACTACCTTTGTCTTCCCAGAAGGAAGTCTGTTCTTTTGAAGTTCTGCTGGTTTCTGGTTACTAGCATGTCGTCTAAGAGGCTTGTACTTATACATGTTCCATAATTCCCTTTCATTTTGATATCTTTGACAGGTTTTTGTCATCAAAATTATTCTACATCATAAAATAATTTAGAGGCTTTGCTTCTCTCCTCTACACTTCAGATGGTTTTAATAGCACGGGGGTTGTCTACTCTTAAAGACTTGATTGACAAACTTTTAACATTTCTAAATCCCCATGGCCCTTACCAAGTGTGGCCCCCACTCTTTCCACTGACCAGTTCTCCATTCTGAAGGAGAGCCCCTATCCTTCATGTCCTCCACCCCAGCGTATGTTCTCTGCCTCCTTGTCAAGAAACGCCTTTTATTTCCCGCCCCCCCCCCCCCGCCCCTGTTCCCTCCCCTCCCCGCCCCCCCCCCCCAGTCCAGTTTCTCAGTCCTGATGCCTGAAAATCCCATGTCTCCCTCAGAATGCCTCCCAAGTGGCCCAGGGGCCTTCTAGGGAACTAGAACCCTCTGTGAGAGCCCAGGGTGGCCGAGGTGTGAATGTGGATCAGGTTCACTTAGGCTACCCCTTTCATCCTGCTTAGAAGGACTCAAGGTTCTTGTTGCACTTTTTAAAAATTTGTTTTCATTGATTTCAGAGAGGGAGGGAGAAGGAGAGAGAGAGAAAAACATCAGTCACTGACAGGCTACCTCATGCACTCCCCCTACTGGGGATTGAGCCTATAACCCACTTATGTTTTCTGACTGCATATGGAATCATAACCTCCTGGTTCATAGGTCGATGCTCAACCACTGAACCACACCGGCCAGGCTCTTGTTACGTTTAATCAGTAGTCTGTAGCGTTCACTAGAGCCTTGTGTATTAAGTGTGGCTCTACTAGGCCAGCATGGAGATATCTCTTCTTCCTCTCTTCCTTTGTCAATTCTTTTCCTCTTCACTTTTCCCTTCCTTTCTCTCTCTCTTTTTTAGTCCTTTCCTCCCGGTAATGGCAGAGGTGTGCATAGATTAGGTTGCAAGAGCAGGAGACATCGTGGTCTATCTTTGTTTAGCTCACATCCTGGATTCTAGCTTTTCACCAACATTCTTATTATCATAAAACCAAGACCATTGCACAGTGTCTCCAAGCCAAATGGGCAATGAAACAGATCATTTAATCTTTTCCACATCCTTTACATAGATGAAACCACTATCAAAATGAACTCCATCTGAGTGGAAGAGATCCTTGTACCAAATACTCCATGTCTTCACCAGGATGCTGTCAACCTAATCTTGGAGCCCAAGAGTTTTCCTAACCCAGTGGCTATTTGTAGTGATGTGGTCCAGAGAAGGAAAGTTCTAGGGCTTGGCCACACGCATGTTAAGATGGGCAAATTGACAATCCATGCCCCAAAGGCAAGGACCAGAAGTAGCCCTTCCCTAGAGATCTTGCTGTCAAGAGGAAGAATGTGCATGGCCTTGTGGAGGCTGATTCTTTCCAAGTCAGACAAAACTGTGCCATACATTTCCTGAGATCTTGGCACCCAACTCAATAGACCCTCTTTCTGAAGCCCATCATCCTAGATAAGTTTGGGGCAGTATTATAACCAAGGAATGAAAATTGCTGATAATTCTCACAGTAATAAACATGAACAGGTGGTTGAACAGCAGGCTCTTAAATACTGTGTACAACAAGAGAGGAAAGAGAAAAGATACAACATTTGCACTTGCAAAAATAGCCTGCCTTTAATAACAACTTCACACTGTAAATGCAAATGATATGTTAAACTCCGTGGGGCAATGGCATGATATTGCCATAGTTATTTTGTAGGACAGTAAAACAATGTCAGCATGATCCCTGCTGGGCACTTGTGTGCTAGTTAACACTTTCAAAGGCTCTGACAGGCCACAATTCATTTTAAGGCTTTTCAGGAGTTTTCTCTGGCCCCACTGAGCTTTAGAAGTATGTGAATAACTTCTCTACACATATAGCTTAATGCAGCAGCTAGCTTGGTTTATATTCTCAACTGGTAGTTTTTAAAGGTGCTGTAACCATGTAAGAATTCAAATTATGGACTAGTTAGCAGCCAAGAGATGAGTGGTCCTTCGCTTGAGACTCTACCATCTAGTTATAGAAAATAAATATTAATTTCTCTTTTTGGTTTTGACTTTTCTGTGCCAACATACCCTATTAATGAAGCCCTGGAGAACATAACATCTTTAATCAGATTTTAGAGATGTCAGCACCAACTTTGTCAATAATAACAAAAAAAGTATGGGCCTCAAACATTTTTATCTATGCCCCCTTCCCCACAAAATTTACCATCCAGAATACTGGCTAAATATGTGAAAGCAGTCGGTCCCATAAATGACTTATTGTACGTTTTTATTGGCTCAAGGCATGTATTAGTATTTCCTTTGAGAATGATACTCCACACTCCCTTGCATTATTTTTCATGGTTTATTACAGTCTTCTTTCTCTAGCTTGTGATAAATATTCTTTGCTTGACCAAACTTTAGTCAGTCTCCTGAACCTCACCCTCAGCCCATCCATGCACTTCGTCGTGAAATCCAGTTTTATAAAGAACCCTGCTAGGTCAGGTTAGCAAGCATCCTTCCTCCTCCATATCTGATCAGGTTCCTCATCCTCCACTTCCTTCCAGGTGATGTCTGCGGCAATGATCCTGTGAGAATCCTCCTCACTCATGATGTTTCCCGTTAGTAATTTGCCACCCTCTCGTCCCACCCTGCTCCTTGGCAATAAATTCCCACTTGTCCATGCTACATTCGGAATTGAGCCCAGTTTTACACTGAGGTATCTTCCCCTATGGCAGTAGCCCTGAATATGATATTTTTACAGCTTTACCTACTGTCCAGCTCTGGTTTTTCTTTGACAGTTAAACAATATAGTCATATATTTATTGCTCACTTCTAGAAAAATTGCTTTAATTAAAAACAAATACCTAGGGCCCTGGCCAGTATGGCTTGGTTGGTTGGAGTGTTGTCCCATACACCAAAGGTTTTGGGTTTGATTCCCAGGTTTCAGGTTCGAACCCTGTCAAGGTATGTCCAGGAGGCAACTGATTGATGTTTCTCTCTCTCTTTCTCTCTCCTTCCCTCCAATCAATTTTTAAAATCTTTAAAAACAAAACAAAAATAAAGACCTATGGACAAGTTAGAAGAAATAAACTTTCAACCCTATGCTGAAAACAGCATAAAAACATAAATATTTAAATTAATGTAGATCATTCCACACATAGCATTACTGAGGCTATGCTACATACAAAGCATGTGCTAGGCATAGGACTACCATGATGAATACAACATGATTCCTGCCTTTAAAGACCTCACAGCCTATCTAGGTGAGGGAAATGTAGATGTGGAATAATGTATAATAGTAATTAGAAGAGAGAGGATGACTGGATAGGTGGGTAGCGAGGGAAGGAAGGAACCCAGGGATTTGAACAAAGCTCTGTAAGCAGGGGTGAATGCACAAATGCATACATGAATGAGGGGATCTAGGGAAGGAGGACAGCCATTGATCTCAAAACTATGACAGTCCTGAGGTGCGGGCCTAGTTAAAGGGCGACATCTGACAGAAGGCAGTGGCTGGACTAGTGAGATGTGAAAGGTGAATGACAGGTCTTAGAACTCCAACCGCATTTCTCACTGGGAGGAAGCTTTTGTCCATGAGAAAATTTTCAGTAGAAAAAGACCAGAACTGGAATGGACATTAGAGAACATCTAATTCAGTCCTGAGAGGTTACAATGATGGACCCAAGCTCTAGATTCTATGTCCAGAGGTGTCCTCCCACCCCACGCCCAGTCAGTGCACCACAGCCAAGGCCTCAGGCCACCATGAATAAGGAAAAGAAGAAGCAAATAGAAAAAGGAAGGGGTAAATAGGAAGAAAAGCAGGCAGGGTGGCTGGCCTGTGAACCCCGGCTTCAGATTTGGCCGGCATTTGGTTTGTTCCTTAGCATCTTGCTGGAAGGGAAACTCTCTTGAGCCCAGTTCCCATCAGAGTAAAGGAGTGGCTTTTCACAGCCTGCTACACAGAAACAAGCCTGCCTTCAGTCCCTCGTGGGGAGGAAGGGCTTTTGTGGGATTTCAGCAGCGTTGTTGGTCCTTTCTTTTCCCACTTCACCAGGGCATTTGGTTGCAAGTTTCCAACCCAGCCCTTCAGACTCTTACGGGAAATTCCAAGAGACTAATTAGTCTAGCTACAGAGTCTTTGGCAGCTCAGTCCTGAAGCTGCTCTTTGAATTCTAAAGGAACCAGCGGGGCACCTGGGCCTCTCCTCCTAGGCTTTCCCAGCAGTGACCCAGAGACCTGGGTGGGATGGGTTTCCCCACATGCAACAAAACTGACCCTTGATGTCTTTGCCCCAGCATCCTCCTACACCAGGTGTGCTGAATTAAATATTCTTCCTATGGAAGAGGAGGTTTTAACCCATTGGTTCTTAAACTCTAGGGCAGGGGTGGGCAAACTTTTTGACTCGAGCGCCACAATGGGTTCTTAAACTGGACCGGAGGGCCGGAACAAAAGCATGGATGGAGTGTTTGTGTGAACTAATATAAATTCAAAGTAAACATCATTACATAAAAGGGTACGGTCTTTTTTTTTTTTTTTAGTTTTATTCATTTCAAACGGGCCGGATCTGGCCCCGCGGGTCGTAGTTTGCCCACGGCTGGGCTAGGGTGTGTCATAACTAGTGTAGGGTTTGCTAAAATGCAGATTGCTGGGCTCACCCCCAGGTTCTGATTGGCAGGTTCAAGAGGAAGTCTGTATTTGCCTATCAAACCAGATCCCTGCTTGTGTACACTGAAGCAGGAATCAGGTCTTGCGTTTGTTTTGTTTCTCCCTGAAAACAAGTTCTTCTCTGCCCACCTATACCTCAAAATTGCTAAGAATTTCTAAATCAGGAACCAGACCTTGTGTTTTTTGGGGTTTTTCTCTTCCTGCAAACAAGTTTTTCTCTGCCCTCTTACACCTCAAAATTGCCCTTTGCCCTTCTCCTTGGGAACATACTCATTTCATTGATTAATTACCATTCAATCTACTTATCACTACAGCAGTTTTGTTTCTGGCTTCACGAGACATTCTTATTTTATTTCCTGCCCCTCTTATCTAGACCAGAATCTTATTTATAATCTCCAGGCCCACATATGCGTATAATAGAAACAATAGAACAATACAGCCCAGAGAACAAAGGCAGTGTTCTTTCCTAAGAAAAAGGAGCTTTAGCTGAAAGCTTATACAAGCTTCAGATATGAAACGGAGCTGCTTGTACATGGAGTGATGGTAAATTTCCTGCTAGCTAATAGGCTCTGCTAGTGAGGAACTTTTCTCCCTGGAGAGGGTTAGGAATTGGTGCCAGAATTAATTAAGGAATAAAGGTGAGTGAATCGTTTTCTCCATTGAATAGATTCTATGCCAGAAGGCCTTGCTTGCTCTCTAGTAATACCAGACAAGATATAGTGTGAGTTTCCCCCTGGTGCCCTGAGCCTTCCTGTATAAAATGCCAGGGCAAGGCCTTTATGCTAGTGGAAGGGTTGGGTAAATCCACAAACTCCCACTCATAATGATTTTTCACACATTGGACTACTTCTGAAGAGGCAAAGCAGCTCCATGGGCAATATTTCCAAGCTCATGAGAGGACATAATTAGAAGCTGTTTTTGGAGGTGGCCATCTGGAGCCCCCAGATGGATGGCCTGGAGTGGAGACAGACAGGGATGTAGTCTACTCTGGATGTTACCAGATACCAAAAGGGACAGCTTATTTGCAGGTGGCGTGGAGCAACAGGGCAGATGCTACAGAGTTGTGAAATGTGGGCTGAACATGGATGAGAATATCTCCAAGAGAGAAATGACAGAGGGTTGTGGAGAATTGTGATGAATAGACATGGATATTTGGAGGGACTATTCAACCACTGGAGCATGAGAGAAATGCTGTCAACTGACAGTGAAAGTAACTTGTGGAGTTGGTGGGACATATTGAATAGACTTGTTAGGTTACTACCTGAGCTCCACCCTTCTGGGTACAACCCATTGTATGGGTTGGAATATTTCTTTTCTTTTTTTTTTTTTTTTAAGGGAGAGGGAGAGAGAGAGAGGGAAACATTAATGATGAGAATCATTGATTGGCTGCCTCCTGCATGCCCCTTACTGAGGATCAAGCCTGCAACTTTATTTATTTATTTATTTATTTATTTATTCATTTATTGTGGGTTTTTTTTGTTTTGTTTTGTTTTTTGCTTAAAGTATTACAAAGAGTATTACATATGTCTCCCTTTCTCCCCCTCCCCCTCTTGACATTCCCCCAGCCTCCCCTACCCCCCAGTGGCTTGTGTCCATTGCTTATGCTTATGTGCATGCATACAAGTCCTTCGGTTGATCTCTTACCTCCTTCCCGCCCCCCAATCCTCCCCGGCCTTCCTGCTGTAGTTTGACAGTCTGTTCAATGCTGCTCTGCCTCTGTTTCTATTTTTGTTCATCAGTTTATAATGGTCTTTATTATCCATAAATGAGTGAGATTGTGTGGTATTTTTCTTTCATTGAACTGGCTTATTTCACTTAGCATAATGCTCTCCAGTTCCATCCATGCTGTTGCAAATGGTAAGAGTTCCTTCTTTTTTACAGCAGCATACTATTCCATCATGTAGATGTACCATAGTTTTCTAATCCATTCATCTGCTGATGGGCACTTAGGCTGTTTCCAGATCTTTGCTATGGTAAATTGTGCTGCTATGAACATAGGGATGCATATATCCTTTCTGATTGGTGTTTCTGGTTTCTTGGGATATATTCCTAGAAGTGGGATCACTGGGTCAAATGGGAGCTCCATTTTTAACTTTTTCAGGAAACTCCATACTGTCTTCCATAGTGGCTGCACCAGTCTTCATTCCCACCAGCAATGCACGAGTGTTCCTTTTTCTCCCCATCCTCTCCAGCACTTGTCGTTTGTTGATTTGTTGATGATAGCCATTCTAACAGGTGTGAGATGGTACCTCATTGTTGTTTTGATTTGCATCTCTCGGATGATTAGTGACT
The DNA here is from genome assembly GCF_964212035.1 of Myotis nattereri. Taxonomy (NCBI): domain Eukaryota; kingdom Metazoa; phylum Chordata; class Mammalia; order Chiroptera; family Vespertilionidae; genus Myotis; species Myotis nattereri. Next base: position 66,076,377 of record NC_138079.1, read on the forward strand.
TTGAGCATGTTTTCATATGTCTCTTGGCTTTCTGAATGTTCTCTTTTGAGAAGTGTCTATTTAGGTCCTTGGCCCATTTTTTGATTGGATTGTTTATCTTCCTTTTGTTAAGTTGTATGAGTTTCCTATAAAGGTTGGAGATTAGACCCTTATCGGTGATAACATTGGCAAATATGTTCTCCCATGCAGTCGGCTTTCTTGTTGTTTTGTTGATGGTTTCTTTTGCTGTGCAGAAGCTTTTTATTTTGATGTTGTCCCATTTGTTTATTTTCTCTTTAGTTTCCATTGTCCTAGGAGCAGTATCAGTGAAGAAATTGCTTCGGCATATGTCTGAGATCTTGTTGCCTTTGGATTCCTCTAGTATTTTTATGGTTTCCTGTCTTACATTTAAGTCCTTTATCCATTTTGAGTTTATTTTTGTGTATGGTGTAAGTTGGTGGTCTAGTTTCATTTTTTTGCATGTATCTGTCCAATTTTCCCAACACCATTTATTGAAGAGACTGTCTTGACTCCATTGTATGTTCTTGCCTCCTTTGTCAAATATTATTTGAGCATATTGGTTCGGGTCGATTTCTGGGTTCTCTATTCTATTCCATTGATCTATATGTCTGTTCTTGTGCCAGTACCAGGCAGTTTTGAGAACAGTGGCTTTGTAATACAGCTTGATATCACGTGTTGAGATCCCACCTACTTGGTTCTTCTTTCTCAGGATTGCTGCAGCTATTCTGGGCCTTTTTTTTTATTATTATTCCAGATGAATTTTCGGAGAGTTCATTCTAGGTCTGTGAAATATGCCATTGGTATTTTAATGGGAAGTGCGTTGAATTTATAGATTGCTTGGGGTAGTATGGACATTTTAATGATGTTGATTCTACCAATCCATGAACATGGTATGTTCTTCCATCTGTTTATGTCTTCCTCTATCTCTTTTTTTCAACGTCCTGTAGTTTTCTGAGTAGAGGTCTTTTACCTCTTTAGTTAAGTTTATTGCTAAGTATCTTAATTTTTTGGTGTGATGGTAAATGGGATTGTTTGGGGGTTGGAATATTTCACCTTAACCTTGAGCGTTCTCCAAGATTCCATGCTGTACTGGACTGGCTCACAGCCATGACATTTTGTGACAAACTGTACAACCCCTCCTTTCCACAGTAAGGTATTTGTTGCTGGACTTATACAAAAATGACCAAAATAAAATCACTGAAGAAAAGACCAAATGATCAAAATAAAATCACTAAGTAAAATCACTAGTGAAAAGTATAACACTTTCCAACTCTGAACTCAGTATTTGTTTAGACAGATTCCATCTTTCATTTGTGCCTTCATTTTCTTTGCCCAGGTGCATCACCTTATACCTAACTCTGTTGTTTCTTTCTTACCATGTTCTTGTAGAAATCTAGACTTTGGCCTAGAAGGCAAGCTCCAGGAGGGCGGGAACTCTGACTGCTTTGTTCACAACCATATACTCAATGCCTAGTGCCTGCCTGGCATAGTATGTGCTCAATAAACATTTGTTGAATGAATAAAGAGAGGGAGGAGGTGCTGACCAGAAAGATGGAAAAGAGGAGAAGAAAAGTTTCTGAACTGTGTGAATCTGGCCTGCAGGCCCCTTAACTAGTGCCATCACTTTGGATGATGCACCTGAAATTCTATAGTAATTGCTGAAATAAGTCACTGAGAAAGTAGACATACCTTTCCCACCTATAAAACAGAGGTAATTGTGCCTGTCTTGTAGGGGTGTTGTAGGGATTAAAGAAACACATGTAAGGTATTCAGCTCTGCATTTGATGCAAAGTAGGAGCTCAGTAAATTATAATCATTATTGTTATTATTGGTTTGTTTATGCCCTATAGTCAATCATTCTGCTGTTCTTTTAACTTTAGCCAAGGACATCCCTAGAAAACTAGGCCTATGTTAATCCATGTAGTTTGCAATTTCGTGTTTTTAAATTCAGCAATATACTGCATTGTTCATATTTTTCTTTTCCCAATTGGAAAGATGCCCAAAAGCAAATAACCAGTCACATATAGATTAAAAAGCAATTTCCAACCACTGTGCAGATACTCTGGTAATGAATTTAGCATGCCACTCAGTTGAATGTGGGAATTTCCAAGCAGACTCTGTGCCTTCAGTATCAAGAGAATTATATTTGCCATCTACTCTTTCTGGCTGTACTGTAGTGAGGATTACTGAGTTGATATGTATTAAGTACTTTGACCTGCAGGGAGGAAAAGGTGTCATAGAAACACAAAGAGGTAGTAAATGCCAAACAAACTGCTTTAACTGAATGGCATGCTGGAGGCTTTACAAAGAAAATCATAAGGAAATAGTAAATTATAATTTCCATCAATAATTCAGCTCCCTTGTGGTTTTTCATGCATGGATGAGCGAGTATACAAAATAGAGAATGGTTCTAAAATTTATGAATTTGCTCCCGTTTAAACTTTAAACATCTCAAAACTAATTAGTGTTTAGTTTTCATTAAGTTCTAATGAAAGCACTTCATACATAAGCTGAGTCCTCACAGCACAAAGATTCATCAAATATTTTATGTGATTGAGTTTATGATCAAGGCAAAATGCCTTAATTAAATGAGTAATTAGCCTTGAGGAGAGAAATGAACCCAGAAGTCCAACTAGTGAATTTAACTCTTCCTCCCAATAACATCCAATAGTCATTCCGTCTGCAGTTAGATAGTATAGTTATAGAGATCATAGGAATGACACACGATCCTCTGGAATGCACAATGGCAAAATAAAAACTCAGGGTAAAGTACAAACTTAAACACGACGTAGCAGAATGATGATTAGCCTGGGTGCCAAGAAACCTGGTTCCGATCCGGGCTGCCACGCGTGGGTAGCTGTGTGACTGGGGAGAAAGCACCTTCACCTTTCTGGGCCTCTGTTTTGTCAGTTACAAATGAGGAACGCTGGGCTACATGATTTCTAAAGTCCCTTCCAGCGCTTACATTTTTCAAGCCTTTGTGGAAGAATTCCTCCCTTTCAGTTCTTCTTTTGGAAACCACTTGCTTCCTAGCACTGTGCCTGTCAGATAGCATTGCTGCCAGCAACTGGCAAGGTAGGTCTGTCGGCGCATGAGAGAGGCATCTGCCCGATCTAGTTTTGTTTACTGTGGCAGCATTTCAGCACATCCTCTGTGCAAAATTGCTCCAGCAGAAAACAAATCCAGCTGCAGGGCATCTTCGAAATGCTCCCTATGTGTTTTTCGATTTAGCCTATTAAAATTTTAAAACACGATTTAGAGCTACAGTGTACCGTCTTCTGTTACAAAAATGAATCCACATTTCTTGTTTCTGGGTTTGGGGTGCAGGGGAGGGTAGGAGGGAAGGAGAATGCTCAGGGAGAGAAGATATTTTAGAATGTGGAGCGTGATTTGCCTTCGATCCCTCCTGTCCAAGCACTCATCACCTGTGCCTCATTCAAGGGCTTGAGTCCCAGTCTCCCCACAACCCAGCCGGTTCACAACTGCAGGTTACAAGAGGGGGTTGGCTCAGGGCCAGCCTAACCTGCAGGCAGAATGGGTGGTTTGGGTGAGAGGTGTGATCTGAGAAGCTGTGGGTTGGGATTGGCAGGAGGGGTGGAAGTGGTGGACAGAGAGGACATCTGAGCAGGAGGGGCAGAGTAACAAGCCACGGAGGAGGGAAGAGCCTGGTATGTTTGGCTCCTGCAAGTAGTTTTCAGTGGCTTTGTGTTTAATGGAAGGAAAGCAAGAGATAAGATGGAGAAATAGGTATCAAACTTGATGCACAACGAATATCTTTGCGGCCCAGCCAATATAACGGTATGTAAGAAACGTTTTAATAAAAATTTCATAACTGAATTTTTACAATATTCTGTTATACATCGTTATTAATAACAAATTACAAAGTTCGCTAATGACTGATTACTATAATCATGTTGCATTCATTTCCCTTACGCGCCTTACACACAGGCACGCTGTTTCTCTCCACTAATACTAGCAGCGAATATTTTAGCAGCTGATTGCCACATCATTAGTCCTGGACTGACTTGTTTGGTGTGCGCAACAGGAAATATTTCACTTTTGGAGAACCCTAGCACCCCACAAGTACAAACTCAGACTGATTAAACTAGAATCTTGGAGATGGCAGATCCCAGGCTCCACATTTTTAAAAGCTTTGTGGTTGATTCGAATGAGCAGCCAGGGTCGAGAACTTTTGCTTTTAATGAATACATCTGTTTTAGGAAAACCTCTATTTTTATCCACTTCCTCCTTCTAAGATTTACATATTTTGAATTCAGTTATCTGGATCTCTGAACAGAGGTGGGAAATACCAGACGTGAGATACTTACAGATATCTGTTTCCCCCCTCCCCTGTAGATTAATTGTAATGCAATGAATCTTGAATGCAAACTACAGACGCATGCTTTCTAGAGCATCAAGAGAGAGCCTGTTGAGTGACATATTGCCATTCTGCTACATTTTTCTGTCAACTGCTTCAAGTGTCACCAAAACTCCCGACTACATAGCAAGGAGACATAATCCCACTGCTCTCCTGTCCGCAACTTTTTCTGCAGCCTAGAATCCTCTTTTTAACCTGAGCTTTTTTTTTTTTTTCTTCCAGAGTAGAAAATGTTTCTACTCTTGCTTTTTATCAGAGGCCTTTTCTGCTGTCTCAGTTCAGCCTTATGTATGTAGTGGTTATAATATATCTGGCCACAAAACTTGGCTATCTAAAACCCTGTATTTCCCATAACTCATTCCAGCTTCTATCATGAGTCCCCATTCTACTTGATGGCAGAACTGGAAGCAAGTCAATTCCAGGTAAACTCAGTCCATTCAGGGTTTTTCTCCCTCCCCAGAGAGTTTGGAGGGGACTGTTAGAACATCTTGACATGGAGAGGGCTCCTCTGGTCCTTGGTTGTCATCTGTCCGTGCTGGCATCCTCTGCCATGCCTTGTTCCTAGAAGTCACCAGTTGTCAGCATCTCTCCCCGCTGGCATCCACAGAGGCAACTGAGTTCCCATCTGGCCTTGGATATAAGGACAGTGCTGACATCTGCTCCTGGGCCCTCTCTTCCCAATACAAAGCATCTCCTAATCTGCCAGGCCTCCTTGAGATAGTCCTGAGCCTGTCTCACTCAAGCATGAATGCACGGCTGGCTACTCCAAGCTGGGAGACTCAGGACTGACCTGCAATGCTGAGATTTCTTACTCTACCCCCTCTGCCCCCCCCTGCCCCCACACACACACATATACACTCCCTATCCCCTCACACACAAGAGCAAAGGGCTAGACCAGGGGTGGGCAAACTTTTTGACTCGAGGGCCACAATGGGTTCTTAAACTGGACCGGAGGGCCGGAACAAAAGCATGGATGGAGTGTTTGTGTGAACTAATACATGTTAACACTGCTGCTGGTGAAGGAGCGGAGGGGAGAGCAAGAGAACCCTCTGCTCTTTCGGCTCCGCGGGCCGGATAGAACAGCCGATGCGGGCCGTAGTTTGCCCACGGCTGGGCTAGACAGTCTCAGACCTTGATCTTTCCTGGGATTCCCTGGGAGGACAAAGCAGACCCTCTCAGCCCTTGAGCCCTGCATTCATCATCAACCCAGAAAGGGGCCAACTCAGGGCCGCCCCTTAGAGACACACAGCAGTCTTTTCCCTCTTCTCCCTTATTCCCCATTCACAGAATCTTCACCTATCAGAGCAAACAGGAAAAACTGCTGGCTCAATGTGTGGCTACAGAGTAGGGGCAAACAATAACCTTTAAACACATAATCAATAAGTTTAATTAAATTTTAATGCACAAAATATACTTAAAATACATTAACACTTCAAAAATATTCTATTTTTTTCAAATGGGAACGTTTTTATTTCAAGAAAAATGATTTTAAATATAATAATGTTACATGCAATAAACATTAATATTTTAAGAAAAACGATCTTAAATATAATAATACATGCAATAAATATTAATATCTCATGAAAAACGATTTTAAATATAATAATGTTACATGCAGTAAACACCAATTATTCAAGAAAAATGATCTTATAAAATTACATGCAATAAACATTAATATTTCAAGAAAAAAGAATTTTAAATATAATAATAGTTCCCAAACTGTACTAACATAGTATGATATCACTAAAGTTGTAGGAAATATTAAAAATATTATTCTACCACATCTTCTTGTCAGAACCTCAGAAGTCTGCCTTCAATTCCCTCATCCTCATCAAGAAAAATTACATTAAAAACTGGACACAATCCTATCTAATAAAAGACAAAAGGGTAATTGACCATACCTTCGCTACGCTTCCCATTGGCTAATCAGGACAATATGCAAATTAACTGCCAACAAAGATGGCGGTTAATTTGCATACATAGGCTCCAAGCGGTGGAGCCAAACGTACCCGAAGCCGGCCAAGCAGCGAGGCCTCACGGCCCCGGGATCAGCGGAGCCGCAAAGCCTGATGGCTGCGGGGGGCTCTGGCCGGAGCCCAGCCAGAGCGAAGGCCTGGGTCCCGGGTGCCGGAGGAAAACCAGTGCCAGCAGCCAAGGGAAAGGAAGGCCTACTGCACGAATCTCTTCATGAACCAGGCCTCTAGTTTGTTACTATCATAGCCAATATTTATTGAGGCTTTTTATAGACCAAGCAGAGTTTCAAATTCCTTACATTTATTACCTATTTAACCCTCACAACAACCTGGTGCGGTAGACACCATTGATTACCCCATTTTATAAATGAGGAAATTGAGAGTTGTTGCTTGCAGTGACTGAGTCCATAAATGATGGCTCTGATCCAAAATCCCAGGCTCTGAATCTCTATACTATCTTTTATCGACCCTGTGAATTATAGACCTGACCAGGTTTTTCTCTTGGTCATGGCTACTAGAAAGCTTAGCAATAAAAAGTGTATACATCTTGGAGTGTCCTTATTCCTGGCTATTATATAGGGTGTCCCAAAATTCACGCAAGATTTGAATTTTGCGTGAGCATTAACAACAACAACAAAGCCTAATTTTACTTGGTTTATTGGATCAGATTCTAATATCTGTTGCCCTTTGAGTTCAATCCCTTCAATTTGATAAGCATTACCAAGTACCAATTATGGCCCAGGAGGAGGGACAATGAAGACCAATGAAGACCATGGCTTTGCCTATGTGCCAGCAAAGCCGTGGAGGCCATTTACCCAATGTGCTATTCCATACATAACCCTATACTGTATACTTTATGAATCAATAAAAAATTTACAATTTTTAATTATACACCCGTGTTTTCTGTCAAAATTGGGACACCTTATATATCCCTACCTTTGTATTCTTTATTCTTTTTTTTAATTTCCTAATTAAATTCCCTTCCCATCTTTTATATATCCAGGTAAGTTGCTAAATAGCCTTTCAAAAGAAGTCATTACATGCCCCTCCTTAGATTCTCATGACCTCGTCTGTCTCCCAAAGCTGCTTGCTCTGCCTTTATCACCACTCTGCCACGGGCCCTGCGCAGACTTCCATGAGGCCCACCCCTCATGTCTCTACCTCCTCCTAACATTTCTGAACTCAAATGAAGTGCCAGAGAGACCAAGTGATGCAAGCAGGAATAGCAGGGAGTTTACTCTCTGTACGTTGCCTTTAGCCAATGGGCCACAGGAGATGGGAGGAAGACAGCAGATAAATGTGCTCTCTGTGCCTATGTTCAATGGATCATTTCAAGGCACAGATTTTCTGAACAGCCCCTCCAGAAATACTCCATGCGCTCAGGCAATCCCCTGTACATCTTCAAATCTTGTGAAGAAGTAGCCAGCTTGGTATTTGCTGAAATACTCACTGTCAGTCAGTGGGTGGTTGTGAGGGTAACTTCCAGGAAAAGGTGGGTCACTTCAGCTGAAGGTAATTCTCCAGAGAAGAGGGCAGCTGTGAGCCATTAGCAGCCAACACTCATAGCATCTGGGGAAATGATGCTCTGACCTTGTAATGGGGTGGACCAATCAAATATCATCCACCACAGGAGATAAAAACAAGTGTATTACTTGGAAATTGATAGAAATTTGAGATATCAAGGGTCAAGTAGGCAGTTGAAAAGTCTATAACTCAGAGAAGGGGGTCTGAACTGGATATATATATTTGGTGGTGGTCAGTATTTAGATGGTATTTTTTAAATCATGTGGATAGCTCTACTGATATGCTAGAAAAAGCTCTAGCATAGTGAAGTAAAAAGGAAGCTGCAGAATAGTGTTTATAATACAGCCTTTTGTATAAAAAAGAGGAAAACTAAGAATACACATACATATACAACAGGAAACATTTGCATTTACAAAAGGAAACCCTGGAAGAATACACAAGGAACTAATAAACGTGCTTCCTGAAGGGTAACGGGGAAGAGGTGCATATGGAGAGGAATAGGCATGAGACTTCTTAACGTATTTTTATATCATTTCCGTTTTCTAAGTTATTGCCTATTATAAAAATAAATCCTGTTTTAAATTTTGTTTTAAAGAAAGAAATCCATGTAGAGAGTTGAAATCTTCCATGAAGAAAGAAAGGAGGAGAGAGGAGAGCCCAGATCCAAGGCCTAAAGAAGATGGACGTTTAGAATTTTGGAGGAAGGACCAACAAAAAGAGCAAGAAGCAGAAGGTAAGAGGTAAGAGGAGAAAACCAGGAATGAGTGGTGTTAGGATTCCTTTCATGAAAGCAGCGGTATGTGAGCTGTGGTGAAACCATTGGGAGCCTTATTTAGCCGTGATGGGAGTATTTACACTGTGGGGAAAGGAAACGGATACACGTCAGGGCTTCTCCAGCTAGGAGCCACTTTGCCAGCACACCACTGCATGGAGTCAGGAGAAGGAAAATTCTGAGAATGCCACCGAAAGACCAAATGAAACAAGGACAGGAAAATATCTGTCATTCATAGGGTTATCAACACGGAGGTCACTGATGAATCAACTAGAGCAGTTCCAGTGGGGAGCGGGGCATGGGAGCCTGACCGGGAGAAAAGAGTGAGTGAGAGGTAAGGAGGTGAAGGCACTAAGCAGAGACCACTCTTCCAATACGTTTTGCTGTGAAGCAGAGACATGAAATCAGGAAGTTGCTGATTTGGGATCAAGGGAGAGGAATGTCTGCTTTAAGACCAGTAATGTTAAAGCCCATATGTCCACTGATAAGATTGTCCAAAGGAGAAAGACCGAGAGAAAAATGTTGAAAAGAGAGGGAAATGTCCAGAGCACACAGAGAGGGACTCTCATTTCTTCCATTAGAGGAAGACGTTTATGAATCTCCAAGCAGCATTTGTGATGGGGCGGTGCCCAGATTCACAAGGCCCTGCCATCTCCCTGCCAATGGAAAGTCATTACTAACACCTTGACGTTGATCTTAAGACAAAGTGCACATGTGCACCTTTTCTGGAGATGTGTAACCAATTAATAAATAAATTTCTAGATATCTCCATGTCTCAAAGGAAGCTAGAGTACATACCTAAAAACCCACGACTCCAGCCTGGGAAAGAAGAGAACCTGCCGAAGTGTGTCAGTATTCTAGGCAAATGCCCCAAAAAGCTTAGGGGTATTAGGTGTCAGAATTTCACTGTCTGCCACTTCTAGATTATACTTGAGTTAAAGTGCTAATGTTTGATTAATGCGTTCTTGCTTTTAGTAGCTCAGCTAAAAGCACAGCTTCTAGTGAGCAGGCAGTACATTAAATCGAAACATAAAAGAGATCAAAAGTGCTCCAGAGACTGCTTTGAATGAGAAGAAGAAGGCTTAGATGATGGAGGTGATGATTACCTTAATTGTTTTGTAAAGGAAAGGACTGATCTTTCACTCAGAGGGAGGTGCTCCGGTCTTGGTAGCAGTTTTCCACCATCTTCTGGTTATTTGGCAGCTGTGGAGACCAATGTCTTTTAGGTGAATCACACTTAAATGGGGTCCTTGCTATGCTAACTGGGTGTTCATAGAGTTACGTTAATGAAATGCAGAAGGCCTTTGGACAAAATGCCTACCACCCTACCTGTGATGAATAGTAATTATCCATTTTATTATTCTCTTTAAAAATATTTTTTATTGTTGATGGTATTTTCCCTATTTTCTTATTCTTGTTACTACTGGTTAGTCATTCATTTCTGAAAATTCTGCTGTTCCTCTGTTATTACCTGAATGTTGTGATCACAAGTAAATTGTTCCATGAAGGAAAAATTCGTATTTGTAATTCTGCTGGATTTTAAGATTTTTATTCAACTGAAGACCTGTCTATGAACAGTGTATCCAGAACAATGTCTTTTGTAACTGTAACTGACCAATTGGTAGCTTCTTATAGTTCAGGTGGTGTTTAAGTACATCTTCAGAGTTTCAAACTAGTGTTTGGGACTCAGCGACCTTATTCTTAACTAGAGGCCTGGTGCACGAAATTTGTGCATGGGGAGTGTGGGGGTGGAGGTTGTCCCCAGCCCGGCCTGCACCCTCTCGCAGTCCAGAACCACTGGCTCCTAACCACTCCCCTGCCTGCCTGCCTGATCGCCCCTGACCACTCTGCCTGTCTGCCTGATTGCCCCTAACCACTTGCCTGCCTGCCTGATCACCCCTAACTGCTCACCTGCCTGCCTGATTGCCCCTAACTGCTCACCTGCCTGCCTGATTGCCCCTAACCACTCTGCCTGCCTGCCTGATCACCTCTAACTGCTTGCCTGCCTGCCTGATTGCCCCTAACCACCTCTGCCTCGGCCCCTGCCACCACGGCTTCATGTGGAAGGATGTCTGGAAGGTTTTTCGGTTGTCCGGTCTAATTAGCATGTTACACTTTTATTATTATAGATAGCAATATATTGTTAAAAAAAAGTTTTACTTCATCCTGTTTGGGTGGGTTTCTGAGGAAAAGCTCCTTAGAAGCAAAATCTGAATGGGGATTCTTGTGTAAGCTATTTATTGACAGAATGAGAGAGTACTCTCGGGAAAAACCTGTAAGAGAGTGAGGAAAGCAGAATAAGGAAGGGAAATAGGTAGAAAAAGACGTGGTTTCCCAAGATGGCCTGCCTCAGCCTGATCTCAGGGGGAGTTCTAGAGCATGAGTTGTACCACAGTTTGTTCTGCCTTGAGACAAGGGGGCTGAACTTTTATACCACCCCTATCAGGCAGCCGTTGGCTACAAGCCACTCTCCTGGAGAGGGGGTCATGACCTTCCTGTTTCCTGGGACTCCCATTGGCTCAGGGCAGGTGCCCAAAGAAAGGGGCAGTTGTGAGCTGCTATTAGCAGTCAACACCCGCAGTGAGTGTGGAGCACTGGAGGGGACTGGGAGCCCAGCCTAGAAAAAGAGAGTGCGGGTGGGATAGTGACAGCACTGCCTCAGAGGGCAAATGGCTGTGGTGATTCCAATCCTGACCTTCATCCAGGAGCAGACTCAGCAGGGAGTGCGGGCTTCCTTCAGCCGTGCCATTTGGATCACTGCTGGCAGTTCTTGACTATTCACTGGTTATATTTCTCAGGGATGGAAACAGAACTTCCAAGTGTTACCGACTTACCTGAGAACTGGAATTAGAGATGTTCAGCCCACAGTTTACTGCTTCTGTTCCCTATTTAATGGTTGTTAAATACTTTTTAGGGCATTCCAAGTAGCAAACAACATATCAAAGGCACAAATCTTATTCTAGAAGTGCTTACATTTTACAACAATTGATACCATTAGGAATTGTCCGTATAAAATGACATGGATGACATCATTATTATGAGTCTAGCTGTCTCTTTTAGAAGGTCAGTCTCATAGGGCAAAGCTGTGGTTTGGATGAGTAATATGAAAAAAAGGCACAAGGCAGTTTGCTTGGTACATTATGTTATATTGTCAGGAGAAAAATAAGTACATTGGGTGCTCTGTGTAGTCTGTGACCAAAGGTTAATTCAGTAAACCATTCTCTGAGGTGAGCAGATGAGCTTCAGATGAGCAAAGAAACAAATCAATATCTGCTTCTGCAGTATGTTAATCACAGTGCAACTCCTTGCAGATTTCAATGCTTTTGTTCTGTCTGCTACTGAAAATGCTTTTCCAAAGCATGGATTTCATGTCCGGAAAGTTGAGTATAGGAGTGCTCCGAGATCAAGTTTCTTGGTCAGGATCAATGCTCCCGGCCAGTAGGACTAGCACACTGAATGGAATGGCAGAACCTGAGTTCCAGAGCCGGGGCCACCTACAGGGTTGCTAGGTGGTGGGATTTCCTGGTAGGATGCAGTACACTGACAAAGGAACCTGGGGCAGAGTGCTGAGGTGAAGTCAGCATCCAGAAGAGAGAGATTGCTTTGTTCTATGACTACTAAAAACAATTCTCTTCGCAAGACAGGAATAAGGCGTGCCCAGAGAGAACAAATGTGAGTGGGTGCCTAAAGAGATGACAGAAGTCATCCCAGGAAAGCATTCCCAGAAACTCCCACCTCTGCAAAGGAGGGAATGTGGCTGACTAAGCTGGAAGGCATATTGGATTTCCCCATCATCTTCCGAATGCCTAATACTTAGTAAGAGCTTACTAAGTACGTGTTTAATTAATGAATGTTCTACAGGCCGATTAGTTTTAACATTCAAATTTAAACAAAAGGTATTAACTAGACACCTGCTTGAAAGGATAGCTTTTTGTGAAATGCTAAGTTTATAAGTCAACTCAAGAAGCCTTTAGGTTTCTCAATTAGCAAACCCTTTAAAAGATTCCATGAGAAAATCATGTTTCCTGGCTTCTTTACAGCCCCAAATTTCTCAGAACAGTTTTTTGTAGGTCAGTGTAGCAGCTGTCTGAGTACTAGTACTGCCCTTTCCACATCACTGAAAATAGCAATGTGGTAAATGCTGTAGCCCAGGAGTAAGCATCACAACCTCCTGAGGATCTTATTAAAATACAGATTTCTAAAAACACTCTAGATTATTAGTTATGAGGTCTAGGAGCTTAAAAATCTCATTCATAATAAACACTCCGGTAGTTCTGATGTAGATGTGTATCAGTAGGGTATTGCCACAATAATAATGCATCACAAACCATGCAAATCTCAGTGTCGGACAGCAATAAGCACCTCCTTTCCACTCACTCACACATCAGCAGGTAAACTGAGTACAGCTTATCTAGGCTGGACTAGGCTCCAACCTGTTGGTCCAGATCTGCTCCGCGTGCTTCTCATCCTCCGTGAACTAACATCTACCTGAGGCAGGTTCTTCTCATGGAGAAAAGCAGGAGTGTGAGATGGCAAACCCTACCACGCAAGCGTCTCTGCTCACACCTTGTCTGCTAATATCCCATTGGCCAAAGGGAGAAACATGACCAAGACAAAAGTCAATGGAAGGGAAATATCCTGTGTTCATGGAATCCAGGTGAGAGGAGTAAATATTTGCTGATAATTCAATCCATCACAGGGTAGTACAAAGATTTGGTACTTTGAAAAGCACTAGAGTCTCCTGAACCAATCCAGGGAAGGTGAATGTAAGGTCAACTTTTTATTTAATTAGTTATTCAACAAATATTTGTGAGTGACTACCAAATGCCAGACAGACAGGTAATGAGTCATTGTTTATCTGAAAAGAGTCCAGTCCAAAGGCAGATATGCACATAGATAATCACAAGGCAATGTGCCGGTTACTATGTAACAGAAGCAACAGAGAGTTAGCTTAAAAGTCTAAAATTGACCTGAAAAGCAAAATGTAGTGTTCTCTGTGAGCCAGCAATGATTTTTTTTAAATCCTTAAAATATGGGAGACATACAGAATCAGATTGTAAAATAACATCAAATCCCAGATGGCTCTCTGGAGAAGACTGCTGCAAATGATGGAATGTTTCAGGCTCATAGGTTTAGACATGAGGGCGAAAGGAGACCGGGGAGACCATCAGCATAGCAACTAGCAGAAATCTCAGAGATGACTTTCATTGGCCCAGACAGAGGCATACATCCACCCCTGAACCACTCCTGTGACACTAATTGGCCTAAAATGGGTCATAGCCCTCCTCCTGAATGGAGAAGTTCAGGTGATCAGCCACATAAACAGAGTGGGAGGTGGTTTTTCCCAAGAGAAAATCAATGTACTAGAAAAAAAAAAATTATTTTTATACTGACATAGAATTACCTTCAAGATATATTGTTGGATAAAATAAAGAAATTGAAGAATATTTTATAGGTGTATTTATGTAAGTTTTATATTTTTTTATATAGCTTTGTATATCTATAAGCATAGAAATATTATACACAACAAAGTCCTGAAGATAGTCGGGGAGATGACTGGGATCTGACGAGATGTAATAGAAAGGAACTTAGATTTTTTTTTTTTTAATATTTGAGGCTGGTTGATTCTGTCCTCTCACTAGAGATCCCAGGAGATCACGAATTTGGGCTGTCTTGCTCACTACTGTATCTTAGAGCTTTAAAGAGTGGCTGGCACATTTTTAGGAGGTGCTTAGTAAATATTTATATAAGGAACCAGTGAAGAGCAAACACAGAGGAATGAAGGTGTGAAAGGCTATGGGCCAATTAGGAATTTCAAATCTTTGGGCATGACCAGAGTGCTTGGTACAAAAGAAGGAGTGGCAGGAGCTGAAGCTGTAAAGCAGGCAGGAGTCCATTCATGAGCAATGCCAGGGAACCGCATTACTTATTGGGTAACAGATGTCAGGCAGGGGAGAGTCAGGATAGGATTTGCCTTTTAGAAAGGTTGCTTATGCCTCCATTTGAAGGATGGAATGGAGCAAAACAGGATGGAGAACTAAATGCCAGACAAAACAATTGGTTGTCAGAGGCCACCTCAGAGAAATGAATCCTGAAATCAGGGCAGTAAGGATAAGGAAATAATGGATTTGAGAGCTATGCAGGCCTTGTTGACTGATAGAATGGGGGGAGAGAGAGGGTAGGGAGGTATCTAAGATGACTCCCAGGTATCTGGATGGTACCAGACACCTACAGACAGGAACTGTGAAAAGGCCAGGCCGGTGTGTCTCGGTGGTTAAGCAATGACCTGTGAACCAGGAATGGTTCAATTCCCAGTCAAGGCACATGCCCAGGTTGTAGACTCGATCCCTAATGGGGGGCATGCAGGAGGTAGCCTATCAATGATTCTCTCTCATCGTTGATATTTCTGTCTCTCTCTCTCCCTCTCCCTTCCTCTCTCAAATCAATAAAGACATTTCTTAAAAAATAAAATAAAATGTTTAAAAAAAAGAAGTTTGTGGCTGAGGGTTCTGAGCTCCGTTTCAGACATGTTGATTTCCAGGGTACTGAGGAGCATCGAGGTAAAGATGTCCCACAGAACGCCTGGGGTTTGTACTGAGGCCTCACTTTTCTTCTGCTCAGAGAGAGTTTTCAGTATTTCCATAAACAGTTGTAAAAGGAACCAATCCTCAGACAGTGGTGTTTAAGTGCTTGCTCACTTAACAAAGGAGGGGCTGCCCAGGATTTTAACTCACCTTGCTCTCGCTCTAAAGCAGCGGTTCTCAACCTGTGGGTCGCGACCCCTTTGGGGGTCGAACGACCCTTTCACAGAGGTCGCCTAAGACCATTGGAAAACACATATATAATTACATACTGTTTTTGTGGTTAATCACTCTGCTTTAATTATGTTCAATTTGTAACAATGAAATTGGGGGTCACCACAACATGAGGAACTGTATTAAAGGGTCGCGGCATTAGGAAGGTTGAGAACCACTGCTCTAAAGAATGCTATCCTCTTTTTCATTAGCCAGAATAACATTAATTACAGCATTTGTTATAAGGAAAGAGATTGAAAAATGTGCCCTTGGAGAGTTAAAAACAGAAGGTACACAGAGGTGTTTGTGGACATAGGTTGGTTTCCATTTACAGGGATTATCTGGCAAGGGTAACTGGGGGAGAGACCAGAGAACTCACAGTCCGCTCAACTGAGGTTCCCTTTTGGCCGGAACCTCAGCTCTTGGCTCTGATCTCCAGAGCACCCCCTTCTTTCACTGGCTTGTCCAACATTCTCTTTCATCTGTTTCAAGGCTCTGAGTTTGCAGTAGTGATAAATGGTAAGAATGGGGATGAATGGCCAGACACCTCGAGGGCAATGACATCCTGATTCCCCAGGGAACCAAGTTCTGCACCTGGCATGGCAGTGCAGAGAGCAGAGGAGTACAAAAAGAGCCTTTTACTGGATTCGTTTTCCCCACTCTGAAAAGGTGAAGCCTGGGATGAGAAGAACTTTCCTCTCCCACAACAAAAGCTGAAAACTTAAACCCACCTTGTGCCTAACCACCAGCCTCCCTGGAGAACCTCCCCGCTTTTGTCTCTTTGTGTTTCACAGCGATTGGGGCTGGATTGTTCAAAGGAATACCTGACCTGTTTGTTAGATGAGACACAGAAATGCTGACCGTGACCTCCTTTATTTGCTCCGGCTGCTAACCTGGCAGAACTGCAGAATATCAGACACTTCAGCAGCTTTAGTCAGGCTGGGGGTGTAGAACAATGAGTGCAGAAAGCTCCCTCGTATAGGCGCTGCACTTCCCTCTGGAGGGAGGGTGCGGCGCCATTAGGAAGGACTAAGCACAAAAAGAAGCGAGATGTAGGCATGCTGAGGACCAAGGCCAGTTTCAGCTAATGTTCTTTGACCTGCTGGTGCTGTTTCTACTCAGAATGGGTTTTCTGCTTTGTTGCATTGCCTGGGTCTTGCCATTAATTTTGTAAGAGGGAGACAGTAAGCCCATAAGGCCAGAGGCAGTATCGCATTTTGCCGTGAGCCGGTCCATGCTTGCTGTTTCAAGGGACCTGGCATATATGGCATACTGTTCTTAATATGTTTGCTCACCTTCTTGGCACTATGTGTTTTAACCAAGGTCTCTGAGAAAGGTTGTTTCCCCAGGTAGGGATTTTCCCCTGAAGTTAGGGAGGGAATAAAACCTCTTAACTAAGTGCCAGGCGGGTAATTAATCATTTTAACTACGAACAATCATGCTTAAGCTACATAATCTTTTACTCCCTGGAATGGAGATAAGAAATGCCCTAACCTTTCAAATAGAGATTGATAGGATTGGAATCAACTGGTATAAATACAGATGTAACAAGTCAGAACTTAGAAGACAGAACCTACACACAGAACTAAGAAGACAGAACCAGGAGGCACAGAACCTACACAGAACGTTCTCTAGAGACAGAAGAACTTCGCTGGAGAGAACATGGCAAAAGATCCTGGACAGAAACTGGCCTCAGAACCTAGAGACAGAACCTAGCGAGAGAACATGGCAAAAGATCCTGGACTGAACCTGACTACAGAAATTGGCAAGAGAACCTGACTAGAACCTGGTGACTGAACCTGGCTGGAGAACCTGGACAGAACCTGTCTGGAGAACCTAGCGAGGGAACATGGCTACAGAACCTGGAGAACCTAGCAAGAGAACATGGACACAGAACCTGGCTGGAGATCCTAACCAGAACTTCGCTGGAGATCCAGAGCAGAACCTCTCTGGAGATCCAGACCAGAACTTGGCTGGAGATCCTGGCTGGAGATCCTGGCTGGAGATCCTGGCTAGGCTGCTGATCAACTGAACACTGTCTCTGTGTCATTCCTTCTTCACCGAATCCGTCCACACCTTTGGGGACCCCTGGACCCGCTGGGGTTGGACCCCGGCAGCATTTATCTCCAGGTCTTAGCTCAGAACCCAGATTGACAAAGGCAGAGATTATGAGGAGGGTATCTTTTGCAAATGTAGAAGGTCTATAGTTTTTACTTTCAATTTGCAGAAGAGAAACCTAGGTTTGGAGAGGTTAAGAGACTGGTTTAAAACACAAAGCTAGTCAGTAGCAGTGTCTCCCTGCATCCTGTGAACGTGTGCTGCTCGTGCGGGGTATGGCAGCCTGGAGCAGAGCCCTGCCATCTCAGCACCAGCGGTGGAGATCGCTGGGAATCCCATGTCTAAGGATGTTCGACGGAGTCATAGGTGTATCTCTCTCACTTGCCCCTCACCTGTGAGTTCAGCATCTGTGAACTGGCTCTCAGGAAACCCTGGAGATATTCTCAGATGACATTGAGAAGAGGAAGCGCCAGTTCCAGAAGAAGGCTGGAGAGGCGCGCCCTGGAGAACGCAGGATTGAGATGGAAGAAACAGGGCAAGTACCCAGAAGTCCACATTCCCCTGAGAATCTACAGCCGTTTCCTGCCTTTAATTCCTATACTTGCTCCTCTGGTTCTGCTTTGGGTCCCACCAGCACTGAGGGCCATGGCTGTCTCCATTTCTCCTCTTTTTTTTTTTTTTTTAAGAAAAGCATCTTTTAAAAAATATATATATTTATTGATTTTTTACAGAGAGGAAGGGAGAGGGATAGAGAGTTAGAAACATCGATCAGCTGCCTCCTGCACACCCCCTACTGGGAATATGCCTGCAACCAAGGTACATGACCTTGACCAGAATTGAACCTGGGACCCGCCACAGTCCATAGGCTGACGCTCTATCCACTGAGCTAAACCGGTTAGGGCTCCATTTCTCCTCTTAGCAGAAGTCCTGGTTCCCAAGAAGACTTTCTGCTGACCCCTGGGTCACCCACTGCGAGCCAGGGCAGTCCTTCATTCTGCATCGGGAGCCTGGAGGAAGACTCTCCTTCCCTTCGTTTGCCCAGATGCTGAGAGTTGGCAAAGCAAAAGCAGATGTGTGGCCCAAAACTGTTCCCAAGAAAGATGAAAACAGCGTAGTCCCTCCTGCCGTTGTGGACAGTGTTGGGGAGAGTGATAACTCGGACCGTGTTCCTGTGCCCAGTTTCCAAAATTCCTTCAACCAAGCTATGGAAGCAGCCTTCATGAAACTGGACACGCCTGCTGCTTCAGATGCCCTCTCTGAAGAGAAAGGAGGGAAGAGAAGAGAAGAGAAGAGAAGAGAAGTGAAGAGAAGAGAAGAGAAGAGAAGAGAAGAGAAGAGAAGAGAAGAGAAGAGAAGAGAAGAGAAGAGAAGAGAAAAACAGAAAAGAAAAGGAAAAAAAACAGAAAAGAAAGAAACAGAAGCTCCTGTTCAGCACCTCAGTCGTCCACACCAAGTGACACTACTGGCCCAGGGTACCTTCTCCATCTGGTTTTTTTTTTCGTGCTTTTGTTTTGCTGCTGTAATTTTTAAGTATCTGAGTTTGAACAGATTAGTTCTGGGGTCCGGAGGGGGTTTCCAAGATTTTAAATACAGTGTATTTTCCAGCTTCCTGTCTTTACATCAAAATAAAGTATTGACACTCATCAGAGAGAAAAAAAAAAGAAAAGAAAAGCAATATCTTGGGGACCTTTGCAGATAAGCAACTGAATACAATTCTGTCATATTTAATTAAAAAGGTCGTTTGCTGGAAGGATGTTGGGATATGGAGATATTGGGAATCTAGAGCCCCAAATCAGAAAAGGGACTGGAGTTAGGACAGGCACAAAGTACAGATTACGTGTAGGAAACTAGAAGGGGGAAAACTTAAAACATAGTTTCAAACCAAATTTTGTGCATTCTTGAATGGCAGATAAGTTGTCTAGGCCCGTGGTCAGCAAACTGTGGCTCGCAAGCCACATGTGGCTCTTTGGCCCCTTGAGTGTGGCTCTTCCTAAGCCTTAGGAGTACCCTAGTTAAGTTAATAACAATGTACCTACCTATATAGTTTAAGTTTAAAAATTTTGGCTCTCAAAAGAAATTTCAATCTTTGCACTGTGGATATTTGGCTCTGTTGACTAATGAGTTTGCCAACCACTGGTCTAGGCTGTTTTGAACAGGATTGGGTGCTTCTTAACCCAAAATTATATCTTAATTGCCTGGGCCTGGCAGATCTCTCTATTTATTCTGAGGTTTATCTCTAGAAGACCTTTGGAACATATGATTGAATGTCAGCCCCCATAGATGTCCCCCATCCTGGGAAAACTCTCAGGGTTGGTCCCAAGAGCTTTGCTTTTCAATGCTTCTCAAGTCCGTTAGGTTTATGATAATGGAAAAGTCATTGCTTCTTAAAGTGGATGCTTCTGCTAAAGAGATTCATTCTTTCTTTTTTTTTTTTTTACCTCTGAAATCAGGATGTATTTTATTTTATTTTATTTTATTTTTTAATATTTTTTTTTATTGATTTTTTACAGAGAGGAAGGGAAAGAGATAGAGAGTTAGAAACATCGATGAGAGAGAAACATCGATCGGCTGCTTCCTGCACACCCCCTACTGGGGATGTGCCAGCAACCCAAGTACATGCCCTTGACCGGAATTGAACCTGGGGCCTTTCAGTCCGCAGGCCGACGCTCTATCCACTGAGCCACACCGGTTTCGGCAGGATGTATTTTTAAAAGCAACCGTTTGTCCTAGTTTAATTGGTAGCTCTTTTTTCTTCATTGGATATATATATATATATATATATATATATATATATGGTACTTACATTCAATGGCACTTTAAGTTCAATGAAATATGATATATTTATTTTCCTCCCATTTTTCATTGGCTAAATTTTATTCACACTCATTTAAAAGAACTGGCTGTTGGCATTGTATGTGGGTATTAATGTTGAACTCTGGCAGAATACTAACAACCATACAGAATCATGATGGAACTGGCCCCTCTCTGTCATCATTATTTTATAATTAGAAATACAGCTCTTATGTTGAACAGAAGAGGTTTTGTAACCATGCAACCATCTCCCCAGTGGTAACATCCAGGGCCTGCCCCCAATGAAATGTTTCGTCTGTGTTTCAAAGCTTTTAAAGAGTATGTGAAAGAAACATTCATTCAGGATGAATTGCCTTGGCATATGCTTTGGGGCTGTTCTTATTTTATACACACTTCCTTGGTCCATCATTAGATAATTTTATTTGCACAAACGAAATGCAGTAAAATTTCCTTCTACATCCTTTCTCCATTTCTCATCCTTATCCTAACAGGACTTCCTTTCCTTGTTATCACCATTCATCAGAAAGATGAATATGAAATGAAATCTACCCTTCAGCAATGTTAGCAGCCTAAGAAACAAAGGCGTTAAGTAAGACTAAAGAACAGGAGATGAATAGTGGTGAAGGTTAAGCAACTGTGAATTTCCAGGAAATATTTATGAGCTGATTTAAATACTAATGAGCTGGTAGTCAGCAGCAAGAAGACTAAAATACAGGAGCACAAAGTCTCAGCTGGCCTGTGGGTTGTCTTCTGTCTACACAAGCTGTAGAGAAGAGCAGCCACATTTTAAGCCTCCTGCTAAACAGACATTTTAAAATGCTAAATGAGAAACTGACATTTTCCCACTGATTTCAGTGTTTTATTTCTTCCACAGAAATGGATTTTGCCAATCCATTTGAATCCCTTGTTGAAAGAGGTATCTAGGGCCTCTTCAACCAAACCTTTCATCTAAATGATTACCCTTTCAGGACTCTTTTAATTTCCTTTTCTGTCCCCTTTAAGAATACAGCAAATTGCCTCTCCTTGCAAGTTCCTATGCAGCAGCATGAATGGCCTCTCTAGAGAGTAGTACCAGGTCATTTATCTAAAAATGTCTCCTGTCCCAGCCTGACTGCAGAAAATACTTCAGCAGCCCATGGGTTAGAAGAGATTAAAACACTTGGAATTATAATAAAACAAATGTAACTTCCAAAGAGCTTTTTACATATATTGCCTTGAGCCTGACAATCTGCTGACTTGATCCAAAATAAACAACTGGCTTTGGCATTTCTAAATCATATTTCAGAGTTTCACACAAAGAATTCTGTTAGGGCTTATTCAGCAGGGATTTTTGGGGGTAAGGGGGGGAGGAGGTATTGTTCCTAACTTGAAGATGCTAAGTAGGCAAGGAGGAAAATAGGAGGAGCAACCCACAGAGTCTCTGGAAAACGGGGGAGCTGGATATCCCAAAAGTTAGCAGAGAGTTGGATCACATGACTAGAAGCCTTGCACACATTGTATTGCCTCTAAGACAAGAATAAGGAGAGTGAGATCCTCACCTCGGGTGCAAGATATAAACCAGCACCACAATACTCAATAATCAGGGTAAACACTATTTCATGCAGTATTTTTAAAAATCAAAATTAATGCCAAAACCTATAATGAACAAAGTCACACAATTTTAAATAAAAATAGGATCCAACAATGCCTTGCCAAGCCACAGTGGAGCCTGAGGCAAAAGAAAAATGTGCACCCTATATACATATTTTTATGGTTTTTAATGTTTTTCCTCAGAAATAGATTTTTAATATATTACCGATAAGTTTGTTTCTATTCATCCAGGAAGGTAAAATTATAAAAAATTCTATTTGGGGTATAAGTCAAATGTTTAAATTTAACATTATGTTGTCAATTTTCATACATCTACTTTTTCCTTTTTTAAAAAAAATATTTTTTATTGATTTCAGAGAGGAAGGGAGAGTGAGAGAGACAGAAACATCAATGATGAGAGAGAATCATTGGTCAGCTGCCTCCTGCACGTCCCATCCTGGGGGTCGAACCTGCAACCTGGGCATGTGCCCGGACCAGGAATTGAACTGTGACCTCCTGGTTCCTAGGTCTACACTCAACCACTGAGCCACACAGCCAGTCTATTTTTTCCTTTTTTAATATTTTCTCACTACCTGATCATTCTGGTCAGAACTCTGCTGCGGTAGTATTGCACAGAGCTACCCCAGAAGACATACGTGTTAAAGACAGAATGAGAGGCTGAGAAACCAACTAGAAGGCAATGTTAAGACCTCTCATCAAGGTTGTTCTGTATTTCTGTGATCTGTATTTTACTTTATGAGCAACACTTATGGACCACTGTAACAGGAGGCTATCATCAACAGACAACCCATCATTCATTACTTAATAATGAAAAAAATTTACTTCATATAACAAGAAGTCTGAAGGAAGACTGGTTGCAAAGTGGTTAATTCAACATTTCAATGATACCAACCAGGATCCAGATTCTTTTCATGGTGCAAACCCAGCCGGTGGCTTCATCTTTGGCTGGCTCCTCTCAGGTAGAAAGTGGCTGCCTCAGTTCTTGGAGTCCCATGCAAACCTGACAATGCCTCACAGATACATTTTTCCATTTACTTATGTATCTTGTAACTTTATCAATCAGTATTTATGTTTTTCTAATGGTTAGATAATATTTTAGCATATGGACACATTATACTTTGTTATTTCCCCCGTTGGACATTTAGATTGTTTCTACTATAGCTGTTGTTGGAACAAGCAATGCTCAATAAATAACTTGGCATACTTTCGTCATAATATCAAAAAGAGTAATTGCTAGGCAATTTAAAAATTTGGTTGATAGAGTCAAATTGCCTTCAAAAGGGTTTTAGCATGTTCTCCATTCAAAAAGTATGTGAAAATACTCCTTTCCTCCATCTCTCACCAATATTGATTTCAAAACTTTTAAAAGTTGCCTATAGGCAAAAAAAAAAAGTATTCTTTTTTATGTTTAATTAGCATTTCCTTAATTATGAGGATGAGCATGTCTTTATATGTATATAGGAATTTGTACTTCTTTTTCTATGAACTATTTTGGTTTTGTGGAATCAAATGAAGCCATCGTTTCTATTATGACTCCAGCGTTCACAGCTGTGTTTAGAAAGGCTTCTCCACGTGTGCATACACACACACCTTTAGTGTCTCATGTATCTTTAAATGTTTAAATCTTTAATCCATCCAGATTTAAAAGATGAGGGAAGGGTGGTATATCCTGAGAGGTAACATTCTAACTTAATTTTTCCAACTGTTCCTGAACATCCTATAACTTTTTTTTAATTTGAATTACAAATTTATTATAAATTTCCATAGACAATAGATTTTGTCCATTCTGTTCTATTCATCTGAATATCTCTTCTCACCTAATACTACAGCATTGAAGTTACTATATCTTCATAGAGGATTTTTCATCTGATAAGGCTGATCTACCCCCCGCCCCGCCCCCTCCCCCCCCCCCCACACACACACATCCCCTCCTCCCACCCCCTGCCTCATAGTCTATTTTTCTTTTTTTCCCAGTTATTTCAGCACATTAATTTTCCAGATGATCATACAGGTTAATTTGAGGGAAATGACATTTTTATAATATCAAGTCTTTCTGACTAAATCCAGTGTCGCATGAAATCACATGAAGTCACTAGATAATTACTTAGTGAATCTAAGACTAGATCCTTGTGGACACTTCTGTCTGGATTAGTCGTGTGAGTCATCTGAATCTACGGCATAATTGTGCAATTCTCCCCTTTATCATGGACACATGAGAATTACATGGGTATTCTCATGTAAAAACCAGGCCCAGCGCAAAAACCAAATAGTCCTTCCATATTCTTTAGGAATGTTTTAATAGAAAAATTAATCATTCACATCCTGTCCACAGTGAGAGGGGAGCTCCAACCACAATCAATACCACTGCTCATGTGTGCTGGAAGCTACGTATGTCTTGGGTGTAGAATTCCTGGCCTGTGGCCATAACCAATACAGGAATAAATGCCATTTAATTCCACCCAGCTGTTCCTGGAGCCTTCCATGGGTGGGTCTGTCGGGGGTTGAGGGGGGAGCGGGAGAGAGGGTGGTTCATTCGATTCATAAGAAAAAAATGTGCCCCTCAGTTGCTTGGCACAGAGCCAGATTTGCTAGGACTTTCCAAACACACCGCTGTGGGGAAGAGCCCTGAGGGCTGTTCCCGTCACAGACCAGCCAGCCTGAAGTGTTCGGCTGGGGGCGCTGCCCATGTGCTGCACTGCTCTGAACTTGTACTTCATTTCACACCGAAAAACTAGTGCTTTTTGTTAGTGTAAGGCCTTCCTAACACATGAGGCCAAGAACACGTCTTTATTTAAATAAATGGGGTGGTGAAATGACTGAATAGGAATTATACTTTACATGTATTAATGATGACATTAATCTATGTAAATTAGTGTAATGGAAGAGAATGTAACGTTCTTAATCCAAAATATAAACCTTCTTTTGCTTGACAGTAGGCTACCAAAATGATGTGTGGTAGTTGTGTGTGTAGGTGCCAAAAAAGCAATTTCAGGTCCTGCACAGAGTAGTTATTTCCCACTTCCCATCATATAATTCCAGTGTTAGAGTTCAGAATTGTCCTTCTTACCTTGAATAATCACATACATGCAAAGGCCTTGTGTGGTGTGCTCTTTTGTTGTTCTGTTTTGCTTTGATGCTTCTAAGGTTATCTGAGGGGGTTTAGAAATCATGCACCATATTCAAGGTTATACCAAGAAAGTCGCAAGTGTGGCCAAAGCCATGTGGCATAGTAGGGTTCAGAGATTCATTGAAAATAAAAGATGGCTAAACGAGCTTGGGGCCGCTGCAAACCAAAGGCTTCCTGCATTTTTTGCCTCAGGTGGGCAAACGCTATATGGGAATAGAAGGAAAGAGAAAGAATCCTTATTGAGAACCCACTTGATGCCAGGTGCATATTTGGTCATAGTTTATTCCCACCACACCCTGCTTTGAGAATTGTCTCGCTATTTAAATCAGCTGTATGCATTTTAACTCATTTGTCAAACTCTTAACATGTTCTAATGACTGTTTCTACTGACAAACAAGGTCTCAGAGTGTCGGGACAGGTGGTGGCTTCCAATTTCTAGTCTCCAGCTTTAAGAGTATGTATGGAAAGGCGGTTGTGTTCACTGTGGCGGAGCTTCCTGGTCCGTAGATCCCCTACAATAGTGTGCTCTTCAACTCGGCATTGCCAGTGGCTGCAGCTGGTCCTTGCTCCTTTGTCCTTCCAATGGTTTTAGAATTATCTACTGGCCTGTATTAAATTCTGTCTACTTCAAATATCTACAGTTGTTCTCTTTCCTTCACTAAAACCGTAAAAGTTTAGTGAAGGACTTTTTAAAAGTTTCCTAAGATCCTCTGAATATTTATATTTTATTTAAATGAAAAACTAAACTAAATTTATAGTGGTATATAAAGTCCTGGCAGATGAAGTATATGCTGATAATGAACCACCCACAAGAGAGAAAGAAATCAGTTTAGTATATTTAATTCATTTCCTTATAAGCGGTTTGGTTCTAGAATAATTAGAAGGCATACAAATAATAGCTTCCCTTTATTGTACATTTACAATCAGTACAGCATTTTATCCTTATACTAGTAGAAACTCCATTTTGCAGAGGAGAAATTCAAGGTCTAGAGAAGTTAAGAAACTCTTGTTTAACGGCATTGTAGTAGATAGAATAATGCCTCCCAAAGATGTCGGTGTCTTAATCCCCAGAACCTGTGAATATGTTATCTTATATGCAAAAGGGGCTTTGCAGTGTGATTTAATTAAGGATATTGAAATGAAATTATCCTGGATCACCCAAGTGGGTCTACTGTAATCACAAGTCTTGATAAGAGGGAGGCAGGAGGGCCAGAGGAGGAGATGGAGGTATGAAGACCAAATCAGAGGTCAGAGAGAGACAGAGAGGGATTTGAAGATGCCATGCTGCTGGCTTTAAGGATGGAGGATGGAGCCATGAACCAAGGAATGCAGGTGGCCTCTGAAGCTGAAAAAAACAAGAGAACAGATTCTCCCCTAGAGCCACCAAAGGGAATACAGCCTTACTGAACCATTTTAGACTTTTGACCTCCAGAGGTATACAAGAATAAATTGTGTTGTTTTAATCCACTAAAATTTGTGGTAATTTGTTACACAGCAGCAATAGGAAATGAATGCAAAGATTTATTTAGTATTTATTGAGATCCTACCATGCGGTGCTGGGATATACAGTCCTAACAAAACTAAGCACCTTACTGATATTCCAGCTTGCATTCTTGCCTGGAGTTAAGCAGAATCAGGACCCGACCCCAGGCCTGTTTGTCTTGCAAACCAAAGCTCTTTGCACTACACTCTGCTTGCTACCCCACCATGCTAAGCTCGAGGCAGATGCTCAGGCCTGTGCCCCATTTTATTCTAATAAAATGATCTAATGCATCTTATTCCTAACTGGATGCTGATAAATTAACACAAAGCATCTTTCCTCATCTGTTTGGACCTAGAACATTCTCTTCCTTCTGAGGGCCATTGTGGTGTTCTCTGCAAAGACTGTCCCCCACCCCAAGAACATTTCTAGACCTTTAGTTTTCTCAGGATTTTTCCTGCATATGGGGTGCTTATTAAGTCATCCAGCTACCAGAGTTCTAATCCCATGAGTCTGGGTGGGGCCTAACGTGGGCACTTCCACACCCCAGCTGATTCTGAGACAGGCTCACCAGAGAGCTCACTTGAGAAATACTCTTTTATATAAAACTAGAGGTCCGGTGCATGAAATTCATGCACGGGGGGTGGGGGGACCCAGCCCGGCCTGCACCCTCTCCAATCTGGACCCCTTGGGGGATGTCCGACTGCCAGTTTAGGCCCGATCCTAAACTGATAGTCAGGCATGCCTCTCGCAATCTGGGACCGCTGGCTCCTAACCGCTTGCCTGCCTGCCTGCCTGATCGCCCCTCTGTCTGATTGCCTAATTGCCCCTAACTGCTCCCCTGCTGGCCTGACCGCCCCTAACCACCTCTGCCTCGACCCCACACCCGGGACGCAGGCTTCTCTCCTCCAGCCGGCCACAGGCACCCGGGACCAGGGCTTCCCTTCCTCTGGCCTGCCGCAGGCACCTGGGACCTGGGCCGGCTTTGCCCGGGCTGGCTGCAGCCACAGGCGCCCGGCACCACGGGCGGGCAGCTTCCCCCAGGCAGCAGCCGCAGGTGCTGGCACCCGATACCGCGGGCGGGCAGGTGGCTTCGGCTTCTCTTCTCCCAGGCCGCAGGTGCTGGCACCCAGGACCACAGGCGGGTGGCTTCGGCTTCTCCCGGGCCACAGCCACAGGCAAGCAGCTTGGCCCAGCCTGGCTTTGTCAGAGAGGATGTCCGGAAGATGCCTGGTCTAATTAGCATATTACCCTTTTATTAGTATAGATTATAAAAGAACCCTTGCTTTCTGAGTCCTCAGAGACAGTACTTCCAACATTCCAATTGCCTGAGTTCTTCTAGCAGGGTTTAGAGCAGACGTTCTTTTCCTGACTACACATGTTTTGCAATGGCATTAGAAAATAACTGAATGCCACAATGACTAATAATAGGGGTTGTGTTGTTCTCTATCTTTTTTGTGGTACAGTAATGCTATTAGAGTTATTTCTCTTTTTAATATTATAATATCAATAACGTTTAATATTACTACTGATCCCATTACTTTTTTCAAGTCATGTTGGAATAGTTAACTCAGTTCAATGTCTTCAGACATACTCCAGCAGGATTGGATTTTTTAAAATGTAATTTAAATTCAGTTACAGATTGTTTAACTGAAATAACATAGCCACTTACTGGTTTGTGGTTAAGGAAATCCTTCTAAGTAACAGCTCAGAAGCCAACTTCACTCCACTGAAAATAACAGATTCTACAGGCTTCCTTTAGATATTTACATTATTTCATTGAACCAGAGAATTGTATTGCTGCAAAGAGCACCATAGAAATTATCCAACCCAGTCCCATCATTTTGCAAATGAGGAAAATGAGGTTTAAAAGAGGGAAATGGCTTGCCGAAAGTTATACAAGTAGTTAAGGGACTAACAACTGCTTTCCTGATTCCTTGTCTATTCAGAGGCCGAGTCACCATAATTTTATTTATAAATATTCTTATGGCACTTTTATTGCTTCTAGGATGAGTTACTTTTTTGTGGATAATCTAGAGAAGATAAATTTAAAATGCTCATCTTTTTGTTTTGCTATTTTTCTCTTTGAAGAATAGACCTCATCCATGTTGACCCCAACTTTTCCCCTTAGTTCTTCATTATTCAAAACAGGACCACTAAGGACTTAGAAGAAAAATTTTGTGGATTTGTACTTTGTGAGCCTCATCCTGATAATTCTCCCATTTAAACAACTTTTGGGGGATCTGAGTGAAACCTGGGACACTGCTAACTTCACTGCGTTTTAATGCACAGTTGAGCACATCATATCCAGCTCTAACCCCACATCCTCTCTGCTTAGCCACTATAAAATAGTTTCATACAATTGACTCAAGTCAAGTTCTTTGAACAGTTGTTAGGGCAGGAAACTTAACACCCCAGAATAGGGACAACAGAGGTGGTGATAGAACAGCTGGGGACATTGTGCTATGGCCACGAGCAGACACGGTGTGGGTCCAACTCTCAAGTTACCACTGCTCTGGTTTGGATCCAGGAGCAAAGGCCTAGAACAGTGAACAACAGATTCAGTGAGAAACCCAGAGACGCCCATCCCCCAGTCTAATGGGTATAAACAAATGGCCCCTGAGTTCTTCCTCTTTGCTAAATTCTAGCCTGAATATCTTGCCCCCGTCATTGAAGAACCAGGAGTAGAGCAGTGCTGACAACCTGGACACCGGCTTTTACACATCAGTTCAGTAACCAAAAGGGTGGAGGGAGTTCTCTTCCTATCAGAAGAGAAAGGAGAAGGGATGTGAGGAGGGGCACAGGGCACACAGCATGGCTAATACTGATCTGACTTCACCTTTGTCCTGATGAAGACACGTGTCTAAAACAGCCATACAGGACTTCTGGTTTCAGCTCTGACATGTAAAACAAACATACTCAGAGATTATCTTGACATGAAGCAGAGCAGGAAATTGCAGTGGGGGAGGGGGGGTGCTTATTGTGTCTCTTGGCAGCAGGGCTGACAACAGTCAGAGGTGGAGGTAATAATTTTGTGGGAGAGGCTTAAGATAAGTGTTGTGTGTTTTTACATGTCTTTTACAGACTCTCAGTTCAGGCACGTGAAAAATTGTGTTGGCCCTTACATTTATTGTTGCCTTGAATTCCAGCCCATCGGGGACAAAGTAGTCTTGTTTGGAAAATTAGTTCAATGTCTTTTTCTTCCTCCAGAACACAGATTTTCTTTGTAACAAGTCATTCATTCACTTATTTATTCTTTCAACAAATAATTATTTCTATATCCTGGCACTTGCTAGGTGCCCGGGATATGGTGGTGATAATAACTGCTTTCATAAACTTAAGATCCTGTGGGGGAAGCATACTAGCAAGTAAGTCATGACAATAAAGAGTGTTAAGTGCTACAATAAGGGAAGTAAAGGGATGAATAGTGAAACACCCGTCTTGTCTGCGTATGTTCCTATAAAATAGGGGGGCTACCCCTAACCAGTTTGGCTCAGTGGATAGAGCATCGGCCTGCGGACTCAAGGGTCTCGGGTTTGATTCCGGTCAGGGGCATGTACCTTGGTTGTGGGCACATCCCCAGTGGGGAGTGTGCAGGAGGCAGCTGGTCGATGTTTCTCTCTCATCCATGTTTCTTGCTCTCTGTCCCTCTCCCTTCCTCTCTGTAAAAAATCAATAAAATATATTTTTTAAAAAATAATAAATAAATAAAATAGGAGGGCTAAAAGATAGTCTACCTCTGAGCCTGGCATGAGGACCAGATAAGATGGTGTTGTTAAATGCTTTAAGTCTAATGCCTCGTTAGTTGTACTTCCTACTCAAATCCCATACTGGAATAATTAAATGCTGCAAAGAAAGACGTAGGAGAATACCCCTCTTATTTTGAGAGACCAGGCTCTGGTTCCAAAGGATACAAGAGGCTGGCCAGACATCCTCCACCACATGCTAAGCGAAGAATCTGTACTGGCCTCGGTGAATGAGATACTCCCAGAGAAAGCCCTGCTCCACTAGGTGTAGATGCTCCAGAGCAGCCAGCCAAGGCAAGGCACCAGAAGGGCAATGTCCTTCAGGTCTCCGCTCTCTGGAAACCTGCCCCACCTCCACAATCCTGGCTTCTTGCCTTTCACTCAGCACTTTTCATAGTTCTAATCATAAATTTGTGTGATCATTTGGTATCTCCATCCCCTCTGATAGACAGTGTGCTCCAGGAGGACAGAGCCCAGCACTGTCTTGCTCACCACTGTTTGCTGCAGCCCCAGCCCTGGACGGGTGAATGGTGCCGCACAACTGGCATTGCCTGAATGAATGTCGGAATGTGTTACTTACTTGGACTTATGTTCCCTTTGGAAAGTCTCACTTTCTAGCTGAACAATAGTTTCCACCTGAGATTTCTCCAGAATGAAATCCCTACAAGACTATTCCCGGGGGAGAGTGTAAGCAGGTGGGGGCAATCACCACAAGTGAACGCTCTGGTGACAAGGGTCAGGACAGCCACCCAGGGACCCTTTCAAGAGCCGAGAGTGGGAAATTCTAGAAAGAGTCTCACAGCCCACCTCTGGCTGGAAAACATTTTCAGAAATGAGGGAGACACATCCTTTTGAAAACAAGGCACGCGATGGCCTGTAGTGTCTGGAGAGGCAGCTGGGCTCAGCACCTTCAGGTGAGGAGGTCCCTTCTTGAGGGGCCTTGCCAGAGTCTCCAGTGTGTCCTTCAGGGAAATAGTAAATACGGACCCTTAAATTCTGGTGTTTGTTTTTATGCCCTGGTGGTAAGCAGCAGTTTAATGGAAAGGGGGGAAATGGGAATTTGTTTTGAGTACGTGTGTTTTTCCCTTGGTGACTGCTGACTCTCACAGTGGCTGTAAATTCCAAAATTCAAACACAAGGAGCCCCTGTCAGGCAGCAGTGACCCAGCACTTTGGACTCCGCTCAATGTCCACATGAAGAACATCCTGGGCAAAGAGCAGTTATAGCAGAGTAGTGGTAGAAAGAGCCACCATTCTCTCAATTTTCCACAAAATATAACTCCCAATGGTGAAAGCACAATAAGCTAATTAGACATTTTTGACCTCCAAAAAGAAATCTGAAAATCAGTGCTAACTATGCTACACAAACTCAGTACCACCTATGACACAGATATTCTGGGCTGCTGTACCAACATCATTATCTTGGAATTTTGAGAGTTCCAATGTTTCCTATTATGGCATGAAGGGGGAATAGAGAAATAGAATTTACTGTATACTTTTGTCTGTAAGAAACTGTATATTCTGTATATTGTAAAAATATAGTGCCAAAATAACCTACAGATAATCTAAGGAGAGTATAATAAATAGTGAAGAACATTGGAGCCTTTGCTTCAAATCAATGTTCCAGAAAGAAAGAGACGGCTGAAGGGAATTTGAGGTGAGCCAACTGGCTCCCAGATGTTTCTGCCAAGCTGGCGGAGTGGCAGCGGGGTCACTGACAAATGAGTTCTTCAGTAGACAGTTGCCCAATGAGAAACTGCTACTGAAGGGGAAGTGACGGTGATTTAGAGGCACCAGTGATTTAGGGAAAGGGGCACTGAACCAGGAGAAATAAAGCTAAAATTAGAACAGGTTGCGGAAAGTTTAAAGGCAAACTTCCTTTTCAAACTTCTAGTGAGAAACTAAGATGACTATTGTGTCAGCAAGATTCGCTCACTCAAGAATATCAGAATCAGCTTCACCTTAAACCTCTGCCTGGAACACTTTAAGCAGGAGATAGATGAGGCCAGGCCCCTGTTATACCATGTGAAGCCCCATGGCATTTTCCTTCCCAGCACTAAATAGGAGTCATCATTTGAAATTTACACATGTGGTGTTTGAGGAAGGTCAGTCTCCCGCATTAAGCTACTAGTTCCCCAATGACAAAATGTTGTCTTTTCGTTTTTGCTAGCCATTGGTTCCTGTGTCTAACACAAGGCCTGACGCATAGGAGACACTCATTTATTAAGGAAGTGAATAAATGTGTCTTAATTATCCTTCCCCTTTTTCTCTTCTTCTTCCTTTCCTACTCAGTCTTTTATTTTTTTTTTATTTAAATCTTTATTGTTGAGAGTATTACCGATGTCCCCCTTCTCCCCTCCCATTGTCCCCCTCCTCCCAGTTCCTCCCCTAGACCACCCCCCTCTCCCACCTTCACCACCCTATTGTCTGTGTCCATAGGTAATTCTTATATGCATATGAATTCTTTGGTTAATCTCTTCCCCTCTTCCCTTTGAGATTTGCCAGTCTGTTCAATGTTTTCATGCCTCTGGTTCTATTTTATTTATCTGCTTATTTTGTTCATTAGATTCCTTGTTCGTTTATTTTGATTTTTAGATTCCAATCAGTATTTTCTTGTTTCCTTCTACTTTATTTCATTTTCAGATCAAAACCAAAATTCATCTCAACTCTTTCACACATTGTGTTCTTTGGGTTAACGGCTCTATGCAAAGCTAGGGGATAGCCTCCTTTGCCTCCAAACTACTCATGTGTACATCCCATAAAGGGATCCCTAAACCAGCAATCCCTGGGAACAGTAGTATGTGCATTGGTTCAGAGTACAGACTGGAGCCACCCGTCTGGATTGAATTGTACTTGGGTAACTTCCTAAATGTGTGGTCCGACGGGGGTTGCTTAAACTTTCCAAGTTTTCGTTTCCTCAACTGTAAAATGAGGATAATAATGAAATCAACCACTTCTAAGGGTTATATTATAGTGATTAAATGACTACAAGTAAGACACTTGAGACTACGTCCGGTACCTAGAGAACACTATGAAATATCAGTTATTGTCTCAATGACCACAAAGCCTAAATGTGGACATTATTGCAATTGATCCACAATTTATACCCCAAAACTAGACAAAGGCACCCCTACCCGCTGCTGCCTGTCACTTCCCCAGCTCTTCAGGCTGCAAGAATGTCTGCTCTGGATTAGGGAACTGGCTCATGGTGGTGTTGAGGGGGGTGGGGGGGGGGCGGGGGGGGGGGGGAGGCGGGTATAATAGAAGGTGGAAAGAACCCAGTGAGAATCAGAGCTCAATAGCCAATTGTTAATCCAGGGCAGAGATTTCTTTGTCTCCATTATTCGATTTCAGGCCACATGGCCTGAGGCACTGCCCTGAGTCTCCAGGGAGGCAGTCTGTGCCTAGGAAACACAGCATCCTTCCAAGAGCTCGCCTCTCTTCCAGCTGCCTTTCCAAAACACCAGCAGGAGTCATGTGGTTGAATTCCTGTGTCACTGGAAAAAGGAATGCTTTATAACTTTACTCTAAGCATCCAAATCTTTCTCTCCAAATCTGGGGCGAAGTGAGGTTTCTGTGACAGGCAGCTCAGCCGGCAGAAATGGCTGGGGCCTTGGCAGGGAGAAGAGGTGAGAAGCTGCCCAGAGCAGCGGGGAGGCGGAGCCACTCATCAGCCACTGCTTAGAAGAGAGGCTTTTTGAGAGAAACAGTTAAGGGAGAATGCACTGTCAACATTTCTGCATTTTGCTCTTTAGATAACCAAAGAAATCAGGATGACAGACAGAGTCCCCTACTGGGAAAATGCAGCTCTTTGCAAACCAGATTAGAGGGTTGGGAGTGGGGAGAAATATGGAGGAGCCATGCTAGAGACACTTCTATTCCTGGGGATGTGGGAAGAAGTAGGAGAGAGGCAGAGCTCCAGCACGTCTCCAAATGGACGGCCCCTGAGGCTTGAAACTGGACAGATGGATGGGACCAGCAGTGTACACAAATCCACTTCCCAGCTTTCTGGCCAAGGGTTGTGACTGCAGAGATGGAAACTGATTTGTCAGGGACCCCAGGGGGTGCTCAGCTCAGAAAGCAGGAAGCAGAAATGGTGGGATCGGGTGAACGAGGCAGATCGGTGGCCTGTGTGCAGAATTATACCGGGAATAGAAAGCAGCAATGGCTTTGCATTCTAGGCCAAGTTTGGGGGCTGCTGCCCAGGGGGCTGTGCCAGAAAGCAGGGACAGAAGGGCAGGGGCTTCCCAAAGGTGTGTGTCCAGGCTCACGAACCCCAGAGCAGAGAGCCTTGAGGATTTTTCTTGTATTTGCTGAGTGCAATCAAGCTTATGAACGCAAGTCTGAATTGTTGGGTTCATTGTCTTGAGAAGTCTACGAATGAATTCACGGACGAGGGAGGGGTAAGCAAAGGGAAGTGAAGTTTATTACAGTAAAAGTAACGAAGCTCTCAGCATTCAAAAGGGGTCCTGAAAAGGTTGCCCCAGAAGCACACGAGTCTAGGGGATTATATTTCCTGTTCTTGCCTTCTATTGGCTCTTTCAAAAAAACACACTAGTCAATCTCCTTTTGCCCTCATCTCCCCGTTTTAGTTCCTGCTCTTGGGTTCAGGGGCAAGGGCTGCTCTACGGGTGACTGGTCCATTCCACCTATCTTGCTCACATCCTGACCATCTGGCTCATCTCTCTTTATCTACCATCTTCCCTCCCGGCAGCCCTTACCCTAACCTGCCTGATCCCATCTACCTCCTCATGTCTTACACAATTACAGAACATGCTTTTTCACAATTGAGCACAAGGCAGGAACTCGGTTTCCTTAAGGTTGACTCAAAATTTCTAGTTTGTGGGAAATGAGAAAAAGGGGTGCTCTTATCATCACTTTCCCACCAGGTTTCTATCGTCTGGGCCTGATTTCAAAAACACTTCTATAATTCTCACCTTTGAAATTAGCCTGATTTAAAAGCCCTTGCTGATGTTATTTTTTCAAGTTTCCACTCAGATAAATCTTTTCACCAATGGTTGTCTAATGAAAGAGGCAGGGGATCTAATTGGGAACCTTTTCTCAATAGTCTTTCCTCTTCAGAGGAAAGAGAAAATACTTGAAACACTGGAAATTTTAACATTGGGTTTATGTTTCCAAAGCTGCAAAATAATTAGGACTCCTGTGCAAAAATTCTTGGGGAGAGACCCTTATCCTTTATGTAAATGGAAAAATAAATTGATTTCCAGAAGAGAAGCTCTGATTTTCACGGTACCCCTAGGTGCTACCAATACTACTTTAATACTGCTGTTAATGCTCCAGTGCTACTCACTGTCAGTAGTCAACACTACTGTTACTGTCACTGTTAAAGTTATTTTTTTAATTGCCGTGCAAATACTCTAAAGCCCTGCTTACTTCAACAACCATGCACATGTAGGGCTTTTTTATTTTCTAGGCCAAAAACTCTCATTTTACTATTGCATTACATTGCCATAGCATTTTTCAGTTCGCAATGCTTTTATTTACTTTTTTAAAAAATATTTTTATTGATTTCAGAGAGGAAGGGAAACGTGAGAAAGAGGGATAGAAACATCAATGATGAGATAGAATCATTGACTGGCTGCCTCCTGCATTCCCCCTACTGGGGATCAAGCCCACAACCCCTGGCATGGGCCTTTGATTGGACTCAAACCCAGGACTCTTAAGTCTGCAGGCGGATGCTTTATCCATTGAGCCAAACCAGCTAGGACCACAATGCTTTTAGATACAGTATCTCACATTCATTCCGCAGAATGATCTTCTGAGACTGGAAAAGCAAGTAATATGATTTTTGCTTTTGTTTTTAACTAATGTATTTCTTGAAAAACACATTCTTTGTCTCAATTCTCATACATCTGGTAACAAATTCAAGTAGAAGGGCATAAATTGAAAGTCAACCCTCTGTTAACCTATCCCCACCCCAATCTCCTTCCAAGAAATAACGACTATTGAGAGTTTCTCTATGTTCTTTTAGAAGTTGTTATGCCCACACTAGTACAATTCTATGTGTGCCCTTAAAAAATAAACTCATGCACGGGAGCAGGCTCTTTCCTGTTTTGTGTCTTGCTTTTTTTCAATTAACCATGTATCTTGGAGATCTTCAATAAGAATATATAGAGCTCAACCTCATTCTTTAACAGTCTATATAACTGGTTCTCTAGTGATGGGTATTTAGGTTATGTCCAGATTTTTCTGTTACAATGCTACAATGAGCAATATTAGCAAAAAGTTATATCATGCGTACTTGGTGTTTTTCATGATTATGAAGTCGGTTAATCCTCACAACTATCCAATAACATAGAAAGCCTCATTACTCCATTATAGAGATGAGAAGCTAGGCAGAGAGATGTTAAGTAATTTGTGGAAAGTCACACAGCTGGTAGGTGGTGGAGCACAGACTTGAATACAGACAGTCTGGCTCCAGGACCCAACCTCTTAACCAGACACACTGCACTGTGTCTCTGTGTTTTCCATTTGTGATGAGATCTGAAAAGCCAGGAAACACTTTATCATGGGGGAAACTGAGACCAGAAAAGTTCATGCCCACTGCTGCATAGCTGTGTAGCGGTGGAACAGGACTAGAAACCAGAGCTCCGAATTCCTAGTCCCTTGCTCATTCCTTTCCTCTTGGTGTTTTCAGAATGTTGTCT
Organism: Myotis nattereri; assembly: GCF_964212035.1. Taxonomy (NCBI): domain Eukaryota; kingdom Metazoa; phylum Chordata; class Mammalia; order Chiroptera; family Vespertilionidae; genus Myotis; species Myotis nattereri. The sequence goes on from NC_138079.1 coordinate 66,113,297, forward strand.
CTTCGAATTCCTGAGAACTTCTGAACACTCTAGATGTAACTGGAGTGTCTGCATTGAGAGTGGTTTAGGAAAAGTGATTCAGAGACATGGGGCCATCATGAATGAGTTCATTTCTCAGGGTCTCACACTCAGATCCTGCACTAGTACCTACTGTAGTTGAAGCAAGTGTTACCGCAGAATATCTTTCATGTGAAAATGTACTTTCTGAGTTTCAAGTTTAAAGATATATTATGCCGCATTTTATTCAACGTTATCACTCATTTTGGGCCATTACCGCAAAGAAAAATGTATTAAAGCATGGATGCTCAGACTAAACAAAGTACGCCCAATTTAATCCTCCATGTCTACTCAGCTACCACAGAGAAAGTGGCGTGGAACCACGTTCTAGCCTGGCCGGGGGATTGCATAGCTGCACTCTGATCTGAAACCATCTTCCCATGTGCTGGGCAGCACTTGAGAGTTGTGAGCAAAACTATTTTCAAGTGCCCCTTGAATTGAAATAGTTCAAGAATCTCCCTTAGAGCCGCATACCTCCCTGGTTCTGGCCCCACTTGATTATGAATGCCTTAGATTAAAAGGCTGGAAGGCTCCAGAGAACCATCTAGTCCAGCCTCCATAAACGCCTCTAGTGCTTTATTATCTGCCAATCATCTCGCCACTTAGAAGTTCCTGAGACCCCTATGACCACCCTCTGAAAGCAGGTACTACGTCTTTACACTTTTTACATCCCCTTCACCAAGACAGGGCTTGACCATAGTGGAAGCTCTGCAAATATTTGTTGAATCCTTCCCTGTTTGTGTGTTGACCCAAAATTTCCCCCCTCTGTTGTACCAGCTGTTGCCTAGGGAACCTGAGCTCTTCCAAACTTGACGGAGAACCAGGTCCCTGCCTTTGCTGCCAGAAGAAAGACTTGAGACTGGTTTCTGGGCTACATACTTAGGTTTATAACTTTTTCTTCATTTATTCATCAGTTGTGCACCTACTAGAGAGGCCAAGAGTTCGTTTCATGTGGATGACAGACACAGCATGGAACAGACATATACATATATAATCACAAATCCAATGAGAGACTATACTATGCACATATATGCTATGTATATTCTACTTTACTATGAGAGAGACTCCCCAAGAGATGTGATTGAGACCAGAGATGTCTCTGAAGAAATGACATTTAAGCTGAAAGCTAAAGGACAGACAGGATGTAGTTAAGTGCAGAGTAGGGGGGAAGAGAAGGCCAGCAGAGGGAACAGCCTGTACAAAGTCACCAATTCAAGAAAAAAGCTTGGAGTGGGAGATGTGTCTGATGGCCCACATCATATCCCCTCAGCCGTCCTCTGTTTCAGCCATAGCTGTGGTGGATGGTCCCTGTGAGCTCAAACTCACCTCTAGCTGACAGCCACCCACCTCAAGCACTGAGCTGCTTTCTGCTTTCTCTGATAATGCCTCAAGTGCAGTGTGCAAGTACAAGGGTATTAAACCCACCCTTTCAGGCAACCCTCAACCATGGAGGACAGGAGCTGGTTGATAAATGCCCCAGCCCCGCCTCCCTTAGGGTCACCTCTCTGGGAGGCAGTCTGTTTTCTTCTCAGGAGGTTGCAGCAAAATAGAGCCCTGTTGCCCAGAACAGCAATCTCAAAAATGCACTCCTATTCTTTCTTCCCCCTTCTTTTCTTTCTCACTCTTCTCATGCCTTCACCCCTTTTCAATCACCCCTCTCTTGCACCTATGTCATTTTAAGCCACAGCGGTTCTCAACCTGTGGGTCGCGAACAATGAAAATACATCCTGTATATCAGATATTTACATTACAATTCATAACAGTAGCAAAATTACAGTTAAGAAGTAGCAACGAAAATAATTTTATGGTTGGGGGTCACCACAACATGTGGAACTGTATTAAAGGGTCACGGCATAACGAAAGTTGAGAACCACTGTAAGGGAACTCAAATCTAGGATACATACATATTAGAGAAACTGAAAAAAAAGTCTGAAAGGGAATGAGCAAGGAAAAAAGTAAAGCAACATGAGGTTGGGATTGTAGGTTGGGGACAGACGACACAGAGTTGTGAGCCAGAAGGAGAATGTCATACTACATGCCTGTGGGTAGAGACTGGGTTACAGTAGGTGAGCAATGCAGGAGGCTCTAAGAGTAGTCCAGGCAACAAGATAGTGGCTTGCACTGTGATGTTAGCAGCAGTGATGAAAAGAGAGGGACAGGTTGAGATACTTTTAAAGTAGAATGGTCCACACTTGCTAATGGATTGAGTTAGAGCAGGGATCCTCAAACTACGGCCCGCGGGGCACATGCAAATACAAATATTGTATTTGTTCCCATTTTGTTTTTTTACTTCAAAATAAGATATGTGCAGTGTGCATAGGAATTTGTTCATAGTTTTTTTTTTAAACTATAGTCCGGCCCTCCAACAGTCTGAGGGACAGTGAACTGGCCCCCTGTTTAAAAAGTTTGAGGACCCCTGAGTTAGAGGAAGGAAGCGATCAAGGATGATCTTGCTTGAGCAAATGGGTAGATGGTAGTAGTATTTAATTGAGATAGAAGTACAGAGGAAGGAACAAGATTGGGCAGGAAAATCAAGAGTATAATTTTGTTCTCCTAATATCTGAGGAGTCTGTGTGACATCCAAGTGGAAAACATCAAGTATACACTTGGATGTGAGTCAGGAGCTCAAGGCAATGGCCAGACTGTAGATTTTGGGGTCATATGTGATGTTTAAACCAAGGGACTGGATGAGTTCACATAAAGAGATTGAAGAGTCAGAGAAGAAAAGAGGGCCTGTGGTGGATCCCTGGAGAACTCTAACATTTGGACAGTAGATAGGGAAAGAAGAGGTAGCAAATGAAATTACAAGGAGCCACCAGAAATACAAGAGGCTTGTGGTACCACACAATCCACGAGGGGAGAGTGATTCGCTCTAGGAGCAGGGCCTGTGTCTTTTTTGCAAGTGCCCAGAATTGCAACTGGTACATAATATAATAAGACATCCCACAAATATTTGTTAAGTGATTAAAAGAATTAATCAATTATTGGTTTCCTGCCTGTTGTCTCTCCTTCTTCTAATTTATGTTACGTATCTGGTGCCATAGCAACCTTCCTATTATAACAGATATCTTACATCTTCCCTACCCAAAGCCACTGATGGCGCATCATAAGCTCACAAAATCCAGCTCTTCAATTTAGAATTCCAGATGCTTGGCAATCTGGTCCCTACTCTGCATACACTCCAGTTCTACTTGCTGTTTTGTGTCTCCTATGCTTTGCCAACCCTGGTTATTGACTCAAACCTGAATAGTCAGCCTGGAGTGATGTCATTTTGTTTCCCTCTCCTGTATTCTCCTATCCACCTCCAACCCCTTCTCTAAGCAGAAGGTCAAATCCCATCTCCTCTATAAAAACATCCCCATATTTCCCCTCTGCCTGAGCATTATTAATCTCTCCCCTCCTCTACTTCTAATTACCTACCAGTATAATAATAAAAGCGTAACATGCTAATTAGACCAGACAGCCAAACGACCTTCCAGACGTCCTTCCAGACGACCTTCCGGATGAAGCCGAGGGCTGTGAGGGCTGAGGCAAGCCACCGCAGCTGCAAGGGCCAAGCCCCTTGCACGAATTTCATGCATCAGGCCTCTAGTCTAATTATAATATGCACTGCTGTTTGCTTTATATTAGGGGTATGTGATTATGTGTGTGTGTTACCCACTAGGTCATGAGCTCCTAGGTGATAAGGCCCCCAGAACACCTAGAACATAGTACGTGCTTGGTAAATGTACCAAATTGAGAACCTTTTCATGAGAAGCCCCAAGTTTCAGGTTGGCTTCTATTCCAGGCTTAGCTGCTTATAACCATGGGCAGGTCCCTTAACCTCTATTGTCCTCCCATGCCTCATCTCTAAAATAAGATTAATCATATCAGGGTTGCTGTGAAAATTAATTATTTATTATTTTGAAAGTGCCTTGAGATCTTAGAGATTGGCATTTCTATTTTTGTGGCATCTTTCTCGCTAGAGATTGCAATTCTTTTTAAAGAAACACGCAGAGGAGAGGCATAGACTGTTCAAAGAACAGTTGTTGTTTTCTTCAGAACCTGAAATAATTACATCCTGTATTTCAGACAAGGTCATTCTTTACCCTTGTAGTAAATGATGGAGTCTTTAAAAAACCTGCCTTTCCTACCAGTGACTTTAAAGTGATTACAGTATTTATGCTGAATTATAAAAAGATGAGTAAGGATTCTATCATGCAGAGAATAGAGATTTCCCTGAGGGAAGAAATAAATGTATAAAACGTTTAAAACATACTAGATGTAAATGACCTTTACAGAAACAAGTCTCCTGGTCAAGACTACTAGTAGAAACACTTACTTGAGGAATTTGTTCATTTCAAGACACTGAAAACATAGCCAAGTCAAGGGCAAAGAGAGCAAAGTCACTGACAGAATAACTCATGTTTCGCATACATTAACTCACTCAGTCTTCACTATGTTTTCATGAGATACTCAAGGCAGGTCTTACTCAACCTGTTCTGTGGTTGAAGAAATTGCAAGACAGTGTGATTGTGCAACTTGTCCAAGGCCACTCTGTACTTTGTGGAGCCAGGACTCAACCTCTTTTGACTCAAGTCCAAGGCCCCTCCCACTCACCTCACTAGTGCTCTGAGCACTGTGCAAAGGACACCAAGGCTGCATGAAGATAAGACAGGAGAGCAAGGAGGACGGGGACTTCAGAGAGCTTCCTAGGCTGCTTTGAGTCTCTCTCCTCAACAGGTCCCTTAGCTGCTCTGCACAAGGATCCCCTTTTCCCAGACAGTAGTGCTCCCTCAGTGTGTAGCTGAGCTGTATTCTGCTGCCCCCTTCCCCTCAGTCAGGGCTTCCCTCCCATCCCAGGCTTCTATCAACTGGCTGCTTCAGGGCAGTAACTAGGAAGCACTGAGCAGGAGAGTTAATGGTACCAGAACCCGACGCTCCCAGCACACAAGGGGCAGCATCTACGGGGATCTCAAGTTTGCTTCCAGAGCTGCTTCCCTGTGGTTCTCTGAAGAGAGGAGTGGTACCCAGACATGGCAGCTCCTGCCCTCTGAAGGGACACCCTTGAAGAATGTCCATGACGCAAACAAGTCTCCTAACTTTGCATCTCCTCTGACCAAATCCCTCTTCTGAGAGCGGAAGTGAGTGAACTAAGAAGGAGCTTAGCCTCTGAGTCTGGAGAGGTGCTTCCATCTTAAAGATGGAAAGGCAGTCACTTCCTGTAGCTTGTTCTCTCTCTCCGCTGCACTCCCTCCGCACTTTTACAGCTCTTGCAACATTCCTCACCTTGGGCCTTGGGTTATAGTTATCTGTAGACCAGACTTATCTCCCCTATTGAATCATAAGCTTATTGAAAACAGAGAAAATATTTACTATTGTGGTAGCAGTAGTGGGAAGCATTAATTATTGAATATTAAATTGGGTGGTAGCTAGGTCCTAAGCACTTCACATATCTGATGTAATGAGTCTTTGCAACAGCCCTAGGAAGCAGGTATTATTATTTCATCCAAATTTTATAGCTGAGGAGATAGAGAAATGGATAAATTATTTGCCCTAGATGTCCATCTAATAATCATTAAAGCCAGGACCAGGAGGGAGGTCTGTGGTTATCCTTCTCTGTAACCCCTGAATGACCTAGTAGGATAATTTGACATTCCTTAAGTTACAGTAGGACCTGGAAGCACACTTAATGGGCTATCATAAATATTTACTTGATTGAAGTAAATCGATGTATAATTAATTTGGGAGGACATAATAATAGTTAACATTTTCATTGCCAGGACCTGTGCTAAATGTACTATGTATCCAATATCTCTCTCAATGTATTCTGCATTTACTCTCAATATCTATCTCTACCTATCCCTCTCCCTCTCTCCTCTCCCTTTTCCCCTTCTTTCTCTTCCCCCAAACAAAACATCTCTCTTTATTTTCCTTTCAATTTATATAATGAGGAAACTGGGTCACTCATAGAGTTTTCTCCACTCTGGATTTTGTAGATTATATTATATAGCCCTCATAACAATTATATGATTAATCTTATGAGGTAGTTCCTATTATTATCCCCATTTTGCAGGTGAGAAAAACATGGCTTAGAGGGATGAAAAGTTGGTTAAGGTAACATAGAAATTTGTAAATGAGGGCACAAACTGGGGTCTCACTGACTTCAAGACCACCAGGTCAGACCTCACTTATGAGCTTGCCCAATGAGCATCTGCCGTATGGATGCCAGTCTCTCTGCTAGAATTCATCTTGCCACATAGACTGAGATATTAAAGTACAATAGTGCTTATATGGTTTATGTGTACTTGCAAGTTTTATGAGGATTATAACAATATTTAATGTTTGACTAAAGCATAGTACACACAATTCTCTAAAATGACAAAGTTAGAAATTTGTCTTAAATCAGAGACATCACATTTTTATCATGGGTAGTCAATTTTCAAAGTTTTTCAAAATCAAGTTCTTTAACTCGTAAGTTAAAAGGTAAAATATATAAGTAATTTGAAAAGGATTTAAATAAAGTATTAGCTCCATAGTGGTTTACAAAAAGAAGCCAAGGATATCTGGAATAAATATCCCATCTTTAAAAATTGTAAATAAAAGTAATAAATATTTATTATTGAACATTTGGAAAAAAATTGTTAAAATACAAAGGTAATAAAAGCCACCTCCTATGGTCTTACTCTCAGCCCCTCAGCTGTTGAGGCTGACGCATGAAGAACAGCAAGTCTCTTGCTCAGGATGTGGCTGCAGAGGTGAAGTTTGGCCTGCATGTAGCAAAGGTCTGATTTCTGGCGTGAGATCCCTGGAGAATTTTTCATTAGGGCTAGAGCATATGCTCACAGACCCTGGAGAAAGGGACACATTTGAGATAATAAAGTACCTAATACTAATGGGATAAGAGTTATAAAACCTGGAGTTAAAATCCGAGACACAAATAATAAAATGTGGTTATTGAGACTAGTAAGGACAACATGAAAATAAATGAAGAGTCGAAGATGAGAAGGCACATGAGCTTATATTTTGGGTGAATTCCAGAAATTTTGACACTAAAATCACTTGCATTTTTTTAAGACAGAGATTTGACCCATCTAGTGGGAGATCAGGTTGCAGGATGAAATGGGACATAAGAAACTGAGCCAGAGATCATTTCTTAAAAACATAGAAGACCACACCTTTCCCAAAGATGCCAAGCCAGGGGTGAACAATGCCCCAGCCGAAGCTGCAAACCTACCATTCCCTGAACTTGACATTGCAGACCCACCGAGGCCGTCACCTTGCCCAGGTCTTCACTCTCATTTCCCATTCATTGCAACATACCCAGGCTCCTCCGGGGAAGCTTCCACTGTAGCTCATAGCAAATATGAGTTTAGAACGTTTGCTACTCAAAGTGTGGCCCCTGGGCCAGTAGCATCAGCATCATCTGGGGACTTCCTAAGAATACAGAATCTCAGCCCCTGCCCCAAACTTGCTGAACCAAAACCTACATTTTGACAAGATCCTCAGCTGTGTCCTTGGCTTCTTTCAATGATGTTTCCTAACTTGTGGGGAAAACATCATCCAATTTCTTCAATTCAGATTTTGGGGTCCCCCCATACCCATTGTCACTTGACCCAGCCTGGATACACTGACAAACCATATTCTTGCCAACCTTTCGGACCTCATGGACACTTGTGTTGGGGATACAGCCATGAACAAAATAAACAACATTCCCTACACTCATGGAACTTACATTCTGGAGAAGGGAGATAGATTGATTTTTTTTTTAAGGTATAAAATGAAGAAACAAAACCTAAACCCTAGCCTGCAAGGTCACCTCTATTCAAGCACCAAGGTCAGGGCTGGGATCTTCTGTGTAAAGATCTACTGACTCTGGCCCTAGCCGGTTTGGCTCACTGGATAGAGCATCAGCCTGGGGACTGACGAGTCCCGGGTTCGATTCCGGTCAAGGGCATGTACCTTGGTTGCAGGCACATCGGGATGTGCAGGAGGCAGCTGATCAATGCTTCTCTCTCATCAATGTTTCTAACTCTCTATCCCTCTCCCTTCCTCTCTGTAAAAAATCAATAAAATATATTTTTTCAAAAAAAAAGATCTACTGACTCTGGCCTGACGTCCATCCCTACCCTCTCTCTCTGCTTGCTGGGGGCGGGGGAAAGACTTTGCTGACCCTGGTGCTATAACCTGACATAAATGATTAGTGTTCAGCAGTTTCCAGGGCAGATGGAAACAGTTTGACATTGCCCTGCTACTGGCCCTTCTCCAAATGCAATTCCTTCCGGAGATAGTCACATTTTTAAAGGTAACCACATGCACATCTGTAATGTAACCTGTGGTGCTTATTATGGTATTTAATGAATGGGGTGTAACAGATCAGGGTTTTATGGAGAGGCCTAATAAGCAGGCCTACTTATGTTTTCATCATAAGACTGCTTGCTCTCCAGCCTGCTTTGCTGCCCTCTGTTCAGTCATTTCCACACTCAGAGAGCCACACAGGAGGTGGAGGCAGGCTGTGTCCTTTATTAGGAGCCAAAGGTGACAGCAGGCTCAGCTTCCGAAATGTCACCTGGTTGGTCTGATGTTTAAACTGGGACTTACCACCCTTCATTTTTGAGAAGTTTTATTACCGTGATTTTTATTAAGACCAAATAATCCACCATAAACTAATCTGGAGACTTTTCTATCAAGAGAGAAGAAAAGCAGGCTACAGCAAAATGGGGCTGAGCAGGACAGGGAAAGAAACAGAGGGCAAGTTTTTTTCACCAACACAAGCGAAGTCTTAGCCCAGAAGCCTCACTGCAGCCAGAATGAAAGAACGGTCTCTTTCTCCTTCATAACCCCAGCTCCATTTAGTTTTTAAAATTCTGCAGCTTGGTATGTTTACAGAAATTCACCCAGGCATACATAGTTATACTTCTTTCTTCCAGAAAGATTTTTATTTTACAGTTTCATGAAGTAGACCTATAATGTCTAGGCCTAAATGAAATAACTGCTTGAATTTCTTTATTCTAATCTTTGTCCACATATACACATACTTTTTACACAAATATTATCATTGGGTATGTATAATTTTGCACTTCACATTTCTAACTCTATTTTCACTGGAGGTGTTTTTACAAGTGATCAAATATGGCTTGGAGCCCTAGTCTCTAGTTCTTACATTTCAAAATAATAGGTTTTGATTTTAAAGTGATTTAAGGTATAAAAACTGAGTTGTAAGAGTTGCTTCAAATGGAACATCTGTGTTATTAAGTTTCTAGGTTAAGAGACTCTGGCCTCATGAAGTCATAACCTCCCTAGTCACCTTCTGCCCTTTGCTCCATGCAATCGTTCTAAAAATCAAATGCCGATATAGACTTTATAGGGGAAAACTATTTCTGAAGAGATTTCAAACAGAGAAAATTGAGACCATGAATCAGTCATACAGAAGAACAATCAATTCCAATCCGCTTGAACCACAGGGAGAGATAGAAGCAGTGTTGGTGGCTGGGGGATTTGACAATCAGAATTCAAGAGGATTTTTAGAAGCAGATGGGAAAATGAAGAGGTTCTTGGGGACAGCGTCAAAGCCTTCTCTTGCCTACAACTTGTCAAAGTACCTCTGTCGATTAAGGGCCCGACAGATAAAAATGTGCAGGGGAAGGACATACTGAACAAATTACTTCTTTACTGTTGCTTAGGAAATAAAAATGACAAATGATGCTCTCGGTCTCCTGTGACTCCTGTATAATGGAAAGGAGTAAAAAGCTAAGCTTAATACATGCTCATGACAAAAGAATTAATATGAAAGTTGTTGTTTAATATGGTGAATTAAATTGCCTATTAAAAAAAAAAGAATAAGCCCTCACCGGTTTGGCTCAGAAGATAGAGCATCGGCCTGCAGACTGAAGGGTCCCAGGTTCAATTTGGGTCAAGGGCATGTTCCTTGGTTGCAGGCATATCCCCAGTGGGGGGTGTGCAGGAGGCAGCTGATCAATGTTTTTCTCTCATCAATGTTTCTAACTCTCTATCCCTTCCCCTTCCTCTCTGTAAAAAATCAATAAAATATATTTTAAAAAAAGAACAAAAGTAGTTTAAAAGCCAACCCTAAATATACCAAAAAGAAATATACCAAACTAGAAAATGGAAAAACCTAATGCAAATGTATTGGCTACCTATTGCGGCTTAACAAATCACCCCAAAACTTAGTAGCTTTAAACAAACATTTATTTTCTCAGTTTTGTGAGTCAAGAATCTAGGAGCAGCTTCGCTGAGTGGCTCTGGCTCAAGACTTTCCATTTCAAGACTTGACAGGGGCAGGAAGCCCTTCTTTCAAATTCACCCATGTGGCTGTGGTCCGCAGGCTGTAGTTCCTCGCTAACTGTTTTACAGAATCATTGTGTGGATCTCTCCCTTGGCTGGTGAGTGTCCTCACCATAGGGTATCTCGCTTACCTCAGAGTGAATAACGAGAGAGAGAGAGAGAGAGAGAGAGAGAGAGAGAGAGAGAGAGAGAATGCCTTTCATGACCTAGTCACATATCTTCACTTCTACCATATTCTACTGATTAGAAGACAGTCACCAAGTACAGCCCATACTCAAAGGGAGGGGAATTTGCCTGTGCTTTAGAGGAAGCAAGTCAACAAATGTGTGGATACATTGAACCACAGTACAATAAGCTTTTAAGACAGTGGGGAGTGGGATATATGGAGGGATGGGGAGAGGCACCAGGTTCTAGAAAGAGCAGAGAAGCTAGACACACAGCTCAGCTCCTAACCTCACTGCTACCCCCAGAAACTGCAGAAGACAGTCAACAAAATCCTAAGGATTCTCACCTTAGGATTCTCAGTTTTGGAGAGAAATATATGGAGTGAGTACGCATATCTCTTCCATCTTCTGACTGAGGAACAGGGGGGATGGGTGGAGAGAAACGGAGCAAGGATGCTGACTCTTTGGGAAGCATGGGAGGCTTCAGAATTCCAGGCTGAATTAGGGAAACAATCCAAAACCCAAATGTATCTACCAGCACTGCTGGGACTCCACCCACACCCCCTCAGCATTCAGTTACTATGTTTGCCTTACAGGCTTCCAAAAGGAAGCATCTAGAACTCTCTGAGGGTTTTGGGGTGTGTGTGTGTGTGTGTGTGTGTGTGTGTGTGTGTGTGTGTGTGTGTGTGTTTGTGTGTGTGTGTGTGTGTGTTTTACCAACACAGCCACTGGCTTCTTGTGAGGCAGGCAGAATACTGGGGAGTTAATGCCTCCTCCAAGCAAAGCTCAACCAATGACTGACAATAGGTGGGATGAATATCCAATCCTCCATTATGTGTTCTATACTGTCTCCTGGAGTTCCCTGGTGGGACTGAGTTCTATTGTCCGCACGAGTAACCTACTCCACAGCACACCCTTACCTGCTTCTTTCCCTTTCTTTCCCTTCCTTCCTCACTTCTCACTCTTTTTCCTATGCTTTCTGAGGTTACTTTCCAAAAGAATTACTTTCCCTCAGTTCCTTGCCTCAGCTTCTGCTTCTGTGGAAACCCAACCAATTAATCACTGGAAAGAATGAAATACACACCCACATGAGGAGTATGAATCCTGGCACAAGACAAGTAACAAAGTCCCAGAAGGGAGAGTAGAGCCCAGGTAGTGTCGAAGATAACATACTCATCATAATAGTATGATTCCATGTTTATAAAAGAACCCTCTCTTATTCTCTCCATCCAGCCAATCAGTCATCTACCCATCTCTTGTTCGCCTATCTATAGACACATATGGAAAGATGTCTAAAATTATTCTCTCCTAATGTGAAGTTTAATTATCTCTAGATGGTATGACTTGAGGTGTTTTTAACCTTTATGCTTGTCCTTTTCCACAGTGTATACATTCTTTATAGTAAGCATGTGCCATCTTTACAAAAACAACTGGTTTTTTTTTCTTTAAAAAGCGAAGATGCCAGACAGGGTCAATGGGGAACAAAGGGGACATTTGTAATACTTTCAACAATAACAATAAATTTAAAAAGAAAGAGAGAAAAAGCAGAGATGAGAAACAAATATGCCAAGAGGTGAATAAGGGTAGTTCATTCTAGAACGTGTGAATATAGATGACTATAATTTTCTTTTATGACTTTTTGTGTTTTTAGTGAAAGTCTATTTTCTCTGCCTCATCCCTATCAAATCAGTAAGTAATTAGTTTTTAAACTGAAAATACACTATGTTGATGAAAGACAGCAAAATAGTTAGTTTTACATATTACAAAGCAGGTAGGAGGAGACTTTAAAGCAGTGAGTTGGTAAATAGACAAAACCTTTCAGGAAGGTAAATTAACAATATAAATCAGAGACCTTAAAAATATCTATGCATTGATCCATTAATTCTGCTATATATTTAGCCTAAGGCAGTTTCCCAAAGCTTGATCTGAGCATCAGAATCAACTAGGCCTCTCCAAAGATGTCTGAATCAATATCTCATTCAGACTGAGATCTTGGAATTTTGCTTTAACAAGTTCTCCTGATAATTCTTATATACATTAAAGCTTAAGTCCTACTGGTCAGGGCAAATGAGAGATTCATTCATTAATGCTTATTGAGTCCCTACTAAGAATCAGGCTGTATTCTTAGCCATAATAACACAGAAAAAGTCCTTGTGCTCATGGAGCTTATATTTTTACTCAAAAATTTTATATAAATATATTCATTGCAGTATTATTTATGATAAAGAAAAACAGGAAGTAAAGGAAATATCCAATGATATTTTAAAGAATGGCAGGAGAAGCTGTTCACCAGGTGTTGTCAAATGAAAATAGTTACACACTGACAGATCTCAGAGGGGAGAGGGGTGGGAGATGGAAAGAGATTAACCAAAGAACTTTTATGCATATATGCATAACCCATGGACACAGACAAGTGTGGTGAAGGCCTGGGGTAGGGTGGGGGCTCGGTGGAGAGTGGCAAAGGGGAAAAAATGGTGAACATCTGTAATACTCTCAACAATGAATAGATAAATGAATGAATAAATAAATAAATAAAAACATAATTACAATCCCCTTTTAAAAATATACATATGCGCCGAAACCGGTTTGGCTCAGTGGATAGAGCGTCGGCCTGCAGACTGAAGGGTCCCGGGTTCGATTCCGGTCAAGGGCATGTACCTGGGTTGCGGGCATATCCCCAGTAGGAGATGTGCAGGAGGCAGCTGATCGATGTTTCTCTCTCATCGATGTTTCTAACTCTCTATCTCTCTCCCTTCCTCTCTGTAAAAAATCAATAAAATCTATTTTAAATATATATATATATATATATATATATATATATATATATATACATATGCATTGATAAAAAGACTAAAGGGAAATATATACATAAAAATACTAATTTGGTTATCTCTGAAAAACATTATTATAGAATACTTTTTATTTCTTTATATTTTTTGTTGTTTTTTAAATTCCTGGAATACACATGAATTCCTGTTATAAGAAAATACAATGTTTTTAAAAGTATATTTAAACACCAGATAAAATTAGAAATTTCCAATGCTAGGTCTCTCTTTTAAAATATGTTTTAAGTTAGCAATATCAGTGCACACTTTTATTTATGAACTAAACCTTAGAACTTTTTAAAAAATTGAATTTATTGTGGTTAATAAAATTATATAGGTTTCAGGTGTACACGTCTATAACACATCATCTGTATATTGTATTTTGTGTTCACCACCCCACGTCAAATCTCCTTCCATCTCCATTTATCCCCCCTTTACCCACTTCCACCTCTCCCCATTCCCCTTCCCTCTTGGAATCTCCATAATATTGTCTATGTCTGTGAGTTATTGTTTTTTCTTTGCTTAAGCCTTCGCCTTTAGGAAATAATCCTACCTTTTGAGACAGCATGGATAAACTTCAGAACTTTTGATTCCGTTTTGGGAGCTGTTCATTTTCCATTTCGGTCTTAAGGAGATGAGCTTCCAAGTTCTCTGTGAGAGGAAGGTGTTTGACTGGCAGGCGAAGCGTAGTGCTTTCCAACGCCAACAAGTGGAGAGCTCAGGATTCTTCATTTTCTCTTACACTTTTAATCTTTCTTACTCTTCCTTAATTTCAAATATAATACATAATTGTCATGTAAAAACATTAGAGAGCTGTAGAATTAGAAAACTAGCCATAATACCAGCTCTCCCCCATCGCTAAGAAAACCACCAAAAAAGGATTTGGTTATATTCTTTAGATTGTTTTTCCATGCATTTTACTATTTCCCCATGACATCTACCAGAGATCCACTTTATCTTTGCAATGGCTGTACATATTACATTGGATGGACATATGTGGATTTATTTAAAGAATTCCTCTCATGTAATCTTTTTACATTATATTTCATAGCTAATTATTGTTGACATGTAAGGAAGATATGGATTTGGCATGTTTATAGTTACACCTGGCTTCCTTAATTATATTTCTCATTAGGCCTTATTGTTTTTCCTTTGATTGTCTTAAATTTTCTATTTCTAGGGAGACAGTCATTTCATTTAGTGATCACTTTTTTCTCTTTCTTCTCAATACTTCTTATCCTGTTTCTCCTGTTGTCTTATGCTTTGATTAAGACTTCTAGAAGAGTGATCAATATCACCAAGCATGGTCATCTGTGTAATTTAGGTAAAAGTTGATCTTTTGGGTTCTGGTATTATTGAGAGAGTTAAGTTATCGAATTAACCTGTGTAAAATGTGCCTCTTTTCAAGCACCACATTGCTTTCTCTTAACCTGACGACACAGCTTGTAGAAAGAATGTTCAAGGTGGACATTTTTCACTGCAGACTGCAGAGACAGAATGAGGAGGGGATGGATACAATTTTGTAGACGGTCCTAATTTGCAGTTTCCAGCTTCAGACTGGTCCTGTTCAATTCCCAATTTCCTTTTTCTCCCACCTGCCATCACAGGAAAAGAAAAAGAATTAGAAACCCTCAGGTTCTGCTGTTTTCATACCTGTCCTCTCCACAGACAGCTCTACTCCCTGCTGGGCAGTGGTCACTTAGGAAAGTAGAGCTGCTGCATAAGGTCTTACTTGGCTACCTCGTGTCTCTCCAGGTCTTGGTTGGAGGGAAACTTAACCTAAAGACTTTGGTAGAATTACTAATATTATTAAGCCGACCTATAAAGTTTTTTTAAATTGAGTGAAGGAATGGTTAATTTAAAAAATTACTTCCACTGAATCAAAAAATCATGCTAGAAAACTGGAATTATTATGGCTTTGGGGGAGGGGAAGAGGAAGCAAAGATTGAGGTCAGCACAATTCCGTCAATAACCAAGTTGAAAAGTTGGGAAGTTGTGCTGTTTTTACTTAGTCTCATCTTGTTCTCAGTAATTGCTTCCTTTCAACCATAAAGTTGTTTAGTGTAGGAGAGATATTCCAAGGCTTCTCTTTATGTTCACTGCTGCAAGATCCCATTTTAGCATAATTACAGTCTTGGAGTTGCAGAGACGGGCTCACTCTATCTAGCTATGCAGCTGGCTTTCTCCAATGACAATAGGATGCTCACCAGCTTAGCAACATCCAAGGCTGTGAGCCAGGGGGAGGCCCTGATGCTGAAATTTTGCCCTTGCTTTGTCTGTATTTCCTTCATGAAAATGAGGAAACGGTTTAGAATTTTTAAAAGCACAAAGTTTTTTTTCTTCTCTTAGGACTTTTAAAGGGACACACTGGGTTTCAAATGCAGATTCCAGAATCCCAAATTAGATGATTAACTTTTACATCTCAAACTGACACGACTGAGCAAAAACAACAACAAAAAGAAAAATGAATTTTGCAGTTTGTCTCTTCTCTTTGTCCTTCTTATATATCTTTTTCCTAATGTACATCTAAATTTGCCTGCCTCCTTTACCTGCAAAGTGATTCCAGATTCAGCTTGACAACGTGCTACAGGTTTTTTTTCATGATTTGAAATAATAACTGTTCGAGCTCAACCCTCAGTTACCTACTCAGAGACTTTTACTTACATCTGCACCAATTCCCCTGCTTCTCAGTAAGACGAAGGCCCCTCCTGTCTTCTATCCAGCTGACCGGATATATTTCCTCCTACCTCCAAATCCTATATAATCTTCCTTCACACAAATTGTTGCATCAACCCCCCTTTCTATTTATCACAACCTTAGTTCAGATCTTTATATCCCTTTTCTGAATTATTACAAAAGCTCCCTAAATGGTCCATCTACTTCCAGGATCTCCCTGCCCAAACTCCTTTAAAGGTTTCAGATCAACTTTCTTATAGCACCATTCAAAAAGGGATAGACAGAAAAGACTTCTGAACCATTCATCATGTGTCAGGTGCCAAAACTGACACTTGGAATACAGAAATGAAAGACACTTTCACGAATGGACTTTCTTCTCTGGACAAACTGATGTCTTTCCTGGCTCCAGGACAGGTTCCATATATCAGTGTTTCTCAGATGGGGTGGGAGTTATTTTGCCCTCCAGGGGATTTTTGAAATGTCTGGAGACATTTTTTATTGTCCCCAACTTTGAGTGGAGAAGGGAGTTACTGTCATCTAGTGTGTAGAGGCCCGGGATGCTGCTAACCACTCTACAATCTACAGGACCGTTCCCCACAACAAAAATAGTACAATACAAAATGTCAATAGTGCCTAGGTTGAGAAACACAGCACATATTAATAGTTAACTCAGAAATTGCCTCTTTAGTCCAGTGCTTCCCATTCTCCGAAGCTTGCTTCAACTCTACCTCTCCTAGTTCTCTCTCCAAATTTCTAACGCTCTTTTGGTCTGTCCACGCACAGTGGGTGTATAAGCATCATTTCCCTTTGGAGATAGTGCTCTGTGTCCCATGTGCCCTACCTTGTCAGGGTATTGCTGCAAGTCACTGGGCCCACATTCTACTTTATTATTATCTATAGCACCAAACACAGAGTCCTGCATATATCACACAATTAGTAAGGAGTTGTAACTAAAAAGATGAATCCATCAGCCCAGAAATAGACAGTGGAAGTGGTCAGAGGAGAATCTGCTGCAGAGTAAAGATTAGGGCAATTAATCTTCAACAATCTCATTAAGAGCAAAGCTAAGAAAAATAAGAATATGGGAAAAGAAAGGAACAAGGACCTCAAGATGTACTGCCTCAGATAGGAGGGTTGAATGTGCACTTAATCAGATTTTTATTGTGGTAAAATATACATAGCAAAATGTCTCATTTTAACTATTTTCAGTGCACATTTCTGTGATACTAAATACTTTCATATTGTTGTGAACTATCACCATCAACCAACTCCAGAACTCTTTGCATTTTGTAAAACTGAAACTCTATACCCATTAAACAATAACTCTCCACCCCCTGCTTTCCCCCAACCTCTGACAACCACCATTCTATTTTCTGTCTCTATAAATTTGACTATCTGGGAACCTCATCATATCAGAAGAATCATATAATAATGTCTTTCATGACTGGGTTATTTCACTTAACTTAATGTTATCAAAGTTCATCCATGTTGTAGCATGTGTCAGAATTCCCCTTTTTTCATTGTATCTGTACAGCACATGAGTTTTAGCATGGATTTTTTTCTATTTATGCAAATAAAGTTGTTGGAATTTTTATTGAGATTTCATTGAATCTTTAGATCACTTTGAGTAGTATGGCCATCTCAATGATGTTACATATTCCAATCCCTGAACACAGGATGTCTTTGCATTTACTTATTATGTCTTCTTTAATTTCTTTCAGCAACATTTTATAGTTTTCATTGTACAAGTCAGTTAAATTCTTTTTTAAAAGAGGTTATTTTTTCAAACAAGACAATAACAGCATTAGAAATTTTTAAATACAATTATTCATCCCAAATCTTATTTCTCAACAAATCATTTGGCCTCATTTCCCCCATGTCTTCTTCTAGTCATATATATATATATATATATTCAATCATTAGATGAATCCAATTATGAGCCTTGATTTCTATACTTATTAGTAAACCCTACTCATTTTCCATATTGTCACACAATCACTTTAGCAGATTCTGAGGGTGCTGTACCAATAGTGGGCTCCATCTGGGATGAGGAAAGACAGCTAGTGGCCTGGGCTTTCTCTAACTCTAACTCTAAAATGCATCATTTAACATTTGGAATCCATCTTGAAAGACAAGATTCCCAAAGCACCAAGAACATGTATCTGCTACACTTATCACAGTGGGTGACTGAAATATTTCTATCCATCTGTAACCTTCAGTTACTCAGTTTTCAATAGCTATGAAAGGAAATAAAATGCAAACAGTTTTTTTATACTAAGAGCCATTTTAGCAATGTTTTCTCACCTTTCTTGAGATGAAAAACTAAGCTGACAGTGTTGAGTGTGGAAGGGAGGTATGAACAGGTTTGGGCAGACTTGCCATGCCAAAGTGTGTAACCAGACCAGGCTACACGCCTCTGCAGTGAGAGCCGTCTGTCTCCTAGAAGTACACCTCTCCTCAAGTCGCTAGAAGCCACCTGTACGTACTTGCTGCATCAATGAAAGCCCACAGTTTCCCTTTCCTTTTATAAGATGTATGCCATTTCTTGGATGACTTTAGGGACTGACAAAATGTAAACATTGGTCTTGGATTCTTTCTTTCCCCAGCTACCACTTCCTTTTTATTTTCTTTCTTCATTTAGAGGTCGGGTATTTCTAATCAGACTTACTAAAGATCTTATGGGCAAAAAATTCTACCAAGTACTTTTTCTCTTCTCCTCCTTCTCCTTTCTCCTTTTTTCCCCATCATCATCATCACCATCATAGTTTTTTTACTCCTATTTTAAAATTATTTATATAAATGTCTTAAGCACATTTTTCTACTGTCACCACTCTCTTGGGGTTCAGGAATTGAAACATGGGTAAAGCCACACTCACAATGTTCCTTTTAATTAATTTCTAATGTTTGTTTTCCTACCCAGTTTAAAATGGAATCTTTTTTTATACTTTTTTATATTTTGACAGTCTTGGATTAAAACTTTTTTTAAGGTGGGGGTAAGACGGGGGGAAGGCAATGAGGGGGAAAGGAGACATATGTAATACTATATGTAATACTTTAAACAATAAAAATGAAAATAATGAATAAAAATAAAACAAACCTTTTTTTTTTAACTCCCAGAGACCAGCCCTGAAAGGTCAGACCTTACTTAAGAGGTTAAAATAACAAATACCTCACTGAACTTCAACTGGAGAACTGGTTGGTTGAACTTTTTAGGCTGGTTGCCCATGGTGGGCTGCTTCTATCTGTGGGGCAGACTCATCTTCTGTAGAGTGCAGAATGCACACATTTTAGCCAGTCACTTTCAACAGACACCAGGAAAGTAGATAGCTCCATTAGGAAGTGTCAGAGAAGATAAATGTGTGTAAATTACTTGCCAGAAATGCTTAGTGAGCATCAGAGAGATGGGTTCTGCCTTCCAAATTATTAAGCAGACTATTCAGAAGTACTGAAACATTCATTTTTCATTGCAAATTATTAACCAGAAGCCAAAGACAATTGTCTTCTTGTGACGCCCCATGGTAATGCCCACAAGAACTTTTCCCTTTAGTGTTCAACCCACTAAAAAGGTATAAAAGGATGTTCATCACTTAACATCCATGCCATCTAGGATGTGACTGAGGATTTTATACAGAGAAAAGTCATCTAAGATCCATCTCCATAGATGCTAAAAAAAAAGGGGGGGGGCTCTTAAAATATATTCTTCATAAAAACTCTGAATCCTTAACATGATTGAAATCTGTCTTAACTCAAAAGGCATCATCATATTTAATGGGGAACCACCAGGAACATTTCCACCAAAAGCATAAACAAAGGATACGTATTACTCTTACTTCTCTTAAGAAGCACTGTAGGAAAATGGTGAAATTTGAGGACGTGGGTATTCATCTACCAAGGTTCAAGTCCCAGCTTTGCCACCTAGAACCTATGTGATTGTGAACAATTTGCATAATATTTTTGTGCTGAGTTTCCCCTTCTGTAAATGAGAATAATGATAATAATTCCTAAGGCTGCTTGTTATAAGGTGTAAATAGCTTTATAGGTATAAAGTACTTACACACTACAAGGTATAAAAATATTCAATAAGTTTTAACTATCTTTGCTATTATTTAACATTAATTTTTAGGTACTAGACAAACTAAACAGGAAGGAGAAGGGAACTAGAGATATTAAAGGAGAGATAAAAATTAACATTTTCAGTCACTGTAATTGTAAAACTGGAATATGAAAGAGAATCTACTGCAAAACTATAACAACTAAGAAAATCTATAGAAAAACAACAACCGGAGAAACTAAGATGGCGGCATAGATAAACACCGGGAAATAGTCGCCTCCCACAACAATTGAGAAATATCCCAAAGGACGGAGCAAACATCGTCCAGAACAACAGGAAGGCTGGCTGAGTGTAATTTCTACAACTAGAAGAAAAGAAAAGCACGCTGAGAGCCAGAGGAGCTGCGGAGGCTGAGTGCAGAGGTACGGCGGCGGCTCGCGTGCGCGGAAAGGGGGTGGCACCTGAGGACGCGGCTGTCTTTTTGAATCACAAGCTCCCGACTGCTCTGAACTCCAGTTCTGGGAAGTCTCTGGGGACCCACGACTTATACGGGGAGAGGCTGCTCTGTCAGGTGGCAGCGGGCGAACTTGAGGGCGGATTTCCCTCAGAGGTGCTTGCAGCCGTTACCGGGACACTGAGACGCGCGACTGACTCCGGGCGCGGAGAATCAGCCATAGCCTCTTTCTCCGCCCTTTTGACTCTCTGAGACCCCGCCCCACCCAGGCTGCAGCAGAGGCTTTTGCATGTGAATGTACCTAACTACAGCCCAGCCAAGCAGACCCAGAACTTCCAAGAGAAGGCCCAAGGCCCCGCAGCAGCTTGCATTGCTTCACAGCTGAGCCTCTTCGTGGCGGCTCCGGCTGTGTGGCCTCAGGCAGGGGCTGAATTAGCACCTCCTTAAATCCAGGAGCCACTATACCCAGTGGTCAGAGGGGGATCATTCTCCCACTTCAGACACAGCTGCTTCCCACAGCCAATTGGCCTGGAGGTCAATTCCTCCCAATGATCCTACAACAACCAAGGCACCAAGAGTGCACCAAGAGTGTCCACCCCAGGTAACTGGGGAGGCTGAGCCACTGGGCCCTACAGGACACCTGGAGCGCAGGGCCACTCTATCAACACAGGGAAGCAGCCAAAATGCGGAGACAAAGAAACAGGTCACAATTGGCAGAAACGGAGGAGGGCAGACGACTGGATATAGAGTTCAAGGCCACGTTTATAAGGTTTTTCAAGAATTTTATGGAAACCGCCGATAAATTTAATGAATCCCTCAAGGAGTATAGTGAGACCATGGAGGACATGAAAAAGGACCAACTAGAAATTAAGCATACACTGACTGAAATAAAGAATAATTTACAGAGATCCAACAGCAGACAAGAGGATCCCAAGAATCAAGTCAAAGATTTGAAATACAAAGAAACAAAAAATACCCAACCGAAAAAGAAAAAAGAAAAGAGATTCAAAAAATATGAAGATAGTGTAAGGAACCTCTGGGACAACTTCAAGCGTACCAACATCAGAATTATAGGGGTACCAGAAGGAGAGAGAGGGCAAGATATTGAAAACCTTTTTGAAGAAATAATGACAGAAAACTTCCCCCACCTGGTGAAAGAAATGGACTTACAAGTCCAGGAAGCGCAGAGAACCCCAAACAAAAGGAATCCAAAGAGGACCACACCAAGACACATCATAATTAAAATGCCAAGAGCAAAAGATAAAGAGAGAATCTTAAAAGCAGCAAGAGAAAGACAGTCAGTTACCTACAAGGGAGTACCCATCCGACTGTCAGCTGATTTCTCAACAGAAACCATGCAGGCCAGAAGAGAGTGGCAAGAAATATTCAAAGAGATGAATAGCAAGAGCCTGCAACCAAGATTACTTTATCCAGCAAAGCTATCATTCAGAATGGAAGGTCAGATAAAGAGCTTCACGGATAAGAAAAAGCTAAAGGAGTTCATCACCACCAAACCAGCATTATATGAAATGCTGAAAGGTATTCTTTAAGAAGAGGAAGAAGAAAAAGGAACTCTTACCATTTGCCACAGCATCGATGGAACTGGAGAGTGGATAAATACCACAAGATCTCACTTATTTGTGGAATATAATGAACAACATAATCTGATGAACAAGGACTGATCCAGAGACGGAGAGGCTTTGATTGGACTGTCGGGCCTTGGAGGGAAGGTAGGGGAGGGTGGGGGCAAGGGGGAAGGATCAACCAAAGGACTTATATGCAAGCATATAGGCCTAACCAATGGACACGGACAACGGGGGGGTGAGGGGATGAGCGGGGGGGGAGGGGGGGGGTAGAGGGTACACATATGTAATATCTTAATCAATAAAAAAATATTTAAAAAAAAAAGAAAAGAAAATCTATAAATAGAGGGGTATAAAATTCACATTCAGAAATGATGAAGACCTGAGTAAAAAGAAAGGCATACCATGTTCCTAGATAGGAAGATTCAACATAATGGTGTTAAACCTTTCTAAGTTAATTTATAAGTTTGACAGTGGAATTTTTAAAAATTGGATAACCTGATTCTAAATTTTTTATTTTTTTATTTTATTGACTTTTTACAGAGAGGAAGGGAGAGAGATAGAGAGTTGGAAACATCGATGAGAGAGAAACATCGATCAGCTGCCTCCTGCACATCTCCTACTGGGGATGTGCCCGCAACCCAGGTACATGCCCTTGACCGGAATCGAACCCGGGACCTTTCAGTCCACAGGCCGACGCTCTATCCACTGAGCCAAACCGGTTTCGGCATAAATTTTATGTGCAAAAGTGATAATGCAGGAAGTTCCAGGGAAATTCTGGAAAAGAAGGGAATAAGTGGTAATTAATTCCACCAGATATTTGACATTGTAAAGCTCAACAATTTTTTAAATTTTCTCCCGAAGATGATATGTTTACTTCTTTAAATGTTTTTATTTATTTTAGAGAGAGAGGAAGAGAGAAGGAGAGGATAGTAACATCGATGAGAAAGGAACAGCAGTAGGCTGCTTCCTGCACGAGCCTCGACTGGCGGTTGAACCTACAACCTAGGCATGTACCCTGACCAGGAATCAAACCTGCAACCTTTTAGTGTATGGGATGATGCTCCAACCAACTGAGCCACCCAGCCAGAGCCTCAATAATTTTTTAAAAGTATATGCTAGCACACACATAAACAGATTAACTGAGTAGAATATAAGCTCAGAAATGAGCTTAAACACATACAAGAATTTAGTGTAAAACAAAGTTGTCATCTAGAATCAGTGGGGAAAGGAAGAACTATTTCTTTTAAAAAAAACTGGTGATGGGGTAACAGCATAGCCATCTGGAAAAAATAGAAGTAGAACTGTGAGGAGTCTGGGATTTTACCCTCTTGCAAGCTAACAAGTTAGCCTGCTAGGATTTCATAAATGCTCTCAGAAGATTTGAAGATTCCTGGACCAGAGACAAAAGCTTGTATTACTCATGCACAGCAGGAAACATGAGCTCCATAATTACACTGGTTCCCTTGCTCCCTAAGTACCGCTGGGGTAATGCAAAGATTGGTCCAGGTGGATGGTGCACACACAGCGGGTTGTGCACAGTTGAAGTATGATCTTAGGAAACCCTCCATCTTATAAGGAGACTGCTAGAAAACCTGGCACAGAAAGAAACATTATCTTTACTGTACTGGACAGAAAACAAATCTGCCCTTTGACCGGCTTGTCTCCCAAGGCTGATGCAAGTATCCTTGAAAAGATAGTTCAGAACAAAAGTCATCATAAGATGCATAAAAATATGAGTACTCCATGGAGAATTAACTCCCAACATACCTTTACCTTTATAGCAGGATAAATTCCAAATAAACCAAATAATCAAATCTTTACCAAAGAAAAGTAAGCAATCACAGAACCATAAGGAGAGATTAAAAAAAAAAAATCTTCAGAATGGCAAAGACTTTTTTATGTCACAAAAGTATCATGACATAATTTTTAAGTGCATGCTAAAATCACCAAAAACAAAGTCAAGAAACAAACTTGGAAAAATAATTTGCAACCCATATCAGTAACAAAGAGCTAATTAACCTCATATAGCTGTTACAAATAAAATGCTAAGTGAAAAATCAAAGCCCAATTTAAAAAAAAAAAAAGTGGGGAAAGGAGATAAACAGTTCACCAGAAAAATATATATAAATAGCTCTTAAGCATATGAAAATATTTTTCTTTCTACTCACGATAAAAGGGGGACAAGTCTGCCCTAACCGGTTTGGTCAGTGGATAGAGCATCGGCCTGCAGACTGAAACGTCCCAGGTTCGATTCCGGTAAAGGGCATGTACCTTGGTTGCGGGCACATTCCCAGTAGGAAGTGTGCAGGAGGCAGCTGATCAATATTTCTCTCTCATTGATGTTTCTAGCTCTCTATCCCTCTCTCTTCTTCTCTGTAAAAAATCAATAAAATATATATTTAAAAAAGGGGGGAGGACAAGTCAATTAAAATTACAGCGACAATATTTCTCACCTATTAGATTGGCAAAACCACAAAAATGTTATAATATACTATCTTGGTTGTATGGAGAAATAGGCACTTTCATATGTTGCTAGGGAGAAGATAAATTGAGACAATCCCTATGAAGGGGAATTTGGCAATATTCTCAATATTACAAATGTACATATTCCTTGTCCTAACGATTCTGTTTCTAGGAACTTACAGCTATAATTTTCGTATTATTTGTAGGAGTTTTCAGAAGGCACACAAGAGTATATAAACAATATTCATTGCAGCATCGTTGGAAATAGAAAACTATTAGAAATAACAAATTTCTACCAACAAGGGATTTATTAAATAAATAATGCTGCAATAATTTATTAAATAGATTATGATGCAATACTCTACACCCATAAAAAAGGATTAGGATTCTCTATGTGCAGATATGGAAAAAAATTCTAATAGATAAACTATTTTTAAAGTTGATGCAGAAGAGTATGTGTTATCTGTTGCTTTCTGTTTTTAAAAAGGGAGCATAAATTTATGTTTGCCTATTTTTATATAAAATGCCTCTGGAAAGATGCATGAGAAACTAATAATAGTGAGTGCCTTTGGAAAGGGGGCCTGGGTGTCTGGGAAAGAATGTCTTTCCACTGTACAGTCCAATCAGTCCCCAAATAATAGAAACCCCCTATTAGTTTAAACAGAAGGACCTATAGGACAAAACTCACTGAAAGGGCTGGAAGAGCAGACTCTAGAACAGGCCCCCAAAACAACTCCCAGAAAAACACCAAATGTTCAAGGGAACTGCTGCCTTTTTCACTGTCTAGAAGTTGGGGTGCGGGGAGTGGAGGAAAAGAAATTTGCTGACTTAACTTCGGATTCACCCAACCTAGTTTCATTTCAGCAACCAGAGGCATGTCAGAGCCACAGATGTTGGCTGGAGGAAAACTCTGCCTTAGCTCCAATCCAGGAACCAGCAGATACCATTCTCATTAGCACAAATGAGGACTTCCATGCTATTTATCTCTCCCCACATAACTTATTTCCAAACTCAAATTTTATGAAAACATAGCTGATTGGTATACCTCATTCATATCTGAAACCCTAGTTTCAAGGATATACTTAAATATAGGTTTTGCTTTTCAGCCTCCACCATAAAGGAAGTTGGAGCACATGCTAACAATCCCATCTATTGGATTTACTACAATATTACTTTAAAATTTTTTGAACCATGAGAATTATTAACTATTGTTTTTTAAAAATTAAGTTAAAAAATTAAAAGCTTGTCAATTCTGGCTTATAAGGGCTTTATTCATAATCACAAAAATAAAAACAATCCCAAAGCATTTGTTTTAAAAAAGAATGAAAACAACCCAGATGTCCCTGTAGTAGTCTGCTCTGGCTGCCATAACAGAAACACCACAGACCAGGTGGCTTCAACAACAGACATTTATATCCTCACAGTTCTGATGGCTGGGAAGTCCAAGATCAAGGTGGCAACCAATTCGGTTTCTGGTGAGAACACTCTTCTTGGCTTGAAGATGGCCATCTTCTCTCTGTGCTCACATGGTCTGTCCTCAATGCGTGTGCCCAGGGGAGAGCTCTGTTGTCTCTTCCTCTTCTTAACAAGGGACCAGCCGTCTCAGGTAGGGCCCACCCTTATGATCTCATTTAACTTTACCTCCTAAAGGCCCTATCTCCAAGTACAGTTAGCGTTGGGTTAGGGTTTCAATATATGAAATTTAGGGGGCACACAATGTAGTCCATTGCAGTCCCTTAACTGTAGAATGAATAAACAAAATCTGGTTCGTCCATGCAATGAAATACTACTCAACAATAGGAAGGGACAAATTATTGAAACATAAAAAAGTGGGTGAATCTCAAATGCATTATTCTATGTGACTAAATCCAGATTGAAAAGTCATTATACAGTATGAACTCATTTACAGGATGTTCCAGAAAAGGCAAACCTATAGCTGCAGAAAACAGACCAGTATTGCTAAGGAACAGAGAAGGGTTTGGCACAAGGAGATGTGGAGGAATTTTTTGGTGTGATACAATTATTTCATATCTTCATTGTAGCAGTGGTTGCAACACTTGCAACACTGTATACTAAATGGTAAAATTTATGGTATCTAAATTAATCTAATTTTTTAAATTAAAAATAAAACACCTATTCTATACTTTATCAGCTAGTTACAAGGTAATAACGTCTATTAATGATACAATAGTTCTTCCCTACCAAGGGTTTGTTATATTTACTTTTTTAATATAACAGAGCCTACCAGGAAAAGATACCTAAAGCAATGAATCTCTACAAAAGTTTAGGGAAAGGTTTTCTTTTTCTTAGGGTAAGGATGTCCTTTGTGTAAACCCACAAGCAGAAAGTCACTTACTGAGCCTTCAAACCACCAACTAATAATATCGCTAGCCAGGGTAAAGTAGGAATCTTTGGAAACAGCCCTGTTCTTCCTTCCTTGGAGCCAGCTTTCTAAAAGAATGGATGAAGCCATCAAAGGGAATCCGGAGAACGCAACCCAACCTGCTGTGTCCTGTAGCAACACCTGCCCAGGGGAGGAAAGCTGGGGTTCCATTTCTCAATTGATGCCCTTCAATCATAACCTCCCCTTCCCTCTCTCTACTTTCCTGCCATCTGTCCAGGGTCCACACAGCAACCGAATATCATTTCTACCGTGTTTTACCACCAACAAAAGAAAAATAAACTGATGAGCCAAGCCCTTTGTTATAGCAACATCAGGAATTTTTGTGAGCCCCACCAAGCAGGAAGCTAACAGATGAAAGCCACCGTCGCGGATGGAATTTCTCTTCTCATAGAGAAAACAAGTAGCCTGGCATTGATAGGCTATCCATTGAATATGAAGTGGAATCCGTTCAAAATGTTTTTAGGGAGTCATCAGACTAAAAATCATCAGAGTGGAAAGGTCTACCTGTCCGTGATGAAAACAAAAATTATTTTGCTTCAAAATAATATCACCCACCCTATTCCTCACCGCTTAGATTCCTCTCATCAGTCCCCCAGTAGCCAGCTTTGCACACTGTGGGAAGGTGGGCGCCAAGTCTGTTATGCACACTTTTCCAACCTAGAGATTTAGCCTGAAGAGTAGACAGCAGTGAGGGTCGGGGGGGGGGGGGGGGGGGCGGGGATGTACAGGCGGCACCGCTCCTGGAGGAACTGTGGACCTGCATTCTACCCCCGGGAACTGAGCCTCCAGCTCTTCCTGTGAGACTGAGTGTTGTGCATGTTGGGTATGGCTGCCCTGGAAGAAAGCATGACCACTGCAAAGAATATATCCGCAAGACTGCCTGGGACCCAGCCTAGCTGTGCGTGCTTGTTGCTTCATTTCTGCAGCCTCCGAGAGCGGCTCCGCACTGCCTGTGTCAGGCCTGGACTGCCCAATGATACCCTCGGAAAATCGACTCCGTCCTGCCCCTCTCAGCCAGTCACTCATTCTATTTTTAGGATTCCCTAGCAACTGAGAAGTCTGTTATTCCATAACTAATATTTTACATTCCTGAGTTCATTAACTACACTTACCATTCTTCACCCTTCCCCAAAATGTATGTCTTATCTTCACTGCAAATTCTCCCCCCAAATGCATGTCATATTGTTACTGCAAGTTCTCCGGGGACAGGAAAAGCATGTTCATCACAATCTGCCCTGGGCCTCATAACTCCCAGATTCAGGAAATTCCTCCTATGTCCGCCCTAAACTCCTTCTAATGAAGTTGAATCCTATTTCTATCTCCCCATCTTCACCAGAGATGAGGAATAGCAGATCAGCATTCTCTTTATATGCTTTCATTTTACTTTATTAGAAACAAGAAATGCACTATTTTAAAAATTATTTGCTTTTGAAAAAGCCACGGCAAGAGAGCTGCACCCACCCCACAATGGCCCCGGCATGGGAGGAAGGGGAGGGAGATTTTCAGGCCTAAGGAATTCTGCCATTTTTGTTGTAAATCATAGAAACATTTGTGCTACTGCTGTAAGATGTTACAAGATAATGGAGTGCGGGGGGGGGGGGGGAGAATCTCTGTCTTTTTCAACTCAGCATAATTTTGAATCATTCAGTCTTGGCAGGTCTCGTTCTCACCCATCACTCCCTCTTACTAACAGCTTGCTCCTATTCTCAGCTTGGTGGGAATGTTTGACTGTGTGATATATTTTGGGAAAATCAGCTAGAGTCATTGAATGTACAAATGAAGAAGCGAATTTTATAGTTATTTAAGATCATGCTAATCTTAAAAAACTAATCTTCCACCATAAAAAAATAATTTTAAATGGATCATATTTATTATGAACATTTTTTTTCTGATGAGAAATTGACAATATGTTTCTTTTACCATGAGAACTTGACAATAGCCAGTTCTACAGTGAGCTTTCAACAAATACCAGTGTACTTTCAAGTTGGACAGTGTGGGTTCTAGATTACTGATACAGACCCTCTACTTCTGGTTCGCTCCACTGAAGAATTCATTGAGGATATTCTTTGAGCCAGGCCCTTCATTTTCTTGCCAACTAGTTGAAGCTTTGCCCAGTGCAAAACTCTTATCACTCTAGTACTTAATGGAATGACAAGATGGGAATGTGCATAATTGGCATTAACATGGGCTCTGTGGGACCATGACTTCTAAACTTTTTAATATAGATTAGACTATACCTTGGTTTGACATTAGCTTCAGCCAAATAAGTCGAGATAGAAAATTAATAGAGGTAGAAGAGGGCATAGAGGGGAGAAATGGCAATGGAAAAAATTAAATTAACAGCAACAAAGAAAATTAAAGATATTGTGGGATTCTGGGTAAGTCAGGGGCACTGATTGGCTCAAAGAGCCCCCTTTACCCAGAATATTACATGCCACTTAACAATCCAATGGAGTGGCCACTGTTATGACAATTACTACCAAGATTAAGGTGTGTGCAGATTTAACGCTTCTACAACTTTATCATCAGAATCTGCCTTATAGATATTATCGTCTGCTCTTAGTTAATGGTTAAGGTCAGGATGAAATGTCTTCTAACAGCTTCATCCATACTAATATACTTTTTTCCAAAGAATTAATTTAATTCTCATCCACACATACCAAATGATGTAAATAATTTTTATTGTTATCTAAAATAAGCCAAAAAGACCACTTTTGCATCAGCCAGCTGTATGTTTGAACAAAAGTATAATGTTGGCAAACTTATTTAGACTGTTTGCCTCAATTTTCAGAATCGCTTTGCTCCTCTGATGCTCTGGTAGTTTTAGCCAAATGCTGCTCTGGAAGATGCCACCCAGAGTCTCTGGGTCCTCAGAGGCCTTTGGTCCCCTAATTCCTTGGGAAAGCTTTCCGCCGAGCAGATAGAGGCCAAGCTGGGGGCTGCCCTCCTCTCTGCAAGCTTTTTAGACTATCGGAGAACTAGCAACTCTCCTTTGTTTCAGAAAGCACAGAGAAACCCCATGCTTTCCAGGGCTGCGTTTCCTAACTTCCTGGCGTCAGGATTTGCTGGTTCTAAGTAATGTCGCCCTCACCCCATTTCCCTCCCCTGTTCCTTTCTGCCTCCCACCAGCAGGAGCAAATAGTGGGCGTCACATGTCTCCAGACCCAGCCGTGAACAAATTAAATTCTGGTACCCAAAGGGGCCATTTTGTTCCCTTACTAAGGGCAAGTCCAGCATTTTCTTTAACACCTGAACGGCCAGATTGTAATAGAGTTTGTAATACAGCTAGAGACAGCACATCCGAGTAGTTCCTTATGGGGAGGTTGTGCCAAAGGTTCTACTTCATTCTATGTAACACCTATGAGCTCATTTGTGAAAGAAGATTTTGGCCCTAAGCACGGTTCTTCAACGTAAGTAGGAAAGTTAGGTAAATATTATGCAAGTTACTTTGAAGCTAGTACTCTATATTCCCTTCGCTGTTTAATAACTGTTTTAAAATATCATGTTTTGAAGGGAGCTTTGTTTTTCTCAGCTCTTTCCCCCCCATCTGCTACATTTTGTAACAAAGCCGTAATCTGGTGTTTATGAGATTAGTTGCTGTGGAAGTTCATGCAATGCTCTGCTGCGGTGCTTTAGGGAGACAGCCTGGGTCAGTAACGGGTTTGAAGTGGAAGTATTAAACTATAGTAAGCACTTGAAAAAGTAGAACACTGAATAAATAGAATCCATTTTAGAATTAATATGCACTCACCTTTGTACTCACATATTGCCTAGTTGCAGGTGCATTTTAAAAGCTTAGGCCAAAGCAAATTCTATTTGAAAAGACCTATTGCTGGGGAAATGAAATTGCAAACGAAGAGACGGAGCTATTGTATTTTAAAATGACTTTCATTGCATGTCCCAGCATAAAGTATTTTTAGAAAGATAATTGACCTCCACAAGATTAGGGGTGTGTGTGTGTATGTGTGTGTGTGTGTGTTGGGGGGTGAGGAATTAGTGTGGGAGGAATGACAGAGCCGTGTAATATAAGACACTTCTACCTTAAATAATAATTTTCTTAAAGCCTTTTATTCCTGCCACCAGAGTGAAAGGAAAGACGGCCTTTCTTTCTCAGCAGCTCCCTGCCTTCCCCTCTACTCAACCACCCCCTCCCAGTTCCCACTTCTGTCCTGGTAGACTACACTGTCACGCAGCAGACCACTTGCGCCCTGTTGGACTTTCCCACAGGTAAGATGAGAAGGGACTTGGACCCGAGGAGACTTCTCATTGGCAATAATGTGAGCGTTGACTAATGTAAAGGAGGAAACTGGATGGAGGAGGAACGTCTCCGACAGCAAGCTTGCGAGGGTGAATGCTTGCACAGCTTTTCCCCATCATCCCGGTTAGCTCCTTCCTGCTTTGGCGTCACCAGCTTTACTCGCTGCCTCATTCCTGTGCCTGATTTTGCACGCTGCCTCTTAGCTGCACTTTGTCACTTTGTCCTCTCAGTCATCAAAGGAAAGGGGAGAGCACTTTATTGTGTGAGAGATTTGGCCTGGATTATTTAGTAAATGCTTATATTTTCAAGTCCCTCTTCTTATCTCCTTGTTTTCCTCAATGCGCTTCCTGAAGTAAGCTCCTGTCTTCCAACATATTATTTACAGGCTGGCACTTAGCATACCGTAGGTGCATAATAAATGTTATTATATTTGGTCACATAAAGATAATTAATGGGGTGGATCATGTGCCCTGGCCTCTGAAGAAGCTGCGTCATCACTGGGCCACTGTCAGCTGGGAGAAGCTGAAAAGTTCTCTGATGTTCTGATGGGTGAAATGTGCCCACAGGCTCCAAGTGCGGATGACAGAACCCACAGACACTGTCCGTACTGTTTTACTGAGCTCACAGCTGAGTCATACTGCTGCCCAGCAGGCACATGATTTAAGGGAGAATATGATAGTGTAATGGATTTAAAATTCACCATCTAGCACGCCAGCAGGAAAAGAGATGTTTTAACTCATTTCTCTGTAATGGAATTGAACTTGACTCTAAGCACCCATTTTAAAAATGTTTTTATTATTGATGTTAGAGACAGAGGAAGGGAGAGGGAGAGAAACATCTATGTGAAAAGGTAACACACCCCCTAGTGGGGATCGAGCCCAAAACCTGAGCATGTGCTCAAACCAGCGACCTCTCAGTTCATGGGACGATGCTCAACCCACTGAACCATGCCGGCCGGGCTCAACTCCCATTTTTAATGATGGGAGAAACTCAGTGTTGTCATTTTCAAGGTAGCTGTATCATTGCATTTTCAAAGTTAGTCTCTTAGAGTAAATATTCAGTCAAATTAAAGATTTAAACTCGATCCATTTAAAGCTCAAATTCAATATCAGAGCTGTTCTCCACTCTCAAGGGCTCTCCTCTTCCCCTCGGGATGTATGTGGGTGCAGGGGAAGAACAGCAAGGGAGGGTCTTCTTGGGCCCCACATGCCTCTGTCCCTGCTGTAGCTGAAGGTTTTCAGCTGAATAATTTGTGTCTTAATATAATAAAGGTCCACCACTCCCACCCCCTTCAACCCCTCCTAGCTCAAGTGAAGCTTGGACACACAACCTCATCTTGATCCTTTGGGCAGCACACCTTAGAGCCTGTGCTATAGGGTTACCTTGCCCCAGGGCAAGACAACCCTGTTTTGCCCACTGCTGGCGCCTATTGGAGAGCTCCCTGTTCAGGCATTGTCTCCAACCTTCTCTCTGCTTAACTTACCACACCTGCCATTTCTGCTCTGGGCTCCAGAGAAAAGGGTCAAAGGGCACTCTGCTCCAGGGTTTCCAGGCTTATCTAGGGGTCTCTATATACTACAGGGAAAAGAGAGGTGTCTGAAGCTGTCCTCAGGGTAAGTAGGAGGAAGTGAACGAGGGAGCAGTATAAATATTCCCAGCTAAACTTTTATGCTGTCTTCATCTCTTTCTGCGTTCCTTTCCTTGGCTCTTACCTCTTTTCTATGATGTGTAGATATTTTAGAAGATATATTATCCTATCACAATCCACTCTTTATTTCAAAACAAGTAACTTTGTAAATACTCCATCAAGTAAAGGCAGCACATAGGTTTTAAGAGCGACCTTGCAAATAAAATGAAAAATCAAATTGTAATCAAGTACCATATTTTAAAATACGATTCTTATTCTTAGTAATAATAGCTGAAACCCAAATTCTAACGTTATTCTTAGCGAAATCTAGCATTTTCTTAGTTGAGCTTACAGATTACTTTGCAGCTTCAAGTTCTATCATTTTCTACCAGCATCTGATGACTCATGCAACTTCATTCTTGCTGGCCTCAGCTTCTTTTCTGTGGGCAAGGGGACAGCAATAGGTAATTTCAGCACCTCTAACCCATCAGTTCCCTAGCAACTTCTCCAGGAGGTGCTCCTAGAGTAGGAAGATATGTATGATCTGGGAGCTAGGCCACGGTGCTTTTGGTATGTAGGGGTGGGGGCTTCCAGGGACACTGAGATCTGGCAGACACCTTTGCCACAACAGTGACTAAGCTAGCTACTCTGGGGAAATACAGGCTGTGGTCTGGAAGGCCCTCAAGTGTCCTTGAGAGTTGTGTTTCCTGGGAATGGTGTCCTGGAACAGCCATCTTTACTTGCCTTGGATTTCTCTGAGGACTTCTTTGGCCTCCCCGTAGCTGGAGGCACAGAACACCTAGTGCTTCCTCCACTGCCACCTCCACCCCCCTCAGTACTGGGAATGTTATACAGAGAAACAAGTTCAATGCCACACTTCCTACAAGGCACAAGGTAGATGGAATAGGGTAAGAACCCAGTCGGAAGAGACTGGGGGGACCCATGCCAGCTCAGCTTCACTGAAAAAGAGGTGGTTTTCTAAAGGGAAATGAGAAAGACTTTAGAAGGCAGTGAATTTAGACACAAAAAGATTTTCTTGTCCCTTTTCAGGAACATGGAGAGAGGTACTAAGTTGCCTTCCATGGAGACATAAGAAAAGAGGCACACACTCACTGCTTTGCATCTCAAAAGGATATCTGAAGGTCTCCAAGTGAGAAAGCAGGAATAAAGCCCAGGACAAATGAGAAATCAAAACATAGGCCTCTTGACCTGTTCTACTGGAGAGGGATATTGGTGAGACCCTTCATTCTGAATCCAACTCTGCCTCATCAGGCAAGGACTAAAGCCCCCAGGGACCCTGGTATCCAGGATTCGGACTGTCCTTATTGCCCTGAAACCAATAATGCTTCCCTCTCCTTCCAGAGCTCACTCTCCTACCCCATGTCAGCATTCCTGGAGGGTGACTCGACCCATTTATCAATCCCTGTTGCTCAGTTCCCCTTTTGTATAATCCCCTAGACTTTGAGTCATAGAGTTGTTAGTGCCTTACTGTCCTCCCTTTTCTACCCCCATCCTTCTTGATAGGGTCACTGGAAGAAGCACAATAAAATCCCCTCATATATGTTCTTTAAAAAAAAGCCACTCTAAATAATTATGAGGTAGAAATCACAAATGTGTGGGTTCAGAATGAATAAAAATGTCAACTACTCCAATGTTATACAAATAGATACTTGTGGCTTGTGATAAAATTGCTGAAGACAGCCTCATGCAGAGAATCAAAAAGTACAGCATGTCAAATAACAGAGCTGCTGATGTGCTCTGAAAAAGCTGAGTTAAATGACACAAGAAGTGGTCCTCATGTTGGCAAAGTTTCTGACAACGGTACATGTGAAGAACTTATGATAGATGAAACTATGTCATGATATGTGACAGAAAAAAAGCAACACTCTTAAATGTTTATATCATTTTAAATAATATGGGATTTTTATAATTACTAAGTATAGCAAAGTTTTTAAAAAGAGACATTGACTGCCTTGCTATCCCTAGAAGTGTATATTATATTCAAGTTGGCTTAAAATAATTTAAAATGTTTTTATTATTTTATTTTTTTAATGAGGGGTCTCTTTATATCCAGGATTGCCTTATATTCAGACATATAAGGTATACAGTGAGTAGGATAGCTAGTCATCAGCCAAACACTTACCACCTTGAGTTCAAGGTAGAGCAAGCCTCAGCCTGAGACTTCCTCTAAGCTTTCTGCTTCAGAAATTTATTAAACACTGGGTGTCTGTGGTCCTCTGAGTTACACCTTTCCTCCCCAGAAAAGAGTAGTTCATAGCCTTGACATAGAAGGCCTTATTTTAAAATCCTAACACAACCCATATATGTACACATGGTGAGTTGATTTTCAAAAAAGGTTAAGAGATAATTCAATAAAGAAAGAATCGTTTCTTCAGTAAATGGTGCTGGAACAATGGGGCATCCATATGCAAGAAGGAGGAGGAGGAGGAGGAGGAGGAGGAGGAGGAGGAGGAGGAGGAGGAGGAGAAGAAGGAGAAGAAGGAGAAGAAGAAGAAGAAGAAGAAGAAGAAGAAGAAGAAGAAGAAGAAGAAGAAGAAGAAGAAGAAGGAGAAGAAGAAGAAGAAAAGGAAGGAGAAGAAGGAGGAGAAAGAAGCTGCTGCTCAACCGTTATCTTATACCATATGCAAAAATTAATACAAAAATAGATCATAGACATAAATTTACAACCCATAATTAGAAAACTTCTAGAAGAAATCATAGGAGAAAGTTTTTTGATCTTGTGTTAGGCAAGATTTTTTAGATACAGCAAAAAATGACTACTTAAAATTAAAACAACTGATAGTTGGGATTTCATCAAAATATTAAAACTTCTCTTCAAAAGACACTGTTAAGATAAAAATATAAGCTACAGACTGAGAGAAATATTTGTAAAGTATATATTCCTTAAAGATGCGTATCCATATATATAAAAAGCTCTCTAAACTCAATAGCAATAAAATAAAAAACACAAGTGCCTCGACACACCTATTAGAAAGGCCAAAATCTGGAATAATGAGAACACCAAATGCTGACAAGATGTGGACTAACAGTAACTCTCATTCATTGCTGGTGGGAATGCAAAATGGTACCGCCACTTTGGAAGACAGTTTGGCACTTTCTTACAAAACTAAACAAACTCTTACCATACAATTCAGCAATCATATTCCTTGGTATTTACTCAAAGGAGTTGAAAACTTATGTCCACACAAAACCCTACACACAGGTGTTTATAGCAGCTTTATTCATAATTGCCAAAACTTGGCAGCGAACAAGATGCACTTCAGGAAGTGAATGGATAAGTAAACTGTGATATGTCCAGACAATGAGATATTATTTTAAAAAGAAATGAGCTATCAAGCCATGAAAAGACATGGAAAGAAACTTAAATGCATATTACTAAGTGAAAGAAGCCAATCTAAAAGGGCTACAAACATAATGATTCTAACTATATGATATTCTGGAAAACTACAAGACAAAAGGAACATCAGTGGTTGCTGGTGTGGGGATTTAAATAGGCAGAAAACACAGAGGATTTTTAGGGCAGTGAAAATACTCTGTATGATACCATAATGATGGATACATGTCATTAGGTATTTGTGCAAACCCATGGAATGTGTAATACCAAGAATAAACTCTACAGTAAGCTACATGTGATTTTGATGTTGTCAATGTAGGGTTATACTTGGTAACAAATGTATATAATACCACTCTGGTGAGTGATATTGATAATGGGGAAGGGAAAAGGTATATGGGAAATCCCTGTACCTTCCTCTCAATTTTTTTGTTTTGTTGTTGTTAATTCTCACCTGAGGATAGTTTTCTGTTGATTTTTAGGGAGAGTGGAAGATAGAGGGAAAGACAGAGAGAAACACATTGATTGGTTGCCTCCTGGTCGAGTCCTGACCAGGGCCTGGGCCCGGGAGGAGCCTGCAACCAAGGTACATGCCCTTGACAAGAATCAAACCTGGGCCCCTTGGGCCGCAGGCCAACACTCTATGCACTGAACCGAACTGGTTAGGGTCCTTCTCTCAATTTTGTTGTGACCTAAATCTGAGAGAGAGAGAGAGAGAGAGAGAGAGAGAGAGAGAGAGAGAGAGAGAGAGAGGGACTTTAAATAAATAAACCAACCAATGATTTTTTCCCATAATTATTTTTAATTGATAACAATTCAAGTGTTCTTCAAACAGTGAGTAGGTAGCAAACTGTGGTACTGTACACTGCAATAAAAAGAAGTGAACTACAGATACATGCAACAACATGGGGGATCTCTAATACACAATGCTAGGGGGAAGAACTTAGACTCACAAGTCTGCATAATGTATAAGTCCTCTGATATGACGTTTTCGGGAAAAATCACAGAAGAATAGGATACTAATCAGTGGTTGCAGTGGCTCAAGACAGGGAGAGGGGCTGGTCACAAACAGGCTTGAGTGAATTTTGAGGGATGCTGAAAATGTTCTGGAGGGTGGTAGTTACATGACTATATGTATTTGTCAAATTCAAAGAACTGTACTCTAAAATTTTACCCCATAGCCGAAACCGGTTTGGCTCAGTGGATAGAGCGCCGGCCTGCAGACTGAAAGGTCCCAGGTTCGATTCCGGTCAAGGGCATGTACCTGGGTTGCGGGCATATCCCCAGTGGGAGATGTGCAGGAGGCAGCTGATCGATGTTTCTCTCTCATCGATGTTTCTAACTCTCTATCTCTCTCCCTTTCTCTCTGTAAAAAATCAATAAAATATATTTTAAAAAAAAAATTTTACCCCATAATTTATACCTCAGTTGTTTAGAATGTTAATGGCAGAACACAAAAACTGAAAAAATACTCTGGTTATTGTTGATAAGTACTCCTGGCTCCTTAGCTACCTTTCCGTGGGGTCACCAGCTAATCCCAGGCATGTTTGTGATTCCAGAAATCCTGAAGGGTGTGCAGTGGTTTGTCTCCTTTCTTGCAAACAGCTGGAGGGTGATGAGGAAAAAGGAAGGATAAGGCACAGGCGAGACGGAGAATTTTCTCTACCTGTCCTTTCTTTCTCTTCTATTCTTCCTTGCTTTTCTGCTTTTTCCTTTGAGCTCTTGTTTTTCTTTTACTTTCTTTCCCTATTTATTTATCAGTTTATACCTAGCTGAAAGGAATCTGCTGGAGGTTATTTGCTCTGATCAGTGATGGTTTAGTAAATGATTAGCAACCATCTCTCTGCAACACACACACATGCACACACACATACTGGTTTATTTTAAATTTTACTGACATAAAGAGTATGTCACATAGTTTATAAATAATAATAAAACATGCAATATTCTTTTAGGTGAATTCCATGTAGCCAGTTGATTCCCACAGAATGTTTCATTGAGTTTTGCTGAACTTTTGTATCTGAGGCCAGCTATCATTGTAAGTAACAAGCAAGTACAGTTTTGACGAGAATCTTGGCTGATATTTTCATTGATGTTAATGATCAAGATGAAAGTGAAACAAGAAATAAAGATGATGGTACTTCACTCATTCATCGATAACATGAGTGACTTGGATAAATATTATAATCGTTTTTTGAATACTGGAGAAATATTTCCTTGATCTTTGTATTATTTACAATGTCACAACTATAGATATGACATTTTAAAATTTAATCTACAGTATTAACAGTTTCTCCATCACTGAACAATCAACAAAACTATCAATGAAGCCCAGATTTGGAGCATTTGTTCATTTCTGTGGTATAAATACTCCTCCTGTCCAATTTCAAACTACCAAAGTGAAGTCACTGAACACAGTTAGGAAGGGATGTCCCCAGGACACCATTATACGGTATATCCCCCATACACACACAATAGATAGAAACATCAGGAACAAAGGTAATAGCAACATGTTGTAAAGTGATTAAAAAGCGATCGTTTTGAGTATTTATTACCTTTGTTTTGAAAATAATTTAATTACTAGTGTATATCATTTAATTTTTAATAATGACCATGTTTAATAACCAGCTCACAAAACTCCTGAAATGTTACGATCTGTTCTCTAGTGCATCTTTGAGCTGGCTTGTAGCCCATTAAGGATCCCTGTACAAATCTGTGGACCCCTCCCCCACTGCAAATTCTGGGGCAGGAGTGGAACCGTGGGGGGACAGTGGGTGCAAACATATGTTGTTTCCCTGAGTTCCATTATTCTTGACATGCTGTCAGGGCTGCTTTAGCCTTATGGGACATTTCCCTGAACCATTCAGCCTGGTGTTTAGGGCTGAATTATCAATGTCATCAGACTAAACTCTACGTATTAGGAAATGGATGTGGATTTCAGTGGAATAAATGGTTTGGCTTTCTTCATTAAGTTTCACTCATTAAAATATTCTGTTAGGTTTTTAAAATGAGGATGTATTGTTGATGAAAAAAAATTGTTATTCTGAAACTCGTTTTTATTTTTTAAAGCCAAATCTGGAAAGCTATTCATCAAAATGTTAATAATTCTCTTGGACAGTGAAATATTTTTCCCCTTCTTTTTCTTGTGATTTTCTGTAGCTTCCAAATCTTGCAATAAATATATAACTATGGTAATAGGAAAAAATCGAGGCAAACCTTTGGTTACTTGATATTTAAAATTGCACTGGTGCTGTCCTTTAAAGACTAGAAGAATAAATAGCATTTCGGTAAAAGAATGCCCAAGGAAACAGACATTAATTACTATGTTCAGTTTCATTTAAAAGCCAGATGTCCAGGAATTGGATATGGCCAATTATCAATTTCTACCCAGATGGAGTGTTTCCTTTTTTTCTGTCATTAGATGAAAAAGCACAGCATCTCTGGCTGCTTGCTTTATTAC
Source organism: Myotis nattereri (assembly GCF_964212035.1). Classification (NCBI taxonomy): domain Eukaryota; kingdom Metazoa; phylum Chordata; class Mammalia; order Chiroptera; family Vespertilionidae; genus Myotis; species Myotis nattereri. Next base: position 66,152,958 of record NC_138079.1, read on the forward strand.
ATTCACCACTTTGGTTGGAAAGCTTTCAAGAATAGGTGGAGCTTAGAAGAAGGGCAGTTTATTCTACCATAAATGAAAGGTTGAAGCTGGTACAAGAGAGAGAAGAAGAATTAAGATGTGTGATTGGTAGGAAAGCTTTTCAAGCTTGCTCTTTAACCAATTCCAGCAGTGTTAGACATGGAATTCATACCTTCTTATGTCAGTCTATTGCCATAGAACAAATTACTCTGAGATTTAGCAGCTTCAATCAAGCAATAGCTATTATTTCACAGTTTCTACACATCAAGGAGGCGAACTTGGTTTAGGTGACTGCCTGTGGCTCAAGGTCTCACGTGCATGCCCGGAATAAATCCTACTCGTTTGTGCGTATTTGTAAATATGTTGTTGGATTTGATTTACTAATATTTTACTGATGATATTTGCATCTAAGCTTATGAAAGGTATGGGTCTCTAGTTTTCTTTATTATATGATATTTGTCCAGTTTTGGTAGCAGAGTAATACTACCTTCTAAAGTGAATAGAGAAGTATTCCCTCTTCTGTTCTCTGGAAGAGATTGTATAAAATTGGTGCTAATTCTTTTCAAAATATTTGATAGAATTCTCCAGTGAAACCATCTGGAGATTGGTTTTTTCAGATAATTTTAAGGACAAGTTCAATTTCTCTAATGGTTATAGGACTATTCTATTTCATCTTGTTTGAGCTACGGTAGTGTAATTGGCCCATTTCTTCTAAGTTGTTGAATTTATGAGTGTAAAGGTACCTCTGGTAATCCCTTATTATTCTTTTAAAGGCTGTGGGAACTGTAATACTATACTGTTTCATTACTGGTATTGGTGATTTGTGTCTTTTCTCTATTTTACCAGTCTTGCTAGAAGTCTATTAAACAGTTTTTCTTTCATTGTTTATTTATTTATTTATCTTTATTGTTGAAAGTATTTTATATGTCCCCCTTTTTTTCCCCATTCACCATCTCCACCCCTCACCCATCTTGCCCCAGGCCTTCACCATACTATTGTCTGTGTCCCTGTGTTATGCATATATGCTTATAAGTTCTCTGGTCTTTCATTGTTTTTTTTTTTAAATTGTTTTCTTTTCCCATTTCATTGATTTCTGCTTTTATTATTTCCTTCTCTTTGCTTGCTTTGGGTTTATTTTGCTCTTCATTTTTCTAGTTTTTGGTGGTAAGAACTTAGATTACTGCTTTTCAGCCTGCTCCCCACCCCCATCCCCCAGCCCTAGCACTGCTCCAGTTGCACCTGCATGGAGCTCACTGAGCTCTGAGCTCCTGCTAAGGCAGTGCCTCCTTCTCCTCCCAGCAGCCATCATGATCATCTACAGGGACCTCCTCAGCCATGATGAGATGTTCTCTGATATCTTCAAGATGCAGGAGATCGCAGATGGGCTGTGCCTGGAGGTGGAGGGGAAGATGGTCAGTAGGACAAAGGTAACATTGATGACTGGCTTATTGGTGAAAATGCCTCCGCTGAAGGCCTGCAGGGCGAAGGCACCAAAAGCACAGTAAGCACTGGTGTTGACATTGTCATGAACCATCATTTGCAGGAAACCAGCTTGACAAAGGAAGCCTGTAAAGAAGTGCATCAGAGATTACGTGCAATCAATCAAAGGGAAGCTAGAAGAACAGAGACCAGAGTTCCTTACGGATGAAAGCATGAGTACAGATGGCATGGTTGCTCTGCTGGACTACCATGAGAATGGTGTAATTCTCTTTAAAGGTGGTTTAGAAATGGGAAAATGTTAACAAATTTGGCAATTTGGATCTATCACCTGTCATGACTGGCTGCTGCTTTTCATCCAGATGGGACTGCTGTTATCTTGAGCTCTTCGTTCATTTTGATCTTGATTTATTTGTAGCAGAATCATTGTTTTTAAGAAAAAACATGTCATGTAGGTTGTCTGAAAGTAAAATGCATTTAAACTAAAAAAAAAATTAGATTATTAATTTGAGAACTTTTGTAATGTAATCATCCCCTCTTTTCTAATGTAATTGGTTAATGCATAAATTTCCCTCTTGGCACTACTTTAGCTGCAACCCACAAATTTTGATAGGTTGTATTTGTATTTTCATTTGCTTCTGTGTATTTTTTTTTTTAATTTTGAAGCATCCTCTTAACCAGGTAGTTTTTAAAAGTGCATTGATTGACAAGTATTTATAGAGATTTTCCTGTTGCCTTTCTCTCATTGATATCTAATGTAATTCCATAATGAACAGAGAACATATTCTGTATGATTTCAATTCTTTTAAATTAATTAACACTTGTTTTCTCACCCAGCTTGTGGTTATTTATAGGTCCTTTTGGGGGGGAAAAAGTACATTCTGCTACTATGGGTGTAGTGTTCTATTAATGTCAATTAGATCCTCTTGTGTTGTTCAGGTCTTTATCTTTGCTCATTTCCTGACTATTAGTTCTAGCAGTTGCTGAGAAAGGGATGTTGAAGTTCTCAATTATAATTTTAGAGATCCATATTTTATGAAAGATAAATTTTGGAGTCTCTGTTTAAGAAAAAAATATAAAATTTGAATACACATTTAGTTTAAAAAGTGAATATTTAAAATGAAAAAAATCACAACAATTTACACATTTTAAAATGCTGACACAAAATTCACAAACATCACAACATCCAAAACATAATATAATGTATTTATTATTTTAATGCCTGACATACCTCTATAATAGTTTTCCCCTACTTATTTTTTCCAGATGTTATTTAATTATCTCTTCATATGACAGTAATTTTGTTTTATCATATTTGTATTGACTGAATAGAAAGATAACTTACTCTTTCTTCAGCATGGTTGACGACAAATTTTTTATTACTGATAGTTTTCTTTTAACCTTGACAACTTGTCATTAGTAGTAACTTGTAATTTTTAAAGATTATGGTAATATTTGGGGAATCTTCTAATGGGTTTAATTTATTTATGAATTGTAAAAGTTGGAAGAATTTTCTACAGACTAGCTTCCAACTCTGTCCATTTTTCTGATACTAGTAGCTTAGAATATGTCCATACTGCAATACAATCTCTGGCCCTGTACCTTTGTATTACAGCGCTAGGATATAGGAGTGGGTATCCCTGAAGGCTATTCCAGATTAGCAATAGATACTGCCCACAGAAGTGATTGTGTATCACATAAATATCCTCCCAGCAAATTCAAACTAATTGTACCCAGAACTCAACTTCCCTTTATTTGGATTCCCAAAATGACCACAGTTCCTGTAATACTACCTGACACCAGGAGAACTGTGACAATGTGGAAGTCAGAGTAGAAAGAAACAACACCCTTAACCATTTGTGGCTGAAACAGATTACACTTGCAGTTTTTACAAAAACACACAAACATGTGAACATATTGCTAAGGAACTTTGAGGAGCTTGGAAAGAGCCCATGCAAGTGAGGGTCCTTGGAGCTTAACTTTCATTAGTTTCATGGAAAATCAAGCCCTTTTGCTGACATTTAATGGGATACAAAGAGAAGGGAGGTAAATGCTTGTCCCTAATTCACCATCTTGAAGCAGAAGTTTCTTACATGTCTTAAAAAACAAACAAACATTTATTATGAAAATGTTCAAACATATACAAAGGTAACAAGAACAGTGTAATGAATATTGATGGTACTCATCATCCAGCTTCTAAAATGGTCAAACTTTGTTGATCTTGTTTGTTTGGATACCGCCAGTTCAAGACATTGTGAAGGACAGATACAAAGATGAATGAGACGTGGTCTCTGGCCTCATGTCTGCACCTGGTGAAGAAGATGAGGCATGAGCCTAACAAACCACGTCATGCTGCCCACAGGAGAACTCTGGACCATGGAAGGAGAGATCACCTCTAGCTAGGAATGACTATTAAAAGCTTCAAGGAAGAAATGGCTGCTTAGAAAACAAGTACCTATTTTAACTTGTCCAAGCTGAGGCAGAATTGAGGTATATGAAATCTCTCCTCTCTCTCTCTCTCTCTCTCTCTCTCTCTCTCTCTCTCTCTCTCCCTCCCTCTTTACTTTAGAATGTTCCTCTTGGCTTTTGGGAAATAGTTCAGCCTCCTAGCTGTTTATCTACATCTCTAACTAGATACTCAGATTCATTTAGATTTAATTAACATTTATTGAGTGCTTGCTAGGTGGTACTCATTTTCACATACACTATTTCTTTTTCTTTTTTTTAAATATATTTTATTGATTTTTTACAGAGAGGAAGGGAGAGAGATAGAGAGCCAGAAACATCGATGAGAGAGAAACATCGATCAGCTGCCTCCTGCACATCTCCCACTGGGGATGTGCCCGCAACCCAGGCACATGCCCCTGACCGGAATCGAACCTACGACCCTTCAGTCCGCAGGCCGACGCTCTATCCACCTAGCCAAACCGGTTTCGGCTCACATACACTATTTCACTTAATCGTCACAACAAGCCTGAGAGATAGATATCATCATCCCCATTTCTGAAGATGAGAAGAGAGATCCCGAGACACAACTTGCCTAAGCCTGCACGGAGAGAAAGCATAGCTAAAATCCAGGACTTCTAACTCAATTAAACATAATTTAAATCCAGCACTTTTAACACAATTCCAATATTTCTAAAGTTGTATCTACATCTTTGTAGTGTTTCCCCAGTTCAGAAACCTCCAGTGGCTCACAGTCAATACATAAAAAAATTAATAATAAAAGTCCTTACTTCACCATTTTTCTTTCTCTAAAATCCAGTCTTGGTCTTCTTTCAACTTTATCTTCCATTTGCAAGATTGCATCTGACCCCTCTTCCTGTGTTTGGGAAATTGCCCTCTTCATGTCATGTAGCAGAACCCATATCACACCATGGAAATCAAAAGACCATACGCTCATTTTCATGGCTTCCTTATCAGTTAGGCCTGTGCTGTCAAATTTGATACCACTGGCTCCATACTAGTTGTGGTACATCTAGTGCCACATGTTGAAATTAAAATATTTTGGATATATTGATTTAAATAACATATATTATAAACATTAACTTCACTTTTTTCTTTAATTTTCTTAATGTGGCTACAAGAAAATGTAGGATCATATATGTGGCTTGCATTATATTTCTATTGGACAGCGTTGAGCTAGAGTGTTAACATATGACTGGATAGTGTCAATCTTTTGCCCCCAGGCTTGGGACCAAATGTTAGGGTGGTGAAGTCATAGTGAACCTCCTTCTTCCTACGGAGAGTAGTGACAGTGACAGTAACTGTGCCTAGTTTCCAGGGGCATCAGTGACATCATCCACTGTCTAGATCAGGCGGTATTGGTGGTCCCAGTTTTGGTGTCTGTATCCAGCAGTGGCTGTAGTGGTGGCTTCTTGGGACCAGGTCTGAGCATAATGTTGAGTGTTGCCACTGGAGATCCTGCAGGTATCCAATATCCTTCTAATAGATTCCTTTTTGCCTAAGGTTCTTCATGAAGGCTCCCTTGTGCACCCCAGTCCACAGTGATCCCTCCTGCTTTTGACATCAATAGTGAATCAAATCCAGACCACACATTTGGCACTTGGCCTGCGCTAGTTATCTTATTATAGGAAAGTGCCTTTCTTCACAGCCAGACTCTAAAATTCTCCGTAGCAGGAACCCTATCCTTGGCAAAATTGTTTCTCAGTAGCTGTCAGGCTATCTTGGTCACAGCACCTCTGGGGGAATACTTGTAGTTTTTGCTTCAGATCTGCTGTAGGCAGAGCAGCTATCATTGTCCCTGTTCACACAGACGAGGGAACTTGGTCAGTGGGGTCGAGTGACTGGTCTGAGGTCTTGGAGCTGGTTTGCTGCCAAATTGGGCAGTAGTCTTGACATCATCACTGCCCGCTCCCATCTCTTTCCGTTGTTTCAGGCCCTGCCACAAACATAAGATGGTGCGTTCATTTCTAGGACTGCTGTATATAACAAAGTGTAACACACTGGATGACTTAAAACAATAAACATTTATTGTATCGTAATTCTGGAGTCTATAAGTCTGAAATCAAGGTATTGGCAGGGCCATGATCCCTCTGAAAACTATGGGGAAATACTTGCTTGCCTCTTCCTAAATTGTGGTGGTTTGCCGGCAGTCTTTGGTGTTCCTTGGCTTGTAGCTTTGTAACTCCATCTCTGCCTTTGTCATCACATAGCTTTCTCCCTGTGTGTTTCTTCCCTCATATGGCCATCTATATATATCAAAGGCTAATATGCTAAATGTCCAACAGTCCCAACTGGTCACTATGACACACACTAACCACCAGGGGGCAGATGCTCAATGCAGGAGCTGCCGTGAAGTGCACTGGCCATTTACAGAGAAACAGCATCGCAGACCTGGCACCCACAAAGCAATACTCAGTTTCCCCCAAAAGGGACACTGGCCCTGCCACCACAATGGAGCGACACCCCTCCAAATCATAGCTGACACTGCCGAGACCCCATGGCGCAAAATGTGGCCCACGGCCCAGCCCAGCTCGGAAACGGTGGCTGTGGGCACCAGGTAATGACATCACATAGCAATGCCTGGCTTCCTCTCCCTAGTGACTAGCCTCCTTGGAGTTTCTTCAGCCCAGGAACATAACTTGCTTTATAGCCAGGTGCAAACATTTTACACTTTAACCAAATGTCTGTGAAGCGTTTTCCCATGCCTCATCTCATGTGATCCTCACAGAAGTCCTGGAGTAGGTAGATAGGAGACTCGGTGGAATCCTATTTTCTTTTCATTAGCCAGAAAATGGAGATTTAGAAAGTTTAGAAACTTGACCCGACTGAAAAGAAGTAAGAAATGGTGGACCTTGAAAATGACTTCAGGTTTTCTCACTGCACAGAATATAGTCAAACACTGCTGCAGTTAAATATTTTACCCTTTGTTCTCCCTGCATGATCTATAATAATAATCTGCTTCGTGTTGATATTTACTGCTGTATTGCTGACAATTACCTGAAAGAGAAGTTGGGGTGCGTCACTAGGCTGGAAAAAGTTTAGCTAAATCAGAAAGCAGGTCTAATTAAGCAAGTTTGTTCTATATCTATAAAAGGCTAAGTTGACTCGTGCATGGGCAATACATACAAAGCTCTCACTGGTGCCAATCACACACGTATGTTTCCATCTGTCATTGTCAATCATGAATTTGGTTGACATTTCTATTATAGAGAAAGGGCAAATAGCGATATTAAAATATTTATTCTAATTAATTTTCTTTCAATGTACACAAATCCGTGCATCGGGCCACTAGTCTTCTTCCAAGGACACTAGCTACTGGATCAGGGGCCCACCCTACTTCAACCTGACCTCATTTACTACTAGGTATATGCAGGTTTTTGACTGCACAGGAGGTCGATGCCCCTCCCCCCACGTTCGTTGTTCAAGGGTCAATTGTACTTACTAGTACATCAGCAATAACCCTATTTCCAAATAAGTTTATATTCCTTAGTGCTGGAGGTTAGGACTTCAACATAGTGGTTTTTTGGTGTGGGGTTGTTTGTTTGTTTGTTTGTTTGTTTTTTGGCCAGAGGGTGGAGTATATTCAACCTATATCAGATGGTAACCATAAGAGGAGAGAATACCATAGAAAAGGAAGAAATTGTTGTTTCCAGGATTTATTCCGAGGAAGAATTACACTACAGTGGGCAAGAAGGTGGGAAGTCTTTTCAGGTATGTATTCCCACCTACTACTTGGTTTGAATATACCAACTAGATTTTTTGTTTGTTAATTCTCACCTGAGGATAATTTTTCCATTGCTTTTCAAAGAGAAAGGGAGGGAGGAGGGGGTGAGAGAGAGATAAGCATTGATGTGAAAGAGACATATGGACTGATTGCCTCCTTCACACACCCTGACAGAGAGAGGGGGGCGGGCGTGAACTACAACTCAGGTACATGTCCTTGACCGGGAATCGAACCCATGACCCCTCCGTGTGCAGACGAACACTCTAAACACTGAGCACACCGGCCAGGGCTATACTAACTAGATTTTGTTGACAAGTGTATGTTATCATGAGGTATAGTATATCACTTCCCTCACATAAGGACTGGATGGTCCCTGATATATAAAAGCCCCATCCTTTCTAGTAGTTCTCCCCAGCTATCCTGAGCAGCTATCCTGTTTAGAGGGAAATAATGGTGCATAATTCTGATAAGTGGGATGTGATTGTTGCGCTAAGCCTGCCACTCTTTGTCAGAGAACTGTCTTTGATGTCTAAAGTATTGCTTGGGACCTAGATAAGAGAGCTAGTAAGACAGTAACAAGCTTAATCTAGAGGATACAGCGAGTATTCAGGATATACATCCATTTTCCTGGTATTTCTTTTCCTTTGATGAAACATACAGAAGTTATAAGTAAAAAGAAATACACAATTTTTTTTGACTTACTGATTTGAGAGAGAGAGAGAATGAGAGAGATTTGTTGTTCCACTTATTTATGCATCCATTGGTTGATTCTTGTATGTGCCCTGACCAGGGATAGAACCTAAAACCTTGTTGTATCCGGATGATGCTCTGACCAACTGAGCTACTCAGCCAGAGCTGAAACACACAATTCTTAAAAACATGAAAAGGAAATGGCTTCAGTCCAAAAGAAAAGCATGAAAGCAGTTTTCTTTTGGTGATATCCTACATAAGAATATCAATTTGACTGGGGTTCTTAAATGGCTGTGGCTGAAATCTCTAAATGAAAGTCAACAAGAAATCAGTATCTAGTATGTAAATCACCAAATAAGCCCACCTCCAAATCCAATTTCTCTAGATGGGAAAAGCATGGGCTATAGGGTTAGCACTATCTTTTAATGTGTGACCTTGGGCAAGTGACTTAATCTCTCTGAATTAGTTTGTGTATAAAAATGAGGATAACTACTGAGCAGAGGTCCGGTGAGGATTAAGTACCTAGCATAGTGCCCAGCACATATAATAGGTGCTCCATTAAATTGAAGCCTTGCTTCTTCCAGTCCTGCAAACATATACAATACAATCTCTGCCCATGGCCCCACCATCACCTACTTTTCTCCATCCCATTTCTACGCCCTTTTTCAGAGTCCTATTTATAATCTAGTTGAGGAAACATATTAGTAGGAAATAAGTTGCATTTAATTTTAAAAACCAAGAAGTAAAAAACAAAGTAATGTACCCCTGACTACTTAGATGCTGAGAAACTTCTCCATTCATTAATTCAAGAAACATTTATTGAGTGACCACCCATGTCAGGCATGATGCTGAACATGGGGTATCCACTGATAAACAAAACACTTTCCCTCCATCATGGAGTTCACAGTTTAGTGGAGAGACAATGAAGACACAATAAATATATAATTTTAAAATATGCTGAGTGTTATGGAAGAAATGACCAGGTGCAATGAAGGAGACTAATGGGAGAGCAGAGAGGAGACTTAGATTAGGACACATGCTGTCTCTAATGGGACATTTAAACAGAAACCTGAAAGATGATAAGCTAGACGCCTAAAGAACAACAGTAAGGGGCTTTGAAATAGTAGAATCAGCATGTGCAAAGCAGTGAGGCAGACGGGAGCTAGGGGTGTTTACTAGTAGAGTCGTTGGGGCAGTGTCAGCAAGTTAGAGGGGCCACTTGGAATAAAATCCAGCTCTTACCATGGCTTACCTTATACGGCCATTGCCTCCCTCTGACCTCATCTCCTCCTATTTTTATTGTCCATGTCACCTATTCTCTGCCCCTCTTCCTACTGCTGGCCTCATTCCCACCTCAAGCCTCTGCTTTTGCGGTTTCCTCTGTCTTGAAGGCTCTAACCCAGATTTTCTCATGACTCCTGGCCCCTGTTCTCTTCCTACCCCTTATCACATTATTGTGTTGATTTATTTTAGCCTGTTATTGTCTAGTGAGTCTTTCCCACTAGAATGTTAAGTCTCATGGGCTTCTATTTCTTATTGCTATAAATCTGGAGCCTAAATCAGTATCTAGTATGTAACCGATATTCAAACAATATTTGTTCCAGTTCTTTACCTTGCTAGAGGTAATGCAAGATAAAGAACTGGTCCATCTGTCAGACAAACAGGGAGGACTTTCTTAAAAAGGTATGTTTTGAATTAAAACGGGGGACGGGAGAGGGCACAGCTACAAAACTGGAATTTAGGGAATAATTCTTTCATCTCCCTCTTCCTCACTAGAATGGGAGCTCCTATAGGGCTGGAGCCAAGTTATTAACCCATCTGTCATCAGCGCCTAGCAGGGGGCCTGGCACATAACAGCAGGCACTGGACAGTTGTCTGCAGAAACACTGCCTGCGGGGTGCGCAGAAGGGGCTATTCGGCGGCAGCGCCGGGCAGGAACGGAGTAGGTCTGGGCAATCGTGCAGGAGGCCGGAGGGTGAAGCAGGACCGAAGGGCCGCAGTTTAGATCCTAACGCGGCTGCGCATGACAGTCCTCTCTCCTTCGGGCCGGGGACGCCGGCGAACGCCGAATGCGCAGGCGCACTGCCCTCTTCCCGCCCCCAACAAGATGGCGGAGGCCCAGTAGCGAGGGGGCGGAGTGCTGCCGCCGGAAACCCGGCCGCTGCTGGGGGGAGCTGCGGGCGAAGGCCCGGGAACAGCGGGCCGAGGTTGGCGCGATGCTGTTCCCGGGAAGCGCTGTTGGGTACCGGCGAGGAAGGTGAACAACGAATTGCCTTCCCGGGCCCCCGCTTCCCCCTATGTCCGCCTCCCGGGGCTCGGGTCCGGAGGCCGCTTTGCCTGCTTCGGGACCACTCTCCACTCTCGGGTTCTGGGGCTCCGGCGGCGGCCAAGGCTGTGTCCCGCCGGAGAGGACGCGCCCGGGCGGCGTCCGTGCTTCTGGCCGCGGGGCGCCCGGCTGGCAGGTGAGTGAGGCTGCAGGCGTCGGCGTCTCCTCCCCCGGCGAACCTTCGCTCTGCCCCGCCGCTGCTCGGACCCCCCCGTGGAGCGCGGCCCGCCTCTGCGGCTCCGCGGGCTCCGCGACCCTCCCCCTGCCCGCCCCGCGCCCCTCTCGGGCTTCCCGTTGGCCCCCGGCTTGGCGGCTCCTCCATCCTCACCCCGCAGGAGGGGGTCCTGCTGCCCGACGCCGTCGCTCCGCGCCGGGCTCCAGGGGGACCTTCTCCCCGACGAGCGGTCCCGTCCGCGTTGGGTGGGTGGGTCGGCCGCCCTCCTCTTTTAGTCGCCTCCCCCCATCTTCCTCATTCCGACCCTCTTTTTCATTTAAAAGTTTTTAACTGTCTGGGAAGATGACCCGGTAGCCTGGCATAGAGAGTTACAAAGAAAGGCCAGATCTAGAGGCCAGTGGATTTTGTTCATCTTGATGAGGAAATGAAGTCCCCCGGAGACTGGAAGGATTTGAGAGAGTTTGACTCCTTGGCCCTCGGAACGCTTGCAAAATAGAGGAATGGTGCCTAGGATGGCAAATGATTATTCGTCTAAATCAGTCTCTTTCTGGCTATAGTAAATCTTTATTTAGCCTCCGAACTTTTGAGGCGGAGCGTAAATTTCCTAGATCTAGTGAAAGAATTGAGAAGTGCTCGTTTTTTAAAAAAATAATGCCGTATGAATGTAAGATAACATGAAATGGCATGAGAGAGGCTAAGTGACTTATTCTTTTATTCATTGTTAGCTTAAGTTACTCACTGAAGAATCCGTATTGTACAAGCCCTTTGTTTTATTTAGAAAGGAATAAAATGGGGGGAAAAAGCTCTTTAAACTTCTCAGATTTCTTGGACTCTCCATTGTGGCTACTACTGAACAACCCTTATAATTCTTTTTTTTAAAAAATATATATTTTATTGATTTTTTACAGAGAGGAAGGGAGAGAGATAGAGAGTTAGAAACATCGATGGGAGAGAAACATCGATCAGCTGCCTCCCACTGGGGATGTGGTGGAAACATCGATCAGCTGCCTCCCACTGGGGATGTGCCTGCAACCAAGGTACATGCCCTTGACCGGAATCGAACCTGGGACCTTTCAGTCCGCAGGCCGACGCTCTATCCACTGAGCCAAACCGGTTACAGCCCCTTATAATTCTTGATATATTCTATAAAATTTAGTCTGTGCCAGTCTCAGTTCTCCCTCCTTTTTTCCTGGGGCAAGGGGGAGAAACTGTCCTAAAGAGCACGTGGTGCGGGAGTTTGTAAGCGCAAACTGCAGAACCGCAGTGGTAGTAGTGGAGCAAGTTGTCATGGCTGATTCTCCTGAATCTTTCCCTAGAGTTGGATAATTTGTTGAGCCTCAAAGTTGTAAACGCGGCACTCTGATAAAAATGGTAGCTTGTCCTTTCTGATTGCCAAGGGGACCCTTTTTATGAACATGAAATTGAGCAATGTCAGTTTGCGTAATCTGTGCTGGGTGCTTGCAAGTTACTAAAGTACAAACGATCCTTACCCTTTTGGAATTCTACATTAAAAATCTTTTAACGTGAGTTATAATTGGCTTGACATATTTGTTTACATATCGTTCTGCCTCATGACACATCATATGTTTTCTCCTCTGCTGTAGATTTTATGACCTCTTAATGAATTTCTCAAATTTAGAGTAGAATTAAAAAGAAAGGAGATATTGAGAAATTCTTTTTTAAAAATTCTTTTTAAAAGAAAGGAGATATTTTTATGTTTGATTGTATGGGTTAGTTCATTCGTTTGTTGCTAGACTTCACTTTTCCACAAGCAAGCGTTGGATGTTGTTAGAGATGGTTGCCTCTCAATTCTGAAGAGAGAATTGGACTGCTGAACCCCAATCAAGGTCTCCCCGCTGCCTTTGGCAAAATAATTTGAAGCATTGTGTGGAAAGACATTACTAACCCACACACACTCAAAATCTCTCACTCTTCCACTCTTATGGAACCTATTTTCTTTCACCCTCGTTATGAACCCCGCTTTGTCTCTGTTCATCGAACGAACCCATTCGTCTACTGCTGGTTTCCTTTGCTTCCATGTATAACCAGGATTCCATGATGATCAGCTTTTACTAAATCCTTACTGATGCCCCGGGGGTTTCTGTAGGTTTACCTTTCCTCTCCCCAATCCTGAATAAGCCTCATCACTAGCTATGTTAGTTTGACCCCTGACATCCTGAAGAATGCAAGAGACAGTTATATAAGGACATTAGTTTTCAATTTGTGCTCTGCTCTCTGATGGATCGTTAGTGTTGTGTTCCTTTTTGTTTGTTTCATAAAGGCTTCTAGAGCAAATAACTTGATCTCTTCCTTTACTGAGAGAATCTCAACCATCTGAGATATACTCCCTTCTACTTGCCTTTCTCTCATTTTAGTCTCATTTCCTTACTTACCCATATCTCTGAGGAAGAAATGCCCTTCCTTTTTTTCAAGAGCAACCTCTTCCAGATATGTCCATGATCATCCCTCCCCTCTTTCTTTCTCTAGAACTGTCCATTATCATTCCAATCTCTTCCTCCCTCGCCTACATACATGCTGATATCTTTTCCAGGGCTGCCAAATGCAATGCTGTGCGCCACACAATTCAAGGAAGCTAGTCTGAATCTTGAGCCTCCTGTGCCACTGATATTTCATTCTTTAAAGATTCGTTCTTTTATCCACTAACCTGATATACTAGAAAGATCATTGACTTTTCAGCCATGTAGATCTGGGTTTTGAAGGCTGTTAAAACCACTTAGTGGCTACATGGCTGGGCAAGTTACTACTCAGACTCTATTCTTTATCTATAAAGTAGAATGTTATACTTACCTCACAGGGTTGTAATTAAAGGAGTTTAATGCATGTTACATGTCCATCCAAGTGTTTGGTACATGATGGAGTTCTTAGTAAATAAATATATCAGTCTTCCCTTTGCACTCTGACTTCCTTCACTATTTCAGCACTGATACTACAATTAAAAAGTCATTTATGACCTCCTAATCACCAAATCTAATGTTCTTTGCTCAGTCATCCTTGGTTTCCTAGACCATTTCTGAAATATACCTTATAGGAATAAAATTATCTGATATCTTGGTTCTTCTGCATTGTAGTTCCTAATTCTCCTACTTTTGAAAGTTTCTTCACCTTTTCTGAACTGTTTTGACTTTGCTCTTCCCCTTAAATATACCTCTTCCCTACCCTACATCAGTTAGGATGCAAACTGGGTTTAAAAACAAAAGAAATGGATTGGCTCATGTAATTGGGAAAAGTACAGATAAAATTGGCTTAAAGAATAGTTTGTTCATAGGCTTATGTCATCAGGGCTGAGATTCCATTTTTTGCTATTCTCTCAGTTTGGTCCACCTATTTGGACTTCATGCTCAGACAGGCTACCCTCCTAGGAAAAAGATGGCTATCAGCAATGTTCATATTATTATAGCTTTCTTTATTTACTTCCAAAGGGAGAGAGAAGGCTTCTCTTCTACACTTTTCCCAGAAATTTTAAACTCTATTGAATAAACGAAGGAGATCATGCTGCCATATCTGTCACAATATCTTTGTCAGGAGGGATGAAATTATTCTAATTGGCCTAGCCACTGGTTGAATTCCATCTAAATGAGGGTAAGATGGAATGGACAGTATTCTCAAGGGTCTCTGTGCTTTTCATTAGGTTCTCTTGGTGATCTTATCCTTTTTTTTTTTCTTTTTTAATTGATTTTTAGAGAAAGGAAGAGGTAGAAAGGAGAGGGGGGAGGGAGAGAGAGAGAGAGAGAGATGTGACAGAGAAGCATCGATTGGTCATTTCCCATAAGCACTCCAACCAGGGATCTAACCTGGGCCCTGACCAGGAATTGAATCTGCCACCTTTTTGTGTAGGTAACAATGATGCTCCAACCATCTGAGTCACACTGGCTAGGGGCTGTATCATTTTTTTAATGCTATAAATTATTATTTTTGTGTGGATGATTCTCAGTTCTGTAACTCTGCTTCCCACTTTCTCTGCTTCGTGTAGATCTCTATCTTACATGTGCCATTGTAAGCTTAAGCCATAACAAACTGAATCAACTTGATTTTCACTAAGCTACCCTTACCTAGTGTGCTTACATGTGCATGTGTGTATATGTATTCCTCTTCCTCCTAATTTCTCTTTTCTAGCCATCTTTTTTCTCAGCCACCCAGTCTTGAAACTTTACAGTAATCTTGGTGGTTCTCCCACTTTCAATCAGTGTCAGATTGTTGGGGTCCAACCCCAGCAGGTCCAGGGGTTCCCAAAGGTGTGGACGGAGTGGGCAAAGAAGGAATGACACGGAGACAGCGTTCAGTTGATCAGCAGCCTAGCCAGGTTCTCTAGCCAGGATCTCCAGCCAGGTTCTGTGTTTTATTCTCTTGTTACATCTGTATTTATACCAGTTGATTTTAATCCTGTCAATTTCTATTCCAAAGGTTAGGACGTTTCTTATCTCCATTCCAGGGAGTAGAGATTATGTAGCTTAAGGGTGATTGTTCGTGGTTAAAGTGATTACCCACCTGGCACTTAGTTAAGGGGTTTTATTCCCTCCCTAACTTCAGGGAAAAGTCCCTACCTGGGGAAACAACCTTTCTCGGAGAGGTGACCTTGGTTAAAACACATAGCACCAAGAAGGTGAGCAAACATATTAAGAACAGTATGCCATATACGCCAGGTCCCTTGAAACATATGCTGTGCAGATGCTTCTTCCCTGCAGCGACTGTGTCAAGCAGCAAGGATGGACCGGCTTCTGGCATCAGATCTTAAATATATCTTGTATTAGTTCGGCCCCAGGTTATAAAATACCCAACTAACAGTGATTTAAACAGTATCTCACATTTTAAAAAAGTCCAAGGTTGGAGGATTTCATAGTCAGTCAAGTGAACTGTACAATGTTATCAAGAATCCAGGTCCTTTCCATCTGTATCCTTAGTGAGCTGACTTCTGTGCTCAGTCATGTCCTCTCGTGCTCTTTCTGCTCCATGTATCAGATTCTCACACAGCCATCAAAAGCAGGAGGAAGTTTGCCCTCCCATCTCTCTCTTTTTTTAAAAATATATTTTATTGATTTTTTACAGAGAGGAAGGAAGAGAGATAGTTAGAAACATCGATGAGAGAGAAACATCAATCAGCTGCCTCCTGCACATCTCCTACTGGGAATGTGCCCGCAACCAAAGTACATGCCCTTGACCGGAATCGATCCTGGGACCTTTCAGTCCGCAAGCTGACGCTCTGTCCACTGAGCCAAACCAGTTTCTGCTGCCCTCCCATCTCTTGATTAGGCAGGTAAGCTGAAAATGATATATCTTTGGAGATCTAATTATTTTTAAAGTTATATTATTTTAAATACTAAATGTAATTAGAAATTATCTCATCTCTAAAAATTAGCATATCATACATTTTTATAATTTAGATATTAGGGAATAATTTACCTGATAAATATCATATTGAGATAAAAATTGAAATTTTAAAAAGTACAGTTTGAAGTACTTTTTATATTTAGGATACATTAAGTTTGTAATTATTTGCTTCAGTTCTTGTAATATGCCCACTATTAAAGTTTTATGTAGTCATTAAAGAAAATTCAGGAAATGCAATGAAAAGTACATATCACATCCATAAGCTCATCATATAAAGAAAACCAATATAGTTTTCCACTACTCTCTCCCTTCTGCTCTCATTTTCTCTTTTTCTGTGCTTAGACTTTTTTCTCCTCCCTTTTATATGTCTGCTTTTTTTAAACATTAGGTTATATACATTTCTTAGAATACTTTGTAAATCTTATTTATATTGACTGTATAGTAATCCCATTGAAGGAATTATTTTTCTTAACAAGTCCTTGTAGTTGGTTATTTAGTTGTTTCCCGTTTTTTAAATCATGTATGCAATGAACATCTTAGCGCATTTTTAATTTTTCCCCCTCTTTATTTTGACCTTTTCTTTAAGATAGGTTCATTGACAATGGAGTTACTGGATGATAGTATACAAACATTTTTAAAGTTCATAAGGTATGTTGTCAGATTGCACAATGTTTTATAGGCCCAATATATGTTAATTGGTTTGAAATTAATCCTAAGGGGGCAAAAAATTAGGACCTACACAATGGCCGTGCTTGAGTGATATAGTCTAGGTCAGCCTTTTCATCATTTCTAAGTATTGCTTAAACATATATTCCAAATAATACGTAGAACACATGAAGTCATTTCCTGAATCAAGAAATGGAACACTGACATCCACCATCCCAGAGCTGTTCTCCCTGTCTTTTTTTCTGACCTCAAAGAGAAAGCTTTAACATTTTACTCCAAGTTTGTTTGTTGAGGTTTGTTAAAAATTTGTTTTGTTTTTGTTAAAACCTTTATATTAAAGAAGTTCCCTTCTATACCTAGTTTACGAAGAATTTTGTTTTTTGTTCTGTTTGTTTGAATTTAATGCTTTTCGGGGGACAGCTTTCATGATCATATAAATTTTCTCCTTTAGTGTTAATGTATTGAATTATATTTCAGTTTAAATGTTAAACACAGCCCGATTCTTGGGATAAACCTAGTTTGGTTTTACTGTATTATCCTTTTATATATTGTTAGGTTCAGCTTGTAAATATTTTGTGATTTTTTTACATAAGTGTTCATGAGTGAGATGGCCTATATATTGTCCTTATCAGAATTTGAAATCAACATTTTGCAAGCTTTATAAAATGAGCTGACCTTATTTTCTATTCTGGAAGAGTTTATGTATGATTGAAATTATTTCATCCTTAACTGTTTGTTAGAATCTGGCAGAGAAACTATTTGTTAGAATGAAGTTGTTTATATTAAATACTCTGATATCCTTTTAAGGGCTGCAGGAAAATAAATTCCATTCTCATGTCTGATAGTACATTCTCTTTTCTTTTATCAGTCTCACCAGAAATTAGTAGTCTTTCAAAAGAACCAAATTTTGAATCTTGATGAGCTTTTTATTGTATGCTTGTTTTCTATTGCATTGATTTGTTCTCTTTATTTCTTTTACTTTTTGGGCTTACTGTTTTGTTCTTTTGCTAACTTCTTGTAGTTCACTACTGTTCAACATTTTCAACATTTAAATTATTTATTATTTTTTTTAATTGAATGTATCGGGGGACATTAGTTCACATTGCTAAGCATTTCCCTAGTAAGCACTCTTTTAGTTAGTTATAATACTCAAAGAAAACCAATATAGTTTTCCACTACTCCCACTATGTGGTGTTTTTATAATTCATGTTATGAAATATTTTAAAAATATTTTCTAATTTTAATTAGTTTCTACTTTGACTTTTGTATTAGTTTGGAAATTTATATTATATCTCTTAATTTCTAAACATGGAGATTTTCTAGTTATTTTTAAATTTGTTATTGATTTTTAATATTACAGTGTAATCAGAGAGCACATTCTATTTTTCAAAGGTCTGATTTCAGACCTTCAAAATTTGGGATCCTCGCTATGTCCCAGTGTATTGCCTTTTTTTCTCTCTGCAGTTATTGAGTGCAATATTCTATATTCATTAGGTCATGTTTGTTAATCCTGTATTTAAAATATTAAGTATCATTAGTGATCTTTTCTTATATCAATCAATTAGAGTAAAGGGTGTGTTAAATCTCCCATCATGATTGTGGATTTGATCATGGATTTTGCTATTTCCCCTTGTAGTTCTCTCAACTTTTGCTTTAGATATTTGAGAGTAAACTAGTTATTAGAACTGTGTAATAGTTACATCTTCTTACTGACTTACCAGTATGAAGTGTTCCTCTTTTATTCTGTTAGTGCTTTTTCTATTAAGGCAGTGGTTCTCAACCTGTGGGTCGCAACCCCCTTTGGGGGTCGAACCACCCTTTCACAGGGGCCATCTAAATACATCCTGCATATCAGATATTTACATTACAGTTCATCACAGGAGCAAAATTACAGTTATGAAGTAGCAACGAAAATAATTTTATGGTTGGGGGTCTCCACAACATGAGGAACTGTATTAAAGGGTTGCGGCATTAGGAAGGTTGAAAACCACTGTAAGGGCTGCTTTGTGTGGGAGTGATAAGACAGTACCAACTTTCTTTTTATTGTTTGCATTGTAGACTTTTTTCCATTCTTTTACATCCAACCTTTCTGTATTCTTGTGTTTTAGTTGTGTCTCCTGTGTGACATGGTTGGATTTAAATCTCCCATCTTATGGACTTTATATCTGCCCTAATAATTGTTCCTTTTTCTCTCCTTTCTTGCCATTAGATGAGTTGGCTATTTTATTGTTCAGATTTCTCCCCATTATTATTTGGAAATTATGACCTCCTTTTCTCTTTTACTAGTTACCCTAGAAATTGCAATATGAGTCGTATAAAGTCTAATGTTAATCAATACCTTTATCCTCTTCCCAGATGATTCACTTTAATTTTAATTCTGCTTACTCACAGTCCTACTTATATAATGTTGTTGTGCATTTTTATTATTTTTTAAAAATGTATTTTTATAGATTGCAGAGAGGAAAGGAGAGGGAGAGAGAGATAGAAACATCAATGATGAGAGAATCATTAATCATCTGCCTCCTGCCACACCCCCAACTGGGGATCAAGCCCGCAAACCAGGCATATGCTCCTTCTTGACTGGAATCAAACCCAGGACCCTTCAGTCCCACTGAGCCAAACTGGCTAGGGCTCATTGTGCATTTAATAATTGTTTTATTTTTCACTCATTATTGTTACTGTTTTATGCTGTCAATATTTAGTTTAGGTTAATGCATGTATTTATCATGTTCTTATGTTTCCTATGGTTTTCCACTTAGGATCATTTTATTTGATCTTGAAGAATCTGAAACATGCTCTTTAGAACTAAATCACTATAGTCTGTTTACCTGAAAACATCTTTACCCCACTTTTGAAGGACATTTTTGCTAGGTACAGAATTCTAGGTTGGCAGTTACTTTACTTCAGTACATTTTGTGTTGGTGGTTACTTTATTTCAACACATTCCATTGCTCTTGAGACCTCAGGTCTTTGTGTCTCTTTTTCCTTTTAAAATTATATATTTTTATTTGGCTGCTTTTAAGATTTTTATCTTTGTCTTTGATTTTTCTGTTGTTTTACTATGCTGTGGTTAGGCATTGGATTCTTTGGGCTTCATGAATGTGTGGATGGGTGTCTTTTGTGAATCCTGGAAATTTCTTAGCCATTATTTTTTCAAATATTTCTTTTACTCCATATTCTTCTGATCTTTTGGGACTCCAGTTTAGTATGTTAGACTGTCTTATTCAATTTTTTACCCCATTTTTTGGTTCTTTTTCTTCTTTTTTGTCCCTCTAGTTTTCATTCTGGATAGTTTGGTAACCTATCTTCAAAGTTCAAAGTGTTTTCACCTAGGTCTACTAATCTGTTGTTAACCCATCCAGTACATTCTTCGGTTATTTTATCTTTTAGTACTATATTTTTATTTGTGTTTTTCCTTCATATCAACCATGCCACTTTTTATAGTTTTCAGTTCCAAGCACAAATAGTTAAGCTAAGCTGTCTTTTATCCCCTTGAATGTAGTGATAATTCAAATATTGTCAGGTCTGTTGGTATGATTCTGTTTTCTGTTGTAGAAGTAATTTGATATATAAGATGAAGTTACTTTTTTCTCTAGAGAAGATTTTCATTTGCTATTGCCTAGGAATATAAGATCATCTTAATCCAATTTCAAATTTTTTACTTTTTTGTGTTACCTTCTGGTCCTTCTTACTCTTCTTGAGGTGCCTCTCTTTAGAGCCCCAGCCCAATGCCAAGGGTGTTTTTACTATAATCCTTATCATTGGTAGGTCCTAAATTCTGACTTTTGTCTCCCACTCTTGCAAGAAAAGCAACAGATCACAAAGTTCAGTTTAAGTGCTGCTTCTTTGTTGGAAAACCCACAAAAGGCAAAATCTAAGCTTACCTTTCTGGGTTTCAAGTTTTGGTGGATTTGAGCTGGTCATTTATTCCTTACTATTTGGTAGTTATTTGATGTTTTTAAAAATGTTCTTTTAATATTTTATCTATCTTTTAAAATTGACTTCAGAATGATAGTTGGTCTGGATTGCCTAGTCTGCTATTTCTACAAGTGAAAGTCCAAATATTTTTTTGACTAACTTGTTCAAGGAGGACTTTAACATTTCTACATTAGTCATTCCTTTGTGTTAAAGCTCTTTTGTAGTACAAATGAGATTCCTGGAAAATGTAAACATTAATCTATGTTTCCTTTTAATACTTACACATGTGTTATCACATGTGTAATTCCTATTACTTTGCAAAGTCCCAAGGGGAGAGGACAGAGGATATTTTATTTGACTGGCATAGACATAAATACTTGTAGTATGTAGGTAAATGCATTGGTGTAGGAATTGTCCTTCAAGTGAACAAAGAGGATATAATGTGAACATTTTTGAAGTGGAGATATGTGAAGAAAGAGGAGAATGCACTGAGCTGAGGAGGGACTGCAATCAAATTTGTTCTTTAGTATGTTTGAGTGGAAGTGGGTTGATTTCCAATAATTAATGTGACTGCTGTCTATACGCTCTGTGAATGTTGTGTTTTTTTAATGTTGTTTGTATATCTCAGGGACAGAATATGATTTTTTAATCTTTTTACCCACATGTATTTAAAATGTGTATAATCCAGAGACAGAGAATCATCGATCAGACTGTCAAACCTCAGAGGGAAGGTAGGGGAGGGTGGGGGTAAGGGGGAGAGATCAACCAAAGGACTTGTATGCATGCATATAAGCCTAACCAATGGACACAGACACCAGGAAGGTGAGGGCATGAGTGGGGGGAGGTAGAAGGGGGGCAATGGTGGGATAAGGACATATATGTAATACCTTAATAAAGAAAAAATATGTATAATTTGCATTTGATTTCTGAGATTAACTAATCTAGGTACTTGATATTTTAATGTTAAAGTGATAGTAATTTTTATTTTTAAAAAACTCATTCTGTGTGCTCCTCTTTCTTAAATTCACAGGGTGCCATAAACAGTTGGTGCTGTTTTGGTGGCCTTATGTCACTGAAATCTTTAGTGCTAAAAATGTCATCCTTATGAATAGGTTTTATAAGTTTGTACTACACATTGTACCTTTGGGAACAATCTTATCGCTGTTTTAGGTTTTCAGTAAAGATCAGAGTTTAAAATATTAAACAAGACATGCTTTTTTAAAAAAAAACATAGGCAAGCATAAAATCTTGTTTTGAACATTTAGTTTTTAAAAATCAATCAGAATTTTTTTCCCCCATGGGAAGTATTGTTGAAAACACCAGATGCCCCCTAACTGGAACTTTACCTGATTAGGGCATGTTAAGAATTTT
This sequence comes from Myotis nattereri, assembly GCF_964212035.1. Classification (NCBI taxonomy): domain Eukaryota; kingdom Metazoa; phylum Chordata; class Mammalia; order Chiroptera; family Vespertilionidae; genus Myotis; species Myotis nattereri. The sequence goes on from NC_138079.1 coordinate 66,175,095, forward strand.
TACAAATGTTTCCTTTACTTATATACAAATATTTGAATATTTTATTAACTGGGTAAAATGGTTGCCAAAGGTGATTTTGGTTTTATATTAACAACATAAAATTAATGAATAACTATGTTGTCAAAAAGCCAAAATAACACCATATAAAACAAAATTTAATTCCTTATAGAGTATAAAATTTAGTGTTTTTTCCTGCCATCATATTTTCCAGTTGAAAAAGTCTTTGGCCATTAAATGTAACTATAAATTAGCAGTAGTATGTGTATGAATTCATATGATTTCTCCTCTTAAGTAGGGACTAGAGCAGGGGTGGTCAAACTTTTTGACTCGAGGGCCACAATGGGTTCTTAAACTGGACCGGAGGGCCGGAACAAAAGCATGGATGGAGTGTTTGTGTGAACTAATATAAATTCAAAGTAAACATCATTACATAAAAGGGTACGGTCTTTTTTTTCAATAGTTTTATTCATTTCAAACGGGCGGGATCCGGCTCGTGGGCCGTAGTTTGCCCATGGCTGGACTAGAGACTAGTCCTATTAAGTTTTGTGGATCTTTCTCTAATCATGTATCCCTTCTAATTTGAAACAACTTTGTTTTCCGTTGTCTATAAGTGGAAGTCTAACTTTTTTAACTTGATGGATAAGATGGAAATACATCCCTGCCCTGAAAAACTCCTATACATCTTTCAAGGCTCATTCTGTTGCTCCTTTCTCTCTGAAATCTTTCTTGATTACCTAGCTGGTAATGATCTAATCTCTCATCCTTTGACACAACTGTCCTTGTATTAAAATTTTTGTTGTAAATGTTCTTGGTTTTCTACTAGATTGTAAGTTGATGTCTTATTCATCTTTATAACATTCTGCTTTCATATATTCAACAAAATGTGTTGAATGCTTACTGTGCACTGTGCACTGTTCCAGGTGTGAAGGAAACAGCAGAGCACAAGAATCTAGATTTTTATTCCAATTTGGGAACAATGATGAGGGAGACAGAAAACTAAATAGTAGAGCCTTTCAGATCTTAAATGATTCCAGGACAAAACAAGCACAATGTGACAGAAAGTATAAGGATATAAGGATTGTACCAGTGTTGATAAAGTGATTATGCAAGGTCTCTTTGAAGATGTGAAATGTCTGCCAAGATCTAAATGATACAATGGAGCAGTCATTTGCAGATTTAGGAGCAGAGTTCCTGAAGTTGAAGGAAAGGCAGTGAATAGACATAAGAAAGAGGAAAAGGAGGGAGAGGCAGGGGAGGAGAGTAGGAGTGAGAGCAGGAGCAAGATTACACAGAGTCTTAGAAACCAAGGTAAGGACATTTATTCTAGTTCATTGGGAAGCTACTGAATTGTTTGAAGCTTTTAAGGGCTTGTTTGGGTCTACTCATGATAATCTCCCTATTTTAAAGTCAGCTACTTAATAGCCTTAATTACTTCTGCGAAATCCTTCTTACTCTGTAATGTAGCATATTCACTAGAGCAGTGGTTCTCAACCTTCCTAATGCCGCGACCCTTTAATACAGCTCCTCATGTGGTGGTGACCCCCAACCATAAAATTATTTTCGTTGCTACTTCATAACTGTAATTTTGCTACTGTGATGAACTGTAATGTAAATATCTGATATGCAGGATGTATTTAGGCGACCCCTGCGAAAGGGTCGTTCGACCCCCAAAGGGGTTGCGACCCACAGGTTGAGAACTAGAGTAACACCAGGGCATATTTAACTTAATATGCATTTAACATATTTACCATACAGGGGCAGTAAAGCAGAATTATCTCAGAGTAGCCGTTATTGAGTTATTCATAATTTCTCTGATTTTTTTTTGTATCTCCTGATGTGCCCACTACCAGCCATTACCTTGTATTTGCCATGGCTCCAGACTCTGTTTCTCTTTCATTATTTAATTAAGTTAACATAAAAATGTCTCCTGCATTTAAAGAAATTTTGTTACAGATATGTTTCAGAGAACTCTTTAGTTATTTCACTGATAAAAATTTCTGTTAAAAAATATTTATTGTGGACTCCACATAGACATTTTGAAGGCTGTTTTTGATTTCACTTTTTCTAATGATTAATAATGCATTCATTCAATAAATATTTATTGAACATCTACTGCAGAGCCAGGTGCAGCAGTAATCATCAGGATGATAGTAATGGAACAAAGTAACTTTTTTTAACTTTTAATTTTTTTAAATTTATCTTTATTGTTGAAACTATTACATATGTCCCCCTTTTTTTTCCCATTGACCTCTTCCATCCTGCACCTGCCCCTCCCAGGTCTTCAGCACACTATTGTCTGTGTCCATGGGCTATGCTTCTATGCATGTAAGTTCCCTGGTTAATCATTCCCCACCCACCCCCACCTTCCTTCTGAGATCCTTCCATGATTCCATGTCGCTATCCCGTTATGCATGTCAGGATGTCAGGTTCAGAAGTTTGTGTGTTTTTTTAAAGGTGGGTTGTATGTTCATATTTATACATTTACTTATGAGCATGTACTAAAAATAGTCAAGATAATCATAATGAACCACAGATATTTGAAATCAAGGGCATGTTTGTCAGTGCCGTCTTACAATAGCCTTAAGATACAATTTATTTCTGTATTTATTTTTTATCAGAAAATATTTTTAATCTTACTGTATATGTAGTGTATACGACAACATTTTTAAGTAGGGGTGGCAGGAGCTTTATTCTGAGATATGTAGAAACCTAGTGGCACAAATTAATGCTTGGGTGATCTTTGTTGTGTTCAAATTTGGCCCAGTATATTTTGAGTGCATACATTTTTATATTTTTTAAAAAGCTGAACATATTTTAAAACTGAAATTCAAATCAAAGCTTTATGGAATCCCTGAGGAAAATGGTTTGAAAATCTTACTGAATAATTCAGTAGGCAACATTGTAAAATGTAAAATTTTTATATTGGCTTGCTTTTTTAGATATGAATCATAGTGATTAATGAACATGTAGTGGTCATAGGTTTCTTTAAAATTTTGTCATTTGAATTACTAAGTTCTATATACATATAGTAAAAACCATAACAAATATTTTGGCTACAAACTGTTTTATTAAATAATAGTTTGAATCATAGTCTGAATTAAGAATAATTAAAGATGTTTCTTAGGGTACTAAGACATTATTTTTAGGAGCTTCTACAATGCATTCTTTGTTTTGAAGGGTCTTTTTCTCTCCAGAAAGGAAAGGGAACATTTTTAGGCTTTATGAATTTGTCACAAAGAGTCAGTGACTATATAAATAAGTCCTGTCCAATGAATCATGCACTTTGAGTAAGAGGATTTTGAAAGCCTTTTGTAAAACTAAGTCATCCTGACACATGGGATATTTAAGACAGGCGAAATTGATTCACATGTTTTCTTTATTATAACAGAGTGGAAAGTTTCTCTAAATATATTTAAACTTTTAATATATAATTTTTCTAATAAATAATATGTGGTCAGTTCATTTGTTAATGCAACAAATATTTAGAGGTTATTTACTATTTATCAGGCATTATAATACAGAGACAAAGAAAAAATATTCAAAAGCAAAAAGAAAAATCAGAAATCACTCCATAATTTCAATTCCAAGGATAACTACTATGAATATCTTAATATGTATATCTATGAGCATTTCGCTGTTTGTCTATTACTTTTCTAATATATTTTTTCATTTAATTTTATCGTTTAAAGTATTACATAAGTCTCCTTTTTCCCCCATTGACCTCTCCCCAGCTGCTCCCACCCCCCAGTACAGGCCCTCACTCCCCTACTGTCAGTGTCCATTGGTTATGCTCATATGCATGCATACAAGTTCTTTGGTTGTTCTCTTACCCCTCCCCTGCCTTCCCTTTGGTTGGACTGTCTGTTCCATGCTTCTATGACTGTGGCTCTATTTTTGTTAATCAGTTTATGTTGTTCATTATATTACACAAATGAGTGAGATCATATGATATTATCTTTCTCTGACTGGCTATTTCACTTAGCATAATGCTCTCCAGGTCCAGGTCCATCCATGCTGTTGCAAATGGTAAGAATTCCTTCTTTTTTACAGCAGGGTAATATTCCATTATGTAGATGTACCACAGTTTCTTAATCCACTCATCTGCTGATGGGCACTTAGGCTGTTTCCAAATCTTAGCTATTGTAAATTGTGCTGCTATGAACATATGGGTGCATATATCCTTTCTGATTGGTGTTTCTGATTTCTTGGGATATATTCCTAGAAGTGGGATCACTGGGTCAAATGGAAGTTCCATTTTTAATTTTTTGAGGAAACTCCATAATGTTTTCCACAGTGGCTGCACCAGTCTGCATTCCCACCAGCAGTGCACGAGGGTTCCTTTTTCTCTGCATCCTCCCCAGCATTTGTCGTTTGTTGAGTTGTTGATGATAGACATTCTGACAGGTGTGAGATGGGACCTAATTGTTGTTTTGATTTGCATCTCTTGGATGATTAGTGACTTTGAGCATGTTTTCATGTCTTTTGGCCTTCTGTGTGTCCTCTCTTGAAAGGTGTCTATTTAGGTCCTTTGCCCATTTTTTGATTGGATTGTTTATCTTCCTTTTGTTAAGTTGTATGAGTTCCCTGTAAATTTTGGAGATTAAAACCTTACCGGAGATAACATTGACAAATATGTTCTCCCATGCAGTGGGCTTTCTTGTTGTTTTGTTGGAGGTTTCTTTTGCTGTGCAGCTTTTTATTTTGATGTGGTCCCATTTGTTTATTTTCTCCTTAGTTTCCATTGTCCTAGGAGCAGTATCGGTAAAGATATTGCTACGACATATGTTTGATATTTTACTGCCTATGGATTCTAAGATTTTTATGGTTTCCTGTCTTATTTTTAAGTCCTTTATCCATTTTGAATTTATTTTTGTGTATGGTGTAAGTTGGTGGTCTAGTTTCATTTCTTTGCATGTATCTGTCCAATTTTCCCAACACCATTTATTAAAGAGACTGTCTTGACTCCATTGTATGTTCTTGCCTCCTTTGTCAAATATTAATTGAGCATAATGGCTTGGGTCGATTTCTGGGTTCTCTGTTCTGTTCCATTGGTCTATATGGCTGTTCTTGTGCCAGTACCAGGCAGTTTTGAGAACTGTGGCTTTGTAATATAGCTTGATAGCTGGTATCAACCTTGTTCTTCTTTCTCGGGATTGCTGCAGCTATTCATGGTCTTTTTTTATTCCAGATGAATTTTTGGAGAGTTTGTTCTAGGTCTGTGAAATACGCCATTGGTATTTTAATGGGGATTGCATTGAATTTATAGATTGCTTTGGGTAGTTTGAACATTTTAATGATATTGATTCTACCAATCCATGAACCTGGTATATTCTTCCACTTGTTTATGTCTTCCTCTATCTCTTGTAGTTTTCTAAGTACAGGTCTTTTACCTCCTTAGTTAAGTTTGTTTCTAGGTATCTTAATTTTTTTGTTGCAATGGTAAATGGGATTGTTTTTTTTTTTTTAGTTTCTCTTCCTGTTAGTTCATTATTGGTATATAAAACAGCCATAGATTTCTGGGTGTTAATTTTGTATCCTGCTACTTTGCCGAATTTATTTATTAAGTCTAGTCATTTTTTTGATGAGTCTTTAGGGTTTTCTATGTACAATATGTCATCTGAAAAAAAAAGAAGTTTTACTTCTTTTCCAATTTGGATGTCTTTTCTAATTCAAACAATTTTTAATAAATTGGAATTGCTCCAAATATACTTTGTAGATGTAAGAAACATCCAAATCTGAAGAGAATTTTGTGAATTTATTTGAGCCAAACTGATGACAGTTGCTGGTAAGCAAAATCTCAATGGATTGAGAATGGCAGTTTGGCAGCTTATTTTATACACAAGAATAAAAGGAGATGTAAGGAGGGTTACATGAAATCCATTGGTGGTAGATTAAGGATGCGGGCAAAAGCAAAGTGAGTGCAGGTGGACGGGGGTCTCTGGGATTGGATAAAAAGGCAAAATAGAGAAACATACTTCTTTTGCATTGGTGGTTACAGGATACTTAGTAATTAACATTTATAGCACAGAGGTGATGTGCAGGGGAGGAAGATAACAATGAGGGGTTCTATGGTCTCATACTCTGGTGGTTGTGATTTGAGGGAAAATAGTACTTTGACCTTTCAAAGTCTGTTATCTTAGATGCAAATAAACAAAAAATAGGCTCACTTAAGGGAAAGCTTGACCTTTGTCAAGGAAGCCATAAGCCTAAGATAAGACTACCGACTATCACCTGCTTTTAGTTAGGAATTTTTATGTTCAGACCATCCTGTGTGGTTACTTTTGGTCGCTGAGTTTGTAAGGATTACCATGCAGGCCTCACCTGAGCTTGTGAGCCCCCCCCCCTTTTTTTTTTCTGCCTGTTTTTGTACTTTATTTAAATGAAATATTCAGTATGACCTCTTTGGCCTCTTTCACCTAATATTATGTTTGTGGAAGTCATCCAATTTTGTGTGTATTTGTAGTTTGCTCATTCTTTTACATGTTTAGCACTCTATTATGTGAATACACTACAATTTATCTGTTCCACTATTGATGGGCATTTGGATAGTTTCTACATTTTAGAGATGGGAGAGAATAAATATGGGGGCATTTGTTAGGAGGTTACTATAGAAATTCAGCATGAAATATTAAGCGCCTGAAAGCATAGTTATTACATAGAAAAAACCTAGATTTTACTCAGGCATTACCTCCAACTTTATAGAAGTTGCAGGGAGAATTTGGCATTATGATTTCAATCTGCAACTGGTGGTTCAGAGGAAAGCTGACAACATGTTGTACACATATTGCAGAACATCAACCACACCTAGCAGAGCTAGTGAATACTCACGCTCTCTGTCCCCTCCATTTTAACAGGGAAAATATGGGGTGATGAGTGGAAGAGGTGTTTTTTTTTTCTCAGGAGTGTAACCAGGGACCATTAGAGAGCTTGGGAGAATGTATCCAACAAGTTTCAGCTTTTGTTATTTGGTGATTTCTTAAAAATGAACATTTTTTAAATTTTTGTTATGCTTTTCAAAGCAACTCTTTTTCCTAGAATTTTTACTAAAAATTCTAGTTATTCTAGTAATGATGGCCAGATATAACACCTGTAACTAGAAACAGTAAATTTTACACCTTGACTAATTAATAGCACTTTACTTTTTATACTTTTTTTTATAATGTACAGTATCTGGCTTCTCTTTGCTAATATAAATTTACCCAGGAGACAGACCAATTGACAGGAAAAAATATACATTTATCTTACCTGACATTGATCATTATGTAGGTCAAGAAATGATAAGTATTTCCCACCAATCTCACTAATTGCACCCTTCCTATTGTCTATAATGCCTTCTCTCCTCTGTGTACCTGGTGAACCAGTCCATGTCATTTCATGTGTAAAGCCTTCTCTAACCTTTTCAGTCAAATAAATCACCTCCTTTTCATTCCTTAATATTTTTAAACCTAAATCTATTATAGAATTTATCATGTTGTATTAGGGTTATTCAGTTTAGATCCCAGCCTTGAGTTGTGTTCAAGAAAGCATTCAGAAAAACTTTGACCCGCTAGAGATCTGTTGGGGTCCAACCCCAACAGGTCCAGGGGTTCCCAAAGGTGTGGAGGGAGTCAGCGAAGAAGAAATGACATGGAGACAGCATTCAGTTGATCAGCAGCCTAGCCAGGTACTCTAGTCAGGTTCTCCAGCCAGGTTCTCGCCCTTTTCATCCACAGCTGTTTAATAGTTGCTTCTTTTCATGCTATTAATTTAAAAAATTAAGAAAAGATTATAATATGTTTTACTTAAAGGCCTGAAGTTAAGTATCCTTTTAAATTTGAAATAGATCATGGAAACAGGCCATGTTTCCATGTTCTATTTCAAATTTAAATCAGAATTTGAATCACACTTAAAATTTTTTACTATTTTGATTTTTATATTTCTAACTCATAAAAATTAGTAATTTAAGCTTTACTTGGTTAGATTTAAATGAAATATAGAATTTGCATTAAATATTCATTTAAATCTCAGATTTCTAGTAGCCAACAGTACTTACAGTGTTAGTGACTGCTCTAAATACTGCTTCATATATATTACTTTCCCTATTCCATACTTCTACTCTTATTTTTGGAGAAGAAATTGAAGCACTGAACCTTTAAATGACTAAAATCACAGAGCTAGTAAATGGCAGAAGCAAAGATTTAACCCAAACAGTGACTCCTTGATTTGGCCATGTTGTCATCATAGCTTTTCTGGTAACTGTATTTTTAATTCAAACATAGTTTGAGTGATTTACCTAACAAATCAGTGGTTTGTAATGTAAAATTATTTATTATAATACATTCTTTTTGTCTGTGCTGCAAATATGTAAATCTTAGCGAATGAGATGTAATTTATTACTCACCCACTTCCAGCATCTCATGCTAATCTTTCCACCATGTGGACCTCCCCCACCCCATCTATTATGCACGTCCGCTTCCGTAAGCTTCGGTGGGTTGCCTGGAGGGGGGTGGGGGGGCGGGAGTGGGGGTAGGGGTGGTGAGCGCATACCCACAAGCCTTAGAGCAGGTTAGGGCTCAGCTGCTTGTGCAGCAGGGCGGGACCCTGTACCCTGCTGCCCAATGTGGACTGCGGGCTGCGGGTTGGGAAGCAGAGCGTGATGCAGCTGTGTATGCTGCTGGATGCGGACCAGGGCGCTCCCCATTCCCGTCGGCTACCTACCGATTGGCTGGGCACGGGCACACGTGACCGACATGTGGCTATATTGGCGCATCCAGCCTTGGTGTCACTGGAGACGGAATGGAGGTGCTGCTGGGCTCGGAAATGGGGTAGGTGCTGGAGCCACGATGGCCCGGCTTGCTGCAGAGGGAGGGGAGACTATTTTTTCTCGTACTATCTGAAACTGGTGGTTTTTTCCTTGGCACAGGGTCCACTGCCACATGCCAAGCGTGGATGCAGGGGCGGCTCCCTCCCTCCCCCCTTCCACTGCAGCACAGGAGATGGATTTCCTGTGCTTCTGACCAGGGTTTTTGACAGAAGAGGAAGAATGGGGGAGGGGTCAGAGTGTTAGGGGAGGCTCGTGAGAAAGAGCTATTTTTGAAGATAGAAGGAGGTTTTGTTTTTATAATGCCTGTTGACAGAGTAGAGTAGAATAACCTAAGGAAACGGGTAGAGGACAACAAAGAATGGAGCATATTCATGACGAAGAGCAAAAGCTCTAACCCATTGAAAGGCTTCTTTCCTCCCTGGCTACAGGACACATGCAGTGGTAGCCAAAAGAGGGGATACAGAGCTGCTGCTAATGGCTGAGGTGAACTAGAGGAAAGGGCTTCTTTGGAGCAGGGGAAGAGCAGGAGGCAGGTATCGCACAGCTTGAGGGTGGTTTTGGTTGCTTGGTGAAATTTTGGTCATCAGAATTGCGTGCTTTTGTAAAACATCTAAGTGAACTCCCAGTGAATAGGGTGGCAGAAAGATAGCAGCGTCTTTGTTAGTTACACAGCGCAGTGGTAGTGGCTCTTGCAGATGACTGCAGCAGTGCTTTTCTCCCTCTTTTAGTGTGAAAGGACAACTGCAGAGGAATAAGAAACCGTGCAGCAGTGCTGGTGGTAGAAGTCCATTACAAGAAGCCATAGTTTCTCATTGTAACCTGAATAGGAGAAAAAAGTGTTTTTTTAAAGTAGGAAAAATATGAGGCTATGAATATTTTAACAGTGGAATGTATCAGACACTTGGATTCTACATCTCAAAAGAGATGCTCAAATTCTTTGCTCTATCATAAATCTTATAGGAAATCTTTATGTATGAAGCAGTGGATCTTTTTCTTTGATAGTATAGCTTTGTCATTCAGTATGTTATTCAAGAATAAATTGCTTTATTATGTCAATTTCTTTGTGAAAAATTATAGTGATACTTTTTCATAGGCTTAATATTTAAATCTGTTAAGTAATTTTATATTACTCTTTGGTTGCTTTTAGATATCATTGAATAAAGTCTACAGGCAAATATTTTAAATTATAGTATCATGGCTTTTCTAATAGATGGTATTTCTGTTTAGTGAGCACTCATAAGATATGCTCTTGATATAACATGTTTTTATTGTACTTAAAATTTTTTCCATTTACTTAAATGTCTAAAAACATGTTTTGGACTGATAGGGTTTTAACTGGATTATCTTTATGTAGTTTTATGATAGCCAGCCTGCCACACCTCCCTACTTCCTGAACAGGATGGCAGTGCAGTGGCTTTGTAACGCCCTCCAGGATCAGTGACAGTATCTCTTAAATAGTGCTGACCTAATAGAAAGTCTTAAGAGAACCTATCATTTTCTTTCAGTAATTTTTTTCAAGATAATAAGGACTTGGTCTTGAATAAATAAGACTATAAACTTTACAATGATAAATTAAAACAATTTTATTCTCTTTAAAAATATATATTACGGCTTTAGGAATTATTTATTATGGATATCAGGGTTAATAGTCCTTAGATCTCTTTTTAAAAATATGATGGAAACTATAGCTAGAATTAAAGATGTTACATTAAAGTTCCAAATGAAATTTAATAGCTAGTACCAGTCAGTTCTTTGAACCCTGATTAATATAGTCTTTGAGAGTTTATGGTTCTTATTTTTATATAAATTATCCCATTTTACTATTTAAACAGATCAGTGTAGCATTTTTTTTTCTTTTTAAATATTAGACTACTCCTAATTAGGTATGTTGTGACTTTATCCAAGGTCATTTATTATGTAGGATGTTAGAAACTTAAATTACCTACTTTAACTCTATGTAACAATTTTAAATATTGTCTCTTACTACATAACATATAAAATAGTATGTAATAAATTATTTGAAAAGCAATATAAATCATTGTCAAATCATCAAATGAAGAAGAAATATTAACTTGGTTATGGGTTTTTACTATGATTTAAGAATGCTTTGTAAAATAATCTGGTAGTTAAACAAATGGAGAGGCATTAGTTTCTGTAATGACATTCATAGCATCCTTTTTTTAGAGCATCTTATTAATCATATGCATACTTATAAATAAAACACTTATTTGAGATTTTTAAAGAATTAAACAAGAAAGAACTAAAATAAGAAAAGTTGATTTTACCCTTCCCTTTATAGTATGAAGTTATTACTTAATATTTAAGACTGAACTGTTGGCTTTATAGGTCTGAAATTATTCACTGTTAATTGATATGGCTAGAATTGAGTGATTAAAAAATTCAAAAGTTAAAATAGTCATAAGCATGCCTATAAACTGAATCAAAACTATTTATTGATGCTTTCCATACATAAATTGTTTTGTGGGTTTTTAAAACGTTTTTATTGATTTCAGAGCAAGGAAAAGAGAGGGAGAGATAGAAACATCAATGATGAGAATCATCGATCTGCTGCCTCCTATATGTCCCTCTGCTGGGGATCTAGCCCGAAACCCAAGCATGTACTCTGACTTGGAATCAAACTAAGACCTCCCGGTTCATGGGGTTGGCACTCAATCACTGAACCACACTGGCGGCTGTTTTGTGGATTTAAAAAACTAATTTACCCCTTAAAATTTCTTTTTCAGATTGGACAATATAATACTATTTGTTGGTTAGAGCATTGGCCTCAGGACCAAAGGGTCTTTTCAATTCCCGGTCAAGGGCACATACCTGGGTTGCAGGTTCAATCCCTAGCCCTGGTCAGGGTGAAGGTGGGATACAACCAATCGAAGTGTCTTTCTCACATTGATGTTTCTCTCTCTCTGCCCCCTCCTCACTCCCTTCCTTCCACTCTCTTTAAAATAAAATAAAAAAATCAATTGAAAATATCCTCAGGTGAGTATTAACAAAAAAAAAAAAAAAATGAAGTTTCTATTGATGTTTTTTAGAGAGAGAGGGAGGGGGAGGAAGAGAGAGAGACAGAAACATCAATATGAGAGAGAAACAGTCAGCTGCTTCCCACAGGCACCCCGACAGAGGATTGAACCCACAACCTGGATATATGCCCTGACTGGGAATCAAATCAGTGACCTTTTGGTACACAGGACTGAGACACACTGGCCAGGGCTGTGAAATTTTTTTAAAAATATATTTTTATTGATTTTAGAGATGAAGGGAGAGGGAGAGAGAGACAGGAACATCAATGAAGAGAGAGAATCTTTGATTGGCTGCCTCCTGCATGCCCCCCACTGGGATCGAACCCATAACTTGGGCATGTGTCCTTGACCGGAATGGAACCTGGGACCCCTTTGTCCACAGGCCGACACTCTATCCACTGTGCCAAACCGGCTAGGGCTGTGAATTTCTATTTTATCATTTTTATCTATTTTTACTGTTACTGATTTCACATAATTTAACCAATCTTTTTGTTAAATGTTTTTGATTTTGACCTTCCTCCCCCCCTTCTTTTTTGTATTACAGTCTGAGTGAAACTTGACATAGTACAAAAGATGGCATGGCATAGGGCAGTGATGGTGAACCTATGACACGCGTGTCAGTGGTGACACGCGAACTCATTTTTTTGGTTGATTTTTCTTTGTTAAATGGCATTTAAATATATAAAATAAATATCAAAAATATAAATCTTTGTTTTACTATGGTTGGTTGCAAATATCAAAAAATTTCTATATGTGACACGGCACCAGAGTTAAGTTAGGGTTTTTCAAAATGCTGACACGCCGAGCTCAGAATGTTCGCCATCACTGGCATAGGGCATGATGAACTAGAAAAGATGAATGATACTTGAGAAAAGACATTCACTACATATTTGAGTACCTACTAAATGCCAGAACTATGAAAGTTGCTGGAGAATCTTAGCTAAACTCTAAGAAACTTATAATAGAACTACATGAAATGTTATTTACTAGCTAAACACTGATTGCTTTGACTATTCCTAGGTTATTTAAAGGTTTATATCATCTAAAATACCTTCTAATTTAAAGGAATGTGGTGGTTTGCTCTTTGGAAACACTGTGCCTCATAAACTCTTCTAGGAATCACAGATAATTCTGTAAAGTAGATTACTTTTGAAGTATATTAAGTGTCTTGAATGTAAAATGAGAATGTTAGTTGAAGTGATTTCTACATCTTCTAGTTTTAATGGTCAATAATCTGTGGTCCTTGATTTCTCTAGGGTCAACTACTAGAAAGGTACACCAGCTCTTCTTTTGGTACAGGTGGAATGTCTACCTATCTATCTATCTATCTATCTATCTATCTATCTATCTATCTATAAAAGCCTAATATGCAAAGTGTCCTCTCGGGAGTTCGACCGACTGCGAGTTTGATTGCTCTCTATGATGTGTGCTGACCACCAGGGGGCAGCGTGGAACAAAGGAAGGCTCTGGCTGGCAGCCAGAGAAGGGAGGCCCTGACCGGCAGCCAGAAGGCCCTAATCGGCCCGAATCACTGGCCAGGCCTAGGGACCCTACCCATGCATGAATTTTGTGCACCGGGACTCAAGTATCTATAATAATAAAAGGGTAATGTGCTAATTAGATCAGACATCCTTCCGGACAAAGCCGCAGCAGGCAAGGGCCGCGGTGGCGGGCAGGGATCAGGGCCAAGGCCCTTGCACGAATTTCGTGCATCGAGCCTCTAGTATTATATAACATAGTAGAGGCCTGGTGCACAATATTCATGCACGGGTAGGGTCCTTTGGCATGGCCTGTGGGGATTGGGCCAAAACCGACAGTCTCAACACTGCCTGCTGTTCCTGCCTGTCGCTCCCGCTCATCCCAGCACTGCTGCACCTGCCACAGGCTCGTGCCCAGTCAGTCCTGATCAGGAGAGGCTCACGCCACTGCAGCGGAGCTCGCCAGCCATGAGCCCTGCATCTGGCACCCGCCCCAAGAGGGGTTTTGGGGGGCTGGGACGTGATGGGCCCTCCGGGCGGGCAGTGGAACGCCCTTGCCAGCCCGGGATCCGGATACATCCCTCTAACGTTTGTGCCGGTTGCTGGGAACCACCTGGCAGCTGCTTTTATATCGTTTCTTCCTTGTGGAGCGTCTAGGGAGGGGAAGTGGCCGCAGGGCCCAAAACTGACTTCCAGGAGGCCAGCGGCACTGTCAGGATTGTGCCAGTGGTGCTGGTCCGTCAGTGCCTGGCCCATTCTCCAGAGATTGGACCAGCAGGACTACTGAGGGAGTGAGGTGGGCCGCTGGGATGGGCTAGTCAGCTGAGCAGCACTCCTGTTGTGGGAGCGCACTGACCATCAGGGGCAGCTCCTGAGTTGAGCATCTGCCCCTGGTGGTCAGTGTGTGTCATAGCGGCCGGTTGTTTGGTCGCTTAGGCTTTTATATATATAGATTAGAGGCCTGGTATACAAAATTTGTGCACGGAGGGGGGTGTGTCCCTCAGCCCAGCCTGCACCCTCTACAATCTAGGACCCCTCGAGGGATGTCCCTCTCACAATCCAGGACTGCTGGCTCCCAGCTGCTCTCCTGCCTGATTGCCCCTAACCGCTTCTGCCTGCCAGCCTGATCACCCCCTAACCACTCCCCTGCCAGCATGATCGATGCCTAACTGCTCCCCTGCCGGCCCAATTGCCCCTAACTGCCCTACCCTGCCACCTGGTCGCCCCCAACTGCCCTCCCCTGCTGGCCCAGTCACCCCTAACTGCTCTCCCCTGCTGGCTTGGTCACCCCCAACTACCCTCCCCTGCAGGCCTGAGTCCCCCCCACCAATTTTTAAAGAACCCCCCAATTTTTAAAGAACATATCCCATATAATAAAGAGGTAATATGCAAATTGACCATCACTCCAACACACACGATAGCCACACCCATGTGGACACAAGATGGCCTGCAGGGGAGGGCAGTTCGGGGGGGGGGGACCTGTAGGGGAGGGCAGTTGGGGGGGACCAGGCCTGCAGTTACTCCCAACTGTCCTCCCCTGCAGGCCTGGTCACCCCCAATTGCTCTCCTCTGCCGGCCCGATCACCCCTAACTGCTCTTCCCTGCAGGCCTGATCGCCCCCAATTGCCCTCCCTTGCAGGCCTGGTCCCTCCCAACTGCCCTCCCCTGCAGGCCTGGTCCCCCCAACTGCCCTCCCCTGCAGGCCATCTTGTGTCCACATGGGTGTGGCCATCTTGTGTGTTGGAGTGATGGTCAATTTGCATATTACCTCTTTATTATATGGGATATGTTCTTTAAAAATTGGGGTTTTTTTTTTTAGCCCTAGCTGATAGTAATTGGTTAGAGTGTTGTCTCAAAACATCAAGGTTTCAGGCTTAATCCCCAGTCAGGGCACATACAAGAATCAACCAATGGGGAGAAATCAAGGTGGCGGCATAGGTTAAACACCTGAAATTGCTGCCTCGCTCAACCACTTCAAAAATACAACTAAAAGACAAAACGGACATCATCCAGAACCAAAGGAAGGCTGGCTGAGTGAAAATTCTACAACTAGAAGGAAAGAGAAAAGCACACTGAGACTCAGAGGAGGTCCGGAAGTAAAGTGCAGAGGTACAGAGGTGCATGCGGATAGGGCTGGCAACTGAGGACGCGGTTGTCTTTTTCAATTGGGAGGGAGTCTCAAGCTCCTGACTGCTCTGAACTCCAGTTCCGGGCGAGTCTCTGGGGTCCCAGAACCATACAGGGAGAAACTGGACTGTCTGGCATCAGGCGGAACTCGAGGGCGGCTTTCTCTCAGAGGTGCTTGCAGCAATTACTGCGGGACACTGAGACCCGGGGCCTCTTAGGGCATAGCTGAGGATCAGCCATAGCTGTTTGCTCCGCTCTGTTGATTCCCTGAGACCCCGCCCCACCCAAGCTGCACGCAGAGGCTTTTGCATATGAATGGCCTGGCCCTTTGCAATCTAAAATTACCTAACAAACTGCAGCTGGGTCAGACAGACCCAGAACATCCAAGAGAAGGCCCAAGGCCCCACAGCAGCTTGCACTGCTTCACAGCTGGGCCTCATCTGGGCATCTCCAAACCCCAAACAAAGAAGAGGAATCTGCAGATCTCTCCGTAGCTCCTGCTGGGTAGCCTCAGGTAGAGGCTAAATTAGCACGTCCTTAGAGACCCAAGAGCCAGTGTACACAGTGGTCAGAGTGGGACCATCCAGATTACAACTCCTCAGGTCCATAAGGAACACACTCAGGGGGCATACTCAGTGAGCACCAAAGCTCCACTGAAGCAAGTATTGCCCCAGAAGGGTGTCTCCAGCACAGAAGTTCTCCCACCCTATTCACAGATGATTCTCACAGCCAATTGGCCTGGAGGTCATTTCCTGCCAGTGATACCTAAAACAATCAAGGCTTAACTACAACAAGACTGTGCACACAGCCCACAAAGGGGTGCACCAAGAGTGTCCACCTCAGGTAATTGGGGAGGCTGAGCCACTGGGCCCTATAGGACACCTAGCACAGAAAGCTATTCTATCAACACAGGGAAGCAGCCAAAATGCGGAGACAAAGAAACAGGTCACAAATGACAGAAATGGAGGAAAGCAAACTACTGGATATAGAGTTCAAAACCACAGTTATAACGTTTTTCAGGAATTTTCTAGAAACCACTGATAAATTTAGTGAGACCCTCGAGGATATGAAAAAGGACCAACTAGAAATTAAGCATACAGTGACTGAAATAAAGAATATTATACAGACTCCCAACAGCAGACTAGAGGATCACCAGACTCAAGTCAAAGATTTGAAATACAAAGAAGCAAAAAACACCCAACTGGAAAAGAAAAAAGAATCCAAAAATATGAAGATAGTGTAAGGAGCCTCTGGGACAACTTCAGGCTTCCAACATCCGAATTATGGGAGTTCCAGAAGAAGAGAGAGGGCAAGATATTGAAAACCTATTTGAAGAAATAATGACAGAAAACTTCCCCTACCTGGTGAAAGAAATAGACTTACAAGTCCAGGAAGCGCAGAGAACCCCAAACAAAAGGAATCCAAAGAGGACCACACCAAGACACATCATAATTAAAATGCCAAGAGCAAAAGACAAAGGGAGAATCTTAAAAGCAGCAAGAGAAAGACAGTCAGTTACCTACAAGGGAGTACCCATACGACTGTCAGCTGATTTCTCAACAGAAACTATGCAGGCCAGAAGGGAGTGGCAAGAAATATTCAAAGTGATGAATAGCAAGAACCTACAACCAAGATTACTTTACCGAGCAAAACTATCATTCAGAATTAAAGGTCAGATAAAGAGTTTCACAGATAAGTTCATCACCACCAAACCAGTATTATATGAAATGCTGAAAGTATCCTTTAAAAAGAAGAAGAAGAAGAAAAAGGTAAAGATACAAATTATGAACAACAAATACATATCTATCAACAAGTGAATCTAAAAATCAAGTGAGCCGAAACCGGTTTGGCTCAGTGGATAGAGCGTCGGCCTGCGGACTGAAAGGTCCCAGGTTCGATTCCGGTCGAGGGCATGTACCTGGGTTGCGGGCATATCCCCAGCGGGAGATGTGCAGGAGGCAGCTGATTGATGTTTCTCTCTCATCGATGTTTCTAACTCTCTATCTCTTTCCCTTCCTCTCTGTAAAAAATCAATAAAATATATTTTAAAAAAATAAAAATAAAAAAAATAAAAATCAAGTGAATAATCTGATGAACAGAAAAAAAACCCTCAACCAATGAATGTGTAAATAAGTGGAACAACAAATTGATATCTCTGTCTCAAATCAATAAATAATCAAAATTTTAATATTTTTTTGTAAATCAAATAATGACATAATCAGTCTTTATAAGGTAAGTATTCTCCCCTTTATTTCCATACCCTCTCCGATTTCCTTTACAAGCACTCATTCAAATGTCTTCTTAAATATGCATTAATTCTTGTGAAATATTTGGTATCATTTTGTATGGTTGTTTTTTTTACGGTTAATGAGTTTTCTATTGTAAAATGTACTTCATAAAATTTACCATCTTGACCATTAAAATACATATATATACATACATGTTATGTGGTCAATACATTCATAGTGTTGTGAATGTACCACCATTCATCCCTAGAACTTTTTCATCTTGCCCAACTGAAACTCTGTACCCGTTAAACAATAACTCCCTATATTTCCCTCCCTCTACACCAGCAGTTCTCAACCTGTGGGTCGCAACCCCTTTGGGGGTCGAACGACCCTTTCACAGGGGTCGCCTAAGACCATCGGAAAACACCCATATAATTACATATTGTTTTTGTGATTAATCACTATGCTTTAATTATGTTCAGTTTGTAACAATGAAAATACATCCTGCCTATCAGATATTTACATTATGATTCATAACAGTAGCAAAATTACAGTTATGAAGTAACAACGAAAATAATTTTATGGTTGGGGGTCACCACAACATGAGGAGCTGTATTAAAGGGTCGCGGCATTAGGAAGGTTGAGAACCACTGCTCTAGACCCTGACAAAAACCATTCTACTTTCTGTCTAGGAATTTGACATCCTTAGGAACCTCATATAAGAGGAATAATACAATATTTGCCTTTTTATGTCTGGCTAATTTCACTTGGAATAATATCTTCAGTTCATCCATGTTAGAGTATGTATCAGAATTTCCTTTCTTTGTAAGGCTGAGTAACATTCTATTGTATATGTATATACTGCATTTGTTTATCTGTTCATGTGTCGATAGACCCTTGGGTTATTTCTGCCTTTTGACTATTGTGAATACCTTTGCTGTGAAGATACTGTTTGAGTCCCTGCTTTCACTTCTTAGGGATATGTTCCCAAATTTATATCTTTAATTTACATAATTTTTGACCATTTTAAATTCAGTAGTTTTTAAGATCGCTTTTACTTTATTTGGTGCTGACTCTGCTGTATAGTGTTCTGTAGTATCTGTCACTATTCTGGCTCAGAATCTCTCATGAAGTTTTTGTCAGCCAGGGCCACAGTCATCTGAAGGCTCGACTAAACTGGAGGATCCATTTCCAAGATAGCTCACTTACTTAGTTTGTTTCTCCTGGTCATTGGTAGGAGGCTTCAGTTTCTTGACATGAGCCTCTCCACCTTGCTGCTTGAGTGTCTTACTGACATGGCAGCTGGCTTCCTCCAATGATCATAGCGAGAAAGAGCAAGAAGGAAGCCACTTATGACATAGTCTCAGAGGTAACACATCATCACTTCTATCATATTCTCTTTATTAGAAGTAACTAAATCCAGCAACACAAGAGGAATAAATTAAGCTCCACCTTTTGAAAGTGTAGAGTCAAAGAAATTGTGAATATATTTTAAGATTACTCCATGGACCAATGAGAAGATTGCACTGGAATTTATCCCTAGCAGAGAGATCACTGGATCATAGGGCATTTTTTCCTATAGCTGTTATAAATAATTATCACAAACAGTGATTTAAAACAACACAAATCAGAAGTCTGAAATGGCTTTCACCGGACCAAAATCACAATAGCAGCAATGTTGTACTTCCTCCAGAGGCTATAGGGGAGAATCTGTTTTCTCACAGTTTTTCCAGCTTCTCGTGGCCACCTGCACTCTGGCTTGTGGCCCCTTCCTCCATCTTCCATGCCAGCAGCATACTAAATCTCTCCCTGACTCTGACCCTCTGCTTCTTTTGTCACATATTCTCTGATTCTGGCCCTCCTGCCTTTGCTTATTACAATCCTTAATGAGCAAAAGCAGTGCCTACAATCATTCTTTTTCACACTACCTTTGGTTGTTGAATGAAGGTGGAACTTAATTTATCTCCTCTTGTGTTGCTGGATTTAGTTACTTCTAATAAAGAGACTTGTGATTGCATTCGATCCACCCATATAATTAAGGAAAATCTCCCCATATCAGGATCCTTAATTTAATCACATCTGTAAAATTTCTTTAGCCATATAAGGTAACACATTCAGGGATTAGGAAGTGGATATTTTTGCAGGGCCATTATTCATTCTCTCTACTAAAGGCATGCACATTCAGTTTTTAATTTGTTTTAAGCTGGAGTTTTGGGTTTTCTTGTTACTTACACTTTGTGAATGAATGTTACTGTTGAGTAGATACAGACTTTCATATACCAGATTTGTTTAAACAGTAATCTATAATAATAAAAGCGTAAATGCTAATTAGACCAGACAGCCGAACGACCTTCCTGACGAAACCGCAGTGTTGGGGGTCAAGGCAGAGGTGGTTAGGGGTGATCAGGCAGGCAGGTGAGCAGTTAGGGGCAATTAGGGCAGGGAGTGGTTAGAGGCCATCAGGCAGGCAGAGTGGTTAGGGGCAATCAGGCTGGCAGGCAGGCGAGTGGTTAGGAGCAATCAGGAGGCAGGCAGAATGGTTAGGGGCAATCAGACAGGCAGGCGAGCGGTTAGGAGCCAGCAGTCCCGGATTGCGAGAGGGATGTCCAACCTAAATGGTTAGTTGGACATCCCCGAGGGGTCCTGGATTGCAAGAGGGTACAGGCCGGGCTGAGGGAAACCCCCTCCCCCCATGCACGAATTTTGTGCACTGGGCCTCTAGTATAATATATAATGGTCACCTTAGCTGTTTCCCCTCTGTTAGTTTTGTAGGGCTGTTGTGACAAAAGTACCACAGACGAGTGGCTTAAAACTATAGAAATCTATTCTTTCATAGTTCTGGAGGTTAAATGTCTGAAATCAAAGTGTTAACAAAGTTGGTTCCTTCTGGGGATGCTAAAGAATCAAGATTCTTTTCCATGCCTCTCTCCCTAACTTTGGGTGGTTGCTGGCAATTTTTGACATTCCTTGGCTTGCAGCTGCCTCACTCCAATTTCTGCCTCCATTGTTACATGATGTTTTTCTGATGTCTCTGTGTCTTGTTTCTTTACATGGTCTTCTTAAAGAATACCGATCATTGCATTTCGGGCCTAATCCAGTAAGACCTCATCTTAACCTGTTGATTATATCTACAAAGACCTTCTTTCCAAAAAAGGTCAAATTCACAGGTACCAGTGTTTACCTACCTGTGATTCAGCATATCTCTTTGGGGTACACATTCAACCCAAAAAACCTCTTTATATTATTTGCATGGTGTCTTATGAATAATAAGTTTTCAAATATTTGTTGATTTGAATTGTATAGACATAGAGAGAAATCCATCATCTTATTTTTTTAATGGGAAAGTCACCTTGGACATATTCTGAATTTGTGCACTCTCTTTCTGTTCTTTGCCCTCTCTGATTGATAAAGCACTCTTCCTGTTTATTCTTGCATGTATTTATCTTTTTGTGGCTGTCACTAAGTAAAACTTTAATGGGAATTACAGATGCTAAATTGTAGATATAAGCCTTGTTTTAAAGCTGGGAAAACAAAACGCACCAAAGTAAAATGGAATAATTAGAGGGTGGTTAATTTTAAAAAACACACAATGGAAATAAAGGATATGATTAGTAAAGATAAATGCAGAAGTGAAAAAAGATAGAAAACAAAGTAGTGGAAAAGATATGTACACTGTAAGTTTTTTGTTTTTTATAAAGACCAATAAATAGATGAAACCCTATAAAACCTGGTTAAGGGAACAAAAGACAAAACAAAAAATGCATGAATGGGAAAGGAGACAAATTTTAAAATAAGAGAACATATCTAACTCTGTTGTAATAAACGTGAAAAGCTAGAGGGAATGAATAATTTCTTGGTGAACTATTAATACGTCATGCTGATACAAGAAGATTAAGAAAATACATCTAAACCACATAGAAATTTTAAAACACTTAAAAACCTTTTTGCTAAAAGTATACCTTCTGATCTCAATTCTAGCTGATTTTCAAAGAATAGATAAGTTATTCAGATTATTCTAAACCATATAAGATTACGATGAGAAACCTACCAATTCATTTTATAAACTTAGTGTAAACTTAATTCAAAACCTTATTTTAAAATACTATAAAAATCTAAATATATATATTGGTTTCTCATAAAAATTTCAAGTTAAATATTGAAAAATGAACAAAAGTAAAATAATAAAACATGAACAACGTATGGTTTATTGCAGGAATGGAGACAGAGTCAAAATGAGAAAATCTTATAATTGACAGCATCAACAAATTAAAAGAAAAAATTGTATGATTATATGCTATATCAGAAGGTATCTTGGGGGGAAAAAAGCATTTAAAAGCCACTCCCAATAAATTTAAAATAAAAGGAAAATACCTAAACATGTTAAAAAATAGTTACTGAATTCTATTACATAGTGAAATACTAAGCTATTCCTATTAAAGTCAGGAATAAGATCACTATTGTTCAAAATTATTTTGAAGTTTTAAGCTAACAATAAGACAAGAAAAAGAAATGAAGTATAAATAATTGGAAGAGACAAAATTATCTTACAGATTAATGTGAAAAATAGTGCTGATGTACTAGTAATTGGTTATCCATGTGGAAGACAATAAAATTAGCTATACTTGTACCATATACAAAAATTAAAATTCCATGTGAATTAAATATTTTAATGTATAAACAATTTCTGATGCACGCTAATTAGTCATTCACATTTACCACCTCTTTCTCCTAAGACCCCATCAAAGTGATAGTAAAAAAATTTTTTTTAAAGATAATGTATATACAATGTCATAGAGTGAGAGGAAGCCAAGTCAAGATTGCAACAGATTTCTGGAAGATGGGGAAATAGTGGAAATTAAAAATTATTGTTGAAAAATAATCAAGGACCTTAAAACTTCCTCTCACTTAAAAGTAAAATAGTAGCCCTGGCTGAGTAGCTTGATTGGTTGGAGTGTTGTCCCTG
The DNA here is from genome assembly GCF_964212035.1 of Myotis nattereri. Taxonomy (NCBI): domain Eukaryota; kingdom Metazoa; phylum Chordata; class Mammalia; order Chiroptera; family Vespertilionidae; genus Myotis; species Myotis nattereri. The sequence goes on from NC_138079.1 coordinate 66,197,729, forward strand.
CCAGTGGTTCTCAACCTTCCTAATGCCGCGACCCTTTAATACAGTTCCTCATGTTGTGGTGACCCCCAGCCATAAAATTATTTTCGTTGCTACTTCATAACTGTAATTTTGCTACTGTTATGAATTGTAATGTAAATATCTGGCATGCAGGATGTATTTTCATTGTTCGCAACCCACAGGTTGAGAACCGCAAAAGTTGCAGGTTTGATTCCCAGTCAGGGTACATACCTAGGTTGCGGGTTCCATCTCTGGTCAGGACACGTACGGGAGGCTACTGATCCATGTTTCTCTCTCACATCATTGTTTCTTTCTCTCTCCCTTCTTCTCTCTAAAAATCAGTAAACATCCTGGGGGAGGATTTTTTTAAAGTAAAATACAAATGTTGAGAATTTCTCAATAGCCTTTGAAATTATTTGGGCTACTTTGGGGTATTGAAAACCAGAATTGGGAATTCATGCTCTGTGCCAGGGGTCTGCAAATTGCCACTGTTTATGTAAACTAAGTTTTACTGGAACAGGTCATGCCCATTTATTACATATTTGTGGCTGCTTTTGTGTGACAGCCACAAAGTCAAGTAGTTGCAATAGAAATCATGTGGCCCACAAAGCCTTATTTATCACCTGACCCTTGCAGAAAATGTTTGCCAACGCCTGTTCAGGTAATTAGCCATCTTAGAGCTTACCCTCATTTGGGATGGGCTTAAATGGAATCCAGTCAATGTATATAGCCATTTACAGAATGTAAGAAAAGGAAAAGATGGGGGGAAATATAGCAAACAGGAAACTGAATGTCACCACGTATGGTTCCTTGGTAGAAAAGAGAATGAGAAGTAGAAGGGAAAATAATAAAAAATGCATACGATGTGTTTGGCTTGGAATTAAAACAGATTTTTTTGTATATTGATTTTTTTATCTGACAACCTTGATACATTTTCATATTTCTTAAGATTTTTCTGTTTTATTTTCTCCTTTCCAATCATTACTCTTTCCTTTTTAACCATTGACTGTGCTAGTTAGGACTTACAGGATTGTGTTGAGTAAAAGTGGTGCAATAGTAGAGATCTTTAATTGTTTTTGGTTTTTAAAAGAATGCCTCTCCATTTCACTGTAAACAGTGTTATTTACTGTAGGTTTTTGGCAGTTTCTCTTCTATTTGCACTTTATTGAGAGTTTTTATCTTGAACAGATAGCTTTTATCAAATGTTAGTTTTTTTATCTATGGAGATTATCATAAAGGTTTTTCTCCTTTAATTTTTAAAAAAATTTTTTTATTGATTTCAGAGAGAAAGGGAGAGGCAGAGAGAGCTAGAAACATTAATGATGAGAGAGAAACATTGATCAACTGCCTCCTGCATACTCCACACTGGGGACCAAGCCCGCAACCTGGGCATGTCCCCTGACCAGGTATCACACCAGGACCCTTCAGACCACAGGCCAATGCTCTATCTACTGACCCACACCAGCTAGGGCTCTCCTTTAATGTTTTAATGCAGTGGATGATACATATAAGCGATCTATGTTAAACAGTCCTTACATTTCTGGGTGAACTCGGCTTGACCCTGCTAGAGTTTCTTTACTGTATATTGTATTCTGTTCTGTGATATTTTGTTTAGGACCTTTGTATCAATATTCATGAATGATACTAGTCTACAATCATTCTTTTTCACACTTCCTTTGATTTTATATTGCAATTATAATGGCATTATAAAATGCATTGGGGAGATATTTTCTGTATTTTTTTTAATTCTTTGTTAGTTAAGGTATTACAAATGTGTCCTCGTCCCCCCCATTAACCCCCCACCCCACCCCCCCACCCACCCCCACCCCACCCCCCGAACACTCATTATTTTCTGTATTTTTATTCTTTGGAAAGTTTGAATAAAGTTGGTATGATTTGTTTATTAAATTTTGGTAGAAGGTGTCTAAAACCATTTTTATCTAGTGGAGTTTTGTTTGTATGTTTATTGGTGTTGGGAGGAGGAGAGGAAAAATACTGCTACAATTTTTCAAAAGTTACAGTACTATTAAGGTTTTCTGTTTCTTCTTGAATCAATTTCCCCCCTCCACCTCCCACCTTAGAATTATGTTCACTTTATATGTTTGGGTTCTTCTCTCTAATCATAGGTAGTGTTTTCAAAGAACCAACTTTTTGGTTGGGTATACAGCCGAAACTGGTTTGGCTCAGTGGATAGAGCGTCGGCCTGCGGACTGAGGGGTCCCGGGTTCGATTCCGGTCAAGGGCATGTACCTGGGTTGCGGGCATATCCCCAGTGGGGGATGTGCAGGAGGCAGCTGATCGATGTTTCTCTCTCATCGATGTTTCTGACTCTCTATCTCTCTCCCTTCCTCTCTGTAAAAAATCAATAAAATATATTAAAAAAAAAAAAGGGGTATACAATAAAAAGGAAGGCTGGGGGAGAACCAAGATGGTGGCATAGGTTAACGCCGGAGTTTGCTGCCTTGAACAACTACTTCAAAAGTGAAACTAAAAAACGGAACAGACATCACCCAGAACCACAGGAACGCTGGCTGAGTGGAAGTCCTACAACTAGGAGGAAAGAGAAACGCATACGGACACTCAGAGGAGGCGCAGTGCTGAAGTCAAATTCTGAGGTGCGGAGTGCGCGGAGCGGGCTGGTGGCGGAGGGCGAGGTTGGCGTTTTCAATCAGGAAGGAGTCGCAGACTCTGAGCTCCAGATCTGGGTGAGTCTTTAGGGACCCAGACTCAAACGGGAGAAGCGGGACTGTCTGGCTTCGGTCAGAGCGAGTGCAGCTTTCTTTCCGAGGTTTGCAGCCGTTGCTGGGACTCAGAGAGGCAGAGCCCCTGGGGACAGGACTGAGAGCCACCATAACTGCTCTATCCGGCCCACCCTGTTGATCCTGTGCTACCCACCCCGCCCAAGCCCTGCACAGAGGCATTTGCCGGATAGCCTCAGGCAAAGGCTAGATTAGCACCGCCCTAGAGGACAGAAGTTCTCTCACTGCAGACACAGCTGATTCTCATAGCCACTTGGCCTGGAGGTCAAACCCCCCTGGTATTAGCTACAACAATCAAGGTTTAACTATAAGACTGCGCACAAAGACCACTAGGGGGTGCACCAAGGAAGCATAACAAAATGCGGAGACAAAGAAACAGGACAAAATTGTCAATGGAAGATATAGAGTTCAGAACCACACTTTTAAGGTCTCTCAAGAACTGTTTAGAAGCTGCCGATAAACTTAATGAGATCTACAAGAAAACTAATGAGACCCTCGATGTTATATTGGGGAACCAACTAGAAATTAAGCATACACGGACTGAAATAACGAATATTATACAGACTCCTGACAGCAGACCAGAGGAGCGCAAGAATCAAGTCAATGATTTGAAATGCGAGGAAGCAAAAAACACCCAACCGGAAAAGCAAAATGAAAAAAGAATCCAAAAATGCGAGGATAGTGAAAGGAGTCTCTGGGACAGCTTCAAGCGTACCAACATCAGAATTATAGGGGTGCCAGAAGATGAGAGAGAGCAAGATATTGAAAACCTATTTGAAGAAATAATGACAGAAAACTTCCCCCACCTGGTGAAAGAAATGGACTTACAGGTCCAAGAAGCGCGGAGAACCCCAAACAAAAGGAACCCAAATAGGACCACACCAAGACACATCATAATTAAAATGCCAAGAGCAAAAGATAAAGAGAGAATCTTAAAAACAGCAAGAGAAAGAAACTCAGTTACCTACAAGGGAATACCCATACGACTGTCAGCTGATTTCTCAACAGAAACTTTGCAGGCCAGAAGCGAGTGGCAAGAAATATTCAAAGTGATGAATACCAAGAACCTACAACCAAGATTACTTTATCCAGCAAAGCTGTCATTCAGAATTGAAGGGCAGATAAAGAGCTTCACAGATAAGGAAAAGCTAAAGGAGTTCATCACCACCAAACCAGTATTATATGAAATGCTGAAAGGTATCCTTTAAGAAGAGGAAGAGGAAGAAAAAGGTAAAGATACAAATTATGAACAACAAATATGCATCTATCAACAAGTGAATCTAAGAATCAAGTGAATAAATAATCTGATGAACAGAATGAACTGGTGATTATAATAGAATCAGGGACATAGAAAGGGAATGGACTGACTATTCTTGGGGGGGGAAGGGGTGTGGGAGATGCGGGAAGAGACTGGACAAAAATCGTGCACCTATGGATGAGGACAGTGGGTGGGGAGTGAGGGCGGAGGGTGGGGCGGGAACTGGGAGGAGGGTAGTTATGGGGGGAAAAAAACAGGAACAAATGTAATAATCTGAACAATAAAGATTTAATTTAAAAAAAAAAAAGGAAGGCTTCTTCTCAGCAGACCTCAGATCTGTTTTCTAGGGCAATGACTTGGTTTTTTATCCTTTCAATGACACTTTAAATCTATACAATCTATAGAACAGGACAGACCATATGAAACATAGTGATCAGCATACTTCTTTTTTTATTTTACTTTTTTGTTGTTCTTTTACATTAACGTCATTCTTTTGAGTGCCAGTACAGTATTCCACTGCATGGTTGCTTCCTACTTATTTAAAAGTAGTTATGTTTTTATACCAATAAAAACTTTCCCATTTGTTTGAAGTACCCTAAGAACCCATTCTATTACTCTAGTCTAGTAACGGACATCACTTCAGAGAACTCCAGTTGGCCCTCACTATGCCTTTTACTCATTAACAAATCAATGTTTCTTGCTCCATAGCATCCTCCTTGGAAGAGGGTGTATTTAATTTAATTAATCTTTAATTTAAAGACAAGACTATTTCAATAATTTAGATGTCATATAATGTTTTCAAATCTCTGGGGGTTTTTGCAATTTATCCTAGTCTGAGGAATAGATGCAGTTTTCTCTTCTTCCTTATGGCTGCCCTGTTTCCCAGTGCCACTTATTTAAAGTCTGTCTTTTCACATGTTGTGATGCTGCATTTTCATCCTTCCCAAATTTACAGATATTTACTTCTGGATTTTTCAAATTGTATTTTAATGGTAAATCTACTCATATGCCAATATCAGAGCTTTTTAAAAACTTTTTCTTTTTAAGTAACTTTGGATTTACAAGAGTTGGAAAACAGTAGAGAGTTCCTAGATGCCCTTCACTCAGCTTCCCCTAATGTTAACATCTTACATAATCGTAGTATAAGTATTAAAACTCCGAAGTTAACTTATTAGTAAAGTATAGTTAACTATATACTGTTTTACTTACAAAGTATGGTATTTGTATGGTATTTTAAAATATGGTAGGTATATTGCTCCTACTCTCCTATTTTTGCTTGTTAGTTTTTTTTTAATATCTAGCTGCAGAAAACAAATTTTGTATCTTGTTTTTATTGGGACTGTAAAATTTATAAATTAACTTAGGGAGAAATGGCACCTTATATTACTGAACCTTCATAAACAAGAACAAGGTATGTCTTTCTTTTTGTTGAAGTCTACCTTAGTATCATTCAGAAGTGTTTTACAGTTTTCCTCATACATTTTGGACACTGTTCAATTTATGCCTAAGTATTTTATTATTTTTTAAATTGTAAATGTGATCTTTCCTCCCATTTCATCTTCTGTCTGATTTCTCTTTGTATATATAAAGGAAACATTTTTTTATATTTTGTACTACAGCACATTGCTAAATTATCTTATAGCAATATTTAGTTGGTTTTTTTGGATATTCCAAATATATAATTATATCATCTGCCAATAGTATTCCTTTCTAATTTTATTCTTTGTGTTGACTAGAAATAGTCTTTTGTGATTGATTCTTTTGGTTTCTTCTCTTTCTGTTAGCATTTTTCTCTAAAAATACTATCTAAAAGTACTGACAGTTACATTTTTTTCATTCCTTAAGACAAAACAGTAAAAGCTTTCTTCTCCCTTAACCTGCTCTATGGTTAGCATCTTTACTATAGAAAAAAAAAATTGGGATATTTGTATACTGTCACCAAAGCAAAAGATTCAGATGTCTTCCCATTTTATAAGTTTTGATTTTTTAAAATGTTGTTGAGTTACTTGCATTTAAACTGTATTTGGTATAAAATTCTTGTGATTGTATAAAAGGTATTCCAAAATAAAATTATGTTTGATTTCTCAAATTTTGCATAAAGCAATTTTGAATTAGGGAGGGATGGCTGCAATATCCTAAAAGAATATAAGTTAGAATATTATTCCATGAAACATCTTGTTTTTCTGATAAAATTATATGAAACATTTTTTTTCTAGAACATAAGTGACTTTAATGATTGCCATTCTGGAGAGAAAAACAAAGATGATAGATAGAATGTTCTAATTGTCCATCTGAAGGGTTGAATGTTTTCCCCTCTATTAAAGAGCACTTTTAATAGTTTCTGCTCCTCTGGCTCTTTTTGTGATTGTGTAAGGTAATATCCTCCATATCTTAGCATGCCTATCTGTACCCATCTCTGTGTTACTTACTTTTCTTCTTAATTTGTTTTATTATATTAGTGCAAAATCACGTTAAAATTTTACTTGAAATAAAGAATTTTAGGGCTTACATTATTAAATCTGTCAGATTTCCACATTTGTCACATGCTTTTAATGTGCTACATATTTCCAGACCTGTTTATTAATGGTAAAATTTTCTCCTTCATTTTTGTGACATCTCCTCTATCCTTTTCAACTACTTCTTTACTTCTTGTCCATTGGTTGGAGGGACAGGGTCTTATAATAGTAGATCAACATTAAGTCTTAATAAGGAAGTTATGTTACATGTCTGTTTTCATAATATAACTTGTATTTACATAACACTTTTACTTTTCATTCTGCTTTTGTTACTTAATTCTAACGGTATCCCTGTAAATTATATTAGAGCAGATAGTAAATGTCCATTTTACAGTTGGTAAAATGAATTAAAATGAAGGGGCAAAGGTTAAACCACAAATAAGCCTGAAGTTAAGACCCAAGTCTCCAAATAAAAGTCTGGTGCACATTCTTTTCAATCATAAAGACTTTTGTGAGTGATCCCTACCTCCTAGGACTTCCTTTTGTCCTCAGCTGTCAATAGGTTATACCAGGTTTATCAGAGATTCTAACCTTTGGAGAACTGATTAGACCTGCGTCCCTTGACTTCCCTTGATACGGGCCTTCTGGTTGGTGAACTCAATATTGTCATGTCTAGCCAGTGTTATAACCTGTCTGCCTTAGTTTGTATAGTGGATTTTATTACAGAAACATTTTTTATGTCAAGATCTTTTAAGTATTGCTTAAGTACAAATTTTGCAATACTTATTTTTAACTCTTAAAGAATTATGATTGCCGTAGCCGGGTTTTCAGTGGTTTGGAGCATCATCCCGTACACCAAAAGGTTACGGGTCCAATCCCTGGTCGGAGATCTCTTCCCTTCCCTTCCCTTTCCTCCTCCCCTCCCCTCACCTTCTCTCCCCTGCCCTCCTTTTCTCCTCTCCTCTCTCTCCCCTCTCTCCTTCCCTCCCTCCCTGACCTCTCCATCCCACACTTCCTTTCTCTAAAAACAAAATCAGAATAAAATAAAATCTTGGGTGAGGATTTTTTTAAAAAAAGAACGGTGTTAGGCAGATTTTGTTTATTCCAAAGTGAGCTTGGGATTAAACTGAAAAGAGAACCTGAGTCTTCCTAACTTGGTTAGTCTTCATATAACTCCTTGCTTTCTAATATTCTTCTTGGTAAGAACCTCTTATTACCTGGCTGTCTTCTATATATTTTCTTTTCTCCCCTCTTCTTTTTACAGTCATGTGATTAACTTCCAGACTCTGTTTAATTTCTCTTTGACAAGCTATATTCCTAAAATCATTCATTTTCTTTAAGTGTCTTTGGCCTCAATCTGAGCATAGTGGGTTCCAATACCTCATATGCCATAGCTTGGCCTATTATATTCATCCTTTTGAGTAATTATAATAACTCAATACTAGTCATTCTTATTTGTCAATCTCTTATAAAGAAGATTTGAAGTCTCAATCTAACGCTCTCCTTTGTGTTCACTTTGTTAAATGACTGCCTTTTAATGAGGCCTTCTTGAAACTTCAGACCTACTTCTCCATGCATGGTGTTTAAGACTAGCTTTAGTGATGGGATGCACTGGCTAATCTCATTAATCCATCTGACTCTAAAATTCTGTGACTATCGGACAAAATTCAGAAATAAGTTAGTATTGCTAATATAAATAAATTTCTTATCAGTAATTACATTTCCTAAGTGTTTTGCCTATTACGCCAGGTATAATATCTTTAAAACCTTGAAAAAATTCTAACCTAATAAAAATTTCATCTACTCTGAAAAGTCAAATGTATTCAGACACTACACAAGTTCTCTTCTAATTTAATCCTGTTTGTCTTCAACTAAGACTCCATTGTTTCATCCTCTTAGATGCTACTACTTGAACAATATTGTTTTGAGACCTAAACTAACATATTAACACAATTCTTCTTATTAAATGTCTCAAGAGTTTTGTTTCTTTATCCCTTTCTTTGTAAACAAGCAGCCACTATATTTTTAGTAGTGAATTTCAAAATCCTTTTTAACCTTATAGGTCCAAGGGTAGCCAAGGATGGCTGCAGCTTCATATGATCAGTTGTTAAAGCAAGTTGAGGCACTGAAGATGGAGAACTCAAATCTTCGGCAAGAGCTAGAAGATAATTCCAATCATCTTACAAAACTGGAAACTGAGGCATCTAATATGAAGGTATTAAGATTGTGACTTTTAATTGTAGTTTATCCATTTTTATTCAGTATTCCCTCTTGTAAACTTGGGCTAGGTACTTCACTTACTTAAAAGTATATTTTAAGTTAAGTGGTAATATGTAAACTCTTTTGCTTACAAATGTTAACATTTATACTTGGAAATAAAATGTATTGAATTCATCCAGTGAGTCATATAAAGAAGTAAGTATAAAATCTCAGTAATTAGTTAGTTTTTAAGTTATTTTTAAGCTTTAGTATCACTCTGCTGAGACTGGGTGTTCTATGTAATTCATAGGAACTAGCTTCACAACTTGAGAATATATCTCAATTATTAAATACTAGAGGCCCGGTGCACCAATTCATGCACCAGTGGGGTCCCTCAGCCTGGACTGCAGGATCGGGCAGAAACTGGCTCTCTGACATCCCCCAGGGAGTCCTGGGTTGCGAGAGGGTGCAAGCCAGACCAAGGGACCCCACCAGTGCACGATCAGGGCCAGGGAGAGACGCGGGAGGTTGGCCAGCCAGGGAGGGACTGCAGGAGGGCTCCACGGTGTGTCCAGCCCATCTCATTCAGCCTTGATCGGCCGGACCCCAGCAGCAAGTTAACCTACCGGTCTGAACATCTGCCCCTATGGTGGTCAGTGCACATCATAGTGAGCAGTTGAGCGACCTTAGCATATCATTAGCATATCATGCTTTGATTGGTTCAATGGTCGACCAGACACTTAGCATATTAGGCTTTTATTATATAGGATAGCTTTCCTCCCCAACTCTGTCAGATCTTGTTGCCACTTAAATGCTGTGTTGATAGACTGTCAAGAAAATCAGGGTGCCCATAGCCTTCCTCCCCATCTCTCTCAGATCTTGTTGCCACTTAAATGTGGTGTTGATAGATTATCAAGAAAATCAGGGTGCCCATAGCCTTCCTCCCCATCTCTCTCAGATCTTGTTGCCACTTAAATGTGGTGTTGATAGATTATCAAGAAAATCAGGGTGCCTTAATGGAAGAGTCCTGAATGAAAGTCAGTACCTGGTCCTATTCCTGGTGTTGTCACAAGCTAAATTGCATCACCTTTGGGTTCTCTTCTGGACTTAATTTTAAGTTGCCAAAGGAAAATACAGACATTGCACTAACCTCCCTAGAGGATTTCCATGATACCTTCAAACCCTAGAATTGGTTTGCCAAATAACATTGACAAGCTGTGTAACTTCTAAGAAGAGATATAAAATACTCAGTTTGCAATGGAGAAAATATGTTCTAATTTCAAACTAATCGATGTTAAGACTTATAGCTGTTTTAATTTTTAATTACTAAGGTAGATTTACTTCTCACTGAACTTAATAACTATAGAATTGGAACTCATCTATAAAACTGTTACCTCCTTCAAAAATTTTTCCTGTTTTATGTTCTTTCTGCCTCTCGGCTATTTTAACATCTGGGTTCTTGACCCTATTCTCCTGTCTGTTCACTGCTCCTATTTCTGATTCATTGTCTATTCTTTTCTGAGTCCTTTTTCTGTGCATTTTGAGGTCTTCCTTATTCTTCAAGCTTCTATATATCACTGAACTATTGTTGCTCCTCTTTTATCCTTTATATTCAATATCATAACAGTTGAGTCTTTTTACTCATATGTACTTTTCTATTTGTCTGTGTATAAATCTTTTCTGCTTTAATTGCCTATTTCTGTTCTAAAAACTTTTCCCTAGCAACAATACATCTCCAAGATATCTACCTCAAATCCTTTTGGAAATAAGGTAGACTATAAACAAACATATTTTCTTACCACAAACTATGGGTGTCCTTACAAACAGCCAAATTAGTTATCTAATAGGTTAAAAAAGAATAGTTTCGTATTTTAACACTGATCAATACAGTGTATCTAAAATTGTTTTACATGATAAGACAAGAGTTTTAAAGATATACAATTTAAAATTCCCAACAGGACTACTCTTTCATCTACTTTGGAGGTATATTTTGCAGAGAACTCCTGACTGGCCTATTTGAATGTCTGTTTTCTAGTGGATAGCTCTGATATGACTTTTAAGTTTTTGTTTAACTACTTGAACAAATTCAGAATTCATTTTTAGGAGACATTTTACACTACCCTTATATCCATCTCCACGCTGAAGTGGAATGTCAGAGTAAATGACAAATCAGACCCTTAAATTTCTACAATGGAATATCAGGTTGACAACTTACCCGGTGATATAATATACATCATGAATATTGACATTTAAGATATATCTGAATTCAACCATGAATTGATAATTACTCAACATGTGCATCTACAAGACATTCTTGCTAATCTATCCACATATGTCTTTAGGATTGGGCATATGGTATCATAGCAGTTGCAACCTTATAAGGAAATTATTGACATTTCTTTTCCTTAAGAGACTTTAAGCTATTAAAGAGCAGAAACTGTGACTTGTTTATTTATTTTTTTTAGAATATTGATTTGTAAAAAGACACTTGGAAACAGTGGCACTCTATGCTGGATTAAAGTTTATCCAAAACAATGGTTATCCCCCCCCCCCAAAAAAAATCACTTATCAGATTTTGAAATACATTGTACAATCTTGAATCATGTTTATTAATCATTAAGCTACTTATCCCAAAGAAAGGCAAGGTGTGTCCCTCCAGTGAGATCATTTAAAGATGTCTGCAATTTGTGCAGTAGTACCATCTAGTGGCAAAAGAGAATACTGTTTGCTGTTTATATGGCATTGATACAAACTATAAAAATATTTTTGTATACCACAGCAAAATAGGTATACAACACTGAGCACTGACTGTATATTTGAGAATATTTGAAATGTTTGTTTTTTTAGGTATAATGATGGCACTGTGGTTGTGTTTAGAAAGAATCCATGTTTAAATATACATATTGAAATATTTACAGAAGAAATGATATGATGTCTGAGAATTGTTACAAATCTGGGTGGAGGTGGGGAAATGGAGAAAGTAGCTATGGGTGTAAATGAAACAAACCATGAGTTGATAATTATTGAAGCAGGATGTAAAAATATATGGAAGTTTATTATAATATTCTTATGTATATATTTGACATTTTCTGTAATAAAAATATAATAAAGTATAATAGAGATTTCATTGGATTTAGTTGACCTGGAATCAGATAAATGCAGAAATTGTAATTAAACTTTACTGACATATATACTGTATTATTTTACTCCATGGCTAACACTCAACTTGATTGATTTCAAATGCTGAGTATAACAACATGGTAATTATAGTCATGTAGAGATGTGAAGCATTTAAACAAAAAGATGGTATGATGTAGAAAAAATATCTATAAGCAAATTATTAATGAAACATTTGTATTTTTGTTGTATTTTGACAAAATGAAATATTTATAAATTGCTCTATAAGCATTAAAACCATATGCATGTAAAGTTTCTTCTATTTTCAGAATGTAAGGAAAAAAGGAGAAACAAAAGTTTAAATTGACATATTTCATAATTTATTTTAGAAATTTAATTATCAAGTATATGTGTTTGGTAATGAAAAGAATCTATAACTGTAATGTATTGAGAAAAACAGAAGTGGGTCAAGTAGCAACCCCCATGAAATGACTGTTGCTCATTGATAAATATTTTCTATTCACTGATGTTACCATAACACATTTTGTCTCTAAAAAAATTCTGTAATGTTTCTAAAATATTAAAATTTTTTTAAAATGAGTTGATTACATAATATAATTAATTTTTAAAACTAAGCTTCCAGAATTTATAAATACAAATAAATAGTCTCCTTTAAAATTACATATTAGTTTTAAAATCTACCATTTCTCAAGGCACTTATTGAAATCTTTTATTTGGAATTGCTTTGCCAGTTGTATTTTCTTTCAAGCACTCTGAAATTGAGGATGACTTCTTTTAGGTATATGCAGTATGCAGCCTCAGGCAATTAATCCTACTGCAGCAGCTATAAAATATACACACACAAAAACCGTACCATTAGCCCTGGCAGGTTTCTCAGTGTTTAGAGCGTTGGCCAGCGCACAGGAGGGTTCCGTTTGATTCCCAGTCTAGGGCACAAACCTGGGTTGCAATTTCAATCCCCAGCCCCCATCGGGGTGTGTGAGGGAGGCAACTAATGGATGTGTCTCTCTCATCAAAGTTTCTCCCTCTCTCTCTTCCCCCCTCCCTTTTACTCTCTCTAAAAATCAATGGAAAAAATATACTTAGGTGAGGATTAACAAAAACAAACATACTTTTTAAAACATTATAGAGAACAGTGGGAGGATCAATGACTATATTTTAACTAAAATGCAAACAGGAAAGAGCCCTTTCTAAGATGAGCTGAGATCTCTGGTGATTTTCTTCCCCAGGGATATCTGTTGATTCTGGGTACAGACTAGTATTTGTTATTGCAACAGGCAGAAGGATTCCAATGGAGGAAGGAAACTATTGGAGGTCTTGACAAACATGTAGGTAGATGTGAAATATTGATATTTAGAGGAGATCCCAATGCATGGGTAGTTTTCCCCATGGGATATTGGCTGAATTTTTTTGTAGTGAAGGATGCTGGGGATGGACTAGAAAGACAGAATGTTAGGCAAAGTCTTGCTATAGAAGAGAAACATAACTTTCACACAACAGATCTCCTCAAGATGTTTGTCATACTTTGAAGTTTATGTAAGCAGGAGGTTAAACACTTAAGCTCATAGCCTCCAAGGGACAAAACTTTAGAGCTAGGGAGTCAGGTACCACCTGAAAATAAGGCTGAACTAGAAGACAAAATAAAACAGCCCATAATCTTTCAATGTTTGAGAGAGACAGACCTACAAAAGGGAAGGGGCCTGTATCAAACACGACTGGTTTTTCTTTAAAGATAAGTGTCAGATTTTGGAGTTGCGTAGGGTGGAAAGCCAAGGACTGAGGAGAAACCTATAATATTTACAGTCTAAATTGGAAAAAGAGATACATTCAAGGGTCTTGACAAATCAAATCAAGAGTAAGATTTAGATGGGGAAGAAATAATGGCATCAAAAGTCAGGAGGCAATAAGCATATAGTCATTTAAATATCTGCTAAATGTAAATTGGCATACTAGAAGAATATGCTTACATGTGATATATAAAAGCTTGATTTTTTAGGTCATCAAATAAAACAGCCTATTATAATGTGTTAATTTGATGTTTTTTATGGTCATGTTGGTGCACGCCCAAGAGATAGGGTTCTAAATACATAACTATTGAGCCAGCCTTATTGAGGCTTGGCCATTTTCTGATTATCTAAAATAATTCTTCCACTTACTCTCTTAACCTTTTACCTAGAACCAGAAGTCAGTAAATTTCTCTGAACATCAGCATTTGTGATAAAGATGCCCTCTACTCTTGTATAAATTTGCTGCTCACTACCTTGGTCAACTCTTTGAGTCTCAGTTGACCTACCCAAAAATGAGAATTATCCACCTTGTATTGTTTTAAAAGTTAGAGATAATTTATCTTAAGGGTTCCATATAGTATCTTGCAAGAGACTACTCATTATTACTATTATTACAAAATATCACTACCGTTGTTGGGATATAATTTGTTGCTCTTAATTCATACTAGGTAGTATATGTGGAGTGCTTTCCAGGTTTATCTAAAATAACTTTTTAGCTACCATACCTAAGTACCAAGATATTTAAAATTATTCCTTAAGAAAATTTTTAGAATTTTGTCATGTTCAGATATTGTGTTGTTGTTTTTTACAGGAAGTACTTAAACAACTACAAGGAAGTATTGAAGATGAAGTTATGACATCTTCTGGACAGATTGATTTATTAGAGCGCCTCAAAGGTACATTTTAAAAAAGTGTTTTAAAATAATTTTTTATGCTTTAGTTGTCAACTTTAGATATGTATAGCCAAGTATAACTTCTTTTGATTTGGGTGTTGGTATCAGTTTCCTTAGTATAGCCGTTTTACCCATTAGGATATAATTATTAAAGTATGAAAATGTAAAAAGTCTATTTTCATGTTATTTCTTCAGTTAAACATTTTACTGGCTTTGAATAAAGTATTTTAGATGCCTTCTAGATCATTTTAAGATCTTTTGAAGACTCTTTGCTACTCTGCTGGTCACTAAATAGGCCTTTAGAAAGCCGCATACCACAGACTGGGCCCATTGCCTCATGTGATGTAGTGTCCTTCTCTGTTCCATCTGGGATAGAAATGCTTTGTCCTCTGATATATAAGCTGGTTATAAGACATTCTTAGCAGAATTTTAAAAGAATGTCTCATTTTGTTGCTTAAAATTCCAGTTTCAAAATAGGGAAAATGCTTAATTATAACTGAAGGTAGGCAAATAAATTACCTTTTGTTCCCTAAATGTATTATTGTCTAACATGAATCGAAGGAAGGACATTTTATCTAATTTTCCTTTAACAGACTTCATTTCTCCTGACTCAAGCTGACTTTGGAGGGAACATTTAGCCATTCTGTTTCTAAACAATTGTTTATTTAGTCATGTATATTTTTGGTTTCCTGGTAGAAATTTATAAGCTTCTGAACCAAGAAGTGTGTCCTTTTATTGACTCAATGCTTTAGTACACTGTCCTTTTGCAGGCTTTCAGAGAGTCTGTCTCATAGAGGCTTAGCAATTTTCTGATTTTTTGTTTTTCAGGATTTTTCTACATATTCTCTCTCCTACCTTTACATTTCTCTAGAATCAGGAGTCAGTGAATTTCTCTGAGCATCAGTATTTATGATAAGGATTTATTTTCCCTGCATGAATTGGCTGCATATATATATATATATATATAAAGTATTTTTCAGTTATAAAGTGGTTAAAGTTGAGAGCTAAATATGAACCTGAGATTTCACTTTTAAAATAATAATATTGCATTAGACTACTTAAAGCAATTATTATATTAAAACTTGTCTCTATTTTACTTAGAGCTTAACTTAGATAGCAGTAATTTCCCTGGAGTAAAACTACGGTCCAAAATGTCCCTCCGTTCTTATGGAAGCCGGGAAGGATCTGTATCCAGTCGTTCAGGAGAGTGCAGTCCTGTTCCTATGGGTTCGTTTCCAAGAAGAGGGTTTGTAAACGGAAGCAGAGAAAATACTGGTTATTTAGAAGAACTTGAGAAAGAGAGGTAACTTTTTTTTTTTTTCATTAAATAGCAAACATTGATTTGTATGCCTCAATTTTTGCTATTATTTTGTCATTTTGTAATACAAGATATGAATTATGAAATATGTACAATGGGTGACCACTAACATTTAAAGAGCATTTTGCATTTATTAACTCAAAGATAGTATGTGGCTGATTGTCCCTATATGAAATCTTAAAATTTAAAGGAGGCAATTTCTTGGGATTGTAAGATTTATATTTTGTCACTTAAATACTCTGAGTGCTCTGCACATTGGGTCCTACACAGGATCACAATTTCTATGTTAAAATATATAACTGATTTTTAATTGCATTTCTGTTTATCTTCTGATCTAAAATAACTACTAGATCAGTGTCAAAAACATTGCTTGGCATATGTAATGAGTTCTGGTCTCATCGCCAGTGTATTCTTCCTGCAGTTAAAATCATAACATTACAAATATCAGAACATATATCATTATCAAGAATTTTGTCAAAAATATATGTCTCCTAGAAGGTTATAAATTCCTCAATGCATGAATGAAACTTTATTATCTTTATATTCCTAAAAATTCTAATAGACATTCAAGAAATGTTAACATGAATAAAAGTGTTACATATTAGCTCCGGAACCTTGGTCAAGTCATTAAATTTTGGTGTTGTTTTCATCTGTAAAATTGGGATATGGTATTACCTTATATAGTTGTCAAAATCAAATATTAACATATGAAAAAGGTCCAGTATATCTCACTGAGAAACAAAAGACCATTGATTACTTTCTCTGGTTTTAGGTTTGTCCATCTACAAAAATAGGAATAATCATCTGGACCAGTGGTGTTCACATGAGTCACATCTCTTAAGTTCACATGAGTCTGTTTTGTACCTTGACATCTGGAATTCTGTATGTTATTTCTGTCTGACAGTGTAGGAAATAATATGCTGAAAAAGGAGAAGCTAACTAGGATCCATGGGCTTTCATCTTTGTCCCCTTTGAGCTCTATTAAGAGGCAAAGGACATGTGAGCATACTGACTTTCTTAGGAACTTTGCTTCATGTAGGTAAAGTCCTTATTTTATTAACAGACAGAGAGAGAGGAGAGGGTGTTTGTGTGTGTAGTTCTGATATATCTTGCATCCTCTTGGTTCTCACTATGTTGGAGGGAAGAAAATTGAGACCTTGTTTATGTGACGGTATCTTTATTTTGCTCTCACACTTGATTGAAAGTTTGGGTAGAACTAGGTTCAAATTCATTTTCCTCATTATCAATGTTACTGATGAGAGATTTGATACCAGGCTAATTCTTATACCTTTGTAGGCAACAATTTCTCCTCTTTGAAGCTTTTACAGTGCCTTGGTGTGTGTGTGTTTTCTTCATTCACCGTGTGGGATACTAGTGTGCCCTTTTGATCTGAAAATTTGTTTTCTACAGCTTTTGAAAATTCTGTATGTTATTTATTTGATGATGTTCTCCCCTATGTTTCTGTTCTTTCTTTCTAGACCTCCCTTAAGTCAGAGATTAATTCTCTCTGCCTCTTTTTTTCTCCTTTTCTGTGTTACACAAGATAAGGGCTAGTAAATAGTCAAACCAGGATTCAAAACTAGGTCAATAGCTCTATAAGCCTTTTGAACCTCAGTTTTCCCATTAATAGAAGGAGATTTAAAAATCTATAGATTTTTTTAAAAAGTCCTTAGCACTATATCTTATATAGAGAGCACTTAATAAATGTTAGCTATTGTCATGTTAGCCATTAATTTATTTAACAAATATTTATTAAATACCTAATAACTTGTGTGCCATACTATTCTAGGTGATTCTGAGTTAGGTAGAGGACTAAGAAGACATGAGGCTTACATGAAGAAGCATTTTTAAGGAAGACTATTGACAGTCCTATAAAATAAAAGCTTAATATGCTAATGATATGCTAAGGCCACTCAGCCCCTCACTATGACGTGCACTGACCACCAGGGGGCAGACACTTGACTGGTCCACCAGTCGCTGTACGTGCACTGACCAACAGGGGCAGATGCTCCAACTGGTAGGTTAGCTTACTGCTGGGGTCCGGCCGATCTGGACAGAGCGAGATGGGCCGGACATGCCCTGGAGCCCTCCTGCAGTCCCTCCCTGGCTGGCCGACCTCTCGCGTCCCTCCCCGGCCCCAATCATGCACTGGTGGGGTCCCTCAGCCTGGCCTGGTCCCTCACAATCTGGGACCCTCGGGGGATGTCGGAGAGCCAGTTTCAGCCTGATCCTGCAGGCCTCTAGTCACTATATAAGCCATTAGTACACTAAACCCTAAAGACCTACCTGCGTCTAGACCTAGTTTAATTTCTGAGTTTTAAGCACTGCTGTGTGAGTTACAAGGTCAACTACTGTCATATCATTTTAGTTCAAGACACTATAGCCTTGGCTTTCCCAAAGCATTTTTTTCACAGTTTGTCCCTATTCTCTCTACCCTCCCCCTTACTCTACCACCATCAGTAACATTTGGCCTCTCACTTTACATACCCAGCTCTTATTTCATAAGCCTGTTTATTAGAGGGTAATCAGAGTATCACCACCTATCTATCTCTTTTGCCTACTTTAGTCCTGCTGGGTCCTGCAGGTCCTCACCCAAGAAAGCTGAAAAATAGAATTATATTTTATCTTTATGCTAGTTTGGTCCTCAGCTTTTGAAAGGGGTTCAGGCTTTCTACAGTGCTTCTCCCTGCTTCTGTTGTTAGAAAGGGAAGGAAATGTGGCTTCTCATTAGTCCACACTCTGCCAAGGTTGCTACATCATAAGCAGGGCTTATTTCCCTACCATGAATTATGGATTCCCTCACTATTGAGGTTCCCACATTAAAAGTGAAGGCTTGTTTCTTATTTTAAAAATTGCTTCTCAAGTAAAGGGAAGGGAATTTTATAAAGCATAGAACCTTCCACATATATGCATACATGTTTTTCCAAGAAATTATAATCAAATAGGATTTTAAAGTAACAATATCTGAGTGGGGAGCATCTTTCTCCGTATATGAGCAAGCTCCAAAAGCCATAATAGAAAATGTCCACAAATCTGATTACAAGAATGTGATGCCTTGGCCAGTTTGCTCATGATTACAGCAACGGTCCATGGACTGAAGGGTCATGGGTTCAATTCCTGGTTAAGAGCATGTACCTTAGTTGCAAGTTCATCCCCAGCCCTGGTCAGGGTGCATGTGGGAGGCAACTAATTGATGTGTCTCTCTCATGTAGATGTTTCTTTTTCTCTCTCCCCTCTCCTCCTCCCTCCCTTCCACTCTTTCAAAAACTCAATGGAAAAAAATATCCTCAGGTGAGGATTTAAATCAATCAATCAGTCACTCAATCTTACATGACAAGCATTGTAAACAAAGTTAAAAGATATGTGATAAACTGAGAAATTATATTTGCAACCCATATAACTGACAAAGTGTTGTTATTCTTAACATAGAAGAGGTTCTATAAGTAAGAAAAAGTCACAGACAAGAATATACAAATGGTTACTGAAAAAATTCCTACCCTCACTTATACTAAAAGAAGTCAAACTAAAACCATAGTGATAGACCATTTTTGGAGAAAAAGCAACCTACATTTACAATAAAAAAGTTTAATAAAACATTTACATTGGTGAAGGTAATCCGATATAATAAAAGGGTAATATGCAAATTGACCCTAACAGCAGAATGACTGCTGGACCAGTCACTGTGAGGCGCACTGACCACCTCTTGGTCTCTTTCCCCGGCTGGCAGGCTCTGATCATCTAATGGCCACCTGCAGTGGGAGTGGGGCCGGAGAGCAGGTGGGAACAGCTGACCTCTCAGTCCCTTCCCCTGGCCGTCAGGCACTGATCACCAGATGGTGAACAGGGAACTGGGGGTGGGTGGCGGTGGGTGGTGGGGCTGGCTGTGGGCAACTGGGGAAGATGGCCCTGATCGTAGACCAGGCCTAGGGACTGTAACCACACATGAATTTCATGCACCAGGCCTCTAGTAGGTACATAAATAACATCTAACAAGGGCAGTATACATGGTTGCACATGTGTGAAATGATATTATGTGTAAGGATAATCAGTGCAGCATCCTATGTAATAAAAGTGTAGTATGCAAATTGTCCCCTAAACTGGAAGTTTGTCCAGGAGTTCAACCAGGGGGCAGGGCCAGCCAGGGGAAGGGAGGGAGGGCCTGGCTAGCAGCAGCTGCAGGCAGCCGGGGAAAGGGAGGGAAACACTGGCAGCGGCAGGCAGCTAGGGGAAGGGAGGGAGGCCCAGGCCCAGGCCGGCAGCAGTTAGGGACCCTACCAGTGCACGAATTTCATGCATTGGGCCTCTAGTTCTCTATAATAGCAAAAGGTTAGAAAGATCCTGAATGTCCTCTAGCATAGAAGTGGTTATGGATTCAAGAATACTATGGAATACTATGTCCCTGCTCACAAATACATTGGACCTGATACAAAATTATCTCCAAGATTTTTTAGTGGAAAATAAGTTATAAGGTAACACATGTGGTACTGTTTATGTTTAAGAATGTACATAGATCCTTACATTGTTATAGAACAGTGGTCCTCAACCTTCCTAATGCCGCAACCCTTTAATACAGTTCCTCATGTTGTGGTGACCCCCAACCATAAAATTATTTTCGTTGCTACTTCATAACTGTAATTTTGCTACTGTTATGAATTGTAATATAAATATCTGATATTCAGGATGTATTTTCATTGTTACAGATTGAACATAATTAAAGCATAGTGATTAATCACAAAAACAATATGTAATTATATATGTGTTTTCTGATGGTCTTAGGTGACCCCTGTGAAAGGGTCGTTTGACCACCAAAGGGGTCGCGACCCACAGGTTGAGAACCGCTGTTATAGAATATCTCTGGAAATATAAACAAGAAAATGGTAATAGTAGCAGCTTTGGGAAAGAGCCACATGAAAAGAGATCACATACTTTTTTTTTTCTTTATTGATTAAGGTATTACATATGTGTCCTTATTCCCCCATTGGCCCCTCCACCCCACCCCCATTCATGCCCTCACTCCCCTGCTATCTGTGTCCATTGGTTAGGCTTATATGCATGCATACAAGTCCTTTGGTTGATCGCTCCCTCTTACCCCCACCCTCCCCTACCATCTCTCTGAGGTTTGAGCATCTGATCGATGCTTCTCTGGATCTGTTTTTGTTCATCAGTTTATGTTGTTCATTATATTCCACAAATGAGTGAGATCATGTGATATTTATCTTTCTCTGACTGGCTTATTTCGGTTAACATAATGCTTTGTACCAACTGAGTTTTATCTCAGTGACACTCTTAGTTTGCATTTATGTTTATAATGATCATATAGACTCTGATATATAGATATATAGATTGTTATTCAGGACAACATCTCTTGGGTAGTTCAGAAATTACATAAATTCATCTTCAAATTCCAAACTAAGAAAAGTGTTTGTTTCCCTCAGAATAACTTCCTCTTATTGTACAGTGACAATATATTTTTTACTATTTTGGCTGCGGAGAAGCAAAAAAACTACATTTGTGTCATATAAGTAGCTTCTTATACTTTAAGTTCATTTTCTTCATACCTACTCCTTTTCTTCTTTTTTATTGTACCTTTCTTTCTTGTATTAGTTTGGAGGTTTGTTTTATGTACTTTTTACTACAAGCCATCATCATATCTTAGACTGCATGAATGTGAAGACAATGCTTTTGGTGAAATGTAAATATTATAATGTTGATTAGCACCTTGTTTAGCTGAACAAAATCTTTTTAATATTCAACTTGAATGATTATAACATTGTAAGTCCCATCTTCAAAAATCAATGTTTTTCATTTATTCATTATTAATACTTTAACTTGAAGAGAGAACTTTACAGTAACAGGTAATAAGAACTGCTGTTATGTACTCTATATTAGCATTGTGTAACCTTAACCTTTTTTTAAAAAAACAAAACAGATCATTACTTCTTGCTGATCTTGACAAAGAAGAAAAGGAAAAAGACTGGTATTACGCTCAACTTCAGAATCTCACTAAAAGAATAGATAGTCTTCCTTTAACTGAAAATGTAAGTAGTTTGGCAATATGACTTATTATAGACTTTACTGACTTGATTTTTATTTTTATTTATTTTTTTAATATATTTTTATTGATTTCAGAGAGGGAGAGGAAGAGAGATTTAGAAACATCAATGATGAGAGGGAATTATTGTTGGCTGCCTCCTGCACGCCCCCTACTGGGGACTGAGCCCACAACCCGGGCATGTGCCCTTGACTAGAATTGAACCCAGGACCCTTGAGTCCACAGGCCGACGCTCTGTACACTGAGCCAAACCGGCTAGGGCACTAACTTGATTTTTTAAAAGTACCTAAGTTATCTATTAAAAATGTGGGATAACTGCGTCTATAATTATTTGTAAACTAAAATATGTATTCTCTAACTTTAAACTTGAATATATAATAATGAATTTTTGTTTATAATGATGATAAAACTTCATTGTGCTCAAGCAAATATTTATGTTTAAGCCCTGATTTCCAAAAATCTATTGTTTGAATTATAAAGGACTCAGGATTTAACTAGGCAACTGTTGTTTTTTTATTGTGTATTGAGTTGCCAAACACACTGTAGAAGTGTTTATCACCATCTGTCTATTTTTGAACCATGTTATAGGAATCATGCCAGATAGTTTTTGAATAAAAATATCTTTGAAGATAATTTGAATAGCTTTTGACATGGATCTTAGAACTTTTTGCATGTACTAAAATTTGTTTTGCAAACAAATATAGCTGTGTAAAAGAATTTAATCTTGTCAGTCTCTCCCTCCCCACCTATCTTAATTCATGGAGGTGGCACATATAAGCACATTTCTGAAATACATTAGTAATTTCAACCAAGACTGTATTTCAACTGTTGCTTAGAAATATTTTTCTAACTTTTAAAAATATTTTTAAAAAGATATATTTAAAATACATCTTTCTCTCTTAGCTTAGATTTTTTCATTTTTTAATAGTACTTTTGAGGGAACATCATAAAAAGCAAAAATGGAAGAAAAACCTTTTTCCAAAACATGTAGTTAGCCAGGCTGCCTGAGTGGACATTGTCTGGCAGGAGCTAGAACTAGAAGCTTAAGTGCTTAGTCAGTCCTCGGACACTCTTTCAGGGTTTTGAAAGGGAGAGAGAAGATCCTCCTCCCTGACAATGTCCTTAACACCTTTCTGGGAAATGACACACAAATGGTGAAAGAATAGTTATTGTAGAGTTGTTAGAAAACAAGGAAGGTTTGGTGGGATTTTTACTCTTATAAACAAAAATACCAAAGTATAGTTTTATTCAGCATTCACTTTGGTAATTAGAATATACAAATTTAGAGACCACTGTCTGTGTATAGTCAGGTTTAGGAAAGGGGTCAGATATATGTGACAATTTAAGAACAACTGAATATATCTGAAACAAAGATCAGTTGTAAAATAATTATTCCTTGATGAATTTATTTAATAATCACATTTATTTAATAGATTATGTAAGACATTACCATGGATTATTTGGCAACGTTAGCCAATTTCAATTGCTTACATTTCATAAATGTTTTTTAATTTTACAAATTTTGTTTTTACTATTGGGAAGCCAAGTTAAGAACACTTTCATATGGAAATGTGTATCAAGATATAGACATTAATTTTAAAATATCAGATCTAAAGCATATTATTGCAACATACTGTGTCATGTTCATCTTTTTTTGTGGAGCAGTGGGAAGTGGAGGACGTATCAGTGGAGTTACAACTGGCTAATTGGGAATCCTATATAATAAAAGCCTAATATGCAAATTGTCCCCTCGACTTGGAGTTTGACCAGGGGTGGGGCCGGCCAGCTGGCCAACCGCCCACGGCCCCTCCCCCAAGCCAGCCCTGCCCTGGCTGGCGGCGGCAGGCAGCCGGGGGAAGGGAGGCCCTGGCCAGCAGCCAGCAGCCACTAGGGACCCTACGCATGCACGAATTTCATGCACTGGGCCTCTAGTTAGAAATAACATTCAGAGTTTCTTCCATATTGCAGCCCATAATTTGGGTATGCCTGTAGGAATACATTCTGCATAGGAACAGGAAAAGGGTTAACTGACAATACAATCTGGAATGCTTGGGCTTGTGTTGACTTTTTCCTCATGATTTATGATTATATTACATAAAGCTTTTTCTTATCCCATTTTGTTCATTTTACACATGGAGTTTTCTGTTTAGTCTGCATGTATATGGTAATCCTTACCTTAAATTGAGGTACAAACTTAAGGATAATGAACCTGTTTTTTTATTTTTCTATGTTGTCCACATTAATATACTAGCTTTTAATAATTAAAAGTAGTACTTCTTCAATGAAGAAGAATCAGAAGGAGACTAAAGTTAGGCTTACTGGACCAATTATTTGTATGTTAAATGTAATAGTACAATTTAATCAAAGACATTTGTGGCTATGGGGCAGTAAAAATGTTTCAATTCTGCATTTCACATTAGGGACTCAGACTGAGCCTAGGACCTATAATTTACATTTTAGGGCTCCTTGGAGTAAAATACAATTTTCTCATGCACCATAACTTATACATATTTCCTTATTAATTTTCTGTTGGTATTTAGGTATTTTTTTTTCTTAAACACACAAGCATGAGATATTAACACTTTAATTTTATTTATGGCTTCAGTTTTCCTTACAAACTGATATGACCAGGAGGCAATTGGAATATGAAGCAAGGCAAATCAGAGTTGCAATGGAAGAACAACTAGGAACATGCCAAGATATGGAAAAACGAGCACAGGTAACTGATTTAATAAATTAAACCTAGCACAAGCTAAACATTACTCTATCTTTGACACTATTTCAAAATAAGAATAATATACCATGGCCACTAGACAACATAACCAGTGTTCACATAATTCTGCCTCCACTATATTTCATTTTCCTGATACTTTTCTGCTTTGCCTTAGAATTGTAAGCAAGAAAAGAGTTAGATGCTGGTCATCTGGTAGCTGATAGCCACCTCCAGTTGTCCTTTGAAATTTTTACTTACTGTAATCTGAGTGTGTATAATGACATTCCAAATACTGCTCTTTAAGTTATACACTAAAAAAAGAAAAAGGATATCCTCATTCGAGGAAGTAGGAAGGAAACATATAAAGAGGACATTGGGAAATATGAAATGAGTTGGATAGAGAACACTTCCCTATTTCAACCTTCAACTTATGTCAGGAAAGAATATTAACTGACTTTGTTATTTGTTAAGCATTTCCATATATTGAATTTGATATTACTAATGTTTTTAAGTCCTGAAGAGGCTTTGCTGGTTGCCTTATCTGTTTCAAAGCAAGCATGGAAAATTAAAAATATGTGTGTGTGTGTGTGTGTGTGTGTATTCATATTCTAAGAAGATAAATTCATAACTTCTATCTATAGAAGTTGATTGTTTTGTATTTGTATATATATATATACACACACATACACACACACACACACACACACATACACGTATGAACAAATTGGGAGGAAAGAATTATTTTAAAGATTTTCTTTAGCAAGTAAAAGGGAGAACTACATTCATATGTGTGATATAACTGCATTTTTATATTCTGAAAAGTTTATTTCATATTTTCAAAATCACTAGCAGGACACTTTAATTCCCCAAAGCCTTAGCTTCATAAACATAATGTATATGCTATTTGTGCTGGAGTATGGTGGTAGACTAAGGTGATACTTAAACACCAAATCATATATCTTTCAAGTCCAAGCCTGTTAGTTTCGCAATGAGACTAGATGCTCAATTAATACATACATATGTTATAATAGGTATATATAATAAATTCTCTTAAAATTTCCCCAAACCCTATCCCATTCAGATTAATATCTTAAATGTCAAAAGTAAAACTTTTAAACCTTTCAGTAGGAAATAAAAGGATTTTTAAAATAAAATATGAAACACTAGTTATAAAAGATTGATACGTTTTACTGTATTAAAATTAAGAATTTACCTTCACGAGGAACCTTAAAGAAAGTTATAAATTGAGAGAAGATATTTATCACCATATAAGTGACAAAGAATTAAAATAAAGATATATAAAGAATTTCCAAAAACTATATTCTATTTTAAATTTAGTATTTGTGATATTTGGGGTTTTCAAGGAATTACTTTAAAAATGTCAGGCAGATTTGTTTACAGAAAAAAAATGAGAAATATTAATTTGGTTTATATGAATTTATCTTCTTAGAATATGAATATATGAATACTATCTATAGAAGTTGATTGTTTTGTATTTGTTTAGTGTTTGTTTTTAGAGGAACAAAAAGACATAGATTTGAAAATTCTTGTGTAACATAAGTAGGTGTATTCAGGCAGTTTAATCTATATCCTAGAAGAGAGATTAACTGGTTATTTTTTTGGCCAGATATGTGCTGATACGGTCATTTTAATTTTATTTTGGAATACAATGTTCTTTATTTTGGTAGTTAATATTCTAAGGAAGTTTCAGTCCACATTTTTAGAAGTACAAACATTCATTTATCCTGGAAATAGCAAAGTTAGGGTTAAAGAAATGTTGTACAGAGTGTAAAGGCAAATAATGGAAATATTTGTAGCATATATGTGTAAGGAATTAATATTCCTGATGTACAAGGAGCACCTACAAATCAATTAAAAATAAGCCAACCAAATAGTAAAATAATCAGAAGATATGAGTAGTCCTATCATGAATAAGTACAAGTGGTTAGTAAACAATTGTGATGCTTAAGCATCATTAGTCATCAGGGAAATATGATGTAAAATAGGTTGTTTTTATGTTGGTGGTTGTGGTGGAGATGATGGTGGTGGTTTTGTTTGTTTTATGGCCTATCAGAGTGGCAAAAACTTTAAAGTTTGGTGGCATGCAATACTGGTGATAGTGTGAAAGTAGAAGCAATGTCTACCCCGTTTTTTGTAAGAATAAATTGATATATTTATGGAGGACAATGTGGCACTACCTGTAAAAATTTAAATGCATATGCCTTTTGACCTGGTAATTCTGTAGGACTTCTAGGAATATGTCCTACAGAAACATTTACTTAAGGCAATAAGAATATAGGTATAGATTTTATGATTGTCATTGCTGCACTATTTGTGAGACCATTAACAAAGAGAGACTTTAGTATTCATGTTGTATACCTAAAACCAATATACTGTTATATTTCAATTATAACTCAGTTTTTAAAAAATAGAGAAGTCTGGATAAGAAGATATTAATATCCTAAAAGTATTTATATTTTTTAAATTAGTATATAAATATAATACAATTCTAGTTATAATCTAAATGCAATTCTAATTATCTAAATACTTTCTTTGGAACTTGGAAAAATGATTCTAAGGTTTATAATATAAGAGTTTCCAAAAATATTTAAGAAAGAAATCATAATAAATGGGGATTTATATTCATTAAACATTACTGTAAAGTTGTCTTAATAATTACATTGTGATAGCACAAGAATCTACATATGCAAGTGGATCAGAATGGGAAGTAGAAGGAGAGGCAAGATTACATGGAATCTAATCTAATAAAAAAGAAACATGCAAATTGACCGCACCTCCACTATGCCCCAAGCCATGCCCACCAGCCAATCAGAGCAACTATATGCAAATTAACCCAACCAAGATGGCAGCCAGCAGCCATGGAGCTGGAGCAAGCAAGAGGCTTGGTTGCCCCAGCGATGGAGGAAGCCAAGCTTCCCGCCTCCCCTGGCCAGCTGTGGCCTCCGCTCAAGGCAACAAAGTTTCAATTATCAATTATAGAAGATAAATAAATCCCAGATACCTGCTTCCAGCCAGCCTCCACTGGGAGCTTGGTTGGCTGGGGGCCATGGTCAGCCTGCAAACAGCCATCAGCCCCTCACCCAGGCTGGCCAGGCACCCCAGTGGGACCCCCATCCTGATCCGGGACACTCTTCAGGACAAACCAGCCGGCCCCCACCCATGCACCAGGCCTCTATCCTATAAAATAAAAGGGTAATATGCAAATTGACCCTAATAGCAGAACGACTGGGAATGACTGGTCACTGTGACTCACACTGACCAGACGCTCAATTCAGGAGCTGCCTCCAGTGGTCAGTGCGCTCCCATAGAGGGAGCTCTGCTCAGCCAGAAGCCAGGCTGCCAGCTGCCAGTACAGTGGTGGTGATGGGAGCCTCTCCCGCCTCCTCAGCAACGCTAAGGATGTCCAACTACAGCTTAGGCCTGCTCCCCACTGGCAAGTGGACATCCCCCGAGGGCTCCCGGGCTGCCAGAGGGATGGATGTCTGACTGCCAGCTTAGGCCCAACCCCCAGGGAGTGAGCCTAAACCAGCAGGTGGTCATCCCCCAAGGGGTCCCACTCTGCGAGAGGACACAGGCTGGACTGAGGGACCCCTTGAGTGCACAAATTTTTGTGCACCAGGCCTCTAGTCTACACTAATAAAAGAGAAACATGCAAATTGGTGTCACTTTGCTACTCCCACCAACCAATCAGGATGAGTATGCAAATTAACCCAACAAAGATGGCGGTTAATTTGCATATGCAGGTGAGGAGCGAAGACTGAAGACAACTGAAGACTGAAGAATCTTGGCTTCTCCGCTGCAGCTGCAGCAGAGAAGCCTAGCCTCGCTGATGTGGCCTGAGCGGAGAAGCCAAGCCTCGCTGCTGCGGCCCGAGAGGAAAGGCCAAGCCTTGCTGCTGCAGCCGGACCAAAGGCCTGGGTCCCGAGTGCTGGACGAAAACCGGTGCCAGTAACCATGAGAAGGAAGGCCTATTGCTCGAATCTTCATGCAACAGGCCTCTAGTCCAATATAATAAAAGGCCAGAGACCACAATGGCATCATGACCATAACGACCATTAGACCAGAACCACCAACGGCCCCTCACCACTGGCCCTGCCCTAAAGCAAGCAGTTAGGAGTGATCAGACAGGTAAGAAGGCAGAATGGTTAGTGGTGACCAGGCAAGCAGACCACGGTTAGGGGCGATCAGGTAGGCAGGCCAGTGGTTAGGGGTCATCAGGTAGACAGACGGCCCCTTGCTAGGCTGGCCCCACCCCCAAGCAAGCGATTAGGGCAGGGGTGGGCAAACTTTTTGACTCGAGGGCCACAATGGGTTCTTAAACTGGACCAGAGGGCCGGAACAAAAGCATGGATGGAGTGTTTGTGTGAACTAATATAAATTCAAAGTAAACATCATTACATAAAAGGGCACGGTCTTTTTTTTTTTTTTAGTTTTATTCATTTCAAACGGGCCGGATCCAGCCCGCGGGCCGTAGTTTGCCCACGGCTGGGTTAGGGGCAGGCAGGCAGAGTGGTTAGGGGTGATCAGGTAGGCAGACCAGCGGTTAGGGGTCATCAGGTAGGCAGGCAAGTGGTTAGGGGTGATCAGGTAGGCAGACGGCCCCTCACTGGGCTGGCCTCAGCCCCAAGAAGCGGTTAGGAGCAATCAGGCAGGCAGGCAGAGTGGTTAGGGGTTATTAGGTAGGCTGGCCAGTGGCTAGGGGTGATCTGGCTGGCCAACCTAACTCTGCGGGATCGGGCCTAACCAGCAGTCTGACATCCACCAAGGGGTCCCAGATTGGAGAGGGTGCAGGCCAGGCTGAGGGACACCCTCCCCCCCCCCCCAATCTGTGCACGATTTCGTGCACTAGGCCTCTAGTTTGTATAATAAAAATTACATTATAAATTTGGGTTGAAATGGTAATAGTATAATTAGCAACCTATTTGGAAGAAGAAAAATTCAGTTAGATCCTTATTTCATATCCAAGAAAAATTACAAGTGGATTTAATATCTAAATGTGAAAAATAAATCTAAAATTAATAGAAGAAAATATAAGGCAAAAGAGGCTTTCTTAAGAATGGAAACTCAAAAGCAATAAAAGAGGGTAATGAATTTATTTTATAAAATTTTAAAACATTCATCCCGCAGAAG
This sequence comes from Myotis nattereri, assembly GCF_964212035.1. NCBI lineage: Eukaryota > Metazoa > Chordata > Mammalia > Chiroptera > Vespertilionidae > Myotis > Myotis nattereri. The sequence continues at coordinate 66,227,450 of NC_138079.1, forward strand.
ATACATTAAGGGAATATTTGTAGCACATAACAGAGAAAATAGTTAATATCCCTATAATTATAAGAATTCCTACAAATGAATAAAAAAAAGACAACTCTTTTTTAATGAATAGAGGATATAATCTGTCAGTTTATTGAAAAGAAAATACAAATGACTAGTAAAAAACATACAAATGACAGGTAAACATTTTTGGGAAACTCAAAACAAAATTTACTCTTGTTCATGCCTATGTGAGGTTGTTAGTTTCCATATATCTCTGTTAACAGTTTATTTATTTATTTACTACTTTATTTGTTCAATACATATTTAGACACCTATTACTGGGGTCCCTACTTTCTTATAGGCATGTAAGCAAAGGTTGGAAAAATGTACATCAAGTTAATAGTGCTTGCTTCTGAAAAATGAGGATTTGTAGGGTGAAGGTTACTTATACTTTTGTATTGTCATAATCTTTTATAATTATATGAATGATATAGTTTGATACATTTCTTGGTTGATGGAAATTTTTTTATAATTTTTCACAGTTAAAACAACTAGGATAAACATACTTATTCATATGTTGTAAATATGTGCAAGTTTTTGTGGTCAAGAATCAACAATCTTTTTCATAATGGGCCAGATAGTAAAGATTTTAGATATTATGGCCCATATATCTCTATCACAAGTACTCAACTCTGCCTTTGTAGCAGGAAAGCATTCATAGATGATAGTATGGAAGCAAATGGACATGGCTATGTGACAATAAAACTTAATTCAAAAAAATGGATGGCTAGCAGGCCCTAATTTGCTGACTTCTGCTCTAGGGTATATACCTAAAAGTATAATTGCCATTAGGTATGAGTGTTATGAACTTATGTTTAACAAATTGCACTCAAATGACTTTATCAATTAGTATGTGAGAGTTCATTTTTCTTTTGCATGTCTTCTTTACTACTTGAGTGTGACTTTATAATGAGCAACCATTGGGAAATGAAATTTTATCTTGTCATTTATTTTATACTTTCTTAAATACTATTGAAGTTGAATATATTTTCATATATTTATTAGAATTTTGGATTTCCTTTTTCTTTGTTCATATCTTCACCATTTTCTATTATATTAAACTAGAGGCCTGGTGCACGAAATTCGTGCACTCAATGGGGCAGTCCCTCAGCCCAGCCTGCACACTCTTGCAGTCTGGGAGCCCTTGGGGGATGTCCAACTGAGGGCTTAGGCCCGCTCCCCTGGGGAGCGGGCCTAAGCCATCAGTGGGATATCCTTAGTACTGTCGTGGAGGTGGGAGAGGCTCCTGCCACCGCCGTTGTGCTCGCCAGTTGTGAGCCTGGCTTCTGGCTGAGCAGTGCTCTCCCTGTGGGAGCGCATTAACCACCAGGGGGCAGCTTCTGCTTTGAGTGTCTGCCCCCTGGAGGTCAGTGCAGGTCATAGCAACTGGTCATTCCACCGTTCGGTCAATTTGTATATTAGCCTTTTATTATATAGGATGTCTTATTCTTAAATATTTGATATAGATAATATACATCATAACCCTTCCCTGCCAAGCCCATTACCTATCTTAGCTTTATGATAAAAATTAAGTTTTACTATAAAGCTAAATTAATTATATTGCCATATTTGTGTTTTGTATGCCTATTTAAACATTTTCTCCTATCCTGAAGTCTTAAAGGTTTCCTCCTCTTATTTCTAATAATTTTAATATTTTATTTTTACAATTGGGTCTTTAATTAATGTCAAATTTTGCTATTATGTATGATTTGGAGGTAGGAATCTAATTTTATACATATACACACATTTTAAAATGTATATATATGTAATTATTTAATTTAAAACATTTAATTAAGACAAACCAATATACCATTAATTTGCTTTACATTAGTAATATTTACTACTTAATTTTAATATATATTAGTCTTATTATTATTATATACTAATATAATATATACTAATTATATATTCACATATACATGCACACAGATACATATAGATACATGCATATTTATGTTGTTGACTAAATTTCTCATCACTTATTGGGTATTCCACCATTTCCCCATTGATAAATAATGCCATCTCTGGCATATGCTAAGTTGATTTGTTTCTTGATATTTCTGGACTCTAGTCCATTAGTCTGTTTTACTTTCTCTAAAACTGCATTGATACCACATTTGTTTTACATTGCTGTAGTTTATAAACCTTGGTACCTGGGAGGGTGAGTTTTTCTTATTTTGGTTTGTAAAAATGTGGTTATGCTGTCTTATTAATCTTCCATTTGAAATTTTGTATCACATCTAATTCAAAGAAAAACCTTTTGGGCTTTTGATTAGAATTATATTGAATTTATAAATTAATTTGAGGGGAATTTATCTTTACAATATTGAGCCTTCTTCTTGGAAAGCATGGATTCCAGCCAGACCTCCTGTCTTCTAATCTTAGGCCTGTTTACTTACCAGCACTGTGATCTCTGCCTCAGTTTTCTCATTGGTAAAATACAGATAATGATAAACTGTAAAATGTAAGGATTAAGTGATTTAATACATGTCAAAGCACTTAGGATCTTACACATAATAAGCACTCAGTAAATACTAGATATTGGTCTTAATTTTACATCTCTCTACTCATTTATGTCTTAAATTATGTCCTTCAATAGAGTTTTGTATGCCCTGACCGGTTTGGCTCAGTGGATAGAGCGTCGGCCTGCAGACTGAGAGGTCGCGGGTTCAAGTGCAGTCAAGGGCATGTACATTCGTTGCAGTCACATCCCCAGTAGGGAGTGTGCAGGAGGCAGCTGATTGATGTTTCTCTCTCATCGATGTTTCTAACTCTCTATCCCTCTCCCTTCCTCTCTGTAAAAATATCAATAAAATATATTTTTTAAAAAATAGAGTTTTGTAATGTTCTTCATGAAGTTATTATATACATTTGCTAAAGATTTATTCCTAGATATTTTATGGTTTCTGTTACTATTGTGAATGAGATTTTTAAAATTACATTACAAATTGCTTTTAAATAATAAGTATCCAGTAATTTTCCTGAACTTTTATTATATTATCTTATTAGATTAAGATTTAAAAAAAATTTTTCTATACAAATTTTCATAGTATTTACAAATAATGACAATTTTGTTTCTCTTTTTTAGTACCTTTTTTTTTCTCTTTTTTCTAGTACCATTTTTTTTTCCTTTTTGTATGATATAAGAACTCTAATACGCCGAAACCGGTTTGGCTCAGTGGATAGAGCGTCGGTCTGCGGACTGAAAGGTCCCAGGTTCGATTCCGGTCAAGGGCATATACCTGGGTTGCGGGCACATCCCCGGTGGGGGATGTGCAGGAGGCGGCTGATCGATGTTTCTCTCTCATCGATGTTTCTGACTCTCTATCTCTCTCCCTTCCTCTCTGTAAAAAATCAATAAAAATATATTTAAAAAAAAAAAAAAAGAACTCTAATACATCTTTGAATAAGAAGCCGTGATACTGGTCTTTGTCTAGTCTTGCATTAAAGGGGATTCTATAATTTTACCGTTAAGTATTTTGTTTACTAGTACACAAGGTTTCTGATAGATACTCTTTTATCAGCTTAATTTAGTTTCCTAAATTGTTGAGGTTATCCCGAATCTGTATTGAACTGTATTACTATTGTAATTTTTTAAAATCTATTTTTCAGAGTCATACCAACTTCATGCCCCTGAACAATTAAGCATTTTTTATTAAACAATTTCATAAATATTCAAGATTGTCATATAGAAAAAGAAAAATAATACTGGCTGTTTTTATGTTGAGGAACAGAAACACAAAGGTTGTCATGTCAGAAATCATCTACCTCAGTGGACAATATTTGACTTAAGGACTTAGTGACATACTGGCAATAGAGAAATGTAGCATTATAAAGAGAAATGTTAGATATAATTTCCATTTTCACCCTCTAAATATTAAATTTTTTAATTTAGGACTTTATTGATAGAGGAGAGCTAATTATATAGAGAAAGGGGAAACCAATAAAATATTACAAAGCCAGTAATTGTGTGTAGTTTGGTTGTTTCTGTAAAACCAGAAAATATTTAGAAGTGATAACTCATCTTTGCAATATTTTTAGAAAGCTACCAAAAGTACAGGCATTTCTCCTTCATGTTTTCATTATGTAAATTAGACTTGATAAGATTTGTTTATTAGAGAATATTATTTACCTTAAGTTCACTATTTTTAGAATCATGATAGAACCAGAATAATAGTTGTAGTGTTACAAAGGAAAGGAGATAAGTAAAATTTTTGTTGTTGTTGAGCACTTTTTTGAGCTTTTCTGTGATTATCATAACATTGGATAATAGCAGCAATGAGCATTTTTACTATGGTAATAAGAAAAGGAGGATATGGCTATTTAAGCAAAACTAGATGTGATCAAGGGTAAGTTTTGTTGATAAGTTTTATAACTATACTAGAGGCCTGGTGCACAAAATTTGTGCACCGGGGAGGGGGGGTGTCCCTCAGCCCAGTCTGCTCCCTCTCGCATTCCGGGAGCCCTTCGGGGATGTTCGACTGACAGCTTAGTACTGCCACAGAGGTGGGAGAGGCTCCCACCACTGCTGCTGCCTCACAAGCCATGAGCCTGGCTTCTGGCTGAGTGGCACTCTCCCTGTGGGAGCGCACTGACCACCAGGGGCAGCTCCTACATTGAGCATCTGCTCCCTGGTGGTCAGTGCACATCATAGCAAGCAGTTGAGCAGCCTCAGCATATCATTAGCATATTACACTTTGGTTGAACAGACGACTGGACACTTAGCATATTAGGCTTTTATTATATAGGATATGCTTAAAGTTATTGAAGTACTTTTATTATTTATCTATTGGGTTATACATGCTCAGAAATCTTTTATTGATGGGGCTTATAATAAAAAATTTTTTTGAAAATAACTCCATCTAGCCCTGACCGGTTTGGCCAAGTGGATAGAACGTCGGCCTGTGGACTCAAGGGTCCCAGGTTCGATTCTAGTCAAGGGCATGTACCTTGGTTGCAGGCACATCCCCAGTTGGGGGTGTGCAGGAGGCAGCTGATCGATGCTTCTCTCGCATCGATGTTTCTAACTCTCTTTCCCTCTCCCTTCATCTCTGTAAAAAATCAATAAAATATATTTAAAAAAAGAAGGAAAGAAAGAAAGAAAATAACTCCATCTAGCTTCTAACATTTTTTCTCCCATCAAAACAGTTACTCTTATTAATACAGTTTTTCATACCTCAATATTAGGATGTCAACTATAGAGTTATTTCAGAAGATGACAACATTGGCAGTACTTGTTTTTAAAACCTATATATTTGGTCTATCATAAAGCTAATTAAAAACAATTTCAGTTTGCAGGGGTTTTTTATATGTAAATGATTTGGTTCTTCCCACTTCCACTAGTATTTATAATAATTAAAGCAAAACCTAGCTTTTTCCAAAAGAATTTTTTTTATTATTTCAATTCTGCATTATTTGATCTGTAGTTACTGCTTTGTGTTCACTTGATGATCTTAGGATAGTGGGTAAATAAAAGCTTGACCATCATTGTGATCTCAGGGCTGGGAATAAAAATAATGTGTAGCCACAATAGATATTTGGGAAAGCTAAATCTGAAAGTACTGACTTGTAATAGGAATGACTATGGGGAAGGTTAATCATACTGTTTAAATACTGATGTTTATTAAAACAAATCAGATGCTCTTTCCCTTTACAGGCATACCATGTTTTATATAAATTTATTACATTATATTGATATCTGGATTAATAGCCTATATAATAAAAGGCTAATATGCAAATCAACCAAACGGCAGAATGACTGGTCAGTGTGCTCCCACAGGGGGAGCGCCGCTCAGCCAAGAGCTGGGCTCATGGCTGGCGAGTGCAATAGCAGTGGCAAGAGCCTTTCCCATCTCTGCGGCAGCGCTAAGGACCCCTCAGGGGCTCGGGCCTAAACCAGCAGTCAGACATCCCCCAAGGGGTCCTGGACTGCGAGAGGGCACAGGCCAGGCTGAAAGACTCTACCCCCCTCCCCCTCCCCCCAAGTGCACGAATGTTATGCACCAGGCCTCTAGTAATAATATAAAAGATTAAATTCAGGTATAATTTCCTTTGTTGAAATATTTTTTGAAAATAGCTTTTAAACACCAAATTTTCGCATTATATGCATTATACAGTTTGACGTATATTTGTACCATTTTGCTAAACAGAGCTATAAATCTGTTGTATAAAGTCAGATGTATTGCCCTATCAGGTTGGCTCAGTGGATAGAGCAGTGGCCTGCAGACAGAAGGGTCCTGGGTTCAATTCCGGTCAAGGGCATGTACCTAGGTTGCCGGCTCAATCCCTGGCCCTGGTCAGGGTGCGTGTGGGAGGCAACCAGTCAATGTGTATCTCTCTCACATCAATGTTTCTTTGCCTGCCACTCCCTGCCCCCATCTTCCACTATCTCTTTAAAAAAAAAAATCAATGGAAAAATATCCTCAGGTGAGGATTAACAAAAATAATAATAATAATAATAATAAAAAATAAAGTTAGACGTAACAAAAAATTGAACTGAACCTAAATGTCATTACTGTGTGAATATAAATATCTAACTTCTAACTTAAGAATTGTCTGTCATAATCCTGGGATATTAAGTGGTAGCCTTAGTAGTATGATTATTTACACTCATGTCTTTAATAAAACTAGATCTAATTTGATCACTTATTTTATTTTAGCGAAGAGTAACCAGAATTCAACAAATAGAAAAGGACATACTTCGTATACGACAGCTTTTACAGTCCCAAGCAACAGAAGCAGAGGTTAGTAAATTGTCTGTATTGTTTGCAGATTTAAATATAGGTAGTTATTATAAGAAAAGAAAACATATAATTACTGTGGCATAATTGAAATATAGTTGTTCTAGAAAATTGATATACTTTTTAAGTTTTTTCATTAAATTAAATGATCAAAGTCTTGATTAATTTGATTTCCTTATAACTTTTAGACAATTAAAAATTTATAGAGCCCTACGGTTAGGGCAGAGTCCTTCACAAGACTGCCCCCCATTTCAGATGTCAAGGCACCCAGCTGGTTATAAATTTGGGACTTCCTACAACCCCCTTAAGCTTGATAATTCATTAAAATGGCTCCAAACTCATTGAAAGTTCTATGCTTACAATTAGTTTTATTATAAAGGACACAATCAGGAACAGCCAAATGAAGAGCTGCATAGGGCAAGATCTGGAGAAGTGAGGGATGGCGGATGCAGAGCTTTCATGCTCTCTCCTCATAAATCAGGACACATAACTCTCCCAGCACATTAGTGTATTCATCAACCAGGAAGCTCCACTGAGCTGTGGTGTCCAGAATTTTAATTAAGGTTTCATTGTATAGGCAATCTTGACTAAATAAGTGGCCACATGATTGAACTTAGTTTCCAGCCCCTTCCCCTCCATGGAGGTCAGTCTGACCCAGAGTTTCAATGCTCTAGTAATGTGGTTGTTCTTTCTGATGACCAGTATCCATCCTGAAGCTTCCTAGGTGCCCTCCTTGAGTCACTCTATTTGCATAAATCAAGAATTTCCAAGTGTTTTTTAAGTTCTGTGCCAGAAACGAAGGGACAAAGACAAAATATATTTTACATTGCACCACACCAGTCTATAAATTTACCTCTAGTCAAACTGCCTATTAAATTTAAAAGTAGAATATATTTTTTAGATAGGCAAAGTTTTAAAATATGTATTTTTATGTACCATTTTCTGGAAGCTCTTAGAAGATATAGTTAAGTTAAATGAAGATGTAAGGCAAGAAAAATTAAGATTTTGTATCCAAGACATAGGGAATACAATATAAGAGAAAGAAATGAATGACTCCTGAGAATGAAAATTAAGGGAAACAACTGATAGAGAAAGTAACTAGTCCGTATTAGAACAGTTGAAAAGATTTCAGGAGAGATTAATCTAAGAAGATGCAATCAGTAGACTACTTAATGTTTTTAAATTTATTGAAAGGAAAGGAAATTGACACAGTAGGAAAGAAACTGATGATGCCATAAATACATAACATCAAATACACAAAACAAAACTAACGTGAACAGCAAGAAGTTGTAAAGGAAAACAACCATAGTATACTACCTGTTGGCCATGATTAGAATTTAATAGTCAAAATAATGTAAATAGTGAAAAATTGATCTAACTATAAAGCAGTATTGGAAGGATGGAGGAACAGGATAAGTGTGGTGTTGAGGGTGGAATAGTGGGAAATCAGTAAGTGGTGCATTCAACTGAAAATTGCAGAACTAGCAAAACAAGCAGGTTACTTAGAGGTAAGTGTGCCCCCATCTCAAAAAAAAAAAAAAAAAAAAAAACCCTGAAAGAGATGAAACGTTTGCCTTTAGAAAATAGGAAATAGGACAGGGCAGGCAAATGTGAGAAACCTCTGTTTATTCTCATCTTTAGAAATAATGATTATTTAAACTATTTAAATTTGTAACTATGATAAAAAGAAAACATTTTTAAAAGAGCCAAAGCCATAATTTAAAAGATATTTATACTCATCTTCCTCTACTCCTTACAACTCATTAATAAGGAAACAGCCAATAGACAAAAGATTTGACTAGACATTGCACCAGAAACACACACACACACACACACACACACACACGAAAATAAGTTCAGCATCATTGGTCATTAGGAAAATACAAATCAAAACTACAATGAGATGCCACTTTACATCTATTAGGATGCCTGTAATCATAAAGATAGTAATAAGCATTGTCAAGGATGTGAATAAATACTGTGTTGGTGAGACTGTAAAATGGTATAGCGACTTGGAAAACAGTTTAACTGTTCCTCAAAATATTAAACATAGAGGTACCATGTGACCCAGTAATTTCACTCCTAAGAGAGATGAAAACATATATCTATACAGAGACTTTAATTTGAATGTTTATGGCAGTATTATTCATACTAGCCCAAAAGTAGAAACAATGCAAATGTATATATGCTGCCTGGTGAATGAATACAAATGATACACAAACGTGGTATATCCTTATAATGGAATACTGTTTGCAATAAAAAGAGGCAAATGGATGGTACATTCTATATAGCTAAGTATAAGAAGCCAGACACATAAGTCCACTTACTCCATTTGTAAGAAATGTCCAGAAAAGGCGAATTTGTACAGAAAAGTGTTGCCTGCAGTTGTGGGCAGTAATGAGGATTAACTGTAGATGAACACAAAGGATCTTAAAATGTGTGAATTTTGTGACATGTAAATACCTCAACAACAAAAATTTTTTTACTCCTAAACTAGAAACTTTTGGTAAGTTATCCAGCAGCAATGGAAATAAGGAAATGAGTTAGGATTATTCTTTCATAGGAATCAGAAGTAGCCTCTTTGCCTTCAGAGTTAGCACTAGTTTGGGACAGTGATCAGAGAGTGCAGGCAGGCCTGTCACCTAAGATCAATGAAAGAACAAAGGAAGTAAATAAGAAAGGAGGAAGAAAAATAAAGGTAGTAAGTGTTAAATATTAGATTGGCCTCTGGAGTCAGACTGGGGTGTGATCCCAGCTCTGGTTCTATTATTTACCAGGTATGTGACCTAAGGCCAGATATTTATCTTCCCTGTGTATCAGTTTCTTCATTTGTAAAATGAGGGTAATAACTGTACCTACCTTATAAGTTGGTATGGGAATTAAATAAATTAATAGATAACAAGTGATAAATGCATAGTAAACATTAGATTTTTTTAAAAGTTTACTATATTCATCATCATCATCCTGCATGCCTGTGTTTCTTTGGATCCCCTACTCTCCCTCTATTGAAAATAACTATTTCAACCCTTATCTCCCTCCCTGTAATAATTCCACCTCCTTCTTCACAGAGAAAACAGCAGCTTTCATAGGCACTATCTCTCTTTCTCTCAGGAAGCATTCTGCCTTCCTTCTTTCTTCCTGCACTTTGGATTCTCAGCATCTGCCTTCTCGGGAACTTTTAACTCTTATCTCTTTTCTCACAAATATTTATCTTTTTCCTCTTCTATGGCACTTTTCCAATGGCATTTAAACAGGCTCAAATCTTATGTTTAAAAATATAAAATGAAACTTCCTCAATCCCACTGCTCCCTGCAACTGTCTTTCTTCATCTGTCCCCTCTACTCCCTCCTGTCCTTTCCCAATCTCCATTCCAAAGGTATTTCTAGACTCCAAGTCTACATTTCCTCCCCACCATTCACTCTTAATGCAAGCCAATCTAATTTCTACTCCCATATTTCACTAACATGGACCATCAGTGGCTTTTATATTGTGAAGTAAATTGGCATTTTCAATCTTCATCTTGACACTTTTCACATTATTGAATACTTCCTGATGTTTGAAATATTCTTCTCTTGGCATCTATGACAATACTTTTTTTGTTTCCATCTCCTTGGCCTTTAAAGCTCATGTGCCTTTATGTGGAATTAATTGTAGGCATTCCTTAAGGCTTATTTCCCTTTTCTGTGTATTGTTTCTCCCTAAGACCATCTCTTTTGTGCTTAGGGCTTCAGTTACCATCTATAAAATATTGGCTCTCAAATTCATTTTTCTAGCCCTGAGCTCCAGACTCCTAAATATATGTGCCAACTTGGCATCTCCACTTAGGTGATGCAAATCTAAAACATAATAAATTATCTCTTCCTAAGTTCTTCTTACCACCCCACCTCCTTCAGAAAACCCTTATCCTCCTTAAGTTATTACCTATCTCTGTGATTGACATCATCATTATTCAGTTGTGTGAGCTAAGGAACATAGGAGTAATTCTTGACACCAGAGCTCTTCCTCCACTCACCATATCCAATCTACCACCAAGTCCTTCAGATTTACCTCTGTCTCCACTTCTTTTATCTCCATCACTGCTTCACTAGTGCAAAGTGCCATCATCTCCCATTTACAGTAATATATTAACCTCCAGACTGAGCTCCTCTGTTGCCTATTTACTTACACCATTTAAAAATTGACTTTAAAAATAAATTTAGCCCTGACCGGTTTGGCTCAGTGGATAGAGCGTCAGCCTGCGGACTGAAGGGTTCCGGGTTCGATTCCAGTCAAGGGCATGTACCTTTGGTTGTGAACACATCCCCAGTAGGGGCTGTACAGGAGGCAGCTGATTGATGTTTCTCTTTCATCGATGTTTCTAACTCTCTATCCCTCTCCCTCTCCCTTCCTCTCTGTAAAAAATCAATAAAATATATTTAAAAATAAAATAAGTAAATTTACATGCAACTTTTCTCATTAAAATGCTAGTATTAGTTATTTGGGGCAAGAGTGCTGAGAATCACACTAAAATTTAACAAAATCAGTAAGATTATTTTATTATCTTTATGTTCTATTCTCTATACCATGATTTTCCTGACATGCTAGAACAAGCCATGCTTCCTTCCACCTCAGCTTCTTTGCATATGATCTTCTATTTACCTAAAAACTTTATCCTCTACCCTATCATTTTTCTAAAAATTCCTATTTATTCTTCAGATCTCAGTTCAAACATTTCCTAAGAGAGCTCTTCCCCAAACTCCTAGACCATGTGACTCTGTTATATATTCTTATAATACTTTGTACCCTTCTTTCAGAGCACATGTCAAAATCTTAACTTTATTGTTATTTCTCTCATTACTTGGTAGTATCCCTCACTGGACTATAAGTTCCAAGAGTGCATAGAACAATGACTGCTTTTACTAGCACTGTATTCCTTATCACATAATGCAGGTAACTAACATAGCAGATGCTCAGCAATTGCTTATACATCAACATCTGCAATGGTGTTACTGTCAAATCTGTGGTTTTTATAGGTTTTGATTCCTTTTGTTTCTAGATTGACTTTGTATGTCTCTACTTTTGTTGAATTTTTTCAGCTGGTACTATTTTTTCTATTTCTGAATTATTGGGGCTATCTTACTTTTAGCCTACATGTAAATAAATATACTAGTTTATTGATGGAATTAATTTTTGGTCACATTATAAATGGTATAGGAAAGCTTGATGTTTAAAGAACTTCCAGTGAAGCCATTTTGTGAAATAACTATCCATTATCTTGTCACATTTTTTAAAGTATAATTTTTATTTTAGAGTGTCATTTCTCTAGGGCAAACACATTTGTAAATTGTTTCTATAAAAGATAATGGGAAAATTATTTTCTTTGATTCTTCACTGTTATTTTTACAAAGTGACTGCTTTATACTGGATATAAACTATGTCTAAATGATTGCCTTTACTGGATATAATGTCATTTTCATTTCATATAACAGATGGTGGTTACATTAGAAAAGGTTTTTAGTTTTATTTATATCAGAATCTAAGAGCTTATCTATTTGTTTAATATGATTTTTATCAGCATATACTGTATATCTATATATCCTATGTAGAGTATACTTACACAGAAGGTATTTATAAACGTAGATAATAGTTTAAGTGTTATATTTGCAGCTCTGTTAAATGCCAGAATTATGTGACCTTGCAGAAAAGATAGTTATTTGTTCTAGTTGGGTTATATTCCTGATAGTGATGTGAGCACAGCTGGTGGAGGATGGTGTTTCTGTGAGTCTCAGAAAATCCTTTGTCTCGTGCAGCTCTAATGCTCAAGGGACACAATTCACTTTCCTCTTACCGAAATAGTCGACTGCCAGCCATGCTGGAGGTTATGAAGTCTGAAGTGTAGTAGTTCCATGCCTTTGTAAACCTGTATAATTTATGCATTCAGAGCTTTAAAATAAGAAAGGGAAAAAGCTGTGAGCTAAAAAAACAGACACCATTTTTTTATGTAATGATGTTAACTCCCTATTAACAGAGGTCATCTCAGAGCAAGCATGAAGCTGGCTCACATGAAGCTGAGCAGCAGAATGAAGGTCAAGGAGTGGCAGAAATCAACATGGCAACTTCTGGTAGTGGTCAGGTAAATAAATTATTTTTTTGTTTTTTAAATAAGCTATTTAAATATTTTTTAAATATGGTCCTCAGAATGATCTGTAAATCTTGTTTGTTTCCTTAGTCCTGAATACATATCTTCAGAAGATTTGGTACCAAAATGTTATCACTTTTCTTTATACATCTAACAATAATGTTTTCAAATTTTTAAAACTGTTTCATAATGTAAATTGTGTGTTTCTATTTTAGTCTAAAATGATTGATGTGACTAGATTTTTTTGAAAAATAAAATACTAAGCTGCATTTTGGTTATTTGTGTGACTTGACCTAGTTATTATTGCTTTCATTGAATAGATTTGCTCTTTCTCTAAGGCATTCTTTGCAAAGACATTTTTATGTTTTTAAAAATGATCTTAAGGACTTGCTATAGTTATTGTTTTCTCTTGTACTTCAAGATTACATAAATCTAAAAACCCAAGTCTTATTTTTGAAAAGATTATTTTAATGCTCATAAAAAGTAAAAGAGATGTAGCCTGGTTGTGTTTAACTATTGTTACATCATTTTTAGCAACATTATGGAAGTCAACTTGATTTTTTTATTAATACAGAACTATTGTCTTACTGTGCTGCTGTTAGTTTTCTATTAATTTTATTGGATGCATCCTAATATGACAGAATTTTTCTTTGGGGTGTTCTGTATGCCCCATATTGTTTCAATGAATATTTTTATGCTGTAAATGAATGATTTTTTAAAAATAGAATTTCACCGAGTTGGTTTTAAGGTAATTTTTCTACTGTTGATATAGACTATTTCTTTAGTGTCTATGTTACTTTTGATATTATTTATTTAAAAAGAGCATGCTTTTGTTCATTAAAATGTAAAGCTTAAAATCTCTCATACTTAAGTATTTAAATTTATTTTACTAAGTTAAAACAAAAAGATACTTCACTTTAGTATTACTAGTTAGCATTGCAGTGGGGAAAAGAAATTATATTTAAATAGCACATTTGAGTTACTTCTTTGTAATTTAGGGAATTATATGGGAAGCTTATGTGTTTCTACACATAAGTAGAAAGGAGGAAAATTACTTCTTGACAGAAAAAAAATTCTCTGCTTAGGATTAAACTTACCGTTAGTGCTTTGGGTCATATTCCAATTATTATATACTTCAAAGCCTTACCTATCTGATAATCAGGTTATCCATTAAAAAATAATAATTGAATCCTTATCACACTTCTTTCATTAATTCTTTCATCAGAATTAATCCTAAGTAGATTACATTTAATGTCAAAAATGAAAACTATTGCCCTGCCAGTGTGGCTCTGGTTGAGTGTTGACCCAAGAACCAAAAGGTCACCCACCAGTTCAATTCCCGGTCAGGGCACATGCCTGGTTGGGGGCATGCAGGAGGCAGCTGATCGATGATGTTTTTCTCTCATCAGTGTTTCTATCTCTCTCTCTCTCCCTCTCCCCACCTCTCTCTCTAAAAATCAATGGAAAAATAACCTCAGGTGAGGACCAAATAAATCTGTTAAAGCATGGGCAAACAACATGAACAGAAATTAAAAGGAACTAGAAATGGCTTGTAAACATGTGGAAAGATTATCAGTTTTATTAGTAATGATGTATAAATATAAGCTACAACCAAAGTAAAATATTTTTGGAGGCCATTGGATTGGCAAAGGTCAATAACACTCAGTGTTGCTAATGGTTAACTGTCATCCTCATATACTGTCTCTATTTGTGCAAAATGAATAACCTTTCTGAAGAACAAATTTTTAATATGCATCTAAACTTAATGTGCCAACTCTGTAGCTCATAATTGCAGCTTCTAAGATTTTACACTAATGAGGTAATCAGTTAAGAGTGCTCACACATGTTTGAAGAGATTCATCATAATATTATAACAGCAAAAATAGAAATAATCTGAATGTACATTAATAAATAATTAGTTAAATTATTCATCAACTGTGGATAAGTGGTCAAGTAGCTCTGAAGTAAATCCCACTTTCCCACCAACTAAGAAACAAAACTTTAGACAAGTAAATTCTGAGTTTTAGTGTTTCTTCTTAAAAAAAAAACAAAAAAACTATATATAAAAGCCTAAGCAACCGAACAACCTGTCACTATGATGCACACTGACCACCAGGGGGCAGACGCGCAATGCAGGAGCTGTCCCCTGATGGTCAGTACACTCCCACAGCGGGAGTGCCACTCAGCTGACTGACCCGTCCCAGTGGCCCACCAGCCCGGCAGCAGCCACTCACTCTCCCAGTAGTCCTGCAGGTACAATCTCCAGAGAATGGGCCAGGCACTGACCCGCCACCAGGAAGTCAGCCTTAGGCACCGCGGCCACTTCCCCTCCCTAGATGCTCCACAAGGAAGAAACAATATAAAATAGGCTGCCAAGTGGCTCCCAACAACTGGTGCAAATGTCAGCAGGACAGATCCGGATCTCGGGCTGGCAAGGGCATCCCACCACCTGCCTGGAGGGTCAATTGTGTCTCAGGTACTCCCCCATCCCCCCTGGGGACCCTGAATTAGTGCACTGGGCCTCTAATAAGGTGATACAGTTGTGAAAATTAAATGCAGTATGCACTTAACATAGTCCCTGGCATATAGCAGATACTTATTAAAGGTAACATTATTGTTGTTACTAGTAACTAATAATAGTTGTGTATTTTTTTTAATTGATTTGAGAGAGAGAGAGAGGAAAGGAGAGGGGGAAAGAGAGAAACATTGATTGGTTGTCTCCCATACGTACTCTGAAAGGGGGGGTGGGGGGGTGGGGAGGGGTTTGAACCTGTGACCTGGGTATGTGCCCTGGCCAGGAATTGAACCACAATCCTTCAGAGCACAGATGATGCTCCAACCAACTGAGCCACACCAGCCAGGGCAGTTATTTTTAAAGAAACGTATTTTGCGCCAGATACTGTATTAGACTCTGGAAATAGATAATTGAAAAAGACAGATAGTCCCTAGCCCAGTGATGGCGAACCTATGACACGCGTGTCAGAGGTGACAGGCGAACTCATTTTTTTGGTTGATTTTTCTTTGTTAAATAGCATTTAAATATATAAAATAAATATCAAAAATATAAATCTTTGTTTTACTATGGTTGCAAATATCAAAAAATTTCTATATGTGACACGGCACCAGAGTTAAGTTAGGGTTTTTCAAAATGCTGACACACCGAGCTCAAAAGGTTCGCCATCACTGCCCTAGCCTCATGAAACTTACATGGCATATCCATGCAAATGTTAAAAATGACAAATTACATCTGTTAATACAGAGTTCTAACTTTTAGTCTTCAGCCTTGCCTTTTTTTCTAGTATATTCTTCACATTATAATCAAAGTGATCCTTCTAAAACACAAATCTGATCAAATCACTTACTTGTTTAGACAATTCAGTGGCTACCCACTCCCCATAGAAGAGTATGTAGTTCTTTATGTTATCAACTCTTCCAGCAGTATTTCTGTTTGCCCTGTTTCTCTCCCGTCTCTCAGCTCAACTTCTCCAGTCCTTAAGTATGTCGAAGCCTTCCAAATAATGTTCCCTGTGGCTGGAACTCTCTTCTACTTTGTTCACTTGTATGTGTTTTACTCATCTTTCCCCTCAGTTTTAAATGGCATTTCTTTCAGGACATTTTCCTTGTTCCCACCTCTGTGAAATATATAAAGTTGTTCTCACAGCATTTAATACAGTTTGTTGGTTTAATTGTCTACTTGCCTTTTTAAAGACCTCCTCTAATAGAAGTTTCAAGCAGTCTTCTCTATACTTTGAGCTCCCAAAGAACTTGGACTATACTGAATTCACAGTCAGTTTGTGGTAATTTGAAGCATTTCATCAGTGGAGCTTTCTGTCAATCAATTTATGTTTAACTGAATGTGTTTGCATGTCTTTGGGTCTGTAAAAAAAGTATTACTCAGAATTTCTTTAATATTTGGTTTCTTCTGGAGTGTAATTTAACTGTCTTTTGCAACAAATTTCCTTTTCGTCAGTTTTTCTCTAAAATTTACTTAATTTATAGGTAAAAACATTCCTTTTTTTTTTTTTTTTTTTTTTGGTTAATCCTCACCTGAGGATACTTTTCCATTGATTTTCAGAGAGGAAGAGAGACAGAGAGAGAAACATAAATGTGTGTATCAATTAGTTGCCTCCCACACATATCCTGACCCGGGTTGGGGATTGAGCCTATAACCAAAGTACAGGTACGTGCCCTTGACCAGAATCGAACCCGTGACTCTTCAGTTCCAGAGCCAATGCTCTATCCAGGGAGCCAAATTGCCTAGGGTAATGTTCATGCTGTTAATGCTATATTTAGCTGTCTACCGTAAAGAGTACTTTAACATGAAGTTAGCTATATTTATATACAATCTAAATTACACGATCTATAATTTGCTTAATTTCTAGAGTTCGGCTACACGAATGGATCATGAAACAGCCAGTGTTTTGAGTTCTAGTAGCACACACTCTGCTCCTCGGAGGCTGACAAGTCATCTGGGAACCAAGGTAACAGAAGATTATAAACCTGGTCACTAATACTATGAATACTTCCCTAATATTCGTTAGATAAGTCACTAAAAACATTCTTTCTCATCTTTTAAATAGAGGAGAATTTTGATGCCATCATCACAGATTCTTAAAGAAATGACATCTTTTTATACAAAGGAGCACAAAGGGAGAATAGGGATTGTTAAAAGTGCCAAGTTAGCTAGTTTTTTTCATATTTTTTTTCCCAGCCTTGTCCACTTCTCTGCCAGTATCCTAAGCTCCAACCTCACTGGCTTACTTGCTTTCCTGAGCTCTCCCTTTATCCTCCACGTCTTGCCTGCAGTGGCACGCATCTCCACTCTCTACCTCGTCTCACAACAGCTCTCAAAGCTTTAGCCAGCCTTCAGAACTCTTCTCAGGCTTGCTTCTTTACAAAACATTTTCTGATTCCCATGGTCCTCTCACCTCCCCATGTAGTCTCTCTGCCTCCTTTGAATCACTACAGTGCATGAAACTGTCTTGGAAAACAGAGACTGTCTTTTATGTATCATGTGCTGCATCTAGCACAGAGCCTGCGAATAATGAGTGTTTGTTTAATAAATATTTATTTAAATAGATGGAACAGTTATTGAAATTGAATGTTATCCATTGCTGATAAGTCAGCTCTCTTAGGGTCTCTCAGATGTTAACAAGTATCTTAGGACTTGGGAATAGCATGTTTGAAAAGAAAGTAATTATTTTATTACTGTTAAAGCCAGAGACTTTAATATTATATTAACAAAGGATGAAATTCTAACATTACTACACAATTTATTTTTCATTAAATCTAAATAATTCCATTAATTGTTTTCATAGCATATTCTGTATACTCTTTATTTTAATAATATAATGGCTCTTAGGAAAAGCATTACTGAAATAACTAATATTGACTTAAGAAATGAATTTTGGAGTAGTTATATTGTTAATATAAGACCTAATTCTTTTAATAACTCAAAATAGCTACTACTTGGGACCTTTGGAATGCTAGTAACTGTGCTAGGATTGTATGTATGTTATCTCTAATTTTCTCAAACTCTATGAGATATTCTTGTTTCTCTTTGTTAAATGAGAAAACAGATACAAAAGTGATTCAGGCAGCCGTTGTATAATTAAATTGGACTTCAACCCCAGATCTATCCAACATCAATACATAGTTTTTACTATAAAGAAAATCTCTAATATTCAACATTACTGTTGCATGAACACTGACAGCTATAATACCTTTTTCTTTTGAAGTAATTTGTGCATAATACAAGAGCTTCCTACATTTTTGAATGCCAGCTACTAACCTATATATGTATTAATTCATTTAATCTTCAAGAGAAAACCCTATTAGGTGAATTCCTTCATTTTGCAACTGAAAAAATGGGCTCAGAGAAATCAGATAACTTGTTCGTATCACACAGCTCACTCATAAGTAGTGGAGCCAGAATTTGAAAACCCATTTATCCATAATTCTACACTGTCTTCCTAAAACCTTCATATCTAAGAGTAGTCTGTGTTTACACGTTTAGAGGAGTTTCTTAACCTAAGCACTATTGACTGGATAATTCTTTGTTGCATTGTAGCCTGCTTAGCAGCATTTCTGGTTTGTACCCACTACACACCCATAGCACTTCCTCCTGTAGTTGTGACAACCAAAAATGTCTCCAAGGCATTGCCAAAAAGTTAAGAACCACTGATTTATAGACATGATACATTCTTTATATAATACTCTTTACTTTTCTCGAGCTTTAAAATGAAGTTGATCATAGTCCAAGATAACTGGCCAGTGTAGCTCAATTGGTTGGAGCATTGCCCTTACACCAAAAGGTGGCAGGTTCAATTTTCAGTCAGTGCACATACTCAAGATGCAAATTCCATTCCCAGTCAGGGGGGAAGAAAGAAGGGGGAGGGTGTACAGTAGGCAACCAATCGATGTTTCTTTCTCTTTCCCTTCTTCTCTCTAAAATCAATGAAAAACATCCTTAAGTGAGGATTTTTTTAAAAAAAGATAACAGTACTGTTTCCTTTTTCAAATTGCTTCTAAGTAAATCCTTAGACTTTATTGTCAGAGAGTCGATGCTTAGCAATTGCTTTTAGAAAAAATTGTATGAGAATCTTTGCTTTGTACTCTTTATGTAATCATAGCATTCTTTTTATGACAAAGTGTTTTTTATATGTGTAAGGGAGAAATCTTATAATTTTAACAATACTATTATAATCTTTTGAGTGTTAGTGATTGCTGAACACTAGTACTTAGTAAAAATGATTGTTGAAAACTTTTATATTTATTAATTATAGTTGTAGATTAAAAGAAGTAAAACAAAATTTTTAATTCTCCCAAGAATTTAGATAGACCACCTTCCTCACTCTGTGAGTGAAATTAGTTGATTTTCATTCATTATAATCAATGAATTATCACGAGCTGATCCAGATAAACACAATTTAAGTATGTAAGAACCTACTTCCTCTTTCAGCACTGTATACTACCACTACTATTATTTACTCATACAAACAAATTGGTGATGATTATATAAATTTTGAAATAGCGTTCATTACTTCATCATGGCAAGAGTTTTTTGTTTTTTTGTAATGAGTTACAATAAATATCCCATTCATCACTTCATTGGTGTTGGCTTTTGGATATTAAAGTCATAATTTTGTTTCTAAACTCATTTGGCCCACAGGTGGAAATGGTGTATTCATTGTTGTCAATGCTTGGTACTCATGATAAGGATGATATGTCACGAACTTTGCTAGCTATGTCTAGCTCCCAAGACAGCTGTATATCCATGCGACAGTCTGGATGTCTTCCTCTCCTCATCCAGCTTTTACATGGCAATGACAAAGACTCTGTGTTGTTGGGAAATTCCCGGGGCAGTAAAGAGGCTCGGGCCAGGGCCAGTGCAGCACTCCACAACATCATTCACTCACAGCCTGATGACAAGAGAGGCAGGCGTGAAATCCGAGTCCTTCATCTTTTGGAACAGATACGAGCTTACTGTGAAACCTGTTGGGAGTGGCAGGAAGCCCACGAACAAGGCATGGACCAGGACAAAAATCCAAGTATGTTCCCTATAGTGTACATCACAGTGCATGTTACAAAACAAATGTAAACGTTTTTAAAAAGAAAACTTTTAGTTCGTATGTTGTCTTTATGAATAGGACAGGAAATGCATATTAGCCATCTACGCTACTAACATAGTTTAAAGCTTAAGTCTGTTTTAAGTCTAAAATTAAGAAAAATGTAGCAAAGGGAAATGTTATATGCACTATGATGCAGCAAAGAAAAAGAACAGGAAATCAAGAGAGACAGAGTCATAGCATAGTACATCTAGGATCTGAGTAATTATGTTGCCCATCTCTTTTATTTTATAGATGAAGTTCAGAAAAGAAACTTTACATAAGTTTTTTCAGCAAGCCATTATCTTTTACATTTGCATATCACTCTACTCAGTAGATACAGAGCTGTTATATTTGTTGTTATTTGATCCTCACAACAAACTGTGAAGTAGGAAGGGAAGGTATTATCTCCATTTTACAGATGAAGATACTGAGACTCAGAAAAGCTAAAGATTTGCCTGTGGCATCACAGTTAGTAAGTGGAGCCAGGAACAGAGGCCAGATTTCCTGATTCTCAACTCCGTGCCCTTCCTACCACACCATCCTGCTCCAGGCAATGGGTCCCTATTGCTGGGGGTGATCAGCCACCCAGCTCTTTTGCTCAGGAGAGACCCTTGGCCACCAGCCCCTGTCCCTCAGACACAGGGAACATGGGAGCAGGAACCCTTGGGCACATAACTTCATTCCTGTAGCAAGAACCAAAATTAGTAAGTATATAAGGTAAGATTTTCCTTTCGCCTGATAAAAAAATACACATGCACACGGCACCTCAAAAAAATTAAATAGAATGAATTATTATTGCTTCTGAAAAATAGACTTGCTTTTTAAATTTTATTTCAGGTAACAAGTTTTGAAACCTTGTGCATAATACTAAATGTGGAGGTATATTTTCTTGGATACCTTTTCTTTAAATTTTTACTATCTAGTATCTGTCAATATAGTAAGTAAATTTTCTCTACTAGGTTTATACTAGCTTTCTCTACTACATTTGTACACAGTGATGTGCTTCTAATCCACACTCATGACAATAGTTTAAGTAGAAATTTTAAATAAAATTAATTTTATACCAAAATGTTTTTATTCTTTCATGTAGTAAACATAATTTTAAATTATTTTAGTTATAGCAAAAACCTGCAAGGGTCTTATTCTAACAGACTTGGTCAAGGGCAATTGAATGGTAAACATTTTTATGGAACCAAGAAAAGCCTTTTACTCATATTTTCTTTTCCATGTTGGTAATATTTATTTATCTACTCAGCAAATGTTTATTAAACCATTAAACTGTGCATTAGGGATATGTTAGTGAGCCCTGTGTATTTTTCAAGTATAGTAAACATCATTTCTTTTGAGAAAACAAAGCATTATGGTTTATGTCAATTTTATTTTTTAGTGCCAGCTCCTGTTGAACATCAGATCTGTCCTGCTGTGTGTGTTCTAATGAAACTTTCGTTTGATGAAGAACATAGACATGCAATGAATGAACTTGGTAAGACAGAAATGTTTCTTAATGCCATAGAAAAATACTAAAGATTTCATCATTGTTGAAATTGAACATAAGGCCACTAACTTATATTACCAGCTGCTTCCTCCTTGTAGCAAATGATGATAGTCTCATTTCCAGAGAAGAAAAGGTTCTAAATAATAGAAGCTGCTACCCCAAACTAACTTGGATTTTCAAAATCTCAGTTATAGATTGGAAAAATTACTAAATAAGCCACTCCTTGCCCCTATTGCCAAGGTAGACCCTGTGTGACAGCTGACAGGGAGGGTAATTTGAATTATTTTGAAATGTGGAGCTCCTTCATTGTTCCTGAACTGAGTCACTTCTGATGCACACCAGAAGATACTCATCTACCTTTGTGGTTATCAGTCCTTTACTGGATTTTCATGATAAGCAGCATGGTATCTTTGAAACTGGTTATTATGGAAAAGCATTATGCTTTAATTTAAATCAGAAACGTTCTATTAATTTTGGAAGGATTACACTTCTTTAGGTATGTGTTATCACACACTCTAATCACACCTACATTTGTGCACCCCATTTTTCATGTAACGGTTTTTCTTTGATTTCTAGGTTCATTTTGCACAGGTGATATTTATAAATTGCATCTTGCTGAGCCATCTCATGTGAACTGGATCTCTCTAGTGGTGCCACAAGCAAGACCGTACACTGGGTCCCCATCTTAGTGTAGCTGTGCCCTGGCTTTTTGTGCTATTTATGTTACATTGCATTCCAGCCCCCCCCCTTTGTTTTCCTGTCACCCTCATCATTATCATTCATCATTTATCTTAAAAGTGACAAAGTCATGAGACTTTACAGAGAATCTGGACAGCCAAAATGAGTGTTGTCTCCTTCAGAGTCATTACTTCGGGAGGCTATATACTTCTGGTTTCGGGCCTGACCTCCAGCCATGCTTTTCTTCCCACAGGCCCTAGCAATTGGCCCACCTGAATCTCTCCTTCCCCCACCACCTCCCTCAGCCTCCTGTGGAGCTGAGTATAATCTTAGGAGTTCTCCCCACCTCAGTACAGTCTTGACATTTGTGAAAGTTTTATGTTTGGATGGATTTTTTAAAATACTATTAATAATGGGAAGGGGTTAAAAATAATAAACAGAAAAATTAATCCAAGCTTAAGCTAATGCCAAGATTTTTCTATAAATGTTCCTGTGTTCCAATGGACTGTAGACTAGGACTGACACATTAATCATCTGAATTTCAAAGTAAATCGTAGACTCAGTATTTGTTCCTCTTCCTTCTTCAGGTAGGAAGGCTACCCGGGGCATTTCATCACAGGAGCTAGGGCAGGGGCTTTCAGGTGAGGAGCAGGATGGGGCCTCTGGGGTGTGACTGCGGGGACATAGCACAGAGGATTGCCTTCTTCTCATTGCTAGCCTCCGAATTTGCACTGGAACAAAAGAAGGATCAAGGTTTGTGGATTGTGGAGAAATAGAGTAAGAAAGC
The DNA here is from genome assembly GCF_964212035.1 of Myotis nattereri. Taxonomy (NCBI): domain Eukaryota; kingdom Metazoa; phylum Chordata; class Mammalia; order Chiroptera; family Vespertilionidae; genus Myotis; species Myotis nattereri. The sequence continues at coordinate 66,250,920 of NC_138079.1, forward strand.
GTCAAGTATCTGACTATGAGGGATAAGGAGGGGGAAAGTCCCTAATAGGTGAAGGGAAATTCCTAAACCCAATCATCTGGGACTGTCATTTGTCCATACAAGAAGATTCTACAGCTATCAGGGTCATATAAGTTTGCACCTATTAGTACTGCAAGTTTTAGACTCTTAACAGTAGTGATATATTTACTACTTTATTAATTCTTAGCTCTGACCCAGAAACTTTGCTAGGCACTAAATATAAAAAAAAGGTTAAGATTTAGTCCTGACTTTCCAGGAACTCATGGTTTATTTGCATTAATATTTCTGAAACCAGATCATAATAAACACTAGAGTTACTTGTCAAACCATGTAGGTACTCTGGCCCTGTAGCAACCTGGCTTAGTAAAGCAATCTCCAGGGGGGAACCTAGGAGTCATATTTAATAAGTGACTTAGGTAATTCTTCTGGTCAAGATATTTTATAAAACACCAATCTATAAAACACTGATGCTGGGCCCCTGATACTTATTTTAGAATGAGGCTAATGGTGACTATCTAAACCAAGTTTATACACACACACACACTTTAAAAATTATATCATCTTTCTGTTATCTTTTTTTGGATTAAAGATTCTGTTGAATGTCACCAGAAGCTGTTGGTCCTTTACTACCTATAATGTTACGAGATACCATATTGGGTACTATTTGGTTCATATGGGCCCTATTTTCTAACATAGGCACTAAGGAAAATATAGAAGGACATGCTCATTATCTTTGCATTTTTCTCAGAGCAACCTATTTTTTTTTTTCTAACAATCATGAGTTTTCATATTTTTACTTACCTGAAACATAAAGGGCTCTCTCTCTTTTATCTGATATCCTAAATTCTATTGAATGTTCTTTTCTCATTAGCCATGTTCTTCATGGTTTTGTTCACATTGGCCATATCCTTCTTTATTTTTATTTTTTTCAGAATCAAATCCTAAGATTTTGTAGTTTTTCCATACAAGAGTACTCAACTCTTTGCTCATTTAGTGCCTTCTTGGAATCTTTATCACAAATATCGCTATGCTGGGCAGGATTTAATGTAGGCACAAAATACAGTATGTTTTGTTTTGGTTTTGAGAGTCTCCTTTATAATGCTCAACATTTTGGTGATTTCATCAGTACACAGGGCCACTGTCTTCAGGTCGACAGTGACACCCCCACCCCTGACCCCCGCCCAGGGTCAATTTCCTGGGTCAAAACTCTCAGTTCTTTTCCTGACTCTTCTTCTTTATCCAAGCATCACATGTGGAATTCCTCAGAGCTCTCTCCAAGGCTCTCTTCCTCTCCTCTCTCCATAGGCAGTGTCTTCCACTTCAATTACAATGTTTTTAAATTTACATCTTAATCCAAGTTCTTTCTCCTGAGTTTTAAATACATTATCAAATTGGTCCTCTGACATCTTTACTTGGAAGGTTTTACAGACATTTCTAACTCAGCTGCCACAACTGAAATTTTTATCTCCTCCATCCCCAGATCTCTCTCTCTTCCAGGGTTTCTTTTCTCAGAAAATAGCATTCCAATCAACCTAGTTGCTCAAGCCAGAATCTTGAAAGATATCCATGACTCTGTCCTTCCCTTATATAGCTAGTAACTGAGTCTTTAATTCTGCTGCTTAAATATATCTCAAATCACTGCTCTTCTTTTCATCCCCAATTCAAACCACTATCATCTCTTATATTCTGAAGTACTTTGTCTTACTTGTCTCCCAACTTCCAGTCATAATCTGTTTTGCACCCTTCAACCACCACTCTATGTAGAGCACATATATAATTTTTCCTTCCCCTACCTGAAGTCCTTTATGTATGGTACATAAAGTCCTGCATGTTCTGGCCTCTACCCATTTGTAGCCTCCTGTAACCTTGATGCTGTACAGTGGGGCCTTGACTTATGAGTTTAATTCGTTCCATGACGGAGCTCGTAACTCAAATTATTCGTGTGTCAAATCAAACAGTGAACGAGTGAGACACGTGATGCTGGGCTGATGTTGTGGTGTTCACTGTGATGTTCGATGCGCCAACTAGCGGTGGGGTATCTGAAGCTGGCTCGTAACTCGAATTTTAGCTCGCAACTCAAAGCAAAAATTTGGCCGAGAGACAGCTCGTATCTCAAAAAACTCGTTAGTCGGGACACTCGTAAGTCAAGGACTCACTGTATATTTCAGGCCCAGAGGCCCTTGCATATGCTATTTCATCTGCCTAAAATGCTTTATTATTCCTACTCCACCTTTTTAGATACTCCTTCAACATTTAAGTCTCAACTTAAACATTATTTCCTCAGTCTTTTTCTTGATCTCTTCAGTCTAAGTTAAATCTAGCTGTTATTTTGCTCTGTACTTACACAGTCCAACACACTTTAATTAGTTGTTCAGTGTCTGCCTTTGCTGTAATCTATAAACTCCATATAGACAGTGACTGTATTTTATTCACTGTTACATATATTTTCCATCATTATGGGGAGTTGGAGGAAAATCTTCCTAAATATGATTTGGATTTTCCTTAACCAAATTAATTTTCACGTACCTATATTAAACTTATCTGTCATTTCTGCTAATTATAAAAATTTGTGTGAATCTTCCTATACTTAAATCCCCTGGCCTGGAATTCTTGATCCAAGATAGAACTTTGTCTGTTTTGCAATCTTGCAGATTCCTCTATATACTGACCCTTCCAGGTTATTTGCAAAATATTAAATGTACAGGTTCTCTTAGATTAATGAACTGACACTTTAGACTTACAGTATCCAAGAATTGTCTGTTTGTAGTCATCCTTTCTTTTTGTGTAACCCACTTCTCTGTGACAAAACAATATTCTCATTTCCACAATGATTAATATTGTTGATGAATAATATTTGAGTAGCCTCCATACATTTTTATTTTTGTTCACCCCCTCACCATTTTGCATTGCCTTTTGTTTGTTTTGTTTTTACTACCCCTGCCTTTATGTCTTTCCCTTTCCTTTCTCATCATTTTTCTCCTTGCCTTCCTAGTGTTGACCACTGTGGGCATTGTTGAGCATACCCAGTGGTGGGAATCAAGGGGAAAGAAAATACTAAATCCTAGTATAGTTGGTATTTGACACCTGTGAGTATCAAAGAAAAGTAAACGTTTTTAAAAATATGAATAAGTAGTTTTATAGAACTTAGTATCAAATTGAACAGATAATTATTTTTCATTTTAAAAAATAATCTTTGCCCTAACCGGTTTGGATCGGTGGATAGAGCGTCGGACTGCGGATTGAAGGGTCCCAGGTTCGATTCCGATCAAGGGCATGTACCTTGGTTGCGGGCACATCCCCATTGGGGAGTGTGCAGGAGGCAGCTGATCGATGTTTCTAACTCTCTATCCTTCTCCCTTCCTCTCTGTAAACAATAAAATATATTAACTAAATAAATAAAAATAAAAAATAAGCTTTGCTTCATGCACAGTTTAATTGGTAACTTTCAGTATTCTTAAGGATAATTATTCAGCAGGTAAAAAATATTAAAGTAATTAGGCAAGTGTGTGCAACAATGAAGAGTGTAAAATCCTAATAATAAAAACAAGTTATCTGTTTACATTCAGGAAGACCTAGTGTTAAAAAATAGTCTTCTCCATCATTGACAAGATAGAGTGTATGTGTAATAAATAGAGTATAATGCTCATTTCACTTAGTAAGGCAAGGGCTGGAGGGTGGAGAAACTGGCGAAAAATGGGATAGTTGTCAGTTGTATTTTATAAACGTATTACACAAAAGTCCTATAACATTTTTTGTAGCTTGTAATTCTAAAGACAAATTTAAACCATGTATTCTCATTCTTGAGATTTTTTTTCCTAATATTTAAGTTATAAACTTGGTTCCAGTTTGTTTTATTTTAGATTATTGTCTTTTTTCTCTTGCCCTTTTTAAATTAGGGGGACTACAGGCCATTGCAGAATTATTGCAAGTGGACTGTGAAATGTATGGGCTTACTAATGACCACTACAGTATTACATTAAGACGATATGCTGGAATGGCTTTGACAAACTTGACTTTTGGAGATGTAGCCAACAAGGTATGTTTTAGAAGATCCATTTCTTAAGACATCTCAGGTATGATGGGTTAGTTTACTTCATACAAACTACTTTTCACTGGTTTTCTTTTTATCACTCTCCTCATTAAACACTGACTAAAAAAAACCTGTATTTCACATCCCACTGTACTTCCTTATTCATTTGGTTGTGTTATAATTAAGCAAGAGCAAAAGATAGAACTCAGTAGTGGATTTATTTAATTGCAAAACATCTGGAAATCCTCATGACCAGTGTGTTACACACATACTGGTTGTATCCAAATGAGAGAACTTTAAAAATCCTTTGCTTCTCATTTCTTATCATTTATTCACTTTGTTTTTCCAATTTGCCAAGAGAAGAACAGATAACAAATGATTAGGAGAGTATTTTTCTCTCATTTATGTAATCTGATTCTAAATCTTTCATGGGTAAAATATTAGCTATAATTAAAGTGGGACTAGTACAGCTGTATTTTAAGTTTAGTAGTCAGAAATGAAGCACACCTTCAGGCTGCCTTGTGACTGACCCTCTGTTCCATGTCTGACTTTTGCAGGCTACACTCTGCTCTATGAAAGGCTGCATGAGAGCACTGGTGGCCCAACTAAAATCTGAAAGTGAGGACTTACAGCAGGTACTACTTAGAATTTGAATTGTTTTTCTCAGATATTAGCTGGTGAATATCCTGATTTAGATTAATTTAAGCTGTGGCTCAGTTTTTAGTATCTCATGTTTAAATTACAGTTATATTAACATCAGAATAAAGGAAAATAATTATAGGAATTCCTTTTGACATCATATTAGCATTTAAGAGGAATTTCTTAATAGATTTCTACTCTGCTAGCATTAAAAATAAAAAATGCAGACAGTATAAATCATTTTAATACAAGTATTCTAAACTCGATTCATTTGCAGGTTATTGCAAGTGTTTTGAGGAATTTGTCTTGGAGAGCAGATGTAAATAGTAAAAAGACATTGCGTGAAGTTGGAAGTGTGAAAGCATTGATGGAATGTGCTTTGGAAGTTAAAAAGGTACCTTTGAAAACATTTAGTATTGTAATATGGTTTCATCCTTAGATACTTTCTTGTCACCCTCTCCCACACAGATTTCCTAATTCTTGACCTGTTTATCTCATCAGTCTTTAGTCTAGACTACTCCAAGCTCCTAAAGTATTAAGATGGAAAAGATTATACTGTAGCCTGCTGTAAGTTAAACTTTCTCAGACTCGCCACTGTTGACATCTTGGCCCAGATAATTATTTGGGGGGACTGAACTGTGCTTTGTAGGATGTTTAGCAGTATTCCTAGCCTTTACTCACTAGATGTCAGTACATCCTCCCCTCAGTCCTGACAGGCAAAAATGTCTCCAGATATTACCAAATGTTCCCCAGAAGGGAGGAAGGACAGAATCGCCCCCCAGGTGAGAATCACTGGTATAAGTGTTGTCTCTGTTCTCTTAAAATCTCAATCCCCCACCCTAACTGGTTTGGCTCAGTGGATAGAGTGTCAGCCCGTGGACTGAAGGGTTGAGTTCAATTCTGGTCAAAGGCACCAATTCCCTGGCTCTGGCCGGGGTACGTGCAAGAGGCAACTAGTCGATGTGTCTCTCTCACATCAATGTTTCTCTCTGTCTCTTCCTCTCCCTTCCATTCTCTCTAAAAATCAATGGAAAAATATCATGGGGTAAGGATTAACAAAACAAAATAATAAATCTCAATCCCCCAAAGTTCTCAAATTTTCATGGTCAGCTTAGCAAGAAGTGATCAGACTCACTCAAGAGTGAGGAATCCCCAAATATTAATTTGTTTGTAAAAGGAAGTATGTCCAGGTGGATATCTATTTGAGAAACTAAGATTTTTTAAATTACTATTATTAAACTTGAAATTTGAGAGGGACTAAGCAAGTCTTCTTAGCTAATTCAGGTTTCTTTTCACCCAACCAGTCCTCCTGGAACCACAGCCTACATTTTCTTTCTTTAAAATTTTCTTTTCAGAAAAGGCAAAACATTTTGGTTTTTATTGTTTGTTTATTTATGTATTTTTGCTAAGTTATATTATTTTATATCTGGAAAACCCAGTAAAATCAACTGAAAAGTGATTAGAAATAAGAAACATTTAACTAAATAACTGGCTATAAAGATAATATTCAAATATATTTAGGGTCTGCATGAAGATACCTTTAAAACACTGCCGAATTGGCAGAACACTGGTACTGATGCTGCAGAAAAGAAGATACTTGAATGGCCATTAAGTACTTGAAAAGATACTCAACAGCTTTAGTCATCGGGGAGAATGTAAATTAAAACTACAGTGAGATACCATTACACATGGTATATTGGTTAAAATTTAAAGATTGACCAAGTGTTGTCAAGAATGTTGAACAGCTGAAATTCTCATGCAATGCTGATGGGAATGTAAAATGATATAACCACTCTTTGGAGAACATTTGTCAATGTTTTTAAAGGTTAAATATATACCTACCTTAAAACACATTTTTTACTCTTTAAATATTTACCCAAGAGGAACAAAAATTTGCATTCACACAAAAATTTATACACAGATGTTCAGCGATATTATTTGTGGTAGCCAAAAACTAGAACTAAATCTAATGTCCATCAACAGGTGAATGGGTAAACAAACTGTGGAATATCCAAAATGGAATACTATTCGCTATAAAAAGAATGAACTGAAACATGCAGTAACCTATAATGGCAGAAATAGACCAGTAGTTGCCTGGGGTTGGGGTGAATTACAAGGAATTACTAGGAATTAAAGTAAATGTTTATTATCTTGATTGGAGTGATGGAAGCATCAAAGGTGATCAAATTGCACACTTGAAATGTGTGCAGTTTATTCTCCAGTTATACTTCAATAAAGTTCAACAAAAAAATGATACTATACACATTTTAAGATTCCTAATTAACCAACCCTGCATGTTTTCAGAAAGAGTTTATGATTTATCTGTATTACGAGAACTTGTACTGCTGCTGAATACTTTATGACTTTATCATCTCTCAAGGACCTTAGAGATCTACGTACAAACTGATTGCAGCAAACCAAGCAAGCTAGATTTAAAAATACATCCTTCTGGGGAACATAAAAGAAGACAATCATAATAAGTGGAAAGACAAACTCTGTTCTTATAAAGGAAGAGTAGTACTTTAAAGATCACTTCTCCCTAAATTCATATACAAATTTTAAATGCAAGTCCAATCTTGAAAAAACTGGCCCATCAGAAGTTTACGATACCCAATTTTGATTTGGGCCTGCTTCTGGTTAGCAGCATTAAAATTTATTTGTTGCCTCTTTTTCTGCATTCAGTCATTGTGAACATTTCTCTTTCTCAGGTCATCATCTTTTCCTCATTTTCATTTACTACTAATGACCTAGAAAATCAGAACTACCTTTCATATTTCCCTTATATTCCATCATTTTAACTTCTTTCAGCTGGCTTTTACTCTATTACACAATAGAACCTTTCCTTCACCTGCAGTCTGTGCCCCAAGTGTTACTGTTCACTCAAAGATGTTAAGTCTCTTTGTCTTTTATATCTTCTTGACTGGATAGAGAGAAGAAAGCCTTTTATGTTGCATCTATCTATAGAAAGCCCTATTTCTTGAAAATTAAAAAAAAAATTTATTCTAATTCCTTCAGTTTCCCTTTTTCCTGTAACAGCCAAGACCCTGAAGTCACTTGCTCCATTTCTTAACTGGTATACCTCCTTCAGTCCCTCCTAATTCTTCTTCTAATTAGTAAAATCTAGATTTATACATTAACTTGGTTTTTTTTCTACCTACACCTATATTTGATACTTTATCACACACCTTATTTTGAAGCCCCCTCCCTTTGTTTTTGCCACCTGTAATTTTAGCCTCTAACCATTTGTTCTTGTTTCCTCTAATTCTAACTGTAAAGCTTCTTTGAAACAAAACCCTCATCCCTCTACAAGTAGTCTTTCAGAGAGCAACTTCTATTTTCCTATCTTCAGTTCTCCTCCTGGGCCAGTTGAAGTTTACAAGCTCACTCTAAACGCTTGCTGTTTTTTCTGTTCTCGGGATATTTTGAATGTCCCCCTTTATGTCAGTTATAAAATTGAGTTCTTATCCTTCTCACATCTTGATTGGTGAAAGCATTTCTTCCTGCCTTCTCATAAATAGTATCTAAAACTGTTCCTTGCCTGGCTGGTCTAGCACAGTGGTTGAGCATCGACCTATGAACCAGGAGGTCACTGTTCGATTCCCATTCAGGGCATATGTCCCGGTTGTGGGCTCAATCCCCATTGTCGGGCATGCAAGAGGCAGCTGATCAGTGATTCTCTCTCATCATTGATGTTTCTATCTTTCTCTTTCTCTTCCTTCCTCTCTGAAATCAATAAAAATATATTTAAAAAATAAAAATAAATAACACTCTTCCTAGATTGTTTCATTCATTGAATGTCCTGTTAAAGATAATACAGTGGCTATTTCTTAGTGTGGGCCCAAAATGTTTGCTGTGACATTCAAGACCTTTGACTTCTCTGACCTTAATTCCCGCTATTCTCCAGAATGGACTTTTGATCTCCTCTCTGTCTTCTTTCTGTTCTTCAGTTCTTTCTTTCTGATTCCCATTTCCATGCCTTTCCTCATTCTGTTTTCCCTGCCAGAAGAAACTGTCCCTGAGTGTACAGGTCTTCTACTAAGTTGCTCTCCTGCATGAAGTCTTTTATTTGATTAAATTTAGGTGGAAACTATCTTTCCTTTAGAGCACTTTGTTTCATGGAAATAGGTTTGCATCTTTTTTCCCCAAAGTAAGTTGTTAGCACCTTCAGGCAGGTATCAGTTTGCAATGTTTGTATCTTCTGGAATACCTCTAACTGTGATAGTGGAGTAGATTTCTAAGGCATATTTATTCCTTGATTTATTTGTAATAAGAGGAAAGACTAGCATCAGGGTCATGGCAGGTTTTGACCAAATATCCTTAATTATATATACAGAGTGTTTCTGTGGCAGTTATAATTTGAGAGTTTTCTATGATATTGTATACCAGCGAGTTCTGGTTTTGTAATTACTTTGTTTCTTTGAGAATTTTAAGGATTGGAGTTTTCCCAGTGTGCTTTCTTTTTAATAAGTTGTATTGTTATTTTTGAATCAACTACATATTAATATGTGTGTGTGTGTGTGTTATCCAACCAGAATGTTGTACATACTGCACTTCAACTTGCTTTTTTCATTTAATAATACTTATTAGATATCTTTCTATATCAACATATAGAGGTTTTTTTGTAGTTTCTTTTATCCTGATAATGTTATCTTTTCAGCATGCACATCAATTTTGTTGCTATTATAAGCTCTTAAGGTATGTGTGTACTGTCTAAACACTAAGAATAAATTTCAGGAAGGTTATTAGTTTAATGCTGTGTTCTGCTTTTATTATGGGGATATCAGTGACTTACTTGCATTCGTTATTTTATGAAAGTTTTTCTAAATGGGAAATTCCTGATAATTTACTAGTGAAGGGTGAGCAGCAGAGGACGGGAAAAAAAATTTACTCAAGAGAAGTAAACATAGAAGTTATGAGGGACAAATTCCAACTCTAATTAGATGACACATAATTTGTTTCTTAATAGGAATCAACCCTCAAAAGTGTATTGAGTGCCTTATGGAATTTGTCAGCACATTGCACTGAGAATAAAGCTGATATATGTGCTGTAGATGGTGCACTTGCATTTTTGGTTGGCACTCTCACTTACCGGAGCCAGACAAATACTTTAGCCATTATTGAAAGTGGAGGTGGGATATTACGGAATGTGTCCAGCTTGATAGCAACAAACGAGGATCACAGGTAAATACAGAGTTTTATATTACTTTTAATTAGTGTACAATTAAATTGGTGTAGAATTCAGTCCCTCAAAAAGACCCATTTGTTTGGTGTAATTATGCAAGTTCTAAGCCAAATTATATTTATTGTGGTGAAAAAGTAACTATTTTAATTTCTAATTTACTCATTAGTAATAAAAGTTTATAGTATCATAAAGATGTCTAGAAATGAACAAATGATGGCTAAGAGGTATAATGTATCTATAGAGGAAAAAGTTAAAATCACAAAAATAAAACCTATAGATATGATCCAGATAATATAGTTGTTTACATTTTTCTAATGGTGTCTTAACATCAATAATCATATTATTTAGCCAACCGCCACTCATCCAGTCTACTAGACCTGTGATACCTAAGAGAGCACCTCAGATACAGAGCACACATTTTCAGAACTTGGGCTCTGTATAATGCCAACAAAAATATTAATATTTTTCACAGCATATTCATTTTATTCAACATTGTTCTTCTCTCGTTTTCAAACAGATCATATAGTACTTTTAGTAAAAGAACCACACAAATATAAACATCTTTTCTTTAATTTTTTGATGTGTAAATTACAAGCCTTATAGCCCTTTCTGCTATTCAAAGAAGTCTTTTTAAATTCAATAAGCACTCAGATGTCTGCTGGACTGCTGAAAGAAGACCATGTTAAAACTTTGTTGTACACCCTTGCCAGTCACTTTTAAAGTCCACTAAAGCTGAATATTTTGTCATTAACTTCAACTTACACTGCATTAAGTACCCTGTAGCTCTTCAAGTCCCAAAGTTCACGATGTTGATTCTCAATCCTTATTTTTATAGTTACCTCTAAGTGTTTTGAAAACCTTTCTTTTAATTTTAGAAATAATGTTTCCAGAGAGCATTTGTAAGGGGGATGGCAGTGTCACAGAATCTAGCCAGAGACAGCGATTGCTCTAAAAGTCAGTTTGCTAATCTGGGTGCTTACAGCTTGCTCCTTGAATACATAAAGATCTCTTGATTTACCACAAAGTCCCTTTCAGCAGGATACACTTACAGTCCTTACTGAGAAACTCTGTCACCCTGTAAATAAAGTAAATGTACCTGTTTAAGAAAAAGTTTAATAGGATATGCAAAATCGATTAAAATGAACATTGTACTGCCCGGCCAGCGTGGCTCAGTTGTTGAGCATCAACCTATGAACCAGGAGGTCACAGGTTCGATTCCCAGTCAGGGCACATGCCTGGGTTGCGGACTCAATCCCCAGTAGGGGACGTGCAGGAGGCAACCAATCCATGGTTCTCTCTTATCATGGATGTTTCTATCTCTCTCCCTTTCCTTTCCTCTCTGAAATCAATAAAAATACATGTTTTTTAAAAATGAACATTGTGCCCTAACCAGTTTGGCTCAGTGGACAGAGCGTCGGCCTGCGGACTCAAGGGTCCCAGGTTCGATTCCTGTCAAGGGCATGTACCTTGGTTGTGGGCACATCCCCAGTAGGGGGTGTGCAAGAGGCAGCCGATCAATGTTTCTCTCTCATCGATGTTTCTAACTCTCTATCCCTTTCCCTTCCTCTCTGTAAAAAATCAATAAAATATATTTGAGAAAAAAAAAAAGAAAATGAACATTGTACTTCTTTTAGCCTGACAGAGGAGTACTTTAAAACAATAAACCTTAAATGAACTAAGATAGAACAAAAGGAGATGTGGCATGCTTGGAATTTATAGTATAAATTGGTACAATTTTATTTTGCCTGTTTTTTTTTGTTTGTTTGTTTGTTTTTTGCTTGTTTTAATAATTATATTTAGATTTAAATTTGTTTTTATTCTTTTATTCGTTGTTACTACAAACAGGTTCTGACCTTAATTTTGTGGTCTTTATTTCAGGCAAATCCTAAGAGAGAACAACTGCCTGCAAACCTTATTACAACACTTAAAATCTCACAGTTTGACAATAGTCAGTAATGCATGTGGAACCTTGTGGAATCTCTCAGCAAGAAATCCTAAAGACCAGGAGGCATTATGGGACATGGGGGCAGTCAGCATGCTCAAGAACCTCATTCATTCAAAGCACAAAATGATTGCTATGGGAAGTGCTGCAGCTTTAAGGAATCTCATGGCAAATAGACCCGCAAAGTATAAGGATGCCAATATAATGTCTCCTGGTTCAAGCTTGCCATCTCTTCATGTGAGGAAACAAAAAGCTCTGGAAGCGGAATTAGATGCTCAGCACTTATCAGAAACTTTTGACAATATTGACAATTTAAGTCCCAAGACATCTCATCGTAGTAAGCAAAGACACAAGCAAAGTCTTTATGGTGACTATGTTTTTGACACCAATAGACATGATGATAATAGGTCAGACAATTTTAATACTGGAAACATGACTGTCCTTTCACCATATTTAAATACAACAGTGTTGCCCAGCTCCTCTTCATCAAGGGGAAGTTTAGATAGTTCTCGTTCTGAAAAAGATAGAAGTTTGGAGAGAGAACGAGGAATTACCCTAGGCAACTACCACCCAGCAACAGAAAATCCAGGAACCTCTTCAAAACGAAGTTTGCAGATTTCCACCACTGCAGCCCAAATTGCTAAAGTCATGGAAGAGGTATCCGCCATTCACACTTCTCAGGAAGACAGAAGTTCTGGGTCTACCACCGAATTGCACTGTGGGACAGATGAGAGGAATGCACTAAGAAGAAGCTCTACTGCTCACACACATTCAAACACTTACAACTTCACTAAGTCAGAAAATTCAAATAGGACATGTCCTATACCTTATGCCAAATTAGAATATAAGAGATCTTCAAATGATAGTTTAAATAGTGTCAGTAGTAGTGACGGTTATGGTAAAAGAGGTCAGATGAAACCTTCGATTGAATCCTATTCTGAAGATGATGAAAGTAAATGTTGCAGCTACGGTCAATATCCAGCTGACCTTGCCCATAAAATACATAGTGCAAATCATATGGATGATAATGATGGAGAACTAGATACACCAATAAATTATAGTCTTAAGTATTCGGATGAGCAGTTGAACTCTGGAAGGCAAAGTCCTTCACAAAATGAAAGATGGGCAAGACCCAAACATATAATAGAAGATGAAATGAAACACAGTGAACAGAGACAATCAAGGAGTCAAAGCACAACTTATCCCGTATATACTGAGAGCACTGATGATAAACACCTCAAGTTCCAACCACATTTTGGACAGCAAGAATGTGTTTCCCCGTATAGGTCAAGAGGAGCTAGTGCTTCAGAAACAAATCGAGTGGGTTCTAATCATGGAATTAATCAAAATGTAAATCAGTCTTTGTGTCAGGAAGATGACTATGAAGATGATAAGCCAACCAACTATAGTGAACGTTACTCTGAGGAAGAGCAACATGAAGAAGAAGAGAGACCAACAAATTATAGCATAAAATATAATGAAGAAAAACATGTGGAGGAGCCTATTGATTATAGTTTAAAATATTCCACAGACATTCCTCCCTCACAGAAACCATCGTTTTCATTCTCAAAGAGTTCATCTGGACAAAGCACTAAAACTGAACACATCTCTACAAGCAGTGAGAATACATCCACACCTTCATCTAATGCCAAGAGGCAGAATCAGCTCCATCCCAGTTCAGCACAGAGCAGAAGTGGTCAGACTCAAAAAGCCACCTCTTGTAAAGTTCCTTCTATCAACCAAGAGACAATACAGACTTACTGTGTAGAAGACACCCCAATATGTTTTTCAAGGTGCAGTTCATTGTCATCTTTGTCATCAGCTGAAGATGAAATGGGATGTGATCAGAGGACACAGGAAACGGATTCTGCTAATACATTACAGATAGCAGAAATAAAAGAAAACAGTGGAACTAGAGCAACTGAAGTTTCTGTGAATGAAGTTCCAACAGTGTCACAGCACATTAGAACCAAAAACAACAGACTCCCGGCTTCTGGTTTATCTTCAGAATCGGCCAGGCACAAAGCTGTTGAACTTTCTTCAGGGGCCAAATCACCATCAAAAAGTGGTGCCCAGACACCTAAAAGTCCACCAGAGCACTATGTTCAGGAGACTCCACTCATGTTTAGCAGATGTACATCTGTCAGTTCACTAGATAGTTTTGAGAGTCGTTCAATTGCTAGCTCTGTTCAGAGTGAACCCTGTAGTGGAATGGTAAGTGGCATTATAAGCCCCAGTGACCTTCCAGATAGCCCTGGACAAACCATGCCACCAAGCAGAAGTAAAACCCCTCCTCCTCCTCCTCTTCCTCAAACAGTGCAAGCTAAACAAGAGGTACCTAAAAATAAAGTATCTAATGCTGAAAAGAGAGAGAGTGGACCTAAGCAAGCTGCTGTTAATGCTGCAGTTCAGAGGGTCCAGGTTCTTCCAGATGCTGATACTTTACTACATTTTGCCACAGAAAGTACTCCAGATGGATTTTCTTGTTCATCTAGCCTGAGTGCTCTGAGCCTCGATGAGCCATTTATACAGAAAGATGTGGAATTAAGAATAATGCCTCCAGTTCAGGAAAATGACAATGTGAATGAAACAGAATCTGAGCAGCCTGAAGAATCCAATGAAAACCTGGAAAAAGAAGCTGAAAAACCTACTGATTCTGAAAAAGACATATTAGATGATTCAGATGATGATGATATTGAAATACTAGAAGAATGTATTATTTCTGCCATGCCAACAAAATCTTCACGCAAAGCCAAAAAGCCGACCCAGAGTGCTTCAAAACTACCTCCACCTGTTGCAAGAAAACCAAGCCAACTGCCTGTGTACAAACTTCTGCCATCACAAAACAGGATACAAGCACAAAAGCATGTTAGTTTTACACCAGGAGATGATATGCCACGGGTATATTGTGTAGAAGGGACACCTATAAACTTTTCTACAGCTACATCGCTAAGTGATCTAACAATAGAATCCCCTCCAAATGAGTTAACTGCTGTAGAAGGGGTTAGAGCAGGGGCACAAACAGGCGAATTTGAAAAACGAGATACCATTCCTACGGAAGGCAGAAGTACGGATGAGGCTCAAAGAGGAAAAACTTCATCTGTAACTATACCTGATCTGGATGACAGTAAAACAGAAGAAGGTGATATTCTTGCAGAATGCATTAATTCTGCCATGCCCAAAGGAAAAAGTCACAAGCCTTTCCGTGTGAAAAAGATAATGGACCAGGTCCAACAAGCATCTATGTCTTCATCTGGAAATAACAAGAATCAATTAGATGGTCAGAAGAAGAAACCTACTTCACCAGTAAAACCTATGCCACAGAATACTGAGTATAGGGCACATGTAAAAAAAAATACAGATTCAAAAAATAATTTAAATGCTGAAAGAACTTTTTCAGACAACAAAGATTCAAAGAAACAGAACCTGAAAAATAATTCCAAGGACTTCAATGATAAGCTACCAAACAATGAAGATCGAGTCAGAGGAAGCTTTACTTTTGATTCACCTCATCATTACACACCTATTGAAGGAACTCCATACTGTTTTTCACGAAATGATTCTTTGAGTTCTCTAGATTTTGATGATGATGATGTTGACCTTTCCAGGGAAAAGGCTGAATTAAGAAAAGGAAAAGACAATAAGGAATCAGAAGCTAAAGTTAACAGTCAGACAGAACTAACCATGAGCCAACAATCAGGTAATAAGACACAAACTGTTACAAAGCATCCAATAAATCGAGGACAATCTAATAAACCCATGCTGCAGAAGCAGTCCACTTTCCCCCAGTCATCCAAAGACTTACCAGACAAAGGAGCAGCAGCTGATGAAAAATTACAGAATTTTGCTATTGAAAATACTCCAGTTTGTTTTTCTCGAAATTCCTCTCTAAGTTCTCTTAGTGACATTGATCAAGAAAACAACAACAACAAAGAAAATGAACCTATCAAAGAAACAGTGCCCCCTGCCTCACAGGGAGAACCAAGTAAACCTCAGGCATCAGGTTATGCTCCTAAATCATTTCATGTAGAAGATACCCCTGTTTGTTTCTCAAGAAACAGTTCTCTCAGTTCTCTCAGTATTGACTCTGAAGATGACCTGTTGCAGGAATGTATAAGTTCTGCAATGCCAAAAAAGAAGAAGCCTTCAAGGCTCAAAGGTGATAATGAAAAGCATAGTCCCAGAAATATGGGTGGCATATTAGCAGAAGATTTGACACTTGATTTGAAAGATATACAGAGACCAGATTCAGAACATGGTTTATCCCCTGACTCAGAAAATTTTGATTGGAAAGCCATTCAGGAAGGTGCAAATTCCATAGTAAGTAGTTTACATCAAGCTGCTGCTGCTGCATGTTTATCTAGACAAGCTTCTTCTGATTCAGACTCAATCCTTTCACTGAAATCAGGAATCTCTCTGGGGTCACCATTTCATCTTACACCTGATCAAGAGGAAAAACCCTTTACATGTAATAAAGGCCCACGAATTCTGAAACCTGGCGAGAAAAGTACATTGGAAGCTAAAAAGGTAGAATCTGAAAATAAAGGCATCAAAGGAGGGAAAAAAGTTTATAAGAGTTTGCTTACTGGAAAAGTTCGATCTAATTCAGAAATTTCAAGCCAGTTGAAACAGCCCCTTCAAGCAAATATGCCTTCAATCTCTCGAGGTCGGACAATGATTCACATTCCAGGAGTTCGAAATAGCTCATCAAGTACAAGTCCAGTTTCTAAAAAAGGCCCACCCTTTAAGACTCCAGCCTCCAAAAGCCCTAGTGAAGGTCAGACAGCCACCACTTCTCCTAGAGGAGCCAAACCATCAGTGAAGTCAGAATTAAGCCCTATTACCAGGCAGACATCCCAACTGTCTGGGTCAAATAAAGGGCCTTCTAGATCAGGATCTAGAGATTCCACTCCTTCAAGACCTGCCCAGCAACCGTTAAGTAGACCTATGCAGTCTCCAGGACGAAACTCAATTTCTCCTGGTAGAAATGGAATAAGTCCTCCTAACAAATTATCTCAACTGCCAAGGACATCGTCCCCTAGTACTGCTTCAACTAAGTCCTCGGGTTCTGGGAAAATGTCGTACACATCTCCAGGCAGACAGACGAGCCAACAGAACCTTACAAAACAAACGGGTTTATCAAAAAATGGCAGTAGTATCCCAAGAAGTGAGTCTGCTTCCAAAGGACTGAATCAGATGAATAATAGCAATGGATCTAATAAAAAAGTAGAACTTTCTAGAATGTCTTCAACTAAATCAAGTGGAAGTGAATCTGATAGGTCAGAGAGACCTGTTTTAGTACGCCAGTCAACTTTCATCAAAGAAGCTCCAAGCCCAACCCTAAGGAGAAAATTGGAGGAATCTGCTTCATTTGAATCTCTTTCTCCATCTTCTAGACCAGATTCTCCCACAAGGTCCCAGGCACAGACTCCAGTTTTAAGTCCTTCCCTTCCTGATATGTCTCTATCTACACATTCGTCTGTTCAGTCTGGTGGATGGCGAAAACTTCCCCCTAATCTCAGTCCCACTGTAGAATATAATGATGGAAGACCTGCAAAGCGCCATGATATAACACGCTCCCATTCTGAAAGTCCTTCCAGACTTCCAATTAATAGGTCAGGAACCTGGAAACGTGAGCACAGCAAACATTCATCATCCCTTCCTCGAGTAAGCACTTGGAGAAGAACTGGAAGTTCATCTTCAATTCTTTCTGCTTCATCGGAATCCAGTGAAAAAGCAAAAAGTGAGGATGAAAAACATGTGAACTGTATTTCAGGAACCAAACAAACTAAAGAAAACCAAGTATCTATAAAAGGAACATGGAGAAAAATAAAAGAAAGTGAAATTTCTCCCACAAATTGTACTTCTCATATTGCTTCCTCAGGTGCTGCAAATGGTGCTGAATCCAAGACACTAATTTATCAAATGGCACCTGCTGTTTCTAAAACAGAGGATGTTTGGGTGAGAATTGAGGACTGTCCCATTAACAACCCTCGATCCGGACGATCTCCCACAGGAAATACTCCCCCAGTGATTAACAGTGTTTCAGAAAAGGGAAATCCAAATGCTAAAGATTCAAAAGATAATCAGGGAAAACCAAATGTGGGTAATGGCAGTGGTCCCATACGCACCATGGGTTTGGAAAACTGCCTGAATTCCTTTATTCAGGTAAATGCCCCAGACCAAAAAGGAACTGAGGCAAAGCCGGGACAAAGTAATCCTGTCCCTGCAGCAGAGACTAATGAAAGTTCTATAGCTGAGCGTACCCCATTTGGTTCTAGCAGCTCAAGCAAACACAGTTCACCTAGTGGGACTGTAGCTGCTAGAGTGACTCCTTTTAATTACAACCCAAGCCCTAGGAAAAGCAGTGCAGATAGCACGTCAGCCCGGCCATCTCAGATCCCAACGCCAGTGAATAACTCCAAGAAACGAGATTCAAAAACTGACAACACAGAATCCAGTGGAACTCAAAGTCCTAAGCGCCATTCTGGGTCTTACCTTGTGACGTCTGTTTAAAAGAGCTGAATTAATTAAGCTAAGAAAATTATGTGTTAATTACAATTGCTATGTAGAAATTTTGTTTCAAATGAAACTTTAAAAGACTGACAAATTTTGTAAATAGGTTTGATTCTTGTTAGAGGGTTTTTGTTCTGGAAGCCATATTTGATAGTATACTTTGTCTTCACTGGTCATATTTTGAGAGGCACTCTTGATAGTAAGAAGAAAATGGTAAAGCCAAGTATATTTGTACAGTATGTTTTACATGTATTTAAGTAGCATCCCATCCCATCATCCTTTAATTATTGCTTGTCTTAAAATAATGAACACTACAGATAGAAGATATGATATATTGCTGTTACCAATCATTTCTAGATTATAAACTGACTAAACTTACATCAGGGAGAAATTGGTATTTATGCAAAAAAAACCCCAACATTGTTTTAGTCCTTGTGAGTCCATCTAACATCATAATTAATCATGTGGCTGTGAAATTCACAGTAATATGGTTCCTGATTAGCAAGTTTACCCAGCCTGCTTTGCTTTACTGCATGAACGAAACTGATGGTTCAATTAACAGTTCTGTGGTCACATGACGTGCATTAGCTAGCTACAGTGTAACAATTTAACACTTTTTGTGCTAAAAAAAAAAAATCTGTGTTAATTGTAAAACATTGGATGAAACTATTTTACCTGAACTAGATTTTATCCGAAAGTAGGTAGACTTTTTGCTATGCTGTAACTTGTTGTATATTCTGGTATTTGAGGTGAGATGGCTGCTCTTTTATTAATGAGACATGAATTGTGTCTCAACAGAAACTAAATGAACATTTCAGAATAAATTATTGCTGTATGTAAACTGTTACTGAAATTGGTATTTGTTTGAAGGGTCTTATTTCACATTTGTATTAATAATTGTCAAAAGGGCCTCTTTTTAAAGCTTATATAATTTTTTTCTTCAAATTCTATGCATTAAGAGTAAAATTCCACCTACTGTAATAAAAACAATTGAAGCTGACTGTTGGCATTTAACCATTCCATGCATTGGCACTTAACCATTCCTGGAATTTATTTTTCTTTTATGTGATTAGCACTTCCTAATGTTTAATATTTATGGGGTTGATTTAAAACAAATTTATTTGATACCAATGTAAATTGCCTAGCACAGACCAGGCATTGAACATAACAGGCCCACATAGAATATTTCTTTTTTCTTAATAGAATTCTATATTTGAAAAGTTGTTTATTCTTAGGTATAAGTAGTCTCTTCTAGTTATGTTCTGACTTGGAACATAACTGTCTTGTCCCTTCATCTTCTCCCTCTTGCTGCTGAGTCTGGAATGAACATTTTTTAAACATATTTTTATTAATTTCAGAGAGGAAGGGAGAGATAGAAACATCAATGATGAGAGAGAATCATTTATCGGCTGCCTCCTGCACTCCCCACATTGGGGATCAAGCCAGCAACCCTGGGCATGTGCCCTTGACCAGAATTGAACCTAGGACCTTTCAGTCTGCAGGCCGATGCTCTGTCCACTGAGCCAAACTGGCTAGGGCTGGAATGAACATCCTTTATCACTCTGTATGTTAAGGCAAAATCCCAGCAACCAAATATAATCAGCATTTTGCCATTCTCAGAAAAATGTAACATGAAACATCAAAGGTAGATGTGATACCATTAGAATATTCAAAAAACTATTTAAAGCTACTGCCTGTTGAAGAAAACTTTGTTTTTGACAGGCAGAGTTGTGGGAAAGGTGTCCTAGTGCCTCTTCCTAACATGGCAGGGAGAATCCTCTTCGTGAAGGAAGATAAACTGATACACTTACTAATAAAGATTATTTATCTTCCCAGAGTTTGTCCTAAAAGATCAGAGGGTGAGGAGGATAAAAACATTTGTTGAAATTTTATTTCTAAGGAGATTCATGCATTCTGCATTTGGAGAAGGAAAAAGATATTTAGGTACAGTGGGGCACTGGGAAAGAGGTAAGGAGGAATAAGCACATCTACCTTATGCCCTTGGAATCGGATCATGTAGTTCATTATCTACCCATTACCTGTGTTTATCGCCTACCAGTAATGAGGCTGGTTTTCTAAAATAAAATGCCAGTAAATACAGAGCTATAATTAAAGCATTTCACTCCAAAATCCATACGCTTTTCTCTGCACCAATTTACAAAGATCTCATTTTACTGTTCTTTAGACTATATCTACATTTAATTTTTTTGTCAAATTTTAACTAAATAGTTGTGAATACTAATTTATTCTATTTATATTTTTCTTAGTCTGCCTTACCCAATAGGGATATGTGCATATAGGTCATATTTCTTTCCTCTTTTAGTCCCGAATTTCTATTTTTTTCTGATTTATTGCATACCAGTTTTTATAAACAACGTTTGAGTACTCTTATGGAAAGAAATGAGATGTAAGCCAATTAAAATTAAATTTTCCTTTTCAAGTAAGAAAAAATACTTGTCCTTTTCAAGTAAGGCAAAATATTATCAATGCTGGAAATGAAAAGAAGGGTGCCTTCCACATGCCAGGAAACTCAGGAATTCCTATAGGAAACACCTACTGGGAGAAGGGCCAGTCCATATTATCCATTGGGGGGGGAGAAGTTGTTCTATGAGACCCTCTAGTTAGAGAATCAGTAAAGGGGCAAGTCCCAATTCTACTTTTAGAAGTTCACAGGGTGCTGCCATAACACCAGATATTGCTTGTTACTTAAATGGCATACTGAGCTTAGTTTTGAGGATAGTTAATTGTTGTGATGCCTGTTGAGAGAAATATCTAGCCTTAGACTGCAGCAAACCACGACGACAGTGGTTTTCAAGCCAGTGCATTTGAACCACCAGAAGTGCTTATTAAAACAGCTGGGCCCATACCCCCATCGTTTCTGATTCTGAGTGGGATCCAAGAATTTGCAATTGGCACAGTTCACAGGTGATGGTGCTGGTCTGGAACCACACTTGGAGAGCAACTGCCCTAAGTTACAACAAGGAAGCTCCTTAAGTGATTACCTTCGGTTCTAGTCATTCTTCACAACAACTGGACCTTTAATCTGACAATTATATCAACAAATAAACTTCCCTCACCTTTAGGCATGAAAGACTTGAATACTGAGCTATGCAATCTGATATAGCCCATCTCCACTCCCAATACTGGACAAATTTACCAGATTTGAACAAGAAATTTTATAGAAAATGACAGTCTGGAGGATCAGCTGCTGTTCCCTTTGAAGCAGTTATTGTAAAGGCAATTTCAGCAAGTATCTAATTTGTATTTGCAATAGAAGAGACTATGAAAAGGAACTTTGAAATTATTTCAGGTGAAAGGTAAATGTACCTAACTTGTTAATATACAGTGGGAGTGATTAACAGCCCATTAACTATATGGCAAATTAGATTGGTATTTGAGAGTAAACTTTACAAGTTACCTGAGCACTAAAAGGAAAGTTAATGAGGGGAAATAATGAAATAAAACATAAGCCATAAGGATCAAATAGTACCATAAGTATAGTTTTTTAAAAATTGACAAATATTGATCATGTTACCACAAGATTAAGTAAAGGGATGAATCTGTTGCTGAGGATGGGAGCCAGTTGCACTACATTTGAATTTATGTTATCACTGGGTTTCTTCGTATCTAAGGAAAAGAATATGAGTGCCAGAAATGCAAAACCTATTGCCAGGAGCTGAAGAAAGAATTGAGTAGTCAAATCATTAAAATTACCGAACAGAAATAATTTTTCACAGGTCATGGTGGCTGAAATAGAGTATATAAATTATTTTTTAATTTCTAATAAGCATATTGTCCTTCTATTATGCTGACTTGAAAATACTGCTTTATAGTGTTGAAACCTATGGACTTTGACTCCGGTAAACAGTAGGTCATTTTCTTGCCATTCCCCTAACTGTTCTGTGGTCTATAAAACTATATTCTGGTTTTTGTTAGGTCATCAATACTTCTTTCAACCTGTATGTTCTATGTGTATAATATTGTTCTTGGTGCTAAATATACTTTCTTTCCTCTGATATTCAGGATAATTCTTTCTCTATATTTGTGACTATTCGTTCATTTTCTTGAAGTTATGTGATTGTTACTATTTTTAAATTAAAAATACTCGTAATGTATACTAATGAAGGTGACCATTGAATATAAAGCAACATTGGTGAAAAATAACTGTGAGAACAATGTCAAACATAACCTGCTCCACCGAACACCACCTTTGGAATCCAAACACTTAGCATCACTACTTGGTCACTGAACCACATACCCAGTCTTCTCCCTGACATAGGGGAAACTCATCATCAAATGACCGGTGACCAAATACTTGTATGGCCTGGCTTAAAGAAAAGCCTGGGACAATCAATTTGAAGAAAGAATCACATAGGAAATTTCTGGTTGGTGACTGAGGGCTGGAACTGAAAGATCTTACAGAGTTAAGGCCAAGGGTGATTATGTACGATTGGCATCATGAAGCTAAAACTAAGGGAAAACCAGCCAGTGAAGAAAGAGAAGGGTCAGATATGGGAGAGAGGCAGAGAGCAAGCTCCTGGTTTTCTCTCAGTCCCTGCCATTTATGAAACCTGGTTTTCCTTGTGCTTGTGTTGGGGCATTTATGAACTTTTAAACACACATTGCTCCTGAAGTAAATTTGAACTAACAGAAAACCGTATTTAGACACATCTTAGTTAATTTCAAAGATAAAACTTTCTCCTCTTTCTGTGGGGGGAGAGGAATAGGTTGCCGACAAAAAAAGGGGTTGGCATCAAATTTCTTCTCTGCCATACTAAATGCCAAAAATGAAAAACAACAGTAAAACCATATTTGCAGCATTTGGAAGGGAATAGAAATGTTACCTAAGAATTCTGAAACCAGCCAAACTAGTATTTAATTTATCTGAAGTACTTCTATCATTCAGAATTTTTATTACAGTTATCAACAAGACCTTCCCTAGGAGACCAAATATGTTCGTTTATTTAAAGAATATTAAGTAGTCCAGGACTTGTATATGGGCCAAAAATTCCTTCATAGAAACTAGACAGTGGAAACAATACCCAAATCATGCTGTGAGGCTGCTTTGGTCAAGATTCAGGTGTTGCCCCTAACCACCAGAACCTTCTGACACACCCTTGCCATAAGTAAGATTACATGTGCACTTTCTCACACTGCTCACTTCTGGAGCCTTGCTTGGGTGGCCGTGATTGGCAGAGGCTATGTCACATGATGCATTCATGAAACATGAATTCCCCAAATCTATGAGGAGCATTTCCAAAGCACTGGGCAATCAGAAACCATGACCTGTTTCTGCCTCAGTATCCCTGCTGCCCAAGAATTAAACAAAAAGGCTTAAAATAAACAATCTGAGCTATAAATGTATAAATAATTGTGGTTAATCTGGTAATGAATCTCAATGTGAGTGCCCAAGTAACTCAAAATGAAAAGATGAAATTTGTAATAATTTTAATCTTAAATTCAGTTACTCCAAACCCATCTGGGAAACAATATTTAGAAGGAACAGAAGATGTAAAAGCATGCTAAATTTCTAATCTTCTGTAGGCAGTGTTCAGAGATACTATTTTTAATTTGGAAAAATACAAAATAGGTATTTTAATTTAATAGTAACTCCAATGTTAAAAAGGAATAAAACTTCCCATCCAAATCACTAGCCCAAAAATAACAACTAGGAATACTTGAACAAGATATCAGAGGACAGAAGTGGCAGAAGGCTGGCTGCATTTCACAAAGAAGCATGAAACGACAGTACTACCAAATAATGAGTGGATTAAACATGAAGAGTAAAATAACCACTCTCAGATTGAAGTCAAGTTTTTAGAAAATCCTCCAATTAAATGCCATTAACAAAAACACAGTTAAGATGATCCAGAATGGATGAAACTAAAGTACAACCACACTTACACAGGCAAATGCAAAAAGAAAAAAAAATGTACAAAAATTGCCCTAGCCAGTTTGGCTCAGTGAATAGAGTGTCAGCCCATGGACTGAAAGGTCCTGGGTTCGATTCCAGTAAAGGGCACGTACCTCAGTTATAGGCTCAATTCCTGGCCCTGGTCAGGGGGCGTGCAGGAGGCAGTCAATCAATGTGTCTCTCTCACATCAATGTTTCTCTCTGTCTCTCCCCCTCCCTTCCACTCTGTCTAAAAATAAATGAAAAATTGTCCTCAGGTGAGTACAGAAAGCTGCTATGGCAAATTTATGTCAGACAAAGTATTCTGGATAAAAAACATCAAACAGAATGAAGAGGAAATGAACATCAGTTATGATGCTCTCTTTAAATGTCAAATATAGCTCCAATGTATGAAGCAAAATTACAAATACAAAAATTGACAAAAATCACAGGACCAGTGGCTGTATTTGCAGATGGGGCCTCTAAAGAACTAATTAAGGTAAAATGAAATCATAAGAATGAAGGCCTAACACATAGCAGTGTATAGATCATGTATCATAGATCATGTAATAAGATCATGACACCTGTATGATCTTATTAACCAATGTCACCCCAATAAATTAAAAATGAGGGCCTAATCTGACAGGATTTGTGTCCTTAAAAGACATCAGAGCATATTCTTTCTTTTTCTTTCTCTCTCTCTCCCTCTCCCACTCCCTCTCCCTGCCCCCCCCCCCCCTTCCACAGCAAGAAAATGCTGCCTGGAAGCCAAAAGAAGGAGCGTCAGAATGAACCCTACCTCACTGGATTCTTGATCTTGGATTTCCATGCCTCCAGAACTGTGAAAAATAAATTTCTGTCGATTAAGCCCCCATTCACCCAAAAAAGTTATTTAAAACCCTAATTTCATTATAAAAAGGGTGGATCTTAAAGAGAGGTTCTCAGACGGTCCTTTTCTTTAGAAGAACTTGATGAGTTTGGGATCTGAAAAGCTAAGCCTGAAGTTTAGGTGAAAGGAGGGTCAGAGAAAATCTCATGGGTTGGCTTAAGAGAGGCAAGAATTTCAGGTTCTTGGGGTATTCCAGGAATGGGGGCTGAGGAATAGAGATGGGGGTGCTGGGTGACGAAGGGAAAGAGGCAGCAGCAAAATGGTGAGAAGTCAAGGTCCTGTGTCAGGTGACATGGCCAGTAAAAAACCTTAGTGATAGATACAGTGGCTAAAATGATTTTAGAAACTGAGACATACACTTGCTCAGCTGGAAACCTCAGTTCTTTGCAAAATCTATTCCAATATCAATGTATTCACTTGTTTTTAATTTTTTTTGACAATTGCAATTAACTTCACCATCATATCAATAATTTTTTTAAATCTAAGTGTAAATTAGGTTTGTACTCTCCACTGTTTCCTCTATATTGCATACATATTTAGTTTTTTTGTTTGTTTTGTTTTTTAAATATATTTTATTGTTTTTTTACAGAGAGGAAGGGAGAGGGATAAAGTTAGAAATATTGATGAGAGAGAAACATCGATCAGCTGCCTCCTGCACGCCCCCCACTGGGGATGTGCCTGCACCAAGGTACATGCCCTTGACCGGAATCAAACCCGGGACCCTTCAGTCCGCAGGCCGACGCTCTATCCACTGAGCCAAACCGGTTCAGCACATATTTAGTTTTTCATGTTATAATTTGACTTAGCTGGTGTATGTCCCAAAAAAGTTTTTTTCCCCAGAAAAGCTAAGTTGGGGGATATATTTTCTAAATCCTTCTTTAAAATTGTTTTTGTTTGCCCTCACACAATGGATAATTTGGATCATAACTTTGTTCACAATTCTTTTTTCCTCAAAACTTTTAACTGTAGTGTTTACTGTGGCTAAGAAGTTAAAATATTAGTCTGACTTTTTTTCCATTAGAGGTAACTTGTATTTCCTACCTTGGAGTTTGTAGGATTTTGTTTTTATCCTTGAAGTAAAGAAATTCTACTGGTATGAGTCCTGCTGTGTCTTTTTCTCACAACTCTGTCTTTTAATACTGCATCTTTTCAATCTTGAGTCTTCAGCTTAGTAAATGTTCTCAAGTTATTGCTGCTCCTCCATCACTTCCTTTCCCTTGGCTCACAGGTCATTTTACTTACATCTCCAGCAGCCCTCTCCCACCAACACACGTGTATATCACATCTCTTCTTTACCCTGAGTTCTTTAGAGGTCCCATTTCTTCATTTCCTCCTCCTCCCGCTTTCAATTCTTACTCAACTATCTTAGGAAAATTTCTCTTGCACACCTCGATCTTCTCTTTCCACCTTTATGAACCCCACCCCTACCCAAGAGCCTCAACCAAGGCTGACAGGTTGAATTTAGTGGCATGTGGAAAAAGAAGACAGTTTGCTAAAACTTAGATTTGAAAACAAGTGCCATCAATTTCTAAAGTCTTTTTAGCATCACCACAATTTTCCATGTCCAACTTCATCCTTCTTTAATTCAACCTGCTTTTCCACAAGCATAGGCATTTAAAAACTTGATATTTGGTTACTATTTCTTTAATCATCAGTATGGTAACAATATTGCTGTCTCCCTACTCACCTACCCCCCTTTTTCTTTGTATTTGTACACTATTTCAACAATAGTGTAGAGTTAAATAGGACGTATGAATCTAGCATACACTCAAAAATATTAGTTCCAGCCCAACTGGTGTAGCTCAGTGGTTGAGTATCAATCCATGAACCAGGAGGCCATGGTTCAATTCAAGTCAGGGCACATGCCTGGGTATCCTGGCTTGATCCCCCGTGGGGCGTGGAGGAAGCAGCCAATCAATGATTCTCTATCATCATTGGTTTTTCAATCTCTCTCTCCCTCTTCCTGAAATCAACAAAAACATTTTTTAAAATATTATTTCCATCATTAACTCAGTATGTATAAACCAGAAAATGTAACCATTTTTTTTTTTTTTTTTTACTAGCAAGTCAAATCATACATCATGATCAAGTGGGGTCATATTGGTCTTGTAATCTCCAATTACTCACATGGGTCTAAGAAAACAACTCCATGGGAAGTAGGCTATTACATGTATTAAACCTCAGACAACCTTGTTCATTCCCCACTTTTCCTACATGTATATATAAAATGTTGTTCTGGAAACTATTCTAATTCTCATGATGCAACTAAAGTATGAAAGCAGAGTCCTAAAACAGGTATACTATGTTTTTTAAAGTTTGGATTCATTTCATCCATAAATGTTTCGTTTTGTTTGGTCATTGCATGAAGCTCTTTTTATAGGAATCATGTGTACTTTAGAAAGAAATAATATTTATTTGTTTACATTCACACCAAGCTAAACAGGTACTACTAATGCACTACAAGGAAGAAGGACAGAATTTAGGGAATGGAGAAAAGGCAGAGGCTTCCCGTCAGACTAGCTGAGCATCTGTGCTCAGCTATCATTAGCACGAATGGGTAAATCATCTAACCTTAGTGGGCTGGGGAAATTTAGGAATTTTTGTTTGTTTAGGTTTTTTTCCCTGTCTTTGAAAGAGAATACCTATCTTACCTTGCCCAGGTTTTAATAAGCTACTTTGTAGGTGTGGGATAAACAGCAGCTACTAAAATAGAAATGAAGGTGTGTTAAGGGAAATGCCGAAATAATGCTTTGCGATTAACCTAAGGTACGCAAAAGTATAGTGACTTTTAGGGTAGATGACCTTCAGAATCTAAAAAGGTGTACAAATTTCTAACAATTATGCGGCACAACGAGAAACGTGCCAGTCATTTTGCTTGTCCCACCACTATAAAAACCCACTTTGCCAAGCTGAAAGCAAGCTGCTAGGCCCAGAAGCGAATAAAGATAAAACATAAAGGGAATCTTCTTGCCCGCTCCAACAACCAACTTCGAACTACACAGGTTACCGCAGTGCAGAGCCCCCAGCTATAGGTGAGTGGCCAGCACTCAGCGCGGAATTCCATTTTAGCGACGGCGCATGCGCCCAAAACGACTCGCTTTGACGACACAGGGGAAAGAATTAGTGGCGTTGGCGGATGCTATCGCGAGAGGATAGGGCCAAATGCCACGTCTGGAGCTAGGACTCTGGCGCCGAGCGACAGGTGCCAGAACAAACGGACAGGGAAAAGCCGGGGACGCGAAGGCGTTCCGGGGGGCAGGACTTCCGCCGGAAATGGGGTGGTCTGGGAAATCTCAGAGCGGAGTTCCGGCGGGTCTCACGCCAGTGGGCACGGGCGGAGATGGCTTGCGCTGCGGCGCGGTCCCCGGCCGACCAGGACAGGTGGGTCCTGAGGCAGGGAGGGGCTTGCTGGGAGCCGCGGGGCTTGCGCCGCTTCCCAGCCCCGGGAAAGGCTCGCGGGGAGGCTCTGAGCTGCTCTCCGGCGCTCGTTTCTCCTGGAGGGCTCTTCGCAGGGTCCCTGAAATGCCGACTTTAGGTAGCTCAGTGATCACCTGGTTTACCCGTCCGCGAGCGACGCAAAGCACCGTGGGCGCTCCGTGCACATGACGTTACGGAACAGGCACAAAGGGAGAAGTCTGTTTTTTTCCTATTGTGGCGTTCAGGAAGGCCCGTTTGAGTTCTTTAGGTTAATAATACCTCTGACGCCGTACTTTCTAGACGCGAGAGAGGCGTGTCCCGGCCCCAGGACCTTTTGGCAGGTACCCGTATCTAACTGAGCAGTTAAGACAACGTTTTTTTTTTATTTTGTCTTTTCCCCACTGGGGGATTGAGCCTGAAATCTGGGCACATGCCCTGATGACAGGGAATGATAATTTTTTAAAAATATATTTTATTGATTTTTTTTTTTTTTTTACAGAGAGGAAGAGAGAGGGATAGAGAGTTAGAAACATCGATGAGAGAGAAATATCGATCAGCTGCCTCCAGCACACCTCCCACTGGGTATGTGCCCGCAACCAAGGTACATGCCCTTGACCGGAATCGAACCCGGGACCCTTCAGTCCGTAGGCCGGCGCTCAATCCACTGAGCCAAACCGGTTAGGGCAAGACAACGTTTTTTAAAAAATATTCTCTAGGAAGTGGGTGGTTGGGTTTTTGTTTTTTTTTTTTTCATTTAAGGCAGTGAGTTAAAGTTTACTTTTTAAGTAAGTTAAGTGAAAGGTAGACAATATAAAGAAAAAACATGCGACTTACAGTGTAGGGGTACTGGCTGTCACGATAACGAGTGAGTGAATGGGTGAAGTTTTGGAAATACTGCTCTAGTGATGCCAGCTGCGTTTTTCCTGTGGCAGGTTTATTTGTATATACCCTGCCTATTTAAATAACAAGAAGACCATCGCGGAGGGCAGGCGAATCCCCATAAGTAAGGTAAGCAGGCCGGCACCTTGGCCCGTGAGGGGAGGCTTTACTCTTAGGGTCACAGAGGTTTCTTTGACTTGACTGCATTTGGGAAACAGCGGCCAAGGATTGGGTGCATTCCTTCAGAAAGGCACGAGGTCATAGCTGAAGGAGGTTTTTTTTTTAATGATTGTTCATGAGCCTGTGTTGGAAAGAGGAGGGGGCCCTGGCCGGTGCGGCTCAGTTGATGGCGCGTCATCCCGCGCACACGGAGGTTGCTGGTGGATCTGTTCGCTCTCACATCGGTGTTTCTCCCTCTCTAAGAATCTATTTTTTATTTTTTTTTAAGGAGGCGGGGAGAGGTGTAGGATTTGCAGTTTTCATTTAAACCAGGGCTATGGCAGTGTTCCCCTTAATAAAGGCAACCAAAATTATGTCACTGCACAATGAAATGCCCAGAATGCAGTTGAGTTTTTAAAGAAGACTTGCAGAAAATTCAGACGCATTGAGTTTTATAGTTTTATGTCAGTTACCTTTTGTGAGATGGGTAAAGTTACTTTAAAAATAACTTGGCATTAGGAAAGTGCCTGATGCCGAGTGAAGGGACTTTGTTGATGCCTTTCATTTTCAAAATTGATGTCATTTTATTTTTTAAGAATCCCATTTTGTAATCTAACAACAGAACAGAGTTAAGGTAACTTGGTCTGAAGCATTGACTTTGTTATTTTATATCTCTCATTTTCTGCTTAAATGTGTAAAAGAAAGTCTATTTTGCTGCCTCTGGATGAAAGAGAAGACATCAAAACATTGGTTCAGAATAATGCCTGACTCCCTGTAACAGGCCTCTGGTAGCAAGCTGTCAGATAATGGAGAATGATTAAATTGTTTTTAACTTTATCGATAGATAGCAAGCATACATACAGAAGCATACAGAAATCTTAAGTCTTAATTTTCACAAAATAGTGCACGTGGGTAATCGGCACCCTAATTTAAAAGAAGAAAACACCCCTGACCGGTTTGGCTCAGTGGATAGAGCATCGGCCTGCGGACTGAAGGGTCCTAGGTTCGATTCCAGTCAAGGGCATGTACCTTGGTTGTGGGCATGTCCCCAGTAGGGGGTGTGCAGGAGGCACTGATCGATGATGTTTCTCTCTCATCGATGTTTCTAACTCTCTGTCACTCTCCCTTCCTCTCTGTGAAAAATCAATAAAATATATATTAAAAATAATAAAAGAAGAAACATTACCAGCACCCAGGAAGACTCCTTTATGTCCCCTCCCAGTCACTGTCCTCTTCGTATATACTCATATACAAGGATAACCACTGCCGGCTTCCATCACCATAGATTACTTTTGCTTGTTTTTGAATTTTATTTAAAATGCATTATACACTGTGTACTTTTACATCTGTTTTTCACCAAACTTTATGAGATTTATCCACATTTTTGAGTGAAGTTTCTCAT
This sequence comes from Myotis nattereri, assembly GCF_964212035.1. NCBI lineage: Eukaryota > Metazoa > Chordata > Mammalia > Chiroptera > Vespertilionidae > Myotis > Myotis nattereri. Next base: position 66,281,886 of record NC_138079.1, read on the forward strand.
TGCTCTGTAATAGCGTTTCTCAACAGCAGCACCATTGACATTTTGAGCCAGATAATTCTTTGTTGTGAGGCTATCCTGTGTATTTTAAGTTGTTTAGCAGCATCTTTGGCCTCCACCCACTAGATGCCAGTGCCCTACGCCATCATAGTTGTGACACTCAAAAATGTCTCCAAGCCTTGCCAAACGTTGGGTGGAGAGGAGGAGGGGCAAAATCACCTTAATGAAAACCACTGCTATGTAGTATTGCATTGTGTGAATATACCATAGTCTACTGTCAATGGATAACTAGGTTGTTTGTAGTTTGGGGCTTTTGTAAATAGAGCTGCTGTGAACATTCTTGAGTTTGTCTTTAGTGGACATAGTTTTGCATTTTTTAAAAATATATATTTAGAAGTGCAATTGCATGACCATAATGAATGCATACATTTGGCTTTAATAGATACAACCAAATAATTTTCTAAAGTGGCTGTATCTGTCATAATTGTTTAGTATTCACTGAGCACCTACTATGCTCCAAGTATCATGCCAGATGTTGGGGAATGTACTGATGAACAAAATAGTCCTTCCACTTGTGAAATGTATGTTCTGTTGGAAGGGAGATGAACAAAACAAGAATGAATCAGTATTATTCCAGGGATTTTTTTTTTTTTTTAATTTTTAAAATTATAGTGGAAACAGACCTAGTAGAAAAGGAAACCTTGGGTTTGATACATGTTTTTTTTTTTTTTTTTTAATATATTTTATTGATTTTTCACAGAGAGGAAGGGAGAGAGACAGAGAGTTAGAAACATCGATGAGAGAGAAACATCGATCAGCTGCCTCCTGCACATCTCCCACTGGGGATGTGCCCGCAACCCAGGTACATGCCCTTGACCGGAATCGAACCTGGGACCCTTCAGTCCGCAGGCCAACGCTCTATCCACCGAGCCAAACCGGTTTCGGCTGATACATGTTTTGATCATAGTATTTGAAATGATTTACACAACAATATTGTAGTACCTACTTAAAGCTAAGCTATTTAGTGTTTTTTTAAACTGTTCAGGCTGTTGAAAATCCTACAGCTACAGAGATTCAAGATGTGTGCGCAGCAGTTGGACTTAATGCATTTCTTGAGGTATGATGTGGTTCTTTCTTCACTATTTTCCGTACTCATCTCATTGATATAACAATTTCCTTAAACAAAGCCTGTTTTCCTTTTATATTAGAAAAACAAAATGTACTCCAGAGAATGGAATCGTGATGCTCAGTACAGGGGCAGAGTCCGGGTTCAACTCAAACAGGAAGATGGCAGCCTCTGTCTTGTACAATTCCCATCACGTAAGCTTTTTTAAATGAATGAATAAAATTTGGGGATAGGTTACTCATTCCTCTTCTCTGCAAAAAAGTTTCTGATCTTTTGAAAGGTAAAAATAATGTGTGTTCTCCAGATTAATTTAGAGAAAGGACTACCACCGATGGAGGGGTAAAACAGTGCTGCTAACTTTTTTGGTGGGCTGGGGTACATTTTTTTGTTTTATTTTTTTATCTTTATTGTTGAGAATATTACAGATGTCTCTCCCCTTTTTACTCTCATTGCCCCCCTCTACCCAGTTCCCGCCCTACCTCTGGTCTTCACCATCCTATTGTCTGTGTCCATGGGTTATGCATATAAGTATATAAAATCTCTTACCATCTGCACCCTCTCCTACCATCTGCACCCCCACTCAGATTCATCAGTCTGTTGCATGCTTCCATGCCTATGGACTTATTTTGTGGGTCAATTTATTTTGTTTATGACATTCCACATATGAGTGAGATCATGTGATACTTGTCTTTCTCTGAATGGCTTATTTCACTTAGCATAATACTCTCCAGGTTTATCCATGCTGTCTCAAAGAGTAAGAAATCATTTTAATTTATTATATATGTAAATTATAAGTTATTGTTTTCAGAGAGGAAGGGGGAGGAGAGAGAAACATCAATGATGAGAGAGAATCATTGATTGACGCCTCCTAGCAACCCAGGCATGTGCCCTGACCGTGATTTTTTGGTTCATAGATCAACGCTCAACCACTGAGCCACACCAGCCATGCAAGAGATCCTTCTTTTCTACAGCTGCATAGTGTTCCATTGTGTAGATGTACCTACCACAACTTTTTTACCCACTTATCTGCTGGTGGGCACTTGGGCTGTTTACAAATCTTAGCTGTTTTAAATAATGCTGCTATGAACATAGGGGTGCATATATCCTTTCTGATTGGTGTTTTGGGGCTCTTGGGATATATTCCTAGAAGTGGGCCACTGGGTCAAATGGCAGTTCACTTTCATTTTTTAAGGAAACTCCATACTGTTTTCCACAGTGGCTGCACTGGTTCTAAACTTCTTTAAGGTTAAGGACCTATTTGATAATGTGATGAAACTTACTAATGGTTTCCTCCAAAAATACTGTTTTGTGAACATTTTATAAACCTCTGAAAATCCATCATTGCTCCTAGGTTAAAAGTGTAAAATTATTAAATTGTCAGATGTTAATTGCCATTTCAGATCCTAGAGATCTTGAGGTCTGCTTATAATTTCTATCATTAATAAATCTAAAAAGCCATATTAGTGAAAAAAAGCAAGAGACAATATTACCACTTAGGTAAATTTAAAAACAAAGTAAGAAAATACTTGGTCTTAAGATAGTAGTTAACCTAATGGCAAAAGCAAGGCAAGGGGTAGGGAGTTGGCACAGGGGGTTGTGGTCAGAGAAGACTGTAGCATTATCCCTAGTGTTTTATTTCTTTTTATTTGTAATTTCTTAATTTATTGGGGTAAACACTGGTTAACAAAATTAAACAGGTTTCAGGTGAACAATTCCACAGTATATCATTTGTACACTATATTGTGTGTGTTCACCACCCCAAGACAAATCTTCTCCCATCAGCATTTATCCCCTAATGTTTTATTTCTTAAAAAAAAGTAACCAAATAAAACTGAACATCAGTATTCCAAAATATTAACTCTGGGTATTGGGGAGAAGAGTATCTATTTATATGTTACTCTTTTCTGAATTTTTTTATTTCTAAAAAATATATTTTAATTTTCTTAATTGAGTTTTATTTTGACACAATAACCCCAAACTGAGAACTTGTTTTTAGTTGAATTAAAATAGATCGGGTTACGCCGAAACCGGTTTGGCTCAGTGGATAGAGCGTTGGCCTGTGGACAGAAGGGTCCCAGGTTCGATTCCGGTCAAGGGCATGTACCTGGGTTGTGGGCACATCCCCAGTGGGAGATGTGCAGGAGGCAGCTGATCGATGTTTCTCTCTCATCGATGTTTCTAACTCTCTATCTCTCTCCCTTCCTCTCTGTAAAAAATCAATAAAATATATTTTTTAAAAAAAATAGATCAGGTTTCTAGGTATTTCTAAAAATGTTAAGATTCTGACTGAGGAGTGACAGATTGAGTATATTTCAGTGGTTTTTTCTTTTCTTGTTCTATTTGACATCTTTCTATACTATCTCTTAAAAGTCAAAAAGACCAAAAAAATAACCACATACAAACTTTTGATTTAAAAATTATAGTTGAATAGATGTTGCTTCCTGTTTCTACTAAGAAAATAGTTATAAAGTAAAAAGAAAAAGCTAAAGTCTTGATGTGTTGCAGTAAGGACAGCAGCTATTGGAGCTGGAGGAGGTGGTTGGTGCACAAAGCAGGGGTGCATGTATTCATAAATCATCTGAGCATATGAGTAACATCTTTTGTAACTTAATGGCTTTGGATTTTTATTGTAAGACAAAGGCACTGTGTTTCCATGGCTTAAAAGTTATAATGATATGCTGTTTCCAATTTCTTATGTTTAGAAAAGTTCTCCTTGGATTTGCAAGTTAATTACCAGGACCAAGACCCAAATTTTTGTTTCACACTTAGTGTTTTAAATTTTGATTGTGTTATTTTGCATATTTCAGCGTTGTTCTCAATACTTTCACCACCAAAGGCCCCCACTTGAACTAGTCATTGTCTTTATAGTCATTTATTTTTTTTCTTTTGAAATCCTTCTCATTTTCTTGATGTGGTGTGATGATTTCTTGAACTTCATGGTATTCAAGTTAATGACCTTTTACATCTTATCTCTCAGATTATACACTGACCCTAATTTCTGGTTCCTAGGTAAGTCAGTAATGTTGTATGCAGCGGAAATGATTCCTAAACTAAAAACAAGGACACAAAAAACAGGAGGTAGTGACCAAACTCTTCAGCAAGGAGAGGGAAGTAAAAAAGGGAAAGGAAAGAAGAAGAAGTGACCTGGCAAGACAATCAAGTCTGACATACTACTGTAAGAGTCGTGGATGGAGGTTTCTGATTTGTATCTGAGAGAAACTGAAGCTTTTTGTTTGTATCATTTAACTGAACTATGAACATTTGTGCCTCCCAGCTTTAGCATGAGAGTTGACAATGAAATAAATTTACATCAGAAGTTTGCGTCTAGCTCTTACGCAGTATTAAAATTTTTTTTGCCTTTCAGTGCAGTTTTTGTGGAAGAAAGAAGCTTATTTTTAAATGGACAATGGCCTCTACCATAAGTTACTTGAAATCCTGTATCTGTGCTCTATGTAAACATGTTCAGACAAATGAGTTTAATAAGATTTGAAACATATTGTTCACCTTTTAAGCTAATGAAATAAAATTCAAAACTGACTGTGTAGCTTTTGCTTATGAACTAATCAATGCCAGTGGAAGAGATAATTTAAAAGGATGAAATGGGAAGCCTGACTGGTGTGGCTCAGTGGTTGAGTGTTGACCTATGAACCAGGAGGCCACAGTTTGATTCCTGGTCAGGACACATACCTGGATTGCAGGCTTGATCCCCAGTGTGGGTCATACAGGAGGCAGTCAGTCAATGATTCTTTCTCATCAGTGATATTTCTATCTCCTCCCTTCCTCTCTAAAATCAATAAAAATACATTTTAGAAATAATAAAAAAATAAAAGAATAAAATGGGTAGTGGATGTTTAGTATGACCCTGAAAGTAGAAGAAAGTAGTTAAATCCTCTTGGAGATCTATGAACAGCCAGTCTAGAACATATTCTTTTTTTTTTTTTTTTTTAATTGATTTTCTTTTTAGAGAGGAGGAAGGGAAAGAGAAATATTGATGTGACAAACATCGATCTGCCGCCTCCTGCATGCACCCCGATTGGGGATCTAACCCACCACCTAGGTGTGTGCCCTGACCAGAAATCGATCACACAGCCTTTGGGTGTATGGGATGATGCTCCAACCAACTGAGCCACCCAGCCAGGGCTAGATCATATTCTTTTAATTAGCTATTATAATTGAGTAGTTCAGTTACTAGTTTTTGACATGGAAAGTCCTGGAGTTTAAGCTTTAGATTTGCTTATTTTGTAGGCTTAAGGTCATTGTTTCATTGGAGTTCTAAAATTACCTCTGCTGTAGCACCTTGAATCACAACTTGTTCAATAAATTAAATTGGATTGCTGATTCTACCTTTGTTGAAAAGCAGAGTCTGAAAGTGGGAATTTTTTGTAAAATTGAAGAGAATCTCTATCTAGCCATATGTTTTTGTCCACTGAGAGTCTCCTGGGCAACTGCCTTCTCTGGCTCCCTATGCTTCTGGTAGAGTTGTTGGTCATGCGCTGCGTATCAGCTTCAGTCAGTGATGGCCACATATACAACTGTGATCCCGTAGGATTATAATGAAGCTAAAAAATTCCTATCCCCTAGTAACATCCGTAGCCTTTATAAATTGGGAGCACAGCATGCATTACTTGTGTTTATGTTGATGCTGATGTAAACAGACTTGCACTGCCGGTCACATAAAAGTATTGCACATACCATTATATACAGTACATAATACTGATAATAAATGACTGTTACTGGTTTATGTATTTACTATACCAAACTTTATTACTATTTTAGAATGTACTCTTTCTACTTATAGAAAAAGTTCGCTATAAAACCATTTGCCATGTTATACCATCAGCAGCCTCACATCTTGTGCTTACTGTTTCTCTTAATTACATCATTTGTCTTATACTTAATTTTGTTCATCTCATGTTGTTTTATACATTTAGTGTAGCCTAAGGGCACAGTGTTTTTAAAATCTACAGTAGTATATAGTCCTGTCCTAGGCCTTCATATTCACTCACACTTATGGCTCATCAGAGCAACTTTCAGTCCTACAAGCTCCATTCATGGGAAGTGCCCTGTACAGGTGTACCCTTTTTTAAGCTTTTATACCATATTTTTACTACGCCTTTTTATATGTTTAGGTGTGCTTACTTAGATAAACAAATATTTCACCATTGTGTTACGCTCACCTACAGTGTTCAGTACCAGTACAATAACGTAACAGGTTTGTAGCCTGGGAACAATAGACTATACTATATAACCTAGGTGTGTATTCTCATGGTTGCACATGTCCATCCAGCTGCAAGGCAGGCTGGGAAAGTGGATATATGGTTTTTTCAGTCCTAATAGAGGTAGCCAAGAAGAAAGTAGTTGAGAATGGATATCGGGACAGTTAACAAAAGATTTGTCACAGAAAGATGACTGGAGCCCTAGCTAGTTTTGCTCAGTGGTTGTTAGAGTGTCGGCCTGTGGACTGAAGGGTCCCAGGTTTGATTCCAATCAAGGGCACATGCCCAGGTTGTGGGCCCCATCCCCAGTGGGGAGCGTGCAGGAGGCAGCCAATCAAAGATTCTCATCATTGATGTTACTATCTATCCCTCTCTGAAATCAATCAAAAAATATATATATTTTTAAAATATATTTTATTGATTTTTTTACAGAGAGGGAGAGGGATACGAGAGTTAGAAACATCAATGAGAGAGAAACATCGATCAGCTGCCTCCTGCACACCCCCCACTGGGGATGTGCCCGCAACCAAGGTACATGCCCTTGACCGGATTCGAACCTGGGACCTTTGAGTCTGCAGGCTGACGCTCTATCCACTGAGCCAAACCAGTTAGGGCCAAAATATATTTTTAAAAAATATATATATTTTTAAAAAGATGAGTTTAAAGTTGTTTTGGCAAGAAGTATTGTCAGAAAGGTCTCAGAACTATTGCTGTAACATTGTATTGCTCTTTCTTATTGCAATGAATGCATAATTGAACTTTTCTTTGCCAATCAAGTGAAAAATGGAATCTTCTCTAATGAGCAAGATTGTGCATTTATTCATATGTTGAAATACCAAATATTTATTTCAATGAATTATGTTCACATCCTTTGCCTACTTTTAAAGACTTTATTGTTATCAATATTATACCTGTACATAATTTAAAGAGCCAGCTAGTTTTAATAGTTTCAATTTTGGATAGTAACTTCCATCTTAGGAGGATTTAGATTTTTCTTCCTTTACCCCCACCACATGCATGTCTGCTTTCTATCTTCCCTCCTATCAATTACCAATATATTTCATAATTTTAGTCACTATTCATGGCTTACATTATTATCATATATTCCATTTGTAGCTGAGCCGTGTATCAGCAACACTGGCCTCCCCTGGGAGCTTTTGAAAATGTGGACTCTGGCTCCAGCCTGGAATTCAAATACATTTTAATAAGATCCCCAAGTAGTTCTTGTGCACATTTAAGATTTTGGTTTTTTAAAAATGACTTATTTCTTAATTTACTATATAAAAATATGGAAATTTAGATATAGAAAGCTAGTGCCTAGCTTTTATCACTATCCCCACACACACATACGCTAAGCTACTATATGTGTATATACCTAGCACACATTAAGTTTAAGAAACACGTGTGCGATGGGTATTTTTGTTTTCTGGGCTTATGTTTTTCTTGGAGCTATTATTTTTATTGTATATTTGCTTGATTTTCTGAATATCACAACCACAAATTATCAGTGTCAAAATGTCCTTTCAAAAAGTTTGTTCAAAACAGCTATTTTATTCATTTCAGAAAGTTTGTTCAAATCAGGTAGTTTATTTTCATTTTTTTAATCATTTATTTTTAAAATATATTTTTATTGATTTCAGAGAGAGGAAGGGAGAGGCAGAGCGAGATTGAAACATCAGTGATGAGAGAGAATCATTGATTGTCCGCCTCCTGCACGCCCCCTACTGGGGATTGAGCCCACAACTTGGGCATGTGCCCTTGACCAGAATTGAACCCGGGACCCTTCAGTCCACAGGCGGACACTCTATCCACTGAACCAAATTGGCTTGGGCTTAATTTCATCTTTGTAAAAAAATCTCTTCTGGAGCCTTTTACCTGGCTCTACTCTACTGGTCACCCGAGGCCTAGTGCACAGCTTCACTCTGGGTTCCCTTCACCATCACTGGAGTGTGACTCTGTTGCTTTGCTGTTTGGGATTTCCTGTATTAGTGCATCCTGTGTATTCTTCTTTCTTAGGTTGCTTGTATTGTCTAACTCACCGTAGATCTTCCTGGGGAAAATGCATGTCTGAAAGTGTCATTCTACCCTCCCACTGTTGGGCTGGGTATAGAATTAGCCTTGGAAATCATCTTATTTCAGAAGTTCAAGGGCATTATTTCATGACCTGACTTCTGTTATAGTTGAAGGGAAATCTAAACCATTCTAGTTCATGGTCTCTTGTAACCACATTAGCCTGTTGAAACCTGAAACACCTCGCTGTTCGGAAATAGTGTGCTTCCTTTGGGGTGGGTTTTTTTGCCCATTGAGCTGGGTACTAAATGGGCCCTTTCAATCGGGAACCTTGTGTTCTCAAGTTCTGGGAAATTTTCTTGAAAATTTCATTGATGATTTTCCTTCCCTTTCTGATCTTTGTTGGACTCCTCTGATTTGAATATTGGACATGATGGACTAGTCCTCATTTTCTTTTTCTCATTTTCATTTCTTTGCCTTTATGTTCTATTTCCTAGAATTCCTCAGCTTTATCTTTCAACCTTTCTATTGAATTTTTTTCACTTTTCTTGTGTTTTTAACTTGTCTAGGCTCTTGTCATCTGAATGTTTCCTTTTTTTTTTTTTAGCATTGTTTTTTATGGATATAATTTCTTATTTCTCAGAGTATGATTTACATTCTTTTCTAATTTTTTTCTTCTGTTTTTATTTTGATCCCTGTCGTGTTAAGTGGCTTGCTTTAGATTGGTGGGGTTTTTTTTCAGAGTGAAAGATAAAAAAGCTGATTGGAAGTTGAGCACACAAGAGCTGGTGTATCGAGTTCACTAAAGGGTATCTGGCTGAGGTGTTTTTCTCTTAAGCTGATCCGCTTCCCCAGAGAGGAGTCTACTGAGATCCTTCCTGGGAGCCTAGTGGGAGGAGGTGGGGTGGGGAAATGGGTCTCAGCTTTTAGTCACCCAATCCTGTTTTTAACTCAACTTCTGTCCCTCAGCTCTGCCTGTGTTCCAAAGATCCTCTTACTGTGTGGAGAAGATACACCTCTAGTCTTTTACTTGAATAGGGATAGGGTAGTTTTTCACTAACCCTCCTTATTTTAGTTCCCTCCCAACATTAAGATTTCTCTTTACATTTATTTTTATATTGGGTGTGACTTCATAATGAAATTTCTGTATCCAGAGAGAGACTAGGTAGGGGAGGCAGCATAATGCCCCTCCCCCCAAAAGCCTGTGATTATGTTATTCACATAGCAAAGGAGACTTTGCAGATGTAATTAAGGAGCTGGAGAGAGTACAGGCATATTTCAGAGATATTGTGGGTTCAGTTCCAGACCTTCATAATAAAGCAAGTATCACAATAAAGCGAGTTGTAATCTTTTTGCTGGTGGAGGGTCTTGCCTTCATTTTGTAAAAAACAGACCTGTGAAGCGCAATAAAACAAGGTAAGCCTGTAGCCTGGGCTGTCCAGATGGGCCCAATGTAATCACAAGCACTCAGCGGAGAAACGCAGGCAGTCTTGAAGCTGAAAAAAGCAAGTAAAGGGATTTTCCAGTGCCCAGAAGGAATGCAGTCCTGCCAAGCCATTTTGGATGTCTGACTTCCAGAACAGTAAGCTAATGCATTCGAGTTGTTTTAAGCCAATATATGTGTGGTAATATGTTTCAGCAGTGTAGACAAAAGGGACCACATGCTGGCTCAGGGAAGACTTGTGTGGTGGCCCTGTAAACTCCTGAGACCTAGTAAGGATGGTCTGAAGTTAAAACTTTTTAACTAAAAGCAGTTTATGGCAGGTAGTCATGTCCTAGGCTAGATTCTTCCCTGGCAAAAGTCAATCTTTACCTCAACTAAGCCTGTTTGTTGTCTATAATAATGTAACATTGGAATGTCAGGGTAACTTGTAACTTCCCTTTCTCCAGATGCCTCAGGGCACAACCAATGCACCAGGGCACCTGGACAGAGACCACAAATTCTCTCATTATCATCATGTTAATCGTTGACTGTTAACTATCCTGTACCTTTATCATTTTACTTTTTATCCAATCCCAGAGGTCCACTCCCCTCCACCCCTGCTTTGCTTTCGCTGGCTACATATTAGAATCACCTGAAAACTTTTGGAAGCATACTGGCACCTGTGACTGTCAGTTTCTGATAATGGCATCCCATACCAATATTTTTAGAAAACTCCTTGATTGTAATGTGCAGCCAGATCTGAAAACCTCTGTAAAGCTAACTGTAAAGATAACATTTACCTAACAGTGTAGTTTTATCTTAAAATGTGGTTCCTGGACCATCACCACCTGGGAACTTGTTGAAAATTTAAACTGTTCAGCCCTGCCCCAGACCTACTGAGTTAGACATGTTGGGGGTGGGGCCAGCTACCTGTGTTTTAACAACCGGCCCCCCAATTCTGGTGCACACTGAAGTCTTGAGAACCACTGTCTAACCCAGCCATGGGCAAGCTACGGCCCGCGGGCTGGATTCGGCCCGTTTGAAATGAATAAAACTAAAAAAAAAAAAGACCGTACCCTTTTATGTAATGATGTTTACTTTGAATTTATATTAGTTCACACAAACACTCCATCCATGCTTTTGTTCCGGCCCTCCGGTCCAGTTTAAGAACCCATTGTGGCCCTCGAGTCAAAAAGTTTGCCCACCCCTGGACTCTAACCAAAGAACCTCCTTATCCTAATTTCTGAAATGTGTGTTATATAGAGATGTTATAAGAATATTGTGGTAAGCAGCCAGGAAAACTTTTAGTTAAGGTCATTCTCAAATATATTTACTTTCCTGCCATACTGTATAGAACTACAATATTTGATGGCTAAGGATCTGAATCGTATATTGTTCTAAACACAGATTGTTTGCAGACACAGACACGTAAAGGCAGATGTAGGAGACAAAGCTAACACACCCTCCAGCAGTAGGTATTTTTTTTTTAAATCCTCAAGTTCTAAGTAGCAAAGTACAGAATAATTTGGAGGCACATAGCGATGTTTACTTCATCAAAGTATGTACAATACACCAACATGACATGAGATGTGTGTAATGCAATAGGTGAGTAGAAAGTGGTTTAGATTTCTTTTAAATCTAGTACGAATTATTGATAGAAACCTTTTTTGGTTGGTATGTTTTCTTTAGGGAAAGTCTAACTGATGAGGAGTAATCACCAGGGGAAAAGCACAGGCAGGTAAGGAAGAGGATTAATAAACAGCAGTGTTTAGGGTTCATTTATCAGTATTCAGGTTTTGCATAAATTAGTCTAGATTTTTTTTAAGGCCCTACAAAATGAAATGTAACCGTTCAGTGAGACAATGGAATTTTATTTACATCCATATCCATTCAATAGATCACATCTTCAGGACAGGCAGTAACGTAGTGAAAGGCTATGCTCATTTTCTTCAGGCTGTGGGCAGAGACTCTCCAGAGTAGTAGTAATTGTTGATCTGAAACCTTTCAAGTAGAGAAAGAATTGCTGTAGGGATTCTATAACTTTATAATCCCCCCAAATACCACTCATGTACAAATAAATGCTTGTCTTCTAGCTACACACAGGCTCAATTAGTTTTTCAAATACTCTAGCATGGCAGTACATTACTTGGGAAATCAAAGCTGAAACAGAATTGTTCAACTCAAAACTCCTCCTGTCTTTCACTACGAAAAACAGTAACAAATTTCTTCCATAATACACTGTGGGAGAAAGTTATCAAGACAAAAATCTGCATTCAGAATGTTTTTTATTATTATATTTTTTAAACTGACATTAGCCTATAAGTAGCTTAAGCAATAGTAACTTTTATGCCTCCCATCTTGCCTGAAAATATATATACTCATAATCTGTATGTTCTGTAAGCTAGAGGTTGCTAATTTTCATTCTTTTGCACCAAGAAAGACATACTTTTTTTTATAGGTAAAGAGATTTAAATATTAAATCTAAGGCTTGACTTTCTCCAAATAATAGTTGTTTGCTTTCTAAGTTTTTTAAGGTAAATGTAACAAGATGCCTTATGATTTAATTTTCCCCAGAAAAAAATGCCCTAATCCATAATGTTTGGGTGATACTGTCTCTTATTTTTGATATCTTTAATATTTTTTACATCATGAGACATTATGACCTTATCTAATTGTTATTGAAATGAGAACTATCTTTATTTGCCTTAAAAAACATTTTACAGGCTGGATATTTCACCCTGGTAATTTGGTTATACTCTTCAGTCCGTTTAGTCTGATCCAGAAGTTCCTTGCAGTATGGCTGGTGCAGAGCTGTTTCCCTAGCCCAGACAAGCTGCCAGTCTCTGTAAGCTACTTGGCTGATCAAACTATGGAAACACTGATTTCAACTTTTTGTTCTATACTTAAACTATGTAGTTATATGCAATGTGTTAAAACAAAGCATAAAGATGAAGGCATTTAAACATATTACAAATGACCCTGACTTGCAGACTAGGGAGGCCTCGTGTGTTTGACTTTAAGGCCCGAGAAAGAAGGTGAAGGCAGTTAGACTTAACCACTGCCAACTAGACTACAGGTTATACCAAACTTCCTTTCTGTTTCCCAGAACTGCTCTTAGAGCCTGTGTCATCATTAGCATGTACTGCTAGCTAATGATATAAACAAGAACATATATGTAATCAGAGGCAGGCAAGTCTCCGGGGGGTCCTTCAAATGGTTAAAAAAAAAACCTCAAGACTATACCAACATGTCAGCACTGAAGGTGAAACCAGGGATGATTTCCATTTTAGCATCTCAAAAACAGACAAATCTAAAGCTTATCAGCAGATTATCAACAGGCCACAAGACAGTATTACTGGTTCTATAGGGAAGTGGGAGCTGCAGATCACTGATGTGTGTACATTTATTTCCCCATTGAGCAGCACAGTGGCTGCTTTACAAAGCTGTTCCAGTATTCTGCTGCTGCATTAGGAAAACAACAGGCCAACCTCCATTCAACCTCATTTATCGCTTAAATACCTTCAGCAGATCACACCAGCACAACAGAACCTCCAGCTTTTGGCAGGTGCTCAAGAGCATCACGCATGTTACAGTCAGCACATTTCCCTACATATACATATGCACAACTACATTCAAAACATTTAATACAAAATTGTACATTACATGAAGTAGAACCCTAAAGAGTACAGAGAAAATGCATGCAGAGAGAGCCCATTGAAGTACAAAGCCGGTGGGATATATAATTTTAAGTTTATGTTCCCTGCAGGATGGTAACACATTCCCTATCCAGAGGCAAAATATAGTTTCCAAAGTTGGATACTGCCCATTGCATTACATTTACATTAAAATGCTCCCTATGTATTTAGACAGTAAAAGCAAAAAAATACTTACACACATTCCATTTTTTAACATATCAAAAATGTTTCCAAGGCAACATTAAAATGATTATACCACAGTCCCCAACACAACATCAAGCTCCAATAGGAAGGTGCGGAGGGCAGGAGGGTTTCATCCTGTGGGTGGTTTAGGTGCTCTTCTTTTCATCACCCAGTAAGTTCACGGCAGCTTTCTTGGCTGTCAGGAGGAAAGGACATTGTGTCAAAGCTCCTTGCAATGCAGGCTCTGTGCATAATGTAGCTACTGGGTAACAACTGGGATGACTCATGTTCAGATGAGAACACACTGAGGTTTGTGGCCAGGGCTAAAATAAGTTTCCAGGAAATGGACAAGAAACTACTTCACGGCACAAATTCTGAGCACTTGAGCAAAGTACTTGAAGAGCATCTCGCCTGGCCCCCTGGTAGTGAAGTGTCACCTAAGCCCATTGTCCTGTAAGCATTACAAGCTGCAGAGGTTCCCTGGGCGTATGGTGTTCCTCTGTACAATCAAGAAATTCTCGTTTATGTAGGGGTGCTCACCTGTACAATGTCACTATGTCTCAATGAGATGACAAATAGGTCATCCACCTATTCTGTAGTGACAGAAGTCAGAGAAAGTCATCATTCCCAGAACCCAGACATGATGGCCTATTTATACACATTCATATTCTCTCACAGTGCCACCATTTCTTCCTATGATGGGAAGAGCGTGCTACAAGTCTTTTGAGTTGGAGGCAAGAAAGTACATTCATTAAGAAAATAATCATGCCCTGACCAGAGTGGCTCAATTGGTTGGAGTATCATCCTGTACACCAAAAGGTCATAGGCTTGATCCCCTGATCAGGGTGCATACAGGAGACAAGTGATCGATGTTTCTCACATTGATGTTTCTCTCTCCCCTCTCCCGCTCTCTAAAATCAATAAAAACATATCCTCTGGTGAGGATTAATATCTACAAAAATAAAAGTATAATATACTAATGAGACCAAACAGCCAAACGACCTTCCAGATGACCTTCCAGACGAAGCTGGGCTGTGAGGGCTGAGCCCCTTGCATGAATTTCGTGCATCGGATCTCTAGTATATATACAGTTGTCCATCTGTGGGAGACTAAGCCTTCCTAACTACCAGTAACTTGGAATGTGCTGTGAGAATTAGTGTGGTGTGTGAGATGGAGGAGGGGGGCATTTCTGGAAGCCTCCAGGGCCTCCTGAGATTCCACAGCTGCAGCTGTTGTTGATGGAGCCTGAGTTCAGTGATCAGAGCCAAGTCCCTCCTTGTTCACCACCTGGCAGCTGCTCTCCATTCAGTTAAAACTGCTGAAAAAAGTTAACGAATTGTTTGCAAAAATTGACTTCTGGATTCTCCAGAAGCTTTGAGAAAAGTCTAATATGTAACAGCATGTAAGTTCCTCCTCATTTTCATTCTCACTCCCCTGTTTAGGAATGTATCATACCACAGTAAAATTGGACTAAAATTGGATTTTAGAGTACTGCTCTCTAACAGAACCAAGAGGCTAAGAAATGTGGGCTAACTAGACAGAAATGACATCACCAGAGGCTGATGGCTAGACTGAGGATGAGGAGGAACAGGAAAGAAGGTTCCTAAGAAGCAACTGGTGATTCCAAAGTGGGAGCATGTGAAAGTTACACGTTACACTTAAGGTTGTAGGAAACCGTATTCAAGTAGACTGGCGCTCTAGTACAGACACGGGTTCAGAGAGCTCGGTGAGGGAGGAATGAGGACACAGTGCTGGGGCATCAGTGCTGCTGAAGAGCTGTCTGGGTGGGATCTTCCTCCCGTGGTCAGGTGGCCCTCATCTCCCACTTTCTAATTATCATAGAGCTCGAACAACAACATTCCCTACTTCCATGTCCATTGCCCACTTTTCTCCAATTTCTGAAAACCCTTAATGTGCCCTCAGGAACTTAAGACTCATCAACAGCAAATCTCCTCTGTTCTCATCCATTTCTCCAAACATTTCCCTGACCTCCTTGCTTTTACAGAAATATGTTGTCCTCTGAGGATGCCACTTTCTCATATGGTGGCTGTTTTTGTTTTTTTCTTCCATGACCCTTGTACCAAAGTGTGATCTTGGTTCTTCATGGCCACATTCAGAAGCTCATGCCATCAGATTTTATCTTCCACTAGCATTTCTTTTTCCAGTCACCTCTGATCCTTGGGCTATGCTGCCTTATTTAAGAATTTTGCTTCAGTTATCATTCCCTAATACCATTACTATTTGAATTATTAGTGATTTCAATATCCTTATAGCTATACATGATCCTTCCACTATCCTTACCTCTTAGTTCCTCCCCTCCAATAACCTTTACCTCCTACCTACTTACCTACTCTGCCTACCGCAGGCACTCACTCAATATCTTTGTCACTACCAATAAATTCAGTCCTTCTATGATCTCAGTGTCAAGCACACCATGGCACTATCTCCTCCTACCGTTGTAGCTCACTCCTTCTACTCTGCTGAGTCAGTTCTTCCTCCACCACCTGGTTTTCTCATTCATTGGTCTTTGCCTCTGTTCCTCACTTCGCTGCTCACCCAACTTAAATTCCATCAAATACTAGCCACTCCTTAGTCCCACTCTCGCTTTATAGTTCTTAACAAAATTAACCTGGACACAGCTCTCCACCTATTCTGAATGTGGCTGGAGAAAAACACAGTCACACCATTCTCACTTTAAATCCATGGACACAAATCTCAAGTGAGCCTTTAAAATTGCCTGGCAATCATGTGATGCTGTTCTGGGCACTCCACTCCTCCCACTGTCTCAGAGTGGCCTGCAAATTAGAGCCACACTCACGGGTTAACGTGTCATCCCCAGCTGCTTTCACAGTACACAGTGGGAGAGGTGAGTACCGGCAACACACACCTGATGGCCAGCAAAAATGAAAATATCTGGCCTTTCATACGAAAAGTTTGCTGGCCCTGGCCCTAGACAACTATTTCATACTTCTCTTTCCATTCCTTCCTTCTCTATCCCCTTTCACTTGACCTTTCCTTCCTATTTTACTGAAAAATTTGAAGCCATCAAAAAATTACTTCCATAAGCTCCCACCTCACCTACCAGCATTTCACCCATAAACTCTGATTTCCCTCCTGTTATTATCAACTGTCCCTGCTCCTACGACCAAGCCCTCTGTACACTAGATCCTATGCCCTCTGGTCTAGTCAAGGACAGACTACCTCTCACTGTGTCATCCTCTTGCTCTTTACGGGATCATGCCCATTAATTTTCAAACATACTTTGTTTCTTTTACCTTTAAGGAAAAGGGCGGGGGGAAATCCTCAGGACAGTTCCTTTTTCCAGTTATGTCCCAATTCTTCTGTTCCTTTGCAGGCAATTTCTAAAAACAGCTGTCTACATTCTCTCATGCTTTTCCTCCCATTTCTCTCAAATCCATTCCAATCTGGATATTGCTCCCACCACTACAAAAATCTGCTTTGTCAAGATCACAGTGCCTTCCTCACTGCTAAATCCCATGCTCGGTTTTCAGTCCTTATCTGACTTGACCTGTCTGCAGCATGTGACACTATGGATCGCTTCCTCCGCTTTTAAACAGTTTCTTCACTTGGCCCCAATGATATGTCTCGTGATTTTCTTGCTACCTCAACTGGCCACTCCTTATCAGTCTGCTTGGCTGGTTGCTTCTCATCTTCTCAATCTCTAAACATTGGGGCCTCAGAGCTCAGTCCTTGGGCCTCTTTTTCTAATCACATTCACCCCCTTAGTGACCTCATTCAGTCTCATGCTTACTACGTTGTCTATGTGCTGGTGACCCCCAAATTCATATCCTCAGCCCAGACATGTCTCCTGAACTCTTGATGTCTATATCCAACTTGCTATTTGACTACTCCATGTAGGTACCTAACAGATGTCTCAAAGTGCCGGGAGCCGGTCCATCCTTGCTGTTTCAAGGGACCTGGCATATATAGCATACTGTTCTTAATATGTTTGCTCCCCTTAGCGCTGTGTGTTTTAACCAAGGTCACCTCTCCGAGAAAGGTTGTTTCCCCAGGTAGGAATTTTTCCCTGAAGTTAGGGAGGGAATAAAACCCCTCAACTAAGTGCCAGGCGGGTAATTAATCACTTTAACTATGAACAATCATGCTTAAGCTACATAATCTTTACTCCCTGGAATGGAGATAAGAAACGCCCTAACCTTTGTAATAGAGATTGATAGGATTGAATCAACTGGTATAAATACAGATGTAATAAGACAGCAAGACACAGAACTTAGGAGACAGAAAGAAGACAGCACCTACACAGAACCTACAGACAGAAGAACTTCGCTGGAGAGAACATGGCAAAAGATCCTGGACTGAACCTGACTACAGAAATTGGCAAGAGAACCTGACTAGAACCTGGTGACTGAACTTGGCTGGAGAACCTGGACAGAACCTGGCTGGAGAACCTAGCGAGGGAACATGGCTACAGAACCTGGCTGGAGAATCTGGAGAACCTGGCTGGAGAACCTAGCAAGAGAACATGGACACAGAACCTGGCTGGAGATCCTAAGCAGAACCTCCCTGGAGATCGAGACCAGAACTTGGCTGGAGATCCTGGCTAGGCTGCTGATCAACTGAACGCTGTCTCCTTGTCATTCCTTCTTCGCCGACTCCGTCCACACCTTTGGGGACCCCTGGACACGCTGGGGTTGGACCCCGGCATATGGCGCCCGAACAGGGACCCCTAGGTAAGCACCCCACACTCGGGACGGATAGGACTCCACCGTAGGAAGAGGGTGGATAGTCTTCGCCGACTCCGTCCACACCTTTGGGAACTCCTGGAACAGGATTCCCCTAGGTAAGCCCTCCACCCCCATTGAAAACCCCACACTCGGGACGGATAGGACTCCACCAGGGTACTGCAGACCCCCCTACAGAGGATAAGTAGGGTAAGAAGGTGGATAGTACAGAACTCAGATTGAGAAGATGTGCCATACTGAGTCCAAAGAAAGAAGACTCTGTATTGATCTTTAGATTAAGAAGATGTGCCATACTGAGTCTAAAGAAATAAGACTCTGTATTGATCTTTTAACACATATGCTTGCTAGCAGAGGAATTAAGGTTACTCCCAGTCAGACAGAACGTTTTATACAAGAAATATGTCCATGCTTTTCTGAGGAAGGAAAGGTAAATGTAATGGCATGGGAGAAGGTAGGCCCAAGGAGCCTTATCCTTAACCCCACTGCAGCCTTTCCACCCTGGGAAAGTGCAGGATTGGCAAGCTCTCCCTGGGGTGATAGATCATGACTCAGGTAATAGCGGAAAGCGTCAATCCTACTCTTAAAATGGATACAAGAGAGCATTTGGGGTTTTTCTTTTTAATGCCTGCTTTTAAAAAATAAAAAAGGGGGAATTTGCCGGGAGCCGGTCCATCCTTGCTGTTTCAAGGGACCTGGCATATATAGCATACTGTTCTTAATATGTTTGCTCCCCTTAGCGCTGTGTGTTTTAACCAAGGTCACCTCTCCGAGAAAGGTTGTTTCCCCAGGTAGGAATTTTTCCCTGAAGTTAGGGAGGGAATAAAACCCCTCAACTAAGTGCCAGGCGGGTAATTAATCACTTTAACTATGAACAATCATGCTTAAGCTACATAATCTTTACTCCCTGGAATGGAGATAAGAAACGCCCTAACCTTTGTAATAGAGATTGATAGGATTGAATCAACTGGTATAAATACAGATGTAATAAGACAGCAAGACACAGAACTTAGGAGACAGAAAGAAGACAGCACCTACACAGAACCTACAGACAGAAGAACTTCGCTGGAGAGAACATGGCAAAAGATCCTGGACTGAACCTGACTACAGAAATTGGCAAGAGAACCTGACTAGAACCTGGTGACTGAACTTGGCTGGAGAACCTGGACAGAACCTGGCTGGAGAACCTAGCGAGGGAACATGGCTACAGAACCTGGCTGGAGAATCTGGAGAACCTGGCTGGAGAACCTAGCAAGAGAACATGGACACAGAACCTGGCTGGAGATCCTAAGCAGAACCTCCCTGGAGATCGAGACCAGAACTTGGCTGGAGATCCTGGCTAGGCTGCTGATCAACTGAACGCTGTCTCCTTGTCATTCCTTCTTCGCCGACTCCGTCCACACCTTTGGGGACCCCTGGACACGCTGGGGTTGGACCCCGGCATCAAAGTCATGTCCAGAACTGAATTCCTTATTTCCCCCTCAACTTATCACACCCAGTCTTCCCCAGCTCAATGGCAATTATATCTTTCGACCATGTGTTCGGACTAAAAAGCTTGGCCTCATCCTTGCCTCCTCTCTCATACTCCGTAAGCAAGTCCTATTGGTTCTACATTCAAAATCTATCATGAATCCAAGGACTTATTTCCTACTGCTACCATTATGAACCAAGCCACCAGCATCAACTCCAGCCACATTACCACAATGACCTTTTAACTGGTCTCCTGATCTCTTCCCTGTCTCCCTTCAGTCTAATCTTAACACAGTGGCCAAAATGACCCTGTTCAAGCACAGGATGGATCGTGTTGCTCTTCAGTTCAAAATCCTCCAACCGCACCCCATCTCACCCAGAGGAAAAGCCAAAGCCTGTACAACAGCCTACCAAGCATTACGTGATCTGTCCTCTGCCATCCTCACTCTTTAACCTCTCTGAACTGTCTCCTACTCCTTCTAGGTCATTCTCTTCCGACTACCTGTTCACACCTCCAGGCTTTTGCATGTGCTGTCCCGAGCATTCTTCTCCATGGTTCCTTCCTTTACCACTTCCATGTCTGATTCAGTACAGCCTTATTGGTGAAGATTTCCTAAGTCACTCTCTTTAAAACTGCAACCTTTCCTTCAGCCCCTAGCACCCCCTGTCTTTTTATCTACTACATTTATCACCTATTAACTATATCATATAATTTAGTTTAATTTAATTCTCTCTCTCAATAAGATTATAAATCTTCATGAGTTCAAGGAGTATGATATGGTTCACTAGTTCATCCCCAGGGCTATGAACATGCTTGGCATATATTAAACACCTCAATAAGTATCTATTGAATGAATGAATCAGAGAGCTGAAAGAGGGCATTCTCTGGGACCTGTAGCAAAAGCAATCTGAACAGCATATTAAGCAGTTCCACCTAAAATGAATTAAAGAGATGTACTTGAATATAAATACATATGATTCTTTGAAATCTGTGCCCACCACAGGAAGTCATTGGTTCTGATACGCTGACTAAATGGTGTATTAATCGTGGCATGGAGGAAGAATCTTGGGAGAAGTAAAGGACAACAGGCAAAGTCTTGGTAGAGAAATCCCTCTAGGTCAGTGGTTCTCAACCTTGGCTGCACATTAGAATCACCTGGGAATCTTTTTAAAATCCTGATTTCTGGGTCTCATCCTCTGGAAATTGTTTCTTTGTTACTAATGTTGTGGCCCCACCCCATAGCAAAGAAACAGAATTTCCGGAGGATGAGGCCCAGAAATCAGGATTTTAAAGATTCCCAGGTGATTCTAATGTGCAGCCACGGTTGAGAACCACTGCTGTAGGTCATTCTCTTGGTATTTGGCTGGGGTAAGCTAACAGGACAAGAAGGCCATGAAGGTTATTGCTTGAGCCCAGTATATCACCTCCCCTCTCACATGCTGTACCACACTGTCCCCGAGTCTTACCTTCTTTAGCGATGGCATCTGCAGTCTCTTTGGCTTTGTCCTTCAAGTCGTTCACCACATTGTCTACCTGGGACTCGTGCTTTAGAAAGATAGGACGGATGATGCGCTTGTAGAGCAGTTCCGCCCCGTTGGAAGGGCTCGGGGCCATGCACCACAACAGGAAGCCGCACTGCACAGAATGAGAATCAGCATGGTAACAGAAGGGGAGTGGGCACCTGACAACACACTGCCCTCTGCTACGCCGGGGATGGCACTGCCTCTGCTATTTTCTCCAATAGCATTTCCAGAGTTTTCTGCAAGCTACAAGTGGGCTTTTCTGAGATGGAAACATGTGGCAGATAATGGGCTAGTGAGGAAAAGCTGAGACTGAAAAAGAAAGGTCAAACACATCAAGTCCAACAGCTTCACTTCCTTCCTAACGTGAATTATTTTTTAGTTACAAAAGCTTTTATTCATTATAATTCTTCAAAATCAATTTAAAAAACACATGTGGAAAAGCCCTGTAGGCTTATGTTGGTAAATTTGTCACATTTATTAATCCTGTTGGAGGAAAAATACCCTTGCCATTGTTGAAAACTTCCCAGAGTGGAATCTCAGTTTTTAGTAGATTTTAACCTTCAAGCAATCTTTACAGTCAAGTGTATCTCTTCTTTTATTCTGAATGTAGATATTATTCCTAACTCTTTATGGTTCACTTTGCCATTAAGATAAAAAAAAAGAAATTGACAATATTTCTGCCCTAAAAACTTAAAAAACAACTGTCCAACTAAATTTATATCAAAAATAATTTTACCGTTTATTCAAATGATAAATAACAACTCAGTACTTTAAGTTGATCAAGTAGTTTATTCCTTTGTAAGATAATAAGCAAAAATGGAAATATCCACAGTGATATGCTCATTCCCTTAGAAAGTTTAATGAACTGCATACATACTGGGCTCTTTTCATTTAAGAGTCTAACACCCAGCATAGGTGACTATAAAAAACAGAACTCATTTTCTGAGATTGCAGATTAGTATTTTTTACAACTTCTCCTTAATGTACTTACCCCTCAACTTCTCAGGCCACAAACTTAGCTCTTTAGCCTTAGACCTTGTTATTCCAAACCAAAGAATATCCTAATATATAAAAACCCAGGGTCCGTAACGACGGACTGAAGGCTCAACCAAACACCGGAAGTCAGTCCGGAAGTCAGTGCTGGGTTGCCACGGCAGAGAGAGGCAGGGTCTGATCCGCAGCCTCCACAGCAGCTGTTGATCAGCTGTTGCCTCTCTCTTTCTCTCCGGCCCTTGCCAGCAGCCACGCCTCTGTTTCTCTTGGGGCCTCCAAGGGGCTGCTTATCAGCCCTGCCTCCCTGATCAGGCCCGGATATAGACCCGGAGATGCTGACTGGCATGGAAACCAAACAATCAGAACCAAATCTGGGTGAACTGCAAGGAGCCACCTAGGAGGCGGAGCTTTTTTTTTTTTTTTTTTTAAATATATTTTATTGATTTTTTACAGAGAGGAAGGGAGAGAGATAGAGAGTTAGAAACATTGATGAAAGAGAAACATCGATCAGCTGCCTCCTGCACATCTCCCACTGCGGACTGAAAAGTCCCAGGTTCGATTCCGGTCAAGGGCATGTACCTGGGTTGCGGGCACATCCCCAGTGGGAGATGTGCAGGAAGCAGCTGATCGATGTTTCTCTCTCATCGATGTTTCTAACTTTCTATCTCTCTCCCTTCCTCTCTGTGAAAAATCAATAAAATATATTTAAAAAAAAAAAAGTACACGTTAAAAAAAAATAAATAAAATAACAGCTAACTTAATTTGCTTTAAGTGAGGTAGGATCAAGTCCCAGAACCAACATACACCCTTCTTAAACAATTAAGTTGTAACTCTCCTTTTCTACCTGAAATGAAATTCAAAGTAATTACACACATAATTACCCCCAAAAATCAAGCTAGTATAGTAATCCTTCCTTATCTGAGGGGGATATGTTCCAAACCCCCAGTGGATGCTTAAAACTGTGGATAGTACCAAACCCTGTATACACCATGTTTTTCCTGTACATACGTACATACCTTTGATAAAGTTTAGTTTATGAATTGGGCACAGTAAGAGATTAACAACAATAACTAGTAATAAAATAAAACAATTATAACAATTGACTGTAATAAAAATGATGTGAATGGCTTTGGGGCCATTAAGTAAAATAAAGGTTACTTGAACACAAGCCTTCCTGGGACAGTTGGCCTGATAACTGAGCCAGCTGCTAAGTGACTAACAGGCGGGTAGCATATACAGCGTGAATCCGCTGCACAAAGGGATGATTCACATCTCAGGCAGGACACAGCAGGATGGTGGGAGATTTCATCACGTTACTCAGAATGGCGTGTCATTTAAAACTTATAAACTGTTTGTTCTAGAACAGTGGTCGGCAAACTGGCCCCTTGAGTGTGGCTCTTCCACAAAATACCGCAGGCGGGTGCGCATGTACAGTGCAATTGAAACTTCGTGGCCCATGCCACGGGGCCAAAGAGCTGCATGTGGCTCGCGAGCCACAGTTTGCCGACCACTGTTCTAGAATTTTCCGTTTAATATTTTTGGACCAGAGTTGACTGCTGGTAACTGAAGCTGCAGATAAGGTGGGAGAAACTACTGTAATATAACTACTGTAACTGCAATATAAAGAAAAAATACAGCCCTGACCGGTTTGGCTCAGTGGATAGAGCATCGGCCTGCAGACTCAAGGGTCCCGGGTTCGATTCTGGTCAAGGGCATGTGCCTCGGTTGCGGGCACATCCCCAGTGGGGGATGTGCAGGAGGCAGCTGATTGATGTTTCTGACTCTCTATCCCTCTCCCTTCCTCTCTGTAAAAATCAATAAAATATATGTAAAAAAAAGAAAAAATACAGTGAAACTAATCCTATATAATAAAAGGGTAATATGCAAATTGACCCTAACAGCAGAATAACTGGGAACGACTGGTCGCTATGACATGCACTGACCACCAGGGGGCAGACACTCAATTCAGGAGCTGAACCCTGGTGGTCAGTGCGCTTCCATAAGGGGGGTGCCACTCAGAAGCAGACTCATGGCTGGCCAGCGCAGTGGCAGTGGCAGGAGCCTCTCCCACCTCTGTGGCAGCACTAAGGATGTCCATCAGTCGGACATCCCCCAAGGGGTCCCAGATGCGAGAGGGCGCAGGGTGGGCTGAGGGACCGCCCCCCGAGTGCAGGAATTTTCATGCACCAGGCCTCTAGTGCAGTGGTTCTCAACCTTCCTAATGCTACGACTCTTTAATACAGTTCCTCATGTTGTGGTGACCCCCAATTTCATTGTTGCAAATTGAACATAATTAAAGCATAGTGATTAATCACAAAAACAATATGTAATTCTATATGTGTTTTCCGATTGTCTTAGGCGACCCCTGTGAAAGGGTCAATTCAACCCCCAAAGCGGTGTGACCCACAGGTTGAGAACCGCTGCTCTAGTGTATAATAAAACAATATATATTTCAATATGTAAATATTTAAGCCAAATTATACTAGAAAAAAAACATAAAATACTCATAAGTAGAATCCATGACTGTAACAGCTGCAAAAAAAATTTCCTCCATATATTCCCCAAAGGTTGAGAATTTCTGGACCATAGGGACGATACAGTCTGCTTTCCACATCAAAGTACTCAACCAAAGCACAATTTACTGCCGTAATCTCCAAGTTATGATCCAAAACTAAGTTTACTGAGCACAGAACCAGGAAACATAGAGCTCAGAGCTGAGAAAGCAAAAGAGGTGGAAGCATGGCAGTAGGAAGGGGAAGAGCAAAGATTCAGCCTAGCCATCTCATACCCTCACTGCACATGCATATACAACCATCCCAAACTCCAGTGAGACCGCACAGACACACAAAGGCAGAGCAAGACTTCTGCTACAGGTCCAAGCACTTGAAGCCAATTTCTTGCAGTACCCCTCGGGGCCTTGGTAGGTGTGGGCAGTTTCATATTTACTATTAGTTTTCCCAGCACTAGCACCCCCTGGGCTTAGCAGCTATCCTAGAGAATTAGATGTTTTCTAAACCACACATTGCATTAAGCCAAAATGGAGAACTAAGTGACTGCCTCTTTCACTGGCTTTCCCTTTCTTGTCCTCTGCTTAGAGCAGTGGTTCTCAACCTTGGCTGCACATTAGAATCACCTGGGAATCTTTATAAAATCCTGATTTCTGGGCCCCATCCTCCGGAAATTCTGTTTCTTTGCTATGGGGTGGGGCCACAACATTAGTAACAAAGAAACAGAATTTCTGGAGGATGAGGCCCAGAAATCAGGATTTTAAAAAGATTCCCAGGTGATTCTAATGTGCAGCCAAGGTTGAGAACCACTGGCTTAGAGCCTGGTTAATTACAGGCAGAGAGAGCCTGCAGACCATCTCTCTAATTAACATTTCTCGGTGGAAGACCCTTCGTTTTTAATATCCATTCATACAGTGTTGTCCATTGGTTGCTTATATAGGTAATGCATACATATCCAAGACTCAATGCAACAATTTAAACAAAATGAAGTGGAGGGTGGAAGAAAAGCTATATTCTCGACAGAACATCAGAATTCCA
The DNA here is from genome assembly GCF_964212035.1 of Myotis nattereri. Classification (NCBI taxonomy): domain Eukaryota; kingdom Metazoa; phylum Chordata; class Mammalia; order Chiroptera; family Vespertilionidae; genus Myotis; species Myotis nattereri. The sequence continues at coordinate 66,307,789 of NC_138079.1, forward strand.
TGTAGGCATTTTGAAGAGTATGCAGATATCCATGTACTACTGCACAAAAAGGAATAGTTTCTTACCAATTAGATTAACTACAGATGGTCTGTCCCTGATTTACTGATTTGACTTAATGATTTTTCTACTTTATGGTCGTGCAAGGACACAACACTCATTCAGGAGAACATAGGCTCAGCTATGATGTTCAGTAGGTTAGGTGTATTATATGCATTTCAACTTACAGTATTTCCCACTTGAAATGGGTTTATCGGGACGTGACCCCATCAAAAGTAGAGGAGCATCTGTATTTGGAGAGTGTTGTTTTTAGCATCTAACATCCTAGTATATTTGTTACTTGTATAGGGGTGCTTTGCTGTGTTTTGTTAATATTTAGAAAATTGGTATGGAGTTTACATTGACATTAATAAATTTTAATTCTTACCATTTAATACTGCAAGAAATAGTCTCCTGGCTGGTCTTCCTACATAGACTATCTGATTTTCAGGAATGGGTTACTGATGTAGATACGGTGCCCATATTATAACCCTGGGGATCAATGTGAAGTGGAAATACCTCACTGGATTAAGAAGCAGAAGAGTTGATATCTACTTTATGACTTTAGGAAAATCAACCTCTCTGAGTTAATTTTCTCTGCAGGATTTTAGGAAAGTCCCAAATTAATATACTTGAGGAAAGTATATAGGATAGTAGTAGCATCACCAAGTCCTATAGTTCATACTGTTGTTGAAAATCTCTGAAATATTATTTACCTACTAGAGGCCCGGTGCACAAAAATTTGTGCACTGGGGGGAAGGGTCCCTCAGCCTGGCCTGTGCCCTCTTGCAATCTGGGTCCCCTCGGGGGAAGTTTACCTGCTGGCTTAGCTCTGCTCCCGGGGGAATTGGGCCTAAGATTGCAATCAGACATCCCTCTGGCAGCCCGGCAGACCTCGGGGGATGTCCACTTGCCAGCGGGGAGCAGACCTAAGCTGCAGTCAGACATCCTTAGCACTGCTGAGAAGGCAGGAGAGGCTCCCACCACCACCGCTGCACTGGCAGCCATCAGCCTGGCTTGTGGCTGAGCAGAGCTCCCCCATGTGGGAGCGCACTGATCACCAGAGGGCAGCTCCTGCATTGAGCGTCTGCCCCCTGGTGGTCAGTGTGTGTCATAGTGACCAGTCATTCCCAGTCTTTCTGCTGTTAGGGTCAGTTTGCATATTACCCTTTTACTATATAGGATAGAGGCCTGGTGCATGGGTGGGGACTGGCTGGTTTGCCCTGAAGGGTGTCCCAGATCAGGGTGGGGGTCCCGCTTGGGTGCCTGGCTAGCCTGGGTGAGGGGCTGACGGCTGTTTGCAGCTGGTCACACCCCCTTCAGCGGAGGGGTCCCCACTGGGGTGCCTGGCCAGTTTGGGTGAGGGGCTGAGGGCCGTTTTCAGGCTGGCGGGAGACTGAAGCTCCCAGCCTCTCCTTTTTACTTTTTTTCTTTATTCTGGGATTTATTTACCTTCTATAATTGAAACATTGTTGCCATCACTGGCCCTCCCAGCTCTGAGGCCGTGGCCAGCTGAAAGCAGGTATCTGGGGTTTGTTTAGCTTCTATAATTGAAACATTGTTGCTTTCAGCCTCAGAGCTGGGCCGCGGCAGGCGGGGAACCTTGGTTTCATCACTGGAGCAAGCAAACCACCTGCTCACTTCAGCTGCGTGGCTGTCGGCCGCCATCTTTGTTGGCAGTTAATTTGCATATCGCCCTGATTAGCCAATGGAAAGCATAGCAGAGGTACGGTTAATTACCCTTTTTGTCGTTTATTAAATAGGAGGAAGGAGGATGTAGATATCAACCCTTCAGCAGTCCAGAAAAGCTGCTTCATCCCTTTTCTGGATGAATTAAGGCAAGACTACCAGACAGGGCCGGAGCCAAGTGTCTATATGCCTGCACCTCTCCAACGTGATTACTTTATGGGCTATACTCCGGACTGTTAATTTAGTTCTTTTCGGCACGCTCTTGAGACAGAAAAATAATTACTACTCTCTACCTACATCCTTAGCATTTTCCAGCTCTCAAGTAAAATAACTTCCTTGTATTAAAAATAAAGTTAATTACTGTTCAATTCTCAAGGTGATATTCAGCCACCAGCTTTTATAACTCCCTTCTCTTAATCTGTATAACTATGCCACAGCCCAGGATATCCTGAGCTACACGGCCTGGCCATCCTTTTAGTCAAGCTGTCCTGAGTGCAGGCTCCTGATACTCCCAAGTGCCAACACCAGCCCACTCTTACCTGTGGTTTAAAGGGTCCGTGCTTTCTTAACAGGACTCTTGGCACTATTAGCACCGACACACAGAAGCCCTTCATTATAAATTACAATAGGACAGATCATTCTGTCTGTGATTCTAATGTCACCATCCAATTTTTCCCTAGTAGAGTTTTCATTCCAAGGTAGGGATATGCTTAATATGCACTGTTTGGGATTAGCCTGGTCAAAACTGAGAGCTACTGTCAGAAAAATACATATTTCAACACTGGCCTCCTGATATACTGCAATCACTTCATCAGGAATCTATATCTCAGGAAGCCTTTGCAAGGTGGCCACAGGAATAGTGATGTGCTGGGTTATAACGAACTGCTCAGAGTGCACAAACAAAAGCTCGAAGAGAACATGCAGAGGGGAAGATTTCTCCATCTTTTTTGCCTCCTACAAAGTTGACAAGACAAACATTATGCTCTCTGTCAATGGGTGAAACAGTTCAGGTGACAGTCTGGATCAGACTTAAACTTCACAGTTTATTCACCCTTGTTTTAAAAATTAATCTGGAAAATGATTTTAATGACAGTAAAGATGAGGTGCAGACATTCATTGCAGCATTAGTTACAATGGCAAAGCAAATCTAAATGTCTTTCCATTGGGGATCGGGTAAATTATTGTCTATAATGGATAGTCAGCTATGACAAAGAATATTGAATAACATGAGAAAATACTCAGAGTATTGTATTAACTGAAAAAAGTGAGATATAGAACTATATATCATATATGCCTCAGCAATATGTATACATATACACATGTATACATACGTATACATACGACAATAATATGCACAGTTCTGTGTGTATTTATGTCATAGACGAATATATTTGCACATTAAAATAAATAGGAAGACTACCCTAAGATGTTAACAGTGGTAGGGTTTCAAATGCTTTTTTGTGCTTCATCTAAAACATGCTCCCTCTACACACACATACGACTATAACACATACGACTGTAAGCGGTGTGACGGCAGATACTTTTGTTTTATTCACCAAAGTTTCCCCCAAACCTAGAACAGATTCTGGCACATAGAGGTTCTAAATAAATATCTGCTGAATAAAGAAATGAACATATGCTCTTTTCATAATCAGGGGAAAAGGGAATTTTACATTTATTTTTAAACCCTTCTATACACTAGATGGCCCTAAATAGTATTTACAAAGTCATAATAAAGTGAGGGTGAATGTTTACCTACCCAAAATTATGATACAGATGCCTGAGGAAGATGGGGACAAGAGAGGCTGCATGTGTGGGGGACAAGGGAGGAAAGGGAGCCAGATCCTTACCTTCCAGTGTGACTCAAGAGCTAATGTGAAAAATAGAAAAGTTAAAAGGGGGCTAAACAAGAGTATTATTTAGCCTGGCTAGTGTGACTCAGTGGTTGAGCATCGACCCATGAACCAGAAAGTAATGGTTCGATTCCCAGTGAGGCATATGCCCGGGTTGCGGGCTCGATCTCCAGTGGGGGATGTGCAGAAGGCAGCCGACCAATGATTCTCTCTAATTATTGATGTTTCTCCCTCTCTCCCTCTTCCTTCCTCTTTGAAATCAATAAAAATATACATTTTTTAAAAAGATTATTTAGAGACAGAGTTAAATGGCAAGATAATCTGCCATAAATGAAGGGACATGGTTGCTTCTGAAGAAGCAATACAGGGGGGCAGAGGAGGCAGAACTGCTGTTCTTCAACTCTCTGACAGAACTATTTGAATCTTTAAACTGTGTGGTGTGCAGCTTTTATTAAAACAAGTGCTTAGGGGTCTGAAGAGAAAGAGGAGAGCCCAGACTTCAAAGGGGCTGGCACACACCCTCTTGTGTGGGAAGCCTGGCTGAGAACCAGGCGACTTACATCCTACCCAACTGACAGGAAGCAGGGCTTCCGCCATGGAAGACACTTGAGGATCAACTGAACACAGCCTGTCCCATTTAGGGAGAAAGAACCACTCTAGCTATTAAAACGCATGAGCTCTTTCTTTCTCATTCACCTCTGGTGCAAATCTGGAGTGGATACAGGTCCCATGGGCACGAGTTTCAACTTCCACTTCTTTCCCCTCATGCTGGGGATCCTCAGCCCAACACAGGTGCTGTCAGGGCTGACCCCAACTAGGGTACCCGCCAACGTTCTTTTTTTTTTTTTCTTTTCTCTCCAACGTTCTTAAAATGATTTCCGCAGAGAGCCCATTTTCCATCTTCTTTCTCCAAAGCTACATGAGAATAAAGTATTTCTTCTTCCACAAATAACGACTCCTCCCTGGAATATGCTCACCACTGGGACTAATCTATGTCCTATGAAAATCTGCAATGCTTTCACATTAAATGTAGACAACACTGCATGCAGATAGGATCTTGGTGAGCAGCAGTGTTTGTGATAGATCATAGTATTTCCATGTTTTACTATCGCCTTCATCTTAAACACACAATTGCTATGGCTGTTTCCAAGACAGTATGCAAAAAAATAGACGTGTTGAATCTTGTCTTCCTATTCATAGGATCTGAGGCAGAGCCACAGATGTCTAACATTCAAGTATTTATTTGTTCCTATTCTTGTTTATAGGTCCTGAGATGGAGTTTCTTTAGGGGTAGGGGGCAAATCAAGTCCATATATGGAAGGAGACAGAGCAGTGTTGGGAACTGCCCACATACCTTTAGCATGTAGTAGAAGGGGAACCAGGACAGGAAGAGGTCAGAGAAGAATTCGGCAATGCTGAACACACCGTACACTACCCAGTAGGTCAGCCACTGGGTATCATCTTCTTTGTTGGGACTCTCTATGGCTTTAATTCTGAAAGGCAATAGAAAAGCAAGTATATCATGTAGTAGGATCTCAATGAAACATTTTCAAACATACGTCCACAGCCTGCCCTCCAACACCAACTGAGAAATACTACAGGCAAATGTATCCAATGTGTCACTAGACACAAGAGCACAACTAAAGACAGCAAGCAATGTGGAGCTCAGGACAAGTCTGACTATTTGTTCCAGTGTTTTGGTCGCCAGAGAAACCAGTACCAGCTGTCCCATGGTCTCCACCCTGCTCAGCCTCCACCCAGGCCCCAGGAGACACTGTCCACAACTGGGAACCCGAGTAATTCCCCCTCCAGGGGGTTCCTGCTGCCAGGGATATATCAAAAATTCTCTCATAGTAACACAGTTCTTGTGTACTTTTAATAACTGAGGCACATCATGGGTGAATATGAGTTTTCTCTTCTGTGCTTTATCTGAGTGTGGTTTATCTATTTATATCTAAGAGGGTTTTTAAAGTTATTAGTGTGATAAAATTTTATTTCTTATACATTTATCCTGGGCAGAGAGGATGCACAGTTATATTTCACTTAAGGCCTTAATTTTGGGAACTAAAGCAGTCATGAGTAAGTAAACACACATATCCACACATAAACTGCTAAACATTTCATGAAACCAGCCAATAGTTTAAATTCTATTCTATCATTGTTTTTAGGAAATTAGTCAAGATCCAGATTCAAAAACAGAAAAGCTACCCTAACAACTCAAGTATAGTACTTCGAGGAGAAAAAAATAAAAAAGGTTAGCTCCTTTACTTATCAACAATATGAATTCAAAACTTTCTACGTTAATACACCTGGAACATTATGTGGTAACAGTGAAAATAGAAACAAACTCAAAATTGAACACACACGTTGATCACAACATTGTAGAAAACCAGGGCAATGAAAGATAGGAAAAGACCAGTCTTATTAAGGTGAAGAGATTTTTAAATAGAACTGCTCATATTACTGAAGCATTTAATTATTGCTTTAACTTAAAGCACAATGTTTATTTTTAAAAATGTCTACATGTCATAACATCATAAACTAGTCAGAACAAGAAAGAACACTGAAGACAGTCTCACCCATTCAGTTTATAGTTGAGGAACCTGAGACTAAAAAAAGTAAACAAGAGTAAAACTGGGGATTCCTGAATGCTATTTACTTATATACTTTCTTGTCCAGGTGAGGTGACACAGATGATGCTTCAATAATACATCCTACTGCCTTGTACATATATTGAATCATATTTCAACTTTTGTGTCAGGAGGATGTATCAACTTAGACAACATAAAGAATTCAAGAAATTATAGGATGCACTCTATACCCTTAAACCATTTGCAGTCCAGCCAAAATGGGAAAGTTAAATAAGGGAGGGGTAAAGAGCTTTATAATTATTTAACTCTCACAATAGCCCTATGAAATAGGTGTTATTCTCATTCTTGAGAGGAAGAAACAGACATGGCCGGATATGCAGAAGATGGTTGACAACAGTATAGGAGCAGCTCTCAACCCTGAAAATTCACTGAGCAGAATCAGAAATCATAGGATGTGGAGTTGGAAGATATCTTAGAGATAAACTAGTTTACATTCTGCATTTTATAGACAACAAATGGATTTCAAAGAGGAAAAAGTGATATTAAAAAGAATGAATGTCAACTCAAACTATAAGATTACAGAGGGACGTGTTCATTCATTTTTTAAGGGCAATATGAACTGTTTAAATACATTTTTGGTATATCCATACACTGAAATATTTGAAACCTTTAAAAAGGATATTGACAGGGGAAAATGTCTAAGATATAGTGTTGAGTATAAAAAGGAGATTACTAATTTTGTGTAAACAAAAAGTCTGTGTATGTTTACAGATTAAGAATGGTGTCCAAAAATTGTTAAAGCTATTTCTGAGTACTGGAATTATAGAATTTTAGTGTTGTTGTTTTTTTTACTGTCTTTGCAATGAGCATGTACTGTTTTTTATAACCAAAGGAAGGAAGAAGATTTCTATTTCGGGGGGAAAAAAAGAGCACCAGACTTACTATACCTACTTCCTCCTATGGGATTAGGTCACTCTTTAGGGCTTTGTTAAAAACAAACACTAAAGTGAACATCAGACACATTCCTTAATTTCTCTCTTGAGGAAACTGCACATGGTTTTTTTTAACAAATAAACTTCTCTAACAATGATCAGACACAATCTGTTGTGTTTTAGAGCATTCAAAGGCCTTTAATACACACAAAGACATACAGAGAGAAGAGCCATAAAGCCCACCCATGAAACTAATTCATCCTAATTTTCTAGTTAAAGCAAACTATCCAAAAAAAAAAAAAAGAGAGAAAAATTAACTATGCTGAACTATGAAATAGCCAGACTTTTCCCTCCATTTCTTCCCAATGCTCATCTGGCTTTATATCATTTCACCATCCTTAGCTTGCAGTTTGTATTCTGGTTCTACCACTTAGTAGGTATACAATCTTGGGCAAGTTATTCTGGGCTTCAGTTTCCGAATTTTTCAACTAGGGATGAGGAACCTCGTTGTGTTGCTATGAAGACTAAAGTGGTTATTACATGTAAAGCACTTAGAAAAAAAATGACTGGAACAGAGTAAGCATCACTAAATATTTCCTTAGTAATAATTACAATTCTATATAATAATCCCTAATATGCAAATCAACTGAATGGCAGAATGACCAGTGGAACAACCAGTCACTGACACGCACTAACCACCAGGGGGCAGATGCTCAATGCAGGAGCTGTCCCCTGGTGATCAGTGCGTTCCCACAGGGGGAGTGCTGCTCAGCCAGAAGCAGGGCTCATGGCTGGCAAGCACAGCGGTGGTGGTGGGAGCCTCTCCCGCCTCCGCTGCAGACAGGCAGTAAGGAGCAAGGGGTCCTGGACTGTGAGAGCCCTGGACTGTGAGAGGGATGTCCAGCCAGGCTGAAGGACCCCTGCAGCTACCACCAGTGCACGAATTTCGTGTACCAGGCCTCTAGTATGGTAATAATTTATTATCAGGAGGCCATAGATTAAAAAGAAATTAGAGTGGTAAGAACACTCCAGTCCAGGGATGGCGAACCTTCTGAGCTCAGCGTGTCAGCATTTTGAAAAACCCTAACTTACCTCTGGTGCCATGTCACATATAGAAATTTTTTGATATTTGCAACCATAGGAAAACAAAGACTTATATTTTGATATTTATTTTATATATTTAAATGCCATTTAACAAAGAAAAATCAACCCAAAAAAATGAGTTTACGTGTCACCTTTGACACGTGTCATAGATTCGCCATCACTGCTCCAGTCTTTCCAGCTAAGCAGAGCTGATAAAGGATTAATACCATTGTTAATAGGCTAAAAGGAGATTAGAGAAATTACCCGTGGATTTTAATTATGCCTCACTCTCCAAATCCCAAATGCTACAGAAAGTAAAGAGCTAAAATTTCAAAAATCCTATTGGCAGGTCAATGGGAACAAATTTGACACTGCTGAAAATGTTTCTCAGGCACATGCTGCAAAGGTGGCTGTCCAAAATTCTTTTTTTTTTCTCTTTCCCCCGAATTTACATAAACACTTTATTAACAGTGGAGCATCTTCCCCATGGGCTATGTGGTTCACCCAGACAGCCAGGACCCAGGCACCAGTTCAGTGCAGCCTCCGAGCCTCTCGCTCCGACTCCAGCAGAGTGAGCACGTCACCCTCGCGCACAGGGCCTTTCACGTTGCGGATGATGGAGCGGCTCGTGTCGTCCATGAACTCCACGTGGACCTGCATGCACTGTCCCTGGGAACCGGTCCTGCCCAGCACCTTGGTGACCCGGGCTAGCTTGATAGGCTGCACACAACTCGTGTCATTGATGGTGGCAACAGTTGGGCGGAAAGCAAATTCTTTACATTGGTATTGAACTGGAACTGTATGTCCATTACCCACTGGCCAGCCCACATCCAGAGCACTCAGCCCTGTGACTGGTGCAGCTGCCTCCACCCTCACTGGCCCTTCTATTGTTCCCACCTTTGCTGCTGCTTTCTTTCTATTTTTCTTTTTTTTACAGAGAGGAAGGGAAAGGGATAGAGAGTTAGAAACATCGATGAGAGAAAAACATCGATCAGCTGCCTCCTGTACACTCCCTACTGGGGATATGCCCGCAACCAAGGTACATGCCCTTGACCAGACTAGAACCTGGGACCCTTGAGTCCGCAGGCTGACGCTCTATCCACTGAGCCAAACCGGTTAGGGCTTGCTGCTGCTTTCTAAAAGCAAGGGCAAGAACCAGGTGCGGCCAAAGGATAGCAGTAAACACAAAGTCTGTGTTTGTTAACATGTAATAACATTCAGAAGTTTAAGCAATTAACAAATACAAAAAATTATATACTACCCAACTTTTAGCTAATATTTGTATTATAAATATTCTACTGTTATATCATTAAGAAACTAAAACTACAAATAGAAAAGCAGTTATGAGGGAAAAAACACATTTTCTATGTTTTCGAGATATTCCTGTTATAGTTTCAATTATTGATATTTTCTTCTTTCACCCATGACAACTTTAGTTAAGTTGTATCATTGGGATGGATGTTATATTTTCATATTTCAATGAAGTTATAAATTAAGCATTTTTGACACTGTTTTAACTCTTTCAGACCCAAAGGTTATCTCTAGTTATTGGGTTTTCCATACTTTCATTCATGTCATTAAATTGAAAAATGTCAATTTCCTACATTAGAATGGAGTATATACGGCATAACTATTAATATCTATGTATTATACACACATACATATGCAACGAAGGGTAAGTATAAGATGGATGGCAAATCTGAAAAGTTCACTGAGAAGTTTTACCAGTTTCATTTTATGTCCTATATTACAAATGATATAACCCTATATAATAAAAGCATAGTACGCAAACTGTCCCCTCGACCAGAAGTTGTCTGGGAGTTTGACCAGGGGTTGGGGCCGGCCGGGGGAAGGGAGGGAGGCCCCAGTTGGCAGCCGGCATCCACTGGGGATCCTACCAGTGCATGCATGCACTGGGACTCTAGTATATAATAAAATAAATAGTGCAGTTAGTAAAAACCTATACCAATAAAAAAAAGCTTTGAGATGTGCTTTTGAACAGAAAGGAAATTGCTTGTGGTTTAATAACAAATAGTCCAGAGTTTAAGGTAGATCCTTTTATTTTTTTAAACATATTTTATTGATTTTTTACAGAGAGGAAGGGAGAGGGAATAGAGAGTTAGAAACATCGATCAGCTGCCTCCTGCACACCCCCCACTGGGGATGTGCTCACAACCAAGGTACATGCCCCTGACCGGAATCGAACCTGGGACCCTTGAGTTCACAGGCTGATGCTTTATCCACTAAGCCAAACCAGTCAGGGCTCAAGGTAGATCCTTTGATGCTTGAATCTGAACTAATGGTTTTCCTACCTCCCTTTACCTCTGTTTAGGAATCTGCTATTGCAAATCTTATTTGACACATACAGTGCATCAAACTGGAAGGAAAAGCATAACGTTTTAAGACATAAACACTATGCCAATCAATTTTTTTTCTTCGTGGAAAACAAGGTCAGAAACCATGGGAGCTCAGAGTTACCTTGCTTTTCACTGCTGAGTGCGTGTGTTGCAAAGCAAGAGAGAGGATCAACAAGCAAGAGACAAGTGAAAGAAAACAGAATATACAATACAACCAAGTTGCTTGTGTACTGTTCATATCATGCCTAACCCTCCTCCCAACCCCCCAAAAAGGTAGGAGATAGCTACTGGCAAATGTGCTTCTGAAATACATAGGAACTGTCTTCTATGTTGGCTATACGGGAACAATGAAAAAACATACCAGGCTCCCCTACTCTTTAATATCATGTTCTCCTATAGTATAAAATAACCAACTTAATGAAAGTCATGATATGCAGTAAGCTAAATCCACAGACAAATACATTTTAAGATGAGTCTATAAAACATCTCTAATGGAGAGTGAATCACTGGTCAAACATTTTGGTTGAATTACTACAACATTATTTATCATCTGTCCACCATTTTGTTTTTAATACAAAATGGAAGATTCAGTCACAATATAAACTGTGGGAGTGTCGACAGTGAGCAGCCAGGGGGGTCAGGCCTCTCTATTACCAACACTTGGTTTTGCCTCAACAGTCCTGTGACCGGAGTGAAGTAACTTCAGTCTGTGGTCCTGATTTCCAAATCTGTTAAAGTTGGCTACAACACCTGCAGCTGGATCTCCAAGACTTCTCCAAGCTAATATTTTATAACTCAAAACTGAATGCACTGAACAATTTCATAGTTGGTTAAAAAGGATTAATGCTTGAAGCAATATAATAGTAGATGCAAATAGCAATATAATAGTAGATGCAAATCCTACTGGCACAACTCTTTGTCAATAAAATGGAAGATAATAGCCCTGGCGTATTTGGCTCAGTGGATAGAGCATTGGCCCGAAGACTGAAGGGTCCCAGGTTCAATTCTGGCCAAGGGCACATGCCTAGGTTGCAGACTTGATCCCCAGTGGGGGGAGAAGGGGATGTGCGCAGGAGGCAGCCGATCAATGATTCTCATCATTGATGTTTCTATCTCCCTCTCCATCTCCCTCACCCTTCCTCTCTGAAATCAATAAAAATATATTTTAAGAAATTGAAGAGAATATATTGCCCAGTTGGTGTGGCTCACTGGTTGAGCATCGACCTATGCACCAGAAGGTCAAAGTTCGATTTTGGGTCAGGGCACATGACCAGGCTGCGGGCTCAGTCCCCTGAGTGGGGGGCATGCAGGAAGCAGCCAATGGATGATTGTCTCCCATCACTGATGTTTCTCTCCCTCTCCCTTTCTCTCTGAAATCAATAAAAAAATACGTATTATAAAAAAAGATATTATCTTTGTCAAGTGTGGTATCATAAAGCTTACCTTCAACTCAAGCACCCTACCTATTCAAAACAACCTAAACTGACCTTCCCCAGACAAAAGAGGGCCATATCGAGATGCAGAGAGCAGTCTAGAGTTACCTCTGACATGTAAGTGATCCTCACTAGATCACCTAGCCTGTCTCAGAAGCTGCAGGATATATATAGTGGCCGTGTGACTGAGAGGGACAGATGATAAGCTCTGCTCCCAGGAATCAGAAGAGTGAGCTACTGATAGAATGAAGTCAGGGCAGGTTTATGTAGCCCTACTTATATATCAGGTGCTCCAAAAAAGTAAATTTCACTATCAATTTTATACAAATGCTTACACTAATTCATTGTTCCTCAAAATTAATTGGCAATGTTACTGCTAGACACTAAATGCCTCAAAATACCCCAGTATATACTGACATTGTTTTAGATACGGTATGAGGGCATTAAGTTGAAAACTGAGTCCTCATACAAAGTCAGCCCTGAAAAAGAGAAGAACTCGAAGACAGGAAGGTGGGGAGGGAGTGGAAGGCAACTCAGAAGGACAAACACACCAAATCTCCAGGGCTTTCATAAGAGAAAGAGAGTCCATTAAAGTGCAAAAGGGACATGCCAGAGCAGGAATGGGGTCTCCCTCCCTACTGCTTAGAGCCCAGAAACTAGATCCTGAATAATTTAAATCATTCATCTATGTGCTCCTCAAAACTTTCTTTTCCCTATGATACAGGCAAAGGGACATTTTTTTTAACCAAATGCTGGCTAGAATTATCTAAAAAACTGGCACAGGTTGTTTTAAGAATATTTTATTTTTCAATTTTCTCCACACTCTTCCATCTTAAAATAGTCAGCAATATTAGCAATAATACTAAGTGAAAACACGACCAGTAAAAAGCTGACAAAAGTAAAATGTTGAAATGTTTAAGATTTCAGTTTTGATCCAAGTGCACAGTTGGCCAGAATATCTGCGTTTCCTTCAGACGACCCAAGAAAGCAGTGTGGGTAGGCACTGCTCTGCACTGACACAGTGCAGGGAGAAAAGCTAGCGTAATAGGAACACAAGCAGCTAAGTAGAAAATATACCTGCTTCCCCGCATCCCCGCCCAAAAAAAGACAATATATCTGCTCCCAAGTTCCCGTGGGTTAAAAGGGAAAAAACGTAAGATAATTGTAAGTTCTCAAAAAACACAAGACAACAAACACACCCCTTGCTAGTGAGTCTATGAGGAGACTGCAAACACACATCCTCCAGCACCATGAGGGAAGCCCAGCTCTGCTTCAGATGACTTGCTTCTGTGAGACAGGTGGTGCAGAACTGTCAGTCATATAGTCACATGGTGACCTGCTCAAACTCTACTCTGGGCAATGAACCTGTTCAGGAGTCTGTCATTGCAAATCTTTTTTTCTTTTTCTTTTTTTTTTTTTAAATATATTTTATTGATTTTTTACAGAGAGAAAGGGGGAGAGATAGTTAGAAACATCGATCAGCTGCCTCCTGCACATCTCCCACTGGGGACGTGCCCGCAACCCAGGTACATGCCCTCGACCAGAATCGAACCCGGGACCCTTCAGTCCGCAGGCCGACGCTCTATCCACTGAGCCAAACCGGTTTTGGCAGCAAATCTTAAATAAGTAGATTTCAACCATTTCTAACCGGGATTTCCTCACTTACCTGCAGTGCATCATTAGCTAAGATGATGCTGTGGCTTTTACTTGTGGTTACTTGTTAGTACAACTCTTGCAGTTATTTTGACAGTGTTTTTTTTTGTGTGTGTTATTGTTTTTTCCAGTCCCCCCTCCCCACCTTCCCTTTCTGATCTAACCTCACATGGGTCATCCCCAAACATCACCTCTTGAGATCTGCTGGCTCCTGACACAGAACTAAAGGCAAGACTGAATTCCCTCAGGAAATCCAATTCGGTGTACTGTCTTCAGGTGGGCTTGCACTGGTAAAACAGAGCAGGTCCTTGCATATAACTTTGCAAATTGCAACCGTCATAAATCAATGCACATCAGAGACAAGAGAAAGAACTTGTTAGTAATATATTCTAACACATGTTCACAAAACACTGCAAATGACTGTGTGCAGATATCTGATCTGGGATGGCAGTAGCTTATTTGAGTAAAAATACACTGCATGAAAGTAATGTATTGGCAGTGTCAAACTGATCAACAGTTCAATTTTCATCTCTACATAAGGCTATGGCACATTTCTGTAGGACATTCAAGAGCCACTTGTGCCTGGCCAGCTTGGCTCAGTCATTGAGTGTTGACCTCCAAACCAAGAGGTCACAGTTGGATTTCCGGTCAGGGTATATGCCCGGGGTGTGGGCTCCATTCTCAGTGAGGGGGTGTGCAGGAGGCAGCTGATCAGTGATTCTCTCTCATCATTGATGTTTCTCTCTCTCTCCTTCTGAAATCAATCAATATATATATATTTTAAATAGAGCCACTTGGAAAATGGTATAACATAAAAGTTAAAAACATGGACTTTGGAGCCAGACTTCCTGGATTTAAGTACCAGTTTCACCATCCACTAGTTGTTAGACCTTAACCAAATTACTTCTGTTTCCTCACCTGTAAAACGGGAATCATCACAGTACTTACATTGTAGGGCTGTCATGAGAATTAAATGAGCGATATTTGTAAAGCACTTAAACAGGGATCCACAAGTGTCTATTTAATTAAGTGCTGCACAGGTGTTCAGGAGTCATGCAAAGAGCTAATTGCTGTTACACTCTGTATTAAAATGGGCTAGTGAGGACACACAGAAGAGAAAGTGGCACATCACTGAAGTGGGCATGAGACAGTAAAAGCATGAGCAATCATTAGATTATACATACACACCAAAACACTGGACTCTACACATATTTAATCTGTCAACCTTGGTACTAAAATAACCTCAATGAGCTTTCACATTCCTGTGTAGTCACTGATGGTTCCAGACCAAAACTGGCCTCTGAGACCTTGGGAAACATATTCCACCTCTGTCCTGGATCATATGGAAACTGAAGGAGTCAAACTACATGTTTGATCTCTAAGGCCCAACTCTGATAGACCCAGGAAGGTGGCGGCCTGATCCTTAAGAAAAATATAAAATGAAAAGAAAATTAATGGACTTTTATTAGAATTTTAAACAAAAAGGTTGTTGAGTTGGGATAAAAAGAGCACTGCCCTCCTTTCCCTTCTCTGCAGAGCAAAAATAAAAATCCTATCCTATATAATAAAACCCTAATATGCAAATTGACCAAACAGCAGAATGAACAGTGGAACAACCAGTCGCTATGATGCGCACTGACCACCAGGAGGGCAGATACTCAACACAGCTCCTGTGTTGATCATCTGCCTCCAAGAGGGAGGTCACCAGCAGCAGAGATTGGTGAGTGCCCGCCAGCCCCCCACCTCACATCCTGCAAACCAGCAGTCAGACATCCCTTGAGGGTGCAGGTCAGGCTGAGGGACCCCCTCCCCCGCACGCATTTCGTACACCAGGCCTCTAGTAGAAAATAAAGTCATTAGACTTTCCCTCATCATTCCATTTGAACAGAAAAAGCAGGGAGAAGACCGGCACCCACATTCGAGAGCCCCTGAGGAGTTACCTCAGGTCTCAGGTAACAGACTTTGCGTATGAAGGGGGAGCCCAGCACACACTCCTGAGAGGCCCCTCAGGAAGATTCTTGTTTGTGCAATGCCATTAAAAGCAGGGCTGCACCAGAAACAAAAATCCATGTTATGATTCCCTTTATATGAAAATAGAGGCCCGGTGCATGAAATTCGTGCCCTCTCACAGTCCGGAAGCCCTCGGAGGATGTCTGACTGACACAGGCCTAAGCCACAGTAGGAGATCCTTAGTGCTGCTGCGGAGGCGGGAGAGGCTCGAGAGGCTCTTGTCACTGCCGCTGCGCTCGCCAACTGTGAGCCCGGCTCAAGGCTTGTGGCTGAGCAGTGCTCCCCGTGGGACTGCACTGACCACCAGGGGGCAGCTTCTGCATTGAGCGTCTGCCCCCTGGTGGTCAGTGCGCAACATAGCGACCAGTGGTCCCACCGTTTGGTCGATTTGCATATTAGCCTTTTATTATATAGGATGTCTGGAATTAGGCAAATCCAGAGAGACAGTTAGTAAAATGGTGGTTTCTGGGGACTGGGATGTAGGAGAAAAGGGGAGTGACTGCTAATGGGTGTAGGGTTTCCTTTTTGGGAGATGAAAATGTTTTGGAATCAGATAGTGGTGATGCTTTCAAAATTCTATGAATATACTAACCACTGAATTGTTCACTTTAAAAACTTTTCATGTGAATTATAGCTCAGCAAACGGAGGGAGTAAATCTCCCTTAATAATGGAGGTTCCTATTATTATCTAGTAGTCTACCTTCTCTTATCAGGAATAGAGGGAAATAAGGAGATTAAGGTAATTCTGTCAACAGCTCTTGATAACAAGGCTGCTGGAATTAGATTTCATGTTGCCTATTCATGAAACATCTGGTGGCCAAAGAGTCTGGAAACATAGACGATTACAGACTGAAATTATGTCCACAGAAAGCGAAGGTCACCTGGAGGAAGGGAGCACCTGGTAAGGCACTGGTTGTCCTCCAGGAGCACTGGCCAGCCTTCTGCTGTGTGCCTGCTCCAACATGCCACGCCCTGACCGGGAGCCAGGTGCACCTGAGCCCACCCACAGATTTCCCAAGGCAGTGAGTCATAAGAAAAGCTAGGAAGCCAAATGAGCTTTTCCAAATGTCATTTCTGCACCCTACAGTCACGAGGCCCAGTGCCGACCATTATGCACAACCTGTGGACACTTCATGATGGTCCAATGAGAGGAAACAGCAGGAGCAAATGCTGAAAGGTGACAAAAGAAGGGCTAGACATAGTTTGGCAGGATCATCAACTCCTTCTAGAGGTCACAGCAGTCATCTCACACCCTATTTAAAACCCACTCAAGGCTGACAAAAAACATGCAAACCCCCTACAACAACTTGGAATAAAACCCACAGTTCCTGTACCAGCCGCTGGCCGGGCCGGTAGCACCTGCACCTCTCCAGTCCTCCCTCACTGCTCTTTCCTCTCACACAGCTTACTGAGCGCCCGCTGCCCAGGGGCCTGGCACAGGCTGCTGCCTCTGCCTGGCTCTGCGCTTGGCTAGCCCCTTCTCATTCCTCAGGTCTTAACTCAAATAGGATCTCAGACAAATACTGGAGTCCTTCCTGTTATTCTCTGCCACGGCTCCCTGCTGATTTTCTTTGGGGAAAGAAAATCACTCTCTCACTACATTACTTTTTCCTGGTAGTCTGTTCGTTCACAGAAGGTGGAGAGCAATCCACCTTAGTGCCTGGCCTATCTAACGTGCTTCCAGAGTCTGGCTCGTGGCTGGCATTTGATTTTTGCTAAACAGATTAACTTGTATTTTTAACTATAAATCTGGCTAGGGAGCACAGGGGAAATGACAAGAGGCAAGGAGAACAGTTAAAGTGAAAGTGATCACAGACCACACATAAAGTTAACACTGATTTAGATGCTATTAATACCACCACGTTCAAGGGCTTTCTTTCTGGCAATGATACAATCACATGGGCTAAGTAATGAACAGACTTGAGTAGACAAATGGAACACGGATTGCCTGAATGCTTACTGACTGGAGGGGGGGGGGGGGCGGCTATATGTTTTATTCTGTGCACGTAGTTCCAGGTCTCCTTGAACCTCCCTCACAAAGCAGAGGCCAGGTGGACTTCTGGGCTATTCCCAAGGCCAGCAGGCCATTCCCTCCACCCCTGCCCCATTCGCCCCATCTTCAAGAGTAACAAGCACAGGTTACCACTGTCACTTTTCAACAGGGATTCTCAACACTGACTGCACATTAGAATCCTAAAAATTATAAAGGATTGAGGATTTTTAAAAATCCCCGAACTGAGGCCACACCGCAGACCAATTACATCAGAATCTCTGCGTGGAAACCAGGCGTCAGTATTTTTAAGGCTCCTCAGGTAATTCTAATGGGCAGTCAGGGCTGAGAACCACTGTTTTAGGGAAAAGCCCAAGTACCCAGAGGCCAGCCTTTACTCAATTCCCGCATAGTCACAGAATCTTGTATTTATCTTGATGGCAAAAGAGTTGGGTCTTCCAAAAGGAAGCATCCTACGAATAAACACTAATCCAGAAATATTCATTATTTCCTGAATTTTTGTTTACACCATTAAATTTCCTTTATTTGATTTTTAATACCTTTCCAACTCTTATTAAGATATACGGCAGCCCTGACCGGTTTGGCTCAGTGGATAGAGCATCGGCCTGCGGACTGAAGGGTCCCGGGTTCGATTCTGGCCAAGGGCATGTACCTTGGTTGCGGGCACATCCCCAGTAGGAGGTCTGCAGGAGGCAGCTGATCGATGTTTCTCTCTCATTGATGTTTCTGGCTCTCTATCCCTCTCTCTTCCTCTCTGTGAAAAATCAATAAAATATATTAAAAAAAAAAAAGATATACAGCAAATGTCATTTTGCCTCAGAATACTGAAGTAGAAAAGAAAACAAAATGTATATACTTGGTGAATGATTCTAAAATATATAAAACCCACTTACCTGATCTACTCAGAAATATGACTATCTCTACCATTTTACAGAATTCTTAGCAAAACACAAAAACTACTTTAAAAAATGGCCCTGGTTAGAATTAATCCTGTCCAGGTCAAAGAGAAGCAGCACATTCACATTCTGTCCGTGCCTTCAGTCACACCCCCGTCCACACACCCACAGATCTACTTATCTGTCCCACCTACCGGAGACTTTTATCTTTCTAAAGCCCCAGCAATGATCTCATCAGACAACAGAGAGGTTACATTTCGCACAACATTATGTACCAAATGGCACTGATGTGGGGGGAAGGGTTGGATTTTTTCCCATGCTATTCAGTATTTATGAAAATCCAGATGCTTTGCTAACTCAATGTAATTCAAACAGTGAGGCAGTACTAAGCGGCCACACCCGATTTGTTCTAAATGTGAGTGATAAAATCTAGAGCACAAACCTGAAAAATGCTTTAAAAGCTTTCTTTTTAAAAGTAGACTACACAAATGGAAAAAAAGTAAAGAGTGTACAACTGGATGATTTTGACTGTTATCGTAGGCACAGTGATATGCAAGCCATTCTGAATCAGGGCTGTCTACAAAGTTGCTATATACACCATATGCCAGCAGATACTGTTAATGGAAAATTGCTATTCTTGTACCTCTTTCATTGATCTGAAAGCCAAACTAGTTTTTTCTGCTTTGCCTTCAGAATATTTTGGTATTCCCATAAAACCCAGGTGGTGCTGTAGCGGGTAATGCTGGAGAGGGTAAAGCTCTTCTCAAGCCGAAGACTGGCGATCTCCAAATGCATAAGCAAGCAGTGTCCTATATGTAGCTAGACTTTCTGGAGCGCCACTACGTCTGCCAGATTAACATAGTAACTACTACTTACGTAATTTCAATTTAATTGTTCAAATCAAAACTTCTAAGACATGTTTCCTCCCTTCCAATGACAGACACAAAGGTGTAATAATGTGTTATCTGTGCCTTAGCCTCCTAGCTTCCTCTATTTTTGTCCCTGTAGTTGAGGAAAGTTGTAAAAACCAACTCAATGAAAGTAAAACCCACCAGCTTTCTTGGGAAGAGCTGCAGAGTAAAACAAAACTCATTTTTGTGAGGAAGAGTTACTAGTGGAATGCATAGAAGAATGAAATTGTACAATATTTCAAAATAAACACTGTAAAGTAGAAACAACCTCAACAAATTGCCGGGACCGGTTTGGCTCAGTGGATAGAGCGTCGGCCTGCAGACTGAAAGATCCAAGGTTCGATTCTGGTCAAGGGCATGTACCTTGGTAGGGGGCACATCCCCAGTGGGGGGTGTGCAGGAGGCAGCTGATCAATGTTTCTAACTATCTCTCTCCTTTCCTCTCTGTAAAAAATCAATAAAATATATTTTTTTAAAAAAAACAACAAATAATAAATTCAGCTCTTCATCTGATAAGATTCATTTGTAAGTTAGTTTAATTGCATAAATTATTTATATAACCAAGGCACTATATTCAGGATACATTTCATAAGGTTTGTTTTTGTACCAGTATTAGGGTGTTTCCCAGTTGCCCGAAATAAGTGGCAAGCCCTTTTATTTATTTTTTATTTTTTTTAAATTAAATATATTGGGGGTAACACTGTTTCATAACATTATATTGTAAGTTTCCAGTGTACAATTCCAGGGTGTATTATCTGTACACTACACTGTGTGCTCACCACCCAAAGTCTAGTCTCCTCCCCTCATCAGATATCTGACGCCCTTTATCTTCATCTTCCTCCTCGCCCCTTCCCCGGTGGTAGCCACCATACCGTTGCCCATGCCTGTGACTGTGTTTGTGCTTTCTATTTCACATCCCACACATGAGTAAAACCATGCGGTTCTTTTGGCAAGCCTTTTTAAAATCAGGAGAAAATTCTCCCAGTCTCTGAATTAACATTAATTCAGAAACAAGGAAGTCCTAACGGATGGGGCTTTTTGTCTATGCACATGAATATAAGATGAAACACATTAAAATGATTATCAGGGAGAAGGAACCAGCACAGGTGGAGAGCTCCCACCAGCAAGGGCAAGAGGACTCTGTTGTAACACTTTCCGTGTGTGCACCCATCACAAGGTACACATCTCGCCAGTATAATCTGATGAAATAAACATTGCGGCTCGTCATCAAGAGATCAAGCATCAAGTTAAGGCTCTGAAATGTGTAACCCTGAGCAGTCAGTGACTACCCTGTGGTGCTATGGCTGCTCTCAGGGAAAATGGGGACCCAGTAACTAGGGCAGCCCTGGAGGGGGAAGGGGACCGAAGGGGAGAAGGATGGCTGCAGGGGGGTCACTTACGAGACGTAGGCTGGGTAGCCGAATCCTATCAGGTTGCAGAGGAGAGAGGCTCCATAGCCGAACATCAGGTACAAGGCCAACAGCCCGATGACGCCTGGATTCGCGAGGAGAGAAGTGGGTTGAGTGGCAGAGAGGTACTCAAGCCCCACCGCCCCCCCTTAACCGCCCCGCCCCCCCAAACACACACACACACACACACACACACACACACACACACACACACACAACGAAACGCAAGTCTTGGCCGCGTACGGCGCTGGAGAAAAACAAGCCAGGCGGAGACCGACTGGGCCTGCGCCTTCGCGGGGCTTTGCCTCGGGTCTGGGGATAACGGGAAGCCCCCCGCCCCCCCCCCCACCTTCGTGCCCTCCCTCCCGCCCGCCCTCCAGCAGCCACCCCTCCCCCCCTCCTGCGGTCGCACACCAGCCCGGGGAGCCCCGCCCCGCAGAGGGTCCCGCGAGGCCCGGATTCCCGCGCCCACCCGCAGCCGCCTCCCCGCCCGACGGGACACGCCTTCGGGGTGCGGAGCTCCTGGGAGGGTCTGGCCGGCACTGACCACCGCCCCGCTGCCCCCCGCCCCGCCCGCCACTCCGCGCCGAAGCTGAGCACCGTCCGGGGACGGACACGTCAGCGCGGCCCTTCCCTTCGCCCGCGCCCCGGGCGCCCCGCCACCTGGCCGCGGGCACAGCCGGCGCCCCCCCAGCCGGGGCCGCCCGGGAGGAGGGATCTCGGGCCCCTGGCCTGGCGGGCGGGTTCGCCCCCAGCGCTCACCGACATCGCCCGCCCGAACCCCCTCCCCGGTCGCTGCCCCAGCAGCTGGTGCACAGCTGCTCCCGGCCCGGCGCCGACACCCCGGCAGCGCGGCCCCGCACCCACCGAGCGCGATGAAGCTGCGGTTCACGCCGGTCTTGGCCTCGAGCTTGGCCAGGAGGTCGGTCATGCAGTTCTTCTCGTGCAGGAACCGGTCGAACCTCTGTCTCATGGCCGCGGACATGGCGGGGACCGTCGTGCGGCCGCCGGGCTGCTCCTGTGCGGTTAGCTGCGGCGCGGGCGGCGGGCGGAGCGGAGCGGAGCGGAGGGCGCGGGGGCGGGGCGGGCGCGTCGGCGCGGCCCCCAGCGCTCCTCGCCCCGCCCGGCCGCGCACCCCGCGCCCTCCCCCGCTGGCTCCGCGGCTGCGCCACGCCCTGGGCGGCGGCGGCCTCCCTGCCAAGCGGCGCTCCTGGCGGGGCCCGGCCCCGCGTCGGTTAACAGCCCCAGTCTTTGGGGGATGGAGGGGCCGATGCCCTCGGGAGCTGCTTGCGCGACCCGCACCAGCGGGGACGGCACGTGGCTCGGAGGCCGGCGCCCGCAGCTCCCGCCTGCGGGGCGGGGGGCGGACCGGACGGACCTGCCCGGCTGACCCGCTGAGACCCTTTAACCTGAGCGGGAAGCGTAGGGCCGTCCTGGACAACTCTGGTTGCAGACCCGCTTTTTTCTTCGTTGCCAGAGTTTTTCTCGCCTACGGATAATAGTGTTTTTGAAAAGACCCTAGAAGAAATGTAACACACCCTCCTCTGGGGACACGGTTCCCGGGAAAGTACTGCACTTCTTACACCTTTTCGTGGCGGACCGGCCTTGGCCTGACGTTTGAAATCGTGGAAAATGTCCCAGACCCCTCCGCGGAGACAATAGACTGCACTGGCCTGCAAGCAAAAGGGCAAGAAGGTAATGGGGCAGGACCTTATTTTGCTTCCTTAGGAATGTCTTGCCCAAGCGCTCCACCTAAACCTCGGCTCCTGTTATCCGTCACCCATATTATTTCAGGAGACTCCCTTTGAAAGTGTTCTTTCTGACTCCTAGGGGCTGCCCGCTGCTGCGAGGTTTCCTCACTGCCCCCCAGGCATTACAGACTCCGCCTAGCACCCGCCGGCCCTGCACACAAGCTGGTCCCCAGCCTTCCCTGTTCTGCACAGCCCCGCTGCTCTTTCAGGCGGACTGAGCCACCCTACTGCCTTCCACTTCTGCAAAACATCTTGCCCACGCCTAACTTTTTCTTTTGCCAACTCTCCTTCCTCTTTCTTCCCCAGAGCTTTTTAGCTCCAGTCTCTCAGCCCTCCCACCACCGTCCAGCCACATGAGTGAACAAATTAAACCAAATGAAAAAATTAATGGGATTATTGTGACAGCCCCCCTCCCGAGCTGTCCATTTCTGTCTCTTCACATAGTCAGTTCTCAATGTGGCAGCCAACTGGATCTTTTAAAAATGTGGGTCAAGTTGTGTTATCTTTTGGCCTCAACCCTCCAGTGGCTTCCCATCTGCCTAAGGAGTGGCCTCAAGGTCATAGGTGATGTGATTCATTCCATCTCCTACTGCCTGCCTCCCTGCTGTGCCTGAGCCCCTCCCCCTCTCCCCCTCCCCCCCCTTTCACTTTATTTCTAGCTCAGTGCTTCTCAACCAAGAGTGATTTTGCACTCCACAGGACATGTGGCAATGTCTGAGACATCTTTGTATGTCAGACAGATGGTCACAACTGGGGTAGTAGATGGTACCCACTACTGGCATCTGGGTAGTGGCCAGGGATGCTAATCAATACACGGGACAGCCCCCCCCCCCCCACAAAGAATTATTCATCAAATGTCATAGTACTGAGGTGGGGAAACTTCATATCTGAAAAGCTCCAGATCACCACTTAACTGTCTCCTCCCATTCTTCAGGTCTCTGTTCAAATGACACGTCTGTGATCCCAAGTTACAAACACTCTTGGTTATTTTTCTACTGGCTGACATTTGATATGTTCTACTTTTTAAACTGTTTTTCTTTCCCCACTAGTTTATGAGCTCCATGAAGGTAGGAATTGTTGCCTATTTTGTTTACTTTGGAATCTCAAACACCTAGAACAATGACCAGCACTTAATAGGTATTCATTTGTTAAATGAATGAATATATAATATATATTGTACTACTCAGTATTTTAAGTGTTACAAGTTCAGTGGGGCCTTGACTTACGAGTTTAATTCGTTCCGAGACCGAGCTCATTAACTCAAATTACTCTATCAACTCAATGCAAAAAATCAGCCGAGAGACAGCTGGTATCTCAAAGAACTCGTTAGTCGGGACACTCCTAAGTCAAGGCCCCACTGTACTAATTCATTTGATCCCCACAACTACATGAGGTAGGTACTGTCTGTTTTATCCTCATTTAAGGGGGAAAATGAGGAACTGAGGTCTCAGAATTCATAAATGTCAGAGCTAGAATTCAGACCTGGGTCCTTACCCCTACTTATACTGCTGTTATGATTGAATCATGCCCCCCCCCCCTCAAAAAAAGGGTATGTTGGAGTCCTAACCCCCAGTATTTCAGAAGGTGACCATTTGGAGAAAGAGTCCTTTGATAGAAAATCAAGTTAAAATGAGGCCATTAGGGTGGGCTCTAATTCAGTGTGACTGATGTCCTTATAAGAAGGGGAAATTGGACAGAGAGGCGGACACACATAGAGGGAAGATGTTCTGAAGGCACACAGGTAGAAGCCAGACACCTGCAAGCCAAGGAGAGAGGCCTGGAACAGATTCTTCCTCACAGCTCCGGATGAAACCCACACTGCTGACACCTTGATCTTGGACTTCTGGCCTCCCCAACTGTGAGACAATACATTTCTGTTATTAAAGCTGCCTACTCTGTGGTACTTTGGTACAGCAACCCTAGAAAATAATTAAAATGCCTATCAGAATAACTGAACTTTGAACTTTTTAAAAAAATTAGAGAGAGGAAGGGAGAGAGAGAGAAACATCCACATGAGAGAGAAACATAAATCGGTTGCCTTCCTACACACCCCTACCAGGGATCAAACCCAAAACCTTTTGGTTTATGGGACGACGCTCCAACCAACTGAGCCACCCAGCCAGGGCAGAATTTTGAACTTTTTAACCAGTTGTGAGTTTAATTTTCTACTAAGTGAGTATAGAAAATACTCAATCTGGAAGTCAGGGTCATGATTTTGATTACTTCAAATGATTCACAATTTGATGGTTTTATTTACTTATGTAATTTATGTTTTTGTAGGTGGAAGAAAGTGCTTATAACTTGACAAGGTTTTATTTATTTTTTAAACAAAGGAGCAAAATCCTTTTGTTTATTTTTATTTTAATCCTCACCCAATAATATGTTCTTAGAGAGGAAGGGAGAGGGAGAGAGAGAAATATTGCCTTCTGTACATGCCCCAACTGGGCATTGAACCCGCAACCCAGGTATGTGGCCCGATCTGGAATTGAACTTGCAGTCTTTTGATATATGGGATAACATTCCAACCAACAGAGCCACACTGGCCAGGGCTTTTTTCTTTTTTTCAATTACAGTTTATATTCAATATTATTTCAGGTGTAAAGGAGCAGCACCTTTTAAGTTAGGTATTCAAATCAGCCTAAATTTTTATTTCATACAGTGTCAACATTTGTACTGTATTAACTATGCATGAAGTATTTGGAAATATACTATTCATTTGGATATCTATTTACAAATATTCTTCTCAGTTTTCTCCAGAGATCCTAAATTTTTTTCTTTCCTCCATCATTTCCCCCGACACTGGCAGCATAGTAAGGTACATATATGGAGCACTGTGTTTGGAACCAACCCATGTGGCTGAAATCCCAGCTGCACCATTTAGCTCTGTGACTTTAGGCAAGTGACTTAAGGTCTCTGAGCCTCTGTTCCTCTTCTGTAAAACAGGGATAACAGTACCTATTTCACAGGGTTGTCATGATGATTGAATTACCTATTTTGTTAAAGTTTTTGGAAGAATGCTTGCTAAAAAAATGTGTTTGTTAAATAACAAGAAAAGAAACACAGTTAGATGCTAACATTATATAATTCTTGCCTTTAGGGACTTGCAGTCAGGTTAGGGAGTGTGGGACTCTTTCTTCATCTAGCCATCAGTACAAAACTTAGGCTCATCATAGCTGAGAAAAGATGTGCAGAAGATAAGAACTCCGACTTAGGTGTCAGACTACTCACTCACTCATATTTATGGAGTATATCCCATGTGCCAGACACTGCTAGACCTGGGAACCAGAGGGACCAGGTCTCTGTCGCGGAGGCCATGAGGAAGGCTGCCCTGAAGCAGGTTGACTTTGGCAATTCCTGAGAAGGAAGTCAAACCAACTTGGGATGATGCAAATGCTATTACTGTAGTACCTTTCATGGGCCAGAGGAGAAATTTCTGCCAGAGACCTGTGATCAGCTCTCTTTAGTTCTCCACAAGCTGTTTCTTCAGGTTAAGACAATTTCTCAACTACTTGAAGTCATTAACACACGTTTGTTCTAACTCT
Organism: Myotis nattereri; assembly: GCF_964212035.1. Lineage (NCBI taxonomy): Eukaryota > Metazoa > Chordata > Mammalia > Chiroptera > Vespertilionidae > Myotis > Myotis nattereri. The sequence goes on from NC_138079.1 coordinate 66,333,946, forward strand.
CACATATGTTAGATAGAAGATCACCTCATTACCTTTCTCTCCCCACCACGCCTCCCCCCACATTTGGCGGAGACCCTGGTTATCATTGGAGCTTGGCACCCATGAGGAAGCCAACCTTCTCAATCAGGAGGCCCTCAGCCCCTGGGGGCACAGCCCAGTTGACACTTGCCCCTCCCTCTGCTAGAGGAGGCTGATAGCAATACATCATCAAACTGAAAAAGAGAAAACACAGGTAACCGAAGGAAAATGCAGAGGCTGAATATGATTTCAGAAAGAGTATTAAAAGAAAGAAAATGTGAAAATCACCCTGTGTCATTGAATTACATTTTGTTTTATTTGGCTTATTCTTAACTGAAAATATGGACAAAGCATTTTATTATATCTCCATTTATCAAACAGGAAGTTAAATTTTAGAAAATTACTGCTCACAATAGAAAATAAAATAACCTGGGGTTATCCTTTTGTGTAGCAAAGTATTTTTATTCTGAAATTCAATATCATATGCCATTGCTAATGCACATAAATCTAGAGATTTCCACCAGGTATAAACATGCCCTTCATTTCAACCTTTTATTTCTTTAACGCCATCTGTACAGGAGACAAATAGAGCATACGTCTCTTACCGGTTGTTTCTATATGTTCAAGACCAGTTAGTCCAGATTCGCCCATTGGCCTGCAGGATGGCAAGCATTTTTGCTTATTTTCCGTGTAAGAAAAGGACCAGAGTGAGACAATTTTGTGCACTTCCCTTTGTGACTAGGCATCAGAGGAATTTAATAAGCAACTTGAACAAAGGAACTGACTAGTTATATTTTGCTGCTGCAACAAATTACCACAAGCTTGGTGCTTAAAATAAGGCAAACTTATCTTACAGTTAAGACACTCTCTGCCAGATGTTTGCCACAAGTCTCAAGGGCTAAAATCAAGGTGACTTCAGAAGGACTGAAGGCTCAGGTGAATATATATATTTTTTTCTTATTGCTGTTCATTTTGGGTTGTTGGCAGAATTGAGGCCCTTCTGTCTGTGGAACTGAGGTCTCCATTTCCTTCCTCATCTTCAAAGCCAGCAGCAGCGGGTTGAATCTTTCTCACTCTTCACATTTCTCTTCCTTTTTCTTGTGTCTCATCTCTCAGACCCATCTGCCTTCCACTTCCATTTTTAAGGTCTCATGTGATTAGATTGGGCACACCAAGATTACCCAAGAAATGGATTAAACATGTCTGCAAAGTCACTTTTGCTATCTGAGGGAACATATTCATAAGTTCCAGATATTAGGGCAGGGGCATTTTTGGGGGGTCATTATTCTGCCCACCACACCAGTCTTATGTGGGGGATCCATAACCAGCCTCAAGGTCCCTGAGAGAATGAATATGTTGAGAGAGATCAGCTGGAGTAGTCCTTTGACTCTCAATGAGGGCCCACCCAGGACATGGCATAGGCCTACAGCACAGCCTAGGAGCAGATGCTCTGGCTCCATTGCTTACTAGCTGTGTGATCTTAGGGTAGTTCTTAAACTCTAAAAGCCCCACTTTCCTTTGCCTATCAAATGAAAATAATGTTGGTTGAAAATTCTACAGACTGAATGTGTCTTCTCCAAATTTATATGTTGAAATCTAAACCCTACATGATATTATTTGAAGATGGATGGGTCTTTTGGGAGATAATTAGGTCATAAGAGTAGAGCCCTCATGAGTGGGAGTAGAGCCCTTATAAAAGATGCCCCAGAGAGCTCTCTTTCTCTTTCCATCGTGACAGCAGCCTGTGAGCCAGGGAGCAGCCCTCACCAGACATTGCATCTATCAGTACCTTGATCTTGGACTTCTCAGCCTCCAGAACTGTGAGAAACACGTTTGTTGTTTAAGCCACCCAGTCTATGATGAGGCAGCCCAAATAGACTAATGCGTCATAGGGTTGTTGGGAAAATGATATACTCCATCTTTGTAGAGTGCCTAGCCTCATGGAGTGCTGATGAAGTTTTAACTCATTTGAAAGACATACGTAAGTGAAGTACACAATCAAAAAAGTTCCTCCTCCTTGTTTGGCTCATTTGATTCTAGAATTTGGTATATATGAAAATAAAAACACTAGAAGAAATAAGAGAACATTTTCATCAGCCCTTTGACTATGGGAAAGAAAGGAAAATGAAAATGTATACTGAGCACTTATTTTGTGTTAGGCAATTTGTTTGCATAAAGGATCTGAGAGCATATTTTAATGGGGTGAGGGCACCAGGTGCTTGAGGATTACCAGTACAAGGAGTCAGTTCCTTTATTCCAGTTGAGAACACTTAATGTCTTTCCCCAGACACAAAGTAGTGAAACAAACTTGCGAATTTCCTAATTTTGTCTGGGACCTTTTGCCTAATCTGTGGCCAAATAGGTCCTCCAGGCCTGTACAAATGGGAACCAGGAACTGGCCTAGCAATGCGTGTCAGGCCAAGCCCAGCCATGCTCTGACATTCAGCTGGTTGGTTTACGCAGCTCCTTATCGCTTAGGCGTCTCCACGTGCTTTCCCTCTTCCCTTGGTCTCTGTCTTTCAGCCTTTCTCAGATCGGTTTTGGCCCAGGGTCATCCAGCTCCTGGATGTCGATCATGCCATAACCACACTGATGACTCAAGGACAAGCCTCTTCCTTTGAATACATAAATAACTTGCTTTATTGTGAGTCTGCCAAGCAGTTTGGAGAGAATGACTTGATAATGTAGCCTTTTGCTTATTACCTAAGATGGACTCTAAAATCGATTCTGATTAGTATTGTGGGGTTTGGAATAAGGTTTGGGGGGGACAGGCTTGATTTTTTCACACCTTTGTTTCTAACAACTTTATTTCTTGGCCACAGACTCTGCTAAAAGTGAGAATTTATTAGTCTAAAAAAACATGCTTTTTTTTTTCTGTCTCCAAAAAGCACCAATTGTGTGTGTATATCAACTTAAGAAGGTTTTTAAAAAGCATGTATGTTTTTATTGATTTTTTTTTTTTTTTTCAGAGAGAAGAGAAGGGAGAGGGAGAGAGAGAGAGAAACATCATCGAACACTGCCTTCCGCACATACCCCAATCAGGAGAGCAGGGATCGAGCCCGCAGTCTAGGTATGTGCCCTGACACGAAATCAAACTGGTGACTTTTAGGTGCCAGGGGTAACCCCAAACCAACTGAGCCACAGCAGCCAGGGCTCAACTTAGGAAGCTTTACAAAATTAAGTGAAAAAGTCACAAGTGTTGATACTTTTGCTCATTCTTATACAAAAGTATGAACTTAGAAACATCAGTCATTATTAACTGTAACTTCTAATTGTGTACAATAGAAAATGGATTTATGTTTAACACATGCACCTAGTTAATACCACATTTATATTTGGTATATTTATAACTACACACAGTGGCACATAAAATGGATTAAAACAGGAGTCTTTATTTCTAGATTCTTTGAGAATGTGATTATTTATTTATTTATTTATTTATTTTTTAAATATATTTTATTGGTTTTTCACAGAGAGGAAGGGAGAGAGATAGAGAGTTAGAAACATTGATGAGAGAGAAACATCAATCAGCTGCCTCCTGCACATCTCCCACTGGGGATGTGCCCGCAACCCAGGTACATGCCCTTGACCGGAATTGAACCTGGGACCCCTCAGTCCGCAGGCCAATGCTCCATCCACTGAGCCAAACCGGTTTCGGCGAGAATGTGATTATTTATAACTTGTGTCGTTAACATGTAAGAGAGCCTTAGATTGCTTGATAGCCAATGCCGTGACTTGGATTAGATGCAGATATCCTAAATAAGCCACAAAGACTTGAGTGCAGAATTAAGTGGATAATATGCCTATAATCTTGACAAATTAAACAAGAAAAACAGCACAGGTTTAATTTCAGAGTAATATTTTTGAAATAAATTATTTTTAATAGTTACCTCAAATCATTTTACCCATTGTATTAATTCAAAGGAGAATAAAGGGAAAAAAATCATCTTGGACTGGTGACAGATTCATTAGCCTTCTGAAAATGAGAATAAAAAACCTTTGACAAATTAAATGACTGGGAACTAGGATAAATAAGGTCCAAACTTTGTAGATGTCACAGTAGATAGTCATGGCAACATTTGATATCTATAATTGAGAGTTCGCCCTGACCGGTTTGGCTCAGTGGATAGAGCGTCGGCCTGTGAACTGAAGGGTCCCAGGTTCGATTCCGGTCAAGGGCATGTACCTTGGCAGCTGATCGATGTTTCTCTCTCATCGATGTTTCTAACTCTCTATCCCTCTCCCTTCCTCTCTGTAAAAAATCAATAAAATATATTTTAAAAAAATATATAATTGAGAGTTCAAAAAAACTTTAGTATCTTGACCCAATATTTATATATTTTTATCACTGGAAAGAAAACTGTTATTAATTTTAAAAAAACTACTCAATTTGACTATCAGATGATATCATATGATATAATTTATTGTCTCTTTATCAGACACCCTTTACTCTGCTAGCAGAAAATTCTTTTCAACTCTATTAGCTTTCTTTCATTTTTTCCCAGATCTAACAGGAGTCATCATTTTGCTGCATTATGCAATAAATTCATAAATACTAACAGTGGAAAAAACTAAACAGTGAGGAAAAATCCACTGTTTATTCCTCATCTCCAGTTTCCCAATACTTCCTCAGGGAATCAATTGTGAAATGATTAGACCCATGAGGAGTGAGACGGAGAGCTAATCACTGACCCTGCCAAGCATCTGAAGATAATACTGTCTTCTTATTCTATAAGGAAACATTTAAATTTGTATAAATAGACAACTTGTTGTTTTACCTTAATGCAAAATATGTTAGCAGTTAGCAATTGTTTGTTATACTAGTCAACTGACATCTGTTAATGATGAGGTTCTGGCATCCCATCTTCCCTGAGTAATTCTGAGGAAAGGGAGCCAGAATAGTAGAGTAGAGGTCACCCCAGAATAGCCCTGAGACTGCAGCTCTGGGCAGAACAACCCACAGGCAAAGCTATGAGGCAAGCAGAGTTTCACACACACCTATACAAGTGGCTGTGATATGCTAAACATTATGTTTAAAGATGAACAAGATGCACTTCCTGCCCAAAGAAATTTATAAATTTTAGCTTCCTTCTCCTGACTTTTTTCCTTCTTACCTTTAAACACCCCATATACCCAGTATCTTGGTACTCCTGGTTCTCCTCTTTTGATTCTCTTCCTCTTATTAAAAAAAAATCTTCCTAATTAGCTACCAGTACATGTTGTCAAGAAAGTGATCATTAAATCATACTAACATGTAAAAGACTGTAATGGCTTAATTTATAGTATTCTACTACCTTTCTGAGAGGTGTTTGCATTTTAAGAAAAAGGAATCCCTTAATCTAAAGCAGTGAAATTAATGGTAAAACTCTAGGCATTCGTGAAGCAATAGTGGAAACTTTCCCCCAAGTATATGTAATGTCCCAGGGTTTGCTACACATGGGTAAGACTAAGCCTCACTTTGAATTCTGAATGCTTGGTTCAATTTTAGATAATGATCTCTAGCAAATCAAGTTGACTATGTTTGTGTGTGTGTGTCAGTATAATTAAACCAAAATCTTTTTTTTAATAGTTTTTGTTATTCTTTTTTTTAAAATATATTTTATTGATTTTTTTACAGAGAGGAAGGGAGAGAGATAGAGAGTTAGAAACATCGATGGGAGAGAAACATCAATCAGCCGCCTCCTGCACATCTCCTACTGGGGATGTGCCTGCAACCCAGGTACATGCCCTTGACCGGAATCGAACCTGGGACCTGTCAGTCCGCAGGCCGACGCTCTATCCACTGAGCCAAACCGGTTTCGGCAAACCAAAATCTTTTAGGTAGTAGGATACATTTCTCCTTTAGTCTGTAGTTAAATAAAAGTTTTCTTGGATTTTAAAGTTTATTCTATTATTCACTTATTAATTCAACGAACATGTTGAATTAATGTCATACTGTTAAGAAAAACTAAAAATTTCTATCGGCATTAATAACACAAAACATTGCCCTAACCAGTTTGGCTCAGTGGATAGAGCGTTGGCCTGCGGACTGAAAGGTCCCAGGTTCGATTCCAGTCAATGGCATGTACCTGGGTTGCAGACACATCACCAGTAGGAGATGTGTAGGAGGCAGCTGATCAATGTTTCTCTCTCATCGATGTTTCTAACTCTCTATCCCTCTCCCTACCTCTCTGTAAAAAACCAATAAAATATATTTTAAAAAATAACACAAAACATGGATATATTTGCAGAAAATTATATAACTCAACTGAGAACATAACAGACTTTGCTCATATTTAATATTATAGACATGTTAGTTCTCCCCAAATGTATCCATAAATTTAACACAATCCTGACATTTGGGATTTGATAAAATGATTCTAAATTTCACCAATAAGAATAAATATGCAAAAATAAATAGAAACATTCCAAAAAAGAAAGTATGAGGAGAGCTTGCCTTACTAGGTATATAATTATAGTCATTAAAACCAGGAATGAACAATTCAGAGAATTAAAACAATATATGGACAGACACCAATATGTATGTGAGTAATGTGAAAAAAATTGAAGAAAAACTAAAAACCAAAACAAAAAAGCAAAATAAACAGAAATCTAAAAGGAAAAAAGCAAATCTGAAAAAATATTTCATACCCTAATATAGAAAGAGCTAGGGTCTGCCACAACCAAAATGACCGGACAATGACCGGGGCTGTGGGCCCCGGGCTGCTGGGGTGTGGTGGCGGGAAGGGTCTGTGGATGACCAGGCCGGCAGGGCGGGCAGTGAGGGGTGACCAGGCCAGCAGGAGAGGGCAGTTAGGGGCGATCAGGCTGGCAGGGGAGAGCAGTTAGGAAAATCAGGCCAGCAGGGGAGCAGTTAGGGTTGATCAGGCAGGCAGGCAGAGAAGTTAGGGGCAATCAGGCAGGCAGGCAGAGAGGTTAGGGGCAATCAGGCAGGCAGGCAGAATGGTTTGGGGTGATCAGGCAGGCAGGCAGGTGAGCAGTTAGGAGCCAGCAGTCCCAGATTGCAAGAGGGATGTCCGACTGCCAGTTTTAGTCCCGATCCCACAGGATCGGACATCCCCCAAGAGGTCCCCGATTGGAGAGGGTGCAGGCTGGGCTGAGGGAACCCCTCCCACCCCCATGCACAAATTTCATGCACCAGGCCTATTATATATATCAGACAGGGTTAATAAGTTTATATAAACAATTATTTTTATTCTTTCTATTATTTTACTTTTTTCCAATTGTTAGGAACAGAAATAGAATACTGGAAACTAATTCTAATTATAAGAAATATTAGTCATGCTCTGTTAACCATGATGGTTCTGTTTTGATTAGAGAAAGCACATTCTAACTTCTCTGGGAATTGTACTCCTTGGGACATGGGAGCTAACATTGGAATGCAGCCCATCCTCCTTTCCCGAGAACTGCCTGTCATTATGGAAAGATTTACAACTTCGTGGGCAAAACAATTTAATCCAGGAGACACATGCTCTTTACAACCCCAGCCCCCATTACCTGTAATCTGGTCCTGGGGCACCCGGAGGCACCTGCCTTCTGTGACCCCCTCCTCCCAGCCCACATGACTTGTAACCTGTAATGATTATCCTATGCCCACTTTCCCATACCTCTAATTCCTACTTTCCCACATAATCTTTGTCCTTCTACCCAATATAAGCATCTGGATTATGGTGGGAGTAGAGCAGATTTTTGTGGATGACCTGCTGCTCCCCATACTGCCAGCAGTATTGGAATATATGATTCAACCCTGTCTCTGCTTAATTGGCTAAAATAGTGACAGGCAACCTGGACCCCTTGTTTGTCTGGTACACAATTACAGTTGACATTTAATTGTATATTAGTTTCAGGCGGGAAATTTATATAATTTACAAAGTGATCCCCTGATAAGTCTAATATCCTTTTGGTGCCATGCAGAGTTATTAGAATATTATTGTCTACATTCCCTATGGTATACTTTTCATCCCTGTGACTATTCTGTAATTCCCAATTAGTACTTCTAAATGCCTTTATCTTTTTCACCCAACCCCCTAACCTCCTTCCCATCTGGCAACCATCAGTTTGTTCTCTGTATCTATGAGTCTGTTTCTGTTTTGTTTGTTCATTTATTTTGTTTTTTTTTTAAGATTCCACATATAACTGAAATCATATGGTAAGTTGTCTTTCTCTGTCTGAGTTACTTCACTTAACATAATATCCTCTAGGTCCATCCATGCTGTTGCAAATGGTAAGGTTTCATTATTTTTTATGATCAAGTAATATTCCATTGTATATACTTACCACCACTTCTTTATCCATTCCTCTATCAATGGACACTTAAGTTGCCTCCATATGTTAGCTATTGTAAATATCTTTTTGAATTAGTAGTTTGGATTTCCTTGGATAAAGACTCAGAAGTGGAATTGCTGAGTCATAAGTTAATTCTATTTTTTAATTTTTTGAGGAACTTCCATACTGTTTTCCATAGTGGCCACACCAATTTGCTATCCCACCAGCAGTGTACAGGAGTTCCCTTTTCTCCACATCCTCACCAACACTTATTGTATGTTGATTTATTGGTGATAGCCATTCTGATGGGTGTGAGGTGATATCTGGTGGTTTTAATTTGCATTTCTCTGATGATTAGTGATCTTGAGCATCTTTTCATATTCTATAGCATCTGTCCTCTTTGGAGAAATGTATATTCAGGTCCCCTACACATTTTTTTAATTGGATTGGTTTTTTGTTTTTTGGGGGGGGTTTAAGTTGTATGAGTTCTTTATAAATTTTGGATATTAACCCCTTATCAGATGTATCATTGGCAAATATGTTCTTCCACTCAGTAGATTGTCTTTTTGTTTTGTTGATAGTTTCCTTGGTGATGCAAAAATTTTTAGTTTACTGTAGTCTCATTTGTTTTGTTTTGTTTTTCTTTTGTTGCCCTTGCCTGGGGAGCTATATCAGAAAAAATAAACCTAAGAAAATGTCAGAAAGTTTACTGCCTATGTTTTCTCCTAGGAGTTTTATGGTTTTGGGTGTTCTTTTTGAGTATTTAATTTTGAGCTTATTCTTGTATATGGTGCAAGAAAGTGGCCTAGTTTCATTTTTTTGCATGTATCTGTCCAGTTTTCCCAGCCCCATTTATTGAATAGACTGTCTTTATACATTGTATAGCTTTTCCCTCTTTATCATAGATTAATTGATCATATAGGCTTGGGTCTACTCCGGGGCTCTCTTATCTGTTTTATGCTAGTACCATGATAGTTTTGTTTGTTTATTTGTCTGTTAATCCTCACTGTGGCATATTGATTTTCAGATAGAGTGAGAGTGAGGGAGGAGGAGGGGGAGGAGGAGGAGGAAGAGGAGGAGGAACCAATGTGACATCTATTGGTTGTCTCCTACATGAGCTCGACAGGCTGGGTTGGAATCTGCAACCCAGGTACATTCCCCTGACTTGGAATCTAACCCTTAACCCTTCAATCCGAGGAGTAATGCTCTATCCACTGAGCAAAACCGGCTAGGGCATTTTTTTATATTATGTTTATAACCAGGATAAAATCTGGCTATAAAAAGAAAAATTATTTCACTAAAAAACATGTGAGACAGCATTTGGCTTAGGTCTTACTGTTAAATGGTGGATTATTGCTCCTATGATCTCTGTCCTTGTGCAGTCTGCAAATTAAAGTTAATATACTATATCTTTGTAACTCAAAATATGCGCTATAATATCAATATAATTATTATATAATCTATAACTACATATTTAAAGTGAATTGTGACTGCATTTAGGATTCCTGTTTTCAGATGAGATGAAGCTTAACTTTTGTGGCTTTATTGACTTAGATAATTATTTCTAATAAATGTAGCAACCTCAGGACAAACTGAAGCTGCTGCAAGAGGAAGAGATTAAAAAACCACAATCATTTCTTGCCTTTTTTGTTATTACTGTAGGTGGTGAGATTGATTTTCTTTTTGCATGCAGAGAAGCGAGCTATAAATGAACCTTCCAAGGTGAACGGAGGGAGAATGTCTTTCCACGCCACCTTCTGCATTCTCTGGCTTCCACTTTGTTATGCTGCCTGGCTACAAGGAGAAGGTCCTGGTATGTCCAATCAATTTTGGCTGAATTGGGGCATTTGCTTGCATACCCTCACAGCCCTTCCATGCTCTTTCTCCTCTGGGAATGTATACTTGTCCACTCTTAACCTCATTTTCCTTATAAAATCTGCTCTCAAAAATGTCCTAAAGTGTCGCTTTGGCCCAAGGTGCAAACAGGGAACAAACCTTAAGGCAAAGTGAGGACTGGACTGACCAAATCTGGGAGGTCTGTGGAACTTGACCTAATATCAGCTGAAGGGGAAGGCCCCCCTGTCTCTACAGTCGTGAACATGTAGCAGTAGTAAAAACAATTTTACTGTATAAATTGTGACCCTGTGGGTGTGGGTGTTCTTTTATGCCTTTGTGGGTGTCGCCTCTATGTATCAGCCTTTGGCCTTGCTTTATGTGCCTCTATTCATTTCTCTCTCTTCATTTTCTTCCTTTTTTCCTTATTTTTTCTCTTTATTGACCATAATATTAAAAAAAGTGTTACTTTATCAAATAAATACATTTTCTATATATTTTATGTTAAGAGTGAAACTCATTGTCACTTAATTAGAGGTTTGGGATCACCATACTTTACATTTCTTTATAGCACTTACCGCTAACTGTCATTGTCTTATGCATTTATTGTCTTATCTCTCCCAATAGAGTGCAAACTCCCTGAGAACTGGACACTTGGTCTTGTTCTCTGCTGTACCCCTATTGGATCTACTCTGTTGCCACACCAGAATTTCTCCATTTACCCTGTCCCAATCCTTTCCCTTTCACCTAAAAGTAACCACATCTTGACTTTTATGGTCATTTCCTTGCTTTCTCTAAAGTTATATCACCGAGGTTGCATCTCTAAACCCTATAGTTTAACTTACTTTAAAAAATATAGACATCTTTTAAGTCTCTTCCAATTTTTCAAGCACCCCTCCATTCTCCTCTTGCCCTATCTTTTTCTTTTCTTTTTTTAAATATTTTATTGATTTTCCACAGAGAGGAAGGGAGAGAGATAGAGAGTTAGAAACATCGATGAGAGAGAAACATCGATCAGCTGCCTCCTGCACATCCCCTATTGGGGATGTGCCCGCAACCCAAGTACATGCCCCTGACCGGAATCGAACCCGGGACCTTTCAGTCCACAGGCCGACGCTCTATCCACTGAGCCAAACCGGTTTCGGCCTATCTTTTTCTTTACAACTTAGTTCTGGAAGGAACTGAGTTGTTTGATTTAACTTGTAGCGTTTCCCACATCTAGATTTTTATTTTTATTTTTATTTTTTGGTTAATCCTCACCCAAGGATATTTTTCCCATTGATTTTTAGAGAGTCAAACGGAGCGGGAGAGACAGACATGATATGAGAGAGACACATCGATTGGTTGCCTCCCGCATGTGCCCCAACTGGAGTTAGGGATTGAGCCTGCAACTGAGGTGTGTGCCCTCGGCCAGAATCAAACCACGACCCTTCAGTCTGTGGGTCAACGCTCTATCCACTGAGCCAAACTGGGTAGGGCCCCATATCTAGATTTTGCTGATTGAATTCCCATGTGATTTATCTGGTTCTTATGTATTTTTTATAAATTAGTAATGGGATTATGGACTTGATCAGATTCAGGTGTAATTTTGAGACACACTCCTTTGCAGGTGGCATGTAGGAGACATGTATAGCTAATTGTTCCTTTGTGTGTGCTGTTGGCAGCCATTGATAAATTAATTCATTAGGAGTTGCAAAATGCTGATATTTGAGTTTAATTATTCTTAATTTATTGTTGGTGAAATACTTCCATAATGAAGCACTTCTCCTCAACTTCTACTTGTTTACTTTGTATAGGAAAGGCAGAATAAATGTTTGATGACAACACAATTTTAGATATAGGAAATATGAACAATAACTGTATAAAAATAAAAGAACTTTCCTGGCCGGGTAGCTCAGTTGGTTAGAGCATTGTCCCAATAGGCTAAGGTTGTGGGTTTGATCCCCAGACAGGGGACATACAAAAATCAACCAAGAGTGCCTAAATAAGTGGAACAACAAAATAGATATTTCTCTCTCTCACTCTCTCAAATCAATTAAAATAAAACAAAAGAACTTACCATAGATCTACAATGAGAGATCTATTAAAAGATGTATTTCAGCCAAAACCGGTTTGGCTCAGTGGATAGAGCGTCGGCTTGCGGACTGAAAGGTCCCAGGTTCGATTCCGGTCAAGGGCATGTACCTGGGTTGCGGGCACATCCCCAGTAGGAGATGTGCAGGAGGCAGCTGATCGATGTTTCTCTCTCATCGATGTTTCTAACTCTCTATCCCTCTCTCTTCCTCTCTGTAAAAAATCAATAAAATATATTTTAAAAAAAAAAGATGTATTTCAATAAGAACAATAAACCCAGAGAGAAGAAATTAGATGCAAGAATAAAAGTGAGCACAGAAATTGATAAATTAAGTGATAAATATAATTGACTATTACTTTAAAATATAATTTGAGGGTTAAAAAACAACCTGAGAGTACTTGAAAGGTTGTTAAAACATATTTAACTTTGTGTCTTGTTCAGGAGGAAGAAAAAAACCTTGAATAACTTAAGACTTTGTAGAAAAAATGTAGAGATAATATGCATGTTAAAAATTAGAAATACAATGCATAGGTTCGAAACCAACAAAGGAGGAGAAAAGAATATAGAAAACTTCATGAGTCCCAAAGAATTAAAAAGAAAAAAAGGAGTAAAAAGCAAAAAGGAAATAGGAAATAGTAAACAGAAGACCCAAATTAGATGGTAGAAATAAATCCAAAGATACCAGGATCACTATATGAGTTCATTGCATAGACCTCATTTACTAAAAGATAAAACATATCCCATTCGCCAAAACCGGTTTGGCTCAGTGGATAGAGCGTCGGCCTGTGGACTGAAAGGTCCCAGGTTCGATCCCGGTCAAGGGCATGTACCTGGGTTGCGGGCATATCCCCAGTCGGAGATGTGCAGGAGGCAGCTGATCGATGTTTCTCTCTCATCGATGTTTCTAACTCTCTATCTCTCTCCTTTCCTCTCTGTGAAAAATCAATAAAATATATATATATATTTAAAAAAAAAAAACCAAAAAAACCCAAAAAAACAAACAAACAAAAAAACATATCCCATTCGATTAACAAGCAAATAAACAAAAACCATCCAGACATTTGAAAATAAAAGGAAAAATATGACAAGTACAAATGAAAAGAGAGAGTATGCAGAAGAATAATAGTATTTAATGTAATTAATAGCAAGCAAATGGAATTTAAGATTAAAAACATCATTTCGGATAAAAAATAAAACTCTTAGATAAAAAGAATAATTTACCAGAAGATAGAATAATCAAGAACCAAAGGATGATTAACCAAATTATAATCAAGTGGGAAGATCTTAACACCATTTTTTAACTAATAGATTAAGCTGACCAGAAGAAATGAAATTAGTGAGCTTAATTGAATGGATATATAACAAAGGAATCAGAACTTCCCACCTGGCGGGGCACCAGATATTGATCCCCTACGCCATACATCAATCAGAGCAGGCAGGGCTTGGGTCACTGAAGTCTGTGCACTATGATAGTCTACATTAACACTAGTCATGAGAGGATGTGAAAGAAATGGGCACCTTCATGTATTGCTGGTGGGTGTTGAAATTATTGTAACCATTTTGAAAAGCTATTTGGCTTTATCAAGGTTGAAAATATGCATATCCAGCAATTCCACTTGTAGGTATATACTGTAGAGAGACATTATGTATATGTGCAAGAACATTTGAATAAGATATGAAGATATGAATAAGAACACTTCTTTCAGCATTTTTTTTTGAACCTGGGAAAAACTGGAAGTAACTTGAATGTGCATCAACAGGAAAATGGGTTTACTGAAATGAAATTCTAGATAGTTAATAAATGACCTAGAGTTACCATATAGACATGAGATAAATTAAAAACATGTATTGTAAAGAGAAGAAAAAGGAGGTCACAGAATGATAAGTAGAATATGATAGCATGTAAAACGTAAAACATGCATGCACAGCAATAGCGCAGGTCATTTATAGATACATATTATTATGGTAAAAATAGGAAAAATGCGCGGGAATGATATACAACATTTATAGAAAGGGAGAAAGATGCTTCCAATACTTTAGAAATAAAAGCGATGACTTATAGGGTGAGTACCATATTCTATCAGTCTACTTTAGAATATGGTTAGGCTTACTTATGTGAAGTTTATACAAGTCTAAGAAAATAGTCTGTAGTTACTAGAATGGCACATGAAGGTGTCTGCTGCCAGTTTTCAGAATAGCTGCAGTTTTATCATCAAGGCAATAATCTATATTCCCTGGGAAACCTGGCAAATGGGAACCACGTGTTGGTTTTCTCCGAGGTGTCCTTCACTTCATTTGTGGTTTATAAATAGTACACACATGTTAAGTCAGGTTTGCATGGCTTAGGTCGAATTAATCAGTCAACAGCTGCACCTTTATTGAGTGTTATATCTGCAAGGCTCTGTAGAAAATTTAAAATAAATATGAAATATTTCCCCATACTCAGCCTTAAATCTAATTCTAGAGACAAGACAAACAGAGAATAATACAAAGCCAAATGTGGACTAACTTGTATGCCATGTGTTATAAATGTAGAAAAGCTGGAGATCAGGATGAGCTCTGATAGCAGTTGATAAAGCTGCTGTGAAGTGAAGACTGAGCTGGGCTTTACTCTGGTGCAGAGATGGAATTTCTAAGCAAGACTTTTCTTAGTTTGTGCTCCTGTTCCAGATGTGACGAAGCTTGGTTCCCATCAACCATTGGTGCTGGATTGAAAAGCAGCTCAACTCATAAACATTGGTGTAGTGTGAAACGCTGGGGTTCTATGAGTGCTCAGCTCTTTCCCTGCCCCAGCTCTCTATTAGGTTGAAAACTGAAATGAGAGTAAGGATCAGTCCATCCCTCTTTCTGTGCCCCTCAAAGTTTGATGTAACTTATGGCAAGTAGCAAAATGTCATTCAAACATGCAAAAGTAAAAATAAGAGCTTATTGAACACATACTGAGGTTTAGTAGATATGAATAGCCAGGATTCAAAGGGCCTGTGCATTAGAAAGTCAAACTTGAAGTCTGTTCTCGAAATCTCTCCCATCCCTTTCTTCCCTTTGTGTCCTGTATTGTGTGGCTTCCTCTCTTCATGCCTCTTGAACTTATCTCAAAACAGCAGCCCTGCGCTATCAAAACTTTACATGCACATTCCTTTTGTTTGTGAAAATCCATTTCTTGGAATTTACACTCCAGATATACTCATACAAGTTTGCAAAAATAAATGTAGAAAGATCTTTGAAAAAAAAAACAGAAGCTATCTAAATGTCCACCAATAAGGGATTACTTAAATAAATTATACTATATTTATGCAATGATATATGTGGTAGATATTACTGTGTTCACCAATGTTTCTTGATCCCTTCTTCTGAGTGCAGGGAGGAATACCCTTCTCTTCCCCTTTAAGTTGGGCATGCCGATGTGATCCCCTTTGATCCCTGAAATTTGAGAAGCATTTTCAGAGCCCACATGAGACCTCCATGCTCTCTTCTGGTGCAGCAATTGTAGAAACACACACTGGAGGGAGAGTCATGAGACAGAAGCAGCCAAGGCACTGAGCCTTCATAGAGAGGACAGAAGACTTCACATACACAATAAACAAACATTTGTTGTCTAGACCCACTGAGATTCTGGTCTCATTTGTTATCATTAGCATAACCTAGATCATCCTGACTGGTACAGTATATTGTGCAGCCAATAAAGCGAATGACATCGATATATATATGTACTTGAATAGAAAATGTCCAAGATGTTAAGTGAAAAAGACAAGGGACATAACTTTATATAGAATTATTTGATTTGTGATTTTATAAAAGTGTTATCTACAGAAAGACTGAGGAACTCTTCTACATTAAAAGAGTATAGGCTTAGAAATATTTTTAAACTGTAAAATAGAGTTATCTCTGGGTAGGGGGATGAGTAGATGAAACTGGAATTCCGGGGTAGGAAAAAGACTTTTACTTACCTTTGGGTACCCTTTGATTCCATTTGAATTCTCCAGGGACAGTCAGTGTTGTTTTCAGACACAAAGCTTTGAGGTAATGTGTCTGGCAGTAATAGATAAAATTAACAAAGATGAATATTAAAAACCTAGCAACAGCTTTTTACCAAGATACAATAATTGGCTAATAACTGCTATGGTGGGTGGCAATAGAGGTGAGTGCAGGAGAGGGCATGCTGTACATTACATTTGGAACAGTCCATTGGGAAAACAATCTGGTAGTTAGTTTTCAAAGAAAAAATATGCATATCTTTGCCCCGGTAATCTCACTCCCAGGAGTCCTTAGAAATAAAGACACTAGTACATAAGAACAGGCATAAAAGACTTTTATTGCAGCTTTTTCTGTAGTGACAAAAAATTGGAAGCAAAGTGTATGCCCATCAATAGGGAAATAATTGACTAAATGGTGGTACAGTGAGGCCTTGACTTACGAGTGTCCCGACTAACGAGTGTTTTGAGATACCAGCTGTCTCTCAGCCGATTTTTTGCATTGAGTTGTTAGAGTAATTTGAGTTAACAAGCTCCTTAACGAGCTCGGTCTCCAAACGAATTAAACTCGTAAGTCAAGGCCCCACTGTATATCCACATCATAGACTATTAAGCAACATGGACTACTACATGTTTTTAAAAATGAGTGAGCTCTCTATCAATTGACTTGGAGAGATTTCCATAATGTATTTTTACAAAAAGAGGAAATGCAGAGAGTTTTATAACGATCCTTTTATTTTGTAAAACAGGGAAGAGTTAATACCCATGTGCTTATATGTTTACCTAATTAAGAGAGCAGGGAGAAGGTGTGTGCAAGGACACAGAGGTTGTTAATTTGCTCAAAGTAAAGGAAAGGGGGTTACTGGGGAGAAGGAAAGAGAGAGGAGGTCAGCAAGATAGAGACAGAAGTAGGGCAATGGAAGTAAACAATGATAAGCCTAGCACCAGAGCAGAGTGGGCTGATGTTTTGCAAGTAAAACTTTACATTTCTGAAAACTAACATATGTTTTTGTATCGCTTTTATGGAGCTCTGGTGGCATGGGTGTTTTACCTAAATTAGGGATGCATGCTGTACGTGCCAAGTTTAGCAATGCAGATTCTCTTCTGTAGAAAATTAAACAGATTTTAATGTAGGTACTGAAACAAGGCCAAAACAGCAGTTCTTTTGAAACCTGGCAGTCTGCCCGTTGGTCATTATTTGCCATTCTGTCCCAAATAAATACTTATAAAGAAATGGGACTCAAAAGCCAGAGGTAGATAATTTTTTAAAAAATTGATTTTAGTGCCGAAACCGGTTTGGCTCAGTGGATAGAGTGTTGGCCTGCGGACTGAAAGGTCCCAGGTTCGATTCCGGTCAAGGGCATGTACCTGGGTTGCGGGCACATCCCCAGTAGGAGATGTGCAGGAGGCAGCTAATCGGTGTATCTCTCACATCGATGTTTCTAACTCTCTATCTCTCTCCCTTCCTCTCTGTAAAAAATCAATAAAATATATTTTTAAAAAAATTGATTTTAGAGAGAGAGGAAGAGAGAGAAACATTGATGTGAGAGAGAAACATCGATTGGTTGCCTCCTGCACATGTCCCAGGGATTGAACCTGCAAGTTGGGTATGTGCCCTGACCAGGAATTGAACCTGAGACCCTTCAGTGCAAGGAATGCTCCAATCAACTGAGCCACACCAGGTTGAGGTAGATAAACTTTAAGACTTATATAATTTTTGAAACCGCAAATTTATGGTGCACTTACCTCACTGTTATGAAAATAATGCTATCTATGACCAAATGTAAGGAAATTAATAATCCATTTTTGCATATTAATAATAATATGGCTTGGACTTTTTAAACATAAAAAATGCATACATTATGTATTATTCCCAGAGTAAGTCCTTCATTGATTTGCATGAATTTTTTATATTGAAAGTTAGGAAAATTCACTTTTAGAAGTCTTTTAGTAGTAACAACAATGAAGTTTATTTAAGTAAAATCGAGGGCATTTAATTTTTGCTTCAAAAAAAGAAATCTCTTAATAAGACTGTCTATATGTGCGATGAAATTTAATGTAGTAATGCTCTTCATGTACATTTGCAGTCTTTGAGGGGAAAAAGCTTTAGGACAAAGGAATAATATTCTTCAGTGATATTTCCAACATTAATGAAAATCTGGGTTTAGTCCGTAGTGGGAGCAGGCAAAAAACTAGAACCAAGAGAAGTGGGCCCTGTCCTTTACCCAGCACCACTTCTCAGAGCAACAAAGGCCAGATGTGGATTAGAACAATTACCAAAATCTCTTCAAATGTAACCTGATCTTTTATTTCTGTGTCTGTGACTCAGACAGTGTAGCCCCTCACCCAACAACCCCCTTCCAGTTCCACACCCCTCCTCAAGTTCTGGTTCTGCTTCGGACCATCCAGACCTGGGGGTTCCGACTTGGCCTCCTGGGTGCTGTGGGACTTGCCACTCGCTCTCTCGAATGACTTTGATCTGGAACCTCCCCTTCTCCTTTGCAGGGCCTCACGTCAGCCCTAACAATGCTGACGGAAAGCTCCATGGCATGTGAAACTGTAACCTGCAGGTTGCTTGCACAGTGGAATTGAAATGAAGCCGAAGTGAAGTGACTTTTGAAGGTGAAAGGTCCTCCTCGGAGACACTGCCAAGAAGATGGCCAGGCTGGCTGCTCAGTGTGTCTCCGGTCTGGGAATTGGAGAGGCAGTGCCAAATGCTACATCTCCGTTCGCTTCCAGGCTGTCCTCTATGTCTTGTTGACTCATTGTTTTTCTAGAGACGTGACTAATGTTAGCCAACTGTCCGATTCAGCCCTTCCCACTTGGACTTATGAGGCAGTTTTCTGCAGATACCACATTTCATTCATGATATATTGATTTTGTTCGTGTAATTGGAGTGCTCTCAAGTTCTTCAGGTATCAGAGGTCATTCTTGTTTAGGGCCAAAGTAGTGGGGCCTACCCTCCCATCTCCACCCCCAGGTCACCCTCTGGCTTTGGACTGCTGCTCCACTCCTGCCAACCATCTGTTACTCTCTTACAGCTTTTTTCATGTCACTCTTCTTTCCCAATAACCATGCACTCAAGATGTAGGTATAGACCGCTTCCATGATTCCCCAATGTACAAGACCAGACTTAGTGTATTAGTCAGGATTCAGGACTGCAAGAGGCAGACAAGATGGTGTCAAAGAGTAACAACACCATCAGTAAAAGAGAAAGTCCTGGCTGAGATAATGAAAAATCCAGGGGCTATGCATGGTTCAATGCTCCATGGGATTCCAGGGCTCAAACAGTATGATCAGAACTGTTGGTTTTTATTTTCATCTCTTACCCCGTTTCCTCTCTTTTGGCTCCCTTCTCAGGCAGGCTGTTGGAGTGAGAAGGCACAGGATCTCCCGGCTATGTTCTTAGCACTACCACGCTGAGAAGAAAAAGGCAATTCTGTCCCAATAAGTCCAGCAAATATCCTAGCATTGGCTCTTTTGAGCCTGGCTTGGGTTCTTAGCTTATCCCTTAAATAATCATTGTGACAAATGCTCTAAGAGTTGGGGGCTAGGGTGAAGGGGTTGGAGGTGAGGAATTAAACCCACCCAAATGCATGAATGAGAGTGAGAAAGAAGTACTCCTGAAGGAAAATAGCTTCATGTTACCAGAGGGTAAATGGATACTGAGAAGAAGGAGAGGAAGGAGAGGGAGAGGGAGAGGGAGCGTACCTTGGTTGCAGGCTCCTCCCCAGCCCTGGCCCTGGTTGGGGAGTGTGCAGGACTCAACCAATCAATGTTTCTCTCACATCAGTGTTTCTCTGTCTTTCCCTCTCTCTTCCACTCTCTCTAAAAAAATCAATGGAATAATATCCTTGGCTGAGGGTTAACAAAAAAAAAAAAAGAAGGAATGAACTACTGATGCAACAACATGGAATACTCTATAAAAGCATTATGCTAGCCCTGGCCAGTATGACTCAGTGGTTAGAGCATGGGCCCAAGCACCAAAGGGTCATGGGTTCGATTCCCAGTCACAGGCACTAACCTGGGTTCCAGTTTTGATCCCCAGCCCCAGCTGGGGCACATGTGGGAGGCAACCAATTGATGTGTCTCCCTTGCATCAATGTTTCTCTCTCTCTATGTCTCTGTCTCTCTCTTGCATTGGTGTTTGTCTCTCTCTCTCTCTCTCTCTCTCTCTCTCTCTCCCTCTCCTTCCCTCCCTATCCTTCTCCTTCCCTCCTTCCCTTCCACTCTTTCTCTAAAAAAAAAAAAAAAAAAAAAAATCCAGTGATAAAATATCCTTGGGTGAGGATTAACAAAAAAACAAACAAAAAAACAAAAGAGAGGAAGGCCTGGCTGGTGTGGCTCAGTGGTTGAGCATCGACCTATGAACCAGGAGATCACAGTACAATTCCTGGTCAGGACACATACCTGGGTTGTGGGCTTGATCCCCAGTAGAGAGCATGCAGGAGGCAGCCAATCTATGATTCTCTCCTATCATTGATGTTTCTATCTCTCCCTCTCCCTTCTTCTCTAAAATCAATAAAATATATTTTTTAAAAAAGAAAAAAAATTTTTTTAATCAAGAGAGAGGAAGTCCTTTCTTCCTGCTCCTTCTCCCGTTAACATTATAATCTTCTTTCAGCTTCACTCAAAGGAAGAGAAAATTTTGCACACTTCCACAGAGCTATTTACCTTCTAATTTTCTCAAACTCTTCAGTCTGTAATTATTTCAGGCCCTTTATTTTATACTAGAGGCCCGGTGCACTGATTCATGCACTGGTGGGTCCCCCGGCCTGACCTGCGCACTCTTGCAATCCAGGACCCCTCGGGGGATGTTGGACTGCTGGTTTCGGCCCAATCTCTACAGGCCAGGCCAAGGGACCCCACCAATGCATAAATTTGTGCACCGAGCCTCTAGTATGCATATAAGATCTTTGGTTAATTTCTTCCTGCCCTCCCCCCTCCTCCCTTTCCTCTGAGATTCATCAGTCTGTTCCATGTTTCCATGCCTGTGAGTTGAGTGTCTGCCCCCTGGTGGTCAGTGTGCATCGTAGCTACCAGTCAAATGGTTGAACGGTTGAATGGTCACTTAGGCTTTTATATATATAGACTAGAGGCCCGGTGCACAACATTCATGCACTGGGGGATGTGGGAGTCCCTCAGCCTGACCATCACCCTCTCCAATCCGGGAGCCCTCAGGGGAGCCCTCTCCAATCTGGGAGTTTCTATCTGTCTTTGCAATCATATGAGCGAATTGTCTGAGACCCCAACCCAGTTTGGTTTGTTGCTCACAGAATAATAGAGGCTTTTTTTTTCTTTGCTTCATTGGTGGAGATTTCCTAGAAGTTTTAGGATATCTTCCCTTTAATTTTTCCTAGACACTCTGATTTTACTTATGTCTCTCACCTTTGCTTTCCCTCCATCCCCCATGGCAACAGTAACTTGCTCCAGGCTCACTTTGCTCTAGCTCAGCCGTGGGCAAACTATGGCCCGCAGGCCTGGTCCTGCCTGTTCGGCTGTTCTATCTGGCCCACGGAGCCGAAAGAGCGGAGGGTTCTCTTGCTCTCCCCTCCGCTCCTTCACCTGCAGCAGTGTTAACATGGCAACGTCGGGAAACAAGGCCGCAGCTCCTTCTTCTGAGTCCAGTTTAAGAACCCATTGTGGCCCTCGAGTCAAAAAGTTTGCCCACCCCTGCTCTAGTGTCTAGGACAGCCGTGGGCAAACTACGGCCCGCGGGCCAGATCCGGCCTGTTTGAAATGAATAAAACTAAAAAAAAAAAAAGACCGTACCCTTTTATGTAATGATGTTTACTTTGAATTTATATTAGTTCACACAAACACTCCATCCATGCTTTTGTTCCGGCCCTCCGGTCCAGTTTAAGAACCCATTGTGGCCCTCGAGTCAAAAAGTTTGCCCACCCCTGGCCTAGGATATCCATCTGCCACTAGAACTACGATTCCCAGCATTCCTGGTGCTCCCCGTGCTCTGGGCTTCTGCTTCCGGTCCTGGGGCTGCCACCTGAACTATTATTCCCAGAATTTCTGGTGCTCCCATGCTCTTGGTTTTCCCTTCCTGCTCTGTCTCCTGCCCATGGCCTCCCACTCTGCCAAGTCCTCCAAGCTGCCAGCTCTCCCTCTCTGCTCTCTGTCTGGCAGCTTGGGGAGCCAAGTTCCCCAAGCTGCTCCACTCTCCACTGGCTCTCCCACTCTGCTCTCCACCTGGCGCCTGTGTATGCAAATTAACCTGCCATCTTTGTCGGGTTAATTTGCATAGCATTCCTGATTGGCTGGTGGGCGTAGCGGAGGGATGGTCAGTTTACACATTTCTCTTTTATTAGTGTAGATGATCAAAAAGCCTATTGAAACTATTTCTTCCAAATCCAAAGAGCAGCCACAAGCCTCAAATCAGAACTGCCTTTGCCTGTGTGAGTTTGGACTGCTGTCTACATATGACAGAGAAAACCTAATATCATAGCTCAAACAAGCTAGAAGTTTCTCTCTCTCTCTCTCTCTCTCTCTCTCTCTCTCTCTCTCTCTCTCTCTCTGAAGGAGTAAGAAAAGCCTGCCACTTTCTTAGAGACTTTCCAGAGGTCCTAGGCTAGGAAACCCTCTGTGTCCATACTTGCTACATCAAATATACTGTGAGAAGGGCCAGGACATGTAGGCTTTTACATGAGCCATTTAACTCAGAGGAAGAAGGAGAACAGGTGTTGGAGGAGGCAGCTGGTGGCAGTGATGGTATCTGTCACATGGAAGGTGACTTCCGGCCCTCAAGGTGGCTAACACTGACTGCCCTGCCTGCCCACCGGGTGCTTTGGCCCTGGAGTTATGGGATGCCTCTGCTATCCAGGCCACTTCTCTAAATCCCTATTTGAGCTTATGTTCTGCTACTCTATCTAGGGTTCCTAAAATGTAGTCAGTATAATTTTAGGAATATATGAGACAGTATGTTTGACAGCTCTGAAAAATAGGTTTTGGTAACTTTAAGCATCCATCCTATATAATAAAATGGTAATATGCAAATTGACCCTAACAGCAAAACAACTGGGAATGACTGGTCACTATGACACACACTGACCACCAGGGGGCAGACGCTCAATGCAGGAGCTGCCCCCTGGTGGTCAGTGCACTCCCACAGGGGGAGCTCTGCTCAGCCACAAGCCAGGCTGATGGCTGCCAGCATAGCGGTGGTAGCAGGAGCCCCTCCCGCCTCCTCAGCAGTGCTAAGGATGTCTGACGGCAGCTTAGGCCTGCTCCCTGCTGGCAAGTGGACATCCCCCAAAGGCTCCCAGGCTGCCGGAGGGATGTCTGACTGCCAGCTTAGGCCCAATCCCCCTGGGGAGCAGGCCTAAGCAAGCAGGTGGACATCCCTTGTGGGGTCCCAGACTGCGAGAGGGCACAGGCCGGGCTGAGGGATCCCCCCACTGAGTGCACAAATTTTTGTGCACTGGGCCTCTAGTATATTATAAAAGGCTAATATGCTAAGGGTCCAACCATCCAACCGGTCACTATGATGCGCACTTACCACCAGGGGGCAGACGCATAACACAGGAGCTGCAGAGCTGCAGTGACTTGGCAGCAGTGATTCTCTGGTGACGCACCCTGAAACCAGAGAGGATGGAGCCCAGTTCCTTGCGGGCCACACGATTCCACCTTCAGCCGTGGGTGGTGGTTGTTGCTGGGGCACTGTTGGCCCTGAATCTGGTTTACTGCACACTTGCATTTGTGTTCCACATCTTGTACAATAGCAACTTTGCAGAGTGCCCTCTCACACTCTGGGACCCCTTGGGGGATGTTGGAGAGCCAGGCCAGGCTGAGGGACCCCACCTGCTGGAGGGTCCGCACTCACTCTGCAGATGCCCTTCGAGCCACGGCGCCACCCCCAGTGCTGCTGGCCTGGGAGGGACCCTGGGCGGTTGGCTCCAGGGCATGTCCGGCCTGTCTTACCGAGTTCCACCCTGCCGGCCACCCTCTAACTAATTTCCTTTCAATGTGCACGAATCCGTGCACTGGGTCACTAGTTTGTTAATAAGCTCCTAAGCAAAACTGAGGGGAAGGCATGTAAAAATCATGGAAAGCTCTTCATTTGGAATATGTGATAAATATTCCATATTCTATACACCAAGAAAGAAAATACTGGCTATGAAGGCAACATGAAGGATCCTTACGGTGATGAAAAGATTGCTTGTGTCTTGACTGTGTTGATGTCAATATCCTGGTTGGGATATCCTGCTATAGTTTTGGGAAATGGTTACATCAATCAGATCTTTCTTCTTTTTTTTTTTTTTTTAAATATATTTTATTGATTTTTTACAGAGAGGAAGGGAGAGAGACAGAGAGCCAAAAACATCGATGAGAGAGAAACATCGATCAGCTGCCTCCTGCACACTCCCCACTGGGGACGCGCGCGCAACCCAGGCACATGCCCTTGACCGGAATCGAACCTGGGACCCTTCAGTCCGCAGGCCGACACTCCATCCACTGAGCCAAACCGGTCTCGGCCAGATCTTTCTTCTTATAACTGGATATGAATCTACAATTTTATCAAAGTAAAAAGTTAATTTTATAAATAGCTAAAAGCATATCATTGTAAATTCAATCTCAGTAGACGGAGGGAAAGGCTGCAGAGCAAGATTGCAGAGTGAATATTGGTTGGCAATACTGCAGTGACCACAGAAGAGAGGAGAGAAGGCCAGCTTTAAAGGGGAAGTTTTCATTATGTGGGAAAGGGCTCTTTTAGAGATCTGTCTTTTAACCAGAAGATAACGTAATTACCTGAGCTCCTTAGAAATGGACTCCTGCCCATGGCAAAAGCTTTAGTTTTCAAGACATGGTCAGCAATATGATATAAAATTTTTAAATGGAAAAAAGGAGTGGGCACCTCCTACTAGCAGCTGCAATGCCTAATTTCGGAGTTTTGATTTTTGGTTTCATTGTATATCTTGGAACAGTTAGGGCTGCCCAGGCCTATCACAGGTGGGGCCTCTGCCTGGAGGGTGTCGAAAACCCTATGGACTGTAATCCCCTATAAGCCCCCCATGTGGACTCTGGATTGGAGTTACAGGTCTAAACTGACCGTCTGATTTTAATAAGGAGTGATTGGAGAAGTACTGTGGATTTGCTTATTGTTTTTCAACAGAACCTCTTCTGTTAAAGAATTCAGTATGAGAGATGCCATGAGACAAACAACTTTCCCGATTAAAAGTTTACAAGGTCAGTTAAAGAAAGAAAAACAAACCAGCGTCCAGCATGCTTACTCAACAAAATGTATTCAAAGATTCAACATAGTAATTAGTATTTGTTAGTAATTTAGTTTCTAAATTGTAGTCCAAAAAATATCCGTTCATCCATGGACAGGGAATTAATAAGAGTTTTCTTAAGAGCTGTTATACAGATTATATTTCTGATTTTAAAAAATTAAGAAGTTCTTTTCAAAAACAAAAAATCCTGAAACAAGTTTCATTTTCCTGATTTGCCCCTCATAGAAACAAAGGTTGTTTACAATTAGATTAGAGCTTTTTTATTTGGGTCTGAGAGCTTCATTTGCTCCCTTTCAATTGCCTCCTCCCATTCTGGGCAAAACCCATCAGAGCATGGGAATTAGACAAGACAGAAGAGCAGAAAGGGGAGGGCAAAAGCCCTAGCTTGTTTGGCTCAGTGGATAGAATATTGGCCTACAGACCAAAGGGTCCTGGGTTCGATTCCAGTCAAGGGCACATACCTCCATTGCCTTGTTGGGCTCCTGCAGGAGGCAACCAATCGATGTGTTTCCCTCACATCAGCATTTCTCTCTGTCTTTCCCTCTCTCTTCCACACTCTCTAAAAATCAATGGGGGAAAAAAGAAACGGACAATATTCTAGAGTTCCATCATTTTTATATATGCAATATATTTATATATAATACTAGAGGCCCAGTACACAAATTTGTGCACCAGTGGGGTCCCTCGGCCTGGCCTGTGGGATCAGATCAAAACCGGCTCTCTGACATCCCCTGAAGGTTCCCAGATTGCAAAAAGGGTGCAGGCCAGGCCGAGGGACCCACCAGTGCACGATCAGGGCCGGGGAGGGACCTTGGGAGGGCTTCAGGGCATGTCCGGCTCATCTCACTCAGTCCCGATTGGCCAGACCCCAGCAGCAAGCTAACCTACCAGTTGGAGCATCTGCCCTCTGGTAGTCAGTGCATGTCATAGCGACTGGTCGACTGTCTGCCCCCAGGTGGTCAGTGCATGTCATAGCGAGCAGTTGAGTGGCCTTAGCATATCATTAACATATTATGCTTTGATTGGTTGAATGGCCGACTGGATGACTGGACACTTAGCATATTAGGCTTTTATTATATAGGATGTTTATATTTAACATACATAGTTATATATTGTGTATATTTATAGTATTTAATAGAGGCCCAGTGCAAAGATTTGTACACATTGAAAGGAAATTAATTAGAAGGTGGCCGGCGGGGCGGGACTGGGTGAGACGGGCTGGACACACCCTGGAGGCCCCTGGCAGGTGGGGTCCTTCAGCCTGGCCTGCAGGGATCGGGCCAAAACCGGCTCTTCAATATCCCCCAAGGGGTCCCAGATTGTGAGAGAGCGATCTCAGGTGACGTACCCCAGAATCGAGCTCCCTCGCCTCTGGTTCCGGGTGCGTCACCTGAGAACTGCAGCTCCAAGCCATCACAGCTTGGCAGCTCCTGTGTTGAGCGTCTGCCCCCTGGTGGTCATTGCACATCATAGCTACCAGTCAGACGGTCGAACAGTCGGACGGTTGCTTAGGCTTTTATATATAGATATTTATTATATTACATAATATATTGCATATATTTAGAAAATATATTACACACATTTGTATAACATCTAATACACACACAGAGCAAGTGAGCTCTGGATTGATTAGGATTCTTTGGTGAAAGTAACAAAAACTCATCTGAGCTAGAAGGAGTTAACCTTTTTTAAGCAGAGATTCACTCTTTAAAAGAGATTCACGCTTACTCATATTAAGACTTTGCATCTTATCACCTCCTCTTCAGTAACCTCAGCACATATTTGATGATAACTTACTCATTTGCCTATTTTTTAGTCAGCAAATGTTTATAGAGTGCCTACCATATGTCAAAGACACTTTAATCACTGGGGATTCAATGAATAATATAGAAAAGATTCCTGCTTTGGGGGAAAAAATGATAGAAAAAATTTCAAATTGAGGAAGCATAGTATGAAGGAAACAAAGGAATTGATAGCTAGTAACAGTAGAGACTCTTTAGATAGAATGGTCAGGGGAGAATTTCTGATGAGGTGATGTTTAAGCTGCACACAAAGGATAAAAAGGAGGGAATTATGGGAGTGGTGGGCAGTATTTCAGGATGAGGGAATGGTATGCAGAAAGGGCTTGGAGTATTTGATGAATTGGAGGAAGACTAGTGTGGCTAGAGGAAGAGATGAAGATGGGACACAGAATGAAGCTAGAGAGATAGGCAGGTGCCCCATCATATAAAGTCTTAGGCCATGGCAGGCAAGTTGGATGTTACTCTAAGGGTCATGAAGATTTTCAAGCAGGAGAGTATTGTGATCAAATATATGTTTTAAGACAATCACTTTTAATGCTATGTGGAGGATGGATTAAAATTTGGGTAAGAGTGAAAGCAGGAAACCAGTTAGTAGCTTATTGAATAGTCCAAGGGAAAGATGAGGTAGCTTGGACTAAGGTGGCTTGAGGCAAATTGAAGTAAAGAAAAGATATGTTTTAGATCAAGCATGTCAAACTCAAAGGCTAACAAGTGCCAAAGAAACAAGGTTTAAGTTTATGTGGGCCACAAAAAACAAAAGCTTCAATTTTCATAGAAATGTAGGTTTATTTCAATAGAGACATGCTGAATACAAAGGGCTGAAATAAATGCGTAATCGCTAAGATAAAATAATAGCACATTTTAATAAAAATTAATATTTTTTCTTGAACATTAACTTACCAGACACTGAATAACTGCACAAATTAATAAGCGTAACGCAAATAAACCTATTTTTCTTGTTCTCAGAAAGCGAAATATTTCCTGTTGCGCACACCAGACAAGTCAGTCCAAGACTAATGACGTGGCAGTCGGCTGCTAAAATATTCGATGCTAGTAACAGTGGGGAGAAATGGTGCCCCTGCACTTATAGCATGTAAAGGAAATGAATGCCACACGATTATAATAATCAGTCATTAGCGAACGTTGTAGTTCGTTATTAATAATTTTGTATAGCAGGATATTGTAAAAATTAAGTTACAAAGTTTTTATGAAAACGTTTCTTACATACTGTTACATTGGCTCGGCCGCAAAAATATTCGTTGTGGGCCACATGCGGCCCGCAGGTCTCGAGTTTGACATGCTTGTTTTAGATCTTACATATGTTTTAGAAGTAGACTGGACAAGACTCACTGATGGATTGGACATGGTAATGTGTGAGAAAGACAGGAATCTTAGGTTTACTTAAGGTTCACTGGGTGGCTAGTGGACATATCAGTTGGAATGATTTGGGCCCGAGTAACAGAAATCTTTGGTTGAAACACAAAGAAATGAATGGGTTTCTGTAAGTTCAGAGGTAAGACAGGCTCCAGGGTTCACTTAACAGCAGTAGTTCTGGAGAAGTCTGGCTCATGGCTAAACACCTGTGTGTGACGGTGCGGGCCTAACTGTAGGCAATTACAAACCGTGTTACCTGGCATGCCTCCTGGGGATTAACTGCTTTTCCTTAGCAGACTTGGTGCACAGCCAGTGCATTGCATTCTCTGAAGGGCTTTGCAGTCAAGGACTTGGGCCTCTCTGACTCATATGCTTCATATATTTGCATTCCTAGCTCCAGGGCCTTTAATCCTAGGCCTCTTTATCAGAGGCCTTTGGCTGAGGTCTTCTTTAGGCTCCTCTGCTGAGCCCATATTACAGGGGGAGTAGTACTTTTCTACTCCTGGCCTTTCGTCCATGGGCTCTCCCTCCCCGGATCCATAAAAATGCTGGAGCCTTTTGTTCCATGAGATGACCTCCAGTTGCAGGTATATCTGTGTTCATTCAAATGAAACCTTGACTGGTGACCTGTTCCACAGGGGAAATGGAGGGAGTTTGCCTTGTCTGGTTTTAACCTCTTGTTCATACCACCTTAGTGATTAAACGCTTAAGACTTTCTCATGTTTGGCTTGCCGGTTTAATCAGCTACTCTGACACCTGACAGCTCTTTCTCTCTTTTTATTGAATGTCACTGGGTCAGTTTTAGGGGCAGAAATAGAATATTGGAGACTGGCTATTAGTTGTAAGAAATATTAATCATGTTCTGTTAACCACGATTGCTTTGTTCTTATTAAAGAAAGCACATTCTAACCTGGCTGGGAGTTGCATGTGGGACCTGGAGGCTCACCTGGAAATTCAGCCCATCCACCCCATCCGGGAGCTGGCTATTATTATGGCTGCCTGTTAACAACCTTATTGCAGAAAATAGAGGTGCCAGCCCTTTGCAAAACCCAGCTTTTTGCACCACTGCGGCCCCCCTGCCCCAGCCCTTTGCAAACCCTCAGCCCATGTTGCCTGTAAACTGTAACCATTATACCCATTTTGCATATCCATTCTTTTGCCGATTTCCCCATGTAATATTGGTCCTTCTACCCAATATAAGCAACTGGCTTATGGGGAGGAGGGTGGTGTGTAGAGCAGATTTTTGTGGATGACCTGCTGCTCTCCCATACTGCTGGCATTATTGGAATAAATGCTCATATATGATTCAACCGTGTCTCTGCTGAATTGGCTGGAGTAGTGACAGGCAGCCCGTCACATTGGTTGTATAAGTGATTAAAGGCTTAAGGCTTTCTCATCTTTGGCTTGCCGGTTTAATCAGCTACACTGACACCTGACAACTCTCTCTCTCTCTGTTTATTGAATGTCATCGGGTCAGGATATGGTGTCTGAACTACTGGGGACAACTCCCCATCATCCTGGGGATAAAGGTAATAGGTGGATTAGGGCAAAGAAGAAAGACCTGCAGAGAAATAGAGCCAGAGCTGTCAGGAGTTCAGCTGGGCTGAGAGAGGCCATTTAGCATGTTAAAAAATTTTTAGAATTCCATGACAACTTGGTTTGTTGTGCTAGAAAAAACAAAATTCAACTGAGGAAATGTGATAATCTAATTAGCTTTATTAAGTGATTGATAAATTGAAGAGCATGCCAACTAGCAACTACGATGGTGTTCTGAGGGGTTGTACAAAATGGAAGGATTTTATAGGAAGAAGGGTGGGGCAAGGGAGCTATTAACAACAGGAAGGATTATTCTCAGGGCCTGACATCTTTTCTTTGGGGGAAGAAAATGAAAGGGTTTTAATCACACAGATTGCCTCTTCTTTCTATAGTGGTTGGAGAGGGCCCATGTGACAGATTTCCTTACCAATGCTTGACCAGAAAATTCCATTGATTAAAATTACATTTCTGGGAAAAGTTGAAGCTGAAATTAGATCCACTATTAAATCTAGATTTGGTATCATGGGCTTTAGTGCCAGTGATGCTATTTTAGGCCTATGTTTTCTTCCTTTAACAATTGTGAGAATTTTGATATTTGAAAAGAATCCTATATAATAATAGACAGACATGGTAATTGACCGTACCTTTGCTATGCCTCCCATTGGCTAATCAGCACGATATGCAAATTAACCACCAACAAAGATGGCGGTTAATTTGCATACATAGGCTCCAAGTGGCGGAGGGAAGACTGAAGGCGAGCCAGAGCAGGGAAGACGGAAGACTGAAGGCGGCTCCGGCCGGAGCGAAGGCCTGGGCCCCGGGTGCCCGAGGAAAACCTGTGCCAGCAGCCAGGAGAAGGGAAGGCCTATTGCACGAATCACTTTGTGCAACGGGCCTCTAGTTTTATACTATAATATGCTGTGTAGATATTAATAATTATTATTGTGTCATTATCCCTAAAGCAGAATATCTGCTGTGAGTTTAGAATAACTGAATTCTAGTCCTGGCTCCATTACACACAGTGATTTAATCATTTAATCTTTATAAGCTACTTAATCTTTATAAGCCTCATTAATTGATCTGCCTATCCCATATAGTTATAGAAGACTAACCATATGAAATAGCATATTTTAGAATTCTAAAGGTGTTAAACAAAATAGTTTTAACTTCCATGGCTGAAAGTCTTTTTTAAAAGGAAGGATTTACTCTGGATGGGTGACTCAGTTGGTTGAGCGTCATCCAGGAACCAAAGGTTTGCAGGATTGATTCTGGTCAGGGCACTTGCCTGGGTTGCAGGCTCGATCCCCAGTAGAGGGTGTATAGGAGGCAGCTGATCCATCTCTCTCTCTCTCTCTCTCTTTCTCTCTCTCCCTCCCTTCCTCCCTCCCTCCCTTCCTCCCTCCCTCCCTTTTTCCCTCTCCCACTCCTCCTCCCTTACCCTCCCCCTCTCCCTTTCCCTCTCTCTAAAAACAATAAATAAGCATATTTTTATTTTTTAAAAAGGAAGGATGTATTAGGTCATTGTGAGCAAAAAAAGACCAGTCTTGGGCCATGGTGTCTAAACCACCAGCAGCATGGTTAGATAGGAAAGACAACATGTCCGTTGTCCCAGAGTTTGCAAGTGTTTTCAGACATCAGATAAGGGTGAGAAAGATGTAAGCCATTCTGAAAAGATTTCCATTAGCTATAAAAAAAGAGGATGGGAGAAGGTGAATGGGGCTAGTTCTGGGGTAGATGCAGAGTCCACAAGGAAGAAGTGTCCACTCCTCTGGATTGGCTATGGACAGTGGATAGGAAAGTTTTTTTTATATTTTATTGATTTTTTTACAGAGAGGAAGGGAGAGGGATAGAGCGCTAGAAACATCGATGAGAGAGAAACATCAATCAGCTGCCTCCTGCACACCCCCTAATGGGGGTCTGCCCGCAACCAAGGTACATGCCCTTGACTGGAATCAAACCTGGGACCCTTCAGTCCGCAGGCCGATGCTCTATCCACTGAGCCAAACTGGTTAGGGCTGGATAGGAAAGTTTATGTGTAAATGAGAAGCAGAGGTTCCTGGAGTTCTGTGGTGCCTGGCTGTTCTCTCTTTTGGATAATCGGGGAAATAGCCACCTGGAAAAGAATCCAAAATCCCAGCAGATATACAGGAATGTGAGCAGTTTTTGGTCAGAGCTGGTCCACAGCCAACAACAGGTTACCTGTTCTGTTTTTTCCTCACTCTCTGGCTGCTGTCATTTTAATTTAGAACATCTCTAATTTTTTTTTTTCTTGTCAAAGGTTTTGATCAACCCAACTATTTAAAACTCGTGTCAGTATTATAATTTAAGAAGCCTCGCATCTCCTTTTCCCTCAACTCCAAACTCCAGTTTCTCTGCCTTTCTCTTCTGGGGCCTATGGACAGTTGGGTTTGAGTGAGGCCTGGGTTCTATGGAATACTTTCTCAGAGGACTGCTATAAGGGCTGCTCTATGTGCACTGGCCCAGCTCCTAGAAATGTGTGTGTGAGGAAGCAGGGTTGGGGTGGGGAAGAGCCAGAAAAGTAGACGATGCTTGCCCCTAGACATCTCTGGGACTCTTCGTTGGGGAGATTGGTTTAGCAATATGTGATAGTTTGAGGACTTCGTGGCCCCTAAGAGCTCAAAAAGGAGTTGTATAGCTGTCCCTGAGCTGGGAGACTACAAAGAGATAGGAAGCAGGAAGACTCCCTCCAGGGCCTTCAGCAGGGAGCCTGGTAATCTGCTTGTTTGTTTACCATTAGCCCCTTGGAGGTAAACACCTCTTTGCTTTACACTGTTGTTTCACTGCCATCATTTAGAGAACTAAAAACCAGACTCAGAGCTCAAAGTGGACAACTAAGAAAACCTCTAAGGTGCCTCCCAGACAGAGGGAAGAACTTCAGTTAGGACAGATAGAATGTGCACCCAGCAAACTAGAACTACGGAAGAGGCTCACCTTCACCTCACCAATGCATTACACCATGCTGTCTGAACGTCCAACTGCCAGTATCTGCATTTCTTTTCCTGAGGGCTTTTTCTGGACCAGGAGCCTGCCTTGCTGCACATCTGGTAGGCTGGGGTGCAGGCCCCAGGGGCAACCCTCCATCAGTAGCAGATGGAAGTTAGTATATAAAACTCCATCGTCCTCACTCCTTGAGTGGGAAAACTCTCAGGTGTGTTTTATACTGTCCTCCAAAGTTCTCCAGCAGGATGAGCTCTCGTTACAGTGCTAACTTCCCTAATAATAATCTTTTTATTGGCTTTCTCCCCTTCCTTGACTCACTTCCCTGTCTGCTACCATCCTTTCCCAGGATCACTTCTCACATAAACTACTTGTATTCAGATTCTTGTCTCAGGGCCTACTTCTTAGGCCCAAATAAACTTGTACTGTGCCAAGAAGGATTGAATAAAGCAAAGGGATATTCCAGCCCGTGCTCCCCGACTTGACTCCCAAAATACTTCAAGGTTGGCCTGTGTGAACAAAAAAGGGGTATGTAATAAGCCTGACAAGCTCAGGGGGCCTCCTGGCGGGCCTGACATGCTCAGTAACCACAAGTAACCACGCAGGATGGTCTGATCACACATTCCTAACTAGATAGATTATAGCAGGTAAGCACTTCCCAGGTCTATACCTTCCTTAGCAGAAGTCAATCTTTACCTTAAGCAAGCTTTGCCCATTGTTCTTATGCATCTAGGATAACATTCCTTTAAAATGTCAGAGTAATTTTCTTTTCCTACCCCTCGAAGACACAACCAAGGGCACTAAAGCACAAAACCCACAGAATCCCTCATTGTTATCTTGCTCCCCAAATACCATCTCTGTGCTGTAAATGTTAATCACTAACTATCCTGTACCCATCAATGTAAAAGGAGTATGTGTTTCTCTATTTTGCCTTTCATCCAGTCCTAGGGATTTCCCTGCTATACATCTACTGTTACAGAATTCACCAGGCGACCGAAAAATACACAGGAGTACTCAGAAGTCCAGGATAAACCCATTTATTTTCAGATGTTTCACATGTACTAGTACAGTGACTTAGGGGGTTAGTTTTCCAAATCCCGAGTAAGCCAATATGGAGAAGCTTTCTCTTTATGCCCTTTGGTTTCTTTGTTTCCTATCTGTTTCCTAACTACCAGGCTTTTGTGGTGGGCTTCCACAGCCCCTCCTGCGTCAGTTAGAAAGGGGAAGTTAGATTGTATCCAAATGCCTGCTCTGGGTGGTGTCAGTGACCTCCCCAGCAGCTAAGCTGTTACATTCTTTGCTTATGGCCCCCTTGCAAATCCCGAGCAATCAGGAAAACAGGTCCCGCCAGACCAGATTGTGGAGAAAGGGGCAGTGACTTAGTTATAGGCTATCAAGAACGTACATTAAGTTACTGGCGCAGATTCAGATTGCTAGCCCCCCCAAAAAGTCTTATTTTCCCCGTCACTGCCACCAGTGGATTTTATGCACCTTCTTTACGTATTCTCCTTTGATTCTAATGTATACTGGTAAAATAAGCTGCAAAACTGCCTTTCTCAGGAACATTTAAGATCTTCCTCCCAGCTATGTTCCCAGTTTGGCTCAAATAAAGTCATAGAAATTATCTACAGACTAGAGGCCCGGGGCATGAAATTTGTGCGGGGTGGGGGTGGGGGGGTGCGGGTGGGTGGGGATAGGTCCCTTCAGCCCAGCCTGCATCCTCTCCAATCTGGGACCCCTCGGGGGATGTCTGACTGCTTGTTTAGGCCCGATCCTGGGGCCCGATTGTTTAGGCCCGATTGTTAGGCCCTCCTGCCAGCCTGGTCGCCCCCAACCACCCCCCTTTGCCAGCCTGGTTGCCCCTAACTGCTCCCCCCGCCAGCCTGGTTGCCCCTTACTGCCCCCCTGCCAGCCTGGTCACCCCCAATTGCCCCCCTGCCACCTGGTCACCCCCAACTGCCCCCCCTGCCGGCCTGGCTGCCCCACGCAGCCTGCTGTTCGGTCGTTTGGTCCCCCTTCCGTGCACCCCCCCACCCCCCTTCCCCGCCGACCTGGTAGCCCCACACAGCCTGCTGTTCAGTAGTTTGGTTGTCCCTCACTAACCCCCCTGCCGGCCTGGTCACCGCAATCAGCCTGTTTGGTTGTCTGTTCGGTTGTTTCGGATGTGATAGCTCCTGGCTCTTTATATATACTGAGTGTCCAGATTATTATGACCACCTGCTATTTGTAGGCAAATTAGCTATAATTTCACGCTGAAGTTGCTAGAGGGCCAGACCATTATAAATAGGGAAGCAGGTTGTTTACCACAACAGTAGAAGAGATTTTTTTCTGAAGATATGGGTAAACTGCGATTGAACAGCCTTTGAACGTGGGGTATATTTGAATGTGAGTGCCCAGTTATTATGACCACCTGACGTGGTCATAATAATCTGGCCACTCAGTGTATATAGACTTGGACATTTCTTACGCTGACACCTGAAAGGACTTTCTGTTTAGGACATTTGACCAGCTGGAAATAATGACCTGCAGGTACTGATGCCATGTGTTCCCAGCCAACAGCCTAGCCAGGTCATCCTCTAGTGAAGCTCTCAGGAAGCTAGTTCTACCTACATGCTGGGAGCTTCCGATCACCCTTTATAGTCCGTACCTCCAGTTTTTAGTTCCCTACTTTTAAGTATGAATGAATACAAGAATACTTCACAGTTATTGTGGGCTCGGTTCCAGACCACTGCAATAAAGTGAATGTTGTAATAAAGTGAGGCATAATCTCTTTGCTGGTGGGGATAGTCTTGTCTTCAATTTGTAAAAAAAAAAAAAAAAAAAGCAACACCTGTGAAGCACAATAAAGCAAAGTGCAATAAAAGAAAATAAAGTATACCTTATTTTATAGTTGAGTACCACCAGAAAGTTTCTAATATGATAGGTGGAGATCAAATTATTAGCAAAATTCCAGCTGAGAGGAATATGAGACTATTCAGGAAGAAGAAAACTTTTAAAATATTAATATCTTCATAGGGATAAGAAATCAATGAAGCAAGGCTATGATGCTACAACAGGGATCTAAAAGATAAAAGAGAACTCTAGAAAAGTAAAAACACTATAGGAGGGTAGGAGATAAATTTAAGAAATTCTCCAATAATTAGGAGAAATTGGAAATTTATGGAAAACAGGTGAGTAAAATAAATGGCCATGGGACTCTAGAATAGATGTTAACAGTTTGGGCTTGATCATAGATGGTAACAAATATGGAAAACAGGTGAGTAAAATAAATGGCAATGAGACTCTAGAATAGATGTTAACAGTTTGGGCTTGATCATAGATGGTAACCTTTTTATATTTGAACAAAGAAAAAACACAAAACTTGGGCAGTTGTACAGGCCAAGAATGGAGGCGGAGGTGCTTGGCTAGGCAGCTCTTGCACTCGTGAGGAGAAATGCGAATCTGATGTACATGTAGGCATTTGGACAGAAATGAACAGAAAGGATGGGAGAGTAAATGGTGGAACTGACTCAACTAGTGACCTAGCAGGTGTATGTGGGCCTGTGGGTCTGATGTAAAAAGAGGGCGTGGGATCTCAAATGAATTTGAGTCAATTAAGCAAGATGACGAATGAATAATTAAGCAAGATGAAGAATGAGTGAGGAGACTAGCAGATTGGAGTGCTGTGTATAGATGTAGAATGCAGATTCCTGGGCTCAGGTTCACTATGTGTCGGATACCGGGATAAAGCCCTTGTCTTCACCTTCGGAGCTTGGTGTCCGAAGAGGGACGGAGGTGAACCACCACAAAGCTGGTGGGGGCAGCGGTGAGTGTGTATGCAGGATATCTGATAGGAGGGATCGGGAATGCACACTCGCGCAGAGCTGAACGCGCCTGCGGGGCCCGCCCTGCCCAGGTAGGACAGCCTGCGCAATGCAGAAGGCGTGCACACCACGCCCAAGTCCCGCAGGTAGTCTCTGGCCCCCGGGGAAGCCCTGAGCTCTCCACTTCCTGGTAGTGCGAAAGCTGCTTGGCGCGCATGCGCGTATCCACCCCGGGCTCTGTCCCAGGCGGCGGGAAGTAGGTTTTCTGAGTAGCAATTGAGCAGCTTGAAGACCACTGGAGACGACGGACCAATAAGCAAATGTCTCATTGGCTTACGCGCTCAGGCTCCCGAATCCCCAGCTTCCCATTGGGCCGTTCAAGTAGGACCGGGGCGTGGCTCCAGGGGCTCCGCCCCCGCCTCGGCCCAGCCTCAGGGGTCCTGGGCTAAAGGCACCGGACGGAAGTGAGCGGGTCTCGCCCCTTCCCCCCTCTCGTCCCTCTGAGCGCCGCCGCGCTGCCCGCTCCCCGGCGAGCCGGAGTCTCCGAGCCGTCCCCTCGTCCCCGGCCGCGCGGAGCCGGGATGCACTGCTCCTGCGGTGGGTCCTCATCATGGAGACGAAACGGGTGGAGATTCCCGGCAGCGTCCTGGACGATCTCTGCAGGTACCGCGGCGCCCGCGCCGTCCCGGCCCGTTTCGTCCTCTCACTGGTTTTCTCGGATTCGAGGCCCGCAGAGGCCTCCGCCCTCCCGCCCGCCGCCGTGCCCCCGCTTTCCGGCCCCAGCGTCGAGCCCTTTCCCTGGGGACCCCCCTCTCGGACGACACCACCCCTCTCTTTCCGCCACAGCCCCAGCCTCCCTAGTTCTCACCCCTCTTGGCGGAGCCCCGGAAGGTCCTCATTTTCTTAGTTCCCCAGGGACTGTGCTTGCCCTCGAGCGAAGGCGCCCCTCAGAAGCTTGGGTCGTTAGCGGTTTTGGGGTGCCCCCCCCGTGGCTTTTCGGGCTCTGACTCTTGCTGCCTGTCCCCCTCCTCCCTCCGCCTCACCCCCCAGTGCTGTTGAAAGGCCCTGAGGTTTTGAACCTTGGAATCCCGGCCCGGACGTCCGCAGGGAGCAGTTTTCAGACTTCCCCTGCCCTGTAACGTCGTTCTGCAAATTGTGTGCGGAATTACTCCTGTTCACCCCAAAACTTACAGTGGGGAGGGGAAAACAACGCCTACAGTTGGTTTCCTTTTCATCCCTTGATTATCCTTAAAGGAAGTTCTCAACTTCAGGGTTTTAACTCCCGGCCTACTTTTACAAGAGAAATTTCTTGCATTCTTCCCTTTTGTCAGCTACGATTTCAGAGAGCCAAACGTGTAACGTAAACTTAAAGAAATATACATTTCCCCCCGAAGTGAAATTTTTGGTGCAGTACTACCCGAAGTTGTCGCCAGGTGTAAGGGGGCTGTGAAATATTTTAAATTACGAGTTAAAGCTCTGATACAATACCTTTTCAGTGACAGTTATTTATGTCTACAAGTCTGACTTTTAGTAGTTGTCTTGCATTCACGCTTTTTTTTTTAAAGTAGGAAACAACTAATATTTACGAGGTTACTAGGCACCAGGTACTGAGTCCTCCCTTTAACATTTTATTTATTCCCCCAAACAACCCTATTTGGTAGATGCAGTAATTTCCATTTTCACCTGACAGACTCAGAGAGGCGGTCATTTACCCAAGCTCACATTCATCCTATTTCAGAAAATCAAGGTTTGAAATAGGCCCTTTTCTTTACAGATCTTGTGCTGTTTCTTCTACGCCAGGTGGATGTAATAGGAAATCAAATACGTTTTAAGCCTCACAAAAGAAAGGCACATGTAAATAAGTAAATAGGATAATTTTGCAACTGATAAGAAATGTCACTGTATTTCTTTGGGGATGGTATGATTATAGTAGATTTGGATGAACCACTTAAAAGGCACTTATATTCTGTAATCCCAGATTTTGTAAAAAAGAAAGATTTGGTGTCTGTCTGTCTGGATAAGTGACTAGAAGAACATGTTCCATTTTTCTTACCTATTCCTTCAGCTTCTATCTGGATGAACCGAAAATAAAAATTGAAAAATGGTAATATTTACATTTCATTTTGTAACCTTAGATGTCTGTTATACTTTTTACGATTGGTTGATTGCAAAAGCTGAACAATAATAAATAGCGTTTGTTATACAGTGTAACTATGTGCATGTTTTTCACAGTAAAGGCAAGTCTACAGTGGCTAGGGTTTTGTTTCTTTTCTGTCTGGAAACCTTGTTTTGTTTCTTTTCCATCAGTCATGTGACCTTCATAAAAGGCTCTTAAAAGCATTTTCCTTTCTTATATTTTACAGATTGATCAAAATGATGCTGCCTTTTAGTTTTTTTCTTTTTTTTCCCCCTTTAGTTTTTTTCCTTAATTCCTTCTGGCTATTCTTGAAATCCATTTTTTTTTTGCATTGACTATTTTTTGGTGTTTTGCTTCATAGTTGGACTACGACTCTTTTGTATATATTTACCCCTCTCACCCAGTACATCCAAGTTTTTATTTTATTTTTCAGTTACAGTTTTATATTCAGTATTATTCTGTATTAGTTTCAAATGTACAGCATAATGGTTAGACAGTTATGTACATATCCAAAGTTTTTTGCTGTCTTTCCACCTTCCCCCATCTGCTCCTTTATTATATTCTCAATCATGCAGAAGTTCTTTTTTCCTCCAGAGTTGACCTCTTAGAGACCTCCACTGTCCTAGTCCGATCTGGACGGGTTCACTTGCCCAACAGCTAGTGTCCTAGAATTCCCTTTCACCGCGCTCCCTGGTTGTCCCTATTCTCTCAGGAACCTCATGTTTTATGTTTTCTTGGTTTTCATTCTTGTTTTGCTGGTGCACATTGTAATTTCCTTTGAGGGAGGTTATAATGACCTGTGACTAAAATGTGTTTCCCCTCTCACACTTCATGCCCCCACCTGATCCAGGGCCCACACTTTGAGTAACAAGGTTCTAGGAAACCAGTTTTTAAATTTATTTAATTTTTTCTTTGGCACGGTCCAGGTTTTCCTTAGATGTTGAGTGATTCTTGGTTGCCTTTTTATATTTACGGTAAGATGAAATAGTAGAGGGGCTTGTGGGTAGGCTTCTCCTGTTACGTGAGTAGATAGAAAGGTGGCTCCTATCCTGGAGGGCTCTTGAGAACCAGGGTGTGTGAGTTTTGCTTTGGGGTGCCAGTTCCCAAACCTATCTGCTAAAGTTAGAAAACAGCCTCTGGTGTTGTTCCCTCTTTCCCAGATCGTTTGCAGGAGAAACTTATGACAAAGGAGTAAAAGTGATGTAGATACTACATAAATAGACCTTGCTGTGGGAATTTCTAGTTAAAGATGGTAGACTGAACACAACATCTCACTAAAACAGTAAAGTTTTTTAAAAAGTGTATTTTTGATTTCAGAGAGGAAGGGAGAGAGTGAGATAGAAACATCAATGATGAGAGAGAATGATTGATTGGCTGCCTCCTGCACATTCCCTACTAGGGATTGAGCCCACAATCTGGTCATGTGCCCTCATCAAGAATTGAGCCATGACCCCCTGGTTCATAGGTCAACGCTCAACTTCTGAGCCACACAGGCTGGGCTGTTTTGTTTTTGAAATGTGTAAATCCACAAGGAAAGGAAGAATGGATGAAGAGGTGAGCAACAACATTTGGAAACTATAAAGCAAAAAGGGAAAGTGGTATATGACTTCGTAGACATGAAGGACCAGAATGCGAGACTACTGTAGTAGTGCCAGTCTACTCCAGAATCAGAGAATACTGAGAAATGGTAGAAGTGAATTTATATATCTTATATACAACCCTCTGCCCCTTCCCCCAGCTCAGCTCCCAGAATACGACAGCTTGGCCTTTACCTTCTAGGTAGGAGATTGGAAGGTTCTTCTCCAGGCATCTGACTAGCCCCATAAGGAAAGACTTAAAGATATTGACTGACGTTGGAGGTTCCTCAAAGACAGTTTGAACTAGGTTCTGCAGATGAGGCTCTTTGGGATGTTTGTAGACTATTAAAGAACAACAGAGTATTGATTTCTGTAAATTTTTTTGTAATACTTTAAATGTGAAGATTAAGCAGCTATCATTTTTTTCTGTTTGTATGAATGCATTTGCATATATTCTTTTTTTTAAAATATATTTTATTGATTTTTCACAGAGAGGAAGGGAGAGAGATAGTCAGAAACATCGATGAGAGAGAAACATCGATCAGCCGCCTCCTGCACATCTCCCAGTGGGGATGTGCCCGCAACCCAGGTACATGCCCTTGACCGGAATCGAACCTGGGACCTTTCAGTCCGCAGGCCGACGCTCTATCCACTGAGCCAAACTGGTCTTGGCAATATATTCTTAGAATCTGTTACCAGACATGGGAGAAAATCCTAGTGAAGGTTTTCTTGTTCACCTTTAATTCATTGTTACTGAGCTCTTTAGTTTATTCCTGTATTTGTGAATAGAAGGTAAATGGCCTCTTAAAAAAAAAAAAATCAGGTGTTGTTTTTTCTAGACTCATCTTCTCTATAGTAATTTCCCCAAATTTTGCTTTCTTGATCAGCACTGCACTCTTGGTCCTTTTCTCTGGTGATGGGTCAGGGATGAAGTAGTTAAATATGTTAAAATATATCGTTATGGTTTGTAAATAATTTGAATATGTTTTGTTTTTGACAGCCGATTTATTTTGCATATTCCCAGCGAGGAAAGAGACAATGCCATCCGAGTATGTTTTCAGATTGAACTTGCCCATTGGTTTTACTTGGATTTCTACATGCAGAACACACCAGGATTACCTCAGTGTGGGATAAGAGACTTTGCTAAAGCTGATATCCTTTTTATTACTATAATGATTGTCTTTCTTTTTAGTAAAATATTTAGCACAAATTTTATTTTGCTTGTCCTTCAGAATTATCTATTTGATAAAACATACTTGGTTTCTAAAAATTGTCAAATGTAAATAGTAGACACATTCAGTCATGTTCTTATTTTTATGTAGAGGACCCCTTGAAATGCACACTGATGATTACAATTAAATTTTATTAATTTTTTTTCTAAAATAGTTATCCTAGTTCTAGAAATCTGTGTTAGTTTCTTCTTCTTTTTTTTTGTGTGTGTGTTATTTTCTTCTTGCTGTTCAATTTAACCAGATGATCTTTAATCAGATTACTACCTGTATGGGATAGAAATTCTTAAATAATTATTAAATACTATGTTCAAAGCAATGTTTTTGGTTCTGTGGCAACTAACAAAGAAGTCCTTGCCTTTGAAGAAGCATTTTTTTTTCCAGATAAGGTAGAAGCTTATCATAATTATAAGAATTACATAACTAAGATTACAAAAGAAGCTGTGTCACAAGGCAAAAAATTAGTGATTGCTAATGACCCTGATATTAAATGTTTTTAGAATTTTGAAAAAGGGTTAGAAAGATTTTAGACAAATTTATGTTTTTAAGGGAGTTTAGGATTTTTAAAATAGCTAGGAATGGTATGTCCCAGGTAAAGAAAATGGATTGAGCAAAATTGGAGAGTCGGAACATAATGAGGTATATCTTGTAAGTAAATTAATTTTTATTGAGCAGAGGGTTCTTATAGGGATACTAGTGGCCCAGTGCACAGATTCATGCACATTGAAAGGAAATTCATTAGAACAGAGATCTCCAACCTTTTGGACCTCATGGACCAGCAGTGGTCCGCAGGCCACTTGGTTGGCTATTGTTGCTCCAAAGGTTTCCTTAAACCAGTTGTCAACCTTTCGGACCTCACGGACCACCAGTGGACCACTGGTTGGCGACTGCTGAATTAGAAGGTGGCTTGTGGGGGGACTGGGTGAGAGGGGCCCTTCATGCCCTGGAGTCAACCTCCTGCGGTCCCTCCCCAGGCACGATGGCTCGAAGGGCGTCTGTGGAGTGAGCAGGGGTCCCTCCAGCAGGTGGGGTCCCTCGGCCTGGACTGTGGGGATCAGGCCAAAACCAGCCCTCTGACATCCCCCAAGGGGTCCCGGAGTGCGAGAGGGCACTCTGCAAAGTTGCTGTTGTACAGGGTGTGGGACGCAAACGCAGTGTGCAATAAACCAACAACATAATCCATGGCTGAAGGTGGAATCACGTGGCCCCGTGAGTAATTGGGCTCCCTCCTCTCTGGTTTCGGCAAACCCGAAAATCGCTGCTGCCAAGTTACTGCAGCTCGGCAGCTCCTGCATTGAGAGTCTGCCCCCTGGTGGTTAGTGCGTGTCATACCTATCAGACAATTGGATGGTCGCTTAGTCTTTTGTATATATAGATTTGCTATACAAACAGTCCTCGGGTTACTCGGACTTGACTTACGTTGTTTCGTCTTGTACGTCATTTCATTTTGTACTTCGTTTCGTTTTGTACGTGGTTTTATTTTGAATGTCATTTCGTTTTGTACATTCTTTGGTGGTTAAATAGCCATCTCCCATTTATAAAAAAAAAAGTTGCGTCATTTTGACATGTACATATGTGCTTTATGTTTTTTATTATTTATTTACCACAAGTAAAGGTCAGGAATTGTTATCTTTTAAATATTTTTTACTGTTTCACTTTATTACTGCTGTGTATGCGCTCCATGTGAGTGAGGTAGGTGCTTATGTAGGTGGGTTCTGACTTGCGGCGAAAATTGCGTTACGTCGTGCCGTAGGAACGGATCTCTGATGTAACCTGAGAACCTACTGTATGTAGATAATAGAAGATATGAATGGACAGTATATTGGGGGGGGG
The DNA here is from genome assembly GCF_964212035.1 of Myotis nattereri. Classification (NCBI taxonomy): domain Eukaryota; kingdom Metazoa; phylum Chordata; class Mammalia; order Chiroptera; family Vespertilionidae; genus Myotis; species Myotis nattereri. Next base: position 66,377,598 of record NC_138079.1, read on the forward strand.
GGGGTTATGCGTTCTTAAATCTTGAGGCAAAGTAGTTTGCATTTTATTGTGTAGGTCATTGTTTTTAACCATAAGTCATGTGGTCAAGTGGAATTGTACTCAACAAGTTCACTGTACCACATTAGAGTTGAAATAGGGATAGGTGACCTAAAATAACCCTCATACTCATCTCCCTATAATTTTTCTTGAGCCCCATGAAATAAGGAACCCCAAAGGGCTCTGCAGAAAATGGATGAATACTGTTTGTTTTAGATAACTGTTGAGGAAGTTATTGCAGGGCTAAAGATTATTACTCAGATCATTTGAAAATGACAATCAAGAAGACTTATTTGACAGGATAGATTGAACCGTAGAGTGGACTGTTCACATTACTTGAGCTATGGATTAATAAGGTCCTGAAGCATAGCAGAGAGACTACAAAGGAAAGGCTACAGAGACATTTCAGTGGGAGAAATGATTAAGCTATTTTACTGATTAAATATGGGGAAGTAAATGAGGAATCAAATAGAAATACTATAGAGCGAAATAGAAATACTATTGAGCGCTGTTTTAGTTAAAGGTGTGGTGATAGGTTTTCTGGAGAAATTACAGAAAACTTTGCTTTTAAGAAACTATAATCGCCGTAACCGGTTTGGCTCAGTGGATAGAGCGTCGGCCTGTGGACTGAAAGGTCCCAGGTTTGATTCTAGTCAAGGGCATGTACCTTGGTTGTGGGCACATCCCCAGTGGGGAGTGTGCAGGAGGCAGCTAATCGATGCTTCTCTCTCATCGATGTTTCTAACTCTCTATCCCTCTCCCTTCCTCTCTGTAAAAAAAATCAATAAAATATATTTTTTAAAAAAAAAGTTACGGTAAAGATCTTTTATTTTAATCAAACTGCCAGAATAGTTCTAGTGATGGCAAGGTCCAGATGTTGCTGTGGGAATTGGGCCTGGAAATGGAATGGATCTGAAGGACAAGGAATATAAGAAACTGAGGCTAGACTTTGAGACAAGTTGTACATCAGGAAATGGATAGCATCTAAGATAATGGTAAGGTATTATTTATACCTAAAGCAGATTTTTCATGTTTTTGCAAAAAAAAAAAAAAAAAGTTAAGAGTAGAAAAAGAATGTAAAAAAAAAAATCACTGAATTGTTAAAAAAGAGAAATGTATGTAGTAAAAGTGGACTTGCTTAAAATTCTTACATTCTTTATCTAATCCATGTAACCTTTTTTCCTCTTAGAATTACTGTGTAAGGCCCGTTACTCCAGATTTAAGACCCAAAATAATTTGGTTTGGGAGTTACGAAAATCAGACTGTAGTCAAGTAAGAATTTTATTTTATTTATTTATTTATTTTTTAATATATTTTATTGATTTTTTACAGAGAAGAAGGGAGAGAGATAGAGAGTTAGAAACATCGATGAGAGAGAAACATCGATCAGCTGCCTCCTGCACATCTCCTACTGGGGATATGCCCGCAACCCAGGTACATGCCCTTGACCGGAATCGAACCTGGGACCTTTCAGTCTGCAGGCCGACGCTCTATCCACTGAGCCAAACCGGTTTCGGCTCAAGTAAGAATTTTAGTAAAAATTAGAAATGATAATTAACAGTTATTCACTGTATGTTATGGGGTTTTCAAATTAAATATCCCATTAAATAGCACTTAAAAATTTTTTTCACTCCATTGTATAAATTGAATTGCTTTTATTACTATTAAGTATGACGGAGGATTGAAGATTTGTGAGTGGGAAAATGGTTGTTATTTTGGATTGGGTTCTGTTACTTGCTAATTGTATGGACTTGAGGCAAGTACTTAACGGGTTCTTTTCAGTGTTAATTTCAAGCATCTATCTTGAACTTGGTCATTTCACTTATTTTGTGTGGTTCTGGAGTAGGAAAAAATGGATAAATGAAGAGTGTAAATAGTTTACAAAATTAAGTCAGTTGATGTACTTTTTCTTGCTAACCCTTTCTTTTTTGTTATTTATTTTTCAAATACATTTTATTGATTTTTTAAAAAATATATTTTTATTGATTTTAAAGAGGAAGGAAGAGGGAAAGAGAGATAGAAACATCAATGATGAGAGAGAATCATTGATTGGCTGCCTCCTGCATGCCCCACACTGGGGATCAAGCCCGCAACCCAGGCATGTGCCCTTGACTGGGAATCGAACCTGGGACCTTTCAGTCCGCAGACCGATGATGCTCTATCCACTGAGCCAGGCCAGCTAGGGCCATTTTATTGATTTTTTACAGAGAGGAAGGGAGAGGGACAGAGAGTCAGAAACATCGATGAGAGAGAAACATCTATCAGCCACTTCCTGCACACCTCCTACTGGGGATGTGCCCTCAACCAAGGTACATGCCCTTGACTAGAATCGAACCTGGGACCTTTCAGTCCGCAGGCCGACTCTCTGAGCCAAACCAGTTAGGGCTCTTTTTCTTATTTTTAAAGAAGTTGTTTAATACATAGAAAAATTTGATAATACTGCTTTGTGGAGGCACTGATGCACCTTGAAATGATTAGGAATGTTGTAGGGAGAAGGAAGAAAAAGAAAAACTGTACAAGTACCTGGTCTCTGAACTATTGGACATTATCTCTATTCCTGGGGTATTTCTCTATTTTTCAAAAACATTTTTATTGATTTCAGAGAGGAAGGGAGAGGGAGAGAGAGATAGAAAAATAATGAGAATTGGTTGCCTCCAGCACTCTCTCTTCTCCTCCCTCCCCTCCCCCCCCCAGCCCGCCCCACTGGGGATCAAGCCCACAACTCAGGCATGTGTCCTGACCAGGAATTTAACTGTGACCTCCTGGTTCATAGGTCGACGTTCAGCCACTGAGCCATGCTGGTCGGGCTATGTTTTTCTCAATGGTTACTTTTTTTTTTTTTTTTTTTTAACTATTTAAGTTCGTTATTGTTTAAAGTATTACATATGTCTCCTTTTCCTCTCATTGACCTCTTCCCAGCCACTTCCACCCCCCCCCCAACACATGCCCTCACCCCCCTACTATCTGTGTCCATTGGTTGTGCTGATATGCATGCGTACAAGTCCTTTGGTTGATCTCTTAACCCACCCCTGTACCCACCGTCTCCTGTCTTCCCGCTGAGGTTTGGTGGTCTGTCCATGCTTCTATGTCTTTTCTATTTTTTATTTTGTCTTTTCTATTTTTGTTCATCAGTTTATATTGTTCATTATATTCCACAAATGAGTGAGATCATGTGATATTTGTCTTTCTGCGACTGACTGGTTACATTTTTAATGAAAAAAATCAATTTATTTAAAATTTGTGGTCACTTTAAAACATAAAGGATTTTACTAAACATAGAAAGCCAGACTTTTATTGGAATATATCTTTCAGAACCTGTGCAGAAGCATAGGTCTTCATGAAATAGTTGATGTTGTGTCTAAACTTTATCCTTTTTTCCCCCCTCTGCAAATGAAGATCTGGGATAATTATATTGAGATTAACCTACTGCCTGTCTTAATTACAAAGTTATCAGATATGGTTGATTTCTTTGGGCTTTTTGAAGGCCTCTTTAGTTGTTATTACAAGTGTAAAACCAAGATGAAATTTAAAATATAAAATTGTGGAACTCAAAAAATTTATTTTCATAAAATGAATTTATTGGTATGTTTTTCTTTAAACCAAACAACCAATCACAATATGAATATAATGCTGGCTCCTTTGAGGGTGTTTTGACATGCCTGTAACTACCAGTGTTTCTATCACTTCGTTTGTTATGAAACCTTTCTACATTATGTTGGGACATCACTTGATCCTTATGCATCATTTGCATATTAGATTTCTTCTGTTTTTAGTTCCCAGAGCAGTTAAAGTGTTATTAGTATCCATATGATCTCTGAGATCAAGTGATTGTACTTGATATGTTATTATCCAAAATGATGGCAAATATGCTAATGTTGCATGTTTCTAGATTAACATCAAGATGAAAACTGAAACCTGCCTTAGCTGGTTTGGTTCAGTGGATAGAGCATCGGCCTGTGGACTAAAGGGTCCCAGGTTCGATTCTTGTCAAGGACACATGCCTGGGTTGTGGGCTTGATCCCCAGAAGGGGGCTTGCAGGTGCAGCCAGTCAATGATTCTCTCTCATCATTGATGTTTCTTATCTCTCTCTCTCCCTCTCCCTTTCTGAAATCAATGAAAATATATTTTAAAAAAAAGAAAACAGAAGCCTGGCTGGTATGGCTCAGTGGTTGAGCGCTGATTCATTTCACCAAGAGGTCACTGGTTCGATTCCCAGCCAGTGCACATGCCTGGTGGGGGGACATGCAGGAGGCAGTTGATTGATGTTTTCTCATTGATGTTTCTCTCCCTCTTCCTCTCTGTAAAAATTAATAAAAAACCTTAAACAGATGCAAACAGATTCTGGAGGTTTTCATAGAGGACTTGAGGACTCTTAAGAATATGTCTTTGGTTTGAAAAATAGTATCATAAGTTATGATTTCCCCAATAACACTTTTCACAATAACAGTGTTACAATGATGAGGCATTTGACAGCTTGGAGTAATGAAAGTCTGTGTATGTACAGGATGGGGCAAAAGTAGGTTTACAGTTGTTCGTATGGAAAATCTATATATAAAAGCCTAAGTGTCCGTTCTACTGTTGACCGGTAGTTATGACGCGCACTGACCACCAGGGGGCAGATGCTCAATGCAGGAGCTGCCATGATGCACACTGGCCATTTAAAAAGAAATGGTACTGTGGACCTGGTGCGACAAATGAACACTCAGCTTCCCCCAAGTAGGACTTAAGTCCCGCATCCACCCCGGAGTGACAGCCCACCAAATCGCAGGCAACGCTGCCAAGACCCCCATTGCTCAAAATGCTACCCACAGTCCAGCCCAGCCTGGAAATGGTCGCTGTGGGCACCGGGTAATGACTTCACGTAGCAATGTCCGGCTTCCTCCTCTTAGTGACTAGCCTCTTTGGAGTTTCTTCAGCCCAGGAACACAACTTGCTTTATAGCCAGGTGCAAACATTTTATACTTTAACTAAATGTCTGTGAAGTGTTTTCACGTGCCTCATCTCATTTGATCCTCATCTAAGTCCTGGAGTAGGTAGATGGGAGACTCACTAGAATCCTATTTTCATTAGCTGGAAAACAGAGATTTAGAAAGTTTAGAAACTTAACCCGACCGAAAAGAAGTAAGAACTGGTGGAATTTAAAAATGACTTCAGGTTTTCTCACTGCACAGAATATAGTCAGACACTGCTACAGTTAAATATTTTACTCTTTGTTCTCCCTGGGTGTTCTACAATAATCTGCTTTGTGTTGATATTTACTGCTGTGTTGCTGACAATTATTTGAAAGAGAAATTGGGGTGCTTCACTGGGCTGGAAAAAGTTTAGCTAAATCAGAAAGCAGTTCTAATTAAGCAAGTTTATTCTATATCTATAAAAGGCTAAGTTGACTCGTGCATGCGAGATACATATAAAGCTCTTGCTGGTACCAATTGCATGCATGTGTTACTATCTATCATTGTTGATTGTGAATTTGGTTGACACTTCTATTATAGAGAAAGGGCAAATAGTGTTATTAAAATATTCTAATTAATTTCCTTTTATTTATTTATTTATTTTTTTAAATGTATTGATTTTTTACAGAGAGGAAGCATCAATGAGAGAGAAACATCGATCAGCCGCCTCCTGAACACCCCCTACTAGGGATGTGCACGCAACCAAGGTACATGCCCTTGACGAGAATCGAACCCGGGACCCTTGAGTCTGCAGGCCGACGCTCTATCCACTGAGTCAAACCGGTCAGGGCTAATTAATTTCCTTTTAATGTGCACGAATCCGTGCACGGGGACCCTAGTAATACAATAATTAATAACTCAAAAATAAACTATGTGTTTTGTGTACTCACAACTGTAAATCTACTCTTGTTCCATCCTGTACTGTGCAGGTTTACGTTTTATTTACTTTTTTTAAAAAATTATTTTACTCTGCCCTGTTTTTGGGAGGGAGCATGCCCGATTTCTTTTGAAACAGGCTATATTTTATTTAATACCCAGATTTGCCTTTCTTTATAATCCTTAGTAAATCTTTGTCTTAAAAATGTTTTTAATTGTAAAAGCAGTACATGCACATGGTAAAGAAACACAGTATGTAGAGTAGTATACTTCATCCCTAATTCTACTTCCACAGTTAACCACTTTAACTTGTTCTGACAGTTTCTACCTCTTACCTCCCAGGAGCCGGTCCATCTTGCTGTTTGACACAGTCGCTGCAGGAAAGAAACATCTGCACAGCATATGTTTCAAGGGACCTGGCGTATATAGCATACTGTTCTTAATATGTTTGCTCCCCTAGCGCTATGTGTTTTAACCAAGGTCACCTCTCCGAGAAAGGTTGTTTCCCCAGGTAGGGATTTTTCCCTGAATTTAGGGAGGGAATAAAACCCCTTAACTAAGTGCCAGGCGGGTAGTTAATCACTTTAACTACGAACAATCACGATTAAATCTTTACTCCCTGGAATGGAGATAAGAAACGCCCTAACCTTTGGAATAGAGATTGATAGGATTGGAATCAACTGTTATAAATACAGATGTAACAAGATAGCAGGACACAGAACCTAGAGACAGAACCTAGCCATAGAACATGGCAAAAGATCCTGGACAGAAACTGGCCACAGAACCTAGAGACAGAACCTAGCGAGAGAACCTGGCTGAAGAACCTAGAGACAGAACCTGGCTACAGAACCTGGATAGAACATGGCAAGAGAACCTGACTAGAACCTGGTGACTGAACCTGGCTGGAGAACCTACTGAGGGAACATGGCTACAGAACCTGGCTGGAGAACCTAGCAAGAGAACATGGACACAGAACTTGGCTGGAGATCTTGACCAGAACTTGGCTAGAGATCCTGGCTAGGCTGCTGATCAACTGAACGCTGTTTCTGTGTCATTCCTTCTTCGCCGACTCCGTCCACACCTTTGGGGACCCCTGGACCTGCTTGGGTTGGACGCCCAGCATTTACCAGTATGTGTACTGTATTTGTTTCTTGCTATTCACTTCAGTGTCTGTTGACTTCTGATCTGATGAATTTGACTCACTTAATGAGAAGTATTTGAGGTGTTCATATGGTCCTGAATTTATTTATGTTAACTTAGGGATCCAGGACTGGGTATCCAAAGCTTACTTAATTAGTGTCTCGGCTAAATGCACACGTTAACAATGACGTGTTCAAGAGAAAACAAATGTAAAATAAAAGCAAGAGGTTGTTAAGTGAGGTGAAAATTTGAGTAATTTCATAGAAAATACACAGATGATTTAAGTAGGTCTCTTTCTGTATAAATGTGCTCAGGCTGTATTAGGGAAGAAAGTAACTTCCTTAACACTATGTATACTCTTCAGTCATTGTCCGTTTTTGCTGCCTCAAGGCGAAGACGTGGAAAAAGTTTTGGATGAATGGAAGGAGTATAAAATGGGAGTACCAACATATGGTGCAATTATTCTTGATGAGACACTTGAAAATGTGAGTGTAATAAAATGAAAGATTTCTAGTGAAAAAAATATAATTTTTATAAATGTTTGAAATTGGTTTTTTAAAAAATATATTAGATTTTTAGTGCTAAAAGGTCAGATTTTGCAAATTTTGTCTGCATTCTGTCTTAATATTTTGTACTTGTTACAGTATGGCTTATTGCAAAGAAGTGCCCTTTCATTGTTGAAATACTTTAAAATGGGCAGAATGCCTTTCTTCACGCTAGTAGTATATCCAGAATCATGGGAGATAATTAAAAGCAAGTACTGTATCAAATTACTGGTGATAACAGTTACCTGAAGGAAGGAGAAAAACACCTTTGCTTTTAGAAAGGAGCGTGGGAAAGCAAGACAAGTTTTATTTCTATCTCTGCTTGTTTTGTAGGTACTACTGGTTCAGGGATACCTAGCAAAATCGGGCTGGGGATTTCCAAAAGGAAAAGTAAATAAAGAAGAAGCTCCTCATGATTGTGCTGCTAGAGAGGTGAGTTACAACTGTTGCTTCTTTTGTTCACATCTCTCGGTCATTTACTCTTATTTGTTTCTATTTTCTTTCATTGTCTGTTATCTCTGTAACTCTTGTGAGGAGGGATATGATTTCTTCTTTCCTTTTAGAATTGGATTTGCAATTAGTAAAATGTTTTGGTTCAATTTGTCTTTTTTTTTCCATCTTGGCTTTCAGACATGGCACAATTTGAGTTTTTCTAAGAAATTGACATTTGTTGTTCAAAATCCTCTCTAGCTTCCCACTACCTATAGGATAAAGTTTAATTCTTTAAGTATTGCCACTCCCTCCCTTACTCCAACACAAAACTTAGCCTTCCTAAATTTGTTTTTATTACAGTCAAAAGGATTTATTGTTTGTCCCTTGAATTTGACTGGTTTGTCTCAGCCTTGAACTTTTGCTTATATTTTTTTCCTACCTCTCTTCTTCCCGACTTTTCAAATCCTATCTGGGTACCTTTCTAGACCCAGCTCAATTTATCCTTTTTTTTTTTTTTTTTTTCTGAAGTACTGTCACCAACTAGTTCTATACCCAGGAACTGACCTTTTTTTTTTTTTTTTTTTTAATATATTTTATTGATTTTTTACAGAGAGGAGGGAGAGGGATAGAGAGTTAGATACATCGATCAGCCGCCTCCTGCACACCTCCTACTGGGGATGTGCCTGCAACCAAGGTACATGCCCTTGACCAGAATCGAACCTGGGACCTTTCAGTCCACAGGCCAACGCTCTATCCACTGAGCCAAACCGGTTAGGGCAAGGAACTGACCTTTTTATTTGTAAGATGAGGTTTAGCATGGATAGTTTCTAAAGTTTATTCTTACTTAAAATTCTATTTTTAAATCTAACGAGTCAGCTCTATCTCACAGTAGTCTCTGAACTATAATAGCACTTGTCTTTATCTTTTGCTTGGCATTAGTTATGTAGTGCCTTGTGATAGATTGTGTACTGTGTTCTTATTTATCAATTCCTTATCATTTATCATCATTATTATTTTTGATTCAGTATTTTCCTGCATCACTGTTCATGTCCTGGTTTAAGTTTGGGTATAATTATTTGTGAGGGATACTAGTTAACATTTTTATAAACCCCCAGTAATTATTTATCATACTAAAATCATTAGTGGTTATTTACTTTGGAGTAGGATTTGACAATTAAAAATGCTACATTTTAAATTCATCATAAAATAGCTTATTTAAGCAAGTATTTGCAACAGCTTATAGACAAAGCCGTTACATACAAGTAAGTGAAGGATTATGCACACCCCTTAAAAAATTGAAAGCTGTTTAGAAAGCAGGTGAGGAATTGCCACATTCCTTCTTGTTTCTGTGTGTGTGTGTGTGTTATGTGCTATTGAGTTGGCTCTAGCTCTTGACGACTCAGAATGATCGATATCTGCAATGTTCTGTCCTCAACAGCCTTGCTCAGCTCCGGAAGACTTATTCTGATGGCTTCTTTTATGGAGTCAGTCCATCTCATATTTGGTCTTCCTGTTTTCCTGCTGCCTTCTATTCCCAGCATTATTGGGCTTTTCCAAAGAACCCTGCCTTCTCATGATGGCAGGAGATGCATTGGAGCACTTGTAAAAGTCTTCCCTATTAGTCTTCCAACTCTGTAGTTCTCTTCTGAAGAAGGACAAAATAGGAACCATAGCATCTTACTTAGAGGAATTGATCTGTAGCCGTGTTCATGGAGTTAGACTTATGGCAGAGACAGTTGTCATGAGGTTCTGAAAAGATACTACATTAACTGGAATAACAAATTTAGGCCAAATGGAGTGAGCTCAGCTCAGCTGTCTCTGTAATTGAGTCTTGGGAGAAATTGGAGGAAATCAGATACCAACACTTGTAAAACTGAAGTACCTGGACCCAAGAGGTCTTTCTGCATCTACCACTAGAACCCTCTCTGTGAGGAGTGTTATGCACTACTAGAGGCTCAGTACACAAAATTCGTGCACTTGGGGGGTGGGGCTCCCCTCAGCTCAGCCTGCTCCCTCTCACAGTCCAGGAGCCCTTGGGGGACATCCTTAGTGCTGCAGCAGAGGCAAAAGAGGTTCCCGCCACCACCGCTGTGCTTGCCAGCCTTCTGGCTGAGTGGCGCTCCCCCTGTGGGAGCTCACTGACCACCAGGGGGCAGCTCCTGCATTGAGCGTCTGCCCCCTGGTGGTCAGTGAGTGTTATAGCGACCTGTTCCGCCGTTTGGTCAACTTGCATATTAGCCTCTTATTATATAGGATATTGGAAAGAATCAGGATGATGCAGAAATAGGATATTTGGGGTAAGAGAGAGGCAGTTAACCTGTGAACTGAGGCACCCAGTTTTCACTTTGCTTTATCTTGTTCTCTGCTCTGGGATACTAACATAAAAGGTGGTCCTGTTGATGTGGTACTAATTTCAGTAATGATTATAGATTACCATAATTTGTAAGACAGTAAATAAAATTTATTCTTAGGGCATGGGGAATGGGAGAATGGAGTGTGGATGATAAGATCTAAGAGAGTCTTGTGGGGAGGGATACAACCATTATGGGAGGTTATTTCCATTTTACAGGTAAAGAACTGAAACTGAGCAGTTTATTAATGTGCCTAAGGTCACACAGTTAGTAAGCAGAAGAACGGGCATGTAAAACCCTGGTAATTGGGTTCTGGAGTCAATGTTCATGACTACTACAATTTAGGTAGTCAAGGAATATTTGCAAATGGGTGAGTATTTCTAAACACAAACAGATGAAAACAGAAATAATTTATGACTTTTAAGTATCTATTTTCTAATAAAATTTACTTTTCTTTTTTTAATATATTTTATTGATTTTTTACAGAGAGGAAAGGAGAGAGATAGAGTTAGAAACATCGATGAGAGAGAAACATCGATTAGCTGCCTCCTACACATCTCCCACTAGGAATGTGCCCGCAACCAAGGTACATGCCCTTGACCGGCATCGGACCCAGGACCCTTCAGTCCGCGGGCCGACGCTCTATCCACTGAGCCAAACCGGTTTCGGCAAATTTACTTTTCTGATTTGGATCAATATGAAATTTTTGTTTTAGAGTTTTTGTTTGGCTCTGAGGAACCATAGTTCTTAAATTCAGGGAAAAATTATTTCACTTTGATAATAAGAATTGATCTTAACTTCTATCCCTTCTGATCTACGTAACAAACATCCTGATAAAGGACCTTGTCAGAAAAGGCTTGAGTTTAATTTATATAAAATTGTGGATTAGAATTAAAAAATTTTTTTTTATGAGTTTCTTTGAGCCCAAACTGATGACAGTTGCTGGGAAGCAAGATCTCAAATGCTCCCTGGCTTAGAATTTTTAAAGGCAAGTCTTTTGACTTGTATTCCTGATTTTTAAATGACCACCTTTGTCATAAAGAAAGAAAGGTCTTGCTATTAAGGTATTGCTTTATTAGTCTACATAGGCTGCCACAACAAAATACCACAGACTGGGTGACTTAACAGAAATTTTTGTTCTGAGTTTGGGAAGTCCAAGATCAAGGTACCTGCTGATTGGATTCCTGGTGAGAACTCTCATCCTGGCTTTCAGATGGCAACCTTCTCACTGTATGTTCATGAGACCTTTCCTGGATGCCTGTGTGAGTGCAGAGAGAGAGGAACTAGTGTCTCTTCCTTTTCTTATAAGAGCATTCGCTTTATTAATCCCACCCATATGACTTCTTTTAACCTTTATCACCTCACAGGCCCTATCTCCAAATATAGTCACGTTGGGGGCTTGGACTTCAACACAAGAATTTTGAAGGAACACAGTTCAGTCCATAGCAGTTGCCATTTTTGAGTGATGAAAGTATTCATTTAGTTCTAGAGTTGCAGTTTGTCATTCTGCTACTGGGTGGTGCTGCAGTATAAGATAAACAGCACTGTTTGAGAGGAGGAACCACCTGTGTTCAGTCTCAGTTGAAAATTAGATTGCTATTTCATTCTTAATAGTAGTTTATATTAATATCACATTGTTCCTTTCATTTTCACCTCATTAACATATAAGGAGAGGTTTTGTCCTAATTTTCAGCTGCCATTCATTAGACTTAGGTTGATGTCTTAAGCACCTTTTCTCTTGGTTTTAAGTTATGCTGTTCTACCATGGATGATTACCCTTATATTAAGTTGCTGATATTTTAATTTGATTATGATAGCATTTTATTTTGGTCTATTATAATTATATTAATATTATTATTTCACTATATATTGCCATCCAGAGGTATTTTGTTAGGCTATTGCAGAATTTGACACATCCCATAAGGGCTGTGTATATGGTCTGAGCTTAAAGAAGCAGGGGCAAGCAGGCTTCTCAGGGAGGTTTTTTGTTTGTTTTTTAAATTGATTTGAGAGAAAGAAACCAATTTTGTTGTTCCACTTACGCATTCATTGATTGATTGTTGAATCTGCCCTGACCAGGAATCAAACTTACAACCATGTCATATGGGGATGATTCTCTACCTAATCAACTGAGCTTACCCGACCAGGGTCAGGGAGAAGGTTTGAATGATTGTTGATAGAAAGCTAAGGTTTGTCTTACTTAGTAATTTCCAGTTTTCTCTTTGACTTTTTGGTTCACCTTTGTTAATTGTTTTTTTTTCTGATCACTTTTATTCAGTGAAGTAGATTTAGGACAGAAATGAAAAATGTTTTCTAGATATTGTTGAAAGTATATATTAGGATAACCTCACTATTTTTGTTGTGGTGAAACATCATCTGATCTTGAGAATAGGCAAGTGATACTTGGCGGTTCACTTGTAGTTTTAAGATTTTATATTGTTGCTTATATTTGGCAGAACAGTATGTTTTATTGTAATTAATCTGACTCTGCGATTGTATGATTTTTATCTTTGTAGAATTTATACAGAGGAACTACTGGTTGGCTTATTTTACCTCTTCCTACACTTTTAAAGGACATAGGTAGAGGATTTCATCATTTGTCTATGCTGGTGCTCTTTGGGTACCATGTTTTTAAATCTTAGTTAGGGATTTTTATCTGATATTATTTGAGAAGTTAATGCATTCTATGTGCCAGGAAAATTATGCATTACAGATATAGGAATGGATTTGATTCACAGAAGGTGTGATACTAAATTTTTTTGTTGTGCCCTGGCCAGTGTAGCTCAGTTGGTTGGAGTGTTGTCCCCTGCTTAAAAGGTGGTAGGTTCGATTCCTGGTCAGGGCATATACCCATGTTGTGGGTTCGATCCCCAGTCAGGGAATGTGATGGAGGCAACCAATAAATCAATCTCTCTCTCTCTCTCTCTCTCTCTCTCTCTCTCCCTCTCTCTCCCTCCCTCCCTCCCTCCCTCCCTCCCTCCCTCCCTCTCTCCCTCTCTCCCTCTCTCCCTCTCTCCCTCTCTCCCTCTCCCTTCCTCTCTTTCCCCTCTCCCTTTCTCTTCTGGGGGCATGTCTGTTTGTCTCCTCTCTTTTTCCCCCTTTCCTTCTCTCCCTTCCTCTCTCTCCCTCTCCTTCTTCCCCTCTTTTTTTCTTCCCTCTCTCTCTCAAATCAATATAATTTTTTTTTTTCCATTTGTATCTGTACATGTGTGTTATTCAAAAATTTTCCTGGTAAATACTGCCCTGACCAGAAATTGAACCTGCAACCTTTTGGTATACGGGAGGATGCTCCAACCAGCTGAGCCACCCAGCCAGGATAATCAATATGTATTTTTCCCCACAGTTTAGCATATTTAGGAGTGTATAGAAATTGTGATAGAAATGAATTAGGTATCCTGGAGGAACTTAAATTGGCAGTCACAGACTGCACATGCCTGAGAGAAGTATAGATAGTCCCTATTGAGGAAGATAGGAAGATGTACATGAACTGATAAGGAGGGAAGAGACAAAAAGAATGGGTAGAAAGTTCCTCCATACTCTTACCTTGTAAGAGATTCAGGACTGTGCACATGTTTTAATGTCTCTGTCTCACTGGTTGATGAGGAGATGCTAACTCCAGCATAAAAGATCCACAGTAATTTTTAACCACTGAGAGTCCAGAGTTCTTTTGATTTTGAGGGTGAAGTGGGTAAGAACATTGTCATAGTAATATAATTGTTACTTGAAGGAGAACTTTAAGGCTAAAAGAGACTAATGGTTTTTTATTTTAAACAGAAGCCCAGTATTTAATCAGATTAAGCATGGCTTCTTTGGTTGATGAAAAGGTGAGGGTTAGATGTAACATTAATTCCTGAGATTTATGTTCTTCCAGTTCATCCTTCCCTCGCTTTTGAGGCCTTGCTGAGGAAAGGAAGTCTTGGAACCATTAACCTAGCTCCCTAGTTTTCAGTTCTTTTGCATTTATATCCCCACCCCCATCCAATTGGTTGTAGCTGTACTTTTGAAATCTGTCCACTTAAATGTTAGCATTCACAATTCAGTTTTCATGTTTGAAAAAAGTTTTATTTATATAAGACATTTTTAAATCTGTAGTTTGGTATACATATCTCTTCATGGATCCTGTGAATAAAATCCATATGTGACCCCCAGTGATGTACTTGTCACAGATTAGGAACCACTGATACATTCTAACATTTTAAGGTTTCTGGACCCAGTTACAATGTGTATGTGGCAGTGTCTTCACTCCAGCAAGCAGTTTTTGGATACCAGCTGGGCGTCCTATAATTCAACTGAATTCTAACATGGTGTACTCAGAGGTAGTAGCATCATATTCCACAGGTTAAGGGCTCAATCCCACAAGACTGCCCTCTACTTCAGATGGCAGTCACAAGTCCAGGTTGTCACTTGTGATTCTGACCGACTGGCTATAGATTGAAGGTTCCAACAATCCCTTTCTTGGGCTTGATTAATTTGCTAGAGTATCTCACAGAACTCAGAAAAACATTTTACTTACAAAGCATCAATTAATTAGAAAAGAATATAACTCAGGAATAGCGAGATGGACTAGATGCATCGGGCAAGGGATGGGGAAAGTATGAGGAGCTTCCATGCCTTCTCCTAGAGCAGCACTCTCCAAATCTCGTGATCAACAACCTTGAAGCTCTTGAACTCTGTTCTCGGGTGTTTGTGGAGGCGCTCTGACTCTGGTATAGTCTATTAAGTTATTGGCCATAGCTAATGAGCCCAGTCTCAGCCTCTCTTCCCTTCCAGGAGGGTTCCAACCCTCTACTCACTTGGTTGGTTCTCCTGGCAACCAGCCTCCATCCTCCCCAATGGTTTAAAAATCACTTCATTAACATAACAGAAGATACCTTTGATGCTCTTATCACTTAGGAAATTCCAAGAGTTTTAGGAACTGCACCAGAAAGAAGACCAAGTAAAAATATATTTATTATTGTAAATCACAATATCACACATCTCCCTTCATTGAATAGCTGAAGAAACTTAGACTCAGCTATTAAAGAGGTTTTACCATAGTGGAACAATTCAGTAGAGGCAGAGCTAGAACTAGACCCTGGAATATTCTGACTTCTTGCCTAGTGCTTTCATGCCTTTAATTGCCTGGATATATCTGAATTTTCACCTTTGAAATAAGCAAATTTTAATAAATTGGAGGTCTGACAGCAAAAATTGAAAATCATCCAAATTTTTTATTTCCAGGTCTTTGAAGAAACTGGTTTTGATATCAAAGATTATATTTGTAAGGATGATTACATTGAACTTCGAATAAATGACCAGCTTGCTCGTTTGTACATCATTCCAGGAATTCCAAAAGACACAAAATTTAACCCGAAAACCAGAAGAGAAATTCGGGTATGGAATTGAAAGTACTTTCAGGTTGCTGAATGAAGTAGGCAATTGCTTTCAGAAACTCTGATAATCATTAACTATGTGTTTCTTGTGTTTCAGAACATTGAATGGTTCTCCATAGAAAAATTGCCCTGTCATAGAAATGATATGACCCCAAAATCCAAACTTGGTTTGGCTCCTAACAAATTTTTTATGGCTATTCCCTTTATCAGGTATGTTCATATTTCTTAAAATAAACTAACCATCATAATTCTGATACTCAGTTTCTTCATACAGCCAAGTTTTAAAAGTGAATTCTTATTCTTTCCATAGACCATTAAGGGACTGGCTTTCTCGAAGATTTGGAGATTCCTCAGACAGTGACAATGGATTTTCCTCAACTAGTAGCACCCCAGCTAAACCTACTGTGGAAAAATTGAGGTAAAGAAATGTATTCATAGGATTCTGACTTTCTGATAGTTTTTAATACAGTAGCATTTTGCTTCTAAAGTTTGCAGAGGTGTTGGATTCCTTGATAGGAACTATTTTGTTCCTGTGTTCTTGAAACTTTTTTTATGAGATGAAAGGGAAGGAGCTTCTGGCACATTTTAAAAAGTATACAAAGAGAGTACCAACTCTTGAGATAGATCGAAGAGGAGGAAAAGAAAAATCATCTCTGTGTGTGTTTTTATACTGTTACTTCTCTGTTCTCATATTCTACCTTAGAGATACTTGAGTTTCTGAAGACAGTTAGATGGAGGATATGTTGAGGTCTGTTTTTTTGTGTAGAGGAGGTGAAGGATGCTGATGTATTACTTTTTCAGAAAGAACTGTGAAGACTTGGGTGGGCTTCTTTTCTTTCCCTCGTAATATAAAGAGTGACTATTAAATGGTCATAAACCACAAGAACATTTTCTAGGTTGGAACTTAATATATAAATCATAATTACAGAGTAGGCTGAGTAATTTTGTTCAATAAGCAGAAATATTTGTAGTCAATTTGTTAGAACTTTGCCTTATGTTAAGAGAGTTGCTTTTTATATTTTCTTTAATTTAGATGTTCTGTTTTTAATCCCAGAGCTTCAAAAATTAAACAATAGAAGGAAACCACATTTACAGTGAATATTTTTTAAATACATAGAGAATATTCCATTTTAGTTGGATTTTATGAGGACAGGAGCTCGGACTAAATGTAAATGTCATTTTTGCTTATCAGAAACTGTGATTATTATAACCAAATTATATACCACTAGATATAAGTGAAATAGTTCAAAAATGTAAAGTAGACAAGAATGCAGCCAGTTTTGAAAAGATACAAGATGCTGTTTTAAAAAGTTATAAAATAGTGAGTGGAAAAAAATATTGACTATTCATGTTTGGAAAATCTGTGTGAAATGACAACCATACTTTTTAGTCTTAGGATTTATGGTGCTGGAGAGTAGAATAAGGAGATAATAAACCAACTACTTTAACCACATTTCAGGTTTCTTAGGAAGGGAAGTATGTGTTTTTTAGTGTATAATCTAATGTCTGTGATAATGTATTGAAGTATCTGAATTTTGTCTAAAGAAAGAGTTGAGAGTCTAAAATTTAATTTAATTTAATTTTTAAAGATCATGGTTTATTTTATTTTTAAAATATATTTTTATTGATTTTTCAGAGAGGAAGGGAGAGAGATAGATAGAAACATCAATGATGAGAATCATTAATCAGCTGCCTCTTGCACGCCCCCTGCTGGGGATTGAGCCCACAACCCGGGCATGTGCCCTTGACTGGAATTGAATCCAGGACCCTTCAGTCCGCAGGTCGACGCTCTGTCCACTGTGCCAAACCGGCTAGGGGAATATTGTAATTTTTAAGTGAGAAAGAGGAAGAATTCCAAAATATTCAGAAACAATCTTATTGTATAATATGGTATTTTGGATTAGTGACTGTATTGTATTATACATGGGAGTGTACTATAGAATGGGATTTCTTTATTACAAACTATTGCATGAGTGCAATCTTTTATAATATAATTCTTTTGCATAAAAATTTATGACTGGATCTTTATTGAATTTGCTCAGACTTTGTCTTGGGCCTCTTTCTATTTTGCTTTAGAGTATAGCTTAATTTTTCATATCCTCTTCCAACATGGATGTGGTCCATAATTGACCTTTGTAGAATCAAACTGTATACTTAAACACGCCAATAAGAATATGAGTAGTCTGTCCTATTAAGAAGGAAAGTCCACTTATATTTGTTTCAATTAAATTTAGGCAGAATTGTTTTCACATTTTTAAATATATAACCACTCATAGGGAGGAGATGGTGTGGATAGTTCAGAAAAGTTTTGGATTAAAAATAACAGATTATTTATTCAAATACTCTTCTGCATGCTGGTGATAATAGACACAAAGCAGACTTACATTCCAATAGTGGGAGATAGACAATAAATAAGAAAGTAAAATTTGTAGTCTATAAGATACACTATCAAGGTGGTAGAAGAGCTATAAGATAAAATTTTCTGATGTGATTTTTATTTTTTTAAATCTTGGTATAGTCGAACCAAATTCCGCCACAGTCAGCAGTTATTTCCTGAAGGTTCCCCAGGTGACCAATGGGTAAAGCACAGGCAGCCACTGCAGCAAAAGCCATATAATAATCATTCTGAAATGTCTGACCTTCTAAAAGCTAAGGTGAGTGATATACATTTAAAGATTTTCTTAACTTTAGGTCATTTGACTTTGAAACGTATCTGAATTGAGGAATTGCTAATTAATAGTTATAGAGCTCTGAATTGTTGATGAAAGAATCCTGTGTTCCTGACTTGTGATTTGAAGCTGGCTTGAGACTCCTTAACTTTTATAGCATGGCTATAAATTCAGTAAGTGAGAGGGATTAACATCTGACTTTGGTATATATGCTACCAGTGAAAGGTTCATTACTGTGTTGTATTCTAGTCTATGATTATACGACAGTTTATTTATTCTGCTCTTTAAAATTTTTTATTTTTTAATTGCAGTCGACATACAATATATTAGTTTCAGGTATACACAGTGATTATAAATTTATATAACTTACAAAGTGATCACCCTAAGTCTAGTACCTATATGACACCATATATGGTTATTATAATACTAGAGGCCTGGTGCACAAAAATTTGTGCACTTCGGGGGAAGGGGAGGTTCCTCAGCCCGGCCTGTGCCCTCTCGCAGTCTGGGACCCCTCGGGAGATAACGACCTGCTGGCTTAGGTCTGCTCCCAGGTGGCAGAAGGCAGGCCCAATCCCTAGATGCAGCCCCTGGTTGGGCTCAGAGCAGGGCCGATTGGGGAGTTGGGGCACCGCCCCCTGTCATGCACAGAGCAGGGTGGATCAGGGGGTTGGGGAGCTCCCCCCGTCACTCACAGAGTAGGGCCGATAGGGGAGTTGGGGCACCGCCCCCTGTCACACACAGAGCAGGGTGGATCAGGGGGTTGGGGTGCCGCACCCTGTCACACTCAGGGCAAGGCCGATGGGGAGGTTATGGCTCTACCCTGTCACACACAGAGCAGGGCCTGTGGCGGGGGGGGTGGGGACGGGGTTGGGGCGCCGCACCCTGTCACACACAGAGCAGGGCCGATCAGGGGGTTGGGGCACCGCAGCCTGTCACAGAGCCGCAGGGCGATCAGGGGGTTGGGGAGCTCCCCCCTATCAGGCACAAAGCAGGGCTGATCAGGGGGTTGGAGCGTCTTCCCCTGTCACGAACAGAGCAGGGCAGATAGGGGGGTTGTGGCCCCGCCCCCTGTTACACACAGAGCCGCAGGGCGATCGGGGTTTGGGCGCTGCCCTCTGTCACACTGATCCCGGTGCTGGGAGGCATATTACCCTTTTACTATATAGGATAGAGGCCTGGTGCACGGGTCGGGGCCGGCTGGTTTGCCCTGAAGCGTGTCCTGGATCAGGGTGGGGGTCCCCACTGGGGTGCCTGGCCAGTCTGGGTGAGGGGCTGAGGGCTGTTTTCAGGCTGGCGGGTGACTGAAGCTCCCAACCACTCCTTTTTTTCTTTCTTTTTTATTCTGGGCCAGCTTTAGCTCTGAGGCTCCAGCTCTTAGGCCTCTGCTGCTGAAAGCAGGTTTCTGGCCTTTGTTTACCTTCTGTATTTGAAACAGTGTTGCGATTCTGCTGGCTGAAGCCCGGCGACTAAAGCAGGTTTCTGGGGTTTTGTTTAGCTTCTATATTTGTAACATAGTTGCTTAGAGTTGCAGCTCAGAGGCCGGCAGCGGCAAGCGGGGAACGTTGTAGTCCTCTGTCACTGAAGCAAGCAAGCCTCATGTTCGCTTCCAGCTGCCTGGCTGCGGGCTGCTATCTTGGCTGGCAGTTAATTTGCATATCGCCCTGATTAGCCAATGGGAAGGGTAGCAGTCGTACGCTAATTACCATGTTTCTCTTTTATTAGATAGGATTACTAGAGGCCCAATGCACGAAATTTGTGCAAGAGAAGCCTTCCTTCCCCTGGCTGCCAGCACCAGCTTCCCTCTGGCACCTGGGACCCGGGCTTCCCTCGCAGCCCCGGCTTCATGCAGAAGGACGTCCAGTCTAATTAGCATATTATGCTTTTTTAATTATAGATTGATTGTATTCCCTATGCTGTACTTTATATCTCTGTGACTGTTTTGTTACTGCCAATTTGTACTTCTTAACCCCTTTACCTTTTTCCAACAACCCCTCCTCCCCCTGCTCATTTGGCAACCATCAGTTCTCTGTATTTGTGAATTTGTTTCTATTTAATTGATGAGAGAGAATCATTGATTGACTGCCTCCTGCATGCCTCACACTGGGAATCAAGTCTGCAGCTTGGGTATATGCCCTGATTGGGAATCAAACTGTGACTTCCTGATTCATAGGTCAACACTCAATCACAGAGCCATGCAGGCCGGGCTATTTTGAATTTTTTTTAGGAGCCTCTCTACTGTTTTTTTACAGTGGCTGCACCAATTTGTAATCTCACCAACAGTGTTCAAGGGCTCCCTTTTCTCCACATCTTACCCAACACTTGTTTCTTAATTTATTTTTTTTTAATATATTTTTTATTGATTAAGGTATTACATATGTGTCCTTGTCCCCACGTTACCCTCTACCCCCCCCCCACCACCACCACCACCGCTCATGCCCTCACCCCCCCCGTTGTCCGTGTCCATTGGTTAGGCCTATATGCTTGCATATAAGTCCTTTGGTTGATCTTTCCCCCTTACCCCTACCCTCCCCTACCTTCCCTCCAAGGCCCGACAGTCCAATCAATGCCTCTCCGTCTCTGGATCAGTCCTTGTTCATCAGTTTATGTTGTTCATTATATTCCACAAATGAGTGAGATCCTGTGGTATTTATCCGCTCTCCAGTTCCATCCATGCTGTGGCAAATGGTAAGAGTTCCTTTTTCTTCTTCCTCTTCTTAAAGAATACCTTTCAGCATTTCATATAATGCTGGTTTGGTGGTGATGAACTCCTTTAGCTTTTTCTTATCCGTGAAGCTCTTTATCTGACCTTCTATTCTGAATGATAGCTTTGCTGGATAAAGTAATCTTGGTTGCAGGTTCTTCGCATTCATCACTTTGAATATTTCTTGCCACTCTCTTCTGGCCTGCATGGTTTCTGTTGAGAAATCAGCTGACAGTCGTATGGGTACTCCCTTGTAGGTAACTGACTGTCTTTCTCTTGCTGCTTTTAAGATTCTCTCTTTAGCTTTTGCTCTTGGCATTTTAATGATGATGTGTCTTGGTGTGGTCCTCTTTGGATTCCTTTTGTTTGGGGTTCTCTGCGCTTCCTGGACTTGTAAGTCCATTTCTTTCACCAGGTAGGGGAAGTTTTCTGTCATTATTTCTTCAAAAAGGTTTTCAATATCTTGCCCTCTCTCTCCTTCTGGTACCCCTATAATTCTGATGTTGGTACGCTTGAAGTTGTCCCAGAGGTTCCTTACACTATCTTCATATTTTTTGAATCTCTTTTCTTTTTTCTTTTTCGTTTGGGTATTTTTTGTTTCTTTGTATTTCAAATCTTTGACTTGATTCTTGGGATCCTCTTGTCTGCTGTTGGATCTCTGTAAATTATTCTTTATTTCAGTCAGTGTATGCTTAATTTCTAGTTGGTCCTTTTTCATGTCCTCCATGGTCTCACTATACTTATTGAGGGATTCATTAAATTTATCGGCGGTTTCCATAAAATTCTTGAAAAACCTTATAAACGTGGCCTTGAATTCTATATCCAGTCGTTTGCTTTCCTCCATTTCTGCCATTTGTGACCTGTTTCTTTGTCTCCGCATTTTGGCTGCTTCCCTGTGTTGATAGAGTGGCTTTGTGTGCTAGGTGTCCTGTAGGGCCCAGTGGCTCAGCCTCCCCAGTTACCTGAGGTGGACACTCTTGGTGCACTCTTGGTGCCTTGGTTGTTGTAGGATCACTGGGAGGAATTGACCTCCAGGCCAATTGGCTGTGAGAATCAGCTGTGTCTGAAGTGGGAGAACTTCTGTGCTGAAGACACCCTTCTGGGGCAAGACTTGCTTCAGTGGGGCTTTGGTGCTCACTGAGTCTGCTCCCTGAGTGTGTCCCTTATGGATCTGAGGAGTTGCAATCTGGATGGTCCCCCTCTGACCACTGGGTACAGTGGCTCCTGGATCTAAGGAGGTGCTAATTCAGCCTCTGCCTGAGGCCACACAGCAGGAGCCTCGAAGAGGCTCAGCTGTGAAGCAATGCAAGCCGCTGCGGGGCCTTGGGCCTTCTCTTGGAAGTTCCGGGTCTGCCTGGCTCAGCTGCAGTTAGGTACATTCACATGCAAAAGCCTCTGCCGCAGCCTGGGTGTGGCGGGGTCTCAGGGAGTCAAAGGGCAGAGAAAGCAGCTATGGCTGATTCTCCTAATGAGTCGTGCATCTCAGTGACCCGGTAATTGCTGTAAGCACCTCTGAGGGAAAGCCGCACTCAAGTTCTCCCGCTGCCCGACAGTCCAGCTTCTCCCCGTGTGAGTCCTGGGTCCCCAGAGACTTGCCGGAACCGGAGTTCAGAGCAGTCGGGAGCTTGTGATTCAAAAAAACAGCCGCGTCCTCAGGTGTCACCGCCTTTGCGCGCGAGCGCGAGCCGCCTTACCTCTGCACTTCACCTCCGCAGCTCCTCTGGCTCTCAGTGTGCTTTTCTTTCCTTCTAGTTGTTGAATTTACACTCAGCCAGCTTTCCTGTTGTTCTGGGTGATGTCCGCTCTGTCCTTTGCCGTATTTTTCAATTGTTGTGGGAGGCGGCAATTTCCCGGTGTTTATCTATGCCGCCATCTTAGTTTCTCCCTTAATTTATTGATAGTAGCCATTCTGACAGGTGTGAGGTGATATCTCATTGTGGTTTTAATTTGCATTTCCCTGATAATTACTGATGTTGAGCATCTTCTCATGTCTGTTGGCCATCTGTATGTTCTCTTTGGAGAAATGTCTATTCTGGTCCTCTGCCCACTTAAAAAATTTTTTTATTTATTGATTTGAGAGAGAGAGAGAGAGAGGGGAAGAGAGAAAGAGAAAAAGAAATATCTCTTTGTTATCCTACTTACTTAGGCATTCATTGGTTGATTCTTGTATGTGCCCTGACCAGGGGTTGAACCTGCAACCTTGTTGTATCAAGAGGACACTTGAACCAACTGAGTTACCCAGCCGGGGCCTTTTCTCATTTTTTAAATCGAATTGTTTATTTTTGTGTGTGTGTGTTAACTTATATGAGTTCCTTATATATTTTGGATATGAACTGGTTATCAGATTTATCATTGGCAAACATCCTCCCATTCAGTAGGTTACCTTTTTGTTTTGTTGATGGTTTCCTTAGCTGTGCAAAAACCTCTTTAGTTTGATGTAGTCCCTACCATTTGTTTACCTTTTCTGTTGTTTTCCTTCCCTGAGGAGACATATTTAAAAAAATATTAGCAAAAGTGATATGAAAGAGTTTACTGCCTACTTATTTTTCTAGAAGTTTTATGGTTTGGGGGGGTCTTATATTGAAATCTTTAATCCATTTTGAGTTTATTCTTATATATGGTGTAAGAGAGTTATCCAGTTTCTGTGACATGAGTCTGTTTAGTTTTCACAGCACTATTTATTGAAGAGAACTGTCTTTGCACCATTGTATATTTTTATCTTCTTTGTCATAGGTTAATTGATATAGGTGTGGGTTTATTTCATTGATCTATGTGTCAGTTTTTATGCCAGTATAATGCTGTTTTCATTACTACAGCCTTATAGTATAGTTTGATACTAGGTCGCATGATATCTCCAACTTTGTTCTTATCAAGATTGCTTTGGCTATTCAGGGTTTTTTGTGGTTCGATATAAATTTTTGGATTATTCTAGTTCTGTGAAAAATGCCATTGGTATTTTGATATGGATTGCTTTGAATCAGTAGATTGTTATGGGTAGTAGGACATTTTAATGATGTTAATTCTTCTTGTTCATGAGCACTGTATATGCCTCCATTTATTTCTGTCTTCAATTTCTTCTATGACTATTTTCTGGGCACAGGTGTTTTTACATCTTGTTTAAATTTATTTCTGGGTACTTTTTTTTATGACTTGGGATTTTTAAAAAAATTTTTTTTCCTGATAGTTTGTTATTGTTGCATAAAACTGCAACTGATTTTTTTTTATTTTTGATATTAATTTTGTATTCTGCTATTTTATTGAATTAATTTATCAGTTCTAAAAGCATTTTAGTGGACTTTTTAGAGTCCTTTATATCATGTCATATGCAAATAATGACAATTTTACTTCTTTTCAATTTGGATGTCTTTTATTATTTTTTCTTGTCATTGCTGTGGCTAGGAGTTTCAATATTGTATTGAGTAGAAGTGTGCTGAAAGGAGACATCCCTGTCTTGTTCCTGATCTTAAGAGAAATGCTTTTAGCTTCACCATTGAATATGATGTGAACTGTATGTTATAGATGGTCTTTACTATGTTGAGATGTATTTCCTCTATTCACATTTTGCCTAGAGTTTTTATAATAAAAGGATGGTGAATTTTGTGAAATGCTTTTTCTGCATCTCTTGATAAATGATTTTTATCCTTTTGTTTATGTGGTGTACCATGTTAGTTGATTTGCAGATATTGAACCAACCCTGTATCCCAGAAATAAATTCCACTTGATCATGTTGTATGATCTTTTTAATTTATTTTTGGATTTGGCTTGCTAATATTGTGTTGAGGATTTTAGTATCTATGTTTATCAGGAAGATTGGCTTATCATTTTTTGGGTAATGTCTTTGGTTTGGAATCTGGGTAATGCGGCCTCATCAATTTTTTGGACTAGTTTGTAAAGGATTGGTGTTAAATCTTTGAATGTATGGTAAAATTCACCTGTGAAACTATCTGATCCAGGACTTTTGTTTCTTGGGAGTTTTTTAAATTACTGATTTAATTTCATTAGTAGTTATTGGTCTGTTCAGATTTTCTCTTTCTTTTTGGTTCAGTCTTGGAAGATTGTGTCTTTTAGGAATTTATTCTTTTCTTCAAGGATGTCCAGTTTGTTGTCATATAGTTGTTTGTAGTGTGTTCTTATAATAGTTTGTATTTCAGTGGTCACATTGTCACTTCTCTTTTATTTCTGAATAGAGGCCCAGTGCATGAATTCGTGCACCGATGGGGTCCCTCAGCCTGGCCTGTGGGATTGGGCTGAAACTGACTCTTCGACATCCCCTGAGGGGTCCTAGTTTGTGAGAGGGCTCAGGCCAGGACGAGAGACCCCACTGGTGCATGATCAGGGCCAGGGAGGGACATGGGAGGTTGGCCAGCCGCGGAGGGACTGCGGGAGGGCTCCAGGGCATGTCTGGCCCGTCTCGCTCAGTCCTGATTGGCCGGACCCCAGCAGCTATTATTCGTAATAGCTAAAAGGCGGATAATAAAAACAGTTCTGGAGGTGGATACTGGTGGTGGTTGCACAACATGGTAACTATATTTACTGCCACTGAATTGTACACTCAAAAATGGTTAAAGTAAATTTTATGTGTGTTGTACCACTTATAATAAAAAATAAATACCAGCAAGAGCAGAATGAAATTGAATTAAAATTGTGTGGTAAAACCCATATTTCCCTACCATTCTTTAATTAAGTTAGCTTATTGTTTTCAAGCTATTTTAGGAATTATTTAATTTTTCCTGTAGATAGATGAAATGTAAATACATAAATAGATGTACTAGGGGCCTGGTGCACGAAATTCGTGCACTGGGTGTGTGTGTGTGTGGGGGGGGGAGTGTCCCTCAGCCCAGCCTGCCCCCTCTCACATACTGGGAACCCTCAGGCGTTGACTACCATCACCCTCCAATCGCAGGATCGGCCCCTTGCCCAGGCCTCATTTCCCCCCATCACTGGTTCTGCCCCCAGCCCAGGCCTGATGCCTCTGGCCCAGGCGTCAGGCCTGGGCAGGGGACCCCCAGACCCCTCCGATTGCTGGCTCTGCCCCTTGCCCAGGCCTGATGCCTCGGCCAGAGGCGTAGACCCCCATCACCCTCCGATCGCCTGATCGGCCCCTTGCCCAGGCCTGACGCCTCCGCCAGAGGTGTTAGGCTTGGACAGGGGACCCCCATCTCCCCCTGATCACTGGCTCTGGCCCCCGCCCAGGCCTGAGGCCTCTGGCCCAGGAATCATGCCTGGGCAGGGGACCCCCATCTCCCTCGGATCGCTTGCTCCACCCCCCGCCCAAGCTTGACGCCTCTGAACCAGGCTTCAGGATTGGGCAAGGGGACCATCATATCCCCCCAATCCCCGGCTCTGCCCCCCACCCAGGCCTGATGCCTCTGGCCCAGGCATCAGGCCTGGGCAGGGGACCCCCAGCCCCCCGCCCAGGCCTGATGCCTCGGCCAGAGGAGTTGACCCTCATCACCTCCGATCACCAATCACCGGATCGGCCCCTTGACCAGGCCTGAGGCCTCGGGCAGAGGTGTCAGTCCTGGGCAGGGGACCCCCAGCTCCCCGCGGTTGCAGGCTCCGCCCCTGCCCAGGCCTAACGCCTCTGGCCTAGGCATCTGGCCCCGGCAGCGGTGACCTGCAGTGGCAGCGGGGGGCGCCGTGATCGTGCGGGCTCCGCCCCTGCCCCTGCAGGACGCCTCTGGCTGAGGTGTCCGGCCCGGGCAGCGGGGACCCGCAGCTGCAGCGGCCCCGCGATCGTGGGCTCCGCTTTAGGCCCAGGCAAGGGACCCCTAGCTCCTGGGACTGCCAGCTTCGACCTTGCCCAGCTCCCATTGCTGGCTCCACCCCTACTTCCTGCTATCACTGGCCAGGGCGGAAAAGGCACCTGATTCTCTGATCATGGCTCCCCCCCAGCTCTTAGCTCCCCCCTGGGTTTCCGATCACTGTCAGTGGCAGGGGGCTTCTTCCTGCTTTCCCTTTCGCCTCCCTGCATTGTGCCTACATATGTAAATTAACCGCCATCTTGTTGGCAGTTAACTGCCAATCTTAGTTGGCAGTTAATTTGCATATAGCCCTGATTAGCCAATGAAAAGGGTGGCGTCGTATGCCAATTACCATTTTTCTCTTTTATTAGTGTAGATTTTAAATAATAATAAAGTTATTTTGTTCACACTGTTTTAGTTAAACCTCTTAAAGAGCTGTTCTTTCAACACCTCTAAGGGCAAATTAATGTTTAAAAAGTGTTTTAAGGCCCTAGACGATTTGGCTCAGTGGATAGAGCATTGGCTTGCGTACTGAAGGGTCTTGAGTTTGATTCTGGTCAAGGGCACATGCATGGGTTGTAGGCTTGATCCCCAGTAGGGGGCATGCAGGAGGCAGCCAAGCAGTGGTTCTCTCTCATCACTGATGGTTCCATCTCTCTTGCTCCCTCACCCATCCTCTCTAAAATATATTTAGAAAAAACTGTTTTGAGTTAAACTTAGAATTTTTTAAAGCAGTATGATAGGAATTGGAAGCTGTCAGCTATTGTGTGTTTTGGTTTAAACCTAGAGATAATGGCCCAAATTTTTAAAACTCTAGTCTTTATTTTATGAAATGAGAATACTAATTTTAAAGTGCTTATTTATTAATTTAAAGCGGTTTATAGGGTAACAGTTGATTACCTCTGCTGCATATTTCCTACTCGAGTACTGTGGTCAGTGTTCCT
Source organism: Myotis nattereri (assembly GCF_964212035.1). Classification (NCBI taxonomy): domain Eukaryota; kingdom Metazoa; phylum Chordata; class Mammalia; order Chiroptera; family Vespertilionidae; genus Myotis; species Myotis nattereri. The sequence continues at coordinate 66,405,364 of NC_138079.1, forward strand.
CAGCATTCATTCCCAGAGAACTTTTTTTTTTGATAGTCACACAAACTTGTCCCTCTCCCCCCCATTATTTGTTGTTGTTTTTTTTTTTAATAGTTTTTATTTATTGATTTGAGAGAGAGGGAGAAATTATCTGTTGCTCCACCAACTTAATGCATTCATTGGTTTATTCTTGCATGCACTCTAATTGGGATCGAACCTGCAAACTTGGTGCATTGGGACAATGCTCCAACCAACTGAATTTGATAAGCTGGTTGAATCAGAGTTTAGCAAAGCAACCCCCCTCCAGAAAAATCTTCCTAAAACATTGGGGAAACTGTACCATATCAGTATTTTCCCCAATGTTTTAGGAAGATTTTTTTGGAGGGGGGGTTGTTTTGCTAAACTCTGATTCAACCAGCTTAATCAAATTCATATGGTATAATATTTGTCCTATTACATAATACTATAGGTTTACATTTTCTTTCTTTCTTATTGCAAAAACAGAATCAAAGTATGAGGGGAAATGGCAGAAAACAGTATCAAGATTCACCTAATCAAAAGAAAAGAACAAATGGGGTCCACAGCCAGCCAGCTAAGCAGCAGAATTCCTTGATGGTAAGAGTTTCAGTTATCTCATACTAATAAGGGAGTTCAGTCTTTTAAAGAGTGGGGCAAGGGCATTGTCAAGGCACATTGAATTGATAGAACACTTCATTTTTATGGAGTGAAATTATGTAGTTTGCCCACAAAAAGTGTTTTGGCTGCTTTCATTTATGGGATTGTAACATTGATTCAATTGCACATCTAATGCCTGATAATTGTTATTAAATTAATTTTAATAACTGTGAAAAAATGTAGTCAACCCTGCTTTTGAGAGTAAGTCCTTGCCTATTCTGTCTGTATTTTTCTAAGTAGAATCTATATTATTTTAATGAAGTTAAAAGTTTGAAAGAACATTACACTGATTTTAAAAGTAGGTATCATTTATAATAAGTGAAATAACTAGAAATGGTATATTTTGTATGTTTATGTTTTTTTTAATAGAAATTTGAGAAAAGACTTCATCCACGAAAACTTCAGGATAATTTTGAAACAGGCAAGTTACTTTCTTTTTAAAGCTTTTGCCTCATGGGATTTGGTTTTGGCCTAACCTTGATTTTACTGGAGTGTGTGATAAACCATAATGGATAAACAGAGAGAGTTGCACATGTCTGTAGAGAGAGTTCATATATGTGGTCAAGTACTCTGTATATGAAACTGACGAAAGTGAATTTATTTAAATGATTAACATGAAATTATTTGCCCTTTCAGTGTGCTATATATTTTGTGAATGACAAACCTGTGTGCTGTGCATTGATATTATAGATAAATAAATAATAGCTTAAGGTTTAGAGAGGGAGTAGAATCAAGTATGGTTAAGATGAGGAGACCTCATTCTATGTGGTATAGAATGTATGAAAGGGGTGCACAGACTTTAGAGGGGGGACATTTTCCCACTTTTGGAGGTAGAGATCAACTTTTTAAGCTGGTACTAAGGATAACTTATTAAAATGACATTTAGAACTTCTCTATCCTCAGTTATGATGAAGAATAGGTGTGCGATTTGATTTGGAAAGTAATGCTGATGAATGTAGAAAGCTCTTTGGTAATACTGATGTAGTTGGGATGTACAGCAGACTGTTTTCTTAGGTGCTGTTTTGAATTGAATGAAATTCCCTATGTAGTAGATAGGCATTTATTCATCTCCAATTAAAGCCTTCATATTAAAAGATCTTAAGAAATGAAAAACATTATAATCATATTTTTTGGAGTACTGTCTATGATTTAAGCAAGATAAAAGCTATTTTTAAAGAGATGCTTTAACCCTATTTTGGAAAATTAAGCTTTACTATGAAGAAGCAGAAACTATCATTAGTTTTGTATAGATGAGCGATGGGGTAGGAATCCTCTTCATAGGATTTTTCTAGCCATCTTGGCTGGTAGGGGCATGATAGGTTGTGGTTTAATTAACAAGAGTTCAGAAGTAAATTATTTCACAAAAATTTTAAAAAGTCTATGTTCAGGAATATTAAAGAAGGAGCACTATAACTTTGTAGCTCCAGCTTAGTTGGGCATCGTGTGGATGTATAAAATTTTGAGTCGTCTTGAGAAAGAAATATAAAAGAAATCTTGTCCTGGGAAACCTCATTTCAGACTTTTCATCTCAGCTTCTTGCTGTCTGTTCCAAACATACTTTCCTAGTCGGCTCCTGCTCTACTTTAGAAAACTCCCCCAAATCCTGTTAAGTCAGTGCTTTGTTGTACTATGGTTTTGAAAAGTTGGATTTTTCTTTAGGTTGTATATTCCCTGAAGATTGGTAAGCTCCAAATAAGGCTTTAGCTTGATTTTTCTATAATTGGAATCTTTACAAACTGTACATTGTAATTTTAATCTTACAGTGCTTAAATTTTTATTTCTGTCAAGAAGCTCCCACTGTTTTGGCACAGAATATGAATATTGGAGGTTAAAAACAGGCATGCCCATTTTTGAAAATAAGGACAGATTAAGATTGTGAATGTTTGTGTGGAAATAAGCAATAACTGGTAATATTCAGAGTGTCTGAGATATAAAGGAATTCATCATGTACAGTATATTTTTAACAAAAGGTGAAGGGCAGTATTTTATTTTTATTCATTACTGAGCTTATTTCTTTTGTATTTTAACACAGATGCTGCATATGACTTACCTTGCTCTGGTGAAGACCAGTTGTTAGAACATGCTGAGGGACAGACTGTGGCATGTAATGGACATTGCAAGTTTCCCTTTTCATCCAGAGCCTTTTTGAGTTTCAAGTTTGACCATAATGCTATAATGAAAATCTTGGACCTTTGATAGCAGCAGATGTGCTGTGGAAGTTCCAAGAGCCAGAGACCTGTTGCATTTGAGTGGGTGTCTCTCTGAGCCTTACCTTTCTCAGGTGTTTTAAAGAAATGCAGGAAGGCAATGATGATTCTGAGGAGATGGTTCTCCGTGCAAGAGAGAGAAAAGAAAGAAGCATGAATTTGGACTGTAAATGGCAGTTTTATAAACTTTTATACAGGTGTACCTTTTCAGTGTTTGGCTAATGAATTTAAGTTACTTTTTATGAGGGCATTTTTTCCTGTGATTGAGGGTTTTTTCATATTTTGATCAAGAAAATAGTGTTTGAGTTATCATTAAGTTAATGGAAATACTCTTATCTACTCACTTTAGTTTCTTTATATTGAAATTTTAAAAGAAACAAGGTACATAATTTGTTAAACACCAGAGCTGAAATATGGAAGTCAAGGTTGCAGTTCATCTTTGGATTCATTTTGTGAATTTCTTTACTTCTAACCACTTAGGTTCTTTAATCCTCTGCTTGAAGTTTAGTTGAAAGATTTTATTTAGAGCCAGCATCTCCTATAGAATATTCATGTTCAAAATGAACTCTCTTAGTTCTTCATTTAAGGACCCAGTTCTCAGCCTGGAGAGGGACTGGGTTGTTGGATGGGGAGTTGCTGCTTTAATTTTGCATTGTGCTGCATACAGTCAGTAAACTTGTGAGGCTGCTGGAGAGAGGGTAGCAGAGAGCATGGAGGCTGGGACACAGCAGCTGCCTTGGTTATGTCTTCATCCTGCCGCCAACTCTTTAGTGTTGTACAGTTATTTTGTTCTTGTGAAGATATATTTTATATAACGGTTGTGTAAATAAGTATGGAATACTGACATTATTAGGTTTTACATTGCATCTCAGTGTTGATCTCTGGAAACAGATGTTATATTTGGTTCCAATTTGCAGTAGTAAGAGACTGACCTGTTTTTATTAGCATGCTGAAGCCCCTGGGTGATGGAGTGAGAATGGAAGGGGTGTGCAGTGTACCCAAGTACAGATAAAGCCTCTCTCTGGGGGAAGATCAGAACATGAAATTAACATACATAACTCACTCCTAGGAATGTATTTTGTTTCTTCAGGATTCTTACATCCAAATAAGGATGGCAGTGCCCATTTTAAGAATTTCAGCTATAATTAAGGACAATCACCAGGGCTTTAAGGGGGCTTTAGTGTTTGGGCTATTTCTGACCTCAATGAAGGTAATTCTTTGTGGGGGTGGAGGGGTGGGAGCATATGCGTGCATGTGCATCTGTCATGTGGGTTTTAAAAATCGATTTTACATGTGGTATCCACAAAATATATCTCTGCTTGTAAATTTTATTGTAGAAATCTTTATTCTGTATAGGTAGCCTATTTAATAGGGGTTCATGTAACCAATGGGACTTTCAAAAGAAATGCTATTGTAAGGCATTTACTTGGCATTACTTTGCTTTAGCTGTTAAATGACTTGATTTTAAAGGAGACGTTATATTTATTAATGAAAGTCACCCCTTTGGTGCTAAGCAGGAGAATTCACAATTGCAGCATTGTGTTTAACATAAGGTTATTTACAATCCTGTGTCTTTTAATGTGACAAATTTATGAATCCTTCTGTGACTTTTTAAAAAATGTTTTATGATTGTGTTTGGAAGTTCTTACTCTTCTTTCCAGAAATACAACTGCTTTGCTTGGGTCTCCTTGAGCCATATTTATAGTTGGTCCCAGCATTCCAGATTTCTGTTCAGTTGTTAATGGAGTGAAACTTCGTTTACCTGATAGTTAAATCATTTTCACTCATTTACTGTCATCTGGAAACCATTTAAATTTTAGTGTTTTTTATGTTTTTTTCTTTTTGAGCACTATACCATGGTCAGTCTGGTGCCTAGATTTGGATTTTTCAGCTCTCAATATTAAAGCAAAAGAGATTAGGTATAGTTATCAGAAGTGTGTCTGATAGTGTTGAGCCTTTCAAGAACCAACAAATTATCTCTTTTCAAGTGATGATGGTTTAACCATAGCTCAATGTTACTGCTGTTGTGCTGCTTCACTCATGCACTGTGGAACAAAATAGGTAGTGTGGGGATGGTGTTTTGATAATTTGAGGCTTTTAGCTATCTTGAGTTTGAGATAAAAAATGTTAAAAGATGTGAGTAAAATTTGTTTGTGATGTGACTAAACTATGCAGAAAACATGTAAGTTGGATGTATCTGCTTCATGTACATCTGCTATACTTATTCTCTTGAACCTGTGTATTCGTTTCTCAGTGTTCAGGTTTCCTTGAGAAAGGCCATGGTTAGCACAGAACTGGGTTTCTCCTTTGAGAAATGTTAGCATGGTCTAAACAAGTCAAGTTATAAAGAAGTGTGCTGAATATGCAATAACTTCACTTCTGTGTGCTGCATTTTTAGATAAGAGTGGTTTTCTTGGCTTCATATTATGTTTATGTCTTTGAATCCACTTTTTAAATGTTCTTATGTTCCAACCTTATATGTTCCAAGATTCAGTGCACTGTGAATCTTTTATTTTTAAAATTTTGTAGGTGCTTTTATACATAACGATAATGATTTGTAAGATGTTAAATGAATTGTTTTGTACTTAACCATTGTAATCCAAAAGATAGGGGTATGGTTTACACGTTTTTATTAAGAAATAGCAAGTTAATGGTTTTATGATTTCAGATAGTGATGCTCTTCTGAGACATGAACATTTAAAGATGTCTGAGAACCTAATAGAATTCTTTTATGAGTATGAGTGAAATTTGATTGAAGATGTTTGAGAATTAAGTTGGATTTTCATGCTAATATAGAAGGCAAGTCTTTGATGTCAAAGGAACTGTGTTCCCTGCTTGCTGCTTTGAGCTTTGGAGATCCTTATTTTTCTATTAAATGCCAGTTAGTACAGATAATGAAGATATGTAGCAAAATTGGTTTTATGCTATGCTATAAGATTAGGTTGGTAGTTCTAGTAATTTGTTTAGTAGTCCTCATTTATCTGCGGCTTTGCTTTCTGTGGTTTTAGTTACCTACAAGCAACTGCGGTCTGAAAATTATAAGTGGAAAATTCCAGAAATAAACAATTCATAAGTTTTAAATTGTGTGTTGTTCTAGTTGTGTGATGAAATCTCATGCTGTCCTGCTCCCTCCAGCCAAGGACTTGCATCATCCCTTCGTTCAGGATCCACTGTATATGTTCCTGCTGTCCATTAGTCACTTAGTAGCCACCACAGTCTTCAGGTTGACTATCATGGTATCGCAGTGCTTGTGTTCAAGTGACCCTTATCCTATATAATAAAAGCCTAATATGCTAAGTGTCCTGTCATCTGGTTGGCCATTCAACTGATCAAAGCGTAATATGCTAATGATATGTTAAGATCTCTCAACCGCTTGCTATGATGTGCATTGACCACTAGGGGGCAGACAGTTAACTGGTCGACCAGTTGCTATGACATGCACTGACCACCAGGGGCAGACACTCTGACCAGTAGGTTAGCTTGCTGCTGGGGTCCGGCTGATCGGGACTGAGATGGGTTGGACATGCCCTGGAGCCCTCCCGCGGTCCCTCCCCGGCCCCTTTCATGCACCGGTGGGGTCCCTCTGCCTGTCCTGCGCCTTCTCGCTATCCAGGACCCCTTGGGGGATGTCGGAGAGATGGTTCCGGCCCAATTCTGCAGGCCAGGCCGAGGGACCCCACTGGTGCACGAGTTTGTGCACCGGGCCTCTAGTTTTACTTGATAATGGCCCAAAGCACAGGAGTAGTGATGCTGGCAACTTGGATATACCAAAGAGAAGTTGTAAAGTGCTTCCTTTAAGTGAAAAGATATGTATGTATAGGAAACCACATAGTGTATTTAGGGTTTTGTACTATCCGTGGTTTCAGGCATCCTCGGGGGGTTTTGGAATGCATCTCTGTGGGTAAGTGGGGACTACTGTAATATCACCTAAAAAGAACTCTAAGTGAATAGCATCCTTCCAAAGGGATTAAAATCGTCTATAAAACTTAACATATTGTGGTGGTCTTTAGAAATATTCAGGTCTGAGTGCATGTGTGCATTAAAAACATTTCATTACCTATTCTCTCTCTCTCTTTTTTTTTTTTTGTCTCTAGTAGGTAGTTAACTTGAACAGTAAGGAACAAAGTTATACAAGTTAGCGAAGTAATTTTTTCTTACTACTGATAACATCTCTTGCCTGTTTATATTATACAGTTGGACTTTCCTCTGCCTGCTCAGAGATTTTGTTTTGATTGACATCTGTGTGTCTCAATTACTCTTTGAGGCAGTATTTCCTTTTTAATCACTAGAGTCCCAGCACGTGAAATCACACGGCCCCGCCCACTGCCCTGCCTTGACACCCTAACCTCTACACCTAGAGCTCGAGTGCGCCTGGCCCTGGCCCTGCCCCTGACCCCTCTAGCCTTCTCTGGCCGCTTCAAGCCCTGCCCTCAGTCCTGTGAGTCACCTTGGGCTGGTCCTGCCTTCTCCTGGCGCCTCGCTGCTTCCGCCCCATCTCTGGAGCAATGCAACAGTTCTGCCCCATCATGGTGCTGGAGGAGAGCATGGAAGCCTCATGTCTGCTGCAGAGTTTTGAGCACTGCTTCCTGGCGGCACGTGCACTGCGCTCCCTCCCCTGGCAGGTGGGTGGCGGGGCGCTCTGAGTGCGAGCGGTGGGTGGCGAAGGACTGGTGAGGGGGGCGCTATGGGCTCTCACCCCCACCCTCCCCGCCACGGGATGGTCCTGCTTCCTCCAGGCGCCTCCCCACTTCCGCCCTGTCTCTGGAGCAATGCGGCGGCTCCTCCCCACCTCGCACGCAGCCTCCTGCTGAATGTTCGTTACAGTGTGAGGGTGTCATGACCATTAGCATATTAGCTCTTTATTATATAGGATAGTTATAAGGTCAGATTCATTAACATTTTTCTGGTTGGAGAAAAATAAATGTTTCCTAGTAATTTTGAGTTGGATTATCTTCTAGCCTAGAGAAAGGGGCTCATGCATTGCTGAAACTTTAATGATAAATAAGACAAACTCTTATTTTATCTGATGGTATCAGTATCCTTTACCTTTAAGTACTACCTGTCTCTAGGTAAACAGGTGTTAGTAGAACAAGTTTTGTTAAACTTTATTCCTGATAGCTTAGTAAAGCCTAGCTGGAGCTCCTCATTTTGTATTCTGTCCTAAGACTTTAAAGTGCATTTGTATAGTTGCCAAACATTCTAAAAGTGAGATTATGATGGGCTTTCTCAGTCCTTTTTTTCCTGGAATTGAGTTACTCTTAAAGTCTGTACTCCTCTGCCATAAAGATGGCAGATTGCCAGTGGCCAGGAAAGGGTCTGTTCATGCTTTCAAAGTAGAGTTCTGGATTGAAGTTTCAAAAAATATGACAGGTTATTATTTTAGAATCAAAGTCCCCTAAAGGAATAAGTTTAGTTGCTGGGCAGAGAGAAGTGTAAGGAAAAAATTAGAGGAGATCAGTTCTTGAGTGCTTTATGATGTACTATGCTAGAACTGTGAGTGCTGCTTACCCCAAGCAGAGTCTTAATATTACGTGGCAATTACCAGGTGTTTTCTAGCTCTGGAGAGTTAATTTTTCTTATGTATAGTTGCCAAGCAATCCAGGAAATCTAAAGTAAATTTTCTTTCTTTAAAGATCAGTGTTGGGGAGTCTGGTCCTTCCAGTGCTGACACTTTGCAATTCCAGCCATACTGAAGTGCCCTGCTTTCTCACAGTGGTGTAACCCAGAGCACACACAGCCGTAGTCAGCCGTGTCATAGTCTCTTCGTGCGGAAGGTATACATTTGTCCTGTATGGTGATCCATTCCTTTCCATCTAGTTGCCTTGTGACTAACAGCATTTGCCATTGAAATAGTCTGTATATAGTTAGGGAAAACAGTAAAGCTACCTCTCGCACATGGGAGTAGACTTGAAGGGCTGGCTTCCATGAGCTTAGTGGCTCAGAGTTTAACATAAAGTACAAAGAAGTATGAATAAAAAAACTATAATAAAGAGTGGAAGTCTTATATCTTGAGAAGTGTTCATAATCAAATCTTTGATCTGGATCCCCAGATTAATGAAATTGCCAGTTAAAAGAGATTCCATTTGTCTTTGGTCTTCTGTGGTTAGCAGAGAAGTTGGTCTCGCTGTGGTAGCAGCTTGAAAGAAAAATCTAAAGGGCACTAACCTTGACAAGGTGCTTGTATTGACTGTGTAGTGCTGGTCAGGGGTGCTCTGGGGAAAGGGATTCAGTAGAGAAACCAATTGCCCTTGCTTATAGTTTTGTTCCACATGGACCCTCCTCTTAGGAGACTAGTCTTTCAGTCCAGTGGGGGAAGAATAAGGCCCTGAGCTTACATTTGCTGCTTTTTTGGTGGGAGAATTCTTGCAGGTGTTTGGGTGTTTTAGTTACTGGCTTCTATCTGTTGTACCACTTTAAGACCCGTTTTTTAATCCTTTTTCTTGGTGTGACTAGCCAGGAATAGGCAATTGAATCCCTCTCCCTACTCCCCCCACTCTGCTTCTATTGTAGAAGTTTTTTCTTTTTATTTGTGCTGCATACCTATGGTGAATCTGCACTGTGGGCATTTGTAAAGCAGCGATAGTGTCTTGCTTTTGAGAGTTGATCTCACTATGCCCTTGGGCAGTAGGCACATTGGAGGGCTGTAGACACCAGTGCTGTTTTAAGTCTCCATGTATGTGGCTGTCAAGTTGGGTTGGGAATAAAGAAAACATCTCTGCATTTCTAGGGTGAAATGAGCTGTTTTCTGCTGGTCCTCAGTCTTTGAGAGGTCTTAGTTAATATTCCTAGGGTGTGGACTTTTTAAGGTAGAATTTAACAATTTGATCTGTTTTTAATTAATTGAACCCGAGGTCCTAAAGCAGTCTTATAGCTACAAAGCATGGAGTGAAACATTGGCCACACAAATCTGCATTTAGTCATTTCTCAAGCTTTAAGTAGTTAGCTAGTTCTTTGTAAAATGATATCTTTGCTTATGCTTTTGTGATATTTAGGAATAGACTATGGATGGCAGCAAATGAAAGCAAAGGTTTGCAGTGGTGAATGAGATTGAGAGAGGCAGTAACTCTTCCTCAGCAGTTTGGTTGGCTAGATGTGCTGATATAGTGAGTAGCTGTGGGTACTCTTTGTGTACTTTTCCTAGGATACGTACGGATGGAAAAGCACAGAGCACTCTCCCCACTGTCCGAGGGCACCATGATCTTTATGTTCATTTTGGATTTGTGTTTGCATCTTGCACAAGTATCTTTTAGTTTCAAATGCAAGTGTCCAAAGAACTGTGTCTTTAATGTTACTTTTTGCGTATATTTCTCTTCAGAGTTAGGACAGGAGGCAGCTAACCTGACTTCTATTTAATAAATATTACAAACTCTTTCTTCAGTAACAGGGAAGGAAAATAAAATCATGAACTATTTTACATACATATATTTGTGTATATACACATACATATATATTTCCTTATAATTGTTTTTGAAGTTTGCTTATTGGCTTAATACCTTATAAAATTGTCTTTGGTAGGTACTGACTCATACAATTCAGGTTGTTGATTTTACTTGTTGGCTTTAAAATTTCAAACAATCTTATTTCAGAATAAAATGATTAATCAAATGGAATTGTAATTCATGTATTAGCTAATGTAAGTGAAATCTATCTTTCATCTAAGCAAAATAAGGGCATATGCTTTAGTTTGGATGGGAAAGGGAGTTAAGAATTCACTTCTTTTTGTACCCTGCCTATTTCCAAAACAAGATATGAACAAGTGTTTTTTATGCTATGAGGACTAGGTAATGTTCATGGAAATATGTAGTCCTAAAATAATTTTCTTGGGAATAGTTTTAGTCTGAAAAAGGTGAAAACATTTATGTTGAGCCATGTTAAACAAATTATTTTATTTGGAACTTAAAAAGCTGGCAAAAAAATTGATGAAATGGTCTCACTAAGTATATGATATTCAGTTGAGAAAACTGTACTTTAGAATAAATGTGATAACTAAATAGATTTGTAAACTTTATTCAATAATCATTTTTGTTTTAAGTGAAATTTAACATTTAATTTTTGCCTTAATAGCATTTCATTACTTTACCTTAGGGCATTTTAATGTTTGCAGAAAGACTATGTAAGTAAACTTTACATTAGAGTGATTCTGTCTATGGAACATTCAGGGAGAGCAGAAAAGAAACCCCCAAATACCTATTTGGGTTCACCATGTAGTTATATCAGTTGATACCTTAGAATGGATTTATTATTACATCCTGGTTGAACAATAGCTTTGTCTTTTTCCTTTGGTGTTAATGACTGATTTTCATTTATATTGGGTGTAACTATCATAAATAAAGGAAGACTCAAGTTTATGAATTGGGAGTTTAAATGTTTGCAGGATTACTGCACTTCCAGAGTTGACTAAAAATGCCAGCTGTCCTCTCCACTGAGAGAATGAACAAATTCCTATGTGTTAACAGTTATGATGTTCTTTTTGAAAGCGTTTTGATGTAACACCAATTTAGAAATTACAAAATACAATTTGAATAATGGAAGGTTTTCTTTGTATTTTAAAACTTTTTTTTTTTCCAGTTGATTGTTCAAATACTGGCTTTCTGTAAAAACATCGTGTTAAATTTTGACTAGTGTAATACTAATAAATTTGCTGCTTGGGCAGTTTTACTTACTACCTTTTAATTTGTTTTCTGATATTACTTGTTATAGGTTCCATGTTGCTCATATTATGGTTGCATCTCTTTGGACCAATAAAAATGATAAATATAAAGGTATGTTTATATGATAGGAAGAAATATTAAACTGTAGAGTGTCTCTGCAATGAAAATAACTGGTAAGTATTTTGTATCTCAAAACAATTACAGTTTGGTTGAGAATGAGTTAAGATACATAAATCTAGCAATTCTTGAATTGTTCTAGAATCAAGTTTTTAATACTTAGTCCTTGGATCTCAGGGTAGAAAGAAATATATTCTTCTCTTCTAGAGATCTCAATAATATTTTTATTTAAAATATTGAGAGTGACCAAGGTATTACACTCTTGTCGAGGTACTTTGCGATAGTGAGAACTGACATATTGCAAAGCTGGTTGCCATCCTTTCTTGTAGTTATGTATGACTTACTTGTATTTCCAATTCTTGATTATATTCCCCGTTTCTGTGATGTTTTAAAAGGAAAAGAAAATCCGTTAATAACTTCCCATTCATATTAAACTTGAAAAGGCTGCCAAATAGAAATTTGGTGATAAATGAGATTTCTTTGGCTGTTTTAACCTAACTATAGTATGTCTTTTAGACCCGCTTTGACTAGGGCTGTGATTTAGTGTGAACCCCCACAGATCTGATATTTACATGTTAGACAAATAGTATTATGGAAGAACAGCCTTTCCCTTTAACGAACACAGTTCCAGTACATCATGGAATTAGAAATATTTATTCAGAATATAAGAATGTTTGTAAAATATTATAAATGTCTCTGTATAAATAAATGGAGATTTTAAAAAACAATTATATATCAAAGAACACAAAGTAGCTATTTTACAGCCGCTAATACAATGAAAGGCATCTAGAAACATTTAAAGCATACAAATGAATAAATCTAAAAAATTACAAGGTATAGTACAGGGCTAAGTAGCAACTGTCAAATGAGACTTTTAGTACAAACAGTAGAACAATACTGACAAACTTAGTCACATGTGCTTTAATAACTGATAGTACATTCAAGCAGGTTTTTCTAATAGTTCAAGTGGTTTAAAAGTAGCACATTTTCAAATAGGAAACAAATCTCATGCAAAGTAAGTCTTGACAATGTCTAAGAACTTATCAGAAGTAGTAAAGAAAGGAACATGTTTCATTATCAAAGCAGATTATTAGGGTCCCTTTTTTAACTGGGCAGTCCTAACATGAACACTATAAGTGAGTACCAGGAGTTCTACAAACAGAACATTTTCCACATGGATTTAATTTGCAGAAAGTGCAAAAGTGAATGTAGACCAGGAACAACTAAGCTTGTCATCAGTATGAATATGGGGGGATTTTGTATATAGCTTGTTCTATTCTGCTGAGCTGATATTTCAGATGATTAGTCGATCAGTGATTTTGTATCTACCTTGACTATGGAAAAATCAAGTTGGTCAAGGATAGGGTTATCCAATAGTGTTTGTTGTTACTGGAACAGAATGATTTCTTGTCAAGGTCACATGCAAAATCTTAACTAAAAATGTAATTGTGTATATGTGAAACTAGCTTCCTTTACACAGAATTTAGTAAAACAGCTGCTATTCAAACTTGTACCCTTTTCCACTTGTTTATATTTTAACAGCCACTTAGTGATAATTCTAATTCCAGTTATATGCTTTAGGCTAACTTTTTGTATCTGTTAGTAACTACAAATGTAGTCAGGCAGAAAGTAACTTTAAGTGTGTGAAGGAGGAACTGCAGAAGGTCGCAGGTTCAGGGCTAACTTCAACCTGGCCTGTAGACACACGAAGTTTCAATGATCTAGAATGGGATTTGGATAAACTTTAGTGAGAACTGGGAGTGCAGCAAAGTCATAATTTTTGTTTTGTAGCAAGTTTTGTCTCTTGCAAAATATTGCCCAGCTTTTGAGCACTAGTAAGTTTGGAAGCCTCAGTGAAAGGTGGTGATTGTATTATTTCTTGACAAATAAGAAATAAGACATTCTGTGGATAAGTAGAAAAATAATTACATGATTTTTTAGTGTCACCTACTATAGAAAAAACAAAAATGTTATGTCCGCACCACCCCAAATAAAAACTTGCCAACAAATGATTATCCCTTAATTAAATTCAATGCAAAACTTAATCATCAGAGGCCTTGCTCCCCTTTTGGCCTCTAGAAACTAACTATAGCTCTGTTTGCTGCATCGAGAAATAGATGCAGCTATAAAGTTAGTGAACATGATGAAATTTTCACTTTAAATAGTTTCATGGATGAGCCATACTCCTAGTTATGCATTTTGCATGTGACTCTGAGGCTCCCGCAAAGTACTGCTCAGAGGAAAACTCAGAAGGGTATGCACCTCAAAGGAGAATTAAGCAATTATGTTTAACTGGTACTTAATTTTTTATTGACATAATATTTCCAGTTTCAAGCACTGGATATTAACTTCAGAATCCTGACATGCCAGCAGATGAGAGTGAGTATGAAACAGTTAATTACCTGCATTGGCAGTGCTGAGACACCTCATAATACCTCTGGGGCTCTAGGGCATGATGAGTGCCAGCTGTCTGATGACATAGATATTTAATCATGAATAATTTTTGGTGAAAGTCTCAAAGAGGAATCTTACCACTTACAGGTGTGTGGCATGGCAGTTTTGGTAGCTGGAGCACTTCGGGCTTGGCAGACATCAGATATAGTTGGTAGGCCCACATAAACGTTGATGGGTACTACAGATGGAATTCTCTTATCTGAGTTTTGCTTCCATTCAGCAGTGGGTAGGAACTACACTCCAAGAAAACTATGAAATGGGTCTTTTCCCACACCCATTGCGCTAAGGGACAAAGACTGAACTCTGAACAGAGAAGGTAACTGCCTAAAAGGGTAAGAAACCACTGAGAGAAAACAGTTTAGATCAAAATGAAGATCTAAAGTTTTTTTTAAAAAGCTCATACAAGTTAGAATTAAGAACATTGTTTTACCCCTGATGGAGATGTTAATATAAACCAGCTTCTATTTAGGAAGAATAATTCAGGTTATAAAAAAGGAAAATTACCCAGGCACCTGCAATCATTTAATGATCAATTCAGTTTTAGTAGGCCCCACAGTTAGCATAACCAAGTGCCTGTTGGTTCACCTTCAAAAAGGAGTATTTGAAAAAATACAAGGGAAAGGAAATCAACTATTTAATGATAGCTTTTTTATTCTATACATTTATAAAAGTAAGTTTTACTGGGGAATAGTTTCACCTACTCAGCACATATTTTAAAAGTATTGAAGTATAAACTCAGAATGAGGCCAGGTAGTTTCAGTAATACAGGGGCTCTTAATGGAAGAGCTGAGACCTGGTCTGGAGGGGTTACATGACCTAACACTAAAGGGGTGGGTTCTCTGGTAGATGGGCCAGCAGACAGGACTTCATTCCTGTGTTAGAAAGCCATGAGTGCATGCCCAGTTTGCTTCCCCTAGGCAAGCTGGAAAGATGGAGAAAACTGATTTTTGGACATACTTTTCAGCCAAAACATTTTCCTTGTGACAACATGAAATTTTACCCAGAGTAAAAATTGATTTTTAAAAATCAGAGGAACCAGCAGGCACTTTCTTAGTGACCTAAGTACCCACAAGCAGGTTTGGGCAGTCTCACTGCTTACCTGAGAAAGTTGGTTGCTTTTGGGATAAAACTCTGCCCTTCAAGATTGTGGCTAGAGTGTCCTTGTCCATTGTGCAGAAGGCTGAGGACCTTGAGTCATGCTCTCTGAAAACAGACATTGAGCTTGGGGATGCAAAGCAAAACTGTGGCATTGGGATGGGCCTTAGGTACTACAGAAAGAAAGTGAAGGTTACAGTAGGAAAGGAATGATGAATTTAAGATGGAAGCCCTGCCTGAAAGAATTCAGGTACTTTGGTCCTGCCCTGTCACCATTTTGCTTGAGATTTAACTTGTTGAAGAACCATATGCTAATTATCACCAAGTCTTGGGGGAAGTAAAGGAGGCCTCAAGGACCATTTCCTCACCCCTGCCCTTCATAGCCATGGGAGCAGAGTTGAACTGGCAGGTCAGTAGCAATCTCTAAAATGGGTGGGATCAGCCTGCGAAACTTACCTGCTCAGGATCCTGGCTCTTTCCTTTACAGCAGCAGTTCTCAACCTGTGGGTCGTGACCCCTTTGGGGGTCGAACGACCCTTTCACAGGGGTCGCCTAAGACCATCAGAAAACATATAATTACATATTGTTCTTGTGATTAATCACTATGCTTTAATTATGTTCAATTTGTAACAATGAAATTGGGGGTCACCACAACATGAGGAACTGTATTAAAGGGTTGCGGCATTAGGAAGGTTGAGAACCACTGCTTTACAGAAATTAGAGGCAGGTCCAGAGCTACATATAATTTGTGGATGAGCTTTGATTCATGCAAATAGCAATTATGTAGTGCCCTGGGGTGGGTGGAAAGTACTAAAAATGCTCCTCTGCTGTGAAAAAAGGTAAAATTTTAGTTCTAATACACGTATCAACAGGATTCTGCACTAAGCCTCGGCTCTTAATAAGGCTTCACTTGGTAGGGGCAATACCAAAGTCAGAAGAGAGCTCCCTACCTCCACGATGAGAGCTGAAGGCAATTTCAATCTTCCGTACAGAATTGTTCAGGCACAGGCCTGCGCCTGCTCTACCTATAACTTCTTATCTGGGACTGGAACACCTATCTGCCATTTTCCTGTAATCTGCCTCCCAGAGCATCTCTGAGTGATAGCCTATATCTTAGAGTTGACACATGGGACTTGAAAATCAAAGCCTTCTTATAGTAAGCAAATCTTCTAGATATGTAGGCCCCTCCCACTCCCCTGTGTGTGTCAGTTTTTCCCTGGAGAATGAAAGAGGAGAAATTGGGGGATGCCAGAGGTAGGGTTACTGTCTGCCAAACAGAAGGAAAGAGTGGAAAATCCAATAAGTCAAATACCTGGGACACCACTGACACAGGAAAGGTGGGAGCATGACAAAGCCAGTGCTGGAGGCAGCAGCAAGGCCTGCTGAGCATGGCACACAGAGTAGGTATTTACATGCGGTCCATGGGCCGGTAGTGGAGGAGTAGGATCCTCGGGATGCTGTCTGTACAGTGTCATGAGGGATGCTCACCTCCAGGGCTGAGTTCACGGCACTCCATTGTCCAAGTGCTGACCTACCTGCCAACTGTCCTTAATTATCCCAACAGGTACTCTGTCACCTGGAGCCCTTCTCTCTCCGGTGACCTGCTATAGTTTAGCTTCCACCGGTAGGACTTTGGTGCCCGAGTGCCAATTAAAGTGAAGTTTCATTGGTGTGTGGCCTGGAGTTTTCCTCTTCCAGCAGAGCTATTCTTTGCTTGAGCATCCTTACTTGGGTCTCATGTCTCTCCACCATGGCCATCATCTGAGACTCCAGCTTCTTGAGTTTGTTTTGATGCTTCTTCTTTGCTTTCTCATAGGCAGCCACCAGGTTGCTATGTGGGGACAGAAGGGAATGAGATTGAAGACTCACCTGAGATAGCAGTGAGACACACACACACACTCCTGTCCCCTGGGCAGCCAGGTCCAGTCAGCACTGCTCCGAAGAAAAGGTCACTCAGCCTCTCAGTAAGAATCTGAAGTCAAGTGGTTAGTATTTCAACGCTCATGGCCATCATCTCTTGGCTTAGTCATGACTCATTCAGCTCAACTGCTAGAGGCTTGTCAGTAACAAATTAGCAGAGATTTAAACCAACAATCCAAACTAGCCACATCCAAAGTTAGAGAGGGAGCTTGAAGTCCAGAAGTCTGTCATTTAAATACTGTGTCTGTTTGTTGTTCATGGCTGCCTGCAACAGATGGTCACGTGTACGCTACAGGAAAGAAAGGGGGCCTCACGCACTGTAGACCAAGAACCTCACCTGGGATGAGGGCAGAGTGGCTAGACAACTTCCTGTTATTCTGTGGACTGGTGGGATTCAGAGCACTCAGGCCAGAAGCTAATGACAGCCAGGCAGAGTAATACAGGCCTCTGGTCCTCCCTGGGAGCCCATGAAGAGAGGGCAGGTTGAGCCCAGGGCTAGGTAAGTCCTGGTGCCCTCTGTGCCCAAAGCAGCACCCCATGTACATTCAGATTCTTTATGTGTGGCCTGAAGACTGATCCCAAAATTTCCTGAGAGCCCTTTTTTTTGGGGGGGGGGGGGCAGATTTGTGAGGTCCTATAATTTCTACCTACATTCTGTGAAGCTGATTTTCTTGATCTATTTCAAAACAATATGTTGCCAAGAGAAGCAGTTGTGAGGTTCTAGCTGTCTTCTATTAAACCAGATAGTACCACTCTATTTTTTGTAAAATAACTTATTTTTTAAATAAAGGCCATGTGTGTTACAGGTAAATAATGTATTTTTTTAAGTAAATGAATTAATAAAAACTTAAAAAATTTTGTGTTTTAGTTTCTAAAATGAGAAATGTCATTAGATAAATAATTATAAGGACAAAGCTCTTTGAAGTCCTCAGTTTTTTATGAGTATAAAGGGGTCCTGAGCCCAAAAAGTTCTAGACTACTGTCTCAGAGCAACACTTCCTGAAGTGTTCCCACTGGGTAGTAAATAAAAGGTCTGGCGCCAATTTTGTTTGGAAAACATTGGCATAAACACAAATAGGTTTTTAAAAAATTGCATGCCTTCTTAGAACTTTCCTGTCTGTAGTAAGAGGGGACAGACCACACACTTTCTGTGCTGCATTTCCCAAACACTCTTTTCTCAGGTTTCTGTGGGCAGTGGTACACTGTGCCGTAGGGAAGACCAGGCTCTAAGAAGGGCAGGCAAGGACTTGCCATTCTCAAGTGTGGCTCCCAGTAATTACAGAAACATCCTCCCTGGTGTGAGTTCACAAGCAAGGGGGTTTACCTGTTGGCTCTCTTCAGGTCATTCACGAACTCCGCTGATTGCTGGTGGCGGATTTCACTGCTCTTGGTGAGTCTTTCCAAGGCACTCACCAACTCTTGAACTCTGGACTTTAATTTCTTTTCTCTGTCAAGGAGAGAGCATGCCAAGAGTAACTTGAGATGATGATGGAGGTAGCTACTACCCTGGAAGTGTTTAGGCTGCCACGTCAAGAGGTGGTACAAAAAGGAAGATAGTACTAGAGGGTGGAAGAGTTCCCTTTCCCCTCAGTGCAGCCAGAACGCCTCACTGTACTCCTGAAGGCGGGTTTGAGCCTGCTTCCTTTAACGGTAAGGCCCTTCCAGGTGGAGAAACTGAGCTAATCTAGAAGTTCCCTGTCTCAGTCTCCACACCCTTCTTTTCCAAGTGTCCTAAGCATATCCTGAACCTTTCAGATTCAAGAACAGAAACCTCTGCTCTGGGCAGCCTGCCATGGACAAATCCCGACTCACTGAAATCAACATGATCCTACCTTGCAAAACAAAAAGGTGGAGAATTAATATTACTCTCATTTCAAGGGTCCTTGTTTCCCTTGAAAGTATTTAGATTTGACTCCCCCGTCTCCTAAGTTAACTGCCTCTATCACTCAGGGTCATTGCATGGTGTCACGCGTCACACCATACCATGACTTGGTTTATGTATTTGAGCTCTGCAGGCTCCCCACTGGCATGCAGGCTCTGGGGTTGCAAGGATCTTACTTGTTTTGGTTCCCCATGTGTCCCCAGTGGTGAGTACCATGGGGGGGTGGGGGGTGGGAAGGTAGGGGGAGATGGGCAGCTTCTCAGTGACAATGGTTAAAACCCCTTCAGAACAACTCACTGAAGGTATTGGTTCCCTGGAGCAAACTAAGAAACCAGAATTTATGGAAGAAAGTCCTAGAAAGATCACTGTGAGTGTGAGGAACGTGAATTAGCATGATCATTTTGGAAGGCAACTTGGCAGTATCTAACAGAATGAAAAATGAACACATCCCTTGGCTAAGCAACTTGATTTCTAGGAATTTTTCTTAACAGAGGTAGTATAGGTGCTGAAAGACACGAGATCATAGTTGCATTCACTTAAGCATCCTATATGATAAAAGCCTAATATGCTAAGTGTCCGGTCAGCCATTCAACCAATCAAAGCATGATATGCTAAGGCTGTCCAGCCGCTCACTATGACGTGCACTGACCAGGGGGCAGATGCTCCGACTGGTAGGTGAGCTTGCTACTGGGGTCCTGCTGATTGGGACTGAGCCCTCCCACGGTCCCTCCCTGGCTGGCCAACCTCCCCTGTCTCTCCCTGGCCCTGATCGTGCACCGGTGGGGTTCCTTGGCCTGGCCTGTGCCCTCTCGCAATCTGGGACCCCTCAAGGGATGTTGGTGAGCCGATTTTGGCCCCATCCCACAGGCCAGGCCAAGGGACCCCCCACTGGTGCACGAATTCATGCACCGGGCCTCTAGTTGGCTATAATAGCTTTTGGGGGGAGGGGGGACCCGCAGCCAGGTTAGGGTATGTCTGTACCACTCTGCAACCTAAAAAAGTGCAGATCGAAACGCATTAGCATGGTGTCTGATAAATTGTCAAGTAAAAAGGAAGAGTTCTATTGGATGCCATTTTGCAAAAACACTAAAAATCTGATGTACTAATAATAGATCAGAAGGCTAAACAACACTCAGCAAAGGTTAATGCACAGAAGAGGGATGACAGAAGGCTTTCATTGTCCACTCACTTTTGCATTGCTTGAAATTTTTATAAGTCAGGCTTTTGTCAAGTATGTGAGCTCTATGCTTCCTGTAGGAGGGGCAGGGAGGTGACCTGGGGGGGAGGACCCAGGAGATGGTTCAGTGGTGCTCTAATCTTATGTTTCTGCCTCCAGCTACTATCAGTGCCAGTCAAGCTTCCCAAACAGTTAATAGAGGAATTGCTACACAAAACCCCTGGCCTGCTTTGTGAGTGAGGTTGAAGGGGAAAGATCTTTCAAAGTGAAGCCAGGCCACCGGCCCCTCATCATTCTCCAGGGAGGCCTCCCTCCCACCAAGGACCCCCACAGAGCCTTGCAGCAAAGTGGGTCCCACCTGCTGGGGAAGGCGGGTTTCTCTGGGGCCCTGGCAGCTACCAGGAAATTGGGTTGCAATTCCTACAGGAATCTGAGAGTGGCACTGTTTCCTACCAGAAGGGTGACCGGTGTCTAGGGAGGATATCTCCCTCCCTCCTTCCTTCCCTAACCATTCTCCTTAGCCTTCCTGCAGGGCTGAGGAAGGTTAGAAGAACATGAAAGATTTCCCCCCTTCCCTCTGGCTAAAGTAATTAAAATAATTTTAAAAAACAGGGAAGGGTTATTTCTCCTGCATTTTGTTACTGTTTTGATACCTTTTCATTCTAAAGTTGATTAATAGTGCAGATGGAACAAAATTATGACAAGAATTAAAAATGTCCCCACGAACTCAATAAATTCACAAGAAAATCTGCTCAGAGCAATACCATTATTCTCTACCCCTCCTCCTTCATCTTCATCCCTCCCCTCCCCCCTTGGTGACATCCATATCCCTGCCCTACCCTGCATACTGGGAGAATATGGGACCCCCAGCTCCCCAACAAAACAAAGGGCTTCCTTCCCTAGTACCCAGGCCGCTGAGACACCAGAACCCAGGGAGGCCCAAGAGGCCCTCACAGACGCTGCCCAACCCCAGGTAGGGTGGCGGAGGGGAGCCACTGCCGGAAGCTGAGAACTGCCTCTATAAGAACTCCTAGGCCTCAGGGATGGGAGGGAACTGCTATGAACTATGGGACAGAATTAGGATGCCAGTTAGCTATAATAAAGCATAATATGCAAATTACCGAACGACCGAACAGCAGAAGGATGGTCTGGACAACCTTCCAGACAACCACGCTATGACACGCACTGGCGTCAGGCCAGCCAAGGCGGGTGTGATGCGATTGGTCGGGGGCCCTGCCATCGCCCCATGATTGCCCAGCAGAGGGAGGCCCATGCCTGTTGGGAGGCGACTGGGGAGGTGGGGGGGGAACACCGCACAGATGGCAAGCAGTCGGGGCGGGGCCAGCTGCGGGGGGGGGGGGGGTGCTGCTGAAGGAAAGCCCCAGTAGGCCCTGATCACCAGCCAGGCCTAGAGACCCTATCAGAGAGGTCCCAGATGGCTCGAGGGCACAGGCCAGGCTGAGGCCTACCCCCCACCCCACCATGCATGAATTTTGTGCAGGGGGCCTCTAAAGATTAATAAAGGCAGGTTGACCCTCACGTTGAAACCTCAAATGCGGGCTACTTTATCTGTTTTCCTTTGAGTGAGGCAGGAGCCTGCAGTCAAAGTCCTGTCCCCATTGTTGCTCATTTGGACTGAAACAAACACTAAAATACTGAGATGGAACAGCTCTAGACCCACAGTACGGGTGGGCATTTGAGCACTAGAAATGTGGTGAGTCCAAAATGGATGTGCTGAAAGTACAAAATCCACACCAGGATTTGAAGATTTAAACGGGGGGTGGGGGGGGGGTGGTGCTAAAATATTGCAATAATTTAAAAAATACTGATTATATGTTGAAATGGTGATATTTTGGATATATTGGGCTGTTATTGAAGTTAACGTCACCATTTTCTTGCAGTTCTAAGTGTGGCCACTGGAAAACTTACAATGACACACGTGGCTTGGAGTGATTTACTAGCTCCAGAGCACTGTTTACAGTCACAGTACTGGGCGCGTCCCTGGATTCTGATGCAGTAGGTTTGGGCTGAGGTTTAGGAATTGCAGTTTAAGAAGTGCCCTTGATGATTCTTATTATCAGGCAAGTTTGGGAAACTGCATGGGTCTGTGGATGAGCTGCATGTGGTCTTGGAACTCCGTCTATAGGCATGATTACGCGCACAGGCACACCTTCTACAGTATGAAGTACAGCCTTCCTCGGATTCTCAAAGGACAACCCGGGTAGGAGCCAGAAGCCTGCTAGTCCTACGTCGCTTTGGAACCTCAACCATTCATGTCCAGTTCTGTCCGGTTTCTAGTTCAAATCTGCTTGGCCTTCAGCTAAGGAAGAATCTGTTAAGTTTGTCCAGATAAGGTACTTCCACAGGCCCCACAAAGATGAGAAAGTAAAAATTAAACACATGCTCCGTCTGCTCCCTCGATAGTAACACATTCATAAACGGTTTTCTCGAATGCCCAGAACTGTGTGATCC
The DNA here is from genome assembly GCF_964212035.1 of Myotis nattereri. NCBI lineage: Eukaryota > Metazoa > Chordata > Mammalia > Chiroptera > Vespertilionidae > Myotis > Myotis nattereri. The sequence goes on from NC_138079.1 coordinate 66,427,993, forward strand.
CATCCTCACCTCCCTGCTTCTTTACTCCCAGTAGTGCAAGCATGCAAGATACACGCCTGTATCACCAAGTACAAAGACAGTCCTGGACCACACTGACCAGGCACACCCACGTCACCAGCACGCACATGGATTTCAGGTACAGGTGATCCCGCTCCACCAAAAATGAAGGTTATTTCTGGTCACAAAAGGTCCTATGAATCTTACTCTAACCACACAGACAGGGAGGTGCTCTTCTTTTTAAGTGAAACACGATTTTAGGCAGGGGATGTGAGGCAGACTCCTGGTGGGCGTCTGCACGTGATGAGAAAAACCAGGTGACTCGCCAGTAAAGTGAGCTGGGCAGGACACCGGGCCACACAGACCTCTGCGGCCGGCCATGCTGGTCACTGTGCCTGGGGAGCCTGGGGCAGAGCTCTCCGAGCAATCAGGGAGGAGGTGGCACTCTCCCTGAAATAAAAGGCCAGCTGCACTCCTTTAATCACAAAGTCCCAATGAGCAGCTGGGGGAGTCACCCGGGCCAGAGCTCGGGCTTGATGAGGTAGTGAGTGGCTCTGCAGCCACCAGGAACCTCTCAGAGTTGCTGTAATCAGACCAGACCGCAGGGAGTCACAGCCATGCAGCCACAAGGCCTGGAATTTCTTAGCAATTGCTCATTACACGGAATTAGTCACTGAGAGGATTGTCTGCATGTGCAGTTCCTCTTCCCCACCTTCCTTGTACCTGTTAACCCTGCCTGGCTCTGTCTCCACTGAAACTGCTCATGAGGTGACCAACGATCTCGGCGCTGCCACATCCAAAGTTTCCACTGTCCTGAACTCCCCGTCGGGCCGTCTCCTCTCCCCGAGCATCGTTTTCCTCTGGAGTGCCTGGGTTTCCTGGCTCACTGCTGTTCCCCAGGCTCCTGCACTGACTCCTCGCTCTCTGCTCCGACCCTAAATACTCAGCGTATGGAAGACCTGGGCTTGGACCATATTTTGTAGCTTACTGTTTCTTCTCCCCATTCCCATTTATTTTTCTAAAAACTCTTAAATCTTTATCTCTGGCCTCTCCTTGGGCCTCTGGACTTGTCTATTTGACATCTCTGCTTCACAGGCATCTTCAATTTAACACGTCTAAGGTGGGATTCTGAGATGCTCTCCCAAATCACTCTTCGTCCCTTGTTAGCAAATGGCAACACCATTCGCCCACTTGCTACACTGGTGGAGTCAGCCGTTGCTCCTCCCTTGCCCTGGATCTCCTCATCCCTTCAATAGCAAACCCCACTTAACAAAACTCCACTTACCACACCCACCCAGGGGCCATCATTTCTCCCCTGAGTGACCACAGAGCCTCCTAATAGTTTCTCGCTGCCCCTTTGCACACTAGTCTGGTTTTCACTGAGCACCCAGAAGAACTTTTTAATATGACGACTGCCCGTCAGTGCCTTCTGCCTGCAGCTGGAATGAAGTCTGTGGTCTTACTTTGACCTATAAGGCCCTACATGACCTGCCTCCTGCCTACCCAGGTTTTGGCACCCTCTCCCTCTTGCAGGCAGGAATGCCATCAATTCTTAACACAGTGAGCTCTTTCCCTCCGTGTGGAATGTATTTCCTCCATTCAGCTACTTTTCTTCCTCATCTCAGCTTAAAGGTCATCTCCTCTGAGAGGCCCACCCACCTAAGCAAATGTCTCAGAGTTGTAACATCATAGCACCTTGTCATTTCCTCCAAATTATTCATTGTAATCTATTATTTAATATTTTGGAAAAAGATACAAATAAATAGAATCATATAACATGCTCAAACACGGCATGATACATCTTGAATCTGGATGCCCGGGCCCACAGATTCCTTTTTTAAGGGAGAAATGTTTCTGAAAATGCTGGGAAGTTTCCCTCAACTGACTTCAACCACTAGCTCAGTGGTTTAATTCCTTCAAAGAAGGTGTTAGTTTCCACTTGATTTTTAACAATAAAAACATCCCCAAGCCTTAGCCCTCAGGTGTCTGCATTATATAAACTCATGAAATGATTATTCCCATTTTTGAGCTCTATTTACCATACAATCACGTGACTGCTCTTTTTCCTGTGGCCCTGTGGGTTCTGTCCTGGCTCCATCTACTTGGGTCCTGATAAGAAGTCCATGCTAACCAACGTAAGGCTGCTTATTGGAAACCCACTGTGCCGACCGAGTACATGGGATCTCTGCATGGAGTCAGCAGAACCTGCATCCTCCTGTGCCCGCAAACGCCTCTGAGGTTTGGAAAATTTAAGAAATGAAGGGGCTTAGCGGACGGACACCATATGCACAGGCCCCCAGTGGGAAGAGGCAGTGGGTCTGCCCCCATGCTGCTGGCACAGGAAGCTGTCGAATCGCTGAGAGTTCTCCCGGGATGCTTCTCTCCCCACCTCAACCCAAGCAGTTACAATCGAACCACATGGCCAGAGGCACTGGCAGCGTAAAACCAGGGCGAGTGTAAGTTGGAAGGAAAGACGAAAGGCACAGTGAGTCGGGGGTAATGAAGTTCCCATGAGGCAGCCTTCCTGCCGTCCACTGTTGGCCTGGAGGCCACGCAGTAAACTAAACTGCCCAGCTGGGTCAGGGCCGCAGGCTGTGCCCTTAGCCTGCCTTCCCTCTCATCCCAAACCCCAGAAAGGATGGGAAATGTGTTTTTAAAAAATCCCTGAACATGTTAGAAAGGAGTGTTCTTTCTATACCAGAGATGACGAGCAATCATAGAAAAGGCAAGGAAGACGTTCATTCTTCTCGAAAAAGGAAACCACAGCACAGACTGCAAGGGAAGGCGGGGCCCCGCGGGCTCTAGCCTCAGGTGCTGGCAGCGGACGGGAGGGGCCAGGGTCAGAGATGCCGCCTAAGGAGCTGCTAGGGGCCCCGAGAACGTGAGCTTGTGAACCAACCCCAAGAGAGTCACCAAACTCAACTCTAAGGAGAATGTGATGTGAGGAAACTGTCAATACAGCAGGCAAAGTAGCCTTATAGAATCCGCATAATAACTCTCCTGAGGAGGACAGCACAGCACTAGAGAGATGACAGAGATCGTCACCAAAATGCCCAGAGCTGAACTAACGGGGCCGCTGGCGGGAAGGAGCGGCTCTGCGGAGGCAGCATTCCCACTGAAGCTGCAAACAGGGCCAAGATGCCCGTTTCCATCGTCGCCGCTGAACACCATCCCGACGGTTCCAGCCAAGGCAACAACACAACAAAGAAGCAGTGAAAGGGACATTCTCCATTTGCAGGTGACACCTACACCCTCGCCCGTCACTCCCCCTCTGGAAGGTCTGGTGCCCACATGGGCTCTCCACGTCTCACCTGCAAGGACCGGACAGAGGGAGGACCCATCACTAAAGAGAAGACAGGTTTCATTACTGAAAGGAAACTCAACTTGCGAGCCAAACCCCATGGTGACATAGCTGAAGCTCTGCCTTCCTGATCCCGGATGCTGGCCTGAGCAGCAAGAGAAGGAGTAAAGCGTCGCTCCCAGAATCAGTGGTTGTTGGGGTCCGGGGAAGGGTGCTTACCGACGGATGGCACTGGTGAACTCTGCAGCCAGCTCACTGTCGCTGTACGTGGTCCTGAGTTCGGCCAGTGAGAGAGCTGGGGAGGCAGCGTCAGCACACTCCTGAGAACAGCAAGCACATGCCTGTTAGACCTGGAGCCAATGGGAAGTGACAATTCTGCCCTAGGTGGCCATGACCTCCGACCTCCGCAGGCTGGCCGTGGGTGCCGACCACTCCCTGTGGGCTCGGAGCGCTCCCTGGGAGCCAGGCACTGGTCTAAGTGGCCACACACATATCCTCTCACTTAGTCATCATGGTGATACTCTGAGGTAGGTGCTCTCATGATCCCCATGCTACCCAGGAGGAAACGAAGGCCGAGGTCACACTGCCCCAAGTCTCCAGCCAAGACAGGGAGAAATGAGGATCCCAACCCAGGTCGGGGGCTGCCAATCAGGGCTCTTCACCACTGAGCCAGCCTCTCGTACTCATGGAGACAAGTGGGAACAGCAGGTGAGAATCCTCCCCCAGCCCCACTTCTCCTGGGAGAGCACCAGTCTTCTCCACCGTTAGGAGCCTTAGCGAGGTCAGTGTAATCCCTAGGCAACCCAGAGAGGAGGAGGAAAGCAGGAGTGCACCCTCCCATGTGATAGATCTGACCGGGACCCTGGCATCTCCAAACCAAATGAACTCCCACATCCTACAGTCACACTATTCCTCCAACAGCATCACACCCGTCCGCGGGCTCTAACAGAGCCGCAGCCACGCTGCACAGGACAGTGGCCTGGGGAGGGTGCTCATCTGATGGTTTGCTCAACAGACCTTTACTGAGCACCTACAGCACCCCAGGCTGGCGAAGAAAACACCTGTGATCGCTGTAGGTGTTCGTTTACCTGATGTGAACAGAGTTGCATGGTGCTGGGATGAGAGCTGCACAGAAGTGCGAATTTGGTGCTGGAAATCCAGACGACGGGAGGGCTCTGTGTTTCCCTCAGCCCTCAGATATAGAAACGCCACCACACCCAGGGGGTCCCCTCCCTCTACCTGGCCCTCCACCTGCACGGCTCTCCCTCCCTCTCGCAGTCCTGCAGACCCAGTCCCCCCCCCCCCCTCCACCCCAGGCCATGGGCGCTGGGAGATTGCAGCAGCCTCCCTTTTTGTATGTCAGCTCCCGTTGATGTGAACATTTCCTAAGACTCCTAAAGACAGGGACAGCTTTGTCTCGCCCCGTGCCTCTCCCGGAACACGCGCGGTAGTATCTGTTGCAGAGAGACAAGAAGTGCAAAGACCTAACGCCCTAACTTGGGTGAGACTTGTTCCAGCTTGTTGTCTGGGGGAAGTCTTTCAACAGGGACCCTATCTACAGAGCAAGAGTGATGTCCTGGACCCAAATCTGTCTTGCCACCTGTTTTTATAAGGCCCACAGCTTTAGAATTGTTTTAAAATCACGTCAAAAGATTGAGAAAATATTTTGTGATGTGTAGAATTCGTATGAAATTCACATTTCAGAGTCCGTAAATGAAGTGTTAACAGGACCCCGCCACACCGTTTGCTGCCCTTAGTCTCTGCCTTCGCACTGCAATTCTTCAGTGGCCACGATAAGGAGGTGCAGCTGAGTCTGTGGGGCTCGAACACGCTGAAGGATTGACTGACTCCTTACAGTTCTCCAACCCTGGCTCTGGACAGTCTGCTTCATCTACCAACAAATAAGGAAATGAATAGCCCAGAAGGGAGATTCTATTGAAACTGTAAATGGTTCCAATATTTGAAGGACAAGAGAATCAGCTTACTCTAGCTTCATTACCTGAACAACATACTTTTATATGCTCCTTAATGTTAAAAAAAAAATCATCTGGCCTTTTCCACCAAAGAGACGTCTGTACTTTGAAGCCATTCCACAAAACAGTGCTTCCCTCAGTCAAAATAAATACCAGGAAGGAGGGGAAAAGGCTCTGTGGGCTTCTGGCAGGACCCCGAGAGCCGTTCCCACCACACCCTGAGAGCTCACACACTGGGGCTCTGTCTCTCGGGCTCTGTCCCCAGGTGACTGCTAACAAACAGGGTTGCACAGAGAGTTTCACGTCGTAGGCATGGAACAGGAAACCAGCTCCCCGAGCCGGGCCTACTCTAATAACAGCACTGCCAGGCCCTGCCCAGAGGGGCAGAAGCTGCATGGTGCACTGGCAAGCCAGGTGACCTTCCCAAAGCCCACGCTGTGCCACCCCCGGGGCAAACCCTCCAGCGATTCCTCACTGTCCTGGGAGAGCACAGCGGCTGGGTCTGCAGCCAACGTGTCCATCCCTCTCCCCTCCAGGCACTCCATCACCTGGAGTGGACTTGCTTCCCCCCCCCAACCCTCTTCATCCCACTCTCCACAGGGTCTCAGCTCAGGAAACTGGTCCCGAACCCCCAAACCCGATTCCGCATCTAGGCTGCGGCCTCCCAGCACACGTGGGAGCGACCCCCCCCACTGGGACATTTTGTCACTGTGCTAGGATCCTCTATTTGCTCCACAGTGTCCCCCACTGGAGTATAAACCCGGAATTGCCCCCAGCGCCTGGCCAGGACCAAGTCACAATTCCGCTGGAGCCACGTTACGGACTCCCCGGCTCCTGAGGAGGGAGAGGAGAGCAGGGTGCAGCTGTGGCACGTTGGGCAGCAGGCTCCAAAGTCTTAGCTGTTTAGGGGGTGACAGTTCATGGCCACATGGCATCAGCAAGTGGCTTCTGTCCCAGGGGCACGACCGTTCCCCCCGCAACATGCGGGCTGTGAGAAGCCGCCGCTCCTTAGACCAGCAGTCCCATATGCCCTGAAACAAGCCGAGGGCAGGAGGAGCCAGCATTTGCTAGGTAACTAGAAGGGCCTGCAGGTCCTACGCCAGTAAGGAAAGCGAGGCCCAGGGCCCTGCCCACATGGCAGGGAGTGGTGGGAAGGGGGCAGGAAGTGAGGCCCGAGCCCTGGGGGTCCCGAGCCCTCTGGCCCTACCTTGCCAGGCTTGTCTTTGCCGCCGCTGCTGGTGGAGCTGAGGGACCGCATGCGCTGCTCCTTGTGCTCCTCCACCTCGGACTTCAGGTGCTCGATGTGCACCAGGTAGGCCTGCTCCTGGGCCTCCCGCGTGCTCAGCTTCAGCTCCAGGGCCTTCTTCTCCTTCTCCAGCAGGTAGAGCTGGGCCTTCAGCTCAGCCATCTCCTCCTACAGATGGACACAGAGCGGGGGAAGGCAGGCAAGTGAGAGGGTCTGCGGCTATAAGCATGGACCCGCGGTAGCTATTCCCTTGCACTGGGGACAAGGGCGGGGAGGAGAATGACAGCTGTCCCAGGGCATGTGAAGGACTGCCCTGTAGACAAGCCCCGCGCTGCCCCCTATGGACCAGAATTGAGATGACTGAACAGAAGATCCAGGCAAGCAGATTCTGGTCACCACGAGGAGAAACTTTCTAACAGATGCCGTCCCTGCCCCCTGCAAAGGGCTCTGCTGCCTGGGTGGGGCCCAATCTTCCAGTGTGCAGAGACTAAGCGGTCAGAGAGGTTAGACAGGAGGGTCGCCCATAAAACATAGGATCTGCTTTGCCATTTTCCAAGGCACCAACCCACATATTTGTTCACCCCTGATGGCAACCTTGGTGCCCTGTACCTGAGTCAGACAGGAAGGGAGCGCCCCTGGCAATGATATCGCCCCCAAATGAAAGCAACAGAAACAGAGTCCTTCATCGGTGACTTACTGATGAGTAACGTCTCAAAGTATCTTAGAGAACCCAGAGTAGAGTTTTTTGTGGAGATTAAGTGTGACTCCAAAATGGGACAGTGCCCTGCTGGGACCAAGAGCCTGACAACAATGATAAGCACCCGTATTTGGTGAGCACGAAACACCGTATAGATCAGCGGTTCTCAATCTGTGGGTCACGACCCCTTTGGGGGTTGAATGACCCTTTCACAGGGGTCTCCTAAGACCATCAGAAAACACATAAATAATTATTTACTGTTTTTGTGATTAATCACTATGCTTTAATTATGTTCAATTTGTAACAATGAAAATACATCCTGCCTATCAGATATTTACATTACGATTCATAACAAGTAGCAAAATTACAGTTATGAAGTAGCAACGAAAATAATTTTATGTTTGGGGGTCACCACCACATGAGGAACTGTATTAAAGGGTCGCGGCATTAGGAAGGTTGAGAACCACTGCTTTAGATGTTCATACAAAGTAAGTCATTTAATCCTTCCAACCTCCGGTAGGTATTATGAGTCTCTCCATTTATGGATGGAACAATGAGGCACACAGAGGGAATGCACCCACTGGGTGAACTGTGGGCCAGCGTGTGAAGCCAGGCCATCTGCTCAGAACCCAGGCTCCTAGCCACCAAGCTCTAGCCCGTGCCCACCATCACATGACCACCAGGCTCCCCAGCTGCCTCCATGACCTTACTTAAAGGGAGTCTTCCCAATGCTGAGTCACTGCCTTGACAGGGATTCGCCACGGTCACTGACTCAAGTCACCCCGGAGTCACCCTCACCTGAGATGATAAGCCTCACGCCTGGTGCGCTGCTCTGGATACACCAGCCCCGGGGGGGAACCTAGCGGGCACCCATCACAGCTTATAATACTCAGGACTGGGGGCCATTAGACACGGAGAAGGCAATGTGCTCAGCGACTACCCAAGAGGAGATGCCAAACCTTTCCTGAAGATGAGACATAACACCAGAATGAAGGGTTTTCATACACTGAGCCCTTCTAATCTTTTGCCAAAAGCACAGGATTCTGAAGGTCCTGGGAACTCTGCACACTGAGCTAACGTGGACAGTCAGATCCAGCACAAATGTGAAGGCAAGCCTGGAAGAAGGAAAGGTGGGTGCCGGCGATGGGAGAGGAAACGCCTGCGGGGAAAGGTAAGGCGGCCACTGTGCTGGCAACGGAGCTCAGCCCAGATGGAGGCCCGGGACCTGGGCTTGTAGCACCCACTCAAGGGCAGGGCAGAGCCAGGACTGAGACCCGACACGCCAGGACTCAGAGGGCGGCCTAGAATCAGAGACGAGGAAGTTTCCTTTCCAGAGGTGCGGCAGGAGACCTGGCCGCTGCCCTGGCTCTGGGTGGGAGAGAAAGAGAAGCCTCGGAGGAATCAGAACCGCCACTGGGCCACGCGTGGACGCGGAACAGGAATCCTAAGCCAAACATGTAACAAAAGGAACCTAACCTCTCGTGCTCTCAGGTCCCAACACATCTAAGCGCAGAACCACCAGCCAGGACACTTACCCCCGGGGCCCGAGGACCCACGGCAGACACAGCGTCACCAAAGATGAGCTGGTGCAAACGTTCTCCCCCAAACACAGAAAGTGGAAGTGAGTCGGGTTAAAGCAGAAGCAGCATTTGTAAGAACCAGAACTAACAAGTGAAAAACTAGAAAATAAATATTTAAAACAAAGGGATAAAGGAAGAGGAATTGTAATGAGGACAGGATATTTAAAGAAAGAGGAGTGGGTCTGAAAAGGAGCCGAGTGAATCACTGGAAATGAAAAGGTGTTCATGAAAGATCATACACAAGAAGTAAAACCCCCAGGAAACTCGAGTTTCTCAGCAGCGAGTCTGGAATGAAATGGGGAAATGCAACCTTATCTTCTGCCAGAGCTGGGATGGTGAGCGAGTCCTCGCACACACCCTGGGACACGCGGGGAGGGGCGCCGACTTGATGCTGGGGGCTGGGCCAGACGCTGGCAACAACTGCCCCCATCAGGGTCTGATGGGGCGCTTCTCTCCAAGCTTTCTATAATTTCTGCTCTTCTAGAAAATTTCCATGATGTGTCCACATTTTATTTTTCAAGTAGCAGTGTTCTCATCGGGGTGTCATGATCTGGTTGACTAAACCATTGGCCACACAATGGCATACAATCTCCAGCTCTCCTCCCCTCCCTGGAGGTCAAGAGGCTGAAAGTGTCAACCCGCTCATCACGTGCGTGGTCCGTATGGCGACCACCTCCGTCCTGAAGCTATCGGGGGGCCTTCCACGTCGCCTCATGACTTAACCAAGACCCTCCTGTCCCTCAGGAAATTCCAAGCTCCGTGCCAAGAACTGGGAAGACATCCCAGATTGAATCTTTATCGTACCAGAGCTGCCTCCTGAGAGCACGTTGTGGGTGAAGGCTGTGCCTGGCACCCCTGGCTGGAAATGAGCAATGTGCACTGCTGAAGGGCGGCCGCTTAACCAACACTTCCTGGAGAGGGGCACCCGCTGTCCCAGAAAGCACCCCCTGCCCCAGAGACGCCGCCTCAGCCAGGATGCACTGCCGGAGATCCACCAGGAAACACTAACTGGGCAGCCCCAGCAAACCGCGCCGGCGGGTGTTGTGATCCGAGCAGGGTCCACGCAGCACCCAAAGGACAAGGGTGTCAGGAAACTGCTCTCATCCAAGTTCTGCCCTCCGCCTTGCCCTGCTCGCTGGCCTCAGAGGCTGCTCCAGCTGCAGAGGTCTGAGGTGGCTTCTCCTGGGGAACGAGGCGGCCAGCTCACCCCTCCAGGAGCACCCCCGGCCAAGGGAGCCCCTGACTGGAACTGTCCGTATCTACAAGGCGCTGGGGTTCCCCTGGGGAGAGGCTTCTGAGCAGGAAAGGGCTGACTTCTCATCATCAGCTGACCTGTCTCAGGGGCCTTTCTCTCCTGCTCCCGATGACAGTGGAGTAAACGGGAACAGAGTTCTCGAACCCTCCCCCCACCCCATACCTTCATGGCCATCAGCTCCTGCATCAGCACCGCATTCTCGAGGTCCAGCCGCTGGCTGTCTCCCCGGGGCTTGACATCGTAGCTGAGAGGGTCGATGTGGATGCTCTCCAGCTCCAGCATGGTCAGCTTGACCGCCGCCCTGTCGTTCTTGAGCTGCTGGATGTAGTCCTTCAGCCTCTGCTCGTCCTCCTTCGTGAACTCCGTGTCGCAGCTGCTGGCCGTGGAGCTGGTCGTGCTGAGAAGACAGACAGGGAGAAGCCATCACATTTTCAAGTCACCACTACCAGGCCCTTTCTCCTCGCTCTTCTCCACACCCCGTCTCTCCAACAATATTTAGGTGGCAGTCCAGGGGGGAAAAGGCATTCTTCATGGCATAGTAAATTGATAACACCTTTTAGGAAATGAATGTGAAAAATAACAGATTTATACCCTTTAGCACAACAGTGCGGGCCCTAGGAGTGAATCCTAAGGAAGTAATTCCACAAAAGCAATGAGATACACACAAAGGTGTTTCATGGAATAGAGGATTTAGTGAGTCAGTACACAGCAAAAAAAGGGGAAATTATGTAGACATTAGAGTAGTAATTACGACAATGGTGGAGATGTTTTAAGTGAGGAAATAGGGTAAAAATCACACGTGAGTCATAAATATAGGTGAATATGTAGACAGGACTTAAAAAAGGGATATGTTAAGGCCGCAGTCGGCAAACTGCGGCTCGCGAGCCACATGCGGCTCTTTGGCCCCTTGAGTGTGGCTCTTCCTAAGCCTTAGGAGTACCCTAATTAAGTTAATAACAATGTACCTACCTATATAGTTTAAGTTTAAAAAATTTGGCTCTCAAAAGAAATTTCAATCGTACTGTTGATATTTGGCTCTGTTGACTAATGAGTTTGCCGACCATTGTGTTAAGGGAACAAAGCAAGTTGAAAAACAGAATACCTATGGCATGATTCATAGATTGTGTGTGTATGCATACATACATGTATGTGCACACGTGTCCCTGACTGCTGACAGCAGTCCCCTCGGGGTGAGATGTAGGAGGAACAACAGTGAAGAGCGAAGGTTTGTACCATGGAAACCATAGTGAGTGTAATACAGGAGGGTCTGGCCTTTGCCAGCAGCGGGCAGGCATCTCCAATGGCTCAGAATGAGGCCCTCTCCACCCAGCCAGGCCTTGGGCATCTGAGCCAGTGTGGACCTACCGCCCTTTCCCGGGACCTGCACTGGACCTGCCCATGCTTGCCGTGGCCCTCATGGAACCGACTTTGGAAAGATGTCAGGAGAGCAAAGAGGCACCCCGAGCTCCCATCAAAACAGGCCAGGTAGGCATTGTCATCTCTGTCATTACAGATTTGGAAATAGGCTCAGAGTCATTAAATGGCTTGTCTGGTCAAAAGGCTAGAAACTGGTGGGACTGCACTCCGGCCACAGCCTTCTCATTCCACACCCGTCCTCCCAAGAATCCTGTTGCAAGAAGCTATGTCCAGAGCAAGGAGTGACATCCACAGGCTGTTGGCTGCCCTGAGCTCAGGCCCATCCTCCTCAACTTACACTAGAACAGGTGTGATGAGGCCCCTAACTCAGCAGATGTAACGTTCCCATAACCTAGGTTGACCCAGGGCTGGTCCACTCTCACCTGAGACACGTTATCAAGCTGGTTGTGCACTAGAGGAAGAGAACATTTTAGGGCTTGGGGTTGTTTACAAGTCAGAGAACTCTTTCCTCCTCAGGCAGGGAGCTCATGAACACCACAAACAACTGGTCTACCCCGAAGGTAAGGGCATCGGCACTAGCCTGTGAGGTAATGGGACCCTCTCCAATTCTCCTGGGAGAGGCCACTGCACTCTTGGGCTGCTGTGGTGGGTGCCCGTGATCCCAAGCAGGTCTCGGACACCAGACAGACCTGAGTAAATGCACTTCCTCCGCCACTCCCCAGCTTCACGGCCCAGAGTAAATCACACGCTCTCTGGGCTGCGGTGAAGTGGGACCCTCACGATCCCCGTCGCCTGCCTGTGGAAAGGGACATGGGCCCTGAAGCAGGCAGAGCCAGCGAGTGCTGCCCCAGAGCACTTGTTCTGGGGGGGGGGGGACAGCCACCCTCCCCCGCCCCCCAACCCCGCGCCAACACTAGACCCAGGAACTCCCACGAGGGATGTCAGACACCTGCCAGGTTACCCAGAAAACCCGTCTGAGGGAGAGCAAGGTGGCAAGTGCTTGACCTGATTTGAGAAACCACCAAGACCCACCTGGGGACAGGAGCGAGGGTGGACAAGGAGTGAGGGTGGCCAGAGGCTGGCAGGCTTTGGGGTGGCCTGGAACCCTCTGGGTCCTGGGGCTTGATCCCCAGCCGGGGGCGGGGGCGGGGGGTTGAGGGGGGAGAGAGTAGGGCTTTTGTTTTACCATCTCTGCTAAGGGTTTAGAGTTCAGAGAGGAAGGAAAGCAGAAAAAAACAGAAGAGCTCTGGCACAGATCCTACCCCCGTCAGAAGCTCAGAGCTTTACAATGCTTTTACCAGGGGAAAGTTGAATTTCAAGATAAGTGCCCGGGCCCGCACCCCTCCAGCTCCCCTCTCTCCCTTCCATGACACCAGCGGGGAGCAGACCAGGCGAGGTTAATTACAATCCTGCTTTGTGCCCTTAATGTTCCACTGCGGAATATGATCGTGACGATGGTGGGAGGGAAGCCACTGGCCTTTTCTCTGGCCTCCTGCAGACAAAGGCGCTGCGGTCTCCCGAGGGCTCGTGCCCGCGCTGGGCAAGGGTTAAGTCATCCATTAACTCTCCGCCCGGAACGCTGGGTGAGCTCAGTAGTCAAGAGTGAATAAATCACTTTGCAGGGTGGGAGGCGGTGCGTGATCTCCGAGAGGGACTGTGGAAAGGCTGCAGACGAAGACCCAGCCCACTGCAGGATGGGGAGCTGCACGGTGCTGTGTTTTGCTCTGGTTTTGCGAGGAGCTGGGCCAGATCACGTGGGGTGTCCTTTCCGTGACGCTCTGCTTGAGCCCTCTCACGCTGGCTTTGCTCTGTGTCGGGCACTGCACCCAGGTGCCTGCAGCCGGGGAAGCCGCACTGCCCAGGCCCGGGACGCCCGCCCGCTGCCTGCCTGGCCAAAGCAGGACGTGGGTGCAGGTGGACTCGAGCCCGTTGATGTCAATGATCCTCTCTGCCCTTCTCCACCATGTCTCATCCTTGTGCTCAAGACAACTCCCTTGCCTGCTTTTAAGAAGAAAAATCATTTTTTTGGAGCTTCCTCAGCTTGTCTTGGGAAAAAGTTAGAAGGGTGTTTCCTTTGCCTTGAAAACCAGGGATGTAATTTTCCTGAAGTTTTGTCGTTTTACTGGCCCCCAGTGAGGAGCAGCTTGTTTTCAGAAGGAAAGTGCCATGAGACTGGCCTTCTGTTTTGCTAAACACTTAGACCAGTGGTTCTCAACCTGTGGGTCGCAACCCCTTTGGGGGGTCAAACGACCCTTTCACAGGGGTTGCCTAAGACCATCGGAAAACACATATGTAATTACATACTGTTTTTGTGATTAATCACTATGCTTTAATTATGTTCAATTTGTAACAATGAAAATACATCCTGCATATCAGATATTTATATTACGATTCATAACAGTAGCAAAATTACAGTTATATGAGGTAGCAACGAAAATAATTTTATGGTTGGGGGTCACCACAACAGGAGGAACTGTACTAAAGGGTCGCGGCATTAGGAAGGTTGAGAACCACTGACTTAGACGGTATTAGGAGGGAGGGGTTGGCCCACGTGACGCTTGGCCACGTCAGCCACTCCTAAGTGGCTCTGGTCCTCCGAGAAGAAGGTTGCCTCTCTGTCTCTCTATTCCTCTCTCGTGACAATTCTTGGTCACGAAGGACTCAAAGCACTAAACACCATCCACACTTCTGAGGTCTCTAATGCCCAGAACTCTCTCGGAAGAGAAGTGGAGGTTAAATGAGGGAAAATCATAGAACAAAATGCAGGCGTGGGAAACTCTGCTGCCAGATAACCGAAGTCCTCAGAAACCGCCGGGTGCCAGAAAGGAGACACGGCGGGAGAAACCGAGACACTGAGGAGACAGAGGCTGTATTTCTGCAGCCGTTTTTGAAGATGCCACTATAATGGTGCTGGAAGCCAGGCATCTGTAAAACAGAAACCCTATTCCCGATTCGGTCCCTGGGAACACACCGGGATAGACACCGTGTGTCCTGACAGCTGTACTGTTGCTAACAATGTCCCTGGCATTAGGGAAATGAAACATTATAAACGATTTTCAAATCACTAATAATTGATAAAAATTAAAATATCACGGGTACTGTTTTGCCTACAGAGTAGCCCAATTGAAAAAAAATGGATGGGCCCCAGTTTTAGGCAGGGTGTGGGGGACAGGCCCTCTCAGGCCCTGGCTGCAGAGTAACTGACCCCGCGCAGAGGGCTAGTGGCCATCTGCAACGTCAGTCACTTTTGAGCCAGCACATCCTGCTTCTTAGACCTGGTCCCACAGCAACGGCACTAGAGGGGCGGGCCCGAGGACAAGGGTGGTGGCGGCAGCAGCGTCCCATCAGTGAAAAACCGGGTACGGCTGTGCACCAGGCGGAGGCTGTTTAAATACACGGTGACTGCCACCCAAAGGAAAACTGCAGCGGCTGACAACGGGTTCGTGGAAAGATGTGTAAAAACGTAAGTGAAGGGGAAAAAGCAAGTTTCAAGGGAGTCCACGTGACAGGACCCTCATCAGGCTGAAAATGAGGTGATGCCACGTTCTGGTCTGCTGAGTGCATACCTTCTCTCTTCTTTTTGGACCTACCCCTTCTCTTCTCCACCCACGTGGCTCCTGTGGGAACAACCGTGGCCACAGGTGACCGGGGGAGGCCCTTAAGCCCAGCTGGGTAAGATGTCCCTCCCCAGGATTTTCTTACTTTCACACCAGTGAAACCAGTCAGCCTCGTGCACAAAGGCAGGCGGTGTGCTGGTTTCCTGCCCTTTGGGGAGCCCGCGAAGGGGGCCGGGCAGGCTGGGTGTGGGCTGGCCTGGCTGTGCCCAGGGCCTCTCTGCCTTCACCCCGGGATGCGGCTCCTGTGTGGAGATCCGTTATCCTTCCAGCAAGATCCCCTTTTGTTCAAGCTATTTCAGTCCTTTCTGTCACCAGCAACTAAGGGTCTTAACTAAAAAAAAAAATGGACCATCTGTGGGCATATACCCCAAACTGTCTGCAGTATCCTTTCCAGTGAGGGTCCTTGCATGGAGAATTTTATGTAATGCCTGGTTTTATTTTTTACAATGAGCATTTAATTCTTTTGAAATCAGGAAGTCAGGTCTTTAAAAAAAAAAGCACATTTCAGGTCTCTGCCTAGTTTTCATAGGACCTAACAGATAAGTGACTGAGCAGGTGTCTGAGCCGGACGTGGTGGGGAATGGGTCTGAGCGGGACTTTAGGATTTCCAAACACCTGCAAGCGTGAACTCCACAGCTTCCAATGAACTCTTCTGAGACTTAGATGTTTTTCAGAGACACGGAAAGGTGATGGTTACAGCAGCCGGGTCTGGTCTGACTCTTACTCCCTGCAGCTTGCTACTGATGGTGGCACGGGCCTGTCCTAACTGGGTGGCTGTTTCAGTCCTTTCATCCTTTCAGTGGCCATGATTCCCGTCCCCAAGGAGCCTTTATCTTAATCAAGACGAGCTTAGAGGGCGAGGGCTGGGCATCCTGAGCTCCACTGGCCTCCATTCCAGTTTCGGGATTTGCCCAGGGTGGTCAGCCAGGCGGCATCCTGGCTCCTTGGCAGTGCCCAGGGCTCACCACAAGGCTGCAATCCCCATTCTCACACCATGGTCCCCACCTGATAGGGGACAAAAGGGACTCAATTCTAGTCTCGGCAAGAGACTTGCTGGGCTTATTCTGTCTTAGGCACATGTCCTTTTGTAGATTGAGATAGATGACTGTGCTTCTACCAAATGAACTGAAATTGTGACGCTTGACAGAAAGGGAGAGTTTAAGAATTCCCATTTCCAACAGCTTAGTCCATTTGCCTCTCTGCTGTGATAATGTTGACAAAGTGCTCCAGGCAACCAACATTACCTAGTTACTGTCCATTAAGATGATTACACCTTCGGATGAGGCCAGGGCTCTTTTCAAGAGTAAAACAGCAGTGTCCCTGGGTTCCTGCCAACAGTCAACTGATGGGCTAGCTGCCACTTTAAAATATATATATATATATATATATATATATATATATATATATATATTTCAGGAAGGGAGAGGGAGAGAGAGAGAAGCATCAATGATGAGAATCATTGATCAGTTGCCTCCTGCTCACCCCCTACTGGGGATTGAGCCCGCAAACCTGGGCATATGCCCCAACTGGGAATCAAACCATGACCTCCTGGTTTGTATGTCAACGCTCAACCACTGAGCCATGCTGGCCGGGAGTTACCACGTTTTATTCTCCTTGCTGGTCGCTACTCTTCTGTTCCTTTCCAAAACCATGACCCTCTTGCCATCAGGAGCTGTCCGTGTGCTGCCAGGCAAGGCACCGGGGCCTGGCACTCAGCATTTCTTTCCTGAGACCCTGAGGAGCAGCTGATGGATACTCTGATTGGAATTCTCTACGCCAGTGGTTACGGTGGGGGAATGGGGATGAACGAAGCCACATAAAGCCCCAACCCAGAGAGCCCATTTTCTTTCTTTCTTCCATAAACTGGACATGGGAGGATGTCTGAACTAGAATGGCAAGATTTACAAACAAAATGAATTATTAGATGGAAGGGCTTGGTGGCTTGAGCCCATGTTCAGCATAAAGTAGTCTAGTTGTGCCATGACCTGAGAATGTGGGTGCACATGACAGCCCTGTGTGTGGTTCTTCTGTATCCACTCTGAGCTGCTCTGATTTGAGTGGGTGTGGGAAAGTGAACTTTTAGGAAGAACGGAGTGAAATCTGAGCTGAAGTCCTCTGTCCTTTGATGGGAAGACCCACTGGTGACTGAAACTAGTGTGAGGGCCTTTCTTCAGTGAGCTCACCCTTGGAAAGGGGCTGTGTGCTGAATGGGGCTTGACCTGCTGAGATGTGTGATCTAAAAGTAAGTGTCTTTATGAAAATTGCCTCAAAATCAAGGCTCATCTATGTCCCAGTATTTCTAACAAATTTTCAAAACCAGGATTACCACTAAATGAATGGTGAGACTTCCCATTCCTGACTCCAAATTTGTCTCTGATTTGGATTAAAACAACGAAATTATTTTTGGGTTTGGGAGGTGTGAGCAAAAATCTGTAGCACTCGCTTTATAAGCTCCTGGAATAGCACACATTTCCTGTCAACCCAATTCTTATGCTCACTAATTCAACAGCAAGATCACTGACAAGATGAGAACGACATTCTATTCTAAATGAACACGGAAATTATGGATTGCACACATCTGGAAAAGCCATTAAGAAGATCATCTGCTTTCCGAGTTCAGACAGAAGAATCTGGTTTTTAGAAAAAAATAAATTATAATCTGTGCTTCACTGAATAAGACAATTGTTGGTGGAGTTGAGAGAAAATGAGTCTCTTGTGTCTGTGGGCACCTGGCCAAGTGCCTCGTCGGGGATGTCCCCTTTCCTGAGGCACTGGGGCCAGGACAGGTAAATGGATGCACCTGGGCAGATGACTGTGTCCTGCCGTGGGAAAGAGACGGACACAATGAATTGCTCTCAGGCACCAAGGAGACATCAGTATTTCTCCTTCGGCTCTTGAGAGTCAACCTATCCTTATGTGGTTCTAGTCACTTAATCTGCAAGTACACACTGGGTTTTTTTTGTTTGTTTGTTTGTTTTTTTTGTGTGTGTGTGTGATTATATATATATATCTGATTTTTTACAGAGAGGAAGGGAGAGCGATAGAGAGTTAGAAACATCAATGAGAGAGAAACATTTATCAGCTGCCTCTGGCACACCTCCTACTGGGGATGTGCCTGCAACCAAGGTACATGCCCTTGATTGGAATCGAACCTGGGACCTTTTAGTCCACAGGCCAATGCTCTATCCACTGAGCCAAATCGGTTAGGGCTGTGTGTGTGTCTTTAAAGATATATTTTTATTGATTTCAGAGAGGAAGGGAAAGGGAGAGAGTCAGAAACACCAATGATGAGGGAGAATCATTGATTTGCTGCCTCCTGCACCCCCACCCAATCCCCCAGACCAGGGATTGAGCCCACAACCCAGGCACGTGTCCTGATCAGGAATCGAACTGTGACCTCCTGGTTCATAGGTCGATGCTCAATCACTGAGCCTCGCCGGCAGGACAACACTGTGTTTTACCGTCACGAGGTCCAACCTGGTAGAGTGGGAACAATGATGCGCTTGGTGCTGAAGTCCTGGTTTGAGCCCCGGTTTCCCTCTGGTCTACCAGCCCTGTGACCTTATATGGGCAAGTCACATGTCTCTAAGCCCAGGTTTTTTCACCTGTGAAATTGGGGGTACGTTACCCCTCTTGTCTTTTAAGATTTAGTTATCATGTAAGAATTCCTAACAAAGTACTTCCTAGACCGAGAGCTGGTATGGAAAGGGAAGGCATTCATGTTTTTAGGGCTTCGGTGGCAAGCAAAGAGCAGATCACTAGAAAAGGTTTCATTCGGAAGTTTCATGGACGCCCCCACCCCTCATCCAGAAGAATCCGAAAGGTGTAGCAGATTGTGCATGGCAGGTCCTCACTGCTGCCCTCCTCCTCATCTGTTTCAAGTACTCACTTCAGTTTTCTAGATGCACAGACCTGAACTCAGGCTCATGATCGAGCATCTGTTAAGCACGTGCTACGAAGATGGCGTCACCCCTGAGACAAGAGATGAGGCCAGGAGGCTGCTATTTCCCGGGAGGAGCTCACGGAGGACAGAGACTCAGGAGGAAGGGAGAGGACAGGGCCTAGAAACGGTGCAGGGGTCTGGGCCTCAGGTGATGAGGGTTTATTTGCAACAAATAGCTGTCCCAAATGCTCCTGGGAAATCAATCACTATAAAGAAACGGAAAACAGAAAAACAAAACAAAACAAGAGAAAGAGCCCTGCAGGAAGGCCGGTGCGGGTGCCATCCCACCACTTTTTGAACAAATCACCTTCTCTCTGGGCTGCAGTTCCCACAAATGAGAAGGCCCTTTCTAACCCTCCCACTCTGACTCCCCCTTGGAGGGAGCAGGCTGCAGGCCAGGAGAGAATCTGCCCTCACCCACGCCTCTCCACCCACCCCCCCCTCCCGCCACGAGCCTGGACACTGTGTGCCACGCCCAGTGAGCAGATGACACGTGGACACACGTCCACCTCACAGAAGCCCAGTTACCTGGTGTGGCTGTTGGAGGACAGGCTCTCCCAGGGCTGCACGCTGCAGCCGGCCACGGCGAAGGCACCCCCGCAGCTGCCGTCCAGCTTCATGAGCAGGGCCTTGGCTGCGTTCTCCGCCGTCTTCCTGCAGTCGTGGGCTCGCTTCAGCATCTGAGTGATGTTCTCATCCCCCGACTGGTCTCCTGAGAGAAGCCAATGGAGTAGTCAGCACAGGCCTAGGCACGACAAGCCTGGGAACAAGGCTGGGGGATCAGCCCTCTTTACTCAGGGCCGAGACGGCAGGGTGGGGAGGAACCAGCAGGGCGGCCCTGCCGGACCTGGCTCTGCCACTCAGGAGCTGGGCTTAGGAAGGCTTCCCTCTGCTCTGGGCTCCGCTGTCCTCATCAACAAATGAAGGGCTGGCCACTCTGAGGTCTGCTTCCAGCCCTGACAGCTATGATTTTCTAATTACCCAGGCTCCTGGCTTCTCCTCCCACCCAGCCACAAGTCCGCTGCTGGGCCATTTCCTCTGTGTTGGCACTTCCCTGTGAACGAGGGCAGGGAGAACCAGAGGAAAAACTCTGTCATATCTCCGGAGCATACAGTTCTGGTTAGAGCTTCGAGTACGCCACGGTGACAAACCTAATGGTCAAAGTGAGGACTTGAGATCAGCAATTTCTGCACCGGTGCTACCCCGACCTCCCCCTCAGCTTTGTCACGGTCAGTGGCAGCTCAAATGCCTTCAGGAGCCAGGCAACTGGCTGCAGCAAGAGGTCAGGAGTGGAGGCCACCAGCAAGGAGCCAGTGAATTCCCTGCCCAGGAAAAAACTGTACTGTTGCCCTAGCCGGTTTGGCTCAGGGATAGAGCGTCAGCTCACAGACACAAGGTCCTGGGTTCAATTCCAGTCAAGGGCACGTACCTTGGTTGCATGCTCAATTCAACCCCCTGCCCTGGTCAGGGCGTGTGTGGGAGGTAACCAATCGATGTGTCTTTCTCACATTGATGTTTCCCTATCTGTCTCTCCTCCTCCTTTCCACTCTTTCTAAAAATCAATGGAAAAACATGGCTGGTATGGCTTACGTTGAGCACTGACCCATGAACCACGAAGTTACAGTTCAATTCCTGGTCAGGACACATGCCTGGGTTTCGGGCTCAGTCCCCAATAGGGGCGTGTAGGAAGCAGCTGATCAATGATTCTCTCATCACTGATGTTTCTGCCCCTCTTTTCTTCTCCCTTCCTCTCTCTGAAATCAATAAAAACATTTAAAAACAACAACCACAAAACCTGCCCTGCCCTGGCCGGTATGGGTCAGTGGTTAGAGCATCGGCCAACTCACTGAAGGATCTTGGGTTTGATTCCCAGACAAGGGCACATACCTTGATTGCAGGTTCGATCCCCAGCCCTGGTTGGGGCATATGCGGGAGGCAATCAATAGATGTGTCTCTGTCATATCGATGTTTCTCTCTCTCTCTCTCTCTCTCTCTCTCTCTCTCTCTCTCTCTCCACCCTCCTGCCTTCCACTCTCTAAAAATCAATGGGAAAATATCCTTGGGTGAGGATTAACAACAACAAAAACAAACAAACAAATTAGCAAATGTACTGGTCAAACAAGTTACCAGTTGGCTATCTCTACAGCCTAGATCCATGGTCTTCCCAATATTTTCAATCAAAATCTTACGCCAAAGCTCAAGATACAAAAATAGTAAATGTGGATCTGGCTGAAGTGGGCAGGGGTGGGGTCATGCATTCAGCTGCCCCACCCTCTCAGCCCACTGCCGAGGCCCAAGGAAACTCCTCCACCCTTAGACAGTTTGAAACCCACTCGTCTAAATCCTGTAGAATGAACGTACTGAGTGCCCGCGCCATCAACAAGAAACAAAGAAAGCCCCACAGTTATGGACACTTTGGGGAAAGGTCGCTCACTAGTCCTCTTTGCTGAGCAGCTGCGTGGCTCGTTAGGGCAGGATGACAGGCCCACTGCCACTGCCGGCAGGATGGACAGAGACGGAAGGGGGACCGCTAGAAAGGAGCGGACTCAGCCTCATGGAGAGTGGGGAGCAAACGTGGGCACGCGTGTCCGCAGGGTACGGTGCCCAGGCCTCCCTCGGGCCATTTCCGACCACCTTTGTGCCTTTTTTCTTCCCACAAATAACATGTTTCCAGCCCCTACCAAGTAACTGTGGAGAGTTGATGCAAGCCTAATAACAGGTACCGTTCAAGGACAAAACGGTTTAAAACATTCCTCCGACACAAACTGGAAATAAGATGATTGATTTTTCCCCTTTACTAGTAATTGATCGGTTTTCTTAATACATATATTAAAAAAAAAAAACTTGACAGCAGGCCAAGATCATTTTAGGATCTGTTTAATATGAGGAATAAAGTTTTATGGCTCAGTTAAAAGACCCTGAAAAATGAGGTTTCTAATGGAAATGCTGGCAGAGTTTCTACTTCTGGGCTGAGATGGTAATACTATTAAAAAAAAAACAACACCAGAGAGAGGAGTGGAGGATGGTCGCCCGTGCAGACAGAGGCCTGCCACCGTGCTGGGTAACGTGAAGCAGGAAATTCATACCCAGGAAACTTCCTTTCCTTCAGACGGTTTCAGGTTCCTGCCCATGTCAAAACGGAAGGAGGAGAACGATGTGGGTGTTCCGTGCAAAAGCTACACCCCAGCCACCGGGGACCTGGCAGGACGGGGACACTCATTCCAGAGGTGCCCCGAGGGTGACCTTTGCAAGGCGTGTCCTGGAAGGACAAGCCCCGATGGGCTCACAGCTCCTGGCCCCCCGTCTGGGGACTCTGGGTCTGCCCACACCGCCCATCGCTGGTGACCCGGTCACTTCAGCTTTCTGTTTACTTGCTGTTACTTCTCTGACGCTGCTGCCGCTATGAAGTGTGGGCCCCAGCCTCGGTGCTGCAGAGGGAACCCCTTTCCCGATCTCTCCTGCTTCCCACGCACCAGTTCTACTGCCGACGCCTCACCTGATTACAAGGACGAGGCTGCGGTCAGGTGAGGCTTCAGCCGATGCTGCTAATTAGGATGCCACGCTTGTCTTTTCCAATTAATGCTCCTTCGAGGGCAGGGGTCCTCAACCTGGGCTGCACATTAGAATCACCTGGGCCTCGTCCTCCGGAAATTCTGTTTCTTTGTTACTAATGCTGTGGCCCCGCCCCATAACAAAGAAACAGCATTTCCGGAGGGTGAGGCCCAGAAATCAGGATTTTAAAAAGATTCCCAGGTGGTTCTAATGTGCAGCCAAGGTTGAGAATCACTGGTCTAGTGACTCAAAATGGGGACAGAAGTGGGCGCAGTGCAGGCCTGGAGCGGCCGATCAGGCCGACAGGACCCAGGCCCCTGGGGCAGGAGGGGAGGTGGGCATCCACCTGTGCTCCACCTGGGGCAGGGCCGGGGTCAGCGTTCTGTGCGTGGCGCGAGCAGGGTGGGGAACCGCATCCGCTGTGCTCACAGGCACTTGGAGGCAGGTGGAGGGAACGCGAGCCTCAGCCTCCCCGGGGGGACAAACCGGAGAAAGAGCACAGCCAACACAGCCGCGAGACGGGCAAAGGCGGCGCAGGCAGCGACGGGCCCTCAGCGCCCAGCACCACAGAGAAGCTGTGGAGAAGCCGGGCCCTTTCATCGCGAACCTGGGCCTCCCGCTCCATCTGGTCCTACTGTCAGCCGGGAGAATGTGTTTCCTAAGAGGGCTTGTTTGTTTTAACTTGTCTGTAATTCTGTTTCCACTCCAGTTCTTGCTGCATTCAACATAAACAACCGACTCACTCAGTCATGAGGAAAAAAACCGAAAAACACACTTGACAAGCGAATTTCACGTTTTGTGTGCGTGTGTGTGTGTGTGTGGGGGGGGGGGGCGGGGGGGGGAGTTGTTCCACTGCCAGCAGCCGAGACAGGGGCAGTGGGGCAGAAGAGGCGGGGGGGGGGGGGTGGTGATGAGGGAGAGGGACAGGGGTCGGGCCACACTCACCAGGGGAGGACCCCACGCCTGCCGCCCGGAACTGCCCCAGGATGAGGCTCTGCTCGCTCTCGGCCAGCGCCAGGAGGAGTTCGTAGGCTTCTATGCACTGCTCGCTGAAACAGAGCACAGGCATCTCAGCTCGGGCTGGGCGTGGTCGCAGCCCCTTCGCCGCAGCGCTGTTCCTGCCGGCTCCAGCCCCACGTCCTGTCAGCGAGGAAACACCCTGGACAGAGCCCCGGCGTGCCCTGCTATGCTGTGCCTCTGCCTTCTAACTTTAAACCAGGATCCAGAAAAACAGAAGAAACAATCCATGTGGGAGAGGCAAGGTGGCTGCCCTTCGGGTGATCCACCAAAAGGGAAAGGTAATCCAACCCTACGCGGGTGTCCACACCCGTTTAGTCCAGTTCCACACTGTACCAGGTGGACGGCTCCCAGGACCTCTTAAAAGACCCTGAATCAGAACCACCCAGCTAAATCACTCCCAGATTCTTGACCCTAAAAACTGTGACATAATAATCTCTCTATATAAAAGCCAAGTTCAAAAAGTGACCCCTTCTCATTGCTGCTGGTGACCCCGGGTGACCCACACGGAGCCACAGGGAGCCATATCCACGTGCATAGTGCCGAGTGGTCTGGGACAAGATGCCCGTGAAAACCCACCCCTAAGCAAATAACTGACCAGCGTCTTCCCACTGAGTAGGGGAAATATTGCTTAACTCAACAGACCATCTGTTTTTTGATTGCCTTTCCTTTCATCTTCCTTCACTGAGATTAGGAAAAGGGCCCCCATCAGGAGCCCTGGGTGCTGGCAGCGCCCCCTCCCAGGGTAGAGACGCGGGGATGGAAGGCAGCCTGGGGTGCGGAGCAGCCTGGTTCGGCGTTAGCCACACTGGGCTACCTGTTTGCTCTGGTGTGCCTGTGAGCAAGCGCGCCTGCTCTCTTGTATATTTTGGTTTGATTTTGTTTCCTGAAGAAACAGTTTCTTAAAACAATATTGTGCTTTTTAAAGGATGCCAAGAGGAAGATACAATCACTACGCTGGGAACCTGGCAAGCATGCGTAGGTGGTGACACTAATAACATAAACCTATGAAGACAGTCATAGGCATACCTTGGTAGCTACTAAAAAGCAGTCATTTCAAAGTAGATAAATTCCAAAGATGATGAGGCTTAAAAGAGGTGGTACATTCATACGCTACTTGTTCATCAGCGAATGCATCATAGTTACTCAGACTGGCTTGTTTTTATGGGAAAAACGGGCGGCTCGCCTGAGGAGCCATGAAAATATTCTTATCCTTTGACCTACAATTCCTGCTTCAGGTATTTTATCCCCAGGAAAATGTTAAATAGAATGACGATATTATCTGCTTTAAATTGTTCACCATAGAATTATTTTCAATGTCAAAGCCTGCACAAGTCTTTCAGAAAAGTGGGTAAATAAAAAAACAATCTATAAACCTGATGCAGGGGATCCAGCCAAAGTGCATGGAGACTCCTAAGCAACATTACGCAACTGTAACACGCTGAAAAAATGGAATGCACTAGATTTACAACAACGTAAAATATGTATGACTATGAATATATACTGAAAAGAACAAATGAATATGTAATGCAAAGATTGATATTTTGATTGACGTTACTTGAGTGAAATAACACTTTAGTTGAATGTGCTGGCAGACGCATACTTCTTTACTAACACCATACCCATTACTCTTGTTTCCTTAATGGCGACAGGGTGCTCATTGATTTTCAATATGTATCACACGAGTGTTTGCTGGTCCAGCCCCCCAGGATGTCCTCTAAAAGCCTGCCTTCCACTGTCTGCAGAAGGTCACTGCGATGCCTTTCTGGTGACAGCGGCCCGCCCCTCGCGTCCCACCTGTACTGCAGGGCCAGCCGCAGAGCTGTGGCGTTGGACTCGTATTTGCCCACCAGCATGCTCATCCTCTCCGCGTTGCTTTTGCATTCTTCCAGGGTCATGGTCAGGAGGTCATTTTGGGATTTGAGGTGTTCAATGCGGCTACAAAGGAAGAAAAACCTCTTTCACAATCTCACACGAGGATCACAATTCATTTGCCAAGATTTCAGTCGTCTAATCTGGCCTCAGGCTGGAAATGCAGGTTAGGGTGTGAGTCCGTCAGGAGTGTTAGCAAATGTAACTGGCATGGAACAAATAAAGGAAGTGACTGTAGGTAAAAGGGTCACTGTGCGAATTAGAAATAAGAAGAAGCGCCCAGTTACTGCCCACCCAGCCTTCGACCATGTGCCAGGGAAAGGAGCTGGCTGCGTGGCCTCACTTCACTTATCTACTTCAATAAACCACTTTCCGCGAGGACAGACGGCCAACAGCATCCTAGTGATAGCGACCACGCGCTCAGTAACCCTCTCCGTCGCCCTTTGAATTAAGTATTGTTATCTCCATTTCTCAGAGGAGGACGTGGAGGCACAGAAAAGTCAAGCACCTTGTCCTGGCGTCTGAACCAGGCAGTTTGACCCCAGAGCCTGTGCTCTGAACTGCTAGCTACAGAGCAGAAGCAAAGGTGAGTTAGCGAGAGAGAGAAACCGCCCTGCAGGCCTCAACGGGAAGAGGACCAGGAACTGCGGGGTGTGTCCACCGCTCCTTCCAGGTCGACAACCTGCAGCTGCTAACTCCCAGCAGGACAAGCAGTGGGGACACTGGGCTCTACAGGAATCGGAACTACACATTCGGAGCAGATGAGCTTATGGCAAAATCAGAAAAGCACCAGCCTTCAGCTCCTCCGTTTTCTGTCCCAGGACACCCACCCTCTAGGTACAAGGATTCTTTTCCCCGGGACACACCTTTTGTAGTGCTCTGACCACCAAGTCTTACAGAGACACTCAAAATGCAAGTGACTCTTGCCATGTTAAAAGGCTTGAGAATCAGTCTTACAACCACATATCTGAGCACAGAACACAGACTCACCCACATGGGAGATGCCTAGGGAACGCTAAGACAACCTGAGGCGTAGGCAGCTCCAAGGTCAGTTTGATGTAAGGTGTTACAACATACTTTTCTATCCTTGTCCACAGTCCCTGACACAGTCCCTACTTTCTCATTACCTTCCAGCTTGCTTCTGCATACATTTGGTCCCCACGAATCAGAGGAAACTGTTTTCCAGCTCCCAGACCTCTGTGTGGCCAAAGCCGTCTTAGAGGCCTTCTCAGGGAACACCCCGTGAATGGGCCACTCCTTCCTCTTAAAATGTTCTCCTTCGCTTGGGCCATGACAGATCTCTGCGGGTTTTCCTCCTGCCTTAAAGGCTATTTCTTCTGTCTCCTTTGCTGGCTCCTGTTGTCTATAAAAGCCGTGAGTGTTGGCATTTCCTCAGGACTCAGTCCCTGACCCCCTCCTCTGTCAACACTGTCCCCCTGGGGGTGCTGTTACCCAGTCCGATGGCTTTAACAGGCATTTATATTCCCATGGCTCCCACATTTCCCCAGCCCAGACCTCTCTTCCGTTTACTGATTTTTCCATTTGGTTGTCACAGGGACACCTCAGATTTAACACTCCCAAGTAGGACTCTTGATTTTCCCCAAACCTTGTCTTCCCTCAACTCAGTCAATGCCTCCATCATCTACCCAACCACACAGGTGAGCTACCTGAGGATCTTTGAGATCATTCCTTTCTCTCAGATCCAGATCTAAACCAGATACAGTTTCCCTTGATTTTACCAGTAAACATATCCTGCCCCTGCCCCTTCACATCCTCTCCGTTTTGGCCATGCGGGCCCACTGTAGACTCTCTCTGCTTCTGCTCTGGCCCCACCCTTTCCATTCCTTACACCCGAGTGATCCTTCAAAATTTAGATCAGATCTGTTCCCCCCTCCCTACTTAACACCCTCAAACGGTGTTCACTGACACTTAGAATAAAGAGTATACTTTGTCCTTGGCCTCAAAATCCATATCCCACCCAGCCCTGCCTATTCTGCCCCCTTCTCTCACGTAACTCCTCCTCTCACTTACTCTATTTTAGTTCCATTGGCCTCTGGACATTTCCTACTTCATGCCAACCTCGAGTGAGCATGATTAAGTTGGCGCATAAGACACTTCTTACTTTGCTACATGGGTGCTCCTTTTTCCTCTTAAAATCTCAACTTAAACATTTCCTCTTCCGAGATGCCTTCCCTGGCCACTTCTCAAAAATCAATTCTCCCTGTCATTCTACCACAGGGTCCTGGTGACTCGGAGCTTCTTATGATCCTATTCCTTTGCGTTTTGTCTAGCTCCCTAACAGAATATAAGCTCCGTCACCGCAGGGACCGTGTCTGTTTTACTTCCTTTTGCCTGCCATGTAGCTTAGCACATAGTAGGTTAAATGAGGAAGCACTTTTGAGGAGCATGACTCCCCCCCCATCCCCTCCCAACACACACAAAGTTAAAGGCTGTCATTGTTTGGAGCGTAAGGGGCCTCCAACGTTGCCATACGTAGCTAAATAACAGGCGTGAGGGCCTACTGTTAGATTATTTTTTAAGAACTCCCATGTTATAGCTGCAGCTATGACTGAGAGAGGGCCATGGAGGTAAGGTCAAAGGGCAGGGCTTGGGTTTCTGACGAGGCTAATTCGTAGCTCTGGACTGGGGCGGGTCACTCATCCTGGAAGCCTGTGTTTTCTCATTTGCAAAATGGGACTCTTGCGCCTCCCACGGTGATGGTTTAAGTGGTTGTCTGTGAGAGCCCCTTGTAAACTGTTACCACCACGACAATGTGAGCTACAGCACCAAATATTCCCTCCTTCTGTGGTGTCTTCTAGGTGCACATCATTGAAGAGAAAGGAGCCTCCTTCAAGTTCAACTACAAAGCAGGCTTGTTAAATCCCAGACTCTGAGGAGAGGAGATCCTCACTAAAAACAGGGCCCCTGAGGCAGCTGACTTCATTAAATTGCAAAGGGCACATCTGCTTCCATTTTTAAGCGCCCCCGGGCCTGGGGTACGAAGAGGGCTGCTTCTTTCCTGCTACAAGGTAATCGCCAGGACTGCCACTCTTAGTATTTTGGATTTAATACGGAAACCATTTAATTTCAAGATTTAAAATGACCTAGATTTGCCACATCTCCTTCGTTCCCAAGCACTATATTAAACAGCTTCAAGTCAGGGAGGACTAACACAGTAATTCAATTTATTCAGGTTTGCCACGCGCAAGGGGAATGGTATTAAACAACGGTGGATGGGAAGGGCCTGCGCATTTCTTCCTGGTTAGCTCATAAGCCTTTCCAGTTCTTACTGTGCCCTCCCACTGAAGATTGGGGGGGTCGAGGCAGCCTTATCACACTCGGGTGAGACTCAACAGACCATTCTGCCACCCGGGACCGACTCTGAGTCAGTGTGGTTACCATGGTCTGGCTCTGGTCCTTTGCTTTTTTTTTTTTAGCAGCTCTGTCTCTTTGCTGAAAGGACACATGAGCCAGTCTTTGCCCAGAGGCAGGAGAGCAAACTCAAACTACCTCTGTCGTGAGACTTGGGAGGAATCCATAAAATTAGGAACATGGTAAACTGTTCTAAGTAAGATAGAATATACGTACTGAGGGTTGTGCACATTTGCAAAAACCATAAGTAAAATTAGGCAACCCTCAGTTAGAGCAGGGAGGTTAGGCCAGCACACCCTGCTAACCGCAGGAGTGCCTCTATCAGATTGCCATGGCTGGCTCCTGGTGCCTCTGGGATGCTGACTCAACATTCCAGAACTTTCTCTGTGGTTCTCGGCAGCACAGGCCTGCATGCTTGGTAGCCATGTTGTCATTCTGACCTACTTGTCATCCTGAATGAAATGCTCCGGGAATTACAACATAATTTCCAATGGACAGTGCCAAATGAAAAGGCTGGCCCCTCGTTCATAAATTAAAAATTTAAAACAGCCCAGGAGGCATGGCTCAGTGATTAAGCATCAACCTATGACCCAGGAGGTCATGATTTTATTCCTGGTCAAGGCACATGCCCAGGTTGTGAGCTTGATCCCCACTGTGGGGAGTGCAGGGACAGCCAATCAATGATTCTCTCTCATCATTGATGTTTCTCTCTCTCTCTCTCTCCCTTCCTCTCTGAAATCAATAAAAAAATCTATATATATAAAAAGCCAGTGATCAGAACGCCGTAATGACCAGAACGACCGGTCACTATGATGTCCACTGCGGCCAGTGAACCAGACGATTCGGGGGTGGGACGGGCCGGCCAACCTCCCACAGCGCCTCCCCCAGCTGCTGACACCCAATCAGCCCCCCATTTGGGGGTGGGGCCAGCTGGCTCACCACCCACAGTCCCTCCCCACGGCTGGCTCTGCCCCCAATCAACCCCCCCAATCCCAATCAGGGGTGGGGCCTGCCAGCCAATCGCCTGCAGCCCCTCCCCACAGCTGGCCCGGCCCTAATTGGGGCGGGCCGGCCAGCCAACCTCATGCCATCTTTGCCCAACAGGCCTGGCCCTGATCCGCCAATTGGGGCCAGGCTAGTTGGCCCACACCCGTGCATGAATTTGTGCACTGAGCCTCTAGTCCAGTGGTTCTCAACCTCTGGCCCTTTAAATACAGTTCCTCATGTTGTGACCCAAACATAAAATTATTTTCGTTGCTACTTCACAACTGTAATGTTGCTACTGTTATGAATCGTCATGTAAATATCTGATATGCAGGATGGTCTTAGGTGACCCCTGTGAAAGGGTCATTTGACTGCCAAAGGGGTCGTGACCCACAGGTTGAGAACCACTGCTCTAGTCCTATATAATAAAGAGGTAATATGCAAATTGACTGTCACACCCTCGCACAAGATGGCTGCCCCCATGTCATCACAAGATGGCTGCCATAAGATGGCCAGCAGGGGAGAGCAGTTGGAAGTGACCAGGCCTGCAGGGGAGGGAGGGCAGTTGAGGGCGATCGGGCCGGCAGGGGAGGGCAGTTAGGGGTAATCAGGCTGGCAGGGAGCAGTTAGGCATTGATCAGGCCAGCAGGGGAGTGGTTAGGGGGAGATCAGGCTGGCAGGCAAAAGTGGTTAGGGACAATCAGGCAGGCAGCAGGTGAGCAGTTGGGAGCCAGGAGCCCCGAATTGTGAGAGGGATGTCTGACTGCCAGTTTAGGCCTGATTGGGCCTTAACTGGCAGTCAGACATCACCCGAGGGGTCCTAGATTGGAGAGGGTGCAGGCTGGGCTGAGGGACACCCTCCCGCCCCCCCCCCCCCCCGCCAGTGCACAAATTTCACGCACTGGGCCTCTAGTATGTATGTGTGTGTGTGTGTGTGTGTGTGTGTGTGTGTGTGTATATATATATATATATATAATTTAAAACAGTGAGAGCAGAGCAGTAAAGCAAGTGTGGGGTCCTTCTGAGTACGAGGCCCCACACATTTGAGTCTCAGGTCTCCCACCTGTAAAGTCAGCCCTGTCTGCTCTCTGTAAGCGCTCCTTTGAGGAGCAAGGTGGTAGAACTCCCACCCACCAGCCTGACAGCATCACAGCACCACAATACACAAGGCCACTTCAATCGATCTTTGCAAAGGGGCAGCTCCCACCACCACGCAAGTATACAGGTTGCCCTTTACCTGTTCAACCGTTCCGTTTCCACCTCAAACTCTCTAATTTTGCTTTCGGAGATGGCAGATCCATGTGAGTAGAGAGTTTGGAAGATCTCCTGGATGTTGGAGCAGTCCTGAAGAGAGTGGGCCAGGTGTTCCGCCACGCTGCTGGATACCTGTACAGGTGAGCATGAATCCCCGTTGGTACAGTGTCGCTTCAGGAACCCTGATCCCCAGGCCTGCTTTGCATGCAAAACTATTTAAAGCTTTTATTCCTGAGGATCAGGCCCCAGGAGATGGCTACCCTGATCTTTCTCAGTTAGTATATGATTCTAGTGCAGAAAGCTAACTACGTGCAGTGAAAGCAATACAGATACAGGACCAAAACACAGCTGCATCCTTCACATGCTTGCTGCGGGGATAATGCCCCCTGAGAGTCCTTCACGTTTTGGATACTAAGCAGAGTGTGGAGTCCCTTCCCCCTTCCTTAACCCCTGCCACTCCAGGCCCTTGTCCCTGGCTGCTATAGCCACGGAGAGTGGCCGACTCCTTTAATTTCACAATTTAAATTTGGCATGGAATCTGGATGCATGCAAATTTTGCTCAGCGTAGAATTCTAAATTAGGGCCTTAAAAGTGCTATTCAGACTCTCTCCACCCCTGAGGATCTAACAGCTGGCTCTCCTAACTTTATCCCCAATCCTAAAAGGTATTCCTCAGGGAACCTGAACCCCTGCCTTTCCACCATCCATCAGCCTAGCCCTGGGGGCTGGCAGGTTCTACAAATGAGCACTCTGGGGCTGGGCTAGAGGGTCCTGGTCTGTCAGAGCACTGGGCTTCACTTCAAAGGCAGCGTTTGTCCCCACTGGAGAGGGCACTGCCTTTCAAGGGGATGTGCAAAAGGTGAAGTTCTTTTAGGGCTTCCTGGCTCAGTGTCTGGGGAGCAGGCTGATAGAAAGCGAACAGTTCCAGACTTTCACATACATCACCAGCAACTAGACTTAAATCATTTCTTTCTGAACAGTTTCAAGTTGAGAAAAAAAGTCTCCCTTAAAGCTGAAGAAGTAATTCACCATGTGGAAACCACTGTGTATTTTAATCCTACTCTGGGAGGAAATCGTAATTTATTATTATAATTAACTGGTTCACTGGAAATGAACTTTGGAAGTTCCTCCATGATCTCTAAACCATTGTCTGTGTAGCTCTATTGGGAATGTTCTGGCCTTGCTTCTCATGGACACTCACCCCGATGCTGCTGATTTCTGAGCCCAGGACGGGCCGATCAGACGATGAAGATTCAGACCTGGTCTTGGATAGCTTCACCCTCTCGGCAATCTTAAAAAGCAAAAGAACAAACTATCAAAAAAAGGACAAGTCATTCCCTGGATAAACTGTTCACACAGTTTATATCGGCATACTGGTTAACCATGGTAACTAAACTGATTAATATCTTAAAAACTGTAGGGAGTGGCTATAGGGTCAAGCCTCAGACTGACCTGTGGCAGAGCCACATACAAGTCCCAGCTTGGAGGACAGAGCCCTCCTAGCACAATTAAGCTTGACCTTATAGTCCCCCCTTATTCCTAGGTAGCTAATTGGCTGTAGGAGGTGCAGCAAGTGCTGCCAAAACAAGGCTTGAGTAACGAAATAGATTTGAAACTCGCAAGAACATTGTAAACATGTTGACCATTCCCCTTGTTTTGCTTTGTGTGATCTGACTATAAAATAAAGCTTGGGCTTACAGGCTGGGTCACTGTTTCCTCATCCAGGCACAGCGATCCTACATGGCGCCAACTGCATTCTCTTGTCTGTCTTCTTTAATCCTTCACCACCCCTCCTCAGGTTCACCCCTGGCTGTGGTTCAAAAAACAACTCACTTGTCCAATGTTTCTACCATCCATTTAACCCAGGGTTTTTCAACCCTAGCACCGCTGACATTTTGGGCGGGTGCTCTTTGTGGTGGGGGCTGTTCTGTGCATTGTAGGATGTTTAGCAGCAGCCCTGGCTTCTAGTCACAAGATACCAGCAGCACTCCGTTGTGACCATCAAATCTGTCTCCAGATACTGCCAACTATCCCTTGGGGGACAAAATCACTTCTGGTTGAGAAACACTGTTTTGACCTAAAGTACACAACTTGATGGTTGAGACTGATCTTCTTGTGGAGACTGGCTGGCGACGGGGGAAGAGGAAGGGTACAGTTTGAACGGTCTCTCTAGGATGGACTCAACACATGAGCCTAGAGCTGTGGCAGAGAGTGGGAGGGACTACTTCCCACAGCGACCGCGGCCACCCATCCTAAGCTTTTTCCTGCTGGCAGCGCCAGCAGTCCTATGAGTGGGGAGACCGTGGTTCATCACGTAGGGTCCCCTCCTGGGCTGAACTTTAGTCCTCGTGAGCAGCTCTGCACCCACTCTTTAGTGCTGTAGAACCTGACAAACATCTCCCTCTCCACAGTGAACTGTCAGTGGAGACATGCTCCAGCCGGCTGATTAATGGGAGCTGGAGTCCAGGCTGCAGGTCAGAGAGACTTAAAACTACTAGTGGGTCATCTCTCCCCGCAGCTCCAGCGTGGGAGGCCTGTGTGGGGCCCTGGGGAAGCCCCTGGGGCATCTGAGCTCTTCACAGACCTGCACAGTGGCCACCTCGGTACAGGCTGGTGCCTCCAGATAACAGGAGGTGCGCTGCCCCCAGAAGCTCACCTTGGCGATGGGGATGTCATTGCTGCTGCTGCTCGTGCTCAGCTCCCCGGTGCTGGGGTTAACGGGGCGGTTGGTGGAAGTGAGGCGGCCGGGGCTGGAGGGCCCTGTCGCCTGCACGCTCTGCAGTCGGGTCTGAAGCTCTCGCACCTGAAATAATAATAATAATAATAATAATAATAATAATAATCTACACTAATAAAAGAGAAAAATGGTAATTGGCGTACGATGATACCCTTTTCATTGGCTAATCACGGCTATATGCAAATTAACTGCCAACTATGATTGGCAGTTAACTGCCAACAAGATGGCGGTTAATTTGCATATGTAGGCACAATGCAGGGAGGCGAAAGGGAAAGCAGGAAGAAGCCCCCTGCCACTGACAGTGATCTGAAACCCAGGGGGGAGCTAAGAGCTGGGGGGCAGGGCAAAGGCGGCCCTGGGGCCGCCTTTGCCCTGCCCCCCAGCCACAATCGGAGAATCAGGCACCTTTGCTGCTCTGGCCAGTGATAGCAGGAAGTAGGGGTGGAGCCAGCGATGGGAGCTGGGCACGGTCGAAGCTGGCAGTCCCAGGAGCTAGGGGTCCCTTGCCTGGGCCTAAAGTGGAGCCCACGATCGCGGGGCCGCTGCAGCTGCGGGTCCCCGCTGCCTGAGCCGGACGCCTCAGCCAGAGGCGTTAGGCCTGGGCAGGGGTGGAGCCTGCAACCGCGGGGAGCTGGGGGTCCCCTGCCCAGGCCTGACACCTCTGCCGGAGGCCTCAGGCCTGGTCAAGGGGCCGATCCGGTGATTGGTGATCGGAGGGTGATGAGGGTCAACTCCTCTAGCCGAGGCATCAGGCCTGGGTGGGGGGCGGAGCCGGGGATTGGGGGGATATGATGGTCCCCTTGCCCAGGCCTGAAGCCTGGGTCAGAGGCGTCAGGCTTGGGCGGGGGGTGGAGCAAGCGATCAGAGGGAGATAGGGGTCCCCTGCCCAGGCATGATTCCTGGGCCAGAGGCCTCAGGCCTGGGCGGGGGCCAGAGCCAGTGATCGGGGGGACATGGGGGTCCCCTGTCCAAGCCTGACACCTCTGACGGAGGCGTCAGGCCTGGGCAAGGGGCCGATCAGGTGATCGGAGGGTGATGGGGGTCTACGCCTCTGGCCGAGGCATCAGGCCTGGGCAAGGGGCAGAGCCAGCAATCGGGGCGGTCTGGGGTCCCCTGCCCAGGCCTGATGCCTGGGCCAGAGGCATCAGGCCTGGGCTGGGGGCAGAACCAGTGATGGGGGGAA
The DNA here is from genome assembly GCF_964212035.1 of Myotis nattereri. Lineage (NCBI taxonomy): Eukaryota > Metazoa > Chordata > Mammalia > Chiroptera > Vespertilionidae > Myotis > Myotis nattereri. The sequence continues at coordinate 66,462,949 of NC_138079.1, forward strand.
ATGAGGGTCCCCTGCCCAGGCCTGACGCTTCTGTCAGAGGCATCAGGCCTGGGCAAGGGGCTGATCCTGCGATTGGAGGGTGATGGGGGTCAACGCCTGAGGGCTCCCAGTATGTGAGAGGGGGCAGGCTGGGCTGAGGGACACTCACCCCCCCCACCACCACACCCAGTGCACAAATTTCGTGCACCGGGCCCCTAGTAATAATAATAAAAATTAATAATGCCTTTAGACTCAGCGGGTGGATTCCCTGGCCATATAGTGCATGTAGGACACTGATCTAAATTATAGAATCAGCTTCACTGACAAGCTAAGTTGGTTGAGTCCATATTCGTGTCACTGTGTTCTTTTTTTAAAAAATATAATTGGCTCTTGTAATGTTATCTCTCTTTTTTAAGGTATCACTGTATTCTTCATTAGACCTGCCATGGCCATCATCTGTGTTCCACAAATACAAGAGGGGCATGTTGTCTTAGGCACTGGAAGCTGCCAGCAGAGGTAGAGCAATCCTCTCTAAGGAAGTCTATTCCTCATGTGCCTGACGCTGTGCCGAGCACTGCAGACGAGGAGCCAGGATGGAATCTCCACTCTCATGGAGCTCCGAGCTCCGAGGAGGGAGACTAATCAATTCCACACAGTGCACACTGCGGGCTATAACGTCCATGTCAAGTGGTGTAGGAAGCAGAGAGGGGGAAGGGTATGCCTCCATCTGAGATGACCAGGGATGGGTTCAGGAGGGAGTGGTGCTCAGCAGTCTGACAGGTGGACAGGCTGGCCTTGGGGGTGGCGTGGGTGAGTGGAGCAGGGGAACAGCCTACACATGGGCACAGGCATTATGCTGACGCGCTGTGTTTGAAGAACTGCAGGTAGAAGAGAGATGCGAACTGGCAAGGAGGCAAGGCTAAGGTGGAGACAGAGATGGCACCTGCAAGATGGGCTTATCCCTGAGGCAGTGGGAAGGAATAGCTAAATAGTGCTTTTGTATAAAAATGAACAACAGGGCCCTCTGAAGGATACTTAGAACACACATTTACCTGCACAGAATTTAAATGTTCAAATCCTGCTTCTCTATGCTGATGGTTCAGTGATGAGTAAGTGAAGACTGTAGAAATTGGTCTTTCAGATGACCTGGATCACAGCTTTGTCACTGTGTACAGTGTCTATCTTAAAGGGCAAACTGACTGCAACACCCATAGGCCCTTGCAAAAGGGTGACGGGCTCTAGCAAATGGCCACAGGCCCTGCTGGGGAGAATTAGCACCAGGATATCGAAGGCAGGGCTTCCCAAACTTGTAGGTGCGCCAGATGTCCAGGGCTGGTGAATACACAGCATCCCCCTGGGGGTTCTGACTGAGCAGATGCGGAGAAAGCCCAGGAGCCCGCACACCCAACAAGCTCCCAGGAGGTCAGACGCTCCCGGGAAGGGGCCCACGTCCTTGGCAGCACTGGCCCGAGGCACTTCCAGGGCCACGCGCCCTTTAGTCCCAGAGGCAGGAGGAGCGGAACTGATCCTGGGGCCCTGGCGCCAAACCCCGAGAGGCAAACCCTTCTCAAAAAGCGGCTGAAAAGCTTTCATATTAAGTACTTTGGATGTCTCCATCCAGCTAAATTGGGAACCAAAAGTAATTGAAATTTCAATAATTTATTAACATGTTAGAAGCCAAAGAGGAAAATTCCCTGGGAGCAAAGTGCATTCGATAGTAACACGCCAGACACAGGGCTGACCTCAAAAGAGTTAAAGACCAGAGAACACACGTCTGTCAAAGCTGAATGGTGTTGCTGGTGAGAGATACAGGGCCCATTATGAAATGTGCCCTACAGACCAAGAATGGGGGTAGCGTGGATGCCTCACTGCACGCTATGGTGAAGGGAGGGGGCCCGTTCCCCGCTCAGGCCTGCTACCCGGCACTAGGGAAACCTCCCTAATGAAGACCGTGGATTTCAATTTCTATTGCTGTGGAAGTCTAGGAGGCCCTGAATAACAACAATGTTAACACCACTCCACAAGCTAAAGAGTGTCTGAGTCACTCGCAACACAATCAGTGATCTGTGCCAAGAACCCCAATTGGCCCACTCATCTTGCTTTTTAAAAAATACAAACTGTCCTGGACAATTTATACAAACTTCATTAAAGCTTCCCATGTTTTAAAAAATGTTTCTCCTTCTTATCACTAAAGCAAAACGTGTTCACTATGGAGACTTTAGATGACACTGAGAAAATGAGAACAGAGAAAGCACATGTTCTTTCTTACTCTACAGAGACATTTACTCTGAGTCGTTTTCCACGGCGTACTAGTGCACAGGCATGCATGCTTAAAGTAGTCCCTACATCTAAATACCCATTTTCATTGAAAAGCTCTGGACCCGAAGAATGTCTTTGAGGACTAGAGGATTATAAACATGTTTATTTTGGTCTATGCTTTATTATGTAATGATCATTGTTAGGCAGTGAAAAAAATCCGGCCGAGGTGAGTGGGATGAGTCCGTCATGAAAAGAGAGAGAGCTGGCTGAGTTAAACAGCCTTTTCTCCCTTCTTGATTTGGGCTCTGGAGGGGTGTGTGTGTGTGTGTGTGTGTGTGTGTCTTAATTTCAATGCACAGAAATGAAGGCTAGAGTTGGCTGGGTCGGCCTAGGTAAGGCTCAGGAAGGGAGTAAACATAGCTGTTAGACCCTCACTTTTATACTCACATATCACAGGTTGGAGTGTGTTCCCCTAAAATATATGTCCGGGTTCTAACCCCAGGTACCTGTGAATATGACCTAATTTTGAAATACGGTCCTTGTAGATGTCATTAAGTTAAGAACTCAAGATGAGCTCATTTTGAATATGGCGCAGGCCCTAAATCTAATGACTGGGGTCCTCACACGGAAAAGGAGGGGGAGATTTGAAACAGACCCGGGGAAGAAGGTCTGGTGAAGATGAAGGTCATGTGAAGGTCAAGGTCATGTGAAGGTGAAGGTAAGAACACCAGGAGTGGCCAGAGGCTGGAGGAGGCAGGAAGGAATCTCTCTTAGAGCCTCTGGGAGGACAGCCCTGCCAACAACCTGATTTTGTGGATTCTGAGATGTGAGAGAATGTGCATCTGTTGTTTTATGTTTGAATTAATGAACTAATATATCCACCTTATATTGAAGGTATTTTATTAGAGAAAATAGGGTGGAGTAAAAGTAGGTTTACAGTTGTAAGCAAAACACAGAGTTTATTCCTGTATTATTATGTATTAATTATTGTATTATTTTCCATACGAACAGCTGTAAACCTACGTTTGCCCCATGTGGTATTTTCCTCTCTATAACATATGTGGCTTGGAGTCAGGGGGTAGGGAGGAATCACAGCTACCCCAGAGCTAGGATTCTATATTTTTGGAAAAGTCCCCCATCACCCTTTACAACCTTGGAGATCTTCAACAACAGAACACAGAGTGCGATTTGAAAGGCCACTTGTTTATTCCTCCTAAAGTTAGCACATAGCCAGTATCTAGCCAGATGCCAGAAGAGAAGTTAATCTGTTACATACGTTGGAAACCTGGTAGAGTATGAAGGTAAGTTTCTTATATTTCAGGGGCTCACAGTCCAGCCAAACATTATGACATGAACCATGCTCTGACACGGGGAGCCTACAGGGATATCACAGTATAGAAGGCACATCGCCTCTGCGTCCCCACAGCAGCAAACACTAGGATTCCATCTTGAAGGTTGAGCAGTTGTTCAATAAGCAAATAAAAAGGAAAGGGTAACAAGGGAGGCTCTGAAGAGTTCATGTAAGAAAACGACATTAAAATGCTGGAACTCTGCTCCTCCCATTTATACCTTAACTAGAGGCCCAGTGCACGAAATCAGTGCATGGAGGGGGTGGTTTCCCTCAGTCTGGCCTGCACCCTCTCGCCTTCTGGGACAGCTGGCTCCTAACTGCTCGCCTGCCTGCCTGCCTGCTTGCCCCTAACCACTCTGCCTGCCTGCCTCATCACCCCTAAGGCCTGCCTGCCTGATCGCCCCTAATCACTTTGCCTGCCTGCCTGATCGCCCCTAATCACTTTGCCTGCCTGCCTGATTGCCCCTAACTGCTCGCCTGCCTGCCTGATTGCCCCTAACCACTCTGCCTGCCTGCCTGATCGCCCCTAACTACCTCTGCCTAGGCCCCCGCCACTACGGCTTCGTCTGGAAGGTCGTTCAGCTGTTTGGTCTAATTAGCATAGTATGCTTTTATTATTATAGATGACTCCCAAAGGGAGAACAGGGTTTTATAAACATCATTTGACCAGAGAGGGCTAGAGTGAGAAGATAAAGGAGGTGAGTCAAGGGCGGTATGGACAGTTCAGGTGAGAAATGATAACTCAAACAGTGACGTGGAAGTGACAATGGCAAGTCCACCTTACGTCAGCACTGCCCACCAGAAGTTCCAAAAGCGATGGCGGTGTTCCGACCGCACTGTCCACTGTGGTCACATGTGGCTAGTGAGCACCGGCAATGTGCCCCTGTACCTCTGGGAGGAAGTGCAGGAACCTCCCTGGCTACTGTTCCACTTAAACTTCAAGGGAGGGATACCTGCTCTCCCACCTCCACCTTGGCACCAGGGTTCTGGCTTCAGCATTGAGCAGGTATGCACTAGTACTAGAGAATCCACCAACATGCTGCCATGGACAGATGTAGATTAAGAGATCAGCAACTGGGTCACCTCTGTGCACTAGATGGATAGCTCAACCTGGGGCATTTAGAGGAACTGGAGCTGGAAGCTGGTGGCTGGAATGATTAAAAACTTATTTGTATGGGGGGAAAAATAAAACAAAACTGAGTTTGCAATTGTATTCTATTTTTATCAATTTAAATTCAAATTGCAGCCAGTAGCTACTCTATTAGCCACTGCACTTCTAGAACTATTCAAGGAAGTAAAAACAAACAAACACACCCACATTTGTGGTGGGTTGACTCAGTGGACATGGTACTACTCGGTGAAATGTGGACAACATGAGGAGGAGTTAATTTTTCAGAGAGAAGATGCCAGCTTTGGACATGCTGAATTTAAAGAAGCACTGGGTATCCAGTCAACAATTAGAAATGTAATCTGAAGAAAGGAGGTCAGAACTGGATGCAGAGCTTAGGAATCTTGTGTGTGGGGAGGCTGCCCAGGGAAGAGGTTCGGCAGTGGGGGTGGGAGGAGAGAGCCTATGCAGCTAGTTGGATGGAAGGCTCAGTGGAGGACAGTAAGAGGGGGGCACGCTTGCTCCGGGAGAGAAAGCAAAGAGGTAGGACGGGCAAGAAGGAAGGTGAGTTTACAGACTGGAGAATGAGGACAGGAGACAGAAGGTTTCTGTTTTTCTGAGAGAAAAGATTAAGGCCCCTCTGATAGGAGTGGGGGAGGGAACAGCAGATGTCAGAAATGAAGAAGAAAGCTGACCTAGGTCCAAAAACGAAGGGGGGAAAAAAAAAGCTTAGACAGCACCGAGAACTCAGCTGAGCTCTTCCATTCAGGAGAGTAGACTGAGTAAATGCATTGTTTTCTTCAAACTCTGGAGGCCTCAGGACAATAATAGTAAGGAGTAGAAAAAGATTAAACCGTAACAGTGAAAAGAATATGCTGGAGCATTAGCAGGAAGGAGATTTGAGCACATTCCTTAAAGCTACACTGGAAGGAAGAGTCTGATGAAAGAAACAGAGTGGAAAAAGCCAGGTTCTGTAAGATATACAAGGGGAGGGGGCCAGTCCACAGGAGAAGGCTCGCAGGGTCCGACTCTCCCTTTGGCAGGTACCACAGGGGACGAGGATGAGAAGTGGTGAAAACAGGGGGAGTAACTCTATGTGCAGAACAAATGAAAATGTCCAGCATATGACAGCCCAGCTAAAATAAACAGGCACTCCTCCTATTAAAATTGCATGGAAATGCTGCCATAAAAAGGAACAATAAGAAAGAAATCCACTGCCAAGTTTAAAGAAAGGCAATAAAATCTCCAGATGCCAGAAGTGAAGTGAAAAATAAAGCTAAAGAGGTTCGGGGGGAGGCGGTGCCGGGGGAACTGAGAGCAGGGCGTGGACTGCTCATGTCAGGAGGGGCGGGACACCAAGAGTTGGCTCCATCAGGCTGTTTGAGCTGATCCTCCACATAAAGCCTGGAGCCTTCCTGCCCCACCACCTGTGAACAGTGGATTAAGTGCTGCCCTTGAAGCCAGAGAGAAAGCCTAGAACTGTGCAGAGGGCCAACCATATAGATTAAAATCCCAGACCCATGACACACTTGGATGTGAAGTCGAAATGTGTGTTATCTGCATATTGCTGGGCCCCAATCTTACAAGGTCTGGATTTTGCCAGGTCACGCACTGCCTTGAGACCTAAATTGTAAATCATCCAATAGCATTAGGGAACAGGAGACATAAGCCTCCCATGACTGGGAGCTCAAGACCAGGAAGTTGCTAGACATGGAAGTGTGGTTGCAGAGGAAGGAGGATGAAACAAGAGCCAGCAATCTAACACAGGAGATGAACTCAGCTCAGAAGAAATGAAAATAATGGAGACAGTGAGCTATATCACAATAAACACAATTACGATCTTTAATAAGATGAAAGGTATTTCCATAAAGAATAAGAAATTATGACATAAAAACAGGCGGATATCAAACAAGAATAGGTAGATGAGAAAAAAGCCAGCAGAAGATGTAACCAATGCAATGAAATCACTGGTTAAACTCTAGACTGGATAAAATTGAAGAGAGAATTAGTGAACTGAAACATAGTGCAGAGATTAATTCAGAACACAACATGGGGAGCTAAAAAGATACAAAATATGCAAGCATTGATGAGAGACATAAATGACTGCTGAGGTTCTGAAGTACTTTTATTTTTTTAAATATTTTTATTGATTTCAGAGATGAAGGGAGAGGGAGAGAAAGATAGAAACATCAATGATGAGAGAGACTCATTGATTGGTTGCCTCCTGCACGCCCCTGCTGGGGATCAGGCCTGCAACCCAGGCATGTGCCCTGACTGGGAATCGAACCGAGGACCTTTTGGTCCATGGGGCGACGCTCAACCCACTGAGCCACCACAGCCAGGCTCCGAAGTACTTTTAAAGGAGTTCCAGACGACGAGAACATGGGAGATGACAGAGAAACAGTATCTGAAAAGAAAGTAGGTGAGTTTTCTAGATGTGGAGTCAGGTCTTGAGACTTAACATCAGTGCTAAGTAGGGGAGGCGGTTTTTAGATTCGCCCGGCAGGAGTCAGGACAGCCCAGCCACCATCTGACTGCAGCCACAGCTGAGCCCAAGTGAGAGCTGCCCATTGGAGCCAGTTGCCCTCTGAACCATGAGGATAACAATACATATTTGCTGTTTTAGATCTCTAAAATGGGGTAGTTTGTTATACTGCCCAAACTAACTGAAAAAAATAATTCCATATCTAGAAATACTGTAGTGCAAATGTAGGCAGCAAAAATGACAGAGATCAGCTTAAAAGCTGTCTAGTGGGAGAGATAGACATCTTAGGCTCCGAGGGCAGCATGTTGGTTTGTTTCATTTACTACTGTATTGCTAACACCTTAATGGTGTCTGACAGTGTCAGTCTCAATATAATCTGTTGACTATACTTTTAAAAATAATCTGTCAACCTAAAATCCGATACTCAGGTAGACTATTGTGGAGGCCCTTAATGATGTCCATGTCCTAATCCTGAAAACCTATGATTAAGTTACCTAAATGGCAAAAGGATATTTGTAGGACTGGTTAAGAACTATGAGATGGGAAGACTGTCCTGCATGACCTTACAGGGGCCTTTGCAGTCACAAGCATCCTGTGAGAGAGAAGCAGGAGGGTCAGAGTTGGAGAGGCTTGGAGATACTATGCTGCTGATGATGGAGGGAAGGGCATGAGTCAAGGAATGTGGCCGTCTCTGGAGCTGGACAAGGCCAGGAAGAGGAACTCCAAAAGATCTCCCAGGAGGAATGCAGTCCTGATCACACTTTGATGCATTTTGGACTTCTGACCTCCAGAATTATAAGATGATAAGTTTGTGTTTTCTTAAGCCACTAAATTTATGGCAATTTGCTATTTACATGTATCAACAAGAGTGTTGTAAAAAAAAAAAAAAAAAGACATTGTCAGAAAAAGATTAAGAATTTATTACCCAAGGGAGGGGCAGGGAAGGGAAGAGATTAACCAAAGAACTTATATGCTTACTAGTGGCCCGGTGCATGAATTTTTGCACACTGTGAAATTAATTAGAAGAAATTTTTTAATAACACTATGCGCCTTTTATAATAGAAGTGCTAACCAAATTCAAGATTGACAATGACAGATTGAAACACATGTGTGCGATTGGTGCCAATGAGAGCTTTATATATATTGTGCAGGTGCGAATCAACTTAACCTTGTCTTTCAGATGCAGGGTTCATCACTGCTACACTTTGGGCCCCAGGAGGAACAGGCCAGGTGTGAGTAGGAGGATACAGAAGAGCTGTGGATCTGTCTCCCTCTATCTGCATGGAGAGAGGGAAAGATTCCTGGCGAGGCCCTTGGCCCACATCCAGTGGGTGACTGAAGGGCACTCCTTCTTTTTCCTGTTCTGAGCACTTGCTGGGATCGCGATGGGAGGTGTGCTGGGTCCCCAACTCCACTCAGTGATTCAGCGGCTCATGAAGGGCCTGGGCATATGTCCTTTGAAAGAGCTTCCCAGTGATTCTGACACACATGTTGAGAACCACGCCAAGACAGGCAAGTGAAGTCGCCTGCTCCCTGGCACTCTCACTCATGTCCAGGTCTCTCTGGTGTCACACTCAAACAAATAAAACAAGTCAGCTGTGTTAGGAACATCTATTGCTCAACAAATATCTACCTGCCCCCCACCCCATTTCTCAGTCCCTCTATGGCTAAAGTGGAGCACCTGCCTAATTCTGGCCAACAGGCCATGGGAGGGAGAATTTAGTGCAGGATGAGTCCATTTAAGTAATGTTTTAGGTGATGGGTTGCCATCAGCCTATGATCCTGAGTGAATATATGGGGCAGAGCAGTGCCCTCATCCCCAAACCTGCACTGGATATGTAATGCGAGTAAGAAACAAGCTCTTCTGGTATGCTATTCCACTGAAATTTGGGGGTTCATTTGTTACTGCTGTATAACCTATTCTTATCACCACTAATAAACCAGCCATACAAAGGAAGAGCCACCTGACACCCCACATTCAGTTGGAAGAAGAGCACTGGAGCCAGACCCCCTCCTCGAAGCCCCTCCTACAGGGCCTGATCAGGTCCGGAAGTGTTGAAACAGGGTTTATTTTTTACAAAACTTTTTATAAATTTAAACTTAGCTAATATTAGTATCCTCTCCCTTGTCATATAAAGAAACTCCTAAGAAGAGACAAATAAAATATGACAAAGTTCCATCCAGGACAAAAGAGAAGAGTGTGTTTACATATAAACATAAAGTTGTTAAAGCCGGGAGATAGAGACTATCTCTACTTTATTTTTTGTTTCTTTAATTTGAAAATTAAAAAAGAAAGCTATGCCAGCCAGTATTTTCACTGCCTAGATGTAGTTTCTCTTAGTATTTTGGCATTTTAGCGTCCCTTCTATTTCTATGTTTAAACTTCTGTATAATAAAAATTATACAACTAAAAGAATAAATTCATTTAAAAAAGAAACTAGTACACTAGAAAAGTTCAAGTAACATTTGACTTATATCCTTAACTCCTTACGGCTATTATGAGACCTGGTGTACACTGCTCTGGTCTATTTAAAATATTTTTTCATATACACATATATAGTTGATAAATTTACACAAGTTCATAGTAATATAAAGTATAGTTTCAAAGTCCTGCTTTTTTCGTATGCAGACACTGTGGTCATGAAAAGTGTCATGGAAGGGAAGGCAGAGTTGGAAGAGTTCAGATGGGACCTAAGACCAAATAAGGTAAAACAAAGATGAATCTTTATCTGACCTACATGAGGCCACACAATTTCACTTCCAGACATCTTTCCACTGTCACTGATTTTCAGTAAAAAATATCAAAGAGTACTGACTTAGCCTATAACTAAATCTATAACTAAAGGAGACAATTCAAAGTGAAAGGCTGCTTCAGAGACAGACCATGCTCTGGACACCTCTGTATGTTACCCTAAATCTTATTTCCCAGTAGGGATGGGCAGCCTAATACTAAGTATGTTATGAATGAACTAATTAGTAGAAAGAAGTACATAATAAAATACACGATCAACCATTAAGGTAATTACTCTTTCTAAGCAGGCCCATTTGGTTTAATTTGGAGTCCTCTTTTCAACTCCTTCAAGCGTGACCATTGATCGACAAGTGCCCTTGGAGATAACGTGGGTAAATACGAAGGCGGATTTGATTTAGTGTTTAGAACCAGTTCAGTATCTGGAAACTGGTACCAATGGATTCATAACTGATGGCTCTGGGGGAGGACCTTGGGGACATGGAAGAGGATGCTCTGTAAATTCCCATGGTCAGCGAGTTCATGGGGCAAGTGCTAGACCAACACCCCACCCCAACAAATCTCTGTGATATCTCCTGTGTGAAATGACTACGGGCAGACACGGTGGAGCTCTCATAATCACACACTTAAAGGTGGCCCAAAGGATAGAGGCCTGATCTCCCTAAAAGAGAAGGAGCTGCATGTTGAGTTCCCTCACATGGCCACTGGTTCAATCAGTCACACCTACAGAATGAAACGCCAATAAAAATGTTAAATACTGAAGCTTGGATGAACCTCCCTGGTTGGCGATGCTCTGAGTGTTGTCAGACCTCCCAGCCAGCAGGAGGAAAGGCCCTCCTGGACTCCGCAGGGAGAGGACAACCGGAGCTCTGCGCTTACCCCTTTCACACTTCACGGAAGCATCTTTCTTTGCTGGTTCTGATTTGTATCTTTTTGCTGTCATAAAACGATAATCATAATTTTTAAAAAATGGCCGAAAGAAATATATGAGAGGATTGTTACTTTGCAAAGCGTAAGGGGGAAATGGGCCCTGAGGGTGACAATGCCTGCAGGAAATTTCTCTCTCCTGCCCCACGTCCTTCCTTCCATGCTTCTGCTCCCCGCCCCCCCACCCCCCACATGAGGCTACAGTACCAGAAATTTGGGGCCACTTTCTGTGAAGGAGGCCAGATGAGAAGGAAGGAAATGGTACTGCGGCATTCTGAAAGATCACTTGTCCTTTTTCCGACCAAGGTGCCAAATGGCAGCCATTTAAAAACCTGGCTTTTCAATTATACAACTGATTGAATGCTGAATCCTTAAGAAGTGAATTTTCTTTACTTTTTAAAATACCTTTCTATTAATTCTAAGCAAAATAAAAGTTTGCTTGAAGGTTTCCCAATTGACAAAAGTCACATAATTTAATGTAAAATATAAAACCCAATGTGTCTATCGTTAATAAATTCCATGTTTCTATGCCACCCCCCCCCGCCCCCCCGCCCCAAAAAAACCCACCTGGATTTGGGAGTCCTCATTTATATTTTACAAGACTTTAGCTGAACAGGGTGATCATTTTATTACATGGGTCCTATGAACACAGAACAATGAAATCCCTTCATAAATGTAACACTGCCTTTAGGGACCAAGAGTGACTGGATTGGAAAAGGGACACTTGTTACCTTCTTAACATTGATGGAAATACTGCCCTACCTCCTCCCGAGGCGAGTTAATTAACACTAAGGGCTTTAAGGACATTTTGAGGGAGAGTGCACAACATTGAAAGAGGGAAACTTCAGATTAGGGCGACTTCTATTGGATTCAAAACCGTGTGTCTTCTAGTCTCCTGAGTTTACTGTGGTGATGACCAGAGAGGCCAAACAGAAGCCAGACCCCAAGGGTGAAGGCAGCCCAGGAGAGGTGATGGAATTCCTTCCCAGACATATTGAAAATACCCAGGAAGGGCGCAGGATGCAAGGAATAAACTCTGCTCCCACCACCTTACGCCACGAACTTGCAGAACTTTATGAAGAATTTGTATAAAATCTCAGAAAGAACTTGTACGGCCCACTTTGGATTCAAGTCTATCATTCAATGGTCACATAAGCCTGTGGTCACATCCAGTTTGCTTTACCAAACTCTCTGGGGAAAGCACTGATCATCTGGGACATGGCAGGTGACCTAAACGATCAGGCAAGAAATGCAAATAGTGTGGGGAAGCTGGCCCTGCCACCACAGGTCCTTCCAACAAGCTCCAGGGCACCCTCTGTGTTCACTGTCCCGGCCACGGGACACACACCATCGTAATGAGCTGTTTACTTGCCTGTCTCCCCAAAACCCTTCAAGCCGGGGACTCTGTCCTATTCGCCCCTGTAACCCCTCTGCTGGCACAGAGGAGACGACCAATCACATTTATGAAATGAATAAACAAAGGCAGCAAAGTGCTTCCTTTCTAGAGTAATTAATTCCACCTCACCTAAATTAAGTCTGTTTCTTTAAGTGTGAGGAAATGAATGGGTATAGTACAGAGCATGCAGATATAAATGATTATCTCATTTAATAATGAGCTGGGACCAATAATAATAATTGCCTGCTGTCTGCTCTGCCAAGTAGCCCTATCTGTTAACTAACATTAAAGATCTAATTTAATTAAATCTTGAACAAGCTCAGAAAATCTACTGAGAGCACTTTGTTTAATTACAGTCAGGGGGCAAGCACCAATCCTATTGATCTGGTCAGTTCAAATTCTATACAATCAATGTGGGTAGTGAAAAAAAAAAGTGACCCCAACTGCTTTTCAGGCAGCTTTGATGAACTGTGCATTGGGAGGTGCCATAAAGGCAGCAAAGGCAAGCCAGCCACGTACCATGTGGTATCGCAAGGAGGGCAATGAAAGCATACCTCAGACGCTCCACAGAGCTGCACATGATGAAGAACAGAAGACAACCCACCACAAGAAACAGATTCCTCCTCGGGGAAATGAAACATAATGAGTGGTGGTGAGTGGAAGTCGTCCAGCATTGAAGGCTAGTAAACTGGCATTCAAAGGCATCTAAGCAAATTCTATGAGGCCCACAACTGTCTTGAAATAAAAGGAAATAGATCCAATCCATGGGTATGTATACAAATTCCTGAGGGCATTCCCAGTGGAGGAAAAGGTACAAGTTCCTCAACACATTTTTATTTGGAGGCAACTGAAATATAAATTATATACATTTAATATAAAACCATATTAAAAGACAGAAAAATACGAAAAACACCACACAGTCACTGCAAAACTTAAATGACCGTTTAAGTATGATCGGAAGCGAGGTTAAGCGCATTATGAGTATTGACTAATTTCCCTGCGTTGGGTATTAGCATTATCCCCACGGCCCAGAGAAGTTAGGTAACGCGTCACAGACTCATGGTGACGTGGTAGGTCAGGCTGTGACCTGAGGTGGTCAGGCTCCAGGCCTGGCACAGAGCATCCAAACGATGCAGTTCTGAGGACTAACCTCCAGAGTTGGAGAAAATACTTGAAGAAGGGGACTGGCTTTTTATCTTTTGCTGGTCACAATCCAGGGCTCTCTTGTGCTTCAGTAACTCAAGTTAGAGGAGGGAATTTATTCTAAACCACAATATGTAATTACACCCAGGACCAACATTTCCTTCACAAAACATGCACCATCAGAATGCACATGCTAAGAGCAAGCACACCTAATTAGGGCATTAGTCATGATCATCAGGGAGCTCAGCCCAGGAAATTACAGGTGGTGGGGGCCTTCGCACGGAGGAAATGTCATCAGCTGGCCCAGATAAAGTCTTTGCTGACGGGGGTGATTTACACCTGCTGATGCAAGGATGAAGAACGGCATCTGATACAGCTGGGTACTGGAAACAAGCTTATTATGCACATGAGTTCAGACAAAATGATGTTCAGATCTGAGCGGCAGGGATGCTGGCCTTTTAATTATAACATTAGCCACAAGTGAGGAAAAGAGCTGATAACATTCACAAATAGTAATTTCTTCCACACTCAAACGTACACGTGGATTAAAAACAGAATGAGTTATACATGCTGACCTTTTGGAAGAACAAGGTATTTCCAAGATGTTCTTTAGAAGTCAGGGGGAGAGAGAGAACAATTACTAGATGTCTTTTCCCCCCTCTCTAATTCAACTTAATCTGTGTGCAAAATTTCCAGTTAGAGCAAAACTAGAAAGCAAACTTCTACTATCGCCAAGATTGAGAGAGAAAGGGGTCTCGTAATTCAAAGTGGAGTTCAGAGGGAATTGCTTCTGATTGAAGAATTCCTTGCTTCACTGCCAGTCGATTCACAGATCAAATTCACAGCCACACAAAGAAGTATTTGTGGGTTCCTGAGGAAAAAAACCCCTCCATCTTCGGAAAACTGAGTGCTTTTTACAATTCTGCCAAACATTTCTATCCTAAAACATCAGCGTCTTTAGTAATGGATATATTTCCTACACTGAGTGACTTGCAAACTGCTTCAGGCCATAGAGCCACGGGTTCATGGGGGTGAACACCAGGAATTACACACACATACTTAACATATATACACATACACAAAACACACATATAGACACAGCTACACATACATATGATTATTTTAACCTTAATAAGTCTGCACTAAAAGAGTTGACATTTGTCATTAGATTCACTGATAAGTGAGAGCACCTGCTATAAATTTAAAGCATGTTAGAAAAGACTGCAAAGGGGAAAAGTCTGTATCAGTGGTTCTCAACCTTGGCTGCACATTAGGATCACCTGGGACTCTGTAAAATCCTGATTTCTGGGCCTCATCCTCTGGAAATTCTGTTTCTTTGTTATGGGGTGGGGCCACAACATTAGCAACAAAGAAACAGAATTTCTGGAGGATGAGGCCCAGAAATCAGGATTTTAAAAAGATTCCCAGGTGATTCTAATGTGCAGCTAAGGTTGAGAACCACTGGTCTATATATTTTTGCAAATTATAAAATAGTATTAGTTAACTTAAAAGAAGAACATTTTAATGTAGCTGGGAGCAGACGTGCACACCCGGGAGAATGGGTTGAGAATCACTGATATAAGTTTACCATCCACTTAGATTTGCAATTCTGGAGAATAGTGGTTTTTTTTGTTTAAATCTGTTCGCCACACCTCAGCACTTTTAAATGATTTTCCTTTCAAGAATCTCTTAAAAAAAGAAAAACTGACTTCATAACCAGAAAGGGACGGCGATTCCAAAGGCTATAAACGCCCCAGAATTCCCGGGGCTGCCCTGGGCTCCGCACGCTGGCTTCTCTGGCCCACACCCTCGGGAAGAGGCCGGGCCCGTGGACTCGGCATGCTCACCCTCCTCCGGAGCCGGTCCCGCTCCTCCCGGATGGCGTTCATGGTGGCCTTGGTCCTGTTCAGCTCCTCCTCTTTGCTGCACAGCATGGCGGTCAGGCTCTCATTCTCTTCCCTCAGCCCAGCCAGCTCCTTCTCCCAGCGAGACCGCTCCTCAGCCAGGTTGGGATACAGATCCCGGCCGAGTACCCCCTCGATCTCCTCGACTGTCTAGAAAATACAGCCACAAAAACAAGCCAGGTGAGTGGCTGGGAGAAAGCGGAGGGGAAGAAAACATGCTGGACGGAGCGAGTGTCCCGGAGGAGCGGGTTCTACAGCCTCCTCACTGTCAAGGGTCATCATGATCAGTGACACCCCCAAATCATCCTCTCCCTATTCTCAAACCAGATTCTGTTGCTTGCTTGGGTCCTAGTCTGTGCTACCCAGCTGTCCCCGGAGTAAGAAGAACACAGTCCCTCCCTGGCACTAACTGTCCACAATGTTTATCTCCTTCGTCCACGTTCCAGAGCTGGTGACTACGCACCAGCAGACAGCAAGCCAGTTAGTGATCCCGACAATGCAAATGTGAAGTTGCCAACTGCACACAAAATCTAACTTGCGGTTTCCTGAATTACAGGCCTCCCCTGTTCCAACCTGGCAACGAGAGGCCACATTGCCGTCCCCAGCTCTAGTGTCACAGCAGAACTGAGAGGGTGTGAGTGAGGCTCAGTCTCAAGATGCCCAGGCCGAAAATAAACCTGTGACACGGAAGCGAGGAAGCTCATTGTGGAGGTTTCTAAGGCAGCAGGGATTTAATTAACGAATAAGACAGCTGTGAACTAAGAAGAGCAGAATCTTAATAGCACTTGGAGAGTTTTTAAATAATCCATTTAAAACACAGTATTAATGGAGAAAGAACGTGCAGAAAACTGGAAAAAAAAGGAAGAGCTCATTCTGGTGGCTTTCAGAAACCATTCATTCACATTTCTTGTCGTTTGGAAAAGGAAGCAGCAGCCAAATGACATGAGAGAGGAGGGAGGATTCCTAGGTCGGAGTAGAAGGCGGTGAAGAGAGGTGATGAGGAACGGGTCTCGAAAACAAAACAAAACAACAACAACGAAAGGGGAGGTCACTCGTGGCTGCTCACACTGGTTTCCCCATCGCACTGCCACTTCCCCTGTGTCGTGCATCGTCCTTCCTCTCAAATCTGAGGCCTGCTCTGTCCCTTGCTGGCTGGCAGAAGTCCTTGTCTTCTCCTTCCCTCTCAAAGCTGAGGCTGGGGCTAGGACCCAAGTTGACATTAAAATTAAATATAGGGCCTGGGAGACTCCAGACAAAGAAACAACAGTGGTTGCTTCTCCAAACCACATCACTGATATATTAATAATTGAGATGAATAAAGATGGAAAACCAGCTGTGTTATAAATATGAATCACGGTTCACCTTGAGATACCACAGCTCTTTTGTAACATCCAGGGTTTCTGTTGATAGCGCTTGGGCCTAGAGTGCTAAGACATTTTTTCCCCCCAAGTAACACATCACATTTTCCCTTTCCATTGGCCCCTCTCTGACTTTTCAGAATCAATCACTATGCCTAGGGCACTAAGCTAGGGTGAAGTAATATAAAGACCCCAGAGGCCCAGTATCAACAAGACTTGACGTTCCCATTGTTCATGATGAGTCTGTGCAGATGGAGCAAATTCCTCTCTTTTCATTCTCCTTTGGAGGTAAGATGAATGGATGTGGAAGGCGTGGCTGAGACCCAGTGCTCAGGATCCAGGACTCACTGAGGCCTGGAACTTCCCTCTTATTAGCACCGTGAATTGATTAACTCCTGAAATAATATTCTAGAGGCCATAAAGCGTTAATAAAACTTCCAAGTTAATCTTTGGGCTACATGATGAACCATACTAAAATGAGGTGGTTCAATACTAGCAGTCTAAGAGTTTCCAAGCAAATTGTCATTTTTGCTGCGAAGTCAGTGATCCTGACTGCTGACATAATGACTTTTTCTAGTGCAATTCAGCCCAACAAAAATGTATAGGGCTCCGGCTTCTATCTGGGGGCCCAATCTATGAGTATGGCTTTCTCAGAAACACTCATTCCTCACAGGTATTTGAGAAAACCACACTTCAAAAGAGAGGGATCTGATCATTTCCCCCCTATGATCCGCCAAGAGCCACACAGAGGGTGGGGAGGGTTTACCTTAATAGCCAAGTCGCAGTGCTCGCTGGCCGTGGTGAGCTGCTCGATGTGCCTGTCCACCTCGGCCACGGACAGGCTGCAGCTGCTCTTCTTCCTGCAGCAGACGACGTTCTCCAGCCCCGTCAGCACCCGCTGCAGCTCCGAGTTCAGGTCACTGCAGTTATCTGAGAGTGAACGTGGGCAGAATGAGTGAAGCAGGCAGGTGGGCAGCGAATGCTCTTCATTTCGTTCACCATGAAAAACCCATCCTAGTAAAATGAAATGGCAATAGAGCTTGAAATTTCAAAGTTTAACTCTGGGCAGCCGAATCCCAGCCTGCGGGCATCCTGAGACTTGGAGGCAATGTAAAACCTTTACTAAGGGGTTGCAGACTTCAGTCCTTTTCTACTTAGCCACGCCAAGCTGATCCTCTCGCCTTTCACCTGAGGGCAGCCCAACTTGAGGTTCTTTAATAAGAACAAAGAAGTGTCAGAGGGGCTGGTGGGGCCTCATAAGCCGTCTGGCCTACCTTCCTGCTCAGCCATTCAGACAAACACTGGCTCCAGAAAGAGTGTCCGCAAAAAAAGATATCATACTATTACTGAAGAAACAAGACAAAACCCCCCAGAGTTAGCAGAGACACTAGGCATTTTAAAACATGGAAACTGTGTAAGACCCAGCCCTTGCCCTCGATGAGCTTATAATTAGGACACGTGGCTGCCCTGGTCACTGTTCCCTGTCTGGGCCCTCACAGGAGGACAAAGTGGATAAGCTGCAGGAGCGAGTTTTCTGGGTCCCCTGACTGTGGTCACACAGCCCCAATCACTCACCACGTCACCCCAGCACCAGCGCTGCTCAACACGAGGTCGGATGCTCTTTCAGAGTCTGTGGCGTATTCTTCTAAACACAGACTTAGAACAAACGCTCAGTTCCTTCCCGTGGCCTACAGCCCCCGGAACACTCTGGCCCCTGCCAACACTAAAGGCTGAGGCAGTTGGGGACTGTACAAAAGGTCAGAGGTGTATGTTACGGAATCAGAAGAGCAATAGAGGCTGAGACAAGGGACTAAGTGGG
The DNA here is from genome assembly GCF_964212035.1 of Myotis nattereri. Lineage (NCBI taxonomy): Eukaryota > Metazoa > Chordata > Mammalia > Chiroptera > Vespertilionidae > Myotis > Myotis nattereri. The sequence goes on from NC_138079.1 coordinate 66,481,427, forward strand.
TTCTAGGATGAACAAAAGGTGTCTCATGTATAAATCAAAATCGTAATGAGTTATCACCCCACTCCTCAGGATGGACACTATATACGAACAACAACAGAAAACAACAAGTGTTGGCAGGGCTGTGGAGAAGTTAGAACCCTGTGCCCTGCTGGTGGGAATATAAAATGGTGCAACCGCTGTGAAAAACAGTATGGCAGTTACTCAGAAATTAAAAATAGAACTCCCATATTATGTAGCAATCCCATTTCTGAGTATATACCCAAAAGAATGGAAAGTAGAAGTGAAAAAGATATGTGTACACCCTTGTTTATAGCAGCAGTATTTACAATAGCCAAAAAGGTGGAAAGAACTCAAATGCTCATCGACGGATGGACAAACAGAATGTGGCATATGCACGCCATGGGACATTACTCAGCCTTCCCAAGGAAGGCAATTCAGACAGCCTGCAACATGGATGGACCTTAAACACACTGGCCTAAGTGAAACAAGCCCGTCACAAAAGGACACACACTGTGTGATCCCACTTACACGAGGTTCTTGGGGTAGGCAGATTCAGAGGCAGAAAGTAGAATAGAGGTCCCAGGGGCTGGGGGAGTGGGGCAATGTGGCTTAATGGACACAGAGTTTGTTTGGGAGGATGAGACAGTTCTAGAAACGGATAATAGGGATGGGTGCACAATTCTGTGAACGCACGTATCGCCACTGAACTGCACACCTGCCCTGGAACGCTGAGCAGACCCCTGGCTGTGCTGTGCTTTAGGCAAGAAAGGTAACGAACGGCTCGGCTCCCTGTCCAGGAGACAAAGGGGAGGCCATCTGTATCGAATACACATTCTCCCAACGGAGGTTCCTCCTATCTCCCCACAGAAGAATGTGAGGGTGCGTAGAGCAAACAAAAGGGGAAACACAGTGATTAGGGCCAGGGAGAGGCTGAGGAAGCCAATAAAAGTGAACAGCTGTTGGGCTGACTACTCTGCTTAACCATCACACAAGCGTCCTGGCAGCCAGAGCAACAATGAATGATCTCCTGTCAGGGAGGAGGAAGCGTTCCAGCTTCACAAGGGAGACTATGTGTTCTCAGCAATAGCTGCTGCAAGAATTCGGGTACGTGGACTTCATGTGTGGCATGAAGCGATGCGATGGCCAGTCTCCTCAGCCAGTTTCACACATATGCAGATTTCAAAGGCTTTCTTCTTATACACGCCTTCAATTAAAATTAAGCTGTCGACCATTGAAGTACAATGCAAAGGGAGTCCTGGGAAGGACTAAGCTGACAGTCTTGGCATTCTGCCTCCCAATTGTCTAATTGGCTGCAAAGATGAAAGAGAGCGCACAGAAGAATAAATGGAATGGACATCTCCCTTTGACCAAAGGATGCAAATGAGCCACCTGCAGCAAAGATGTTTCGTGTGGAGGGCAGGGTTTGATGGCTGGCACAGCCTTTTTTGTTTTTTAAACAATTTTTAAATTAATTGCCAGCATTTAAAAACCATTAGAAGTTATGACTATTCTTGTAAAATTAGAAGGTCTGGCCACATTGGGCCCCACTCGGCACACAACAATCTGCAGCATGGCCACAGCGCCCATGGCCCACTGCCCACCTCCCAGGCCTGCCCCTGCTGTCCTTCCTAAAGGTAACTTTTCCCAGCTAGACTTCTGCAGCAGCTGCAGAAAAGACAGCTCAGGTTACATTCGTCTGGAGAACCCAGAGCCTTGGGCATTCCTGTTGCCGTTTGAGGGGAGACCCAGGTCACTTCGGAAATGCACGTGGCTATGAAAGCTAAGCCTCGCCAGCTCTCTCGCTCACTGACGCACACACCGGCGGGCCGGTCTCCTTCTTTCCCCTGACCAAGTGCCATGGAATCTAAAACATACCATGGGGCATACCACACCCTGCTAAAAAGCTTTCAATGAAGGTGGATCCTCAAGGCGGAGGCCCTTCCCCTGAAGTTAGAGGTACTAGGCACAGGGCACTCAGCCGGTCTGAGAAAGGGAAGTGGCTGGGGGCCTGCTGTGAATGGTCCTCACGCCTGACCTCTGTGGGGAGCAGCAGATCAAGCCGTAACCGTGACCCCCACTGCCTTCTGAGGACCAACACGCGCCCCCACCTCTGTTCTGCCTGGGCACACGTCATGCCTTACAGAGCATGGCAAGTGGGGGAGAGAGCTGCAGACGCTTTCAGCTTCAACACCGACGTTCTGCTAGGAAGCAGGTCTGATGTCCTAGGGATGGAACAGCTCCGAGCCCGTTGTGGCTCTAAGGCTTAACCAGGAAGACTGGTGCTTTCCTTTCAGCAGTCCTCTCTCCTCTGCGTGCAGCCAGGCCCTCCCTCACTCCAGCGAGAAAAAAGCAAAACAACACAGAAAATGATAGAATAGTTGACTTCCAGGTCTGAACACAAGACGACGAGAAGGTCTACGAGGAAAGGAGGGAGTATCCACTGAGGTTACCCTGCGTGATGTACAAGCGTCTGTGTCTACCGAAGACAAGAGAGTAAGAACGATGTCGGCATAGTTTAAAAACACCTCAACATCACCAACAGTGAACAAACTGACACATGACCCTCCTGCACCTTACTGTGTGTTGTGTCTTTTTTTTTAGGTGATGGATGTTAACTAAATTCATTGTGGTAACCATTTTATAATTATGCTGTACACCTTAAACTTCAGTGTTGTATGTCAATTATATCGCAATAAAACTGGAAGAAAAAAGAGAGGAAGGCATAAGTGGGTAGGGATTCTAAAGAGGAATGGGACAGGGGGCGGGGAAGGAGGGTGGTACTGAGGAAGAGTAGAGTCAGGCCCTCAGCTCTAGGAGAGGTGAGGATGGAGCGGAATACGGGGAGAGAGAGATAAAGGGGAAAGAAACTTTTCTAAGAACTTTATTAAAGGGCTTTTACTTATTATAGAAAATGAATGTTCATTCTAAATAAAATTCTAAGCAGAAAAGTTCAAAGAAGCAACTAAAAATGATCCATAATCCTTCAACCTCATTTTAAGCTCTTAGAATTTTATTTTCTACATCCTTTTCCATAAATACATAGATCATGCTCTACATAATATGTTTGGGTTTTTTTTTCACAAATATTTCTTAAATTATTAATTTTATGACTACTAAAATTTCATTCTTTGGAAATATCATCATTTTTTTGGCATATCACAGACATATTTCCCTTAAATTCCTAGACATGAAATAAATGGGTCAAAAGATTATGAATATTGGCACATATTATCCTGTTGCTGGGAAAATATTATACATTTCCATTTGTGAATTGTGCAACTTACTTTCAAATGGTTTTGAAAAAGAATTTCTGAGTGTTGTGCACAATCATATGTGGTAAAATGTTAACAACTGGTGAATCTAGGCAAAGGATTTGGGGGGTTCGTTTGATCTTTTATGTAAGCTTGAAGTTTTTAAAAAATAAAAAGTTGAGGAGAAAACAAATACCTCAACATTCAAGGCAAGAATATGCTCAAGTCTAGTTTAACTCAGGGACCACTATGACGATCAACTCCTCAGTGCAGTTATGAGAACAGGAATGTCTCCTGAAAGCGCCAGGCCACACCCAAACATTCCCGAGCACACAGGCTGGGGACAGGGTGATGGTGCCAAAAAGAGTGAGCTGCCACCGCGCCAGGCCCCCACCAGGCTCCAACCTCACCGGGAAGAAGAACCTATTCTGTTTCTTTCCCAAAGAAAACGAGGTTGCATTTTCAAGACTTCTATTTCAGCCAGATCGTATGGGTCTGAGATTTGTTTTCATTTTTGCTGCTGTCACTGTGCAGTTTTGACTGTTTATCTCTCTACGACACTAAACTTGGTCTTAAGTATAGTGAAGGCGTAAGAAAGATAAGCTAGCATCAACTGCCGGAAAACTGTCCTTCAGCCACGAGAACCCCCGCTGCTGGCTATGTCTTCAGAACTCCAGGCTCTAAGCTGCCCCAGCGCCCCACAGAACTCCCAGCCCCACCCGCCCACCCCGGCCTTTGCCGTGTAGAAGTCCTGGCAGTGGCTTCCACAGAGCAAGGCTCCAACGACACATATGTAGAAAAGTTCAAGTTCACACATAATCATTTTAGTTATTTGCCTCCTAATCACCCGAACTGGCACAGCTGTAAGGATATGAGGAAACCTTTGTAGGCACGGAAGGGTGCAATTTGGCAAGCTCTGGAGAGCCTTAAAGATCATTCCGTACCTGTGCCTCTGAGAAGTTATCCTGAGGAAACAGAGGCACATTTAGAGGGGAACCGCAGCCCCCTCACTGCGCCTCCTGACGTCGCCCCTTCCGGGTCTCGGCCTCACCGCTGACCGTTCTCCCGAAGCTCTCTAACCTCTGGGCCGAATGCGCCTCTCAGGGTCTGCATCTCCCATCTCAACTCCCAGCCCCTTTCCAGGCAGCCTCCCTCCCGCCCCCGAGAGCACACACCATGGAGCACAGGAGGAGGAGGTGTGCTTCTGGCACCAAATGCGCCTGTAACATCTTCCTCACTGACACCACGCTCCCCTCGGTGGCTGGGATGTCAGTGACATGAGTGAGGCCCCAGGCTAACCTGGCTTTCAGAGGCTCGTCTCAGAAGCCAACACCCCTTTTTAGGAAACTTACGTGGAGTTTCAAACAACCAGAAAGTAATCCAACCTGAGAGGACAGTCTGTTTGGAAAATAAAGACTGCTTGTCGTATCTTAGAAAAGGAGGTCATGAGTGCCAATTATGGGAGCCCATCTTGAACAAACGCCTTTCCATTTCTCTTACACCCCAGGTCTCTTTTGGGGACTGAAAATTATTAAACAGTCGAATTCGAGGGAGATATTCCGCAGAAACACAAGGTGAAGGGGAACAATGACCTTTCCCGCTCTCGAGTTTGGTTACGTTCCACGGGAAGCTCTGGAATGATCTTAGGCGGGCTCCTCAGTCGCTCGGCCCCGTGACCACGTGCAGGCAGCCTTACTGGATCCGGCTCAGAGCCCTGGGAGGAAGCACGCAGAGAGCCTCCCATGAGCCGGTGTCCGAAATTGCTAGGACTCCCCTGGGTTTGGTCTCAAGGGAACCAGCCCTGCCGAGCCCCTGGGAGAAAGTAAGCTGCCTCGTCAAAGTAAGGAGAAAACAGGCCACAGAGGGCCTGGCCCGTTACATCAATGAGCCGGGGTGTGATTTTCAGTCCCGTATCACCTTTGCAACCTGTGTGCTGGTTCCTCAAAGTTCCAGAATCAGATTACAAACCATCTGATTCTCATTTAAAAATTCGTTGCTGGGCGCCCTAACCGGTTTGGCTCAGTGGATAGAGTGTCGGCCTGCAGACTGAAGGGTCCCAGGTTTGATTCCGGTCAAGGGCATGTGCCTTGGTTGTGGGCACATCCCCAGTGGGGGTTGTGCAGGAGGCGACTGATCGATGTTTCTCTCTCATCGATGTTTCTAGCTATCCCTCCCTTCCTCTCCGGAAAAAATCAATAAAATATATTTTTTTAAAAATTTGTTGCTGGGGGATGACTGACCACCTTGCCACCTCATTGTAAGGAAGATGGAGTTTTCTCCAGACAGGCGGCCTTGCCTTTGTAAACGCTCTCTCCACGTCTGCAGAAAGCGTGTGTTGGAGGAGGCAAGGCTGTCTTTCCCTTCTCCCCACTGGGAGTGGCTGCTTGACACTTTGGAACATTTTTTCCTGAAGCCATTAAGCCTCATCGCCATTAAAGCCAGGAAAAATCTGGCTTTAACGTTAAACATATTTCATAGTCAGAGCCGTGCCAAAGAACCAGGTTTCATGTGTAAATTCTTCCTTGGTTGTCCTCCAAAAACTACTCATAAGGAGGAAATCTCTATCTGAATGATCACACCAGCAAGCAAGCTTCCTTTCATCCCTACGGGTATAAAGAGTTCAGCATTGCTAGATTCCAGAAAAGTCATTTCTCACCTAAACCCAGCAGAGATCTCAAAATATTGGAGCAGAACCCACCACCGGCTGTGCGCAAAGACCCCCGGATCAGGGATTTTGTTAGTTTCACAAACAACTGCTCCTGACAAGCTCTGCTGTCCCATTGACGAAGTTGGGAAAACAGCCTGCTAGCGAGGACACCGCACACGTGCTAACACCCATGATGCAATGCGCCATATGCCCACATCTGTGCCCTGCTCTATTGCGACACCCAGAATCATCTGGTGTAAAAGTGTTGTTTCTAGGATGGAGATCCGCAAAACCTCGATTAACAACAAACAGCCTGCTATTAGCCAGGTGCTGTGATCACACAGCTGCTCCCTAAATTCCCCCTCAGCGCTAGACCTCAAAGGGCTGCAGCCAGCGCAGCACACCAGCCATGGGCACGGCTCGCTGTTTAAGGAGAGGCGTGTCAAAGCAAAGCCATCTGCAAAAACACAGCAGAAACAACTGCTTAGCTGTACGGCCTTGGGTAAGTGGCTTACCCCTCTGCACTCTGTTATCCCGACTTTATAAATCAGGAGTGTTACAAGGCCTCCCATCCTCCAACTTTGAGGATGCATGTAAATGCTTGGCACAACGCGAGTGAGCAAAGCATGCTAGCTGTTATAGCCAACTTCTCTTTTAATGAGAACTCCTGGTCAAATTAAGAAAATAAAAATCCCCCAGCAATTCCTACCGCTGTTTTTGTGCATTTAATTACCTTTATTTTCCAAATAATTGTGCCACCAGGTTTGAATAGAGGTAATGCAATGTATTCTACGATGCACTGTGGCCTTACTGGGACCTTTGTCCTTTACATGATTGCTCAGGGAAGTCAAAACACTTTCTAAATTGCTGGCTTACCACCCCCTACCCCACCCCCTGCTCTGCCCCCAGGCCCTGGGGGCAGTGCCTAGGAGCCAGTTTACTGAAGGGGCGGCCTTAGCTCCGATGGGTGTGGTTTGAAAACAAAAGAAAAGTGCTTTTTCAGTGAAGGGAATAGGTTTGACTTAGTCTTCAGTGGAGATGAGCACAGATACCAAAGCAAACTGCACATAAAATCCAGCTCAAGGAAACCTCCGGGCTGCTAACGCATGTTTGCAGATACAGCAACCATAATGAAATGGCTGCTTTTTAATGATTTCCTATAATGGTGTTTATATATGGAAGCTTTTTTCCCGATTGAAGCAATTTAAGTGGAAAATGGCAGAGGAGTAAGAGGAGGCAAACGTCCAGCCCCGATGAACACGCAGGCATTGCGCTCTGCTGCAGCCTTAATGGGCCTCCTTGCTGTCCCCGGGGCCTTCCCTCCTTGGGGACCTGGCAGGGGTGGGCCCTGTGCCCACAGCCCTCTCCTCTGCCTCCTGCTCTTTGCTTGCATTGCCCCCACTTCACCCTCAGTTTGAATGTCCATTAAGTGCTACTCGTCCTCCAGTGCTCCCATCCCAGGGAGTCACTAGGGGCCCTGTTCACCTTCTGTTGTGGTTCTTACCGCACTGCTGTTCATTCTCTGCTTCCCTGTCTACATCCCCCAAAGAATCATGAGCTCCAAGATGGCATTCACTGTTACTCAAATCTGTGGCTGCCTACTATGTGCCGGCACTGTTTCATTGGTCAACAGGACAGCTGCCCACAGGGAGCCTGCAGTCTAGCAGGAGAGGCTGAGAAAGGCCGGTGATACGGAATGAAGTCAATGCAGACACGTGACATCAGGCAGCACCAAGTGAGGGAGGCTGGTCAGGTTTGAGGGTCAGTGAGGTCAGAGGCTAAAAGAAAAACAGGGATACTAGGGAGAATGAGGTTTGAAACTGAATAAATGACCCATTCCAACAAAGTTTCTTAATCAAATAAGGTTGGGAAATGGAGAATAAACCCATTTACATGGGCTGGGCATCATTACGATGGGACTTCTCAGAGTCCTGACATGAGAGAGCATCTGTCTCTCCTTCCCCTCATTAAAGAACCTGGGGATACCCAGGTTCTGGGGGCCCTGTAGGTCATGGTAAGAAGTCGGGATGTCACTCTGGGTGTGAGGAATTGGAGCATGGGAGTACAGCCACCTGATGGCAGAGTCTGTCTTATATCCCCAGCCCCTAGCACAGTTCCCCATGATTTCCTGAATGAATAAATGCCCCCTGTTGTGGACAGAGAACATATACAGGCACTGGGCAGACAGGGTTCCTTCTCCCAGGAAGGAACCAGCCGTAATGAACATATATTTTTTTAATGAGGGGAAGGAGGGACAGATGCTCTCTCATGTCAGGACCTCGAGAAGTCCCATCGTACAGATGCCCAGCCCATGTAAGTGGCTTCATTCTTCCATTTCCCAACCTTATTTGATTAAGAAACTTTGTTGGAATGGGCCATTTAATTTCATAGAATAACATTATGGAATGTAGGAACTTCCCTAGTAATTGGGAACTTTTTGGCTGCTTGCACTTGTCTGTCTGCCTAAGGCTGGAAGACAGAGTCCAGAGTGGGGGGGCCACTAGGGTTAGAGATTATGAGCTGGTATAACTTAGCATGGAGGACTTGGGCCCATGGGTGGGGCCAGGGTCTGGGTTTAGGTTTGAGGGAGACAGTTTAAGCCTGAAGCCAAGACCTCAGGTCTGGAGAGGTATCCCCGCTCCTCAACCCATTTCTGTCTGGCTCAATTGGTATCAGCTCTCAATGGCTCTGATGTAGCTCAATCGGTCTCATTTGGCTTTAGCAGCAACCCAGCCTGCTAACCCCTTCTTCCTTATTGGAGCCTTCTCTGTCCCACCGGCTTCCGGACACCACTCTCCTCATTTCCTCCGTATAGCTTTGCCTGACTGACAGCTTGATACTTGGTTGACTGCTTCAGTTGTTCACTTAAAGAAGTATCTCTACATATACCAAGTGCCAGGCCCTGTGGTGGGGCTCTGGAGATACACTAGTAGATAAAACAAACGCGCTTTTGCCCAGGGGAGGTTAGTGGGAGAGTCAGTCAAGCAAAGAAATACAAATACATTATTTAACATGGCAATGTGATACAGGAATCAGATGGGGCAGCGACAGTCAGCACAGGGACTTGCTCATGAGATGCTTTTGAAGGAGGTGCAGTTAAACCCAGACCGAAACGAGGAGAGCCCATCCCTGCCAATGAGCTCCCGCTGAGCCTCCTCGTCAGCCGGTGCCCCAAGGCTTAGTTGCGGGCGCTCTGCACTCCTCCATCAGCACTTTTCACTCCTCACATAGATTCTCGTCGCCTCAGTAACTGTCTGTAAATAGCCTGATGTCTCCTAGCTGCTTCCCTTCAGCCCACACCTCTCCTCCTGGCTTCTTAAGTATATCTAACTGCCACCTGCCTTCCCAAACATCTCCACCTAGGTTATCTCCAGGCGCCTTCAATTTATGCCCTAACAAAACACATGATCTCTACCCACCCTACCCTGCCCCCAAACAAAACAAAACAAAACAAAATTGAAAGCAAAACCACCCAGTCTTTTCTTCTATGCTCCCTTATTGGTGTCTGGCCCCACCGTTCACCCACTGTATAATCCAGACATGTATGCATGGGGCACTGCCACATACATACCTCCTTTACCCTCTGTTCCCAATCCTTTGGCCAGATCGTGCCATTTTATACCTTTTCTATACCCATTTGCATTTCTACATCTCACATGCCATCACCCTAATTCTGAGCAACAATTCTGCCCACTTAACACTTTCTCAATAGCTTCCTAGTTGGCCTCCCCCATTCACTCTTGATCCACTGATTCTTTCTCCTCAGTTCAGAGTGACACATTCAAAATGCAAATCTGATCTTCTTTTTCCCTCCCCCCCTCCCATGATTAAAATCTTTCCATTGGTTTTTGTGGATCTTTGAATAAGGATCAAACTCTAACACAGTCTACAAGATCTCGCTGGTCTGGCTCCTGCCAGCCTCTCCAGCCTCCGTCTCACACCCCTGTGCCCTTCAAACATGAACATCCTTTTTTCACCTCCTGGAATGCATCTGTCCCCGCCCCCTGAATGCCATCTTCTCTTTCATCTGCTTAATTCCTACTTATCTTCCAGATCTCATTCAAATGTCACTTCCCGGAGGAAGGTATCCTGAAAATCCTAAACTTAATCAAATACCTTTGATACATTCTCATGGTACCATGTTCTTTAATGTTGTAGTACTTTTATATGCTTGCAATTAAACACGTGTGTAATATTAGATTCAAGTCTCTCTCTTCAATGAAATTTTAAGTTCTGTGAACACTGCACTACACTTACTCCTCTTTTTCTTGGTTCTTCTCCCACCTCTCCCCTACATGTGAACATTTCCTAAGATATGGGTCTCCTCCCTCTTTTGACTCTCCACCCTTTTGACCAAAGGGATCTGTTTACTTCATAGCTTCAAAGCCTTTATCCTCAACCTCAATCTCTCCAAAGAGCCAGTTAGGCATCTCCAAATAGTCCAGTGGTTTTGCAACATTTTGACTGCAACCAACACTTGGAACATTTCATATGGCAACTTACTACATAAACACAGGTAACAAATAATTTTCATGAAACAATACTGTCATTCTATCCCCCCCCCCATTTTATTTCATTTAAAAATAATTTATTTTTCATATAATTCCAAGACCCACTAATGGGTCATGACCTGCAGTTTAAAAACACACCATACAATCACATAGTACCAGATATTTCCATATGAACATTTCTCTACAACCTCAAACATAATATATCGATTTCCCAACTCATTTCTCAATCAAACTTCTGAGGAATCTGATCATTCTCTGAGTCACTCAGGATCAACATGTTAGAGTCATTTTGGATCCTCCCTACCCAACAGTTGCTTTTGGCTCTTCCACTGCAATGTGTCACCACCCATTCTTGCCTTTCTATTCCTTCCATCCTAATTGTTATTGCAACTTGGAGAACTCTGGTTTTCTCCTGCCAGAATTTTCAAATAGAGGTGACGTATGTTTGAATCACAAACATCAGGACAGAAAGTGATTCAACTCTTCAGTTCCATTTTGACCAACAAAGTAGTATGTAAGGGACTGAAATGGATATGCCTTTATCTACTCACCAAACTCCTTAATTAACTTAATTAAATTTTAAGCCAGGCTGCCTCACGTTTCTATAAATCCCTATTACAGAAACCAGGCTCTGGCTTTGTAGCAGGCAGACTCACCCATGTCGGCAGTGACCATGGTGGACTGGTTTTCGGGGATGGAGACAGAGGTCTGGTCTTGGTCCATGCTTCGAGAGTCCTCGTTGACCTCTTGTTGACTCTGGCTGAGTTCTGATCGAAGTTCTGAGTACTCATCTTCCTCCCTGAGAAAAAAAGGAGAGTTGGCCACCACTTACAGAGATATGAGACAAATCCCTAGAGAATATGCCATTTAAGGACAAGAAAAAAGACATTCAGAGAGAAGAGAGATAGATAACCTCCCCCATAACCCCCTCACCCCCCGGGCCACTTGGAACACGGTTTCTTCAGGCCAAATAGGTGGTCCCATCTGTGGTCAGTATATGAAACCGAAAGGTTGCTGTGTCCACATACACACCCATGTAGCTAGGAGATTAATCTATCAGCCTACTAGAAACTTTTCCCCTTCAAAGATTTCCTGAAGAAATTAGATTTCTTCATCCCCTCAAATTCCAAGGTGAAAAAGGACTGGCGCTGATGCCACAGTGAACAAAACAATGAAGACTCTGGTGGACAGAAGCAGTGTTCCGTTGCCTGGAGGGTCCCAATGGCACGCCTCCCTCTTGGAAGAGGACATGAGGAGGTACTGGGGCCAGAGCTACCGGAAAGCCAGCACCTCATCCATGCAGAACAAAATGAATGCTTTGAGAGGCATACGGATCAGCATGTCTAAAAAATACCACACTTAATTTCCCCAAAGAAAGTAGGTAGAGTTAGAGCATTGGAAAAGAGGATGGACTGGGGAGAACAGTGGAAACAATGAGTGAGAGAATTCCAGTCAATGGTCTATTTCCTTCCATTTGCTAACAGGAAGACAATATTTAAATGCAGCTATGTTTCATTAGCACAAGAACATCCACCCCTTCTCAGCCCTTCATGGATCCCTCAAACTTTGGTTTCTGAATTAATTATGAGCAAGCTAAGAAAACTCAAAATTGTAGTATGTATTTCAAGGCACACCCATATTTCCTCTCCACACCACCCTCATCACTGTATACACACTGGACACAGACATGGAGAGAGCAAAGTTAACCCTCTTTGAAGCATTTATTTTGCAAGTGAGCTAGAAGAGAAAATTGTCAGTGGATTTAATTATGAGGTTGGAAAGCCCATGGGTGTCTCAGGCTGACATTCATTTTAAGTTTGTGATGTGTGTGATGTGTGTGATGTGTGTGATGTGTGTGTGTGTGTGTGTGGGGGGGGGGGGGGTGTATGTGCACATGCAGAAAGTCTACAGTCTTGAGTTTGGGGCAGATCCAGATGGTCAGTGGTAATCATTTCTGGAACTTGGAGAAGAGGCAACTGCCATTTTAAGCTGGGAGACAAATCTATAAATTAGAGAAATGTGAAGATCTCTTCAGACTTCTTGGTTCTTTCAACAAATCACATCCTCCCAGGGAAGAGATTCAGCTGAGCCCCTACTTTATAAGGTATTCTTAATAAAAGTCACCCAAATCTAGATTAATGTTAAACAGATGTAAGCCTCCCAAATGTGCAAAATATGAAATAGAATGGGAGTGGTGAAGGCAAAAAGAAATAGGTTAATATTCTATGACTAAGTTAATTATTAGACACCTGCAAAACTAACAATAATTAGGAAATACAACATTAAAAAGTACTCTTAAGTTTGGTGTGGTTGATAATTGTGTCCTGATATATCAACTTTCTTTTCTTTTTTTATTTTATTTGATTTATTTTTTATTGCTTAAAGTATTACAAAGGGTATTACATATGTCTCCTCTTTTCCCCCGCCCTTGACAATCCCCTGGCCTCCCCTACCCCCCAGTGTTTTGTGTCCATTGGCTATGCTTATATGCATGCATATAAGTCCTTTGGTTGATCTCTTACCCCCCCCCCCCTATTTTGGCCCCCCTCCCCTCCCCGGACTTCCCGCTGCAGTTTGACAGTCTGAGGCAGCTCTGCCTCTGTATCTATTTTTGTTCATAACTTTATAATAGTCTTTATTATCCATGAATGAGTGAGATCATGTGGTATTTTTCCTTCATTGACTGGCTTATTTCACTTAACATAATGCTCTCCAGTTCCATCCATGCTGTTGCAAATGGTAAGAGTTCCTTCTTTTTTACAGCAGCATAGTATTCCATCGTGTAGATGTACCACAGTTTTCTAATCCATTCATCTGCTGATGGGCACTTAGGCTGTTTCCAGATCTTAGCTATGGTGAATTGTGCTGCTATGAACATATGGGTGCATATATCCTTTCTGATTGGTGTTTCTGGTTTCTTGGGATATATTCCTAGAAGTGGGATCACAGGGTCAAATGGGAGTTCCATTTTTAGTTTTTTGAGGAAATTCCATACTGTCTTCCATAGTGGCTGCACCAGTCTGCATTTCCACCAGCAGTGCACGAGTTTCTTTTTTTAAACTGTTTTTGTTTGTTTTGTTTTAGAGAGATAGAAAGAGGAAGAGAGAGGGAGGTGGAGGGAGGTGGGGGGGGAGGGAGGGAGGGAGGGAGAGAGAGAGAGAGAGAGAGAGAGAGAGAGAGGGAAAGAGAGAGAGAGAGAGAAACCTCAATGTGAGAATGGAACATTTATCAGCTGCCTCCTGTATATCCCCGCCCTCCTTGCCCCCACCCCCCAACCTGGGCATGTGCCCTGACTGGGAATCAAACCAGTCCTTTGGTGCATAGGACGACGTCCACCCAATTGTACCACACTGGCCAGGGCTTAGCTCTCCTTTCAATCAGCACTTAAAATTCTGATTTCCATTAACAGGAAATTTTGTGTATGATGAATAAATTACCTTTGTTGCATGTCCAATGTAATCAGCATGGCTGAGATTGTTTTACAGCTAAGAGAGCCAGGTAAATGCTACTGCTGTATCTGTGGTATAAATGGCATATGTAAAGTCTTTAAAAGCCACCTTAAACCATCCTGGCTTGGCAGGTTCCAAAACATGTAGTGCCTGCCAAATCTCCTTTGTAAGGAATTACTTCTAGAGATTATTAGGATGAACTTTATAAAGGAGTGCACAGGGCAGGGGTGTGAAGGTGAATATGTGGAGGCTTGGAGAAGAATAAGTGGTTTGGTGTAGCTGAAACCGAAATGGGGTGCAGGATGGAAACATGAGGCTGGGGAGGGGGGTTCACTCAGGCCACTTGTTGATCAAAAAAAGAATTATTGTAGTGAAGATGTCAAATAATCAGGGCTAGATGGTAGAGATAAAGATAAAATGTGCGAGGCCTAGGGATTCAGGTTCCCAGTAAACATTGCCGAGATCTTGCGTGGAAACATAAAATAAACAGCAGGGAAGCACCGAACGTCTGTATTCTTGACCACACAGGGAGGGGCTGAGCACGTAAGGTTCTTCCTTATCCTATCTAATAAAAGAGAAACATGGTAATTGGCGTACGACCGCTACCCTTCCCACTGGCTAATCAGCAAGATATGCAAATTAACTGCCAGCCAAGATGGCGGCCGGCAGCCAGGCAGCTTGAAACTAACATGAGGCTTGCTTGCTTCAGTGACGGAGGAAACCAACGTTCCCCGCCTGCCACTGCAGGCCTCTGAGCCTGCAGTTTAAGAAACATTGTAACAGCCGAAACCGGTTTGGCTCAGTGGATAGAGCGTCAGCCTGCGGACTGAAGGGTCCCGGGTTCGATTCCAGTCAGGGGCATGTGCCTGGGTTGCGGGCACATCCCCAGTGGGGGATGTGCAGGAGGCAGCTGATCGATGTTTCTCTCTCATCGATGTTTCTAACTTTCTATCTCTCTCCCTTCCTCTCTGTGAAAAATCAATAAAAAATATATTAAAAAAAAGAAAGAAAGAAACATTGTAACAAATATAGAAGCTAAACAAAACCCCAGAAGCCTGCTTTCAGCGAGGCCAGGATTTCAGAGCTGGAGTTATACAGGGTTTCAATTATAGAACCGAAACAAACCAGATACCTTCTTGCAGCAGCACAAGCCTCAGAGCTGGAGCCAGAGCTAAAGCTGGCCCAGAATAAAAAAAAAAAAGAAAAAAAGGAGCAGTTGGGAGCTTCAGTCCCAGCCTGCAAACAGCCCTCAGCCCCTTACCCAGACTGGCCAGGCACCCCAGTGGGGACCCCCACCCTGAAGGGTGTGTGACCAGGTGCAAACAGCCATCATTCCCTAATCCAGGCTGGCCAGGCACCCCAGTGGGGACCCCCACCTTGATCCAGGACACCCTTCAGGGCAAACCAGCCAGCCCCACCCATGCACCAGGCCTCTATCCTATATAGTAAAAGGGTAATATGCCTCCCAGCACAGGGATCAGCGGAGCTGAGAGGCCTCCCAGCACCGGGATCAGCGTGAAAAGGGGCAGCGCCCAAACCCCCTGATCGCCCTGTGGCTCTGTGTGTGACAGGGGGTGGGGCCACAACCTCCCTATCTGCCCTGCTCTGTTCGTGACAGGGGAAGGTGCCCCAACCCCCTGATCAGCCCTGATCTGTGCCTGATAGTGGGGAGCTCCCCAACCCCCTGATCGCCCTGCGGCTCTGTGTATGACAGGGTGCGGCACCTCAAACCCCTGATCAGCCCTGCTCTGTGACAGGGTGCGGCACCCCAACCGCCCCCCCCCGCCCCCCCATGGACCCTGCTCTGTGTGTGATGGGGTAGAGCCATAACCTCCCCATTGGCCCTGCCCTGAGTGTGAGAGTGGCGGTGCCCCAACCACCTGATCGGCCCTGCTCTGTGTGTGACAGGGGGTGGTGCCGCAACCTCCCCATCGACCCTGCCTTCAGTGTGACAGGGGGCGGTGCCCCAACCCCCCAATCGGCCCTACCCTGAGCGTGACTGAGGGTGGCATCGCAACCTCCCAATCTGCCCTGCTCTGTGCATGACAGGGGAAGGCGCCCCAACTCCCCAGTCGGCCCTGCTCTGAGCCCGACCATGGGCTGCACCTAGGGATTGGGCCTGCCCTCTGCCACCCGGGAGCAGGCCTAAGCCAGCAGGTCGTTATCTCCCGAGGGGTCCCAGACTGCGAGAGGGCACAGGCCGGGCTGAGGGCTGCCCCCGAGTGCACAAATTTTTGTGCACCAGGCCTCTAGTCTATATATATAAAAGGCTAATATGCAAAGTATCTCCTAGGGAGTTTGACTGGGAGTTCAATCGCTTGCTATGATGTGCGCTGACCACCAGGGGGCGGCGCGGAATGAAAGAAGGCCCCAGCCAGCATCCAGAAGGCCCTGATCAGCCTTGATCGCTGGCCAGGCCTAGGGACCCTGCCTGTGCATGAATTTTGTGCACTGGGCCTCTAGTAGTAATTATAATGTATCTCACAGTACAAAAAAGGTAGCCCTGTGAGAAGAGAAGGCAGTGTTCTGTGTCACAGAAAATGAGGTATAGGAAGGTTAAACCGAGCCTAAATATCAAATAATGTGCAACGCTGTTGTTTCTCCCACTGACTTTGGTAGAAGAAATCATGAGTTGCATATCCTGATCTAAACATCATCATGGGCATTGTTCCTGAAAGGAGGCTGGAATGTGGGACAGGGAAATGACAGTCAATTTGGGATTGCAGCATATGTAGGAGGCTGAGGCTAGGGGTTTTCTCTTCACTGTGTTATTGAGGAGAGTTCGTCTATCAAGAGCAAAGGAACAGGAAGTCAAATACACTCCAGCAGCCCATGGCAGTTTTACAAAGGCAACAATACGAGGTGTGTTTTCAGGGCTGTTTTGTGCAGCACTGAGTCACCAAGTTGGTAAAGACGTTTAGCTATTGACACAGCATCAGCATCTCAAAGTGACTTTATTGTTTGCTTACTTCTATTGTGGATATAGTAACTCTTGGTGAGTGATAACTTACTTCTTTGGGGGGAAAATGCCTCCCCAAAGAACACCAACTGTTAGCATGGTGATGAAAAGGAAGAAAACATGAAAAGGTCCAAGAAGTAATCATATTAACCTCAAAAGTCAGAAGCTTGATGAACGGATACATGTTGATAATTATACACTATTGTGGTAGTTTCATAATTATGGAATTGCAAGGTTCTCAGGAACATAAAGGATCATCTCACAGGATTCTAAACGTACATTATTTCGTTCACTGTTTACAAGCATATGTGAAGTGCTTCCCAGCTTTTCTATTTAGAGTCGCCATAATTAGTGCTTGCTGCTGGCTTAAACAACGAAAGAAAAAACGCTTCTAAGGAGGCAGGCATTAGATTGTACACACACCTGGGTAGCTTGCCGTGGCAGAAATGTCACAGGCTGGCCAACTGGAAGGGATCTTACAGACCATCTAAGCCAGGACCAACACCTTTGTTTAACAAGACAACCGAGGCTTCAAAAGGCTAAGCAACGTACCCAAGATGATGCAACTAGTTAGTACCACAGCCCAACTCCTAAATTTAGTGCCAACAAAACACAACTCGAATATAGGAGCCTAAGGAAAACATTTTTTGTTGCAATTATTTAAAAAAATAATTTAAAAAATTGGAGAGAAAGAGAAGAGAGAGAGACAGAGAAACACTGACTTGTTGCTCCACTCACCCTACACTCATTAGAAGACTCCTGTATATGCTCTGACCGGGATCGCCCCTGCAACCTTGACATAAGAGGACAATGCTCTAACCAACTAAGCTATTTGGCCAAAGCTTGTTGCAGTTATTTTTAAAGATTCCTTCTCTTTAATGGCCAGGGGTAAGATGATCTAATCAGAAAAGGGAAAAAAAGTCAATGAAAGTATAATTCTTATCATGGTTTCCAGACCTCAAGCTGAAGTACTGTGGACTCAGCAGCATTTGATAAAAATATTACTTCATTAGCAAAGTCCATATCTATTTAATGTGGGGGTGTGCATTCATGCCTTGTTGCTTGATTGGAGTGATTTGTGAACAAGACTCAGATGGACATCTGCCTATCTTGGCAACTGTCAGTCACCTATGTCCTTCTGAACCACATTCTGTTTTTTGTGTTTATTTTTGTTGTTGTTTTTTTACAATTAAAAGTGTACTGCCCTGAAGTGACCATCATTCTTTTAAAGAGCAAAGATTTTTAAATATAAGGAGGAAATGTAATCCTTTCTGTTCTCTTACAGGATCTATAGCAGGAAATAAGTGAAGTCCTGATTCTTTCTACCTCTTCTAATTATTTAATACAGCACAGAGAAGGCTCAGACCCATCTTTGGATCCTTTGGTGAATAACTGAACAAATGAGATTTTGAAAGGCTAGCCATCAACAAATACCAGCTTTAACAAGATGTGATATAGGATCGATATTCAAGAACTTCTTTTTTTTTTCATTTTTTAAAATATATTTCATTGATTTTTTACAGAGAGGAAGGGAGAGAGATAGAGAGTTAGAAACATCGATGAGAGAGAAACATCGATCAGCTGCCTCCTGCACATCCCCCACTGGGGAAGTGCCCGCAACCCAGGTACATGCCCTTGACCGGAATCGAACCTGGGACCTTTCAGTCCGCAGGCCGACGCTCTATCCACTGAGCCAAACCGGTTTCGGCAGGAACTTCTAAATATGGACGTCAAACACACAGGAAGACAGGGAGAGAGAAATCTATCTTATTTTTCTGGATTTTTATTTCACTATATTTTACTTGTTAGGCCAGAAATTAATCAAAACAATATGTTTTGCTGGGAGATAAAGAGGCTTTGTTTGCACTGTTGGAGACGCAGCAATGTGAAGCTAGACATATAGACACAGTGCACAGGTCAGTGTGTGGGTTGAAAGATCAGAAGGAAGGCCAGGTTCATGGTACGGGCCTGAGATCTCAGAGATCGAATTATGTTAGAGATGGAGACTTTGGATAGTATCTCATTCCCCAAATGAGGAAAATTTTGCAGATGAGGAAGTGGAATGGTTAAGTGCCAATGCGAGGTGATACAGATAGGATGGGTCAATGCTCTCTGGCCTGCGGTCATTCAGGGTGAAAGGTGTGAGGGACAGAGCCCAGGGTAAGAGCCAAGGTTGAGGATGGATCTCAGGGACAGAAGAGAAGATCTAGGACCTACAGGGTGCTAGAGCTTCCAGAAAGAACACACCAGAAGGAAGAAGGATTTAAGGTCAAATGCTGCAGAAAAGGACCAGTAACAAGCAAAAGCCATGGGATTTTTCAGTTAAGGAATCACTGGTGATTTTTTTTTTTAAAAGTGTCTTAGCTCAGATTACTGTAACAAAATACCATAGCTGGCTAGCTTAAACAACAGGAATTTATTTTCTTAGATTTCTAGAGATTAGAAGTCCAAGTCAAAGTGCTAGCATGGACAGTTTCTGGTCAGGGCTCTCTTCCTGGCTTGCAGATGGCTGTCTTCTTATTGTATCCACACACTGGCAGGGAGGGGTGGGGTTGAGGACAGGGAGGGACGAAGTGAGGGTGAGATTGTGTTCTCTAGTGTGTCTTCTTCTTATAAAGTTGCTCAATCTTATAAAGTTCCCATCAAATAGGCCCCATCCTCATGACCTCATCTAAACTGAATTATATCCCGAAGGTCCCATCTCTAAATACCACCACATGAAGGGTTAGGACTGTAATATATGAATTTTGGCGGGAACACAATTCAGTCCATAGCTAAAGGAGTTTTGGCAAACCATTTGGATCAGAAGCCAGACAGCAAAGGGCTGGTGAGCATTTGGGAAATGCAGCAGAAACATGGCTGCTCATGAGAGTTGGTAGTGAAAGGTTGATGTTTTATGAGAGTAGCTTTTGGAAAAAGAAAATAATCTTGGGAAACAAAATATCTCATGTTTAATTTGCTAAGACACCCCCTTCCCCAGATCCAAAGTGAGCTACTGATGTATTTGTCCATTTCCCTCATCTCATTATATAATCTCCCCAAGTCAGATGAGCATTTATAAAAGCTACTCATGAGATACAGTTAAGTGAAACAGCACATATTATAAAACAGTGTGTGCTACACGACCCAATTTGTTTAAAACATTCACAAATAAAAAATTTTTAGAAGGCCATATATACAAAATGTCATTGTTTATTCCTGGAGATGGGATGTAAGAAGCATTAGGCAAGGTTCAGCTAGGAACACAAACAACATTGGATGTTTCAAGTAGAAAGGATTTAATTTAGGCAGCTTTGTGCTAGCAAAACCATTGGAAGGGTTGGGGAAAAGAAGGATGGATGGAGGCCACCAGGAGTTGTCAGGTTTGCCATCATAGCTGTGGTCCTCTCCAGGGTCAGGAAACTGCTGCTGCCTTCATACCTGCCCAGAGCTCCAGGGACTGACCAGTCAATGCAGGACCTCATGTCACCAAAGCCTGTATATCAGCTGCTACCATCATGGCCTGAGGGATAATGGCTTCCACCTCCCTTTTTGTCTTCCAAACCCATGCAAGTGCACCTCTGTTGGCAGAGCTGAAACTGTATTCAGAACCCAGTAGTCTGGGAAGTAGTCCCCAAGGTCCAATCTCTTTGATTCTAGGGAGTGTAGAGAAAGGAGGTGGGAATTGTACCAGGTGCCAGACAATATTCATGATAGTCAACTTTCTTTGGTTACAAGACAACCATACACATTTCCTTACACTTAAATTTTCAAATTGCAATATCAATGGACACCAGCTTCTGTAACCATCCCTCATTCAAAATGGGAGACCCCAAGTCCCATCAGGTATTGCATCTGTTGTTAAGTGATCACTCCTCTTCCAGTTCAATGTCAAATCCACCTAGATATCATGTAACCTAACTATTAAACTGTAAGTTTCACCAACTTATTTGTAACTGGTCATGAGGCTAAGTTGGTGTTTATAACTTCCTTCTTCCAGGCTGTTCTACTATATATACTAGCTTTTACCGCTGGGCAATTTCTAGGAGGTAACCTAGAGAATCCCTTGGGTTCCAAACATAGGCCTCCCTGCCCCGTGATACAGCAACAATCCAATTTCCTTTTGATAGTTAGGATCAATCACCCCATCCAGTACAGTAATTCTCTTCATTGCCAAGGGCCTGGTGGCAGTCAATGGAATCATTGTGATAGTCTTTGATGGAGGCATAGTTTCCCTGGGAACTAAGACTTCTAAACTAGCCAAGCTCTAAGTTGCAAAGATGAGAAGTAACATCTTTTAAAAGTGGGTTTCTGAGTATATAAATGAGAGTAGCCATTCCATCTTTTGCAGTCCATGCCCCCTTCACCCCCATCTTCACCAAAAAAAAAAAAAGGCAGCACCATATACTGTTGCTCACTGGGAACATTTACTATATCTCTAGGACATTGAAAAATGTTTAACTCCCAAATGGTGCAGTATGGTAGACTAGGTCTATTATGGTAGGAATTCAGGTCATAATGTACTCATCACCTGACTTTCTGCTATGGACTGAACTGTGCCCTCCCCCACCCCTTGCCATTCATATGTTGCAGCCTAACCTTCAATGTACTGGTATTTGGAGATGGGATTTTTGGAATATAATTCGGTTTGATGAGGTCCTGAGGGTGGAGGCCTCAGAATGGGGTTAGTGACCTTATAGAAGAGACACCAGAGAGCTTGCTTCAGCTCTCTCCCTGCCAGGTGAGGACAGTGAGAAGGCCACCTTTCCCAAATGAGGAAGAGAGCCCTCACTGGGAACTGAACTGGCTGGCGCCTTAATCTTGTCCTTCCCAAGCTCCAGAACTGTGAGAAATAAATTCCACAGTTGGTTAGGCCATCAAATCTGTGGTATTTTGTTACAGTAGCCTGAGCTGACTAATAATATACCTTTGTAAATCCCCACTCTGACTGCTTTAGTGTGGATATATCATATTTTACATAAACTATTCCCCTATTAATAATTTTCAGCTTTTCCAATAAATCCTAAGTCAGACCCAGATTGAAGTGAAGGCAAGTCTGTAAGGTACCAGCATTGTACGTGACTATAATGATAATCAAATCTCTAGACCCTGGATATGCTAGGGAACTCAGAGTTTGTCCAAGTGTCTGTCTGCTACTGTACTGAACCTATCATAGAATCTCAGGACCTGAGGGCAAATGAATTTCCTGGTGTGCTGGGGGCTGGGGCGATGCCTTAGCCACTGGAGTTCAGAGGACAAGAAGAGCCTTGTCTTACTGGCCCACATGTCCGAATGTCTTCCAGCCCTTCAGGGAGGCCCCGCAAGGAGGGGTCAGCTCATTTACATAATGAAAACTGGCAGAATTTAATGCGACATCTGCACAGATGCAATTTCCCTTTAAATAAGAGGCACTAATAAATGTTTATGGTCTAGAAGCTCACTGCATTTTTACATGGAACACTTTGGCCACTATGTTCAATTTAAACGTCTGAAATTGCGTTTTCCAGGTGATGTGTGATGCATTTTTTTCACAACTCACTGAGCCCATTTGCCTTCATCTTCAAGTGTTGAAAGTGCAACATGTTTTAATGAGAATTACACATCTGCCAATTTACTCTGTCAGCCTCCTTTAAATCTGCTATAATCGTTTCTCTGGGCTGAAAATTCCTCTCTGCTCAGGCATTGCTAACCTGCAATCACTCCGAAGGCCAGGATTCAATTTAAAAGTCTGGAGTTCTAAATTAGAATATGAAATTTATTATGTGGCTCCAGTTCAGTGTCAAGTTTTCCACGATTTTGCCCAGGAAACACAGGCCCATCAGTGCCCTCATCAAGTAGCCCTGTCATTACTCCGACTCCCAGAGTTGGAACAAAATGCATCCCAAGTTTCTTCTAACGCAGGACTTTGAGAGGGAGAGTTTAAAGTAGCTGCCTCTAAAACTCTTATAAATGTGGCTTGTGCAAACATTCAGCAAACAAAGCTCTCTTTCTGCATAAAGACACGGGCCAACCATTTGCTTTCTTCAGGGCTGTTTCCTGCGCACAGGCAGGAAGATAACAGTTCTCATCCTTGGCTCAGTACATCACCTAAAGCGAACCTCTCCCCTTGAACAGCAGGGCAGACACCATGGGCTGTGTGTAGGAGACTCGGGGGCCAACTGATTGCCAAGCAAGGAAGACACAGTCCCTTCATATTAAGCCCTCACTTTTTCACTAGTAAAGGATCAAATCTTGTCCCCACCTTAGGAGTCTCTAAGAGGCTAAGCCAATGTTGGTAAATCAACTGGAGGTAAGCTCAAAATATTAGGTTATCTAGACGCCTATGTTGTAAGCCTCACTCTGAAATCTCTCAAAATCCCCATGGAAGTCCACAGTTTACAGATGGGGAGCAGACTTGGTGTGCTAGGGATACTGGTCTCTCAGGAAGAGGGGCTCCATTTAGAACTTGTTATAAGCATCTCATTCAACTTTTGATTCCACACCCTTATCAAGAAACGGAGGATTCCAACTGCCACCCTTAAGCAGAACAGAATAATAAGGGGGAAGTGCGTGGCTAACAAAGCAAAGAGAAACTACTTTATCAACTGTCTGTAAAAGTCTTAATTACAAATAAGACATCGTTGTAATTCACAGGGATGACTTCAACTCCAAGGCCCAGGCTACAGCCCAGAGGGGCAGAGAGAAATCATGACCAGAGGCTGCTACCTGATGGTGGTGCCCTGCAAACGGTCTATCTTCTTGTTGAGCTCCGCAATGATGCTGTGGAGCTCCGTGATGCGCTCCTCGTATCGAAGCGTCGTCCGCTCCTGGACATCCTCATGCTCTCTCATGAGGTGGGACTGCTCACACTGGAATCAAGAGAACAAGAAAGAAATGGCAATGAATTGACATATCTATAGGCTAGTGATTCGAAGTTTTAGTCTCAATTCATCACAACTTCAACAAAGAGCATGCCCAAGATAAAACATATGACTGCTCACTGACCAGCAATCCCGAGAGACACATCAAAGTGCAATTTTACAACCAAAGAATCCTGCGTGGTATGACACCATTTCTTATTTGGCTGGTTCTCTGCAGGCCAGACTGGAAACTCCTGGAAGGCAGGGACTAGATGTTTCTGTGAAACAGCCGTGGCACCTGGCATAGGGCCTGGGTCACCGTGGAGATCAGGAAGTGTCATGGAATGAATAAACCACCATGTGTCACACTATCATGAAGGATGCTTTGCAGAAACAATGACAAAAGAGGCTGAGGAGCTTCCCTTGCTCACCATTTTTGGACTAAGAGGCAGCAGATGCTATAAAAAACATTTTTGTTGCCAGAGTTTAAATCCTAAGGAATCTATTCACCTCTTTCATTTCTCTCCCCATTCAGAACCCCCCACCAGTCACTGTGCATTTAATCTCATTTACATAATAATAAAACACTCATCAGTGATGGAACAAGGAGTCTAGCTTATGTTCCTATCTACTATGTTCAGCCCTGATTAATTTCCTGTCCAGTAGAGGAATTTTTATTTCATTTTCAGCAAGGTTTTCCTAAAGCCAAGAGCCATGTGTACTTGTCCACTTTGCACTTGCGGGGCTGGTGCAGGCAGGCAAGGGCAAGACTTCTCATCCACTACCTCCAATGTCCTCTCTCTTCCCTAAATCTGCTGAGCTCCCCATGGTGTGACGCAGAAGCTACTGGGCAGGGGTAAAAAGCTTTCAAAGACAAGTAGGACACTGCACTAAGTCCATCCCAATACTGAAACACAAGTGCTCAGCACAGGAGTCCGAGGTATACATTGGTATAAATTGTGGCAAGGACCACACTTCTGAAGAGGACCCTGAACAATGTCTTGGTCAGTACTAATGTGGAAACATCATGAGGGCTGCTCAGAGCTCCAGAAACAAGATCAGATGCAACAAGGTTGATGAACGCTCTATCACAGGTTTTTGTGAGAGTTACTCTCCGAGAAATTGTGATATGACTTTTGTTCTTAGAGACAACCTGAAACATCCAGTACTCTCCACTCAAAGTCAAACACACGGGAACTATGTGGAAGCACCGAGTGAAGCCATATCAACCTGGAAGCTTTCCTAAGCAAGATGAATCTGCACCGGCCACACATACTCTTTCTACAAAGTTATGCCTTTTTCATCCACGACCCACCACACTTTAAAAGAAACAAGAAAAGTGCACAAAATGACATGTGTCAAAGACAGTATCTGTCAATACCTGAAAGAGCATATTTCTCTGGAATATACAAACAGCAGAATACTGTTCCTCTCCATCCAAGCAGAATATCTATGGGCTTTTGCTATTGGTCTTCACTCCTATCTTTAAAGTGTGTGTGTGTGTGTGTGTGTGTGTGTGTGTGTGTATCCATGTGTGTATAGTATGTACATGTGCATATGCAGCTCACCCTTATATGAAGGTCACTGCTTCTAGATCCTAAAATAATTACAGGATAAGCCTAGTCTAGCCTGAATCTTGTCTATACCATGGCTGCCCCCCCGCGCCCCCCCGCCAGTGCCACCTCACTGGTTCTTCCTCTTTGGTTTCTATATTCATTTCTCAAGGGCTACAAACTACTGTGATCTGCTTCCTCTTACAAACTCAGCGAGCTCCCACTCCCCCTTACTCTTCCTTCTTTACAGTCTTTATAGGGCAACAGGCCATTAAGGCAGACAAAAAACTACAAAACCCACTTAAAAATGAAGAGGTGTAAGTGTTTATATAAGAAAAGAGCATATGACCAATTGGTAACCACCAAGACAACTCTGAGCATCCCTGTTGACTGTTAGGGTCTACCCAAAAGGTAAGATCCCATGGGGCTGCCCAGGTTGCAGAGAGATCAGATGGGTGATGACCAGGCAACAAGAGCATATAGCTGGTATTGTGCCATCATCACCCCTGGCTCTAACTGCGAAGACGGCCAGGAGGGTGCGATTATGAACAAGAGACAACAGGAAGCCTGATGATTCAGTCAGATGGAGAAGTGCCCATAGCTAAAAGGATAAAAAAGACAATGTATATTTGGAACTAAGGGGTTCATTTGGGAGTAACAACAAGACTATA
Organism: Myotis nattereri; assembly: GCF_964212035.1. Taxonomy (NCBI): domain Eukaryota; kingdom Metazoa; phylum Chordata; class Mammalia; order Chiroptera; family Vespertilionidae; genus Myotis; species Myotis nattereri. The sequence continues at coordinate 66,507,286 of NC_138079.1, forward strand.
TTGGGGGAAATTTCTTAGATGATGGCAAATATATCTCCTTTACATTTCTATATTTTACCAAAATTATGCGTGTAAAGTGGTAGAAAGCCTCTGTAATTTTATGCTTCCTCTAAAACTAATAGGTATGTTTTGATTTCCCATGATATCTAAGATACTGTGCTAGGTGCCCTGGTTGCAGGGGTGGATGTGGAGGGGGGAGGGAGTCACTATGATACCTACTTTGAAGGGAACTGTGGTCACAGCTTTCAGGTGGTCACACCTTCTCTACTGGACAATAAAACTATGGACAGAGTGAGGGTGGGAGTAGAAGAGATGGTGGAATGGTACCTGAGGATTCCTTTCCCCAGAAAAGAGAATACTGGGAAATCATCAAAACTCCTAGCCTCTATGTAGATGAATGATTGAGAAGACTTTATTTAAGGTCTCACCTGTATAAATCAATATCCCCGAGAGGTACCCCATTAAAAACCTCCCCATTCTGTGCACACTCACTGTACGCAGCCAAAGGTACTTGAAATGCTGATCTCAACTTTAGTGAGAATCCCCTGGGCTTTCCAAGCCGGGGAGCGGGGGAAGTAGAGCCCCTCCCACAGAGCAGCAGTGCAGGAAGAAACAAGTCATCACCCGCAGGAGCCAAAGGAACCCAACAAAACACCCTTGTCAGGCCTCCCCTTAAACTGCACAAGAGCCAACCCCAGGAATGTGGCACTTCAGTGCAGGAGAAGAAGATGAGTGGGCGGTACCTGGGACAGACAAAGCCGCTCTGTGCACGCTGGGTGCCTTCCTGCCCTGGCGACCTCCCACACGGGCAGGATGGGCCTAGTAAAGTGAGACCTGATTCTGTCATCACACTCTAGTCCTGTTACTAATCAGAGCCTCTCACCACCCTGAGTTTCCAAGACCTGTGAGAGCATTTTAACCTAGGGTTGCGGGTATTTGGTTGGACAAGGACAGAGGCTAGGTTCAAGCTTGATCCCACACCTCCACATAAGGTCACCTATGGCAGGTAACCCAGTAAAGCCTCATTCAAGAAGATAATATAATGATGACAACTATAGAGGAAAAAGGGGCATTACTTCTATGATTACCACTTAACATTTGCATGTTTTTTAAGTTGAAATTTAAGTATGTTATAGACATTTAAAAAAAATGATAAAAAGACATCCATTCCTTGCATGGAACAGAATAACAGATCTCAGTGGGGGGTGGAGGGACAGGGGGAGATTAACCAAAGAACATGTATGCATAATGCATGGACACAGACAACAGCATGGGGAAGGCCTGGGGTTGGGCGGGGCTGGGTAGAGGGGGGCAAAAAGGGAGAAAATGAGAGACATCTGTAATATTGTCAACAATAAATAAAATAAAAATTATCCACCTACACTAATAAAAGACAAAGGTGCTAACTGACTGTACCTTTGCTACACCCACCAGCCAATCAGAAGAGTATGCAAATTAACCCAACAAAGATGGCCGTTAAATTTGCATACTGCAGGCAGGGTGGGGCAGCGCCATCCACCGCCCGCCCCAACCCCGGGATTGGGCCTGCCATTTGTGCGACCCGGGGCGGCGGGGCAGGCACCGCGGGATTGGGCCTGCCATCTGCCACCCGGGGAGCGGGCTTAAGCCAGGAGGTGGTTATCTCCCGTGGGGTCCCAGACTGTGAGAGGGCACAGGTCAGGCTGAGGGACACTCCCCCACCCCCCGCACCAGTGCACAAATTCTTGTGCACCAGGCCTCTAGTTCTTTCATAATCTATTAATACAATCCTTTTTCACATGGTGTTCATTTCTATCCAGTATTTTCTTATGTGGGGTGTGGGGTGCACATTGTGTAAGTATCAGCACCCCTGTAGTAGCCAGCAGGGCCTTCACCAAGACTGGTTCACCTCCACCCATGCACATAGTCAGGTTATACTTCCCTCAAAGCTTGATATGGCCATGTGACTTGTTTTAACCAATGAGGTGTTAGTGAATATACATCATTTTTTATTCGAAGCCTTTAAGAATTAGTGTGGGATTTGCCCCATTCCCTTCCCCAGGCCATGGCTGCCTGGCAACGTTCCAGATGGTAGAGGCCCATCACCTTGGGAGGCTGGGCCAGGGCAATACAGCACAGTCTCCCTCCAGACCCAATAAGCTCCCAGCAAGAAGAAACACACCTTTAGTATTTTAAGCCACTAAAAATTTTGGGTTGTTTGTTGGTACTGCATATTCTGTAGATGCAACCAGTTTATAGATGAAAACAGACTGTCAAGTGGCCAATTTATTTATCACTAGTGGCCCAGTGCATGAATTCGTGCACACTGAAAGGAAATTAACTAGGAGAAATATTTTAATACCACTATTCACCCTTTCTCTATAATAGAAGTGTGAACCAAATTCATGTTTGACAATGACAGATGGAAACATATGTGTGTGATTGGCGCCAGCGAGAGCTTTGTATGTATTGCCCATGCACGAGTCAACTTAGCCTTTTATAGATATAGAACAAACTTGCTTAATTAGAACTGCTTTCTGATTTAGCTAAACTTTTTCCCGCCCAGTGAAGCACCCCAACTTCTCTTTCAGGTAATTGTCAGCAACACAGCAGTAAATAGCAACACGAAGCAGATTATTATTGTAGATCACGCAGGGAGAACAAAGAGTAAAATATTTAACTGCAGCAGTGTTTGACTATATTCTGTGCAGTGAGAGAACCTGAAGTTATTTTCAAGATCCACCACTTCTTACTTCTTTTCAGTTGGGTCAAGTTTCTAAACTTTCTAAACCTCCGTTTTCTGGCTAATGAAAAGAAAATAGGATTCCACGAGTCTCCTATCTACCTACTCCAGGACTGTGAGGATTAAATGAGGTGAGGCATGGGAAAACACTTTACAGACATTTGGTTACAGTGTAAAGTGTTTCCACCTGGCTAAAGTGTTCCTGGGCTGAAGAAACTGTAAGGATGCTAGTGGTCGCTAGGGAGAGGAAGCCAGTTATTGCTACATGACGTCATTACCCAGATGGAGGGAAGGACACTCAGCATATTAGTCTTTTATATATATAGACTAGAGGCCCGGTGCACAAAATTCATGCATGGGGGTGTGTCCCTCAGCCCGGCCTACCTCCTCTTCAATCTGGGACCCCTTGGGGGATGTCCAACTACCAGGATTGGGCCTAAACCAGCAGTTAGACATCCTTTTCACAATCCGGGACTGCTGGCTCCTAACCACTCACCTGCCTGCCTGATTGCCCCTAACCACCTCTGCCTGCCATCCTGATCGCCCTTTAACCACTCCCCTGCCGGCCTGATTGACGCCTAACTGCTTCCCTGATCGCTCCCAACGCCCTCCCCTGTCAGCCTGATCACCCCCAACTGCCCTCCCATGCCAGCCAGATTGCCCTCCAACTGCCCTCCCCTGCCAGCCTGATTGCCCACAACTGCTTTTCCTCTGGCAGCCTGATTGCCCACAACTGCCCTCCCCTGCTGCAACCCACCTTCTCCGCTAGGACCCGCCTCCTCCACTGGGACCCGCCTCCTCCATGCAAGGCGGTGGAGACACCAGGACCAGCCTCCTTTGCGCTGCGCAGAGCCGCAGGGCCCCTAGGCCTCACCGGGCCCTGCCTCCGCTATGCTCTTAGCTATCTTGTGGCGGCCATCTTGTGACGACATCTTGTGAGGGCATGACGCCACCTAGGCTTTTATTATATAGGATAATCCAGGTAACAAGCAGAAACCCTGTGAAAACCCCCTCTCCTTTCTGTTTATGGCATCAAGCAGTTGCAGCTTCAAGCTTTATGTAGCCACAATCTTTTCCTCCCTACTCCCTCCCAGCTCCCTAACCTGCCTCCTCTTTACAATCTGCCTGAAGATCTCAAGTGACAGCAGGGTGATCCCACCTTGTTTCCTGCTCTGAGTCACTGCAGGTGAACCTCGGGAAATAGTGGATATTATACTTACAATACTAAATGAGAGCTAGGCAACCAGCAGCTCTCTCCTCAACTCCTTGGGAGCACCCAAACAGCAAAGCAGACAGGGAGGAGGTAATAAAAACGGGAACTCCAAGTCCCTCCTGTTCCCACCAAGCCAGCTTCAGCCTCCCACCTGAGTCAATTATTCAGTGACAACTTTCCTGACAAGGAGTAATGGCGGCTTCTAGCAAATCTCACAAGGGAGGGATTATTTTCTTCTAACCATACGGAAATATCCCACACAATTTCAGCTGAACAAAGTTAAGAAATGATGTCAAATGACACACTACTGCTTTTTTTTTGTTTATTATTGGTAATGGACCCAGGGTTCTCCCTCCTCCCAGCCCATATTTCACTGTTGACTGATCCTATAGCACAGCAAAGCCAGAGAGCCCATGGCTGCCAGCGTCTTGCCTGCCACGAGTTTCTAGAGGTCAGTATCATCAGGAGTGTGGATTTCTCCTGCAACTACAGACTTTCAATTTGAAAGGCAAAGAACAAAAAGACTGAGATTGCATATGATGAAATTTTGTTTTTCCTGAATGTCACTGGGAGTCAATACATATGCCCTAAACCCTTTCTCGAGGTTTCAGCTCTCCCATCATGATGATGAAGCACATAAAAATCTATAAAAATACTGTGTTTAGCCACACAAATTGATAAAATTGCCTAAATGCAAAATGTTTCATAAAACCAAGCAACAAACAAGCAATTATACAACCACCAAGAATAAAACCCTTTAGGCTCATCACTTCTCTGGGTGCAACCAGGGAGACAGCTGTGAGTCAGCCTTAGACGGGCTGGCCTGAGAGCTGAGCCCTCCTTGGAAAAACCCTGTGCATTGTGGTGATGCCAAGGAGCTTTATGGTTTTGTTTATGTTCTTCACTGGGTTTTATCTTATTCCACAGAGGCCACAAATCTTTAATCATCACATTAGTCTCAGCTGTCAAACCTGAGAGCATTACGAGCTCGGTTCTTGAAAAATGCAATGCCATCATTACTTTGTTAGCTCCCTCCACCATGCTGTGGAGGGGTCAGTACCAGTTCCTTTTAAAATGTGCTAAGAAGGGATGCTACTTTCTCAGGGTCACATTGGATTGATCACAACGAACAGCTCACCCCCATTTTTAGTCCTTGCCCAGGTTCTCCTGAGGGAAGGTGGGAGGAACCAAGCCAACGAAACAAAGAGGCTCAGCTAAAACGCCATCAATGAGCAAAACAGCTGGAGCAGTTAACCAAGGAAGAGCATAAACAAAGAGGAGTGGAGTGGGGGGTGGGATCCTGACAAAGAGAATGCATGTAAATGTCTCATACAAAAGAAAGAAAACACTCTCTCCATTACATTTAATAGAAACAGTTTATATATTTTTCCTAACGGAATAGAAAACTCAGAAGAATTGCTTTCCAAAGACAGAGAGCTTAGAGAAAGTGTTCCTTATTACTGCTGACTAAATTCAAAGGAGCTTGTTTGAAATATCTCCTCTGCAGTAGGTAAAAAATGCAATAAGTTAAAGGAATGGTCAGTACTAAATAAATATCAAATATGCTGAAAGCACCATTGAATCAGTGCTATATACAGAATGATCTTTGCCAGTTTCCCATGAGGCTGCTCCCCATGAGACTGTTGTATGTTGGCCAAAATGCATGCACATGTCTGTGTACCTGTCTTATTTGGAAGGGTAAGGATGTTTAAACCAAATTACCCCGTGCCCCATCCCCACTCCCCTCCAGATCCCCTCTAGATGCTAAGGGTAACCTGGGCAGCTTAAGAGACAATACAGGATTAATGCAGCTATGCGTTCCCATGAAACCCAGATTCAAGTCCTGACTCCTGGTACTTTCTGGATACATAATCTTGGGCAAGATATTAAAATTCCCTAAACCTCAATTTCCTCATTTGCAAAATGGGAATGTTTAATAGTATCCATGCCAGAGGTCATTATGAGATCTCAGATAAGACATGTGGAATGTCTGGCATAAATAGAGATAACGAAATGTTATAATTGTCACTATTGATACAAGCTAATATGATGTGATGAATCAAATCCCCCAGAAAGCTGTGATGAATAGACTCTAAGATGCTCCTATGAGTCTGTGTCTCCTTGTATTCAACCTTTGGGTGATACCCTCTCATTGAATCTGGGCAGGACCTGTGACTTGCTAACTAATAAAATGTTCAAAGGTGATGGGATGTCACTTCAATAATTACAATACATTATATAAGACTCTGTCTTGTGAGCAGACTTATTCTAGAATATTTCTCTGCATTGCTGCCTTTGAGGAAGCAAGCAACCACAAATCACACAATCACAAAGAAACAAATTCTGCCAATGAAATGAATGAGCTTAGAGGCAGATTCCTCCCCAGTCGACCCTCCAGATGAGCATTCAGCTCTGCCCAACACCTTGAGTGAAACTTGCAGAGGACCCAGCAAAGCCATGCCTGGGCTCCCAAAGCATAGAAACTGTGAGATAATGAATGTGTGTTGTTTTAGATCAGTAAGTGACAATTTATTACACAGCAGTGGAAAACTGATACAGAAGTGTTTTGTCTTCCTCATCATACTGGTTCTGGGCTCCTTTCCTCAGCTCTCTTCCTGCTTCATCACTACTCTCAAAACGCTACAGACTGCTTGATCCCATGACCATGGATAATAAACTTCTCTCCTTCAGCCAGTTCCAGTGTCACCATTAATAATTACTCAACAGATGCTGAAGCTCGTTTTGATTATTTCAAAAGAACACACCCAAGATTTAAATTTAACATTTTCGGTTTAATCGTAGCTCTGTAATATTTAGAGAGCTGGTAAAACTTACTAAAGCCTCAGAGCATAAATTCACATATGAACCTGTACTTCCAAAATCTGGTAAAGCCTCATTCTAACATAAATCACTTAGCAAGGCACATAGCACAGAAAGCATGGCACAGTCATTTCGTTGTTCTTATTTTTTCTTGCACAAATCTCACCTTTATAAAAGGTATGAGACTGGCAAGTTTGGCATTTTTTTTTTTTTTTTGCATGCTCTCTTTCCTGGGCCCTAGTATCTGAACTGGGAACACATCTCCAAGTGAAAGGAACAGACAGTAATTTTTAAGTATATTTAGGGTAAGAATGCAAACGAGCGAAAGTTAATGGTGGCACTATGATGTGACTATTGCCATTAGGAGTAAAACCAACCATTAAAAACTATTCCATGAGAACGTCTTGATCATAGGTGAGTGAGAAGGGAGATGAATCAGTCCTTGACACAGCCCAGGAAAAGCTGTCCATGGCCTTTTTACCATCCTCTACACAGCTGCCCTGTCTTTTTAGGCTTCTAGTTTCAGAAATACCTTCCTGGTCACCTTTTAAAATCCAAGATGGTGGTACATGACAGTTTCCAATTAAAAGCATTCATAATTTATTTTCCTTTTAAAAAATAAATCTCATTGGTAAGAACTAGTAACAACAGCTGACTTTGCAGGGTTGTAAAGTAGAAAACACAGTCACTTAACTCCATTGTATATTTTCTTTAATTAAAAAATAACCCCTTTCTCAAAAAAAACCCTTATGAAATAAAAGTATTAAAGAAGTTTTAACTCACCAGAGCCCACCACTGGAGAGCTATCTCTCCAGTTGATTTTCTACCACATTTTTATTACTTTTATAATCAAAAGGAAAATATTTGACGTAAAGTTTCTATCTAAGTGAAAACCGCAAAGGACACGGTGGCCCTGCCTGGCTCTGGTCTAGGCTAGTCATTGACCTTGGGTAAGCAAGTTAATTCTCTGAGTAGCCTGTCAAATGTGAACATAGATGATCTTAAGTACAAAGGGTCTTTCCTCCTGGCTCGAACAGTCTATGAATATGAGACACGAGGTTTCAAAACTTCCCACAGGTCATTCTAGAGACTGATGACTGCGGCAGCCTGGTTTTTCAGTCTCTCCAAATTCCCACATCCAAACTGACAGAGCACCTACACAGCACAATCAACCACTTAGAAACAAGGTACCCCCTTGAGCAACAGAACACAAGCAGGTAGAGACAAACCTCCGCCCTCCACAAGACCTGAGTGGTGTCTGTGTGGGCAGAAGCACAGGGAAGGACTAGGATGGCAGGTCTGAGAACTGGAAAAGCCCCAAATAACCAAATCAGCGTACACAGGAAACTGAGCGGGCCCATTGGCGAACAGCGGCCAAACCCAGGAGGGGCTTTTGTCTGAGCCTAGAGTGAGTGAGCAAGGGACCCCCAGTCAGATCTGCAGGGACTAAAGCAGCCGATCGGAAAGGGCTAAAGCAGCTGATCTCTGCGAACTGTCAAGACTGATCCCAGGCTTCCTCTCCAGGAGGAAAAACTGCAGGGAGTGGGTCAAAATGGAACAGAGTGGGGGGTAACAGAGACAAAGGAAAGAACAGACCCAGGTAGAAGTAGGTGAGGGGAACAGAGCCAGGAAGAAGTATCAGAAAGCAAGCTGCCACACTGTGGACTACATGACAACCGAAGACCTAGCTCTATGAACTTAAAAAAAAAAAGCCATCATAAATCCTACCTTCTGAAAGTTCAAGGAAGCTATTTTTTCACATAAAAATGAAACACAAAAGTACTGAGGTCAAATTCCATACAAAGGTTATAAAGAAGGGGAATAAAAGAGCAGAATAACGTCCCTATAAACCATGAAAGCATGCCACAAAATAGATGAGAGGGAGAAAAAGCCCAATATAATAGCTTACTATTTCAAAATAAGTTAAAAGACTTACAGGAAATAAAATGACATAAGACACGAAAGAACGTAATTCAAAATCAGAAAAACTCAGAAGGTATTAGAACACAGAAAAAACAGAAATAAGAAAAAATGCATTTCAGAAATAAAGACTAAACTAGGAGGCACACAAGCGGGAATAAACAACATATAATACCCCAAGAGAAACAGAAGGTGGAGAATAGAAAGAACAAACTAAAAAGAGAGAGATATAAGTCATTTGAAATAGTGACAGATACTGAAGACAGGCAAAGAAAACCTCACACACAAATAATAAGCATCCTTGAAGAATAAAAAATAAAAGGGAACTAAACTAATATTAAACATTAAAATTTTTTAAACAAACCTTACCAGATATTAAAAACATTTATTTTAAAATATAATCAACATAATACACAGCAAACCTGAGAATATCTAACCAGAATGATTAAGATTAAGAACTGCTCTAGTAAAATGACTGGACTTAAATAAAAAGAAATAAAATGCTATGGACATCTAGAATAAGTAAGTGAGGGAAAAGAAAGTTGTATTATTATTAGACTTTGAGAGCAACACTGTCTGCCAAAAGAGAATTAAAAAAACATATTCAAGTAAAGAAAAGATGAGCCAAGGGCTTTCTATTCAGCAAAAATGCCTTTCAAGTATGAAGGGCACCAACACACTATTATTAACAAGCAAGGACTTGGAGAAGATTATTTTAATGAATCCTCTCTGAGGAATCGAAAAGCAGAGGAGTGACATCGACATAAGGACCCTGGTCAACATTAAACATATTGTTGAGGACTGAAAGGGAGGCAGGACAGGCTGTAATGGCCATAGTCAGGAGTGTGGATGTAGTACAATGGCAAAAAATTGGGGATATGTGGAGAGCATAATGACAAAATTTTTTAAAATTCTCTTCAGTAATTATATTTTTATGGGAGTGCTAATATTATCCTGAGCCTGTTTGTATATAATATGGAATAAAACAAATAAGTAATTATGAAATATTCTAATTCAGTCATCCTCTGTAACTTTAAGAATCAGGATTCTCAGTATGAAAAGAAAAAAATAAAGATAAAATACAGAAGAAGCTAAATAAAAGTACTCTGTAGTCTTCTCTGAGTAACTCAGCAAGGTCAATGATTGAGGGCTGGTGTGGGGCCCCCTGATTCTCAATGTAAGAAGTAAGGGTAAAGCAGAACCAAATTAACTTTTACCTTTGGAAAATATGGAAGTTGAATAGGGCAATTCAATTTTTCCCAATTTGAATAGGAGCAATTAGCATAACTCCTATGGTATTTTATCTTAAAATTTATACATACATATACAGATAGATAATTAAATAAATGATTTCCTGTCTGTAAAAGTAATGACCAACCTAGAAGCAATAAGCCCCCTTAGCACTGAGATTGTGGTCTTGAAATACCATTTTTCTTGTGGAAATGAGGGCTACTTGGAGAATGATTTATTCCAAGTTTGGGGCAAAAATGTACTAGGTGAACCTGGAATAACTATTAGGCTCATGTCAAAAAACTCTGAAACCAACTTAAAGAGGTTCTTACTATAATTTGAGTTTCTGCAAGGAAAATAATTATAATGAATTGAAACCCAAATATGTTTAAATCCATAAATTCATAACAATATTTGAAAAAAATAATTAGGCACTTTCAGAAAATCATAGGTAATCAATTCATTATTTTGAAAAATGTTAAATAAATTAAAAGAATGAAGCATTAATTCTGCTCTTTCTCTGTGAACTATATCATTGTTTCAATAAATCATACATGATGGACACTGTCTCTTGAAAGCAGTTAATAACTAAGAAAGAATTAATAACTAAAAAAGAAATGGTCAGAACTAAAATACCATGATTTATAAGTCCTTATGAATCAATGAACTTAGGCATTGAGTGTCAATAGCTGCTAACATTACTGAAAGCAAGACAACCGTTATATGCTGCCCATCTGACTGAGCCTCTGCATCCAACTGCTAATGCAGGAAATACAGGGACAGAGGCACATGTGGACCTGCACTATGAGTGTGCAATCATCAGCATCCAGACTGTGGGGAACTATAGGTCAAGTGGCCAGGCTTTAACAGATTAATTATAAGGCAAACAAAGAATAGAGGAAAAACCTGTAGATGAAGAGATTCAATGAAAACAGTTTTTAAACGGATAAGACTAAACTCTACTATCTATAGACTTTAGTGGAAACTATAAAGAAGCAGAAAATCCTATCTAATAAAAGAGAAACATGGTAATTGGCGTACGACCGCTACCCTTCCCATTGGCTAATCAGGGTGATATGCAAATTAACTGCCAGCCAAGATAGTGGCTGGCAGCCAGGCAGCTTAAACTGAACATGAGGCTTGCTTGCTTCAGTGACAGAGGACTGCAACGTTCCCCGCCTGCCTTGCCGGCCTCTGAGCTTGCAGTTTAAGAAACATTGTAACAAATATAGAAGCTAAACAAAACCCCAGAAACCAGCTTTCAGCCGGCTGGGATCTCAGAGCTGGAGTTGATACAGAGTTTCGATTATAGAACCTAAACAAACCAGATACCTGCTTTCAGCAGCTGAGGCCTCAAGCTGGAGCCAAGCCTCAGAGCTAAAGCTGGCCCAGAATAAAAAAAAAAAAAAAGGAGCAGTTGGGAGCTTCAGTCCCAGCCTAAAAACAGCCCTCAGCCCCTCACCCAGACTGGCCAGGCACCTCAGTGGGGACCTCCACCCTGAAGGGTGTGTGACCAGCTGCAAACAGCCATCATCCCCTCATCCAGGCTGGCCAGGCACCCCAGTGGGGACCCCCACCCTGATCCAGGACACCCTTCAGGGAAAACCAGCCAGCCCCCACCCATGCACCAGGCCTCTATTCTATATAGTAAAATGGTAATATGCCTCCCAGCACCGGGATCAGCAGAGCCGCGAGGGCTCCCGGCACTGGGATCAGTGTGACAGGGGGCAGCGCCCAAACCCCCTGATCACCCTGCGTCTCTGTGTGTGACAGGGGGCGGGGCCACAACCTCCCTATCCGCCCTGCTCTGTTCGTGACAGGGGAAGGTGCCCCAATGCCCTGATCGGCTCTACTCTGTGCCTGATAGGGGGGAGCTCCCCAACCCCCTGATCGGCCCTGCTCTGTGTGTGATGGGGTAGAGCCATAACCTCCCCATCGGCCCTGCCCTGAGTGTGACAGTGGCGGCGCTCCAACCCCCTGATCGGCCCTGCTCTGTGGGTGATAGAGGGCGGTGCCCCAACCCCCTGATCTGCCCTGGTCTGTGTGTGACAGGGGGCGGTGCGCCAACTCCCCTATTGGCCCTACTCTGTGCGTGACAGGGGGGAGCTCCCCAACCCCCTAGTCGGCCCTGCTCTGTGCGTGACAGGGGGTTGCGCCACAACCTCCCCATCAACCCTGCCTTGAGTGTGACAGGGGGCGGTGCCCCAACCCCCCAATTGGCCCTGCTCTGAGCCCGACCAGGGGCTGCACCTAGGGATTGGGCCTGCCCTCTGCTACCCAGGAGCAGGCCTAAGCCAGCAGGTCGTTATCTCCCGAGGGGTCCCAGACTGCGAGAGGGCACAGGCCAGGCTGAGGGACCCTCCCCTCCCCCCCCGAGCGCACAAATTTTTGTGCACTGGGCCTCTAGTCTATAATAATAAAAGGGTAATATGCTAATTAGACTGGACGTCTTCTGGACACATTCTGGATGTCCTTCCTGATAAAGCTGGGGCCCGAGGGAAGCCAGCCCAGGTCCCAGGTGCCTGCTGGCAGCCAGAGGGTGGAAGCCCGAGTCCTGGGTGCGGGGTGGGGGAAAGCTGGTGCTGGCAGCTGGGGGAAGAAAGGCCTACTCTTGCATGAATTTTTGTGCATCAGGCCTCTAATACAATTATAAAAGGTCATGGTAGGAGTCACCTTGGTGGGAGGGAAAGTGGGATTGGATGACTGGCAAGTACTATTTCTTGGCCTGGACAGTGGTCATGAGGATGTTTGCTCATCCTGTATTATAAAAGGCTAATATGCAAATTGAGCAAATAGCGGAACAACCGGTTGCTATGACGTACACTGACCACCAGGGGGCAAACGCTCAATGCAGGAGCTGTCCCCTGGTGGTCAGTGCGCTCCCACAGGGGTAATGCCGCTCAGCTAGAAGCTGGGCTCATGGCTGGCGAGCGCAGCGGAGGTGGTGGAAGCCTCTCTTGCCTCCACGGCAGCGCTAAGCCGGCAGTCAGACATCCCCTGAGTGCTCCCAGACTACGAGAGGGTACAGGTCAGGCTGAGGGACACCCCCCATGTTCACAAATTATATGCACCAGGCCTCTAGTTAAGTTATAATTTGTTTTGTGGGAATGTCTATATCTACATTTTATCTCACAATAAAGAAAGTTGAAAGTCTTTCCAGTCCATTACCTGTGCCTTGGCCAATTTCTTTTCCAGAAGATCCCGTTCCCGCTCTGTTTGCTGCAGACGTTTATTAAGCTCCACTATGTCTCCCTTGAGTGATGCCAGGGCTGCCAAGTGGAGCTGCGGCGACAGAAAGAAAGGAGCACAAGGTTAGAACCTTCAGCAGAAACTCATTTCCTTCCTTTCATTCCCTGTAATTAGTGTGATCATATAAAAATGTTTCACCTCAAACAGGATGCTTTGGGTGCTATTAATCTCAGAGGACAACAGACATAAATCAGATGTCTTATAGGAAGCTGGGTTGTATGATCACCCTAAATGTAACAGGAGAAAACTATTGTATGTAGGCAGTGAGACCTAATTTTGAAAGGCCAAATCAGGATGGAGAGCAAAGCTTCTCATTCTAGGGGCTTTCCCTGAGTTCCTCAGCAAGGATGATATTAAGAGCTGGTGTGGGGCTGCCTGAATTTCAACATGAGAAGGATAAGGCAGAACAGAATTAGCTTCTACCTTCGGAAAAAAATATGAATGTTGAATAGGGCAATTCAAATGTTTGTTGCAATTCAATCACCCACATTGCTGTGTGAACAACAGACAGACCAAAGGGCTGAGTTTTTAAATTTTTTAATTAATTTAATTTTTTCCATCACCATTTATCCCCTCTATGCCCTCTTCTACCTCCACCCGCCCCTTTCTCCCCTGGGGCTGAGTTTTAAGAAAAGAAATGGGAGAGCTCATTTCTTCATATGGTCTCCTCCTACAGTTGCCTGTTAGTTTTTTAGTGGCTCATTCTTCCTCACTGTCCCCCAGCTGGACTAGACTGACCAGGTGCTTTTGCACCAGCAGGTCCTCTCAGAGGAGCAGCAGCCAGACTCTGATAAATTATGCTGTGAACAGACCAACCAAGAATCCATCCAGGCATCTTTCCCTGGCCAATTCTCTCAGGGTGACCGGAGCCGGGGAGAACGCTCTTCACCAGAGGAACAAGTGGCACCACGCACTGACAGGATCTCAAGAGCTCAACTTCCAGGTTCTGCACAGCAAGCTCCAGCTGCACACGCACCTGCCGCACACCTGCCTGCTGGGGCCTCCGGGGCCAGTGGACGGGACTAGCCCTAAGATCCATCCAAAACACGAATCCCGGGGCAATGCCGCCTTTCAACCTTTGCCCTCTGAGTTACCGCTTCTCATCTGTCTTCATCATCCGTTCCAGGTGGAGCTCAGCACATTCCCTAGCTGAGTTCCACATTACATTTGGGTGACTGACTAGAATTAACAAACCCTCCTCTTTAGAATTTTTTTTTTTTTTGTAGCTTCTGCCAAGAGGGACTCAAAGTAAGGAATGAACAAATAAATGTGATCTTTAAAAAATGGACGCAGTACAACAGTACATAGTTCAACTCTGAAGATTTGAATTTCAGGTTTAGAAAAATGCCCTTTTCTGCAACCGGCACCATCTACACTGCATGTTGTTGGCTGGCGGGCTTTGGGGAGGGGGTGGTGGTACGAGGCAGGGAGAAGGAGATACAGGGAGGACACTGGGATTTCAAAACAGTAGTTTATATTAGTCTCTAACAGCAATGAAAGTGACTTCACTTAATTGCATCGGGGCTGCAAACCAACAGATCAATAGCCGACCTGAAATCAGGAATGCTTGAAATTAAAAAAGGAAATGTCAGGCAATCTGGTGGTATTTGCCTTCCTATGGAGGGCTAGGGCCCTCCGAAAAGGTCACTTTGGGTTTCACATACAAGGTTCTGTCTGATGAATTCTCAGCACAAACACCACAGTGTTTCCATTGTACAATCTTTTTGAGGCTGTTTTGCTTCCCATTTGGTAGAGTGGGACACAATCCACTCCCTTAGCAACTGGGGTGACCCTCCTCCTATGAGCTGTCAATCTGAGGATTTTCCTTCAGCGTCAGACACTGTGCCCTTTGCACTATTATGTCAGGTCTTGGGAGAAGGTTCTCCATGTCACGTCTGGCGAGAAGGATAAGCTACACGGAGAGCTGAGATGTTCTTTCAGAAATAAAGGAGTGGGAACGAGGACCTTGACTGTGTCAGCCTGTTTCCTCCCTGACAACATCTCCCCTCCGACTTCTGGGGGACAGGGTTGCCTGAAGGGGCGGGGGGAGAATTAGGGGGAAAAGATGCCAGAGGAGGCTGGGCCAGATGGGGAGACCTAGAGGAGTTATTTCCATCGTAGTGCAGAGCAGAGGGCACCCAGGATGGGTCACTTCCATGGAGGAGAGAGAGCGCTGCTCTCCAGATTGGCAGGAAGATCCACAGGATGAGCATTCGGAGCAAGTCCCTTCACTTCCCTGACGGAAGGGGCCTGTCCGTAAAGTGAGAGTAGGAGAGTCGACCAGTGGTTCTTAACCTTCCTCAGGTCACAGATTCCTTAAGACTCTCATAAATGTGACTGGCCTTTCTCTTACAAAAGAGTATAAATTGGGGGTTCATGCATGTGTCCCACCTAATCATGGCGATAACACACTCTGGAAATATTCATGGATCCCAAATTAAGAAACATCTGGATTTGATGCCAGCTCCATGATCCCGCATTAAGTTTTGCAGACTGTCTCATATGCCCTAACACAGATGTCTGGTGAGGAAAAGGCCCTAGTACTGTACTTGGCATCTCCCACTTCCAACCTGCAGGTGAGTATCTGAAACCCAGGATAACTAGCTTACTCAAGGTCCCAGGGATAGCTTAACATTAGAACCAAGGCCACCAGTGCCCTTTCCTCACTATATGATGTTGTGACAGTAATTTTCAGGGTTTTTCTATGAGAATACAATTTTTACTTTAAATATTTCCCTCTAATTATTAAAAAAAAAGAAAATGTAATAAAAAAATAAACCAGAAAGAAAACATTCTAAAAAGTTTAGTGGTGGCCTCTGGGTAGTTTCAAACTATTTTTGGATACTTAATTCTTTTTAAAAGAGAAAGAGGCTTTTGTATTAAACAAAAGGATTGTGATTGTGTTTTCTGCACATACCAGCTGTATCGGAAAAATTGAAAAGGGTTATTTTCCTTCCTTGCTGCATCTTCCTTCCCACCCACCAGCTTTTCTGATAGAAGGTAAAACTTTAAAAATGAGGTAGAATACACACATGTCCCTAATGTTACTGACAATTACTCAGCAGAAGCCATAACTACAGAGGATGGGAGAGGGGGAAAAGTTTGCTCACAAGTCACAAGACCTGTTGCTTGGAATCGAGCTGACAGGCCCCTCCTTTACCACCTGGTGACTGGACACAGATAAGTAAGTTCCCACCCCAAGGTGTGCTCCCCACTCCCTGTGAATCTCAGTTCAGCAGCTCTCCTGGTCCCACCTTATCAATAACTCGGTAATCAAAAGCTGATTAGCCCTCCCTCCTTTCTGCATCTCATCCGCTCATCCGGCCAGAGCTGGTGGTATCTCTGCAAATTCATAAGCTGGAGAGTGTGGGCGGTGCTACAGGTAGTGTGATGGAACCTGCATAGTGTCAAGATAGGCATTGGAAATGAGTATAAAGTTCTTTCTGGGTAATTTTTAAAAGGAGTGACAGTGGGTTTAAATCTCAGGAAAGATAAATTTACCAAAACTGACAAGATCTATAGTAGGAAAATTACATATATATCATTTGGGGGGTCTTGTTACTTATATTCTGGTTTCTGAAACGGCCTCTAACGAGTTAGAGCTTCAGACATATGAACTATGAAGTACCATTACTTGAAGCTGTTTCACTCACCAAAGAGGAAGAAAATATATTTGGAGTCAGTGCTAGTCTCTCCCAACACATTTCTCTCTTCATGCTCAGGAAGAAGACCTTGATTTTTAGCTGGTTATACTGCAGTTCAGCTACCGTGTCCCAGTTTTCAGCCTCCCTTGCAGTTGGAGCTAGATGTAGACATGTGACAATGCTCTGGCCAATAAGATGTAAGCGGAACATTATGTGGGAGTTCTGGGAAAATATTTTTGAAAGAGGGCCTGCCCCTTTCCTCTTCCTTGCTTGGTATATGCATGTGATGGATGGAGCAGCCATCTTGCTTCATAAAGATGAGGTCACCTTCCAGGGAGCTGAAAGGTGCCCGATTCCCTAACAGTTCTGTAGCGCCACCCTATCCTTTGGAATGTCCAGACGTCTGTAACAGGACATGAGAAACCGACCTCGGTTGTATAGACCAACATTATGTTGAGGTACTCTGGCAAATGAAGTTGACTTAATCCTCATTTATAAAGAATCAGATAAGCCTGGGTTCAAGTCTCATTTATGCCACTTACTGGTGGGTTGTCTTTGGACAGTTTATTTAAGTGCTTTGGTAGAGGGCTGCCATAAAGTCAGATGAGACAGCATCCACAGAGTGAGCAGCGTGGCGACTGGAACCAGGTGAGTGTTCCTCTTTTCCAGCCATGTTTCAAGTCAACAGCCTTCTCAGACTAAGTCCCACCCAAGGAACATTTAGATCATCCTCGGAGGATTCCCACAAAATACCGACTTCTGCGCATGGGCCACGAAGTTTCAATCGCACTGTACGTGCGCACCCGCACGTGGTATTTTGTGGAAGAGCCACACTCAAGGGGCCAAAGAGCCGCATGTGGCTCACGAGCTGCAGTTTGGCGACCACTGCCCTAGGCTGTTTTCAACCCTGCTTCACATTTCCAGGCTCCAAACAACCTGGAAATTGGGCTGCAACCTAACTGTCAAAATGGTCGTTATTTTTGGATGAAACATTACTTGTCTAATATTTCATTGTCCAACTGGCTATTAGGATGAGCTCATTTAGCCTCTGACGGATAGTGTCCAGCTGCCTGGGCCCAGGTGAGAAGCTAGCAGTGCCTTTTTGATGGCCTCTCCCGTCGGCTCCTTTTGGGCCAAGAGCACAGGTGTCTTTCCTGTTACACATTAGCCATGAGACAAATGGCGTCACACTTCTTAAGCTGCCCTTTTAAGCCAGCAGCTCAAGGACTCTGGTGAGCCCCCAAGAGCACCACTGTGTAGTGTCGGTGATAATGTGCTCCTCCATCTTACTCCACTAGCAATAAAAACAGCAAACACGTGCTGGCACCGTCCTGTTTACCTGGTACTCTCCCGTGCATCACCCCATTGGACCTTCACCTTTAACCCACAGCTCTGTGACCTGCAGGGAAGCTATGAATCCCAGTTCGCTGAGGCACAAGTCCTTTCCCCCAGGATCACCACTGATGAACAGGACCCAGGACCGGAATCTAGGCTGTCAAACTCCAAGTCCACTAGTTTGCTCATCTTTCTGAGGCTTTGATCCGCTCTTTAACAGCACCGCCTTCAGTGGGACCCATGGCTTCCACAGCCACACCTGAGACAGAGGAGTGAGTTCATCCCCAGAGTCTCCACAGGCACCAGGTGTGATGGCTGAGCCAGCCTCCCCGCTTTGTTGGCAGGCAAGCTCACCCAGGGCAAGGGGTGCTTGCTCTCTTTCTTTCTCCTTTACCTGACCTGGCTCCTTGAATGGCACTCCTGTAAGTCATGCCATTCTCTGTCAGGGAGCCTCTGTTTCCTCCCCACCAAGCCATTACCACCCTGTCCTGAATGAGCCACCTGCCCTCCAGGCACAAGGGATGCACAATTTTGCTTATGCTTGAGTGGTGACAACGGGCAGTGCCAACTTCTTTCACCACATGAACTGTCCTCTTTGTTAAAGGGGAAGAAACAAATGCAACTAAACTTTACCAAACACATGCTCTCGGCAGGTTCTCCACTAGGTGCTTCCTACTCTTTACCGAATTCGATCAGCTGAAGAGCCCTGCAGAAGACAGGCAGTGTCAAAACCCGATGCCAGCCTCTCGGAATATTTTGAGAATTCTAGTCAACTCCATAGTAATAATAAGAATCATAACATTAATAGTGACCACTGGCTTAATGTTTAATGGGTACCAGGCGCTTGGGCTCAGCACATTTCATGCAGTGTCTCATTTAATCCTCACCACAATGCTGTGAGATAGGTATTATTCCCCCTGACAAATGAGGAAACCAAGGCCCAGAGGACGGACAGAAAATCAGCCCAAGGGCAGGAAACTAATAAACAGTAGAATAAATATTAATACACCCATACTCCGTGCTCTAATCTCTGCTGTGTGCTCACGAACACTTCCAACTCAACATGCCACAGCTCTCCCTTGCTTGTGGGATGTGTGTGAGGGCATGTACATGGGAGGGATGGAGGATGTGGGGTGGGAGGTCAGCTGTGGGCACTGGCAGGGGTGGGGAAAAGCAGGGCACAGCGGGAGGGAGCAGGGAGAGCCTCTCGGAGCAGTGATGACGCTGGGGGTTGGCGGTCAGCTCAGCTCAGTGTGTACTTGGGAAGTTCTCTTTCACTTCCTGTGCTTTTTCATCCTTTTGAGAAGGGTTCCTACCCAATGGCCCCACCCTGAGATCTGTGCTTGGGGCTTTGCATACTTTCTTTGCCCACAGGCCCCAGAAAGGATCTGTGGAAGCTCACCACACGAGGAAGCTTCGCTGTGTGGAACTGATCGAAGTTCTTTCCCTTGGAACTGAAAGCACACGACAATCTTACACAATGTTATCAGCGCAGAAGAAATCTGATAATGTCTAGTCCACTTCCCTCGCTATAAAGACATGAAACAGACACAGAGAAACAAAGCCTATCAAATTCCGATTTCCTCCTGCCCTGTCCAGAGGCTTCCACTCTCCCATATGGCACCCGGGAGCTCCCGGGGAGTGAAAAACTGTATACATCCAGCCCTGTCCTTGGAAATAGCAACAGACATCTGCACACGAGAAAACAGCCTCATTCAGCTTCCTCTCCGAGACTCCCTCCAGCCCAGCGCTCTCATTCAGACACATAAGAACAAAATCCCTGGCAAAAGGGGAGCGGTCCCTGCCAGATGGACACAACCAGGCCTGTCCAGCGGCTTCCAGGACTGGACATTCCTATTTGCTGCCAGAAGTCCTGCTGGGGCACCTGCTGGGTAGTATTTCAAGAAAGGCTGCTCATAACCTTGAAACCTGAAACTCATTAAATATCATCTACAAGATTGTTCACTGCACGCAAATCACTTTTTGCAGCTCTAGACCAACTCAGAAAACAGCAGCTTTTGTCTTTTCCTTTGCCAGTAATTTCAGTGAGAGATCAGTTCTCTGATTTACTTTGTAAACCTCCATAAGTTCAGTTGTTGAAAACAGCATTCTAGGGTTCCTTCAATATGGATGGGGTCCATTAGAGAAAAATGGGTATCTGCAAGGGGGCTGATATGGGTGATGGTGCCAACTCACAAAGCAGCCACACCACCAGCCCTAGGACTTGCCTGAAGCAACTCTTTGTCTCAAATAAATGGCTGTGAGATGACTCCCACGGAGGGAGGTGACTCTCAAGGATGGGAGGTCACCAAGGCTGGCCGTTGTGGGATTTGCAGATAACCCTGAATCCCACCCCATCGGCAAACATATGCTCCTCGAAAAATAAGTCTGGCTCAATGGTTGAGAGTCGACCTATGAACTAGGAGGCCATGGTTCAATTCCCAGTCAGGGCACAATCCTGGGTTGCGGGCTCAATCCCCAGTAGGGGGTATGCGGGAGGCAGCTGATCAGTGATTCTCTCTCATCACTGATGTTTCTTTCTCTCTCTCTCTCTCTCTCTCTCTCTCTCTCTCTCTCTCTCTCTCTCTCTCTGTCTCTCTCTCTCTCTCCCCCCCCCCTTCCTGTCTGAAATCAATTTAAAAAAATGTATATATTAAAAAATAAAATAAATCACATAATTTTCCTGGAAATAATAATAGCTAGCATGTGAGTGTTTACTATGTGCTAGCTGCTATACGAAGCATGTAACACTCTCTCAATTATTATTCACATTGCCTTATGAACTGGTTACTATTCAACCCCAATTTAAAGAGGTAGGAATTGAGGCTTAGAAGTTCAGTAAACTGTCCAACTAGTAAGTGGCAGAGCTAGAACGAAAGCCCGGGTATGTCTAACCCCTGAGCCGGTTCATTCACTATGCCTCATGCTTTGCAACAGAATATCATAGCACTTCCCAGATCCTTGCAGATACCTGTGAAACCGTTGAGAAGATTAGGTCTCAGAGGTTCCTTTTATAAGAGGGAAAAGCAGAAATGCAAAATTAGCATGGGGGAAAATGGTATTATTTAAAACTTCCAATATTTTGAGAAATAAAAGACCATTCAGCTGCTCTCAGATCCAGGAAGGAATCAAAGAAAAACTAATCTCCAGCTATTTACATAACCTATGAGTGAAAGTTAAAGAGGAAAATATTGCAGTGGAGGTGAAAAAGCCCTTAAATTTTGCTAATTAAACTACCTGGGAGGAAAGCTCACTTTAGTTAATAGATCTTAAAAAAATAAAAAAATAAAAAAATCCAAACAGTAGCATATTATATATATTTTAAATGTTACTATACAAATATTATAATACAAGAGTTGCTAGTAGGAATAAATAACTTGGTATTTTCCACTAACAAATAACTTCATACTTCTGATGGTGTTATTTCCAAAGGAAACCAGAATTACAGGTGTATACAAGGTTATTTGTAAAGGAACCCAGGCAAAATAAAGACACTGCAATAAGCCAGCAGCCTCCACTGACATTTCAAGGTGGGCTGCATCCTAATGACACATCATGAAGGAGATGAAGATGTAACAATTAAATCCGGCTAATCAGAGGACATGAATATTTCAGCGTGCTCTAACTACTGATGTGATCCCTGAGGCAGAAACTCCCACAGAGAATTATATGAACAGGAGTAAAGAGTTCCTGACAAGGCCTGCATTGTTCATAAATTTTTATATTGATCCAATTCAGCACGTATTGAATTCCTCATTCCAGAGAAACAAAGTACCTTTAATGGTGAAATAGTCAATAAACTCCACAGATTAGGAAAGGCCTAGTATTTTACAGCAACAGTTTTGAAAAGACTCCTCCTGCTGCCCTTTTTTTTTTTTTTTTTTTTTACTGAATTGAGGACAGTGTTTTTTCTTTGGGAAAATGACTGAAGATTTAGATTTGAGTATGTGTGTATACATGTATATACAGATACATACATATATAAATTTACATGTATTAATATATACATATAAACTTTATATAAAAACTCAAGGCACACACGTTCAGACTTTTCGTGAGAGCACAGGATACAGCCAAGTTGTTGCTGATTTGAGACACTCAGTACGGTCGTTAAATGCACTGTCAACTTTTAAAAGATACTTTAACACGCACTATTTCATTTAAAGAAAGCCACTTTAAGTGCTTGATGCCATAAACAAGCTCCCATTTCAGTGAGGGCACAGGCAGGCTGGGCTTCTCCGTCCTCCACCAGGGCTGTGACGGATGGGCCACTTGCTGGTGCATGGCGTCCGAAGCACCCGGAAAGGGCGGGGGGGACACATTTCAAGTCTGCTCAGCGTTCTCTCCCATCAGAGCCCTGCTGGCTGCTTCAGAGGACAGTGTGTTTAAATAGAGTGAACGATCTGATCCTTCTCTCCTTTCCAAACCACCTGAACCAGCCACTACTGATCCAAGCAGGACCATCTTCCCAGAAAAGGGAGAGACGGGGAGAGGGGCTGCAGGGAGAGGAACACTGGGGGGATTCCTTAGGTAAGGACATAGGTGTTATCACTATCACAAAAACAGAAACACAAGCCCCAGTCCCGAGGATCGGTTTAGCCTCAGTGATGCTGTTAAAAACGTTCCCAGCCTCAGCCGACTTCCCTTGTGGTACGGGAACAATAACCGTACAGAGAGGTGAAGATTAAATGAACACACGGCAGGTAAGTCACTTCACCACCAGGCTGCCTGGCAGAACGTCGGCCACCAGGCCACTACCATCCTCATTATGATGAGCACCAAGCCGTGCTTTGTGCTTGATAAAAAGTGTCAAGGTAAATACACTGGGCCTTGAAGGAGTGATGGGTTACTATGCTCTCTCCTTGTTTACAGAAACCTTGATTAAGCAATCAGGCTGACTCATCACACGGAGGGCGGATCACACTCATCACAGTAATCTACTCTTTGCCTTTCAACATGTGCAGTTGAGTCAGCTGCTCCCTGCCTGCACCCTGGCCGGGCCTGCAGGTAAGCAGGCAAACGCATTCATCCTAAACGGCCTAGAAACTGCAGATGCCTCAGACCCGGTCTGTAACCCCATCCCCAGCTCACATATCGTGAGGTAAGAGAGGATCAAGAACCAAGTGGGACATGGTCAGTGATCCCAAAATCAGTTATCATAAGAATGTATCTAAATGGTAAAGCTTACTATAAGCAAGGATCTGCACAAAGATTTGTTCATAATAAAAAAATGATTAGTCGGGCAAATTGCACGATATGCATAATACACCATGTTGTCAACAAAAGAGAGAACTATATATAACAGCTTAACATAGGAATCATAATTTCCCATATGAATACTCACTCCTCCCTCAATTCATTCAGGTTGCCTTCCCGTCATCTCCACCAACCACCTGGAACAAGTTTTCCTTACCTGCAACCCCCCTTCTCTACCCTTTTACTCTTTATTTTTTATAACACTTATTACTACTTGACAATATATTATACAGGTTTCTGGTTGATTCATTCCCCCATGAGACTCCGAGTTCCAAGAAGGCAGGCATGTCAAGAAACTGGGAAAATAGCCAACGAACAAGATGAACTGTGCCTGGCACATGGTCGAACTTCAGACACTATTTGTGGAATGGATAAATTTAGAAAATTAGAAAATTCAGATAAAAGAACTTACATTATCCTTACCCCACCATCTAGAGATCCCATCACTAGCAAATATGTCAGACATTTTTCTAATGTAAATATACTTAACATAGCATATGTGAAACAATATGTTTAATATAGTACTCTCTTCTATACTGCAAACTCACCAAATAGTTCACTGTATCATTAGCATCCCCTCTAAGTTGTCAAATCTTGACAATGGTCCGGCAAGGAAGCCAATGTCCCTTTTGATGAGAGCTACCTAGAGCCAGGCACGACCTGCCGTGAATGCTGGCAGCACACTTCCTGTGTGACAGGGGCCACGCAATCGCCTCCCATGGGTTTTCACTGGATTCTCACAAATCGAGATAGGCACTATTATTACCTCATTTCGCAGATAAAGAAACTGAGGCAGAGTAAGTTTTTCTAGGATCTGAAACCCCAAACTCGCAATCTGACCCATCCCATTCGCCGTCTCCGCATCTCCTTTACTGTGGGTATCCGGGGTCACGCATTTGCAGATCACAGAGCTGGTGTGGGCCAAGGGAGGGAATCGGAGAAGCTAAGATTGCAGATTTGGATGCCGCCCAGCACCAGATGGTTTATAGCACACAGCTCACATGGGAGAAGCCACCGGTATCCGAAGGGAGTTTCAGCGAGACCCCCTGTGCGCTGGAGGGCAGAAGCTTCGGCAGGTGAAGGGCAAGAGGAGCTCTGTGGCCAAACAGACCCACAGAGACCCCGGTCCTGCAAGCGAGCCATCCGCTCCCCAAAGCGGGTGTGCCCTGTCCCCCCCGGCCAGCACCAGCCTGGCCAGGGCCGGGTGAGACTTCACAGTCCCCTGCCAAATCACAAACAAGTCAGAACAGCGATGAAAGCTGTAACACAAGCCGGTGGCCACAGACTAGAACGAAACACTGCCGCTGAGGCCAGCCTGACAGCATTCCGGCTCTTTCCTGCGAGGAGCCGCGTCTCCCTCCGGGCTTCCTGCCACTTTGCCTCTAGAAACCACAACACAGTGTAACTCAGGTGCCTAACAACTCAGCATTATTTCAACGAACAGAGCCCCCTTCCCCCTTTCCCTCTAAGGAACACTTTTTATCACAGATGCCTTGACAATTTTCTCCCGTATAAGGTGATTTATTCCCTTTTCCTGCCCCCTCCATCTCACAGGCTAATTCTGAAATTAATTCTGAAATTAATGAAGTATGGTGTGTGTGTGTGTGTGTGTGTGTGTGTGTGTGTGTGATGGCAGAACTAACTAACCCTAAAAGGGGAGCTGCAGACAACACGAGGTCTCCACCTGCGGCTGCCGTGGACTCTTCTCTAACACCCGCCTCCCTTGGTGGGAAGCCGCAGGAGGGGTAAAGAGGAGGCCGCACCGGTGGGCTGAGGCGAGAAATGTTCCCTGGGTGCATGTTTGATCATCTTCCAGCCCATACGTGTGGCTCCCAACAAACACACGCGTGGTCCCAGACAGGGCTCAGTGCTGCGTGTTGCTCGGGCAGGTGGGGAGCTTTGGGGCAATCACCAACGGCAGTGGATATGGCACTGCTCCCTTCCCACGATACGGGAAGGTTCATGTGCAAATTAAATTGCTCCTGGGCTTATAAGGGCGGGCAGAGCTGCACATCTTCCCAAGCCCACAAAGCCAGGCCTCATCCTTAGTTCAAACATAACACAGCAAGAGAGGTGACATCTAATCCTCGAGTCCCTTGCAATGCCCACCTCCGCCCCAACACCCCTTTTCTCTACCTCCTTGCAGACACACCACTGGAATGCAAACAGAAAAATTCCCTAAAGCCGCCTTATTTTGTTTCCTGAAAGCAGAAAGGCAGGGAGCAGAAAATGTCTTAAAGATTTCTGTCAAAGAATAAACCATTTCCGACATAAAGATGTCAAAGGAAAGCCTAAATCCAGCAGCAACTAGAAATACTGCAGTTTCAACAATACAAAAACCCAAATTCCCCCAAACTATTAAAGCTAAGCTTCACTGCTAAAGAAGTGCTCCTGTCAATCACTAGGCATAGAAGCAAATACAGAGGCAGAAAACAGCGGCATTCAGATGGTTTCCGTAGAGGCCGAGCGAGTTGCCCTGTGAGGTCAAAACCCTGAAATGCTAATGATGAAACAGTGCTGGTGATATTATAGTTCAAATGCAAGTGCCATTCTGAGATGGATTAGCAGGATTATGAGATCCAAAGACTCTGTGAGATAGTCTTCCCATCCATTTCAATCCAGAGCATCGTTTATCAAAAAGATTGAGCTTCTTTCTGGGCTCCCAGAAAAATATCACAGAAGTGGAATGGGATCACCTCGCTCTGAGGTGGGAAGTGAATTAGCGGCAGCTGACAGGCACATGATGTGCTCTCACACGGAGGGCAGTGTGCACAGCCCCGGTCCACGGGCTGGCGCTGCAGGAGGGGGATTCAGGTTTGCTGTACCCGTCACCCCTGACAGTGATGCTTGTTAGGTCTTAGAAGGTGCAGCGCAGGCTGTGGGATTCCCCTCTGGAAGGCCTTTCATGACAGGGACGAGTCTCCTCTCTCTGGGATAATGTGGGTGCAGCCCTGCCTGAGTATTTAGCCTATGGCCTCTCAGAATCATTCCAGCCTGATGATTCTCTCATTTTACACCAACAGATGCACTGGAGCAGAAAAGGTGAGTCAACCCCCAGAGTGGTTATGGGGCGAAGAAAAGCAGAGGTTATGTCAAGGGAAGCACGGGCACCTCAAAGTAAACTTTTGCTTATTTGTTTTCTGTTTTGTTCTTAAACCCTGGCAATAGCGGTTCCTATAACAGAGTAACACTGACAGGAGTGCAGGATTTGCGCACTTCATTCCCTGCCGCCCTATGTATGGCCTGAGCCATGGCATTCACACGCCCGCTGGGCGAGAGCCACTCAGAAAATGATTGTAACAGAACTGGACACTTACTTAAAGTGACTGCAACATAAAGGAGTGGTTCCTCTCCCAAATAATAGGCTAGAGCAGTGATTTCCAACCTTTTTCAATTCATAGCACACAAAAGACTAATTACTAAAATTCTGACAAAAAAAAAGGGAGGCATACTTTTGATTTATTCACACTGGACGGCTATTGTGTTGTCTGTTGTCATTTTTAAATTTTTATTTGACAACCTAAGGGAAAAGAGGCCAGTGCCCGTGAGTAGATATTTTGTCAGGTATTGCATGTTTTAAACATTCGTGAGGCACAGCAGTTGAAAATCGCTGGGCCGGACTGCGAAAGGTAAAGATCTGTTCCATTGGCAGTAGAACAGATCTAAACTCTCTTTGAAATAGTCTTTCCAGGGGCTGAGAAATCTGATCTACAACTATCAACTTGCTCTTTCAATTGCCATCTTAAAAGAAATCAAAATTATTCAAAATTTGCCAACTGTCTCAAAATTTTAAAAATTAAAAATGTATCCTACCTCATTCCAGATACTATATTCTGTTGGGCAATGGATTTATGTTCACGAAGAAAAAGTGGAAACATATTGTATAATTTCCTG
Organism: Myotis nattereri; assembly: GCF_964212035.1. Taxonomy (NCBI): domain Eukaryota; kingdom Metazoa; phylum Chordata; class Mammalia; order Chiroptera; family Vespertilionidae; genus Myotis; species Myotis nattereri. The sequence continues at coordinate 66,534,569 of NC_138079.1, forward strand.
GGGAAAACACAGAGCCTGAGAGTATCCTTGTAGGTAAAGCCACAAGGTTATGCTGAACTTTTTTTAGTCATTTCACATAACTAACGCAATATTAACCACGGCATGTCACAGCAAGACTAGTGGAGCTTATACACTATTCATCTTGCATCAATATGGCAACCAGAGAGCCGTAAGGAATTGATAACTGAAATGTGGAGTGTTAAAATTTTGCTGAAAATGTGTTTTTTCCTAATAAGCTCCAGATGTTAAGAGTACCTTCATATCCATTTAGCCCAGTGCTTACATGATCTGTTCTTTGAAACCTGAAAAAATATACTTGCATTTCTTTCTCCCACTGCATTTTATGGACGAAAGTACAGTTATTGACATTCTTTTTACAAACTTTAAAAAAAGATTAGCTCTGCCCCATAAGTCAAATGATTTCCATAGAGGTAGGTTAATAGAGTATACAGAATGATAAATTTATGCTATGAAAGATGATAATATGAAGCAGAACTCCCCTATGGTGAGTTCAAATTCCAGAATATGCCATATGCACAAAACTTGCAGTTTATGGAATCCTGAATCTCCAAATTTGAATAGCAGGTGCAGGCCAGGCAACCCATGCTTTTGTGCTGTCTTTATGCTTTTATTAAGCCCACCTGGTGGGTGGCGGTGGCAGAAAAGAGGGCAAATAGATTGGTGGGTGAGTGGAGTTGGGGAAGCAGGCAGGGCAAAAGACTCGTAGCAAGGTTAATTCCATGGACTGCATTTTGCCCCTTACAGTCTGTAGTGCAAAGAGCCCCTGGATTCGGGCTAGATCAGCAGCAACATCTTAGGCAGGCTTCAGCCCATTATATCCACGACTGCTCCTGTAGGCATTCAGTAGAAGCAACCAATTGGTGTAAAGACTGTTGGCTAAGCAGGCAGAGCTTTAAGACAAGCCCCTCCTGCCTCCTCCTTCCCAGAGCATCTGCCTGCATAGAAATATTGGAAGCGCCACTGTCCCAGATGCCTGCCCTTTGACCTGGGGAGAGGGGAAGAGGAGACAATGACCTGCATCACTCTTACTGTGTTGTGGCTAAGAAGGGAAGAGGAAAAAAATCAAAGGTAGGAGGAAAGGGGAAATAGAATGGGTAGGCCGTATGCATGGAGGCAGCCATTAATTCTGAAGGAAGCCAAGAAACCCAGAAGGAAAATAAAGAGAAGATAATTAAATTAGCATTATAGGTCATTTCTGTACCTAAATGTGTCAAAGCCTCCACCTTGCATCCTCTCCTGTAATGATATCCCCACTCCCTCCCAACCCAGCACTGTCAGGAGCACTCAAGCTGAGATAATTGGGCGGAGCTGAGCTGTGGCATGAGAAATAGCTGGAGGCTGTTCTGGCAAAAGAATGCCCTTTTCAGACTCAGTCAAACTGCTCAGGTACAGAGCAAAGGGGGTAATGTTCAAGTTCAGAAACTCATTGCTGGTCACCTTCTGGCCACGGGGAGACACAAGGGTGGTTTCTTAAAATGCATCGACTTGCCCTCTTCCCCGTGACAGGTCACCTTTTGAACTGGGGTGGGATGACCTGGAAAGAAAATAGAAAGCTCTGCCGCCAGGCGCTGCTGTGAGAGTGGGGAACAATCAGAGGACTGTCTTGAAAACAAAATGCCTCGTAATAGTAGCTATTCAAGCAGCAAGAGGCAATTCAGAAAAGGGCACTGCTTGGAAGATCAGCATAAATGATATGTTTTTATTCCGCTCCAGCATTTATGCATTGCCCAACTTCACTTCGGTTAAGTAAAGTACCTTCTTCTGGGCACGGTGAGTACATGATACCTCAGCCATAACTACTATGTAGAATTAGATGGATCCCCCACGTTTCAACTCCAATGTAAAATTCTTAGGATTTTTAATAAGGTGCACAAGTGGCTTTATTATTATTTTTTAAAGGACAAGATCATCAGTAGGTCCGGTGTTCATGGAGAGAAAGTAACGAATGTGTCTATATTAAAGTTTTTTCTTTCTTCCCAGCAATTACTTCTTTCAAACAAGGGCAAGTAGAGCCGTAGGATGTATCTAGTTCCATTATTTCTTTTATCCTTTTCTTCAATGGACTTCATTTCTACTTTGTGGCAGAAACAAACATCCTTTTCTTGTAGAACTGGGCAATACCCCCTTTCCCATCTCCCGGGCAAGAAGCCACATTTCTGAAAATTTCTGACAAACCACCACCACAGGAATGATGGGAAGCTCGGCTGCTTGTGTGTGTGTGCCTGTAATGAAAGTACCTCAGGGCCCAATCTCTGCATGCCCCCACCCACTCCTGCTGCTTTATCTGTTCTGTGGAAGTTAATATCTACCCTATTCACTTTCCAGGGATACTGGGGAGATGGGGAAATGTTTATGTAAGTGCCGCATGTTACAAGCACTATAAACATGCTATTTTCAATACATGATAACAGTTCAAGGTGGTACTTAATGACTTTTACAGCTCCCCTTACTTGAGTCCTTAAAATTGTGTGTTAATCTCTAACACACTTTATAAAGTTTGACAAAAAGTCACATTGCGTTCTCTTTGCTAATGGGGCCAACAATGCAGGATGAGCAAGTACCTCTGAGTGTTGTGCTCCCACACAGAAGCCCTGAGGAGCTGATCTTTAAGGACAAGACTTGAAATTGGGGGGTTAGGACCCACATATTGCCAGGTCACTCTCAATATCTTTATACTAGTGAGAGTCTCAGAAAGTAAAGAGTGAATGTTTGGCTCCCAGTATCAGGATTTCTGCAACCTGAACGCATCCTGAACTGAGACTCCTCCCAAGTGCTGGGGATGAGTGTCTCAAGCTTTGGTTTCAAACATGCTGGATGCTCTTGTGAACCGTTTCTGTTTTCCAGGGGTGTTTGACCATGACCTCATCAAATCACAGAACAGGAACTCCTGGAAGCTCACTCAGATGGTCTTCAACACAAAACCTCTAACTCACAACTGCGCATGTCAACAAGGAAGTTCCTGAGACAGGTTCTTCAGAGCATAACTGCAGCAGGGCACAAGATAACTTCCCATCACACAGGGGACCGTTTTCATGACTCTAAGGACTAAAGAAGAAGCACAGAATACAGAGCTGTCCCGTCACTCTGGAACCCATTAGCCCACATTTCTGCCCCCAGTATACTAAGCTTCATTCTGGCAATCAGCTGACAAGGGCAAAAATGCACAGAGAAGCAACAGGTGCAAACCCAATTAACCCAGAAAACATAGTTGGTGGCTCTGTGTTCCATATCATTTCACAGTGATTACTGGGCAACCTCCATGGAAAAAAGCAGCTACGGCGAAGGAATTCTCCAGAAAGTGTGGGGATTCGAGGCACAGAGAGCTTCAGAGATGTCTGCTTGTCACACCAGGAAGCCCAGACACTGTTCTAAGAAGCCTCACCGAACAAAGGCTCTCTCCCTTCCCTGCCCCTATGACCCGCCTCCCATCAGCTGAACTTCTTAATCTAGAAAAAGTAAAATGGAAAGCCATCCAAATGCTGGTTGACCACCTTCAGGCACTGTGGGAGCCTTGGGAAAGAAAAGAATAATTGCTTAGGAAAGGGATTCTGTATGAGGACACATAGGACACTTCTCTCCACAAAAGGAGTGGAAGACAACAGAGACACATACACGTGGACAGTCCATACCACATGAACATACTTCAACTCAAAAAATCCAGGTACCTGGCTTAATACTGATGACCAAGTGCCACTTAAAAATGAGACAGAATTCAGAGCTGGCTGGCCCAGCTTCTGTCCAGGTGACCACAAAACCGCCAGAGTCAACATCTCAGGAGTCAAAAATTGCCTCTTTAAAGTTATTTCACAGTCTGGGTAAGGTTTTGGAGGTTATTGCACTACTTAGCTTCTTCGGCAATTCATCTAGATATGGAATATGCTTCATTTTCTCTCACACAGTATGTGGTCAGCTACTTCCTACAGCTTTATCACAGAAATATTTACTTCCCATGTACATCTCTTCCCCTTCTAAGTAACCTTATTTGAATAAAAAGGGGAAGGGGTGTCCTGGTCAATGTGGCTCAGTGGTAGAGTGTCAGCCGGGGCACAGAAAGGTTGCAGGTTCGATTACTGGTCAAGGGCACATACCTGGGTTGCAGGTTTGTCCTGAGTTCAGGAGGCAACCAACTGATGTGTCTCTCTCACACTGATGTTCTTCTCTTTCCCCCTCCCACTCTCTAAAAAAAGGGGGGGGGGCAAATATAAGATTTTGCTCTTTCCCCACACCTTTTAAATATTGACAAAACCAGGCTACAAGACAGGCCATCTGTCCATCTTAATATAATTACCTATATACTGGATGTACCATAATTTAACCAACAACTAATTACTGGATATGTTACCAGTTTTCTTTGTTGTATGATGCTGCAATGAAGAACAATAGGAAAAATTCCTGAAAATGGAATTATTTGACTAAAGCTTCTGAGAGATTGCCTCCCCACCCCCATAAACTATTGTAGCATATACTTCTGCCAGCCATATCTGTTTTGCTTTATGCTCAACAACTATAGATATATCATTTAAATATTTTTTGCCCATATGGTTCCAAGATGACTTTTAGTTTTCATTTCCTTGATTATTTAAGGTTAATTTTTTTTCATAAATCTATTGGACATGTGACTTTATTTTTAAATCGTCTGTTCATGTTCTTTGCCCATTTTGACAGGATGCTGACTTCTTAGTGTTTGATGTGTATTACAGATATTAACCTTTCCCCATATGTACTGCAAATATTCTTTCCCAGTTGGCTGTTCACTTTTTAATTTATATAGTGTTTCCTGACATCAATGCTTTATATTCTCATGTTGTCTCAATAAATATTTTCCTTTATAGATCTTTCCCTCTGGCTTCTTGTTTAAAAAGTCCTTCTCCACTCAGATCAGATAGTTACCTACATTTCCTTCATTGTGATTTTAAAGAATGTAGTCATCTTAATCTTTACTTATCTGGAATTTCATTGCATAGGTAAATTACAAATCTAAGTTTGTTGTTTTTATTTAGTATTATCCTATTACTACTGAATAATTAAACCCTTTCTACTGTTCTTATATGTAGCCATTACCATGTTGCTAAATCCTTTTTTTATTATTATTAATTATAGAATTAGAATGTTTAATGTTGCATTAGTATAAAATCTCCCCTTTGCTTTTTCAAAAATATTTAATCTATTTGTTCATTGATAAACATAGAATTATGAAGATTAAAAAAAAATCTCATAGGGTTTTGGGTAGAACAATATATATTTTTTCTTTTTTTTCCCAGGAATGTTATGCTACAAACCATTCTTAGTGCCTACTGTTCTGAGCACTGAGTGCAGAAATAGCCACTTCCTCTGTGCCCTGACGTCACAGGTGAAGCATGGCAGCTGTGTCTGTGGTGCTAGTAGGTCCAGCACCTGCAGGGCAGCGGTTAGAACAATATTAAACTTCCACTCTCCCTCATGTGTAAGACTGGATCCCATAAAATAACATGGACATTCCATGTAATCAATTGTAATGTTCTTGGTAGATCTCCTTAACCTAGACTCAATTCCTTAAGGACAAACACCATGTCTATTTGGCTCCTCCATCTATTAGATTCCTAACAGCCAGCATAGTGGAAGAACATGTATAATTACCGAATGAATTAAATCCAAGTGACCCTAAATATCTAACTCAGTGTCTGTAACTCAAAATAGCTAACATAGCATTGTAACTCTGCCCTTGGTGTGTATAAACTGAGCAAAGGTATACAGTGGATTTACAGGCTATCGCACCCAACTATGACCAATGGCATAACCAACTTCAAAGATGGAGACCTTCCTTACTGCAATACCAAAACAAAGGGCAAGAGGAAGTGGAAAATCACACTGGGGTAGATTAATATGAACTAAAATGATCAGATTAGGAATTCATGCTTGAGAACTACAGAAACTTACTAGATTGAGGTCCTTTTACATCATTGCCATGGAGGAGTACAGAGGTCAGCAAACTACTTTCAAAAATCCCCAGACCCACCCGGCCAGGTGGCTCAGTTGGTTGAGTGTTGCCCCATACACCAAAAAAGTTGTGGGTTCAATTCCAAGTCTGGGCACATACTTAGGTTGCAAGTTCAATTCCTGGTCCAGGAGGGAAAAGATCAACGTTTCTCTCTCACATCAATGTTTCTCTCTTTTTATCTCCTTTCCTCTCTCTCCAAAATCAATAAAAGAAATATCCTTGGGTGAGGATTAAAAAAAAAAAATCCTAGATCCAGTCAGTACTCAGAGAGATTTAGGTTAAAGAGCAATGGCCCAGGACAGGGCTGGGTAGCGAGAGAGCATCGTGAGTCAAAATTATGGCCTGAATCAGTGTTCCTGACTAGTCTTCTTTCCAACACCTTGCTAAAGGGACTCAGTTAGTAAAAATCAATCTGCTGGTGGAACCTGGAAGCGAAGAGGTGAAGCATGTCCCGACTTCTGGTAAGGACCACCTCCTTTATTTATGACACCTAGGGAGCACCTCTTTTGATCTAACAATTTACAAGTTTTAAGATATATTTACAAAGATATTTGTTGTAGCATTATAATCATGACAAAAAGTGAACAAAACAATTGAAACACCTATCTACAGGGGGAGGAAATGGATAAACTGTGGCATATCCACATTTTGCAGCTGTGAAAAAGAATAACACCTGTTGGACATATTAGCAAGAAAACCATATTATATTAAGTTTAAAAACGAGTTAATATTAGGATGTAGGTAGTCTGAATTATTTTTATAAAAATATTTACCCCATATCTGAATATTTGTGTACTGTACATAAGCATTGATGGATATTAAAGAATAAACACCAATTTTCGACATAGGTTAAGTAGGGAGACCTGACTTGGCTTTTCCAGGGTACACTTCCATGTCAGCTTGTGACAATGGGCATGCACAGTTTCTGTTCTTGAAAGGAGAGGCTAACAACTTCTTGAAAATAAACAGATGTGTCAACAAATTTTGGGGGGGAAAAGGGATATTAACAATGCAAATGTAAAATTATCTCAGAATGATCAGAAGTAGAACAAACAAAATAATGAGCCTCATTAGAACATACTTGAGACAGTCAAACTTTGATGACTCAAAGCTGGAAAGAGGTACTACAATTAGTTTTCCTTTGATTTCAGGGACTTATTTATTCTGCTTATCTCAACACAGAGCTAACAGACCAAATGGTTTTGAAAGGTCCTAAACAGTTCTCAACATTTGGGCATATTCCAGGAAAACTAAGTTAATTCAGCTATTCACAGAGTGGCACATTTGACAGGAAAAATGCAAATCAGATTACTGTAGTTAGTGTTCGATTAGCCACTCAAACTGGAGGGGGAGCAGTGGCAGATAAGTAGAGATGATGCTGCAGCTGCTGGCATTTATTTGGCTTTTGAAAGCTTTGTTCGACTTGCTCAGGAAAATATTTAGGAGGTTGTATGGGGTTTGTATGAGATTTTCGGTGGAGTACACCCGGGGCTAAATTAAAGACCAACCAATGATATTTCTTATAATAGACTCTGAAATACAGTCAACTCTAAGGAAGAAATAAAATCATTCCCAGTCAGCTATCCCTAGAGTATTTTTCATAAGTATTTTCAACCTCTAGGTCATAACCTATAAATGAATCTAGAAATACATTTAGTGTGTTGTGATCACCATGGATATAGATTTTCAAAATGTCTGAACACCACTGCGTTACATACTCCCATGTCTCCTGCCCCTATTCCTCCACCTCCTACTCCCAACCAGCAGGAGCAGATCACTTCCTCTCAAGCCTGCACAGCCACATCCTGTGCTGATTTGGAAGAAGCAGACTTTGCCATTAAAAAAAGTCAAGTTCAAGTAGCCATTCCACAATTTAAGTGACAATTATTTTCTCCAGCTCTCAACGAAGTGTTTGTCATAATGGGTACGTTGGTTGTAATGGGCTCTGCCTTCGGATTTCTCCCTGAGGCACAGTTTCTAAAGTCCCTTTTCTTGTACATTAAGACCCCAGGTAGGAAGGAGCGGGATTACTACAGGAAAGCTGCACCGCTGGATGGGGTCAGGCTGGGTTCCCCAGGATTTCATGGACAGCCCAGCACCAGCAGCTAGAGAACAAAGACGACACGCACCCTGAATGCAACCGCGAGGAAACCCTTCAATCGGAAGAGTGACGTTTAGCAGCTGTGCTGCTGGCACTTGGAATTCCAAAGACGACTGCTGCCGGCAGAATCCTCAGGGTAAACACATTCACTCCGGAAGCTCTCGCATGTGTCTCCCACACAGAACTATGGCACTGATCTCAAATCCAACAGACGTGGGTGACAGCTCCCTTGTGCTCAAAACATGTTCCGCTGCCCACCACACCTCTGTACCCAAAGGGGCACACTCGCCGCACTCCAAACGCAACTGCCTTCTTCCCTTGCCAGCCAACACCCCCTCCCCAACACACACACATCCACCATGCTGCTCTACTGTCTCCTTCAACCAAAGGAACAGAGAAGTGCCAAGAGCCAGGTTCCACATGCCTACTTGCTTAAGCCTGAGACTCGGGCATCCTTTTCGAATTTTTCCTCCCTAACCCTCATTCTTACTGTTAATTTCTGTTGATCTTACCTCATCCATTTCTCTGGAAACTGTCCACTCTTCCCCCGGCCTGCCATATACTCTAGCTCGGGATACCACTGCTCACCTGGATTGCAACAACAGTGTTTTAACTGGTTTTCCTCCTCTAGCCTTCTCTCCACACTGTTCTCTAAAGCCAGGCCAACACTCTAAAATGCAATGCTGAGTATATCACTTTTCTTGCTAAAAGATAACTAAAAACAAACAGCAACCCTTCAATAGCCATTGAATAGACTCCACCCTCAGGTAGAGTCCAAATTTCTTAATGTGGCCTAAGGGCTGTTCCCCTACTCAAAGCTTTCATCTCTGGCCATACTGAACCAATTGCAGTTCTCCAGATAAATCATGACCCCCCCACTCCCCACCCCCAATGCCACTGAACTCCACGTCTCACTCAGGTGACCTCTAGAAAGACATCTTGGGCCCTGGTGGGCACCACTCCCATGTACCCTCTCTCAATCCTATCACAGCATCTGCCAAAGTACTCATGGCTTCATTTCTTGGGCCTCCACCCCTGGGTCTGTAAATGCCTTGAGGAGCGGGATTAAGCCTCACTGGTTTATAACACCCAGCAATGCGCCTGCCACAATATAAGTATTGAATACGTGTATGTTAAAGATTAACATGAATCAATTCTTCTGTTTGGGGCAATGGGAACTATGGAAAAGTGAAGCCAGAAACTGAAGGTCATTGTGTGATTTGCACAATTATGCAATGTGGACACTCAGCCGTGGTTAGGAAACCATAAAACCTGGAGGTATGCAAGGATGGAAAACCTGGAGCTAGAGGGTCATGCAAGGACTCTCAGCCGCACAACAGAAAAACAAAACGAAGCATTCAAATCAATTATAAAAGTCTGCTGATGATGCTAAACAATGTCAACATTAAGTATATTTTGCCTTAAAACCACTTTATATGAAGAAATTAGACAAAAAAAAAAAATCACAATTGTAAAAGCTATTACATTTCTCCATGGTCCCTTCCAATTTTTATCTGTTTATCTATCTATATATTTTTAAACTAGCTATAATAAGAACATACATATGAATGTCAAGGGGGGGGGGAAGGAGACATATGTAATACTCTTTAAGCAATAAAACAAAATTTTAAAAAAATGAACATACATATATTGCCAAATCAGTGTTATTCGGTGTAGTTTTCCCAAGTGGCTACACAGTCTTCATACACATAATTTTAATGACTGAGTAAATGCCATGAAGCAAATACATTATAATTTTCTTAATCATATTTAGGTAGTTTCTAAGTTGTATTAATTTAAATAATGTTTGTAACAGACACATAAAACAAATAGACGAGATATCGCCTTTTAAGAAAATTAGAACAGAATTAATTTTTTTCCTTCATTTTAGAGGATTATTTCTGTACCCGAAAGAACCTGGAAAGAATGCATGGCTGGGACACTGTCCACATGAGCGATATTTAAAACCATGGCTAGTGTCGTTGCGAGAAAAAGGGCGTACAAATCAAAGCACACGCCTGGTATACTAAGAGGAATGAGCATGTGGTGATAGAGAAGAACCGAGAAAGGAAGAGATGCTGCTGAAATAAAGATAAACAGTAATCTACACAGGCCAGGTACAAACGCAAGACAGACATGAGAAAAGCAATTGCAGAGTACTCTTGGTTCTCAGACGGTTAGCTAAGACTCTATACCCGTCAGCTGTCCCTGTTCGGAAACGGGGTATCACAGTGGTGAGTGGACCATCTCGGTATCTGAGGGCACAGCCGCTTTTCCAGGAAGGTGGCTAGGTGCCAGATTTTAACCTGAAAGCCATGACTGCCCGCAGAGGATTTTCACCTTCCCCAATAGCTGGGGGACTAGAAGGAAGAGGAGGAGAAACAAACAAGGGGAGAAGTGGCTAACAGGGCAGAACGTCTATGAGGGACATTTGGGGAGCATATCTGAAGGAATAGTAGAATCTATGTCCATGACGAGCGGTCACTCAATAATACTCCTTCCTCACCCCCAGCTCTGGCCTTGCAGTGACAGCTGACTTCAGCCAACAGCCTGACTCCTTCTTCGGTAAGTTTCTTATAATTAAAATTTGATTCAGCACTCATGTAAATATTATTTCTTACACAACTGTCATCTTCTATCATTCTTCTGCTAACCTCAACAATTTTCCCATTCCACTGCCACTGTCAAAGGGTAATAAAATCCTCCTAGACATCCTAATTAATATGCTGTTTTCTTTCTCTCCTGCCCTAGTAGCATGGACCCTGTGCCAGTGGAGGGCAATGGGATCTGGTCTCCCTGCAAACACACAGATGGGTCTCAAGTCAGTGCAGCCCTATTTCTGTTGGTCATTTGTTTTACCAAAACAATTTACAACAATATTTATATATCCTCTAAGAAGCCAGATTACTGTTAAGCCTTGAATTCGGCAGAGCTTAAAAATAAGGAGAAGGAAAAAATGGTCAAGAAGTCATGTGCCCCCCCACGCCTCTTCCATGCCTCATTCAATACCCTACAGAGACCCTTTAAGAACACAGTCTGTGCTTTCAGCAATAACTGACATCCCTGTAAATCTATGTCATGTTCAAAAAGTAAATCCAGTGCTTTCTGCTGCCCACATAGCAACATTAATCTTATGAGCAGTGCTACAGAGCACCTTCCTCCCCCCTGCTCCCCTCCCTCCATCTGCTTTAAGTAGGGCAAGCATTTTACTCATGTTAATTGTTCTGACAGATGAGGATCAACACTGCTTTAATCCATTTGCAGCCTAGCACTGGGAACATTTGTCTTCTCAAATGCTGGTAGAGGCAAGTACACTGGCTGCTGGTAACACGAGAGCTACTTCAGGCAAGGCTGGGTGCTCCTACGTGACTGGCTTTACCTTCCTTGTAGGGAAAATCCAAGGGAAATTCTTCCCCAAGCTAGTTCAAGGTTGTTTGGCTCCCATTGTGGTTGAGTTTTGATCCTTTTAAAACAGTAGGTAGCAGGATTTCATTAAATTGAGACAAACTGAATTGATGTCTATTGATTTCTTCTAAAATGTTAGTATCTTCCCCTTTACCAATTTATCATACACAAGTATCTACAAGACAAAAGGGTACAAGTGAATTCAGTAGACTTTGCTATAAAATTCAACAACCCAATTAGCAACCGTGTGCATGTTGCAAGGATATGCCACCTCTTTATGACTCACACTGGAGAGCCGGGCCTGCCAGTGTTGACAAGAGCTTAGGCACACCTGGGTTCAGATCCCAGCTCCACCAGTGAACGCCATGCCCAGCTACCATAGGTGCTGCGAGGACCAAATGATTTAGCACATTTCACGCCCAGCCCAATGCTGTCCCTGGCCAAGGGCTTTTGGTGTAGTTCACTTAAGCTATGCTTAAGCATACATAAATCTTGGCTCTGAATTATTACCTGAAAAAGTAGCTTCATATGATGTGTGAAACATTCCCTAGCTATTTCTACGCACACCCAAGAAGTGTAGTCAAAGGCGACTTTTACAGAGAATGGAGACAGTGGCCTGACACCCCTTCCCTGTGTTCGGAGAGGTGCGGCTCGTCACACTGTCCTCCCGGCACCATTTCTTCACAAGCTTCTGCTCATCCCCGACCCGTTTTTGAATTTGCCAATTCCTCTTTCCTAATGCCTCTGTCTCTGGTCTTCTTTCTATTTCCTCTAGAATTCCATCCTGTCTCCCATGCTTTCAATTTAATAACCTTATACATTTTAAGTGTTCAGTGCAGGGCTGCTAGCTCAGATATTTAATGAAGACAAATAAATATGGTTTGATTCAGATTCATGGAATATGTTGCATAGAGAACCTACTTGCAGAGCACACTCGTTGCCCCCTCCCAGGCAGGAGTAGCGATTTCCTCCTCCTCACCCTTTTGCTTTCAACCCTGTTCAGGCTACATGGGGGAGATGAGAGTAAATAGACAAGAGAATATTCTCGTTTGCGGCTCTGTCTTCTTCAACTTTCAGGTAAGGGTGTGGCCCACAATCAGCTGCTTAACAAAAATTACTATACCGGACATGAGAAATGCTTATTCTGCCGGTCCTTCTTGCCCCAGATGAATACACATTCTCACATATGTTAGGATTTCAACAGTGTAACAAAGATCATTCTTTTATCTACACAAGAGAAAATAGTAAATCATTAATGGTCAAACATATCTGGATGTGAGAGTTTAGGTAATTTGGGGTTTTAGTATTTTTCTGACTTTCTATATTTTACACGGTGGGTACAAGTTACTTTTCTAATCAGGAAAAAGTGTAATTATGTTAAGTCATTTATGTTCTGTCTATCCCGCATTCAGCAGCCTACTTTGCAAGCCATCATTACCCCTGTTTACAATTTGATCTGAAGTGATCCTGAGTAGCCACCTCTAATTTTGAAGAGCCAAGCGTCCACTTGCCAAATTGATTACATTCGTGTAGCAGTGCCCTGAAAACCGGCATGCATTCTTCTAAGCTCCAAGTTTTACACTGAGACCAATGAATATCTCTATGAACCGATGACACCATTAACGACAACCTAGTTTAAACCATCCAAAACAGACGATCTAGACCAGCAGTCACCACCTTTCGGACCTCATGGACCACCAGTGGTCCGCGGACCACCAGTTGGCAACTGCTGCTCCAAAAGTTTCCTTAAACCAGTGGTGGCCAACCTTTCGGACCTCACGGACCATCGATTGGGGACCACTGATCTAGACCGTGGCCGGATTTAGAGAATTCCTGATGATAGATTTTGATGGGAAACTTTGATTTCCAAGAAGCAGTTTTCCTGAGCTGCTGCTAACGGAATATGCTGGATGCACACAGGCCTCTTTAGGACCATGCTAGGCACATTTCTGACCAGCCCTATTTGTTGGCATACCAAGACCAGCCCTGAAACATCAGCATAAGAATTTACAAATGGATTCTGATAAGTTATACTTTTATTTGGACTAGAAAGAAATTTAGCTTGGCTGTTCTCCTGTTTTTAATTGTTGAAGTCAATATTTAAGAAAATAAAAGACAACACACATGAACTCCAAAGACAAAACTGGTAACATTCAATGATGAAAGTACCTTGCGTCTGTAACTATGACAGGGAATGTGAATGAGAGAAAACGCGCAGTGGCCTTCGCCATATCCTGACTGTGCACTGTCATAGGAAGAGTGGGTCAAATCTGACTTTGTTCTCTGGGCCTCAGATACAGAATGGGAATAACACCCTCCTCATTCCCCAAGGATTCAAAGAATGTAAGTGTATGAATGAATGGAAATAGTGACAAAGTTGACAAAAATGTGAGGTGTTAGGGTTACAGTATTAACCTCAAAAGGCAAACCTCAAACCAAAATGAGTATCATCCACCCGGAGAGTTCCCTTCTTCACATGTAAAAGCCACAGCTGCAAAGCCAAAATCACATTAAAAAAAAAAAAAAGACAATGAAACGAGCTCCTGGTCACTGTGCTGAGACTGGTTATGTGACTGCAGTCCCACCACAGACTCCGAGCTCCGCCAGGTCCTGGTGCTTACGCCAGTCACCAGGCAGGGAGGGTGTGTTCCCTGTCAGCTGTGGCTCATCTGTTCTTTCCTAACCACTGGCCAGAGGCCCTGCTGCGGGTACAAGGCAGGGACACACTGTATCCCAGGCCAGCTCACTGGATCCTGCTGGACGTGCCCTTGTGTGTTTACAAGATAACAGCCTCTTTTGCTCTGGGCTTACTCCTTACCTGTCAATTTAGTTTCTATACTGGGGGAGATCCCCTCAGCTGAAATGCTTTTAAGGAGGTTTTTATAGGAGAGAAGGGAATACGCTGCTTGCCCACATTATGCAGTCTCTTCATTCCGTTAGCATTTACTGGAAGGCTTATGTGACAGGTGCTCTCTCCTGCCTTCCATCGCTTCAAAACGTGCTTCCATTAGAGCATTCCAGCCAGACCAGGGATAGAGTGCAGTTAATTGGGCCCACATCATTTCTGCTAACTAGATGGGGAGTGATTCATTCAAGACACACATACTGGGGAACCTGCCGGGTGTCAGGCATTCTGTTAGGCGTGGAAGTAAAAGACTGATAAGACAACCTCCAGCTTCAAAAGGTAAGCGCTCAAAAAGCTATGTGGAGACACATGAAAATTTAAAGCACTGGATACCTCCTTTCACCGTCTAACACAGATCAGAGTGAGTTTTCTATGCACATGCCAGTCTCCATAGTGATGGTGAGCACCTCGATTGACCTATTTCCAGTTCCTCGGACCATGCCTGGCACACAGTTGGCACCCCTGGTGTGTTTATACAATGAGGAGTTGACAAGGTAGATAACAGAAAGGTGTTCGCCCAGTAACCGTGCTGTTACGGGAAGCTTGAGAAGGCCCACAGTGCCAGCCCCAATCATGTGGCCTGAGAGCACAGGAGAGCTCCAGGCAGCTCCCACCTTCCTGAGTGACTTAGGAAGATTTTATTGGAGAGGGGGCATTTGGGCTAAGCCTAGAGGTAGAATTTCAACAGGCAGAGAGGCTAAGAGATGAGGGGAAGGGGTCCAGGTGGACAGAACAGGTTATGTAACAGCATGATGTGGCGTACACTAGGTGCACCGCTGCCAGAAGACAGCCCCGACGCTGGGCTCTGATGGCTCACCACCCCTCTGCTCCTACTGTCACTGGCTTAAAAGGCTAGTGGCTGCTCTAGTAGCCAAAGCAGGTCCCCTGCAGGTCCCTTACACTCCCGAGAGAAAGGCTGTGTTCAATTGAAGAGAGGTGTGAAAAGTTTAAGTAGTGTGTGTTGGGGGGAGGGGCTAGACAGAAAAATGGATTTTTCTTTTATAGTGTTTCTCTAAATTTCACTGTTTCTAATATATGGCTCTTTTCAAATCTATCTTTTCTTTTAGGTAACAGGTTAGAGAAAACCTGTAAAGTCACTCTTTAAAATATTCTTTCCTTTCTCCTTAAAAAAGAAGAGTGTAGAGTTATGACCCTTGATTGAAACATTATGATCACAGAGCAACCTCTCCATCCTCAGGTGGGAACTGTCTTCACCCAAGGGTCTCAGCGCCAAATAGGCCTGGCGGGGGCACTGCATTAGCTTCCCCCAGCGACACTCCAGCCTCAGCTGCATTCATAGGGTCACTGCTCCCAGCACTGAGAAGGGCTGGAGCCAGAGCTGGCCTGGCACCCGGAGAAGTGTGCGGATGGAAAGACCACAGCCCCAGCGCACCACGGGGAAGCTGGGCCGTCCAGAGGGTGTGAGCTATCTGGAAACTGGTGAGGAATGATTTCAGAATTCTCTTATGTTCTGTCTGGAAAAAGACTCCGGGAGACGGGAGGGAGAGGGTAAAGAATTAGCTTCCACTGAGCTCCTTCTGCTCCCCTGCCGCTCTGCTCCTCCTCTGTCACTCTTCTCTCCCTCCCTCAGACCTTCCGAATTCCCAATTGGGTTTTTCAGCTGTGCAAACTGAAGCCCACAGAGGTTAGAGTAAGTCTCCAGTCACAAAGCTGGTGAGTAGGATGAATGCAGATGCTAAAACGCATCTTTACCGCCTCCAAAGCTCATCAGAGGAGGCGGTAGCATTTAATTTTTAGTGATCTTCAAAAAACCTGTCATTTCTCTAGGTCAGAGTTTGCTCTTTCAAGATTTCTTTCCCATGTATTTGTTGAGATGAATTTGGGTAATATTATGCTTTGGCAGGATATGATGGCATAGTTCAGGTCCTTATTCCAAAGCTCTGTTTCTAGTTAAGATAGTCTAAAAGAGCCGCACCCTCAGCCTCTGATCTCTGCCACCCACCCTCCCACCAACTTAACTCATTTTCCTTAATTACCAGGCATAGCTGAAGTTTTTTGTTTGGGCTGGTTAGAAAGATGTTGGAAGAAAAATTAAACTGACTTGTAAAGTCTTATTTTGCTAATTTGTGGAACAGCACGTGGCTTTCCTGGAACTATGGCAGTTCAGTTTCTATAATCTTATGGGAACAAAGGTCAACCAAGCTTACTTTTATTAAAAATATATAAAAAGAAATGGACATAAGTCAGATGAATAAGTCCACAACTGCAGAACACACGATTTCAGTGTAAAACCTTTAGATTTCACTGACAGATCAGGCATACTAGACAGCTGACAGCTTCAACTGCACATTATACTCTGAAACAGACAGGCAGACAACCTTTACATAAAGGACTCACTGACATGCATGGTAGTGAGAGAAAAAAAGAAAAAAGTCACTCTGAGAATCTCTACCCATCCTCAAATCCAAATCTCATTTCCTCAATTTTTTCACTGAAAGGCCAAGAGAGAAGAGCTGCAAAAGCACCCCTGGGAGAAATATGATTATGACGTACAAACTATTATGCTAACACTGGTCTAAATCGTGGAATAAATGTTAGACCACAGAAGGCTGTTAACCATTCCATGTGTAAACAGCCTTCCTACAATGATTGAAACTTCACCTTTAAGAGGAGAGAGTGGGTAAAAGGGATTGAGTTCCTCCAAGTTTGGATTCTGATTGTCTAAGGTGTCTCCAAGATGAGGCTCCAACTCTCTGGGCAATCAGGGGACAGAGAGGGTGAGGGGCTGGGGGTGGCTGTATGAATGGCAACAGAGCCACTCCGTGCAGTCAAATCTTACAAGTCCTAGAAGGAGACATTCCTCTACAGACCTGAAAACTGTGAGGAAATAAATAAATGGCTCTGACCAGCGAAGGAGACACCAACGCCCAACCTGTGCTCACACACCTGACCCACAAGAAGGGTCTACCTGCAGAGACTGTCTCTCTTGTTTGAAATTCTAAAGATCCTGGTTACATGATTCTAAAAGTCCCGGACACACAATTTCCCAACTCTCGAAAGATTAGAAGCAGCAAATTAAAAGGCTAGAGACAGCTCCACAGAGAGCAGCAAGAACTGACAGCTGACAGAGAGGTAAGAAAGACAGTAATTATTTTTTTAAACAAACATATTTCAAAACTCAGCAGCAGTCTAGGACCACTGAGAGGGACAGACAAGCTCCGGTTACTCTTGAGTCATTACCACTCGCAAGCACGCTACAATAATTTATTACACGTGCAGGGGAGAAATACGACTTGGTAGCAGGCTGTGTGAAAGAGATTTAGGGATTCTAGTTCGAGCTGAGTTCATGGTGCACTAAGCAGGCCTGTGGCTGCTCCAGGGCTCCGCAGTCTTGGAGCACAGCAACCGAGGCTGTGTGGGGAAGGAAGGAGCGGCCATTCCTCCCCACCCCGCCCCGGTCAGACTGGTTCATTTCCTGACTCCTTGTTTTGAGAAGGAAGAGCAAGTAAGTGTGCACCCAGGTGAGAGGCACCAGGGCCCTGAGATTTGAAAACAGGAACTATGAGAAAGAGGTCTTTTATTTTTTTTTAAATTGGAGGGTATATGTGAGGAATGCATAAATGCAATAAATAGGATTGAATGAAGCAGCTGCTCCTAAAGCAGGGAAGGGGTCCTGGGGATTCCCGGGGGAGCACCCACACTTGCACTGCAATTGATTGGCTCAAGCTTACCAGGGATATGGCCACATCTGCATGGGATCCCCGACTTGGAGGCCCCACTTCTCAAACGAGGGGAACCCAGAGTGTAGGTGACAGATTGCGTGCCAGGAGGCACATAAAGCCACAATGTGTGTGACTGGGGGTAGGCGGAATCATACAGATGCATCGTGTTTGGTTTGTACTACATCCTTCATTGGAGCTGTTTTAAATAGGAATGGATTTAACATTGAAAATGTTTTCAGATTTCTCTAAACAACCCAAACCCTGACAGCCTGGGCCGGCAACAGGCACGAGGACAAGGAACTAGAAGTGAGGGCAGCTTTCCCGCCTTTGCCATCACCTTCTATGTTAACATCACGACAAAAACAGAACCAGATCAACCTCCTAGCCTGCTGCACTGTTCTGCAGTTTCTCATCTTGCCCTACTTTAGGGCAGTGGTTCTCAACCCGGAGCAACTCTGTTCCCAGGGGAACATTTGGCTGTCTGGAGAGGCTCCTGGTTTTCGAAATGGGAGGAGCGGGGAGTGGGTAGAGGCTAGAGATGCTGCTAAACACTTACAATACACAGGACAAAGAACTACCTGTCCAAAAGAGCAGATGCTGAGAATCCCTGCGTTAAGGGAGAGTTTGAAAGTGCCTATGGGATGTAGGCTACTTTGAGGCTCCTCAACATCTGGCCCCAACCAACCATTTCAAGGGCATCGAAACTTGTTCACCTCGTGTCGTTTCCCCTCCACTCCTCACCTGTTCCCTCACTACCAGTCTTGCTTCTACTCTCCACACAGTCCATTTGGCCACACCATCCCTGAATGTTTTAACGCCACACCCTTCTGTCCCTGCTTTCAAGGTCTCTCTCAATATTACCTCCTCCTAAGAGCTGACCCCAGGCTCTCCTTGCCAAAATTAGATTGCTTCCTTCTGTGTTCTCATATTTTAAAAAACAAAGAGCAAAACAAAAACTGAAACAAAAACCCCACCTTGGTAATACCTTGAATATGAAAAGCTTCGGTGTGTGTTGTTCAGTCTGCCTGTACTTACAACACTGCATTTAAGTCTCACAACAATGCTATTCACAAGACAACAGGGCACGCATTAATGAGGTGGTTAAAAGCATGGGCTCTGGACCCAGGCGCACTGGGGCATGCACTGTCCCTCATTGGCTCTGTGGTCACGAGCAAGTTTACTCACTTTCTTTTTATGACACTGGGTGAGAGTACCCTCGATGGACTGGGTTGTTGTGAGGATCAGAAGACCCCAAGGTACTTAGGGGCTTAGACAAGGGAGCCTTTGAAATGATGGGGTCATCCTCAGGGCAGGTCCACTTCTAATACTGCAGCTAGACTGCTGTCTATTAGCATAGATGTCCCATTCGCTCAGGGAGGGAGACGGGACTGGCTTGAGAAGCTCCCTGCTTTCCCCGGAAACAGTGCCACCTGACCCCAGAGGAAGGATCTCTGAGGACCCAACAAGACACTGAGAGAATGCCTATTGCTAAACATAGATTAAGTAAATACCCACCCACCCAGGCCCATAGCCAAGAGCCTAGTCCCACTTGTCTTCTGTACTCATTTTCCTGTACCATTTCAGTGTTAGCACCATTTAGAGTCAGGCCTCACCTCTCGTATGGTAATATACACTTGGCAACTCCCAGCAACCCATAAGTGCCATTTGGTCTAGTAGAGAATGTTGTCATTAAACACACCGACAAAAGCAAACATGCGCAGCCATGACCCAAACAGAAAAGCCAAACGGACTCTTTCCCAACGAGGTTATCACAGATGTGCGCTGCATCACAAGCCAGGCTCCTGCTGTTCCAGGGCACACTCGGAGCACACCGAGCGGGGGACAAAGACTAACCTAATGTGGCGTGTGGCCTGCTGGAGTGTGATTCCATTATCATTCCAGGGATGGGAAAGCAGGAGCTGGTAAAGCAAACCATAAACGAGCTGCTCTTACTCCTGGGGTGTTGAAAAGGGGATGTAAAGGGGCCATGCAACATTTAGAGTGAAGGAGGTGGGGGGACCTCAGATGGGACTTGAAATGACAGGTGTAGCTTCTATCAGAGCCGGCTTGTCCACATTACATGTAAGACTGTGGTCGTTTCTGGGTGTCCTGCTTTCCATGATAAATTCATCATAGTCCCCTCTTACCAGCGTTGTATCAGAGTGGCTATTGCTTCTCATCCTCAAACAAACTGTGCAGTTAAATTTAATTTTTAAGAAATATATTTTATTGATTTTTTACAGAGAGGAAGGAAGAGGGATAGAGAGTTAGAAGCATCGATGAGAGAGAAACATCGATCAGCTGCCTTCTGCACACTCCCTACTGGGGATGTGCCTGCAACCAAGGTACATGCCCTTGACAGGAATCGAACCTGGGACCCCCGAGTCCGCAGGCTGACGTTCTATCCACTGAGCCAAACCTGTTAGGGCTAAAATTTAATTTTTGATAAATGGGTAGGTGTGAAAATCTTCCTTTAACATTTATTTTCACTAATATTTCAGTGTGATGAGGAATGTGAACTTTTGAGTCAGAATCCTGGCTCTGAACCCTGCACCTGCCATCTGCTGTTCATGTAACACTGGTAAAGACCCCTGGCTCCACTAAACTTAGGTTCTCTTGTATATAAAATAGTGGAGATAAAAATAGCATCTTCTTCAGAGGCGTTATGATGATTAAATAAAATAGTGTACTTAAAGCACCTAATAAAATATGCCTGGCACTTAGCAAGTGCTCAGTAATGTTGGTTGTTATCATCGCTGTCATCATCGTCATCATCATCATTATCATTATCATACAAGTGGCAAACCTGAGTTGTTGACTGGATGGATCACTCAGACTTGCTAAAGCAGAGCCAGGCCTCAAATGCCTCCAAGCCCCACAGTCTATCCATCACTATGCTGGACTGCCTTACATATTCCTTTATAGTCATGTTGCACAACAGACAGGATAAATCAATGAACGCAAATCAACTGAGCAAACAGGAGGCTCCATTGCTGGGGGTGTGATCAGGGTCTGATGGAATCATGGTTTAAGCTTTGAAAAGAGAAGTACTTTGTGATCAAGGACACAAATGAGTACTATCAAATTTAACTAGTAAACACTAGCCACTTACTTTTTATTAGCCACAATCTTAATTAAACAGTCACCCATAAAGAGGCAGCCCTATAACCACCACCACCACCAGCCAAGTTCCCCTCTTTGTTGCGGGTTAGCTTACCAAGATCCTGGTCTAAGGACAGCCTGTCTGCCCAGCCTAACCTCCTGCAGCCCACCACACCTCCTCCCAGATCTCTGTTAGCATCATTCAGGTGTTAAAGTGCCTACGAGGTCTCCATATTTCCTGCCTAGACAGCTGCTGTAACAATCTTAGCCAAACTATTGTTGTAAAGTGATCTAACCCAACCATTTACGAGTCAGCTGACAAGACTCTAGAGAAGCAGTCACCTTCCACTCGCATTCGCTAGGCTGTCTAATCGTGAAGCAGACGAGAAGCCACCTGGTCCATTTCCGAATGGAGCTATGAGGCTACCAGAAAGGATGATGAAAACACAAGGGTGACAGGTGTTCCATTCCCAAATCCAGGCGCTCTGACCAACCTGGCAAGGGCAAAGTCGGGGAAAAAGGAAGACTATAAAGATTCTCCAAAATTCTCGAAAACTTTAAGTATATACTCTACGAGGACAGGAGGAGCTTGGAACACAGAAAAGAAGTGGCTCTGGATCAAAATAAAGAAAAGTCCCCAATCCAGGCAGGAAATCTGTTCATGAATCACAGCAAAACTGTGTCAAGCTTGTCAGTGTTAGCTCTCCCTTCAGGTGATAAAACTAAACAAACAGATAAAACCGCAAAACTTAGGGTGGGGTGGGGCGGAAGGCAGAAGCTGGGACAGTAATACAGCTAGATCCCAATGGTTCGAGAACTAAGCATCTAGAGATGCAAAAAGGCTGTTCCGAGGAACCCTGGGCGGGGGCAAGAGTGAAAACACCGGTTCCTTTCTCTGGGGCCTACCTCATTCTGAGAGGCAAAGAAAACAGTAAATTGTCCCTCAAGTTCCAGCATGAAAACACTCTAGAAAACAAGCCCCATCGCATACAGACATCCTTAGGGCCAAACGAAAGTCCCCAACATGGGAGGGGGAGACGGAGCGGAGGCCAGTGCTCCACGCCTGCACACAGCAGGTGCGATCCGGACAGCCGGGTCTCTCCGGATTATATTGACAGAGTTTTAAAAGAGCAGAAATCCTCAAATGCCAAAATTGCAATCACCTTCTTTTGGCATTACCCATCACACTGCACTGAAGCTCCCAAATGTCACGGAGCAGAAGGTGGAGGCTGTCTCCCTGCCCATGCTCCTGGTGTCCCCCTTCCCGTCATGACAAGCATCAGAGTTGGGAAGGGTGGCAGCCCCTATCAGCCTCCACAGCCACTTTCCACACATTCTTCTGACTCGTTCTTCAGGCATCTCGGGTTTCGAGAATTCTTTGCAAGTGTTTGCCCCATTCTCAATCCACTCATCTCCCCAGTCAGCTCTCTAAACCTCTCATTTCAAGTCCCAGGCTTTTGCTTCTGCCCCTCTCCTCTCCTCCATCTCTGCAGAGGAACAGGGAATCCCCTCTCTTTTCTTAGCATCTCTCTTTCTGGCCCTGGCCCATGTGGGAGCATTGGTGGTCCTGGTCAAGTTTTCCAGACCACACTGTGGGGTACTGAAATCCGCCCAGAGTATGAAGTCCTGGAATCCAGAGAGCACCCACGGCCAGGTTGCCGCCCTCCTGGAGCCAAGGAAGAGCGGGCAGATGGGAGAAAAAGGGTGCTGAGGGAAGTGAGGATGACAACCAGGGGCTCCCTGATCGCACAGAGAGGCAGGCAGAGGTTTCCTCCTTAACGCTGGCAGCACTTCTTGAGCCACACCTCTTGTGCACATGAAGGTGAATGGAAAGTGAGCAAGGTCATGGGGCTGAGGAGGGGGCCACTTTTTTGATTCTTTTTCATGTGACAGTTCAAGTGACACAGCTGAATACAGAACAGCAACTAAAAAGAGCAGCCTGCTGGTGGGTCATGAGTCCCCAGCAGTGCATTTCCACATTATGTTGGGCCCCCTGCCATCTCTGCCCCACCTTCACCTCGGCATCCTCCCACCCAGTCCTGAACATGTGCCCTCACCTGAGAGTAACCAAAGGAGATGTTCTCATAAGGCCAAACATTAGATCAAGCTGCCCTGTGGAAACCACCTCTGGGAAGAGGGCTTCTGATTTGGAAAGAACATTCACTCCCTGGGAGACTTTGTTGTCAATGACAATAGACCATGAGAGGCAAGTTCCTAGTCTTTCCCCAAGAATGTTCTCTTCTTCTCCTGAATATAAGATTATATTTTCTCTTCAGAACATTTGTATGTTATGAAAAAAGGCAGAAGATGTCACTTATAACCCAAAAACTATCTACAATTTAGCATGTATCCTTTGCATGGACTCACAAGTTCAAGACACACGGGCAGGGGTTTTGGGGCCAGATGAAATCCTAGCTCTGAGACTAATGCTGTGATGTACAATTCAACAAGTTAAGCTTATACTTTGCTGATTGCGAAACTGAGAATCGCACCACCTTCCACACAGGTTTGTGAGGAAGAAGAGAGACAATACAGCAAAGAGCCCACCTGGTCTGAACATGGACGCCTGTGCTGAGGCAGAGCAGACAGCCACTAGCAATGTGTCTCATTCACTTAGGCTCTGTGTTGGTTTCCTACGGCTGCTGGGATAAATTACCATACACTTCCTGGGTTAAAACAACTCTCACTTATCATGTTACTTTTCTGGAGGTCAGAATCTGAAATGGTTTCACTGGGCTAAAATCCAGGTGTCGGCAGGGCCCGGCTCCCTCCAAGGCTCTGGGGGAGAATCCATTTCCTTGCCTTTTCCAGCTCCGGGTGGCTGCCAGCATTCCTTGGCTCGAGGCCCCTTCTTCCATCTTCAGGGCCAGCAAGCGTGCTCTTCAAAGCTGCTCTGAAGACTCTGACCCTCTGCTTCCATTATGACATCTTTCTTCTGACTTTCATCTTCCTGTTTCCCTCCTATAAAGAACCTTCTGATAATGATGGGGCCACCTGGTAATCCAGGGTAACATTTCCATCTCCAGGTGCTTAACTGAATGACATATGCAAAGGTAACATATTCACAAAGTCCAGGGATTAGGACCTGGCTATGTTTGGGGGCAGACATTATTCAGCTTACCAGATGCTCTTACTAAACTATTTGAGGGTGGCAACATGAATTTGTTGGAAATATTTTCTCCAAGTTGTCTAAATTCTTTCCAATAAAAGTAACATATTTGCTGTCAAATCCTATCGCTCAATTCTTTTGTCATTTCTCTCACTAATTTTAAGCCTAGGAATTCTTTCCATATCCAATCAGGTTAGTATTTGTGTACATGTGCATGTATCTGTGTGTATTTTACTCATTGATACAAATTCGAACAACACAGAAATATATAAAGGAAGAGTAAATTCTACTTTCCATAGGGAACCACCTATTGCTTGTTTGGGATTCACTCTCTCTCTCTCTCTCTCTCACACTCACACACACACACACACACACACACACACACACACACGTGTACATGTCCATCTGTGTATGGGGTCAATTTGTACACCTAGGTTTCTAGTCCAACTGGGATTTACTTTAGTGAATGCTATACACCTGGGAATTCCTCCTTTGTTTCTTTTCTAAAAATAATCAACCAAAGCACTCCTCAGGTTGTATTTGTTATTCTTCTATGAAAGCATGTTTTGTGGGCTATTCCTGTTAGTTTCAGTTACCCACACCCTGAGGATCATCTATCTACCTGCGGATTCTACCTCATGCTTGCAGGCACCACAGACTGCCCACTTGGTGCAAGTTGCAGAAAATAGCACTTTGGTAAAATTAACCAGTGTTCAGAGGACTCGTTTTGTAAACTCAAGGCCATTAAGTGACATAAATGTCCCATTTCTGGCATTATGGTTGGGGAAAAAGAAAAATGGTTATATTTGACAAGTGAATAAATCTGTCTTGAATTTGTCATAAAGAAAATCCAGAAATCCAGCAGGAGTGCATGATGTTAACTTATCTGTCACTCACTCTGGCGTCTCCAGAGCCTTGCAGGATTCTTAGTGCACACAAAACACACTTGAGGAGCTTCTGCTGAATGAATGGGGAAAAGAAGTCCAGCGCTAACCCATGGAAGAGAAGACAACTCTGAAAGGCCTCCTGATGCCACTCTCCTCACTAGGAAGACTTCTGCAATCTTGACTCCCTCATCTCCTGTCATTTCTGGAGGATTCGTTGTGAACCTGAATATAGCTGCAGTGCAAAAAGCAAACAAAATAAACCATCTCTAGAACAGCCATAGACCGACAAAGGAATGAGTGTCCATGTGGCTCCAGGGGCAGGCCTCTCTTCTCTGTTTTCTGCGGCAACATCAAGGCCAGGCCAGCGGTTCCATCCCTGGGAGCAGTGATGTTCACCTCTGAGTGAAACCAGGTCATCCCAGCTAAGAAGCACCTATTTCTGACGGTGATTGTGTCACAGACTTTCCAAGAGCCTAGTGTGAATCAGACTGTCAAAGTGCTCACTGAAGGGAACAGCAAAGGAAGCCACGTCCAAGATCAAGTGTAGATCACAGTCGCATGTGAGGACAGTGGCATCAATTATTACCCAGCAGCAGCACTCTCAGCAGAATGTGCCCAAAGTCAGGGTTGGCATTCCTCTCACCATCACCCACCCAGAACCAAACACCAGGAAGGCAGAGCATCGCTGCCAGTGCTCACAGGTGGGCAGCAAGCATAACAATGAGGATCCAGCAGGTCTCACTTAGAGAATTAGACTTGCAATCTTGGTTGGAGCCAGCACAAGCAACCGTCCAAATCAGTCTGACAATTTAGAGCTGCCGCCAACAGGTTTTCCATCTCTTTGTACGACAGGCAGGTTAAGCTTTCTAAGTGTTACCACACCCCCTCTAATGCACTTCCAATTGCAAGTGAAATTTATCACCCGTCTATGGGCTCTGGGCCTGAGGTCATGGTCCGAGAAGGAAAAGGCACTTTTCTGACATCATCGGAGCATGCATAGCAGAAATGGGCTGCAAGAAAAAGCAGGGTGCAGGGTGCATCTAGAACAGTGATGGTGAACCTACGACACGCGAACTCATTTTTTTGGTTGATTTTTCTTTGTTAAATAGCATTTAAATATATAAAATAAATATCAAAAATATAAGTCTCTGTTTTACTATGGTTGCAAAGATCAAAAAATTTCTATATGTGACATGGCACCAGAGTTAAGTTAGGGTTTTTCAAAATGCTGACAGGCCGAGCTCAAAGGTTCGCCATCACTGATCTAGACAAACAGGTCAAGAGTCATTTCTGCCTTTGGGATGTTTGCTGACACAGTTGAAAAATATTTTATTTCCAAAATCTCTTTTGATCACAATATTCTCCTCAAAAATCTTTGCCAGAGCCCTACTGCCTATGGCCCAAATGCCACTGTGTGGCCTTAAAGGCCCCTTGCCCGGCTCCTCCTCTCTTTTCAGCTCCCTTTGCTCGTCCACGTGTGGGTCAAACTGGTCAAGTCACAGTGCTTTTTGCTGTATATGTCACTCCCTCTGGGGGGAAGGCCACTTTCTCCTCCGGATACTGAAATCCTGTCACCCTTACAGAGCTGGGTCTCCTTCATGAGACTCCCTGCAAGCAGCTCAGGCAGAAGCTGATGCCACTCCTTTCAATTCTTGCACCATTAGCCTGGCACATGTCCTCTTTCACCGCAGTCATCCCCACACACGAACCTGCTCTCCTCCTGGTGCGATACCCACTGGTGATACACGTGAACCAGTCCTGTTCTTCATCTCCCGTGCCCGCCCCCAGCACCTAGCGCCAGGTCTTAGCAGCAGCACTAATTGGATGAGTAACCCTCCTTCTTGACAAATCAGGCTCTAATACAGCCCTGGGCAAACTACGGCCCACGGGCCAGATCCGGCCCGTTTGAAATGAATAAAACTAAAAAACAAAAGACCGTACCCTTTTATGTAATGATGTTTACTTTGAATTGATATTAGTTCACACAAACACTCCATCCATGCTTTTGTTCCGGCCCTCCGGTCCAGTTTAAGAACCCATTGTGGCCCTCGAGTCAAAGTTTGCTCACCCCTGCTCTAATACCACAGGGGATGCAGTCACAAACTCCAGGGTCCAGGAGGCCAGGCAGGTGAGATATGAGGGAAGTGGTCTAGGCCAGTGGTTGGCAAACCGCGGCTCGCGAGCCACATGCGGCTCCTTGGCCCCTTGAGTGTGGCTCTTCCACAAAATACCACGTGTGGGCGTGCACGTACAGTGCAATTGAAACTTTGTGGCCCATGTGCAGAAGTCGGTTTTCAGAAAGGAGACAGACGAAACAAGCATACAAGAGGAGTGTGGATGGGAGAGTTGGAAGGGGTCGACCTCAGCGAATGTACCTCAATCAGATTGAGGATGTTTTTAGCAAAGGCCAGCTTAGGAGTACCCTAATTAAGTTAATTACAATGTACCTATCTATATAGTTTAAGTTTAAAAAGTTTGGCTCTCAAAAGAAATTTCCATCGTTGTACTGTTGATATTTGGCTCTGTTGACTAATGAGTTTGCCGACCACTGGTCTAGGAGAGCATTAGGGAGCAGTGGGGTCTATGTTAAACTGGAGAGTTTACCACTGGGCATCTGCTTCTCCACTCCAGCATTCACTGCCAGGTGGTGGGAAATGTGGGCCCCATGTTGCTAAATAATCTTGTGAAAAAAAAAAAAAAGTTTAAGTGAAATATTTTGATGTGTAAGACCTACCTACTAATGTTAATTTTTTAAAAATGCATGGGCAAAAAGAAGCATGTCTATGGGTTCCAGTTATGAGTTTCGGGCCTGGGATCTAAAATGTCCTTTATATATATATATATATATATATATATATATATATATATATTTTTTTTTTTTTTTTTTTCTTACCACTATTCATTAAGGGTGCCGTGCTGCGTGTAACATTGAAAATAAAAGACAGCTCTGTTCTCAGGGAACCTGAACCTTAGTTATGGACACATCTCATGGCCAGGGGTCATTGTCAGGAGCTTCTTTCTTATTAAAAGAGGTTCTCATTACACCTCTTCCAGCACCAGAGGTCTGACGCCTGAGACGGCACGGGACAGAGCCTGTCTCCTTTATTTTCACCTCTTACTATTTCCTGGGCCATGCAGGCCAAAACCATTAGCGATGGCCTCGGATAGTGAGAACGCACGATGTAATATGCACTACAGTACTTTATTTCTTTAGGAGCTAAATGAAATAAAGCACATTTATTTCATTCCAGGTCATTGTCCATGCTCATAACAACCTTATGCGGGAGCACTGCTAGCATCACTTTACAAATGAGGAAGAGGAAGAAGGGCGCTGAGTAATCTGCTCAAAGTCACAGAGCAACTATGAAGCCAGAACTTGAACCCCAGGCCACAGACATCAAGACCTGGGCTCCTCGCAGTGTGCTGTGCTGCCTTCTCTGAGCCTAGGCGGAGGGAGAGTGAAGGCAAGTTACCCGAGGAGAAAAGTAAAGCTGTGCCACCGCGTTCTGAGTGTCTCCGCAGGGCTGAGTGGGAGCTAGCAGAAATGTGCCCATGTGAAAGGGCGGAAGGACCGGCAGCGAGCCAGCACTAATTCAGATGAAAGGAAAGTGCATGCACTCATAAGTCCCGCACGAAACAGGTCGCTACCGTGTATGGAAATCACATCACCCCTATAACGTGGTTCGACTTTCAGTATTCACGGCTTTGCTGGTGTAATTACTCCAGGTTGAAAGGTTTTAGCATCTTCCCCACCAGCTTCGTGACAGCAGGGGCTGTCGTTTTATCTGTCACCCGAGCACCTAGTGCCCAAGAAGGGCTCAGGTATTTTAACACAAATGAACCATGGAGAGCTTACGTATGTCTAGAGAGGACTTAGGAACTCCACCATATCCTGGCTAGCCTTTTAGAAATGTATAGACAAGACAAAACTATTTCTTAAATAAGCAAGAAAACAATTTACACAAGATTCAGAAAGTGATTACACTGGGTCGGGTAATTAGGACCACACAGGCTAGATAAATGCTGTCACTTTCTAGTTTTTGTGTTGGGGGTGGGCTCGCAGGTGTTGTTTTGCAGAGATAAGATGGATGGGAGAGGGCCCTGCGTGGACTGGCCATGAGTGTGATAGAAACCAAGGACCAGTTAACCCAATGCTATGCACCGGTGGTCCAAAAGTAAATAATGAATGGAACCACAAGACCTACAGAACAGGAGTAAAGCCCTCCTCATGCAATCCATGATACAGGCTATAAACATAAATCGCCAAGTTTCAAAGCAAGGTGGCTATGGTGAATGCGAGGGGTACTTAACCTGGGCTTCGTGCACCTTGATTAGGACATGCTCAACCCCCTGCAACTGGACACAGAAGTGAGCAGGTGTGTGTTTTCCCTGGGAGGAAGGTTTGCAGCTTTCAGATTGTTGAGAGAATGCACGATCTACAAGGAGTAAACTTGTGTTAGAGGGGGGAGTGCAGCGGCACCAGCAGGCATTGCATGTCACCAGCCACGGAACGAAGTCTCAGCCGGCTCCAGGGGAATGGTGAGTGGCGGGAACCTGCTGGGCCCCAAATGGCTGAGATAATTACTCCCCCATGTTTGGGGACTTCCTGAAGAAAATGACAAATAGAATAGAATCTGGCAGCTCTACAGCTTGCCAAGGCTGACCTTCCCCTCCCCCTCCCCATCTGCTAATTTACACAGGAACAACTCACACCAGGAAAACATCCTAAACTTTCTGAGGACAGTCCTGAGACCCAATGGAGGTATTTTCCTCACTTCCTCTAGGTAAAGGTCATTGAGTTTTAAAGATAATATGGACATGGATTATAACAACATCCATGATGATGCAAAACAGGATTCTTATTTTTTTAGGTACAATGTATATAAGGCACTAGAATGATGACTCCTAATGGGGAGAAAGGACACTTCCAGAGCATGACGGAAAAGCAGTTTTGGAATGGACCGTGGTGAACAAGTTTTAGCATGAAATTTGGGAAGTAGAGAAAGATACTTAGATAAAACAAAGCCTATAGTGAAAGTCAATACATATGACAGGTTCGCACAGAGGGGTTTCAAACCCAACAGGAAAAAATAAAAGGGAACTGGGCTATCATCATAAATGCATAGACTATGGATAGTAAACATCATGAACCTGAACTTATGATGGAAAGATGATCTTGATGGAGAAGTGATATGCAAGAGGAAGGTGTCCAATGAAAGCCAGCCAACAGCTAGGTGTCAAGATGATGACTTTACAGTGGAACCAGGTGTGGTGCTGTAAGACCACCTCTCTGCTTGCTGCCACAGATCACCACCCCGATGCTGGCAGAATGCAAAGGCTACACAGAGGAGGGTAGCGGCATGTTCCTTCGAACACCAGGACTTAGTGGTTCAACATAAAGAAATGTTCTCGCATATCTAACTTCCCAGTTGCATTTAGTCAGGAGAGAGTCTGGGTCTATATAGCGGATTGAACAGGACAGGAAGCCCCTTACTCATTTCAAATTTATAGAAATTTTGGATAAAACTTAACTAAAAAAAACACACACCAACAAGCCAACCTCATACACAAAAGGGTCAACTGAGAGAAGCAGA
Organism: Myotis nattereri; assembly: GCF_964212035.1. Lineage (NCBI taxonomy): Eukaryota > Metazoa > Chordata > Mammalia > Chiroptera > Vespertilionidae > Myotis > Myotis nattereri. The sequence goes on from NC_138079.1 coordinate 66,565,353, forward strand.
GGAATTTCAAAGATAGAGCAATGAGGGGACTTAAAGCTAGACAGCACCCCCAGAGCTTTCTGGGTGACACCAGGAGTGAGGCCTTAAGACCCCTCAGCTGGTGGGGAACTGGTGCTACGCTCCACAAAACCAGGAGAAGGGACTTTTGTCAAGCTAAATCTTTAAATATATTTGCTTTTCCCGAACACTAACCAGACCGTGCAGTAGACAAAGGGCTAACATTCTGCACTGGGTAACCTGCAGGTCATTTAGAGTATGGCAGCTTGAGAGCAAACATTCAAATTCTTAAGTTGAGTCATTACACACGGGGCAAGGGGGGGGGGGGGCGGCGGAGCTTCTAACCTAGCCTTCTAAAATTAACTTGCCATCATCTATACCTGCATCTGGAATTAGAAATGACCAGCCCAGCCCGGACCAGCATGGCTCAGTGGTTGAGCGTTGACTCATGAACCAGGAGGTCACAGTTTGATTGATTCCCCATCAGGGCACATGCCCAGGTTTTGGGCTCTATCCCCAGTAGGAGGCAACCGATCAATGATTCTCTCTCATCATGGATGCTTCTATCTCTCCCTCTCCCTTCTGCTCTACAATCAATCAATATATATATTTAAAAAAAGAAATGACAGGCCCACTGGGATCTAGCATCCCACCTGTCCGTAACCTAGGGCCCCAAGTTAGATGAAGCCCTACCATGGCTCCTTGGTGGTGACATAAAATCCAAGGACCAACTCGCTTTGTTTTTCCTCCCAATAATGAGTATTGCTAAACAAACTTCCTGCATTTCAGAGCTGATGCGATGACATATTCATCTTCTCTCTCTCTCTCTCTCTTTCTCTCAACATTTATTAAAACCTGAAAGAAATTTAAACCATGTTCTGGAATCAGATTTCAACCTTTAATTTTTAGGTGCTCCTTTACTTCAAAGCAAGTAATTTAATTATGCAGGAAGGTTAGTTTAGTAAAGGTTTATTAATGCCCAAGACACACATTCCTTTCTCTTTAAAAGGGGAAAGTCTTATTCTGCTAGCTAGAGGGACTGATTAAACCCAGCAAGTTTTTACACTCAAGCTAATTGAGACCAGGGAGCCAGGAATAAAATGATTTCCTGACGGGCCATCCAAGCAACAGGCCATCAGACCGGCACAGTCCCTCCAGCCAGGAAGGAGGAGGTGGCAGCAACTAGGGACCCCCCAACCCTGCTCTCTTCATCTTCCTTCTCTTTCCTCCCAGTCCTTACTGGCTGCCAACACAACCAATTAAACAGCAAAGTTCTCTTACACCAAAAACAGGCTTTCCTTCTTCCCTGACCCTGCACAGCCTCTATCCTCCGTTACTCATTTCCCCTTTCACTGAAGCCACCAAGCATCTGCTGCCTGCCTTCCTTGCCGCAGACCTCGCTGAATAAATTGGGATGAACAGAATTCTGTGTTCAGTTTTGCAAAAGAACAATAAAGGAGAGATGGGGAAGAAACTCAAAACAAAGCAACCCCCGTGTTCTGCGTGAATGCACATGTAGCTTCGAGAGGAAATGACTTTTTACTAGTTTCCTAAAAAACAAATACAAACAAGAGAACTCGCCTAGTCCAAGCAGTCACTTTTTATTCTAGATTTGGCAAAATCAATTCTTCAGGATAGATAACCTGGACTGGGGTAGTACAAGCACTCAGAGTTCACTTTGAAAGGTTTTTTCCCAGCCGCCACCAATTTTTGATGCTTTTTTTGGACAACACATATTGGTCTATAGACTCATCTCTTTAGGTCCTTTTTCAGACATTTATTTAACAGTTTATTTATTAACAGTCATTCAGATAGGTCCTCAGTGCATGAGGTGGGATCACACACACACACACACACACACACACACACACACACACACACAGAAACATCAGTCCTCTAAGGCTGGGAACAAAACTTATGGCAAAGACCATGTGCTCCCTTTTCTTAGAGAAGTGACACAGTTTAGTAGACTATGACTTCTGCCCCAACTCCCCGCCCACCTCAAGTACCTCCTACTTTCCCTCCAGCCCCAATGCAGACAAAAGTTTGCCGTTTTTGTACTTTTTTCTAGTGGTAGAGAAGCTTCAGACTAACTCTGAGGCACCTACGAAAAAACAGTGACTTGAACATATTTTTTTCTCACATTAACAATGCCTGCTCACTGACAAGTTTAAATGTGACTTTAAATTATGCCCAGTCTAGAGAAATAGTATTTGGCTGCTAGATTAAGTAAGCATACACAATTTCCTCTTTTCCCTTCCAGAGCTTTGAGGCATCAAGTCAAGAAACCTTGGAGTAAGCACCCCCCTTCCCAGCTTCCCACCCTGGATACAGAAGCCAACAGTTAGGACCAGAGGCCAAGTTCCCTTATGTCAGCAGGAGGCCTCCCTCTTTCATGCCCCCGGAACCGGCCCAGGGTTCTCAACTGCTTAGGAGGTGTCTGACTGTGAGACCAGCTTTTCAGGTTCCTACCTCTTTAAGTGCCGCTGTTCTCCGTGCCCAACATGGAATGGAGTCAGCTAACCCGGAGGTGTGGGTGTGGTGGTGGCAGAGTCCAGGGGTGGGTCTTGCTGGCCACCCACCCCAGCAGCAGCCTTTAATGAACTCAGTCACTCAGCGGCTCTCCCCTCCCCCACTGGCCTCCCACCTCACTCCTCTCAATTGCACTGATGGCCATGTGACAGCATGTTGTCTCCACTGAGACTAATCCTCTGTCAATAAGAGCTTTCAGCACCACCCAGTCCAGATTACTCTGTCTCACAACCACTCTGCTGACCTCCCCCGGGGCCAGGGAATACTCCCCCAGCGCACGTACTATTTACAGAAGAGTCCACATAAGCCAATCGCTTGGTGTGACTATTTCACTTCTAAAGATTGTGGCTTTAACAAAGCAACTTGGCGACCAACATTCAACCACTCAATCAGGCGCCGTGCAAGCCACTGGGAGGAGAAAACTGCACTGGATTTGACACAGATGCAGGGATAAAAGCCATTCGTGGGTTCTGTAAAACACAACCACCACAGTGGAGTATTGTTATTGTGGGCACCACCACCACCAAATGAAAAGATGACAAATAAATGCCACATGTTAAATAACAGGTTAAGAGGAACTCGAAAATACCAGATGTGTGAGTTTTGCTACGAGATTCCTTTGCATAGAGGCAAGGCAAGGCACCATGGTGTTTTATTCTCAGATTTATTCAGACTAAGTATGATACATTTTCTAAGAATGTGAAGACAATAACTAAAATGGCTTCTTAACCAACCCAGTCTAAACTAATTCTTAACTGAGGTAAAGTAACTAAACTTGATTGAAAGTGCCAGGAAACCAAACAGCACACAAACCAATCTCCTCCACTTTCCCATCTTTCCCAGCAACTTCTATCCCATCCCTAAAGGGCCACCGCTGGTGCAAGCGAACACCGGCCTCTATCCACTGAACAGACAACTGCAATAAGAGGAATGAGCACAGAGCCTACAAACTGTCAAGGAGGTAACTGGGTGTTCCCAGAGAACATATGTGCCTGGTGAGAAGGTCTTGAAAGAACCTCGAGGTCTTGAAAGAACAGTTTCATTAGCATTACTCATAAGAACAAGAATGCTAGGCCTTATAAAAAGTCGTCACAAAGGATTTTTCCAGCACTGGCTGTTAAGTGGTAAGCCACCTCTGCACACAGCTCTCATCCCCAGGAAAGCTCTACTTTCTGATCTTGAAAATTAAGGTTTTCAATTCTAAAACTGTGACGGTAGCTATTCAAAAATTCAACCTCTTTTCCTTAGAAATGCATTAAAATGAGAAAATATGTACCAAATAAAAACTAATTTTAGTATTAAAATACTTGAAGCTTATTCAAGTGTCAGTTCAAAGCAGGTGGGCAGATCTGAAGGTGCTTCAGAGAACATCAGAGAGAAGTGGGAGGGGGGTTGATGGGACTGGAGGGTAGGCTGGGTGCTGCAGAGACAGCGCTATAGACAGAAAAACGGAGGGGAAAACATGGATGTCAAGAACCCATAAGAAATTAAGTAAGAAGATTCATTGCAAAGTTGTTTGATCTCTGCCCCACAATTCTAATTATTACCAGAGGGGAGGATAATTTCAACTATATACCTTTTGCAGTCTGTCAGATATTAGACCTTAGAGCCAAGGTGGATTCATGTTGGAGTCTTAATTTTACACGCAACAATTAGTAAATGCAAATATATAAATACCTATAATGAAAAGTGGAACTGTCCATAACTTTCCCCTAAACATGTGACAGGGCTGGAGCAGGCAGTCTGGGGCAGGCTTATGGTCTTACAGACAGAGTAGCAGAGATTCCATCATGGGGGCTGCTTCCCACTTGTGGTTAAGGAAGCAGGCAATCCAAATGCTGGCCTGTCTTTTCCATCTCTTGACGATTCTCCTTTCTTCTGACCTTGCCTTTCTAGCATTTTCCTCAGTGAGTTCCTAAACTCTGCGGTGTTTTATGCTGGCGAGATGAAGGCGCTGCCTGAAGATTTTCTAGGAAGTGCTGAAACAAAAGTCAGCAGCTATAATGAAAAAAGCAGGCCCTCCGAGTCAGGAGAGGGGGCGGTCTGAGACAGAATACTCAACAGCCAGAGGTGCGTGGCAAGGAGGTTAATGTCGGAGGCTCCATCTCCTCAGCTGAAACGACAGCACTAACTTGCCCTGCTTGCTTAAATAGGACTGACCTGGTGCCTGTACTGTCAGGTAGGTGAACGTGGCTTGGTATCGCCCAGAAGGTGGACTGAACAGGACAGAAAAAGTTTGAGCCTCAGCTTGGCCTTGTTCCTTGTGCGCTTTCCTTCCCCTTCCAGGCTCATTTGTAAAACATGGATAGTCTGTCTCGCTCTGTGTATCTGCCAGTGTCAGCATGAAGCTTAAACAATGCACCTGAAAATAAGTATTACAAAACCTAAGATGCCATTAGAGAGCTCACTCTTATCAGTCTCAAAGGGCTTTCTATTCACAGACTGTAAGTTTTGAAAGTATATATAGTTCTAAGGTAGAAAGAAGTCTCAAGAAGCATGTTTACATTGCACTATTGGAAAATCTTAATGTTTTAAAAAATAACAGAAATCTAACAGTTTCAAATCCATGGAGTAGGGGTGTGATTGTAGAGAAACAATGGGGTTACCAAAGAGGGGTAACAGAACATTCTTCCAAACAAGGCTCTTGAAGCCAGCACTAGAGGTGTCAATGAGGAACCAAGCTGAACAGCGCACAGACCAGCTTTGGGATCCAGCACATTTCTCTAAGACACCTGAAAACACACCGGCGGGGAGGAGGAAGGTGAAGGGGGTCCTCTCTGTTGCTTCAGCCTATGAGGGTCGGCCAGCCCCTTTGCCAGCAAGTAAAAGATGGAACGCTGGCAGCAAACACTGTGTGGCCAGTGAAAGCTACACCACTGGATGACTCAATCCTACAGGACTGCCCCACACACCTGGTTAGAATGACTTGTCACTGGAGCTTAGAGTCACCCAATCCAAATACCTTGTTTCACAGACAGAGAAACTGAGGCCTGGCAGCAAGATGAAGCAATTCCCCAAGAAAGGCAGTGCCACGCTCTGCTGAGCACCCTGATCCCGAGACTCTGTGTCCAGTGTACACTCCACCAGCCTGGACTGCTTTCCCCATCTAACTGGAATTCCTACGGTTTGCTCATTTGCCATATGATACCCACACCGTAAGACTTGTTCCCTATCCTTTCCTTAGGCCAAGTATTTTCCAAATATTTAAATATTTCAGGTACTTGGAGGAAACCGAGCCTTGAACCATTCTGAACTTACAAAACAGTTAAGTTGGTCATTAACTTATGACTCCTTCTTAACATTTATGTAGTTCCTTATGGTCTCCATAAGCTCTTTCTCCTTTGGTCCTCACAAGAGCTGTGTGAAACAGGCAGGGCAGGAATTACTTTCCCAATTTATGTGGTGCTCTAGAGAGGCTGAATGACTTATTTGGTACCAGAACTAGAGCTGAAACAGGTCTTCCAATCACAATCTTGGTCCTTCCTTTTCCATTCATTCACAACAAGAGTCTATTGTACACCAGGCCTGGTGGTTGAAGCTGAGGGGACAACGATGTATAAAACAGAGTTCAGGTTTTCAGGAAGCTGGCATGTAGTGGACACACACAGAGCAGCGGTTCTCAACCTGTGGGTCGCAACCCCTTTAGGGGTCGAACGACCCTTTCACAGGGGTCGCCTAAGACCATCGGAAAACACATATATAATTACATATTGTTTTTGTGATTAATCACTATGCTTTAATTATGTTCAATTTGTAACAATGAAATCGGGGGTCACCACAACATGAGGAACTGTATTAAAGGGTCGCGGCATTAGGAAGGTTGAGAACCACTGGGTTAGAGCGTTGGAATCAGATAGACTCACATTTGAGACCAGATTCCACTATTTGCCAGTTATACAAGCTTGGCAAGCTGTGGGCAAGCCTCTGTGAAGTGCAGTTTCTGCATCTCATTGAATTGCCTGGAGGATTAAATGAGATAACAGATGAAAGATGTTTAGTAAAGTCCTGGTTTATGGTAAGCGTCCAATAAGTAGTACGTGTTTTTATTAACACTGACACAGGGTACCAGACAGAGACATATGAGGGCCATACTGGAGCAGGGTCTGGCAACATCCACCCTCAGTTTGGGGTACAGAGTTTCCTAGAGAATGGCTCTAATGAAAGGGTTTTTCATACAAAAAGATCCTTCTTGTCATCTGTCCGTCCATGTAGTTACCCAGTGCCTACTGTGAGCACAGCACTTTACAAAACGGTTCTCAGCAGGGATCCCTTGAATAAAGGCTTTTCCTGAAATACTTAGACTGTGAGCTCATTTATAAAAGTTACGCTCACAGGCTTTTCAGTTATACGTCCTGGGTGAAATGAGGCATCTCTGTGGTCCATTCTGGTCCTAGCCAGTGGTAACAGCTGAAGAGACATACACCTATAAAAAGAACCTCGCCTCAACAAAATGACTTTTTGTTAACAATGAAAACACACACACACCCTCCCCAAAGGCCACATTAGAGAGGCGGCTGAATGAGGACCCTACTCTCAGTAGCAGAGCCTGGACAGACGAGATTTCAACCATGCTGGACTTCACCTTTCATTTGAAGGAAAGAATGTACCTGGACAAGTGTGTGCTCACAGGCAATATCTGCTTACCAAAGGTAACATAGATAATAATCCCACATGTTCCACTTCATACTATGATTCCAACTTCCTCTCCATGCACACCTTTCAACTCACATGCTCCTGTGAGCCCAAGGAGCTAATGTGGATGAAGCAGAGATGTGGCCTAAATGGGCTAGCCTAGGCACTTTCTCCTAAAAAAGTAACAAGTTCTCCTACTAAATATAAAAGGAAAAAAACAAAACAAAACACTAATATACAGGGTGTGGCAAGAATAGGTTTACAGTTGTGAGTATGGGAAACGTAGACTTTATTCTTGGATTATTATTTAATTATTGTATTATTTTTCCATATGGACAACTGTAAACCAACTTTTGCCCACACTGTATAATAATTCATTAGCTGGATAGTTTGTTCAGATCAGTCCTTTGTTGGTCAGCTCTTTATGAGAAGGAAGTTGGCATCTACCTGGCCTTTACCTGGATGGACAAGACTAACTCCTTTGTTCAGAGTTTCCTTAATCTAATGCTGAAGGAAACTACCATCCTTCAAGAACACCCAGAGCCATTTATAGCTGGCTTTTTGAATGGTTCTTCTCTTGTCTTAGGCTGCAACCCTGTATTTAAAAAAAAAAAAGGAAGAAAGAAGGACTGAGTCCTCTACACAATGATCTTTGCAAGTTTCTTCAACTAGAGTCTTTGGAAAACTGGAAAAAAGCACATTTTTCAACCATAGGAAACAAATCCAATTGCTACCATATGATGTAACACTACCCTTTCAAATATCCTAGTTCACCTGAAGAAATATAGAGGTTCCCTACTACTTTACTCAAAGGTAAGGTCACCAAAAACCATGGCCACAAAAATGCAGACCTGGATTTCTTAATGCTCTTGTATATTACAACTCACTCTGAAATTCAGAGGCCTAGCACTGAAGTCAGATTCTGAAGACACTCTGTGAGGGGTTAAGAGATGTGGAATTTTTATTTCCTATAGCTGTTAATCTCATCCAAAGACAGATCCTAAAAATATTTCAAGAAGTGGATTGATACAGACTGCTTCCTAAATTACCTTCCCTAAATATCGGCTCTTCCAACCAGGGTTTTTATAGAAGCTGCATATCCGATGGAGCAAGATTATATTCTGTGCCAAGGGTCTGGGTTTTCCTGACAGGCTCGTATATTTCAAGATTGACGTTCTAAGTAATTCATTAATTCAAACTCATTCTGATCTTAGGGAACACTAGACATGTTTACCTAAAGTTGTAAAGAACAGACTTATTAAAATGCTTTAGAAGTAGTGGAAGTAAGGTTTCCACAATTATTTTCATTCCCCACATGTTATAGCTCCCAAATGTCATATATCAATGGCTCCCCAATCTGTCGCGCTCTGCCTACGCAATGCAGCAAAACATGAGACTGTGGTGACGGCAATTCCACTGGGTTCCTCCAACCAGAGCCCATAAAGATTTCCAAGGAAATAGAGAGATGACAGAATGTGTACACTTTGTTGGAGACCTAGCCTGATTTCCTTTAGGCTTTGGGTACATGACTACTGTTATAGCTGTAATAATTTTACTATAAAGACCCAGTACAGAAATTTCTTCTGGGAAGAGTTTTATATTAAATTGTCAAGCATAAAATAAGGCAGGTATGTTTTCTTCTCATTCAAGGGCACCAGTGCACTCAGAACAGGAAAGGAGCTGCTTTCCAACATTAGACGGCAGCTCCTGGTATCCACGGACCCTTTGACACCCTCTTCCATTCTGTTCCTGTAGGGAATCAGCTACTTCCCAGGGTATCATATTTTGGTCAGGTTCCACATGTGTCTTACCTACTCTTTGGAAAAAAACAACAAAAACAAAAACAAAGAAAATAAATACTAAGTTTGGCAAAAGAAAAAAAAAGGCGGGGAGATAGGGTGAGGATTAGATGAGATTTATAAATGGATATATAGAGGATCAGTTTGCTTATAAAATGGTGTCCATGCTTCTGTATCGTGGCTATTGGAAATAATGCTGCAATGAACATAGGGTGCATATGTCTTTTTTAATTAGTGTTTGGAGTTTCTTTGGATAAATACCCAGAAGGGGAGTTGCTGGGTCATATGGTAGTTCTATTTTTAATTTTTTCAGGAACCTCCATACTGTGTTTCCACAGTGGCTGCACCTTCCAGGCATCTCTGTCAGCAAGGATAAGATTTGTAAGGCACAGTCTCCACCTGACTTACAGGACATATGGTTGCATGCTGTTGTTTTCTTTTCTTTTTTAAATTATATTGTTATTGATTTCAGAGAGGAAGGGAGAAGGAGAGAGAGAGATAGAAACATCAATGATGAGAGACTATCATTGATCGGCTGCCTCCTGCACACCCCCTACTGGGGATCGAGCCTGCAACCAGGACATGTGCCCTTGACCAGAATCGAACCAGGGACCCTTCAGTCCACAGGCCGACATTCTATCCACTGAGCCAAACCAGCTAGGGCTAAGATGTGTTAGTTTTAATCTGGTCTCCAGGGAACGTGACCTGCCGTAACCAGGCACCCATACTCCAGCACTCCGGAAATGTTTAGCTAGCATTTGAAAGATGCTCATCAAAAGGCCTCAATCTAGAAGCAGAAACTTCAAGCTCTTCACCTCTCTCTCAACACTAAAGGCCTCATAAATTAGCTTAACGGAGGTTAGAAAAGATTTTTCACTGGTGAAATGAGTGGTGTTTAAGATAGGTGAATTGACTAGAAATATGGTATAGACACCCCACCTGAGGATGAATGAGACATGAGAATCTGAAGAGCCCAACTTTTCACTTGACCTTTACAGCTCAATTGTGGAACAATCCTGCATGCAGCCACTGGTTTAGAGGCACCCTGTCACCTATCACAGCAAGGTGAGTGGATCTTGCCCCCAGAAATGTCATTATTTGCTTCAGGGTAACTTTTCATGAGCACCTTCATGAGGTACTATCAGAGCACCTACACCAGAGAACACACTCAATGACTCTTTTCTGTCTACTTATGCAATTAAGTGTTTGTGCATATAGCAGGGTTTGTAGGAGACTGCTCTTATATGTGGAAATATAATTGAGGGACAGACTTACATCCCTCGTCTACCTCAGTTGTTGGAGGTTACCGATATCTACCCTAACCCCACTTCAGCAAGATCAGCCAAAACGGCTTAGAGGCCAGCATATGGCATACCTGGAGACATTTACTTGAATCTAACATTTTTAGAAGCATGGAAAATGGGTGAGCCCTAGCCAGTTTGGCTCACTGGATAGAGCGTCAGCCTGGGGACTGAAGAGTCCTGGGTTCGATTCCGGTCAAGGGCATGTACCTTGGTTGCAGGCACATCCCCAGTAGGGGGTGTGCAGGAGGCAGCTGATCGATGCTTCTCTCTCATCGATGTTTCTAACTCTCTATCCCTCTCCCTTCCTCTCTGTAAAAAAATCAATAAAAAAATATTTTAAAAAAAAGAAAAGAAAATGGGTGACACATGCCTGAAAAATAAAAACCACAAACTACAATAGATTTTCATTAAAATCAGAACCTAAACATGAAAAAAAAAGTCAAGTATCTATAATTGGTAAAATCATACGATACATGGTTTTTCTAAAAGAATGTCCCTAAGATATTATAAGATTCCAAATGATTATAAAAGAGTATATATTTGCAGCTTAGTAAGTGCATTTTACTAAGCTGTAGAAATGAAACACTGATGAGTATTTGATAATGAAACCCCATCAGATTTTTTCAATAAGAACACATCTGTGCATAAAATTAAGCTGGTATATAAATTACACATGTAACCAATCTTTATCAGTTCTTACACAGACAACACATACTATCCAATGCTCAAAGACAAGAGGCTGCCAATCCCTTCTCTGCCAAGCAGCACTTCCTTCTTGCTAATCTTAACTCCCGACATGTTTTGAACATGGACATCAGTTGCTGACAGCGACCATGAGACAGAGCTCTCGTACCTGACTCCACTCCAGGGAAGGCCACAGAGGAGGCGCCATACCATTCTTGGAAAGTATTCAACAGCCACATGTAGCCTGATCTAAATTTTAAAAAATCCCGCATTGCAGACAGCTTCGCTATAACGTTAGCATCCTTAGTTGGCCATACACACACCACTCCAAAAAAATGTGAGCCGCTAAATATAGCCCCCTTTATTTTACCATGCCAATATTCAAACAACATTGATCACTTCCTGCAGTGTCATTCTCTCAACTTCCAGCCCCTTCCGCCTGCCAAAGAGCTGAGAAACCGCTCCTCCTACTATTCACACTCCCTGGGTGCGCCAGGACAGTGTGCCAGGCACAGAACACAGACCTGGACAAACCTACGTCCTGCCTGCCAGGAGCACAGAGGGACACATTTTTGTACTTTGCACAATTTCTCAGGTGGCAGTCCCCGTCTTACCATTGCTTGGGGAGGTGGTGTGGGGGGAGACAAAACCCAATCCACCTGCTCCAATGCTCTCATCGACACTCCTTCCGACGGGTGCTTCCCCCTCCCACCGAACTCTGATTTTTTTCTTTACTCTTGATTTACTTTAATCGTTTTCATCTTTAATTACTCCAAACACGTCTTCTTTGTTTGTAGTGTTTCTTCTTCCTTCTGAAGCAAACTTGCTTTTCTTATGTTTTAAAATTCTACCGTGCAAGGCTTGCTTTTAGTGAAAATGTTCCTTGACCTGTATTTTAGAATAACCTAGCCAGGCCCATTTTCACAAGCTTATGATAACTGAAATTGCTGCTGTCGTGTGCTATGTCACTGCTGTTCCAATTTGCCACTTTTCCCTAGGGTCTCTGTGCCTTCCTGACAACCCCACACCCCGCTATCCCTCCGCTGAAGCAGACTCACGGGCTGGGAACAAACACGAGAAGAATCAGGAGCTAAGTTCAGCAGGCTAATAAGCTATACCACAGGGTATTACACAGCACGCGAACGCTGCTCTGAGAGTTACACAGTGCCACGGAGGCTTGGGAGGGAGAGATAACAAAATCTGATTTATAGAAGCCATGTGCAATGTAAAGCGTGTGGCCTCACAATCGTCATGGCTTTCAGAAAATGTGTATAATGACCATGGCCCCCAGGCAGTTCATAGCAGTGTCCTAATAAATAAATAAAATTAGCCATAAAAGGGGAACAAAAACATAACCTGAAGAATGTGAGGGCCCTTAAGAACGGACAGGCTAGCTACACTAACAAGCCACCCAGGGTCCTGAGGGCCTTCTGTCAAAGCACATCCCATAGGGAAGAGGGGAGCCGAAGGGCCTTTCAATACACAGGGCGGGGGGGAGGGGGGGTGCGGGGGTAGCAATAACCATGCCCACACGTTCTGAGCTGCCAGACTAAAAAGTAAGGCCAATTTCTCATTCCTGACACGCGCCCTCTTTCATACACCCTCACTGTGGACCGGCAACTTCCCTTTGTTACCCCATCACTCACAACACTCACAATTCTGTAACTCACTCATCAAAAGCTACTCTGTCAGGAAGAGGACACACCAGCTAATCCATAAGTCTTTTCAGTGCTAAAGCATTTCCCAACAGGGTGCATCGTCCCTGCCCCCTCTCCCCCGCCCACCGCCCCCACCACCCCCTCTTCCTAAATCCTCCTCATTCCCAGGCACACAAGGGACCCAGGCAGCCAAGTCAGAACTGGCCAGACTGGCATTTTTGCAGTGGTATTGTTTCTGGTGTGTCCGTCCATTCTCCCTGTTCCCCTCCGCCCCCACCTCCTGTCTTCAATACAAGGCTACTCCATGGTAGGAATGCACAAAAGCCCAAAGCCACACACCAAGCAGCTCCTACTCCAGCCCTGAAAAGGGCCCGGAGTTGCAGCCAAGGCCCGACATGCTCCCTTGCTCATTCCCTTGGGCCTGCTTCACAAACCCACAAAAGGGCAACAGAGCTGAGGACAGGAGACACCACCACACCCACAGTCCTTTCTGCTCAGAGGCCCCTTCTTATTGCCACATACACAGAACCCTTGGCCGTGCCTGTCCATGTTGCCCCCCTACACTGGGTGCTGTGGATACAACAGCAAATCCTTCAGCAGCTTACAGTCAGACTTGAGAACCTAAGAAGGAAACACCTGAAATACAATAGGACATGTGCTGGAACAAAGATGGGCATGGGATTCCACAGCACGCCGGATTTGCTCCTTGATTCCTCCAGCTTCTTTGTCCCTCCAACCACCAGTGTTATCAATTCCAGCACCTAAACTCTGCTGACTCACTCTTCGGCTGTTGCTCACTCATTTCAAGTAATCAGCATCCCCCCCCGCCCCCCCCACCCCCGCCCCCCGCACCTCTCCCAGATCACTTCAGTTGGCTGACTGTTCTCATTGCTTCCAATCTCATCTCCCTCCAAGCCATGGTCCCACACGCAGTCGGGAACATCTTTCAAAGTTCTAATCCTGTGCAATACCAGGACCCTCTTAAAAATATCACCAGCCAGTGCTTCCTCATTACCATCAGGACAAAGTTGATGTTATAATGCCATTTGTAATCCCTCTGTCTCCCCATGTCCCACCGGCACCTGGCTCAGCCACACTGAAAACCTGGTAGTCCCCCAAATCACCATGCCCAACCCTGCCCCAGGGACTGCACACAAACCATGTCCCCCGCTGTCTCCCCACCCCTTCCTTGACTAACTGCTCCCAGTCCTTTATGTTTGGGTTTAGCTATTTCCTCTGGAGGTCTTTGCTTACCATCCTAGATAGGATTAGATGCCTCTCTTTAAGTTCCTGCTATAGAACTTACTATCCTCTATTATAATTGCTTGGTAGCATACCTCTTTCCTCTACTAGATGTCAGACAACTTCGGGGACTAGAATGGAACCTTCCTTCGCGTAGTAAGGTTGAAATCTATTGCAAATAAGGAATCACAGGACAGACACTCTGATTTGATTACCTTTACATCCCTGTCCTTTGCATAATGCCTGACAGAAGTGATTATTATTTTTAATCCTCACCAGAGGATATGTTTTTATTGATTTTAGAGAGAAAGGAAGGGAGAAGGAAAGAGAGATAGAAACATCAACGAGAGAGAAACACCAATCGGTTGCCACCCGTATACACCCTGGCCAGGGATCAAACCTGCAGCCTGGGTATGTGCCCTGACTGGGAATTGAACCTGTAACTTTTCAGTGTAGAGGATGATGCTCCAACCAACTGAATCACCCTGCCAGGGCCAGAAGCTAGTAATTATTAAATGGCAGGTATCACTCTTTTTGGAGGCTTCAATGGAAAACTCCATACAGGAAGGGATCATCTGAATTTTTGTTTCAATATTCTAACAAATAGATTTTATTTCACACCAAAAGTCTACATATCTTCAGTTAAGGTTATATTAAAAGTGAATTTACAAAAAGACACAAGGTTAAAAAGTCATGATGAAAGTTAGCCGGGTTTTCTTGAGAAATGAAAGACAGACTTTCTAACAAATTCTGCTTCGCTAGGTTTCAAAAAGAAAAAGCTGAACGTAGTTTCCAGTGCCACCTCCTTGCCCGGGAGAGTCTGGAGCACTTGCTCCTTTCTGACAATCTGTGCTGTCACCCCTGCTCCCTCCCTGTTCCCCGCCCAACCCCCTCACCCCCTCTCCATCACAACTGAATTCACCCCGCACAGCTGCACACACAGGTTGGAGGAGATAACCCCCTGCCTCTTCAACCAACCGAGCTGTGGGTTTCAGAGGCTGTGGGTTTCAGGGGTCGCTCTACGTGCTCCCGTCCATTTGCCTGGAGCGAGTACAAAAAAGGAACCGCATTCCTGACTGCAGGTTTGTCAACTTTCTGGAACAAAAATCTGGCACATCAGTGGGTTCCTTTACAACTTGAGTAGGTGCCCAGTAGCAATTTTTCTCTCAGAGCTCTTTGTCTGTGGCCAAATGCATGAGGGATCGCCTGAGTTTTGAAGGAAAGAAAATGGTCCATCTTAAGTTTGGGAAGGTCCTGTTGTGACTATGGCAATGGTTGTCTCTCTGGAGGAATACTCAAAGGAAAACAAATGCAAAGCCCACCACATCTATCATTGCTGCCAGAGACAGCTCCTGTCTCCCACAATATGGGCAAAGTACTTCCTTCTGGTACCACAGACATGCCACTGAGCTGAATTATGAGGACTAATTTTTATTTGTATAACTGAGCTGTGGACAACTGCTGTCACTGTAACTCAAACAACAATAGACCTAGTTTGTTATCCTGTCTCAGACACTTAGAAGTAAGAACAGTATGAAATGAATGTTACTAAGTGGGATGTTATTAAAATCATCTCATAGCAACCTTGACATTTAAGCCTTACCAAAACTATTGATATTCAAGCATTCTGTCTATGCCCTGTGGGTGATACATATCCTCAGACTTTTAATGAGAGATAACACTTTTCTTCAATATCAACAACTTGAATATCTTTGGACTAAGTACAAACACCTCCCCTTCCCCACAAAACAAAACAAACAAAAACCAATAATATGCTGGCTGAGCCCCAAAGAAGTGGCCTGCATTCTGACTCCATTTAAAAGTGAAAATAAGCTTTCAAACATGATGTTTTTGTTTTTCTTTAGAATAAAACATCAAGTAATTTATACATAATCCATTTAAAATTTAAATAAAACCCCTACCACGTGTGCCTCTCACTTCTGAGGCTGCCTCAGTTACTATTGCCAGGTCACAAAGAAGCCATCATTTAGTCATTTGACAAATACTAAATGCCTAAAATATGCTAGGGAGGGGCTGGAGTGACTACACTAATCTCTCAAGTAGCAACTAACTGCTTTGTTGTTTAGTCAAAACTGTACTTTCCAGTCAACTCTTTGGTCATATCTTGTTTGATGACAAACTCCTTTCCTTCCCCTATTCCAAGGGTCAGGACACAGGCCCAGAGCCCAATCTGGCATGCTGCCTGTTTTTGTAAATAAACTTTTATTGGAACCAGCCATGCCCGTTCATTTACATGGTGACTGCGGTTGCTTTTATTGCTATAATGGCAGAGTTAAATACTTATGACAGAGCCCATATGGCTTGCAACATGTATAACATTTTCTATCTGACCCTTTATAGAAAAAATTTGCTAAGATACTTTTCTCTAAGTTAATGAAAGCATGTGAAACTTTAATCTTTCTTTAAAAGTAAAGGTAGTAGATGGGGACTGGAACAGAGGTACCGAAGTTTTGCACATGTCAAAACATACAGGGTAATATCAATAAATTTACCAAAAAAGGAAACACAGAGATGCCCTAGCAGTGTATTAAAACATTCGGAGGGACTGGGAATTAAGGGCGGAAAGTGGAGTTTAAAACTAATTAGGGAGAAAGCTCTGCCTTCCACCCATATCCCTAAATGAATACTCCCATTGCATCATGGGACTATGATGGATGGCCAGACCACTGTCATTTATCTTTTGGAGTGAAACCAGAGAATTCAGGCAGAGCCCACTGAGCACTGCCCATGGAAGAGCTATCCTATCTACTCCCGGGAGAGAAGAGAAATATCGGGAGGTCAGAAAGGACACTGCGTGTGTGCCCATCACACCAGAATACTCTCCTCTTCCTACTCAACACATTTTTAGGGGCTGGGAAGTAAGGAGTAGATATGAAAAACAGAAATCCCTCAGTATTTCCTGCAGCTTGATCTGCCCCACATTGACCAGACTGTACAAATAATTTTGCTTAGACAGGAGCCACAACTCCTGACTGAGCACCTGGTTCCTAAGAAGCAGCCAGGAGGGCAGCAAGGAGGTGGGGGAGTCCTCTCCCCGGCGTCTTGAGATCACCAACCTGACACTGGCTTGTAAATGCCTCAGCTACAATAAGTAATTTCTAAATTGCATGCTAGGAAGCTGGATCTATACTCTGGCTTTTATTAATTTTATTCTCTTGCATCTCTAACATTTGAATCTTTTCAGGATTTGCTGGTACTTCTGTCACTGAACTGAAAGGTTGGGGGATGGGCGGGACAGTGTTCAGGCACAGAGTGAAGGTCAGGCAAGGGCGAAGGGTGCCCTGGGATCTGCTGAGTGCCTCTGCTTTCTCCTCCTTACTACATGCAGTACCATCCACTCGACCAGGAGGGTAGATGGTAGGTCAGAATAATCAGTTAAGAACATTAGGGCTTTCCCCCCTTCTTTCCTATAAGTCCCACATGAACAACTAATGAGAACATGCCTAGAGGTAGAAATGAACTTCATAACACCAAAGTGTGGGTACATTTCAATCTACACAAGTCAGAAAGTTAAAAAAATTACCCTCAAATAGTTAGGAAGCTATATTTGCACATCATAAGTGGAATTCTTTTACAATATAAATGTCTGCTCAGGCATTTTAAATAACTAAACCTGTGATTTACATATGTGTTTGACTGTATCTTGTGCAAGTCAAGATATACTCGGGCCCAAAGAAACCTCAGTTTTAGATTTTTAGCTACTTTAAAAAAATTGAAATTAATAACCAGCCTTTGAAATAGGAGGGGGAACACTGTAAGAGTGGCTTTGGAAATTAATCTAGAACTAAGATTATCCACAGAAATTCTCCACATCATAGATAACACGGAATTCCTGTGTTGTGTTGTTTGTGGTAAGAAAAAAATCCCTGTATCAGACAGAAATGTAGTCAGACAGCACTTTTTAATTGTCCTCGGCCTCCTGAGAGTGTTTCCCGGTTTCCCCAAACAATAAGATGTTTGCTGTCAAACCCAGAACAAACTGCCGCAGGACATGATCTGGCCATTGCTTTTACCTTTGTGGTTGTTTTCACTGTTGGGGGCTGAAGATTTCATGTGAGTCCTGTTGCTAAGTACGTTAGGAACTATCTGTGCACAGGAGGGCTTCAGAAATGGCCCTTGGCAACGCACTCACTCCCAGTCTTTCCTTGGGCCCTCGACTCCCGCCAAGACTTCCAATGGTCAGTCACTAGCATTAAGAATCAGCAATTAAAAAACAACCCAATGATCAGTGGTTACATTTACTCACAAATAGTTTTTAATATGATGTTTGCATTTTCAAAAGAGTTTATTTGAAGAAATGTGAGATTAAAACATTCATATCCCACAGAATAGATCATTTCTCACTGTATTAGTCATAGCATATATTGATAATCATTAAAAATTATTATTAAAAAGTTCTGGCTAGGGAACAGTATAATGAATCACCTTATAACTATTTTCTCAACTTTTGTACATGGCTGAAATTGTCCATAACAAAGACTTATTTTAAGTCCCAGCAGGCCAGATAGATACTATGTTAAAGGCTAAACTTCATGTCCCTCAACCGCAGTCTAGACTCTAGAAGGTTTCTATTTGCTTTGATGGTGGTATTGCTCCCTCTTCACGCAGTCCAAACTGGCCTTAGGCATAGTTCCCACTGTTTTTGTTTTACACCCTTTTCTGCTCTATACCGAGATGTGCTGGAGCACCTGCCTTTCCAGGTACAAATAACTGTGGTTCATCACATCTTCCTGATCAATGATTGTAATAAAGCCTACCACCTAATCAAAAATCCTTCTGCCCATTCCAGTTCACTCCGAAAATAGCAATACAGGATCCAAAGACAAAGTGACTAATGTCTTTTCCAGCAGAGAAATGCAGAGGTATGTTATAAAGCCGACTCAGACTCAGAATAAAGAATCTGTGCTCAGTGTTTAGTCAGGTTTCCTTAGAATAAGAGTGATTCTCCTCCTTCTCCTGTATTAGGCAGGAAAACAAACTGGAGTGGCAACGTGACTTGGAGAAAGCATCTGCACACAGAATTAATTAATCAACAGGAAAGCGGAAAAAAAGTGATACCATTTTTATGTAAAGGTCAACACTGGGACCAGTCTGGATTCTAGAATTCTTCAGGTCCAGCCTCCTCACCTATAAAAAGCAAACTTTGCTTTCATATTATTTAAGGCCCCTCTGGGCATAAAGGCTATATCAGAGCGAACACCAGCTCTATTTTAGTCTTTTAGTCCAGAAACAAATCTATTAATGACAAGAAAATAAATAGTGGAGTAGCTTAAAAGGAAAGATGGTCCCTGCCAGCATTCACTTGAATAAATGAAGCTGAGACTGTAGAATCTCCAGTGGTTCCTCACATACCTTCCCCAGACCACTCACCCCCAACTCTAACTTTATTTGAAAAAGAAATTCACTTCAGGAAATAATTAAGCACCTATTATAAGCCACGATGTATTCTGGACAATAAACAAGATCAAACAAATATATATAGGTCCTGTCTTTTTCTTTTTGGGATTTCAGGTATAACAGTCATATAATTGCACATATTTACAGTGTATAATTAGAAAAGTTTTGACATATATATACTGTAAAATTATGACCATAATCAAGAGAGTGAACATATCCATGACCCTCAAAAAGTTCCCCACCTGTTCCTACGGCCCGGACCCCAGGCAATCACTGATCTGCTTCCCTTCACTATAGATCAGCTTGTATTCCTATAGTTTTCTATTAATAAAATCATACGCTCTGTCATTTTTGTCCAGCTTGCTTTACTCAGCGTTGAGAAGCGTCTGTCCCTCGTGGAATGCCCCTAGTTCATTAAGCGCCCCCTACCCAGTCTGCGTCCTTGGGAGGCATTTGAGTTTGTGGAACTAGGTGTTAGATAAAATCACTCTGGTGGCACTGCCAACCCTATAACATGAAGACAGGTTGCGGAAACAAATTAGAAGATGCAGCAAGCCTTTACTAGGGCAGTAGACACAGGAATTAAAAAAGGAGGGTTATTTATTTATTTTTTTAAGTAAGAATTGGATGGTGTTCAACAGAGGGAGGAGTCAAGGTTCCTAGCCTAGATAACAGAATGGCGAAGTCACCAAAAAGGTTAGACTTGTTTCTATTACCTGGCTATAGATTTGATATTTCTCCAAGTATTTCATTTCCAGTAAATCCAGATTGGAAACTGGCACTCCTTCTGAGCCCTCACTTACTGGCATTCCTCCGAGGTCTCTGGGCCAAGGACTCCTGAGGCCTTCTCCACACGCTCCTTGTAGGGCTGTTATACCAGCCATACTTCCCGAGAGCTTACTATATGCCAGACACTGTTTTAAGTCTTGTACAAACAATAACTCAAGTAATACTCATAGCAATTTTTAGAGTCAGTATTGTTAAAATCTCTCACTTATAGATAAGGAAATGGAGAGGTTAAGCAATTGACCCAAACTCACACAGCTAATACGTGATGGAGATGGACTTTGAACCTAGGGATTGTGACTCTACATAGAGCACATGTTCTTACACACTTTCGAATGATTTATAATGGACAGACTAAAACAACTCAGAGAGTAAGGCAACTTTAGGATAATCTGCTAATTATCTCTACATTTACTACCATTCCTTCTTTGATACTGTCTAGCCTGGTGGCTTCCAAAGCTGGCTCATCACTTTCTCCTGGAGAACTGTTTACAAGTACAGACCTCAAGTTCCCTCCCTAAAGACTAAGTCTGAAAACCTGGGAATCCTTACTTTGTACTACATCACCAGCTGTGCCTCAATACTCAGACTGGGAACACTGGATCTTCCATGGGCCCCCCTCTCTCTGCCAGCATATTGAATGGCTACAGCGTCTGAGTAACAATATCACAGTTTCTACCTGTACGTCCTGCAAGTTGGATCAAGTGTCCCATGAATCCCAAAAGACGTATCTAATGTTCTTCTCAGGGGAACATCCTTTAGAAACCTTGTCATCCATCACTTCCCTCTTCAGGCTTCTCTTCTCCTTTTGCTTTATGAATAGGGTCCTAAACCATTACATGCAAAGCCAATTTTATTTTCTCCAACCATTTTTAAGTTATCATACATGTTTACTCTCTACTTTTGACTGATTGTCAATTAATTTTCACTTCCAACATTTAGGCTTTAAACTTCACTGCCATCAGCCTAATATTTAAAAAAAACTTAATGATCTAAAAAAGACTTGGAAATATTTATAGCAAATCCTTTTATAGATAAATCAGCTCCCTTCTACCTCCATTACCTTTTCAAATTCAAAAACTTTTTTTAATGGGATATTGTTTAAGTTGGGCTCACCAATACAATATTTCCTCTTTGACTCTTAATTTCTTCCTTTCCTCTCCACCCTCTTTGTAAAACTCTCCTTTTATATACTGAATGCACGCAAACTACTTTTCCTTATGTCAGAATTGGAGAAGCCCCAAACTGAAAATGCCTGTTTTCCTTGGAGGAAATAGTCTTATCTGTGAAAATTTTCTAATGGTGGCATAACATTACATTTTTTTAACATCACTGTGGGAAGAACAGAAGCCTTTTAAGGCTCCCAGACTCAGTAAACAGTATGTTTTCTTCTGTGTAAATTCCAAAGTATCACCACTAATCCAAACAGCAGCTCGTCAAATAGGAGTAAATAGAGGAAAAATCTCAGCTGAGATCTGAAAGGTCATCGAAAGGACCTTCCTGAAGTACAAACAATGGGCATGGTTGCTACTACCTTTAAATCGCTTACAGATGCGATGCAGTAAGTCTGAGTTCACACTCCCTCTCACAGAAACAAATTCAACCAGGGAATATCAAGTGGCTCCTTAGGAAAAATTTTGTCAGAGATCAATGACATAGGATGCACAGGCTACAGACTGAACAAAAGTTAGCAGAATGCAAGAGATGCAGACGTGGTGGCCCTGCTCCAAGTCTGTAGAAAATAAAAAGAGGCTGAAAATGAGGCCTCATTCACAGCACCAAACAACAACTGATCTATCTGCATAGCGCTTTACTGATTCACTAAGTAAAGCCTTTCTCTGCATTGCCTGATTTGGGGATAACTTCTGGGATAGATATGCCAGACTGGCGCACAGAGTCAAAGATGCCAATATCACAAAGCTGGTTATTATCCGAGTTTTGGCCTGAACCCAAGTACAACACTAAACCTTATGTTTTTTTCCCTGTACTCCACTAACTAGTGTTATCAATGCATTTCCTTCTAAAACCCTTGCCATGGAGGTATTCTGACTACCACCAGTCTAAAGTTCTCAGTTCCAACCCACCCTCGGTGTCACCATTTAGATTTGCTCTACGAGCTCAACACCAGGCTCTCCTTCTTCAACCAAACTTCCTGACCACTGAGCCACTTGTCCCACCTTACTGCTATTGAACTTCTAGGGCTACAAGTTACCTCCAGGCAGTCACTGAACATTGGGTAAATTCTTCCAGTCCCTTCCTCTGAATACTCACCGTTATCCACCCTCAATTCTGATGAGCACTTCATAACTACAAGCCCCGCTGAGTCCTTCATCTCCTTGATCTTCAAATATAATTACAACAGGAAGGTGGGAAATCACAACACAGGGAAGCTATACCAGAAACCTCCTCTGTTCCTGGTTTGCTGATGTGTGCAGGACAGTCACAGACACATGCTCATTGATTGAGTGCCAGCAAGGGAGAATCACAGAATGTCAGAGCTAGGAAGGATATTAAATGACCACATCTAATGCCTTAATGTTGGAGATGAAGGAACTAAGGTTAAAGTGAGAGTGCTAGCAAGCAGCAGAATCTGTGCTAACACAAAGAACCTTCCAAAGAAAACAAGAAAAGTTTTATTGCAATACCTACGAGGGGGCAGGAGAGGATCAAAAGTAATGACTATGAGTCTCTCCCTCATAAGGGACTAATGTGACTGGAAAGGCAAGAGCCATGATGGATAAAAGTGAGATATGCTTAAATCTTAGTTTGCAGGCAACAGGAATCCATGAACATTTCTCCACAGGGACACAGCATGATGAAAAGTTTTGGAGAAGGCTGTTCTGGCACCCATGCATAGAAGAAAATCAGGCTTTCAAATAATAGCTTTCATTTTCAAATGAAGTTACATGTGTCTAAATGCTACAACATTTGCAAGTAACTAATGATTTAATGTGAGGGTCTAGAGCAGTGGTTCTCAACCTTCTGGCCCTTTAAATACAGTTTCTCGTGTTGTGACCCAACCATAAAATTATTTTCGTTGCTACTTCACAACTGTAATGTTGCTACTGTTATGAATCATAATGTAAATATCTGATATGCAGGATGGTCTTAGGCGACCCTTGTGAAAGGGTCGTTTGACCGCCAAAGGGGTCGTGACCCACAGGTTGAGAACCGCTGGTCTAGAGTTCTTCAACTACATTTTAGAAGAAAATAGGCTACAACTTACTTTCCACATGCTTTTTACAAGCTTTAAATTAAGCTAATTGAACACTTTCTCAAACCAATAATGAACAATATTCCCTAAAATGTTAAAAGTGTTTATCCCTAGGATGCGAAATTACGAGAATTTAAAATATTAAAATTACCAACTGTATAATGTTTTTCTTTGCTGTAAATACTACTTATCATCAGGGGAAACTTTAGGAAATAGACTTGGCCTCATACAGGCCTACGTTTAGAGTCTGTCTCTGCTGTTATCCAGCTGAGTGACTTCAAATGGTTACTTTATCTTAATAATGGTTTTTGCATTTAAAATGGGGATAACTGTACTTGTTTTATGTATTGTTATGAAAAGTAAGAACGTATATTGTTTTTGTTAGGGATAAAGCAATGTAGTTATGTCAGAGATATTTAACAATAGCAGCAAATACAGAGTCTCTTTTCATTTTACTTTTCAACCCGAAGTAATAAGACAACCTATTTCTAAAGGGGGCTAATTAATTTCTTTAGCATTAGGGCATTATAAAACTTTGAATGATTAACAACATTACCCATAATGCTCTAATGCACATTTTAATCTCTAACAATTGTCTATTATCTTACCTCTAGGGTAACCACTATCTACAGTGTTTGAATATCCCAATACCATCATAAAAGAATAAATTTAACCCTATCTCCAATGCTTTAGAAAAATTAAGCATGCTGAACCTTTAGCAAACAATCTGGTGTTAGGTACTATAAAAGATACCAAAACATTAGAAAAAAAGAGAACATGAAACCTCACCAAAAGGAACTATACATATAATGTGTAGACTATAACCATAGTTTAGAAAGCTGACATCCATTTTCCAAATATTTCACTCCTGAACTGAATCATAGTTTATAGCAACTCAAGTTATCTGTATGGTGCCTGCCAGCTAGGGAACGTGGGCCCTAAATGTGACTTCAGCTCTTATTCTATAGCGATGGAGGTTATGTGGTTCACTCATGTAACTAACCTTTGAGCTTTAAGTAAATACAGTTTATAGTCTAACTCCTCCCCGCCCCTTTAAAAAAAATCTTTAAACAAAGGTCAAATTCTACTGTTTTAGTACACAGTAGAACTTAAGGCAAGTCTAGAGGAGACAATACTGGGATAGCTCATAAAGTTTTCATGGGCATATACTACTACTTCTATACAACGACAATGGCTATAAAGTAGGAACTAGATATTTAACACATTCTGTTCCTATCATAAAAGTCAAGTAAAGGGCAGTCTTTTTGCCTCTTCAAGATTGATTACTTTCCATTACTCCCCACTTCTTAGCACCTGTTATGAAAGTTCTTTAGTAAGAGAATCTGTAAGGAAGGCTTCTCATCAGCTAAATACTTGATCCTTCGCTCCTGGGTCAACACATCCTTCTGTTCAAAGGCTGGTCTAGTCTAACCAAGCTCATGTAGAGGTATTAAGTATAATAGAGCTGATGTCAGGCCACTTGCAATTAACCCACCGGCTATATCATTTAGCCCAGCGAGCCTGGGTTCAATTAAACCCAACAGATTAGAGCAGCAATTTTCAACCTTTTTCATGTAATGGCACATATAAACTAATTACTAAAATTCTGCCCCACAGCAAATAATATATTTTTTGCCAATCTGAAAAACAGGTATAATTTTGATTCAGTCACACTGGATGGCTAATTTTGTGCTGGCTGTTGTTATTTTTAAAAATCTGACAGCCTAAGGCAGTGGTCGGCAAACTGCGGCTCTCGAGCCACATGCGGCTCTTTGGCCCCTTGAGTGTGGCTCTTCCACAAAATATCACATGCGGGCACGCATGTACAGTGCGATTGAAACTTCGTGGCCCATGCGCAGAAGTCGGTATTTTGTGGAAGAGCCACACTCAAGGGGCCAAAGAGCCGCATGTGGCTCGAGAGCCGCAGTTTGCTGACCACTGGCCTAAGGGAAAAGAGGTCAGTGACCCTGACTAAATAGTCAGGTATTGCATGTTTTAAAAATTCTTGCGGCACATACACCGCTTGATAATCACTGGACTAGAGTACCTGACCACTCAAGTCCTTGTTAAACAAACAAACAAATGAAAAACTCATTTTCAACCTAAGATAGCAAGATTACCTGGGGAAAGCTTTAAACATTCAGAATAGGTATGGAGTCCAATTCAAGGAGTCAGATTCTATACGTCTGGAAGTTGTACTAAACAACAAGACAAAAAACAAAGTAAAAGTAAGCCAAAATCTCTCTTCCAGGGATCAGCTACATTTGGGGACCACAGCTGAAGTGACAGGTCCAAATCTTCCAGGTCTCTGCCAAAATGCCCTACTCAAGGCAGGAATGATTCCAGGACAAAAAGAACCCAGTTCCAGACCTGCCTCGGCCAGGATGGTATTTATCGAGTGGTTGGCAGGGCCAGTTGAACAATGGAGTTCTCCTGGACGCTCAGGGCATCTTCATTTCCGCCCTGAAGAGCCTATTATACTATCCATTCACTTCAATGTTTTACAGTAACTGGGAGACTTCTTTATCTCTTCTCATGACTGACTCCACTGAAGAAAAGGTGCCTCAATTATTTCCCCCATCAAAACAGGTACAGAACTCCCTATTGCCAAATTTGGAACAATTGAGTATCAACATGAATGCCAATAATGAATTTTAACACACCTAATATAAAAGAATTCATGAATTTATACTTAAAAAGATTTTAAAACAAGACAGAAGGGAATGCTTTTTACAGAAGAAATTCAACTGATTAGTTTGGAGGAATGATAGGAAAAAGCAAATGGCCATATGTACAACCACAATAGTAATTGCTTCAGGAAAGAATCATTGATAGATACCGACACCATTGGGTGAAAGGCTGTTAGAGAACAGGATGGCCACATGGTCTCAGAGCAGCACTTCAGAGACCATGCGCTACAGAAGGCAGGCAGACATCTTCAGATCAGGGAGGTTTGGTGGATGCCATCCTCACTTAATGATCCAAACTAGCATCACCAACAATGAAAGAAGATGACACCATGTGCCTACGTCACCTGTGTAATACTCCTGCCAAAAATATTTTCTCATGATTAGACTTGGGTTACACAATCAGACAAATCCAAATTGAAGGACATCCTGCCAAACATCTGGTCTGGATTCTTAAAAAATGTGAAGTCATGACAGACCATAAAATCTAGGAAACTATGTTTTAGATTAAAGGGACATGGCCCAAAAATGCAGCTAATGAAACTTGATTAGATTCTAGATTTTAAAAAACAGTCATTGTGGACATTGTGGAGACAATTGGGGAAATCTGAATTATTGACTACATTAGTCAGTAGTACTCTACCAGTATTAAATTTTTTGAAAATGATACTTGTACCACAGATACATAGGAAAATGCCCTTGTTTGTAGAAGATATACTTTAAAATTAATTCAAATGGTTTAGAAAAAAATCATATAATTCCAGGCATAACAATTAAACAAAAGTGGCAGAATGTTTGAACCACTATCAGGTATACAGGCACTCATTATACAATGCCTGCAACTTTTCTGAAGGTTTGTAATTTTTTAAAAAACTATTAATATGTACACTTAATACTTTTTAATGGAGAGAAAATTAAAATGAAATTATCCAGGAGGATAAAGAAAATCACTGAAGACCAACAAAAGTATCAAGAGCAGTATAAAATAATGTATTCTTGCAACTCTTGCAGGGTGCAAAGTCCATCCATTCCGTTAAATATCTATTGAGAACCTACCACATACCCAGCACGGTACTTATTGCCAGGAATACAACAGTATGCAAAATAAGTTACATAGGGTGTCCCAAAAATGTATGCATACTTTGAATAAATACATTTCATTTTCAAAATGTAATAGAAATCAGATGTTAAAGTATGTATACATTTTGGGGGACAATATATATGAAAATTCAGACGGTGTTGGGAATGCAGTGTTGGGGGGAGGGGGGTAAGGGAGAATGTTGCCATATTTATAGGATGGTCCAAAAGGCCTCCTTGATAAGGTGACATTTGTACAAGGACCTGAAAAAAAGTGAGGGAGCAAATCATGTGGCTATTTAGGGAAAGTGTGGCCCTGAGAGAGAAGTTGTTGGCATGCTAGAGGAACAGCAAGGCAACCAGGGTTCCCAGGGCTGGGTAACTGTAGGTGGTGATGATGGTAGATGATCATACAGAGCCTTCTGGCTCACTTTTAGGACCTTGCAGCTTTTATACTGACTGAGATGGAAAGGGGTTTTAAGCACAGGAACTAATTCACATTTTTAAAGGATCACTCAACTGCTGTGATGGAAACAGACTGTGGAGAGGCAAGGGTGGATACAGAGAGAGAAGTTACAAAAGCCTGTACCAAAACAAAACAAAACAAAACATGACACAGGTGGATGGTGACTAGCGATCAGATTCTAGTTAGCTTTTGTAGGTAGAGACCATGTAACTTGATGACATATTGAGGGTGGGATCTGAGAAAGAAGATTCAAAGAAAACTCCAATGTTTTTGGCCTGAGCAAATGGAAGGATAGAGTTGACATTTATACCCATGGGAAGACTGAGAAGTTCACAGAGGTTAGCTTTAGCATGTTTAGATTGGGATATCTATTGAAGTAAGGATGACAAAGAAGCAGTTGAGTATGAACCTGGAATTAGAAGAGAGGTTTGGCTGATGAGATGGACTTAGCAGTCAGTGCTCAGATGTTTTTTTTAGCCATGGAAACTGGATAAGACACCCTCACATGAAGAGCCAGGGAAGGATGGAAGAACCAGCACAGGAGACCAAAAGGAGTATCCAGTGAGGTGGGAGAAGAGCCAAAGTCAGCAGCATACTGGCCACACTGTGACAACTGAAGCGAGTGCCTATTTAAAATTTCAGAAACCAGAAAAGATACTGCTTCTTCCTTTAAGGAATGTATAGTTAAATATCTTGTAAGGATAGATTTAATGTGACTCACAGCAACCAGCAATTATATATATTAATATATTTCTCCAAGCACCTAATGTTATACAATACTAGGGGCCCGGTGCACGAAATTCGTGCACTGGGGGGGGGGGGGAGGAGTGTCCCTCAGCCCAGCCTGCCCCCTCTCACATACTGGGAGCCCTCAGGTGTTGACCCCCATCTCCCTCCGATCGCCTGATCGGCCCCTTGCCCAGGCCTGATGCCTCCACCAGAGGTGTCAGGCTTGGACAGGGGACCCCCATCTCCCCCCGATCACTGGCTCTGGCCCCCGCCCAGGCCTGAGGCCCCTGGCCCAGGAATCATGCCTGGGCAGGGGACTCCCATCTCCCTCTGATCGCTTGCTCCACCCCCCGCCCAAGCCTGATGCCTCTGACCCAGGCTTCAGGCCTGGGCAAGGGGACCATCATATCCCCCCAATCCCCAGCTCAGCCCCCCGCCCAGGCCTGATGCCTTGGCCAGAGGAGTTGACCCTCATCACCCTCCGATCACCAATCACCGGATCGGCCCCTTGACCAGGCCTGAGGCCTCCGGCAGAGGTGTCAGGCCTGGGCAGGGGACCCCCAGCTCCCCGCGGTTGCAGGCTCCGCCCCTGCCCAGGCCTAACGCCTCTGGCCTAGGCGTCCGGCCCAGGCAGCGGGGACCTGCAGTGGCAGCGGGGGGCGCTGCGATCGTGGGCTTCGCTTTAGGCCCAGGCAAGGGACCCCTAGCTCCCGG
Source organism: Myotis nattereri (assembly GCF_964212035.1). NCBI lineage: Eukaryota > Metazoa > Chordata > Mammalia > Chiroptera > Vespertilionidae > Myotis > Myotis nattereri. Next base: position 66,594,292 of record NC_138079.1, read on the forward strand.
GACTGCCAGCTTCGACTGTGCCCAGCTCCCATCGCTGGCTCCACCCCTACTTCCTGCTATCACTGGCCAGAGCGGCAAAGGCGCCTGATTCTCCGATCATGGCTGGGGGGCAGGGCAAAGGCGGCCTCAGGGCCGCCTTTGCCCTGCCCCCCAGCTCTTAGCTCCCCCCTGGGTTTCAGATCACTGTCAGTGGCAGGGGGCTTCTTCCTGCTTTCCCTTTCGCTTCCCTGCATTGTGCCTACATATGCAAATTAGCCGCCATCTTGTTGGCAGTTAACTGCCAATCTTAGTTGGCAGTTAATTTGCATATAGCCCTGATTAGCCAATGAAAAAGGTATCGCCGTACGCCAATTACCATTTTTCTCTTTTATTAGTGTAGATTAGTGATTTCAACTAACACACAAAGGAATTGGCTGAAAAACAAAACAAAACAAGATGAAAAGTTTTCAGGTCAAGAAAACTGATCGTTTAGAGCAGGGATGGAGAAGGTCAGGCCCATGGGCCGTATAAGGCCCATGAAATGATTTGGTCTGGCCCTGCGAAGACAACCGTAGGTGGGACTCAAAATTCAATACAGCTAGGAGCTTTTTTCATAGCAACATAAATTTATATTAAGTGAATAATATTAAGAGAACGATATTATAAATATCCAAATGGCCCTTGGCAGAAAAAAAGTTCCCCGCCCCTGCTTTAGAGGATTACATGACCAACTTAACCTTTTCTACACCCTCTTATGAAGGTTTGGACACTACCTCAGGCAGGTCTAGGTAGTAAACTACAGAAGAGCTACTTGGCAATTACTATTTATGCTCTATTTTACTCCACTGAAATTTTCTCTCCAGCTAATGTGTAGTCAAAGGAGAAAGCAAATTGAAGTCTTCACACCACCTCAATAATTCTCAGTCCCCAATCGAGATGTTAAATAGTGGATTCTAAAAATGGCAATAGCATCGTTCAACTACCTAATCATTTTCCCTACTAAATTAGGGCAGTGATTGGATTTTTAAAGAACTAGGATTTTAAAACTTGCTTTCATCGTTTAAAAATATCTTCATTAAAAATTCAATTTGAAGACTCTCTTAAGAGAACTAACACATCAATGTCCTTGAAATAGGACTCTCAGGTAGTGCAATTTTAGGCAACACAGTGGGAGAGCTCACATCTCATACATAAACAACACAGAACACCACTGTATTTTCTGAAACTAATCAATCTGATATCACAAATGTTAATAAGAGAGCCCCAATCAAATTCTCAATGTGACGACAAGTTAATAAAAAATTCTCAATGTGACATTGCCCATCTTATTATTCCCTCTAGCACAGTGAACTGAAAGCTACAGGAACCTGACCTTTCTTCCTTTAAGAGAAACAATAATTCACATTGATTTTTCAATTTAGCAAAGTTATGCCTCTCATCTAACAAGATCTAATCCATCCAAACCAGAAAAAAGCATGTGAATGCAGCCTAAATTGGAAAAGGGTTACTTTACTCTCTCTTCTTTGGAAGCTACAAATTAGTGTACTAATCTGCAGATACAAATACAAATGCTTGGTGCAACTAGGAGAGAACCCTCCTGTCTGTTCCCACCTCAGGTATATAAACCTGGCCATGTGACTGCATTGTGACCACGCCACACTGTGATTTTCTAAAACAAAATTACAGTTGCGTTGACTTCCTTTTCCCGCAGTTCTGCCATATTACTACCGAGGACTGCAGATGGGCCATTACCTCTCACTTCTTATTCACATACTCCTATGTACTCCCTACACTTTACAAGGAGTTTTCTAATTGTGAAGAGCTAAGCCTAACAAACATATTTCCCTAGTTTCAGAAATTCCTGGGATTGCAGAATTTACATATTGCAGTCAGAATTTTAAAAGTCCTCATTCAAAAAAAACAAGTCCTTTCCTTCAAAACTCTTACCTAATTCCAGAAATGTTTCCTTAGGGTGAAAAAAAAAATTTGGTGACAGATTAAATCTTTTTTTAAAAATTGGAGTATTAAGGTACCATGACACTTCCCTATTTCAATGTTTCTCCCTGAGAGTCTCTCCCCCTCCTCCTAAGAAAATATTTTCTCAGCTTTAGAAATTCCCTAATGTCACACTTCCAACTCTAACTTAATTTAGGAGCTCAGTTTGTATTGCATTCTCACCCATCACCAGTAAATATGCCCCCACATAAAAACTATTTAGGATGCAAATCCTTAAAAAAGAAGAATCACAATTTTTTTTGTTTTACAAATTAGATATTCTTAACATCTTTATTTACTTAAAATGAAGAGGACCTGTTAGTTAACCAGATCACAACTCAAAGTATTCACATATTCACCACCATGGGACATGAGTGATGTTTTGCCCGTTAGTCATGGCTGTCTCCCAGGTTTGCTTTGTTCCTACAGCCAAAAATGCTAATGAGCTTTTTCTCATTAATCCCTTTCCTTCCCTATATCATCTCTGAACTGGAATTTTCTCCTAGAAAGGGGATGTTCACACAAATTTTCTTGACAGCCATGAAAGTTACCAGTAATGTCTTTAAGGTAATCACGATTACCAATATGTGTGAGAAAAAAATGGAAAATATGTATTGAACTTGGAAACAATAAAGAATGTCTTGGGTTTGTAGATGCTCGGTGAGTTTTGGGGGCTGTCACATTTACTTCAAGGCCATGCCACTCCGTCAATGTTCCTTTTAAACATCTAAGTCATAGTCTGTTTTAGTACATTTCAACTCTATTTAGCTACATGAGTCACAGATTTTCATTATATCCAACTACTTATTAACTGACACTAAGTTAAATTCTAAGAACCCATGTAACTTCGAACTTAACCCTCTAGTATTCACCGTATAGTGGATTAACAAACTATGGAATACAATCACCTCGATAACTTTATCAGCACTTTAAGCACAAAGACTGCACATTATTAACTAGCTTCCACTTCAAAGGAAACTAACACACAAGCAAAAATAAAGTCTATCAGTTCAAACATTGGATTTTCTAAACTCCAGGGGAAAAAGACCCGAAAAGCATGACAGCCTGGGCATACTGACAACATACTCAGAAACTGTTTCTGATTTGGATTAATAATTCCTGCTTAGTCCATGTAATATGACTGCATTCCATCTCACAAAGCTGAAATGCTGGGCCTCACTGGGCGAGTAAGGGGCCCAATTAGCTGACTTTTGGAGTCAATCTCCTAGAATAGAGGCCGAGTCGCTAGCACACAATAGCAACAGGCTGTGCAAGTCAACATGTCCATACCTTATCCCAAACGCCCCCTTTGCCTCCCTGTTCTGGATTTTCATGCCTGAAAAGCTCTAAACAGTTGGGACTGGAGAATTTGTTGGTTTATTTGATAGGTTTCTCGCATTCACCTTCAAATTCAGATTAATGCATAATTATATACACATATATTCAATGTGTCAACACTTCAAAAAACCTCTAACTCTTATGAAAGGTACTTTGGAAATTGAGTAAAGCAAGAAAGAACCTACTTGAACATTAGGAAGAATACAGAATTGCAAATAAGTATAATTCATTTAACATTTATATGAGGCAGGACTTTTATACAGATTATCAGGAAAACCCAGCTGCTGAAGGGCTTGGAGCCAGACAGCTTGGGCTTCAAGCTGGGCTCACCATGTGACTTGGGGCAGGTTTCTTAACTTATTATCTACCTAGGAACAGAATAAGTTTTGAGGAGCTACAGCTTAGAGTGAGTAGTCATTCTCAAAGACATATGATTGTATGAACCTACACAGGCAGGCCCTTCCAGAACTCTGAAGTGGCCATGCAAATGAATAGCTACACTGGACCCTGGCTGGGTAGCTCAGTTGATTAGAGTGTTGTCCTGATATGCCAAGGTTTCAAGTTCGATCCCCAGCTAGGGCATATGCAAGCAGCAACCAATGAATGCATGAAAAAGTAAAACAACAAAATCAATGTTTTTCTCTCAAATCAATAAATTAAAAAAAAAGAGTAGCTACATGGTAAACCCATCTCTACACAGCCATCCCTCGGTAGCCCTGAGGATTGGTTCCAGACCCCATCCCCCAGAGAATACCAAAATTTGTACATGCTCAAGTCCCTTCCTTGGCCCTCTGTATCTGCATCTAACATGCATTTAGCATCCTATGAACTTGACTATCACTAATATTAGTGAAATGAAGTGTAATTATACAAAAGAGCAAATGGTATAAGCCCATTCACTTTATCTATTAGAGCAAAGGAAACAGGCTCCTTTGAAACAAATTGTTTTAGGTCCAGATGGAATATTTATTTACAGAGCAAGTTGCCATGAATTGTAAAGGCTGAAAATACCCATATTCAGGGAAGAAAATGTTACCAAAAGGGTTTTGATGTTTTTCTGTAAATATCTTAGATAACTACACTTAGACCCAAATGCCTCTTAATGGTTCAGACTAGAAGTCCCTCAGATTCTCTGAAACCCCAGGTGTTACAAGTCCTGTATTATTGAGAGACAATCTAGTCTCTCATAAATGGGAACAAAACTGCCATTTCTTTGTGATGTATAGTTCTGAGGTGATGTGAACTTGCTTATGTATACATTCTCTCTCCTCTCTCCCTCCCATGAGTCTCCCCCTAACCCCCACTCCAGCCAGATGTTAACAGCATGTCCGTCACTTTGGAGAGAAAGGCTGAAACATTTACCATTCAATCAAGATTTCTTTGAGAATTAGATCCAAATCCATCCCAAGTCTCCTAAGATATATTTGGCTGCCCCAAATCCCTAGATTACAAGTAATATTCAATCCTAACTACTATGAAATTTGTCAAACTGGCAGATGGGCCTAGGAGGATACTGATTGTCAGAACCAATTCTGCTCATCTGATCATCCCCCACTCCCAAGGAGAAAAGGATTCCCAGGGTGGGGAGACCCCACAAGGAGGGATAGAGAGACAAAGAGTATATGTTAGAGAAAAAGGTCCTCCACGCTCTACCTCTAAGGATGAGTCACTCGTCCCTAAAATAGAGTTTAAACAGAAAGATCCATTCTGACTACCTAAAGAATAACAGGCACTCAATATTTGTTGACTAACTAAATTCAGTAGTGCTGACTTACTTTCAGGAACATTGCGATGAAAATGAAATGGCCTAATCATTACTTTGATGATGATAGACATTTAAACACATAAAGAAATCTACTATACAAATACTGCCATAATATTGAAAATTACTTTTAAATAGAGCTGCCTACTTTGATCCATGGTCACTTTCAACTTTTAGCATGCATAAGATGAATTCTTGACATTGACTTGAGTTACCAGAAGTCTGAAATCTCATATAAAAAAACAACACATATATTTGAATAAAATCAAGTGTTATAATCCTGCCAATAAGAGGAGGCCTCTGAGAGCAACACTTCAATTACAAAATGCAGTTAAGCTTACCAATTTCTCCCCTTGTGGAATATGACTGGGAGCAGTGATGGACATCAGGCCAGGGTAGAGGGACACATGGTAGGACCATGTCATGCTTTAGGGTGCCAGGGCAGGTTCTCCTAGATGGGCTTTCTACAAACCCAAAATCCCAGAACCAAAGGTCTCTATCTCTACCCATAGTTTTCAATTTCCCTTCAAAAAGACAGAAAAAGAGAAAGCTACACTGAGTACAAATATTATATATAGAAAACAACGACACTTAAAATAGGACTCGCTTTCCTGCCCATTTCCTTAAGGAAACTCACAGCTCCACCCAGCCTTGTACATAACACTCTACTTCTCATGGGTCCCGGATACGCAGGCTGCAAACAAAGCATACAGTACAGGTTCCTTGCAGAATGATGAACTCTGGAGTTCTAGCACTTCAGCCCAAAGATACATGATAGAGACATAAATGCCTTATAAAAGGGGCTAAAACAAGAGCCTGATTCAGAGAATTCTTGAGCCTCTGCCACAGATTAAGGTGGTAACTTCAGTCTTCTAGCTAATTTCCAACCATACTCCTGAAAATGCTCCCTTTAAGTTCTGCTTCTCCTAGGCTGGGCCCAACAGATTTTCAGTAACTTTTCAAGGGTGAGATGACTGTTCTTGGAGCTGCCCAAGATGAAAGGTGCCATATGAACTTTAAATTGTTCCATAATAAAAATGAGTGAGCTTTATTTAAAAAGCAACAATTCAGGAACAACAGAAAATTCTTCTCATTCTTCTTTTCACTTCACATTTTGGGGTCTTCAAAAGTATGATTTCGGCACACATGAGAAATGACTCAATGAAAGATTTTCCTCTTAACAGAAACACCAGCTTCCTATTAACTTAGATTCCAATAACCAAACACATGCATATCCCATGCTCCTTCCCAAAGGGAACTCCAAAGAAATCTAAATCTCATTCAGCTCTGCAAGGGCATTTTCTTCTTCAACCCACTTAATACGTGAAAAGTAAATGATCCTCAGAGAAAAAGCATACTTAAACGGAATTGAGCACTTGAGAATTAAAAAGATTCAATTGTACCGAAGAGGAGCTAGCTGGGGAGAGCACAATGAAACAGGGAACATGGATTTTACCGTCTTGCCACTTGAGGGCAGAGAGCCTGGGAGACTCTCCTGGATCCCCTCTTTTCCCTGACAGAACAGACAGGAGGAGATTTAGAGCTTGGAGAAGCACATCTTCACTTCAGGTATAAGGAAATTTCTTTGTCAGGACATGGTTTCTTCTGCAGAAAAACTATTTTGGTACAGAAACAAAACAAAACAAAACAAAACAAAAAAACAGAACTTGGAGAAAACCAAGCCATTTTGAGGGGCCATCAGTTTACTTCAACATCATATCCAGTCTATAGTGAGAAAGGGTATAGAAAGAGTAGCAGCTTGAATCTGTTAATCAGTACATTCTTGGTAGCATTTGATTAAGTCACTGCCCTTTCTTAACAATCAGATCTTGTAAGACCTATTTTCCTAATTACTCCTAATTTACAATGGGCCATAAACAAAAGAATGTAACAGCTTAGCTAGAGGCACTACCCAGAACAGGCATTTAGATACAATCTAACTTCCCCATTCTAACTGACTCAGGAGGGGCTGTGAAGCCCACCACAAAAGCCTGGTAGTTAGGAAACAGATAGAAAACAAAGAAACCTAGGAATATGAATAAATATATATATATATATATATATATATATATATATATATATACATACACACACACACATACATACATATATATGGCAATCTCATTGTATCACTTGTTCAGGCTTTGGATCTTTGTATCCCTTGAGCCAACAGTGCTGCTTGAATAAATGTCTCTCCTGAAACCTCCGAGTGCTTGACTGTTGCCTTTTTGCGCCAATTCCATAACAATAGCTCCCATTTGCAGAAGCAGAAAGAAGTAGAATCTGAACATTCTGCCGACTTGACCTAACTGTGATAACCACAAGACAGCCTCAGGGTCCGCTGGGCCATATGGGAGTCCAGGAGAAGGCGATGTTAGTGATGCACCTACTCCCATGCCCTTGGTTTCCTAACGTAAGTGGGCTGATTTCTCCATGTTCATATCAGACTCTTGAGTGCCTCAAAGCAGGAAATCGTATGATAGGGCTTCTCAGGCTTCTCTGATCTATACAGCTAAGCCATGCACCCAAGAGGGCATGAGATGGCAGCTCGTAGGTGTGGTACACTTGATTCTGGGTTGGAAATGCACTGCTGCGTTTACGGCATTGACCAAGAAGGACACCAATAATCTGGAATGCAAATTGCAACAAATCCTAGAGATTCAGGTGGTAGATGGGCTTGCAGACTCACAGGGAGGCTTCAGTCTCCGCTGTGTCACTAACCAGCTGTGTGACTTTGGGCATGTTACTTAATTGTTCTGTGTCTCTCTTCCTCATCTGAAAAATAGGGATAACCATGTCTAAGGTTGTTGAGTATTACAAAGTGCTTAGGATAACACCAGCACCAGGTGAGTGCGATATGGTGTTTGTCTTCATTGTTAGTGTCACCAACTGTAACACGATAATTTCCAAGTGAGGCGCTCTGAGGACCAGCAATAGAACATTAAGCCAAACGCCAAGCTTAAGGCAGAGAGACGAGGAGCTAGATGAACACTCAGGAGAGAACCAAGGTCCTTCCATGAGCTGATCAGGGTTATGTTCAGGGGGACAGTGTGGGTGCTGGACTGGGAGGCTGGGCTAGAATGTGTTCCTGAAGGGCCAATGCCCAAAAGACTTTTTCTCAACTGAATTTATAATGAAGTTGAGCAGTGTGAATGTGTATGTGAAATTATACCATGAAATTAAGTTGTATTCACTCTGACAATTTTTTTTTAATTGGGAAGGAAAGTGGTAAAGGGGGTTCCTAATGCACTGAACGCCCTCGGGGTATTCATTAAATGCCTGCTAACTGACTGAACTTCCCTGTTCAAAGAAAACTTGGAAACGTATGAGCCTTCAGGGAGTAATTCTTAGAGTGTACAATTCACTAAATATCTTTCTTCTTACAAGTACCCATGCAACACAGTTTATATCTAAGTTAAATAACTATTATAAACATAGTACTGAGCTCACTGAGGCAGAAATGTGAACATTTTATTTCTACTTTTTAATGGGTATAAGTTTGACCATTATGTTTAAAGTTAACACCACAAACTTTTGAGTTTCACAGTTCAATGATATTTTAATATGGCTTGGGTATTTTCACTGACATTATGGGCCACATGGCAGGGAGGTCAGCAGTGTTCCATGAAACCAACTATAAACTACTTCTACTGTTCATCTATCTTAATGTTCTTTAAATATTTTTTATGTAGAAACCTGATAATAAAATGACAAACTAGGAAAACCAGTGCCTCTAGGATTAGGAACGGTATAAAATTACTTAATCTTATTTCTCCTCCCCCACCCCCACCCCCCAAAAATCCAAGTTGACATCTACTGAAATCATTTACATGAAAATAGTCGCTGTCCACTGAGGAGCCAGGGAGGAAAACACAGAGGTTTCAGGTCTAAACTGAGTAAGAAAATAAAAAACATATTGTATGTTAGAGAATGCAAAGCCAACACATGGGCTATAAGAGAATGCTTGAAAAATAAAACTGGGCTTCCTCATTGATCAGTCTCAGTGCTACTATAATTTCTGACTGGTTCAGAAACTTCCAAGGCTCTCAAAGCTAGACAGATAGGAGTTTTGATGTGTGTTGGCTAGATGCAAGATATTGCTGGTGATTTAATTTCTTCTAAGGCAAGAGCAGTGAAAAACAGTCAGTGTGTCTCATGCTTGAAGCCCAAGAATTGAATTCTTTTTCAGCAACAGCAGAAGAATAATTTCCATGAATTGTGTATGATGGGAGGTGTTGATGGTGGTGGTGGTGGTGGTGGTGGTGGTGTGTGGGGGGGGGGGGAGGGGTGGGGGGTGTTAAGGTAAAAACTGAAAAGGAAGAATGTGTGCTTTGTGGTATTTCCTTCCTTCAACAATAGAGAGTTCAAATATTTCTGGCTGTTAGACTTATATCAGGAAGATGTCAAGAACGCAGCTATATTTAGCTTCTCACGTGGCTTAAGCAGCAGTCAAAGCAATACACACTCAGTCTCAGAGTTAAATTCAGAAAGTAGGAGATGCAAGGATTACAAAGCTTTGGGGGTGGAGGCACCTGGGTAGTTTAGAATACAATGTAGTAAAATATCAGCTTGTTTTAATGCCTATCACCGCCTATCGACGTAGATATTCTTAAATAAGGTTGATGCATTGTTGGCGTCTTTAGAAATGATAGGGACTTGGGGGATTATTCAGAGTTGAGCCTCCCACACCCCCCAGTGTCTGCACCAAGACAGCCCAGCCTCACCAAGGTTCGCCTCAATCTCAGGCGATGCAGTCTGACAACAGGAAAAGACGCTGGGGTCTCAAATTTATAACAAAAATGTAATTCTAATTTTTGTAAAATGGTTGTTTAGATCTTAAAACACATCTTCCAAGGAAATAGTACAAGAAAAAGGGTTGGGGCATATTTCTAGTCTACTCTGAAAAAATCTATTTAAAACCATGTAGTTTAAGCCAAAGGTCTCAAAAAAAAGGTAATTGTGACAATTCACTGGAGTGTGGGAAGAATATTCGTCTATCTGTTTATTTCTCACTTACCCTTTAGTATATAGTTTATATTTTATAGAATACATAACATTAATACAGTAGAAAAATATTTAATTTCTAAATATATAGAAATCAGAATATAAGCTATAAAAGCTCAAACTTATTTTTTTTTAAACAGAGAAGATTGGAGACTATTAAACAATAATAACCCACCATTACTCTTGCTTGCTACCCTACCAGTATTAATAAGATCTCTTTATAAAAACATGTTCCATGGTTCAACAGGGATAACTCTGTCACTGGAACATTCCATTACACGGCAGGTCTCTTTCAGAAACACATGAGATAATGGGAGTGTGGATCTCAGAATTGGAGCCGAGAGGAAGCAGGGCTTCTGCATCTCTCCAGGGCTCTCATGAAGCAGCATTTCTTAATCTCATTCAGTTTAGCTCCCTCTTAATCTGATCGGTGACCTTCCAATCAAGTATTTCCAGGTTTGATTGATGTATCTGCTAAAGCCCATTCTTGGCTTCCTGGGACTATGATCCTAGGAAGCAGAATGAAGGCTCAGCCACAGCTAGAAAGGACCTCAGTTGTGAAGTCCAGATGGGGACTTAAGGTCCCATACATCAAAGTGCGGTGCATTTGTGGGAAATTCTCCAGTGGGAGATGGCTTGTGTGGATGCTTATCTTAGTCAACCATGGTGTACACACTCATTTGTCATACACACATTTCTCATTTGTCAGATTTCCCACAATGAGCTGCCAATTCCTCTCTGGGTGAAACCCAAATATCACAGAAGACAGGTTTCTGGTTCTGTGCCAGGTCCTACCAGTTTCTAATCATTACCTGGTCTCCTATTTCAATTCAGTTTATAAGTGATTGATTTTCCACATAGAGCCCAGGTCAAGCTTTAAGACACAAATTCTGATTATATCACGTGTGTCCTCCAATGGTTTCATCCTGCCTCCTTTTAAAAGTCCAAATTTGGCTCCTTTCTAGTTTCTTGTTCTGCAAATTAAATCTTCACAAGGGACCGTACTTTCTGTGCACGAAGCAGCGAGTGATGGGGAGTTGTTGTTACTGCCCGCCCTGTTCCCTCCAGGAGAAGCTCCTCTCCTTTCTGTGTGGTTGTTGGAGAGCCATCATACCGTCTCCCCGGCAGAGCCACTGATCTGGAGTTGGAACTGGACTCAATTCAGGCTTCTCCGAGGTCAATATGCACAGGCACAATGAACAGATGGGGAGAGAGGAGAGCTGAGCACAACGCCTGGGCCTCAGCATCCAGCCACAGTTAAAGTCATTCACTGACTTACAGTTAGATAAGCTAACCTGAAAGAGGTTTTTAAACTCTCCCCTGAAATAAACCTAGAATGCAGACTACAGTGCACTGCCCCACTTATTTATAAGGCTCCAGGAGTACATACTTTCAGCTCAGCGGGATATAAGGGTATCGCATGATCCATGATTTTTCATTCTCTCGTTTGTGCAGCGTTACTACACCGAGCCCTCCGCTCCCTCCTCTGCTGGGGCTTGTTTAATAGATCATTGGGACTATTTACAGTGAGGACAGTTCCAGAGGAGTTTGCTCGGATATCACATTTCCCATTTCCCTTCCTCAGAAAGTCTAATGCTAACTGTAACAGTTTCCAGCCCTGCAGCCTACACTCAGCAGAGAGCAAACTGGGCTGTTTCATTCACACAGTTCACACACCAGCTGCTGTGGGAGAGCAGATGGGAGTCAGCGTTGCAGCCAACGGGAATCTGTGCTCCGGGAACCACAGCCTCAGGACCGAAAGAGCTGAGAACCGGAGCAGGCACCGTGCTCCACTCTGCCAATAAGGCAATGACATCCCACAGGGATTTCAGTTCCTATGAGCTTGCGAGTCCCTAGGTCCAGATAAAGACTCGGGAGTGATTAATGTATCTGCTAAAGCTGTTCCCCCCTTCGGCCACATGAAGAGAATCCCAGAATGTTTACCCTGAAAGGAGACCAAACCCTTGTTCACCAAATAAGGAACTGGGTCCTGCAGGGGGATTAATTAGACTCACAGCACCATGGGAGGACGCCGTGTCCCCGTCTCATGGCACTGCTCGTCCAGAACACCGCGCAGCCTCCGGAGCACGAGGGCCAATGTCCTTTGGTTGCTCCATTAAGTTGGTTGAATCAGACACTGAATAACTTCAGTAGGTCATTCAGAAGTCATTTAGAATTATCTTTAATTTCATAGAAATAATGGTGTCTGAGTTATATCATACATTGTTAACTATATATATACAGTGGGGCCTTGACTTACGAGTTTAATTCGTTCTGTGACGGAGCTCGTAACTCAAATTACTCGTATGTCAAATCAAGAAGTGAACGAGTGAGACACGTGATGCTGGGCTGATGTTGTGGTGTTCACTGTGACGTTTGCTGCGCCAGCTAGCGGTGGGGTATCTGAAGCTGGGTCGTAACCAGAATTTTAGCTCGCAACTAAAGCAAAAAATCAGCCGAGAGACGGCTCGTATCTCGAAAAACTCGTTAGTCGGGACACTCCTAAGTCAAGGCCCCACTGTATTATATTATATTATATAGAAACTCAGGTAACTCTAACTTGCAGTCTTTTTTCTTCTGAGTGATTTTATAGGCCCATGGTTAAATGGAGTGGAATGATTATTCACCTCTCCTTTACCAAAGCCACCAAAATAATGGCAAAGCAATGTATAAATTAAAGAAAGAGACGAGGGCAGGATGGGGACTCGTGTACTGCTCACTTTGGGTGCTTCAGAACATCATTCTCTCCAATCTCATGAAAAGGAAGAGGAAACTGTGGAAAATTGAGAAAGCAAAGCTGTGACTTTGTGAAACAGTAACAAGTGTCAGGCAAGATCAAGACAACTGAGTGAGCACCGGGTTACAGGAGTAGGTGGTAGTGAGAGTTCCCACTCCCCATTCAGACGAGGATCATCAAAGAAATCCAGTTCACAGTGAGATGCCGTGTAGGGAAACTCTTCTGTTTCTGTTCAATTACTTACTTTAAAAATTTAAGCCAGAACAGCCAGTCAAGTGGTCTACTGAATTCTGAAGCTAACAACCATGCCTTCTGCATCCTGTATCTTAGAATCAATATATTCTAGAAGCCCAGGACTGGAGTCATCAGCACATATAAATGGAAGGTAAAGAAAAGACTGTTTTATTAGAAGAAACAATTATTAACTCACATGGCAACAAAGCTTAGGCAGATGCAGAACACTCATGAGAGCCAAAAGTTGGTTTCTGAGAAATAATAACTCACTAGGTGTTGTTAACACCTACTGTTTATTCCTTTAATCTTATTTAAAAACTAGTATTGTGCCCCTTTGACTCCTGAACTAAGTTACCAACTCCCAGCCTGGCAATCAAGACCTTACCAATGGGCTCGGGGCCCCCAGCCTGGCCCTCCATCCGCCCATGTTGCAGCTAAGTGACACCACCGTATTTCACAACACACGCAGCATTTCCAGATCTCCTCTCCTTGCTTCAGGCTCTACTACCATCTTTCTCTGCTTCTCCCACCCATCCAACACCCAACTTGACCCAGATCTGAATTCTGACAGATCTGGCTGATCTAGTTAACAATTTTCTAAATGGCAACACACTTCTATCACCCCAAATTGTGTATGTAATATGAATATAATTGTTGGCCTCAGTTATTGATGTACTTTTAATAATACATGGAACCATCTATAGATGAGAAATAGATATATAAAATAAATATCCACTGTTAAGAAAACTACAAGTAGACTTAACTATTAAAGCCTATGGGGACAACCACAATGTCTTTTGTTCTTTCAATCATCCTATTTTGAGTAAACAGAGGAAATACTCCAATTTACATAATTCTTGATATAATCTCTGGAATTGGAGGGAGAATGTGTTTAACATCTGCTCTGAAGTGTAACCTATACATTATGAAACGATAGACGACTCAACTTAAAAAAAGAGAAAAGCCTTAAGTAACATTTCTAAATACATTTGGCTACTAAGAATATCTCTTGTGGCTGAGAATTTACTTAGTCTGAAAGATGAAATGTCAGACTCTAAAAGGAAGGAAACAAAATTAGTGTAAATCCATACCCACTCTCTCACTGGAGAAATGATTTCACTAAGTGAGTTTGCTGAGTTCTGCTCTTGGAGGCTGGTAGTAAAGATAGCTACAGAAGAGGAAGAGATGCCTCCCTAAAGTGATTAGGAAAACAATATTTCACTTTACTACTATCCCCCAAACACTGCATGTATGTATTGTTATAACACGCCTCAAATAATATGAAATCAGTCCACCGTGACAACAAATTTGTCAGATAAGATCTGAGTTTCTCCACTCGTTCTACCAGCAATGCTGCCTACAATATGCAAAAACTAGTATTGATTAGTCAATGTGGGTTAGAAAAATCCACACGAACCTATTAGATTACATCATGCGGGTAGCTCTTGCTTCTGGAAAGCACATAAAAATACTGTTTTCCCATGGAGGTTCCACCCAAAGTCTCTTGAAGAGCAACCCAAAGAAAGCCCTGATGTGCTCTCTTTATGTTCTTGAAGTCACCTGATTTTTTTCGCCCAACTGAACATTTTCTATTGATCAACTTAAATGTGCTGGAGCCATCCGCACTCCAGCGGGTCAGAGTGAAGGGTTAGAGTAAAATTCAGGAACAACCAAGGACAGAAGGCCAACAAGAATCGTGCCACCCATCGCTGGTTTGGAGGCCATGTAAGAAACGAAACTCCTAGTGATTACTGCTGGGCTGTGCCAGTGCCCTGCAACCTTCCTAGGGGATACCGGTACAGCATCTCAGTGTCAGTGCCACATGTCTGACAAAGCCTCATACTTTAATTTTCATCCCCTCCCCCTAAATGATGGAAAATCCAAGCCACAAAGAACTCCTACTGAGACAATTTAAAACCTATTCAATCACAGCAACTGCCACTTTGAAAGGAAGAAAGTCGCCAGGAGTAAGGGCCAACAATGTAATCAGCATCTAATGGGATCAGAAAGTGTCTGGAAATCGGGGCTTCACCATGACCCCGAGTCCAAGGAGGACAGTGCTACTTAGAGGTTCTGAAAAAAAACCCCAACACAAGTTATAAAGGCTTTGAGATAAGCTCCTAACCAAAAATATATCCCAAAGGATATAAAAATGGCTTATAAAGATGGCTCACTAGAAGAGAATTTGATAAACAGTGGCAGGGCAAGAGCACTCAGACAGGATTTCAAGACTCTCTGTAACTCTGTAACTAAGACTCTAGAGGTTTTAGGGTTCCAGAGACAGTTAAAATATGATTCCACTTGCTGGCTCCTAATCAGAGATTTAATACTAATAGGGGTTCAGAACAGGCTCCCCAAAATGGGCCACTTTGACACATGAATTACTTTGAGCCAAAGGCAATCAAGACCCTGCGCAGGCTCATGAGAAACATTTAATTCCCATTAAATAATTTAAATTAGGGGCCTACCCCATAATAGGAGTTATCACCAGAAAAAAACTGATAATGAGCTTTGTATAAGGCTGGGCAAACTTCTAATTAATAAACATCTGCTCTTCTTAACGTCTTGCAATGATCTCCCTCCCCTCGGAAGCCACAAGACTGGCCTCACCTCATCCCGCTCAGAATGTCATATGTACCTCATTTTCCCTTTCTGTCTCTGAGCCTGTCAGACAGACATGAGCGGAGCAAAGATGATGGGCCAGGCACAGAAACTTACCAGGGCAGAAAGCCCCGGATGCCTAGCAAGGGGGCAAAACTTGGAAAGCAAGTACCTTGCCCCCAGGGTAACCTATCCTCCTGTAGCATATCACTAGTCAGGTGGTTTAGGCCCCGGACCTTCTCCTCCCTAAAGATAACATCTAGTCCTTAGTTGTA
Organism: Myotis nattereri; assembly: GCF_964212035.1. Lineage (NCBI taxonomy): Eukaryota > Metazoa > Chordata > Mammalia > Chiroptera > Vespertilionidae > Myotis > Myotis nattereri. The sequence continues at coordinate 66,610,217 of NC_138079.1, forward strand.
TTTCAGCTCCAGGCCCAGAAAAGCAGCAAAACCAAGCAAGTGACCCATGGCTGCCTCAGGATCAGCTACGCTGACTAATGTCCCCGGGCCCTGGCACTGACCAACCAGAGGAGACCTGGACCCTGAAAGGGCACACCTGGAGAGCTGATGAATATTCTATTGAGATATCCCCGAGACCCCCTTAAGATTTCCACTAGAGAGAGAGAAATAACGCAGGACAAAGGACACAGTGCGCACTCTCCCTCCAAGGAGCAGGCCTATGCCATTCCCTTCCTGCTCTCCTTCCCCTCACTGGCACATATCCCCCAACCTCTGAGGGACCCCATGAGACTTGCAACCAGGGGAGCAATGGGCAGTGGCAGCTAACTCCCTGAACCTGTCTCCAAGGCCTCCCTTTTCCTGACTTCCCAGTGAGCCAGAGCAGCCTAGACTTTCCTGTTGCTTCTTCTATGTCCTTCCTTGTTTCACTGTCCTAAGTATTTTAGCTGCCATCATGGACCCAATACCCTTTGGCTCAGTGCTGTGTAGCCCTTCCCTTTGGATATCCCCATCCCCAACTCCTTTTCCTTAAATAAATTCAAATTTTCTTTAATCACTGTCTGAGATGGCTATGTAGTCTGCCCTCGCACCATGGACTTTAACCTTTCAGAATCTCTCAAGTGTATGGTGTCTCTGACTGGCTCATGTATGTGGGGTTCCCATATGTCTGTATGTATTAAACTTGGTTATTTTCTCTTGTTAATCTGTCTTGTGTTGATTTTATTGGACCAGCTGAAAGAAACTCGAGGGTAGAAGAAAGTTTCTTTCTCCCCTACAGTACAATGAAATTCCTCCTTACCCACTGAAATACTTTTTAAAATTCATAAATGAGAAGCCAATTCATTCTTCCAAAAGCAGTATTTCTTGTGAAAAGTAGTCTCATCTTGACTTAGAGGAAGAGGATAAAGTAGAGCAGTGATAGGCTGTGGAACTGAAAGGTCTTCCAGATTGAGTGGTGGGTGGGGGAGAAGGGATGGATTTCCTTTTTAGAAGAACAGGAAGGCCAGTGACTGCTCTGCTAAGTGCCTGCTATTTGCCAATTCAACTAGGAATTTGGAGAAATGGAAAGAAGAGGCAGCTAATCCTATTCAGGACCCAGAGGCTGAGAGCCAAGTAAATGAATACGAAGAGGAGATACCGACTTCTGTCTCTAGTTGTAAGCTTTTCATTATTATTATTTTTATTTATTTATTTTTTGGAAAGTTGTCTCCTCACTTTCTGTGATTGTGTTTAAGGAAAAACCCTTCCACGTTATTTTGTGAACTCTCTATACTGTCTGTATTAAGTTACATATTACTTCTGTAAAGCATTTTGCTCTCCTGATTAATCATAGCAAGGGTGGGGAGGCTGTCATGCCGATATTGTTTCCAAATCCAATCACTGGAATCATTCAAATAATATTAGGTTTAGGACCCGAAAAATGGTGGCAGCTCCATTGGTATCAGCTCAAATGCTGTCCTACTTAAGTTTGCAAAAAACTGATGACAGTCCTAACCAGTGTGGATCAGTTGGTTGAGAGTCATCCCATGCACCAAAAGGTTGCTGGTTTGATTCTCAGTCAGGGCACATGCTCAGTTGTGGGTTTGGTCCCAGGTTGGGGTATGTGTGAGAGGCCATCGATCTATGATCAATGTTTCTCTTTCTCTACCTCTCCTTTCCTCTCTCTCTAAAACAATACAAACATATTTTTAAAATACGGAGGAAAAGAGATCAGGAGATGTGGTAAGGTTTCCTGTGACTTAAGAGGTAGAAGTGAGATTTAAACCTAGTTTTCCTCACTTGGTTCACTGTGCACTCCATCATGGAGTCCTTCTTTCTACCTTTGTCCTCAAATGGTTTGGGGTAAAAAGGAAGGTGTTGGTCATTGGAGATGTAGTCTTAAGACATGATCCCTACCCTGGAACAGGGCACCACTACTGAGGAAGTCACGAAAACACATATGATATAATACGGTTAGCAAGAGGAATGCAGGAGAGGGGGCCTTTGCCTTGGGAAAGGGCGAGAGAGGAAGGGCTTGTGAAGGTGGTAGCATTTGGTGGAGAAAGAGTAAATCACAGGCAAGGGCCAGAAGAAACCACTTTAAACGGGAAAGGGAGGTGGAGGTACAGTCCCATCCCCAGCACACAAAGAAAGATGTGGAAATGGCTCATGAGATATTAAAGAAGACAGAGCACAATGATGAGAAGAAGTAGACAAACTATAGAAAGGCTTCAATGCCAAGCTAAGGAAGTTGGGCTTTATTTACCAGTAAAGATTTCAGTTGGTACAAATAGATAGAAGTTTTAGTAGAAATAAAAGTAATGTAGACAAGGCAGCGTTTTAAGGAGAATAGTTCTGGAAATGCAGTGCAAGGTGGACTAAAGAAAGACCAGAGAGTTGGAGGAACCTGAGGAGACCAGTAGTTCAGGTATGAGATAGTGGGGACAGGTGAACAGAGAAAGGAGGACAGATGTAAGAAAGAACTTTCTGCCCTGGCCGGCTTGGCTTAGTGGATAGAGCGTCGGCCTGCGGACTGAGGGGTCCCAGGTTCAATTCCGGCCGGGGGCACATGTCTGGGTTGCGGGCTTGTTCCTCAGTGGGGGGGTGTGCAGGAGGCAGCTGATCAATGATTCTCTCTTATCATTGATGTTTCTGTCCCTCTCTCCTTCTCCCTTCCTCTCTGAAATTAATAAAGAAATATATTTAAAAAGAAAGAAAGAAAGAAAGAAAGAAAGAAAGAAAGAAAGAAAGAAAGAAAGAAACTTTCTGAAAGAAAGGCCAATGGGATTTGGCCATCAACTGGATGTGAGGCAGGAAAGAGAGATGGAGGAATCAAAGAAGGCTCCTAATCTTCAGGTACAAATACAGGAGGATGAAGTCTCCGTGACCAGAGAGGGGGATGACAGAAACACCCTAACAGGATTGGCAGATGAGGGTGTGGTCACTTGTAAAGACAGGTCAAACACTGGAGAATGTGAACCAGAATAAGCACAATACTCAGTGTTACTGTTGTTTTACTGCCAGGCTGTATATAAAATAAATTTATATCTCAGTGAAATACATACATGAAGACTGTGTAAGAAATGATCTTGCTGCTTCCTGAATTGCCTTAGTGTTGAAAGCTCAGTGATCTTCTAAATCAGTGGTTCTCAACCTGTGGGTCAAGACCCCTTTGGCGGTCAAACGACCCTTTCACAGGAGTCGCCTAAGACCATCCTGCATATCAGATATTTACATTACGATTCATAACAGTAGCAACATTACAGTTATGAAGTAGCAACGAAAATAATTTTATGGTTGGGTCACAACATGAGGAACTGTATTTAAAGGGCCAGAAGGTTGAGAACCACTGTTCTAAATGCTAAAAGAGACACGGGTCAAGTTTTCTTGGTCCAATACCTCTACCAAGAAGGGTTCTGAATAGTAAAGCTATTGCCACAGTCCTATGCCATGGTAATAGTGGGGTTCTGATATAAAAAGAGATCTCTGCACATTAAACTCTTGTTTAAATGCCTTGTTGAACACCACACTACACAAGAAAGGAAACGGTGAGCTGATGCAGAGTGGAGCCAAGTCCTTGTTGTTAACAATAATTATTCTTGTTTATATGACAATCTCAACAACGAAGATCCACGTAGAACCAAATAAAACACAGGAAGACCAGGAGGTCTGCAGAGAGATGAGAACACTAAGACTTTCCTACTTTACTGAGGACAAGTCAGAAGAAAAGCAATTTCTCAAAGCCCGATCCCCAGTGTCTAGGCTGTGCACTCACTCATTCTTTTCCTTCATAGCTTTCTATGATGACAAAATTTCCTTTCCCATCTCACAAACCCTCACCCTTTACCTACACTCAATCCCATTCTTTCCAGCCTCTTGCTAGCTGCTGTTCCATTAGTTCTTTCCTCTCTTTTGTATCTTCTCCCCCTTCCTCCTGGCTCAGCCCACAGATGTGCTCTAGTAGACCTGGCTGTATTTCTGTGTGTCTGAGGCACATACAACACACCTGTTACTGCTGGGTTGCAGGGGCAGAAAGCAGAGCTATGCAGAGCAGCATGCTTCATCTCACTTTCTGACCTGCTCGAGGACCAAGGTATGACACGTTTATGACAAGGATGAAGATGGCGTTCAGGATCTTACCAAAGTTCCTTACTCAGGTGTCACCATCTTCCCCCAATCCTTTGCTGTTGCTATCTGCTAAACTAGTCCTCCGTGATTCTAAGACTTGCCATTTACTAGCTCTTCAACATCCAGTCTTCAAGAAGGAAAAATAAAAAAGGTTAAAGAAAAAAAAATACTGCAGAATTTCAGTATGTTTCAATAGAGGAACATCTGAAAGGAGCAGAACTTCCCTGACATTCTGAAACCCAGACAGAAAAGACTATCTCCCCATAAAACCCAGTCTTGCTCTCATGGTAGCTCCAGATAACAATGCATCCAGCAAGAGTTGAGGCTGGGCAGTAATGGCCCACCAGGGATACAAGTTACACTAGGTATTCTGTCATTACCTCAGGGACGCAGTAGCTAAGCAAGATCACGGGTGAGATAGTCACGGAGGAGCGTCTCCCGGGGACAAGCATAAAGAACTGCTCCAATGTCAGAGATGGGAACACTGCCTGGAAGATCAGCAGTTCAACCGCCTTCCTTTACACAAAAGGAAAAGGAGACGCAGAGAAAATCTGCTCAAAGCTCACACAGCAAGACAGAGACAGAGCTAGGATTAGAGCCGGTGCTTCCTGAGTCATCACCCCGAGTCATTCTGCTACCACAGCACACGGCCTTCCTACATCTGTTTTTACACACTAGGACGTGCACCTTTATAAACGTTACTTAGGTTACCAGGCTTTTTCTGTGATCGTGTGTTCTTGCTATTGGAATCTTAACATCAATCACAACATTATGTCGCACACTTCCTGAGAAGTGTATGGAACTGTTTATGTAAGCAGTGTGGGGAATTCAGATCAAATATTCAGCGAGGGACTCAAAATTGAAGACAAAGACAGCCAACACTGGAAATGTGGCTTTTTCTTACAGGCTGGGTTCCAAGCATGTGTAATACCACTCCCTCCACTTCCTATGTTCTGATGACTGGAAACCTTGGGGTTAGTCCAAGGTTGACCTACACACACAAAGGGAACTCCCGAGGATGGTCTTTCAAAACCACAGCCCCCAAAACAGGTAAACTTAGGGCACCTCATTCCAATAAAGTATTTCAACTGACACACTATATTTCCAACTTTTTTTGTTGTACATAGGATTTATACTTCTTCCTTAATGATTTAAGAGACACAGATTTTATCCAAGATTTCTTAGGGTACTCCTTCAATAGTATAATCAAAACTTTTATTCAGCTCCACTTTCCCCCATGTTAACACAGCACTATTTCCAGATGAAAATAAAGTTATCTGATCTCTTAGCTTATGAACCTCAGAAAAAGAATTCCAGTCGTCATCTCACTGCCTTTGTGAACGGTGGAGGGGCTAACCACATCATCAGGAATATTTACATCAGTCTGGCCAAACCGAAAGGATTCTCTTTCATAACTTTTGATCAGTGCTGCCTGCCTTTCTTTTTAAACAAGAAAGTTGTCTAGGTTAGATTTCAACTTTTAGAATTAACATTTCCATATTATCCCATTTGTCTGTGCTTAGAAGAAAAGTATCACAATGAAGCGTGCTAAGAGAATCCTCAAGATGGAGACAGCTTCTCGGAGGGTTTGAAATCCTTTACAGTGGGATCTCCATAGCCAGGATAACTAATGTAGGACTGCACGGGACTGGAAGGTGACTACGTGAATCCAGAGCCAGGGGTGACTTCACATGCAGACAGGAACTGAGTGTGGGGGCTGTGGCCAAGTGGAGAAGGTATGACCTGTCCCCAAAGGTGGCAACTATTCAGGCTTAGATCATTACTAAGTGAGAAAGGCCATCTCAGTGTAGCAAGAACTTCCTCAAAAAAAGCCATAAATCCAGGTTTGGGGGGAAGTCTCAATTTTTTAAAATGTTAACTCAAGCTGAAAATAAAACACTACTTTTGCCCAACCAAATATGCCCATGGGCTAGACTTGGTTGCTGAGTTTCCCGTTCGCTACCTCTCTCCTCTACAGGAAGAAGGAATAATGCATATTCAATAACTATAGTTAAAATTACTTTAGAATGTCAGTCTCGGAAACCCTCCGGTGTCCTGAGGGAATGTACAAAAGGCAGAGGAACATAGCAGAAACAGAAAACTATTAATGTTTCATGGACTCAGGGGGAAAATCAAAGCATTCAGATTCTCTGTAAAGTCACTGGATTAATGCAAATAAAACCCCACCTTTGTCCACCACAAAATCAACTAGAAGGACTGCTCTCTCTTCACAGCATTCACTCCAGCCACCCTGACATCCTGCCAGCACCTACCCAGTGCCCAGATCCTGTTTATTTCCTTCAGGGATTCTCTCAAACAAGCACCACACCCCTCATTCCCATCCAGTTACCTTACGCACACCCATTGCCTACCCGTGGTCAGCAAACTGCAGCTCATGAGCCACATGCGGCTTTTTGGCCCCTTGAGTGTGGCTCTTCCACAAAAATACCACGTACGGGCGCACATACAGTGCGATTGAAACTTCATGGCCCATGCGCAGAAGTCGGTTTTCAGCCTGGGCGAATCTATTTTGAAGAAGTACTGTTGATATTTGGCTCTGTTGACTAGGAGTTTGCCGACCACCGGCCTAGACCACTGCAGTCACTATGGCACCTCAGACTCCAGTTTCTCTCTCTTCCTTCCTCACTCCAATCTTGGTTCTACACACAACTACCAAAGTGATTTCTCTTCAACGTGCACATCATAAATTCTACGGAAGTATGTAGGAAACTGCTAACAGTGGTTGTCTCTATGAGGGGGAGCTAGAGAACTGGGAGCCTGGGTATAAGGAAGCTTATTTTCCCCTGCATCTCTTTTATTACCGTTGGAATTTCTTTTACCTTATGTGTATTACTTTCTGAAAAATATAATACTTTAAAAAAATGTAATATCCCAGGGCTCCTAGACATCTACTCATCCCAACCCACTGAGGCACATCAGTGGACTAAAGATTTTTGTGTGACATGACAGTATATTGAGAAATAAATACACAGAGCTTGGGACACATACAGGGAAGGCAAGAGCGGAGGTGAAAGTTGGCAGGCACTGAAGAAACTGAAAGGAGTGTCTGTCTGAAGAACTGCCTACAGACGGTGGCATTGCTTGATCTCCCCTGCCCTAGCCTAGGAGGACAGCGGCAGATTTGTCCCCTGGTCTGAAGTCAGACATCTACCCTCCAAAGGGAGCAAGCGATTTGTCCGGGGAGATTGGTACTCTTCAGTGAGGACTTCTTCTCAGACACTGAGGGAACCTCACGTTGTACTGTTTGCTTCACCTTGACACACCCTAAAGTGAAACCTGGTCTTTGACAAACTACACCCTTGGTTTCAAAACAAACAGCCAGCCTGCCCAACAAAGGAAAAATTCCACAGGGGCAGTAGATGTTCCTAAGATGAGGGGAATTAAGTCAGCTACTTATAACAGTGAACCTAGTCTTTCATTTGTGATGATGGATAGGTAACCAAGAATCACCAGATCTGAGGATAGCCAAAGGAACAAGAGAAAGATAAGTATGATACAAACAGAACCAATCCCAGAGAAAACAGATAGCAATTCATGAAGCAGAGGAGAATTGAAGGGGAAATGGGAGAATCTGAGTGTAGTCAAAGACATTAGAAAACACATAATACATATATGAAAACAAAACCTGATTATGGAAAGGTAAAGGGCATATTAAAACTAAAATTGGATATTGAAGTTAAAAATTCAATTGAAGGGCTGAAATAAAAGGGTGATGAAATTTCAACAAAAGGGGTGAAGGGGAAGAGAAGAGAAGAAAGAGAATTTAAAAAGATAATCTAAAAAGTAATCCAGGAGTTCTACAATTGATCTATTGAATTAAAAAAAAGGGGGGAGGGGGGGACAAGAGAAAGTAGTTGGAAGAGGTGATGAAAGAAATAAAAGATTTCTAAGAGCTGAAGAACACATGTTTTCAGACTGGAAGTTCCACGGGTGCTGAGAAGAATAAATGAAAAAAAGATGAACTCTCATGAAAAGTCACAATATCAAGTAGAAAGAAAACATTTTAATCTTTCAAAGAAAGGGCTATAGGAAGGCACAAGACTCAGTAATATTGACTGCTAGAAAGAAATTCCTTTCAAATGCTGAGGGAAAATTATTTTGAACTTAGATTTTCATACCCAGCCAAATTACCAACTAAGTATGAGGGTAGATAAGCATAGATTTAAAGTATGCTTGCCATGCACTCTTTCTGAAAATGTTATTTCAAAATATACTCTAGCAAAATTAAAGATATATCTAAGAAAGAGGAATCCAAGAAAAATGAAATTAATCCAAGAATAAAAGAAAAAGAAATTTTAGGCTGATAGCTATGTAAGCAGGTCCAGAAAGCAGTTAGTTGATAAGGCATTCAGAAAAGTTGTATAATTAAGAGAGTAAATTATAGTGCTGAGAGAAAGAGAACACCTGCTACTTTTGCTAATGAGAAAATAGGCAATAAGGAAGCCCAGCCAGTGTAGTTGAGTGGCTGAGTGTCGACCTATGAACAGGTAGTTCATGGTTCAATTCCTGGTCAGGGCACATGCCTGGGTAGTGGGTTCAATCCCCAGTGTGGTATACAGGAGGCGGCTGATTAATAATTCTCTCTCTTCATTGATGTTTGTGTCCCTCTCTTCCTCTCCTTTCCTCTCTGAAATCAATAAAAATATATTAAAAAGAAAGAAAGAATTACAGGAAGAACAAAGCTGTCATGGTCTACCTGTGAAGCAAACGCCTATGCATAAAGAGGAAATCGGACTTAGATGCTCAGAACATCTCCCTTCAACGAGCCTATGCTTAGTGGGTAATATCAGATTCCATCTTTATGATCTATTCATATTTTTGGACACTACTTTAAGAGAGCTATCTGAGCCTCTGGATCCAATCAAGAAAAAAAGCAAACCACCTCCTTGGATTTTCCCAACCTTGATTTCCTTTGCAACCTGATCACAGCTAGAGCCATGGGCATATGAGCCACCAGAGTCCTTGTGGAGGTTTTCTTTAAGATACAAAGCCCAAGACCTACTAACGAGAAAGCCTTGCCCCTCTCCCTTCCCTATTTTCCCTGCCATTTTGTGACTGACAATGAGAATGCCGCGTGTTAAGCATGGTGAGGCAGGAGGGTAGGGGGTCCCAAATGACTTCCCTAAGTGCCTCTACCAGCCTTGGATGGACGTCCTCTGGCTTCTTGTTACAAGAGAAAACTAACCTGTTTATTTACAACGTTAGCTGCATTATTTGCTGTTGGGGAACACATTCCTAACTGAAACAGGGAACCAATTTCCCGCTTTGAATGAAATCCAGTTTGAGTTGGGTTTCTGTCGTCTGCAAGCAATAAAGAGCTGATACATATCCACTTTCTTTACACTTTGCTCCAGAGGAAAAAAGTCACAGTCAAAGGCCATATCTTTTTACCTTCTTCCTTAGAAGCATCACAATGTTGGGTAGGGTTCTGCAGAGCTTTCATTCTAACACTTGGCCTCCACCACAGGCTAATTCCTGTGCTGCATATGAGACACCAGCCTCACGAGACACCACACTGCCCTAGTGGGCCCCAATACAATGGAGCAGAGAGTTTACAACCACATAAAACACTGTCAGAGTATGGGATGGTGCTATGTAAGCATAGTGAACGACATCATTTAGATCAATCTGGTAATATTTCAAAACATAGCAAATTCTAAAACTCAAGAGAGCTGGTTTGGTTTGAATCAGTCACAACAACATTTTATTCACTAGCAAACTCTTAATTATTTACTGAACAATGGCACAGATAAGCCAAAATATTTGTCTTGAGTAAATTTGTATTACAAACTGGGTGTGTCTGTTGTTCTGGGAATTCACCACACCCCAGATAAATTGAATCCAAATGGAAGGTTCTCATTTAAAAGAAATCAGCATATTGTTTAGCTATGCTGACCCTATTCTCTTTAGCAGAATTATTCCTGGTTCTCCCCAGTTTCCATGCAAGAGGCAGCTAAGTGCCACTACTCTAACTGAATCAAATCCTATCCTCATCCTAGCACTGCTTATTTCATTCATTTAACAATATTAAGTGAGCACCTGAAATAATGTCAGATGATGTGCCAAGTGTGGTGGATATTCTAGAAAAGAAGAGAATACCTGCCCTTAAAGGGCTTATGAGGCTAGGGGTAAAGTAAGGGTTCTGACAGGGAACAGTCACTAAGTTATTACAACACCTTATACTGAGTCCTAAGGAGAAATTAGAACTGTGGCAATTACAGAGCAGGGACTTAAAGGGTAGTCAGGAAAGGAGTACTAGAAAAACTAAGGTATAGTTGGGATGGCTTCTCCAGACAGAGGAAACATCATATGCAAAGGCCTAGAGGCAAGACACAACATGATATAGTCAAGGAACTTGAGTTCAAGTTCAAGGAAGTTGTCTACCTGCACATTTAGACAGTTGTATCATTATTGAAATTAAGAACTTAGAACACAGATTTAATTTAAGGTATTCAAACAGGATTCTGGCAGGCAGTTACATAGGTTAAGAGCTGTATGATTACTGCAGACACTGCCACTCACTCTTTCAACCTGACAGACACCTAGTGCAGCCGCAGTTCTGAGAAAAGAGTCCCTGGTTTTCAAATCTGGGTTAATGCCAGATTTTGCTTCATTTCTATACCATACCAGATTTTTTTTTTTTTTTTTTTTTGCCTATGTTGCAGAAAATGCTAGTAAAGCAAAACTCAAGTCATCCAAAGTGCAACCTTCCTTGATTTCTCCAGGTGATTAATTTTCAGGAAGTGAGATGTAGCTGGAGGTTATCAGACTTTCCTATCTTGTGGCACCAAGCAGTTGTGACCATTGACCTCTTTTTGCCCTATCCCTTCTATCTTGTTGGTGGCAATTACCAGAAGTTTGTGGTGTCAAGACACATAGGTGGCTGGGGATTTGTAGGGCTGAGTATATTCAATTTTAAGGTTCATGGGCTTTTGGCATATACTCCAGGCACCACTTCTAGTCATCCTGGCCCAGCCTGGTGTGTGGGACCAGAGTTCACAGAGCGGTATCTAGAGCTTGTGGAGAAGGGAACGCTCTCCCATTTGGGGAGGGAAAGAGGGCGGGTGAATGAATGGTACCAGCGCAGACACTTGCATGATGGCAATAAGCTGAGAACTTACAACTCAGGGGCTCCCTCTGTAAAGCACGGGGCCAGGGCGTCTGCAGAAACTGAGAGAAGTGATCAGATATGAGAGCAGAAAAGACAAGGGAATAACCACTGTGGTGAAGGGCAGAGAGAGTTGTCCAAGGCAGTGTTTTTCAACAAGCCGGTCGCAAGGGGTCCTGAAATCAATACTTTTAAAAAAAAAAGTAATAAAAGATCAGAGCACACGGCATAGAGCAAAGGCAATCACTGTTCATAATCAAATGAATATATCATGTTTATGTGTACAGTGAATCATGATGTAAAATGTTCTTTCTGTCGGTGACGGTCAAAATGTCTGGAGGCCAACAGACCAGGACAAACAGAAGGAATCGCTTCGAAGTCCAGGGACTCAGGTGAGCTTGGAAACAATCTAATTGTGGCGGCACTAATCTACATTATGATTTGTGCCTCACAGCTGGCCTAAGTTACAGAAGGTAATTAAATTGAAAGTCTCCTGTTAAATGCAGTGACTCAGGAAGAGACTGGATATAAAAAGACATAAAGGAATATATCTTATCACTTATCCTACTTAATTATGCTAATTAAAACTTTTAAAGTAATTTGACAGTAAATTAAGAAACTGTGCTACTCTGCTTGACCACATAATTATGCTTTTTGCTATCCATTAAAATTCTTAAACCAAAAAATCTTTAAATGATCTATTTAACTTGCAGGATATATTATGTGCTCAGAGTAAAAAGGTGAAAGAGGAGTTTTATTTTAAAGCCACCACAGCTTTACAATTTACAATAGCAAAAAGCAAGACAAAACCCCCCCATAAAACCTCATTCTTGTTAAATACTTTCTAATAATTGAAGCCAAATAAATTAGCTTAGAAAGCTACTGCGTCACCCCCAGAGGAACTATAAAAGTGACTTCCATTATGGAGAAATGCATTTCTTTTCCTTTCTCAGTCATTTGTGAGATGCCCCATTCTTACAAATGAATCCTAACTGAAACAGCCAAGAAATAAGCATTGCCCTCTTTCTCATTTAGCCAAATACCAAATACTATTCAGAGATCAAAATATCCTTCAAAATCATTCAGTCCTGACTTCTAGTTCCGTAAGTCCACTCATGGTTAGAAGACAGCCTTTGAAAATACAAACAGTTGTCAAATCACGGACTCCACCCCAACCCCGAAGTCATTTAACAGACTCATTATCATTTACTAAAGGAAAACAAAATTAATTGGAAAGCATGTTGCTCTTAATATGCTTCAAAAGTCATTTGCAAAGATAGCTGTGAAGCACTTATTTCTCTGTCTCCAGGAATCAGCTAAACTTGGGGGAAAGGATTAAGTACATGGCTATTATTTTTCCTTCCAGGATGATTCCAACTCCTACGACACATTCATCACCACATTAAAATGGAAGCTATCTATCTATATAAAAGCCTAAGTAACCGTCTGACCGTCCGACCATCCAGTAGCTATGATGCACAATGACCACCAGAGGGCAGATGCTCAATGCACAGGCATGGAAACATGGAACAGACTGATGAATCTCAGAGGGAAAGGGGTAGGGGGGAAGGCGGGAAGAGATTAACCAAAGATCTTATATGCATACTAGAGGCCCGATGCACAGATTCGTGCACCGGTGGGGTCCCTTGGCCTGGCCTGCAGGGATCGCGCCGAAATGGGCTCTCTGACATCCCCCAAGGGGTCCCGGATTGTGAGAGGGTGCAGGCCAGGCTGAGGGACCCCACTGGTGCATGAATCCATGCACCAGGCCTTTAGTGTTATATGTCAGATAACGTTCTAGGTACCACCAAATGTAACATTTCACTCGGGTAAATACTTATTTCTAGGAAAAGTCAAACTAATTACAAAATGACTAGAAAAGACAGAAAAATATGAATAATTTAGTTGATTAGTGAACATAATCTTCCAAGGTGGTTTGAATTCATTACAAAATCAAGGATAGAAACAGGAATCAATAATATTCAACTTTGGAAAAAACCATTTAGATACAGAAATTCATCTAACACAATGGTTTTCCATTTTTTGATCTCAGGCAACTTTTACACTCAAATTATTGAGGACCTAAAGAGCTTTGTTATGTGGTTACATCTACTACTATTCAGTATATTCAAAATTGAGAAATTTTAAAAATATTTTAAAAGCCGAAACCGGTTTGGCTCAGTGGATAGAGCGTCGGCCTGCGGACTGAGGGGTCCCAGGTTCGATTCCGGTCAAGGGCATGTACCTGGGCTGCAGGCACATCCCCAGTGGGAGATGTGCAGGAGGTGGCTGGTCGATGTTTCTCTCCCATCGATGTTTCTAACTCTCTATCTCTCTCCCTTCCTCTCTGTAAAAAATCAATAAAATATATTAAAAAATATATATTTTAAAATATTTTTTTAAATTACATATTAACTTAAAACCTTTTATGAGAAGCATATTTTCGAAAAGAAAATATGAAGTGAGAAGAATGGCATTGTTTTGCATTTGCAAATCTCTTAAATGTCTGGCTTAATGGAAAACAGCAGAGTCTCATGCCTGCTTCTGTATGCAATCTGTTGTGAAATGTTGTTCAGGTTGAAGTATATGAAGAAAATCTGGCCTCATACAGCTATATAGTTGGAAAATGAAGAAATATTTTAATAGCCTATACAGAGATAATTGTGAATATTCTTTTTTGGTACTTCCTGAAAATTCAATAAGTGGTAGATTCTTTTTTATCTAACCACTTGATTACGATACAACTGACATACAAAAAGCTGGACATATTTAATGTATACAACTTGGTGAATGTAAACAATTTGATGAAGGTATTTTCTTAAAAGTTCATTACGATGTGGAATCTGAAACAAACTCTCTGTATTCTGTTACCTTAAAATCCAATAGTCCATTTTGCACTTTGAAAGGATCTTTTTATCCATGCATGATTTTAAAAAATCCTGGTTCACTGTGTTATGCAGATATTCCAAATGCCGACACATTTCATTAGAAAATATGAAGAAATCACATTACCATTGGTTTTAGCAAAAACATCTTTAAGTATTGGAAAACTGTCAACACGGGGCTGTAAATACAAATTTTCCAAAATTCCAATTTCAACTTTTCACCTGACAACTCAAATTGTATTATTGGCAACATATACTGTCAGGTGTTTTTCTTGAAGTGATAGGCTCCTCATTTATTTTGGAGTATATATCAAAGGGTTTAAGCACTCAAAAAGAGATGTTAGGATACATCCTTATGAAGAATTATATGGCTATTATTACAAATAATTTAATGGTATGGGGGAAAACTCATGATAAATTTTAAATGGAGTATAAGTGGAAAAAAGGAACAAAAATTGCATATATGTTATGTTATCAGCTATACTTTAGAAGTTGGCATATCTCTTCCTGAGGTTTTTCTGTATTAGATAAAGCCACAAAACCAAAACTAAACTTTTTCTTAAGCAGAACACATATCTATTCCTTTAGGAAACTTACAAATAGAGGCTCATCTTTATCAAATATTAATAGTCATGGGAAAGCCTGACAAATATTATTATCTACCTTTAAGTTAGATTAAAAAAAAAAGAGTCCAACATCACTGAAACAAAAATGAATGAAATACAAATCCTATTCTATTCGACTCAAAGGGGAAGCAACAAGCCTTGTCTTTTGGCACAAGAGGCAAAAAAGAAGTATGTATTTTTACACATTCTTTCCCAAAGACTGTGGGGTGTGTTTTTTGGAGACTTTGCAGAACAAATGGGTTTTGTCCAAAATTCAACACATTATTCTAACACTTTTTTTTATTACAGAATCCATGCAATGCTGTAAAAATCCCAAAAGCTATTTTCAAAGTATGATGTTTGACAACAACATCTAATGTCACTGAAGTATACGCAAACCTTCCTGGTTATTAAAATAAAAGTCGAGGGCCCATGCATCCATCTACTCATTTGCTAATAAAGGACAGGAAAAGGGAATCAGAAAAACTGATTATCCTATCCCTTACCAATTCAAAAGCATTAACTTTTGAGTATGACACAATAGCTTTTTAAAGTGCAAGGTCCATGCAAAACTAAAGGCATGTTTGGGTAATGTTCCCTGAAACCAAGGCCCCTCTAGGATGCCCTGTCCTTTCATTCTCCTGACTATGAAGACAAACTCAACAGATTTCCAGCAAAAGTAATGTCAATTCCATGACTCTAGACACACTACTACTTGTACTTTCTCCAACTATCAGGTTTGCTATCAGGTAGAGGCTCAAATCAAGGAAAATGCCCGAGGCTTGGGTTTCATGAGAAAGGCTACTAGTTTTTGGTCAGATAATCATTTGTATGTAAGTCATCTCTTCTCACTGCAAATTCTTCAGGGATGTGACCATCTTTTATGCCTTTATTTTCTCATTGTCTATCACCATGTGGCCTTTTAAAAGATGGTGCCACATACCAGCAGTTATCGTTTACTGAGTACTTATGTGCAAATACTTATACACATCATTATAATCCCTACAATGACCCTGAAAGATACAGATGGTTAGCATCTTTTTATAGAAATAAAGAAATTGAAGGATGCCCTAACCAGTGGTCGGCAAACTGTGGCTCACGAGCCACATGCGGCTCTTTGGCCCCTTGAGTGTGGCTCTTCCACAAAATACTGACTTTTGTGCATGGGCCACGAAGTTTTAATTGCACTGTACGTGTGCACCCGCACGTGGTATTTTGTGGAAGAGCCACACTCAAGGGGCCAAAGAGTTGCATGTGGCTTGTGAGCCGCAGTTTGCCAACCACTGCCCTAACCGGTTTGGCTCAGTGGATAGAGCGTCAGCCTGCAGATTGATGGATCCCAGGATCGGTTCGGGAAAAGGGCATGTGCCTTGGTTGAGGGCACATCCCCAGTGGGGGGTGTGCAGGAGGCGGCTGATCGATGTTTCTCTCTCATCGATGTTTCTAGCTCTCTATTCCTCTCCCTTCCTCTCTGTAAAAAATCAATTAAATATATTAAAAAAAAAACTGAAGGAAAAGTGATTGTCCCCACTTAGTTTTTTAAGAAACACAACGAGGATCCAAACACAGGTTTGGCACTAAACAAGTGATTCTCATCAGAATCCCCTGGAGGCCTGTTAAAAAAATTTCTGGGCCCACCCCATGATTTTCTGATTCAGTAGTTCTGGAGTAGGGCCAGACAATTTGCATTTCTATCAGGTTCCTCCATGATGCTAATACTGCAAGCCAGGGACCACACTTTGAGACTATTCCTCTAAATTACCATAGCCAACATGACCTTGAAGAAGATTCAATGTGCATGCAGAAAGACAGCGAAGGTTAACATAGCCGCCGAGTTCATATGGAGCAAAAAGTTTAGAATTCTGACACATTTTTTGAAATTCAAGTTGAGAAATCCTCTTTCCTACTTGTGCATTTTTCTACTCTCCATGCCTTCCAAGAACACCTTCAGGCTTTGCTTTGCCTCCGGGCACGATCAGGGAGTCTGCAGAGCAACAGGCACTCTCCCCATCGCCCTGGCAGAGAAGAGCCCACAAAGAGACCCTAAGTTCACTTCCTCACCTGGGAGAGGGGGAGTGTTCTCCAATTAGGAAAGAATAAACGAGACTGTTTCAAACAACTGAAGTGTCCATGTCTCTTCTAAGCCAATCGATAGCATAACAGCATCTGAGGGAGTTAGACAGGCAGACAGCTCTCCAACTGACTAGTCGGGGAGACTGCAGCTAAATCTAGGTGACTGTGATGGAGAGGACCTTGGAAGGGAATGGAAGCTGCAGTCAAATGACAAGGAAACAGAATGTACGAGAGGAGACATGCTCTTAGTACATTAAGTCTGGATCAGATTTTGGCTACCATACCAAAGCATCATAGCTGGGTTACTATTGATTAATCAATAGTGGCCCTGAATCACTTGCACAGCTGAACGGCTATGGGTTCAGTGTAAACCTCTGCCTAGGAGGCTGCAAAATCGGCACTGTTAAAACGTGGCTCTTCCAAGTTGTTTAACACGCTCCCAGTGAGAGGCACACATTTTCAGCAACATTTCATTTCTTGGAGTAACATAACTCAAGGACAGGGCAAAAAGACTGCAATAATTTTACTCCAGGGAAGACACTCTGAAAAGTAAATGCTGTAATACAGCTATTACCTAAGGGGTTATCTCCAGGAGCATCTTAATTTTCCCGAGACATTCATGGGTGGCAGAAAGCAGCTTGACCCTCACATACCACTTCCACACACAACACATCTCAACATGGCAAAAGCAATATAACATAAGGAAGTGAAAAAGGAAAGGAAGAAAGAAAATCAGTGGGCTTATATTTAAAGGGAAAGAGAAACAAAAGAAAAAGACAACCCTATTAGCCTGGGAGCCAAACTTTGCCTCTAAGTCATACATTTTGTTTGGTCCTTTAATTCCTCATTTTACAAGATGTTCTGGGAATAAAAAGAGGTGCCGGGTATTAATGCTCTTGGGAAACAAAAAGGAAGTAATCCTCAGGATGTGATTTTCCATATTTAAGAGAGTTTTTATAAGATAAATGAGCATCAAACGGCTTCCTCCAACCAGCACACTTAATTGACTAAGATGTGGAGGCACTAGAACCCTCCCACTGCTGGTGGGGATATGAAACGGGACAACCTCTTTGGAAAACAGTTTGGGTGTTTCTCAAAAAGTTAAAGAGATGCTTTCCATGGGACCAACTATTCCGTTCCTAGGTATTTACCCAAGAGAAATGACACATAAAAAGACCACATCCATAAAAAGACTACACACAAATGTTAACAGCGAACTTGTTTGTCATGTCCAAGAAATGGAAACAATTCAAATGTCCATCAACAGGTGAACAGATAAATTGTGGTGCATTTCTATAATGGAATACTACACAGCCACCAGAAGGAACAAATTATTGATCCATGCAACAGAGATGAATCTTAAAATCGGCTGAGTGGAAGAAGCCAGGCCAAAAGTAGTATAAGACTCTGTTTACATAAAATTCAACAAAATACAAATTAATCTATGGTGACAGAAAGCAGGTCAGTGATTGTCTAGCGAAGCGGAGAACAGGGAGAAGGGAGAGGCGAGAAAAACCTTCCGAGGCAATGGATATGTTCAGTATTATCTTGAGTGTGGTAATGGTTTCCGGGGACATATATCAAAACTTCTCAATTTCTACACTTTAACTATACTATGTAGTTCAATGTTAATTATACCTCAATAAAACAGCATAATCAGCTATTAAACACAGGAAGGTGTGGATTTCAGTGGCTGAACTACAGATAAGAAAATTAATCTCTGTTATTCTAATCTGGGCTTCACATAAAGTATTATACAATATTCCAGGAGCTTTAATTTCTCTATTTACACATGGAAACTGCATCTGCTCCTTCTTGGAGTGATACGGGGAGGGCCTCAGTCATGGGTCAAACACCTAAAAAGACTGTTTTGGTAATTATTAGCCCCCAGTTCTAAAACTAGCTCCCTCATCTTAAAACCGATCCTCCATCTCAAGGGTTAGTTACAATACCAGCCAGCTATCCTGCAGGGGTCTGGTGGGGTTAGTGAAAATGCTCCCTGAAAGCTGTCTCACCCCCCTCAGCTACTGTGAAAGCACAGGTCCTCTCCTCCATGGCACACTCCAGGGCAGTAGTTCTCAACCTTCCTAATGCTGAGACCCTTTAATACAGTTCCTCATGTTGTGGTGACCCCCAATTTCATTGTTACAAATTGAACATAATTAAAGCATAGTGATTAATCACAAAAACAATATGTAATTATATATGTGTTTTCCGATGGTCTTAGGCGACCCCTGTGAAAGGGTCGTTCGACCCCCAAAGGGGTCGTGACCCACAGGTTGAGAACCGCTGCTCTAGGGGGTCTGCACACTACCCCCGCGGCCAAAACCCACCTCACTATGCGATTGTGGATGGCCTATAAGCTAAGAACTTTCACACTTTTAAAGGTTGAAAAAAATCAAGAGAAGATTATCTTATGATATGCAAAAATTAGTTTCTGACACTGAAATTTAAAATTCATATAAAGTTGTACTGGGATATAACAATGCCCATTTGTTTCCATGGTGTCTATGACTGTGTTTAACCTCTGAGGACAGAGTAGTTGCAACAGAGACCATATGATCCACAAAGTTAGCATGTTTACTATCTGGCCCTCACAGAAAATGTGTGCCTACCCCTGCTCTGGGCCCCAATACTACACGCATGCCTCTAGCATTCTGAGACCTTTAGAAAGTTAATCCTGGAGATAGACAGTTCATTGAAAAGCAGCATAGAGGTTGTTTTATCCCAACCTGGTTCCTTTAGCAAATGCTTCTCCTAGTACAGAGCAAGGCTATGATGTCACAGGAAGTGCCCCCCTTCAGTGCCTGCAGTCTAGGAAGGACAAGCTCTCTCTATGGGGCCATGTTTTTAGTAACTCAGCCCACTGCTTACATCCCCTACTTTCCCTCATCATAGGTCCTCAGAGCAGCTGTAAAAGTCCCAGGCTGCTTTTAACCACTATATTACTTAGGTCTCCTTTAGTTACAAGTTCCCTAAACCACTTGGGGTAGTTTATGCAAAAAAGTGAACCAACTCCCTTTTCATCTGTTGTTAAGTACACAGGGGTCTCCAGGAGCTTGTGGACGCCATCCAGAACGAACATGGGCAGACCTCCTGATTTTGCCCTTCTTTAAAGACCAACCCCCTTTCCAGTTCATAGAGGGCCAGAGTTTACATCTCCCGTTTCAGAAATACTTGGGCTAGGAGTGGGAAATACTCCATTTCCAAATGCCCAGCAGATGGGCCAAGTGTACAGGCCCAATGTAGCAGCATAAGGGAGGACAGGGTGGGGAGATCAAGCCATATATATTTAGGAAAAGATTCAGTAAGTCTCCTTCCAAAGACAAGTCTAATAAGACTCTCACAGTATGGGATGGTCAGGCATTTGATTTTAACTTTTATTAAGACCTAGGTCCCATGGAAACTCCAGAAAATTTTGTGGGTTTTTGTTTTTTTGTTTTTTAAATTTTTTAAATATTTTCCCTTTATTTCACTTCTCCTGGAAACCTAAAATTACCTATACTTTTGGGTGCCAGCTCAGATGACTACCACCGTCACCTTCCATCTACCTTTCTTTTCTCTTGGTTCCCCTTTCCACTCCCCCTTCTAGACACAGACACACACACACACACACACACACACACACACGACACCTACCTACCTACCTACCACCTCAAAAAGAATCATGACCTCCCCCGCCCCCCCCCCCAAAAAAAAAAAAAAAAACAACAACCAAAAAAAACTATACAGGAAAAAAATTCAGGCCAAAATGTTCACTCTTCTAAAGTAGGGCTTGAGTACTCAGCAACAAGTAATGAGACCATTTGCAAATCTGTTACACAACATAGGAGGGCTTCTTATAAATGCAGCAACATCAGTCCCTGAGAAATTCCCGCTATCTTACATCTGGCTTTATTTTTATTTATTAGGGAGAGGGATGGGCAGCAGAAGGGACAGTACCACTTCCATAAAGGAGCTTTAACTCTGACAGAGTCTTTCTGTACACCTTGCTGCATTGGAGGTGGCCTTCAACATCTCAGCAAGGGTGTTAACTATCATGTACAGACAAGGAAAACCCAAGCCTCAATGTGATCAGGTATCAAGCTCAAGCCAGGACATCAGGTAGTGGAATCTTGGCCCAGGATCCCGGTCACAGTGCAAGCTCAGGGCACTTTATTGTTTTGTTCCACTTTGTTTTTTAAACAAGGGCCCAAGGTACTGACCAGTTAGCAAGTGGGCTGGGGCCAATAATAAACTGGGTCAGGGAAGCCTGCACAGACATGACTTTTCCAACAGCTAGCTAATTAAGAGAACTTAGCAATGATTGCATTATTAGACCATTTCAGCAGAACAGGTTCAGTGCTCCCATGTATCCCTAGGCGTGCCTCAATCTCTCTCTCTCTTTCTCTCTCTCTCTCTCTCTCTCTCTCTCTCTCTCTCTCTCTCTCACACACACACACACACACACACACACACACACACACACCATCACTAGAAATTCCTTCATCCTTCAAGATGGACCACCTTCATCAGCTTCCCTCGACCATCGCGCACCATAATGTTGTTTTTCTAAACATCAGGCATCAAGTGTCTGTATGACTCACTTGATACTTCAATATTGAGAGAAGGCAATTTTGCATCTGTCTCCCACTGAGGGTCAAAGGCAGCTCAGGAAGGTGGAGGGCATTAAATCTCCCAAGTCCTCCTCTCCCTGCACCAGGCCCAGAATACTGCTATCATGCAAAGTGTCCCTAAATTTATTGACTATTATAGAACCATGAGCTCCTAGAAATAACAGTTCACCCATTTACCATCTAATATAACACTCCAGAAGCTGTTGGCAAAAGAAAAACATTTTAGTTTGGGAAATTGATTTTTTTGAAAAATCATCCATTAATCTTTGGTTATCAGAACTAGTCTTCACTGGTTTCTAGAATGGTTCCAAATACTGGGTTTCAGGGGAGAAAAACAGCTGAGACAGACCACCTTGGAGAAGCCGATTATACTCAATGGTATTCTGATTGGTTAGTAGAGACCACAAGTACAGGAAAATGAACATTGACTGTTCTTTTCTGTAATGGTCAGACTTTTTTCCCCAAAGCTGAGAAGGCAGGGAAGGAGCAAAAGGATACTGAAAGGACATAAGGAGGACTGCAGCAAAAATGAGAAACTGTGAGGGGAGCCGGAAACAGCAGGACAAGAGGGTGGGTGAGCACTTGACAGAGAAGACAAGGATGCAGAAACAAAAGTGAGACCAGCTCTGCAGGCTGGAGGGAGACAAAGCACATCACTCTCTGCTTACAAAACCCGGGGAACCCCAGCAGGCTAGTTCCTTTCCTGGAGTCAGGGCTCTCTAGGTGGGGACCCAACCCTTTGACTCCACGAAACTCTGCTTCGAGGAACCAGAAGCCAAAAGAACTCTTTGCTATTAGCTTTTTCAAAGAAAACCTGAAGCTTCAAGAATGTCTATGTGGTGAGACTCCAATGCCTTGCGTGTAACTACTGCAGTGATAACACATCAAAAAAGCACTTCTTCGTATCTTTGGAACAATGTGTGCCTTTTTCACATCGACATTGAAACTAATTATTAAATTGTGGTAGCTTTCTAAATCTGATTAATGTTATTCAGGGACTCCCACAAACTGTTTGCCATTTATTACACTTGCTAATTAGGAGCTGTAAGGTCTTTATCTTCCTCAACCTACAGTCACATGCCCAGGATGGAGCTTTGTTAAAAGCAGGACTCCTGGCTAATACTGCTAATGAGTTTAGCACTGCCAAAATGTCAATGGTTTTTCATTTGGTCAGCAAGGGCCTAATTTATCTAGTTTGCTGCCCTTGGTAATTTTCATGGAAATGTCAGAGCAGCAATCAGCAGAAGTGAATGGCAATAAAGATGATTACTAGAATGGTAGCAAGAACACCCCACTGATAAGACTGCTTTTATTTTTCTTTCCCGGCTGAAAGATTTAATTCAGGGATAAGGCAATGGACTACACAGAGCTCAATCCAGCATACCCACCTATTTTGCCTGAAGTACAATTTCACTTTTGAAATTGTGAGACATGAGAAGCTTCACTGTAGAAGGAAGAGAGCATAAGAACACACTTCAGGGAAGAAATAGGAAGATCAGGCCTGTTTAAACAAAACTTGCTTTCATTCATAACCTATTTCAGGAAAGGGTACCTGAAGGAGCCAGATCCAGATTGCTTTCATCACTTTTGCACTAGAAAACTATGCTTACGACTTAGTCAACATAAAATAAAAATGGATTCCTTCTTTAGCAATTTCAATTTATCCTTCCTTAAATAAATGTAAGTAGTAACAAACGCAATCATTCTAAGAGTCAGTAATAGATAACAGGCTGTTTACCTTTAGGTCATGGGTGTCCAGATGTCTGAACATGGAAGGCATTCACTTAAGCTAATTGCAATGAACAGGGGGAGAAAGCTTATGCATGTGTGATTTGAGGACTTGGCCTTTCACTGATAACATTTCCCATTTTACCATGGGAAACATCACATTCATTCAGATTATTATGAAAAAGAATGATATAAAAGGAAGTAAGAGAAAATAAAGTCCTCAGTCTAGTCCCCAATGGGTGACCTCATGAGGAATAAAAATTCCAGGCTCCCAAGACATCATCCTGTCCAATTCTTTGCACTTTCCCCTCTCTCTCTGACTACTTGTATCCACATAATGGGATATGATAGCCATGCTTCATGTTTTCTAATGCAAGGCCCATTGTAACTTTTCAGCTTGAAGGATGAAGCAGAGAATATAGTAACAAAGCCCCTGCTCAGAAAGTGGAGAAAGGGAAATCCCCAAACCAAATCCCATGTGACTTAAGCTACCTCCCTCAGTTTCATGCATGTTATCTTCCCAGCAGCCCAATCTGTCTTTGCTCTTTAAATTAAGGAGGCTTGGTTGAGTGTTGTGGTCCCATGCACGGAAAGGCTGTCAGTTCAATTCCTAGTCAAGGCACATACCTGGATTGTGGGTTTAAGCCCTAGTCAGGGAGACAGCTGATCTCTCTCTCTCTCCCTTCTTCTAAGCATGTCCTCAGGTAAGAATTAAAAAAAATAAATTAAGGGGCCTAAATTCTATCAATATAAATGTTAAGTAAAACCTTTGACATAACGATAACTATTTCACTGTACTTCATAAATTTCCCTGCAAAAATATACAACGTTGGCATATATGAGTTTAATTTAATCTCTCCTTGAGGAAAATGAACAGTTTAAACAAGGATAAAAATAACTGCTTCACTAAATTTTTTATCAGTTAGTCTAGCTTCACTAAGCAATTTGATCAAGTCATTGAGTGTAGCAGTACTACTTAAAATTAGACCCTTACATGGTTAAGTATATTTAAGATAACGGAAGGAAATATTTTTATCTAAGAGGCCTTTGTTTATGTTTCCAAGCACAGACTCACAAGGTTGTAATGCTATTGACTGGGCTACTGTGGATTCCTACGGCTGTAAGAAATGCTTTGCTTTTCCTTGACTCAGTTTCCCCATCACTAAAAATGTCACAGTTATTATCTTTTCTACTAGCTACCCAGAACATCAGATGCACAAATTATTAGTAAATGCTAATAAACACTGTGTACACAGCAATGGTCTCCAGGCTCAAATCTTAAGTCAGACAAAACCCACAGAAAGGAGACTGAACTGATAAAGAAAGAAAAATGTTTCTCATGATCAGTCAGCCTTGCTTTAATTCCTACTGTGAAATTAGAAACAGAACTTGCTATCTACACAGAGATAAAGGGGACCAACCACCCCAGTTTGCTTAGGACTATCAGAATTTTTACACTGAAATTTCTGGGTAAACCAAGACAGTTGGTTACCTTAACAGAAATTCAAATGGGTAGACTATCTGCATAATCAAAAATGACTGATCAACTTAACAAATATAGTTACTTTAAACTCAATGCTCTGCATTAAAAAACTGGAGCTTGACTAGCTTTAGTTTGGTTCTATTTTATCTTTTTCTTGAGTTTTTTTCCAGTTTCACCAAGGGAAACTGCCACTTATTCTGTGACCTTGGGCACATCATGCCAGGCACAACGGTGAGCACTCAAATTGGAGCCAGCACTATCATCTCTTTAAGACTAGTGCTATAACTCTATTTGTTCTGCTAGTGATTTTTAAATATCAGCCATCATCTCTATAAATACCATGGATTTCCTTTCTTTTTAACCTCAGAAGAGCCTACAAGTATAATCAGGTTGATTGGTGCTCCCTTAATTCTTACTTTTCCCTGACAGACCTACATAGAAAATAGAGAAGCAATTTAATTTCTTTCTTCAATTTAAAATCAAGCTCTACCATACTCATTTTAGCATAACCAAGTGTTAGAAAACTCTTTTAATGATAAAATATCATTATGTCTTTCTCAGTAATTTCTAATTACCAGGATATACTTGTCCACATTAGATTATGTTCCCCTTTCCAACAGCTAACCCAGAAATAGGAATAAGCTTATTAGAATTCTAGCAACACCAGTAACAAAATATAATTAGCTTCTTGGAATTTGTGAGCCTACTCTTTCATCAAAATACAGTAATTATTCTTTAAAAATGAATACGGTAATGCATGGATTGCAGAGAACACTTCAGTGAATGGATTAAGGGACATTACTCTCCTATCATATCTGAGTAGGCTCCTTTTACTTTGTTGTCCTGTATTCATTTGAATTTTCAATCTCCAGCTAATAAAACCACTGACTATCAAGTGTGTAGGCAGGCCAGAATCAGAAAAATGTAATAATGCTGATAAGGTGGCTGCTGATTCTTGGGGCTGCCAGCAACAGGGACTGTAGAATGAGGCAAGGAATAGTTTAGAGAAGTTACTATAACTATTTCACCAATGTGAAAACATTAGTGAAGTAAGAGAGAGGACTATTAGTCCCATGACAATAGAAAGGAAAAGCACCTCTTTCTCTTAACCAACACGTTTATGGGGACAGTACCTGAGGGGCTGAGAGTGACACTGAACAAATCTTTGGAGTGGAAAAAGAAAAGAAGCATTTCCTCCAAAGCAAGAAACTGACTCATTGCCAGTTACTGAATCAAGGCATAGCTCCCAGCGAACAGCAGTAACGCCATGGATGTGTGTCCTCTCCCCTTCTGGCAAAGGCCCATTGTCAGCTTCAGCAGTTAAATGAGGGGATCAGAGGTTTCTGACTTGCTCAGGGTTTTCTAAAAGCCGCCTGCAGGGAAAGCCCTGTAGATAGCAGTGAGATCTTGGATGTTTATATAAAGCTGAGAGTCAGGGATTCTGTGCTCTATTCTGAGTCATGCCTTCAATACGCATAGTCTTTCTCAAATGGATCTCCTTTGATTTTCCCATGCTTGTAGTAAGTATTACTGAGGAGTACATGAGGTACTGGACACTCTTACAAACTTGTAGGGAAGGAAAAACTTAAGCATGAGAAACAGGAGGAGGCCACGTTTTAAAGCATTTAACATGTGCATGCAGAGACAAAATGCAAGAGGATTTTAGAAAAGAGGGGTGAGGGTAGGCATATGGAGGAGCCAAGCAGAGTCAGCAGGCCCAAGTAAGGGCATTTTCATGACTAAATTGGCTTAAGAAAAGAAATGCAAATAATACTATGCAAATGTCCATGGTAATAAAGATCATCCATAATAATAGACTGGATGATGAAAGAAACAATGAGTAATATCAAGGGTGCATAAGTTAATAAGCCCGTCCTCCAGGAAATATGCTCTGTTCCCTGTTTCCTTCCCAGTTCTGCCGATCATGTTATGGCAAACTCCACTCCTAACTATGGGCTGTCCTCTGTCACTGTGCCATGCAGAGGACGAGAGGGCTTCACCTCTGCACAGCGAAATACCAGGTTCTCCAGCACATTACAAATTGCTGAACATTGTACACCCACCAGCGATTTGAAGCAGGGTAAGAGACTTCCAGAAGGTCACTGAAGGCCACAGGGACTTACTTCAGTCATGCTATCAAACAACGTACTTCCTATGATAGTCTCGATGCTTGTCACAGTGTGTAGTCGTAATTAGAGCAGAGCATAAATCAGATTCCGGGCATTGCAAACGGGTCAATTCCTTCTACTTTGCTAAGAATGATGTAATTCTTAGCAGACCAACCTCCTCCTGGGAAAGGGGCAAACCAGTAGAGAAGCATCTTACGAAGCTGGGATCATGTAATTTCAATGAAAGATATTTTGAAAACTGATGACACCGAGGCCAGGTTAGCACACTGAAAGCTGTTTGTAATCATTCAATCGGTCAAATTTCTACTACAGTCCTTTGATGGGCCTAATACTGGGCTATTGGAATCTCCAAGTATAAAGGCTTTCATCAACCAAGTTCCCCAAATCAACATTTTCTGTTTTCATAAATACTCATTTCTGAATGAATGTTACACCTTATGCTTGAGAAAATATATTTGCATTCAACGGCATTTCTGGGTAGGAAACCAGACTCTGACACCTCCTCCTCAACCGGCCTATCTTCCCAGCTTGACTGTCAGTGTGCCAGAGAATGAGGGGAGGGGATGCAGAAGAAAGGCCAGCTTGCAGATGGCTTCACTCACATGGCCTGCAGCCTTCCCTTCACTTCCTAAAAGCAGCAAAGACCTAAGACCATCCTAGCAACCAAAGCCTTCAGCTGGTAGGTCATCCTTGATTAATGAGCTCCTTCAAAGAAACAAAACAAAAAAATCCAAATACCCTGAAGCTACCAGTGGCCCTCCTCCATTCTGCTAAAATAGTTACTCTGGTTCCAGGAGCTAAATTGATTACACAGAATAGTATGCCAAGCCAGTAGGTTAAATGCTGCTCTAGAATAGCATTTTGGTCTTATCCACTTTAAATAAAAACTTTAAATAGGGCCTTTAACTGTAGACTTAGCAACATAGTTCAATTTAGGGATTTCCAAATAATAATTTTGTTGTTACTTATAGGAAGTCACCATTAAAGCAGATATACCAGCAATTCATAATGGTGATACTCTTTAGCCAGAAAATAAAATTCAGCAGCCCCTATTATTAAAAAGGACTCACTGGGCCAAAGTTTTAAGCCTCCCACAATTAGATTTGTTCACAGAAGACTGTGTGACAACAGACAAACATTAAGTCATGCAGAGACAGGTAAGTATCGATGAATATGTAACGAAGGAGTAATACATTACTAGATGTTCAAGTGAAATATCCTTCATAAAACATCATTTAACATTGGTTTCATTTAGTGGTTTACAGAAAAAAGGGCAGCTAACTCACCTTCCCCCGCCCATACCCCTATGGACCAGTGGCCACAGTTATGTTGGCCCCAAAATGTAACCTGTATAAAATCGTGCAGCAGTCCAATTGGTTGTAGAAACTAATGCCCCGCCTTCCTGGTCTCCCTGCCTCCTTCCCTGGTACCGTCTGACACCTAGGCATCATGCCTTCCCCATTTTAAAGGCATTCTGAAATAAGCCAAGGGCCGAAGACTAAGTGAGCAGGCCGAGATGGAACAACAGATGGTCCCTGTTCATTACAGTCTGTGCATTTGGCTTTTTAAACTGACCTTTTGAGTCTGTGGGTTATTTTACAAAGACCACCCCAGGGCCTCCAGGTACCTTGTTTTTTCTTAACATCAGACACCAACTCTGCACAATATACTGCTTAGTTTCTGTATTTACACACATTCTCTTTCCCTCCCCTCATCTGCCAAGACATAGGATAACACAAGTTATACAGGTGCATTACTTTTATGAACAAAGATTGGAAACCTAAATATTTACCCAATAGTTAATTATATTTTATGGTATATAATATGAACTACCAGAGTTATTAAAATTTAAGTTTTTAAAAATAAAATATATCAAGGAAAACTTGAGGAAAAGTAAGCTATAATACTATGAAACCCAAGTATAAAATCTTTAAAGAAATACTAAAAACTAAAAGAACATATTGAAATATTAGCTGACAGTAGAAGTTGCAAGATTTTTGGAGGTTTACTCATTTATTTTCCAAATTCTGTATGTACGTGCATTACTTTTATGATTACACCCATACGCCTTACTCCTTTCCCTGTCATTTCTTTAAGGAGGAATCAAAGGTAGAAATGGTTGTGTGATAAGATAAATGAGTCAGATTTTTCTTTAAAAATTACAGAACCATGACTTAAAAAGCACAACCTGTGTCAGTTAAATGGCAGACTCTGAGCCATAAACTTTATGTATATAATATACACATAAAATGCTGAGGGCGGAGACTAGGACCTGCACTTGAGTACACAGTGCTGTTTGGTTGCTTCACTCTGCTCTTTATTTATGTGGCACATGAGGTAGAGGCATCTACTGGGGAGAGGCTGGAAGAGAACATGATATCAGCCATCAACTAATCTGCACTGTGAGTGAACAGGCGTGAAGACCAGGCATTTCCAAATCCCGACCTTTTTCTGTGCCTCATTATTCCATTACCAACCACACATTTCCACTGAGTTGACTGACAGGCATCTCTAAGTCAGCATGCCCAAATCCAGACTTATCATTCCCCCCAAACTGGATTTTACATGAAACCTAATCTTGTCTTACTAGCACAATCCTCTCAGAAAC
Organism: Myotis nattereri; assembly: GCF_964212035.1. Classification (NCBI taxonomy): domain Eukaryota; kingdom Metazoa; phylum Chordata; class Mammalia; order Chiroptera; family Vespertilionidae; genus Myotis; species Myotis nattereri. The sequence goes on from NC_138079.1 coordinate 66,639,619, forward strand.
CTGGACATTAACCTTCATGCCTCTTCTTCCCTACAACCTACCAGTTCACCCACCAACCCCAGTTCCTAACACGCCAGTACTAGACACCATGACTAGATGATCCCACAAGGCTGTGGGTATCATGCAAATAGTAGGGACTTCTGGATTCAGACCGCAGTTTAGATGTGGTCCTGTCAACTACTAAATGTGTGACCTTGGGCAGAACCCTTAACGTGCCTGAGCTTCCTTTCCCTCACTACCCAATGCCTCTAACGATAGGACTAGCTTGTCCCGCGGAACTACTGCAAGATTTAAATGAAGGTCACTCACCCACCAGGGGATGCTGAGTGGTCAGTGGGGACTAGCAGCCACTCTGGGGGAACATACCAAGTCCGCAGGCCTGTACGGTGCACTAAGTGCTATAATGCAGCAATGACTGCCATTGGAGCACAGGGGAAAGGATGGCATCCAGACCAGAGTGATGTCAGGAAACGTTTTCAGGGGGAACTGGCACTTCAACTAAGTCCTATGAGATGCGCAGGAGTAGAATAACAACAGTTAATGATGTGGATAATGTACCAGCAGAGGAACAGCACGTGTGAAGTTCTGAGGTCAAGAGGCAAAGAGGCATCTTGAAGTAGTGGAGCCGGCTGGAGACCGGAATGTGGGGTGAGAAGTGCGCAGAGGGGTAGCTGGTGAGGCCAACGGGGACGAAGGGTGTGGGCGCCCCGGCATGCAGGGCGTTAAGCAGGGAAATGGCATAAAAAATGCATGCAAAGCGCTTACACTGTTGCTGCTTATTCCCTAGTACTGTTAACGGCTTCCGTTGTTACCACCCTATAGTCTGGCTTACGCGGCCCAGAAATTTACAGTCCAATGTCTTTTCTCTTAAGCTGTCCTCTTCTTGCTCATTATTAATATGTTAGGGTATTAATATGTTAGAGAAAAAATTTAAATTTTTCTTCAATTTACTTGGTGAATTCAAGGCAAGAATGTAAAGGACAAAGCCCATCAGCCTTCACCTGGGCTCCTGGGTCGTCAGAAGAGCAATGAAAAGGTTAATTTCTTACCTAAGTCATAAACCTCAGAACTCTGCACACAACTCATCACACTGACTTCTCAACACCAACTGCTGTGCTCAGTAGTATTTATAGGACAGCGCACATCAGCCTCATCATTTCATGGCATAACGTGTGCCAATCTTCCCATCCTGCCCAGGTAAGCGCCACTTGTTCAGGGCACTTCGCGACACACGAAGCACCACTGCTTTGTGGAAAATTAAATTCTACCACTGAGGAATACTGCAGTCATATTTTGCAGGAAATCCACCCAGTAACCTCAGGCCTTATTGGAACCCCTTATTAGCTCCATACAGTAACCTACGAACACTGATATTTGTAAAAACCTAAATTAGAGAAATGAATTACAATCTTTATCATTCCCAGCAAATTAAGAATCATTCACTGAGAAAAGCTATTAGCATATTTCTGTCCCTTACAAATAATTATTAACGCTGCACTGCAGGGACTTCCCTACCTTTGTGAGAAAGGCTGTCTTTTCACATGTAGGGCACATTATATATAAAATTATTCTCCACACCCTTATCCTTAACTCCACATAGTCATTAGTTCTAACTTGGAAAGCACCCTTGATAAGGCAAGAGGCATTATCACAAGTTCTAACAATTTTACTGTAGATTAATCAGTGTCAATGGACAACAGTAATTTCTAAAAGGATGCTTTTGAATATTAGAACTATTATTGGGCATCATTAAACAACCAGTTTTGTTGTACTGAAGGCAACCTGTTTTAAAAAGTATATACTTAGCCTTTGATATGCATAAAGGGAAGGGATACTTACAAGACAAAACAGAAGTGATTTTGTATCAGATTGCTTCCCTTGAAATATTTCAACAGAACATTAGCATTTCCATCCTTTACATTGATCATTTCTAATACAATAACACACTCTAACTCTAGTTCCTGGAGCTACTCCCACCATTCCCAGAGGGGAGCCTGCTTCCATACAGACTCCACTCGGATCGCTTCTCTTCCCAAGAGAGAATACCCAGAGCCAGGCTTGGCGGCCGCCAGGAGATCTGCCTGGAAGTAAAGCTCTCCAACCCCTGGGGCCCTGTTTGCCTTCAGAAGGAGATGGATGGTGGGGAGGTGGAGCCAGGATCCAACTTCAGGGCGAGGGAATCTGGGATTTGCCCACTAGTTGGTACAAAAGCTGTTGTCCTTTGCTTCCCGCCTCCCCCTTGGTCTTATTTTCTTTTCATCATTCTTAACTGACAAGTCTTCTGTCAACCACATTTCAAGAATGTGCTCTGAGAGAAAGCATTTTCCTGGCCACTGACCACCCCCACCAGCTAAGCTTCCAGACAGAGAAATACATAAACCGATCACATTATAGAATGCTGAGGGTTAGTCAGAGGAATGAGTAGTGTCGCCAGACCACGTGGGTATGTGGCACTCACTAAAGGGAGGTGAGAAAGGCCTTCTGGAGAAGGTGACATGTTGTGGGACCCACGGTGAGCTGGTGTCACTGTACAAAGGAACACCAGTGCAGGAAGAAGGACTGCAATGAAGAGTGTTTTGGTTTTTTTTCCAAGAGGGCAGGAGAGAGAAGGAGGAGGAATACTAACTACAAGAAAATTTTACACAAGACCTGTGCTTCTCCTTTTACCTGTTGAATATTCAAATTGGTCTGAGTTGGAGATAGAGGTCTGTGAGGCAACATCGTAGGGATGGTGGTTTAAGCCACAAAGATGAGCTGGAGCTTGAAGTTCAGAGGGTCCCATACTTCACAACCAAAAAGTGAGATGTTATAGCCTCCGGTCTATGACTCCTGTTTCCTTCCGGTTGGGTTGCCCTCGGGTATACACTCCTCAGCAAAAGATCAAACTAAGAACTTGAAAACACGAGAGGAAATATTCCTCCACTTCCTCCTTCCTACCATTAGAGGAGGGGTAGGGAACCTTTTTGCTGCCAAGGACCATTTGGATATTTATAACATCATTTGCAATAAGTTGATACGAAATTATCAACTTAAAATTTAGCCTGCTATACCTGGTCAGACATTTAATTAACTCACCCTAAAACCTTGGCAGGGCCAGACCAAATGATTTCGTGGGCCCTTTACTGCCTGAGGGCTGGACGTTACCCACCCCTATATGAGACAAAGCCTTAATAAAATACCAGAGGCTTTTCACTTTTTTAAAAAATCAACTCAGCCTGGCCTGCATGGCTCAGTAATTGAGCGTCAACCTATGAACCAGGAGGTCATGGTTAAATTCCCGGTCAGGGCACATGCCCAGGTTGCAGGCTCGATTCTCAGTGTGGGGCATGCAGGAGGGAGTCAATCAATGATTCTCTCTCATCATTGATGTTTCTATCTCTCCCTCTCCCTTCCTCTCTGAATAAAAATATATTTTAGAAAAACCCACAAACTCACGCCCTAGCTGGTTTGCTCAGAGGTTAGAGCATCGGCCCACACACTGAAGGATTTTGGGTTTGATTCCAGTCAAGGACGCATTCCTTGGTTGCAGGCTCGATCTCTGGCCCCAGTTGTGGCAGGTGCAGGAGGCAAACAATCGATGTGTCTCTCTCACATCGATGCTTCCCTCTCTCTCTGTCTCTCCCCCTCCCTTCCACTCTAAGAATCAATGGGAAAATGGCCTCGGTGGTGAGGATGAACAAAAAACAACCACCACTCAAATACAAAGTTAGCAGTAAACAGAAACAAGATGGCCTTCACTGCTGTGGGGCACTTCCCAAGTCCTCTGGAACCCATTTACCCAGGTTCCGCTCTGGCCTCCAGCCGGCGTAGCTCCATCCATCATTGCTACTCCCAAGCAAAGCTCCCAACGGCATTACTGCAGCCTTCTTCCAGTTAACAGACCACAGCTGGTAAGGGAATTCACAAAGTGGTGCATCACTGATAAAATCTTATCTCTGTGAAAGCAGCAGTTACTCAACGGGAGCATGGTCTTTCCTCTGCAATGCACCCCTATTCTGGGCATGGGCCAGGAGGCGCGTGCTGTGCCTCCCCTCTCTCACATTATGGATCAACCAGAATGGTCATCCTAAGGTCAGTTTCTGGGCACAAGAAGACCTGAAGATACCACAGCCAGGACAAAATTAGAACAAAATTAACAAAAATAATAAACAAAACTAATAAAAACTTAAAAGCAAATTAGAATTGCCAATTGTTAGCTCATTAACGTTCTGGCTCTGCAAATCCAAAAAAAAAAAAAAAAAAGGAACTACCCACCGTTCTCTTTGAAGACTTATCAATATTTGGAAGACTTTTTCCCCAGGGAATGAGCTTTTGGCATTCAGGTCCAGAGAGAAAAACACCGGCAGACAGTGAGTCTCCCAGGATTCCTGATACTGTCTCCATGACATATTTGTCTCCACTTAAGAACTTCCTTTCAATTATTTCAGTGCTCACAAGGACAGCTACTAATGTTCAGTTTATGAAGTGCTTCTTTTCTATTTAGCACATTCACTGTACAGGTAAGCACTGTAGCAGCAAAATAGCAACTATTATTATTAGTATTATTGTTATTGTTGTTAACATAGCAGCAAGAGCTAACCCCTGGTATTCACCAGGCACTTTGTAAGCGTGACGTAGGTATGTCACTGGTCTTTGCCACGTTCGCCTAGGGTGGCTATTCTTCTTCTCACCATTTTCTAACAGGGAATGTGCAGCCCAGAAAAGCAACTTTCCGCAAACCATCGAGCTAGGATAGCGAAGCCCACAACTCGACCACACATAGTTTTATAGACAGAATCTGAGGAGATGAATCAAGTGACCTGACCCTGTGGTGAAGTTAGTAAAGAAGGTGGCGAAAAAAGCCGAGACCTTTCCTAGTCATTTAACATGTTATCCTGACCCCAGTGTGTCATCATTTCTAGTTGGGGACAGTTTAATGCCAAATAAGAAAGATGCCCCATCTTTCACATGTGGCGAAGGAAAGGGTTTGAAGGCAGCTTTATCAGCATCAGACACTTGCTTTGGCAGCAATTACATGTGTGTCCATACAGCATTTTCATAAGCAGCTCAGAAGCCCAAATTGAGACAGTCTTGGAAGTCACTCCGTCAATCATACCATAGGCACTTCACACATATCAGGGCATCGTGAAAAAGGGGGATCCCAAATTTGAGTTTAAATCTACTATTTTAAGTTGGAAATAAAAACTCCTTCTGTCCTGGGGTCCAACTCAACTAGTCCCTCACCCCCCATCCCCCTACTAACTATCGCTGCCCTATTAACAATCAGCCCAGGCACAGAAGCCCCTGGACTATCTCATTCCCACAGTAGTCTTATATGGTGCTTACTCTCATCCCAACACTTAATCAGAAGTGCTCCCAATCAAGCATGAAAATAAATTAGATTTTGGTTTAACTGGGATTAGATTCACAGCACCAAGAAATAAAGTAACAGTTATCTAATCTAACAGGCCAGCCTCAGACTTCCTGGCTCCTCTCCACAGGCTCCTCTTGCTAAAGCACTCTCCTAAAATTCCTCTTTACACACTGTGAAATCACAGCATGTCGGTAAAGAAATGTAACTCTTCAAATGCCATGAATGTAACTCTTAACAGTGGTGCCTGCCTAACATGGCTAGAGATTGGCTGGCCTGTGGGTAAGGAGAGCTGCTGGGTGTCAGCCTGTGAAACGCGCACCGGGCCCACGATGCATCGGGAAGTGATTTAAGGAGCCTCCTGGGCTTGAGCAGAGCCCATCTGTTTTCCGTGGAGAAGCAGTTTACTTTCATGCCTCAGTTTACACTCACTGTCACTCCATCTGGAAATAGCAAGGAGTAAGTGCCGTGCAAAGCCCCAACCATGGAGAAAATCAGACTTAAAGGCAAAGAGGGGTAGGGAACTGATGATATGTAGAAAGTATGAAGGCAGTACTACACTGCAACAGCAAAACAATCCCAAGCAACCCAATTAAGAGATGGGCTAAGGATTTGAATGGACATTTCTCCACAGAACATGTGGCCTACAAACACATAAAAAGATGCTCAACATCAGTAACCACTAGGGAAATGCAAAAAAGAAACCTCACACCTGTTTAGATGATTATTTTAAAAAACAAAACAAACAAAAACAAATATTGGCAAGGATGAGGAGAAACTGGAACCTTTGTGAATTGCTGGTGAGAATGACGTAAAATGGTGCAGTTGCTATAGAAAACTGTAGATTGTTATAGAGAAGTAAATCCCCCCAAAAAAACTAAACAGAATGATCATATGCTCTAGCAATTCCACTTCTGAGTATAGACCCAAAAGAAGTGAAAGCAGGGACTCAAACAGATATTTGTAAACCCAAGTTCGTAGCAGCATTATTCACAATATACAAAGGTGAAAGCAACCCAAGTGGCTATCAGCGGATGCCTTAAAAAGGCATTCTGACATATCTACATCGAAGAACCCTAAAGACATTACACTAGGGGAAATAAACAGTAATAAATGGACAAATATTGTAGGATTCTACTTATATGAGGTACCAAGATTAGTCAAAATCCTAGAGACAGAAAGCAGAGATGATGGTGGCCGGGGTCAGGGGAGGGGGAAGGGGAATGGAAAGTTCATGTTTAATGGGTACAGAGTTTCAGTGAGAACGGAGTTTCAATGGGAAGATGAAAAAGGGCTGTAGATGGTGGTAATAAAGGTTGCACCACAATGTGAATGTATTTAATACCACAGACCTGTACACTTAAAAATGGTGCCATGGTGCATTTTATAGTATTTTAGCATAGATTTTTTAATTAAAAAAAAAAAGGATGAGAGGGTTGACCTAGTCATGCACCATCAACACAGAGCAGCTGGCAAACCCACCGAACAGTAAGCCCATCTCACTTACCCCCAAAAAGAAGGCAACTGCCCTTTTGGACTTTAATACCTGAGAGGCCCATAAAAACCCACTGAGAGCAACTACAATACACCCAAAATCACTGACCTAAAGCAAATTAGCCTAATTGTTTTAATAGTGGGATTGGTGGTAGTGCCATATGTAGACAAGATTTCCCGAAGAATTAGACTCCCTCCTTTTAAAATAAAAACAGAACATTAGATAACACATATTTTAAAGCAAGTCCTGTGACATAGAAACAGGAAGGTGAGGAAGAAAAGAAAAACATATTCCTGGGAGATAAAAAGAATATGAGTTCTACATTTCCCACTCTGCCACTAGCCAGCCTTATTCAGGCCTCAGTTTCCTCATCAGTCATGCAAATCAAAGATTAACTTCATGGCACCCCAACAGAAGTGTCCCCTTTGTGCAGTCTCATGCTGCCCATGCAACTTTCTGGCCATAATCTAACTCTCAAGCAGCTTTTCGACAGGAAAAAGGAAGTGTCAGCATTTCAGGATCCTTGAAACGGTATTTGTTATAAATCAATCAACTGAATAAAGTTAATTAAAAAAAAAAACAAAGCCAGTGATTTAAATAATTGAAGGCAACTGGTCCAAGTGACAGTGGAAAGTAAAACCCATTTTCCTAATTCAGACCCACTTATCGTCTCCATCATCAGCATCCATCCACCCTGAACCGTCCATCAAGGAAAGGCAGTTTTCAAATCATTCCTGGCTGATGTCCCTGCCACTCAGTTCTTTAAGCCATTCCCTTTAAGGGGGAAATAAACTCCAAATATGCTGAGTATGTCAAAAAAATAATAATAGTTTATTTTTATGGAATATAACAATTATTTCTGATAGGAGAAATGACACAATTTGAAAGTTTGGGAATATGCATAGACTTTAAGGGAGTGGAGCAAAAGGGGAAGCATTTTATGAATGATCACGCTAGCTTCTTCTGAAAATACTTTCTTTAATAGGCTTTCGGGACAAAGCCTTCCAGGACTTTTTTTTTTTTTTTTTGCTAATTCCTCCTTTTCTTGTCATCTTTCCTACACTGCCCCACAATAAAAAAAAAAAAAAAAAAAGTATACAGATTTAAAAAATTCAGGTTACGTTCAAAACACTCCGGATAAATCCTGATTCTTTCCCATAGCTAATGAGGCTGTAGGTGATGGAGGCAGATCTGTGTTCTCAGACCATCTCTTTTTGTTTCCCTTGTTCGCTATACTCCCAGCCACACCACCTTCGCACCTTGGCTGTTCTTCCCTCCGCCTGAAATGACCACCCCCTGTCTTTGTGTGGCTCTATCCCTCATTTCATTCAGATCTAAAATCACAGATTCCTGCACACAGGTCTTCCCTGACCACTGTAATAGCATCCCTCTCTCCTTCCGTCCCTGTGGGATTTTCTCTCTCAAGCATATATCACCACTGGACTCACATCTCATCGGTCTCCTCCTAGAATGTAAGATCCATTAGAACAGGGACTACATCAGTTTTGCTTGTGTCTGTATCCTCAGACCTAGGAACAGCACCTGGCATATAGAAGGCACACAGTATCTGTTGAGTAAACAAATTGGCAACAGAGCGTAAGTTACAGTAATAATGACCAAACTAAATTCCCTCAATGCGCACTTTAACAAAAATGTCGAGTGGTCAATCATCAGTCAGTTTGTGACAGGGAAACTGGGTTTTGGTCCACACAAGTAACTCTGAAGTTTGTTAATGCCCTACTATGCACACATTGACAAGGTGCTGGCAATAACAGTGACGGGCTTTGTTCTGTCACTGCCTTCAAAGACCTCATGGTCTCCCGGGAAGGCTGGCCATCATTACAGTCAGGACTGAACACGGATATAAGAAAGAACAAATAACTTGGGAGGAGAAGGGACCCAGCAGGAACAAGAAGTCATACATGTGCCACACATTCTATGGACAAGTCCATACAACCCATAGGAAACAGGGGCAAGCAATTACTCCCACTCTTACCATGAAGCCAACCAGAGGACTCCACTGCTTTCCTAATTGCCAGGCAATCTTCCTCCATGTTGGCATTCTTCCGTTGATAACCGCTTCATTATTTCTCAAAATCCAGCCGGAGCCCTTAACTGGCATGCATGCACACACACAGGCTTCGGGAGACTTTCTGCTCTCAGGTTACCAAACACTAAAGCTTAGGCTTAAGATGCATTTCCACCTCTGGCACCATATGCTCCATCATATATTCCAAGCACTGATCAAACCTCCGGACTCAACTCATCTGCTTCAAAACATCCTACCAATCAAAGCATCAAGTAGCTTTGGCCACACACTTTTCCCAGTCCAACAGGCTTTGGTTGCTCAGTTACAAAGTTAACAAACCTAAACCTATAGTGTTTTGTGTGTTTTTTTTGGTATGGCAGTAGCAGCAACAGCTGCTAATTCTGGATTTCCCCTCTTCCCCCAAATTTCAAGGTTTAATCTCTTTGCTTCCCCTAGCCCCCACAAAGTTTCTCAAGGTTTAATCTTTTTGCTGAGTACAGTGGGGCCTTGTCTTAGGAGTGTCCCGACTAACGAGTTTTTCGAGATATGAGCTGTCTCTTGGCCGATTTTTTTGCTTTGAGTTGCGAGCTAAAATTCGGGCTATGAGCCAGCTTCAGATACCCCACAGCTAGTTGGCGCAGCGAACGTCACAGTGAACGCCACAACATCAGCCCAGCATCACGTGTCTCACTCGTTCACTTTTTGATTTGACATACGAGTAATTTGAGTTATGAGCTCCATCACGGAACGAATTAAACTCGTAAGCCAAGGACCCACTGTATAAGAAATATCTTGAAAAATTTTACGTAAATTGCTTTACAAACCTCAGTCACTCCTTACGATAATGCAAACCTCCCCAAAGATGTCCTCTTTCGCCTATGTATGTACTAATTTTGGCTATTTTGGTTCAGCAAGAAAAAAAGAACATTTGCTAGAAAAAGAGGATAGCTCTGTGCTCCCAGTAAATATTTACTCTATAAGTTGAACTCTTTATCTGAATCCATGTTACCACTGCTAGGAATCTGGGTGTGTGTGGTTAGGGGGAGGGAGAGTTCAAGAAAATAATTGCATATAATTTATCTTTGCCATGACATCCCCTTGCTGATATTAAAAAAAAAAAATCCATGTTATAACTATTATCTATCAATCTTCTGAGTCTTTTTTGGCTTGTCTGATTCTATAATCTCACAAACACAAACCTCTTTTCCTGAATCTAGAGATTACTTAAAATGTAATCTTGGTTTTCTGAAATTTGATTCTAGTGATCAAACACTAAACTTGCAATCCTTGCTCATCAACAACTTCTTAATTGTGCCCTAAGTGCAGGTTTCACCTTCCAGTTGCAGTCTGACTTCGGAAGAAGCCATCCACGTGACTTGCATTCAATAAATCAGCTTCAGGCAGCTATTAAACAGCACCCCTGAGCTTACCATCCCATACCCTGCTCTAGACAGGTGCCCCCACTTAAAGTTCTGGCACCTCAAATCTGCTAGCCACAGTCCTACCTGCTCTTAATATGAAAGTCTTGGAATTAATTTTAAAAGTTCCTGATTGGACAAAGCACTTCCTCAGAATCAAGGTGTTCTCTTTGCTTTGGGGTCTGCGGCCATTTCAGTTCCGAATCAGCTGCTGGTCTCTGCCTAACCTCTTCTCACACCACATTTCTCCTTTCTCTTGTCCCTTTGACCACCTGGTTCCAGACACTCGATCTACTTCCCTCGCAGCCGGGTTTGACGCGGGGTCTCACTGTCATGTTCTCCGTGCTTCCTCAGGACCTGGCTTCCAGCTGCTGCCTTGCCTTTGACCCCAGCTGGCTGCAATTTCACTGGGTTCCCTGGCTTTCTTCACCAACCCCAGCACTCTACAACCCAGAGTGACTGAGCCAACTGCAGTAGCAGCCTAGAGCCCTACTGCAGGGGTGGGAGAACCCTAATTCTTGTGACAAAGGAAACCTTCTCCTTCTGCACCTTAAATATCGTAGCATTAATCCCTCAGACGCCCTGGAAGCACACACTGTGGGACAGAGGTCTCGGTGCCCCTATCTCCCTTGCAAATCTGCTTTTAAGGCTCTGCAATGGTTAGAGCAGTGGTTCTCAACCTTGGCTGCACATTAGAATCACCTGGAAATCTTTTTGAAATCCTGATTTCTGGGTCTCATTCTCATTCCGGAGATGGGAATGAGGCCCAGAAATCAGGATTCTAAAAAGATTCCCAGGTGATTCTAATGTGCAGCCAAGGTTGAGAACCACTGGCCTAGAATTTCTCAGCCACTTGAAAGTGACCATATCGTTTTAATCATATCCATTTCATTGTCATCAAAAACATTTCTCTGGGTATTCAATAGAGATTACAATACAAGTCAAGTCAAACAGGCTTATTAAATAGAATACTCTCTCCTAGGAACATGTGATCAAAAGCTCAGAGCAGAAACGAATGAAAGGAAACTCTGTACATACAAATGGCTGACCTGGGCTCAACTCCCAACTCCGCCATTTATAGTCTGTATAATCTTGGTAAGTTTTTCACCTCTTTATGCCTCAACTTCTGTACCTGTAACATGGGCATAACAGAATGTGCCTCATAAGGTTTTTTGACAATGAAGCATGTCAATGCCTGGAACATGCTCAGAAAGTGTTAGCTATTACAGACCACTGAATTAATAGCTAAAAGATAAAGCAACAAAGGCTACTGCCAAACATCGGGACTTAAGAGACCAGTGTTTTAGACACGATTCTGTCAGTTTGTGGCCTCTGGAGTGGATTAAAAATGGTTGCAAAGTCTTTGTCACCTCCCCCTTGGACTGGTGAGATATATTTGTTCACCCTTTGCCTCTGGGCTAAGCACACAGCTGTTCTGACCAGCAGAACACATAGAAGTGACCTGGTGCCCGTTTCAGTCCTACATTTTAAAAGAACCTTCAGCTTCCACCTCCTGCTTCTTGGAACCCAGCCGCCACAGGGAGAAGAAATCCAAGCAGCCACACGGACAGGCCCACTTCCAAGAGAACTGAGGTGATCTCCAGTCTACAGCCAGCACTGATTTGCCAGCCCTGTGATTAAGCCCGTTTGGAAGTGGATCTTCCAGTTGCAGTCACAGGTCTTTCCCCTTGAACTCTGCCCAAATTGCAAAATCAGGAGCAAATAAGATTGTCATTTGAAGTCTCTAAATTTGAGAGCAGTTTGTTACACAGCCAAAGAGCCTCTTAAATCAATTTTTCAAATTCTACATTTATAAAAAAGGGAAAGAGAGAGAAGAGGCAAGGTGTTCATTCATCAAACATTCCTAGAACACCTACTATGTGCCAGACTCTGACAGGTCTTAACACTGCCCTTCTGGTGCTTATCATCTGTGGCTAAGACAGACATTACACACCGCACTACAATGAAGTGGGATTCTATAGAAACAGAGGAGGTGAAGAGGTATAACGGGGAGTGGGCATACTAGGTGATCTCATAGGCCCTTCGGATTCTGATACCGTGTAACTTGACTAAAAAGAGTAAGTACATCTGTGAGATGGACACTTAGAGATATATATACAAGATAATCTATCTAGAGAGCAATTTTCTCCCATATAATCTACTTCTTAATTGGCGTATCAGTGAAGATGTGGGGTTTCAGTAGCTACCCAACAAGTAAATGGTGAAAGCAGGGAGTTGCCTCTATAACCTATATTCAGGAGTGGAATAATCTTATGAAAGAGGCTTTGAATAATGTGATGAGGAGAGAGTTAGGGAAATACAATTTCCAGGGCAACTAAGGTTTCAAAATAAATCGTGATGGGAGAATTTTACCTGTTCATTGTTTAATATTTAAAAGACAAAATATAGGTTAATTGCTTCGAACAAAGTATTCTTTGCGTTAGGAAATAATTTTTTTTCATTCCCAGTGGTTTTCATGATTGCCAGGAAAGAACAAACTCTTTTCCCCCCCCCTCAGGAATTTAAAGAATGTTTTGCTCATTGTGATTTTCAAGATAACTAAGAACAATATAAGAACGCTTACAAAATAAATCCAAAATATCAGAACAATAACAATGATTTGCATTTCAACATTAAATTCATATTTCATGCAGCAATATCCTAGGAGCTTTTCTGTTGAGATCTTGCCTTTCAGCCAAATCTGTGAAAACCTTGAAAATCTTTCTTGACTTAGAAGAACAAACTCTTAAAGATAACTCTTGATTTTGCTACATAAATAGATAGCTGCCTATTAGACAAGCAGACTGAGTGGACAGGTATTCTGTAAAGATGAGTAAATTCAAGTCGTACTCTGATAATGCTGCACAAGACTTCTTCCCAAAGTCTGAATTACTCTAAGGACCAAGAGATGTGATTGTGAAACTGGTCCCACAGGTTTTACCAAGTTAAACAGAATTAACTGCCAACTGAAAACCCACGGGGTTGAGGAAGAAGATTGAAGAGCCTTCCTTGACAAGGTTTGGGAGAATTTAATCTAATGCTGCTGGCAGTGTGTCCAGTCAGCTTCTTGATCTTGGAGGAAGACTGAAAGCCAACCACTTAATTTTCTAAGTGCGTTCGATTTGGCTGATATTAAAGTCCTTCCTTAACCTCCTATTAGAAAAAGAAAAACATCCTTTGAGTCTTTGATAGGGACAGCTAATAGCTAAGGAAAAAAAAAAAAAGAATCGCTAACTCATGTTTCTCAAATTTTCCTTTGAATTACCTTTGTTAATGCTAATGACTAGTTTGTTTTGGTTCAAGTGTTCAGAATTGACATAAGCCATTTGTGGTCATGGATAAATAAAAATGCTTTGAATTGACCATAGGTAGAGGGCATTTTACTCTCTCCTATAATCACCTCATAGGATCTTAAACAGCTATTGTTCAAACTAAAGACACAACAGGAACACATTCATGAATTTCCTGTTTTCCAGCATCTTAAAGTTCTCACACTTGCAAAACACCTCAGGCCCAACTCCCAGCCCTCAGTCTCCTCCAGTCTCCCTCACACCCAGTCTCTCCTGCCTCCTGGTAAGGAAGCTTTCCTGGAGCAGGGCAGGCAGAGGTCAACGCCTGAATTGTTGACCAAAGCTTGCTGCTCTCGTGAAGGTCCAGCAGATTACAACTAGAAACGGATTCAAGTCACTTCCCTTGTTCAGGACGTTATGAAGTCAGTGACTCGTATGGCTAGAGGACCCTTGCAGAAGGGATAAACTCACAAGTCAACGCCAATGAGAGAGGCCTCTGTTTCTAATACCCAGAATAATGTTGAGCCCTTTGAGTTTTTCCTGCCCCTGAAATGCCTGGTGAACATCAGGCTGAATCTGACCCCATGGTGACCTCCAGGCAGTGTTGAGACTCCTGGGCAATAAGAGATATGGCATTAAAGGGGCCCCTCAGGGATTTTATTAGCTCTGCTTCCAGATGAGGAGGAACCAACCATCAAAAAAGGATGGGGACTTTGCCCCCCCCCCCCAAGATGTTAAAGCAAAACCAGTGTTTAAAAGAAAAATTACGGTGAAAAGAAGAAACTCTCCTTTACACCAAAGAGAAGTGATTGTGAAACAAGGGTAAAGGGAGAAATACAAATGAATTGTATTAGAATCTTCCTGGGTCCATATCCTTACTGATCTATAGATATTACAGAACATGGGACTATTGCCCATGTGATTTAGGGTCCATAAGGTATGAACCTCACACCCTTACCTCTCAAACTCTCTTTGCACATACCATAATTTAAAATATGTACAAAAGCTAAAAAAAAAACAAAAAAACAAAAACCCACAAAACTATCTTCACAATTTGTTGCAACTACTTAATCTGCAGGGAAACTAGGATTGGGGGATGGAGGAGCACTAAGTCATTGAGCCTAAAAAGAAGGCTCTAAAGAAGGCAAGCAATGAATGAGCAGACACTGAGAAAAAGGAAAGAAAATTTGGTAAAGGATATGGTTGGGACAGAAACTTGTTTATTGCCCGAGGGACAAAACTATGTCTTGTAATGCTGAGATATCGCTCCAACTAATGCAGAAGTCACAGAGCGCCCTCGCAGCTTGCATTTGGCCACAGGTTTTCTAAGGAGTGGAAAAATGAGGCGTACGAGACACAGGATGGAGAGTGTTACCTCCCACCTGGGTTTTACATCGAATGTCCTCCCTGACCCTGCCAATACTATTCAAGTCAACCCAGGCCTCCTCTCTCTCCACAATTCATCTTGAAACAGAGGTAATTGAACAGCACCTTTCAGGTGAAAGTGTGAAAGCTGCCAGGTAGAAATAAACAATGTGAAAGGCCTAGCCAAGACTCTCTTCAAGCCTTCGGTTTTTTAGTTTTTAAATGACCTTAGTAGATAAGACAAAGGCTTCTCCTCAAATAGTGTCAGTAATGGAGCAGGACCTGGGCTCTTCTTAGATCTGAAACCTCCCCCTGCATTTAAAATTGGCAAAAGTCACTTAGGTCTTCAGGCTTTCCCTCTGCCTCCCAGTTTTAAATTAAGCCCTACCCTTTGCATCTCCTGTCTTCTTCATCACAAGGGAAAGCACAGCGGTTAGGCAATGCCTCTACTCATTGGACCAACACCTCAAAATGCTATTCCAAACCCCAGCAGGCACAGCATAGCAGCAAGACACTTAGAGCACCAGGCTGGAGTGCTGGATACCAGCCCCAGACCTAATGGAGTTTCCCCTGTACACCCCCTTCCTTCCCCATCACCAGCCCTCTCCCCAAGCGAGGGCTTGAGCCTTTCATTTTCCCTTCACGGTAAGTAATCTGACATCACTTCTATCTGCCTTCCGGCTGTTTTTACACCGGCCTTCACCCTGCCTCGCCCCCCTCCCCCCTTCCTTTCTTCAGCCATACTGAAGAAGCACAGACTATTTATTCTACTTTTGCTCCCAGAAATGGCTCAGGGATGGTGCTAGGAGGAAATCCTACAGCCATCCAGCCTCCTGCTTGTAGACACCGTCTCAGACTTTCTTCTGAGCTCCCAGTTCTGTAGGTTTCCCGTCCTACTTTTCAGGTATTCAAAGCCGTGGGGGGCGGGGTGGGGGAGGAGGGATGTGCCCCAGGCATCCCTAAAGTCATCAAAAAGGTGGCTTTGGGCATCCTTACCGTTCACATATTTGCATGCCGTTTGATGTAGCCTTTAATTTCAAAGCAAGGTCCCAAACACTCAAGTGGCTATGTTACTGTAAGAGCCAGGAATTGCAAATGCTCTTGCCTCAAAGACTCAGAAGTCCAGTCCCGGGCAGGAAATAAAGTTCTAAGCGGCTTTGATGTGCTTCCTCCCCACGCAACTCCCCAGCGCGGTCATTCGTCTCCGCCGCGGAGAGACCACCTTGCCCGAATTTATCCAAACGCATCACACGTGGGAGCCAAGTGGCAGATTTAATAATCCAATGAGTTCCCGGGCCCCCCCCCCCCCCCCCAATTAGTTACCGCTGGCTTAAGCTCAGCTGGGATCCCCGGGTATTTTGTGCGTACGAAAAGCAGAGTTGTACATAAACGGGGGGGAAACGGGTGGGAAGGGACAGGGGACCCAGACCGCGGAGAGTAAAAACGCCTTGGCGGGTGGTGAGAGCTTGTTTCTTTTTTAAGCCACTCGTTTCAGACTGAAACATCAAGCCAGTTCAGGTCATTTCCTGAGTAACACTACAAGTTAAAACAAGATCCAGAAAATCTATTAATCTTTAATTGCGCTGCCTCCAGACAGGGAGTGCGAGGCGGGTGCGGTACTGGGCTGGGGGGGGGGGGGATTAGGAAAGGGGGGAGGGGGGTCAAAAAGCCACTCTGCCTAGGAAACCAGAGCTCTCGACCCCAGCGGTTTCTTACCTCGCTCAGCTCGGCCGAGGAGTCGTTTCCGTATTTCAAGGCAACTCCAGAATTCATGTCTGCACTTTTCAGAGCCGAGCTCCTCCTCCAGGTCTCGCGGCTGTGAGTTCGGCTTCACAGGCTCGCTATCCACTGCTTGGTCCCTTCTGGCAGATTCTAGTCTAGACAGCCATTTTCGCCCAGGACAGCGGTGCAGTCCTAACGAAGGATGCCAACACTCCGAAGAGGAGCAGAGCCGGCTCGCGACTCACGGGCGAGGCATTGCTGCGGGAGGCTGGGTGGCGCGGCGCGCTCGCAGCTGCTGCAGCGGCCGAGCCGGCGCGGGGACCCGCCCGCGCGCGCCCACCGCCGGGTCCCGGGGCAGTGCCACCCTCGGCGCCGCTCACCACTCCTGCGGCGTCTCGCCGACCCCCATGACCAGGCTGGAGGCACCTCCCCGCAAGATCCTGCACCCTAGAGGGCTTCGTCGAGCTCCAGAACACACCCGGGCGGCGGGGCGAGGAAGATCCGCTCCCCGGGCTCCTGGGAAGGAAAGAAAGCTAAAGAGAGCCCGAGCGGAGCTGCGCTTCACGCCGAAGTTTCCCGTTTGAATCGGCTGGAGTTGTAAGTGGTTTCTGATTGAACACAGCTGTCTAGCTGCTGGCTACGGGGCGCGCGGAGGAGGCGGGGCCAGAAAGAGAGAAGCGGGGGCGCGGGGGGCGGGGGGAGCCCGCAGGAGGCAGAGCTGAGACGTGCAGGGAAGAGCTCTCTAGGACCCAAGTGATTCCAGGACCCAAGTCCAGGAGGGAGAAGAGAAACAGGAAAAGACACCTGAGTAATTGTGCAGAAAAAAATAAAAACAAACACCAACACCTTCCCTCCTGGAAGCCACTTGCCACGATTCAATAACGTCAGGACAAATCTGAACACTGTACATCAGGCCACGCTGTGCGCTTCTCACGGTACATTAAGATTTTACAAGAGTGTAGGGCGGGTATTTGCCCTGATCAGTCTAAAGGCAACACCCAGGGTGTAAATTCACTGTCAAACTCCCTCTGTCGCTGCGGGCAGATTACACTTTCTGCATGCCCATAATAAAGATCAAGATGCCCCATCCCTTGAAAGATGTAAGACAGGCTCAAATAACCTTTCGTCCCCAACGCCCAGACCTTCCTTAAATATATTACATTCCCATCCTCTTCAACCCCCAGACCTTCCTTTAAAATCTTACTGCGCATCTGAGCAGAGCTAGGTTTGTATTTCTGGGGCTTGGAGTATGAATCAGGAAAGATTTAAGGGCTGTTATATCCAGTGAACTCCTGGAGTCAGAGCTTCCCTTCAGCCTGGAGTTAAAAACAAGGCGGGGAGGGGATTTTCTCTCCATAAAGGTTAAAGTCCCACTGAACTTGAGATGCACTGGAACGTGTCTGATCCTTTAAAACAGCAGGTCTTCGGTTAACCGTCTCTTTCTACACAATGGGAACAAACTGTCTCCAACCCCAATGACAGACCTTGGCATTTCCTGAAGCCTTCTATGAAAAAGCCATTGTATTGTACATTTGCAAGGTCTTTTTTTTCTTTCTTTCCCTAAATAGAATGTTTACTTTGCTTTGTAAGAAAGAGCAAAGAGTTTTGTATTTGCATATATCTGCTTGCCCATCTGCCTTCCTGTTGAGTTCATTCATTGCCTGACTTCAGACACTACTGGGATGAAGAAGAGTTTGCTGCTTCTTTGGAGCCCTGAATCCTACCTTCTGGGGCACTGCCAGACTATAGCACATTGGGAGAAATTCTTTTGCATGGGGGGGTGGGGAGGGGGGTGGTGGTGTTGGGAAGCCGCATTATTTTACTTATTTATTCATTCAAACTTGTTGAGAACTGATTGTGTGCTTGAAGGTGGAGATGGTGAAAGAGTATCTATATATGTAAAAGGCTAATAGGCAAAGTGTCCCTATGGGAGTTTGACCGGGAGTTCTATCACTCTCATGATGTGCACTGACCAACAGGGGGCGGTGTGGAATGAAGGCCCTGGCCAGCAGCTGGAAGGCCCCGATTGGCCCTGATCGCTGGCCAGGACTAGGGACCCTACCCGTGCACGAATTTTGTGCACCAGGCCTCTAGTAAAACTATAAATAAGATCCAAGCACTAACCTTGTCCATAGTGCTTATAGTCTCATAAAACTTACTGTATTTTTCCATTTATAAGACACCCCCATGTATAAGATGCCCCCCACTTTTCCAACCCCAAATTAAGAAATCAATATTTTAAACATTTTGCTGGTTTTCCTCTTAAGTTCTTCTTTTTTGGCATCTTAAGGAGTTGTTCTTCCTGTTTTCTCCACTGTCTGATTATACACTCTGTGGGAGGAGGTCCAAATTGTCTCTCTGCAGCTCTATTTCCATGCTCGTTTGCATAGCTGATTACATTCAATTTGAATTTTGCAGAGTAAGACAATTCCTTACCGGTATTTATCTTTTTATTTTTTGACATCTTTATGGGCTCAGAATGCTCTCGTCCCTGTTGCATCTGCACAGTCTCCACCTCCACCTCCAATTACGGCATCAGCTCACATCAGTAATAGTAAGGCTCATGATTGGAGGAAGCCTGTTTGACAAGGTATGGGCAGCTATGTACCCGTGCGGCTCCCTCCTTAGCTGACTTCCGTGTATAAGACGACCCTCAATTTTCAGTCTGATGATTTTAGAAAAAAATAGCATCTTATACACCAAAAAATATGGTAAATAAAGGCCTGTCTGTTGTGGTAAATGGTTAGAGTGTCAGCCCTTGTGCTGAAGGGTTGCAGGTTCAATTCTGGCCCCAGTTGGGTGAGTGTTGGAAGCAACTAATCAATGTATCTCTGTTTCTCTCTCTCTCTCGCTCTCTCTCTCTCTCTCTCTCTCACCCTTCTTCCCTCTTCCCTCCCTCCCTTCCATTCTCTTAAAAAAAAATCAATGGAAAAAATATCCTCCAGTTGAGGATTAACACATATACACACACAAAAAGTAAATAAAAATGAAAATTCTAGACAGAAAATGAAACTTGCTATAAATGCAGTACAAATGAAGACCTACTGCAGTTCAGAAAAGGAAGTAGGATTTTTGGCTGAGCTGGGCTAGAGAAGAGTCTGTAAAGGAATCTTAGGAGAGGCAGCATGTGAGATGATCTTTGAAGAATGGCTCAACCCAGCAGAAATGGGGAGGAAGAACAAGGTATATCCGCCAGTGGGACCCCTGTGAGGGAAAGTGTGGATGGAGACTGGAATGTGCAAAGCATGTGTGGAGACATTCCTTTCTGGGATGAAACCTGGATGAGATGAGTGAGTTGAAGCCAGATCACGCACAGTTTTGAGTGTGAGGCTGAAGAAATGGAACATCTGATAAGCAATGGAGAACCACTAAATATTTTTGAGCACAGAAATAACAGGATCAGAACTGTGCTTTTATACATTCCAGAGAATCTGTATCACACTCATGAGTAACTAACATGAATTCAAATAGACTAGTGCTGAGTGTTTAAAAAAAACATTTTAAAAGAAAGTAGTTAAGGTGTATAAAGAAACATTTTCATTCTAGATGGCCACTAAAACCAAGCAGATGACTTAATCTGATAGTCAACAAAAAGAAAAGTGATCTCTTCCAAAAGTGGAGGAAAAACTGGCAATGTTAAATTATTAAAAAGCAATATGTCTGTAGATTTTGCTTTATGGGCAATATAAGGCATTTTAAAGAGTAATGTTAACAATAAGAAATTTTCTTCTTAAACAATAACTTTAATACTCAACCACCACAAAAGATGCAATTCCACTACCATCTGGCAGCAGTAAATATGGTAAATTGAAAGTGGGAAATGGACATGCCAAGTGGACTATACACCAACATACTAGCAAGAGGCTACAAGGGCCTGATTTAAGTTGGGGCAATGGGAATGGACAGGAGGGAGCAGAAGCTATACAAAGAGAGTAGACAGAAATTGTGTGGAAAAAGAACTTTAAAATGACTTGTAGATCTAGAACTTGTTTGAACAGGATTTTGGGCAATGTCCTAAAAAAGCAGGGGGTGGGGGTGAGGGGAGGAAAGGGGAGAATAGCAGGGAGGAAATGGGTATTCCAGAGAATAACTAGGTTAAGAAGGAAACTATGTTTGGGATATCATAAGTTGAAGGTGGCATCTAGATATTGGGCCAGGTCAGAAACTCACCAGCAAGGGAAAACAAGAACCTCACCCTCAGGGCAACCTACTCTTCCCTAGCATAGTGCTGGTCATTCGGTTTGGACGCCTGATCTTTCATGTTGTTTAGGCCGTTTAGACCCCCTGAAATTCCTCTCTAACGATAACATCTACGCCTCCGTTATATTTCAGCTCCAAGCCCAGAAAAGCAGCAAAACCAGACATGGCTGCCTCAGAACCAGCTACATTGACTACTGACTCCCTGCCCTGGCACTGAGCAATCAGTGGAGACCACAACCTTGAAAAAGCACACCTGGAGAGCTTATGGATATTCCATTAGGGACCTCCCCTGAAAACTCCCCTAAGATTTCCACCTGAGAGAGATACATCACTCAGGACAAAGGACACAGTGCGCACTCTCCCTCCAAGGAGCATGCCTTTGCCATTCCCTTCCTCTCCTTCTCCCACAGGCACATATCCCCAACCTCTAAGGGACCCCATGAGATTTGCAATCAGGGGAGCAATGGGCAGTGGCAGCTCCTCCAGGCTAACCCCCTGAACCTGTCTCCAAGGCCCTGACTTCTCAGCGAGGCAGAGCAGCCCAGCCTAGACTTTTCTGTTGCTTCTTCTATGCCCTTCCTTGTTTCACTGTTCTAAGTACATTTTCCTGCCATCATGGGCCCAATACCCTTTGGCTCAGTGCTGTATATATAGCTCTTTCCTTTGGATATTTCCACCCCCTAACCCTTTTTCCTTAAATAAATTCAAATTTTCTTTAATCACCATCTGAGATGGCTATTTAGCCTGCTTGCCACCACTAATTTTAACCTTTCCGAGATGTTCAGCAGAAAGGTTAAAATGGAGCTATAGAGATAAGTCAGGGTTGAGATAGAGATGGAGTGGAGGCTTGAGGTTACCCCTATTCGAATAGTAAATGAGCCCAGCTGGTGTGGCTTAGCAGTTGAGCGTAGACCCAAGAACTAAGAGGTCAACCATTGGATTCACAGTGGGGGATGTGCAGGAGGCAGCTGATTGATGATGTTCTTCTCTCACTGGTGTTTCCATTTCTCTGTCCCTCTCCCTTCCTCTCTCTCTCTTAAAAAAATCAATAAAAACATATTTTAAACAAAGAATAAATGAAACGGAAATGAGGTAAAGATTACCAAGGAGGACAGGATAAAGGAAAGAGAAGTGGTCTGAAGACATTACCTTAAGGAAAGTCTTTTCCATGGAGGCAAAAAAATAAAAGAGGAAATGGTGGGGAAGGCCACTTGCAGAAATGGGAAGATAACCAGGAGAACTCTGAGTCTGGGAGTCTAAAGGAGATGTTGTCAAGACAGAAGGGGCTATACGCTATATATGCTATAGGGTGGGCTTGGCAAGGAGAAGAAGCCTGAAGACTGATAAAAGTCCGTTTCAAAGACATTACTGTCCTTCAAAGGTACATTTCTACAAAGCTGAGGAGACAGAACCCAGATTGCTACAAGGAATAATGAAGAACTGGGGGGATAACTGTGCACTACATTTTTTTTTAATATATTTTATTGATTTTTTACAGAGAGGAAGGGAGAGAGACAGAGAGTTAGAAACATCGATGAGAGAGAAACATCGATCAGCCGCCTCCTGCACACCCCCTACTGGGGATGTGCCCGCAACCCAGGTACATGCCCTTGACCGGAATCGAACCTGGGACCTTTCAGTCCGCAGGCCGACGCTCTATCCACTGAGCCAAACCGGCTTCGGCTGCACTACATTTTAAAAAAAATAAATAAATATTTTATTGATTTTTTTTACAGAGAGGAAGGGAGAGGGATAGAGAGTTAGAAACATCGATGAGAGAGAAGCATCGATCAGCTGCCTCCTGCACACCCCCTACTGGGAATGTGCCTGCAACCAAGGTACATGCCCTTGACTGGAATCGAACCTGGGACTCTTCAGTCCCCAGGCTGATGCTCTATCCAATGAGCCAAACTGGCTAGGGCTGCACTACACTTTTCATAAATTTGATGGTGACAGGAAATCAGGAGACGGGATAGTTTCTTAGAGTAGGTAAGCAATGTTGAGTAGAGAGTAGAATAGGCATATTTGTAGTCTGTGGCTAAGGGAAACCCTGGAGACCCAGAGAGAGAAGGAAGATGGAACAAAGTTCCTGAAAAGGGAAGGAAGGAAAGGACCAAGGACAAAACCCATGAGATTAGGTTTGCCATGGGCTTGGAGAAGAGGAGGATTCCAATGCACCTTCTAGGAGACCAGCAACAGTTGGGACAGCTGGATAACTTATAGAGTAGTCAAAAGAAGGCCTCATACACAATAACTAATAGCACTTATTTGGAAAGTTATCATATGTCCTCTGTGTGATTGGGGGGTGGGGGGGAGGAATAAAGCCTGATGATAATTTATAATCAAATGTCAACTTAAGGCAAGGAAGACCATAAATTGTCTGTCACTGCAGGAGAATAGAATACTGGCAATCCCCACCCCCGACACTATTCAAGCATAGGTTAAAGGCTGGTAGGACACACCGAAAACCAGTGGCATGTAGAATTTCATGCAACAAGGGGGAGTCCAAATCAGTTGTCTTCTAACCTAAGATGCCATGAAATTAAGAGTTGTTTATGTTTTGTTTTGTTTTTGCTATAACTTAAATATCTTGTGATTTTTTTTAACCTCTTAGTCTGGGAATCTCTACTATCAAGAAATCTAAGATATTACTATAGACAAGAATGCAATGGAGTCAATATCCTACGGAGTTCCTCAGCATGCCATCTGAGCACACTAAAGGGGAATGAAGACCCAAGTGCAATTCCAGTATAATAAGAAAAAGGTCTCAAAATTAGCACTCACCATAGTTTACCAAGTATGTATGCCTCAAATCCCTTCACAGTGTGGCTGCCTCAGCACGATCCCTTCAGAAGAGCTTCTCCAAGTTCTCCTTCTGCAAAGTGTAAGCTCCTATTCAGAAGTATGGGCAGGAAGTGGCAGGGGAATTTATCCAGATCAGGGTGCAGGTCTGGGAGAAGGAGGAAAACCTCTTTTCACCTGCAATATCCTGAGGCCTGGGTCCCCCTCCTTCCTGGGCCTTATTTTTTCTACAAGCTAATCTCTTCTTTACTCTGGTCTCTGGGAGAAGAGGAAGCAGTGAGCAGTAGTCCTGGGAAAGCAGTTGCTGTTTGGATGAGTGGATGGGTCTGTGTACCAATCGCATGCTGTAGGTGCCCTGGCATTGCCTTTCTGCTACCAGTGCCAGTCTGGTCCTCTACGTGTACCTGCTGACCTCTGTGATATCTATATAGCATGGATTCTATACTGGGTTTCTCTGTATCCTCTACTGGCAATAAACATCTTGGGCAAAGATCCTGACCTCCAGAATTAAGGAAATTGACTGAATCTTTGGGACTGGCTGACCTAAGCCCTCTGTCTTTACTCCTAGGGTATCCAAACCACCCTGGTCTGCCACAGGAGTCCACTGTGCTGATTCAGGCTTGTCCTCCTGCAGCTCACACAAGGACCCAAGCTCCAAAGTTGCCCCCTTCCACCTTGACTCTCTTAAACTGAACAAAACATTGAGACTCTAGGAAGAGAACAGTCTACTTAAGCTAATTCACACAAAGGTGAAAAATACCCATAACCTTCTCAACGGAGCCCAAAGTATTTGCATTGTAAAAAAGAGAGTGCTTTGAAATAATGTTAAGTTGGTGGGATTTCCTGAAGAAGAAAATGACTTTTCAGAGGAAAGGAGGATTTCAAAATGCAGAGACAGCAGGAAGTCCTAGGCCTCTAAGTCTCTGAGGGCCATAAAAGTCAGGGAGCTCTCAAAGTCTATACTCAGAAGAATTTCCTGCCCTAAATCTCCAAGCCCACCCTCTTGAGTCTAGAAATGTTTTCCCTATGCCAACTCCTGTGGCCCTCTGTTCAACCACCAAACCAGCTCTTCTCTCAATGGCCTGCCCATCACAAATACCATTTGCTGCAGGTACCACAACATAAAGAATTCGGGCAGCATTGCACTACATGATCTTTGTCTTGGTCTCTAATGTTCTCGGAGAACAACATTAAAAACTGGAAGAAATCCTGCAATCACCTCGCTAATCCCTGCATCCCATTTATATAGGTGACGATATGTAGGGTCAGCAAGTTTATGGCATTCATTCAAAAAAAGAAAAGCGCTCAGTGTGCAGTTGTTGTGTTGTACCGCAGGATTCAGTGGTGTGTGGGCAGAAATCCTTGCTTTCCAGAGCCAGCATGCTTGGTGGGAAATGATCAATAACCAAACAAGGAAGATAGTTACAGCTTGTGATGGTGCTATGGAAGGATTAATGGGAGCTGTGAGGAGGGAGAGCAGGCTCCTTAAGTGAAGCTGTCAGAGAAGGCCTTGAGAAGATAACATTGCAGCTTGAAGGTCAAGAAGAAGCCTACTAGGCACTTCTCTGAGCAAGGACAAAATCTTGGGGCAGAAAAGGGCTTTACTTTTCCAATAAATTTCAATAAACTTCAAGTTTTATATTTAGTTTAAATTTTAATTAATAGGTAGAGAATGTAATGGAGCATGGTGAAAAAGATGATGGAGGAGCCAGACTATACGGTGGGTGTGTAGGTCATAGATTTTATTCTTTGTGCATGGAGGTGCCACAAGCAAGAGAGAGACACAATCCAGTTTATGTTTTTAAAAGGCAAATCTATTCCTATACAAACTTTACCACTAGGAAATGTAAAAAGGAGACAAAAGGAAGTCCCTTCTTTATAGAAGTATTCTTGTGAATAAATGAAGATGGATAGAAGAGCCCTATTATGCAACTGCTAATGAATTAATGGATTTAGATATAAAGCACAATGGATACTAATATTATTAAAAAAGACATACAACCAAGCATATGACTTCTGGTAGAAGAATACAATACCACCTATGAAGCCATCCTAGCAGTTGTTAACATGAAAGAACACATAACATTACAGCGATGCAATCAGCAAAACCCAGACTATAACTTTACAGGACAAGCAGTCTGGTTTCTTCAACAAATCAATTGCAAGGAGGGGGAAAAGCAAGTGAACAATGAGATATTAATGGACGAGGAGTCCTACAGACATATCAATCAATATGTGGTCCTTATTAGGACCTTGATTCAAACAACGTGACTATAAAAAAATCATGATATTTAAGAGATATTCAGAAATATACGTTTTTGGATGTCTGATGATATTGAAACTTACTAATTTTTAAGATGTGTTAATGGCCTTGTAGTTATACTTTAAAAGAGTCTT
The DNA here is from genome assembly GCF_964212035.1 of Myotis nattereri. Taxonomy (NCBI): domain Eukaryota; kingdom Metazoa; phylum Chordata; class Mammalia; order Chiroptera; family Vespertilionidae; genus Myotis; species Myotis nattereri. The sequence goes on from NC_138079.1 coordinate 66,665,687, forward strand.
TACCTTTTATAGATCATATGTTGAAATATTTAGGACTAAAATGATATAATATATGGAACTTGTGTCAAAATACTAGAGGAGGCAAGAAAATAGATGTGGTTCTCAATGAATTGATAACTATTAAAGTTGGGTGACATGTATATAGGAATTCATGCTACTCTGTCCATTTGTATATATTTGAAGATCTTCATAATAAGATATAACAAAATAGAATAATTTTGCTTTTATGTAAAGAGTGGGTGGTAGTGCCATACCAGTAAAGCAGGGAATCCTGTTAATGGTTATAGCAGTTATCTGGTAAGAGAATGCCTATGGCTTGAAACTCAGTGAAATAAATTAATGATGAGAAATGGATGAACTTGAAACATATTTAGATAAAAGTGACCAGGACTTGGTGAATGATTGGATGCAGGTAATAAGACTAAGAGAGGAATCAGAATGACTACCAGTTTGGGGGTTGAACAACTGGCTGTGGGGAAGGACTGGGTTTGGGAGAATCAAGAGTTCCATTTTAGACACATTAAATTGGAGGTTCCTATTTGATATCTAAGGGGATGTCAATAGCAGCTGGATAAATGAGTTCTGGATTCAGGGGAGAGTCAGGCTAGACATATAGATTTGGAAGTCCTCAGCATACAGGTTATAGTTGATGTTGAAAGCCACAAGCACACATGAGGCCATCTAGGGAGAGAGTGAGTTCAAAAAAAGAAGCAGTACCAAGACTTACCACTGAGAGGCTCAGATATTTCCAGGTTGGGGAGAGGAAAAGAATCAGCAAGGGAGGTCAAGGAAAAGCATTCACTGTCCTGTGGTTAGAGTGTTGGCCTGCACACAGAACAGTCCTGGGTTCAATTCACCATCAGGGGCACAATACATGGGTTGCGGGTTTTCTTTCCACCCCCGGTTGGGGTTCATGTGGGAAGCAACCAGTCCATCTGTCTCTCTCACATTGATGTTTCTCTATCACTCTCCCCTCCTCCCCTCTCTTCAAAGCAAAGGGAAAAACATCCTCATGTGAGGATTAACAAAGAAGGAAGAGGAGGAAGAGGAGGAGGAGAAGGAGGAAGAGGAGAAGGACGAGCAGCAGTAGCAGCAGTATTCACTGAGGAAGAGAAAAAATGAAGCTATGACATCACAGATGCCAAGAGGTGAGTATTTCAAGGACACTGGCCATCTATGTGGAATGCTGCTGAGAGTTTGAAAAGTTGGCAACAAAGTAATGTCCTTTAGTTATGGAGATGACCTTGAGAGGAACAAGTTCATTAAATGATGGTGATGGATAGGTTAGTGTAGATTAAATACTAGCTCGAGAGTGAAAAAACTGAGAGAGAACATGGAGATTACTTTAGAGAAGCATGTTGCCCCGAACCTCACTACTGCTGAACTATCCGATGAGATCTTAAACCAAAGTCCAATGTCTATTTCTGAGCTTTTCTCGTTTCTGAGCCCTTTCAGTCAAGTTATCTTGGAGTCCCTTAGCTGGGACTAGAGACTCTAGTTGTTAGCATAGTGGATCCCCCCTAAACTGATAACTGAAGTCCGTTCCATTATTCTGGGACTTTACCTTATTGTTTATGAAACTGGATACATTGCTTTTAGATCCAATGACTTAGTGCTGTAAAATAGATGGAATACAGAAGATAATTTGGTTAGTCTGTGTTTAAAATTTGCTAAGAAAGAAAATGTTTGAAAACTATTTCCAGATTAAATCTCACACATAGAACAAACAAAAATCTAGCCTTCTCCAACTGCAAATATGACTCAAGCATTAAGAAAGCACCCCTGTGGTGTTTGTCTCATTAATCACATTCATGAACTGCCTCACACACAGCCTAGTCATTCTAATAACATAAAATCATTTGGCGTCAATGCCCCTGACATTATCAGTGGGGAATTCCTAGTTGAGATTCACTAACTTATGCAAGCATCACATGATGCTTCAAAAACCTCCTGGTGGTCTGATAAGATATTTTGGAGCCTGAAACTTAGTATCTGTGTCATCTTGTCTTAAATATTCAGAGTCTCTTTGAAAAATCTTTACTCATTTGTTCTCCAAATTTCTTTAAACTATATCAAATTATCTTTGGAAATGAAAAGTAATCAGTGGAGATTAAGGATTTGGAAATCTGAGGGAGTTTTAAAAAATAAGTATTAGATCCTCCCAGGAGTACTTGTGTATAGTCAATCTCCTAGAAAGGAAAAAGAAAAATATACATTAAATAGATGCATGAAAATAGATATAGTAAAATTTGAAAAACATGTTTCAATTAAATGAATTCCAAATGCCTGCCACTGCTATTTCTGGAGCTCCTTGGGGGGCTAAAACAGCACCATTCCACTGCTGTCTTTAGCTAGAAAATGTTGCAATAGCTGACCAAAAGGAGCAGAGAAATAATTAATATACTATAATGCCTCATAAACCCAATGACAAAGGGGGCAGTTCACCTGACATTGTACCAAGCTGACAGGAGAAGACAGAAGGTCTGAGGCACAGGCTGGGGAAAGCCATCAACCTAGGCTTTGAGTCCACCAAGTACCAGTGTACAATTCAGTTTTTAGTACCTTCACAGACTTATGCAATCATCAAGGAAGAAGTAAATCTATCTCTATTTGTAGATGATATCACCCCTGGAGAAAAGAGGTCTTATTTCTCCTTCTTCTCCTTTTTTAAAAAATTTGATTTTAGAGAAAGAGGGAGAGGGAGAGGGAGAGGGAGAGGAAGAGGGAGAGGGAGAGATATATATATATTTGTTATTCTACTTATTTATGCATTCATTGGTTAATTCTTGTATGTTGCCCTGATCGGGGATTGAATTCGCAACCTTGGCCATTGGGACAATGCGCTAACCAACTGAGCTACCAGGCTAGGGCAAAGTCTTATTTCTTAAGTGAAGACAGAATCAAGGAATGAATTTCTTTATTAAAGATACCCAATTACATGGTTCAATTAAGCTATCATCATACTCTTATAGAATTTCTTACAGCTTTTGAAATAGCACCCCTCAACTCCATTACCACTCTCTAAATATGAAGCCCACTAACGTTCCACATTCTCAACAATGCCAATCCCTCTTCCCTCCCCTCCCCTCCCCTCCCCTCCCCTCCCCTCCCCTTCTCTCCCCTCCCCTCCCCTTCCCTTCCCTTCCCTTAATTGTATTTCACACTCATTGATTGTTTTAGAATTTCATGTTCTAGAACCAATCAGGCTCCAAATTTTGGCTTATTTTCTCAGTTATGAGGAACATGGCTATTTAAAAGCACTATCAGCCTCTTGTTGGTCCTTCAGAGCCTGTTATCTGCAAGTTATCACACATGCAAAAGCTTGCACAGACTGTTGTCCAAACTAATAAAAACTACCCTTATTTTTCTCTCATATCCAAAATATTAAGGTCTTGCCCCCTTTGTTCACATTGATCATGTTGATTCCTTTTCATTTGAAATTATTTTTCAAACACCTTCCATTACTGGCACCACTGACACAGAGGGAAATGTATCACATGGGAAATAAAAGCAAACCTTAAGCTGTACAGAGTGTATTAAGAGATGCTTAGGAGTATTAAGCATATTCTTCGTATGCTGAATTCAGTTATTTATCTGGTGGGTGCTTGACAACTTATAGGTATTAGGATAAGCCTTATGAAGTTGACATTTCATGGAACATAAATAGTAAATAGCATTAATGTTAACTAGTTCAACTTAATACTAAGTTCTGTGTCACAAAGCTGGTTTAGAAAAGTCAAGGTTGAATTGTTATGTAAATAATCTTAATAGCATTCAGAGAGGTCAAATGTTCTTTATATGACCTTTAAAAAAAAAAACGACAGCAGATTGGGGTGATTAAATTATTTCTCATTGTACAGAGCCCAGGCAGTACTGGACACAAAGTAGACTCTCAAGAGATGCTTCTTCTAATAAGTAGGAGAACCCACTTATATTAGTCATATTCACAACTGACAGACTATAAAGATAACTTGAGAATATTACTTAAAATCCTTTACAGTGTTGCTAACTGAATTAATAATAACAAATAACAAGAACAAAGGGAAAAATAGATTTATAGGCTTCATTGCTAGCAAAGGCAACTACCTATTCTTGTTGTAAATGAACTCTCCTAAGAGTTGAATATTCTCCTAGAGCTCACTTATATTTGTGTCATGATCCAATAAGTTCCAAGAATGAGAGAAACTATATTTCACATAGCCTACATGAGCCCTGGCACATCTAATCTGCAATCGCCACTTTTAATTTACATCTGAAAAATGAATGAATGAGCAACTACAGGGATATAAAAGGCAGGGTCACATAAACACAGTGCATAATTCTATTGCACCTGATGCTCAACTCTGAACAAATACACTCATTATTTGTGCTGGCTTTGTATCAAAAGGGGTAAAATGAGTTGCTCTTCTACCTCATGGTAGACAAGTAGAATCTGTCAAATAACATAGCATTCAGCCCAACCTACTTACTTGATCATATATATGTAACCAAGTTTTCACTTTAATGGCATTCCTTTTTAATTTAAGCAAAGCAAAATGGAAATAACACTGCTTTAGATGCAAAAGTATGGTGAAAATGTCTTTTCTGATAAAGCTATTTTAATGAAAGAAACTCTGTGAGGTTTCCTGATTCCTGCTCAGTATTTAACCACCCAAATTAGATTCACTTCACTGGCTGTCTTCATCAGATTTTACAAAACTGGGGACTATACAAAGAAATAAAAAGTGAGGGTTTTCCTTAAAGTAGAATGCTGAGTTTTGAACACATTCAGATTAAGTGAAGAAACTTGATTAAACCAACAATTCACGATAATGATGAAATGAATGCTGGAACTCAGCTGCCTGGCACGATTTATCATATGAATTAAATTTTCTGTTAGCTAACCCACTTAAAAAAAACTGTATTCAAACATCTCCCTTCAGGGAATTGGCCATATGTGGAATTAACAGACTCTTGGGTCCACAGGAGGCTTGCCTTGCAATTTCTGGGTTTGTTGGAAAAGTGAGTTTATTGCATTTTATTAAAATGGACACTGGGAGATTTATTGGAACATCTGACATTCTAATGGGCATGTCTATTTAATCAAACGTGCCACCATACGAATATATACAGGTGCAGCAGCAGTTGTCTTCGTGAGTGATAATAGCAAACAGGGATGTGTATGGCCAGATGCTAAAGAAGGTGCTTCAAATAAGGAGGCGAGTGCATGTGGCGATGATAGGGAAAGAGCTGTCATGATGTGCGACGTGGATCTTTCTAAGTGCGTTCACAACCCTGTAGCAAAATGTTTTCCATAAAACTTTCATTCCACAAATAGAATTAAAAAATGGGGTGGTAGCATATGGCCATGTAAATTGTAAATGCAATCCACATGTCCTCAACAATGCCAGTGTGGATGGGCTGATGAAGATGCAAATGGGGAAAGGTATAGGAGTAAGTTGGCTACCTCACAACACCCAGATGGCCCAGAAGTTCTGGATCAATTTTGTGAATATCAAAAGGAAAAATATGATCAGAATATAATTTCAGCTCTCATATTCACAGTATTACAGACTTAAGATTTTATCTAGCTTAGATATCACAAGATGCATCGGGAGATTTCAGTGCTTTATACATCATATACGAAGGACAAACGGGAGGCAAACCAATTATAAAGAGGTGGAGGCCAGATAATTTCCAATTATTGATACCACACTGTAGGGAGATGGCTCAAGATGGATTTGCTAAGGAAATTATGTGATGAAGTCTTAAAGAGTTTAGTTAGCTGGAAAGGAGTTTCATTTTGAGCATGGTTACCCCTCAGTAACTGAGTGGGATTGGTTCCAAGATCCTATGGATACCAAAATCGAAGGATGCTCAAGTCCCTTATATAAAGTGGTGCGGTATTTGCATACAACCTATGCAATCCTCCCTTATACTTTAAGTCATCTCTAGATTACCTGGAACACCTAATACAATGTAAATGCTATGCAAATAGTTGTTATACTATATTGTTTAGGGAATAATGACAAGAAAAATATTCTGTACATGTTCAGTTCAGACACAACCATGGTAGGCCTAACTACACAGTGCACGTCAGCAACAGTGTAATATTTCCCGCCGGAATATTTTCCACCTGTGGTTGATTGAATCTGTGAATGTGAAGGGCTGACTTTACATTTATTGTCTAAAGCACTGTACTACATACTTTACATATATGGTATTGCTGTTACTGCCATTTTTGAGATGAAGAAAGCTCAGAGATGAAATAATTTCCCCAAAGTCACAAAGTCAGTACATGCCCAAACAGGTATGTGAGTTTGAGTCTAACCCTTCTGATTCCAAAGGCTGCTCTTTTTCTACACTCAGTAACCGCCAAGCTGTCTTTCATGTATCACCTTCCTAACTTTTGCTAGACCTTGTACCACCTGTATTATATTCCACTTAATATTTTCTCTAATTAGTAGATTTATACTTTAAAATATTTATTTTAAATGAACAATTTACAATACTATTATTAATGGAAAATAATTTAATATTAGTAGAAGGCAACTGTAAAAATAAATTCTAGCTAAAGCTTACCCAGAGCTTTGAACCTGGGGACTGCCTTTTCCTTATACGAAAGGCTTGAGAAGATTAAGGAGGTATTCAAGACCTCAATGCACCAACATGAGGCTCTTTTCTTGATATAAGCAGAAGAACTGAAAGAGAACTGAAACGGGAATTCTACTCTTGCCCTGTGACACAGACTTATTTGATGACTGCACGTGGTACAGGTGGGTGTACCACCTGGAATCGCCGTGCCGGCCACCTGGAGCGTGCTGGCCAGGCTTTGGGAAAGTATATGCCACGGGTTGAGCATTTTTCTGTGAACTGGAGGAAGGGAAGAGGAAAGAAAATTGATTAGATTTGACCTTTTCTTCAAATAAAAATTCAACTTGAAAGAAGTTAGGTCTCTCTTTCCATCCATGATTCAATTACATGTATATGTAACAAATCTGGAACCGAACTGAAATTGAACAGAGGGCTAACTTCTTTAAAAATCCTGATGTTGAGCAGCTTTCAAGGATGCTGGCTCTAGGAACTAGTGCTGAGTAGTTGCCATGCTTCCTGATGAACCACTGCAGGAGGTCGCAATGCAAGCATCGCCAGGCTCCTCCCTCTTACAAACCTTCTTGGAGGAGACAGGCTAGAAGTTCCTAATGCCTCGCCCACTTCTGTGTAAACCTAACACAAAGTGGTCATGTCTCATCATCATTTTGTCCTGAAAGTATCCTTATTTCTCTAAAAAGTACAGGATGACAGCATGGCCATTAGAGTACCAAGATCATTACCATAAAATACTAAAAAAACAACCCACCAACTCCATGTGTCAAGCATAATAGCCGAAAGATATTTGTGCATCTTTATTTCAAAAGTATTTTGTTTCCTAATCTTCAATAACTTGACTTACTAGCATATTTAATAATGTATATAAACTTCTGCAAAAATACAAATAACATTTTGACTTTTGGCATTTTTATATGCATGAAGTATGTCTTCCCAGAAAAACCCACATTTATATGTGTACATTCAAATCTACTATGTAGTAACACACACACACACACACACACAAGCTGTTTGTCTCAAAAAAACAACCAAAAAACACCCCACCAAATTTAGTAGCAGAAATGGCAACAGATCCTAAGTGAGGACTATACTGAAAAAGAAACACAAATTCAGAATCATGTCAGGAAATAGATTTTCCAATGGTGATAAAATTGTACATGACACAAGACTAAGGAAATTTTCTAGAGTCATTGCAAAAAATAAAAATACAACAACAAGTTAAATGTCACCTTGGGAGGAACAGAGTATTAACTAGTAAAGAAGACTGATAACCTACAAGCCCTCTACTTGTTCCAAATATATTTCTGGACAAATGCATGTTTATTTTAGAATTAGGAAAGCATACTGCTTACATCTTAAAAATGTCAGGAGCCAGCAACTAGTTGAATAATTAACAGGGTTTTCTGACTAAACTATTACTTCATAAAAGGTGATTCCCTCCCATGTTACCCCTTCCTCTTTTCAATCAAAGGCAGGGCCCAGTGACTGGCACATGGATACTGCTGAATGAAAACCATAGTCAGTAAATTAGTGCATAGGTGAAATTTTGCTCTTAAATATAATAAAATTGGACCAGATTTTAGAAATGTGAAAAGAGACGTGACTTACATGTCAATCACTTCACTTCTCTCTAAGGGGTGTCAACTTAGCACTACTGATACTGTCTCAAATATTTAAATATAATATCTTACCCTGCCCTAGTTGGCACAATGATCTAAATGGCTTTAGGAAATTCAACTGCTCTAATTTTCTAAAGCTAAATTTTTGTTAAAAAGAAAAAACACAGGTGTGAAATGATATTCCATCACACCCTCATGTTTTAGTAGTTATTTTGCTCTGTTTTTGTGAAATATCCTCAGAACAACTGAAACTGCTAAATATAAAGAAAAGAAAACAGTAACAAGAGTGATAAGCAATTCTACCCTGACCAGGTATCTCAGTTGGATAGAGCATCATCCCCTGGTCAGGGCATATACAGGACCCAACCAATGAATGCAGAAATAAGTGGAACAACAAATCCATGTCTCTGTCTATCTCCCCTCCTTCCCTCTCTCTCTCAAATCAATAAAAAAGAATGATAAGAAATTCCCATTTCTATTGAAATATGAAAGTATAGAATTTCTATTTTTTAAAAATATGTTTCCATTGACTTCAGAAAGAGAGGAAGGGAGAGGGAGAGAGAGAGAGAGAGAAACATCAATATGAAGGACAACCTTTAACCAACTGAACCACACAGGCCAGCGCTAGAATTTCTCTTTTTAATCTGAAGTCTAGAAACAAGACTAAAATAACCTTCCCATAGCTGAGTTTTTAAAAAAACCGAAGTTTCTTTGTAAAATAAAACACATACTAAAATGTTTTGTTTTTTTTTAAATAGGGGAAAGTATTATCCTCAGGGACACATAATTTTAATAATCTCAATTTTCAAAACTTGGTTTTTGGAACTAGAAGCAACCAGTTCTTCAAACTGTTTACTAATTTGAGATAAAACCTAAATCAGAGCTCGGCCTCCTGGCTGTGAGAGGAGCTACACCAGGCAGGGCAGAGGCCACATTAGGGAACTCATGTGGTGCCGCATAAAAATGATGGGGAACTAGAGAAGTTAAAATTTTAGCTTTGGTTGTATCATTAATAGGCTTGGTAATTAATGCATGTAGAAAGCTATTGTTCCAGGGACTGGAGTATATAACTGGACATGCTCTGACTTCAGGAGCCCCGAAAGCAATTCCATATTTCTGTCCCAGGATGACTGCAAGGGACCAAGATGGTATCTGAGCCATTGTCCTGCAGGGAGAGAATGTCTGCTGCCCAGGATGCAGATAAAGCATCACCGGTCAGCTGACAAAAGGATGCTTGAAAAATCACCGGACTGCAGCTTTTATATGATTAACCTTTTCCCCTGAATTCCAAACCCTTTACCTACACTTTTCTTCTCCTTACAAAAAGGGTTGGCTTGAGCCCTAGCTGGTTTGGCTGTGGGCTGAAGAGTCCTGGGTTCGATTCTGGTCAAGGGCACATGCCCAGGTTGCGGGCTCGATCCCAAGTAGGGGCGTGCAGGGGGCAGCTGATCAATGATTCTCTCTCATCATTGATGTTTCTATCTCTCTCTCCCTACCTCTCTGAAATCAATAAAAATATATTTTTAAAAGGGTTGGCTTGAAATGAGATGTAAGACAGTATTTTTAGGGTACATAACCTGCCCATCTTCTCAGATCGCTGGCCATCTGAATAAAGTGCTCATAAAGATTCAATCCTTGCCTTTACTTACAGGTTCTGATAGTGACAGGTAGCACGAACGCCAACTTTTCCGGTTTCAAAAGTATCTCCTCAATTAGAAGCACCTCAGTTATAAGATGGGCCCTTTTATTCCTGAACTTGACTCCAGAAGAGCAAATGTTCCAGTTTTCTGAAGTACAAAAGACTTCTTTAAATGCAAAGCCCAGGTTCTGTACTAAAGAGCAGTGTTTCTCAAACATTAATGTGCAACTGAATCAAGGACTTGTTAAAATGCAGATTTTGATTCACTAGGTTTGGGGTGATGTCCAGGATTTGCATTTCTAATAAAATCCCAGATAAAGTGGATGCTACTGATTCATGGACCAACTTGAGTGCAAGGATATATAGGGCATACATTTGTAGCTTCCCAGACTTTACCATCTAGTGGGGGAAAACTTGTAAGTAAACATGTAACCATAGTAGTTTTCTTTGTCATTCCTACCTACTGATTATCTAATATGGCGGTAGTAAGTATTTATTTTTACTATTTCTTAATTATAACTTCTTTTCATGAATATGTTGACATAAAATGATCCCATAGAAAAATATACACAAGATAAATATTATGAACAGTTTCACTTAAAAAAGAAAATCAATTATGAAAAAATTAAATTGTACATTACAAGCTTCCCAACTGAAATAATTAAAAGTGTTTCAGTAACCAAAGAAGAAATAAACTCCTCCAACACCCAACCAATTATTCCATTGCAGTTTTTTGGACGAAGTCAACATTAACCAACAGTGTTCATTTTATCTCTATTTATATCTCCTGTTTTAAACAACCAGCTGAGTTAAAATATAGGGATTTCCTAGTCATTCAATAAATATTTATTGAGTATCAACAATGTGTTAGGCACTGGGCTGGGTGCAGAGGACAGAGAATGAATGGGGAGAGTCAAGTAATAAACAAGTAAATAATTCATTGGAAATAGAAACATCCAGCACTACTTTGCCAGGTGTGTGAGTGAGCCCCTCTGGAAACAGATTCTCCAACCCCAAGCCTTCAGGTGACTGCAGCCCTGGCTGAGGCCTTGACGGTCATCTAATGATAGACATGAGCCAGACCACCCAGCCTGGCCATTCTTGGGTTATTGATCCACAGGCACTGTGCGAATCAATAAATGTTGGTTGTTTTAAGCCACAAAGGTTTGGGGTGACTTGTTACGCAACCATGAACAACTACTACAGAAAGAAGTGGGTGAGAGGTAAGAACACACCTATTTAACAAGGGTGGCCAGAAAAGCCTTCTTTAAGAAGACATTTGCCCAGCCGGTGTGGCTCAGTGGTTTAGCAGCATCGACCCATGAACCAAGAGGTCTCTGGTTCCATTCCTGGTCTGGGCACATGCCTGGGTTGTGGGTTTGATCGCCAGCAGGGGGCATGCAGGAGACATCTGATTGATGTTTCTTTCTCAGTGATGTTTCTATCTCTCCCTCCTCCTTCCCCTCTTTTCTAAAAAATCAATAAAAACATATTCAAAAGAGAAAAGAAGACATTTAAGTTGAGACAGATAAAATGGAGTCGGCCCTGAGCAGAAGGTGGTTCTTTGGTGGCAAGATGAAGAGCACTCCAGAACAAGGGCACCAAGTGAAGGTCCTGAACAGTAGATGGGGCAGTGTTGCCAGAGCTTTCCGACAGGAAAGGGGGAAAGATGCGGTCACAGAGGTGGTCTTAGCCATACCAGGCAGGGCCTCTTGTAGAGAGTTTAAATTATTCTCAACACACTGGGAATCCTTTCATGAGTCTTTAGCAGAAGACTAATGTGATGCCCTCTGTTTTAAAAACCTCCGTGGGGCTGCCGTATGGGAAAGGAATACTTATGCCAGGCTTGCTATCTACTCTTCAGTCCTTCAGAGGCTCAGATAAGCATGATCAGGAAAGGCTTAAAAGTATGAGGAATGGCATGAGTGTGTCATTACTATTACTACTACTGTTGCTGTTATTCCAGACGCAGGCCTGGCGTGGCCTCGGGAGTGCTGCAGGGGAAGAAACAAGCCGAGGGGAGAGCAGCAGGCTCTCTGGTTTCACAGGACCTCATAGCCTTTCCTGAGGCAGCCTCCGAACCTCACTGCACCCAGCCCCAAGCATAGACGGGGCGTATACTTGCTAACCCTGCAATGTTAATGGGGAACAAGAACGAATTTGCAGTACAAATATTTACTTTTGGCTATAGGTATGACTTTTAAAAATATATAAACTTAATTTTCATTATGTAAGTAATGCTCATTGTAGAAAAATTCTCACTTATTTTGTGGGTAATGTGTATTGCAGAAATTTTCAAGAACAAATATGTAAAAGAAACTAAAATTACCAGTTACCCCAGTTACTCCAAGGTAAGTACTGCTTTCAACTTCCTTTTGGTAAGTATCGTTCTAGTATCCCTACGCCTATATAGGGAATATATACTATATACTGGTTACAACTAAGATTTTTTAAAACTTTTTTTCTCCTCCATTATAAAAACAATACATGCTTATTTTAGGCTGTTTGAAAAATACAGAAGGAATAAAAACACTAGCACCAATAATATGACCTCTATCTATTTCTTTTTTTTAAAAAAAAAGTATTTCTTTATTGATTTCAGAGAGGAAGGGAGAAGGAGAGAGAGAGATAGAAACATCAATGATAAGAGAGAATCATTGATCGGCTGCCTCCTGCACACCCCGTATCGAGCCCGTAACCCAGGCATGTGCCCTTGGCCAGAATCGAACCTGGGACCCTTCAGTCCGCAGGCTGACGCTCCATCCACTGAGCCAAGCCGGCTAAGGGTCCCTATCTATTTCTTTCTGAGAATCTAAAGGTAGCTGAAACTCACTCGAGTCTGCAGCTGTTGCTCTGAGCTGCCATTTTACAAATATTCACTTCCTTAATTTCAGCATACCTCCTTACCTCATTAAGAAAGGAAAACAGAAGTTGAGGACTGTTCACTGCATAGAGGATTTCGCATATCTGTATACCTCACTTTGAGATAAATAAGTTTGGGGGGGGGGTGTGGAATAAGAGACTCAAATTCTGCTAACAACAGCTCTCTGTAATATATTATAGGGGCAATGCTTGAAGAAATGGATAAATTTTGAGTAATTCTCACAATAAGAATGCGCAAACTGAATTTTCAACCTCAAAACAAAACCTGTCCGGTGAAGTATATTAAATTCTGGTTATCTGGTTGCCTACACTTCTCCCAATGTATTTTCAATGACCTAAATCCAAGTTTTAAGTAAAAGTTCATCCCTTCCTGGACATCAGCCATTCTTATTTTAATATGCTTCCCTGGACTTGCCTGCAAAGTCTGTTGTTGCTATCCCAGGCATCACCCAGAACCACAAGTGCTGTGAGCCAGAGAAATGCAAATCTCAGTGATAATCTTGAATATTTTATCCAACAACTAGAAGCCATTTACTTAATGGAAAGTATTACAATGCATGATGCCATTCCAATCAAGGCTTAATTCATTTGCAGGCAGACTTTCAAGAGCTTGAACCTGCATTTTGCTTATAAAAGGAGCCACTCCACAGTTAAATTTCACAGGAATTTAAACCATCCATCCACTGCCAACCTGATCTAGTTTTACCCTTCTGGTGCTACAATTACCTTTTCGGATTCATTGGAAACATTTTTAGCCAATAGGTCCAACAGAGATTGATCTGGATGTACCTGGACTCTGAAAAGCCACTGTGGAGGCTGGGCCTGGATTGTATTATAGTATGGCAACCCGAGATGACTCTGGGGTATGGGGAATTAGGGGGAAGCAATGATCAAATAGGGTTTCATTTACACCTTTGCTTGTAATTTAGATGTCTTGTCTAGATTAAAGCCATTAGCGGGCACAAATGGAGAAACTGTGTTTGAGTGTGATATGGTTTGAATTTCTACTATCTAACTATGAATCAAAACAAGGAACAAGAGTAATATGGGCATACAGAAGCAGCCAGAGAGAACCAAGGCTGTTTGGTTAAAGGTTATATCTGGTTTCATAATAAAGGGGAAGCTAGGACACATAATAGGAATCACTATATATTATTTATGTATAGTTAGGGTGCTATATTAAATTTACAATGAATTTTCTATGGTTCTTGCCATAGAGTATGGATTCAGTCATTTTCAAGACTCACTTAGTAATTTTTATAAATTCCCATGGTAGTGAACCCCTTCAAGTAGTGTTAAATATAAGCTGTCTGAACTGGGGTGGATTACATCAGACTAGAGTCAATAGTCTATAAATGGTCCTTCTTTTCAGAATTCTGTCTCAATGAGGTCTGTTTCTATAATGAAATGGAAATCTTATTCCCCCAGAATTTCCTGTAAGAAGAATTTCTTTGTTATTGAATTTATTGGGGTGACATTGGTTAATAAAATTATATAGGTTTCAGGTGTACAATTCTATCATATGTCATTGGTATATTGTATTGTGTGTATACACCCCAAATAAAGTCTCTTTACATCACTACTTATTCCCCTGTACCCTTTTCTACTCCCCCCCGCCTTTCCCTCTGGTAACCACCATACTGTTGTCTGTGTCTATGAGTTTGTTTTTTGCTTAATCCCTTCGCTTTTTTCACCCAGCGCTGAAACCCCCCTCCCCTCTGACAGCTGTCCGTCTGTTACTCTACCTATGAGTCTGTCTTTATTTTGTTTGTTAGTTTATTTTGTTCATTAGATTGCACATATGAGTGAAATCACATGGTAGTTGTCTTTCTCTGACTGTCTTATTTCACTTAGCATAATGCTCTTCAGGTCCACCCATGCTATTGCAAAAGGTACGAGTTCCTTTTTTATGGCCAAGTAGTATTCTATTGTGTAAACGTACCACAGCTTTTTGATCCACTTACCCACTGATGGACACTTGGGCAGCTTCCAAATCTTGGCTATTGTACATGATGCTGCAGTGAACATAGGGGTATACATATTTGAAAGGAATACTTTGATAAACCACTTAATGTGGAAGTGTGAGATGCTAAGGACATGTCTAGTAATAAAAGATGGTTTCTACACTACAACATACAATATTAGGAAAGGAATCTGCATCCCTCCTAAGAAGCAGAAGGAACTAGAGAAGAGTGAGCACTGCTGGGAGAAGGGTGTGGACCACAGAGAGAAAAGCCTCAGTTCTGGGCCAGGGGAGGGTCTTGAGAGGGTGGAAGTGTCTAATATGGACTGATGCTCCTCCTTGCTTAAAAAGAGGTGAATGAGAGCGTGTGAGTGTGCACGTGTGTGTGCACATGTGTGTGTGTGTGTGTGTGTGTAGGGGGTGATTTACATCTGATAAAAATCTCCTCTGTCCTGATCTTTCACTAAAATCCGCATTGCTCACTAGCTTATTTGTGAACATAGATTCTTCTGAGTTCCATGTCTGGGTAACAGTGGGGGGCACAGAGATGGCACAAACAAACACTGATACTCAAGGGAAAGAGGCATTGACATTTGGGTTATTATAGCACTACTACTACTACTTACTATATCTACACTAATAAAAGAGAAAAATGGTAATTGGCGTACGGCGATACCTTTTTCATTGGCTAATCAGGGCTATATGCAAATTAACTGCCAACTAAGATTGGCAGTTAACTGCCAACAAGATGGCGGCTAATTTGCATATGTAGGCACAATGCAGGGAGGCGAAAGGGAAAGTAGGAAGAAGCCCCCTGCCACTGACAGTGATCGGAAACCCAGGGGGGAGCTAAGAGCTGGGGGGCAGGGCAAAGGCGGCCCTGGAGCCGCCTTTGCCCTGCCCCCCAGCCATGATTGGAGAATCAGGCGCCTTTGCCGCCCTGGCCAGTGATAGCAGGAAGTAGGGGTGGAGCCAGCGATGGGAGCTGGGCACGGTCGAAGCTGGCAGTCCCAGGAGCTAGGGGTCCCTTGCCTGTGCCCAAAGCGAAGCCCATGATCGCAGTGCCCCCCGCTGCCACTGCAGGTCCCCGCTGCCTGGGCCGGACACCTAGGCCAGAGGCGTTAGGCCTGGGCAGGGGTGGAGCCTGCAACCGCGGGGAGCTGGGGGTCCCCTGCCCAGGCCTGACACCTCTGCCGGAGGCCTCAGTCCTGGTCAAGGGGCCGATCCAGTGATTGGTGATTGGAGGGTGATGAGGGTCAACTCCTCTGGCCGAGGCATCAGGCCTGGGTGGGGGGCAGAGCCGGGGATTGGGGGGATATGATGGTCCCCTTGCCCAGGCCTGAAGCCTGGGTCAGAGGCGTCAGGCTTGGGCGGGGGGTGGAGCAAGCGATCAGAGGGAGATGGGAGTCCCCTGCCCAGGCATGATTCCTGGGCCAGAGGCCTCAGGCCTGGGTGGGGGCCAGAGCCAGTGATCGGGGGGAGATGGGGGTCCCCTGTCCAAGCCTGACACCTCTGGCGGAGGCATCAGGCCTGGGCAAGGGGCCGATCAGGCGATCGGCGGGTGATGGGGGTCAACGCCTGAGGGCTCCCAGTATGTGAGAGGGGGCAGGCTGGGCTGAGGGACACTCTCCCCCACCGCCACCCCCACACCCAGTGCACGAATTTTGTGCACCGGGCCCCTAGTTTTAGTATGAAAGAGTATATGTCTGTAAACAAGAAATACAATCTAGCAACTAACAAATGATTCTTTTCCCCAATCCTATATAATAAAAGGCTAATATGAAAATAGACTGAACAGCAGAACAACTGAACAACTGGTCACTATGATGTGCGCTGACCATCAGAGGGTGAGAGGGGAACAGTGGGCGTCGGCCACAGAGGGACGGTGGAGGAGAGCAGGGGCGCTGGACCAAGGCAGGGCACTGGTTAATGTCATCGGTTTGAGCATCTGCTGATTACTGAAAATTCTTTGCTCCCGTGTGCCATGGTCCCACCCGGCGCTCACACCCGCTGCCGGCACTCGGTGCTGGCCCTGAGTGTCGAGCAATCAGGCCCCTATCGCCACTCCCCCTACTCCTGAGGGGACAATTGGGGCAGCACGGGAGCGGGGCTGCCAGGAGACAGGAGACCGGGGGCCACAGCGGGAGGGGCAGGAGGGGGCGGTGCAGAGGATGGGCCGAGACCTGCCCCTGTGCCCACCGCAGCTTCGCGGCCCACAATTCCTTTCAAGGTTCATGAATTTGTGCACTGGGCCCCTAGTAGAAGTATAATTGACACCATAATTCATAGATCTAATAATCCTTTTCTGCCTTAGTCACTGGCAAGTTTACTTCTTCTGGTGTTTCTGTGAATGCTATTCTTACCAATAAGCAGTGCCTGCCTGCTCCCCTACCCCCCGACACACACACACACACACACACACACACACAAACACACACACTCACAGAGAAACAACTGGCACAAGTGATAGTTGGGGGAGGGGTGGAGAGGGCCAGGCTTGAAAGAGGGGCTGGCCATCTAAGGATTAGTTGAGATGATACAGATAAGGCCCTTCCATCGCATCCCAACATACAGTAAACACTTAACAAATGTGACCGATATTATTAATAGTAATAGGAACACATTAGTCCTTCTGCCTGCTTCTGTCTCTAGGGAAGGTGTTGCCATGGCACAAGGACAATTACCTCAAAGACCCGAGAGAGACAGGAATAGGGTAGAGATTACTCCTCTGCGTCCGAAGAGTCAACAGAAAAGTTAAGGTGGGGTCCGCCTCTCTCACTACTAACTCTTTTTCCCCTCCCTTTAAGTCTGACTGAAGAAAGCCTGCAGCACTCCTGGCAATTAGATTGAGGACTCTCAGTTCCAAATGCATTTTTGATAGATGCCTCTAACTGCATCTAAGTGGTAGGAGCATTTCTCTCAGCATTTAATGCTAATCGTCTCTGTCATCTAGGCATAAATAACTACACAATCATGTCAGGAGGCCCAACATAAATCCACCAGGGGTTTTAATCACTCTCCAGTGAGTGTGTCTTATACAAAATCAGAGACATGAAAACCCAACCAGTGAGTGTGTGTGTGTGTGTGTGTGTGTGTGTGTGTGTGTGATAGCCTCAGCCCAGCCAGGGCATCCTTTCTGTTCTATGGAGGAATAAGATCAGAATCCACACCCAGTTCAGGGTGTGACAGCACTGCACCATGTAGGCATGGTCAGGAGAGGGATGATCTTATGTTGGCATTGCTTGCATCACTGTTTCTTCCTCGGAGGGCACATAAGTGATGGTTACAAGCTTAAGCTGCAGAGTCCAATAAAGCTGGGTTCAAATCACAGCCTGCTGTATCCTCACTGTTTGATCCCAGGCAATCTCCCTGATCGTCAAGCTCCTAATCTGTAGGGGATCATAAGCGTACATATGGCATAGGTTGTTGTAAGGATTAAGCAAGATCATCTATGCAAAGCACATTATGTAGTATACAGTAGGTGCTCAATAAATATTAGCAACACCAAGAGAAATGCGGAGGGCATCCCCATCTCTGCTGCAAGGCACAGGCTGTTTGGAGGGTCCAAGTGTCCTTTCCCCATCCAGGACTTTTATCTCCCATCTGTGCCAAAGAGTGAGCATAATGAACAAACTGCTATAGATCTCACAAATTCAAAACCAAACCCCTACAAGTTCATTTTATGTATAACTTTTATAAATTGAGGCTCAGAAAATCCAGGCTCAGAGGGCTATCCATTTCAAAGAAACAGCCCAGCAACCAAAGTAAATCAAATCCCTTATTTAGGTTCCTCAGATTCTATCAAAGGCTGACTCAAATGAAACACTGACATACTTCTTAATGCAGCATTGCTTTCCTCTTAAACTCTATTACACTATTTAGCAGCACTGGAACTTCTCTCTTCAAGGCCCCAGAACTCTGCAAACACAGCCTAGCAGTGATGGCGAACCTTTTGAGCTCGGCGTGTCAGCATTTTGAAAAACCCTAACTTAACTCAGGTGCCGTGTCACATATAGAAATTTTTTGATATTTGCAACCATAGTAAAACAAAGACTTACATTTTTGATATTTATTTTATATATTTAAATGCCATTTACAACGAAAAGTCAACCAAAAAAATGAGTTCGCGTGTCACCTCTGACACGCGTGTCATAGGTTCGCCATCACTGGCCTAGTGCAATGGTTCTCAATCTTGGCTGCACATTAGAATCACCTGGGAATCTTGTTAAAATCCTGATTTCTGGGCCTCAGACTCCGGAAATTCTGTTTCTTTGTTATGGGGTGGGGCCACAACATTAGTAACAAAGAAACAGAATTTCCGGAGTCTGAGGCCCAGAAATCAGGATTTTAACAAGATTCCCAGGTGATTCTAATGTGCAGCCAAGGCTGAGAACCACTGGCCTAGTGGCTTCACTGTTTCTCAATCCATTCGCCCGCCCCTCTTCCCCAACTAACTTTTTATTATACAAATCAGCCCTGCCTCTCTCCTGGCCAGCAGGACGGCCTCCTACTTAGAAGTGGGCAGCAGAGGTAAAATGAGTGAGCTGATCTTTAGCGATCATGGGGAAGGGACAGCACTACAGACTCATACAAATGGTTTTTGCCTCTGAACATGCAAAATACAAGAACACTTCACTGAACCTTTCTCCTTCGTCATTCTTAACTCATTACTTTACTTGCAAACACAAAAATGCAAAGATAAAAAGCCTTACCAAATTAGAAATGTATGCCTCCCCTCTCTCCTTTGCCTTGTCTTAAAAAGAGGAAAAGGCCATTAAGTTGTTGATAATAGCGAACTCTACCCTTAAAGCTGCGCTGAGACAAGTCATTGGAAGGATGGAAAAGAAACGACAAGGAGCGATTAGGTGCTGCCAAGCAGCTGATCTGTTTTCATAAAACACTTCAGACATAAATGGCATTTGTGTGATGTGGAGGAGGCTCTGCCCCTCCCCCCTCCCTCCCCACACACAAAGCTGGCAGAGACAGGCAAAGTGGTAACTGGCAGGTACCTAGATATGGGGCCACTGCCCTCTAGTGTGTACTCTAAAACTTGCAAAACCCCTTTAACCGGGTTAATCAGAGATCCCAAAGACAGTAGAAAGCAGAATAAAAGATGAACCCCCGTGGAACTACCCAACAGAATCATTTTAAAAATAATTTAAATCATTAAGAGAGTGCGATCTAATGGCTTCGCACACCTCACTATCTGTTGGGGCCCACACTCCCATCAGGCCATAAAGAGTGATTTGTTGTTTCAGTTGCACAGATTGCCAAAGGACAGGAGAGATATTAAACATATTTAACAACTTGGTGTGGCACAGCCACTGGCGTTCAGAACAGATGCCCGCACGCTGCCAGCTGGCAGCAGTTCTGGGGGCACCTCCAGGGCCCGCATTCACCCCTTAAAGGCGGATTCCATCGGAGGCTGGGGGTTCCTGGGAGGTAGGGTTAGGTACCCAGGAGAAGAGGGGGCCTGGTACAGAAGAACATCAATATTGTAACAAACAGTCATCTGTACTGCGGTGCTGTGGCTGAGCATTAGCTCCTCAGAGGGAATCAGAGACCAGCAACCCAGCACCACGGGGAACCGTGGCAGAGTGACTCAGAGTCGAACAGCAGAGCTCCTAGGAGAGGGTGCGGGCCCTCATTCCCCACCAGCAGCGCTTCCTTCTCTTGCCAACAAGGAGGGACATGCCCCTAGTCCAGGGCAAGGTTATGGTGGGGTGTCAGGAAACCCACCTGTTAGTCTCAGTTTTCCTGCTTCTCCCTCTGTGACATTAGGCAGACATTTTATGATCTGGGCTTCCACGTCCCCATATTTTTTTTTAAAAAATAGCAAGGTTAGACAAAGGTTTTTTTAAGGACCCTTTCATCTTTAGGTAGGAATTGCTATCCTTTTTCATGATCTGGTATTTCCAAATGAATTCTACCTACAAGATTATTCAGCATAATATTTAATGACAACATCTTAGAGACAGCTGCTAGCTCATAAAAAGGTGCTCAGTAATTGTCTTGAAGTGTGCTTGAGCAATCTTCAGAATTTTTAAAGTTTGTATTTCCAAATTCTCCCCCAAACGTATGCACTTGTAAGGAACTCTCAAGATCTGTTTCTGATAATTAGATGAGGAAAATAGCACTGGCAACCACTACTGTTTATTGAGCGTCCAACTGCACCAGGCATTGGATTAAGCACTTTCTATGCATTATCTTGTTTAAGTCCCATGACAACCATATGAGGGATGCATTATTCTCCCAATTTTATGAGAAGAGGCTGAAAAAGTTTACAGGACTTGTCCAAAGTCAGACAAAAGAACATAAAATAGGGTATGTTTCTCAAATCCACAACCTTAGTTACTCTGCTAGAGGGCTTCACACACACCAAGGTTCCCACTAGTTAATGGAGAAATGTGAAAGGCAAAAAATAAATGTGAATTCTTTCATGAAGTTATTTTATTCTCATTTATTTACCTACTGAGAGATACCTACCTACCTTTAGTGCCGTCATTTCATGAAATGATGGGGATATTAGATAATAGGTAGATTGGCTTTTGATTTTTGTCAACATAAAGACCCGGCAAGTTTCAATCTTTTGAAACGTTACCAGTCCATGAAATTGCAATATCTGGGAGCCATTGTTCTCTTGTTGTACAAACATCTGTTGTACAGGTATTACATTCATTGCCAAGATTAAAAGCTTCTGAAGAATGACATGTCTGCCTTTTGTATGTCTGATTGATGATACTTTTATCTCTTCACAATCTGATTAGATTATAGGGGAGAAGGAAGAGGATTCCTCTGACCATCATATAAATTATCCGGTCCTTCCATTTGTGACAGACATGGAGGAAGCAGAAGCTTCACAGGGGAAAAAGCAAGAGTAAGCTCGGATTCTGCTAAACAAGAACAGAGAAACTATCCAGAAAACAAACAAATAGAAAAAACTCAATCCTTTAACTAAAGAGCCTGTAGTTTCAGATTTTACACTAATAATAGCAATAATAGTATCAGCAACAATCAATCCCTTTTCTTCATTTTTACAAATAAAGAAACACTACAGTCAAATTTAAAGTTCTTCCCCAAAAGAGAACTGTGATTTCAGAAGGATGTTAGAACTTAATCTCAAATTTATGACTGAAGAGTATTTTGGAGATTAAAAACTACTTGTGAAGACTTTGAAATAACTCAGTCTTTCTGAAGTTGGGCAAGTGGTTTTTTAAACCCAAAAGAAAGTGCTTATCTATCTTACCACTATCACACACATTTCCTTATTTATTTGCCAACATTTTGGAGATTTTTCTGTATTGGCTGAAATGTGTAGATTTGAATTGTTCCCTGAAGTAATATAACTATGGACTCTGTATGAAATAAAGTTCAATGAATAATGAATTATGTGAATAATTATGATCATATAGATTTGCATGACAATAGATACTATTTTAATTCAAATTCCAACACCCAGATGTTATAGCCTAGAGGAAAAAAAAAAAAGCTGCTTGGGCTATTGGGTAAACAGAGTTGCAAAACTTGCTATATCTGTTTTTTAAAATTCACTTACTTTTATTTCCATAACTCCTAATTATCTTTGCTTTCCTTCTTTAAAAATTTAAATCACTTTTTCAAAAATAACAACACTGTAAATGCAAAATTAAATCAGAAAATGGCCACGTTGAAGCCAGATTGTCCAAAGGATTCTAGAGGAAGCTGGCCTTGAGCAGCAGGTTGCAGAAGGCAGACACTGCGACCTTCACCTGCAGGTGCCAGCTTCTCCTGCAGGTCACCCACAGCAGCGAGGGAGGAATGAGGCAAGGCCATCATTTGAAATGTTCGAAAAAAATTCATGGAACAGTGCACTTCCCCAGAGATAGCTGGCATTTAAGGTGACTAACAACACAAAGCCAAATGCATGTCTCTCTCTAGCTAACCAAATTTGTTTATTTATTGAAATTCAGCTTTAATCACTTGGGAGTGGCAATTTGGAATACTGAAACTTTTTTATCAACACCATATTCTAGAGCCCTCTGTAGCCACTCTGAAAAATGCAATATTTTGTTTGTACTGTCCCATCTCTATGAAAATCTAAAGGCTGATAAGCATGCCGTATGCTTAATAGTTTCTTGTTCTCAATGCTGAACAGTGCCCAGAAGAGAATGCTCCCAGAACGATCAGCCTTGCTCTGGTCTTAAAGT
This sequence comes from Myotis nattereri, assembly GCF_964212035.1. NCBI lineage: Eukaryota > Metazoa > Chordata > Mammalia > Chiroptera > Vespertilionidae > Myotis > Myotis nattereri. The sequence continues at coordinate 66,688,565 of NC_138079.1, forward strand.
CAGGACACCTCCTCCCGACCAAAGGTTACAATACTATAATCCCAAGATTGGCAAGTACTAGCAGTGTAATGATGACAACATCTTACATTTGCAAAAGGAGAAATGGAAAGTTCCCTATATTAAAGCAATTCAGGGATAGATAAAAAAAATTGTTGAAGACCCTTTAAACGAGGAAAGATGGGGAGCTAAATGATGACTAACTTTGCATCAACTTTCTGAACTGGTTCAAATATTTTATATCCTGTGCATGACTTCTTTTATGGTATAATTGATTTCATTAATGTCAATTAGTTAATACTTTTATTAATAAAATTTTTTAAAGTTGAGAATGAATATACTTTAAAAAAGACAAGTAGCATGGCTGAAAGGTTCTATCAAGAAACTGATATTTAGAGCCCTGGCCAGGTATCTCAGTCGGTTAAAGCATCCTGATACAATGAGGTTGTGGGTTTGATTCCTAGTCAGGGCACATACAGGAATCAACCAATGAGTGCACAAATAAGTGGAACAACAAATCTCTCTCTCCTTCAAATCAATAAATAAAAATTAAAAAAGGAAACGGATATTTTGTTCAGAAATTACTGTTGTAACTATGTTTTATATTTTATAATATTTAAATATGTCACTACTCAGGTTCCATAATGTTATAGTTTATACCAGCACCTTCCCTGAAATACAAATGTTGGGAGAGAAAATTATCAGAGAACAGGGTATATCTTTCCCATTGCATCTCTTCTTCACTAACCTAGTGTCTCACATTGCTTTGCTGATAGCTTTCTGAATAAGGCACAGTTTGTACCGGCAATTTTGTTGCTGCTCTGGGGCGGCCTGGTGCTCGCTCAACTTAGCCAAGCTGGAACTATGTTTCCCAGAGTTCTCTTTCCTGTGTGGTTCTGTATGCCCATGCGAGACCATATGTGAAATTCAAACGGCAGAGGAGAAGTTATATTTTTTATGATCTGAAAGTTGTTGCTTCTCTGTCACTTACCTATGTGGTGAACCAGGCTTGCGCCAACTCTCACCTGGTCTCCTCCTTCAGCTGCTCTTTCCACGTTCAACTCCTGTAATCATTAGTGTTTTCTTTACTTCTCAGTAGGTGACCCCCTGCTACCAGTTAATGAAATTTTGTTACACTTTCCCAGTGTGAATTACTATGTGCTCTCTGTCTCTGAACTAGGCACTGATAAAATGCCTTTTGCTGTTAAAAAAAGAACAGAACTTAATTTTATTAGCTTAGCATTTGCTTTGGAAGGAACATAAATTATTTTTAATGTGAGTATATAAGTGAAGGCATTGCCCCAGTGTGCAGTTTAGAGAAGTTATTTGCTTTCTTTGGCCACCTATACAGGGCATTTCTCAAGCTGGGCTCCATGGACCTCTGTGAGCAGACCCTGCATCAGCTCTTGCTATGAAACCAACCACCCTAAGCACAATGGATGAAACAACGACCATTTTCTATTTCTCACATTTGACAGGAGGACTCCAACATCACACGACAAACGATAAAAAACATAGGAAGGGTGAGGAAGTGGGGCTCAAAATGCACTCTTCCACAAGGTCCAAAGACGTTATCAAGGATCTGAGAATTTAAACAGAATTTGAGATTTTTAAAAATTTTCAATTCAGTGAGGAAATTAATAATGTAATCACCATCACAGTATTTCAGTGCCTGTATTTGCATTTATGGGCTTGTTCTCACCAAGGGGTCATCTTAAGTGAGTGTGTACAGCATTGTTTGTGGAATTGCAGCTTTAGAAAAACTTACTCAATGTATTCTAATAAACAGTCACCCTCATAGGCCATGTGTTTGTCTTAAGCTTTTCTAGATGCATATACAGAAAAGTGTGCAAATTGTAAGGGTGCAGTTCATGAATTCCAGTAAGCTGAACACTCCTGCCTGAGCTGTGTGCTCAACATTTAAGGGAGTGTTTCTTGCACTGGCATCTGCTGAGGCCATCTTGGGCAGCTACATCAGTTCCAACGCTTCACCCACAATACACAGAGAACCTGGGGGTGGAAAGCTCCGGGGATGAGCTGGCCTCTGACCAGGAGAGATGGGAGAACAAAATGAAATCCAAGAGGTTCCTGAAGAGACCAAGCAGCCACACACAGGTAGGAAACAGCCAACTCCTGCCGTTTTCAACAGCAGGTTTGCTGCAGAAAACTGGTGGGCCATGAAACCTGAATCTGTCACGGCAGGTGCCACTACATTTTGATCAATGTGTTTTGACCAATGCCAACTTTGATAAAAATAAATCTGATGAATTGATTCTTGCTATAGAACCCATATTGCTCTGGCGTGTTTGTTTTGACAAAGGCTGAGCTGATATAGTATAAAGTCCAACTCGCTGCAAATTATGTGTAACAGTACAGCCTAAGTCCAAGCCCATGCCCGAGAAAGATGACATATTTACTGATGCTTGCCTAGTCTCCCGAGCAAGCAGGAAGGCAAGATTAGGATAGTTAATGGTTCTCCTTAAACTGAACAAGAAGGTCCTTGAAGGGTGACCAAGTGACAAATAGTGCAATAACTACAGAGGCTTTCACAGATCGTATGAGACATAGTCATACCCTAGCAGTGAGTGTGTGTGTGTGCGTGTTTTAAATACATTTTAAATTTTCTCATAGTGTTAGATTTACAGAAAAGTTGCAAAAATAGGACAGAAAATTTTCATATACCTCACATCCAGTTTCCCCTACTAACATCTTACATTATTATTATTATTGTTAATCCTCATCGAGGATATTTTTTCCATTGATTTTTAGAGAGAGTAGAAGGGAGGGGTAGAAAAAAAGACAGAGAAACATCAATGTAAGAGAAACACACCAACTGGTTGCCTCCTGCACGTGCTCATGACCCTTTAGCCCAAGGGCTGACACTCTAACCACTGAGAAAACCTGCTAGGGAAGCATCTTACATTATTATGGTACTAGTGGCCCAGTGCATGAAATTCATGCACTCGGGGGTGGGGGACCCCCCCTAGCCTGTGCTCTGTCACAGTGCGGGAGACCCGAGATCCACCGCCCCAAAGAGTTAGGCCTCCGCAAGCCTCACGTCCCTGGGCCCGGTGCCGGGGGTGGGGACACGAGTTTCACGTCCCCAGGGCTGGCGCTGGGGGCAGGGACGTGAGCCTCACACAAGTCCCTGACGCTGCAAACCCCCAAACCCCCGCCCACCCGCGCCTGCTGCACACGCAGCCTCCTGCTGATCAGTCGTTATGTGTGAGGGTGTCACAACCATTTGTACATTAGCTCTTTATTATATAGATAATTGTCACAATTAATGAACCAATAGAGAGACGTTATTAACTAAAGTCCACAATTTAGTCAGCTTTCCTTAGTTTGTACCTAATGTCCCCTTCCTAGGCTCCTCTTAGCTGTGACAGTTCCTCTTTCTCAGACTTTTCTGGCTTTGGGTGTCCTTGACAGTTTCAAGGAATACTGGTCAGGTATTTTATAGAATGTTCTTTAATTGGGATTTGTCTAATGATTGTACTTTAATTATTGCTGGAATATGTAAAATTGCTAGTTCCTTCAGACATGTCACCAAAAATGTCTGAATTAGAAAATGCTTCTCAAACACAAAACATCTGAAAACCACTGTTTACGTCAAAACAGACTGTACGTATACACAAGATAAGAGAAGTTGTCAAGGTCTCCCACCATTCAAACTTCAGTGTCAAGAAGCAAGGTAGGTTGGATAGCAATCTCAATTTGTGAACTGTCCACATGTCTCCCCAAATAGTCCAGGCCATCAGCCACCCACCCTCATTCCTCAGAACTAACTGCAAAGGAAGACAATAGCTTTTCACCCAGAGGTCATCATGATAATGATTCACCCTAAGATAAAAAGGAAGGTTAAACCAATTAAATTCTAAGTTGTATCATAGTTTTTTTTACAGACAATATTTTAAAAGTACAAGCAGAAACAATAATCAAACTTACTGTCCTCCTTGTTTTTCAAATGAGTGAATACCAAGTTAGGGAACAGAAAGGATTATATACTATTAATGTGTAATTTCTGGTAACACAGACATATTCTAGTTGTAGAAAAGCTGTTACTGATATTCTAGTAATTAAATCTGTACAAGTTACCAACCAAAAACACGTTAGAAGTCCATTCTGCTCTTAGTAATGAGTAAAGTCACTGAAGTAAGTGTTTGGAGCACTTAACATTATAGGCAAGGCTGGAGCCTAAACAATGCTCATTAGGTAAATAAGAGAGACAATACCCAATATGTCCCCCGGAGTTCAACATTAAAATATTTGCACTGGAACACACACAGGCCTAAAGGTGTGTCTGTAAACTAGAAAGCACTCACTGTGTTGGCCAGTTCTAGGTAGCTTCCTCCCACAGAGTCGCTGACATGTGGGGCCTGTGCGAGCAGTCTGTGCAGAGCGGCGGCCTGCTGGTGCACAGAGCTGCCGCCGCACTCGAGAAGCTTCTGCAGGGCCGGCTGACTCTGCAGGTCCGGGCTCTGGAGGTCCCTGGCACCCGAGTCGTATTCCCAGCTCTCCCTGGCCGCTGACAAGGCACCTAGGAGAGGCAGGGAAAATAAAAAAAATGCTGCCTTCATTAGCCTGTGGGTGGCCAGCAGGCAACGACTTGGAACCTCCTAACACTTCCATGTGCCAGCAAGTCAGAACACATGTGGCGCCCAGCCTACATGCTAAGCACTTTCCCTTTCAAAGGAACACATGGGGAGCCCGGAGACAAAAGCGGTTGTAGGCAAAGCATTCAGAAATAGCTACCCAATGATAATGTGCCACCACAAACAGAAATGCTTAGCAAAAAGCACCAGAGGCCAAGAAAAGGGAATCCGGGTCCGAGTCACATCTGTCTGTGATGGACACAGGGTTACTGTATGAGGAGGCTTCTGACCGTGATTCTCTTTTCTAGCTGAGAAAGAAAGAAGCAAGTGAAAAGATAGAGAGTTAAGATATGGCACCTTATCATACTTTTCTGGTGTCTATGTCCTCTGACCTGGAAGAAGCTACAGCGAGCTAGATTGTATCTGCCCGTTAGGGGTAGCCATGCAGCTGAGCTCTGAGCGATAGGATGTGAATAGAGGTGGTAAGCATCAGTTCAGGGCTGTTACACCCCCTCGTGTGTGGTCCTCCATGCCCTTGCCTTCAGGCCTTGTTCAGATGGGCCTGGCACCCTGGGACACCATGTACTACAGATGGGGAAGCCACAGGATGGAAGATGTCAGGGCCCCTGAATTATCTGCTTCATTAGCCTGTGCATGGCCAGTAGGCAACCCACAGACACCCTCTTTTGACTTTACATGATTAGGAAAGGGAGGCTTCTTTTGTATTTGGTTCACCATGTATTTTTGGTTTGTTTGTGAGAGCAGCGAGTATTACCTTAAATATTACATCGATTGCAAACTAATAAAATATGCTCTTAATTATAATACAATGGGAAAGTACAATACAAAAGTCAACCCACTTATATACATATATGCATAACCCATGGACACAGACAATAATGCAGTGAAGGTCTGGGGAGGGCCAGGAGTGGGATGGAGGGAGGTTAATGGAGGAAAAAAGGGGACATCTGTAATACTTTCAACAATAAAGATAACTTTTTTTAAAAAGTAGACCTAGAGGAGAGGCATCTAACCCAGCCCCCTGGATAGGGGTGGGGAATGTTCAGGAAAGCTTACTGAAGAAGAAAGCCTGATGCTTCAGTCCTCACTTCTGCAAAAAAAAAAGAAGGAAAAAAAAATTAGGTTTTGGGTAAGGCCTGCTTCCCTGTGATGCTCACTAGTGAATAGCAGTTTCTGTGGGCACAGCCAGACAGTGGAGCTTGGAGCACTTGCCCCTCAGCCACAAGAGAGGCTGGGAAATTTGTTTTCTGGCTCCTGCTTTACGGAGCAGGATTTGTAAGAAGACCTTTCCTGAACACAGGCTCTAAAGGCCTGAGCAGCCGGAAGACATGACAAAGGTGTACACACAATCACCGTGCTCAGTACTGGGGGTGTAGTAGTGAGTACTGGGGGTGTACTGTAGTCCCAGCCTGTGGCATTTTCATTTTGGAGGGTTTTTAAAACATGCCATTTAAAATATATATTTTTATTTTTTATTAGAGGACCAGTGCACAAAATTCATGCATGAGGGAGGGGGGGATCTCTCAGCCCACCCTGCATCTTCTCGCAATCCGGGAAGCCTCAGGGGATGTCCAAAAGCCAGTGTAGGCCCAATCCCTGCAGATTGGGCCTAAACTGGCAGTCGGACATCCCTCTCGCAATCCGGGACCCCTGGCTCCTAACAGCTCACCTGCCTGCCTGCTTGATCGCCCCTAACCAGTCTGCCTGCCTGCCTGATGGCCCCTAACCCCTCTGCCTACCTGCCTGATTGCCCCTAACCACTCATCTGCCTGCCTGATCACCCCTAACTGCCTCTGCCTCGGCCCCCGCCGCCATGGCTTCATCCGGGAGGTCGTCTGGAAGGACATCCAGAGTGATATCCGGAAGGTCATTTGGCTGTCCAGTCTAATAAGCATGTTACGCTTTTACTGGTATTATTATAGATTATTTTATTTTACTTTTATAATCTTTATTGTTGAAAGTATTATATATGTACCCCTTTTCCTCCCATTAACACATTCTAGTCAAGCCCCCTGCCCCAGGCCTTCACCACACTATGGTCTGTGTCCATGGATTATGCTGGAAAAGATCTTTAAACTTTATTTTTCAATTACAGTTTACATTCAATAATGTTTTGTAATAGTTTCAGGTGTATAACATAGTGGTTAAACAATCATATACTTTACAAAGTGTCCCTAATAAATGACTTTCAATGACAAAAGAAAGTGACTCATTGAAAGGCTTCAATTTGGATTATGGAAAATGAGAACATATACAGATTACCCTACCATTTACCTGAGTACAATTCCATAGAGCAAACGGCAAATTATGTACAGTAGGTTCTGATGTGAATTTCCTCCCCCTCCACCCCTTGTTGGGCATTGATGAAGTGAATCAATTTGCTTTGGAAAAGGGTCTTTGTCTGGGACCACTTCCAGTGGTTTCCCTATACCGTCCATGTTTGGCTGATCTTCATCAGTCTGACCCAACCGGCTTCCTGTACAGCGCTGTATAGAGGGGTGACATGTTTTCATATCAAAGTGGACAGTTTGTCACTCTGTGTGCAAATGCTCAGAGTTTATTTTAATAGTAAAGTCTGCCAACTGTCTAGCAAGGGCAGGCTGGCGTCCCTTCTGCAAAATGCCAGCCCTTGCTCCCCAGATCTTTTGAGTGATCTCTGCCATCTGCCTAGCAGCCCGATGCTGCCTGTCCTGGTCCCCACAACATGCGGCAAGAAGACCGATTGAGGTCAGAGTTGGAAAATGGGTTGAATCACAGATGGCTTTATATCTCACATGTAAGACAAATAAGCACAGGGTTGGGGCCTTGCCTATTATGTTTCACCACAGTATCCTCAGTACCTTGCACATGGCCTGTGACATATCAGGCATTTAATATACATTAACTGAATGGATTTCTGAATTACCCATGGTTGCACTGTAGGGTTTCACTTCTTAACTGGGAAAAAGCAACAGAGATTAATTTTTAAAATCAAAATAAATTGTATACCTGAACTTTTTCCTTATGCAAACAGGGAGCCTCATTTTCAAATAATAAAATGCCACAGTTCTGGAATAGACGAGCCAAGGAGCTTCATTTGAATTTAATACACTGTAGTAACAGACCTAAACACAGTTTCTGGCAGAATCATGTAATCAGGTTAGCCAAGTTCCATGTTAATCAGCAAGATCAAAAGGCCCTCACACTATTACCCTCACAATTTTGGCTGAAATGATGCTGAGGAACTCAGATCTTCTACTTTGGAGCCAAGTCAACCCTATTAGCATTCATATAAAGCGACCCCAAAGAGGGAAGTCGCATTTTTAAAAATACAGTAGACTATTCCCATTATTCTCTTTTAATCTTTCTTCATATCAAAATTTTCTGAATAAAAACCAACATTCCTGAGGCAAAAATTTGTCATTTAATTGGGATGATCTCACTGAAAAACAAAAAAATGTAGGTCTGGTAATCATCTTCCTTTGCTTTTTGAAGCATGATGGGACCTGATATTTCTAGGCTCGTGTTCAACCTCTTATCAATCTCTCTTCGCTCCCTTGCTAACCTCAAAAAAGGAAAAAAGCCCACTGACTCTAGGGAAATGGCTGTGCTTTCTTTTCCACAAAATGGACAGCGTTACAGTTCTATTGTCCCCATGCTCACTAGGCTCTTTGGTGTCTCTTTGAATAAAGACACGAATCCCATCGTGAGGACCCCATCATCGTGACCTCATCTAATCACCTCCCCATAGCTCCATCTCCAAATACTATCACAGTGGGGGCTAGCACGTCAACATATACATTTAAGGGGAGACACACACATTCCATCCATAACGACTGAGCAGTTATTTTGTAAGCCACTAAGGAAACTGACTGCATGGCATCCTTTAAATACCAAAGGCCAAAGCACTCCCTGGGCCTCGAGGTCTCTGCACACACAGAATCAAAATGGAAGCCATCACTTCTGCCACTATCATCCCACAGGGTGCTCTGAAGTAAGTGGTAAGGTGTATTCTTTTTCTTTTTTCAATCAAAATATTTAGCGTTTAAAGGTGACAGAGCACAGATTCTACATGTTTTGCTTATCAGAAAAGCATAGGGAACACGTGGCATTTTGACATGTTCATAAAACACATTGCTGGGAAAATTCTGCTTTCAGAGAGATGCTGAAGTAGAACATCTGCCAAACACTGCTCTGCTGGGTACTTGGCAGCTACATGCTAGTTTTAATTCCATCTTCAAAGTGCCACCCAGGTTTGGCCTCAAGGCTTATAATTACTGTGCTGATTCACCAAAGGCACTTTGCCACCTTTCCAGGGGGCAAGCCCCCTATGAAAATGAGGCAAGCCAAAGCATATAGAACACCTATACTTCACCTTAAAAATTGTAACAACAATCATGATACCCAACATCTTTCCAAGGGCACCAGGGAGCCAGGCACTGTTCTCAGCATCCCACACATCTTACTTAGTCCTACCTAAGGCCTACAAATGACTAAATCATTTTCTCCATTTTTATAAGAGGACATTTTCTCTCTTTCAGCTTCATTTTGTTGACATTATTCATTTGCCCAGAATGGTGGTTAAGAGCTGGGGTTTTGTAGTCACTCAGATCACTTGGGGTCAAATCAAGAGTCAGCATGACCAGCTATGTGTCCTCAAGCAAGTTATCTTAATCTGAACTTCAGTTTTCTCATCTTTAAAATGGGGACAATAACATCTACTTCATAGAGGCGTTGTGAGAATTACATAAGAGTAAAATACATATAACACATTAGACAATGTCTGGCATATGATAAACTCACCAACACATGTTAGTACTTATCAGTAGTAGTTATTTGGAGTCCATTTTGGACAACTTAGTAGGGAAAAAATATATGAGGGCAATGTACACTCTCTCCCAACTTCTGAAAGTTACCTGGTAAAAGGGCTAATTCTTAAAAAACAAACTTTTGGCACTTAAGCAGTTACTCTAATTTCATCAATAGTTTGTAATTAATATTGGTGTTAATGTAAAGGAGATGAAAACAGCCAATTACGTCAGGACCAAAGTTATGTCTCTCTGAGTATGGAATATTCCACTAGCAAGTCAAAGTCTTCGCTTATTGGGTTTGATAGACTTTGCTTCCCTATTCGACTTGGCCAACTCTTATCTCCAGAGGACAAGTGGCCCTCCCTAAACTTGTGGCCAGCTCCGTGCGGACACCGCACAGCCCAGCAGCAGCAGCGGCGGCGGCGGGGGCTCCAGGGCAGAGCAGGTATGAACTCTCCATCAGGCCTGTGCTCTGGCCACCCTAGCCACCCCTCTGTCCTCTAAATACTGTTTTTTCTTTTCCATCCTTCATGTGAATGCTGGGGTGTCTCATCATATCACAGGCAGATGATAATGCAGAGAGCTTAGGGGATCCTGAGACTTGGATTAATAGTATCTTATAATATTGTCTCTATGTAGTGGTCATTAATCTTTCATTTATGTGTATTATTGTTTAGATAACATTGCCAGATTTATTACCCTCAGTGGCAAGAGAGAAAATACTACTTCCAAAACACCAGAAGCAGCTACTGTTCTGAATTTAGAACTACCACACCAATAAAAAATAGCATGGGAGAATTTGAACAAATTGGCTGCCAGGTGTCAGCTTTCCCTGTCATAGCACATTTACTATTTCTAGATAATACTGACATCAACAGAAGCAGCAGCAATTCATTTAGTTCACAACAGAATCAGCATACGAGTCTTTAGTCATTTATTAATTTCAAGGCTTGGTACAAAATTCAGGAGCCTAACTCCCATGAGGACCTCTAGCTTCTTCCAGCATAAATTACATGGCAACCCTAGACCAACTGTCTTAAAACCTGTGTCTGTGGTCACAAGGAAAATTGTGAGCCTACCTATCCTTTCCCGGGGGGGGTGGGGGTGGGGGGCGGGGGGTGGACCCTAAAGCAAAAGCAATTCAAAGCATGCATCCTACTAAGGGGAGGTAAATAATATTACCTCCCAAGTGATACAAGTCATTTTGTTGGCCTTTGGCAGCTATTTCAGAAAGTGAGCCTATTAGTGACCTATTCTGAATATATGTCATGTGTGTCCTATCTAGGGACAATGTACTGAATTTAATGAAACATTGAGAAGAGAGTGGAAGATGTATTTTGAAATGCAACTCCCTTTGCCCCCTCCACCCCCAGACTGTTGCTATGTGACAAGAAAGATGAAAAGAAAATGCATTTTTCTTACTGACGTGTGCTTATCAACATCATCATCATTAGTGGATGTTGCTTAATAGCCCTTCATAACAAGCAAGTTCACCAATCCTTGATGTATTTAAGTACGGGCTTGAGAACGCCCACTGGGAGACAGTTTAGAGACCACCAAAAGGACAGCTGGAATAACTAGTCTTTAAAATTCTTCCCCAGCTCGACATTCTATTGTTCTGTTCACCAAATTTAATATAAAAGGCAAAGTGCCCTTTGGCAGTTAATAATACAGTTATAAAAGCACAGCTGAGTCAAGCATTTTTTACTCAAAAAAGTAATTAAAAACAATATTTGGCAGCTATTCTCTTGGCTTGTCTAGACTAGATATATAAAGGAGATAAGCAAGTGGTTTGACTTGGGGCTAAAGAATTCAAAGGCCAGTTTAGGGAAAGTGTTATAAAGAGGAGGCAGTAGAACAAGGATGGGTTAATTGAGTTTAACCTGAACCTGAGAGTGGTTTGAAGTTACGGGGATAATGTCCATGGTCCATAAGAGTTGAAAATGGGGGAAGAGAGAGAGAGAGAGAGAGAGAGAGAGAGAGAGAGAGAGAGAGAGAGAGGTCTGTTTCTCTTGGTTAGAAAGGCAGAGACTGAATTTTGAATCAATTTATCTTTCCCTTACAAGGCATATTAATGGGCCATGTATTCAGCAAATCCTGGGTAGTCCCTAATTTTTGCGTTCCATGAAGCCAGATTGAATGGGGATAACACTGGTCTGGGCCTGCGCTCTGTGATGAGAAGCACCACAGACATCCTTTGGGTGGCATGCCCATAGGGCTCGTCACATTTTTTGGCTGAAAATGAGCCTAATTAAAATGGAAAATGCCAAGTAGGAAAAATACAAACAGGAATACAAAATGGTTCTGATCCCAGCTTTTCAGCAAAAAGTAGAACTATATTATCCTTTATTCCTAGAAAGTTGGTATGTTTCATTTAGTTTTTTAAATGTTGGTGGATTATTTTAATTTCTTAATGTTAAATCTAGCTTGCATTCAAAAGACAAACCCAACATGCTCAAACTATGTGATATTTTATTTATTTACTATTGATTTGGGTTTGCAAAATTGTTTAGGATTTCTGCATCTCTGTTCAAAAGCAAAGTTGGCTTCTAAATTTTCTTTCTTATATTGTCCTTTTCATGTGTTGGTATTAAGGTTATGTGTGAGTCTATATAAAACTGGAATTATTTATTCTTTGACTATTAGGTAGACTTGCCAGTGAAGCTGTCTGAGCCTGATTGTTCTTTGTAGAAAGATTTTAAAAATTACTCTTTTAATTCCATTCTTAGTTACAGAACTATTCAGACTTTATATTCCTAATGAATCAGTTTTATTTTTTTATTTTAAAATATATTTTATTGATTTTTTACAGAGAGGAAGGGAGAGGGAGAGAGAGTTAGAAATATCAATGAGAGAGAAACACCAGCTGCCTCCTGCACATACCCCCCCCTTCCCCCCCCGTATGTGCCCTTGACCGGAATCGAACCTGGAACCCTTCTGTCCGCAGGCCGACGCTCTGTCCACTGAGCCAAACCAGTCAGGGCCAGTTTTATTTTTTAAATTTATTTTTAAATTATTATTATGTTTTAATCCTCATTTTTAAATATGCTCACCTGAGGGTATTTTCCCATTGATTTTTCAGAGAGAGTGGGAGAGGGAAAGACAGGGAAAAACATGAATGTGAGAGAAACACAATGATTGGTTGCCTCCTGCATGAGCCCCGACCAGGGCCTGGGCAGGGGAGGATCCTGCAACCAAGGTACGTGCCCTCGACCAGAATCGAACCTGGGACCCTTCAGTCCACAGGCCAACGCTCTATCCTCTGAGCTTAACTGGTTAGGGCTGAATCAGTTTTAGTAAGTTCTATTTTTCTGAAAACTTCCTTATTTCTTCTAAATTTTAAAATATATTGATAGAAAACTGCTCATAATATTTTCTTTTTATTTATGTCTGCAGCATCTGTAGGGATGTCTCCTTTCACTCCTGATATTAGTTATAACAAACCTTGACTTGGCCACCTACCCTGCCAACAACGGTGCAGACTGGCTTGACTCATTTGCTACATGTGCAAACCAGAGGCCCCTGGCTAGATGCCTTTTTCCTGATACATGCCATACCTCCACAGCATATGTGTTCCCAATCTACTTTTTTGATTTTATTTTTTTAGCTTAGATTTTCTTTCTCAACACAGTAAGCCCAGTGTGTACCCAAGCAACAAACACAGATATTGCCAATCAACAGCGTCTCGGTGCTCTGCATGAATCCAGGCCTGAGAGAGTTTGTGGTCTTTTCTCCCAGACCTCAACCTGGAGAACCTTTCTGGACTTGATGTTTGATTGAGTTGCCTGCATGGCATAGAATTTTCCCACTCAGCAATCAACCCTTGCTTTCTGATAATCTTTATTCATTTTCTTTAACAATTATTTGTGCCTTCTCTGTTTTTACTTTAGCATTCTTGCCAGGAAGTCATCAATTTCATATATCTTTTAATTTAATTTTTATTTTTATTTATTTTTTGTCTTTTAAAGGAATAGGTTTTATTACATCTGAAGTCATACATATTCATTACATAATTAGTAGGGATTTCATTCAGGGATTATATCCTCTGCTGAAACAGTTTTCAAAAACCCATTAAGAGTGTTTGAACACTTCACTATAGGTTTTATACAATGCTTTTTATATGTCCATTATATCAAGCACAGGAACAGGAAGCAAAAACCAATATGTATATTTTATTATATCACAAAAGCATTATTAAAAAATAGGTCTTTTTAAAAATGGTAAGGATTAAAGTCACCAGAAATAACAATTTTAAATTTGTATATACCAATAAAAAACATCAAAACACATAGAGTAAAATTGACACCTATGAGAAGAAGAGAAATATACCAATCCACAATCATATGAAAGATATTAGCATATTTCTCATTAATTATTAGAACAAGCAGGCCAAAAAAACAAGATTTGAACAACCCAATTTATAAGCTTGATATAATGGACATATAAAACTATTTCACTAATTCTTCATTTCTAACTCATTTGTTGTTCATTTTAATTGTTTTTATTTCAATTCTTAGAGGCCTGGTGCACAGATTAGTGCACCAGTGGGGTCCCTCAGCCTGGCCTGCACCCTCTCACAATCTGGGACCCCTCGGGGGATGTCGGACTGCGGGGATCGGGCCGAAACCGGCAGTCCGACATCCCCTGAGGGATGTAGTAGTGTGTGAAGGAGGCAGGGCAGCTGGAGCCCAGGCCAGGCACCACTCCCGCTCAACCTGGCCCCACTGCACCTGACGCAGCTGTTGCTCAGTAGTGCTGCTACGGAGGTGGGAGAGGTTCCAGCCGCCGCAGCTGCACTTGCCAGCCATGAGCCCAGCACCTGGTGCCCGTTGGTCAGCTGAGCGGCACTCCCGCTGTGGGAGCGCACTGACCACCAGGGGGTAGCTCCTGCATTGAGTGTCTGGTACCTGGTGGTCAGTGGGAATCACAGCGACTGGTGGACCAGTCATTCAGTCACTTAGGCTTTTATATAGAGAGGTAACAGTTCTCATTCCTACATATTGATTTGGTTGTTTTTCACATATACTTTTTAAAAATTTTTTTCGTTTAGATTTTCTTTCTGAACACAGTAAACATAATTACTTTATATTCTGAGTCTGATAATTCCAATAAATAAAATCTTCATGGGTTTGCTTTTTATGTTAATTTTTGCTTATGGTATTTACTGTCCTTATATACTTAGTAATGACAGATATTGAGTCATCCATAATCCCTGGAAATTATGTGTCGATATTCTTTTTAGAACTGCTTTACTCATCTCCAAAACAATTTGCGTTAAAATACTCTGAGGGTAGCATATGGGGTAATATACTTCTGGTTCAACCATACACAGAGGGTAGAGTCTAGCTTTTGAATAAAGGGCATATCTTATTAGATTCCCACTTGCACAGTCCTTGGAATTTGTCTTCTGTTCTCAGAGCCCACACAGTCATATAATCCAAAGTTCAATTTTACCAGGTTTAGACAATAATCTTAAGGTAAAAGTGGTGTGCTGCTCCAGATTTCCTCATTCATTTAGATTTTACACTCACAAATCTTTACTATTTTGCTGGAAATTCAGTGTCTTAAAATACAACTTAAAAATACAGTGATTTCAATTTTTAAAATTATTTTCAGACAGAAGATATGTCTTGATATCTAATTATGTTACTTGATATGGAAATCAATATTTTCCTTTAAATTTTGACCATGTGAATTATGATGATATATTCACAAGTGGGAAATGACTGCTCTTCTTTTCTAGACCAATTTTTAGTTTTTCCTGGGATTAACAGTGTTTCTTTTTTTGTATTTTCATTTGTTTAGCTTTCTATATATCATGAATCCAGCCTTAAATTCTTAGCCAATTATCTAATCTTCTCTCAATAATTTAAGGTGCATAAATATCCCATCAAATTTAGTATGAAAATCTGCTCCTGGGACTTTTTGACCTGCTTAGTCTAGACTGGTTCCAATGGCCATTATGCGACACTTCTAACTTGTTTCACTCTTTGTATCATGGTTCCAAGTTTTTCTCTTTCTAGGTTAACTCCTTTTGTTTTTTGAAGATCCAGTAGATTTCTAAGAAATTAGGCATGAAACCTTAACTGGTTTGGCTCAGTGGATAGAGAGTCGGCTCATGGACTGAAGATCCTGGGTTCGATTCCAGTCAAGGGCACGTACCCCGATGTTTCTCTCTCTGTCTCTTCCCCTCCCTTCCACTCTCTCTAAAAATCAATGGAAAAATATCCTCAGGTGAGGATTAAAAAACAAATGAACAAAGAAAACCTGAGTTAAAAAAAAGAAAAGAAAAAGAAATTAGTCACGGAAACAAATTTTCTGAGTCTTTGCATGCATGAAAATACTTATTTCTATACTTACACTTCATTAATAATTTGGTAAGGAATTCTAGTTGGAAACAATTTTTCTTCAGAATTTTGAAGATATTGTTCATTTAAATATCTGTCATTGTTAGAAATCAAAAGCCACAAATCTTTTATATTTGTCCTGTTTCGTTTTTTCTCTCTGAAAGTTTGAAGAACTTTTTCTTTGTTCCTAGTGTTGTAAAATTTCACAATGATGTGTGTTTTAATGTGAGTCAACTTTTACATTTTAAACCAGGTGATACTTAGTATGCCCTTTCTATCAAGAAACTCAACGTCCTTCAGTTGGAAGGGAAATATCTTTGACCATTTATTGATGATTTCTTCCTCTCTGTTTTCTTTGTTTGCTCTTTCTAGAATGCCTATTATTTAAATGGGAAACTTCCTGTACCGGCCCTCTAATTTTCTTATCTCTTTTCTCCTATCATATATTTCTTTGTTTTTTTTGCTCCTTTCTGGAATAAAGTACTACCTTTATTTTCCATTCTTTCTGCTGACTTTATCATCTATAATATATTTTTTCAGAGTTAAAAATATTCCTTCTTATACTGTTCTTTTTTTGTGGTACAATATTTTCTTTGCTATTTCAGAGTATGCTAATAAGACATTTTTGGGGGAGCGTTCTCTCTGAAGAGTTTCTGTTCCCTTTAAGTTATTTTCCTATTTGTTTTCACCTCTATCTTTCATTTTAGAGGAATTCTTCAGATGCCTGGCGCTCCTCGGTTGTTTGTTTTTCTAGGCAATATGACCTATGCCAACCCTAAGACCTCAATTCACTATTTCCAAAACTATGGTGGCTTATCAAGCCAGTTCAGGAAACACTGACCTATCTCATAGTAGATGAATGAGAACTTTATCAGACCAGGCATAAGCAGAATTGAAACAGACACCGTGTTTTTCATTAAGCCCTTCCTCCTTCTCCTTTCCTTAGGTTTCTTCTACAACTTTAATTCTCCCTCATTCCACCTGTCCTTCAGGATTTCTCCTTGGCTCCTCCTTCATTAGAACTAGTTCAAGTAAAAATTCTGATCATTTTATTAACACAGTATGAATAACACACAGTATATATTCCCTCATATTTGGTTTTTTTAAAATGTAAGTGAAATCATATGGTATTTGTCTTTCTTTGTCTGGCTTATTTCCATGCTGTTAAAAAAAGGTAAGGTTTCCTTCTTTTTTATGGCTGAATAGTATTCCATTATGTAAATGTACCACAGAATTTTTATCTACTGATGGGCACTTGGGCTGCTTCCAAATCTTGGCTATTATAAATAGCATGGCAATGAACATAGGGGTACATATATTCTTTTGAATCAGTTTTTGGGTTTATTTGGATATATTCCCAGATGTGGAATCACTGGGTCATAAGGTAGTTCCATATTTTCCTGATATATCTCCTCAGGTAAGGGAAACTAAAGAAAAAATAAACAAATGGGACATCAAACTAAAAATCTTTTGCAAAGGAAATAATTAACAAAGTGGAAAAACAACTCACTGAACCTATCATCAAGAAGTTAATATCCAAAATTTACAAAGAACTCATACAATTCAACACCAAAACAAACAAACAATCCAATTTAAAAAATGGGCCAAGGACCTGAACAGACATTTCTCCAAAGAGGACATACAGATGGCCAATAAACATATGAAAAATTGCTCAATGTCACTAAATATCAAATAAATGCAAATTAAAACCCTAATGAGATATTACCTCACACCTGTCAGAATGACTATCATCAAGAAGTCAACAACAAGTGTTGGTGAGGCTTGGAGAAAAGAGAACCCCTGTGCACTGTTGGTGGGAACGCAGACTGGTGCAGCCATTGTGAAAAACATATAAAGTTTCCAGTTAAAAATTATTTTTTAAAAATTTAGTCACCAGCACTGAAAATTTGGAATGATCATATTTAATAAAAGCAAAAACATTTTCTGGCATTGAAAACATACATACACACACACACACACACACACACACATGCATGAACATGCAAGATATAGAAACATGTGGCCCCTATTCCTACGTGGCAACATTAGGCTGTATTTGAGCATTAGCTGCCCCTTTGTAAATGGGCACATGCCTTCCAGTTTGATGGAGCCTCCTTCTGGCCAACTTCACTTATTTTTGTTGTCTACCTGCCCTCAGCAAGCATTAGCAAACCTTCTGAGCTGCAGTGCTGTATCTGAGCACCTCCTCTTACCCAGATGATGGACTGGGAGGAAACATCAGCTATAACCTTCCCTTTCAGAGGACACCTCGCCCATCTCAGGGGTGTGGCCTTGTACACCCAAGTCCATGTCCTACTATAGTTCCAATAGTCATACTAGAGGTGTACATTTACCATGGGGTACTTTTGTTATAAGGAGGGTTTTTTGGGTTTTTTTGCCCAAGAGCCAATACCATCTAGAGGCAAGTTTGGAGATGACTGACATCAAACTAAGTACTATGTTGACATATACATGACCGGGTGAGAATGTTAATGTTCACATCCCTGAGATTCTGGGTCTAGTTACTGTTATCCGAATGAGATCATTGTGGGGAAAACCCACAGAAGAATGATATAACCTAAGTAAAAAAAGAAAAAGGATAAGGTGTAAAGTGCTAGGAAAATCTAAGCATTTTGAGTGCTATGGTTTTGGCATTAAAGCAACTGAAATAAGTGAGATTAAAAACAAACTTATTCTTCAGAATTCCAGGGTGGCATTTCCACACCTAAATCTCTACATAGAAATTCCTAACAACAACAAAAAACATCTTAGAGATTAGAATTTTAAGTTTTTGTTAATACAGAAAGAGAAAAAGAAGAAAAATCATAGCAGTATGAACTAGTTAAATAAACAATTAGACCAGGACCCAGGAGAGTTCCAGTCTAGTCTCGGTTATGTCACCAACTACTTCTTTGAACTGAGAATTATTATTTAACTCTCCATTCTCTCATTTATACTATTTAGAGGGTGAAACCAGATAACATTTAACAGACTCTCTGGACTGTAATCTTGTAATTCAAGGCAAAAATTTTATCAAAGAGCTCTAAATATTAAGTCAGATAAATCAATGAAAACACTATAAATACCAAGAGAGAAGTCTGACATGATAACTTAAAAAATATTTATCTAAAACTGACAGATATGCACCCATAAAATGAGAACTAAATAAATACACAAGGTAATAGATTAAATTCTGCTTCAATTAGAAGCAAAAATGTTTTTCTTGTAGATAGCAAACTTAAATGAATCATCTGGAAACCATATGAAATCTTTCCAAACAACCATAAAAGTTTAACTGATTTAAACAGTCATTTACTAATGCCCTTTCATTTATTTTCCCCAATGAACTTGCAGTAGTCTTAGAAGAAATAACAAGAAAGCAAAATAAGCCTTTCTGAGCCCTTTGTGATTGTAATGGTGAGTGACAGATTCTCTAGAATGAACAATGGACAATGAAATAGTCTGGCCAAAGTAAACCTTTATCTCAGCCAAGTAATCATTTTTATTCTATGAAAAAAAATACCTAAAATCATGCCAAGTTGTAGCACTGCCACTGAAATTGGAATGGTTTCAACATCCAATAAAAACAGTGACACTTAATGAATCGCTTCAGTTAAATCATGTGGGAGAGAAAATAGATGAACAATTTTATTGTGTTATATGTGGTTCAAAAGATACAATCAACACAGGTAATCACTGGCACCCTTCATGCCAGGATCACCACCTGAGATAAGCACACCTGGATTCACAGGAACTAAAACAAAGTGATTAATGCTGCAGGAAAATAGGCTAAAATAATATATTCAAAAGGAGCAGCACCAAGTAGCTTGAAACACCAGTGAGAGACAAAATCAGAAACTAAGATGAAACCAATTTGTACTATTTGTGACATCATTTTACAAGAATTCAGACCATCACAGACCAGTGTATTGACTTATATGAGATACTAATCTACATATGAAACCTAAAATATTTAATATCTCAAAAAGTATCTGAGAATCCAGTGATTTTATACATGCTTGCTTAGGAGTTTAAGAAAAAGAAATATACCCTATTTTTTTCTTCTTACATCATACTCTAGTTTTTCCTTCTGTCTGCAGTGAGTGCATGATGGGGAGCTGATAGCCAATGTATCACAAATAGAATTTGACGTCTGAAGGGCAGAATTTAAAGCTCAGACTAAGAAAAACCATTTTCATTCTGATCAATAAATAACATACATCTGACTCCTTATGCTCACTGTCTCAGATTATGTCAAAATTATTTGTTATCTTTGGCTTTGTTGGCTGTTCATGCTTACATTTTAGTATGTGGGTTTAATGATCTGAAAACCCACAACACCTCAAATAATCAATGAGAACAAAACTTAGAGGGGCTGGGGGGTATGGAAGCGATTTACAATATCCTACCCCATTCCCTTGTTCAGAAGATCTCCTTGCCTCTTCATGGCAAATAACATGACTTCTCAGGTTAAATCTAAACAATTTTTTTCTCTGTTGCAGTGTTTCCTATTTCCCTTAGGTTAAGAAAAATTTTGTTTTAATAGATGCTGCTGATATGTAAATTACTAAATATGTTAGGTATATTAAGGACATTATCGTGTTATATACTTAATTATGCTCATAATTTGAAAGAAGATTTACCACATAAAAGCTGCCGTTAAGTAATCAAGATTTTTCCGTGTAAATACACGTTCACTGCAGGATTGCTACCCTTTACATGCTGAGTTGGGACTTCTTTTTTAAATATCAAAGCCATTACAATAAGCCATTCTAGAAGATGTCTTTGCTGGTGATCTTAAGAATGTTTGGGCAGCCTTAGAGCCTCTTTACTCCTTGAGTTAGTTCTGTAAGTTACTCTCTGGGACCAGAGCCATTATCAACTCAGATGTCAAGAGTCCTAAACAGCCTAAGAAGAAAAACTAGAAAAAAAAAAAAAAAGAAGTTCCAAGGTTTACACGAGTAAAGGGATTCAGTGCTTCTCGGTCTTTTCCACCAAAATACCCCAAATACAGAAGAGAGTCATAGAGTCTGGGGGACAGGCTGAATGACCTCCATGCCAGAGACTTTGAAGTCTCACGTTTTATCTTGAAAATTCATATGAATTTCCTACACATTTATTAGCATATGCTTTAATACAACTTAACATTTTTACTGTTATACAACTTTTCCTCCAAATAATCAATTAAATTTGTGCTTGAGAAATGCATCATATTTCTTTTGGGGCTTTTAGTAAACCACCCCCCCCCAATCTTTCAACCACTTCCATGTGCTCCCCCAATGTTCACATAACTCAGCATGAGGCCTGGGACATTTAATTACAGTTAATTTGACCATAGGTAAAATACTTCCTAAAGAACTCTTCTCTAATGTATCCCCACCTAGGCATGTTTCATTGTTTCTTCAACCTGCCAATTCTTCCCAGTTCTCCAAGATCAGCTTGGGCTTTATTTTTTTCTAAGCGTCTTCTCTGGTCTTCCTTTCTCATCTGCCAATATCTTGTATGCCTCACATATTTTTCCCTTGATAAGATACAACACTGTGCTGGTTTATTTTATATCTTCTTGTCTTTTTTCCAGCTTTGCTGAGATGCTGACATATAACATATGTAAGTATAAGATGTGCAAAGTGATGATTTAATATATGTACAAATTGCAAAACGGATACATTTAAGACTGATTCTCTTAAAAACTTTCAAGTCTATAATACAGTAGAGCTAATTATAATCACCAAGTCACCATGCTGTATATCAGATCCCCAGAACTTATTCATCTTATAGCTGAAGTTTATATCTGTTGACCAACATCTCCACATTTTCCTCACCCTCCAGTTCCTGGCAACCTTCATTCTACTCCATTTCTTGGAGTTCAGCTTCTTTAGATTCCACATATAAGTAGGGACATACAGTATCTGTCTTTCTCCGACTGACTTATTTCACTTAGTAAAATGCCCACAAGGTCCATCCATGTTATTGCAAATGTCAAGATTTCCTTTTTTTCTCATGGCTAAATAAATTCCCATTGTTCAATCTATAAAACATCTTCTCTATCCATTCATCCATTGGTAGAAACTTTGGTTGTTTCCATGTTTTGACTATTGTGAATAATGCTGCAATGAACATGGGAATGTAGAAACCTCTTTGAGATACTAATTTCTTTCAAATGTATACTCAGAAGTGGAATTCCTGGAGCATATGGTAATTCTATTTTTAATTTTTGAGGAACCTCCATATTGTTTTCCATAGTAGTTGCACCAACTTACACTCCCACCAAGAGTGCACAAGGGTTTCCTTTTTTCCACATCCTTGCCAATACTTATCTCATCTTTTTGATATATGCATATTCTAAAAGGTGTGAGGTGATATTTCAGTGTGGTTTTGATTTGAATCTTCCTAATGATTAGTGATGTTGAACATCTTTTCATGTACCTGTTGATCATTTGTATGTGTTCTTTGGAAAAGTGTCTACCCAGGTCATCTGTCCATTTTTAATTGAAGTGTTTTTTTGTGTGTGTGTGTGTTTTCTTGCTATTGAGTTTATGAGTTTTTTTTGTATATTAACCCCTAATCAGATACATGTTTACAAATATTTTCTGCCATTCCATTGGCTGTCTTTTCATTTTGCTGACTATTTTTCTTGCTGTGCAGAAGAAGATTTTTAGTTTGATGTAGTCCACTTATTTATTTTTGCTTTTGTTGCTTGTGCTTTTGATTTCATATCCAAAAATTTGTTGCCAAGAGCAATGTCAAGGATCCTTTTCCTATTTTTTTTCTAGTAATTTTACATTTTGGGTCTTACATTTAAGTCTTTAATCAGTTTCAATTTAATTTTTGTGAATGGTGTAAGATAAGGATCTGATTTGTTCCCTTTACATGTGAATATCCAGTTTTCCCAGCAGCATTTATCAAAGAGACTATTCTTTCTCCATTGAGTATTCTTTACTCCCTTGTCAAATATTAGTTGACTGTATATGTGTGGGTTTATTTCTGGGCTCTTGATTCGTTCCATTGGTCTATATGTTTGTTTTTATGCCAATATCATACTCTTTCATTACTATTGCTTTATAAAATAGGTTGAAATCAGGAAATGTGAGGTTCCAGATTTGTTCTTTCTCAGAATTTCTTTGGCTATTTGGAATCTTCTGTGGTTCCATCTGACTTTTAGGATTGGTTTTTATATTTTTGTGAAAAATGCCATTTGAATTTTTTAATAGGGATTGCATTGAAATCTATAGATGGTTATGGGTCTTCTGTCTTGATTCATATTCATAGTAATTTCACGAACTTCTTAAGGGTAATTCCTCATGTGTAATCACCTATCTACTGCTACATAACAAGAGATCACAAAACTTAGTAACTTAAAACAGAAATTGTTTCTTGTGATTCTGGGTTCAATACT
This sequence comes from Myotis nattereri, assembly GCF_964212035.1. Taxonomy (NCBI): domain Eukaryota; kingdom Metazoa; phylum Chordata; class Mammalia; order Chiroptera; family Vespertilionidae; genus Myotis; species Myotis nattereri. Next base: position 66,711,711 of record NC_138079.1, read on the forward strand.
TTTGGCTGCGCTCTCCTGGGAAATTCTCTGTTGTGTCTCATTTAGAATCACCAATGTGACCTGCAGTACCCTGGTAGCACAAGCAGGGTTGGAGGGACTAAGATGTGCACTGGCTGTTGGCGAGGCCTCTCTATGTGGTCTCTTGTCATTTGTTAGTCTAGCCCAGACTTTCTTTCACTGTTACAAGAATGTCCCAAGAGGTAAAGCAAAAAACTGTAAGGCATTTTGAAGCCTAGACTCCAAAACTTGCACAATTCTACTTTCACCAGATTCTGTTGGTCAAAATAAATCACAAGGCCTCCCTAGATTCAAGGGGAAAAACTCCACCGCTTGATAGGAAGAGCTGGAAAATATTGTGGCTATAATTTTAAGTCAAGCACACTATGCCTACTCCTTTTTTTTTGTCAGGTTAGCAGCAAGTATCACAGTGAAGGCATCTACTGGACATTAGCTGAAAGAAAATCAATGTTCTGGCACTTTTACTACATCTAGCTTGAGACTATAAACTCAGGATAAGAATAAACTTGAAGGGAAAAATTAATTTTGATCAGATTAATCTATAACTCATTATTTGGACCCATTTTCTTTTAAAAAATTGCTCAGATCCAAATACACATGTCTTATTTCAAAGGAAAAGCTGTACCTCAAAGAAAGAAGCCTATGCTTTGGAGGTTGACAATAAATCAACAAACAGTTACAATAGAGGCTAGGGCACCAAAACGTTTTTGTTGAGTGTTTCCTTCCCACATCCCGCGTGGGTCAGGGCTCAGGAATGGGAAGCAGAGCCGCACACAAATGAAAATGAAATGACAAGAGATAATTTGGGAATATTGGGGGGCCAAGCGGGCAAGTCCAACTCAAGGGGAAGGACTTCCACCCGTGCTCAGGCCTCACCAAGCTTTTATTGATCTGGGATCCACCCATAGCATAGCCCTTAGGCAGGCGACCCCCTGCAACAGGCAGACTAGCCCATCAGCAAGGATTTACATAATAATAAATGGGGGAGCAGTTTCAGCTACCACTGTCTGGACAAACAGAGGTGGCGCCCAGCTCTGACCTTTGCTAGGGCTTCAAAGGCACCCAGCCTTGGGGGGGGGGGGTTCTCCGTCTACACTTATCAGATAGTGAAGGCAATAAACAGTTTCCCACAAGTTTTGCTCACTAATACATTCATTAATTGATCAAGTATTCTTCCAGTGCTTACCAAGTGTCAGGCTCTGTGCTATTTGTCCAGGATGTATAATCTAGTAGAGTGGATAGACATACTAATGGGTAATTGTAACACAGGATAGTTCATAATTACAATGATAGTTATACTTGTAAAATTCATTTAAAAATTTATAATTTGGTTGTGTGAGAAGACACACAAGTCACTTAGTTGCTAAATATACTATGTATACATATCAATTTTATGTAGCATTACTAAAGCCTTTTGAGGATTTCAAGGTTATATATACAAAGAAAAGAAAGAAGGCAAGATTCATAGTATAGGACCAGGTGGTAGACATCTGTTCTTTTTGTCTGTTTAGGAACCATTTGCTCTTCGTGTAGGGACAGCCCCTTGATTCTCTGTCCCCTTTCTTCAACTCTCAGATGATAGGGACAGAGACAACTCTACCCCAGTCTTACAGGTGAAATGTGTTATCCAGGCCTGGCCAATCACACCACTGCATTTTTCTCGCCAAAGGAACTTTTTAGGGATAGTTATATGACCCAAGAAGACCTAGTGAGAATGATTTCCAGGACTTTTGTGGAACTACTGTGAAGAGAAAATCACTCTTTTCTTTTGCATTTGCTCAACAGAATGGGTAGAAACTTGCAGCTGCTGGAGGCCACAACAAGGAGCTTGAGAATAAAGCCACTTCTGAAGGAAGGGCTGAGACATGGAGGGAAGAAGATTGGCATTCGAGCCTCTGGATCCATCTATGCTAGATCCAAATGCCTAGACTTCAAAATATTCACATTCATGTTCTCTCTCTTTCTCCTCCCTTTTGTCAAAGTATTAGTGTTGCCCCCTTTCACCAAAAAACTGTAACAGTAGAGAAGGAACAAAACTCAGGAAATAGGTTTGAGGAGTATGTATCAATAAGACCAGTGTTATTGAAACTAAGGGTCCCTGTGGGGAAATAATGGGGAACAAATAAGGTAGGATGAGGCCACTAGATGGTAAGGTGTCTTGACATCCAACAGAGTTCAGAGGTGATACAGTGGAGTCTATTGAGTAGACAGAAGAGAATCAATTAATTTTACCATGAGTGCATATTTACTATATTAGAAGTCATAGCATCATCAACTGAAATCAGTCAGAAAAAAGTTAGGAGGAAACTAGTCATTTGGAGGATGAGGAGGAGGACCCAGATATGGACAATGGAAGTGCCAATCTGAGAAGCATAAACAGATAAATAACGGGATAGAGACTGCTCAAGGACAGGAAAGAAAAAGGTTCATAAAAAGAGACACAGGGAGACTAAGTTAACCAAAGAACTGACCAAGTCTACACAAACTACATCTAAAGAACAGTCCATCTACAGAAAGTTGCTTGATGGTATTCTCAGTACGCAATCAAAAAACATAAAATAGTACCTATTACTTATAGATTTTAGAAACCTATTCTAAGTCCCAATTAAGGAGTAGAATAAATTAAATAAACATATTGTTCACACTATGACACAGGGCTTAGAGTATGTAAAACAACAACAACAAAAAAAAACCCCCAAACTTCCTGAAACCTTCAATTGGGGCTGTTGTGACTTTAGTTTGTATTTATGCTAGCTGGGCGGTATTTTTAACAATGACTCATGATGACTTTATTTAAAAGGCCCTGTGTTAATTATTAATTGCTCATTCCGGGCCCACAGGGGATTTAAGACACTTTTGCTTTCTTTATTCACCAGCCAGAACCCTACCTATTATGGACAATCCAATTGGATTGGAAAATGCCTTCTTGTCTCACTTAATTTAACCTGTTTTAAGGGTTTAGAAAAAAATATTTACATACAGAGAAAAAAAATCCCAACAATATTTAAGAGTAACATTTATATTGGAAAATTGGAATGTGTCAGGACTAGGCAGATTTTTGTCTATTGTGGTTATAATTTTTTTAAAGCAAGATATTAAACCAATAGTCAGAGGGCTGCTTATTTGTTTCTTTAAATCTGCCAAGGAATCAGGATATCGCCTTACATTTCCTCCCTCAGGCTTGGAGGGTTTTGATCCAACTCCCTGCTTTAAGTTCCTGTTAAGGAAAACACATGCTATTAGTGTCCCGGAGAAAGCCCAGTGCTTTTTGTGTTCCTTCTGGACCACAGGGGTATTATCAGAGCAGTAATGAAGGCTGACACGTCAGGTGGGAATATATCTCAAGGAAAGGCCTATAAAGAGGCTTTGAAGATATAGGTTATTGGAAACTGTGCCCACTGTTCTAAACTTAGCATAAATTAAATTTAGTTGTATTAATTAGCAGGTTTTAATGTCTGCTGTCTTAAATGATGTTTTAAAACCATAGGGATTTGATTCAAATAAGTTCTTGGGCTCTCTGAGACCTGACCAAAGAAAGAAAAACAAGTGTCCCCAAAGATCTGAAAGGCACAGACTTGTAACAAGCTCATTAGGTGAGCTTGAAGGCATACGTCAGTTCTCCTTGGGCAATCTGTGTTTTTCCTCAATGGTCATCACTCTGAAGCACTAGCTCTTTCATATAATTCATACATGTGACACACATATGTGGGAATCATGTGTAAAGTTTACAGCTTGGCTGAAGTAAAAACAAACAAATCCTGTTTATTTAAAAGGCATGTTTTAATAAGGCTCTGTTGGAACTGCTAACATATACATAAATACCTAATAGTGTAACTTTTTTAAAACTCTAGAGCAGTGGTTCTCAACCTTGGCTCCGGAATGAGGCCCAGAAATCAGGATTTTAAAAAGATTCCCAGGTGATTCTAATGTGCAGCCAAGGTTGAGAACCACTGCTCTAGAATCTTTTCTAATCACAATTTAAAAAAAATTTTTACATCACAATTTTAAAACTGTAATTTAAAATTTTTAAATTAAAATATGTAAATTACAAATTTTAAAAATAAAAATTACAAATAATTACATTGATCTAGATTATTTGTTTTCCACTGGGAATTTAGGCAGTATATGAAAAACCTTGTAACTATTTTGGTATACTGTCGCTTTGCTAACAAAGAAATGGGCTAATTCTAACAGGAAGTGTCCTCTGACCCCTCCTCAAGACCCTGGGGACTACGTGTCTGCAATTCCTGTGAGTGGCCTCCGAGGGGCAGTGTTCTTTTTAGTTTGTGTCTTGATAATCAAGACAGTTTTTTCTAAGTTACAGAGGACTCAAAGAATCATCTATTTCAATAAGGTATTTCTTAGTGGTTTCAACTCCTTAGTAGCTCTGTGGTTTAGAGCAAGTGACTTAACTTTTCTGAACCTCAGTGTTATATATATATATGGAGAGAGAGAGAGAGAGAGAGAGAGGATTCTATTCTAAACTTAGAAGGTAGTGGCAAGGATTAGATAATGTGCATAGGTACTGTGTAGGAACTTTCAAATGCTATCTCCCTAAGTCAGTGATGGCGAACCTATGACATGCGTGTCAGAGGTGATACCCAAACTCATTTTTTTGGTTGATTTTTCGTTGCTAAATGGCATTTAAATATATAAAATAAATATAAAAAATGTAAGTCTTTGTTTTACTATGGTTGCAAATATCAAAAATTTCTACATGTGACACGGCACCAGAGTTAAGTTAGGGTTTTTCAAAATGCTGACAGGCCGAGCTCAAAAGGTTCTCCATCATTGCCCTAAGTCCTTCCACTGCCCTATAACGCAGGTTACTATTCTATCTTTAAGAGATAAAGAAACTGAAGCTCAGAATAATCAGGAATGTAGTTTAAGTCCCATGGCAACTCAGTGGTGAACCTGGGATTTGTGGTTTTAGCATATAAGACAAGTAAAATGCCTAATGAATTGCCTTGTGCATAGTAAATATTAGTAATTTTTAACCATTTTTATTATTGTTATTGATATAACTATTAAGTTTTATATAGCTGGTACCTGAAAGACACTGAAATTTTAAAATATTAATTCTATGATGAGTTAACATATGTAATACTTTCAACAATAAAGATATTTTTTAAAATTAAAAAGTAAAATAGGTATAAAAATCTATTATGACCTAGTTATTCAGATATTTTAATTTTTCCCCAATGTATATTTGAACAGAGAATTCAATGCCAAAGGAAATATTTTAAAATAAAAGTTATGGTCAATTAAATTTGGGAAATGCTGTGTTTTTTTATTATTCTCCTGGAGACTGACAAGAAACAATAACATATAAAATCATCTGAGATGTCTCACAATAAAGAAAACTATTAATATAGTTTAAACCCAAAGTTTTCAATGCATTTGACAAAGGAATTCTTTCTTCATATAATATTTATGATCATCCCATGAAATTGGTATTCTGTAGAAAACATTTAGGAAAAAAGAATCTATTGAAATTCCTCTTCCAAGTTGAGCATATAATATTTTGTCAGGTCTTCTTTTTCTTCTGATTTAACTCCCTGCTGTGGATGTGCTGTTAAATGTCAGAGCTGACAATAAATACTGTTAAACCTAAGTTTTTCTCACAACAGCACAACATTTTTAAACACTTCTCTCCATAACTGCCGTCACAGCTAAAATATCAACCCTTTCCTGAAACTCCTGCTCATAGTAATTCTTAGAGCTCCTTATCTTTTGCACCATAATGGTTTCTCAAGTTTCATTGATGCTAATTCAAACTTTTTAATTTATTATGTGCTTATGACTCCACAATTAAATGGTGACTTCCTTAGAACCATGCATTGAACTTCTATGTATCCCTCCCTAACAAAGTGTGAACACGGAGCATTGCTCATTCATTCATTCAACAAATATGCACTGAGCATCCCCCGCGTGCCAGGCACTAAGTGCTAGGGTATACCAGTACCCAAGCAAGGTCACTAGTACTCTAGTGGAACTTTTATTGTACTGGAGCAGAGAGATATATTACTTAAGTCTTTAAGTAATTACATCATGTAATGTCAGATAAGAGTAAGTGGCATGAAGCAATAAGGGCATGTGAAAGAGTGAATGAGAAGAGGTTACCTTGGAAAGGACTCTCTAAAGAGGGCATATGTAAGCTGAATCTGAATAACAGAAAAGAACCAATCACGCCATGAGAAAGTCAGAAAGAAAAGTGTTCTAGACCAGAGCAAAGAGCCAGGGCAAAAACTAGAGGTCAGCTGAATTGTCTAAGAGGAAAAGCAGGAAGGCATGCGTAATGGGTCAGAGGAATCGCTATGATATCAACTTAGAGTGGTGGGTATGAACCAGATTGCAATAACAATCTGAACTTGATTTTAGGTGCTACGGAAGCCACCGAGTGTTACAGACATGGAAATGACCTAAGCACTTTTTCATCACGTAGAAAGACCACTCTGTCTGCAGGGTAAAGAATGAGCTGTAGTGGGTCAAAGGAGGAATCAGGGCCATTTATAGGCTGTTTTAGTAGTCAAGGCAAGATATGATGGTGATTTAGACAAGGGTGGTGGCAGGAGAGCAAAGGAAGTGGAGAAATTCTGAATATACCTTGGCAAAAGAGAGAGTGGTGAAGGTTGAGAGATCTATAGCATATCCAGAAATATGTGTCAATTTAACCTGATTCTGAAGCTCTTGGGAAAAGGCAGGGCTAGATACATACATTTGGGAGTCATTGGCACAAAAACAATATTAAAATCATGGGACCACATGAAATCATCTAGGTCAGCGGTTCTCAACCTGTGGGTCGCGACCCCTTTGCGGGGGTCGAATGATCCTTTCACAGGGGTTGCCTAAGACCATCAGAAAACACATATATAATTATATATTGTTTTTGTGATTAATCATTATGCATTAATTATGTTCAATTTGTAACAATGAAATTGGGGGTCACTACAACATGAGGAACTGTATTAAAAGGTCGCGGCATTAGGAAGGTTGAGAACCACTGATCTAGGTAGAGAATGTAATCTGAGGCACCTAAAAATTTAGAAGTGGTACAGGAGAAGAGTAGTGACAGAGGGAAGAAGGGAGGGAAAGGTGGAAGGAGGAAGAGAGAAAGGAGAGAGAGAGAGAAAGAGAGAGAGAGAGAGAGAGAGAGAAAGAGAAAGATCAAAATGGTAGGCAGAAACCAGAAACTCAGGAGAATGTAATGTTGAGAAGTCCAAGAGAATAAAGTACAGCTGAGTCAAATGCCAAAGATCTAGATGAGGACAGAAGAGGAAACCATCGGGTTGGCCAACATGGAGACAATAAGGGCATGTTCAGTGGAGTGGTGATGACTGAAGATGAGAGGCATAGTTGAAGCAAGAATGAGAGGTAAGGCCGAAACCGGTTTGGCTCAGTGGATAGAGCGTCGGCCTGCGGACTGAAAGGTCCCAGGTTCGATTCCGGTCAAGGGCATGTACCTGGGTTGCAGGCACATCCCCAGTGGGAGATGTGCAGGAGGCAGCTGATTGATGTTTCTCTCTCATCGATGTTTCTGACTCTCTATCTCTCTCCCTTCCTCTCTGTAAAAAATCAATAAAAATATATTTAAAAAAAAAAAAAGAATGAGAGGTAAGGACTGATAAACATTCAATGTAGACAAACTCTTCAAAAAATTTTGCTATGAAGAGAACCAGAGAAGCCTGGCAGTAGTTTAGAAGGGACATGAACTCAAGAGAGGTCTTCTCCTACTCCCCACCCCCAAATGGGAGATACTAAAGTCTGTATAGAGTCAGAAGAAAAGATTAATAATGCAGAAAAGAGAGGGACTAATTTAACACATAAATCTTCAATTATGAAAATTTTAATTGTATTTGATTCATATTAGACTGAATAGGAGGTTATTTTCCAATATATGAGTTGTAATTGTGACAATTTCCAGGAAACAAAACTGGGTGGTAATAATAATAATAACAATATTAAGTAATATGTAGTGCTTATTTTGTGCTTTACAATAAATATGTGTGTGTGTATATATATATACACATATATATTCTTTATAAATCCATATAAATAAATGCTTTACATATATGTAAATATATATTTGCTTCTGTATTCTTCCAAATAATAATAATTGTTCTCATATTACACTTAATTAGGAAACTGAGATACAGGGAAGTCAAGTAACTTGTCTAGTGTCAGGTAGGCTGTAAAACCAGTATTCACGCACAACCTGACTCTGAAGCCTAAACTACAGGATAAACTGGTAAAAGAGTTCACATCAACTGGCATTTCCTCAGTTCATGACGTATTTTATGATTCACCTCCTCTCAGTTACCTCTTCTTTTTCCAAGGGTATATAGTTATAGAAAAGGATAAAAAGGAATTGTTTTTAACCCTTTCTCTATTTGGGGCAATCTTATGAGATGGTCAAACCAATTAGGTGCGGCCAGCAAGTCTATCAAACCCGTTGTTTTTAGACTATTTATAAATATATACTGTATATTAAAATATAATATTTTACATATAGTAGTTTTTTTCACAAAAGTATTCCTTCTATATATACATTCGATACACATTTATATATTACTATAATGGCTATATGGTATTCAATTGTTGAGATATACTACAGTTTACTTAACCCTTCAAATATACATGTGTGTGCTTATGTATCTACATAAAAAGTCTATGAGCTTGGCAGAAAACTTAGAAAATACATCTTAGCAAAAAGAATTCCACTCATTATTTCATTTAATAAATGTCCATTTTATGTCATGCAACCATTACAAACCATGCTTTCAAGTGCTATTTAAAAGCATGAGGAAAATGCAAAGGGCTATATAGAAAGTATGTCAAAAAATCAGTAAAAACAAATCACTCATATATGAGAGAGAAAGAGAGAAAGGAGAGAAGGGAGGGAGAAATGTAAGCAGTAGTTATTATTTCTGGGTGATGAGATATTAAGGATGATTTTTATTTTCTTCTGCTTGCCTTTTCCTGATTTTCTATAATGAACATATATTACTTTAATACTCAGAAAAATGTTACTTAAAAATAAAATTTTTCTAAGTATTATGCTGAGAGCACATGCATTACCAGACATCTGATTTGAAGCTAAAATGGAACCCATTAAGATAGTAAGGCATAGGGGATAAGAGGACATTTTATTATTTCAATTACTCAAAAATAATCCTTTAAGTTATTCCACTGCCAGGAGCAGTGGGCTGACTTCTCAGAAAGGCCCATTTCCTCAGGCTGTGTGTGTGTGTGTGTGTGTGTGTGTGTGTGTGTGTGTGTGTGTGTTTAGGGCACTACATAATTATCCATGCTAATTACTACATATTCACAGATGATGTATCCAATTCACAGATGATGTGCCAATCAACATAGGGTTTGCTTCCTGCCACTAGATCGTCCCCAGGAATAGAGATTCAGGAGACATTTTCAAGGGAAAAAAGTCCATACAGTATAGGTAGAAAATTCAGCCACTTTCCTCTGTCTTGTTCAGGCTATCCTTTAAGATGCCTTTTTTTTATTCTTTTAAACTTTCTATTGTGATAAATTGCAAACATACTAGGAAATATCTATTTGATTGCTCAAAAATACGTACAATAAACTACATGTTCCTATCACCTAGGTTCAATAATTATCAACATTTTTAAGAACTTTCTTTCCCATTGCTTATCTTATATTAGTAGGAAACAATAATACTTAAGAACAGAAAAACTATACTTGTAGAAAAAATTTACAACGTTAAATAAAAAAGAAATTTTTTTAAAAAAACCTCACTGCACTAAGCTTTGAAGAAGTCCCCAGATAGTTTCTGAGGTCTGCTAATGCAGTATCACCTTTCTCACCCAATTTGCCCTTCTTCCCTAAGAGCTATATTTGAATACATTACTATGCTTGGAAAAGGGAAAAACTAAAATAAGAAAAGCAGTAAACTAGAAGCTGTGAAGCTATAGTACAGACCAGGGAGAAGTAGCCAAAACTCATCCAGGGAAGTGCAGCCAAGAACAGCCGAGGGACAAGCCGACAGCAGGCTGGCAGGTCACTCTCATTTACAAGGAAGCAGAGCCAGTGGAGCACCCAGTTGTACCTACCCAAACTGTTGTCACTACTCGTGGGCCAGGAAGCAATTCTATCCCTCAGTTGCTTCTTTTTACAGGAGTTGTCTGACTTCTCAGAAAGGCCCACTTCCTCCTTCCTAATTTCTCGAACAAGCTGCATGCGGCATCTTATAAAATCCTGAAAGGAAATCTTCCCATTTTCATCTGCGCCCAGTTGGTTCATGATCTCAGCCACAGACTCTTCCATGTTCAATTGGCGACAGACCATCAACAAGTCATTCCTACAAAAGGGGTTGAACCGAAGAAATGTTGTTTAGGAGAGACATTTGAAGTGGTGAATGAAAAAAAAAAAAGTTTCTTGACTCTATTCACCCAGAGTAAACCTATTTCTAACCTTGTTGCTTCTAGAAAAGTGGTAAGGGTGCAAAATGATCTGTTTCACCTGAGTTATTCTAGACAAGAACTCTATTATTATTTGGAAGAGTGAGGCAACTTTAAATCCTTTGTTCTCTTTTTTCTTCCTGTTTCCACACCCTTCCCTCCTTTTCACCCTTTTGAAATTGATGGAACACCTGTAGAGTGTAGCACTGTAATCCTACTGTAAGATAAAATTTCAGAACATAGAAAAGACATTGTTTCTACTCCTGGCAGAGTTTTAAATCTAGTCAAGTAGTAAGAACAAAGATTTTTAACAAGATCAGTTTTCAGCTTTCTGGACCAATCAGCTAATGTTAGCGCTTCTTTAAAATATTATTTAATCTTGACTTTCATGACTCAGTGCTCACCTACCTCTGTTTTTTCATGATTTTCTTTTAATATTTTTCATGCTCCCATAAGCAATTAGCAAGGCCTTAGACTTAGAGCAAGGATCAAATCCCAAGTGTCTTGCAGGACTGGGACGTAATGTAAATGTGTGAAGTAGGTAGATCCTAGACAAGAGGGATTGATGAAGTTTGTGGTTTGATTAACTGGTATATTCAGCCTAGAGGTTTTCAAATTTTAAAAAATAAATAAAAAGAATAAAAAAGGAACAATAACAAAACACTATGCTGGCCAAGAACATATATCTGGAGGAAATCATTGGAACCTGCCATATAAGTCTTGTGCTTTTTTTTTTCTCTCTCACTGAACTCTTTGGGGAAACATTTTGTTCATATTTTTTCAACAGTAAGTCTCAATAAAGGTCAAAGGATTATGAATTTAAGAGCTGGAAGAGACATTCGAAACTAGTCCAGGGACACTCATGGTAGGTGTGTCTCTCCCATCCCTTAACTTTAGAATTGACATCTAACTTGCTTTGACCCTTGGGATTTTAGCAGATATGTGTTTACATAGTTGGGCTTGCCAACCCCCCTGATTCTGCCATCATTATGAGAAGAACAAATCATAGTAGCTATTAACCCATAGCTTGAGCCCCAAAATGAGCCACCTTGACTGGCCTGTTGACCTGTAGCCTAAGAAGAGTCACTCTAGCTGACCCCAAGATGTGTAACCAGGAATAAAATCTTATTGCTTATGCCAATAAAATGTTGTGATTGTTCCCCAGAAGCAGTTAACTGATATACAATAAAAAAAAAAAATACATTTTGCCCTAACCGGTTTGGCTCAGTGGATAGAGCGTCGGCCTGCGGACTCAAGGGTCCCAGGTTCGATTCTGGTCAAGGGCATATACCTTGGTTTCGGGCACATCCCAGTAGGAGGTGTGCAGGAGGCAGCTGATTGATGTTTCTCTCTCATCGATGTTTCCAACTCTCTATCTCTCTCCCTTCCTCTCTGTAAAAAATCAATAAAATATATTAAAAAAATATTAATAAATGGGGTTTCCCCCAATCTAACTCTTAAAAAAAAATACATTTATATGCTGTTGTTTTTGCCCTTGCCTGGATACAACTTGTCTGATATTCAGCTGGATTTATCCAAGATTTAGGGAAGATTAGGATTGCTAAAGTATGAACACGCACAGAAAGAAGGGGTTGATGTTCAGATTTTACATTCTAAAATAAGAATTTCTTTGTTATATTTTTAGATACATCTAAAAATTAAGCTTGATGAAAGATAAAGAAGTTTTCTGAATTCTAGAAGTTCACATAAAAAGATGTGAACACTAATATTTTCTGAATGGTAGGAATATGGTGTTTACATTCTTATTTTTGCCTATCTGTATTTTTGCAACTTTCTACAACATACTACACTACTTTCATAAATTACTAAGTAATTTTTTTTAGGTTTTAAGAATGAGGATAATAATAGGACCTCTCTCATGAGGTTGTTCTGAGGATAAATGACCTAACACATGTAAAGCACTGAACATAATTCCTGGCATATATGACGTACTCCATAAATAGTAGCTATTATTATGATTATTTCGTTGTGGTCTATAAATACATGGGATGAGAACATAATAAGCCATAAAGGAAAGAGAAAATTAATTGATGACATTATCTAAACAAACAAAACACCATATAACACGCATCCTAAAAAATTAAGTGAAATCAGCTAGGACCTTACCACTATGGTTTTAACACACTAGGTGAGCCAAAGTAATAAATGTCTGAGACTAGCTCAAAGTTGAGTCTAGGGGTTCATTCTCATGCTCTCTCTCTCTCTCTCTCTCTCTCTCTCTCTCACACACACCATTCTTTTTCCCATAAAATATACTACTAGAAATAGAAATAATAAAGCTTTTGGCATAATGCTTGTATATGAAAACTGCTTTTGAGTAATGTTATCAACTTGTAACATATATAGTAAAAATAGCAAAGACAAAACAAAAGTCAAGATGTAAAGAAGGAACATTTTAAGTCATCTAATTTATATTACAAGATTCTTTTTGAAATCTCACACCTAATGGAATATTAAGATATTCCATTGTAAAACCAGAATTTCCAGTTGCCAACTTCCTCAATATTGTCTATGTGGGAACCTATTTTAACTCTTGTGAATTAATAATCACATTCTTGAATTTCACTGCCCAATATACATACACAGGTGGCTATTTAAATTCATTAAAATTAAATACAATTGAAAACTCATTCCTCAGTTGCACTAGCTCAATGGCCACAATAAAACGTTTTTTTTTAATTTTTAAATTACAGTTGATGTACAATCTTGTATTAGTTTCAGGCCAATGGCCATATTTTGAATGCTCAGTAGCAACATATGGCTGATGGCCACCACACTGCACAGCGCAGAGACAGAACAGTTCTATCATTGTAGAAAGTCCTACTGAATAGCACTGGGAAAATAAAATCGAGTACAGCATCCTCAAAAAGCTTCAGGGAATAGAGTCAGTCAAGCAAGGAAATTGTTACAAATGTCAGTTATTACTTCTAGGCAATAAAGGAATTACAAAACTGGAGGCATTTCCCTCCAAATATAGAAAAGCCATTGTGTCATAAATCTGTTAGTTTTCTTTGAACCTGATTTTCTAATATTGGGTTCATTTCCATCCATAGGACGCACACAAAAAAATGCCTACTTTTTAGATTAAGTAAATCTGATCAGATTTAAATTCATATCCAATACACTACCTGCGGATGAAAAAATTCCGGCTGAAAGATTTATCGGATTCAGGGGATAGGGGAAGGATGTGCCTGTTTCCTAGAGGAAGCACTAGCTTTGTCTTCTTAGATTTGAGTTATTGTAATATTAATTCTTTCGGATGTTTAGCCTGAACTTCCTGAGAATTCACTGAAGTAATGAATAGCCAAGATCAGTCACTGACGTGATGGCTTCCCCTTCTCCAGGTGAAATGTCATGAGTGACTAAAAGCCAACAATCAAGAAGAAAGCATCTGCAAACAAGTACAATATTACTTTTACATATTCTTTAAAAGCTCTTCGATTTTATAACTGTTTCCTAATATTCTTACTCTTCATTCTTTTGGCAATCTCTCCATTTGGACTTTCCTATTAATATTTCAGTGGAAGAAAATATTTTAATGTATTTGACCCTTGGATTATTTTTTTTTAAATCAGTAAATTAACATTCTATATTAAGCAAGATTCAGCCTATCCTCACAGTGATTCGTAAATACTTCTCAAAAGCAGCCTCTGCCATTCCTGGGGAAAAATAATCAGAGCACCGATGTTTCAGGGGCTGTGCTAAGTGCTTTAGAAATATTATTTCACTTAGTCCTCATAATAACTTTAAGAGATATTATCTCTACTAGAGGCCCGGTGCATAGGTTCATGCACCGGGTGGGATCCCTCAGCCTGGCCTGCAGGGATCAGGCTGAAACCGGCTCTCTGTCTCCCCTGAGGGGTCCCGGATTGCGAGAGGGCAGTCCTTAGGTGATGCACCCCGGAATCGGGTTCCCTCCTCCCTGGTTCTGAGTGTGTCACCGGACAACCACGGCTGCCAAGTCACCACAGCTCAGCAGCTCCTGCATTGAGCATCTGCCCCCTGGTGGTCAGTGCGCATCATAGCTACTGGTCAGATGGTTGAATGGTCACTTAGGCTTTTATATATAGAGATTATATAGGCTCTATCAGCTCCTTATAAGAGGGAACCCGTCCCAAGTTCCTGGCACCATGCTTAATCCATAGCAGGTACTTAAGTAGGTTGGTGTCTAAATGAATGAACAAAGGTCACCTCTCATAACCCCAGACATAGAACCTTGCAGAGAGCATTCAGTAAATCCTTACTAATTGAATATACTAGCAATAACAGTCAGTATGACTAATGGTTAAGTTGTTATTAATATATAAATGTCCCTCCAAAACCCCACTAAGGCTAAGTAATTGACCCTAGTTCCAAAAAATATGTCCAAGGCAGTCACATCTGGAAGATGCAGAAAGAGAGGATACTTGGAAAAGGCTACTAAACATGAGTTTGGGGGCAATAAAAATTTTTGGAAAGGATGCCACTTTGTAAAAAGTTATATCTAAGTGTATTTTAACAAGCTTAGAGAATTTTAGGTCATACTTTATGGGAAAATTACACATAACGTCATTATTATAAAAAGATGAGTGCAATCAAATTTTCACATCAAGGCAAAAAGTTTTATATTACACCATGTATTTAACATATATAAGACTCACAACCTGCAGTGAATGATAAACTTGTAATTCCATTTATTTTTTCCATTGTCAAAGAGGAGTAGCTAAAGGTGGAAGCAGGTGATAAAGCAAAATTTTTCATCAAGTGCTCTTCAACTGAATAACCGATGATAATACATTTTTTGCGCTAGGCTCCACCTGTGCACTTGACCTCTTGCCGGGAAATGGAAGTGGCCTACCCACAGAGCCTGCCACTAGGAGCCTCCAGGCTCAGCCACCCTGGAAGCTCCCGCCTATCCCCATTCTTTTCAACTCTGTCCCTTGGTTTCATTCTCTCTCTCACTTAACACTCCTCTCAGTTCTTCTTGCTTCACAAATCATTTGGATTTGTATGTCTGACCTTAATCTCCATTTATATCTGCTCAAAATAAGAGATATTCTCAATATTTATTCTGGCTCCTTGGGTCTTCCTTTGGCCTGGACAGAAACTCAAACCTCTCTCTGAGGCTGACACTGTGACCCTTGCAAATTTCCCCCAATTTTATTATTTTTATACTCTCCACCAGTGTTTAAAAACATTCAGCACACAGAGAATTTTTCCTAAGTGCAAAGCCATTATATAAACTTCTTCTAAATATCTTCCAAAGTACTTTAGTTTTAGAACATGGCACTAAAGGAAAAATAATATGGGAGGAAATGCTATGTTATTCTTTGAAGAATAAAAAAATGCAATGTTCTTTTCACGAATAATTTTCTCTCTATGCCACTCAGTCTCTCAGATTCTAATTAAAATTAGAAAGGTAGATGAAAGGTAGATGAATCCTTATAGTCTGATCATAGAAATGAGAAGGGAAACATTTAATCCCAATATATGCAGCACCTGAGGCCAGAAATTTTGTCACTGTGTCTCATTTCCTCAAGTGTTACATGGGGATATCAAACATGTCATACTGTGAAAACAAGTGAAGGCAACAATTTTTAGAGCAATGCACCTACCTTAAAATATATTTAAATTAAAATGAAGTTAAAATTAAATCCTTGGAAAAAAATCCCTCAATGAAACACAATATCTATATATATAAAAACCTAAGCAACCAAACGACCGAACAACTGATTGATTGACCAGTCACTCTGACGAGCACTGACCACCAGGGGGCAGACACTCAATGCAGGAGCTGCCCCCTGATGCTCAGTGTGCTCCCACAGCCAGCCAACTCCAATGGTTCCTCCCCCAAGTCAGCTGGCCCTGATTGGCCCCGATCAGGACTGGGCGAGAAGGCCCCGACTGGCCCAGATCACCAGCCAGGCCAAGGGATCCCACCCGTGTACAAATGCCTGCACTGGGCCTCTAATTGTGTATATAAGTGAGCACTGTGAGCGAGGCACTCTGCATAATTGAACAAAAAGGGATCTTAATATTTTAGAAGTTTAGAATATAAACTATAGCCCAGACTATAAAATAGTAAGCCCAAGGAGGAAGACCGACAGGTGGAAAATCAAAGGGAGCTCTGGTCTGTGCCTGGACCTGTTGTATTATGATAGTAGTTGAGGGAGAGGTGGTAAAGTTCCAAGAGGCATCATAAAAGGTTGTTTGGATAAGTAGGGAAAGAGGACCTGAAGGTGAGGGACAAGAGGAAGCGGCAGAGCGAGAGGGCTGCAGGCCGCAGAGGGGGGGCTGGCAGGGAGCCAGGCCCTGCAGTGACAGTGTGATGTCGGCTTAGCAGAGAGAGTGGCTCAGTGGTGAAGTGATAACTATATGACACCACCAATATTCAGCTTTACAGGTCAAAACTTCAGTTTGTTAATTTAAGGGTGGAAGATTCCCTCCTATGTTGACTTTCAAATCAATGCTTCCACATCGCCAAAATCCAGGGACTGAAACATCAGCACCTCCTTCAGTGCCCTAAGCTATGAGGAAACATATATATATATATATATATATATATATATATATATATATATATATATAAAAGCCTATTGAGGCTGTAAGCAAGGCCCTCAAATGGCTGGAAAGGAAAATAGTGGCACGAAGTGTTGGAAACTGAGTCCTGATCACAGACAGAACGTCACCCATGTAACAAAGTGAGCCCAGAGGCTCTGAACTCTGGCCAAGTTCAGAAAAAACACACCCTTCAGTGACAAAGGCCAGGTGTAGGATTTAAAAGCGCATGCCACTCTCAAACCCTGCTGGTGGGAGTATAACCTGTAAACCATCTTCTGCAGTTTGGCAATATTTGTCAAAATTAAAACTGCACAAACCATTTGACCCAGAAGTTTCATTTCTAGAAATATACTGATGTATGCAAAACAATTAATATATGGGGTTATTCAATGCAGCACTGTTTGTATTAGCAAAAGATTAGAAGTCATCTAAATATCCACCAGTGAGGTTATGGTTCACCTATACAATGCAATGAATATAAAACAGCCTTTAAAAGGAGTGAGGCAGCTCTATAAAATGGTGGCACAATCTCCAAAAATGGGTCAACTTAAAAAGGGCAGGTACAGGTCAGTGCATATATTATGTGACCAGATGTATAAAAGAAGAGGTAGAATATGTGTCCATATATACTTGATGTACACAGATAATCTCTGGACGGATGGCTAAAGAACTGTTACCAGGGGCTGCCTCTGGGAGGGGACTATATCTGGAGGGCAGAAACTTACTCTGCCATCTACCCTTTTTGGCACATTGCAAATTTTGATTCATGTTCACATATAAGGCATTTGAACAAAAGCTATATGCCGGATCTCCAGTGGTAATCAGAATCCTGGTATCTAAAGAGCCGTGTTAGAGAAAAGTTAGCCATGGAGCTTAGCTTTGGCATCCGGAGCCCTGCCAAGAGGAAAGCCAGATGCCTCCTTGCAGTGTATCAGCTCACAGGTTCTTCCAGTTATTATCTTGTCAAGATTTTTTAGTCGCTTGCAATTCACACTTGGCCTTCAATTGTCCAAAATTCGTTAGTTAATCTTATGTAGGTCACTTACATAAATAGGCATCAGTATATAAGACATTCAAAAAGGATTTAATTACTTGGTAATTACATAGAATTTGAATTCTTTTCCTTCTCCAAACTTTGTAAGATTAAGAAGTGCTCAAAATCTACCAAGCAAGGTGATTTTTGGGGAAAAGAGTCATACAAAATATGTTGTGTTTTTTGTGAAACCAAAAGATTGTCAATAATATTATGATTTCGAGTGTCTAGTGCAGTGATGGCGAACCTTTTGAGCTCGGCGTATCAGCATTTTGAAAAACCCTAACTTAACTCTGGTGCTGTGTCACATATAGAAATTTTTTGATATTTGCAGCCATAGTAAAACAAAGACTTATATTTTTTATATTTATTTTATACATTTAAATGCCATTTAACAAAGAAAAATCAACCCAAAAAAATTAGTTCGCGTGTCACCTCTGACACACGTGTCATAGGTTCGCCATCACTGGTCTAGCAGCTAGCTAGACCCTAGCCCATGTCTACATATTTTTTTTTTAATGTAACAAGACCATGATTAGTGAACACCAAAGCTGGTGGTACAGGAAGGACTGTGGGGGCTCCGGGGAAGGGAAAACTACTGTATAATTTTCAGTAAAGGGCGTAATTTTTCCCTTGATGATTCAGAAAATCAAGATGCTCTTCATGGTCCATCCTCCTCTAAATAAGTATGTCTCAAAGGCTAGACAATTCAAGGGCTAATTACTCCAAATCGATGTATAAATTAAAAATTCATAGGTTCATTTTAGAAATTACAACCAGGAAATAAATTTAACCTTGTTAAAAGCCTTCCTTCTTGCCTTCCCTATGTAATGTACAATTTGCTCATCCTGAAAAATCATGGTAAAATTAAACACAAACAGTATTTTCTTAATTACAGACACAGCTTCCCTGCAATTTACATCTTAGAATCCAGCTGTATGCTGTTTTATTTCCTTCCAGCTGAAGGAAAGGAGTTGCTGCTTTAAGATAATCTTGCACGTGGATATCTGATTTTAATAAAAAATCAAGGCAGTCACAAATTCATTTATAACATTGGAGAATTTCTAAAATTACCCAGATCAGACCCATTCTATTGTGACATAATAGACTCTTGCCTATGTAAATGCTATGCAGAGTTCCTTCAAGCTGCAACTCTGTTGTGGTCCTCTGCCCTCTCCTCTGAACCAGCAATAAAAAGAATTCTCTACAATCTTGCTTGTAGTCTACATCTGGACCCACTAGTGAAAGCATAATTCAACCACATTTTTTCAAGTCAGTCTAAAAATATAGCTGACTATTCATTCAGAATAAGATTTAAAAAATAATTTTTACTTTATCAGGGGATCATTTTGTGAACTTATATACATATCTAATTACTATGCTGTATACCTGAAAACAATATAAAATAATATTGAATTTCAACTGTAATTAAAAAAATTTAAAAAGAGAATTACATGCATAAAATTCCAATATGAATTAAAGTTTAACTGAAATCAATAAAACATTAAAAATAAATAAATAAATAATAAATTTTAAAAAGATATGACTTTGCCACTTTCTATAAGTCTGAAATTATTTTAAGATGAATGGTTAATAAAATAAAAAATATAGTGTGAAATCTTGGATTGGATTCTGGACCAGAAAATGGACCTTAGTGGGACATGGTGATATTTGAATACGGTCTATAGTTTAGTTGATGGTATTGTGCAGTGTTGATTTTCTATGTTGGTTATTGTACTTATTGTTCTATGGATTAGATGTAAACATTGGGGAAGGTGGGTTATAAGGGGATTCTTTGTGCCACTTTGCCACTTTCTATAAGTCTGAAATTATTTTAAGATGAATGGTTAATAAAATAAAAAATAATATTTAGGGGTTTTGAATTTAAAAAAAGAAAAATAATTTTTACTCACAGAAAAGCAAATAAAAAATAAACTAAGAACTAAAGAGTACTCTTAAGATTGCAGGCATGCATCTTAATGGAGATGTGTGTGTCGCTGTTATTCCACCAGCAGGTTCAAGCAGAGGTCCGCATGCAGAGAATCTCAGTGAGGTTTGCCTTGATCCACAAGATGAGCTTCCAAAGACGGGAGCCAAAGTCATCATTAAATCTGCCTTAAAGGTCCCAGACCTTGAGCCTTTCCCATGCATGTCTTGATAATGTATGATGTGCCTGGCGAAGTGTTACAAGTTTAATAGCTGTTGCTTGTCTTATTTAATTCTCAAAACAATGCTGCAAAATAAGTATTATTATTGTTATCAGAAAATTACTAAGCCCAAACCAAATAGTGGTAGAATTAGAAATTTTTAACTCAGACATGTCTGACTTTTCAAATCTATGTCCATTCCACTGTGATAAAATAAGCAATAGGACCTAAATATTCAACCATAGCAGAATGGGTGAGTAAGTACTATTTATCCACTTAGTGAAGACAGATGGAGAGCCTGGGCAACAGAAGAAATGCTTATAATAAACTGTTCAAGAGCGAAAGGCAGAATACAAACGTGTATCTACAGTGATTATAACCCCACAATAAGTTAATATAATTATTATTTATTGAGCACATACTTTGTGCTCAGAACTTGACATAATCCTTAAGATAAACATGTAAAGACAATATTATTATCCTCTTTTTGAAGTTAAGGAGACTAAAGATCAGGCAGGTTGAGTAACTTGTTAGCTATAAAGAAGGTGAACTGAGATTTAGTCCAAAACCTACTTGATCTCAAAGGACCTACAGGAAATGTTTAAAAATAAAACATTTTACGGGGAAGCTGAGTGGTAAGTATATTAAGACAGTGGGCAAAGTGGAAAGCATTCTTTAGATGCAGAGATACAAATTTCATACGTGTAGTGTTGCCTGTGTCCCAGTTTTTCTGAAATCCTACCTGTGCTATTTTCTACGTGTGTGAGCTGGTTAGGGAACCTCTTTCGATTTCTATAGCCTCCTCTGCAAAAACTGGGGCCAGTTTTCATTCAGGATAATGACAGAATGTGGTGAGCCCCGTGCCTCCCCTTCAGTAGGGCCCATGTATTCGATCCATTCCACATCTTTCAGTTATCCACTCAGCCAAACAACTCCTGCAGGCTAAAGAATCTGAGCGCTGCCATCTCTGCCTTCATCTGGTCAAACCCCCTCAGTTTACAGATTACTAAACTGGTGACTAGCTCGAGGCAGAGCTAGGCCTAGAGCTTAGGTCTCCTAACTCCCTGTCCAGTGTTCTTTCCAGCTCAAGAGGCCAGGTTGGGAGAGGGGAGCACAGGAAAACAAATGAATGCATATTAATACAAACGCCTCACATAACCCTAGCAAACAACCTCAAGTTCTCTTAGGGGCAGTGGCTTTCGAACTGCTCATCAGGCCCGAAGAGAGCAAGGGAGCAGGAGACAGAAGATAAAAGGGCACTGGCTTGAGGGCAGGTCACGTACAGCGTCCCCACCCTGCTTGTCTTTTTTTACATATTGGGCTACAGATTCAGATTTTATGAAAATTTTCACAGCTTAAACAAAAGTTCGAAGCTCACAGTTAGGAAAGTTTAAGGAGTTCAGGACCTGGATCCGTTAGGGTCCTTTGTGGCTTCAGATGGGAATAGGAGCCCAGGAAGGCCCCAGAGTAAAACAGGGATTGAGATGCCAATTGCATGACCCTGTAGTTATCCTCCTCTTCTGCACCTGAGAGTGAAAAACCTGTATTTGTACTTGTCGGGAATGTGGCTAACTAGAAAAGACATTTCTAAACCTGTGCTCTGATTGTCATTTCCAAACCTTCTTAAAATAAGTTCTTTGACCAGTTCTTGGAGACAATGAAAATTTATCATGAAATCAAAATCACCTAAATCATTAGGATAATTCTTACCAATTGAGATTTGGTAGTTTTAAAGAATCATGTCCTACTTACTCATTCCTACCCCATTCCAATATTCATGACAATTTGTATATCAGAATGTGAGGACAGGGATATTTAATTGGTCTCTCTCCCTTCCCAACATGTAGATCAGAGGCTCACACAGAGCAGGCACTTAGCAAATGTCACCTGAATAAATGACTCTTAACATATTTAACATTTTAGATTTGATTCAGTATGTATGTCTTCTCTCTTTTTCACAGCTATACCAACACTGAGTAGTCTCTTACTTAAAAACAACTTCCAAAACAATAGGAAAAAAATAGTATTTTGGTTTTTCATCCATTTATAGTAGACAGCCACTCCCATACACAGTTAGTATACGTGTAAATTGCTACAATCTGTATGGGAAAAATCTGGCAATACCTAAAAATTTATAAATACACATACCACTTACCTAGCAATTTCACTCTTTGAAATTCTACTGATATATTCCCACATAGGCCAAATAACCTATGTATAAGGATTTTATTGCAGTGTTATTTCATAAAGGCAAATGATAGTAAATCATTGAAATATTTTTAATAGGGGACTAGTTAATGCACTATGGTATATTTACAGAATGAAATGTTATGCATTTGTTGAAAAGAATAAGTCCCCAACTTTTCTATATGTTTGAAAATTTTTGTTTAAAAAAATGTTAGGGGGATAAAGTACAAGGCAGCTATGTGTTGATATGAAAAATTTTACAAGAATAACTTACAGGGGGAAAAGCAAGTATATAATAGTTGCATAGTATTATATATGTATTTGTTTTATATATATTACACACATGTGTAAGTGTATATGTATATACATTCCCATGTTCATAGATAACCATTAAAGTGGTCCATAAAAAACTGGTAATGGTAGTTGCCTTTGGGAGGAGAATAGAGTGGCTGGAGTAGAGCATAGGAGGAGAGACTTATACTTTTTATTGCATAATTGTACATAATTTTGTATTCTAGAATGTTGTACCATGTGCATATACTTGTTCCATAATAACTAACCAACTAACTATCTAAATAAATAACATTTACATTTCCTTTTAGTTTAAATATTTTGACAACTAGAGGTTGAACAGCTTTTTATTTAAATATTGGCCATTTCTATTTCTTATCTTGTGGATCATCTTTTCATATTCTTGCATAAAATATACATTTCTAAAACTACTGAAATCAAGGAGCATTTTTGGAAAACCTAGAATATTTCAAAAATAGAGCTGCATGTGTGGCTGTGCTACCAGTGGCCATGCTTTCGTTTAAGAAAATGCTGTTAGGGCTTATACCACTGTTGCCTAAGCAATCAGTGATTTCCCTTGGCATCAAACGCAGCAAGGAAAATCTATTGCGGCACAAAACAGTTTCCACATTTGAAAAGCTATGACCATGATGAATCTGGAGAAGAAGAACTTTTTATCTTGGGAATCTAAAAGCCAATAATCATTTTTTTTAGGTTTATAATGCATATGTGTATGGGACAACATTAAATATCACACTAAAGTGAAATAAGAATCTTCCTAGTGCAACTTATTACAAATATTACACTTAAAAATTAAATAGTTTAGAAGGTGATTGCATGCTGCTTTAGTATTCATTTCCCCCCTCATATAGTTTTAGGTGTAGAATTTGAAACTATGTGGTGGTTTTGTCTAAGGTCTTCTTCTTTTATCCTTTTTTTTTTTTTAAATATAGGCATGATCTTGGTTTTCAAACACCAGGTTTGTCCAGTAGAACCACACTTGAGTAAACAGCTTCCTGCTGTCCTGTCAGCCTTCAGCAATGTGGAATGTCTTCACTGATTAAAACCTTGGTTTGTCCCAGCCAATGTGGCTCAGTGGTTGAACATTAACCCATGAACAAGGAGATCATGGTTCCATCCCTGGCCAGGGCACATACTTGGGTTGCGGGCTTGATCCCTAGTAGGAGGCTTGCAAAAGGCAGCCAATTGATGATTCTCTCTCATCACCGATGTTTCTAACTCTCCATCTCCCTTCCTCTCTCTGGAATCAATAAAAACATACTTTAAAAAATAAATAAATAAACCTTGGTCTGGACAAGTGAAAAGAGATTTAAAATATCCATTTCAGAAGTGTGTTGTGAGGATTAAATTATGTAACATGTAAACCTCTTAGCATGGTGCCTTGCACTAGGAATGCACCTAACAAATTGTGATATCATCACCACTACCACCACCATCATCATCATCATCATCATCAAGAACATGAATACATGAATGTGGCCATTTATCAAGCTGAAGGCAAAACAGACATGGAAACCACAAATGAATCTGCATACCACAATTCTGGGACTATGAGGGTCTTGAAATAAATATTTCCTGGCAAGTTGCAGAAAACAGAACAAAACAAAAAGCAGCTATTTAGCATGCTACTTCAAGTAGCACCTCATTACAGAGATTGAACGTATCGCTTCCTCTTCACAATTCTCACAGAACATCACACACCAACCAGAGAAGGATGAATATTTGTAGGAGAACTGAACAGTGAAGGACATCAGGGTAAGTGACTAACAAAAATGAATTCACTAGAAAACACTTTGGTGGTTTCTCAAAAAGTTAAGCATAGAGTTACCACACGACCGAGCACATCCACTGTAGGTGTACACCCATGAGAACCAAAAACATACCTTCTGATAGGTATGGAGTTTCTTTGTGGGGGTGATGAAAATGCCCTGAAATGAGATAGCAGTGATGGTGGCACGACATAGTGAATATATTAAAAACCACTGAATTTTACACTTTCGAATGGTAAATTATATGTTATGTGAATTATATATTGATTTTAAAAAAAGAGCCCTAACCGGTTTGGCTCAGTGGATAGAGCGTCGGCCTGCAGACTCAAGGGTCCCAGGTTCGATTCCGGTCAAGGGCATGTACCTTGGTTGCGGGCACATCCCCAGTAGGAGGTGTGCAGGAGGCAGCTGATCGATGTTTCTAACTCTCTATTCCTCTCCCTTCCTCTCTGTAAAAAAATCAATAAAATATATTTTTTTTTTAAAAAAAGAAATGAATTCATTGATTGCTCCAAAGATTACCCATATTTAAGATTGGGCGATGTAATTTAGAAGAATGACTTTATGTTGTCTATGGAAGTAAAAAGCAGATGCAACAACAGCACCAAAGACAAGTTAGACACAACTAGTAACAATTAAAATAAAGAAGAGGAAAAATAAATTGGATAAGACTACTTATAAAATGTCTGTTATATGAAGATTATACCAAACAACTCAGGAAAAACATTTTTGCCGTATCTCTTGAGCAACTTTATGAAATCTTTCAATTTACTTCAAGGGATAACAGTTCACACAAGGATCACCTCTGTGAAGTAAACTTCAATATATAAACCTGACAGCAATTCTTCCCTCAGAGACATTACACTACAAGGTCCCGAAACCAGAGTTTGGAACGAAAACTAAGAATCAGTATGATAGTGGGCCCAGAGGTGGGGGTGCCTTCCCCTGCACCGATGAGCCTGTGCATATGAAGTGGGAGGGATTTTTCTATTTTAAAAATATAAGCCGTCTCTTCATGACAGTGATAACCAGGGAGAAGAGCAGCATAACTGGTCTCTATTTTTACCTCCTACATTGATTCCTCCTAACCCCCCTAGTTGCCTTTCCAGGATATATCAGTCAATTAGCTCTTTTTTGCTCTTTGGAATCAAAGATTCTAAGCACTCATGTTAAATCTAACACATTTACATCTTCTAAAAATACTTACTGACTTTACAGTAGAAGCCAGTCTCTTGAACTTCAGAAATATCTACACCTGGTAGAAATTTTGTATAAGAATTTTTCCTCCTGGAATTTCCTGGAATACTTCAACAAACTGCCCTAGTGTTACTGCTCAGGGAAAACCTAACTCTTTAATGTCACAACAATATTAACTGGTTAGAGAATAACATCTTTTATTCACGCATATCGTTTCCTAGGCAGCATGATTCTAACTATGCATCAGTGAATTTTAATCCCTATCTGCCAACTTGATATGTACAAGAAAGGCTTCAGTCTTTCAACTTGATATGTACAAGATCCTTTCGTTTAGCTGGGCCAGACGCTTTGTATATATTGTAAAAATGGCCCAGATTCTTTTTCTGTGACCCTGTCCTACCATTCTTCATTTCATTTTCTTCTTTATTTCTGCTTAATAAACATTCAAGCAGCTAAAGAATATCTTTGTACTATCTTGCTACTGGCTCCTTTGCCATTGCCTTTGTTAGCTAATTTCTGTTATTATGCAATTCCATGTAATTTTCAGGCTATGGGGTATGCTAGTGAATTAACAATGGGCTGAGGGGGGGCACTCTCTGGGGAGAAAAAGCCCAGATTTGGAGAAGTTGCTGATTTCCATGGTATAAATACTCCAGTCACTACCGATGTCAAATTCTCACTGCCATGTCACTGACTGTGGGCTTAGAAGAGATGTACAGCAGCACCCCATGATATACAAGAGATATAAATAACCTTAAGAATAGCTAATTATAAAGCAACTAGAGGCCCGGTGCACGAATGGGTGCACAGGTGGGGTATGGCAGGCCTGCCCCAATAGGGGCTGATAGGGCCAGGCCAGCTGAGGGGAGGGAACACGGGAGGTTGGCCGGCCCTACCCTGGATTGGAGTGTGGGAGGCCGATTAGGGGTGGGCCGACCTGGGGGAGGGGCCCTGGGTGGTTGGCGGGCTGGCCCTGTCCCCTGGCCGAACTCCTGTCAAACTCCTGGTCGAGGGGACACTTTGCATATTACCCTTTTATTATATAGGATGCATTTTGTGTGTGTGTTTTTTTTTATTATTTTATTTATTTTTTTACAGAGTGGAAGGGAGAGGGATAGAGAGTTAGAAACATTGATGAGAGAGAAACATCGATCAGCTGCATCCTGCACACCCCCTACTGGGGATGTGCCCACAACCAAGGTACATGCCTTTGACTGGAATCGAACCTGGGACCCTTCAGTCCATAGGCCAACGCTCTATCCACTGAGCCAAACTGGTTAGGACTATAGGATGCATTTTGACTATTTATTACCTTTGTTGTTAATATAATTTAATTGTTAGCTTATGTGCTTTAAATTTTTAATAATGGTTATGTTTAACATGACTTCACAAAATTCCTAAAAATTGGCTTTTGTGAGCCAGTATGAGCCAGCTCCAGCACACCGACTGATTACATTACCAGTGTGTGGTGGTATGGCCAGGAATGGCCCTGCTTGTGGCAGAGGCCTGGGCCATCTGAGGAACATTGGGGTCTGGCCCTGGATGAGCCCAGTGGGATACATGAGGTGGAAGAGGCAGACTGAGCTGGAAGAATTTGACATGTCAAGAAGCTACCAGAGGCTCATTTACCTTACCTGTTTCCCTTCAATCCCTCCTGAAATTACCCTAAAAAGAAAAAAGGAATAAAACTATATTCGATCCTCATTCACAGATTCTGTATTTTTGAGCTTGCCTACTCTCTACACTCATTTCTAACCCCCAAACCAATACTCATGATGCTTTCATAGTCATTTGTGAACATGCTCAAAGTGGTGAAAAATTTGAGTCTCCTGATGATCATGCTATCAACTGAGGTTGAGCAGAGTGACGCTGCCTTTTTGTGTCAGCTCTCACACTGCAAACAAGTATCCTTCTCGAAGTCTATGTAGTGGCATGTTTTTCTTACGTTTGGGTTGGAAAGACCTGACTGCTGATTAGTTGGTGATCTTGCTGTTTAATGACCTGCATCTGTAATACTGAGTGGGTCTCGTGTTCCTAAGCACAAGAAGGCTGTGATGCACCTTATGAAGAAAATCCGTGTGTGGATAAGCCTCATTCAGGCATGAGTTACAGTGCTGTTGGCCATGAGTTCAATATTAACGAATCAATAAAGTATAGTAAATAAGGTTTCTTTAAACAGAAACACACATAACATAAGGTTACGGATTGATTAGTCGATGAGGCTCACAGGTACCTACCCCTATATTTCCCTTTGGAGAAATGGTTCAGTATCTACTAATTCAGGGTTTGGAGTAACTTTGTGGAAATAATGAGAATTGATTGTGTAATAGCAAGAAGAACAGGAGAGATCAGAACAATTAAATTTTGGCAGTTGCAAGGCAGATGGATGAGTGGATTTCGCTCACCAGAGAAAGGCAGAGTGAAGCAGGACCTTGGTTAGGCTCAGAAACAGGAGGACAGAAAATGCAGGCATAGCTCAAAACAAGAGGATACATGAAGCTGGATGTAAGAAGCTGTTAGATCGTATTTTGCATCCCCAACCCAGCAGTCCAGTCTTTTCAACCCAGGCAGAAAACCAGAGGTTGATTCTCTACAATAGTTGAACCCAAACTGATTCTGAATTCCAGGCCACCACTCAGAGGATACGGCTACTATTCTGAAATTGGGGAATTAAGCGAAAGTCCACTTATTGAATGACAAGACTATTGGCCCCTTCCCCCAACTCAGCTCTGAGAACCCTTAGTAAAGTCGGAAGACTGAGGGATGACCCTCTGGGGATACTGCCTGGGCCAAAAAACACACACCTGTGTATATTGAGCACAGGAGGGAGGTTTCACCCAATGAAACAGCCCAGGTCTCTCAGATCATCCTACAGTGAAGCCCACTGACCAAAAGTACCCCCTGCTAAATGCGCGGACACACACACACACACACACACACACACACACACACACCTTCTAATCACCTTTCTTGTGCCTTACTCTAGATATTTGAACAAAACATCTAACATTAGACAGACAAAAACAAACAACCCTCACATGTAATTTTAAAAATTTTTCTGGAACTGAAAGATGTATGTTTCCAAAGGATTGGAAATCATAATAGCACCTGTTTTTCAATAGCAAGTCCAGGTGCTACGAGACACTGGACCAATCTCTTCAAAATTTGAAGAGAAAATAACTTCCAACTTCAAACTCTACATCCAAAGGATCAAATAAAAGGGCAGAATTAAGATTTCTCGAAACATTTAGCTGTCATGTACCCTTTCTCAGGAAGGTAGAGGAGAAAATCCACCAAAAAGAGGGTGTTCAAAAGAAAGACAGAAACACAGTGTGTTGGATTTGGCTGCATAAAACTAATAACCAAGAAAAAGTGACACAAACATGAAAGTTTAATTTCTTTTATGTAACAAGAAATCTGAATATTGATTTAATCAAAACATTATGATTAGGAGAATGGGTAAAGGGGGAGTGTGTGTGTATTTGGGGAGGGGCACTAAATTCACATATTCCTTTGTAGAAAAATCAATACATAATATCTCCATTTGAAATAAACTGGAAGAAACAGTGACACAAGCATGTTATACATTCTGGAGGTGAACGGGAAGCAGCAGCTAAGTGTTATATGTGCTACACAGAAAAGAATTGGATAAAGGGACGAGTGGACAGACTGTTTTTCATTATGAATCTTGAATATCTGATTTTTAAGAGCACATACAACAGCTCGTATGTGGTTGTGGTGGTAGTGGACTGGTAGGTGGAGGCCAGGTCAGCGATCAGGTGTCATGGGAGCTGGTAATGCTCTGAAGCCAGAGGCATCATTCAGTGAGTCTGTCAGTAAACCCCAGCCATTAAGCAGAAGCTGAAAGATAGGATTTCCCTCCCTAGAGGGGAGCACATGAGAACGAGGCAGGACAGGTCCTCCAGGGAGTGAGGGCTGGTAGGTTTCCAAGGCAGGGAGTCAGGCCCAGGAAACAATGCAATGAGGGGACTTGGGTATCAGACCTGGGACACCAGGTTGGAGCCTGTCTGGCAGCCAATGTGAGCAGATGCTGAGGCTCACAGTGCTTGGAGCTCACTCACTCTTTTCCTCCCTTTTACCTGATCTAAGCATTAAGATCAGTCTGAGCCTGGAAGATGAGGGCAACGAGGGAAGCAAAACTATAAACCTGGTCAGCCTGACAAACACGAAGTCAATACCAGCTACCAAATCTGAGAGCTGCAGGTCATTCTCTTCCAAGTTTCTTATTCCTCCAATGGGTGCCATAATAGCCCCAGAAAATCTACCCCGGAACTAGTTAAATTGTGCTACATCAGGGGTGGGCAAACTTTTTGACTTGAGGGCCACAATGGGTTCTTAAAACTGGACCGGAGGGCCGGAACAAAAGCATGGATGGAGTGTTTGTGTGAACTAATATAAATTCAAAGTAAACATCATTACATAAAAGGGTACGGTCTTTTTTTTTTTTTTTTTTTTTTTTTTTTAGTTTTATTCATTTCAAACGGGCCGGATCCGACCCGCGGGCCGTAGTTTGCCCACGGCTGTCTACATCAATACAGTGAAATAATATGCAGCTAATCAAACAAATGTGGAAAGCTCCTGAGAAAGCCATTCTTCCTTGATATAGGTGCCACTATTTCTTACTTCTTTTTTCCAGCTTATCCATGCTTGGAACACGGTACCAGAAAATGCAGCAACACTGGCATGGGCTCACCATGCTGCAACCCTGAGCAGCAAGCATCCTATGAATGGCAGAACATACAGATGGAAAAAAGAAACTTTTATTGTTGATACTATTACAGATGTCCCTATTTTCCCCTCCTTCGCCCACCTCCACCCAGCCCCAAGGTCCCCTTCCCTCTGGTCATCACCACATTGTTGTCTGTGTCTATGGCCTATGCATATGTTTTTTGTTTAATCCCTTCACCTTCTTTCATCCAGTACCCCCCGCATCCTCCCCTCTGACAGCTGTCAGTCTGTTCCATGCATCCATGCCTCTGTTCCTATTTTGTTCATTAGTTTATTTTATTCATTATATTCCACATATAAGTGAGATCATATGGTATTGATTGGCTTATTTCATTGAGCATGATAATCTCCAGAATTCTTGATGCCTGAAATAAAATAACTAAACATATTCCTAACTAATGTGCCTTCCCCACGTGATGGGATGAGTTTTATCGGAAATCACAACTTCTAGGCTTTTAAAAAATATTTCAGAAACTCAAAAGTCATTCCTCTATAATCCACTGGGAGTGGAAAACGAGGTCATTATTTCCCCCAGACTCCTGTTTGGAGTAATTACCTCTCCACAAACAAAATCCACAAAACTCATCCTCAGATAGAATTGCCTTTGAGACTCTGGAGAACTCAATGTGTGCTTACTTAATCACATATTGCCTCGTCACACCCTAATTGGCATTGCTTCTACCCCTATTGTGCAGATGGGAAACCTGAGGGACACACCTTCCCCAGGTCCAAACAATTCCTTAGGACAATTGATTACAAAAATATTCATTGTCCTAAAAAGTTTGCTAAAAGTAATTTTGAATACATCACATAAAGAATATTTGCAACCAGATTAAACATTTTTAGCCAATTTAAATGAATTGCTTACTTTGAAAAAGCTTTAATAAGAGGTTTGTGCCATTTCACTAAAATGCAATTAAAGCAATTAAAAACATTTCCCACCAAATGCTCATGTGGGCCACTGCTGCTACAAGCTGCTGCTGTTCGGGAGTTGATTGGAGAGTTCCCACTGATTGCTCAACATGGGAGAAACATATTGTTGACATTTTGTAAGAAATCAAGTTATTCAATTTAATGGATCAATACAGAAAACAAAACTCTGTTTGCCAAGCAGAATATTTTGCTGTGTTTGTGTTCCCCTGATGTAAATTTGCTAGCTTTAAATGCTGCTTTTAAAATAACACACACAAATGGCATTTGAGATGGCCTGCTTAATTCATTAAAACAAAGTGAATATCATTATGGAGTCACTTTGAAAGGTAGTTTGGGCTTTCTTATTTAATTAATCCATTACACTTAACCTTCTAGTATTTTACTGTCTGAAAGTCCTACAGCCATTATTAACACTCTACAAATATGTTTTGCATTATTAAATTTAAGAATTTAGTACCTAATAAAATTCTCAGCAGGAATATTGTTATTAAATGACTTCATTAAACCTAACCATACTAATAACAGTCAAGTGTTAAGGAACACATACAGCAGTGGTCCATATTCCATATTCATAATTCCTCTGCTAATTCTAGCAAATGAATATAGACAATCTCAGAAAACAAAAGTCTAGGAAGGTTACAGAAAACTCACGTACCTGTGTATAAATCAGCTCCTCCAAAATAAATGTCCAGACTTGTCTCAACCTTACTTCTCATCACATCATCTATCAGTAATTTTAAATTAAGTGTACAACTGGTTCTAGCTTCTCTTTCCCTTATGCTTGTAATGACATGACTGGAAATATTGTGCATTGTAGTTTTACAATTAATTACTAGTCTTAACTGGCAACACCCAGAATTTTCAGAGGGCTCCTACATACAAAATATTTAGCCTCTAGCACAAGGATGATCTTGTAACCACAAGAAAACACACACGAATCCAAGTAAAGAAATGTCAACAGATTTTGATGTATAATTAATGTCTCCTTGGCCCCAGCCCTTATCCGGTGTAGTGGATGCAGTGATGTGGCACCAGACTCCCTTTTGTGGACTGAAGCTGTGAGAAGTACTACCTGCTGAAGGCTCATGGCTGAGTCCCTTTCTGGGAATTACCCTTGGCATAACTGAGCCACCTTGCCCAAAGTTATGCCCCTTCCAGAGGCAGCCAATATCTAGTGACTGGTTAACATGAGGGTACAAAGGCTTGGCCTCCTTCCCTCAACTCTTGGATATGCTGAAGGGCCATCTTACTTCCAAAGCTTCTCATAAGATCAGCTGAGACATCTCTTGGAAATGCATTACAGTTCAACTTCTCCATCTGTCTAATCCCAGTTCTTTCAACTCCTTCACAGGTGTTGACCCCTTCAGTCCTCCCCAACAAACCTTCTGCACCCAAATCTCCATCTGAGTCTGTTTCCTGGGGAATCTGACCCAAGACATTCTCATCTGAACAACCCAAACTCAAGGAAGAATTTAAGGGGGACCCCATCTACATAGTTTGGCTTTCTGTAAAGAAGTAGATTAATTTAAGCCAAACACTGTTGAACGTTGTAGCTTAAGGGTTCAATTCTTCATAGGTCAAAAGATATTAAATAAAATTTAATTATCTTTGAAGCCCTTAGGTTTACTTATGTTAAAACAAGAAGATGGTATCAGACTGAATTGCTTGCCAGCCTAGCTAATAACCTAGACGTATTAGGTAGTTACGTTGGGTCAGAACTTATTGTATCTATAATCAGAATTATACATAACTATTTCACTATTCAAAAGCTTTATATATACTTTTTTCGAGAGGGAGCATGCTATAGACTGAATTGTGCCACTCACTCAAATTAATATGTTGAAACCTTAATCCCCAATGTAAATTGTATCTGGAAATGGAGACCTTAGGAGGTCATCAAGGTTCAATAAAGTCATAAGGGTGGGAACCTCATCCGATAGGACACTGGCCTTCTAAGAAGAGGAAAAGAGAGACTTTTCTTTCTTTGTCATGTGAGGGCATAGCAAGAAGGTGGCCATCTTCAAGCCAGGAAGAGAACTCTCACCAGAAACCAAATCGGCTGGCACCCTGATGGACTTCCCAGCCTCCAGAACAGTGAGAAAATAAATCTCTGTTGTTTAAGCTACTCAGTCTCTAGTATTTTTTTTTATGGTGAAGATCATTATTAGTCCGCCCAAGCTGCCTAATAAAGGAGTGAGGGGATATGTAGTGTAAGTATACTAGAGCACAGTACTAGTCCTCACAAATGCATCACTTGCTTTTCTTTTTAGCTCTACTTGTCTGCTTTTCCTCAAGTTTTCTTCAGCTCCCTTTTCCCCCCATTCAGTGTCAGTGCTGTTAACTCACGAATAATGTACATTTTTATTTTCTGGCCCTGGATGGACCAGCTTGATGTTGTCCTGTTCAGGATTTCAGAGGCTGCTGAGATGTGTCCTAAAATCTATTCAGAGAAGTTCTGAGAGAGTTCCATATTGTAAGGAGCTCTGAGAATTTGGAGATAAGGCAGCTGAGAGATAAATTAGCAAACATATAAGCAAATGAATAAAGAAGCCAAACACTGAATTACTGCATACAGAAGTAATATAGCCTGTGGTTAGGGAAACACTAAAACCCAATTTAGGCCACATCTTTGTATACCCAGGTACGAAATGCAATCATGACAGATGCTGTGTATTTCATGAATTTTGTTAACATGAATTTCAGCTGAGCCAGGTCACCTCTGACAGAATGATCTAGTTTCAGATCATAAAATGTCCACTAACTTAACCAAGTAAAGCTCTTCCTGTGTGGAGAATTGGTCTCCCTTAGTTATTTTAGGGGACAATATGGAGGTACACTGGGGCTGTGTTAAAGAGGAGCCTTGAATGCCAAGGTTAAGATGGACCTTTATTGTGTGTGCAGCCAGGGTCCAGTACTGCTAAGGTAGTGACATGAACATAATTCTCTGTTGAGAAGATGACTCTGGCAGCATATGAAATAAGCCTGAAAGCTAGAGAGAGTAGGATAGTAAAGCCACTGCAGTTGTTTGGGAGGGTTTGAAATGGTCTAGGGAAATTAGAAAGTATGCATGTAAGATACCCTGCAAAGAAAGAGTCAACATGCCTTTGTAACTTTGTTTGTAGGAGGCCATGGAAAAAAAGGAAAGTTTGGGGGTCTGGTTGACTGCCGGAAGAAGAGACGAGAGAAGAAGCTGGTATACAAGTCAGATGACTTGCTCAGTTTAGAGGGCAGTTGGAACAAAAGAGACAGCAGGAGGAAGTGACCATCAAGCAGTTGTAAATGAGGACCATGGGCTCTGGAAAGAAGTTGGGTTACAGGAATAAGCTTCAGGGTTAATGGCGCAGAGTTGACACTTGAAATTATGAAACGAATCTGAACACTGAGAGGAACACATGAAGAGAGAAAAGGAGAAAGACCAGTGAAGCCTGTGGAAAGCTGAAATGTGCATGGTAGGAAGAGCAACGGTCTGAGGGAGAAAGGAGCCAGAGGTAATAGAGGAGGATGAGGGGAACCAAAGGTATCATTAGCGGTACTGTGGCCTCAATAGAGTAGGAGTGCAATTGTCTGCTGAGGGAGGAAGGGGAGGAGCTTGAGGCAGTGAAAGCATTGTGGAAAGCAATCAGGGGATTAAGATGGAGAGTTGAGAAGAGGTGCAGAGAAGGGCGTAACCGGTTTAAGTTATATGGCTTGTGCTTGCTAGGATTGCCATAACAAAGTACCACAAACTGAGCTGCTGAAACAACAGAAATGTATTGTCTCAGTTCTGGAGGCTGGAAGTCTGAGATCAAGGACTCAGGACCATGCTACCTCTGAAGGCATTATGGCAGGACCATGCTACCTCTGAAGGCATTATGGCAGGAACATGCTACCTCGGAAGGCATTATGGCAGGACCATGCTACCTCTAAAAGCATTAGGAAGGATTGTTCCAGGCACTCTCTGAGTTTCTGGTACTTACTTGGCTTGTTGCAGCATAATTCTTATCTTCACATGGCAGTCTCCCTGTGTGCGTATCTGTGTCCAAATTTCCCTGTTTTAAGGACACCTGCCATATCGGCCCGGGAGCTTATTCGACTCCAGTATGATCCCATCTTAAATAATTATATCTGCGATGACCCTGTTTCCAAATAAGATAACATTCTGAGGTACTGAGTTAGGACTTCAACAAATAAACTTGGGGGGAGGGGATATAACTCAACATATAAACTTGGGGGAAGGGCTTTCTGAGGCACTAGGAAGCTGGAGGCAGAGGTGCTCTTCAAGGACACCCCAGCACTGATTCTGAATTCTTCCACCTACCCCCACCTGCAACAGGCCATGAGGATGTGGCCTTAAAGGTGTACACCTTGAAGCAACAACTTAGTAGTCGAGAAAGTGGGCTCTGGAGCTAGAGTGCCTGGGCTCTAAGCGCAACGCTGGCACTTACTTAACATGTGATCAGAGGCAGGCAAGTCACTAAGACTGACTTTTCCTCAATATCCTATCCTATCTATAAAATGGGAATAAGAGTGAGATCTATTCCACTGGGTTATGAGACCTAAACACATTAATAAATAGCAAACTGAACAAGGTTGGTACTATGATTATTCTCATTTTATGGATGAAGAAACTGAGACTCATACCGGTTAACTAACTTAGCCAAAATCCTGCGTCCAG
Source organism: Myotis nattereri (assembly GCF_964212035.1). Taxonomy (NCBI): domain Eukaryota; kingdom Metazoa; phylum Chordata; class Mammalia; order Chiroptera; family Vespertilionidae; genus Myotis; species Myotis nattereri. Next base: position 66,747,704 of record NC_138079.1, read on the forward strand.
TAACAGAGTAAAAATCTGTCTATCAAAATCAAAAGTTACTGCTGAATAATTATGTTTTATTGCTTCTAGTATTAACTGATTAATTTGATATTAGCATTTAAGTAAAAAGTATACAAATAGAAAAGAAAAAGAAAATATTTCCTTTAATCTATCAAATTTTATTTTGGGGAGAGTGATAGAGCAAAATTAGCTACAATATAAATTACAGGGAGAAGGATCAAGAATACAGAAGAGTTAGAAGTAGAAATAAAATTTCCAAGCACTTATTTTCAAATACTACCAATATAGAATTTGAACAGGAGAGTGCAATGAGAACATCAAGACTGAATACACTTGAAGTGAAGTCAGCTCCTGTTTCTTCTTGTCTTTCCTCTCGTTTTCTCTAGTCTCTATGCTACTTCTGTCAGCTTACCGCTTTAACAATACTTGTCAAGTCTTCTTTAAAAGTTTATCTTTATTGCTGCCTATAATGACAAACATCCAGGGATATGTTTACCCTTGGGAATCAAACAGCTACAACAATTTCATTTTGGTCCCAATATTGTTATCTTACAGAGGAAATAAGGAAAGACAAGCAGAGGCAAACACAAGAGAGAGTCCACGAAGACAGCTTCTTGCAAACTGGGCTTTCTCATCTGTGTGTCCCCTGGCTGCCCTCGGCACAGAGCCTCAACAGTCACGCACTGAACTGACTGTGGCACAGAAAGGGAGGAGGGGGGAAACCGCTTTATTACTCCCTTATGCTTCCTGTGTTCTGTGTAGTCCAAGGATAAAGTCAGTGAGGTATGAGGTATTCGCTCAGAAAGACAAATAATTACTGTGGGGTTATGTAGGAACATCACACCTAAATTCCTAAATTGATGGGGTGATTGAATATTTGCATTTGGCAAAAATCTGGACAACAGATGATACACACACACTCACACATAGACATTTACAAGACAAAACACTTGGAGATAAAGCCGAAATAATGCAGCACGCAGATCGTATCTGTGCTTGTGCAAAATTCCCCGAGCCATAATTCTAAATTCAACTCTCCGCAGCCATCCCACTCCCACCTTTTGTCCTCCTTTGATTCTTTAGATGCTTTCAGGACAAAGAGCTCCTTATCAGCTTTGCAGGTAATAAAGCTATTCTAGAGCCCCAAGGCTTTTTATTATTGATTAGGTTGCTTCTTCACTCCGCATACAAGCTCCTTTAGTGATGGTGTCCTAAAAGGAACGTCCAAACTATTAGCATCTCAGTCTTCAGGACAGACCAAGCTGAACTCTGAGGGGCTGGTAAGGACAACAGTGTTTCTATGTAGCGTGTATGAAAGGAGACCTGACTTCTGGTGCCAGGGCTCTGACAGCTCATTTTGTGACCATAAGCAAGTGACTTGTGCCTCTCCTCTCTCCCCAAAATAAGTTTCTTTATTTGCAGGGGAGAAAAAAGTTTTCACCAGAGATTCTTAACATCTTTCCCACATCGAACACTTTGTGATTCTATATCTTGTGTTCTCAAGGGCTCCATCTGCCATCTGGTGAGGCACAAGGGCTGAGGTTGGTTAAGAACACCAGATCTGGAGTAAATCTGGTTTTAAATCTCAGTAGCTCCCTCTTATTAGCAGTTGACTTTGTGAAAAGTAGCTTACTTTCTTTTCTGAATATCATCTGTGAGGTGGGGATGCATTTCACACAGTTATTGTGAAGATTGAATGTGGTAATTCCTGATATATCAACTCATTATCCTGAGACGGCATTATGACATAATGGTCTAAAGCAGAGCCGTTCTACCATATTGAGTTCAAGTTATGTACAAAATGACATTCTACAAGGGGCCCTGTAAACAAATAAGCTTCAAGTATCTATTGAATACTTTTTCTCAACACTATGGAGAAACTAAAAAATTATATGCCCCATCTTTTAATAATTTTTTTATATTTAATTTGGGAAATCATTAGGATATACACGAGTATTAAAATAATAAAATACTAAACATAAGAAGATGAAGAAATGCTAATTTTGTGCTAAATGTCCTAAATCTTATAGGAGAGAAGAAAAAACCAGAGGCTAGGGTTGCTCAGGAAGGTGGAAGAGCTTCCTCATACAGGCACCTCTGGCTGGGAGGGGACCCATGGCAGGGTGTGGGGGCAGTGTCTTCTAAGACCAGGTACCAAAGAACAGGTACCAGGAACATAATCTTTAAGGGCTCAGGATCATTCTAGGTAGACATTCCACAATCCTGGGCCAAGGTCTGAGCTAAGAAAATAAATAAAAACTACGTTAAAAAAAAACAAAACCCAAACCACAAGGAATCAGATGGAAAAGTGGGAACCTAGGTTCAATTTGGAAAAGTCATAAGAGCCCAGGTGATCAACCGGTTAGGCAGGCCAAAGTGGGTGAGAGCGCAGAATTCATGGTCAAGACCAGGCCCAGAGTAAAGTTTCAGTCAAGTCCTAGACCTGCTTTAAGCTAACCAGAGACAGAAAGGGGGATTCATAAAGGTGACCAGACATATGGGGCTTTGAAATAAGGGTAGCAGTTATACAGGTAGATGTAGATGGGTTAGGTAGGAAAGGAAAAGAGCACCTGAATAAAACACAGAGCTGAATGGCAAAGAACAAGCCTTTATAACATGATAAATGCTGTGGGTGAGATAGGGATGACTACAACGTGGCAGCTGCTCTCAGAAGGTCGCTCAGTGCCCAGGGCTATCACACAACTGACGGGAAAAGGAAGCAAAACCCAATGGCCAGTCACACATTTTCCACTGAAGACCCATGCGACTGATGACAGCTGAAGAAGCAGAATCCTAGGCATAGGCCACAACTGCTCCAATCTCATGTTTCTGTACACGTAAACATATAAAAACCATTTTACCTTGAAAACTATACAAAAAATAGGTTATAGGCCGAATTTGGCTGGCAGGGCAGAGTTTGCCAATCCCTGGGAAGGAGGTTGGGAGGCGGGGAGAAAGAACAAAAGGGCCTGAAAGCCTGGAAAGAGTTTTAGTTGAAAGTGAGGGAAGAGAAGGGAGATCTTGGGTAGTTACAAGGTAAAAGATATAGAGACATTGGGATTATTAAAACTATAGTTGCAGGTTACTCATTGAATCTCCTGTGATGTCTTTCAAGAGTTACTGGATTGAGTTTCTTCGAAGGAATAAAAAAGGAAACAAGACTGGGTCACATGGATCCCAGATTTGTTTGGGTTGCAATTGTAGAGTCCACATCTAGATCATACAAGATTGAGGACAATCAAGGGAAGGCTGGTGTTCGGCCTTCAAAACAATGCCTAGTTTCATCCCCGGTACTCAAAGGCCACCTATCTTCTTCTTTTCTTATTGTTACTACGGATTCTTGACTCTTTTACTTATACGAATAAAAAAAAGCTTCTCTTGTTCATCAGTTAATGGCTCACTTGGTATTATAATTCTCTAGACTGAAGGCCTTAAATCAGTTTCAATGACAACAGCAACAAAAATAATAATGTAAAGTGGGATTTATACTGTTTAATGTCATTTATCCACACAATAGCCCTACAAAGAAAGTATTGCTATAGGTAAGGAAACTGAGGTTCAAAGCAACTTATCCCAGGTCAGAGCTAGTGAAAGGCAGAGCTGTATGCTTAACTTACATGGTATAATCAGTTAATCTTAAGTCCTTCAATCTCTCTGAATGATTACAAATCAGTATCTCAGGTACCGCCCACGTGCTTTAACTCTCTTCACCATGGAGTAGTCTCCCTCTCCACCCCCAGTTTCCAGGAAGGCTCAGGCAAGCTTCTTTGTCTCTCTGAATCCTGAACTGAGTTGTAGGTATCAGGTCTAGGGAGTTATGGGAATATGATACACTAATCATGTGTAGTAACTGGTCCAGTCCTCCCCTCACCTTCCTTTCTTCAACTCTGCATACACCTCTCTCTCTCTGAGGGTTTGCTGGTATCTGTGTGTATTACGATACCACTTTGATTTTTCTACAGCTGAATTTACAGCTGGAAGAGGTCTTAGAAATATCTAGTCCAACCACCTTCTCTGACGCATGAGGAAGTCCACATGTTCAATATGGATACATTTTGACATTCTCTTATAGTCGGCTTATTCCCCAGGATTTTTTTTTTAAAGATATGTCTTTAAAAAGAAAAAACTTGAGATACTATTAAATTGGCTAGAATTCAAATGAACACATCCTCCCCACATTCTCTCTCTCCAGATCAGCTCTCAGGGATGGAAGAGGCTGCCTCTGAGACTGTCAACACATGGGGCCTCTGTGCCCGTGCCAGGAGTCCAGCCGCGCCGGGAGCTGCCACGGGCGGCCCATCGAGGAGAGCATTGAGGGGAAGCCTTCTGAGACAGAGGGCCAGCTGCCTCATTCTGGGGCAGTCGCTGGAAGACAGCCAGCAAATAGCTGCGGCTTTGTTGACCTTCTTCAGCAGGCCTATGGGGCTGGAATCTGGCCATTATTTGGGGAGAGAGGAAAAGGGAACAGGAGGAGGAAGGGAAATGACGGCTACCTTGAACACAACGGGATTGAAATGTGGATTTTTACCATCGCTGTAAATAAAATAAGAAACACGTATCACATCTTGCAATAGCCGGTTTCTATCATTTGCCTACTTGCAGCTTCCAAACGTTTTAAATGGATCTGAGGCTTACAGCCCCTTCTTTGCGAGATGGCGTGCCCTTCGCGTGGGCGGGTGCTGCACTATCAGTGGTGTCAGTCGGTCTTGCCTCTCCTTTCTTCCCCTTCCTGGTGCATAACCTTTGAAAGAAGAACATATGTGCGAGAGCTGTGAGTCTTGTAAGGACACATAGCTCGTGAAAATATCATGATTCCAGGCTCAACTGGCTTCACATCAGAAAAACCCTTCCAGGGTAAACATTTTATTTAAATATTAAACTTAACTAAAGCCAGACACAAATAGCAAAAAAAGAGGCAGCAATGACCTCAAATGAAAGGGAATTAATAAATGCTTCTCCAGACAGACAGCCCCTACCGGCACAGAAGGACAGCTGTGGGTCCCAGGGCCTCTGCAGTCGTTTAGTTCTCAGATGTGCTCCACCGCCCTCAGCTGCGAGGCACACAGACCCCAGCTTTCTGAAAGTGTGGCCTTTGTACTGATGGCAATAAGGACCCTGTTTTTCCATATTAGGGATTTCTTCTTTAATTTTTCCCCTGGCATTATAAAGTTGTCACTTTAAAAATCGGTACTCTAACGTCCTTCAATTTCAATGCTAACAGTGAAGGAGGAAGTGCCTAAAAACAAGGGGAGCCCTGGCTGCTTTGGCTCAGTGGATAGAGCGTCGGCCTGCGGACTGAAGGGTCCCAGGTTCGATTCCGGTCAAGGGCATGTGTCTTGGTTGCGGGCATATCCCCATTGGCAGGTGTGCAGGAGGCAGCTGATTGATGTTTCTCTCTCATCGATGTTTCTCACTCTCTATCCCTCTCCCTTCCTCTCTGTAAAAAAGTAAAAATCAATAAAATATATTAAAAAAATTAAAAAATAAAAACAAGGGGAGGGGGGAGTCTTTAAAGAAGTCTCCAAAGCAACTACACAAATGAAGGCATGTTTTATTCTGACCTTGTCAATCCTGTATATGATTTATTCCTCAATAAAGAAATGTATTCCTAATAAAAAAAGGCTTGCAATATAGATTCACTTTTTAAATTAATCCATTTTGTGACACATATATTGCATGTTACAGGTAATATTAGCACTGTTTGTCTGCTGCTATGATTTACTACTAACATTCAATCACTCATCAGTGCTGGCCCAATCTCTAATGGCCACCAGGAAAATCCTACGGAGGGTCTGCTCGCCTGTTTACTGAGAAAAAAATAGCACAAATGGCTCATGAACTAATCAACTGTGTAATTATTCTCAGGTCAGGGTAGATCCTTACTGGAAGACAATTTGATTTTCCTCAGCACCAAGGATTTAAGTGAGAGGAAATCGGCTAATTGTAAAAGCTTGAGAATAGGACCTATGAGAAAAGCTAAAATAAATTACTTAACCTGGAAAAGACAAGGCTAAAGATTGTTCTAATAAAGACCCTCCTGTTTTAAGTGAAAAGCAGAAACGATGGTTGGAGCAAGGAAGAAAGAACAAGAATAAAATGAGACAAATATAGTGAAGTCAGGGATTCAACCTTATAACTGAGAACAGAGAGAAGGTCATTTCATTCATTCATCCATTCATTCAACAGTGTCTCAGCAAAACACTGGCTGGGTGCTGTCTCAGCAGCGGCCAGTCACCCACTTTCTTGTGATGATGATTTCTGTGGGGTCTTATCTAAAGACAAAGGGATAAACTGAGAGTCAGCATACTTGAGATTCCTTTCTTCTTTTTTGAGGGAAGCAAGCAAGGTAGAGTGAAATAGAAAAGAGCAGTGACTGGGATTGGGACAGTCTGAGCTGAGGGGAGACTGCCCATGAGTGCCCAGCCCCAGGACAATCTGTATGTGGGTTTGGAAGACGGAAGAAGGCAGGAACTAGGCATGAATTTATCTCTTTGGTAACAGTTGTCTAAACTGATCCTAGCAGTATCTTTAAATCAAGACAAATAAATAATGATTTTAAAAACATATGTATTGACAGATTAGGAACTTACAAAAATTTAGCCCTCTTGGGGTGAAGAAAGGAACACTTTTGTTTAGACAAATACACCTGGGTGGTCGCACATGTAGGTAGAATATATGGCTGCATTTGAAGCATGACTTTTTCTATTTTAAAATGTTTAGCCCGGCCAGCATGGCTCAGTGGTTGAGCTTCAACCTGTGAACCAGGAGGTCACAGTTCAATTCCTGGTCAGGGCACATGCCAGGGTTGCAGACTCCATATCCAGTGGGCGGTATGCAGAAGGCAGCAGATCAATGATACTCTCTCATCATTGATGTTTCTATATCTCTCTCCCTCTCCCTTCTTCTCTGAAATCAATAAAAATATATTTTTAAAAGTTTATTCTTTCCTTATAAGTTCATTATGTGCAATTTGAAGAATACACTACTAATATCTTAGTGAATTTTTTAAAGATATGATCTTATGGACTTTGAAAGGCCCTTTCTCTATATAGACCCTTCCCCAAGTCCCTAAGAATAAAATTCCTTCATTAGACTCTTTCCTTGAGCTACAGTAGAAGTTCACAGTTAAAATCAAATATTGGGTGAGAAGAGGTAATATCAAATGTGACCTTGTTGTTACCATGTTACCTTGAATTTGTTTATTAATTTATCCCTAGAGAACTGCCTCTAGGTGCCTGAGGGGCCAGCTAGGGGCTCAGGCTGCTGAGTGTCTGGCAGGAGATGAAGATGACTCCGTGGCTGCTGTGGGTTTAGCTGTGGGCCTGGCCCTGCTGGGGACCTGAAACTTGAGACAGTTCTTTTGGCAGATATAACCATCTTTGACTGATGTGGTGCCCCTTAAACCTGGCAGAATCATGAACAGAGATGTGTGTGAGCCCCGGGAGATAAAGCATTTGGGCCAGAACCATTTGCTTATCATAACCCTTATGGGACCCAGCACGCTTTGGAAGCCATTTAACAGATGTTCTCACAGCATATGCTACATTAAGAAATGCTTGTAAGGTAGTTCCGAGTTCCCACGACCCTCTCTACAGCTGATTTTGTATTTCTTTTCATAAGCATTTTAGAACCTGTTCCCCTTAAACTGCTTCTCCCCTCCGCCCCCGCCCAAGCGTACATACGTGCCCAAGAAACTCGTTCTCGAGAGGGAGCACTTCTGTGATGCAGCATCAGCATCTTTGAGAACATCTGCACACTCAAATTCCTGAAATGCTTTTATAAAGACTTAACCTTTCTATTCTAACAGAGGATGATTAGCCTTGGTTCTTTATTATTAAAACGTATTCACAGAAGCACCTTATTAAGTTGAAATTCATCCTTTCTGAGGATAGCATCTACCCTCTTTTCTTGTCTTTTCCCTCCCCATCCTCTCTCTGGCCCAGACCCCTTTTGCCTTTTTTATTCTCACGCGCTTTCCTTTCCCACAGTTGTGTGTTGTTCTTTCCTACCTGTGACGTAGGCCAGCACCCCCACTGCACAGCTCGCTCCCCTCAAGTGGAACTGAGAGGAGGTAGAGTAAGAGTTCCCGCCCGGTGGCACACTTCTGACCACACCTGACGAGGCGCTGTACCCCAAGACCCTCCATTGCTCTTTCAGACCCCTGGGATGAAACCAATTGTCGGTGAAAAGCTAGGAGCAGGTGATAGTGGGGAGCGGAGAGATTACAGAAAGGGGATATGTCTTTATTATAATAACAACAGCTATTAAGTACTTATTAAGTACTTACTGTGTTCCAAACACTGTTCTACGTGCTTTACACGTATGGAATGATAATGTTCAACTCCATACTTAAAAGCAGAGGAGGGAAGATACTCCATGTCCAAATTCTTTCATTTTTATGACCTACATAAAGTAATTTAGAGGAGAACTTCTTCTCAACCAAACACTGAAATATTTCTGTGCTTGGAAGTAATTCAACACATACATACATGTGTACATATCAGACTCTCAAAAAAGGGGCTGAATGTAGAGAAAAATAACACCAAGAAAAATGTTTTAAATGCCCTGATTGAGGGGGCATTTCTTTGCATGTGTACCTTCCGCAGGAGCCTTCTTTTGCTCTGCACGATAACAAAAAACCCTAAGATAAAACAACTGATTCTTTGGGAGGATATAAAGAAAGAATAACAAAATAACAATTCAGCAACTAGCACTTTAAGTTCAATGTGCAATGTATCCAGTACATTTACTTATATTTATCTTACTGGTCACCATGACAAACCTGTGAAGCAGGTATCATTTGTATAACTCCCGTTTTACAGATTAAGAAAAGTGAGGTTGGGAACAGTCAAATAATTTGCCCAAGCCACACCAAGCATTTCAGTTATCTACTGCTGTGAAACAAACTACCCCCAAATTTAGTGGCTTTAAATTAAATTTATAATTACGCATGATTCTGTGGGTTGGCTGGGCAGTTCACCTATTCCACAAAGTGTCAGCTGGGATCTTGGCTGGGCATAAGATAACCACGGCCTAACGCTCATGTTTGGCTGCAGGGGCTGGTCACTGGCAGGGTACCTTGGTTCCCCTCCGCATGGCCTCTCATCCTCTAAGGCCTCTCTTCTCATGGTCTCTCTAGTAGGATAGCCTAGACTTCTTTTATTTTTATTTTTTAAAATTTATCTTTATTGTAGAAAATATTATTAATGTCCCCATTTCTCCCTCCTCTCCCCTCTCATGCCCCATCCTAAGGCCTTCACCAGACTATTGTCTCAGTCCATGGCTAATGCATATACGCATATAAACTATTTGATTAATTTCTTTCCCTACTCTCCTTCCCTTTGAGATTCATCAGTCTGTGGCATGCTTCCATGTCTCCAGGTCTATTTTGTCCATGAGTTTATTTTGTTCATTAGATTCCACATATAAGTGAGATAATGTGATATTTGTCTTTCTGTACTGGCTTATTCTGTTTAGCATAAGAATCCCAAAACTGCCGAACCGGTTTGGCTCAGTGGATAGAGCGTTGGCCTGTGGACTGAGGGGTCCCAGGTTCGATTCCGGTCGGGGGCGTGTACCTTGGTTGCGGGCACATCCCCACTGTGGGGTGTGCAGAAGGCAGCTGATCGATCTCTCTCATCGATGTTTCTAACTCTCTGTCCCTCTCCCTTCCTCTCTGTAAAAAATCAATAAAATATATTTAAAAATTAAAAAAAAAAGAATCCCAAAACACCAACCAGAAAGAATATATGCATCCCTATGTTCATAGCAGCATTATTTACAATAGCTAAGATCTAGAAACAGCCCAAGTGCCCATCAGTAGATGAGTGGATAAAAAAGCTGCAGTACATTTACATGGTGGAATACTATGCTGCTATGAAAAAGAAGGATCTATTACCCTTTGAGGCAACATGGAGGGACCTGGAGGATAGCCTAGACATCTTTACATGGCAATATTTCCACGAGGGCAAAAATGGAAACTTCCAGGTCACTTCCATTGCATTCTACTGGTCAAAGAAAGCCATGGCCAACCAGACTCGAGGGGAAAGAAATAGATACAACATGTTGCTGGAGAAGCCACATGCATGTACAGTAATGGGAAGAACTGTAGGCAGATATATTTGGAGACAATCTACTACACTAAGAAGGGCCTATTGGAACTCAGGAAGATCACTGAGAATGCCACTATTCCACTCATTCTTTAATGTTCAAGTTTAGGGTACGGTTTCAGTACAGACACATACAAAGTGCAGGAAAATAATTCCCCACTGGCCCTCAGGTGATGCTGGCAACATCGCAACTTTGTATTTATGTGTTATTTATTTGGAAGGCAGAGATTAATCTAGGCCCTTGTATAAATGTGTGTTAGTTTGACTTAATGTGTCTAATGTCAATGTTCTCAATAAGGACTTTAAGAACAAAGTATACGGTGACAAAAAATTGGCTGAATAATGGGTACTTGCTGGTGAAGTTAATGGCAAAGATCCACTGTGGAAGCAGAAATCATGGGCAGAAGGTTGTTTATATGACTTTCCAGCTTGAAGACACATTTAGTGGTCATCCAATTAAACCCTCTCCTTAGACAGACATGTTAAACATTAAAGGCCTCCCATACCTTACTCACCTAACACATCTACTTCTCTTGTCCCTAGAATGTGTGCACGTGCACGTGCGCACACACACACACACACACACAGAGTCCCACCATTAAAAAATGTTATAGAACAGCCATTTAACATAAGTAAAAATTAAAGTTGACACCCCACCCCAAGATTTTCACAAACCTTTTGAAGTAACAAGAACCCCCATGGAGTGCCACAGCCTAAGCTGTCATCGCTAGTGCATCACAAGCAGTCACCAGGTAGCAGTGGCTGCGACTCTCCCACCTTGCTCAGCCTAGGGCAGGTATGATGATTCCCTTCCTGGTTTTGAAACATCATAAATGTATACCCACCTCAGTGAAAGCAGGTCTGGTTTATAAGGGGCTTTATAGCTGCCTTTCAGTTGCTTTCTGTGTGCCCACAATTAGACTGGATGGGATAACAAGAAGAAGGTCACAGAAGAGATCCCTGGGGCAAGGATGTAGGGGTTAATTTAAAAATTATTAAAGTAATAAATATATAATAAAGAGTATTCTATAAAGAACCCCCTAGTGGTGAACATACAATACAATACACAGCTGCTATATTATAGAACTGTATACCTGAAACCTATATAATTTTACGAGAGGCCCAGTGCACAAAATTTGTGCACAGGTAGGGTCCCTAGGCCTTGCTGGTGATCAGGGCTGATCAGATTCCCCACTTCCCTGCCTACTCCTTCCCTCACCGCCCATGCGCTGCCACCACGCAGTTCCCTGCCTCCCCGCCTCCTCCTTCCCTAGCTGCCCATGCCCGCCGCCACCCACCCCTGGGTCCCCATTCTGGGGCCCGGCCATGATTGGGCGATCAGAGCCTGCTGAACTGGGGGAGGGATGGGGGGAAGGACCTGGGAGGTTGGCCACCGGCCCAAAGGAGGGAACTGGCCCTCAACCCCCCAGGAAAGGGGCTGCGTCTACTGCCACCCACCCTTGGTACCCCGTCCCAGTCCGGGGGCCCAGTCCTGATCGGGCGATCGGAGCCTGCCAGCCAGAGGGAGAGACCGGGAGGTTGGCCAGCAGGCTCCATCGGCGATAGGGGCCTGTGGGGGGGGGGGGGGGCAGCTCCTGTGTTGAGCATCTGCCCTCTGGTGGTCAGTGCATGTCATAGCAACTGGTCGTTCTAGTCATTCTGTAGTAACAGTTGCTTAGCTTTTATATATATAGATTAACCAATGTCATCCAATAAATTCAATAAAAAATAAAAAGAACCTCCTAAAACAGCGGTTCTCAACCTGTGGTTCGTGACCCCTTTGGTGGTCAAACAACCCTTTCACAGGGGTCGCCTAAGACCATCCTGCATATCAGATATTTACATTACGATTCATAACAGTAACAATATTACAGTTATGAAGTAGCAACAAAAATAATTTTATGGTTGGGTCACAACATGAGGAACTGTATTTAAAGGGCCAGAAGGTTGAGAACCACTGTCCTAAAATCATTCTGATTCCTCCCTATTATAAATGGCTTGCTTTTTTTTTTCTTCATATAATTCAGTAAATTTTGTAGCAGAATCAAGGGCCCAAGTCAGATGGGTTAGTTCCTCAATAAGGTGTCATTCTTCTAGTTAAATATCGTCATGATAAAACCTAAGTAAGACTAATGGGCTAACATTTTTAAACAATTTAACCTGGTCAAATGATTTCAAAGAAAGAAGCATCAGCAAGAATTAAAAGAGTATGTAAATTCAAAGGATGTTCATACATCATCAGCACTCACTGAAAGTGCTTCATATTTTTTCTAAAAGTACAAATTCAAAGAATTCTATTACCTATAAAATTTATCAGTTGAAAAATCAAGTATACTAGTATATGGTGAGGGGACAATGAACATATATTATACATTTTGGTAGTTATCTAAGTATTTCATCTATTTTGTTACACAAAATATACTAGAAAATATTAATCTGGGAGAGGAAATATATACATGTATACATGGAGTTATAGACTGAATAATATTAAACAAATAGTAACTGATATAAATAATTACATCTTGGGGACGGACACACATACATTCTCAAAGATGTCACTCTCATCCTTAGCTATGTGTCCATAGCCTCTAGGGTAAAATTCAACTTCTTTCACTAGATACACCAAGCATTTTAGGTTGCACTCCCTTCCCACCTGTTTGCCTTTTCTTCTGGCCCTGCCATGAATCAGTCCTACATGACTTCTTACAGCCCTCCAAAGCACAGCATTTCCACACTCTTGCATCCTTTATCTGCTACTTGGAAAACGTGTTTGCATGCCTATCACCGGGCTCAGCTGGTGCCCAATGCCAGCAGGCTCCAGGTTCCTCTTTGGGGAGCCATGCCTACAAGGCTACCCGCCTCTCAACCAGCTCACCCTGCATGTCCATCATTCACTAGACCAGGGCTCTTTTGGCTTGCCTTCCCACCACCATCTCTCTCCACTCACTTTAGCACACGGTAGGAATTCAATAAATACTATTTAATGAATGAGGTCATATTTCAGGGGCTGTAACAACCAACGGTTTATAATCAGCCCTCCATATCTGCAGGTTCTCCATCTGCGGATTCAACCAACAGGGGATTAAAAATATTCAGAGAAAAATTATGTTGTTGTTGATGCTAATGTGTACTACGTAGGTAGGTCTAAGATGGGTTGTGTCTGTACTGAATGCACACAAACTTGTCATTACTTCCTAAACAATTATATAACAATTATTTGCATAAAATTTACACTGTATTAGGTATTCGAAGTAATCTAGAGATGATTTAAAGTATATAGGAAGATCTGGATAGGTTGTATGCAAATACTATGCCATCTATATATATAAAAGCCTAAGCAACCATTATACCTGAACGACCTGAATGACCGATCAACCAGTGGCTATGATGTGCACTGACCACCAGGAGGCAGACATTCAATGCAGGAGCTGCCCCCTGGTGGTCAGTGCGCTCCCACAGCCAACCTCCTGTGACTGGCCAACCGCCAGCAGTCCCTCCCTCCAGCCGGCTCCCATCTGCCCCTGGTGCTAAACCATTCATAGACGACCTGCTTCTGGCTTGGGGTTTCATTTGTAGCAGAGCAGCTCCCTCACTGATCTATTGAAAGTCAGCCCTCAACACAAGAGTTTGTCTTGCTCCCTCCCATCCTCTCCCTTGCCTGGGAATGCTTGCCTGCTGTGGTGGCAGTGGCAGTGGGGCAGCGAGGGAAGGAGGAGGGGGAGAGACTGGGAACCACACGGTGGTGGGGTGCTGACAGCAGCATCGGCGTCCAACATCCATTCCTTCCATGTCTGGCCTGGCGACCATCGCCTCCTCTCCCGATCCTGCTGGGGCCTTCAGGCCCCGGGCTGGGACAGGGAACTGGGGGTGGGTGCAGTGGATGCGGCCCCTTTCCCAGGGGGGCCAAGGGCCAGCTCCCTCCTGGGACCGGCGGCCAACCTCCCATGATCCCTCCCCCTGTCCCTCCCCCGAGTTCAGCAGGCCCCAATTGGCCCAGCCCCGATTGGCCCTAATCGCCGGCCAGGCCTAGGGACCCCTCCCTTGCACAAATTTGTGCACCAGGCCTCTAGTTTTATATAAGGGTCTTGAGCATCCTCAGATTTTGGTATCCCCAGGGGTCCTATTCCCCCTTGTATACCTAAGATGATTGTACATGAGAGGCACTGGCAATAGATTACCACCTTCAATCCTCATAGCACCTCTCTGAAGTGGAAAGTACAGGTTCGAAGGCCTTTTTCCAAATCTCCTGGAGTTAGATACGGTTTGAATTTCAGAAATCTTTATATTTTAGAAAGGTGATATGATGTATTAGAGAATATATATAACATTCCAAAAGGAATTTGGGGCAACACTGATAATCATACACATACAATCACCAACAATTACACATAACCAGCAACACATATGAGTAATAAGACTAAGTGGAATAAAGACTATAAATAGGCTCTGGTCTGTTCAGGTCAAGTTTTGCTTCCTATTGAGTTTGCAGCAATCTTATGAAAAAGCTGTGAGTTTTAGAGCTTTTTGGATTTCAGAAATGCAAATAAAAGAGTATAGACCTGCACAATTATCCTTATGCACTTTAGAAATGAAGGGGCACAGAAGGATTAAGTAACTTGCTCCAAATCATACAGCTAATAAACTAGAATTTAATGTCTGACTCCAGAACTTTACTTTTAAAATGAAAAAGATTAAATGATGTCATATTCAATATACACAAAATAATATATGTGACATACATAAATTAATGAATAATAATTAAAATGATAAATTAAAAATTAACCTGCCACCCAACTTAAAGATGAATCCCAATCTTAACCCCTGGCACAGTACCCCAAGGCTGGCTACGGCTAAGTTATTTGGGGATGTGTTGCACAGGCTGGGTTGTAATGGCTTTGAATGTCAACATCGTGGATGGGACCCAGGAGATCACACCAGAGGAAATTAAGTGCCCTGTGAATTGGGAAGGGGACTAAGTCATATTGATTTCAAGATATAAAAATTATGTAATTTGAGGTATAAATGAATGAGGGCTCTTTCACAGACATGTTGGGTAAAAAAACACAATGGTGTGTGAGACCAGAACATACTTGCTGGTGTGTGTTGCTTGTATAGGCCAGCATAACAAGACCTCAGGCTATTCCTGGACCTGAGTTGCTAAGCCAATTAGGAGGAATTAGAAAAGAAGGCTTGAGGGGTTACACAAAGAGAGAATGCCCCAGGCCCTGACCAGCAAGTATCTGGTGGGCTTATTCACAGATAATGGCAAAACCCAAAGCAGCCTGGTTTGTTTAATAAGATCTCATTTTCAGAGGCTTCAGGCACATGAATTGACTGGAGGGATCTTCAACTCACCTAGATCAAAGGTTCAGAAGGATGAAAAGGTTTTCACATTAGCTAAGTGGAACTGACTTTGTGGGAGAGTTATCGATTAATGGACCTTCATCCTGAGAACAAATATCCCAAAATTGCCAGATACCAGCCTCTCCCAGACAGCTTGCTGAAGAAGATTTGTGTGCCCAGCTGGTGTGGCTCAGTGGTTTAGCATTGATTCCTGGTCAGAGCACATGCCTTGGTTGAGGGCTCAATCCCCAGTGTGGGGTGTGCAGGAGGCAGCCAATCGATGATTCTCTCTCATCATTGATGTTTCTATTTTTCTCTCCCTCTCCTTTCCTCTATGAAATCAATAAAAATATATGTAGAAAAAAAGAGAAAGATTTGGGCAAGCTCAAAGATCCAGCACCAGGGCTGAGGGCTCAGTGAGTGTGAGTGTGTGTGTGTGTGTGTGTGTGTGTGTGTGTGTGTGAAGGACCCAGAAAAATAAAACTGTTGGGGGGGGGAAATCAGAATTCTATGTTCAAAGAATCTTATCTGAGCTATAAACATGCTGTTATTGACTGACAGGTTGGGGTGGAGGAGCAGTCCGGCTACCTCAGAAACCTGTGTTGCTGCTAAACTTTCCAACTTTAGCCCAAGGTAATTACTATTTTGAAAGTGCAGTTTCAAATAGAACTGGATGGGGAAAAAAACACACGCAGAATCGCTATGGAAGACACATGCATGGACCCACGTGTGCACCCACACCTTGGTTGTATTCTGTGGTACAGATACATCCTAGGGTTGGGGACTGAGTTATAAACATTGGCTCCATTCACATGATATTCAGGAAAGTTCAGAAAAAAGAAAAGTAACTGAAACATTAGAGAATAAATAGGTTGCCTAAGAGTCCCTTGCTTGAAAACAGATATAGTTTTTCATATAGACCATTAAAAAAAATGTTGAAAAAAACACCTCCCGAGATTTTGTAGATAAGTTATTTCTAGCTTTTCTTTCTTTCTTTTCTTTTTTTCTTTTTTTTTTTTTTAGAGAGCGTGGAAGGGAGAGGGAGAGACAGAGAGAAACATTGATGTAAGAGATACACATCGATTGGTTGCTCCTGCACATACTTGACCAGGGCCAGGGAACCTGCAACCAAGGTACGTGCCCTTGACCAGAATCGAGCCCGGGACCCTTCAGTCCGCAGGCCGATGCTCTATCCACTGAGCCAAATCAGCTAGGGCTAGCTTTTCTTTATTGCTACAGGTGAACTTTTAGTATATATTATATGAAAAGAACCCTCTTTCCATTAGAAATCCTGACAGCCTGTGTGGGCAGGAAAGAGAGTCAAGCCTGAGACATCTGACAAATCCTCTGAGGCATCTTGTCAGTCCTGATACTTCAGTGGAAGAGGCACAGAAAGTCTCTATTTGACTGTGACCATTTGTTCTTTTATCCAACTAATATTTGGATTAATATCATTTCCTGTTAATTTTCTCATCAGCATTCCCTCCTCTTTTCCTTCTCTTTCCCCTGAAACACACAACAGACATACTGTGTCAGTACCTCACACCCAGCTGAACAGAGAACTAATTAGATCTAATTTCCAACAATAAGGATTATGGTTTCTCCCCATTAAAAGCTGTGGAAAAGGATACAAGACCAATATACAGAAATTTGTTGCATTTCTATACACTTATAATAAACAACCAGAAAGAGAAATTAAGAAAAAAAAATTCATTTACAATTGAATCAAAAAGAATAAAATACTTACACATAAATTTAACCAACAAGCTGAAAACTATAAGACAATAATGAAAAAAATTGAATAAGATACAAATAAATAGAAAGATATTCCATGCTCATAGATTGGGAAAATTAATATTGTTAAAATATCCATATCAGCCAAATCAATCCATAGATTCAATGCAATCTTCATCAAAATTCCAATGGCATTTTTCACAAAAAGAGAACAAACAATTTTAAAATTTGTATGAAACCATGAAAGACACTAAAGACATTATGCTCCCTGATTTCAAACTATATTAGAAAGCTATAGTAATCAAACACTATGGTGCTGGTATAAAAACAGAAACATAAATCAATGGAACAGAATAGAGAGCCCAGAAATAAATTCATGCATATATGGTCAAATAATTTAAGATAAAGGAACCAAACATATACAGTGGGGGAAAGGACAGTCTCTCCAATAAATGGTGGTGTGGAAAACTGGACAGCCACATGCAAAAGAATGAAACTGGGCCACTATCTCACACCATACACAAAAATTAATGCAAACTGGCTTTAAGACTTAAATGTAAGACCTGAAACCATAAAACTCCCAGAAGAAAACATAGGCAGTAAGCTCCTTGACATTGGTCTTGGCAATAATTTTTTGGATTTGACATCAGAAGGCAACAAAAGCAAAAATAAACAAGTGGGACTCCATCAAACTAAAAAGCTTCTGCAGAGCAAAGGAAACCATCAAGAAAATGAAAAGGCAACTTACTGAATGGGAGAAAATAATGCAAATCATATATTTGATAAGGGAGTAATATTCAAAATATATAAAGAACTCATACAACTTAAAAGTAACAAAACCCCCAAACCAATTTAAAAATGGGCAGAGGATCTGAATAGACATTTTTCTAAAAACATACAAATGGTCAACAGCTATATGAAAAGATGCTCAACATCACTAATCATTAGGGAAATGCAAACCAAAACCACAATGAGATATGATACGTCATTAGAATGGCTATTATAAAAAAGACAAGAAATAACAAGTGTTGGAAAGGATATGGAGAAAAGGGAACCCTGTGCACAGTTAGAAATGTAAATGGTGGAGTCACTATGGAAAATAATATGAAGGCTGCTCAAAAAATTATAAATAGAACTACCACATGACGCATAATTCCACTTCTGGGTATTTATTCACAGAAAATGAAGGCACTACCTCAAAAAGATATCTGTACCCCCATGTTCATTACAGCATTATTCACAATAGCCAAGATATAGAAACAACCTAAGCATCCATCAATAGATAAATGGATAAAGAAAATGTGATGTATAGCAACATAGATGGACCTTGAGAGCATTATGCTAAGTGAAATGAGTCAGATAAAGACTTATACCATATGATCTCACTTTTATGTGGAATCTAAAAACAAACAAACAAACAACACACTTAAAAAACCCCACTAAGCTCAGAGACACAGAGATGGGTGGTTGCCAGAGGTGGGGGTGGGGGGATGGGCAAAATGAGTCAAGGAGGTCATGGAGATTTAATGTACAGCATGGCGACTATAGTTAATAATATTGTACTGCATATTTGAAATTTGCTAAGAGAGTACATCTTTAACGTTCTCATTACAAGGAAACAAAAATCTGTAATTCTGTGTGGTGACAGATGTTAATTAGACTTATTGTGCTGATCTAACAGTCCTGTGTTGTACATTGTCTGCATTGTGCCATGGAGCCGCAGAAGAGCAGATCATTTTAAAGCCCGGCTTCTTCTAAATGCAGCCTGTCATGCCAGAGCAGAATTTTGGAGACAGATGTAGTTTGGTGCCTGATGTTTGGAGGCTGCTCTCCAAGTGTGGTCTGTGGACTTGCAGTTTCTACAACACCTGATAACTTATAAGAAATACACTCAGGTTTGATACCCGAACTGCAGAGTCAGAATTTGCAATTTAAGAATATCCCTAAATAATTTCAATGCACATTGAAATCTGTGAAGTTTATGGAACTATATAGGGTTACCTTTTAAGAAACACTCATAGTAATTACTACAAACCAAGCACTCTTTTAAAAATCCTTGAAATAGTAACTAATCTTCTCCTCAAAACAACCCCATTTCTAGTAGTATAGTAGATAGATACTTTTATACCCCCATTTCACAGATGAGTAAACCAAGATATTAAAGTATTAAGATCTGGCCTAAGGTCACAGAGTGAGTATGTAATGAAGTTGGAATTAGAACTCCAGAATCCATTCCCTATGTCACAACTCTTGAAGACATATAATAAATAATTAGTATAGATATTAAAAGATAGGCACTTTGCACGATTAAAAAATACCCAAAGGTGTTTAAAGCAACAACTATTCTGGAAGCTACAGATTATACTAGAATGCCCAGAGTGATCCTCTGCTGCAAAAGTGGCATTAGTTCAGGAAGGACCACAAAAAGCCATATGCTATCAGGCAGCAAAGATAAGCAGGAGTGACAATTTACTAAATAGAGCGCATACTACTAAATAAACAAAAATTGTTACACATTATTAATGAACTTAAAAACACTGCTAGAAATGAAAGGCAGCCCTGACCAGGTAGCCCAGTTGGTTAGAGCGTTGTCATGATATGTCAAGGTTGCGGGTTTGATCCCTGGTCAGGGAGCAACCAGTGAATGCATAAATAAGTGGAACAACAAATCAATGTCTGTTTTCCCTTCCCTTCCCTTCCCTTCCCTTCCCTTCCCTTCCCTTCCCTTCCCTTCCCTTCCCTTTGCTTCCTCTCTCTCTCTCTCTCTCTCTCTCTCTCTCTCTCTCTCTCTCTCTCCCCCCTCCCTCCCTCCTTCCCTTCCTCCCCCAAATCATTAAATAAATAAATAGAAAGAAATGAAAGGCAGTCTGATGGTAAAGTAAAAAGGTTTAACCAACATGCCCAAGAACCTTACCTGTTAATGCCCATGCAATACATTAGAAACTGAGAGAAATAAATAAGATTTAAAAATTGGTACTTTTCTTGCTTGACTTGGCAAGTCAGGTCAAAATACTTTAAAGTAGCTGCAGACCACCCACAGAGCTGGGCCCCTGGCCTTTTGGAACTGTCCTTGTGGTGATAAAACTTCAACTGAACCAACCACTTACCAACTTTCTACTTTCTCTCTGGGTCGTGAATCCTTTTAAAACACCTCATAGCTCTGATCTCAAATGTGCCCACAGACTTGGGTTTTCCTGGCTGCCTATTTCACAGTCGCCAAGACAGTGTTCGACAGAATCACTGGAAAATAGCGCCTCAGGCTGCAATACATTCCTGAGGCCTCCAGAAAGTGGCCTTCACCCCAGTCAAAACGACACCTTTCACACATCTGGAAATGTCATGCACAATGCTGAACAGCCAAGAACCTGTGCATTACTCAATCCTCAGTCCAGGAGACATGCACCAAGGACAGAGGACAGTTATATCAGATCTTGATAAATTGAAAAGAACCCCACAGCAATTTCTTCTCTAGCAATTCCAGAAAAACCCTTAACTATCTCAGAAAGAGTACTTTTTATGTTTATGGAAATAAATTGCTTATGCAAATGAAAATAAATATACCAGTGTGCCAATTATGCAAAAATGCAACTTTTTGGTTTAATTCTAAGAAGCAAAAAGGACTTCATTGATTCTGTCCACAAATATTTACTAAGTATCTACAATGTGCCAGGTTGCTGTGCTAGGCCTGTGGACTTAATGGCGAATAAAACAGTCATTGAATATAAACTGTAATTTAAAAATTTTTTTAAAAATTTAAAAACCCACATAATCCCTGTTCTCACGGAGCTCATGGTTGAGTGGACAAGAAAGACATTAATAAAGAAATTCCCACAAATGAACATGTCATTACAAACTCAAATAAATGCTCTAAAGGCCAGGAAGGTGGGAGGGCCAAAGAAGGTTGGAAAACTCAGCAGTTTGAGAACAGCTGGAGATACCCAGTTGCATGGGAGTTGGATGGGAACTGACAGCAGAACACATTGGATAGTGAAATTGAAAGAAGGCTAGAGGGATTAGTGGACAGAGATCCAGGAGGAGTGAGAATAAAATGAGTCAGGAGAGGAAGGAGGAGGTGAAACCATGCAGGGCGTTTGTTGGCCAAGTTACGGATTTTGACTCACCTGAAGGGTTTTAAGCAGGGGCCATATGAGCAGATTAGCATTTCAGAAAGATCTCTCTGGCTGGAGTAGAAGACTGGACTTGAGGAGGGCCAGAAGAGACACAGGAGAGTCCGTTAGGAGTATTTGCAGTGGTAGAAAAGAGATGAAAAGTAGTGGGCAGATTTGAGAGAGATCTATTAGGTAAGATAATAGGACCTGGCAATTAAACCAACATAGGAATTGATGGAAAATGGGGTGTCAGGATGAGGCCAAGATTTCTTAAGGCTTGTGTAAGTGGGTGTATAGTGGTCACATTCATTGATACAGCAAGACTATAAGACTACATTTTGTGGTTCAAGATGTATTAGAAATATCTGATGGAAGAAGGTTTATCGGCAATTGAATTAATTGGTTATGCAGGTCTGAGGCTCAGAAGAGAAGTCTGAGCTGGACACTGACTGTGGGAGTCACTGGCGTCTACAAAGATAATTGAAGCGAAAACATAAATGCCTAGAAAGAAGGTATGCAGTTAAAGGAGGAATGGGCAACGTTGATGCCTTGAGAAATTCTGACACCCAATAGCTAGGTAGCCGAGATGAACCTGCAAGTGAGATAAAAAAGGAGGAGCCAGCCAGGTGGGAGAAAAGCAAAAAGACTGTGCGATCATAGGAGCCAGGGAAACGGGAGGCTGTGAGAGAGAGGCAATGGTCAACACAATGGATTGCTGAGTGGCAGTACAGGCGAGGACTGAAAATACCCCTTTTATTAACTGACAAAGAGGTCTCTAGTGACAAGCGCTGTTCGAATGGAGTGATAGTTTGGATTGATCTGAGTGACACATGCCAGAATTGAGTTTCTGAGACGAAAATGGAGAGAGTAAGTACAGACAGAATCAAGCAGAAACCTCTCACTCAGGCTAAAAGCAAGGTCCTTGTGACAATCTACAAGATCATAAAATCTGCCCCCTCCTACTTCATCTGCTTCTCTTCCCTTTCTCACTCCAGGCACAGTGATCTCCTTATTCTTTGAATGCACCAGCTTCTGCCTCATGACTTTTGCTTTTGTTGTTCCTTCAATCAGGAACCTGTTCCTCCATATAAATAAATGGTTGCTCCTGAACTCTTCAGGTGTTTACACAAAAATTATTTTCTCAGTGAGCTCTCTCATAACAATCCTATTTAGTATTAAAATTAACCTGTCACACCTGCACTCACTATTCCACTCCCTGCTTTATTTGCTGTCTCACCATCTGGCAGATCGTATTTTGTTTTTGTGCTTAACAATGCATCTCACACCACCCTCCTCTAAAGAATGTCCTGAGACAAAGAATTTTGTTGATTTTGTTCACTGCTATATTATCAGTGCTTAGAAGAGAGTCTATTATATAATAAGCCTTCAATAAATGTCTTAAGAAATAAAATATTTGAGCAAATATAATAAATAATCTAATATATACAATGAATTGTATGAATTATAAAAAAGAGGTTTTTTTAAAAAAAGCTCTATTCATGATAGCAAGAAAATTTGAAGAAAAAGTTAAAACAAAACAAAAAATAAAGCATAAACACGAGGGAAAACACTGTGTAACAACAACAACAAAAAAGACTTAAATAAATGTAGAACTATACAATCCCTCTTGGAAAAAAAAAAAAAAACCTGCCTTGAAGAGAATCAATTCTTTCTATATTAATTTAGAAATGTATCACAATTCCAATTAAAATTCAATGGAATTGCTAAAGTTCTTTTAGGAGAAAAAAATGCCTGAAAATAGCCAAGATAGGCTTTTGTGGTTAAGAAGAGCCAATGAGGGAAGCCAATTCATATGAAATATTTAACCCTAACAACAGTATTAATAATACAAGAAGTGATAGATCGATAAAAAAAATGTAGGATCTATAAACAGATGCATTTATATACACATATTTAAAGTTAGCATACAATAAAGTATGTATTTTCAGATCAGTAGGGAAAGGATAAGTTTATTCAATGGGATTAGGACAACTGACAAATCATTTGAGGGAAAATGATGTTTCCTATCATGTAAATCATACACACATAAATTCCAGAAATATTAGATACTTAATTAGAAAATGAACTTATAAGATAGTTAACAGGAAATAATGTCAATATTTATCTACTGAGTTCAATAGCTAGAGTCTTATTAACATGTGTAACAGTAAAAGGAGAAAAGTGACAGATGTGGCTACATACAAATTTAAAACTTATATTTTTGCAAAAGATATCACAAACAAATTTAAAATTAAAGCAAAAATTTTGGACAAACATTTGCCACCTGCAAAAAAATTGTTATATTCATAAAACTTATAATCTGATAGAGGAAAGAAGTTAAATAGAAATGACTATAATACAAGTTAGGATTGGGTAAATTTGCTTGTTTTATTTTATTATTACTTTAAACTGTTAGTTTACTGTGAATACTCAGGGACCACAGAGGAATAGCCTAAAAAAAAGTGGACTATAAAATATTATTTTGAAAATCTTCTTTTTCTAAATCTTTATATACCATGAAAGAGTTAGGATAGAAGTTTGTGGGCAACTGCCCA
Organism: Myotis nattereri; assembly: GCF_964212035.1. NCBI lineage: Eukaryota > Metazoa > Chordata > Mammalia > Chiroptera > Vespertilionidae > Myotis > Myotis nattereri. The sequence continues at coordinate 66,771,554 of NC_138079.1, forward strand.
TCAACTTTTTAGTAACAACTAGGATATAAAATTAAGAGTAGTTTTTAAGTTCATTTCATCTCATAACTGACAAAAACACTTAACTAACAGGTCCATGCTTTTGAAAATACTACTAACTAGATAGTATTGAAGGCTACTGGAAAATACTACTAACTAGATAGTATTGAATGCTACTGAATAGATATTATGAACTCATCAGGGTTAGTTCATAAACAAATAACAAAGAATTACCCAGTAGAGATTAATTTAAACATCATGTCTTCCCATAGAACAGTGATGGCGAACCTTTTGAGCTCGGCGTGTCAGCATTTTGAAAAACCCTAACTTAACTCTGGTGCTGTGTCACATATAGAAACTTTTTGATATTTGCAACCATAGTAAAACAAAGACTTATATTTTTGATATTTATTTTATATATTTAAATGCCATTTAACAAAGAAAAATCAACCAAAAATATGAGTTCGCCATCACTGCCGTAGAATATGCTACCATCAAAATTCTGTCCATAAAATCAAAATTTTTCAGTCCTGAAAAAGTGGTTAAAATTATTTTTCAAAAGAAGAATCTTACTAGAGAGGTTTGTGTGCCTCTTGCCTAAATTCACATGACTAGCTAGTAGCAGGAGCACTCAACACCCGTCACATTGGTATTTTAGATTAGGTAAAATGGACATGATATGTATCTTCAAATATAAATTCCTCAGCTTCTTATAAGTTGGACAAAACCTGATAAACCTTTTTTCCTAAAACTTCTAAAGTATTTTAAATTACCTTTACATAATGAATGAGTTTATTTATTTGATCAATATTTAGTAAGTTTCTATTACCTATAAGTTGGGCACTGAGTGTTATGAAGACAAAAGACAAGAAGAATATAGTCTCTGCCTTGAGTGTGGGGAGAAAGAAATGTAAACAGAGAGTATCAAATGTGAGCATTGCTGGCCTCCCAGTGTGTGTAAGGTACCGAGACATCCGGACACTCTCCAGAGAGAGCTGCATGAGAACTAAGTCTAGAAAAATGAGAAGGCGCTTACCAAGAAGACAAGAGAGAGCTGGACACTTGTACAAGGCGAAGCACTGACGTTTAGTACAGCACAGCAGGCTGGAGGATGAAGTGTGAGAAATGATGCTGGAGAGGGTCTGTGCAGATGAGTAAGGACCCTAAATTAAATGCCCCAGAAGGAGTCTGAATTTACATGTAAAACACAGACAACTGTTGAAGGGTTTTAAAAAGAGCTGCTTGCTCAGTTTTGTGTTATAGAAAAATGACTTTGATGTCCATGGAGAGTGGCCTGGACGGGGCAGGCCCACAGATTAGACACTAGGAGAATAATTCTGGTTAGAGATGAAGGAATTTAGAAAATCAAGAAGAGGGAGGGAGATGACCAGCCTTGTCTCCACCCTTTCCTTATAATAAATAGAATACTGTCAACACATTTTTAGAAGAGTAAATACTTTCCCAATTATATTCTCTCAGTGATTTTTATCCTGTTTATTATAAAACTAGGGGCCCGGTGCATGAAAATTCATGCACTCAGGAGAGTCCCTCAGCCCGGCCTGCACCCTCTCACAATCCAGGACCCCTCGGGTAGGGTCCCTAGCCCTGGCCTGAGATCAGCGTTTATCAGGGCTTTCTTTCCCCCAGCTGCAGGCAGCTGGCCCCACCCCCGCCACTGCCACTGCTTGCCATATGTGCCTGTTCCTCTGCAGGCAACAGGCATGGGTGCAATGGCTTGACCGGCCTGGGCCTCCCTCTGCGAGGCGATCACTGGCCAGCCACACCTGCCACAGAGTCACCGCTGGTAGCCTAGGACTCCCTCTTTCTGTGCTAGGGGGCGGGGCCAGCACTGTGAGAAGACGTCTGCCTACCTGATTGCCCCTAACCACTCTGCCTGCCTGTCTGATCACCCCTAACCGCTTGCTTGGGAGCGGATCCAGCCCAGCAAGGGGCTGTGGTGGTTCTGGTCTCTGGTCATTCTGGTCGTTACGCTTATGGTGGCTGGCCTTTTATTATATAGGATATGTTCAGATTAAGACTCTAGAATACATAAAATTATTGAAGTAAAATCCTTGCCTAAAAGCACTAACCTCTAATGTAGAATATTCTATTAGGTTTGTTATTTCTCAGAAAGAAATTCTGAATTTTTGTAAGTAGGTAAAAACTTCTGACATTTAAAGGAAATATAGCCACATTTCTATAAAAATGCCCTCCTTACTCCCATTTAATTTCTTGATCTCTGCCACAAATTTGTACATGCTGAACTTTTAAACAATAGGCAATAGGTGTCTTAACCAACAGCACTTGCCATGATGTCTAATAAGACGCCCAGGGACTCTCAGGCTGAAACCCCACTCTTAGCTCCTGAGCTGGGGCGGGGGGCAGTTCACAGGCCCTTCTCTCCTGCCCCGGGTGGGTGGGCTGGCGCTGCACTACCCAGTGCGGGAGTCATTGGTGGTGGGGGGCCGCACCATGCTGCCCATCCGCTGGACCGCAAGTTCACCACCGAGAGCGACGTGTGGAGCTTCGGCGTGCTGCTCTGGGAGAGCTTCACCTACGGCAAGCAGCCCTGGCACCAGCTCTCCAACAACGAGGCGATTGAGTGCATCACTCAGGGACGCGAGCTGGAGCGGCCACGGGCCTGCCCACCGGAGGTCTATGCCATCATGCAGGGCTGCTGGCGGCGGGAGCCCCCGCAATGCCACAGCATCAAAGATGTGCACGCCAGGCTGCAAGCCCTGGTCCAGGCGCCTCCCGTCTACCTGGACGTCCTGGGCTAGAGGGCTGACCAGGGTCTGGGGCTGAGTAGCCAGAATACTGGCAACTGCCCTCAGCAACCCGATTCCCAGCAGCCCCAGGGTGATCTCAGCGCATCTAACTCTCCCTCAGCATGCGGGAGGGGCCAGGCGGGGTCTGGGAGGGTGGGATGTGCCCCCTTCTCTAGGTAGACTTCTGTCACAGCAATTATATTTATTATCCCTTAAAAAAAAAAAAAAGATGCCCAGTTAACACCAACATCAAGTTTAAGATGTGTTTTCAAGTATCTTATACATGATTGATGTAAATGTTTAAAAACATCAACAACACAAAGCTTATCTATCTAGAATTATCCAAGAAACAGTTTCATGACTAAATATTCCACTGAGGGCTACACTTAAACTCAGCCAACAACTGTCATATAAGACAAAAACATTAATGGTTATTGGTCAATCCAGAAATTTGTTCCATTTACATTTTTACTCTGTTAGGTAACAGGGATCCAAATGTTTGAACAATGGTCCAGACAGTCCTTCTGCTTACCCAACTTTTTTTCTTCCATCATTTAGAGTCATCAATAATCTATGTCATGAATTTGGTAATTATTTATTTACATATTTAAACTGATATTTTGGAATGACAATGAGAAGCTGACAATTAACTGTTCTCAAAGGAAATGCCCTTTCTTGCCATATGGTTTCTATTCTGAGACTAACACTTAAAGAGATTTTCAATTTGCTGAACAACAGAGCATCTCCCCAGCTGAGACTTCATTTAGAATACAAATGCCTCACCTTCTGTACCAATAATTTAAATACCAATCCCAATGATGTTAAGAAGCCAGTTATAAAATCAAAATTCATCCCCACTATAGACCTTGGGTAAGTTAAACAGTAAAGAGCTTTTAGGCTTTTGAAAAACATGTTTTCTATGTCAGCTTGGAAGCGTGTATGGTGGAAAGATCCTCAAGTAAGGGCCCTTAGAGACTATCTTATCTTGATTTCTTGGCTTAAAATAGAGATATTAATTCCTGTTGCAAGCATTACATGAGATAATGTATGGACTAATTGTAAACTCTAAAGCTTCTATAAACATATGCCATTATAACTTTGGACATCCACTAATATGCTAACTCAAAGTAAAAAGACTGCAAAATAAAGATATCGGCTGGGGAAAAAAGAAAAATACCCTGAAAAATACAGCCACTAAGAATACATGTGAACAAACTGCTCTATAGATTCAACACAATCTCTATCCAAAATCTCATTTGCCTGTTTTGAAGAAATTGACAAGTTTATCTTAGAAGTTGTATAAGAACACAAGGGTCTAAGAATAGCCAAACAATCTTTAAAAAAGAACAAAATAATAAAATTCACATTTCCTAATTTCAAAACTTCCAACAAGGCAATAATAATCAAGACAGTGTGGTGCTGGTATAAGAATAGGCATATATCTCAATGGAAAAGAATTGAAAGTCCAGAAATAAACTCTCATATTTATGGTCAATTGATTTTTTACAAGTGTCAAGAAAATGGAAAAATAATGTTGCCGGGACAACTGAATATCTACATGCGAAAGAATAAACTTGGACCAGTTCTTTACACCATTCACAAAAATTTAACTCAAAATGGGTCATAGACCTAAATTTAAGAAAAAAAACTATAAAACTCTTAGAAGAGTAAATCTGTGACCTTGGGTTAGGCAAAGTCTTCTTGGATATGCCACCAAAAAACTATCTATGGAATCTTAAACTTAATGCAATTCCAAAAGCACATTATTGGAAACAACCTAAATGTCCAATAATAGGAGCATAATTTCAAATCACATCTTCCAATCTTTTTCTTTGTGTGTGACAGCTTTATTGAGCTATAACCCATATGCCATAAAATTCACCCATTTAAGGTGTACAATCCAATGGTTTTTAGTATATTCATAGAGTTGTGCAACTATCACTATAATGAATTTTGAAAGATTGTCCTCATCTCAAAAATAAATCCCCTACTCTTTAACTACCATCCTTCATATCCCACCCCCTCATCCCATTACCTCCAGTCCTAAGCAATCACTAATCTACTTTTATTATCTCCATAATTCATATATTCTAGACATTTCATATAAATGAAATCATATAGTATGTGCTATTTTGTGACTGGCTCTTTTCACTTAGCATAATGCTTTCAAAGTTCATCCATGTGGTTTTAGTACTTCATTCATTTTTATGACTGCTTAATATTCCATTATGTAGATATACCACATCTGTTTATTCATTCATCAGTTGATAGACATTTGGGTTGTTTACATCTTTTGACTATTACGAATAATGCTGCTATGAACATTCATGTACAAGTTTGGGTGAGGACATATGTTTCAATTCTTTTGCATATATACCTAGGAGTAGAATTGCTGGGTCATAATGGTAATTCTGTTTAAGTTGATGAGAAACTGCTAGGCTATTTTCTAAAGAGGCTGTGCCATTTCACATTTCTACTAGGAATATAAGAGGGTTCTGATTTCTCCACATCCTTGTCAACACTTGTTATTATCTAACTTTTTATTATAGCCATCTTAGTGGATGTAAAGTGCTGTCTCATTATAGTTTTGATTTGTATTTCCCTAATATCCAATATGTTAAATTCTTTTCAGATCCTTTGTCCTTTTTAAGTTGGGTAACTTATCAAGTTGCAGCAGCAGAAACCTTTTTTGGGGGGGAGGGAGAGCGGGGGGCGGGCGGGATGCTTAACCACTGTGAAAATGCTCATCAGAGAAGAGCTGGCATTTGTCAGCCTCTGGTCCCAGAAACGGCAAATCATTCTGCAACAGTTTCTATCAGGTGAGGACACTGTGTATTCATTTCTTTTTTGCTACTGAGCCCAGAGACTAGAAAACAACAACGAGTCAGAGGAGGCTAGGTGGGTTTTCCCTGCAGCCCAGCACCAAAGACCATGGAGCTACCAAATGAGAATGACAAAGGTGTTTTGTTTTGTTGTTTCCAACTGGGCAAGTTTCAGGCCTACATGAGTAATCACCTGCTGAGCACACTTTTAAAGAGGCAACAGAAAAGTAAACTAAAGTTGCACTTGAGTTATATAAAAAACTTAATTGGGTTACTTATCTTTTTATTGACTGACACAATCTAGATACAAGTCTCTTATCAAATATATGATTTGCAAATATTTTCTCCCATTCTTTGAGTTATCTTTTACTGTTTAGATAACATCTTTTAAAGTACAAGTTTAAAAATTTTTTGATGAGGCCCAGTTTACCTATTTTTTTCTTTTATAAGCCTCTGTTTTGATGTCATATATAAGAATCCACTGCCATATCCAAAGTGACAAAGATTTTAGCTCTTACATCTACATTTTTGATCCATTTTGAATTAATTTTTGTACAGGAAGAATGTGAGGAATATACATTTTTGTATGTGAGGAACGTGTTCAACTTCATTCTTTTATATGTGTCTATCCAGTTGTCCCAGTACCATTTGCCAAAATGTCTATTCTTTCCTCATTTCACCCTTGATTCTGACACTCTTGTCTTGGCACTCTGTTGAAAATTGATTCACCATAGACACATGGGTTTGTCTCTGGACTCTCAGTTCTATTTCATGGATCTATATATCTATCTTTGCCAGTGCTACACTGTCTTAATTACTGTTGCTTTGTAGTAAGTTTTGAAATTGGGAAGTGTGAATCCTCCAACTTTGTTCTTCAAATATTTTCAAGATTGTTTTGACTATTTTGGGTCCCTTCAATTTCCATATGAATTTTAGGATCAGATTGTCAATTGCTGCAAAAAATGGCAGCTGGGATTTTGAGAAAAGCTGTGTTGAATCTGTAAAACAATTTTTGAGAGTATTGCCATCAAAACAATATTAAGTCTTCCTATACATAAGCAAGAGATGTTTTTCCTTTTGTCCAATCATTTCTAATATACTAGAGGAATGATATTGTGCAGGTACATCACCAGGAAAACAAAAGACATTTCTTGATTATGGGATAATGGATCATTTTTATTTTATTTTTGTACATTTCTATATTTTCCAAATTTTCAACATATTCTTAAAAGATGTTTAAAAGATTTTTCCATTTCCATGAATATACTACTCTTTATTTTGGTAATTTATTCATTAGAATTTACTAATTTATTGCTAGATGGCAAATACTGTGCTAGATACTGAATGTACTGTTTTAATAAAACAGACATGATTCCTGCCCTCATGAAGGCTACATCTAGTGGGAGAATGACAATAAACAGGAAAATAAAGTAGAAAATAGAAATGCAATTACAAGTTGTAAAGAGTGCCTGGGAAGAAAGCCACTGGTAGTATAATGGAGAATAATGGTGGGGTAGAGCGAACCCACTTTGACACAGTGGTTAGGGAAACTCTTTCTAACATTGAGCTGAGGCTTGGGAACTAGATATAAATATAAGTGTTGGTTTTACATATTTGTCAAGATGTTCAAGATAGTTTCTTAAACTGAAGGGTAAAATAAGAACCAGAGCTTTAAAATACCAGAGGGAAGTTAATTTTAGCAAATAGAGTAACCCCACCATCTCCTATAGCATCATAAATAGGGTCCAGCCCTAGCCGGTTTGGCTCAGTGGATAGAGCGTCGGCCTGCGGACCAAAGGGTCCCAGGTTCGATTCCCGTCAAGGGCATGTACCTTGGTTGCAGGCACATCCCCAGCAGCGGGTGTGCAGGAGGCAGCTGATCGATGTTTCTCTCTCATCAATGTTTCTAACTCTCTATCCCTCTCCCTTCCTCTCTGTAAAAAAATCAATAAAATATATATTTTAAATATCCATAGGATGATTCTAGGTCCCTCTGGCAGGCTGGGAGTTCCTTGGCAGAAGCAGCTATTCCCAGAATTTCCAGTTAGCAGATGCCTTTTTTGTCAGCCTGCTGGGGAAGGTTGGGCCAAGAGAATATTGATGATTCAAATCCCTACCTTTGACTTGTCTCTTCCTGAGATGGTACACCCTTAACATTTTCCCTCTGGGACTCAGTCTTTCACTTATCCTTTCTCCAAACATAGGATCTCTAGCCCGCTCCTGCTTGAGAACGAGGACTAGGCAAAGAACCAGGGTCAATATAGTTGAACGCGGGTTATTTATTACAGTGTATGTTTTGGTTGATGCTTGCTTATCCAATATTCCCTGCTTTTAGTAACAGACCTCTGATTTTGTGTAGGAGGCAATGTGACCAACTGAATTGCATGCTTCCTTGAACTCTATTGGAAGAAGGCATGGTAAGGTAATGTTGTTTGACCAATAAGATGTCAATTAAGAGATTTGGGAAAGCTCTGTTTTAATGATATAGGCAACTCTCATTTCAGCTTCCTTTTATACCTTCCTCCCTAGAAGTTGGAGATGAGAGTGGAAATAGAGCAATCATTTGAAGACTATGAGATAACCATGAGGATGAATGCTTTCTGTGAAGATTGGCGATGCATTAAGATAGAAGGAAGCTGGGCATTGACACCATAGGGAAACGACTGTCCCAGCCTGGATGGATCTCCTCCAGATTTCTAGATGAGAAAGTAAACTCGTTTTTTTTTTTTAATTGTGGTTAGGCTTCTATTATATATAACCAACTAAAAAACTAACCAATACAGCTGTATACCATGAGTGTAAAGATTGACATCTTTTGAGGAACCTGCAGGTTTTAAGGTTTGAATGTAGAAAGTGCAACTCTCATTTAATAAAAGAGAATATTCATAGCATTTTACACCTTTACACCTACTCTAGAGTGGTCAGTAAAGGTCACTAAACAGGGTTAGCACAAAGATGCAGCTTTGCAGAGGGAGTTATTTAATGCCACTTATCTTCATTTACCCTATTCCCCAAGCTATCTTACCTAATAATAGACAAACATGTAAATTGACTGTACCTTCGCTATGCTGACCAGCCAATCAGGAGAGTATGCAAATTAACCCAACAAAAATGGCGGTTAATTTGCATACGTAGGCTCCAAGCGGTGGAGTGAAGACTGAAAGCGAGCCGGAGCAGCGAAGACGGAAGACTGAAGACGGAAGGCGGCTCTGGCCGGAGTGAAGGCCTGGGTCCTGGGTGCTGGAGGAAAACCGGTGCCGGCAGCCAGGAGAAGGGAAGGCCTATTGCACGAATCTCTTCGTGCAACAGGCCTCTAGTCTATATAATAAAAGGCTAATATGCAAATTGACCAAACAGCAGAACGACCGGTTGCTATGACACACACTGACCACCAGGGGACAGATGTTCAATGCAGGAGCTGCTCCCTGGTGGTCAATGTGCTCCCACAGGGGGAGCACTGCTCAGCCAGAAGCCAGGCTCACAGCTGGTGAGTGCAGCAGCCTCCACAGCAGAGCTAAGGACTCCTTGGCGATGTCCAACTGCCAGGGAGCAGGCCTAAGCCAGGAGTTGAACATCCCCCCAAGGGGTCCCGGACTGCGAGAGGGTGCAGGCCAGGCTGAGGGACCCACACCCCCCAGTGCATGAATGTCGTGCACTGGGCCTCTAGTACCAAATAAACATACATCCCAGTACTTGCTGTGTAAACATACTTCTAGAGAAGTTCCTTGGTGCTCCCTTTCAATGAAATTACATCCTTGAAATCCTCCTATATGGGAATCCTGTCACAGCACAACTTCCAGGGCAACTCTGCCACAGTTAAAATTTAGGGTTCATTACCTAAAGTGTAGGGCATACTAGTAAACCTTTTAACTTTGAAGTAGATATATTAAAGTTTTGTGCTTCAAGGAATGATACAGTGTTCCCCGCCTCCCACTTTTGCTCCAGCAGGTTTCTACTCTAAATCCTCTTTACCACCACCACCTTACACACAATGCCTTACCCTCCAACACAAAGCCCTCAAATTTTGCTCACAGAATTAATTATCCTTCAGGGTAGATGTAGCCACCATTCAAAATAATATAAGCATTTGCATAGAAAGTCTGGATTGGATAAAGCAACATATTAATATGCTAAGATTAGAAGAAGGGGAGGAGAAAATTCTACTAGTTTTCTATATGCACTCTTGCTTCTGTGAATTATTCTTTTTGCTTCCTAACATGAAGAATCTAGAGTGTTTTTGTTATTGAAAAATGAGATAATAATGATCTTTCAAGTAGGAACACCACCATGACAAATCTAAATTATATGACCATTATTATTATTATCCCAGAATCAAAACAGGAACAGACTTCCAGATAAAAATCTATGTGGGGTCAACCAGAGTTACATATATTTTTTCATTTCAAAACAGAATTACTCCATAAAGTTTTCTGATATCTTTTTAATGTTTCCCAATGAAGCTTTAGAAAAAAATAATAAAACTTAGCTAAAATGATCATAATCCAGTCAAAAGTTCAAAGTAAATTATTATTTTTTTAAAGTGTTAAATTCTTACATGTCAAATTACCTGTTTCAGAGATCTTTTAAAAATTTTAATTCCCCACTCTTTTTCTTTACGTAGGCAAGGACAATCAGCAGGAGGCAGCCTGGAATTTTCCGAGCTCTTTAGCATCACCAAGACACGGGTGTAATACACAAAAAATGCAATACACAGGTGCAATACACAACTTAGGCTGCCTACCTCCTGCAAGGCTATTCAAATTTCGGCTAGTAAGGTCTTCAGCACCCGGTTTCAACCTTTCATAGAAGCATACGGTGAAACATTACGGTTGCCTCCTTTGCCATCAGTGTCTGACAAGTGATGTGAATCTGAACAGAAGTAATTATTTTGCCAAGCCCTGCGGCTTGAGGCGGCAACACCGCCCCTGTGGGGGATCTGGAGGCAAACAGGGCAGGGTTATGCGTGGAGGCGAGGAAGCCCGAGACCCTCTGGGCGCTCACCTGGGTAGCGCGCGGAGGCGGGTAGGGAATAGGGTCTCTAGATGCCAGACTCGCCTCTGAGTTCTCCAGTTTGCGCCTGAGCACTTCGTTTCCCTCGCGCTAATAGGTTTAATCAGGACAGGTGGCAAGCTCTGGGTTCCGAAGTTCGGAATGTAGAGACCCCGTGGCACATGAAAGTTCTCCACAGCTTGCTTTCCTGTCCAACTCTGTCCCCGGAGCGCATCCCCATCCAGGTCCGCCCCCGGGGCTGTCCACCGAGCTGCTGGTGCCACGGCATCGTGACACCCAGGATCCCGCCCGAGGCTACAGATCCGCCCCTCCTACCCGGGACAGGCGGCCAGAACCCGTCCCCCACCCCAACCGCTCACACCCCCCACCCCACCCGCCAGGCAGGGGCCCTCCGAGACTCAGGGGAAGACTCGCATCCTACGGAGATGTCTCCCGGTGCCCAGACAAAGACGGGGCTGGAAAAAGTTGGACCAACTGGCTTCTCCAGAAGGCGAGTCAAACGGCCCCTCGGCCTCAGTGCCCGGGCCGGCGACGCGCTCTCCGGGTCGCAGCCAACTTTTCCCGGGAGCTTCGGGGCAACTTGCCGCAAGTTGGGGCGAGAGGGCAGCGGCGGGGTCAAGGGCAGCGCCGGAGGCTGGTCTCGCGCCGCCGCGGGCGCGCACCTCCCCGAGTACCTGCTAATGTATCCGTCCCCGTCGCCGTCGCACGTCTGGAAGAGGCGCCGCATCCGCTCCTCCTCGCCGGTGCTGGACGTGTCGCTGCTGCTGCTGCCCGCGCCGCCGCTGCTGCGGCCGCTGGCGCTCCCCGCCGCCGCCATCATGCGCCCGCTCCTGCTCGCGAGGAGGACGCGCTGCCGCTGGAGGATCCGCGCGGCTCCGAAGCGGGTCGCCGCCGCCGGGAACCTGCCTGACGACGGAGCATGCCCAGTGGCCGCCGGGCGCTCCGGGCGCGGGAGTCCACCTCTCCGGGTTTTGCCGGGGCTGCGAAGATGGGCGTTCTGGATCGTGGGAGCAGGCACCTTAGGGGAGAGGGAGGAGAGGAAGGTGTTCCCGAGTCTGGGAGCCCAGGGTGGCGACGGGGACGCGAGGGGAGAGGATACGCAGGAGGCGCCCTGGAAAGGTGTCAGCTCCGCGACGCGGGCCCCGGACACTTGGGGGCGATTAGGGCAGAAGGCGGGTGTTCTCCCCGCAGAGCGCTTCCGACAGCCTGTAGTCATGAATTCCCTTTTCAGGAACAAAATAAACACTACCTTTTTTTTGCAAACTCAAAGCGGTGCTCCTGGTCCCACTCTGCAAATTGCGCGGGGTTCTGCACCCCATAGTCTCAAATGAGACTCTGACTGGTTGGTCTTTTCATGCGTTTTTAACACCTGTCAAAAAAAAAAAAATCTGACCCCGCTTAACCCAGACTGGTCTTCCATCTTTAGTGGGAAAAATCTGCGCTCCTGTGTGGCGAAATCGGTTGACCGATTTCGAGAATCGGCTTGCTCTCCTGACCTGGCATCAGTAGAATTTGCCCCAACAGCTTTGGCGAACATAATAGGTAGTCCCATTTGATCCACACAATAGACCTGAAAGATAGCTCTATCATTATTAACTTTATGTCTTAGGAAGTAGAGTTGCGTTGGTTATAAAAGATAGTATATGATGCACTTGGGACAATGTCTGGCACCTACTAAATGCTCAATAAATGTTAACTCTCATAATCCCAATTTATAGATAAGAAACAGAGGCACTGAGATTTGCTTATGGCCGCAGACTCAGTAAGTGTCAAGACAGAGGCAAGCCCAGGTAGACAGACAGTACCCTTCCACCTCTGCAGAAAGATTCCGACAGCCTGTAGTCGTGAACCATTTGTGGTTTTGTGAATGACTCATTATTCTGTCCCAGACTTTCTGCCAGAGGTCTGTGAAATCCTGTGTTGGTTTGAAAACACATCTGCAGATTCTTTGGTGCACCTCTCATCAAGAGGTGGGGCCTGTCGCCTCCCCTGGAAACCCAGTGGGCCTTTGTGACTGTGTTGACTTGTGACGCCAGGTTAGAAAACACAGTGCAGATTCCACCTGGCTTTCTCCCGGGGGACACAGGCCTCTGAAGTCCAGAACTGCCTTGAAAGAAGTTCACCCACCCTGACGCTGCTATGCTGGAGAACCAGGCGTACAGACAGAAAGAGATGCCCAAGGAGCCTCAGCTGTTTGAGCCTTCCCAGCCCAAGAGCTAGATGAGTGAATGAGTCTTCAGAAGCTGTTAGCTCTGGATGCTGCAACTGCATGAAAGACACTGAGCAAAAATTGTCCAGCTGAGCCCAGTCAACCCCCAAAGATATGATAATAATGAAAGGATTATTGTTGTTTTAAGTCACTACGTTTTGAGGTGTTTTGACATGCAACAACAGATAACTGGAACATGCCCATATGTCTTGGGACCCTCTGCCAGGTCATAAAGAAGGTTTCTCTGCCCTATTGTCTCTCTCCATCCCATCCACCCATTCCTACTTCAGTTTTTTTCATTCTGTAAGTTCTCAGTATTTCAGGACACGTATAGGATGTCATCTTAGAAAAACTCCGTCAGTGTAGCCTATATTTGCTTAATAGATGCTACTAGCAACACAACTATTCTTGTCTATAATGGAAGGACCAGTGACCAAGTTCCTAAAAGTAAATAAATATTTTAAACTCTTATTCTTCTAATTTTTTATAGAATAAAACTTATTGTCTGAGAATACAGCCAGATAGGCGCTGTCATCCCTCAAATCCTCCTAGAGCATCAATGGTTGGTGGGGGGAGGGGGAAAGAAAGAAAAAAAACATTTTTCTAAATACAACATGAATGGAGGGCCTGGAAACCCAACGGATTGTCTAGGATTTGAGTAGATCTCTTCATAACCACACTCGGTATATACATAAAGTGGAGTATAAACCAAAGCAAAGAATGCTTTTCTCCTGAGAGAATATGTGCATGATGGCTACGAGCGGAGGTTTAAATTGAAACCATCTTGAATTAAATCTGAACACACAAAAGTGGATCTTGACAAATTTCCTAAATAACACTAGCTAATGCTTGGGTAACTCAGAAATGACTGAACAGATAGGTTCAACCGTCCAGAAAAGAATTTGTTTCTGAGCTGATACGAAGCATATGAAATTTCACCAGAAAAGGTTACTAGGAGAGGGAGAAATTGGTAAGACATTGAAAATAGAGGTGCCATATGAATATGAAGATGATAAATAGAAAGTAGGAGCTTGAAATGAAAACTACACCCATGGCCATAAATCTAACTACTGGTTATATCATAATTTCAAAGGTTTATATATTGATCTGAGACCAGCACATAGCTAAACACTGTTGTCCTTATCCTCCTTCTTTTTCTTCTTCTCAGATTCCTCTTGGTTTTAATAACACGTCATATTTTTGCAATACATTTAAAAATCCACTGTATACATCACAAGATATACTGTCCTATTGGTCTAAAGCTATTAGTTAAAACAAAACAATTGCAGGGTTGTGCAAACTTGATTATTTGGTGCTTGCCCCTCCAAATTTTGTTTATCTGAACTAGGACTACATGCTAGAATTGGAGCAAGGACATCTCTGGTGCTCCCTGCCCACTTTTCTCTCTCTTGGTGTTTTTATGAGCTCAGCTAAGTTCCCATATCCCTCAAGGAGTCTTTCTTCACCTTTCCGGGTCACTCTGATCTCCCAGAGCTCTCAGCTTGAAGCACACATTTTGAGAGCAGAATCACATAACAATGCTGATTTGCCACCCCCCCCCCCAAACAATATCCATTACTTAATATTAAGTGAGATTATTTCTATTACTGAAAGAAAGCAATGAGGAAGAGTTGAGTAACTCGACTAACTTCTATTAAGCCATTATTGCAAGACAATGAATACTAATTTACATGTTTAAATATTTTACCTTACTTAATACTATCTAGCAGAAGAGCTGATGTTCATGAGCCCATCCCTAAACTTCTGTGATGTGGGTTACCTGATTTGACACAATGTAATGTGGGATCCCATGTCAATAGAGGAAATACACTGCAAGGAATACTGCCTGATACCCTGCAAGTGAGAAAGACAAACCCATACTAGGAATAAATTTCTAGTGTGAGAATGAATCACTGGCCCTTTCAAAATAGAAGTGGCCCAATGTAGTCAACTTGCCATCAGATGGTCAGTCGGGTTCCTCAGGGAATGGTGCCATATTGGGTGCCCAGCATTAGTCTCTGTTAATAGCAGGTTGGACATTTGATAGCAGTAACAGCTAATTGTTAAGTGGGTGCCCATGATGTTGGGCCCATGCACAGCTCCCATTTGTGGGGTGACTAGTAACAGGGGCTGGCTGGCATCATCTAGTTGAGTCATCTTGTCTACCTGGCTGTTTAATGTTTCTTCATTGGTGGATGCTCTTTGGTGTAATTTAATATGTGATAGAAAGGTCTTCCCAGTTTTCATCCACCGTTCCGTGTCTGTTCACATGATTACCCAGTCTTTCTTGTCCTGTTCTTCCAATCTTCCTCCTGCCAGCTGGCTAGGCCATTTGTTACTACCTGTGAGTCTATATATAGTCTAACTTAAGTCCATTTTTCTCTATACAAAGTGCATGATCACTTGAAGCTCTGCCCATTGAGAGATTTTTCCCTTGCTATAGTTTTGATTCTCAGGGAAGAATACACAGAGACACAATTTGGTGTGTCGGATAACTATCAAGGAGTGTACTGGAAAAGACTGTGGAAAAAAGAAAAAGAAAGAAAGATTGGGCAGAGGGGAAGAGTAGCTTGATATAAATCTGCTGGGAATCTTAGTTGGCCTGATAGGAAACTCTGAAACTAAAATGATCTTTCAGAGTTGCCCTGCCATGGCTGGGCCTTATATTTCCACTTTAGTCAGTCACTGGGTAAAGTCTACTTTGAGAAGGTTGTGACTCTGGTCTTTGAGGCTGAGTCAATCCCTGCACATTTTGACAGCTGAAGGCTGATGCTGAGGACATTCCAAGCAGCTGGAGGAACAAGTCCTTTTTGAAGGGGGATTGGGTGGCACATCTTTGTGTCCACACACAGTTAGATAGCCTAGATAGCCTGAGGTCAAGTCTTGTCTATGTTGATTACTTTCTGGGTGATCTTGGATAAATTACTTAACCTCTCTGAGTTTTGGTTTCCTCATCTATAAAATGCAAGTTATAATATTAGTTATTTCATAGGAATTTGTGAAATTCCAGGACATAATTCATTTAAAGGACATTATTTGGATCACTAAGAAGAGCCCCGTGAAACTTCGCTATTATGATTTTTTATTATAAAACTGGATCAGGATATACATCATGATATGCCCCAGCCCTTTATTGTTGGATATCTGATATCATCAGAC
Source organism: Myotis nattereri (assembly GCF_964212035.1). Classification (NCBI taxonomy): domain Eukaryota; kingdom Metazoa; phylum Chordata; class Mammalia; order Chiroptera; family Vespertilionidae; genus Myotis; species Myotis nattereri. Next base: position 66,787,519 of record NC_138079.1, read on the forward strand.
CTTTCATTTAAAATGTTCTATATTTTTCTTTCTGGGTTCAGATATAGGAAGTTGACTATACAGTAGTTAGATTAAAATCTCTAGTGAAAGGATCTGCATTTTGTTTATATACCCAGCACCTCTTCCAGAAAAGGCTTGCCTTTCTTCTTGCACCTGATGGGTATGGAAACCTTGGGACATGATTGTGAGCATGGCTGAATGTGTACATGCTTATGCGTCATCATCATCACTCTCTCATTACCTCAGCTGATGACTGGCTCTCCAGTTACCTCCACTTCAGCTATGGTGCATTTGGGGGGCTGTGATGAGAAGCCTCCCACCTGGCAGGTGATCAGTGTTGGTTGGTTTTGAATAATTTCTAGCTAAATACCATCTTTTGTAAGGAGCCTGGGTATCCTGGATTTAAGCTGAACAACCATATTCTGTGAAGAATAAAACTGTCTTCCAGTGAAGGAAATGATGAGGCCAAGAGCCCCTGAGAGAAGCGCTCCAACCCAACATTTTAGGCAATGCCCTGAGGGCAGTGGTTTTCAGATTTCAGGTTGCAATACATCAGTAGGTTGCAAAATCATTTTAGTGGATGGTGACTAGCTTTTTTTTTTTATGAGCTAGAGAAATATAAAATAAAAATACCTGGATGTATTTAATCTAGTAGCCTTACACATTGTTTCAGAAAACTTTTCCATTTCTGCATGTATGTTTTTGTTCTGGAATACAATATTTTTTAAAAAAATATGTATGCGCCTGAAATACACTGCCTTAGGGGGAAGATACTTATAGCAAGAACAATTATCATGACACTCAGCCCAAATGCTCTACTTACCTCCCCCTCCCCCTTTTTTTTTTTTAAATGAGGAGTGGCTTGAGGCATTTCTCTTAATCCTCTCCTCTTCATTTTGGGTGATCAGGGTAGAATATATTTTATTTCCCTTTCTCCTATGACCCTTCTCAGTTCTCGATGGTGCCTGGGTTGGGCCAAGAAGACTTGTCTGCTCCATTTCTTTCTCTTATCAGGCAAAGCAGTCAAGAGTGAGCTAGGCTGCTGAGTTCTGGGAAGGGGTTGGAGCAGACTTCTTATCTTAGATGAACAGACCCAATAAAGAAATTACTGGAAATACCATTTGGATCCTCAAATCTAAATTGCTAGACAGAAATCTGGAGCTGATGTGCAGAGGCAAACAGTGTCCAAAACAAAGTGGGAGGAAAGGTTGATCTTGTAGGGTAGAAATGGGAGGAGGGAAGGCTAAAGAGAAGAAATTTCAAAATAAGGAACATTCACAGCAATGCTTCATGAATTCCTTATTTACCAATTTACCTATTTTAAGTGTGCTCAAAAGAGATGATAGGGGTGTAGGTTATATAGGTGTATCCATATTCAAAGTATATAGCTAAAAACCACGCATTTCAATATGTAGGTTTTACTTAAAAAATGATAGGCCTCTTCTACCATGTGAGAATGCAGTGAGAAGGCACATGCTATGAGCCAGGAAGAGTCTCTCACCAGAGAGACCATGCTGGTGCCTTGCTATTGGACTTCCAGTCTTCATAATTCTGAGAAATAAATTCATGTTTTTGTGTTGTTGTTTTTAAAATATAATTTAAAGTAAGAATGGGAAGTGTGTGGAGGTACAGATGAATGAGGAATGGCATATTGTTGAGGCTGGGTGATGGGTACATGGGGATTCATTATACTGTTCTGTTTATGTTGTATTTGAAAATATCCACAATGTTTTAAAATGCCTTTAACAATCTTCTTTGTTATTAATCCGCCCAAAGGGTGACATTATCTTTTTCTCCATAACCTCAAACCAACATGGAAGCAATGAATGGGCTACATGGTCTCCACATTCTTGGCTGCTCCCAACAACCAGGTCCTGAAGTTGGGACAGAGGGCACTTTCCAGGAGAGACAATCTCCCATAGTTACACAGACAATCAGAAGGGATCTAAGAGAGATGGTGGATTTGTGTCTAAAACATTTATTAAATCCCACATTTATCCATTGATTTAACAGGTTTCTCTAGGAAATCTGTCAAAATGTCCCTGGACCCCATGAAGGTAATATAAGGCTTGTGCTTGCTAGTTCAGTTTTGCATTGATAATTAAAGAGGCAATAAGACCTGTACCTACCTGGAAATTGCCTGATGTGAATTATGAATAGAGAAGTTGGGGTAGCAACAGCTGGCATTTCAACATGTGTGGTTTTCTTTAACAGGAAGCCACAAACTAATCTCTGAGGCCCAACACAACATGAAGCCTGTAGAATTGCTTGCTCAGGGCTAAGAATTTAAAGGCTTGATGGTGAGGAAACAGTTCCCCTCATCCGCCTCCTCATTAACAGGTCCAGAGTGAGGGTGTGTGGCCAGAGGCTGATCTTGATGTCTAATGATAGGAGGCAGAACGGCAGCATTGATGTAGAATACTATGGTGGAAAGGTATTCTAATCTTGAATCTTTAAGTGACTATACAGCATTGGACAATCCACCCAGCTAAGCTATACTTTCATTTCCTCACCTGTAAAATGATCTGGTTGAATTCTAAAGATTCCTTGCATTTCTAAAATTTCATGATTTATTTGCCATAAAGTTTCACTCACTCATTACATTGGCTAATTATTAATAAGGCAGAATTTTTGCCCTTGCATTACCTAATCCTCAGCAAGAGTCAGTCTCACAAACAGAGAGAGTAGTAACTACTTCTATGTGGTGACTTAGAGCATAATGAGATGGAATCTCAAGTTTGCTAACTTCTTACTAGCTATAGCATTTCCTGAAATTAGAGATCTGTGTCTTTGCATTTTGGAGGTTAAGACTCCCTTATTAAAATCGAAATATCCCTGGAAGGCTACTCAGTATTTAATACTAATTTAAAACTTTATGGAAATAGTCTATTAGACAGGGCTTGTGGGCAGAGAGGAAAGGGCTGAAGAAGAGTACAAAAGCACCTATCTGAATCCAGTGCACTTCTTGGATTCAACTGCCTTGAGTGATGGAGCACATGAGTTTTATTTTTTTTTATTTTTTTTTTATTTTTTTTTAATTTTATTGATTTTTTACAGAGAGGAAGGGAGAGAGATAGAGAGTTAGAAACATCGATGAGAGAGGAACATCGATCAGCTGCCTCCTACACATCTCCTACTGGGGATGTGCCCGCAACCCAGGTACATGCCCTTGACCGGAATCGAACCCGGGACCCTTCAGTCCGCAAGCCGACGCTCTATCCACCGAGCCAAACCGGTTTCAGCGAGCACATGAGTTTTAACACATAACTCTGAAGTCTTTGTTATGAACTGAATGCTTGTATCCCCTTCCCAGATTCACATGTTGAAGCCCTCACCTCCAATGTGGTGGTATTTGGAGATGGGACCTATGGGAGGTAATTAGGGTTAGATAAGGCTATGAGGTGGGGCCCTCATGATGGGATTAGTGCCCTCATAAGAGGATACATAGAAGAGACATGAAAGAGCTTGCTCATCTCTTTCTGTACTCACCTACAAAAAAAGTGGGGTTGGGGGTGGGTGTGAGCACACAGAAAGAAAGTGGCTATCTGAAACAAGGAAGAGAGCTCTCACCAGAACCAGTTCCTGCTGGATGTTGATTTTGGGCTTTTCCACCCCCAGCACTGTGAGAAAACAAATTTCCAGTTTAAGCTACCTGGTCTGTAGTATTGGGTCATGGCAGCTTGAGCTGACTAATACAATATTTTTAAATCCCTCCTGGTGTTAGCCAAGAGACAATTTGTCAAAATGGACATGAAAGAAATGTCCCCAAAACATCTGGCAAGGGATTATTCTCAGAGGTCACCAGGCTGGCCTTTCTTCTGGTGCTGCTCAGGTTCACTACTTTTGGATGAACTTGACTACTTTTGGATGATGCATCCAAACAAGGTGATTGCAGTTTCTAAAAAAACAAAAGCAAAAAAAAGCACTACCACTTCTCTCTTAATCTGTCCTGCATGTGAAGTAGGTTTGCTAACTTGATATATGTTAGAACTAAAAGGCTTTAAATGATTAAAAAAAAAAAAAAACAAAAAAAAAACAACCCAGCAAACTTTTTCAAACATGCTCCAAAGTAAAGAGAATGATACAAAGAAAACTTATATATTCATCATCCAAATTCAGTGATTTCCAGGATTTTGCTTGTGAAGATTTTAAAGAAAATTTCAGCAAGAGACAAAGTATATTTACAAAGTACTAAGCATGCCAAGGGGAAAATAAACTCATTGTTTTGTGGGGTGTACATAAACTATCAAGCTATTAAAAAATGTACCTAGTCCTTTTTCAACTACATGTAAAGGTAAATTTGGCCTAAGCTTTAAAAACTGGATTCTTTGATAAACTGAAAACATGAAATATTCAGTGGTAAACCTTTTTTCTTTCAGTAGGTTTTTGATGTTTCCTTCTCTCTGGAGTGGCCCAAGAAGGGATTCCCAGAAGAGGGCTCCGTGAATAGACAGACTCTCCCTCTTCATATCCAACTTCTTTGTAACAGTCTCCTGAGGGAGAAGCCTAGGGACATTTAATCTCCCAACTCTACTGCATCTTCTCAGAGATTCTCATCTGATTCCTTTTATAATCACAGTCACATCCTTAAAGTGTCATCATTTCTACACTTGATTTTTACAGCCTACTTTTGGCTGACATTCTAACAGCATCATTTCCTTTCGATTCTACAAGGACATATGCCTGCTGACATATTTATATCACTCCTATCTTTAAAACTATGTAGTGGTTCTACATCCCAGAAAAGTAAATTTCCTCTTCTACTAGACCATAGACTAGACTCACCTTGATCATCTCAGGGCACTGATTTTTTTTCCTTGTGTCCTTCAACCTGCCTCTCCATGTTCCCAGGGTGGTCCTCAGGGTCGGACATGGTACTTCTCTTCTACACCACCTCTTTACTTAGAAAGGTCTCTGTAAGTTCTTTTTCAAATCTCTTCTTCCCCTTTTATTGTATCTCTTTAAAATTACATCTACTTAAAACACACACACACACACACACACACACACACACACACAGCAAGACTGCCTGGAAGAGATGATTTTCTTCTCCTCAGCAGGAGAACAAGTGCTCCAGAAGATAACACAATGCATCTGCTGACCTATTGTGTTCACATTTTGGGGGCTGAGATTTAGTGTTTAGGAAATGGTTTAAGGGGTTCCAGGTGCTTTTTAGGCACATCCTATAAAAATATTCCTTTAAATTTTAAATTTTAAGACTTATGAGAACATGTCTATTCACATTTTTCTCTATAAGTGCTGAATGTATTTAGGGTTTGATGTTGGGGGTAATGGTTAGAATATGCTATGATGACATGATAGTGGGTAAGAAAAAGAGGAAGAATATGAACTAGTTCATAGCATCTCTAGAGAGAGTCTATTTTTATAATTTTTAAGTATAAGCCCTGCCTCACATGAGCCCAATTGCTGCTGTCTCAGCCATTAGTATGATTTATGCTGTTATTCAGTAGTTCACAGCTGTATGTTAAAATCAATGACCTTCATGATGTAGGACCTAAAGCAAAAAAGATAGCTTTTTAGTACCACCTTGTGGCTAACCTCTTAATACACATTTTAAGCTGATTACTATGTAGATAGGTAAATAGAGACATATATATATATATATATATATATATATATATATATATACAGAGCATTAGCAAAATATGCATTTTTGATATATATATAATTATATAGGTAACAAATGGTAGAACGAGAAGAAATTTTACAATTACTTACTCTTCAGGTGGGGGGGGATAAATTTCATTTCACAGATTCAGAAATTAAGGACTTAATTTTTCTGTAATTAACTTAATCTCATTCAGGGACGCCCTAGCCCACCCCTAGCTTGTTTCTAAATTCAAGGCAGTGTGGGAAGGGGCTTCCAACATCAGCCACCTTTGAGTCCTTCATTACTTTTTCCCAGCTGCACAACACCTTCAGATCTGGTGTATATCTCTGCCACTTCTAGACCCTTCTTAGACACCAGGAATTCTCTGCTCCTCTACACTGCACTGAGCCACCTGCCCAGACATGGCACAGCACCATTCTTCCCTGGGCTGCCCTCTGGTGCTCCACCTGGGAAAGCAGCACATGTCATGCTGTTCTAGGGTCTCCCAAATCATCTGGAGGTTTTGTTAGTCCTCTTCTAGGAGCACAGGCCTCAGGATCTTTTTTAGCGATTCACTCTGTGTTAGTACATGACTTCTTCCTCTGCTAAGTCTCCTATTTCTCCTGTCCCCCAGCCGCTGGCAACCATTTTTCTACTCTCTGCTTCAATAAGTTTGAGATTATATATATATATATATATATATATATATATATATATATGATTCCACGCAGTATTTGTTTTCTTGGTCTGGCTTATTTCATCCAGTATAATGCTCTCTAGGTTCATCTATGTTGTTGCAAATGACAGGATTTCCTTCTTTTTGTAAGGCTGAATAATATTCCATTGCATATATATATATATCATTTTCTTTATTAATTTATTTGTCAACAGACTTCGGTCATTTTTAAATGTTGGCTATATTGAATAATGCTGCAATAAACATGGAAGTACAGATATTTCTTCAAGATAATGGTTTTGTTTCCTTTGGATATACACTGATGGCCAGATTATTATGACCACCCCATCAGTATTTCGTTGGGCCACCTTTGGCCTTCAATACTGCAGCGATTCTTCTTAGCATTGACTCCACGAGATGTTGAAAGGTGATGCGAGGAATCTGACACCATGCCTGATGAATGGCACTGTCCAGTTCTGTGAGATTTGATGGTTATGGAATCTTTTAACTTCATCCCACAAATGCTCAGTTGGATTGAGATCTGGTGATTGTGGGGGCCGCCTAAGCAAGGTAAAGTCTCCCTCATGTTCTTGAAACCACTCCTGCACAATACGAGCACCGTGGCATGGCGCATTGTCTTGTTGGAAGAAGCCACCTCCATTGGGATACGCCATCAACATGGTAGGATGAACTTGATCAGCAACAATACTTAGGTATGTTGTGCTATTCAGACGTTGTTCCACATGAATTAAAGGGCCCAAATCATGCCAGGAAAACATGCCCCAAACCATAACAATGCCCCCACCAGCTTGAAGGGTTGTACTCATGCATGTGGGGCACATGCTTTCATGCTGTTTCTGCCAAATTCTCTGCCATCTCATCTGCCATCTGCATGATGCAACTGGAAACGTGATTCATCGGTCCACATGACTTTTTTCCAATGCTCGACTGTCCAATCCTTGTGTTCCTGTGCGAATTGGAGACGTTTTATTTTGGTAACTGCAGACAGCAAAGGTGTTCGAACAGGCCCTCGGCTTCCATATCCCATACGATGCAGTGTACGGCTAATTTGCCTACAAATGTCAGGTGGTCATAATAATCTGGCCACTCAGTGTATACACAGAAGTGGGATTGCTGGATCATATGGTAGTTCCGTTTTTAATTTCTTGAGAAACCTCCATACTGTTGTTCTTAGTGGCTGAACCAATTTACATTCCATTATTCATGTGCCTGTGGGCCATTTGTATGTCTCTTTTGGAAAAATGTCTATTTAGGTTCTTTGCTCATTTTTAAAAAATGTTTGTTGCTGACACTATTGCAGATGTCTCCCATCCCTCTCTCCCCACCTTTATCCACCTCCACCCATTCCCTGCCCCACCCCCCCACCCCCCCCCACACACACTATTGTCTGTGTCCATGGGCTATTCGTATATGTTCTTTAGCTAATCCCTTCACCTTCCTTTATCCAGTCCCTTCCGAGCCCCCTCCCCTCTAATATTTGTCAGTCTGTTCCATGTATCCATGTCTCTGGTTCTATTTTGTTCTATTCTGCTTATCAGTTTATTTTGTTCATTAGATTCCACATATTAGTGAGATCATGTGTTATTTGTCTTTCTATGATTTCTTTGCACATTTTAAAGCTGGGTTATTTGTCTTATTGAGTTGTATGAGTGTCATATATTTTGGATATGACTCCTTATGGGATATGTGACTTGCAAATATTTTCTTCCATTTCATAGGTTGTCTTTTCATTGTTTCCTTTGCAGAGCAGAAGTTTTAGTTTGAAGTAGTCCTTCTTATTTTTGTTGTCTTTGTTTTGTGTGTCAAATCCAAAAAAATCATCGCCAAAACCAATGTCAAGCAGCTTATTCCCTAGACTTTATTCTATAGGTTTTACAGTTTCAGGTCTTATGGTAAAGTCTTTTTTGTGTATGGTATAAGATAAGGTTCATTTCATTCTTTTGAATGTGGCTGTCCAGTTCTCCTAGTGCCATTTATAATTAGAATCCTTCTGTAAGGAAGAGCTGTCTTTTCTCTCTCATTTATTTATTAATTTAATTATTTATTATATTACTGTGGGCTCATAGCTATTTATGTTATTCTTTGGGTTATAAATCAATATTTTTTTAATTTTATTATTCAAATTGTGCCAGCATTAGCCCTTAGAAAGGAGTTCCTTAATGTTGGCTCTTGTGTTCTTTTGATAAGTTTATATCCTTTTTTGAGCAATTCTTTATTTTCTGATACATCAAGATGTTTCATGCTTATATTGGTTTTGTCCTGTCCCAGCCCTGGGGACAACCTTTGCTTTAGAGAGCCCTGGTTTCTTTTATCGGAGAATGGTATTGAGAAAGTAGGATTTGGGGACTGGGTATACTCAGTGGTTGGGATGTCATTTCTTCTAGGGCCTAGAATCTAAGACTTCCCAGTATTTATACTCATGCATACATACTCATACATTTATATATATATGTGTGTGTGTGTGTGTATATATATATATATATGTATATATATATATATATATATATATATATATATATGTATATATATATATATTAAAAGCTATGATGTCATATTGATACTGCTAATTCCAATCCAACACCACAGAGCTCACTCTCAATTTCCCTCTTTCTTTATTTGTAATTCTTTTCCCCAACATATGGCTAAAGACCAGAGAAGACAAAGAATCACAGGAGGGTAGTGTAAATCACTACTATTCACATGCCAGACTTAGCCATATGGCTTCACAATTTCAATGCAAAAATAAGGGCAGAAATGTGGAGGAATATGAGTGTTACACTCAGAAAGAAGAAGAGAAACATGAACATTCATGAGCACTCACATTCTTTGCCATACCCAGGATGCCATGCAAATATTATAATTTTTTAATGTGCCATGAGGTGAAAAAATTTGGGAAGTGCTGATCTAGAGATACTAAATGACTTGTAAAAAATTAAGGGGCAGCTAGATTTCTTTCAATTAAAGCATAGTATCTAATTAGAGCTAAACACAATTTTAAAATTATTATTAGGAGATATTTTCCTATGTAAATAATGAAGTCAATGGGAAAACATCAAAATTTAAATGTAATAAGTAGATTTAAATTTAAGTTTTTAATTTAGAACAAATTGTTTTCACTTCTATCTCTAAGACAAATAACTATCTGAGTATTTATGTATTTATGGCTGTTTGTTGGGTTGGGTTTTTGGTTTCTAAATTATCATTATTTATAACTCTATGACATTCTTTTCAGCACTGTAAGAAGGTGACTAACTAACGTGATGGGGGGTGACAGTTACCCTAACAGATATTAAGTTCTATATGGATGAGGTTGTATGTTCTTTTCAGTTTCAGTGAAGAAGACAATTGTTCTCTGGAGCTTACTTTCTGAAACCTTATGAAGTTTGTAACCCATCTTCTAGGAATTAGGATAGTTTATTCTCAAAGATGAATATTCTTCCCCTTTCAGCATAACTATCACTGATGTTTTCTTGTGAAAAATTAAACATATTTACTTTAGATAAATTAATTATCTGAGCTAAACAAATTTGAGAATTAGTACCTGTGTAACACAACATTTAATTAATACAAAATATTTGATCAAAATATTCCAAACTGTGCTGGAATTACCTTTCAATTTGAAACATCAAAGATCACTGTGCATCTCTGTCTATTCAGAGGTCCCAGAGTAAATTTTATAAATGGGGGAAAAGGGTATCTGTACCTTATTATATTATGTAGAAAAAATACTCTAGACTCAAAGTCTTATAGATTTAAAAAACAAATGTATTAAGGTACACTCGACATACAATAGCACATACTGTACAATTTGAAAAGTTTTTATTCTGTACACATATCTGAAACCATCACCAAAATAAGGTAATGAACATATCCATCATCCTGCCCCCACCAAAAAAAAAAAAACTTTCCTCATGCCCCTTTGAAATCCATTTCTTTCCAGTCTATTCCCATATAACTACTGATTTGGTTTTTGTCACTACAGATTAGTTTGCACTTTCTAGAGTTTTACATAAATGGAATTATTTGGTGTATACTTTTTTGTCTGATGTCTTTTATTCAGCACAATTATCTAGAGTTTCATCCATGTTGCTGTTTGTAACAACAGTTCATTCTTTTTATATTTGAGTAGTATTCCATTGTGTGCACGGATCACCATTTGTTTATCCATTCACCTGCTGATGGACATTTGGATTCTTTCTAGTATTTGGCTGTTATGAACATTAGTGTTCTAGTCTTTGTATGGACACATGCTTCCTTTTCCTTGGATAAATAGCTAGGAATAGAATGGCTAGATTTTACAGAAACTGTTTTTTAACTTTTTAAAGAAACTGCCAAATTGTTTTCCAAAGTGCTTTCTTTCCTTCTATTGTGTATGAAAATTTCAGTTCCTCTACTTCCGCTCCAATACTTGGTAAAAATCAGTTAATTTTAGACATTCTAATAAGTATGCGTATTTAAGTTGATTTTTCTACTGATTAATGATAGCTACTAGCATCTTTGAATGTGCTTATTTGCCATTTGTACATCTTCTTTGAAAAAGTGCCTCTTCAAACTTTGGCCAATTTAAAAAATTGGGTTGTTTTCCTATTAGGGTGGTTTTGAGAATTATTTCTATATTTTGACATGTATTTTATCAGATATATGATTTGCAAATATATTCACCCAGTCTGTGCTTTATCTTTTCATTCTTTTAACGTCTTTCAAAAAAGAAAAGTTTTTAATTTTGATAAAATCCAATTTATCTATTCTTTTTTATGTTTTTGCTTTTTGTGTTATAGCTAAACAGTCTTTATCTAACTCAAGGTCACAGAGCTTTTCTCTTATGTTTTCTTCTAGAATTTTATAGTTTTAGCTCTTATAAACCCTATACTTCATTTTGAGGTAATATTTGTATATGGGGTGAAGTAAGGTTTGGGATTATTTTTACATTTTTCTTTGCATTTGGCCATTCAATTATTCAAGCATTGTTTGTTGGAAAGGCTATCCTTTCTCAGCTGAATTTTCTTTATACCTTTGTTGAAAGTCAGTTTTCCAAATATATGTGTACCTACTGAAGAAAGAAATTGAAGAAGATAAAAATAAGTGGAAGCATACACCATGTTCATGGATAGACAGAATTAGCATTATTAAAAAGTCCATACTACCCACAGCAATCTATAGATTCAGTGCAATTCCTATCAAGGTATCATTGCTGTCTTTCACAGAACTAGAACAAATATTCCAAAAATTTAAATGGAACCAAAAAGACTCCAAACAGCCACAGCAATCTTGAGAAAGAAGAACAAAGTTCATACTACCTGATATCAAACTATACTGTAAGACCATAGTAATCAAAACAGCATGGTACTGGCATAAAAACAGACATATAGATCAATGGAGCAGAATAGAGAGCCCATGAATAAATCCACACCTATATGGTCAAATAATATTTAATAAAGGAGGCAAAAACATACAATGAGGTAAAGATAGTCTATCCAATAAACAATGTTGGAAAAATTAGACAGATATGTGCAAAAAAGTGAAACCAGACTACCTTCTTACACTATACACAAGAATAAATTTTGTGCAGCAAAGAAAACCATCAACAAAATGAAAAGACAACTTACTGAAGAAAAGAACATATTCATCAATGATACATCTGATCAGGGCTTAATATCCAAGATTTATAAAGAACTTAGACAGCTCAACATCAGAAAAAAAACAAACAATCCAATAAAAATATGGGCAAAGGCTCTAAATAGACACTTCTCCAAAAAGGATATACACAAGGTCAATAGACATATGAAGAGATGCTCAACATCACTAATCATCAGAAAAATGCAAATTAAAAACCACAATGAGATGTCACCTTATTCCTGTCAGAAAGGCTATCATCAATAAATCAACAAACAACCAACTGTTGTTGAGGATGTGGAGCAAAGCCTCATGCACTGTTGGTGGGAATGCAGGTTGATGCAGCCACTGTGGAAAACAGTATAGAGTTTCCTCAAAAAATTAAAAATGGAGCTGTATTATGACCTAGGTACTCCACTTCTAGAAATATATTTGAGGAAACCAGAAACACAAATTCAAAAGAATATATGCTCCCCTGTGTTCATTGTGGCATTAGTATTTATAATAGCCAATATTTGGAAGCAGCCCAAGTGTTCATCAGAAAATGAGTGGCTAAAAAAGCTGTGGTACATACACAATGGAATACCTTAACAAAGAAAAGAAATCTTACCTTTTGTGACAGCATGGATAGACCTGGAGAGTGTTATGCTAAGTGAAATATGCCAGTCAGAGAAAGACAAATATCATATGATTTCACTTATATGTGGGCTCTAATGAACAACAAACAAACAAACAAAACAGAAACAGAGTTATAGATATAAAAAACATACTGACAGTTGTCAGATGGCAGGGGATTTGGGGGGCTGAGTGAAAAAGGTGAAGGGATTAAGCAAAAAATAAAAATTAAGCCTCATAGATACAGAAAACAGTATGGTGATTACAAGAGGGAAAGGGGCGTGGGGGAAGTGGAAGAAGGTAAATGGGAATAAATGATGATGGAAAGAGATGTTGGATGATGAACACAGATACAATATACAAATGATGTATTATAGAATAGTATACCTGAAACCTATGTAATTTTATTATCCAATGTCACCCAAGTAAAGAAACAAATATATGTGTCTATTAATGTAGTATTTATACTGTACCAATGATCTATTGTCTATCTTTATGTGAATACCACACTGTGTTCTTGACTATAGCATTATAATAAGTCTTTAGACTAGTAGTATAGTCCTCAACCTTTTTTTTTCTATTTCAAAGTTGTTTTGGCTATTCTAGTGCATTTCCATATGAAGCATCATCTTGTTTGTTTTTAAGAAAAAATTGTACTGGGATATTTTTAAATTTGGATTGTGTTGAATTTATAGACCAATATGAGGAGAATTGATATCTTCAGTCTTCTGATCCCTGAACACAGTATATCTTTTTATTTATTTATGTCTTTCATTTTTCTCAGCCATGTTGTAGTTTTTGGCTTTAAAAAATTAATTGTAATAAGATAATTCACTTTCTTTCTTATACATGTTTTTCTAATTATTTGCAGTTAATTACAGTGAAAATAAGGTAAGCATAAAGGTGACATATCACTTTAGCTAATCACTCATTAGCCAGAAGTAAATATATGTTCCCAACCAACTGTAAGGGGGCCAGAAAGGACAATTCTGTTACATACCTGGAAAGGAAGAAAACCAGAAATATTCAGTGAACAGGATTGTTGACTGACATAATATTCTTGGTTGCCTAGCCAACAGCATTTCAGCATCCCTTATTACTTGCTGAGAGAACACCAATTTTGTCCAAACTTTTCTAGGTGACGATCTACTTTAGGAAAGAACAGACCTTTCATGTTAATTCCATTCCCCTTTGCTGGTTATTGGGTTAGCCATGTTCTGGTTAGGATAATATAAGGATGTCTATTTTGGGGATTTCTGGGAAAGTTTTTCTCTCTTTTAAAAAGAGACATCAGACAAGACACTTATCTTTCTTGCTTCTATCTTGCCGGGATCCTGTGTGATGATGTGCTGACATGGAGCTGCAACCAAGAGGAGTAGCAAACACTCAAAGAATGGCAAAGTGGTAAGCTGGAGAGATTCTGAGTGATTGAAGGTATTGGTGTACAATGTTGAAATAATAAACTCTGGAACTACCGTACCCCTAGACTTCTTGCTACATAAGATGATAAACGGCCTTATTTGGGGCATTTTTTGCTTGGTTTTCTGTCATTTGACGTCAAAAGCATCTAATTAGTACTGAATGCTAAGGATGAGAGATAGTAAAAACATCTAATTAGTACTGAATGCTAAGGATGAGACAGTAAAAGCATCTAATTAGTAGGGAATGCTAAGTGCTTCATCTGCATAAAGGTAATATAATCTAATTTAATCCCCATAATAAAGCTATAATATAATGTTTTGTCATATAGATGCAGAAATGAAAGCATAGGGAGGCTAAATTCTTGCACAAGGTCACAGAACTATGAAGATTAAAACTTTAGGTCTATCTGACACTAAAGATAACTTGAAATCATTTTAAAATATTCCATATCTTCCTTATTTTAATTTTTCTCTGAAACACTTGTAGAAAGTAGAATTGCAGTGTTTCACCCTAAGGACCCAGATATTTCCAGGCATATGCAAAAATATTAGATAATGTATAATCTGATTAATCTTATTACTTACTTTTATGTAAATTTAGGCAGGTCTTCTCTCTTTTTTGTGTGATTTTATTTTATTTTTAAATTCTTTATTAGTTAAGGAATTACAAATATGTCCTCATCCCCCCCGACATGAACCCCCAACTTCCCCCCCCCCTCCACTCATGCTCTCATCCCCCTGTTCTCCATGTCCATTGGTTTGGCTTATATGTGTGCATACAAGTCCTTTGGTTGATCTCTTCCCCTTACCCCCTCCCTCCCCTACTTTCCTTCTGGGGATTGATAGTCTGATCGCTGTTTCTCTGTCTTTGGATCTGTCCCTGTTCATCAGTCTATGTTGTTCTCTATAATCAGGTCTTCTCCTTTTTAAAAAAAAATATATTTTATTGATTTTTTACAGAGAGGAAGGGAGAGGGATAGAGAGTTAGAAACATCGATGAGAGAGAAACATTGATCAGCTGCCTCCTGCACACCTATTGGGGATGTGCCCGCAACCAAGCTACATGCCCCTGACCAGAATCAAACCCAGGACCCTTCAGTCCGCAGGCCGACACTCCATCCACTGAGCCAAACCGGCCAGCCAGGTCTTCTCTTTCATTTCAACAAACATGTTCCATATCCTTACTGGGCACTAGGAATACAAATATTTAGAGCACTTATCCAAAAAGAAAGGAAAGAAGAAAGGCGAAGCAGAACATTAAATCAATGCTTGATACTTGCATATTATGTCACATTTACAATTCTGTAAAATGAATATTAAGTATACTCATTTACAGATAGGAAACCTGAAGCTTAGAAGTCAAATAAGTAGTCAAGCCACAAAGCTAATAAATAGTGAAATCAATAAAAAATGGAACTAAGAAATTGTGAAGTGAAATTGAAAGCAGTATGTGGCTGACCCCATGTATAATGTTTTCAGTCTTATGACAATATATTTAATGCATCTAGCTATTATCTACTATCTATCTTGTACTGGTATGAAGCTAGGCTGGGCCTGGTTTTCATGCATAACTCATTAGTTACCAATAAATTGCATGGCCTTCGGCCAGTTTTAATTTCATCCAGCCTGTTTCCTCATTTGTATCATGAGTTAATATAACTACTTCATATAGTTTTGTGAGGATTGGAAAAATAGTGCCTCTGGGCATTTAATATATGGCAGACATTATTATTGCACACCTAAGGAAATTAAGATACACAGAGATCAAGGTAGTAGTAAATGTTTACACAATTCATTGATAACCCTGAGAGGACCAGAATGTAGGATGTATTTCTGCTTATGTAGAACTCTTTTTAGTAGCCAGCCAAAGAGATTTTGGAGGGTAGAGACAATCAAACCTAATTTTAGATTTTAAAATATGGCCAAACAATGAATATTCATTATGCATCTATGCAGTGCTAGCTGCTGATGAAATAGTGACCAACTAGATAAACAAGGTTCCTGATCCAAAGGCGCTTATATTCTAGTGGGAAAAGCAAATAATATCCAAACAAAATAATTTCAAACAGTGGCAAATAACAGATTGAAGAGCTTGTCCAGGTAAGGGATAGAATCCTGCTTTAAATGACGAGAAAGAGGCACCCATATGAAATATTGGGGCGGGGGGGGGGGGGGTGAACTGTCTTGTGCAGGAGGAAACTATGCAATTGGAAAGTTCCTCTGACCATAATGAGCTTGTTAAACATCAAGGTACAGAAAGAAATTAGTTGCAACGGGGGAGCCGTTGTTGTGCCAGAATGGAAGCAGTTAAGGTAGCTGGGATTAGGTTTATGTTAGTGGAATTGTGTACTAGCAAGTGGGATTCTCATCATCTTCCCTGACCTCCTAAATTAAAGGGTTTCACCTTCCTATTCCATCATCTCATATGGCACATAACTATCATTCAGTCATTTACTTGTTTATTGTCTGTCAGTCGCATTTAGGATTGGCAGATAAAATACAGACGCTGTTAAATTTGTATTTCAGGTAATGAATATATATATATTTAACCAAATGTGTTCCCAAATATTGCACGGGACGTACATATGCTAAAAAATTATTCGGCTTCTGAAATAAAACAACTGGGCACCCTGTATTTTTATTTGCCACATCTGGCAACTCCACCCCCACTAGAATGTAAACTCCCAGATGGCAGGAAACGTGCATGTTTGGTTCCCCAGTGTAGGGCGTAGCATAGTGCTCGCAGGGCACATAGGAGCCTACCCGTGCTTATTGAAAGAAGGAAGGATTCAACTCAGTAACGAGTGGCTGAATAAAGGTCTGAGTAAGAGCGCCTTGGTTCGAGGGGTGGATGGAGACAGGAGGCCAGCTGGGTCGGGGCGTTTGAGTGGGTGAGGTGCGGCGGCCCCGGGGCGCGACGGCGGGCGCGCTGAGGTCACGGGCGCCGCGGCCCTGGTGACGTCATCACGCTCGCTCTCTAGGCCACGCCCGGGTTTCGGTGGCGCCCGCGCCTCCTCGGCTGTTGTGACTGACTGGGCTTCCCGGTGGCTTTGGCACCGCGCAGGCCGCCTGTGGAGCGGTTCGGAACGGCAGAGGCCCGCTGTCCTTATCGGCGACCGTCAGCCCGCAAGCCTGGCCGCTTCCCGGCGGGGTGACCTCAGGGCCATGTCCAGGCCGAGCAGCGTCTCCCCGCGGCCGCCGGCTCCTGGCGGCGGCGGGGGCGGTGGTGGCGGCGGCGGCGGCGGGGGCGGCCCGGCTCCGTGCGGCCCTGGGGGCGGCGCCCGGGCCAAGGGGCTGAAGGATGTTCGCATAGACGAGGAGGTGAAAATCGCAGTTAATATCGCTCTGGAGCGCTTCCGGTATGGGGACCAGAAAGGTGAGGCTCCCGACCGGGACCCCCCGGCGGCCCCACCCCTCACCCCCTGGCCCCTGGGGCGAAGGGGCTGCCTCGGTGCCGGGAGGGCAGACCGGGCCCAGCGGGGAGCCTCCGGCGGGCTGTGAAGGGCGCCGGGCATCCTGCTGAGGGCGGCGAAGGGCGCTACTGTAGCCTCAGGTGAAAGGTCCGGGTGCCCTGCGGCCGGGGGCGTTTCTTCCCCCCCCAGGGACAGGCTGTTCGCAGCTGCGGGCGGCTGAGCCACGGCGCTGAACTCCTGATAAGCCCCTACATTTTTATTTTTATTTTTATTTTTTTAAGGAAGCTGTGGTACGTTTAAGCCACACAAGAAGAGCAGAAGGAAATCAGAAATCAGACAAATAAAGGCACTGGCAATATGTAGTGCCTTGGTTAAATCCTAGAAGCATCACGCTAAACACTTGAAAAAAAAATGAAACCTGTTTTGGCCTGGGAAACGGCTCGCGCACCTGTTCGGGTTGGAGAGCTGCTTGCCTGGCGCCGCACGGCGCAGACCCAGCCGCCGCCTCTGGCGATACGTCCAGGGTGTGGAGGCCCCCCGGGTTTGCTGGCCTCCATAGGGGGCCCCTCGCTCTGGGGCCTACAGTTCCCAACCGGGAATGACTGCGCAGAGTGGTTCTGAACTTGCTGTCAGCAGAGGTGCCGCCTCAGCGATAAAGAGCAGCAGATTTGTTGTGAGCTGGTGAAGTAGGAAGTCTGTACAGTTTTGAAGGCAAAGAAAATATGCCTTCAAGGTGTTTGATGTCGAGCATCCATAATGCTTGAGCATCGTTGACCATGGCAGGAAATGAACATTTTGTTAGTTAAGCAAGTGAGGACGAAGTTCAAGTCGTAAAGTGTCTTCAGCGGTCATCATACCAACGCAAGCTTCTAGCATACATAGGTAGAATCTTTGGGGAACCATTAGAATTCTTTACACACTTGGATTTAGTTTTCATGACTGTAACTGTGGTAGACATTCAGTGGCTATTGAATATCTTCTTTTCACATAGAATATAATTTGATTATATGCATATATGATCTTTTCATATTTTATATCTATGTAAGCAATATTGAAGCACCTTGAAAGAAAATTACTTGTCCCCAAATGGTACTTTGTGTGTCTTTTCCCTTGTAGAAATGGAATTTCCTTCTTCTTTGACCAGTACCGAACGAGCCTTTATTCATCGATTGAGTCAGTCTCTTGGTTTGGTCTCTAAAAGTAAAGGGTAAGCTGATAGCTTTTCTTATTTAAAGAAAATTATTTACCAAGAAAAGAACAATTATTCTGACTACATTTAAATAGTACTGTTCTAGATTCACATTCTTAATTATATTGTATGTAGATAAACTGATTCATGCCTGTGCCAAACATAAGCTCTTTCCTTTTCCTTCAGTCCCCCCTATTTTTGTTTTCCCTAGGGGCAAAAAACAAAAAAAAGTAAACTTTAAGATGTAAGAAAAAATAGTTTAAAATTTGAAGTTGATTACTTGAGAGAAATATTTTCTTATTTCATTGAAACAGTCTTTTTTTTTTTTAAAGAATGGATGGCCTAAAGGTAATAAGTATAATTATTTACAGAATTTCTCTTTTAATGTTACAGTACTGTAATGGTAAGCCTTAGAACACATTGACTTTTTTTTTCTTACTAAATCAAGAATCTGATGATTAGAACTGATGAAATAAAATGGAACAGGAGGAAACAGTACATATTTTTTGAGAGTCACTGAACCATAGTGGGGAAAGGTCATTTGAGCTATCCAAATTGAAGAGCTTTGAAATTCTGTGGAACTATTTCATTTTGAGACTAAGGGTGGTGGGATTGCTGTATAGCAGAGCTTCTCAATATTGGAGCAATTGGCATTTTGGATTGGGTAATTCTTGATTTTCGAGGGCTTTTTTTTTTTTTTTTGCAATGTGGGATGTTTAAGCCTTTACACCTATATACCAGACAACTTCCTCCCCAGTTGTAACAACCAAAAATGCCTCTAGACATTGCTAAAATGTTCCCTGGAGAGCAAAATTGCCCCTGGGTGGGAACCATGGGAGGGGGACATAAATTCAGCTTACTCACTTTTAGGTTAAGAGGAGGAAAACAATACTTTATTAAGTAAATATATTAATAAATAAATAGTAGGAAGATTCTAAGGTGAAATTAGCTGATGTAGGTATGTCTTGCATATGAATGTCCACAACAGTGACAGATTACTGACAGGGGATTTAGCTTAAGTGAGTGTGCATTTTGAACATCACTGAGGTCAATGCTGGAACAGTGGCTAGGATCCTAAGCACCCCCATATTAGAGTCCTCTGGCTAGGTAAAATACTGCACTTGGAAATAAAAATGCAATGTAGGGGCATAATCCTTTGTCTAAAAACACCTGGATCAATATGTTTTGAGATTCAGGTTTTTCTGATGTTAGAAAGGTATTAGGGAATAATTTCAATATGTTATGTAATACCCCTAATAAGCTGTAGGCGTCACCTTCAATCACATTAATATTTCTACTGAAAAATGTATGATTATTCACACTAAAATAAATAAAGACTGCCCTGACCGGTTTAGCTCAGTGGATAGAACGTTGGCCTGCGACTGAAGGGTCCCAGGTTCGATTCCGGTCGGGGGCATGTACCTTGGTTGCGGATGCGTCCCCTGTAGGAGGTGTGCGGAGCGTGGGTGATCGATGTTTCTCTCTCATCGATGTTTCTAACTCTCTATCCCTCTCCCTTCCTCTCTGTAAAAAATCAATAAAATATAAAAAAATAAAATAAAAATAAAATAAAATAAATAAAGACTGGAAATAGCCTCATGTCAATTTAGTCAGGCTTTGCTGCCAGTTGAAGTTGCTGCACTTAAAACAATTTTTCAGAACTGTTTGGGTTTAAGATTCACAGATAAGAGCTAGTGAGCCTGCATTAGAAAAATGCACAGTTCTGCAGTTATACCATTTCTGTGGTTAAATGGGTTCTGAATTCTGAAAAATTAACTTAGAAATGACAATTACAAATTGCTCTTAGAAAAGCAGTCCGTTTGAATAGATTGCCTCTACTTCTGTTCAGTAGTGTGATCATTTAAGCGGTTCTCAACCTGTGTGTCGCGACCCCTTTGGGGGTCGAACGACCCTTTCACAGGTTGCCTAAGACCATCGGAAAACACATATATAATTACATATTGTTTTTGTGATTAATCACTATGCTTTAATTATGTTCAATTTGTAACAATGAAATTGGGGGTCACTACAACATGAGGAACTGTATTAAAGGGTCGCAGCATTAGGAAGGTTGAGAACCACTGATTTAGGGATGGCCTAGAAATGCAGAAAACATCTGGGAAAGGGGAGAGAAAGAAAGAACTTACCAGGACAAAAAAGGGGGATAAGAAACACTGAAGAGACAGGAAAGGAAAACATGCTAAGGGAATTTCAAAGACAGAGAGGAAAAAAGGAAAACAGATGCTAAGGGAAGCAAGGCAACCCTGCCTACTAATCCAGGCCCTAATAGCAATATCCAATGTTCCACAATACCTCTTATGAAATTCCCTAGCACTTTTGCCCCCTTTTTATCTTTTAATAAATGTAGTACAATGTTTATCTAGTGGTCCTTGTGCTTTTCAAATGCCTTTCCTTCTTTTCACACATAAAGAACTAAATCACTTTGAATGTATTTAACTCTTTTATTTTCATTTATTTGAGAATTTGTGCCTGGCTTACATTTCATGGGCTTTTCTGTTCAACCTGGAGTAAATATTTTTTAACCTCCTAGCATTAACTTCATGAATTTAGGAAGTTCGTTTTTCTGCTTTTTAAATGTTGTGCCTGGTATTATTATCCCTGGTATTATTATTACTTGAGAGAGAACCTGGTGTAGAGGAAAGGTCAGGAAACCTTGATTTTACTCCTGGTCTCTCACTGCCTTATTCTCTAGCTTTGGTCATGTCTTTAAACTTTAAAGGTCTATATTTTTTAAGGCTTATTTTTTAAAATGTAAAACATGAAGGTGTAAATTTGTTTTAGTTAAGATTCTGTGATTCTGTGATAGTTTATTTTGAGTTTCTTCTAAGGTTTAAAAAATAGATTCTAAGCTTACTGTGTGAAAATTTATAATTTTTTTCTGATCACTTTTTTAAAATCTCCCTTCTTTTAAAAAATTGAAAGATCTTTTCATCTATCTGCCTAACAAAAGTATAAATTAAGGAGATATGAAATTAAGCATTTACAGGGCATCGAATGATTGTGTATTATTTTTTTAGAGACATTAGTTCCTTGGTGGCTGTGAGCTTTTTAAGCAGTCATTTTAGATTTTGGTTCTTTAGCTGATCTTTTAAACCATTTACAGATTTGGAAAGTGGGGAATAGTGATGCAGATGGTTGTATTTGAATATCTTAAATCAGGGGTCCTCAAACTACGGCCCGCGGGCCACATGCAAATACAAATATTGTATATGTTCCCGTTTTGTTTTTTTACTTCAAAATAAGATATGTGCAGTGTGCATAGGAATTTGTTCATAGTTTTTTTTAAAACTATAGTCCGGCCCTCCAATGGTCTGAGGGACAGTGAACTGGGCCTCTGTTTAAAAAGTTTGAGGACCCCTGTATAGTCAGTAACATGCTATCTAAATGTTATATAATTGATGAACTTATTCTTAAAATTGCATAAATTTGATTAGTTATATGTTTGTTTGTTTTTTTTAAAGAAAAAAGGCATTGAAATGCCAATACTTCATCATAGCATGTATTGGTTACTTTTACCTTTTATTTTTAAGTATATTTTTATTGATTTCAGAGAGGAAGGGAAAGGTAGAGAGAGAGAGAAATATCAGTGATGAAAGAATCATTGATTGGCTGCCTTCTGCAGGCCCCCCACTGGGGATTGGGCCCACAACCCAGGCATGTATCCTGCCCAGGAATTGAACCATTACCTGGTAGATTCTTATCCACTGAACCACGTTGTCCAGGCTATTTTTACCCTTTAAAGTTAGGATGTTTTTATCTGTAATTTCCATACATTTATTTTTATACTTAAAAATTGCATATGGGGCTTGCATTTTATTACTTTTAAAAGTTCATTTGAATTTCAGTTATCTAGCATTTTTCCCACATCTTGTAGCATTGCCTTGTATATGAAGGCTAGTATCAGAAGCTTTGAAAACTTTTTTTTCCCCAGTATGCATTTGAAAATTCTTACCAATAATGTTGATTTATGCTTTTTGGGGGGCCCAACTACTAAAGTTGGCTCTCTTAACAGGTCTTCATGAGAGTGTGACATTACCAGCATACTGTGGAGACATTCAGTGGGATGTGTTAGTCTGCACAATGAACCATAACTTTTTTATTATCACTTTTAGATTCTGTTGTTCCGATTACTCCCCCCCCCCCCCCCCCACAGTGCTTCCCAGCATGCATGAATTAATTGTTGTCATACACCATGAAGTCCGCTAGGACAAACTTTAACACTTGTGGGTAAGTAAGCCATTTTTACTGACTTAAAATTGGATTTGCAGCATTTTGAAATTTTAATTGAAAGTGGTCTTGTGGTCACTTTAGCACCACAGCCCTCTTTAATTGAGTTTTTGGGATTTTCAGCATCTTTTCCCAAATCATTTTGATTTTTTTCAGTGTTTTGCTTGACATGTATTTTCTAAGTAGGCATACATCATATATGAACAAATTGACTGTATATAGTAAATAAATGATTTTTATTAATATTCAGAAAGGGAGCAAATAGATACCTAACTGTGAAGAAGAAAGATGGATCAGAAACAGCTCATGCAATGATGACCTGTAATTTGACTCATAATACAAAACATGCTGTTAGGAGCCTAATTCAAAGATTTCCCGTCACCAATAAAGAACGTACTGAACTTCTGCCTAAAACAGAAAGAGGAAATGTGTTTGCCGTTGAAGCTGGTATGTATTTTCTGGGGAGCTTCTGTGTTTATCCTATTATTTGATGACTGTTCTTTTCCCATTTAAAATTTATTTTTAAAAACTAAGATGAAGTAAGATTTCCCAGTGTGAATAGCTTATTGAAATTATTAAAACTTATAAAAATTTTGAAATGAAATGCAGTGTTAAGGCATGTCATGAAGTTAAACAAGTTTTTAAGTGTCATAGTAATAGCTACCATTTATTGAGCATTTACTCTGTGCTAGGCAGTATACTAAACTCTCTATACAGGGCCTCATAGCAACTCTTGCAAGGTAGGAATTTCCCCTATCTCATAGGTGAATAAACGGGTTCAGAGAAGTTAAATAGTTTGTTCAAGGCCATTCAATCAGCCAGTAAACTGCAGAGCTGGGATTTGACTACATGGTCTAGACCAGGGGTCCTCAAACTTTTTAAACAGGGGCCCAGTTCACTGTCCCTCAGACTGTTGGAGGGCCGGACTATACTTTAAAAAAAACCTATGAACAAATTCCTATGCACACTGTACATATCTTATTTTGAGGTAAAAGAACAAAACGGGAACAAATACAGTATTTGTATTTGCATGTGGCCCGCGGGCCGTAGTTTGAGGACCCATGATCTAGACTTTCCTATATTATGCTGCTATGACATGCTAATGAGTGAGTTTTGGAATTGAGTTTTAGCTTCTGGTAAGAGACAGGACAGAATGTTCAGTACATTAATATGTTGAAAGGTAGATAATATATTTAGGTTATAAAATTAAGTGGAAATTTCAATGTTTAAAAAAATAACTTCCCTAGTGAGAAAATTATTTATTACCTGAAGTGACGGAATGTGCATAATTTTCAGTCTATTGGAGTAGGTTTGCAGAATCCAGAAAACACATGGTAGTAGATATCAAGGAATTTAAGTTTAAATACACACATGCAAAATATTTTTAATTGTGTGAAGAATATAAATTCATCATGGCTCTATTTTATTCCTGTCTGTTTAGGTAAGTGTAGAAGTTGGCCAAAATACTCAAGTAGGAAATTTGATAAGCATTAGAGCCTTATTTCCTATACTAGAGGCCTGATGCACAAAATTCGTGCAAGAGTAGGCTTACTTCCCCTGGCTGCTGGCACCAGCTTCCCCTGGGACCCAGGCTTCCCTCTGGCCGCAGGCAGGAACCTGGGACCTGGGTTTCCCTTGCAGCCCTGGCTTTGTCCGGAAGGTCGTCTGGAAGGACATCCATCCTAATTAACATATTACACTTTTATTATTATCCTATCTAATAAAAGAGAAACATGGTAATTGGCGTACGACCGCTACCCTTCCCATTGACTAATCAGGGCGATATGCAAATTAACTGCCAGCCAAGATGGTGGCCGGCAGCCAGGCAGCTTGAAACTAACATGAGGCTTGCTTGCTTCAGTGACGGAGGACTCCAACGTTCCCCGCCTGCCGCTGCAGGCCTCTGAGCTGGCAGTTTGAAACATAGTTACAAAAATAGAAGCTAAACAAAACCCCAGAAACCAGCTTTCAGCTAGCCGGGATCTCAGACCTGGAGTTGATACAGAGTTTCGATTGTAAAACCTAAACAAACCAGATACCTGCTTTCAGGAGCGGAGGCCTAAGAGCTGGAGCCTCAGAGCTAAAGCTGGCTCAGAATAAAAAAAATAAAAAAAAAAAGAGCAGTTGGGAGCTTCAGTCCCAGCCTGAAAACAGCCCTCAGCCCCTCACCCAGACTGGCCAGGCACCCCAGTGGGGACCCCCACCCTGAAGGGTGTGTGACCAGCTGCAAACAGCCATCATCCCCTCATCCAGGCTGGCCAGGCACCCCAGTGGGGACCCCCACCCTGATCCGGGACACCCGTCAGGGCAAACCAGCCAGCCCCCACCCATGCACCAGGCCTCTATTCTATATAGTAAAAGGGTAATATGCCTCCCAGCACCAGGATCAGCGGAGCCGCGAGGCCTCCCGGCACCGGGATCAGCAGGACAGGGGGCAGCGCCCAAACCCCCTGATCGCCCTGTGGCTCTGTGTGTGACGGGGGCGGGGCCACAACCATCCCTATCAGCCCTGCTCTGTTCCTGACAGGGGAAGGCGCCCCAACCCCCTGATCGGCCCTGCTCTTTGCCTGATAGGGGGGAGCTCCCCAACCTGATCACCCTGCGGCTCTGTGTGTGACAGGGTGCGGTGCCCCAACCCCCCCACCCCACGGGCCCTGCTCTGTGTGTGACGGGGTAGAGCCATAACCTCCCCATCGGCCCTGCCCTGAGTGTGAGAGTGGTGGCGCCCCAACCCCCTGACCGGCCCTGCTCTGTGGGTGATAGAGGGTGGCGCCCCAACCCCCTGATCCGCCCTGCTCTGTGCATGACAGGGGGGAGCTCCCCAACCCCCTGATGGGCCCTGCTCTGTGCGTGACAGGGGGGAGCTCCCCAACCCCCTGATCGGCCCTGCTCTGTGCGTGACAGGGGGAGCTCCCCAACCCCCTTGTCGGCCCTGCTCTGCGTGACGGGGTGGCGCCGCAACCTCCCCATCAACCCTGCCTTGAGTGTGATGGGGCGGTGCCCCAACCCCCCTATCGGCCCTACCCTGAGCATGACTGAGGGTGGCATCGCAACCTCCCAATCTGCCCTGCTCTGTGCATGACGGGCGGCACCCCAATTCCCCAATCGGCCCTGCTCTGAGCCCGACCAGGGGCTGTACCTAGGGATTAGGCCTGCCCTCTGCCACCCCAGAGCAGGCCTAAGCCAGCAGGTCGTTATCTCCCGAGGGCTCCCAGACTGCGAGAGGGCACAGGCCGGGCTGAGGGACCCCCCCCCTCCCCCCCGAGTGCACAAATTTTTGTGCACCGGGCCTCTAGTCCTATATAATAAAAGGCTAATATGCAAATTGACTGAATGGTGGAATGACTGATCGCTATGATGCGCACTGACCACCAGGGGGCAGACGCTCAATGCCACTCAGCCAAAAGCCTGGCTCTCCCGCCTCCAGGATGTCCCACTGCTGGCTTAGGCCTGCTCCCCGGGCGGACATCCCCATCAGTCGGGCATCCCCCAAGGGCTCCCAGAATGCAAGAGGGCACAGGCCAGGTTGAAGGACCCCCTGAGTGCACAAATTTCATGCACCAGGCCTATAGTAGATAATAAAACTCTAATATGCAAATCAACCTAACAGCAGAACAACCATTGCTGTGATGTGCACTGACCACCAGCAGGCAGACGCTCAACGCAGAAGCTGCCCCCAGGTGGTCAGTGTACTCCCACAGGGGGAGCACCACTCAGCCAGAAGCCGAGGTCATGGCTGGCAAGCACAGTGGCAGTGATGGGAGCCTCTCCCATCTCCAAGGCTCTCTAAGGAGCAGAGAGCCTGGCTCATGGCTGGAGAGTGTAGCGGTGGTGGTGGGAGCCTCTCCTGTTTCCGCTGCAGGCAGGCGGTAAGGAGTGAGGGCCCCAGACTGCGAGAGCCCCAGATTGCGAGAGGGATGTCTCACCGCCAGCTTAGGCTCAATCCCAAGGGATTGGGCCTAAGACGGCAGGCAGATATCCCCTGAGGGGTCCCGGACTGCGAGAGGGTGCAGGCGGGCTGAGGAGGATGACCCTCCCCACCTCCAGTGCACAAATCTTGTGCACCGGGCCTCTAGTTTATACATATTATTCTATTTGGTCACATAATCTTACATGTTTAACTTAAACATATAGGGTATTTTTTTCATGATGTGTTTTCACATTGGACTTGTTAAATATAATTCACATTGTTTCCTACTATAATATTTCCTAATTTCCTATGTTATTGATAGAAACAAGCCTGAAAATCATTTTAAGATATCAAATCATGCTTTATTATTAATGGCTATTGAATGATTGATTTTTGTTTATTTGTAAACATTATGCATCAGAAATACTTTTGAGAAATATGTTTTCTAAATAATACTGAAATTTGTAACGTATTCTCTAAGAATAGTAAGTATAGGAGTACAACAGTTGAGACCTTGCTTGCAAACTTTATATGGACTGAGTAGAGAAGAAACATTTGAATGAAATTACATTAGAAATTACTTATTTTGTTTTTAACACATTTTTTAATGTTGATTATAAATTTATTTTTTTATTCATTTTCAAAGAAAACCGGGAAATGAGCAAGACAAGTGGGCGACTCAACAATGGCATACCTCAGATTCCAGTGAAAAGAGGAGAATCCGAATTTGATTCTTTCAGGCAGTCTTTGCCAGTGTTTGAGAAACAAGAAGAAATTGTTAAAATAATTAAAGAAAATAAAGTAGTTTTGATTGTAGGAGAAACTGGGTCTGGAAAGACTACACAGGTTTGTTTCCTTGTTTATAGCAGAAAAAATATTTTATCCCATATGACAGTTTTATACAGAAAACCCTCGATTTTTCAGACCTTTATTTAACAGATCTCGGGTTTAACAGACAAAATTTCCAGTCTGTGTCATATGTGAAAATTAACACCCTGTTAATTTTAAAATGCTTTTAACTAAGATTTGCTTATAATTAAATTAACAAGTTATTTTGTTGTTGTTATTAGTTACTGTTATTTTTTAAAAAATATATATTTTATTGTTTTTTTACAGAGAGGAATAGAGAGTTAGAAACATCAATGAGAGAGAAACATTGATCAGCTGCCTCCTGCACACCTCCCACTGGAGATGTGCCCACAACCAAGGTACATGCCCTTGACTGGAATCAAACCTGGGATCCTTCCGTCCACAGGCCGACGCTCTATCCACTGAGCCAAACCGGTTAGGGCAGTTACTGTTATTTTTAACAAATTTTAGCAAATAGGCCATGTGTTGGAAAAAACTGTAGTAATTTCGCTGACATAAATAAATTACATGTCTATAACTATAGCGTACATATTTAAATCCAAGAGTTTCTGCTGGTAAACAGTGTTTGGCAAATGATTAGCTTGTGATCACACTGCATTGCAGGCAGTAATTGGTTTCTGTTGTCGTGTACTGCAGTAGTTTTAATGTGTGCTGGCCTTTGTTTGGATGTACGTGCCCAGATGAGGCCCAGCTGTGAAGCAGTGCAAGCTGCTGTGGGGCCTTGGGCGTTCTCTTGGAAGTTCTGGGTCTGTCTGGCCCAGCTGCAATTTGTTAGGTAATTTTCAGGTTGCAAAGGGCCAGGGCATTCATATGCAAAAGCCTCAGCTGCAGCCTGGGTGGGGCGGGGTCTCAGGGAATCAAAGGGTGGAGCAAGCAGCTATGGTGGATCCTTAGCCCTGCCCTAAGGGGCCCCGCATCTCAGTGTCCCGGTAATTGCTGCAAGCACCTCTGAGGAAAAGCCGCCCTCAAGTTCCGAGTTCTGCCTGCTGCAGACAGTCCAGTTTCTCCCCGTATGAGTCCGGGGTCCCCAGAGACTCCCGGAAACGGAGTTCAGAGCAGTCGGGAGCTTGTGACTCCCTCCCGATTCAAAAAGACCTCAGCACTTTACTTTCGCACCTCCTCTGAGTCTCTGTGTGCTTTTCTTTTTCCTTCTAATTGTAGAATTTCCACTCCGCCAGCCTTCCTGTAGTTCTGGATGATGTTCATTTTGTCTTTTCGTTGTATTTCTGAAGTTGTTGTGGGAGGCAGCAATTTCCGTTGTTTACTTATGCCGCCATCTTGGTTTCTCTCCAAGTTGAATATTTTTTATTCGCTTATTACCTATTTATATTTTGTGACTTGCTTATTTACATCTCGTTTTTCGTTTGGCTTAATCATTTTGGATTTACTTTTAATAGTACTTTATATATCATAGATACATGCCTGGTGTCAGATATCTTGAGCATAATTTTTCTCGATTTTTTGTTTGCTTTACTTAGTGTCAAATCTATCAATATTTTTTAAGGTCTTTTGCCATACTAAGAAAGGCATTTCCTACTCCAAGATTAAGCATAGGGAATACAGTCAAGTAAATTGCAGTAACTGTGTGGTGATAGATGGTTACTGGACTTCCTGTGGTGATCACTTTGTAAGATATATAAATGTCAAATCACTGTGTTGTTGTACACCTGAAACTAATATGTTATCTTATGTCATTCCAGAATGAAAAAAACATTTTCCTATAATTATTTTTTCTTAGTATTTTTTTTATTTATAGTTTTAAAATCCATCTGGAATTTATTTTATCATATCAGGTAGAAATCTTTTTTCCTCATGTTAATATCTAGTTGTTCCAATATAATTTGTAATTATCTTTTTTCCCTTATTTAAGATAACACTTTTGATCAAATACTAAGTTTCTGTAGTCCGTGAACCAATTTCTAGAATTTTTGTTACGTATATTTAGTTGTATTTTTGCACTAGGATCTCACCTTTTGCTTTTTGTAGCTTTATAGTATGTAAAACAACATTCCTCTTCATTATATTTTCTTTTAAAATATTTCTTAGCTGTGTATATGCATGCTTCTGGGTAAAATAGTCAAGTTTAAAAAAATCCCAGTGGCTGAGATATGTATGAAAAGATGCTCTCACTCATAGTTAAAGAAATGGCCGAAACCGGTTTGGCTCAGTGGATGGAGCGTCGGCCTGCGGACTGAGGGGTCCCGGGTTCGATTCCGGTCAAGAGCATGTACCAGGGTTGCAGGCACATCCCCAGTAGGAGATGTGCAGGAGGCAGCTGATCGATGTTTCTCTCTCATCGATGTTTCTAACTCTATATCTCTCTTCCTTCCTCTCTGTAAAAAGTCAATAAAATATATTAAAAAAAAAAAGAAATGAAATCAGAACAATTTTATTTTTCAATTATCAGATTGGCAGAAATTTAAAAATGATCAATATCCAATATTTGCATAGGTGTTGGGAAAACAGCATCTTCTGCTTTATTAATAGTATAAATTGTTTTGGAGGGAAATTTATAGTTTTTCTGTTCAAATTTAATTTATATTCTCTGACTATAGAAGTGTGTGAAGATAGATACTCAGTGCAGCACTGGTAATAGCAAGAAACATCATCAATAATAACAAGTCCCAAAACCTGGAAATTATTTAAGTGTAGTTAAATTTGTTAAATTATAGCACATCCATAGAATAGGATGTACAGTTATTAAAGTGGATTAGGTAATCTGATATGTTAAGTGAAATCTACAAATTACAATATTGTGTAAGTAATCACTTTGTATGAATAAAAACCAGCTTATATACACAAATATGCTAAATTGTGTAAACATTTTTTCCCCTGAAAGAGTTCATAAGAAACTTAACAGTAGTTATTTTTTTGGAGAGGACTAGTGGTAGTGGAAGGGGTAGGAAGACTTTTACTTTTGAATATTTCTGACCTGGTTGAATTTAATTATAGAAAAGTATTTACAATCCTGGTATTAGGCTATTTTTTTATGCTTTTCACTATTAAAACCCACAGTGGAATTTTGATTGTCGTTTCATTGACTTTATAGAATAATTTGAGAGAATTGACATTTTTGTAATTATTCCCATTCAGGAATATGTCATTTATTTATATATTCAGATCTTTTATGCTTTTCATTAGTGTTTTAATAATCTTTGTATAAGCGTTAACTATTTCTTTTTTATATAGTTGATTATTTTTATCATGTAGATTCATGAATATTTATTTTATATATGGTTTATAATTAATTAGTTTAAATTATTTTACTCAACTCTCCCAGATTTGGCCATTAAGTACTTCTTCCACTTGGTTCCTGTGTCGTTTTGGCATGACTCATCACTTTTTTACCACTTGCTTACTTCCTAGCACTGTAAGATGTTTCAAGTTGATCTTGAACAAGATCTTTTTAAATCACATTCTAGCCGATTATTAGCAATTACATGAAAGTTGTTGATTTTATGATTATTTTATATTTGGACATGTTACAGAATTTTTTTAGTCTTAATAGTGTTTCAGTGGATTTTCTGGGTATCTAATTATGTCATTTTATAGCACTTTAAAACTTGTATTTCAGATTCCTCAGTTCCTATTAGATGATTGCTTTAAAAATGGTATCCCTTGCCGAATATTTTGTACTCAGCCAAGACGATTAGCAGCTATTGCTGTGGCTGAAAGAGTTGCTGCAGAGAGAAGAGAAAGGATTGGTCAAACAATTGGGTATCAGATACGATTAGAAAGCAGGTAAAGATAATTCTTCACTAGCCTATCTCTTATCATTCTTAGAAAAGATAAATGTCTATGTTTCACTGAATATGGAGAATGTGTTAGTTGAAAAGTTAGATGATTATTTATTCCAAGTAGTAATAATTCTATGACAGATCATTGAGGTTATGTCTAAACTTAGTGAGATTTTAATAAACAAATAGTTGAGAAAGGGTTTGGGCCATAGATACAAATTGGAATTTCATAGTTTTATGATCAAGTACAAGTTATTTCACCTCTTTGGGTTGCAGTTTTCTCATCTGTAAAATAGGGCTAATAAAGGCATTTAGAGTACGTTGATGTGAAATTTATAGTAAGTACTCAGTAAATGTTAGAGACTGAATTGAATACTGTTAGTATTAGTAGTACTTTCTTAATAGTACTATTTTTGTGCTCCAGTAGTTTGGATATGGTGGTTTAAAAAGCTGATCCCTTTTATGATATACTTTTGTCCCCAAGCAAAAAGTACAGGGTGTCTTCAAAAAATTTATGCACACTTTGAATGATTATAAAGTCAATGTTTATACAGTTCATTTTAAAAATTTAAAAGAATTTACAGAAATGAATAAATCTTTTTGTCAATGCCTATTTTCAAACTGATGACCATTCTGGTCCAGGCTTTACTGATAACGTGAAGCAATGGAATTGCAAACATCAAGAATCATATTGTTTGGTGTTTGTGTGCCCTCATTTCATCAATTGTTGCTGGTTTTGTACCATAAACTTTACCTTTATAAATCTCCATTAAAAAAAGTCTAGTGGCACTTTAGGATAAATTTTCTTTGCTCAAAACTTAGTCTGGCTTCACTCATTATCACATATCACCTAAAAAAGAGTGAAAATTAAGTAGCTATCAGCTGTTAAAGTGTGTATCATTTTGGGGGGACATCCTATATTTAAGGTCTTTTAAAAAATCTGCTTATGGCTTTTTAACAAAATAATCATTTAATTAATAAAAGGCTGTTAGTAATAAAAATTTTGTGAGATTGTCAGGCATAAAATAAATATTTCACATAACTTTGCTAATAAAGCATATATACAGTATTATATTACTTAAAGAATATTTTTTTAAAAATATATTTTATTGATTTTTTACAGAGAGGAAGGGAGAGAGATAGTTAGAAGCATCGATGAGAGAGAAACATCGATCAGCTGCCTCCTACACATCTCCTACTGGGGATGTGCCTACAACCCAGGTACATGCCCTTGACCGGAATCGAACCTGGGACCTTTCAGTCCGCAAGCTGACGCTCTATCCACTGAGCCAAACCGGTTTCGGCTTAAAGAATATTTTTATTGATTTTAGAGAAGTGAGAGGGAGAGAGATATAGAAACATCACTGATGAGAGAGAATCATTGATCAGCTGCCTCCTGCATGCCCCTTCCTGGGGATCAAGCCTGCAACCTGGGCATGTACCTGACTGGGAATCAAACTGTGACCTCTTGGTTCATAGGTTAATACTCAACCACTGAGCCACACCAGTCGGGCTATTAGTTACTTAAAGTAACATTTGTTAAAGTACAAATGAGACTAGCATTTAATGTGGTCATGGTTTAATTACATAAAATGCTTGTAATTGTGCGTGTTATTTTGATTTTTTTAAAAAGGGTTTCTCCTAAGACACTTCTGACATTTTGCACTAATGGGGTATTGCTTCGAACATTGATGGCAGGAGATAGTACATTGTCAGCTGTGACACATGTTATTGTGGTAAGAATATTGCTGAATTTACCATAAATTTCCATAAAATTTAAATACATAATTACATTTTTAGAATAGGCTATAAGTGAGAACCAGTTTGTTTTTGTTTGAACAGGCTATTATAATCAGGTTACTTTTTATTTTATACAATTATTAGAAATACATATTTTATATTTAAGCTATTATCAGATTTTATAAGAAAATAAAATAAGTAGATAGTTTTTTAAAAAGTGCTTTTTTATGTATGAAAACTATACTTGCATGCATTTACATAGAGCTCTCTAGAATGGTGAACGTTTTCTTTTCTCTGAATGCTTAGTCATCTGATTCCTCCTTTAATATGTATTTACCAGCCTTAGGGCATACTTTACAGTCATTTAACTTCATGGTGAAGCTGCTAATAAAGAAAGTAGATGAATTATCACCCTATTAAAGAGTTATAAGCTTTTATCCTGTTTGTATAAAAAGAAGTAGATTGAATTTTATAAACTTGTAATAAGCAGCTTTTGTAAACTTATTAGTTCTGTGTATTCAAACCAAAGGATGCACCTGAGCCCTGATGCTAACAGATTTTGTATATTATATTAAAAGAACATTAAATTAGACTGTACTAATTCAGAGTTTATTTTAGTTTGTGTGGTTTTATATTCTGTGAAAAACAACAACCTATATTGCGTTATTAAAGTCTATTTCTGAATTGTCCATAATACAGAATTTTCACTAATACTGGGTGGCCTTGTCCACAGTCAATTTGAATTAGTGTAAACCTAGCAGTTCCAAAGTTGTAAAGACTTAGTCATCTATAATTTTTAACTATTCCATGGTTTTATTTTTGTTTACTGCAGGATGAAGTACATGAAAGAGATAGATTTAGTGATTTTTTACTTACAAAGTTACGAGATTTGTTGCAAAAGCATCCAACTTTGAAACTAATTCTTTCTAGTGCTGCCTTGGATGTAAATCTCTTTATAAGATATTTTGGAAGTTGTCCAGTGATATATAGTAAGTTAAATTATAAGATTTCTTTTAGCATTTGTACAAAAGACTGCTTTTTGGCATGGTTATATTTATTGTAATCAGAATTGGGAAATGTTCTGAAGTAGAGAGTATCCATTTCTGTTTCTTTTGAGATATGCTTAATTAGTCATCGTTCTATTATTTATCCTTTTCCATCTACAACTCTTTGCTGTTGTGTTGTGAGGCCAATTCTCTAGTATTAAAAGGAAGTATTCTTTATTTTGGCCCTGTATTCCCCTTTAAATTCTGTCCTATAGCTTCCCCTTTATTGCCAGACTCCTTGAAAGAGTAGACTACATTTCCTTGTTTACTTTTCAGGTACTTCTGAACATGCTGTCACTTAACTTTTGTCCTTATCCTTTAATCAAAACTGGTTTTGCCACCAGTTAAAAAATTATTAAATTTATCCTCAAAATTAGATAAAGTTGTATGTGTTTACCTTAATGATATAGTGCAAACATATATAGGAAAAAGTACACAGTTGCTCCTGTCCTCTTATTCTATGTTCTACTTTCCCGAGATTAATTGATGTTAAAGCTTAGTGTATATCCTTTTTTACCTTGTCCATCTCATATATGCAAATCTACACATATATATCATGTTTACAGAAGTTGGTTTTACAAAAATGAGCACATACATTATTTTGCAGTTTGCTTTATTCATATGCCAGTACATTGTGAACAGTCCTTCATATCAGCGGTCCTGGATGTAGTTCATTATTTTAAGCAGCTGTTTTAATATTTTATAATATGAATGTACAATGATTTAACTATTTCTTTATTTTTTGATATTCAGATTGGTTTTAGATCCTCCTTTCCCCCACAATAAACAGTGTTGTAATGAACATTCTTATATGTATATCCTTATATACTGTTGCTCTTATTTCTAAGGGTAGGTTCTTGAAAATGAACTTGTTGAGTAAAAGGATATATTTTTAATTTTAACAGATTTTTCAATTTTACTTTTTCAAAAGCCTAAAATTATTTAAATTTCTGTAGTCTATAGGGCTGTTTCTATTTGTATATTCTTACCAGTATTGTTTTGACACTAATTTAATTGCCAAGCCTATAGTTCATATTTTACACAAAAATCTTAATTACATTTTCTTTAGTATTTTTCATGCTTGGCCCCCTTTTTCTTGTGTGTGTGTGTGTGTGTGTGTGTGAAATGCTCCGATCCCATAATTTATTTGACAAAACTGCCTTCTGAAACTCAGTTACATTATAGTTTGCACTTTCTTTTGTGGTCTCCTTTGTGGCTTTATTCTTTTACAGTGGTGCTTAAATGTTGGTATTATGGTTATTCCCTTAATCTGTTTTCTTTTCCTTATACACCTTCACTTCCTTTCTTTTCTTTGTTTTTCCTCTTCTTTTCTGCTCTATGCTACACTCTACGAGGTACTGGAGATGCACAGTTAGTGTCTCTAGAAGTTCTCACTGCCCTTCTACTTTTTTATTTTTACTTATTTATTTTAATAAGTTTTTTAGAAAATTTTTTTATTGATTTCAGAGAGGAAGGGAAAGGGAGAGAGAGAGAGAAACATTAATGATGAGAGAAAATCATTGATCGGCTGCCTCCTGCACGCCCCCCCACTGGGGATTGAGCCTGCAATCTGGGCACGTGCCTTTGGCCGGAATCGAACCTGGGACTCTTCAGTGTGCAGGCCGATGCTCTATCTACCGAGCCAAACAGGTTAGGGCTACTTTCTTTTTTAGACCGATGACTCTTTAATCTTTATTTCCAATTCAGACTTTTCCCCAATTCAGACTGTTCTCTAGAGCTTTGGTCTTAGATATCTTATAAACAGCTTACTTCTAATATGACCCAAACTGAATACTTAATAGTTCTACAAAAATTTTTTCTTATGTTGCCTGTTTTGATTAATCATACCATTGACCTTGTCACCTAAGTCACAAATCTGTATATTTTTCTTTTCATAATATTCTTGGATGATAAGGCACATGAAATATATGCATCTGCTAATTGAAAGCTAGTTTGGGCACCTCACAATTGACATGTCTAAAACTAAACCCCAACTTCCACCAGCTAACTAACCCGTTCCTTTTTCTTTTTTTTTTTAAATGAGTTATTTGTCATTTATTTTTATTTTTATTTTTTTATTATTATACCCGTTCCTTTTTCAGTTTTCCTTGTTACATCAAGGAATAACCTCATCATCTATCCAATTTGTAAGCCAGAAATCTAAGAGCTTTGATTGACTTTTCCTTATCATTCCTCCATATCCAATCAAATGATGAGTTCTGTGGGTTTTACTTTCTGTGTCTAAAGTCTCTTTTTTTCCACTTTTACTATCACCAGCCTCATTCAAGTTGTTCTCTTTTACCTGAACTATTGGAATAACTTCTACCTGCTCTGTTCCATCCACTCTACTCTTTTTTAAATCCATTCTCCATGATGCAATCAGAACGGTCTTTTCTGAACTGGAATTCGATGATGTTGAACACTCCTGAGCTTAAAACTTTGAATGACCATTACTTCAAGATAAATACCTAAGTCCTTAATAAGACTTATCTATTTCTCCTGCCTCATCTTGAACTACAATCCCCTCTCAACTCCCCCTTTCCTACTATGTTCTAGTTAGCTTGAAACTAGTTTGGTCTTTTCATATCCTTTCCCACAGTGGGCTCTTTGCATGTGCTATATTTCCCCACATAGCTTAGTTATTTTGTTTACCCATTCTCTTGGTCCTCATTTTCTCAGTGAGGATGCTTTTCTTAACTCACTAACACCCCCCGCCCCCCCCCCCACACACACACATTAGATATTGTCATGACATCTTGTATTTCTCTTTGATAACACTTGTCACAACTCTATTTTAAAATTTACATTCTGGATTATTGGATTAATGTCTGTCTCCTCTGCTAGCTTGCAAGCTTCAGGAGATCAGGAGGTAGCTCTGTTTCTGCTTACCATTTGTATTCCTGGTGCCTAGCATGATGCCAAACACATGATAAGTAGAGAGTAAACATTGGAAAAAATAAGCATATGAACACTTTTCTAAAATAAAGATCACAGTTATATTTAAAGGACAATATCATGAGGATCACTTGACCTATAGAATTGCTTTTGGATTTTACACTCAACGTTTGTTAACTTGGAAATCTCATGGTTTTATGTGAATTATCTCTGAGATGCAATAACTACTTTTTAAAATGTATGTTATTTAGTACAGGGAAGACCATTTGAAGTAAAAGAAATGTTTCTGGAAGATATTTTAAGAACTACTGGATATACAAATAAAGAAATGTTAAAATACAAAAAGGAAAAACAGCGAGGTAAGCTTTTTTATTTTTTATTCCCCACCCCTCATTGATATTTAGAGAGTGTAAGGGAGGGAGGGAGGGGGGAGGGGAGAGAGAGAGGGAGAGAGAAAGAGAGAGAGAGAAAGAGAAACATCAACATGAGAGACACATTGATTGGTTGCTGCCTGCATGTTCCCTGACTGGGATGAGGATCAAACCTGCAACCCCGGACATGCCCTTGACCAGTAATCGAACCTGAGACTCAGGTGCTCAGGCCAGTGCTCTAACCACTGAGCAAACACTGGCCAGGGTGGGAGGTTAGCTTTTTGTCAAACACATATAAAAAGAAAATTACTATTCCTATTGACTTTTTAGAATACTTCAGTATTATACTATGAAGGTACAAGGACACTTGGAAGTGTTTGTCTTGTATATAATTGTGTAATATATTAGAATACTGTCCCAAATATACCTTTTACAATATGGTTTATGTCCAGAAGTTATAATCTATAGTGAGGAATTGAAAGTGGATGCCAGTATGGTGAATACGATGGAGAAAAGGGGTGGGGAAAGGTAGAAGAGGATAAAAGGGGGATAAATGGTGATGGAAAGAGACTTGATTTGGGATGGTGAATACACAATACAGTATACAGATAATGTATTATAGAATTGTACACCTGAAACCTATATAATTTTATTAACCAATG
Source organism: Myotis nattereri (assembly GCF_964212035.1). Taxonomy (NCBI): domain Eukaryota; kingdom Metazoa; phylum Chordata; class Mammalia; order Chiroptera; family Vespertilionidae; genus Myotis; species Myotis nattereri. The sequence goes on from NC_138079.1 coordinate 66,825,557, forward strand.
CTACCCCAATAAATTCAATTTTTAAAAAATTAATTAAAAAGAAAGGGAATACCGGAATTGAGGAGGTTGTGTGCGTCTATATCCAAAGATTCAACCACTGCCCTGGCTGGTGTTGCTCGGTTGGTTTGGCATTCCATGCACTGAAAGGTTGCTTGTTGCCAGATTGATTCCCAGCCAGAATGCATGCCAGGGTTGCAGGCTAGATCCCCTCTAGGGACATGCAGGAGGCAGCCAGTTGATGTTTTGCTCTCACATTGATGTTTCCCTGTCCGTCCCTCTCCATTTCTCTCTCTCTAAAAATAAATCAATAAAAATATTTTAAGGAAAAGATTCAACCACTGTTTGAAGGAGGGAGAAGAGTATGATATGCCACAGCATATCTCAGGACAAGAGTAGGGAACGGGTGGGAGGGAACTCATCTTTGATACAAATGTCAAGGTTTTCAAATCTTGATATTGTTATGAATTGCTTCTATTCTTTGATTTTAGCATTATTTGCCTATTAATACATTTCTTATGACATATCTCAGGTTTTGAATTAGGATTAGACTCTTTTTATTTACTTTCACCTACATTATTCATGATGGAAGATTTGGCTTAAAGCTTTGATTCTGTTGTTTTGTCTGTATGACCTTGGATAAATAACTTTGGATTTTCCATTTGATAAAGCTGTTAGCAATACTTATTTCACGGTGCAGTGCTAAATCACTAATGTGTAAATTATAAAACTTGCAGATCTTGAAACTTTTGAACATGAAAGTTGTATAGAACTTGTATTTCAAACAAATAGCATGGTGGCAGAAGTTCAATAAATTGTTTTCTACAAAGTGCTATATGAATATCAATCATTGATTTAAACAGTATTTATTGTATGGCTAAAATACTGTTCTTTGAATTATGGATATAGAAGTAAACATTTTACTAATAGATGAATAGGTAAGGTTTTTAAGCAGTTTCATGTGTCTTTATGATTCAGCATAGCACATTTCATTAAATGTTGCTAGTTAATATATTTTAAAAAAATAATTATTTATATAAAAGGCCAATATGCCAAGTGTCCGACCGTCTGACCAGTCACTATGATACACACTGACCACCAGGGGGCAGATGCTCAATGCAGGAGCTGCTGTGACATGCACAGAGAAACGGTACTGCGGACCTGGCACCCACAAAGCAAAACTCGGCTTCCCCGAAGTGGGACTCAGGCTCCGCCACCACCCCAGAGTGACAGTCCACCAAATCACAGCGGACGCTGCCAAGACCCCATGGCACAAAATGGGCCCACAGCCCCACCCAGCCCGGAAAGGGTTGCTGTGGGCACCGGGTAATGATGTCACATAGCAACGCCTAGCTTCCTTTCCCTAGAGACGACTAGCCTCCTTACAGTTTCTTCAGCCCAGGAACACGACTTGCTTTATTGCCAAGTGCAAATATTTTACACTTCAATTAAATGTCTGTGAAGCGTTTTTCCATGCCTCATCTCATTTGATCCTCACAAAAATCCTGGAGTAGGTAGATACGAGATTTGGTGGAATCCTATTTTCTCTTCATTAGCTTGAAAACGGAAATTTAGAAAGTTTAGAAACTTGACCCAACGGAAAAGAAGAAATGGTGGACCTTGACAATGACTTCAGGTTTTCTCACTGCACAGAATTATAGTCAAACACTGCTGCAGTTAAATATTTTACCTTTTGTTCTCCCTGCATGATCTACAATAATAATCTGCTTTGTGTTGATATTTACTGCTGTGTTGCTGACAGTTACCTGAAAGAGAAGTTGGGGTGCTTCACTGGGCTGGAAAAAGTTTAGCTACATCAGAAAGCAGGTCTAAATTAAGCAAGTTTATTCTATATCTGTAAAAAGCTAAGTTGACTCGCGAATGTGCGATACATAGAAAGCTCTCGCTGGCACCAGTTGCACACGTGTGCTTTGATCTGTCATTATCAATCGTGAATTTGGTTAACACTTCTATTATAAAGGGTGAATAGCAATATTAAAATATTTATTCTAATTAATTTCCTTTCAATGTGCATGAATTTGTGTACCAGGGTACTAGTATTTAATAAAGGAATTAGGCGCTTTCTGACATATGGCTGCATAAAGATGTTAATGTCTTTGCTAGGGTTTTTCACATTATTTTAACTGAAAATATGAGTGTAATTTATTTTAAATAAGGCCAACTTTTAAGTATTTTCAGATTCATTAGAGTACTAAAACAAAGGAATATATTTCACAAAGCAAATAACTTATTTATAAATTCTTTCTTTGATAATTAATTTAGAAGAGAAACAACAAAACACACTTACAGAATGGTATTCAGCTCAAGAGAATACTGTCAAGCCTGAATCTCAGAGGCAAAGAACAATTCCAAATGTGACTGAAGAGTATGATTTATTGGATGATGGTGGTGATGCTGTTTTCAGTCAGTTGGTAAGACCTAATTGTTTTTATACTGATATTTTAAGTAAAAATTTTATAGTTTAAAGAACATTGTAGGAGATCATAATATTTTTATGCATTTTTTTATTGCTTAAAGTATTACATATGTCTCCTTTTTCCCCAATTGACCCCCCCCCGCCCCCCCCCCACCCCCCCAGGACAAAGCCGCAACTGCCCCAGTGTCCTTGTCCATTGGTCATGCCAATATGCATGCACACAAGTCCTTTGATTGATCTCCCACCCCCCTTCGCCCCCCCTCCGCCTTCTCTCTGAGGCTGGACGGTCTGTTCAGTATTTCTTTGTCTCTGGAACTATTTTTGTTCATCAGTTTACGTTGTTCATTATATCCCACATATGAGTGAGATCATGTGATATTTATCTTTCTCTGACTGGCTTATTTCGCTTAGCATAATGCTTTCTAGGTCCATCCATGCTGTTGTAAATGGTAAAAATTCCTTCCTTTTTATAGCAACGTAGTATTTCATTGTATCGATGTACCACAGTTTTTTAATTCACTCATCTGCTGATGGGCACTTCAATATATCAGACATACGCCATAGCAATATCTTTACTGATAATAGCTCCCAGGACAATGGAAACTAAGGAGAAAATAAACAAATGGGACTACACCAAAATAAAAAGCTTCTGCACACCAAAAAAAACACACCCATTAACAAAACAAGAAAGCCCATTCCATGGGAGAACATATTTGCCAATGCTATCTCAGATAAGGGTTTAATCTCCAAAATTTACAGGGAACTCATACAACTTAACAAAAGGAAGATAACCCAATAAAAAAATGGGCAAAGGACTAAAATAGACAATTTTCGAAAGAGGACATACAGAAGGCCAAGAGACATATGAAAACATGCTCAAAGTCACTAACATCCGAGAGATGCAAATCAAAACAACAATGGGTACCATCTCATACCTGTCAGAATGGCTATCATCAACAAATCAACAAATGACAAGTGCTGGAGAGGATGTGGAGAAAAAAGAACCCTTGTGCACTGCTGGTGAGAATGCAGACTGGTGCAGCCACTGTGGAAAACAGTATTCAGATTCTTCAAAGTATTAAAAATGGAACTCCCATTTGACCCAGTAATTGCACTTCAGGGAATATATCCCAAGAAACTAGAAACACCAATCAGAAAGAACATATGGACCCCTATGTTCATAGTGGCACAATTTATGCATTATTTTTTGCATAGTATATGCATATAGTTTTTAGTTTATTTTAGGCTACAACACATTTTTCAGAATGGCTTTTTAACACTTTTTTTGTAAATAAAGCAGTATCTTTTACTGTTTCATTTTAACTTTAAATTATTTCAGTATTTTCTCTAAATATCTTGAATATAGTAATAGATATTGTGTATATGCATTATTATTGCTTGATATTTTGTCATCTCAAACGTTTAGGAGTCCGTGAGCTAAATAATATAAGACATGATAACTTAGAAAATTGAGAAAAGATTGTTGGTGTTAGAGCAAATAATCAATACTGGTATTGTTTCTATCACTAATCAGCTTTGTGACTGTATAAAATCAATTGCCTACTATAGATAAAATCAAGTTCTCTTCTTTTATTTTTACAAGTGAATATTTTGTAGAAGCTCTGCCTGGTCATCCATAACTCTTCATTCCCATTCCCAAGTGGTGCCTCTCCTACACTGAGTTCCAAGAAATCTGAAAACTGGAACTAGCTGATTTCCGAAGACCATTTTGGTCTTTGACTCTGGTTTGGAATTCTTTAAACGGCATTGATGAAAATGCAGAATATAGCTGGGACTATGCACTTCTATAAAAAGAATTTAACTTACTGTTTTGAGCATGAGAAGGTATATAATGCAGATATGCTGCAGTTTTTTGCGATTATTTAGAGATAATTTATCCAAATGAACTACACATGAATTTAAAAATACTTTTAAAGAATGTTTAAAATCGTTTTTTAATATAGGGAACATTCATTTGGTTCAATGAACAGGATTTTGATTATTAGTTCTTAAGAGTGGGTTACACATTAGCATCACCTAAGGAACTCATAAAGCCCTATGGAATCTGGCCTCCATCATCAGAGATACTAATGTACTTGCTCTGGGGTGAAACCTGGTTCAGTGTTGAAAAGCTCCAGGTGGTGGTCCCTCTGGCATACAGTTGGGAGAGAGAACGACTGGTATACATTTTGCAACATCCTATCAGAAGCATACCAGTACTTGGTTAATATTTTATCTGGATTATCTACCCTGTTACAAACATTCTTATTCTCAGATGAAAGATGAATGTAAGAACAACATATAGTAATGTAAATGATATGTTTATGATGAGATGAGAAACATGTCAACGTCTATGCTATAATATTATATGGTTAGTAGTTTCTGTGATCATTATGGCCATCTCATGTTCTTTGCAAGTAGAGGTTAAGCTGTTAGGTAATTTATAATCTTTGCTTTTTTTTTTTTTGTAAAGACAGAAAAAGATGTGAATTGCCTTGAACCATGGTTAATAAAGGAAATGGATGCTTGTCTTTCTGATATATGGCTGAATAAAGATGTTGAGGCCTTTGCTCAGATTTTTCACCTTATTTTAACGGAAAATGTTAGTGGTAAGTGTAATTTATTTTAATTTATTAGTCAGATTTATGCTGAAAATTTAGTTCAATTCAAAATGTATGTACTATATTTTTTATTCACAACCAATAACGTATTCTTTTGGAGTACTTATTTGAAATGCACACATCAGGATCTTCTTATTAGCATAGTACACTAAATAAATATTGTGTTAAATCAGGATTCTTAACCTAGTTGTACCAGAGTAGTTTAATGGGGTATGTGAGTATATGCCAATTATGTGCAAAAGTATTTTTATGTTCACGTATTGTACGCATACCTTCCCACTCCCAGGGGAATGGCTTAGATTTTCAAAACATTTGTGATTTCAAAAGAAGAAAAAGAGCTAACTTTGCTCTAAATTTTTAAGTAAGTGAATGGAGAATTTTAACATATCTTTAGTTGTGTGAGCTCAAGTCCTAATTCACATGTACATGCTGTATGTCATGTGACATGTTTTCCCTAGTGAGTTATCCTGATATTGTTAGTTGATGATAGTGGATATTGGCAACCAGAGATGAGTTTCAGAACCTTGAAGGATTCTTAGCAAAAGGTAGAATAAAATATCATAGAAAGTCAATACTGGAAAGGATTTAGATGTTCTTTCACCTAAACTTCTCAACATCATCCTATATAATGAAAGGCTAATATGCAAATTGTCCCCTTGGGAGTTGGACCGACCGGGAGTTTAACTGCTTGCTATGACGTGGGCTGACCACCAGGGGGCAGCGCGAAATAAAGGAACCCCAGCCAGCAGCCGGCAGCTGGGGAAGGAAGGCCCCGGCCAGCCCTGATCACCAGCCAGGCCCAGGGACCCTACCCATGCATGGATTTCGTGCATCGGGTTGGGAGGAGGGGAGGTCCCTCAGCCCAGTCTGCACACTCTTGCAGTCTGGGAACCCTTCGGGGATGTCTGACTGACGACTTGGGCCCGCTCAGTCGTCAGTCGAACATCCTTAGTGCTGCTGCAGAGACAGGAGAGGCTCCTGCCACCGCTGTTGCACTTGCCAGTCTTGAGCCCAGCTTCTGGAGCGCACTGACCACCGGGGGGCAGCTCCTGCATTGAACGTCTGCCCCCTGGTGGTCAGTGTGCATCATAGCGACTGGTCATTTCACCATTTGGTTGATTTGCATATTAGCCTTTTATTATATGGGATTATTGATCACTCCCTTCCTGAAACATTTTTTAAATTAACTTCTGATATTCCATACTTGATTTTCCTTCTTTTCTCCCTGGATGGAACTACTTGGTTTTCTTGGTAGGTTTATTCTTTTTTTTGACCTATAAATATGAAATGTCCCAGGCCTCAATCCTTTGACCTTCCTTCTACTTATACTTACTCACTATATGGATCTCATCTAATCATAGCTTTATGTATTTATTTAAAATTACTTGTAATTTTATGTCTCCAGTCCTGAACTCCCTCTCTCTTCAATATGTCTGATCACTTGACATCTCTAGTTGATGTCAATCGGATAAAACTGGATTTGCCCCAAACAACTTTTGATTTCCTCTCAACATGCTCTTTCCAAAGTGTTTCCTAAGTATGCATAATCAATTGTAGATCTTTTTAAAAATGCAGGTGCCTGGCCATCTGAGACCACCTGAATCTGAACCTAAAGTACTATCATTCACTTAGTTGCTAAGTCAGCAAAACATAAAGTCATCCTATACTTTGTTCTCACACCCCACATATAACCCATTAACAAATTCTGTTAGTTTTACCTTCTAAATAAATCTAAATCTGACTATATTGCACTTCCCCTCTGCTGCCATCCTAGTATAAGCCAACATTTCTCTCCTGGACTACAGTAGTAGCCTATTAACTGCTTCTGTTATGTTATTTTAGTCTCTTCTCCGGAGAACAATCAGATTGATCCTTTTAAAAAGGGAATTGGATTATGCTGCTTCGCTTTTCTCTTACTTTTCCATGGCTTTCAATTACACTTTGAATAAAAACCAAAGACCCTTCCCTGATTTGGTCTTTGGTTACCTTTTTTATCTCATTTTCTACTACTTTTTCCCTTGTTCACTCTGCTTTAGCCACCCTTACCGTCATTCCCATATTTGGGCCTTTGTTTTGTTGTTTTCTGTGTCTGGAATTCTGTTCCCACAGATACTCATATGGCCCAATGTCTATTCCATTTAGCTCTCTCTTTATTTATTTACTTACTTACTTATTTATTAAGTATATATTTTATTGATTTTTTACAGAGAGGAAGGGAGAGGGATAGAGAGTTAGAAACATCGATGAGAGAGACACATTGATCAGCTGCCTCCTGCACACCTACTGGGATGTGCCTGCAACCAAGGTACATGCCCTTGACCGGAATCGAACCTGGGACCTTTCAGTCTGCAGGCTGATGCTCTATCCACTGAGCCAAACCGGTTAGGGCTAGCTCTCTATTTAGATAGTGTTTTCTCAGAGAGGCCTTTTCTTATTTTACTAAATTGCACCCTTTTCTCACTATTTCTCCTTAGCCTGCTTTATTATTCTTATTGTACAGTTTACCCTTGAACAATGTGGGGTTAGGAGTGCAGTCCCCTATGCAGTTGAAAATTCCACATTTATTTTGACTCCCCCCAAAATTAACTACAGTTTTACCCTGCCTGGTATGGCTCTGTTGGTTAGAGTGTTGTCTCAAGCACCAAAGGGATTCAGTCCATGGTTGGGACACATATGGGAGGAAGCCCATTAGTGTATCTTGGTGAGCTTACGATAGTTTAATAACTGTCTTTTCTTCTCCAAAATTCCAAAGGTAGTCCCTATTCCATCCTGTTTATATTAAGAGCATGTTAATAACAGATCCTTTGGGATGATATGAGTTAAGGGTTATATGACGCTGTTAATGATATAGTTAGGCGAAGTAGCCAGTCCCAGCTAATTCTTCTGATGCTCAGTTCTTTCATTTAAATAAAAATTAAAATTATCTTAAATAATTTGGAAATTTAACATGTATTTATCTTTTTCTTATTTTAGTCGATTACAGACATAGTGAAACCAGTGCAACAGTTCTGATGGTTGCCGCAGGACGAGGTTTTTCAAGTCAAGTAGAGCAGTTAATTAGTATGGGAGCCAATGTCCATAGCAAAGCATCAAATGGCTGGTAATTTTAAATTGTGTCCATTCTTTGTATATCTTTGTATAGGTACACATATTTTTTGATTTTTCATATTTACCTTTGTATTAAAAGCTATTGTGTAATAATTGCTGGTACATCTCTAATGGGTGAATGAAAAATTTTGAGCAACTACTAGTTTTGTAATTTTGAGAACATTATTTATTTGTCTTAATTTGATATATTTGAATTTTGGCAGGATGGCTTTAGATTGGGCTAAACACTTTGGGCAGACTGAAGTTGTGGATCTTCTAGAATCTTACAGGTAAAACTTTATACTATGTTTAATTCTAACTGCTTTTTAAAAAACCTCAGCCATGTAAATTATAGAAAGTGACAAATTTACAGTCTCTTATTGAGATATTTTGTGTGTGTGTGTGTGATTCTAAGGAATTTTTCTGATTTTTTGGCGTAGGTTGCTAATGAGATCCACTGTGTTATAATATTTATCTTATTTTTTTGTTTTATTTTGAAAAAGCAGAAAGGGAATTTCCAGTTAAACGTGGTAGCTACAGACATGTATTTATCACTGCATTTTCCCAAAACTTGACTAAAATGATAAGGAAAGGAATATAAAATGTGTCAACTGGCAAAATTATTTGGCAGATCCAAATGTTAATTCTAGTATGGTGGGTTTTGTTGTTATTTCAATAATAGCACTCAGAACCTGCAATCCTTTTAGTGCTAACATTTTTAATGTTTTAGACATACTTTTTTTTAAAAATATATTTTTATTGGTTTCAGAGAGGAAGGGAGAGGGAGAGAAATATAGAAACATCAATGATGAGAGAGAATCCTTGATCGACTATCTCCTGCACAACCCGCACTGGGGACTGAGCCCGCAAATGCCCTGACCAGTAATTGAACCATGACCTCCTGGGTCATAGGTTGATGCTCAACCACTGAAGCACTGTGGCTGGACTGTTCAGACATGTTTATGGTATCAGATATAGCACACTAGACCCTAAAAATTACCAAGTAATTATCTAGATAATATTTTAGTTATTCTGGTTAATTGGGCTTTCTTTTTTATTTCCCAGATTATGACATTATCAATTACAAATTTCAAATATTTAAAATTAAATATATTATGTTTGTTGCATAATTCATAATTGATATCTAAAGTTTATAGCTTAAAACAAAGAATGTAATAGCATCTTCATTTACCAGTTAAAAAGTAAGAAAAAAACTTGGAATGTTTTAAAATGGATCTTAAAGTTTAAATACTGCAATTATAAAATTGTATAAGTTTAATATTTTCCCAAATGAAAGCAGTCTTATGTTTATCTTTCTGCCAAACTCTTTTAGAGAGATTGTATTATATTAATTTCCTAGAAATCTTATGGATAAATACTAGTGATGGTAGTAGTTTATATCTTTACTAGAGGCCCGATGCATGAAAATTCATGCAAGAGTAGGCCTTCCTTCCCCCGGCTGCTGGCACCGGCTTCCCTGTGGCACCCAGGACCTGGGCTTCCCTCCTCCAGCCACTGGCAGGCACCAGGGACCCAGGCTGGCATCCCTTGGGCTGCCCGCAGGCACCCGGGACCTGGGCTGGCTTCCCCCGGGCCTCCTGCAGGCAACCAGGACCTGGGCTGGCTTCCCCTGGGCCGCCTGCAGGCACCCGGGACCCCTGCTGGTTTTCCCCAGGCCGCCTGCAGGCACCCAGGACCTGGGCTGGTTTCCCCTGGACTGCCTGCAGGTGCCTGGGATCCGGCTGGCTTTCCTCCAGCCCTGGCTTCGTCAGGAAGGGCGTCCGGAAGATGTCTGGTCTAATTAGCATATTCCCCATTTATTTTTATAGGTGTGTAGGATAAAGACTTAAGGCATTTATTTCAGTAACTTATGCTGATTCTGGCTTTTGGAAAATAGCATAATTAACTTACTTTTAGTATAGAACTACCAAATTAAGAATCTTGTTAAGTTGGTACCTATAGAATTTTCTTTAAATGGAATTTTCTTCAGAGTGTTGTTTATCATAGTGAAGAATAAGAAACAACCTACTAAGAAAATATAATGATGACCAGAAGTTTGGTTTTTAAATGTTTATTGAGATAAAATTCACAAACCATATAACTCACCCAATTAAGTGTGCATTTAAAGTTTTTTAGTATGTTTACAGTGTTATGCAGTCATTACCACAATTTTAAGAACCTATCCATTACCCCAAGAGGAAATCTATACTAATTATCAGTCACTCCCCATTTTCCCCAACTCTCACAGCTCAAAGCATCCACTAATGTACTTTCTGTTTCTATAGATTTGTCTATTGTGGGTATCCTATACAATAAAGGGCAATATGCAAATTGACCCTAACAGCTAACTGACCAGGAATGATTGGTCACTATGACACTCGCTGACCACCAGGGGGCAGACGCTTAATGTAGGAGCTGCCTCCTGGTGGTCAGTGCACTTCCACAGGGGGAGCGCCACTCAGCCAGAAGCCGGCTCATGGCTGGCCAGCATAGCAGTGGTGGTGGGAGCCTTGCCTGCCTCTGCGGCAGCGCTAAGGATGTCCAACTAGTGGCTCAGGCCCGCTCCCCTTGGGGAGCTCCCCTTGGGGAGCGGGCCTAAGTCACTAGTCAGACATCCTCCGAAGGCTCCCAGGCTGTCAGAGGGATGTCTGACTGCCAACTTAGGCCTGATCCCCCCACGGAGTGGGCCTAAGTCAGCAGGTGGACATCCCCCAAGGGGTTCTGGACTGCCAGAGGGTGCAGGCCGGGCTGAGGGGACTCCCTCCCGAGTGCATGAATTTTCATGCACCAGGTCTCTAGTTTCATATAATTGGAATCATATAATATGGTTGATGGTCTCCTGTGATTGGCTTTGTTCACCTAGCCTGGTGTTTTCAAGGTTTATTCATGTTGCAGCATCCTTTTCTGATTGAGTAATATTCCATTCTGTGGACAGGTCACAGTTTTTTATCCATTCATTACTTGATGAACATTTTGGTTGTTTCTACTATTATGAATAATATTGGTATGAACATTTGTCTACAAATTTTTATGTGGACATGTATTTTTATTTCTTTTGTATATATACCTAAGAGTCAAATTGCTGGGCATATGGTAACACTCTGTTTAACATTTTGAGAAACTGACACATTGTTTTCAAAATGGCTGTGGTATTTTACATTCCTACTTAGCAATGTGTGAGGGTAAAGTTCCAATTTCTCCACACCCTCTCTAACATTGTTTTTTAATGAAGTGTTATCTCATTGTGGTTTTGATATTTGTTTCTCTAATGATGAATAACATTTTTTCATGTGGTTTTTGGTCATTTGCATATTTTCTGTGGAGAAATTTCTTCAGGTTGTGTTTTTTAAAAAGCACTTATTGCCAAATTTACTTTGAATAGTGTACTTTAAACTAAAACATGAATTATAGTTGGGACATTAAGTATCACTTATCTTTCGTAATGTCTATTGAAAATTTGAAGAAGGACATAGTGGGGCTCATTGGTCTTAAAGGGTTATTCTTTTTAATTAAAATTAACTTGGCCGTTTTTTTTTTGTTTTGTTTTGTTTTTTTAGTGCTTCATTGGAATTTGGAAATCTAGATGAAAGTTCTCTGGTTCAAACAAATGGAAGTGACCTCAATGCAGAAGATAGAGAGCTCCTGAAAGCTTATCATCATAGTTTTGATGATGAAAAAGTAGACTTGGATTTGATCATGCATCTCCTGTACAATATCTGCCATAGTTGTGATGCTGGTAAATAAGTGTTGTCTAAAAGATCTGGAACAAAATGTATACTTTGATTTAAAAATTAATAATTTGTGTGTACAAATTTTTGTATAATTCCCTTGACAATAATGCATAACCTCTTAAGTATCTTAAGTATTAGTTTATCAGTACTTGAAAACATGTGATATAGTTCATTATAGCTAATTCTATTGATTGGTTCTGGTTTTACATGAAATTTAATATTAACAAAATCATTTCTCTCCAAGGTGCAATATTAATTTTTCTGCCTGGATATGATGAAATTGTTGGACTGAGGGATCGCATCCTATTTGATGATAAGCGGTTTGCTGACAATACACATAGGTAAAAACTAAAGCTTTATATATTTTTTATTTAAATTAAAGATAGGTACCATAGTATATTTTCTCTTTCAATTGTCAACAGATATCAAGTCTTTATGCTTCATTCAAACATGCAAACATCTGATCAAAAGAAAGTATTAAAAAACCCACCTGCAGGTGTTCGAAAAATAGTAAGCTTCATAAAATTTTATTTTTTCTATTTTAGTAGTCATTGGTTCTGTTTTCATATTAACTATAACATAACATCCCATTGCAGATCCTTTCCACCAATATTGCTGAAACCAGCATCACAGTCAATGATGTTGTCTTTGTTATTGATTCTGGTAAGGTGAAAGAGGTATGTATGGTTAAGTTGTATTTTCAACTCAAATGAGGAAGGTTAAGATGCATTTACGTGCATGCTTTCATAAGCAGAATTCACTTTAATGGTAATATTTCTGGTTCTAGGTAAATTTAACAGTAAATGTTAATTTCACTAAAGTAAATATTCTCCCTTAAACAATTCAGTGTATAGGATCTGTCTTGTTATTTTTACAAATTATACAAAAAAGTAGCTTTTGCTCACTAAATACTAGGAAGGAAGTAAAGGGTTTGGCTAGTTATAGTGAAAATTTTGTCCAACTGTGGGCATTTGATTACATGTTTTCATTCTACATGTGGGAATGGCCCATAACCTTCTTACTTATTGTTATATCTTCAGTGCTCCAAGAATAGTAGGTAATCAGGAGATATTTAATGCAAGGGAGCCATGCTGAAAGAAAGCAAACAAAAAATAAATTTCATTAGATCACTGCCATGTTTAATCTTTGACCTATTGTCTATGGCTGCTTTTACACTGCAGTGGCAGAGTAGTTGCAACAAAGACCCTCTGCAAAGGCTAAAAATATTTAGTACCAGCCCCTGCTGTAAATAAAAGTCAGCATTTCCTTTTAGTAATGGAATGCCTAGCAACTCTCATTTCACTGAAAGAATTGAAAATGATAAAGGTAGTTGATTTGTCAAGGAAAGAAATACTATCCATGTTGTAGAAGGCAAAGTATGTCTGTTCTAGTGGATATAAATAATGGTTTTTAATGTGAAAATTTTGTTAATTACTTTATAATATTTTCAGTGTTCATTTTCAAGATGTTTCTAGGAATATCTTGTAGAAAAATTTTTTATGAAATTTGGACATTTCATTGTAGTTGGATACTGTAAAGAAGGGGTACATTTTATTTTTTATAGGAGAATAATTATGAATATTATCATTAAAAATCTGAATAGTGAGTCAATGAAAATTCAGATTTTATTGCCCTAAAATTATCTAGAGCTGAAGTAGATTTTGAATATCTTAGAAATTAATTTCTTTAGGTGTTATTTATCAAATAAACATGACAAATGCAACATTTTATTAAAAACTAAATAAGTAGCATCTTTTCTAAAAATCCCACAATTAAACTATTAGGAGAAACACACTTGTATTTGTTTTATATAGTTATTTTTTGAAAGGGAAATTATTGTCACTGAATGTTTGAAGCATATTTTAGTCAGGAATGCAGTCTTTAAAAATGTTTCTCTACAGTAAATTTTCTTTGAGGAAGTATGCTTTAACATTCTGGATCAGCTAATTACATTACAGTAGTAGCTCAGCAGGAGATACAGTGGAAGGGATTAAAATGTTTTTCACTTTGGGATAGGATTGTTTGAGGTATTGTTATTCTTTTTTTAAAAAAAACACATTTTATTGATTTCAGAGAGGAAGGAAGAGGGTGAGATAGAAACATCAATGATAAGAGAGAACCATTGATTGGCTGCCTCCTGCACACCCCCTACTGGGGATCGAGCCCGCAACGCAGGCATGTGCCCTTGGCCGGAATCGAACCCGGGACCTCTCAGTCCACAAGCTGACGCTCTATCCACTGAGCCAAACCAGCTTGGGTGGCTATTGTTATTCTTATTTCTCTAGATCAAGCTTCCTAGAAAGTATTTTAAAAAAATGTTTTTTCCTGATCATATCTGTTCTTCACAATGATGTAAACCTGATGAACAGTGATGTGAAGAGAATAGATTAGTTCTTTCCCATCTTGATGCCTTATGAGAACTGACTGCTATTATTTAACTGTAGAAGAGAGAAACAAATAGCTCAGCAAGGCACAGAATGAGGAAGTTTTTCAGGTCTTCTGAGTTTTTATTCTTTTTCTTTAGAATGTTTGTAGTCAGAAATCTGGATTTAAAAAAAAATTAGTACTCTGTACTGCTGTAATTATCTAATCAAGGGGCGTTCTGAATTAAACTTGGCATATTAAAATATAACTAGAGGCCTGGTGCCCCCCCCCCCCCCCCCGTGGGAGCACACTGACCACCAGGGGGCAGCCCCTGCATTGAGTGTCTGCCCCCTGGTGGTCATTCCAACATTTGGTTATTTGCATATTAGCCTTTTATTATATAGGGTGGTTTTGCTATTTCTTCCTAAATGCCTTTTTAAGTTTTAACATGAAAGTGATTTAAATATTACAGAAATCCTTTGATGCACTGAATTTTGTTACAATGTTAAAAATGGTGTGGATTTCCAAAGCTAGTGCCATACAACGAAAGGGCAGGTAATGTATATTTAATGTACATTCAAAAATTGCATGTAAAATGGAAACATATTCATATGTATTACATAATTAATGTATATTGCACTTTCTGTAAAATGTTAACATTTTCATGTTAGTCTTTATATTACTTTTGCAAAGCAAACTAATTTAACACTGTTTTAAAAATATCACATTCAGGTTATGTTAAAATTAAAAATTTTTGCCTGGTATAAACCATAT
The DNA here is from genome assembly GCF_964212035.1 of Myotis nattereri. NCBI lineage: Eukaryota > Metazoa > Chordata > Mammalia > Chiroptera > Vespertilionidae > Myotis > Myotis nattereri. The sequence continues at coordinate 66,840,568 of NC_138079.1, forward strand.
TCATAACATGTAAGAAACTTAAAAAATAAAAGCAAAAATGTCAAACATTTGCAAGATGGGACAAAGGACTGATTTTTGTATTATACCAAAAAGCTTTTAAAAAATTGGTTAATATAGACCAGCATATTAACTTTACATGTGTTGCCTTATGTATATACCAAAATAAATGTAAATTAATGAGGTACTGCTTTTTGCTTATCAGATTGACATTGATGAAAATGTTAACAGTGTGTGCAACAGAGCTGGCAAAAGCATGGGCCTATAGGCTTTCATAGTTTGCTGATGGGAGTGTAAATTGGTGAGATTTCTTCAGAGGGCAGTTTGAAACTGTTTATCCAAATCTACCCTTCCATTGTGGATTCCACTTCTCATAATTTATCCTGAGTATACTTGCACATGATGTATGTTTAAGAATGTATTTCATAGCATTTTTGTAATAGTTTGGGAACACTGCAGTGTCCATCAACAGTGAAGTGGTTATATTGCTAAAGCCATACAGTGGTATACCAGTGTAACTGTTAAAAGGAAAATATTTGGATGTATGTCTTTTTATGTGGGATGAGTTTTCAGAATATATGAAGTGAGAAAAGTAAGGTATGGAACATGTGTCTCATGTTCTGCTGTACTAAAAAATATATGTTTGTATATATATTTAGATGTAAATGCATTGTTAAGTCCGAGAGAAACATTGAAAAACAATTATTGGCTCTGTGTTTCACTTACTGACAATTGTAAACCTACTTTGCCCACCCCTATATATCAGTTAGGTATCATTCATGAATCTCACTTTATAAATGAGATAATGGAGTCCTAGACAAGTGAAGTGCCGTCATAAAGGATAAGTGTCAGAGTAGCAATTCAAACTCAGATGTCCTGATACTAGTTCAGTGTTCTATATCCTAAATCACATTGGTTGTACAGTTTACTTATTATAGTCTTTATTCCTGAGTCTTAATTTTGTATTTTACTTTAAAGGGCAGGGCGATGTAGACCTGGAATTTGTTTTCGTCTGTTCAGTAGACTCCGATTCCAGAATATGTTGGAATTTCAGACTCCAGAACTTTTGAGAATGCCATTACAGGTAGAAGTTTATTTAACTCTAAAAGACTATCTTTGTGGGTAAGGGAGGAGAAGAGATCATTTCAACTTATGCTGATTGGACTTTTCAATAATCAATTTATGAAATAATATATAAAACAAAATTATCAAATGTATATTATGGTAGGTGGTTATGTATATAACTAATATTTTTTATATACAGAAAATTTAATTTACAAACCTTCAAAGCTTTAAAGAATTACTTGAATATAGTTTATAAGAATAGCATTTGTTTTTGTGCATTATTCTAGGAGTCTGTCAACCATGTAGTTTTTACCTTTTACATTTTCAATGAGGATTACAAAACAAATTATTTGACGTCCAAAACATAATACCAGAATCTCAGTTTAAGATGCTGAGATTACCTTGGTAGATTTGGAACTAAGTTCACTGAGATTTCCTGGCTGTTACTGTTTTCCTTCAGGTTTTCTGACTTCATGAACAGCCAGACACTATAGTTCCTAGGGAAAACTATCATAACATTAATTCGATTCTCTGCTGTGCTGAATTAGATGCTGATTCCCAAACCTTTAAAGAGACATTGCATCATATTTTTGGTAACCACATATCTAGATGACTTCCCACTTCCTCATGCTCATGTTCCATTTTATGTTCTTCTTAGGACAAATTATAAAATTCTTAACAGATGCCTAAATTATTTCTCAAGCTTGTGTCTCCAGTTTTAATTTTTTAGCTCCTGCCTTTTGTCTTCTCTCTACTCATACCGGTAGTTTTCATTTCCCAAGCACATCTTATTTGTATTGATCTTAGGGCCTTCATATGTGCTATTCCCTCTCCTGAGATTCCTCCCCCTTACTCTTTTTATAATTAACTCCTACTCAGTCTTTATGTCTTAGTTTAAATGTCATTTCCTCAAGAAATGGTTTTTGACTTCAATGGCTTCCTTTTCCTGCTTCCTGAACTTGATTAATTTACCTCTTCAGCTCTCTGTGTCCTTCATAGCGTTTATCACAATTGTAATTAAAGAGTTAATTATGTAATTACTAGGGGCCCGGTGCACGAATTTCGTGCACAGGGTGTGTGTGTGGGAGGGGGGGTGTCCCTCAGCCCAGCCTGCCCCATCTCACATACTGGGAGCCCTCAGGCGTTGACCCCCATCACCCTCCAATCGCAGGATCGGCCCCTTGCCCAGGCCTGACGCCTCTGACAGAGGGGTCAGGCCTGGGCAGGGGACCCTCATTTCCCCCATCACTGGTTCTGCCCCCAGCCAAGGCCTGATGCCTCTGGCCCAGGCATCAGGCCTGGGCAGGGGACCCCCAGACCCCTCCGATTGCTGGCTCTGCCCCTTGCCCAGGCCTGATGCCTCGGCCAGATGCGTAGACCCCCATCACTCTCCGATCGCCTGATCGGCCCCTTGCCCAGGCCTAACGCCTCCGCCAGAGGTGTCAGGCTTGGACAGGGGACCCCCATCTCCCCGCGATCACTGGCTCTGGCCCCCGCCCAGGCCTGAGGCCTCTGGCCCAGGAATCATGCCTGGGCAGGGGACCCCCATCTCCCTCTGATCGCCTGCTCCACCCCCCGCCCAAGCCTGACGCCTCTGACCCAGGCTTCAGGCCTGGGCAAAGGGACCATCATATCCCCCCAATCCCCGCTCCGCCCCCCACCCAGGCCTGATGCCTCAGCCAGAGGAGTTGACCCTCATCACCCTCCGATCACCAATCACCGGATCGGCCCCTTGACCAGGCCTGAGGCCTCCAGCAGAGGTGTCAGGCCTGGGCAGGGGACCCCCAGCTCCCCGCAGTTGCAGGCTCCGCCCCTGCCCAGGCCTAACGCCTCTGGCCTAGGCGTCCGGCCCGGGCAGTGGGGACCTGCAGCTGCAGCGGCCCCGCGATCGTGGGCTTCGCTTTAGGCCCAGGCAAGGGACCCCTAGCTCCTGGGACTGCCAGCTTCGACCGTGCCCAGCTCCCATCGCTGGCTCCACCCCTACTTCCTACTATCACTGGCCAGGGCGGCAAAGGCACCTGATTCTCCGATCATGGCTGGGGATTCTCCGATCCAGCTCTTAGCTCCCCCCTGGGTTTCCGATCACTGTCAGTGGCAGGGGGCTTCTTCCTGCTTTCCCTTTTGCCTCCCTGCATTGTGCCTACATATGCAAATTAGCCGCCATCTTGTTGGCAGTTAACTGCCAATCTTAGTTGGCAGTTAACTGCCAATCTTAGTTGGCTCTTAACTGCCAATCTTAGTTGGCAGTTAATTTGCATATAGCCCTGATTAGCCAATGAAAAAGGTATCGCCGTACGCCAATTACCATTTTTCTCTTTTATTAGTGTAGATTCTGTTCTTCACATGTTATGGGTTGGCTCAACGAGATAGACCACCGACTCAGAATTTAAATTTAAGAGCCTTTATTAAGCTGGCCAGCTGATCACAGCGCCTATCTCCCCCTCTGGGAGCTTCGGAGCATGTGGCAGAGATCAAGGGTGCAGTATGATCCTTTATAGCACAACAGTGTTACCTGAGAAGTTCATAGAAAGTTCATAAGAACAAAGGGGGGGTAAACAGAGTCACACCTGGCTGGAGCGTATCATAACATATTGTTTTTCTAAGACAATCTAGCAATTTTTCTTCCATGGTTTCTAACCCTAATACAATTCTTCTTCATATCCTGACACAATTCCTCTCCATATGTCAGTCCCCCCTTCCAGCACATTCAATTTCTCATGTCCCATTTCCTCCCCTTAGCACATTCTGTAACATTCTGTAACCCTTCCATGCCGCAGTCCCTCACCCTAGCACACATACACAATGAAAACTTCATGAGGGTGGGCACTTGTCTGACAGTCTGTCCTCTTCTTTTTTTCCAACTTGCTGCACAGTACCTAGCACTTAGTAGCACTTAAGTATTTGTTGAATAGATACAAGATTCCAGAAGGTAATATAAAGGAAAAAAAAGATATTTTGGACAGTAACTGTTAAAACTGTGTGAGGAGACATTGTCACGGGTGGCAATGGTAATTTTGATATGAGTTGTTGGAGGGTGTTCATAAAAATTTTGGAACCTAGGGCAAAGTATGAGCCTATGTTTCCTTGAAAGACATTGTTCCCTTTACTGTTGTTCATTTTAGTCAGAGACTCTGCTAGTCTTTGGGTACTGTAGTTCTCATGATTTTTAAAAAAATAAATGTCAATATTTCAAAATTATTTGCTATTCTTATTTACAGGAACTTTGTTTACATACCAAACTGTTAGCCCCAGTTAATTGTCCTATTGCGGATTTCCTTATGAAAGCTCCTGAACCTCCACCAGCTTTAATTGTACGGAATGCTGTACAAATGCTTAAGGTTCGTGTCTTAATGGTTTTATTTAACCTATATGAAATGTAAACCAAATGAGAACACATCTTAACTAATTTTGTACTTTAAAAAATTATCTTAACCATCTACTTTGAATAAATACTGTTGTGGTACTTATAATAAAACAGTAGCTTGTTTTAATATATTTAAAGCAAAATATATTTTTTGTGTGTGATGTGATAGCAAAACAAAGTTTACATTCTCATTTCTTTTTTATAGACTTTTAGATATGTCACTTGCTTAAACATAGTTTTTGGTTATGTTAAATTCTGTTTTGTATTCTTTTGTTTAGACAATAGATGCAATGGATGCATGGGAAGATCTCACTGAACTTGGATATCATTTGGCTGACTTGCCAGTAGAGCCACATCTTGGTAAAATGGTCCTGTGTGCTGTTGTTTTAAAGTGTCTGGACCCTATCCTTACAATTGCCTGCACACTAGCCTATCGAGATCCTTTTGTCTTGCCAACTCAGGCCTCTCAAAAACGCGCAGCTATGCTTTGTAGGAAACGTTTCACTGCTGGAACTTTCAGTGATCATATGGCACTTCTCAGAGCATTCCAGGTACTCTCATTGTTATTTTATTTCTGAAAATGTTGCTGGTGAAACACATTGCTGGAGCAAGTGTAAGAAATTTAAAAAATAGATATGATTCTATTAATTTTGTTTCATTATAACATCACATTTTATGAATTTCCCAGAAAAAAATCTTCCTACTGTTAATGTTAACATTATCACAGTTTTTCTCTACCTTTTTCTTTCATTTTATCTTTGTAGGAATATGTGTATTGTAGGTGTGTACATACTTATTTTTATTTATACTTGAATTTATTTTTAATACTCAAGTTTCTTATCTTTCAATTATATCTTGGGCAAGGAATGCTCTAAAATTTTAGTTAACACTCAATGTTACTCGAAATATATAGAACAAAGCTTAGAAGAAATTTACCTTGAATTTAATGTCTATTTTTTTTAGAGTACATCTTTTTTTTGTATGATCAAGACACTATGCTAAGAACTTAATTTTATAAAGCAAAATAAAAAAATCACTTAAAACCTATCCTATATAATAAAAGGCTAATATGCAAATCGATTGAATGGCAGAATTACCAGTCGCTATGACATGCACTAGCCACCAACAGGCAGACGCTCAATGCAGGAGCTGCCCCCTGGTGGTCAGTGCACTCCCACAGGGGAGCGCTGCTCAGCCAGAAGCTGGGCTCACGGCTGGTGAGCGCAGAGATGGTGGCTGGAGCCTCTCTGGCCTCTGCCACAGTTGGACATTCCCCCAGGGCTCCAGGACTGCGAGAGGGCACAGGACGGGCTGAAGGACCCCCCCCACCCCGAATTCTACCCCCCCCCCCCCCAGTGCATGAATTTTGTGCACCAGGCCTCTAGTTAAGATAATAGTAGTGAAAAATGAGGAAAGGGCTAAATGGGAAAGGAAAGATAAGGAAAGTGAGCCTTTGAAGAAGGGAAATTATATATAATGTAGAAATTCAGATGCAGGGGATAATTTCATTATTTCTTCAAAAGGTAGACATGTTATTTATCCTTAAATTCTTTTGAATGTAGTCTATGCCTATACATTAAAAAAGCATTTTTTTTTTGTTTAAGCAGAAAATACTTTTTTTCAAGTATTTCCTTATAATACATAGAATTTACAAAAATATTTATAAGCTGCTTTTGTGTGAGCATTATTAAACAGCTAGAGGCCTGGTGCACGAAATTGTGCGTTGGTACGGTCCCGAGGCCTGGCCTGTGATCAGGGCCATCTTCCCCAGCTGCCAGCAGCCGGCCCCGCCCTCTGCTGCCACTCACCCCTGGTTTCCTGTTTGCCATCAGCGATCGGAGCCTGACAGCTAGGGGAAGGGACTGAGAGGTTGGCCATTCCCACCTGCTTGTTGGCCCCACCCCCACTGCGGGTCACCCTCTGTGTGTAGGCTCACCGGTGGGGCAGGGGCCTTGGCCTGGCGCCACACGTGTCCCCTGCCACTCACCCCCGGTTCCCCATTTGCCAATGGGCAATCAGAGACTTCCGGCCAGGGAAAGGGACCGAGAGGTGGTCAGTGCACCTCATAGTGACTGGTTGAGCGGTCGTTCTGATCGTTCCACCCTTAGGGTCAATTTGCATATTACCTTTTTATTATATAGGATAGAGGCCCGGTGCACAGGTGGGGGCCGGCTTCCCTGCCCTGATGGGGGCCCCGCATTGGGGTGGGGGTCACTGCTGGGGCACGGGGCTGGTCAGAGTGAGGGGCCACAGCCATTCTGGTCTCTGATTGTTCTGGTCATTCTGCCATTTTGGTCGCTGGGCTTTTATTATATTGGATGGATAATGCATTGCTCTTAACTGAGTCTGTGATATCTTGTATTATCACAGATCAGTTGAGTGACAATAATTAGAGGAAGATTTGGAGAATTCCTGTCTATTCTTTGCTTTTCCCCCAGCTCCTTGAAAAGAAGAGGGAATAGATAAATTACTGCTTTGATCTATCGGTTATATTTCAAAGCAAAAGAACTCATTTTAAAAGAGGAGCTATTTTATATTGCACATAGATAGTTTCTAGAAATCCCACTTTCCATTCTCAGACTGATTAGGAGGTTGATACAGAGGTTATTTTTGGAGGAATAGTGGATTCTTAGATATAAATGTATTATGATGGCTTAGTTTTAAAGACTCTATACCAGCGGTTCTCAACCTGGGGGTCGCGACCCCTTTGGGGGTTGGATGATCCTTTCACAGGGGTCGCCTAAGACCATTGGAAAACACATATATAATTACATATTGTTCTTGTGATGAATCACTATGCTTTAGTTATGTTCAATTTGTAACAATGAAATTGTGGGTCACCACAACATGAGGAACTGTATTAAAGGGTTGCAGCATTAGGAAGGTTGAGAATCACTGCTCTATACTTTTGTGAAGGACAATTAGCACCTGTATTTGAAAGGTAAATATTTTTACATAACTGCTCATTTAGGTTTCCTGATACTTAGTTCTCTCATTGAGATTTTTATAAACTCAAAAGACTTTCTTAGCATTTGAGTATAAATTTAATGATAAATCACAAAGTCTTAGATTTTATTTTTTATATTTAAATTTAAAATTTTTTTTTCTTTTAAATATATTTTTATTGATTTCAGAGAGAGGAAGGGAGAGGGGGAGAGATAGAAACATCAATCAGTTGCCTCCTGCATGCCTCCTACTGGGGATCGAGCCTGTAACTTGGGCATGTGTCCTGACCAGGAATTGAACCAGCCACTTCTTGGTGCATGGGATGATGATCAACCAACCAAGCCACACCAGTCCAGTGTTAAATTATTTATTTTTTAAACAATTGAGGTATAATTGGCATATAAGTTTCAGTTGTACGGCATAATGATAAGATATTTGTATATATTGCAGAATGATCACAGTCAATCTAGTTAACATCCATCTTCAAACAGTTATAATTTTTTTCTCTTGTGATGAGAACTTTTAAGATCTACTCTCTAGTCTGTTAATTAGATTTATTCTGAAGATTATTATACAATATATACAAATATTGAATCACTATGTTGTACACCTGAAACTAATATGTTACATGTCAAGTATATCTCATTAAAATAAAGTTTATTTTAAAAAAGTTCTACTCTCTTAGCTATTTCCAAATATGCAATATAGTGTTATCAACTATAGTCCCTATGCTATACATTATATCCCCAGCGTTTAAACTTCGTTTATAACTGACAGTTTGTGTCTTTGACCACCTTTACCCATTTTGCTCATTTGCTGGCAAGTATCAGTCTGTTCTCTGCATCTACATTCTTTTTTTTTTTAAATAAAGTCTTAGATTTTATAAAATAATTAGAAGAAGAAGAATTGACCTTGAGTGGTTAATGTAGTGGTTTTCAGTTACTTTGTTGCCTAAGAAGTGTCTGGTACATGTATTATGTTATATAATTATATTTTTATAGGCATGGCAGAAAGCACGAAGTGATGGGTGGGAGCGAGCCTTTTGTGAAAAGAATTTCCTTTCACAAGCAACAATGGAAATAATCATAGGCATGAGAACTCAATTGCTCGGTCAACTGAGAGCATCAGGTAATGTTTTCACACAAAGAACCTATTTAAACCACTGAGAGAACCCTGCCAATACCTCGTAGTATTTCTAGTATTAACTGATGCCATCTTATATTATTGTTATGACATTATCACATTTTTGTGATATTCATTACCTGCTTTGTAGACTTCCATGTGACCTCAGCTTTTGTTTGTTGAAAAATTGACACTGCAGAATTGTCATTGAGAAATGTGTGAATACCTTTTGATACTGTTGGCAGTGAACACTTTAAAATGTATTTGTTGGTAAAGATCAGTTTAAATATTACAGTTATATTTTATCACTATTAATAAACAGTTATTTAGCTCTATGAAATATAAATTATAAAAAATTAACTAGCTTGTTACAAGTGCTGGCCTTCATATTTTTGGAACATAAAGCAACAAGTAATCATTTGAAGGCATTTTGATTTTTTTTTTAAATATATTTTATTGATTTTTTACAGAGAGGAAGGGAGAGAGATAGAGAGTTAGAAACATCGATGAGAGAGAAACATCGATCAGCTGCCTCCTGCACATCTCCCACTGGGGATATGCCCGCAACCAAGGTACACGCCCCTGACTGGAATCGAACCTGGGACCCTTCAGTCCGCAGGCCAACGCTCTATCCACTGAGCCAAGTTGGTTTCGGCTGATTTTTTTTTTTTTTTTTATGTAGCTATTTTATTTTAGAATTGCTAATTCCTTTTTGAGTAGCATAATACATTGAAAAAATAGAAGATGACTACCAGAGTCTGGATTTATAGATGAGCTGAAGTGCCAAAGTAATATAAGAAATAAACCACAGGGTTTAGAGTTGTCTCAAATATGGGACAATATGAAGTACTTTTGGAATTATTAGAATGGTTTAGGTTTTCAGCTATGTTTTAGTGTGTTTCAGATAGCAGCTTATGAATAACTTGACTGCAAGAATGTGTAATTTAAAAAAATATTTTTATTGACTTCAGAGAGGAAGGAGAGAGAGAGAGAGAGAGAGAGAGAGAGAGAGAGAGAGAGAAACATCAGTGATGAGAGAGAATCATTGATCAGCTGCCTCCTGCTCACCCCACACGGGATTGAGCCCGCCACCCAGGCATGTGCCCTGACTGGGAATCGAACTGTGACCTCTTGGTTCATAGGTCATCGCTCAACCACTGAGCTCTGCTGGCCAGGCAAGAATGTGTAACTTTTAAAAAGTTTCTAAGCCCCCAATAAATCTTCTTTTTTTAGCCTGAGCAAACTTAAACTTTCTTAGAACATTGATTCTATATTTTAAATTAGATTTTATTAATTATTGTGGAATTTGAATATCATTAAACTTACATAGGTTCTACAATTTTTTTGTAAAAAACACACAAATTTAAAAGTATGTTGTGAACAATAGGAAAAGTAGGTGTGGTTTTTTCCTCTTTCTAGGTTTTGTTAGAGCACGAGGTGGTGGTGACATTCGAGATGTTAACACAAATTCCGAGAATTGGGCTGTCGTTAAAGCTGCATTGGTGGCAGGCATGTATCCTAATTTAGTCCATGTGGACAGAGAGAATTTAGTATTGACAGGGTCAAAGGAGAAAAAAGTACGGTTTCATCCCACTTCAGTTCTCAGTCAGCCTCAATATAAAAAGGTAAAACATTTTTAATGCTCTTAGGCCTTGAGGTGAAACTCATCTAATTTAGATGGTTGAAAAATCAATGAAAAATGTTCTACATACTGACCTGCTTTAAGAAATTAATTATATATATATGTGTGTATAATTCAGTATTGGGACAAAATTTTGATTGACTCTTAGAGCTGAAAGAGTTAATGTGTTAAGTAATGAGAACTTTTGTACAAACTACATGAGCAATGACTTGCTTTAATTTTTGTTTGGGTATGCATCACCCATTTTATTAAGGGACGTTTTACAGTTTAAAATTATTACCAGTAAAGTAGGTGATAAACATAGTTAACAATTTTTTAATTTATTTTCCTAATAGATTCCTCCAGCCAATGGTCAAGCTGCAGCAATTCAGGCACTGCCCACAGACTGGCTTATTTATGATGAAATGACCAGAGCCCATAGAATAGCTAACATTAGATGTTGTTCAGCAGTGACACCCGTCACTGTATTGGTATTCTGTGGACCAGCTAGGTTGGCAAGTAATGCTCTTCAGGAATCTTCATCCTTTCGAGGTAAATGTGTTATGAAGGAAATAAAAATATATTTGAAATGAAATTTTTTTTCTTTTTGCTTAACCAAACAAATTTTGAAATTATAAAAACTTATGTAGTATTAGCTCCCTTTTAATATAAGACTAACCAGAAAATACTAAAGCATACCACTGTTCTTGAAATTAAGATAACTTGATTTGTACATTTTTTATTAATCTTGCTGATAGGAAGTTTGTTTTTCTCTTCCACTGAATTTAAATGATTAACAAAAATAAAAGGTATTTGTTTAAAGGAAATAATAGTTACCCATATCTTATTACCCTTATGTAAACATACTTAATATTATATATTTTTCTGTAGATATATACATATTTTAAATTATTTTACCCATGCTATCATTTTATATTCTGCTGTTTTGATTGTATAGAATATAAAAAACATGAAATATTTTATATTAATGGCTGCAAAATATTCTATCATATTAAAGTGGTATATTGTATTTAAAATGTTTCTTTACAGTTGGACATCTTGATTGTTTCTAATTTTTTCCTATTTGGTGACTCAGCAAATATTTACTATTTGAATAACTGCTATATGTCAGGTATTGTGGTAGGTATTGAGGATGTAACAGAAAACAAAATAGACAAGTTATTTCTGTCCTTGGGAGTTTACATGGTTGTGGATGGTAGACAGACAGCAAAAAAGTAAGTGTTTTATATAGTACTATGAAAGAAATGAAGCAGACTGCCTTAGGGATGACCTACTTTAGAAAGAAACCCTAGACAAATTTCTCTGAGGAGACGTGATTTAAGCTGAGACCTAAAGTATGAGAAGGAGCTAGCTATGTGAAGATAATAAAGAAGTTGGCAAGGGCCAAGATTCTGCACTAAGCAATGATCTAGGAATTGACCTAAAGGTATGTGATTGGAAACACAGTGATCAAAGAGAGAGTGGGATGGGATAAGGTTTGAAAACTGATGTTTTTCTTAATTTGACCTGCAGTTTCATGATTTAAAGCTGTTAGCCTTCTTTCTATCATATATAATCATTATATAATATATAATGATTTAAAGCTGTTAGCCTTCTTTCTATCATATATAATACCCATTTTTGTTAGTTTTATATATTTTGAGTTCTGTGGTGTTTTTGTATTGTTTTGTTTTTTAAATCCTCACCAGAAGACATGCTTAGAGAGAGAGGAAGGAAGAGGGAGAAAAACTTTGATTGGTTGCTTTCTCTAAGTGTCCTAATCAGGATTGAGCCTGAAACCCAGGTATATGCCCTGACTTGGAATCTAACGGGCAACTTTTCAGTGCATAGGACCATGCCCAACCAACTGAGCCACTCTGGCCATTCTAGTTCTGTGTTTTGACTGCTATAGATTCAAATTGAATAATCTTTTTCTATACTGCTCACTTCAGAGCTGAAAAAGTTTCATTCTTCCATGGACCTGATAAGTACTCCGTTTTTTCTTCTTTTGCTATGATTTGATTTTTAAGATAATTTTTTCAACCATGTTGCATTGACTCTGGTTTAAAATGTAGATTTCATGTTTTTCCAAGTGCTTTCCCCTCACCTGCACCAAAATAATCCTTATGTATTGTCTTTTAGAAGGCTTATATTGATTTCATATTACATTTGGCATGGTAAAACTCTCTGTCTTCTTTCCCTTTAAATTTCTGCCTTTATATTATAACATTATTCAATAGTTTTGTATTTTAATAAGCTCTAATATCTGGTGGAGGATCTACCCGTAACTCTTTGCTGCTTTTCTATTAAGTTATTTGATAATCTTACCTATTTTTTTTTATGAATATTGAGTAGTCACCTTCTTATAAGCCTTTTGACACCAAACAGTTCTTTTGTGATTTTAATTTAGTGTTTGCTTCCAGCAAATTTAATATATTCTTCCTATTTAGCTATATCTTCTATTAAATTTAGCAATTTTTTGGTAACTTTGTAAAGGTTGGATATATTTCTTAAGATGATTCTTAAGATGTTTTGTTTCTGTTTTTGAATTATGGTGAATAGGTTTTCTTTTTCTTTGCCTGTTGTTCTTGCTTAATAAGAACTCTACCTCAAAGAGTATATTTTATGTACTTGGTTACTTTACTAAGCTCTTATTAATCCTTTGGATTCTCTATTTCTTAAGTTATATTACCTTCAGGTGGTAATATTTTAATTTGTTGCCAAAATTTATTTTTTCATCTCTTTTTCATGATATTGGAAAACCATTAAATGATCTACTTTGTCCTTTTTAATTTTAAAGGTTTAAATTCTAAAGTTGTACCATTGATTATAATGTTAATTCTTGTTTTAATAAATTATTTTATTCATTAAATTAAGGCAGAATTGTTCTGTTTTTAATGTTTTAAAAATGTGTTGAATTTGTTAAATAACTTTTGAGCACTTGTTCATGCAATCAATTTGTTTCATTTATTGATGTGGTGTATATTTTTTTTATGGAACTACCATCATATTGTTACAAGAATAAACCTTTCTTGGACTAAGAGTAATTTATTGCAATGCTAAATATTTTGCCAGCACTTATTAAAATTGTAATATTTATGTTCATTAGTGAGGCTGACCTACATAGAGTTTGTAGGTCATTTGCACATTTAAGTATCTTTAGGTTTTTGGTTTTATCAGTTTTAAGGTTAGGTTTAGATTCTCTCATTAAAGGAACTGGCTATTATTTGATTTCTTGAAAGTTTGAGAGACTTGGTGTTCTGGATTTCTTTGTTGTTGTTCTTTAAGGACATCTTGAATTTCTTCCTTAAATAGTCTGAGTTTTTCTATTTCTTATTCTTTCAGTTTTAGTAATTACTTATTCTTTCAATTTGTTTTATAGAAATGAATTTTCCTTGAAGGTTTCAAGACTCTATAATTCTTTTAAGCTTAACACATTTTGAACCATTTTTACAATTTTATGCTCAGTTTTGATTTTGTGGTTAGATTTGTGCTTTTTTCTCCCTTTATTAAATTTATCAGGATTGCTTATTAGGTTTTAAGGAACTGGATTATAGTTTTAACTATTAATAACATTTTGTCTTCCCTAATATATCATTCTTTTCCTTACTATTTTTAATGTTTTTATTCCCTTATGTTCTTAGTTTTCTTCTCCATCTACTTATTATTTAAATATTTTTTTGGATTTTTTAATTTCTTTTTTGTTTTGTTGCCTTGTGATTAGAGATTGTAGTCTTTACAATTCCTTTTTTCCCCTCCTTTTAAATATTGAGATTTAATTTGTGACCTATGGGGTTTAGAGAACTCCCCACACAAATTGTTAGTATATCAGGAGGATTTGTGTAAATGTGGTGTGTCAATCTATATTTGCTTATTCTTTTTGCTATAATATAAAATGGTTAAAGTGAAAATTTTTCTTTCAATATTTGTTTCGACAGCGGATGGTATTCCTAATGATAGTAGTGATAGTGAAATGGAAGATAGAACTACTGCTAATCTGGCAGCTTTGAAACTTGATGAGTGGCTCAATTTCAAACTAGAGCCTGAGGTAAGTTGCTCTTTAGTAGTGTGATCCAGTTAGTATGATCTGATAAACAATATAATGAAAATTATATCTATAATATTGGGTTCTTAGCATTAGAGAATACAACTTCTTTTTCAGTTTTGGGCCCTCAGGTATTCTCTGCTGCATTGGGGTTTAATCCAACAGTGGATTTGAAAAACGTAGGTGCAGATCAGTATTTATGCATGGTAATATTTTGAGTATTTCTGTGTATATAATGAAATATTGAGTATTGGGTACACAAGAAATCCCTTTATTTTAACTATTTCTAAGAGAAAGATCTCAATTCCTTTCTGATTTCTCTTTTCACATATCTCTGAATTGGGAAAGAGGAATGTTTCTTTTCAAATTAAAAATATTTCTTGACAAAGCCTACCCTTAATTTCATCTCCACTTTTAAAGGTCATTTTATAGCTTTTTGTTTTGTTTTGTTTTGGCAGCTAAGCTGTGAATAGTCAACAAGGGCTAGATTTACCTTTTTAGGATTCTTTCATCATTTGAACCTACTGTATATAGTCTCACTTGAATATCCAATAGCCTGTCACTTCACTGAAATTGTTCTTGCTGAGGACAATATTGTCCTCCATGTTGTCAAAACCAGCCTGCTGTCCTTGACAAATTTGACCTCTTCTCATTTTTGGCAGTATTGTCCATAACCTTCTTTTTGTAATTTTATCTTTCCCATTTTTCCTCCTCACACCTGTCCCAATTTCTTTGTCACCAGATACTGTGACATTAATCTTTCTTGATTCTTCTTTTTTCTAGAGAGGCCATTTCTTCTTAGGTTCTTTCACGGACTCTTCTCTATGTGTTTGTGCCTTAAATGTTAGATGTTCTCCAATACTTTGTGCTTTGCTTTTTTCACTGTCTCTGCACAGTTCCTAGAGACTACCTCTAACCATTTATGCATTGATGACTACCACGTCTATATCTAGCTTAGGCCTTTCCCTGGACATATGAATCCAGCTGCCTTCTGGACATCATTATTTGGATGTTCCACAGTCACTAAAATAAAATGAATGGAACTAAATGTATTTTTGTTTGTTTACTCTGCTTTTGTTTTTTACTCTGCTTTTGTTTGTTTACTCTGCTTTTGAGATATTAATCACACTCTACCACATATTGTCTCTCTCAATAAACTGTTTCATTTGATTTTGTGCCTCAAATATGGTAAAGAAGAAATTTTATTTCATTCTTGCAATAAAAAGAATGAAAGTAGTAGTAAATTATATGAAATGTAAACCTTGTTCTTTGGAAACATTCAAAGACCCTTAATTAACAAACAAATAGGTGCTTGCAAGCATATTTGAACTGAAGAAACTATTTTATTGTAGGCCGCCAGTTTATTGCTGCAGCTCAGACAGAAGTGGCACAGCTTATTTTTACGCCGAATGAGAGCTCCATCTAAACCGTGGTCTCAAGTTGATGAAGCAACCATTAGAGCAATTATAGCTGCTTTAAGCACTGAAGAACAGTCTGCAGGTTTACAACAACCATCTGGAATTGGACAAAGGCCAAGGCCTATGTCTTCAGAAGAACTTCCTTTGGCATCATCTTGGAGGTCAAATAATAGTAGGAAAAGTTCAGCAGATACTGAATTTCCTGATGAGTCTACTACTGCAGAAAGGTAAATTAATGGCTTGAAATAGGAGACATTTTCTCCAGGAAAAGTTATTTATTATGGAATTATGTGCTTTTATAATATTTAGAAGTTACATTGTTATCATGTAAGGAACACAGAAATGTCACAGTAAAATGGGAAGAGATTTTTCCTTTTAAAACCTCTATATAAATGCCTAATATGCAAATTGTCCCTTTGGGAGTTCGACAGGGAGTTCAATCGCTTGCTATGACATGCGCTGACCACCAGGGGATGGTGTGGTACTTGGCAGGTGTTGGCAACACGGCGCCAGCAGCGGGCGGCAGTGGAGGCACTGCCAGCCCCGATAGGCCCCAACGAGAGCGGGACCGTGGTGGGATGGTGAAGCAGGTGAGCAGGCAGTGCCAGGCCAAGGTGGGGTGCCAGGCAGGGCTGCGGGGCTGTGAGGCTGGGGGCGCAAGCTGGGGTTGCAAGGCTGGGGATGCAAGCTGGGGCTGCCGGGGCGAGACAGGGCCAGACATGCCCTGAAGCCCTCCTGCGGTCCCTTCTAGGCAGGCCAATCTCCCGTGGTCCCTCCCCGGCCGGCCAGCCCCAATTGTACCTCTGTAGCCGAAAGAAGCTGGCGTCGTCACTAGAATATGTCTGAAGACCAACTATTGGCACAATGTACCTCTGCGGCCGAAAGAAAGCATCATCATTGACAGAATATGTCTGAAAAACTGTCATTGACAAATACTACCAATACTGGTAGGAACTGCCTTCACAGCAAAAATTAAGTAAATGAGGATGCAATTATCGAACATAGTTGTGGTGAAATGACTGTTACATGTCAGTTTTGCCTATCACTAAATTTCTCCAATGGAAAACCATCTGATGAAAAATTTACTCGATGTTGCAGCAAAGGTAAAGTCTGTCCAAATGATATAAGTTTCCAGAATACCCGGCATATTTTAAAAAATTAATGATAAACGAAGATTCTGATAGTAAAAATTTTATGGAAAATATTCATTCCATAAATAGTTCTTTTGCTTTTGCTTCAATGGGTGCAAATATCACTTCATCATCAGGATATGGGCCATACTGTTTTAGAATACACAGTCAAGTTTATCACCGTACTGGAACTTTACATCCTTCAGATGGTGTTTCTCAGAAGTTTGTTCAACTCTATGTTTTAGACACGGCCGAAGCGACAAGTAAAAGATTAGCAATGCCAGAAAACCATGGTTGCTCAGAAAGACTCATGATCAATATCAACAACCTCATGCATGAAATAAACAAATCAACAAAATCATACAAGATACATGAGGTAGAAAAGGAAGCCCAATCTGAAGCAGCAGCAAAATGTATTGCTCCCACGGAAGTAACACAGGCAATTAAATATAATCGTAATAGTGATCTGGGTAGATATAATTCTCCCCATGTAACTGAGGTTGCTGTCATATTTAGAAATGAAGATGGAGAACCTCCCTTTGAAAGGGACCTGTTCATTCATTGTAAACCAGATCCCAATAATACGAATGCCACTAAAATAAATCAGTATCCTGTTTTCTACATTAGATGCAATGACGTATCCTATTCTTTTTCCACATGGTGAAAAAGGCTGGGGAACAGATATTGCATTAAGACTCAGAGACGACAGTGTAATCAACAATAATACCAGACAAAATGTAAGGACATGAGGCACACAAATGCAGTATTATGGATTTCATCTCTCCATGTGGGACACGTTCAATCCTATTTTAAATGCAGGAAAATTAGCTCAACACTATATTGTCAATTCATATTAAAAAATGGAAGCAAATCGGATAAATTTCATTAAAGCAAACCAATATAAGTTGAGAGTTGAAAAATATAGTGGTTTGATGGATCATCTCACATCTAGATCTGAAAATCACAATGTGCTGATTGGTAAAATGATAATACTTCCATCGTCTTTTGGGGGTACTCCCAGAAATATGCAGCAGCGATATCAGGATGCTATTGCAATTGTAACGAAGTATGGCAAGCCTGATTTTTTTATAACCATGACATGCAACCCCAAATGGGTAGGTATTACAAATAATTTACAGTGCTGGCAAAAAGTTGAAAACAGACCTGACTTGGTAGTCAGTGTTTTTAATATTAAACTGAATGCTCTTTTTAAATGATATATGTAAATTTGATTTATTTGGCAATGCTACAGCTAAAATTCATGTCACCGAATTTCAGAAACATGGACTGCCTCATGCTCACGTATTATTGATATTAGATAGTGAATCCAAATTATGAATGGGACATGACATTGACCATATAGTTAAGGCAAAAATTCCGAATGAAGACCAGTGTCCTCAACTTTTTCAGACTGTAAAATCAAATATGGTACATGGACTATGTGGAATACAAAATCCAATATTAAATATTAAAATATTCTAATTATTTTTTTTTCAATGTGCATGAATCCGTGCACCAGGCCCCTAGTAATTCTTATGAGTTTTAAGATAATATGAAGGATTTTAGGCTACTGGTATGTGAGTTATTTAATAAGAAATTTTTTTTTTTTTTCAGAAAAACTCAATGTTTATTTTTAAGAATTCACAAATTTAGGGTCTGTTGAGAAGATAGCAACATTTTTTATTTTACATTTTAGTTAATGTATGTCAAGTGGCATCTTTCGTAGGTACCCTACAGCAAGAAGTGATGGCTATAGCCATTTAAAAGAACAACCCACAAGTATTACCTAGATATCAATATTGCTGACTAGTATTCCTACAGAAAAACCATCTATTCATTCAGTGATACATTCAATGCCTGTTGTTCTTGGTATGAGGGATAGAGCAATGTACAAAACAAAATAGACCTCTTCCTTCAGAGAATTTACATTTTATTGAGAGGCATATAATAAGTAAATAAATTTATTGTGACAAAATTTGTTTCAATTTAATCAAATTCTTTCATTCTTTCTGTCATTTAGCAATTGGATGTGACATTTTTATTATATGATTGTCAATAGTAAGAAAACTCTTCTTGAATTATTTATCCAAAAATATATTATGATATAACGAGAGGCCCAGTGCACGGATTTGTGCACCGCTGGGGTCCCTCAGCCTGGCCTGTGGGGACTTGGCTGAAACTGGCTCTCTGACATCCCCCGAGGGGTCCTGGATTGCGAGAGGGTGCAGGCCAGGCTGAGGGACCACACAGGTGTACAATCGGGGCCAGGGAAGGACCACGGGAGGGCTGTAGGGCATGTCTGGCCTGTCTCGTCCAGTCCCGAGTGACTGGACCCCAGCAGCCAGCTAACCTACTGGTTGGAGCGTCTTCCCTCTGGTGGTCGGTGCACGTCATAGTGACTGGTCGAACAGTCGAATGGTCAGACACTTAGCATATTAGGTTTTTATTATATAGGATATGATAGTGGTTATAATGAATCATTGGGCATGATTCAGAACTATTTCTTATAAACATTTAATAGAATCAAATATGTTTCTTTTTATTATTAGAAAAAATTTTCTTACCTTGTTGATAACAAAGACAACATTTTGCCCGTGATGCTAGTTTTGGCAATATTGGAAAGTCTCTGTAGTAAGAATATGATTTCACTGGTAAAAAACTGAAAATAGAAACAATGGAAACAAAAGATATGTGATGTTCAAGGGTCAGATGGGGATTTCATTACCTTCTTTTGATCAAATTTTGCATATTTCACAGAAGCATAAAGGCTTTATTAGTTCAGACTTCAGTGAAAGAGGAATAATATTTATTGGTTTCCAAGTTCTTCAGATATCCAGTTTTAGGAATAATTTAGCCAGTTGCCAAGAAAACCACACATTGTGCACAGCTGAACCTTTCTGATGTAGACCCTCCTAAACAAAAGAATAGTAAAAACCATATATTCTACTTAGACATCCCCCACTTTTTTGAAAAGATTATTCTAAAAGCTTACTTGAACAGTAAATATTTAGAATGTGCACATACATCTCCATAGATATTTTAATGTGGTCTTATTATTCCTACACCTTTCTGGCATTTAGCAATTGGATGTGACATTTTTATTTATTATATGATTGTCAACAGTAAGAAAGCTCTTCTTGAATTATAAAAAACCTGTTAGATTCACAGAGAACTCTGTGTGTGTGTGTGTGTGTGTGTGTGTGTGTGTGTGTGTATGTATGTATAAACGCATATGTATTATGTGTGTACCTATATTCACATACTAACAGTTGCACACATTTTTTTGGATAAAAACTTCCTTTTTCCTTTATGAAGTAATACATATTCATTTGATAAAATTTGGAAATACAGAAGAAAATCAGAATTATAAAGTGTAATTAGTTATACTTAGAAACTGATTGTCTTATAAGTTCACCCCCCTCCCCCCCCCACCTTGTGATACCAGGATCAAGCATTTCCTTTTCTTACAAGTTGTAGCCTGACATTTTTCATTCTCCTACCTATTGAACAATAGGACTTTTTGTAGAATTAATGGATTATGCCTAGAATTGATGTATCTTGGTGAAGAATAGAATGAGGACTCTTAGGAAGATTTATTTTTGAAGAGAGAAGTTATCTTTGTGGGATTACTTCTTAGAGAAAAATTATTTATAGTTAGAGTTTTCACTCTAGGACAGCAAGATGTAGATTAGATAAATGTTTTCAATAAAAACACTTTTTGTCAGTGAATTTCATTTATTTTTAATATAATAAATATCCTTTGATAAATATAAAAATAGTCACATATTCTGTTTGCTTACATTTTCTTTCTTTTAAAAAAAATCCTCACCTGAGGATATGCTTATTGATTTATTTTTAGAGAGAGAGGACAGGTGGGGGGGGGGGGAGAGAGAAAGAAAAGAAAGAAAGAAAGAAAAAAGGAAGGAAGGAAGGAAGGAAGGAAGGAAGGAAGGAAGGAAGGAAGAAAGAAAGAAAAAGGAAAGGAAGGAAGGAAGGAAGGAAGGAAGGAAGGAAGGAAGGAAGGAAGGAAGGAAGGAAGGAAAGAGAAAGAAAGAAAGAAAGAAAGAAAGAAAAGAAAGAAAGAAAGAAAGAAAGAAAGAAAGAAAGAAAGAAGGAAGAAAAGAAAAGAAAGGAAAGAGAGAGAGAGAGAGAGAGAGAGAGAGAGAGAGAGAGAGAGAGAGAGAGAAGAAAGAAGAAAGAAAAAAGAAAAGAAAGAATGAATTATCATTGTGAGAGAGAACATTGATTGGTTGCCTTCAGTATGCACCCAACCAGGGATTGAACCTGAAATCTAGGTATGTGCCCCAGGTACATCCACACCTTTCAATATATGGGACAATGCTCCAACCAACTGCATACTGGCCTGGGCTGCTTATATTTTCAATTAACTCTTCAACTCTACATTTGAAGCTTTGTACATTCTGCACCTCAGCCTTATAATATCCTCTATCCTATAAAGTTTTTACCTAAAATCATATTTTGAATTGAAAATATTTAAGAATAGTTTAAGAAACTATTAAAATACTAGAAATTGCCCATGTCCCATCCCAAAGCCAAACTAATGTTTTTTTCTTATCATTTTCAAATAGTAATTTAATGGCAAAAGATTTACATAAGAAAAAATGAGCTATAAGTGAGTTCTATATCAGAACTCTTTGTTCCTCCTAAATGAAAATTTAGGTGGAATGGTTTACGCCACAGTGGTTCTCAACCTTCCTAATGCCGCGACCCTTTAATACAGTTCCTCATGTGGTGACCCCCAATTTCATTGTTACAAATTGAACATAATTAAAGCATAGTGATTAATCACAAAAACAATATGTAATTATATATGTGTTTTCCGATGGTCTTAGACGACCCCTGTGAAAGGGTCGTTCGACCGCCAAAGGGGTCGCGACCCACAGGTTGAGAACCGCTGGTTTACAGGAATACTTTATTTCTACTTGAATGAAATGTTTTGGGGAAACCAAATAAACATGAGAAAAAAGCTAAAATAAGGCTCAGAGTAAAACATCAACTTGAAAACCACAAAAATAGGTATTTAATTCTATTGAAAATATCATTTTTACTTTAATAAGATTTTGCCTTCATTAAGTTCTGTCAGCTAATTTTCAGGTCAGTTAGGTACCAGGGTAAGAATGATGGAATGTTAGAAGTTGTAACTAAAAAAGTCATTGAACTTCGGTTATGAGAGGAAAAAAATCTTTGAAAATTTAATTTTTGTACTTCTAATCAAGTTGTTAATGATTCATATATGCATACATCACATTTTATTAATATCTTTAAGTTTTAGCTATTTTATTTCATTTGTGAAAGAAACGATCCTTCTAAGATATTTATAGAAATGGAAAAAATTGTGGGCATAAGCTATTTCAACTTGTCTTGTAGGCAGGACTTGCAAAGACTCTGTGGAAGCTTGTGGATTATTGAACACTTACCCTTTTCTGCTTTAAATTTATTCATTATAAATATTGTGAAACACAGCAAAGTAAATGAAATACTATAATGAACTCCATAGCCCTGATTCAATAATAACCAAGATTTCACCTACATGTTTGTAGCCAAATATTTTTTCCTTTTGCTTTCGTTTTTGTTTACATATTTCAAAATAAATACCATACATCCTGTCATTTTACCCTTCCACATTTAACTATGCATCTCTTAATATAACAGGCATTTTTTCCTACATAATCAAAATCCAATTATCAATTTCAATGAAATGATAATTTCCCCAGTTCTCTATAGATTTATTTGAATTAGCATCCAGGGAGGACTTATGCATTGTACCAGGGTGTTGTGTTTCTTGAGTCCCTTGTGATCAGAGCAGTTCCTTAGTTGGCCTTTTTGAAGAAACTAGGTCAGTGGTACTGTGAGATGTACAGCAGGTCCTTGAATAACATCATTTCATTCAAAGTGTTTCATTATAATGTTGATGAGATGACATAGTAACTTAACTCTTGTTTATGTCAATTAGCCTATGGTAAAATTGGTTCATTATACATCATTTTGCTTAAAGTCACAGAACTTGTTGATGACACTGAGTACTTACTGTACCATATTCTGGATTTGTCTTTTCATTTCTCCTGGCATTATTTATTGCTATATCTTAAGTAGTTCATGTAAACTGGTAGTTAGCTCTCAGTGCTTGATTAGATCCAGTATTTGGGCGAGAATATTCTATAGGTGGATATTGCATGATTTTAGGAAGTACTCAGTTTATTTTTAAATGTCTGGTTGTTCCACAAATATATACTTTTTAAGCTCATAAATTAAAAGACTTGCCCAGGATCATATACCTAGTTAGTTATAAATTTAGTACTGTCCTAGAAATCTTTTATCCTGACTCTAGTCCAGCATTATTTCCACTTTACCTTACTATTTTAGTATGCTTTTTATATCTATTTTACTTGGCTCTAAGATATGTTGTAGAGGTGGAAGGGAAGTGGAGTGGGTGATATTCTTGTAAAGGCCATTGGCTTAGATGTAGTTTAATAATTTTATAATGTTAAAGACATTAAATGTCAATATAAAATATAATTGTTAAGTTCTCTCCTATACCATCATAAAGGAGGATAGGGATTTGGTAAGGGGAATAATACTTGGGTAATTTTTAATATTAAGTTAAAGACTTTTGTAGATTGTCTTAAAAATATGTTTTTGTATATTTGTTTTTGTAAACTGTACCATAATAGTCCAACTGTTTCTTAACTACCAAATGTAATAGAAGAATGAAATTCCCTTTTAAAAAATGTCCTATCAACTATGATGTCTTTGAAACTTTGATTTAAAATGGCATTTGCTTTGTATTATGAACTTACATATAATGGGTCGCCTTTGCTTCTTCCTTCTCACTCAAGAGTATTGATGAAATCTCCATCTCCAGCACTACATCCACCTCAGAAGTACAAAGATAGAGGAATTTTACATCCTAAACGAAGCACTGATGACCGACCAGATCAAGCTTCTGCAAAATCTACAGAAGATTACCCAAGTCCTTGTGCTAGCCCTTCTCCTCCATCCTCAGGAAAGGTAGAGTATCTAAAAGTTGATGTAGCAAGGAATACATTTGTAGCACATTGAATATTACGTATTTAAAATCATAAACCAATTATTTTCAGTTACTAATTGTGGGCTCTGTTCTAGATATATATTGAAGCTGGCAAACTTGAGACACCTTGAGTAAATTTTTTGTTTCTTTTTTTTGCCAATTTTTTCTAGTTATTACCATGTTGGTGTGTTTTAAAACTAACAGATCATTCACTGATGGCATGTAGCTAAGTAGTTCATTATTTCCTTTCTATTTCTTTAGAACTTCTTTTTTTTGTTGTTAAAACAAATAAGAAGATTATCTTAACTTTGGTTTATAATTTTAGAATTGAAAAGGATTTTTTTGTTAATTGATTTTATCAACTCAATGGATATAGTATAAAACAAAACAGGATGGAACTAGGAAGATAGGAAATTTTGATGGGGAATTGAGAACTATGTATCTTTTAAAGAATTTATAAAATGAATGGTTTCTAATGTTAAAATATATTTAGTTCTACTTTCTTGTGTTGTTAGTACCTGAGTAAGTATTTGACTAGGGTTATTTGTTGTACTGTATGTTGTGTTCTCGTGAACCTGTAACATTTTTGGTGTACAGGGTGACATGACACTCAGCCGAGTCACTCACCTGGGTCCTCTAGCTGTTTTTATTAAGATTTTCTCTTTACCACTTGTTTTTAGCAGTTTGATTTTGATAATGATTTGGTCTAGTTTTCCTTCTGTTTCTTCTTCATTCTGTGTATTTATAGTTTCCATCAATTTTGGGAAATGTAAGACCTTTACTTTCTCACTTTTTTTGTTGTTAATCCTTACCTGAGGATATTTTTTCCATTGCTTTTTTTGAGAGAATAGGAGAGAGGGAGAGGGAGAGTGAGAAACAATGATGTGAGAAAGACACATCAATTGGTTGCCTCCCACACATGCCCTAACTCATGTGGGGATTGAACCTGCAACCCAGGTACATGCCCTTGACCAGGAATTGAACCTGTGATCCTTCAGTGCGTGGGCTGATGCTCTAACCGCTGAGCAACCCTGGCCAGGGCTCTTCACTTATATTTTATATTTCACCTCTCACTTCTCCTTTCTGGTATCCTGGATATACAAATCTAAGGCTACTTGATATTTTCCCACAGGTCACTGATGCTCTGATAATTATATTTCAGTTATTTTCTCTCTGCTTCATTTGAGAGGTTTCTATTGCTGTATCTTTAATTAGGTCACTTGTATTTTTATTTGTAATGTCTAATCTATTATGCATTCTTTCTAGTGTATTTTTCACTTCAGATACTATAAGTTCATCTCCAGAGCATCCTTTGGGTCTTTAAAAAATACCTTCCATTTCTCCTCTCATCATGTTCATGTTTCCTTTACCTTCTTGAAGATAGTAAGCATATTTATCATAACTGCCTTAATATTCTTATCTCCTAATTGCATCATCTGAGTCTGTTCCTAGTGATTAATTTATTTTCCAGTTATGGATCATATTCTTCTGTTCCTTTGCATTCCTTATAATTTTGTTTGGCTACATGATTTTTGTTGTATTCCTTTAAATAGTGTTAGATATCCTTTTGGTATACAGTTATGTTAGTGGCAATCAATTTAATCTTTTCAGGATTTGCTAGTAAGCAGTGCTAGGGTGGTTCCAGAGCAGTTTTTATCTGGTACTGATTTAGTTCTGATACTAAGGTGTGATGTTTCTGTGGACTAATGACCCATTATTAGTCCAAATTATTTCTATTTTGGTTGGTGATAACAGGAAGTATTCTCAGCCATATGTGTGAGTGCTCAGAATTATCAGGTGTACTTCCTTCCTTTGGGTCTTTTCCAGGCCTCAAGTCATTTTTTCTTTCTTGTGTGCAGGTCAGCACTTAACCAAAAACTGTGGGAATCCTCTGCAGTTTCCCATGAGCTCACTTTCTGTGCAACTTCCTTTGGTCTAGTTCACTGCCATGCAAATACTAGTTGCCTGGTCTGTCTCTGCATTTCAGCAAGACCACTGGTTTCTGTTTGTTTCCTTGCACTGTTACCTGGAAACTGTATCCTGGCAATAAGCTGGAGCAGTATTTGTTTTGTTTTCAGACTCTGAAGTTTATTAAAATATTTTCTGGAAGTACATTTGGAGTATAAATCAAAGTTGGTAATCCAGAATCCTTTCTTGATAAGGGATTTTCAATGCTCTGAAACTGAGTACTGGGTTTGGGCTCTTTAACCTCATTTTGATTGAGCCTTGTGTAGTTTTTCAGGAATGAATGACAGAGCTGTTCGCATTTGTTGAATATTTGGTAAACTATTTTGGTTTATATGTTCATGATGATGTTATTTAATGGAGCCTATTGATTCCGAAAGGTCAAATTACCTTTCAAGAATTTATGCATTCTTTTATAGGGGTCAAAATCTCCTTCACCAAGACCAAACATGCCTATTCGATACTTCATAATGAAGAGTAGCAATTTGAGAAACCTTGAAATTTCTCAACAGAAGGGTATTTGGTCTACAACCCCTAGTAATGAGCGGAAGCTAAATCGAGCCTTTTGGGAAAGCAGCATGGTTTACTTGGTTTTTTCTGTTCAAGGATCTGGACATTTCCAGGTGAGCCATCCTGAAGCAGTAAGGGTTCTTCTGGCTGCAGGTTAGACCATAGAGATAAAAAACAAACAACAACAACAAAAACCCCTGGCTTTGTATTACATCGGAATGCAATTTTGTCTTAGAATGAGAAATACATTGCACCTCCTCAAGGGCATGATAAATAGGGATCCCTTTGTTTTTGCCTTATCTTACCAGAACCTCTCCAGATAAACAATTTCTGCTTCTGAAGACAACTGTAGATTTACCATTTCTGGGGTAGATTAAAAACAATGAGAATCTTGAATTTTTGGTAAAATGTTTATTTAAAAAGGTCAAGGAAGTTAGTATTGACAATCAAGAAACTGAGTGTGTGTCTTAACTCATATATCTGAATTTATAAAATAATGAATTTGATAATATAATTTTTGGAAATAAAAGCATAGAGGTTAGATTGTACCCATTTATTATGGTATAAATGTGGGTTTAGAACTATTGAAATATTATTTAGAAAATATCTGTCATATCTGAAATTATGTTAGAAGGCTGGAATTGGTCTTTCCTATAAAATTTGCTTATATATTTTTTTAATAAAAACACTTAATAAGTAGCTTATTTTTTAATTGATCTTTATTGTTGAAAGTATTACAGATGTCCCCCCCCCTTTTTTGTTAGCTATGTATTACTTTTATATTATATTTTTCCCCTTAAAAAAACCCTCATAGCTTTCTCAGATAAATTGAATTCACTTTTATCCTTCCACCTCATTTTATCCACAGGGATTTTCTAGGATGTCATCTGAGATAGGAAAGGAGAAGAGCCAGGATTGGGGCTCAGCTGGACTAGGAGGAGTATTTAAGGTGGAGTGGATACGAAAAGAAAGTCTTCCCTTTCAGTTTGCACACCATTTGCTCAATCCTTGGAATGATAACAAGAAAGTCCAGATAAGCAGAGATGGGCAGGTATACAATGGCATTTAATATTTTTCTTCTACTTTTCTTTTTATTTTGTTTTGCTGTTATTTAGTGATTTGTTTGAGGAGCCATTGTAAGAATATATATCCTATTTTCCACATGCACATGGAAAATAGTGGTTCAGATTTGTAAAGGAGCTAGTACAAGCCTTCTTGCAAAATATCTCTTATAGAGCTCATTGCTTTTTTAACATTTTGTAAATTTGACTTCTTTCTGTCATTGCATATATAAAATATTTCCTAAGTTCCTTTTTGGAGACTCCTGTTATCCTCCTAAGATAGTGATGGCGAACCTTTTGAGCTCGGCGTGTCAGCATTTTGAAAAACCGTAACTTAACTCTGGTGCCGTGTCACATATAGAAATTTTTTGATATTTGCAACCATAGTGAAACAAAGACTTATATTTTTGATATTTATTTTATATATTTAAATGCCATTTAACCAAGAAAAATCAACCAAAAAAATGAGTTCACGTGTCACCTCTGACACGCGTGTCATAGGTTCGCCATCACTGTCCTAAGATATGATCAAAACTGAGTGTAATTCTGAAGTATTGTAATTTTACTAAAATCTAAGGTTAACAACAATATCTAAACTCCATTAAGACTTTAACTAATTGTGTAATGTAAAAAAATAACCTTTTTATATTTTTGTGGCTTGTTTTATTTCTATTATGTTTTACCTTGTCTTCATGACATACATTTTAAACTAGCTAGGGTGATGGGAATTAACATACATATGGATTACTGTGCTAACTGTAATATGAGGTAATTTAATGCACACAATGAATTATTAGCCCAATTTTATGTAGGATAAAATAGATTCAGAGAAATTAGTTTTGCCTAAGGTCACACAGCTAATAATTTATTTGAACCAGTGTGACTCACTTCAGATTACCACATGAAGAGTGGATTCTTTTTAAAAGCACATCCTGTCACAAGAGGACTGTAAATAACATTCTTTTCAGTTATATAAGAATATTTTTATTTTTATCCTAAATAGTGATTTTGAAATAAGTCTAATACCTAAGATAAGATTATTATATAGTCATCTAAGCTAGTCTCTTGGAAAAAAACACTGGAAATATCTAATATGCTATGTTTTATAGGTCAAGCTGAATGCTTTTGCTAAATATCCATTAGAAACAAAATTCATTATTTCCAGATACAAAAAAAAAAAAAATTCTAACAGAACTCCATGGAAGTCTCTCATCAAGTTGTCACAAATAGTTGCGATATTTGCAGGTTAACTACAGTCTTAAATGCTTCATAAATCCTAAAGCAAAGAATTAGAGCAATGTATTCCATATAATTTTAGTATGTGCTGGTAGAAAAATAAAATTTACAGTGATTTTCTTACATTTTTATCAGTGTAGGTATTGGTGATTATAAAATTCAGTCCAGTTATTTTAATGTTTATTCTGACTTTTGATTTATCTAGGAACTAGAACCTCAGATTGGGGAACAGTTGCTACAGTTATGGGAACGCCTTCCATCAGGAGAAAAAACGACAACTGATTGACACTCGAGTTATACCATTCTTGACTTTGAGTACTGGCAATATTTGTGGTCATTAAGGATATCTTTCAGATTACTTATCTCTTTATCTTTCAACCTTTCAAGAGCACTTAGTTACAGAATGCACTGACTTCCAAAAACTTAGATGGGCTTTTCTGGTTTAGAGTATTGCTTTAGAACCACCATCTTCATATAAAAGAGATAATGATAATTTTAATAGTGATAATATAGAATGATTATGTAATGTTTATTAATTGTAAGTTTCTAATTGAATAAAACATAGTAGTTTCATTATTTGACAAAACAGCAGTTATTTTAAATATACTTAATTTGAAGTTGAGTGTTCATTTGTTTAAAACACTGAATTATAGTTCATATTGATTATTTTTTTAATGCAAAGTAAGTTTGTTTACTTTTTATTGTTAACACTATTACAGATGCCCCCTATTTAAGTTGTTTACTTTTAAGAAAGGCCTGAATATATCAGTACATCTGTGCACCATTTTAGAAGAGTCAACTCTTAAGATTTATGATTAAAAAGCCAACAAGCAAACAACCAGATTAAAAAATGTTTCTTTTAAAAAATAGTGTGTGCTAATTAACGACTATTTATTCTGTCATTTTTAGCCTAAGATACATTAAGAAAAAAAGGAGGGGTACTCTTTTTCTGCAGTTATGTAATGCAGGAAAGTCTGAAGAAAGGCAACATTCCTCAGGTTGAATTCAGTGCTTAGTTTTCTTGCTGGTTCTGCCTCTTTTAACCTGATGGGTGCCTTACCCCATTCTTCCTCCCATATTACAACTTACATGAGCACAGTAATTATGACCTTTTTGTTTTGTCTAGGGCAACTTGATTTAGACAAGTTAGAAATTTAAACAAATTATACAAGTAGTTTAACAGGTAGTGATAACTTGTTTGCTGTATGTCTTCCAAACTGAAGCCCATAAGCATCACAGTTCTAAATGCCTTCTATTCATTTTCCAGTACTTTTTATCCTGCTATGTTTTGGATGATTTATTTCTTTTTTTGCACTTAATGGTTTAATAAATTAGGGTGGTGATGGTGGTGATTTTTTTTATAAAACTGTGTGAGTGCCAACTATCTACTTCTTTGCCAATTCAGAATTATTTGGTTTCAACTCTTTACCGCCACTATCTATAAAGTTTCCTAAGAAGCTTTTTGAAGGGAAATAGAGGTACAGGTAAAAAAGAATGAAATGTCTTGGTCACTGAGCTCTAAATAGAACAGGTTGGTAGCACTTGTCATGATACATTTGGGTCATTTCTAGATAACACCACCAACAGGAAATTAATTTAAAGACAAGAACTCTGAGTCATCTGCTTCTGTATTTGAGAACAAAGAAGTGAAAATTTATAGGTCAACATAAAATCTTGAGAACCCTTCTACTTCCTCTGGGAAAGCATTATATATTAATATATTAGTTTAGAATGTCATCTGTGATTTTGGCCTGTATTTGTAGATATTTGGTTTTTAAAATTTATTTTATACTTTGAGACATACCTATAAATTGAATCTATGTGAATTATGTTTCACTGTATGTGTATTACAGTTTTTTTCCTATTAGAGCAACTTGTGTTCCTCTGATAATGTTTACATTTTGTTTAGGTGTATATTTAGCAGTTCCTGGTGTTCTAAATTTGGAAGTTGAGGACTTTTGAAAAATAAAACTTGTTTCATTTTTATCTGTTTTCTAATATCTAGCCCCTGTGGAAATGATGACTTTGTTGATACCTATATAAAATGAGTACAATTTGAATGTAATTAAAATGCTGTTTTTGAAGAGATGAACTTTAAATATACTTATTAGATGAAATTCTACTCAATTATTTATATCTTGTTATTTCTGATACTACATATTAGGACTAAGGTAACAGTGATCAGCAATATCCCTTGAGATATTAATGAATTTCAAGCACCTTGAAGAATATTATAATGACATTGAAGGTGATGGTTTCATAATAGTACAAACTCCTTGAGAAAAAATATCCTTATTATGATAGGGGCATAGAAAAAAAAATTCAAGACATGTTTTAATGTAAAATCTTTGGAATATTAATAAAATATTCAGCCATCCACCTTTTGTTCTTAGCCAGGACACTTCATTATGCTAACTTGCCATTGTACCCGCTGAACAACCCAGCGTCACTCCAGCAATTACAGCAAAGATAGGCCATGAGGAAAGAATAAACTTCAAGAAAAGACAGGTTCACTTAAGAATTCTTCCTCATAGACTCATTCTTTATCATTTAAAATATTATATCCTGAAACAGAGAAAGTCTTAAGGAGTAAGTTAAATGAGCTTCACCCCAGAATCAATAGCAGGGCAAAAACATTGCAACTGAACATGTAACTCACAAGTGACCATGCTTCCTGGTCTGAGTGAGCCTCACATAATATAGATCTTCACTGTGCTCCAGGAGTCTCCACAATTCCGTTGTACCCAAAGGACCACATACTGTCAATATGCCCGTGGCCACTGGATGCATCTGGTCTTTCAACCAAATGGGAAATTTCCACTTGGCAGTCTAATACAATCTCCAATTCTCCATATTCAAAATTGAACTACTATTGCTTCCCCACAGCCTGTTCTACCAAAGCTGTCTGCCCTCTTCAGTAGATGTCAGTTCCCTTCTTTTGGTGGCTCAGGCCAGAAAACTTGGAGTCACCCTTGATGCCTTTCTTTTTCTCAGTTTTATCAGAAAGTTTTCTTGGGTCTACTTTCAAAATATTTCTAGACTCCAGCTGTTTCTCACCACAAACTATCATAACCACTCTGAACTGCGCCACCATCATTCTCACCTGGGTTATTGAAATAGCTTCCTAAGATTTCTTTTCTCTCTCTTCTGCCACGAATCTATTCTCAACATATAAATTTTAAGACATCAAGAGAATTAATATAGTGCTGCTCAAAACCCTGCAATGGCTCCCCATCTAACTCGAAAGCCAAAGTCTTTATAATGGAATAAACACCTTACATGATCTGCTCCCCCATTATATTTCTGACCTCTACTCATTCCACTTTAGCCACATTGAGCTCTTCACTATTCTTTCAATATACCAGGCATGTGCCAGCCTCAGAAACTTGTTTTAGCTGTATACACTGCCTGAAATGCTCTTCTCAGAATATCTGTATGGCCAACTAGTTTTACCATTTAGCATAGGTTTAATGCAAAGGTATCTTTAAATTTTATTTAACTTTTAGAATTAAATCAACTTTTTAAAAAAGATGTACAAGGGCATGGACCTTGGTTGCGGGCACATCCCCACTGGGGGGTGTGCAGGAGGCAGCTGGTCAATCTCTCTCATCGATATTTCTAACTCTCTATCCCTCTCCCTTCTTCTCTGTAAAAAATCAATAAAATACATATATAAAAAAGATGTACAGTACAGCTCTATGAATTTTAACACATGTACAGATTTATGTCTTTTACCACAATCAGGATTTTCCATCACTCCCCCTCATGCTATGTCCCTTTGTACTTATAGCCTCCTCTTGTCCCTAAGCCCTGGCAGCCATTGATCTGTTCTCTGAC
The DNA here is from genome assembly GCF_964212035.1 of Myotis nattereri. Taxonomy (NCBI): domain Eukaryota; kingdom Metazoa; phylum Chordata; class Mammalia; order Chiroptera; family Vespertilionidae; genus Myotis; species Myotis nattereri. The sequence continues at coordinate 66,872,933 of NC_138079.1, forward strand.
ATTCTAGTTTTCGCCTTTTGAGAATATCATATAAATAGAATTATTTTTCAGCATAATGTCTTTGAAATCAATCCAAGTCATTGTGTATATCAAAGCTCATTTCCAGACTTCTGGTCAAAATGGAGAGTAGATAAATACTATACTCACCTCCTCCAACCACTACATCAAAATTACAACTAAATTATAGAACAGCCATCATTGAGAACCACCTGAAGACTAACTGAACAGACATCCGATCCTATCTAATAATAGAGAAACATGGTAATTAACCGTAACTTCGTTACCCTTCCCATTGGCTAATCAGCAAGATATGCAAATTAACTGTCAACCAAGATGGCGGCTGGCAGCCAGGCAGCTGAAGCGAACAGGAGGCTTGCTTGCTCCAGTGATGGAGGAAGCCAACGTTCCCTGCCTGCCGCTGCCGGCCTCTGAGCTTGCACTCTAAGAGACAATGTTGCAATTATAGAAGCTAAACAAGCTCCAGAAACCTGCTTTCACCCGTCAGAGCTGGAGTTGCAGCAGAGTTTCAATTATAGAACCCAAACAAACCCAGATACCTGCTTTCAGCTGCTGAGGTCTCAGAGCTGGAGCCGAGCCTCAGAGCTAAAGCTGGCTCTCAGCTCCAGTGAGAGCCATAGAAGGTAAATAAATCCCAGAATAAAAAAAAAAAAAGAAGAGGAGAGGTTGGGAGCTTCAGTCACCCGCCAGCCTGAAAACGGCCCTCAGCACCCCAGTGGGGACCCCCACCCTGAAGGGGGTGTGACCAGCTGCCAAACAGCCATCATCCCCTCATCCAGGCTGGTCAGGCACCCAAGTGGGAACCCCCACCCTGATCCGGGACACCCTTCAGGGCAAACCAGCCGGCCCCTACCCGTGCACCAGGCCTCTATCCTATATGATAAAAGGGTAATATGCAAATTGACCCTAACAGCAGAAGGACTGGGAATGACTGGTCACTATGACACACACTGACCACCAGGGGGCAGACGCTCAATGCAGGAGCTGCCCCCTGGTGGTCAGGGCACTCTCACAGGGGGGAGCTCTGCTCAACCACAAGCCAGGCTGATGGCTGCCAGTACAGCGGTGGTGGTGGGAGCCTCTCCTGCCTCCTCAGCAGCGCTAAGGATGTCCGACTGCAGTTTAGGCCTGCTCCCCGCTGGCAAGTGGACATCCCCTGAGGGCTGCCAGGCTGCCAGAGGGATGTCTGATTGCCATCTTAGGCCCAATCCCCTGGGAGTGAGCCTAAGGCAGCAGGTGGTCATCCCCTGAGGGGTCCCAGACTGCGAGAGGGCACAGGCTGGGCTGAGGGACCCACCCTCCCCCCCAGGTGCACAAATTTTTGTGCACTGGGCCTCTAGTAAGGATATAAAGAAGAAACCATGTTGAGAATGGGTAGAAAGGGTGGAGACGAGAAATACGCAGGTCGCACACCATGGTGTAATTAAAAATTGCGAGGGATATCTTGGCTGTGGAGCAAGAGACCTCAACTTCACACTGGGCTCTCCAATCCAGTGCTCCAGTGCCATGAAGAGTCCCTGTAACATCTGGCTTGAAAAACAGAAGGGATTACATCCAATTGAGATGGAGGGCTGCTGGAGACCTAGTTGCTACAGGTCATAAGGGCCCAAGTGCAGACTCGCTTGCTCATAAAGTTACTTGCTCTGGGCTCCAGTACAGGAACAGCAGCTCAAAGAGTGCCAGGACAGATGGGGAGGAAGTAAATTGACTAGATTCAGGGAGAAGTCTGGAGGGGCAGGGGTCAGGGTATGGAAGTGCTGGCAAGTGTTCTTTTATTCAGCCCTCCCCTCTGCTGGCCTGGTGCAGGTGGGCACCAAATCTGAGCTCTCAATTAACCCGCCTAACCTGTTTGCAACATCAAACACATGGGTACTACCCAACCTCTTCCAGCAGATGCTCCACATGAGCAGCCTACCTCAGCTCAAGCTGTGGACTTTTCTAAATTCTCAGAGGTCCAACCCCATAACGCCCCCTCACCCCCTAAAAAAAAAGAAGCCTGGCGTAAGCTCTGACTGGTCTCAACTTGCATTATAGCCCCTTCCATTAGCCCCAAGTGTGGGATAAGCAGCAGACACTCTTGACTTGGAATGTAGCCTCAAAAGTGGCAACAAACATGACACAAGTGGCAGCTGGCCTCAGCTAACTGTGGTGCCCACCAAAAGCCCTCGTCTGAAACTAGTGGAAACCATCCCCAGTTCACACAATAGCCTTATCCAAGCACCTCCAAGCCCAGCACAAGTGGCAATCAACCACAGATCACTTTTTAACTCCTACCACATAGCGCTAAACTAGGCACAAGCAGTGGCTGACCTTGACCTGCATGCTCCCATGAGACTCCAGATCCAACACACCCGATGGCTGGCTTCAGACTACACCAGAGTACCACCCAATCAGCTCCACAAATGACTCCAAGAGTGGACTTGGCTGGTACTAGAGCTCTGCTAAAGTGACTCCCATCCCGCAGGGTCAGCCCCAGCACAAGAGCTCATCAGCTGTAGTCATGGCCAGGCCTCACGGCCAGCCTGAGGACCAATCCCACCTACTGATGTGTTAACAGCAATCAAGGCTCAAGTACAACAGGAGGGCACACACAACCCACAAAAGGGACACCCCTAGAACACCCAGCTCTGGTAACCAGGGAGACTGCACCATTGAGCCCCACAGGACACCTACTATAGAAAGCCACACTGCCGAGACCATGAGATGTAGCAAATCCTCCTAATACATAGAAATAAACAGGGAGTCAGCCAATAGGAGGAGATAAACATGTCCCAAGTGAGAGAACAGGCCAAAACTCCAGGATAAGAACTAAATGAAATGGAGACAAGCAATGTAGAGGCAGAGTCAAAACCACTGATTATGATGATTATAAGGATGCCCAATTAACTTAGTGAAAAAATAGATGACACAGATTCCTATCTCTTGAGTAAAGTTATAGGAATCATAAAAAAGATAGAAAACAAACAAAAAACCCAGTCAGAAATGAATACAATAATTGAAATGAAAAATATATTAGAGGGAATCAACAGTTTATTAGATGAATAGGGAGTTGAATCAGTGATTTGGAAGACCAGGTAGCAGAAAATACCCAATTAGAAACAGTAAAAAGAAAAAAGAATAAAAATAAAAATGCAGATATGCCTAGCTGGTGTTGCTCAGTGGTTGAGTGTTGACCCAGGAGTCAAGAAGTCACCAGTTTGGTTTCAGGTCAGCGAACCAAACTGGTTGGGTTGTGGGCTCAATCCTCAGGACGTGCAGGTTAAAAGACAAAAGTAGAAAGATCATGTGTAATTACAACACTAAATTAAGGGATAGACACAAGAAATAAAAAATAATGGCAAAAACAAATGTGGTGGAGCGAGTAAAAATGTGATTTTAGAATGTGTTCAAACTTAAGTAACCATCAACTTATAATAAACTGCTCTAAACATAGCTTGGTATATATGAAGCACATGGTAACCACAATCCTTTAAAGTCTAAAAGAAATATACAAATAATAGAGAAAGGATAAAGACACTACAGAGCAAGCGAATAAGAAAGGAATGGAGAACTAGAAAAACAATCATAAAGTAATAAAATGACAATAACTACATACCTATCAAAAATTATTTTAAATGTAAATGAACTAAATGTTCCAAAGGACATAGGTTGTCTGGATTTTAAAAACCACACCCATGCCTATGTTTCCTACAAGAGACCCACTTCAGATAAAAAAAACAAACGCACGCTCTGATGAGAGTAAAGGGATAAAAAAAGATATTTGTGCAAATGGAGACAACAAAGCTAGGCGAGCAGTACTTATAAAAGACAAACATTTTCCACGATAGACCCCATATTAGGCTATACAACAAGCTTCAATACATCTAAGAAGACTGAAATCCTATCAAGCATCATCTCCGATCACAATGGTATGAAACTAGAAATCAATCCCAAGAAGAGACCTGAGAAACACCCACACATGGAGGCTAACTAACATGCTACTAAAAATGAATAGGTTAAGAAGGAGCTCAGGGGAGAAAAATTAAGATAAAAACACAATGACCCAGGTCCGTTTTTGGGGACTCGGAGATGGCGGTGGGACCGGTGTGGGGTGAGTGTGTGTGTGAGAGAGTGAGCATGAGTGAATGAGCGTGCGTGAGTGCTGTGTGCAGGTTTGGAGCGTCCTGCAGTACCTGCAGCGTCTTCCGGGGAGGAGACTTCCGGGCTGTGCAACTCCGCGCCCAGCTTCGGCCACCACTGCCGCTGCTGCCGCCACTGCCACTCTCCAAGTCTGATGGGACAGCGTGGCCCCGCAGCCACAAGTCAGGGTCCGGAGCTGCGGTGTTGGTCACAGAGGGGCCAGTCGCCACCCTCGCCTCGGTGCACTGGAACCGCAGACTGGACGGGAGGTGAGTAAACTGCGGCCAGGCCGAAAGGCCGGGGTCCTGGGGTGGATGGAGGTGGGTGGAGGTGGGTGGAGGTAGGTGGAGGTGGGTGGAGGTGGGTGGAGGTAGGTGGAGGTGGGTGGAGGTAGGTGGAGGTGGGTGGAGGTGGGTGGAGGTAGGTGGAGGTGGGTGGAGGTGGGTGGAGGTAGGTGGAGGTGGGTGGAGGTGGGTGGAGGTGGGTGGAAGTGGATGGAGGTGGGTGGAAGTGAGTAAACTGCGGCCAGGCCGCAAGGCCGGGGTCCTGGGGTGGATGGAGGTGAGTGGAGGTGGGTGGAGGTGGGTGGAAGTGAGTAAACTATGGCCAGGCCGCAGGGCCGGGGTGCTGGGGTGGGTGGAGGTGGGTGGAGGTGGGTGGATGGAGGTGGTCAGGACAGCGCTGATTGCTGGGAGCATTGGGAGCTCAGGGCAGGAATCCCAGGCTGAGACTCGCGGGCGGGAGCAGGGCGAGTTGCCTGCCAGTCCCACCTGGGATCTCAGTCTGCAGGAGGGAGCCACGCAGCAGAGCTCAGGGCTAGCAGAGATGTTGGATGGACACTCCCACCAGCGATCCCGAGGGACCTTTAGAGGAACTTTTGAAGGAGAGCAAAAAGGAGACTACAGTGGGGCTGGGGAAGGACGGCCTGCCCACCTCCAGAGCAGGGGAGGTCCCCCCTTCCACACTCTGTGGAATGGCTGGTTGTGCCCTGCCCTACAGTGGCCTGAGGCAAGGAGGAAAGGCTCTGGGCTGGAAAATTCTGCGCCCCTGTGGCTAGACCAGGCAGCGTCCAGGATGCAGACATTTGGCCTGGTCCGCCTGGGAGGAGGCCCCGCTGGGGATAGCGGCACTGAACGAGTGGAGTGCCAAACCGGGCTGATTTATTTGATTGCATTTCATACACCAAAAACAAACTATCAAAAAGAAAAATTAGGAAAACGATCTCATTTACAATTGCATCAAAAATATAAACTAGGCCTGGCCGGGTGGCTAGGTTGGTGGGAGCATTGTCCTCCATACCAAAAGGTTTCAGGTTTGATTCCCCCAGCCAGGGAACATAACCTAGGTGGTTTTTCACCCCTACATTTTTGATGTGTGCATAAATCAAAAAGTTTGGTGTTACTTAATTGTAAGTAACACATTCTGATTTAAGCAGTAAAGGGATTTATTAGAAGGATGTCAGTCAACAGAATCGATAGATTGAGCCAGATATGAAAATAGGGAAGTGGGTAGACAGAGCCAAGGAAAGGTCAGGCCAGTACCTCACCCCTGGCTTCCCTGCCACTGGACATTGTCAATGCCAGATTCTCACTTCTTTCTTCAATGATTTTCCAGTCTCCCCTGTGTCTTTGTCACACCCTCTCAAGAATCAAAGTGTATGGGAGCAAATGACTGGCCACGTGCCTTCCTGCTAAGGCAGCGGTTCTCAACCTGTGGGTCGCAACCCCTTTGGGGGTCAAACAACCCTTTCACAGGGGTCGCCTAAGACCATCAGAAAACACATATATAATTACATATTGTTTTTGTGATTAATCACTATGCTTCAATTTGTAACAATGAAAATACATCCTGCATATCAGATATTTACATTACGATTCATAACAGTAGCAAAATTACAGTTATGAAGTAGAAACGAAAATAATTTTATGGTTGGGGGTCACCACAACATGAGGAACTGTACTGAAAGGTCGCAGCATTAGGAAGGTTGAGAACCACTGTGTTAAGGAGTAAGAAGCAGAAGGATCTGCCCTCTTCTGCCATGGAAGGTGGGCCCGCCTCCCACCAGCCCTAATACAATGAAGTATCACTGCAAATAGGAAGGAGGTTTGGGTTATAGTTAGATATTTAAAAAAAAAGACATAAATCTGCGACAACATCTATTGATTCCTTATGACTACAGGATTGTTTTTTTCCCCCCAATGGTTGAAATAATGTATATACAGGAGAGGATGTTAGATTGTGACCCAGGCATAATTTGGGAAGGTTGGAGAAGGCCAAATATTCCCTGAGATTGTATGCAGAATTTTGATATATTTGTGTTTTGCATTTCCGGGGGGTGGGATGGTCTATAACTTTTGTTAGATTCTCCGAGATGCTCACATCTATAAAAAGTTAAAAAATACTACCTGGAATGTTCTACATAATTACTTTTTCCTCGTGAAATTTCATTTCATTTGTCTGTATTGTCACTATTTACTACCTTTGGTCCACTAGATGGTACTGTTGTATGCATTTCCAAACACCAATCACGTTTTATTGATACAGATGAAAAACCACGGTGGTTTAAATGGCAAGTTCTCAAGATCATTTTCGAATTAAAAATAATTTTACCAATCATGTACTTCAATCTGAAGAACCCGATGCCCCAAAAGTAAGGGAGAGATTTGACCAGGACCAGGCCTTTGGAAAAGCCAAAAGGGAAAGGAACACCTGGCCGTGGGGTCTCCTCCTTCAACCACACTGTAATTTGAAGCTGTGCTCTGGCCGCTGAGGGGCTGGGGCGGTATTGGCTGTGGACTTCAGATTCTTTGCCCCTGAGCTATTTGTAGATTTTATAGTCACGACTTAAAATATGTTCCTTCTCTCCTGAGGGCTCAGGGGTAATACTCAGGAGGGCTTTAGTTCAGGAGGAAGCTTATTCAGATCCTTGCTGTGACGGTCTCCTACCCCCTTGCCTGGTCAGCTTGAGACATGTCTTACAAGTATGTGCATTATGTTCTTTCCAGAGCCAGATAACCCTATGAATGTATTTATGAGTAGTATCGATGAGGTATGATGCTGGTGTTTGGATTCCTCAGACCAAAAGAGAGAGAAAACCCAAGTCAAATGGGGAAGCCACTCCAGGAAAGTGGCTGGACAGTTTCTCTGTGGCATCTTGTGTACAGACCCGTAAGCCAAGGCACAAAGAGGAGCCATGGTCTGTGCTCAGGACCCACCTCTTTAGGGGATAATCCTTCCAAATTTCTCCCTCAAAAAGAGTCTTTAAGTGCCCCAAATCTTCAAAAGATATGCTGTTTCCTTTTTGCCTCCACTTCTCTGTTCTCTGCTCCTTGATCCTTTCTGAGTCGGGCAATATCCTCAGGCACACCTCTCTAAGACAGGAATCAAAGTGCTCACCATCCACGCCTTTCCATCAAAGCTAGCAATATTGAATCAATAAAGCACCCTTTTACAGAGCAGCCTTTCCACTTGCACTGATAAACATACCCAACTATATCTAAAACTGACATTTCAGTAAGCTGTTGTGCAGGTCACTATGATGGCTCTTCTGTTTCCAGATCCACTCTCCTTTGTGCCCAGGATGCTGACTTCTATGTCCCCTGACTTCCAGTTGATTTTGTCAGTGGGAAACACCAGCAAGAGATGGGAAGGGGAGAGGAGACAGAGCTGGAGAATGTATTTCCCTGTTTCTGTCTGTGGGTCCCTGGGCGGTTGACCGTGTTCTTTATTCTCTGCGGAAGGCCATAGCTCCTGCCAGTCAGCACTCTCCTGCAGCGAGGACTGTCTGGTTTCCAGGAACTTCTTGTTCCTTCCTTTGCTCCCTCAGGCCGAGGGGTGTTAGTATCTTCCTCTGTGGGGCGCTTCATTCTCCTTTGTAGTTTGTCCTGAGCCCTGCCTCCTCCTTTGTGAGCAGACCCTTCATTAAAATATCTTTATTGTTTTCATCTGTTTCCAACTAAAACCCTGACCCTCGCAGCGGGAAACTTCTTGAATTTCTATATTATGAGTTTCCTATAAACATCTAGTTATGATACTGGATTTAAAATGTGTGTGAATTTTCAAACTGAAACATTAATGGCCAAGTTTTATTAGATTTAGTTGGAAAACATTTACTGAGTTCCAGGCACGACATGAGCACTTCTGTCTCTTATACTACTTGATTATTATCATAACCCTCTAGGTTCAATCAAAGGTTTGTAAAAACAATAAGTTGATATTGTTCACCACCCCAAGTCAAGTCTCCTCCCATCATCAATTGTCCTCTCTTTACTCTCTTCTCCCCACACCCCAAGACAACATGTTTTTAAAAAAAATTTATCTTTATTATTGAAAATATTACAGATATCCCTTTTATTTCTCCATTGGCCCTCTCCACCCCACTACCCTCCCTTCCCCCAGGCCTTCTCTGCACTATTGGAAAACAATAAAACAAACAAACAAAAATTCCAGTAAGTTGAAAGTTTTTAGGCATTTAAAAATAGTTGAACATTGACATTTTTATTGTGAATTTGATTTAAAACATTATTATTAAAATCCATTAATTATTACTAATCATAGTTTCTATGATAAACACCATGATCTATTACCAAGATACATCTTTAGGAAGGAAGAACTTATTGCCCCATACTGGGTGGGCTGCTGGCATAAAGCACTAAGATGCCAGACCCTTGTGGGTATTATCTGAGTTGAAGAGAACTGCCTTGCCCAAGTCATGCCCCTTTCCCAGGGTGGTCCATCTCCAGTGTTGATTGGTGTTTGGGGTATAAAGGCTTGAGACAACTTTGAAGAGTTGCTTCTCATTTTCAGAAATTTATCATGAGAATACTCCTTTATGACATTATCTTTTCCAGAGTTGGACCAAACTTGTGACATCTGATGCCAGGAGTGATGCAAGAAAACAGATGCTGGGATAGGATTTTGGATCTGAATTATGTACCACCTGGTTGAATTTGAGGACTCTCATGACCAGTGGTTAAGTGGAGTGCAGATCGCCTCTGGCACAAGATAGCAATGCAATTGTTAAAACTTGCAAGCCTGATTGAGTTACATGACCAACTACTCATTGTGAACTGGATGAGAGGGGTCAATGCTGGATCTGACCTGGGTCATGTACTTTGCAGGTGGGGAATAGACAGGGCACTATGGTAGAGATTCAATAGAACCATATGGAAGAGTGTGGGAGTTTTCTAAAGAAAGGAATGGTGTGTTCGGCGCAGTGGGAGATGCAGTCCTTGTCACCAAGGCCCTTGTTATGGCCTGTAATGCTCTACTTGACCTGGTTTGTCTCCTTCCACTCCCCCCAACCCTGCCTCCCAGGTTTCTAGGCAACACTTAGCCTTCTTGCAGTTCCTTAAATAAGCCAAGCCTTCAATTCCTGCCTCCAGGCCTTTGCACCTGTTCTCTCTCCGTGGGAGGCTTTCCCCTCATCTTACCATGATCATCCCCTTATTACATTTGGGTCTCTGCTCAAATGTCACTTACTCAGAGAGTTCTTCCCTGACCCCTTCTAGGGTCACTGTATTTGTCTTACTCGTTACCTAGCTTACATTTTCTTCATAGAACCAAAGTGCACTTGACATTAAATTATTTTTGCTTGTTACTTTGAATATGAGCTCATAGAGCAAGAATTGTGCCCTTTTCAGCACTGTATCCATAATCCTTAGAATAGTGGTTGGCATATAGTAGGTGCTGAGTAATAATTACTGAATTAATGAAGATATAGGGTAGATGGTAAAATAGAGATGCCAAACTGGGAAAGGTTAGTTTCGACTGGAGAAAACAATGGCAAAGGCTTCATGGAGGATAAAGAATTTGAACTGGACATTGAAAGGTGGGTAAAACGGACAGGCAGAAATGGAAAAGTTCAGGTAGAGACTTCTGTGGGGAAAGGCACGTTTGTGGGGAAAGGACAAATATGGGAGTAGTCCATTGTAACAAGAGTTTTGGGGTGGTCTGGTGACCGTGTGGCTTTGGGGCTGGTTCATACTTTGGTCCAAGTTCAGTTGATAAGTAGCATCTTACCATGGAGTTTATACTCTGAAAAGTATTGCTGCTGTTCTTTCTTTTTTTTTTTTCCAAAAATCCTTATTGCTGAGATTATTATAGATGTCCCTCTTTTTTCCCCCCATTGCCTCCCTCCACCCAGTTCCCGTACTGCCCCAGGTCTTTGCCACTCTATTGTTTGTGTCCATAGGTAATGCATATATGCATATAAGATCTTTCTTTAAGCCCTAGTATTTTGGCTCAGTGGATAGAGCGTCGTCCTGCGGACTGAAGGTTCCCAGGTTCAATTCTGGTCAAGGGCGTGTACCTCAGTTGCAGACTCCTTTCCAGCACAGGCCCTGGACAGGGCTCATGCAGGAGGCAACCATTCGATGTGTTTCTCTCACATCATCCATGTTTCTCCTTGTCTTTCCCTCTCCCTCCCAACCTCTCTAAAAATCAATGAAAAAATATTCTTGGGTGAGGATTAAAATAATAATAATTAAAAATAAAAAGAAAGATCTTTGTTTAATCTCCCCCCCCCCCCCCGAAAATCATTAGTCTGTTCCATTTCCATGCCTCTGATTCTATTTTATTCACCAGTTTATTCTGTTCATTAGATTTCTTATTAGTTTATTTTGATTTTTAGATTATTGATAGGTATGTATTTGTTGCCATTTTGTTGTTCATATTTTTGGATCATTTTCTTTTTCTTCTTTCTCTTCTTAAAGAATACCCTTCAACATTTCATGTAATACTGGTTTGGTGGTGATGAACTCCTTTATCTTTTTCTTGTATGTGAAACTCTTTATCTGACCTTCAATTCTAAATGGTAAACTTTGCTGGGTAGAGTAATCTTGGTTGTAGGCCCTTGCTATACATCACTTTGTATATTTTTGCCACTCCCTTCTGGCCTGCATAGTTTCTGTTAAGAAATCAGCTGACAGTCTTATGGGCATTTCCTTGTAGAGAACTAACTGCTTTTCTCTTGCTGCTTTTAAGATTCTCTCTTTGTCTTTAACCGTTGGCATTTTAATTATGATGTGTCTTGTTTGGGATTCTCTGGGATTCCTGGACTTGTAAGTCTATTTCTTTCACCAGGTAGGGGAAGTTTTCTGTCATTATTTCTTCAAATAGGTTTTTAATATCTTGTTCTCTCTCTTCTTCTGGCACCCTCATAATGTGAATGTTGGTACGCTTGAAGTTGTCCCAGAGGCTCCTTATACTATCTTCGTATTTTTGGATTCTTTTTTCTTTTTTCTCTTCTGGTTGGGTGTTTTTTGCTTCCTCATATTTCAAATTGTTGATTTGATTCTCAGAATTATCTACTCTACTGTTGAATCCCTGTATATTATTCTTTATTTTAGTCAGTGTATGCTTAAATTCTGACTGGTCCTTTTCCATTTCTTCGGAGGTTTCTAGAAGATTTTTGAGTAATCTTATAACTGTGGTTTTAAACTCTATATCCAGTAGTTTGCTTTCTTCCATTTCTTTCATTTGTGACATATTTCTTTGTCTCTGCATTTTGGCTGCTTCCCTGTGTTTGTTTCTATGTATTGGGTAGAGCTGCTATGTCTCCTTGAATTGGTAGAGTGGCCTTGTGTAGTAAGTGTCGTATAGGGCCCAGTGGCTCAGCCTCCCCAGTCACCTGAGGTGGGCACTCTTGGTGCACCCCTTTGTGGGCTGTGTGCACAGTTTTGTTGTAGTTAAGCCTTGATTGCTGTTGGTGTCACTGGGAGGAATTGACCTCTAGGCCAATTGACTGTGAGGACCAGATGAGACTATAGTGGGAGAGCTGCTGTGTAGGAGATACACCTATGGAGCAGGAGTTGCTTCAGTGGGGTTTTGGTGCTCACTGAATCTGCCCCGTGAGTGTGTGGCTTATGGATGTGAAGAGTTGTAATCTGGTATGGTCTGACTACTGGGTACACTGGCTCCTGGGTCTCCAGGGAAGTGCAAAGTGAGCCACTGCCTGGGGCCACCCAGCAGGAGCTACAGAGAGATCTGCAGATTCCTTCTCTTTGTATGGGGTTTGGAAGTGCCCAGATGAGGCCCAGCTGTGAAGCAAGGCAGGCTGGTGCTGGTGCTGGGTCTTGGGCCTTTTTTGGATAGGTTTGGGGCTCCCTGACCCAGCTGTAGCTTGCTTGAGAGAATTTTAGCCTGAGCAAGGACAGGGCATTCATGTGCAAAAGCTGCTGCACTCAGCTTGGGTGGGGTTGTAAATTGGATGAGGCTGGGTCTTAGGGAATCACCAGGTTGGAGCAAACAGAAATGGCTGCCAGTCAGCCCTGAGACCAGGGAGGTCCCAGCAAAGGAACAATGACTGCTGTGAGCACCTCCATCTGGGAGAAAGCTGCCTCTGAGTTCCTACCCTGATGCCAGACAGTCCAGTTTCTCCTCGTATGTGTCTGGGTCCCCCAGAGCCTCACCCAGCACTGGAGCTCAGAGGAAGCAGGAGCTTGTAAGTTTAGTTTGTGGTGCTGGCCTTTTAAGAGGAACAGCTGTGTCACTGAGCCCCAATCCTCACTGGTTTTTACACCCTTAGTTCTTACTGCCCCTAGGGATTTCTTTTCCCAGTTCTGGGACCCTGGGCTTGGGGGTCTGGTGTGGGGCTGGGACCCCTTGCTCCTCCCAGCGGTCTCTGCACAGACAATCTCCCTCCTGATTAAAAAAGCAGTACATGTGGGTGCTGGCCCAGCCCATTCCGTACCTCCGCACCTCCTACCAGTCTCAGTGCGCTTTCTTCTTTACCTCTCTAATTGTAGAACTTCCATTCAGCCAGCTTCCCGGCAGTTCTGGATGATGGCTGTTCTGTATTTTAGTTGTAATTTTGATGTGGTTGTGGGAGGTGGTGAGTATAGGCGTTTATCTACGCTGCTATCTTCAAATCTCCTGCTCTTTATTTTTTACTAGATGTTGTGCAAACCACTCATTAGTGGTTTCTGATTTTAGTTCAAACTGATTTACCTACCTATTCGCCACTCCAGTTAGTTAATGCTTAACCCTAGTATGTGCAGTTTAAATGTTTAGCTTTCCTATTATTTCTGTGTTCTTATAGGGTCCTAGCATAACATAGAGAAGACCAAGACTCCTATTAATCCAGTGGGTAATAAGGAAGTGAGTGATGTGATGTCTCAAGCCTGTCTTACATTTTGAATCAAGCCTCACAATGACTATCAGAAGAGGTTTCAGATGTTTGCATTTTTGGTCTTCTTTTGGATATTTAGTGTATATTGTGCATAGCTCTGCCTATTTAAATATACAATATTTAATCAGGTATTTAAATATTCAAATTAGAGACAGTTCTGGAAAGATGATAAATAAGAGTAGGTTTGCCTTATTTATCCATCTGAAATCTACAGAAATAAACAGAAAGAAACAGATATAGAAGGAAAAAAGTATCTATAATGAAACTAGGAAACAGCTAAATTCCACACACAGATTAAATAATATCTTTTAGATTCAACATCATTTGAACCAAATTGAAGAGGGATGCTCAGAGCAGACTCCTATATTCTCTGATATTGGGAAAGAGACAGATTTCAAAGTGTAAATTAGTTGATTAAAAAGAGCCCCACTCATAACCTTTAACTTGATATAATAAGGAATTGATCTGTGGCTAGATCAAGGAGAAATAGGGAGGGCCTTGACTGGTACACATTTCTATTCCAAAAAAATGGCAAGGGAGATCATGTTGAAAGGGGCCATGTGCCTATTCAATCTTTATTGCTTATGACCTGCTCCAAGACTAGGATAACTTAAAGAATGGTCAGGGTCCAAAAGGAGTACCCTCACAGGCCAATAGGTTTATACAACAGTGGACTTCTCAGTTTTGTAGGAAAAAATTTATATTAAGCCCAGGTTTCTATGGAAAAGCCAAGAATACCCCAACAACAACAACAACAACAACAACAACAACAAAAACCCCAAACCCCAAAACTCTAAGAGAGGAAAATAGAGGTTGCGGCATAGATATTTTACAGCAAGTGGTTTTGACAATAAAATGATCAAGAAATGAACTAATTGTGAAACTTTGGTACTATTCAATGTTATTATGGCTTGAGGAAATGTCTGATTCCTGGTTTGAACATAGAGAAAGGGGAAAAAATGGAAAAAATTCTGGTCATTTTCATTCATGTGTAGTTTACTCCAATTCCATTTGATTATTATTGTTTCCCCATAGTTAATGTTAGATATTTGTGACATTAGTTCTCTGCAACCAAAACACTTTTTCATACTAAATAAGAAAAGGAATTGGCGAAGCACATTTGGAGTTTTCCCCAAGATTTCCATAGTTTAGGTAATTTCAGTGTTCTGTATTCTGAGATGATTAAGAGTTAGTTGACTGGAGGTAAAGATTACATTGAAAATCTTTGTTAGTAGGTGATTTCTTTTTCTATTCCTAGGATTTCTAACCTACATAGGTTGTTCCTTGCCAGTATTTCCTACAGGGTTTTGGTAGTCCAAATTGGAGGTATTAATTTATGGCTCTGCTGTGTATTTACGTGTGTGACTTGGTGGGGAGGGGGTCTGTTTCTTAATGTGCTCAGGTTTTGCCTTTGTAAAATGCAGATACGATATACCTCATAATGTTGTTGTGAGGATTAAACAAGACATCATGGAAAATACCTGGTTCAGAGTCTGGGCCAAAGAGGGCATTCCAATAATACACTATTGTTTCCTATTCAACCATAAGAGCTCATAAGTAATGAAATATGATAATACCAAATGGCATGCTTCCTTCACTGAAGAATTTTCCCTCCTAGGTAGTAGCCTACCCATGACATCTGTTACATTACTCTATATCCTTAAAATTAGCATAGCATAGCATTCTTCTGGATATTTTATGGATGGAAATAATTATAAATTTTATTTTTGGTTCACATAATGGCCTCTGAGCATATGGAATTCTCCTAATTCATTGGCAATGAGTTCATAAACTCTGCTGGATCTGCAGCTGTGAACCTACAGTATACATCCTCTGGGCATTTTTAACAGATTTTTACTTGGTGATAGTTAATAAATTAATAATTGGTGCTAAGAGAATTTAATGTATCATGCCAGGAAAAGCAGAAATAGCAAGTAAGAAATACATGTTTCTATAAGGTACATGCTATTAGAACAAAAGAAAATCTTGAAGGGTGACTTGACCTTGGCCCCCACCCACTTGTGATGGTAAAACGAGTGTCCTTCATTTAAACACCAATTACTGATGCTATGGAAGTTACTATGCTTTATTAGAATAGTGGTATGATGGGAACTTTTGAATTATTAATGATTGGTGCTTAAGTATTAAATTCATACAGAATACATCTATAACTTTGTAAGGAAAAGTGATGCACATACTGTCTTTGAAAAACTGTTAATGTTGAAAGTCATATTCTACATAATTGCTCTTCTTTAGTAAGAAAGATCTCTTTGTACAGTCTTGTAATTATTCTCAATATTTTCCCCACAGTTCAACACAATCGTAGGCATCCAATAATAAGAATTCAGAATCCATACATTGCTTTTTTTTTTATATATATATTTTTATTGATTTTTTACAGAGAGGAAGGGAGAGAGATACAGTTAGAAACATCAATGAGAGAGAAACATCGATCAGCTGCCTCCTGCACATCTCCTACTGGTGATGTGCCCGCAACCCAGGTACATGCCCTTGACCGGAATCGAACCTGGGACCCTTCAGTCCGCAGGCTGACGCTCTATCCACTGAGCCAAACCGGTTTCGGCCATACATTGCTTTTTAAAGAGCTTTCTCAAGTTATTTTGCATTAAATCTGTTATTATTATTAATTATCATTACTTAATGTCCAGGGATTGGCAATTTTTGTTTGCCAGAGATTATAGGTTGTAGTGCCCTTCAGATAAAGAGTTGTGTCCAGAGCATGAGCTGTCCTAGTAAAAATAGTACCTCTGTCTTCATTAATTTCCTTCAAAAATGGAGAAAGGAGTAAGAAAAGTGCTGGAAGAGAGTATTGATTTTGTGCCTTTTTTAAAAATCTATGATAAACTCCTAAGTGTGATCCAAGGCCATGTGAAAGGCTAATGTCCCACTGCCTGGTCAACATCTCTCAAAGGAAAGTTAAATCGCCATGTCCAAAACCGTACCACGCTCACTATTTGGACTCCCTGCTCCTCTCCTCCCCTTGCCCCCATGTGTTCCTGTTTTGGGTTTCCTAACTCAGCAAATACCATCACAGTTCACTGAGATGCATATGCCAGGAACTAGGGGTTATTCTTAATCTGGATACTTCCCTTTGCTTCAGCTTCCACTACCACAACTGACCATTTTACTTCTTAGTATCTTTCGAATCGATCGGTTTCTCTCCATCTTCCCTGCCACTGCCCTGAACAGCCATCAGCATAATTCACCTAGAGTGCTGCAGTAGCCATCAACTGGTCTCTCCGTTTCCACTTTCCCCTGCCAATCCACTCCGCCACTCAACAGACCATTTAAAACCCAACCTGATCACATCACTGACCTATTTAAAATCTCTGCTCTTTAGGAGTTGGCCTGTTTGGCCCAGCCTCTGCTTATGTCTCCAGGCTCGTCTGAACACCTCCTCTTCATTTGCTGCATGCTGTCTTCTTAGAGTCCTTCAGCTGTGATGCGCTCCTTCCCACGAGGGCTCCCCTCAGTTAACTCTTTCAGACCGCAGACCAAGCGTTACCTCTGGAAAGCCTTCTCAGATACTTTAGGTATTGCACCAAGTACTTTATCCTTGAGTATTTATCACACATACACATTGTGTGATCATTTTGTTCACTATTTTTTTTTTGGTGCAGGAACCCTGTCTATAGGTTTACTACTGTAGCATGCTGCCTTTTCCCATTATTTTTACATTAATTCCTTAGCGTCATTCCTGGTTCTTTTTTATGTGTCATCTTCAGGGTTGGGTTGGGGGAAGAAGTAAGAGCTGATGATAGCCATCTTGCCAGGATCAGGGAATTCCTTACTTCTAGTCCCCATAATTTTCATAATTAAAATGTTAGTGGCTTTGGTCTATTTTATCTTATTGATGTGCCACTATATGAGACATTCACTAAGGTAAGAAAACTACACTATAGGATTTAGGATCATATATAGGTGATAAAATTATATAAAAAACAATGAAGTGATTACCATAAAAGTCAGGATGGAGCCCTAACCGGTTTGGCTCAGTGGATAGAGCGTCAGCCTGCAGACTCAAGGGTCCCAGGTTAGATTCCGGTCAAGGGCATGTACCTTGGTTGCGGGCACATCCCCAGTAGGGAGTGTGCGGGAGGCAGCTAATCGATGTTTCTCTCTCATCAATGTTTCTAACTCTCTATCCCTCTCTCTTCCTCTCTGTAAAAAATCAATAAAATATATATTTTAAAAAAGTCAGGATAGAGAGTATCTTTATAGGGAGGGAAGAGATTGTAATTTGGAAGGACAGGTTGGTCTTCAGATGTGTAGCAAATTTTTTGTTTGTGTACATGAGCTACATAATCCGTGGAGCCAGTAAAAATGAAAACGTGGAGTCCTTTGCTTTCAAAATTATTAAAAATTCAAGACAGTGACAGCAGCTCATTAAACCAAGCAGGGGAGCCTTTGAATGGTGGGTCTCTGTGTAACTGCACAGGTTGCCTGCCTGTGAAGCCAGCCTTGGTGGGGATTGTATGAATATTCACTCTATAATAACTTGTTAAGCTAGATATTTATGTTTTATGCATTTTTCCTCTGTGTTGCTATGTTTCACAATAAAAGTGTAAAATAATTGAATAAAATGATATTTCACAAATAACAAAGGATTAATTAAAACTCTGTGATTACTTTGAGGAACTCCCATAGATTAGGAAGAGATAAAAGGGCAGAAAATAGAAACAAAAAGTCAAAACATATGAATAATAGGAGGAATGTGTTAATATCTGTATAATAAATAGGAGGCTCCACAGGAGAGAAAAAATTAATAAGGGGATAAATATTTTAAGAAATAATAACTGAACATAAGGATGCATATATTCTTTCCAATTAGTATTTCAGGTTTCTTTGGATATATTCTCAGAAGTGGATGGACCTGGAGAGTGTTATGCCAAGTGAAATAAGACAATCAGAGAAAGACAAGTACCATATGATTTCACTTATGTGGAATCTAATGAACAAAATAAACTAACAAATAAAATAGAAACAGACTCATAGATATAGAGAATATACTGACAGCTATCAAAAGGGAGGAGGGTTGAGGGACTGGGTGAAAAAGGTGAAGGGATTAAGAAAACAAACACACCCCACAAAACCTTATAGAAACAATAGGGTGATGATTACCAGAAGGAAAGGGGAAAACAGGGAGAGGGCACAGGAAAAGGGAGATGCTTTAGTCAGATAGGCTGAGTCCTGGGTCCTCTTACCCAAACTCCCCATCAGGGCTGAGGATGCTGCTGCCTGGCTGAGAAGCATGACCTTCCCAGAGAGAGAAAGGAGGTTTACAAATGGTGTCAATGTGCCTCATAGGTCTGGTTCTTTAAATAGGAAATCAAATTCTCAGTAGTACATAAGCAAGTGAGAACTTATTATTTTACTAGAGGCCCGGTGCACCAGTGGGGTCCCTTGGTCTGGCCTGCGGGATCGGGCCAAAACCGGCTCTCCGACATCCCCCGAGGGGTCCTGGATTGCTAGAGAGTGTGCAGGCCAGGCTGAGAGACCCCACCATTGCACTGTCAGGGCCGGGGAGGAACTCGGGAGGGCTCCAGGGTGTGTCTGGCCCATCTCGCTCAGTCCCAATTGGCCGGACCCCAGCAGCAAGCTAACCTACCGGTTGGAGCATCTGCCCCCTGGTGCTTAGTACACATCATAGCGACTGGTAGACTGGTCAACTGTCTGCCTCCTGGTGGTCAGTGCATGTCATAGCAAGCGGCTGAGTGGCCTTAGCACAGTGGTTCTCAACCTTCCTAATGCCACGACCCTTTAGTACAGTTCTTCATGTTGTGGTGACCCCCAACCATAAAATTATTTTTGTTGCTACTTCATAACTGTAATTTTGCTACTGTTATGAATCGTCATGTAAATATCTGATATGCAGGATGTATTTTCATTGTTACAAATTGAACATAATTAAAGCATAGTGATTAATCACAAAAAAATATGTTATTATATATGTGTTTTCCGATTGTCTTAGGTGACCCCTGTGAAAGGGTAGTTTGACCCCCAAAGGGGTCGCTACCCACAGGTTGAGAACTGTTGCCTTAGCATATCATTAGCATATTACACTTTGATTGGTTGAACAGACGACCAGACACTTAGCATATTAGGCTTTTATTATATAGGATAGGGAAAGCAAAGATGTGATTGTGTGTGTTTTATGTTGTAATATATATACAACAGAATTTTTCATTTTAACAATTTTTAAGTGTGCAGTGCCATGACACTAAGTACATTCATAGTGCTGTGCAACTATTATCACTATCCCTTTCTAAAACTTTGTCATCATCCCTATTTTAGATACCTCATGTAAGTGGAATCCTGCAGAATTTTTTCTTCTGTGACTGATGTATTTCCCTTACAATGTCTTCAAGTTTCATCAATGGTGTAGCATGTGTTACAATTTTCTTTAAAAAAATAAAGCTGAATAGTATACTATTGTATGTATATATCTCACTTTTTGTATCCATTAATCTATCCACACACATTTGGGGTTGTTTCCACCTCTTGGCTACTGTGAATAATGCTACTATGAATGTGGGTATACAAATATTTTTTTGGGAGCTTAGTGTTTTTAATTTGAAAAATTAGGTGGTAGGTATCTATAGTTTGGGGTTGGAGCATTATATATTCTTATTTGGGTTAATTTTTTTTTTGTCCTTGATGAATATACCAGCCTGAGAGAAAGGAGGACCTTTCCAAACGTTTGGCTAGAAAAACTGGACACAACCTGGTAGTCTGAAGGCAGAGCACTAGTAAATTAATGCTAGTTTTTTTTTTTTTCTGGTGACCAAATCTTTCTCAGGTTAGTATGCTGCCAATCAATTTTAGAAAGTGAAGGTTCACTTGATTTTCTAAATCCTAACTGATCTTCTCAACTTTAGGTGGCAGTGTTTTGAGTGGCAGCTCAGGTTCAAGTGCCCAGCAGTTTCTGACTCGGGCCTGCCTCCAGCCTTTGTTAGGAAGTGAGAACTTTGTTCATTTTACGCCCGTGCACTTTGCTGAGAGAATGAGTTGGTGGTGATGGAAGGAAAACAATCAGAAGAACAAAACTGAAACACAGGAAAGTGCTAATTTGAGTGAAAGCCCAGCAGGGAAGTGAAATAGAAGGCTACATATATCTACCTACCTCCCTGCAGTGTGTGTATGTGTGTGTGTGTGTGTGTGTGTGTGTGTTGGTGGTGGGGGTGTTACAAGGCTAACATGGGAGAGAGACCTCCTATAAACGAAAGGCTTTCTGTACATTTTCTACCTCTAGAAACAATGCTGCTTCTCTTTGGTGCACTGCATTCATTTTGCTATCTTCAGGAGAGTTAAGATTGTAGGCATTTGCTTCTGGCTTAGTGTTGTTGTTGATACTGTGAGACACTGTGGTGGTAGTTTCTCATCCATGAAAATCCACACCAGAACAGACCATCAGAATCACAGTAACCATGGTAAACATGCCTCAGAAATGAAAAGATACCTGAAGCAAAAATGTTGCTAAAAGATGTAAAGAAGATGAAGAGCACTTTCTGGAATTAATCTAATTATTCCATGTAGTTTTATCTCAGCAGTAAGGAGTTATATATCTATTATTAATCAGGAGAAAGGTCCATTTAAAAGGTCGTAAGTGGCATATGTGATAAAAATATCTCCAATGATGAATAGGAGAACATTTTAAAGAAAAAGTAGAAGCAATATTTACATATAAGAGTCATAGAGAATATGCACACACCCATAGCTGTCAAATGTGAGTGTAACTGGAGTAGTATTCTTAAAAATATTTGTGTTTTGCATTTTGCCTTTTTTCATGCAGCCTGAGGTATTCATGTGGCTGAAGGCAGGGATGAAACTATAGGACTGTTACAGTAGGAATGTAAAGAGAAAGAAAGAATTAACATTCATTTCTGCCACTTTAAAAAGGATTTTACATTAAAGCAATAGACTTGCCAGAGGGACTTGAGGAAGAGACAATGTTCTCAAAATTTAAGCATATCAAGACCAAACAGGGAGGAGTAGGATCTGAGTATCAGACTTTCTTCCATAAAGGAACCCTCATCATCTATGATGGCTATTCCATAGACTTGCTGCCCTAAGGATGGGATGAAATCCTCTTTCCTGAGGGATTGTGGGATTAGGTGGGAAGGAGAGAGGCAGAAGAGTTAAGATCATAGGCATTTGCTATCTTCTCTGGGCTAAAATATATTAAATAATCTGGAGAGAACAAGAGGATCAGGAAGCTGAGTCCCCGATTATTTTGGTGTTGAGGATAGGGGATTATCTGTAAATTACCCCCTAATTAGTGGCAAGGGCCCCATCAAAGTAAACTTGCTGCCTCAGTAGTTTTAGGTGTAAAACAGGGGGTAGGGGATGCTAAGCTTAGCTTTCCTACTCACCTTTGGTTAATGGTGGCCTAGACAATATTTTCTAGGAAGCTTCCAAAATTCTCTAGGAAGGCACAAAACTTTGCTAAGGGTCTAGCTGAGCAGTTTGCTCTAGGTTGAGTAGGAGGCCAGGGTGGATGGTGATGGAATTGCCATGTGGCTGAAGATCACACAAGGAGACAAGCGAGACTTCCAGGGGCCCAGTAACTCAGTGAGCGCTGCGCAAAACAAGCCAAAGACACCAAAGCTCAAAGTATACTAGGCACCGATTTGTGGTGTAAATGCTGGCAGAGGGAGAAATGACCAATCCTGCGAGGATGGTGGATGTAGGGGTTAGAGAAGCAAGAGGATACTACCCAGATCATAGGTCCCTTTCTCCTCTGCCACGAATAGGCATCCTATCATGCTGGGAGCCAGTCCATCCTTGCTGTTTCAAGGGACCTGGCATATATGGCATACTGTTCTTAATATGTTTGCTCACCTTCTTGGCACTATGTGTTTTAACCAAGGTCTCTGAGAAAGGTTGTTTCCCCAGGTAGGGATTTTCCCCTGAAGTTAGGGAGGGAATAAAACCTCTTAACCAAGTGCCAGGCGGGTAATTAATCACTTTAAATACGAACAATCATGCTTAAGCTACATAATCTTTACTCCCTGGAATGGAGATAAGAAACGCCCTAACCTTTGGAATAGAGATTGATAGGATTGGAATCAACTGGTATAAATACAGATGTAACAACACAGAACTTAGAAGACAGAACCAAGAGAAGACAGAACCTACACAGAACCTAGAGACAGAAGAACTTCGCTGGAGAGAACATGGCAAAAGATCCTGGACAGAAACTGGCCACAGAACCTAGAGACACAACCTAGCGAGAGAACCTGGCTGAAGAACCTAGAGACAGAACCTGGCTACAGACCCTGGATAGAACATGGCAAGAGAACCTGACTAGAACCTGGTGACTGAACCTGGCTGGAGAACCTGGACAGAACCTGGCTGGAGAACCTAGTGAGGGAACATGGCTACAGAACCTGGCTGGAGAACCTAGCAAGAGAACATGGACACAGAACCTGGCTGGAGATCCTAAGCAGAACTTCGCTGGAGATCCAGACCAGAACTTGGCTGGAGATCCTGGCTAGAGATCCTGGCTAGGCTGCTGATCAACTGAACGCTGTCTCCATGTCATTCCTTCTTCGCCGACTCCATCCACACCTTTGGGGACCCCTGGTCCTGCTGGGGTTGGACCCCAGCACTATCAGAAGGCTGGTGTGGTGGATGGGAGAATTCTGAAAGCCTGGCCTTGGTCCCTGCCTGACAGTCCCCAGTAAAAGTCTAGTTATATCTCCTGTATGATCAGGCCAGGGGCTCTGCCTCACCATCTTCAAAAGACGTGCTACCTCAAAGTGTGCGTGCAGACAGACAGGTGACTACATTAGGCTAAATGTCCATGTTTTCTCCCTGCTCCTGGCGGGTGAGTGCTTGTGAGTACTATCGGAAGAATTATAGGCAAGATTAAAAAATGTACATTTTCTCTGCCCATCCGAGTGAAAGGTGACAAACTTACAGCTCCAATCAATCAATAAAACACTCAAAAAACAAACACACTACTTAATATGCCAAATGATAGACACAACAAATTAAGGTCAGAAACACTTGTGACAGTTTTTGACATTTTAAAATTCTAGTAATGTGTTGAGGAAATGCTATAAACCTTGGGGGTTGGTTGTTTCTGACTGGAATGTACTAGGCAGGGAAGAAGAACTACTGTTTCTAAGGCCAGCAGGTGTAAAGGTGAGGCTCAGGGCTCAAATCCTGACTCCATCTCCCACACTGGAACGCAGGCAAGTTGCTGGACGCCTCCGTGTCCTCATCTGGAGGGAAGGATCAAACAGCTTCACAGGGTAGTTAGACACATGAATTAATACATGTAAACTGCTTAGTAAGTGTTCATACATCTTCACTCTCATGAAAAAAAATCTGCACTATCAGTGGCCTTGTGTGAAATCATAAACTGGAAGAGACTGCCCAGCAGTAGATAAATCACAAGGGCCCTGTTGGAGGGGCTTCTCTGCCGGGAGCCGTTTGAGTGTCCTGGGTCTGAACACTTGGCAGCAACTTGATTCTAAATTGGCAGTTCTTCAGCTGGTGATGAATCACTATTTCATCTTGTTAGAAAAGAGCAGAAAAAGACCATGATATGAATGGGTCATTACCAAGAATCCCATTGCATTTTATCATATTAAATGCCACTGTCAGAGATCAGAATGAGATCATAAGACATAAAAACCAGCTACAGATTCGCTTAGTATATGTTTTTTAAATGTCATAGTAGAGCTTATCTCATGGTTCTGGTAAAATTGCCCCCAATATTTAAGTGTCCCCAATAATTTACTTTGCATTTCTTACTCTTGAATTTGTCCAAATGTTTGAGTAAATCTATTGTCATGAGATCTTAAAGGTAGTGGGTTTCCTCAGTTTTTGCCCTCACTAAGTAGAAATTCCTTTGTTTGTAATAAAACAATGTCTCTCAAACACAAGTTTTTTTTTTTTTTTTTTTTTGGGGGGGGGGGTGGTTATTTTCTCAGGCAAAGAAATGAGAAAAACAATGTTCCAACTGTCATGATGCATTTCCATTTATAAAATGACAAAGGGTAGTTTGAGCCTGACTGAAGTGGCTCAGTGATTGAGCGTCGACCTATGAACCAGGCGGCCACTGATTCCCAGTCAGGCACATGCCTGAATTTGGGCTTGATCCCCACTGGGGGGCATGCAGAAGGCAACCAATCA
Organism: Myotis nattereri; assembly: GCF_964212035.1. Lineage (NCBI taxonomy): Eukaryota > Metazoa > Chordata > Mammalia > Chiroptera > Vespertilionidae > Myotis > Myotis nattereri. The sequence goes on from NC_138079.1 coordinate 66,897,366, forward strand.
TTGATTCTCTCTCATCATTGATGTTTCTATTATTCTCTCCCTCTCCCTCTCTGAAATCAATAAAAATATATTTAAAAATAAATAAATAAATAAAAATGCAAAATAACTTAACAAAAATGACATAGTTTGAAAATGACCTGGCAAATGAAACTGATTATTTACAAAAATACAGAAAGCTCTGTTCTTTCTACTCCAGTAAAAGCAGATGTTTTCTTAAAATTGTTGCATACTGTCTCTCACTGTGAAATCCAAAGCCCTCCCTCAATAGTTAAAGTTCGGGGACTGCTGTCTTGGAAATATTTTCTTGGTAGATTTCCTCAGCAAGGCTTCTCTGCTTTTCGGAGGCCTGGTTAAGCGCAGCACCTAATGTGGATATTGTGGTCCTTACTGTCCACTGGGAAATTAAGACAACAAACTCTAGATGGCTAGGAGGTTGTAAGCGCACAGTTATATACTAAGCATACTTCCTGGGAAGAATGAGCTGAAAAATAAACTGTTTGTTGGCAGACAGTTCTCCCTGTGTCTCTTGCATTTCTGCCTATTTTGTGAGCAGAGGCTCGGAGGGACTTTGTTTTGGGCTATTTTTTCAATGATGTTTGTATAGCAAACAGCCTTGGAAAATACAGACAGTGTCTCCTTCTGGAACAAAGGGTAGGCATGCTTACTGTCTTTGAAGAAGGCTGGGTTCCTGCAGCACCCACTGTGTGTGTAGGTGCCCCTTGAATCTCCTTGCATTGCCCTTTGGAAATGGGCTCAAGGAACTGACATAAGAAAATGCAAATACTCTGGCAACTGCTATTGCTGTGAGCAGCCAAGTGTTTTAACTCTGACCCAGGAGTTTTATGTCTTCTATCAGGATCCATAAATGATGGCAGATTGAGGGTAAAAGAGGAGTGGATTTTGAAAGGAAAGCTGAGGTACAATTACCTGAAAAGGAAGGCATGGATGCTGGGCACATAGAATGAGCAGACATCTATTACCGTGACATATGCTTTCATATCTGTGGTTCTTTGCTGCTACTGATTTTCTTGCTTAGTAGCTCTCCTGTCCAAGTCCTAGTCTTTACTCAAGGCTAAGCATGTCTCTCCAGCCCAGAAATAGCAATTAAACTCTTACCTCATTTCTAGAAAAATGTATTATATAAAGTAGTCACTCAATAAGTAATTGTTGATGAACTTGATCTGTGTCCTCTGGCTATAAAATCTTGGAGGACAGAAAGTATGACATCTGGGCTTTATTAAAATCCATAGCAAATATTAAAGTATAACATAAAAAGTCTCATTAATCTAGTAAGCACATGTTAAAGTTAACTATGTTAATAAATAGCTTATTGGTGTGAAGCTTATATTGTGGGGGGAAATAACTCAGTAATATAAAACACATATAAAATAGGTACAAAATCCATCTTTTGGTAAATGTAAATTGTGTTCTAATATGTTCTGAGCTTTCAGATCATGTAATTACTTTTGGCTGTATCCTTTGTTGAGAACTTTAAGATTTAGTATAAGGAGAAATGCATACTGGGAAATACTTTTGCCGAAAATGTTTGACTAGAATGATGGCAAATTTGGTTAAAAAATGAATAAGAAGAATGGAAAGATGGGTGATGGTTTCAAAATGCAAGAGCTAGTTCCCCTATATGTGTGGCTCAAGGTGAACTTCTACTTGCACAAAGAAACTAGGCATCTTCCTGAATGCACCAAGTCTCAGGCCCAATGTTATGCCCTAAGATTCTCTCTAAGATCATGGACCTCATTTGAAAAAATTCCAAATTAAATATGAAAACTATGAATATCTCTTTTCCATATTCATATCAAGATTCCTTCAGAATGTCATCTCTTCCTTCTCTTGGGTTAATATTTTTAGAACTTAAAGGTTTAAATATTTAATCATTTCTTTTCAAGAAATACTTTGAAAATGATATATAATTTCAGTGTGTACAAAGCTTTACTCAAAGGAATGAAATCCAAAATGATTTGCCTTTGCCTATGGCAGAGATGTGTGTGTGTGTACGGAGGCAAGGAAGGACTGGCAAGTTTGTGGATGTCTAGGGTGAGAGCAGTCCCTAGAAACACGACCAAATGGAAAACATAAGCAAATACCCAATGGGTATTCTTTTGTTTTACTTTTATAAAATGACTTTATTTTTAATAAGAGGAACCACAAGGAAAAGTTATAATATTAATAAACAAGCAGAAAAAAGTAATCTGGAGAGTTTTGAACTTGAAGATTAGTGAAAATATACAGAAACAAAGAACTGCTATGAAAGCAGTGGTTCCCAAATGTCGTTGCACATCAGGATGACCTGGAGCATCTTTACAAACTGCTGACACCTGGTTCTCTCAGATATTGCAGTTTAATTGGCATGGGGCGCCACATGGTAGTGTCAGATACTGTTTGACACGACCATGTCAGAGAATATTTCTTTAAGAAGATGTTTCATGATCTGTGACAGGTTTTAAAGGACATCAATTACTTGTAGTGACTAAGTGATGGCCTCCTAAAAGGTATGTCCATGTTCTGTTTTACCTTATTTGGAAACAAGGGTCTTTGCAGATGTAATTAGGTTAAGGATCTTGAGCAAGGAGATCATCTTCAATTATCTGAGTGGCCTCTAAATCCAAAGACAAGTGCCTTTTTAAATTATTATTGTTGTTGTTAATCCTAACCCAAGGATATTTTTTTCATTGATTATTGATTTTTAGAGAGGGTGGAAGGGAGGGAGGAGGGGGGGCAGAGAGCAAGAGAGAGAGAGAAAGAAACATCGATGTAAGAAAGACACATTGATTGGTTGCCTCCTACACATGCACCGATGAGGGCTGGGGATCCATCTGCAACCTAAGTATGTGCCCTTGACCCGGAATCAAACCCTTGACCCTTAGGTGTGTGGGACAGTGCTCTAATCACTGAGAAACACTGGCCAGAGTGACAGGTGTCTTTATAAGAGGGAATTGGAAGGTGTTTAGACAGAAAAGAGGAGAAGGCCATGTGACCACGGAGGCAGAGAGTCCCCCTTTTCCCCTGTGAGTTCTACGGCTAGACTAATAATAAAATTGACCTGAGCCCAGATTAAAAGGAGGAAAACCAATTTTATATGTGCACATGGGAGATAATAAATGATACCCAAAGAAATTATAGATCTAGACAACTTTTTATGTTTTTTAGATTAAAGAAATGATAAATTTGTGAAGAATTGACAGAGCAAAGAAACAGGTTTGGTTGCTCCTTAGTAAGGAATCTAAGCAGAAAGAGGACTTGGATAGTAAATTAGTAAAAAATGACAAGGTTTGTGTATACAGACTTCTCAGCTCTGGATTCCTTAACTCTAGAAATGAGGGTGTCTCTCTAAACCCCCTTGGAGCAAGGAGGGTCCCTTTCACAGGGGGGATTTATCAAGGAGACAAAGGATAGTCAACATGATAGCTAATTGTAATTAGTTAGTTATTAATAATAGGAAAGGAGCAAAGGGAGGCCAGACATTATAGACATGTCATTTGGGCAGAAAGCTGCAATTTCATACTCCCCAGGGGACCATTGGCCCATTCCCCCCAGATCACTGAGGGAAGGGGTCCAACAAAGAGGACATAGCTGCACAGTGAAGTTGGGGTGACTAGGGAAGGCACCAGTCAGTCATACCCAGGAGCAGATCATTGACCAGAATGGCATGGCCATTGCAAAAATTTGGGAATACATAATCCTCTAAACAAAGGAATTCTCTCTCTTGTTGCTTGTGAGGCTTGCTCATACCTTCTTTCTTGCATTTGCCCATGCAACCCACGGCCACATGGGCTCCACATGCAATGGACTGATGGGCTGCAGCAGGAAACCCAAACTAAGCTAGCCTGATGATGTATTGTACTGCTCCAACATGGAATGGATACTCTGGACACTGACTCTGATTCTAGCGATATTGGAGCCACAGCTACACACTTCTTCCTCAGTAGGACAAGAAGAAATGGGACCTTGGAAACTCAGGGATGTAATTCCACAGAAATAAAAACCACTTGTTCTCCTGTGTGAGCCTCAGAACATTATTTTCTCAGGATATTGCAAAAAGTCCACTCCTATGAGCAACAGGTGATGAAGACCTCTCCCCATCCTCTCCCCATCCGTAACAAACACACCCTTTTTGCATCGGCTACTTTTCAAGTATCTTTAATACAAAAGACTCAATATGCCATTGTGGGATATTTTAGGCACCCTGCCCTGGCCCCCAACAAAATGATGTCCCCACAAGCCAAGAATACCAATAGTCACCAGAAACTGGAAGAGGCAAGGAATGGAGCCTCTGGAGGGTGTACGTCCCTGCTGACATCTTGATTTCAAACTTGTGTCCTCCAAAGGTATGAGAGAATACTTTTTGGTTATTTTAAGCCACCAGTTTTTTGGAGCTTTGGTATGGTAGCTCTAGGAAACTAATACATCACCTAATGCTGCTGTAGCAGCAGAGCAGAGGCTAAAGCTAAACTGAGGGGTAAAGTTGATAAATGCTAGATTCTTGACACAAATGCATCATAACCAGAGGGCAGCTTTGAAATTCAGCTTCACATGTTCCCATTGTGGGGAGTTGGGCTGGAGTAACCGCTTGGCAAGCCATTGTTTGCTAAAAGGAAACCTCCTCTGCCTCAAGTATCCTTTATCTTTGTAGCATTTAGGACTTCTTCAGTTGGGACAAAAAAAAAAAAAAAAAAAAAAAAAGTCCAGCTGGCTTCCCCAAACTGGTAATTAGATGATTGACCGAAAGATCCTAGTGGAATGCTCAATAGCTTAATTAGGGGATCAAATGGTGAAAATGGGAGAGTTTCTTTTCATCTGTTTGCTTTGTCCCCTCCACTTGGACTCCATTCTCAGAAAAGCGATGTCTTTTGGGGTCAAGATAGCAACTGCAGATCTTACGTCCTCACAATTGCAATGGCCCCTGTCTTAGAAGCATCAGCAAACATCTCCTGGTCCTTCATTGTGGTGATAGAATCAGATGCTAATCACATGGGTCAGACCTATGGCTGTGGTCAGCGGAATACCATGTATTCGTGGGCTTAGGCTAGAGTACATGTATCTAGGTAGGTGCTGAGGTTCCTGAGTGGCTGGCTTTATCTCACAACTAAATTTTAATGATTATGGGTTCTGATTATAATTAATTCTTATAGAGAGAATATTTACTTCTAGTGTTTTAGTCTTGCTGGTCTTCACTAGTAGTATTCAGAAACTATTTTGGGGGCATGAGTTCAGCTTTTTTCTTTTTTTAAAGATTACATATATAAGTGAGCTCATACAGCATTTGTCTTTCTCTGTTTGACTTAATCATTAGCATAATGCCCTGCCAATCCATTCATGTTGTCAAAATTGACAGGATTTCCTTCTCTTTTTATGGCTGAAAAATATGCTCCTTAATGTTTTGAAGGCATCATCCAATTGTCATCAAGCTTTCAGTGTTTCTGTGAAGTTATGATGACATTTTGATTCCTCATCCTTTGTAAATGTCATTTTTCCTCTCTCGAGGCTTATACTTGTGTGAACCTATTCTATATGAAAGTGCATGTCATTTAGCTCTGGGAAATTTTGTTGAATTATTTCTGTAGAAATTTCCTTTTTTTATGTTGTCTGTCCTTTCTTTAAAATGAAGCTACTTTCAGTTAGAGAGTATCTTCTAAATCAGTCCTATAAGTGCCTTTTCTGTCCTAGTTTTCATCTTTTTATGATTTTGCTCTATTTTCTAGGACATTTCCTCAATTTTATTACTTTCTAATTCTCCACTGATCTTATTAATTTTGGCTCTCTTGCTTTTAATTTCCAAGTTCTCTGTTGCTCTAAGCATTTTTTCCTTGTTTCTGGATATCCTAATCTATTAGGATATCAATGGTGTTTTTATGGATTTTTTTTTTCCATGGCCTTTCTCTTGCCTTATTTGCTTGTTTTGGTCTTATTTTGCACATTAGAAGCTTTCCCCCCAAAAGCTATTCCATTTATAGTGGATTGTCCGTTCACCTTTAAGTGTAGAGTTAACAAAGTGGTGTAGGCTGTGTGCAAGGGTAGGGTCTGTCTATTGGTAGTTTCACTGTAGGGGGATCCTGGGGGTATTGCATCATTTATTAGGGCACTCCCAAATATCAGGATTTCCCCCTTATTTGTTTAGTTTCTCCAGAAAAGGATTCTCCCATCTTCTGCTTGGGTAGAGTGATGTAATTCTACCTCCTAGATTCCTGGGTGCTGAATTAGAGTAAGCAATAGAGAAGTTCTATAGATCAGTACTAGATTCTTAATACTTTCCTTGTTGTTTCATGCATTCTCTTTGCCTTCTGCTGTTTAGAATGTCCCTAAATCCAGGGTCTTCAGAGCAGTAGTTCTGAAATTGTTTGGTCTAAAAACCCCTCTAAATGATCTTAAACATTTATAAGATTGCCAAAGAGCATTTGTTTATGTTGGCTATATCAATTGATATTTACCATATTAGAAATTAAAATGGAAATTTAAGACACATTTATTAATTTATTTAAAATAACAATAAGCCAATTGTATTTTAATATAAATATCACATATTTTGAAAAATAGCTAAAATTTCCAAAACCAACAAATAATTTAGTGAGAAAAGTAGCTATCTTTTGTATTTTTGCACCTTCATTTAAGTGTTTAGCTTAATAGAAGATAGCTGAATTCTCATATCTGCTCTGCATATAATCTCTGGAACACTCTACTATACACTAATGAGAGTAAAAAAGGCAAATAATATTCTGGTATTATTATAAGGTAGTTTTGACCTAGTAGACCCCCTGAAAGTGTCTTGGTGACTTCACACTTTGAGAACTGCTGCTCTACAAAACAAACTCCCCTCTTCCTGCTGGGATGAGAATGGGTTGGTGGTCCATCTGTGCAAGTTAGGGGAAAGACCTGGGGTCTAGGCATTTCTCATACAAAGGCTCACCCAGTCCTCCTGTTCCCAGCTTCACTCTCATCCCTGCCCTCTATTCCTTCTTGGTATCTGGTATATTAAATGCCTGAGTCTTACTAGAGTTCTACAACACCAATAGCTTTGTTTTCATTTGTGCCCCCCTTTACAAACTCCAAATTCTGCGAAGTCAGTGTAATGGTTTAAAAACATGTCTAGAAATATTTTGACATTCCTCCAACTGAAAGATGGTGTTTGTGGTGGTGGGATCCTATGTATTCTTTTCTTAAATATGGACTGACCTCAGTGACTGGTTGGCCAATAGAGTGCAGTAAAACAGTGCTAAGTGGCTTCCAAGGCTATATCAGAAAAGATGGTACACCTTCTACTTGGCTCTCTTAGGATACTCATTTTTGGACCCTTGAGTTGTTATGTAATAAGTCTTAGACTGCCGTGCTCTGAAGAAGCCCAGACCAAATGACAAGGACCTTTATATGCAGCATTTCCAGCCAACTGAGGCCCCAGCCAACAGCCAGTGCTAACTCTCAGACACGAGTCACAAACCTCCAGATAGTTCTACCCCCAGTTGTTGAATCACTCCAACTTTTGAGTCTTCCCGGCTTAGGTTGCAGACATTATGGCGAAATGGCACGCTGTCCCTGCCAAGTCCTCTTCAAATTCCTGACTTGCATAATTCATGAGCATAAAAATAGTTGTTTTAAGTTGCTAAGTTTGGGGGGTAGTTTGTTACACAGTTGTAGGTAACCAGAGCAGTCAATGACTACTCATTTCTTTGTTCTCCATCTTCTAGAATTTTATTGTCATCATTCATTTATTGTTTTCTTATTTTATCTCTCTCTTTTTGGTCTTTTTTGTTTGGTTAACTCCTTTATTTCTTTAATGTTATTTTAGGGATTTTGGCAGGTAGTAAAGGGGAATACACATTCAATTTGCAGCGTTTTGATGGATAAGTTTTCCAAGTGTCTTTTATCTCATTGAAGTACATTTCAAGATGTTTTCATTTTAAGTGTAGTATGGCTATAAATTAGTATCTCTGTGACTGGGCATGTCTGTGTACTCATGGAATTTAATTTATTTGATCTATTAAAAGAAGAGTGACTAGTACATAAAATAGTATGCTTATTGTCAAACATGCCCATGGTATTCCTCTAAGGTTGAGGTGTTCTAGGTAAAACACATGTTTTCTCACATCGTTGGTACTTGAGGATGGTATATTATTGAGTTGAATGAACAGTTACAGAAATATTCAAAACCTCCAACGAGAAATAACTACTCAATAACATTTTTTATGCACTGAAATTATGTCCCCTCAAAATTCATATATGAAATTCTTAACCCCCAGTACCTCAGACTGTGACTGTATTTGGAGATAGGACTTATGAAGAGGTAATTAAGTTAAAATGAGACTTTTAGGGGTGGTCCTGATAAAATCTGATTGGTGTTTTTAATAGAAAAGGACACACAGACACCAGGACACAGAGAAAAGACCATGTGAGGACGTAGTGAGAAGGTGGCTATCTGCAAGCCAAGGAGAGACGTCTCAGAGGAAACCAAACCTGCTGGCAGTTTGATCTTGGACTTCCAGCCTCTATAACGGTAAGAAAATAAATTTCTGTTGTTTAAGCCACTTCACCTGTGGTGTTTTGTTATGATAGCAGACAACAAAAGTAGTAAACTAATACAAATATTAAGTATTTCTACTTTCTCTATTTGTCCCCACACCTGTCAGAAAACAAAGGATCAAATCAAATCAAATCAAATCAGATAAAATAAAATCCAGTGGTGTATGTTGAGCTCTTTTGGTAGACTGATGTGCCTGGAGGAGATCAGGGTGGAACTATATGCTGGCCATCCAGGTAAGATTGGGCTGATGGTGCTAATGCATCCTATTTGATTATTTTTTTAATTTTATTTTTTTGCAGTTTAGGAAGACATAAACATTTAAATGGACTCCCTAAAGAGAATTATTTAACTTGTTCTAGCTAGTACCTAAGATACTTCCTTTTAATTTTTAATTCCATTAAGATTTTGCTTCTTCTGAACCACTGAGTATACTACTAAGGAATTTAGCACTTCTGAATTAAAAGAATAACAACAACACAACACAGACCAATCCAAAGTGTTCACAGAGAAAACCCATGGAAGGAGAAGGGTGGGATGACTTAAGGAGCCCAGATTCTTTCTCTCACAGGGCTCTTCCTTTCACCTTTGAGGTGCCACCACTTCTATGTACAGGGCCCTCTGCCAAAAGATCTTCCGTGAGCCAACCATGTCAGCACAGTAAACTTTAATCCTTTCACCCCCTCGTGTCCTTTCACCCCCTGAGTTCTCATACTCAGATCTAATGTACCACATTGTGAAGCCTTCTCAGCTCAGCCATACCAGTTCCTCATTAAGCTTTTTCTTGGACCAGTCATCATTGATGGCTCGGATAAGGCATCTATCTGTCTCACTTATACTGGCTCATTTCTGCATGTCTTCAGTTGTCAGCTTCTATCCTTGCTAGCATCTATGAAGCATGGCCTTTCTGGATTCAAGTGCAAGTTCTAGAATATGTTCTCTGTTCCCTCAATCTGACTGACCTCCAGACTTCTTTAGGTTGGTGGGCTTTCTCTGCTACATTGAGCCTCCATAGGGTTGGTTAGAGGAGGCTTTTGATGCTCTTTCAAGACACGTTGAGTCATGAGAACTCAGTAGAACTGTCTGCTTTAAGTTCCTTCTGTCTGGTCACCATGTCTGCTCCACCATATCTGCAGGATGTATGTGTGTGAATTCTAGGTTTTCCAGCTAGAAATAAAGGTTCAGATTTTGTCTGCACTTACATCTCCAAACTTATGGTGGCTTTTTTCAGCTGACAGAGGGTGCCGGGGTCCAACCCCAGCAGGTCCAGGGGTCCCCAAAGGTGTGGACGGAGTCGGCGAAGAAGGAAGGACACAGAGGCAGAGTTCAGTTGATCATCATAGCCACGTTCTCTAGGTTCTCCAGCCAAGTTCTGTAGCCATGTTCCCTCGCTAGGTTCTCCAGCCAGGTTCTGTCCAGGTTCTCCAGCCAGGTTCAGTCACCAGGTTCTAGTCAGGTTCTCTTGCCAATTTCTGTAGTCAGGTTCAGTCCAGGATCTTTTGCCATGTTCTCTCCAGCGAAGTTCTTCTCTCTCTAGGTTCTGTGTGGGTTCTGTCTTCTTAGTTCTGTCTCTCGGATCTTCATCTAAGTTCTGTCTTGTTACATCTGTATTTATACCACTTGATTCCAATCCTATCAATCTCTATTCCAAAGGTTAGGGCGTTTCTTATCTCCATTCCAGGGAGTAAAAGATTATGTAGCTTAAGCATGATTGTTCATAGTTAAAGTGATTAATTACCCGCCTGGCACTTAGGTAAGAGGTTTTATTCCCTCCCTAACTTCAGGGGAAAATCCCTACCTGGGGAAACAACCTTTCTCAGAGACCTTGGTTAAAACACATAGTGCCAAGAAGGTGAGCAAACATATTAAGAACAGTATGCCATATATGCCAGGTCCCTTGAAACAGCAAGCATGGACTGGCTCCCAGCAAGAGGGCAGAGGCAGTTATCAGGGACACTCACTAGTCTCTGGCTTTCTTTCTTTCTTTTATTTTTTTTGGTTCAATCCCCACCCAAGGATATTTTACTTTTGATTTCTAGAAAGACTAGAAGGGATGGGGAGAGACACACACACAGAGAAACGTCAGTCTGAGAGTGACACATCGATTGGTTGCCTCCTGCACCTGCACCGACCAAGGCCGGGGATCTAGCCTGCAACTAAGGTACGTGCACTTGACCAGAATCAAACCTGGGCCCCTTCAGTCCACAGGCCAACACTCTATTCACTGAGCCAAACTGGCTAGGGCATCTCTGGTTTTCTTGCTTCTCTTCTGACTGCTCATGTGGCTGATACTGCCTTCTTTGGGGTGGAAAATTCTTGCTGCAAGTAGTCTTCTATGTGTTTCATATCTGGACTTAGAAACACCAAAGACCATAATTTCAATCCTTTTTTCTCTGGGTTGCCTGTGGCAATCCTTGTGTCCTTTCACCCCCTGAGATAGTGGACACAAATTGTGTGTGTGTGTGTGTGTGTGTGTGTGTGTCCTCTTTTGCTCTTTCTTCTGTTTTCTCCATTGGGCTGACTATAATTTATATATGACAACTGGAGCAGCTGTACAGCATCCTTGAGGATATAAGTCAGATTCTAAATATGGTAGGACAGAGAACTAAGAGGAAGCCTGAGGGGTCCTTGATAACTTCACAGAGAAAAATCTCTTAGCCTAGGCAAACAGCCCTATGTCTGGATTCTCTTTTGGAGAGAAAATACCTTTTGTACCTAAACAACTATTATTTTTTCTTTATACGCTGCTAAACCTATTTCTTGCCCTAATCATTTCAAACTTGAGTCCATAAGCATTGAGGTAAATAAGCTTGAGTCCACAAGGTAAATAGGACATTGTTGCTATTCTCCTGGAGCTCACATGCCAGTAGAGGGGCAGGAACCTGCAGAACTCTTTGGCCAAGATAAAGTAGAAGCACAGAAGAGATGTGCAGAATGCTGTGGGAGTTCTCAGGAGCAGGAGATACGAGTTTAGCATGGAGCAAATGCGGTGAAAGATTCAGGGAAAGGTGGATTTTGAAGAAAAAGAATTTATTTATTTGTCTGGAGACAGGAAGGGAAGGGTTTTCCAGGCAGAATGAATTGCATGAGCAAAGGAGATTTGTGTGGTATCTCTTCAAGAAAGTCACACTGTCTAGTTTGGCAACATTCTGGTGTGGAGAAGGGTATTTCAATGTACTTGGCTTTCTTCATAGTCAGTCAAAGCATACAACTTCCTTGGGACCAGAGACATTAAAGTTCTTAAAATTGGAATGCAAATGAGAAGCAAGTGTTAATATTTAGCTTATGAAATTCAAAACAGGATTTAGCACCAAGACAATAAGCTTGAAAGCCAAGTTTTATCTTAAAAGGAGAACAACTTTTTGAATTCCTTTAACAGGCTGAAAATATAGCCCAACGGCCTCAGATCATAGGATTCTGCTACATTATTTAAAAGATTTCCTTGTCTCTTGTGTAGGCCTGGAGGCTTGATGCCCAAGTAGGAGTCAAGAATAAGATAGAATGAAGCTTCCCAATCTGTGAGTACCTGTGAGTTAAAAGCATCTTTTGATCCTTGGTTTTTAGAAAAGCTTTGCATGAGCAGAGGTGGCCATACCTCTTGGCTAGTAGCTATGGATCCTGACTGGTAGCTTCTTGACATGAACTATTTGGTCTGGGACTTGAGCAAAATGGAATCAGGCACCTTCTCTGTGTTTGGCATAGGAGATACTCTATATTCAGGCACGAATGGCAGCAGCCAGGTGATGGGCAGTGTGTTGCTTCCCATTCTGGACACGTGGCCGCTGATGCTGTTGGGAATTGCACTGTGAGTGTGTGTGTGTGGTGCTGGTGTGTGTGTGTGTGTGTGTGTGTGTGTGTGTGTGTGTGTGTGGTGGTCGTGGTCGTGGTGTGTGTGCATGTAATCTTTCAGGATGAACTTGGGAGCACAGGATGCAATCTGAGGTCCTGTGGTCAAGGTTCAGAGTCGGGGAGTCTGCTGGGAGGTCCCGGTAAACTTCATGTTGCTGTTTTCCATTTGTCAAACACGTTTCCCTTTGTGCAGCAGATGTGCCCTTTAATAGCGCGCAAGCTAGTGGTGGAGTGACTGCTAACAATGCACGTGCTGTCTGCAAATTAACTTTACCGTTGCTTATGAATACTTCATGTGGGGAAAAGGTTTGATTGGACTCGAAGTGCTTTTGCATTATCACCAAAATTTTAACATTACTTTTGTCCATAAAGGAAAAGAAAGATCTGGTAGATTACTTAAATGTCATATGAGTATTCTAAATTTTGGGTTTTATAAAATTCCAACATTTTGAATGATCGTAAAATATTTGGTTTAAAAATGGCTTTACATGTATCACCCATTTGTGAGAATAAAGTTCCTCATCAATGTGAACTCTCCAGAATTTGAAGAGCTCATCATTAAGAACTTGATTAGGAGTTGCTTGTGCCCATATTTGGGATAAAAGCCGATAAAAGATTTATGCACATAGGGTCAATTTATGAACTTCCCACCAGTTCCAAGATGAACACACACTGTTCCTGGAACAAGACCCCATCTCCACTCCCTCCAACAACCCAAATTAAAATCTCTTTTTAATGAAAGTTATAAGTTTTCCTGTTAGGAAATAATCTGGCTCAATGAATATGCTAATTAGAACTTAAATTTCAGTTCACACTATTTATCTTTCCCCCCTAAATTCTAAATATACTAAAATACATTAAGTGCCAAAATGGTGATGAATCCCCTTACATAAAGTAGCTATAAGTAGAGATTGTTTTTAAAAAGCTGGCATTTGAACATCACCAAAAACCACCCTAGGAGGATTTTGGAAATGGCAATGGATACATTAATTCTGCTTCCCACATACCATGGAATAATTATTTTTTTAAGCTGAAATTATTGGATGATTGTAATGTGAAGTGTTTTTTCATCATTAACGTGCGTTGTGAAATCTCTGTTGTCTGCATCTCTAGTTGGTAATCTCTGGGGTGAAGACAAGTAAATATGAAAGCAGAGAAGTGAGTGTTGGGAGGCAGCCAGGCCTCTCATTGCTGACTTTGGTGTCTCGGCCTCTCCCACCACTGACATGACACTTTTGCTCAGGATTTAACTTATTGGCTCTTCTGTCTTCTCTGTTCTCTTTCTCCATGGGATGCAGTATCTCTTGGAACACTCATATTTTATCACATACTGTGTGGGAGTCATTTAGTAGCTATGCTTTGCAATTTAGAAAATGCGTTTTATTGATTTCTTTGGAAAAAAAGGGAAGAGTTGAGTTAAGATGCTCAAACTTGAACTACATACAGAAAAAATGTGAATATTACTCATTGAAAATACAACTTCTCTACCATTTTTTTTTTGGTTCTAAATGACACCATTTATCAAAATGTTATAAGGAATAGCTGGTTTATGAAAGGTGATTAAGTTAGGAGTGATGGATGCTTAGCTTTTAAATAAAACACATCAGTTCCTTAATGTATCACAGAGTCCTCCTCTTTTAGCAGCTTGCCCTTCTCTCTCCCTCCTGGGCTTTCTTTATTTTGAGGGCACAGCAGTGCTGTTATTCTAGTGGGGGGTGGAGTCCTCTATATACTGGTGATGAGAAACTAAGGAAAAGTTTCACATTGATGACACAATGCTTTTCTTTATTCTGACATTCTTTGATTGGGAGAGGAGTTAATATGTTCACTATTTAAGTTAATTATAAACCTTTTTTTATCTCTGAGAAAAGGGAAAACATTAAGGTTTTCTGTGGTAATTGTTCTTTGACTCTGGACATAAGTCTTTGGAGAAATTCTCTTTGATAAATGCAATTCACGCCCAGGCAGTGGAAACAGCCATCAAAAGCTTTCATAAAGGAGCTAATAGTATAGAGTAATAACTACTTCGCAAGGGCGTTGGGGGAATTAATCAGAGAGGTTCTGTAAAGTGGCTTAGAGACGAAAAGTGCAATATAAATGCTAAGTAGCCATACATTTTTCTGGGAAGAGGTGCAGTAAATGTAATCAAGGCTCTGCTCAAGCTGAGCAGCCTGATGGCTACCTCCGCACTCATATTTAATGTTCATAGAATCACTGGCAAAAAGCATTTTTCTCCCCTCCTACCACAATGTAAATATTTCCACAAAACTCAGGGCAAGTAAAGATTCTGAAAACTTTTGCAGAATTGTGAAGAAAAAAGTCAGGCAAACTGTATTTTCATAGTAGGTGCTCAATAAAAATGTTTTTAATTTTATTTTACCGTTGCTTTTTAGGACTCCTATACTCATGTGCTTTTGAATCCCTCAAGACAATATTAGCACTAGATGGCACTCTATCACCATGGCAGAGTGACTGGGGTGGTGGTGATGGTGGTGGTGGTGGTGGTGTGGTGGTAGTGGTGAGTGAATCTCTCTAGTTTTGTAATTAGTCAAGAATGTAGATAAACAGAGGTTTAATTTAAGTCATTTCCTCTTCCCTTTACTTGGTAAGACATCATGACCTTTTTATATTGGAGGAGAGGTGACAGGGACCTACCACATTATTTTACTTCTGCATAAGGCAAGTTCAATTTGATTGAATTCTCACTTTGAGGGAGAGAATGCCAGGCCGCTGCCAGCTCTGTTTCACAATGTGTGGTGTTGGTAATGGGCTATGACAGCCTCTCTCCTGCCATTAACTCTGTGTCACAGGAGCAGTCCAAAGGTGACTTGAAATTTGGAGAAAGGAAGGTGCATGATTGATTCTCACAGTGAGAACATGCTGTCTAGCCTTCTCTGAAAGCTAATGACTTCTTAATTTTTATTAGAATAAAAGTATTGGTTTTCTCATAGTCCTTGGAGATTCCCATAATGAATTGAAGTGTTCCTTTGCCCTTTAAAAAACAGTTTTTAATGATTCAGACTATTAATATGATTTTTAAATTTTTTTTATTAATTAAATCTTTATTGTTCAGATTATTACAGTTGTTCCTCTTTTTTCCCCCCATAACTCCCCTCCACCCAGTTCCCACCCCACCCTCCTCCCTCACTCCCCACCCACTCTCCTCATCCATTGGTGCACGATTTTTGTCCAGTCTCTTCCCGCATCCCCCACACCCCCTTTCCCCCCAAGAATAGTCAGCCCACTCCCTTTCTATGCCCCTGATTCTATTATATTCACCAGTTCATTCTGTTTATCAGATTATTCACTTGATTTTCACATTCACTTGTTGATAGAAGTGTATTTGTTGTTCATAATTTCTATCTTTACCTTCTTCTTCTTCTTCCTCTTCTTAAAGGATACCTTTCAGCATTTCATATAATACTGGTTTGGTGGTGATGAACTCCTTTAGCTTTTTCTTATCTGTGAAGCTCTTTACTGACCTTCAATTCTGAATAATAGCTTTGCTGGATAAAGTAATCTTGGTTGTAGGTTCTTGGCATTCATCACTTTGAATATTTCTTGCCACTCCCTTCTGGCCTGCAAAGTTTCTGTTGAGAAATCAGCTGACAGTCGTATGGGTATTCCCTTGTAGGTAACTGACTGTCTTTCTCTTACTGCTTTTAAGATTCTCTCTTTGTCTTTTGCTCTTGGCATTTTAATTATGATGTGTCTTGGTGTGGTCCTCTTTGGATTCCTTTTGTTTGGGGTTCTCTGCACTTCCTGGACTTGTAAGTCTATTTCTTTCACCAGGTAGGGGAAGTTTTCTGTCATTATTTCTTCAAATAGGTTTTCAATATCTTGCTCGCTCTCTTCTTCTGGCACCCTTATAATTCAGATGTTGGTATGCTTGAAGCTGTCCCAGAGGCTCCTTACACTATTTTCGTATTTTTGGATTCTTTTTTCATTTTGCTTTTCCGGTTGGGTGTTTTTTGCTTCTTCGTATTTCAAATCGTTGACTTGATTCTTGCAATCCTCTAGTCTGCTGTTGGGAGTCGGTATAATATTCTTTATTTCAGTCAGTGTATGCTTAATTTCTAGTTGGTCCTTTATCACAACCTCTAGGGTCTCATTAGATTTCTTGTAGATCTTATTAAGTTTATCGGCAGTTTCTAGAAAATTCTTGAAAAACCTTAAAAGTGTGGTTTTGAACTCTATATCCAGTAGTTTGCTTTCCTCCATGTCTGTCATTTGTGTCCTTTTTCTTTGTCTCCGCATTTTTTATGCTTCCCTGTGTTGATAAAGTGGTTTTCTGTGCTGAGTGTCCTCTAGGGCCCAGGGGTTCAGCCTCACCAATTACCTGAGGAGGACACTCTTGGTGCATCCCCTTGTGGTCTTTGTGCACAGTCTTGTTGTAGTTAAGCCTTGATTGTTGTAGGTATCACTGGGAGGAATTGACCTCCAGGCCAATTGGCTGTGAGAATCAGCTGTGTCTGCAGTGGGAGAACTTCTGTGCTGGAGACACCCCTCTGGGGCAAGATTTGCTTCAGTGGGGCTTTGGTGCTCACTGAGTCTGCCCCCTGAGTGTGTCCTTTATGGTTCCATGGAGCTGCAAACTGGATGGTCCCACTCTGGGTTTCCTGGCTCCTGGATCTCTAGGGAGGTGGTAATCTAGCCTCTGCCTTAGGCTATCCAGCAAAAGCCTCCCTGCAGGGCTTGGGCGGGGCGGGTCCCAGGGGATCAACAGGGCGGGGCTAGCAGTTATGGCTGCTCTTAGTCCAGCCCTCAGAGGCTCTGCTTCTCAGTGTCCTGGTAATCACTGCAAGCCCCTCGGAGAGAAAGCGTCCCTCGAGTTCCAACTGATGCCAGACAGTCCCGCTTCTCCCGTATGAGTCTGGGTCCCTAGAGACTGGCCCGGAACTGGAGCTCAGAGCCTGAGACTCCCTCCCGATTGAAAATGACAACCACGCCCTCAGCCACCAGCCCGCTCCGCATGCACCTCCGCACCTTAGTACTTTACTTCCATACTGCGCCTCCTCTGAGTCTCAGTATGCTTTTCTCTTTCCTTCTAGTTGTAGAATTTCCACTCAGCCAGCCTTCCTGTGGTTCTGGATGATGTCCGTTCCGTCTTTTAGTTGTATTTTTGAAGTGGTTGTTCGAGGCAGCAAACTCCGGTGTTTACCTATGCCGCCATCTTGGTTTCTCCTCCTAAACACTTTAGTTTTTGGATCTAATTAATACTAAAAGTAACTGGTAGGTATTTATTTTGGCATAGGGGTTCTGTCTTAATAATAAAAAAAATTAAGACACTGAGAAATTTGAGAACTTCTAGGCTAACACTACAAGTGCCTCCTTGATTTTCTGTGAGGAGAGGCAGCTAGGCTCCTGTCTCACGTGGTCATGGAGGCCTACGCTCACCACCACCCCATCCATCCTCCCCAGCATTCAGCTTCCCCTTCCTTAATCTACTTTTCCATCATGCACATCACTTTTTAAGGCACTATGTAATTTAGTTGTTTATTATTTTGATTGTTCATTCCTCTCACAAAACTAAGTGTCGTGTGGGCAAAGTTCTTTACTATTTTATTTACTGACTAGTAAATAAAAAGTGTTTAGAAGAGTCCCTGGCACTTAGAGCTTTTTGTAACTATTGGTTGAATGAATGAAAAATAAGCAGTGGTATCTCAAGTCTGGTGTATATACAGGACGTACCCAAAAATGTAACCTTTGAATGATTATGAAGTCAGTGTTTATTAACATACAGTTCATTTTCAAAATTTAAAAGAATCCACAGAAATGAATAATATTTTTGTCAATGCCTGTTTTCAAACAGATGACTGTCTGGTCCAGGCACTGCTGATAACGCGAAGCAATGGAATCACAAACTTTAAGAATCATTTCGTTCAGTATTTGTGTGCCCTCAAGTCATCAATTTGCTGGTTTTGTACAGTAAACTTTATTTTTTATGTATCCCCATAAAAAAGTCAAGCGGCATTTCAGGCTAAAATTTCTTTGTTCAAAGTTTAGTCTGGCTTCACCCATTATTTCAAATAAGTTAAACTTGAAAAGAAGTGAAAATTAAGTGAGTTATCAGCTGTTACAGTATGTATATATTTTTGGGACACCCTATATTTCCTATAAAAAAGTGTACAAAAGTTACACAGATGAAAATACATTAGGACCCCTTTCTTGCTTAGATTCATGTATTGGAAGAATAGTTAACTGGGTCACTGTTGTTTTCATTATTATTGCTGCTTAAATAAATCCTTATGGTTTTGCTTTATAGAATGAGGAAGTGAGTGGATAAAAGATTCTATTCTTGCCTTTCCTAGTTCTCCATTCTTTAAGATGAACCTAACATGTGCCTAGAGCTATACCTATGAATTCTTTTAATTGTCTTCCAGTAGAGGTGATTCTTGTTTCTGTGAAAGAGTTAAAAAGCATTTCCTTAAATGCAGGTGTTTACTTAAACCCTCAGACCTCTCTGAAGTGAAGAAAACCTCCCAGAGATAAGTACTGCACACTCTATAGTGAGGGTTGAAATCATTATGAATAAATGAGGGAAGGACGTTACTGGGCCTGGTTGATTCAAAGTAAAAAGGATTCCATGTTAACTCAGTATATCTGTTTTCTACACTGAATAACGAGTTACCACAAACTTAGTGGCTTAAAATGAGGCACGTTTATTGTCTCACAAATAGTGTGGGTTAGGAGTCTGCACAGGCTAACTGGGCCCTCTGCTTAGGCCCTCACAGGGCTGCGATCAAGGTGGAGGCCTAATGGGGAAGAAATGCGTCCAGACTCATTCAGGTTGTGAACAGAATTCATTTCCTTGTGGCTGAGTGACTGAAGACCCAGCCCTGCTTCTTAGTGGCTATTGCTGGAGGCCCTCTTGGGTTCTAGAGACCACTTGCAGGTATTGTGTTAGGGGTTTTAAGTTTACTTTTGGAAGTTTAGTTGTTGCATTTGTGATCTAATGAATTATTGTCTTTGAATCAATAATAGCATGTTATGTCTAGCAAAGCATATTTAGATATATCTAGATTATGGGACCTGACATGATACATACATTTTTCTTACCACAAATATAAAAAATACCTATCAGGAACTCTATGCTTTAACCCTGTTCTTATCTAATTTGAATTGCTAGTCTATTTATTGCTAATATAGGGAGTGGAAGGAAGCTCTCTTAGTATTAATAGAAGTGGTGAATAGCAGGTGGAGTTACCATGTAGCTACAACCCATCACTTGTGAATAAACACTAACCCTTCCACACTCTCTTTCCTTCCATGCTCTTAGATTTTTCTCAGGAGTATCATCCATGAAACAAACCTCAGTCCTTGGAAATGTTGGGGGGAGTTTTCATTCACTGACTTAAGAAAAGTTCGGACAAAAATGTGACTCTACTGTATTTATTATTCAAAGAGATATTAAATGCACATTAAGTAACTATACTTTAATTACTTTGACCATAAACTGTCACCAAATATAGTGTTCATTTTATTAAATATTGGTAATCAACATCTTTTAAAAAATTAGGATAGAGATTACATTTTGGCACTAGAGAAAAAGGGTCCAAAATAGATTTTTTGCATTAATGTCTACAAAATAGTTCTCCTAATAAATTCTAAAAATTATAAAATTGAATTATAAAAATAAAAGGAAAATACAAAATACTGACTTAAGGAAATTAATCTATCCTTTTAACAGTGATTATACACTGAGTGGCCAGATTATTATGACCACCTGACGTTTGTAGGCAAATTAGCTATAATTTCGCGCTGAAGTTGCTAGAGGGCCAGACCATTATAAACAGGGAAGCAGGTTGTTTACCACAACAGTAAAAGTGAGTTTTTCCTGAAGATATGAGTAAACAACGTGATTTAACAGCCTTTGAACGTTGGATATATATATTGAGTGGCCAGATTATTATGACCACCCCATCAGTACTTCGTTGGGCCACCTTTGCCTTCAATACTGCGGCGATTCTTCTTGGCATTGACTCCACGAGATGTTGAAAGGTGATGCGAGGAATCTGACACCATGCCTGATGAATAGCACTGTCCAGTTCTGTGAGATTTGATGGTTGTGGAACCAGCTGCCTAATGGCACTTTTAACTTCGTCCCACAAATGCTCAATTGGATTGAGATCTGGTGATTGTGGGGGCCGCCTAAGCAAGGTAAAGTCTCCCTCATGTTCTTGAAACCACTGCTGCACAATACGAGCACCGTGGCATGGCACACTGTCTTGTTGGAAGAAGCCACCTCCATTGGCATAAGCCATCAACATGATAGGATGAACTTGATCAGCAACAATACTTAGGTATGTTGTGCTATTCAGATGTTGTTCCTCACGAATTCAAGGGCCCAAATCATGCCAGGAAAACATGCCCCAAACCATAACACTGCCCCCACCTGCATGAAGGGTTGTACTCATGCATGTGGGGTGCATGCTTTCATGCTGTTTCCGCCAAATTCTCACTCTGCCATCTGCATGACGCAACTGGAAACGTGATTCATCGGACCACATGACTTTTTTCCAATGCTCAACTGCCCAATCCTTGTGTTCCTGTGCGAACTGGAGACGTTTTATCTTGGTAACTGCAGACAGCAAAGGTGTTCGAATAGGCCTTCGTCTTCCATATCCCATACGATGCAGTTTAGGGCTAATTTGCCTACAAGTGTCAGGTGGTCATAATAATCTGGTCACTCACGTTCAAATATATCCCACATTCAAAGGCTGTTAAATCACCTTGTTTACCCATATCTTCAGAAAAAAAATCCCTTCTACTGTCATGGTAAACAACCTGCTTCCTTATTTATAACGGTCTGGCCCTCTAGCAACTTCAGCACGAAATTATAGCTAATTTGCCTACAAACGTCAGGTGGTCATAATAGTCCGGCCACTCAGTGTATATAGTCTCTTTAATAAGAAAAATCAAATGTTATTAATAAGGAAAATTAACCTTTCAAAAGACGTGTGAGCATTATTTAGAGTGGAATAGGAGAAAAGTCACTTTTGAGGTATTAGGAAGTAAAATTTTACTGGGGAAAAACATGTACTAGAATATTTTCCTAAGACCCATGAGAATCATAAATCCATAGAAACTGAAGAGTCTCATTCTGCTTTGGTAAAAAAGTACTGTGTGAAGCTTTACCTAGGGATATGAATTTGCATTTATAAAAAGCTATAAAAATTTCACTAAATCCCTGTTTTTAATCATCTCACCACTCCGTGGGTTTCATTGTACTGTAAGTAAACTCTGCCTATGGAAAGCCTATGATAGGTAGTTACCCAACAACATAGTTAGGATTCAACTATTCTAATAAGGAAACAAGCAATTTGAAAATATTTGTTAAACATTGCCAATGTTCCGGGTGTCATATAGAACATACATGATTTTTCTCCATGGCTTCATAATTGAAGGTGTCATGCATAGGTTACCTTTGGCTGTCAAAATACAACATTGTACTTATGTGTGCAGTCCTTTTAGAGGAGTATTCGTTTTAATCTCTTAAGGCTTTATAGGCTTGATGTGGACTTTATATGTAAGGACGAATTTTTAAGGACATTTAAGGCAGAGATTTTTCTGTGCCCAGAGTGGGGAAGCTTCCTGAAACAGGTGAGTGGCCGCCCTTGTCAGGGTTTAATGAGAGACAGGCAGGTGGCTGCTCCAGGGGAACCACACTGAGAAGGCACAGCGTCCAGAACAGCTGTGAGAACCGCAGCAGTGGCTCAAACTTCGGACTCCAGCAGAGTCACCTGGAGGGCTTGTTAAAGATGGCAGCTTCCACCCGGTTTCCGTCCAGCAGGCCTGGTGGTGGGCTCAGGGCATAGAATTTCTCACAAGTTTCCTGGTGAATCGAACCGGTGACCTCTTGGTTCCTGGGTCGATGCTCAACCACTGAGCCACATCGACTGGTATGCTGATGCAGCAGTTCTGAGGACTATAACTGGAGAAACCCTGACCTGAAGGGCCCAGTCACCACCTGGCTTGATTAGGAATTAGCCGCTTGCAGAGAGAATAAGAGGTAAGGATAGCTGGAAGGAACAGCTAATATGAGAGTGAGTATCCTGAGGGTTGATGGGGATGCTTTATAGTGAACCCATGGTTCACACTGACTTTGGGAGCAGTCACTCCCTCCCCTTTCATACTGGCAAGAAAACAAGTAATTGTTCACTTGGGGAAACAATTCTCACTGTGATTGGGGTCACTGGCTTTGGAATCAGTCGAGACATGAGTCTAAATTCCTGTTCCACCTCCCAGTGCCAAAGCAAGCCATTCAACCCCTTTACAGCCACAACCACCTCTCAGCGAGGATTGTCACCAAGGAGGTTCTCAGAAACAATAGCGGTGTGGGCATTCATCCTTCCAATCGGGAGGAAACCACAATGAATGTCACGCAGCCGTTCTGCCTCTGTCCATTCCTGATACAGGGCAGGGAGTCCTGCTGTGGCCATGGAGGGAAGCAAAGCTTTACCTCTACCCATCTTCCGCTTTCAGCTGGGACTCTTAAAAAGACAGATTGACAAGAGAGTTCATTAATATGTGCAGTGCACAATCTTTGCAAAAGTAACTCAAAAGGTGGCTTAGAACTCCTGCTTCTACTGCATCTTCGACAAAGATCAATAGATTTGTGGAGAAGTGGCAGACAAAGGAGTGATTTTAGGCTTCCAAGGATGGCAAACTGTCAGGAAACTAGTGGAGTAAGGTTTGTTTGCAGATTCCTCTGGTGCCCTCTGTGGGCTGATTAGAGTCTGTCTCCAGTAGAAGCAGAATTTATGTCCTGCCTTTAGGCAGAAAAGGGGGAGGATAGAGAGAGCGTTTCCTGCATTTGCTGCTTCTTAATTGCCTTCAGTTTAAAATATGTTTTTTATGTCAAAGAGGCCTACTTTGGGATGACGTATTCTGGTTTCCTTCAGCCACATAGATGTTCTGCCTGGAGAGGGGATAAAATCGATGGAGACAAAAATAAAGGGATGGTTAGAATTTATTAGTGGTTGCAGTCCTGTCAGTGTCCATCTGCAGTGGTGGCAGCATCCAGGGGTGGCAGCATTGTATCTATTGCCAAAATTGTCCATCCTAACTTCATGGGATGTCTTCCCTATCATTCTTTTTTTTTTTTTTAAATATGTTTTTATTGATTTTTAAAGAGGAAAGGAGAGGGATAGAAACATCAATGAGAGAGAAACATCATTGATCAGCTGCCACCTACACATTCCCTACTGGGGATCCAGTCCATAACCTGGGCATGTGCCCTGACCCGGAATCGAACTGGTGACCTCTTGGTTTCTGGGTCGATGCTCTATCACTGAGTCACCCTGACTGGACTTCTCTAACCATCTATACTAATAAAAGGCTAATATGCTAATTAGATCAGGAGATCTTCTGGGAAACCTTCTGGATGTCCTTCCGGACAAAGCCATGGTGGTGGGGCTGAGGCAGAAGCGGTTAGGGGTGATCAGGCCAGGAGGGGAGAGCAGTAGTGGGTGATCAGGCTGGTGGGGGGGGGCTAGTTGGGGGCAAACAGGCCGGCAGGGGGAGCAGTAGGGGGTAAACAGGCTGGCTGTGGGGGGCAGGTGGGGGCCATGAGGCCAGCAGGGGAGGGCAGTTGGGGGCCATGAGGCTGGTGGGAGGGGGCAGTTAGGTGTGAGCAGGCCGGCAGGGGGGGCAGTTGGGGGTGCTCATGTGGCAAGGGGGGCAGTTTGGGGAGAGCAGGCCGGCAGGCAGGTAGGTGAACGGTTAGGAGCCACCAGTCCCAGATTACGAGAGGGATGTCCGACTGCCGGTTTAGGCCCAATCCCACAGGGCCATGAGGGATCACACAGGGATCAGGCCTAAACTGGCAGTCAGACATCCCCCAGATTGGAGAGGGTGCAGGCCAAGCTGAGGGACCCACCCCCCCCCCCCCCCAGCACGAATTTCATGTACCAGGCCACTAGTCCTCATATAAAAGAGTAATCCCTGAGCCCCACAAAAAACTCCCTCTCCTCATCCCTGCTTTAGTTTTTCTTCTAGCATCATCGACCAATCTGTTTACTTTTCTTATTTGTTTTTGTCTGACACTCCATTAGAGGTTGAGCTTCATGAGGGAAGAGATTTTGTCTCTTGTTCACTGTTGTATCCCGATGCTCAGAATAATACCTGACATATAGTAGGACTTGACAAGAATTTATAGATCGAATGAACACTCTAAGTCTGTGACACTCCCCCCATAAATC
Organism: Myotis nattereri; assembly: GCF_964212035.1. Taxonomy (NCBI): domain Eukaryota; kingdom Metazoa; phylum Chordata; class Mammalia; order Chiroptera; family Vespertilionidae; genus Myotis; species Myotis nattereri. Next base: position 66,921,942 of record NC_138079.1, read on the forward strand.
CACCCTGAGTCTGAGAAACCTAAAATCTATTCATTGTTTATAGTTATTGACCCTGGCTAACACAGGCAGCTGTTATGAAGATATTTTAGTGGTTTTTAGTTCATTTAAAAAGCTTTCACCTGGTTAGGTAGCTCAGTTGGTTAGAGCATCATCTTGATATGTCAGGGTTGCAGGGGGTTCAGTCCCCAGTCAGGGCACATATAAGAATCAATCAAAGTATGCATAAATAAATGGAAGAACAGATCACTGTTTCTCTCTTCCTCTCTCTCTGAAATCAGTACATGAAAAAAATCTTTCTATTCATATATTGGGATTGCTACTATACTGTCATTTAGAAAAGTTATCAGCTGAGAATGTTCTTTAACCAGGATTTGGTGAGATGCAACTATGAAACAGCTTTGTTTCTTGTCTACATTTTTTTTTTTCTTTTTGCCATCAAACATGTGCTGTCATATCTTTTCAGTGCCAAGAGTATCTTAGACAGATGCCATTGCTTTGTGGACACTTTTGGGCATAAAAGTCCAGTCCAGTTTAATTTAATCAGGTTGGAATTTCTGCCTCATGTCCAGTAGAGAACTCTTCTCCTCTGCCAGGCTTGGCCCGAGACTCACAGGACCTGTGTTGGTGAGGGGACTGCATTGGTGATGGGCTGGCTTGCTCCTTGTTTCCTCCTGTACCTTCTTTCCTTGTCTGTCCCAGGGCTCCTCTTTCCTCCAGTGAGACTGAGACTTTCCTCCTCTTTCCTCTTGTATCCTCTGGGATACAAGAGTGGCGGAAGGGGCAGATGTCTCCATGAGAATGCTGTGTTTCTTCTTGGCTTGCCATGTCCTCTGTATAGCAGGCATCAAATGACAATGCCCTTATTGCCCAGTGGGCAGCCTCTGGCCACCCAGCTTAAACCTGGATAACTTCCATGATGTACACTTGGCCCAGAGGAGGTACACCCAAAAGGTGGGAGGGAGACCACTGCATTGCTGCCCCTTTCTTCAGCCAGCCATTTTCCCACAATTCATTCCCTTGTATTCTCTGCTTACGGGGTCACAGGGGCAGATCAACAAGTTCACTGAGTTGGTCTGCCTTGGGAATGAATGTTCATCACCCCTTCTTGCAGCCACAGCTAATTTCTTGAATCCCATCTCACTTGTCTTTGGAGTAAGAAGATAGTCCTGTCCCCGAAGGAGAGTGGAGAACCCATAGGACTTTTCACCTCTGCCAATATTTCTTAACGGGGCGGCTATTGGCAATCTGGGTGGGAATTCTTTGCTGTGCAGGGCTCTCCCTTGCAGGGTATTTATCAAGCTTGTATCCATTAAATGCTAGTAGCATTCCCAGAAATGCCTCCTCTAAACTCTACTCAGTTTGAGAACCATTACTTAGGCCAACAACTCAGTAACACCTGGGAATTCTAGAATTTCAATCCATTACTTATACAGATGGGTGGGAGTAGTGGATGAGAGCAGTGTGATTGATAAATTCTGTAGAAATATGCCTGGCAGTTCTCTGTAGAATGTGGGTGTTCTTAGTACTTATTGTCCTCAGCTTTGGGCTTTAGTTGAAATTCTGAGACAAGAGAAGAAGAGTCTTTCAACATCCTGTTATAAGCTGAGAGAAATATGTCTCCAAGTGACAGAATAAGATGTATTATGTCTGGGGGTTTCTTTTACATAACTCATTCCCTTCTGGATTGTGGGTTCCAGTCAACCTCAATGAGAAAAGCTGCTCCATTCCTATCTTCTTCCTTCAAGTTTTTTTTTTTTTTTTTTTTAATGGAGGAAATCCCTTTCCTTGGAACAGTATAGCTTTAATTTATTTTCTGTAAATGCAAATCTTATCAGAAACATTGCAAGTAATTTTTATGTCTATAATTTTACAGGATCTTAAAAGTAAAGCAATGCTTTGCATTTGGTTGAACTATGAAATGGCCATTCCTGAATGTTAAAAATGATTGAATACCAGTAATTTTGTGTAATTTAATCTAATAATGTTAGTGGACTCCATACCTAATTTGAATAGAACTGTACAGCTTTAGCATAAAGCAGTAGTGACTGGGATGGTGATTGAGACATGTTATTTACAAGACAGACAGACTCAGGTTTTATCCCGGCATCTGTGATCAGTTTTATCTGAAGAACAGAGAGATAGAAAGGGAACTAATCTCTTAGTTTTGCAGTATGTTCTGCAGTTACAGAATGTTTTCATATGCATGATCTCATTTGCTCTTCATACTACCCTAAAACCCACTTCACAGAAGAATATTTGTGCTCCTTGAGTATAACTAAAAATGGTCAGTTTTCACACCAGGTATAAATATCTAATCTCTTAATGGGATCATCAGTTTTAGAAAAGCCATTTTGCTCAAATGTATTCTCTAATTAAGCCTAATATTTAAAATCCCAAACACACAGATCTAGTAAGGAAAGTATCAAAGTATCCTTTTTCGTGCTTGAAACAAAAGAAAAGAGAATATTGATTTTGGGAAGAGAGTGTGGTTCAGGGATATCATCATACTGTTTTTGGGCTTTGTGACTTTTGAGGGAGGTCATAGTGGGGTTGAGGTTTTAGCATTGGCTTGAAAAGGAAAGAGATAGTCTTTTGTGGGTAAAAATAAAATATAAATTAGTTAATAATTAAAAAGACCTATTTGTCAGTATCTACAAATAAGGAGGTCTTTTTTTCTAGTGCATGCCAACCCATGGAGTTCCTTTGATGTGGATTTTTCAAGAAAGGAAGCTTTTTCATAAAGTGGATTTAACCTTTGTGTCTGTCCAGGTGGATTTGGAGAATATACCCTAGTGAGTAGTAGCCCTGGAATTTATTGGGGTGACATTGATTAATACAATTATGTAAGTTTTAGGCATTCAGTTCTATACTATATCATCTGTATATTGTATTGTATGTTCACCACCTCAGATCAGGTCTCCTTCCATCTCCATTTATTCCCTTTGTACCCCCTTCGACCACCCCCACCTACCTTTCTCTCTGATGATTACTGTACTGTTGTCTGTGTCTATGAGTCTTTGTTTTTGCTTAACCTATTCACTTTTGTCACCCAGTTCCCCAACCCCTACCCTCTGACACCTGTCAGTCTGTTCTGTTTCTATTTGTTCGTTAGTTTATTTTACTCATTAGATTCCACATATAAATAAAATCATATTGTACTTGTCTTTTTCTGACTGATGTTTTTCACTTAGCATGATACTTGGGTTCATCCATGCTACTGCAAAGGGTAAGATTTCCTTTTTTGTGGTGGAGTAGTATTCCACTGTGTAAATGTACCACAGCTTTTTTATCCACTCATCTACTGATGGACACTTGGGTTGCTTCCAGATGTTGGCTATTGTAAATAATGCTGCAACCACCTTTTACATCATACACAAGAATAAATTCAAAATGGATTAAAGACTTAAAATGTTTTTCTCAAAACCATAAAAGCCCTAGAAGAAGACATAGGCAGTAAAATCTCAGACATTTCTTATAGCAATGTTTTTTCTGATATATCTCCTTGGGCAAGGGAAACAAAGGAAAAATAAACAAATAGGAATACATCAAACTAAAACGTTTTGCACAGCAAAGGAAACCATCAACAAAATGAAAAGACAATACACTGAATGGGAGAACAAACGTATTTGCCAATGATACATCTGATAATAGGTTAATATCCAAAATTTATAAAGAACTTATACAACTCAACACCAAAAAAACAAAAAATCTAATTAAATAATGGACAAAGGATCTGAATAAACATTTCCCTGAAGAGAACGTACAGATGGCCAATAGACACTCAATGTCACTAGTCATCAGAGAAATGCTATTTAAAACCACAATGAAATATAACCTCACACACACCTGTCAGGATGGCTATCATCAGTAAATCAAAGAAATGCTGAGGAAGTGAAGAAAAGGGAACCCTTGTGCACTGTTGGTGGGAATGCAAATTGGTGCAGCCACTATGGAAAGGAGTATGGAGCTACCTCAAAAAACCAAAAAAATTGCCTTATGACCCAGAGATTCCACTTCTGGGAATATATCTGAAGAAACCCGAAACACTGATTCAAAAGAATATATACACCCTTACGTTGCAGTGTTATTTACAATAGTAGTAGCCTTTTAAATTTGAATGCTATGTAATATATTTATTGTAATTGTTTTAGCTACTCCTTTCTTTTCCCAGAGAAGAACACATGAGAACCCTGATGCTGTGTCCTGTATTCTCCTTGTCAGGGAAGAAGCCTTGGCATCATGTTGATCAGATTTGCCATGAATTCCTTCTGTTTGCCCTCAATAATAATTTTTGCTGACCCACCTTACTGACTCCTCCAGAGGAGCAGTCCCAAATCTCTGCAACTCTGCCTCATCCTCACTTCTGCCCTAGTCTCTCAGCAGATGACCCCCAAAAGCCCTGAAAAATTCTTGGGGAAAAAGTTCAAGGGACATTGGGTTATCCAGAGATTTATTTTTATAATAACTTAAAAGAAACAAAAGCATCACATTTAATCATACACACCATGGTGTACATCTGTCTTTTAGATGTGATCTGAGATAATGAATGTGTAAATACCAAGTAGAGTGTTTGGCACAGAGCAAGCAGTTAATAACTGTTTTTATCTGTCTGTCTTTAATAACTTTTGACCAGCAAAGATGGTTTAGAAAAATATTAGATAACTCAGTTTCAGCAATTATGATGATGTAATGCGTTACACTGACCTATTGTCCTTGTTTCACTTGGTGTCTCAGCTAGTATAGTGTTTGCCATTTCTTAAAATGATTGTCTGTTTCACTGCTGCTGTGGTTGCCGCTGTTTACCTGGACTGATTGGTGACTAGCATAGTTCTAAACCTTCTCCTGAAATTCAAGAACTAGCTCATGAGCGCCTTTCCCCTTGGCCTAATACAATGTGTGCTCCACTGTGCATGCTGGGGCCATTTTCACTGCGAGGGTCATAGTGGCACTAACTCAGCAGCAAAGACTGAATTTGTGACAAAAATGAGCTAAGATATGTTTAATGCTTAGCAGTTTAGAGATTACTTCTCATATATTGCTTAATTTTATCCTTACATTAACCCCATGAGGTAGATGCAGTGTTTTTATCTCTTTTTGTCCATAGAGTTAAATAATATTGTTTGAGAATATTTTTTCCCTTCTAGATGAAATGTGTATGTCCACCTTTTAAGTGAATTGATAAAGTGGCTAGTTCCAAATGAAATGGCTAAACCTCACTCTTTGAAACACCCCTGTGAACACTCCTTAGGCAGTACTTTGGGAGGCACAATTGCATGTAATTGGGATGGTCTAATTGCATGAGTGCTTTATGCATTGGTGCTTTGTGCTTCGAACCAGTTTCTTCCAACAGGCTATTCTGTTGCCCCCATTGGGATAATAAAACTTCTTCATGAATGTCACATTATACACAAAAATTTTTTGGCAACATCAACTGTGATATTGTAATGTTAACACAGGCATGGTGATTTCTTCTTTTTAAAAAAATATGTTTTTATTGATTTTTAGAGAGAGGAAGGGAGAGGAACAGAAAGATAGAAACATCACTAGAGAAACATCATTGATTGGCTGCTTCCTGTATCCCCCCCCTACTGGGAATTGAGCCTGTAACCCGGGCATGTGCCCTGACTAGGAATTGAACCGGTGACCTCTTGGTTTATGGGTTGACACACAACCACAGAGCCACACAGGCTGGACTGGTACGGTGATTTCTAACCAGCAACTGGTGAAGGGCCTTGTTAAAAATTATCACAGAATCACTTGGTTACTATTGTTTTTTAAAAATTATTTTAAGTCTCTGATAAGAAGAGTAGGTACCTGGTAAATATTTGTTGAATGAATGAGTGAATAAATTGTGAGAGGCATCATTATAGGTTGATTTGAAACTGACAATTCTATATCCTTTGCATTGACCGAACTGGACCACTGACCAATTCCTGGATGCTACCTGCACCTTCCTGCCCCTTAGGCCTATGGGTACTCCATTTACTCCATCCTGATCGCCCATCCATTGACCTGGACCAAATGCCATCTTCTCCCTAAAGCCTTCTCAACTTCTTCCATCACCACAGATAGAAATAACTGTATTTAAAATGTTCTCATAGCACATTGCTTGTGTCTCTTTAGGTCCTTAGCATATTTTTCTTTTATTAGAATAAAGCACATAACATCTTTATTTTTGAATTTAAGTTCTCTGAGAATAGAGACTGTGTTGTGTTCCTCTTTGTACCTCAGACATATCTTTTTTAGCCTAGTGTCACATATGCTGGTTTCTCAAACTTTTTTCTGTTGTTGAATGAAGTCTATAGGGAACATTCTATATTATAATACTGACTGTTAGATCCCCCATCCTTCATGAAACTTTTCAACAAAGATGCTGACTGTTAGGGTTGCTGAAGGAGTAACACATAAGTTGGAGCACATAAGGGGTAAAGAATTATGACTTCATTAGGTCATCTGGATACCAGACGGGCTGAGCACTAAAATGGTATCCATATCCAGGGACGGGGAGTCAGAGATTTTAAAGGACTCTAGGTGAGCTTCTTTTCTGAGCAGAGCATTCTCTGGGCAGGTCCAGATCCAAGGAAGGTCCGGAGGGGAAGGATAATGGTCTTAGCAAGTGGGATGTGGTCTAAGTGAAAGGGAATGTTGGTTCTGAAGTGGCCTAAAGGTCAGTTCCCAGGGGAGGGGTATCGATTCAATTACTTGATTAAACCTAACACTGACAAATAGGAAAAACATTCAGATTTGGTTTCCACAGAAACATTAAAGCCACTGATGAAAATATAAGTAAACAGTAAAATGGTCAAGACCCCAAGAGTATGAAATTTTTAAAAAAGACACTGAACAGATAAACCTGTTTTGATTAGTTGGGGATGAACAGAATCTCTGTAAGTACCATTGACATTTAGTTTAATCTAAAAACCTAGGGATATAATGCAACATTTTTCTTCTGACAAGAGCAAAATGTTAATTAAAAAAATTGTCTAGTTTGTAATACAGCATGTGGCTTTGGAATAGTCTTTTGAATTATTTCTTTAACTCACAAAGTCAAAACAGCAACAATAAAAATAGCCTTAGAATATTATTTCTATTTCAGGTAGTGGAGCTAAAAATAACTGGCAGGGGCTTGGCCTGGGGTGGAGGTGGGGCTGGAGCCAAGGTGTGGAATGCAGTAGTTATTTTTCTTTTATTCTAGGCAGGTGCCTATTGGGGCTGATTATTTATAGGTGAATCTGCAGTGTGACAGGCAATTCCCCCAGTGAAGCCTCAGGCAGTGAGGCTCATGAGGTGGGCATGACACTGCAGATTTCCGAGAGCCCGGGAAGGAGCCATAAGCAATATCTTCTCCCAGCCAACCCCTCCTTGTGCTATTCTTTTAACACATTTTTTTTCCCCCAGGGGACTTGCAAAAACACTGCTTCATTTTAAAAGGTGTTATGGTAAATTCCCCAGCAGAAGCTTCCTTCCCTGCAGAGACAAGTATCAGAGCCTGCAGAAATCTGGGTTACTGACTTTGAAACCAAATAATTGGGCTGAATGAATGGGCAAGAGTAAAGAGGCTGCACATAAAGGGAATCCCTTCCGACTGCATCTCTCACGCTGGAGGACATTAGGATGAGAGCAGACGCAGCCCGGGGGTTGCCAGGTAACCAGAGTTTCCACAGATTTCCATTTTTACTTTATTTCTTTATTTCTGATTCAGGGAAGCCTTTTTTTTTTTTTTTTTTTTTTTTTTTTTTTTTTTTTTTTTAAACACAGAAAGGATTCAAGAACACTTCCCCTCACCCATCCTCATGAAGGTCAAACTAATCACATTCACCTGCTGTTGGATAAAATGTTTCAAATGACACAATTGTTTTTAAACATTTAGCTGTTAGAAAATTGTTGGGAAATATCAAGATAAAAATCAGAGGGTGGCAATATCCCTGCTTGGTACTCAGGCAGCCAGTGGAAAACCTCACGTGGCCCTGGGGGTTTCTGGGTTGGCTCTTCTGCCCCTTGCTGTGAATTTCCCTGTCCCTTGAAAACACCCAGGACTTACTAAGGATGATCTCCAATTGCTTGATTTTTATGTTCTTTAAAAATTTATTCTTAACCCATGATTTTCTGAAAGAAATCAGCTTTTTTATGGGTAATTTGGCAATAGAGTAAAACCAAAGAGAACCAAGAGAAGGAATTTGAGGATGTAAAGCTTAAAGTTTTACGTTAAGCAGTTTTCTTCCCACTTGGTGGAAAAGCAGCTATATCAAATGGCTTTTGAAATTATATGAAGCAAAAGCTAAATAAGCCTGCAGGCTCATGGGCGGTCAGCAATGAGCTCTTTGGGTTGTATGTGGCTGGATATGTGTGTGCACGTGTGCGTACAGTGGGGTTTCATTGTGTGTATGTGGCATAATTATCTATCTATGAGGATACCCAACAGGAAGCTTACTATAATACTCTGCCCTTTAGGATGGCAGTCAATAGTAAGGGGACATTAATATTTTTCCTATAAGCAGACAACAGTCTAGGAAATGTCACAGAGAGAAGTTTCTACAGTTTTTGAGTATGAAGGGAACTGGAAAGGCAAATCTTCAATCCATATAACAAAATATTATTTCTTCCTCAACATTTCTATAGAGATGAAATCTGGGTAAAATGAGTATTAAGGGTAATGTAGAGGGGAAAGAGATGTCACAAAAAACCCCCAAAAATGTCCTGAAATGGTACTTGGGTGGGGGTAGCTGCACTACATAGTGCTCTAGATAAAGGAGCTAATAAGTGATAATTGTGGTTATTTCTATATGTTTATGTGTACTTGTGGGCACAAATATGAATATGTACGCACATGTACCAACCTCATTTTTAGCACGAATGAACACCGCTACATTCTCCTTCACTTCTCTTTCGGAGCATGGATTTATCAATGTCTGTCTGTGGAACAGTCAGCTTGGAAAGAATATGAGCTTTTCAGAATATAGTGTGTCATCAATAAAGGTGTAACTCACTGAATTGTGAGGGAGAAAGTGGGACTGGGGAGGAGAGAACCAGGAGAGCCGAAGGATGAGCTCCTTTTCTGATAGGAAGAAGGGGAAATGTTGGCTCACAGGGAGTGGAAATGCCAGAGCCAGAATTTGCAAACCTAGAGGCTAAAACATGGCTTCCAAGCAGACGGGCTGCACTCGCCCACTTTGATTTCAAGGACCCCAAAGCAAAGACTTCTTGCGTTAATGAAGAGCTATATGCAGGGGTGGGCAGAGTGGTTTACAGCTGTGATTATGTGAAACAGAGTTTATGCTCGCATTCTGATGCATTCATTATTGTATTATTTATTATGAACAACTGTGAACTTACTTTTGCCAACCCATGTATTCTTCTTCTCATATTTCTCCAACATCTCACAGTCATCTTGATGGCTTCACTCCGCTTTTCCCTCTTGCCTGCCACCTTTACCTTCTTAAGAGCAAAAGGAAGGGCAAGTAACTCTCATTCCAAGGTGAGTACATTGTCAGTTTAATTTAAAACCCCCTCTCCCTTTTGGACTCAACTTAGCAGAGAAATGGTTTTATTTAGAGTTTACTCAATGCCTCAGAAGCTGAAAGTACAACTTCACAGCATGTGAGTGTGTGCAGGCTGCTGGATCCAGTTATGCTGAGGCTCCCAAGGATGGTTTCAAGGCAGTGTCTCTCTGTTCTGCCAGGAATAGCATTTAGATTGCAGATATTTTTTTTTTGTCTTACTTATATGTATTATATTGTTTATGCTACTAAATGATATTGCAAAAACAGTGTTTAAGTGTAGTGATTTATAATATCTTGTCCTTTTAAAGGAGCCTCCAGTTTGATATAATGTAAGACTTGTTTAGGAATGAAATCATGTGGCTGGGAGGAAACAGATCGTTGCAGTGTTTTTTATTTGGTTTGCCTTCATGTCTGGTTTCCTCAGCAGGCTCTTGTTCAAAGTATGCCTGGGGAGGAGACAGCAGCTGAAAAAATGATAATGGGATGCAAGTTGTTCTTGTTCCCCAATGACTTGGATGAATGTCAGAGAGCTCTTTCTTAATAGACAAATGATGGCTGAACCAAAAAGCTTTCAGGAGCACTTTTAACCACGCTCCATCCTTTTAAGGAAATTATGTCCCATGGGTGCCTAAAAATGGGGAGGAAAAGTGGGGCACATGAAGCACTTATCTCCTCTATTCACATGCACACCTTGTGCACTTTGGAAATTGGTTCTACCTGTGCTCTCTCACAGATGGGAGTGGGTCCTATCCCTTGGGAGATTCAGGAGGGGGCTGGGAAAGAGTTTGAGACCCTATATCCTAAGGAGCCCAATTATTTCTCAAAAATAACAAAATTGTTGCACCAGAAATTACCACCTTGAAACCCCTTTAGAAAGTAGGGGAGAAGCGTGGGGGAGCTTCACTGTTTAGAGGTCATATGAAACTGTGGAAATAAACATATGTGGTCCAAATATTATGCTACCCTCCAGCTACTGCCCCATTTTCATCTCTGCTTTGCAGAAAAATACTTGAAGGAGTTGCCTATATTTGCTGTCTCATTCTCTTTTTCCTTTTCATTAGTGCGGCTTTTATTCAAACCACTCTAGTGAAGCAACTCTTATCACACCTATCAAGGTCACTGGTGATTTATACCAGGTCAGAGTCAATCATCAGTTCTCAAGGTCACTGGTGATTTATACCAGGTCAGAGTCAGTCGTCAGTTCTCTCTCTTTGTCCCAGTTGACCTCTCAGCAGCAGTTGACATAGTTGATGACTCCCCCTTGAGATGCTTTCTTCTTTAGGTGCCAGTGACAAAGCTCTCCTCTGTCAGATTCTGAAAGTAAGAGCCCTCTGGTACTCAGTATTTGGTCCTTTTTTTCTTCTTCTTCATCTATCTTCTCATCCTACCTAGTCTCATGGCTTCAGATGACATCTATATGTTAGTGAATCCTCAAATTTATTTTCCAGTCCAAGTCTCTTTCCTGGGTTCCTCACTTACATATTGAACTGATTATTGGGCATTACTACAGAGGTAAGCATTTCGGAGGTAACTTGCCTAAAACAGAATTATTCACTCCTCTTCTCCAAAGTTGCTCTCTCAAAGTTGCCCCCCAATCCCAAGTAAATGGCACACCATTCCTTTTGAGCTGCAGTATAGGTAGAAGTCATCCTGGATTGCATTCTTACTTTTATTTCCTATTAAAGATCCCATAATCTCTCTTTGCATTATTTCTCCCTGGCTTTATTTTTCAAGCCCCCTTTAGTCTTACTGACTGATCTTAAAGCATAAATCAGAATATGTCACCCTTGCTTTAAACCTTCCATTACATTTGGAATAAAATCTAATCTTCTGACATGACCTAGCAGTCCTCACATGATTTTGTTCTTTCCTACCTCTGGGACCTCATCTTTTGCTTTCTTCCTTGCTCTTTTCACTACAGCCCATTGGATTTCTTTTATGTTGAGTATGCAATCATTCCAGTATTAATACCTTTGCATTAGATTTTCCTTCTATAGTAATGTTCTTTCCCTAAATCTTTACATGGGTGCTGCCTTCACATCATACAGAGTATTAACATAATTGCCTATATTTATCTAGAATTATTAATTAAAAATGAGCTCTTTTATTGATATGTATTTTATTTTTATAACTGTTATAAAGTTGATATCTAATTTATTTTTTCTTACAAAATTTAGCCAATTGTTCCAACACCATTTATTTAACAGACAACTATTTTCTTCATTCATTTGAAGTGCCAATATTGCTTCATTCATTTGAAGCACCTAGACTGCTTGAACTGGCATTTCTTATGAAAGAATCAGTGAACATACTTAACCTAGATCCGGATTTCACAGGATAGCCAACAACTCCTATGAATTGTGGTCAAGGTTTACATTCAATTGAAAATTCCTCTGCCTCCAAGAAATTTTAATTTTATGTTGGCATCTACAATCTAAAAGAATTAGAGAACAACTATGACTATCTTGTGACCATTATAAGAAATGTCCAAGTTAAATATCTGTTAACTTACCTTCTCATCTGTAAAATAATTTTCTAGTCTCTTCAGGTCTAAATCTTGTGATTCTAGACTTAGACTTCTTAAAAGCATTTTTCCTCATTTTTAAATGAACTCTACTCATGTACACTGATATTCAAGATATCCTATCATTTCCATACTACATTCTTTGCTTTAGGGATTAGAGTTTAGCAGGGGTGGGCAAACTTTTTGACTCGAGGGCCACAATGGGTTCTTAAACTGGACCAGAGGGCCGGAACAAAAGCATGGATGGAGTGTTTGTGTGAACCAATATAAATTCAAAGTAAACATCATTACATAAAAGGGTACGGTCTTTTATTTCAATAGTTTTATTCATTTCAAATGGGCCGGATCTGGCCCTCAGGCCGTAGTTTGCCCACGGCTGGTTTAGAGTATAGAAATTCAACCATTTCTAAGTATGTATTTTTTTCTGGAAAAGCATTAGTCAACATCAAAGACTTAATGTTTGTTGTTAGCTTTTTGAGGTTCTAAATTTTCCCTCTCATCCATCATTGTTCCCTTATTACCTCTTTTCAAATATATGACGAGACAAAAAGTTGATAATAGTGGGTACCTCGGGAGTATTCTTGAGTTGTGCAAGCTTTACTCTTTTTCTATTATTAATGCTGAAAATTTCTGATCCTTGGAAGCAAAATGAAATGCAGAAATATCAATGTTTGCTCAAGGTCTTTCTTTAAAATTTTTTTTCAAATAGCTGTACTGAATTTGTACCGTATTTGGACAATTGCCATATTGATAGGCTCTTAATGCTTTACAATGTGACTTCACTCTTGCCCTCTAAGAAAAAGGGCTAAACATTTTAGATGGAAATGGCAAGCCTATTACATAGGAAGTGTGGTTGGAAAGCAGAATGTCATTTTGATTACTGAAAGCAAGAAAACTGAACAGAGCATGGCTTCCCTATTTTCAGTGCCAGATAAATAATGTATTTTTTTTCCAAAGCCTGTATCTTTGGATGCAAACCTAGTTTTTTGGTAAAAAAAAAGAAAAGAAAGGCATTTCAACTCTCTTATTGGCCTTTGGATTGTTTCTGTTTTCCACCAATTCTGAAATTGCAGTCAATTAGGAACCAGATTGTGACAGATTGGAACCAGAAGGGAGCTTTATGAATTCAAACAGAGAAATCGAAAAAAAAAAAAAAATGTGTTTAAAGCACTTTGCATATTTTCTCTTTAGAATTATAAACTACATTAATTTTCTGATGTAATTACTTATGAGATGTTTAAAGCTTAGCCTTATGTAAAGTTAATAAAATACATGCTTTATTATAAATCCTTATCTGTTTTAAGCTTATTTATTTTAACAATTTACATTTTCTTACATATTTGGTAGACTTACTAGAATGGGACTTCTTAATCTTGGATTCCCACATCTTCTCCTTGACTCTCAATTCCTATATTTTTAGACTGTATTCCTTGTTGATGATCTATAATAGCTAAACTTTTTTGAGTATGCCGCATCATCTGGATTTTTCATTCTAAGCCTATGGCGTGAAAGTGATATGTTTCTTTTTGTTGTTGGGAATTTTTTGGTTTTCTGATGGGCAAAACTCCCATTTCAAGATCTTCATTTCAGAATAGATGTTTCAAATCCTGTAAGCATCAACCTGAGAAAACAGTGGTCATGTTTAAATGTTTAGTGGATGGGGGATTTGGCAGATACCTTTGGTGCCTTGACCAGATCCCCTTTGCCTATGAATTTAAATATCTAGTTCAGACTCTGCTTCTAGAGAATCTGACCTATGATGATTGGTACCAGCAGAGGGATCATGAGAAGTAGATTCCAAGGGATTCTGAAGTTGGATTATTGTGCTTTCCAGGTGGCTGGCAATGATCCCTATCACTAGTGATAGGTGAGGTACTTTGGTATGTAGCCATAGGGCAATAGTTAAACCTTTTACTTGTGAACTGGGGTGGGAGATTGGTGGAAGGAGATGCACTGGCTCATCTATCTATCCCAGTCAAGATGAATGACTTTTCTAGGGTAGAAGAGATTCAATTTAATCAACTTGCCACCAAGTGCCTGATTATTGACATATCTTTTACACTTCATGTCTACTCTATTTGTTCATCCACATGCCTATACACAAAATTTCCTTGTCATATGCCTTTCAATCTTGCTTATTACAGGCCCCCAACCAATTATCTACTGCCGCTGCTCATGAATCCATGTATGTCATTACCTTAGGTCACTTTCCCTTCCAGTGGACGCATTTGAGAGGTTCAGGAGCAATAGTATTATAAGGACAGAAGTGGGTGTCTGTTGTTGAATGCCCTTCATGTTCATGGTGACCAATCACCAACTCAGATGAAAGTGTGAGACTAGATGGCTTCCTTAGTAGCATTTAAATGCATGACAGAGTTAAAGACCAGGCATACAACTTAATTGTAAAACTGACAGAAGACAGAACTTAGGAAAAGGCTGAATTTTCAGCCTTGGCAAGTCATCTATGACAGTCATGTCTTTGTTAGAGAAAGAGTAGGACTATGAGGTTTGGGATGGAGATTATTGGGTAGAGGTACTCAAGCATCTGAAATTCCCAGATTCCTTTAACTCTTGGAACTGTAATAGGTTCCCTTGTCGGAAGAGAGTGCTCCTGCTTGTTTTAATACTTTGTGATCATCTCACTTATTCCTAGACTTATTAATGACAATGGGATGCAGTCATTGGAGTGGTTTATGCCCTATGTGCTTTGTAGAACTAGATCTTCTGAGTTTCTGAGTGAGTAAGGCTGGTTGAGTTCTGAAGTAGAGGTTCTGAAAGTTGTCAGTGTGGCCTGTAGTAGTAAGCCGCGAATGACGTTTCCAAGAATATTTACAAAAGTGCTGCTACATGTTCATAGAATGGTCTATGGCATAGAGTCTGGTTTTCACCTTCATAACCCCTATGGTGCCTTAGTATACAGTAAGCAATTAAAAGATAATTGTTGAATGGGGTTGAATTACTTGATAAATGCTAAGTAGTACAATTTACCTTGATCTTTTATTTTGTCTTTGTGTTATTGTGACCTCCTTAAAAGTTAATTTATCATGATATATCTATATAATAAAAGCCTAAGCAACCATTATGGCAGAACGACCGGTCACTATGATGCACACTGACCACCAGGAGGAAGACGCTCAATGCAGGAGTTGCCCCCTGGTGTGCTCCCAGAGGGGGAGTGTTGCTCAGCCACAAGCCGGGGTCACAGCTGGCAAGCGCAGCGGCGGTGGTGGGAGCCTCTCCTGCCTCCTTGGCAGCACTAAAGAGCAGCGAGCTGAGCAGCAAGGAGCAATGAGCAGGCAGGCAATAAGGAGCAAGTGTCCCGCACTGTGAAAGGGTGCAGGCTGAGCTGAGGGACCCTCCTAGTGCACAAATTTCGTGCTTTGGACCTCTAGTATAATAATAAAATACTATATCTAATTAATATAATCCAATCCAATTATATGACAGTAATAAAAAAGGAAGAAAGTTTTTTCTACGAAGAGCACAGTAGATACATGGCTCAATATAAAAACACTTATTTTAAAAAGCGTCTGTGTATGAGTTGCTTGCTTGCAGGCAATTATGATACTGCTGCTTTGAAATTACATTTTCTTCAACAAGTTATAATCACTTTCTACACTTGAAAATTTCACAACAGAATGACAAAGGTATTATGTCCCAGGAATTCTTATGCATATTTTATAGCTGGGAAACTACAAAGGCAGAGCAAGTAAGGAGAAATGTCAGTGGAGTTTAGAGCCAAAGGTTGGCCTTCATTCTCCGTCTCCTGGCTCTACTCACAAGAGAAGTTTGCCTGGCCTCAACCCAGTGTCTTTTATCAGTTCCCAAGCAAGTGATCTTCAACATTACTACTTTCTATAATTGTTTCTCGATTTTCAGTTGCCCATTTGTTTTATGTTTTCGCCAATCTTTTTCCCTGTGCATTTTTTTTCTTGGCTTATATCCTTTTTTTACTTTCTAGTCTTTATTCCTGGCACACTGAAACATTTAATTTTCATCCTGTCCCTTTTTAATAATCTAAATGCTATTTTTTGTACAGATTAAAAAATTTTTTTTAATTGATTTTGGAGAGGAAGGGAGAGGGAGAGAGAGATAGAAACATCAATGATGAGAGAGAATCATTGATCAACTGCCTCCTGCATGCCTCACACTGGGGATTGAGCCTGCAACTTGGATATATACCCTGACCAGGAATTGAACCATGACATCATGGTTCATAGGTCAATGCTCAATCATTAAGCCATGCTGGTCGGGAGAGATTTTTGATCTACTAAGAATCTCTATTTGGATTAGTTCCAGAGTCACAAAACTGTAATTGAATTATCAACATTTACAAAGGTTCTGGTGTTATTATTCCAAGAAAGGATAAAGGACAAGAGCTGGGAAGGTGACTCCTCAATGAGAGATGAGGTACTAAATTGTGAAAAAAAAAGTGGCATTTGGGAGGCCTGGTGAGGATATAAAAAGAATGATAAAGCTTCAGCTATAGGTGCTCTTGGGCAAAATATATTTGAAACCTCGCAGGAGATCCATACGAAAAAGCTTCCCCTGGATCCAAGGGGCGAATGTTTAAATCAATTCTTGCATTGAAATGAAGTAAGAGTGAACCATTAAGAAATGATAGATGTGCCCAATTGTAGTTTATATCCGAAAGATCCCTGAATTGTAACAAAGTAGAGTGTGTAATTTAAACAGCTGATGCTGTAGGTGTTACCACTGACTAAAGGATATAGATAAAAGTGGAAGGGGGATGATGCTATGGATTATAGCAAAGCTATCCTCGAATGGGTAATTTCTGTGCTATAGCAGTCAGAAGACACCAACTTTGCAAATTCCTTGAAGAATTAAAGGTTAATCATGTAAAGAAGTAGCGGGAACTTCCTGATACCTCTATTTTATTTCAAGAATCTATTGATTCTACACTATAATTGGCAGCCAATGATTTTGAGTAGAGCCTCAGATATTTTCTTTCCATGGCAGGTCACATTTTCAAGTTGGCTAGTGGAAACACAAGGTAAGGAGAAGGGTAAGATGCATATGAACAACTTTACACCCACCATGAGCACTGTTCTGTGGAGATCCTTCTGTTTGAGTGTAATGCTGCATCGTGATTTGATATACATTTCTATTATGGAAAAGGTCTAATATCATAATAGCCTGATAAATCTTAGGTTCAAGGGATTGATATTCCTGAAGAGAGTAAGAGTGGTTCCAAACACCTGAATAGTATCTCTTTCAAAGATTTGCAAATGTGAATATCAAAGAGAAGAATGTAGAATTTAGCTACCTTTTTATAACTGAATCTGTTTATAAGAGTATACTGATTAATTTGTGCTCATGTATGGAAACAAAAGATAAGCCATGGAGAAATGTATGTGTTCTGTTTCTTTTGAAATGAATTAGCAGGAAAGGTCCTGGGGATAGGCCCCAGGACAGGTGCAAGGATAGAGACCAGTAAATGTACAGATACCTGCATAGGCGTGTCCGTACTCTCCCAAGCCTCCTCAGGGTCAATTCCACTTACCTGCTCCTGTCTCCCTTGGGCTTTCCTCTGGAAGGACTGCCCTCAGGCTGCTGGAGATAGCGTTGCCATAGAGCCAGGAAAGCAGGGAGTGCCCAGAACCAGGTCTTAACCAGTGATAGAGACCTGTGAGGCAATAAATACTCATCTTCCTTGCTCCTTATGAGATGGTGGTTTACTCTGTCTCCAGGTGTCTCCTGTGGGATTGAGCTAGAGCTGCATTCTCTAAGACTTGACTTGAAATCTCAATCTTGCCTGGCTTCCTTCCTTCTGCTTTCTCCTCCCCCGACTGTTTGTTCCCAAGAATACTTCCTGATAAATGAGTTCACATGAATTGGCATCTTAGGGTCTGCATGTGGAGAAATGAACCTCAGAAATTTACCAGTTGGAGTTAGAACTGTGACATAGAATGGCAGATTGTGGTACTGTAATTTTTTAAAAAATATATTCTATTGATTTTTTACAGAGAGGAAGGGAGAGGGATAGAGAGTTAGAAACATCGATGAGAGAGAAACATCAATCAGCTGCCTCCTGCACAACTCCTACTGGGGATGTGCCCGCAACCAAGGTACATGCCCTTGATCGGAACCGAACCTGGGACCTTTCAGTCCGCAGACCGATGCTCTATCCACTGAGCCAAACCGGTTAGGGCTGTAATTCTTAATATATTTTCATTTTCAGACTACTCTCATCGCCATTCCTGCTTCTGTTTTCTATAAAAATTGCTCAAGTAGTCCTCTGTAGGTTTTTAACATAGGTATGCCTTGTTAAAAATTCATAGTGTTTTGTGTATTAGTGGGCTATTTGCTAAGAAGTAAGAGTTATTTTTATGCTTGGGAAGGGAATTCCTCCTTAGCATTCAGATTCATGCATCTGCCTTGTAAACAAATCACTTCCTATAACAATTTATTTCAGTGGGTTGGAAGAGCACTAAAAATATATCTGGCCTCTGCATAAATCTATAAATGTACGAGGGAGAAGGGAAAATGAGAGGTGGGGGAAGGCTGCTAATATTTATTGAGACGCTACCATGTACAAGACCTGTTATGTAATCTGAAGAATGAGAGGTTAAGGAACTTGGCTCAAGGTCACACAGTTAGTGAATAGTGAGCCAGGAATTTAAACCAGAACAGAATAGAAATGAGTAAAGTTAAGCTCCTTTGTGGTATAATTCTTAACATGGTGTGATAATTCTGCTTCTGTTATCTTCATGCAAGCACAGGTCTTCTTGGATTAGTTGCCGCTGGCTCATTTTTTCCCACTCTCACAGCCAAGGGCCGACGCCAGGTTTCAGTGGCCTGTTCCCTCCTGTTCCCTCCTGTTCTGCTTACTCTCTTTTGTATGGGAGGACCAGCATCATCTCTTTTTAGTGTGCTGTGGTGTGTCTTTGTTCCCAGAACACAGCTGTGGCTCCACAATTACTTTTTCCATACTCAGATATTTTTATTATGGTTTTATGGACTCTTCACAGTTTGAAGGAAAGTCCTCCTTTTGCCAATTTCTGTCATTGCTCATTTGCTTTAGCACATACTTTTGGCTTAGGAGGATAAGCCAATTTGCTTGTGAGCCAGGCATGAGCCAGACTTAGGCCTTGGACATCCTCTCAATTCCTCTTTCCCGCCCGACTCTGAGGGAAAAGAGTGGGAAGACCCATGTGTCCTTCTGTGATGTCCACCAGGCCCCAGCACTTGAATTCAGCTGAGTGTCTCTGGTATCTGCAGATGGACCTTCTCTGCATTTTCCTATTATGAATATTTACATGTTGTTTTCATTTATTCTCCTCAGACCTTCCATCAGTTGGTCGAACATCCAGTTTTCTCTTAGCGTTCTGATATTTTGATAATTTGTGTTGCTTTTAAGTAAAATATCAGAGAGTTCAGAGCTTAGAGCTAGAAGCAACTTCATTTATTTATTTTCAAAGGACTTGTATGCATGCATATAAGCATAACTAATGGACACAGACACCGTGGGGGGAGGTGAGGGCATGAGTGGGGAGGGTGGGGGAGCAGCGGGGGGTAAGGACACCTTAATCAATAAAGAAAAAAAATAGAAGCAACTTTAGAAGTCATCTATTCCAATTATCTCTATTTAATTTAATTTGTTCAATTCATGATGCAAATCTTTTCCTAATTATAGAAGTTTTGTAAGTTTTAGTTCAGGAACCTTTGAAGACAGAAAAGAGAATACAAACAGATCCCATGTAATACAACTGTCTAACGATAATTGCTGCTAATATTTTGATGTACATATTTAAAAGAAAAACTGTTTATGTCTGCCATTTAAAAATATAGTATGAATATTTTATTTCCTTCCTATATGTTTTCTTTCAAGATACTTAATTAAGTATATAATAAGTAAATGAATATTCATTGTTAAAAATTCTAACAGTGTAGATAAATTAAATTTTTTCCTTGACCCTTTATTTCTATTTACCTCCTCAATCTATTTTGTATTTAGACATAGTAGTCAATGTTATCAATTTAATGTGAATCATTTCATATCTATTTTTATGTATTTATATACATATATGTGTGTGTGTGTATATCCTATATAATAAAAGGGTGATATGCAAATTGATCCTAACAGCAGAAAGACCGGGAATCACTGGTCACTATCACACACACTGACCACCAGGGGCAGCAGCTCAATGCAGGAGCTGACCCCTGGTGGTCAGTGTGCTCCCACATTGGGGAGCTCTGCTCAGTCACAAGCCAGGCTGACGTCTGCCAGTATAGCAGTGGTGGTGGGAGCCTCTCCCACCTCCTCAGCAGCGCTAAGGATGTCCGACTGCAGCTAGGCCTGCTCCCCGCTGGCAAGTGGACATCCCCCGAGGGCTTCCGAGCTGCCAGAGGGATGTCTGACTCCCAGTTTAGGCCCAATCCCCCAGGGAGTGGGCCTAAGCCAGCAGGTGGTCATCCCCCGAGAGGTCACAGACTGCGAGAGGGCACAGGCTGAGCTGAGAGACCCTCCTGAGTGCACAAATTTTTGTGCACCGGGCCTCTAGTATATGTATAAAGCATTAATTACATTCTTATCTGTGTGCTGGTCTGAAACTTGCCTTGTGTACTTAATAATATACTCTAGACATCTATCCATGTCAGTCAGGATTCTGATAGAAAATAAATGGCTCAACTCAAATGAAGTAATTTGAGGAGAGTTTGGGAAATTGAAATTTGTGGCCAGGGTATAGGGAAAGCACAGGGGACAAGCACAATACCCTGAGGTTAGTAATAATGAGGTTACCACCTTTAGATGAGATGGGGATAAGGTGGGGAGGAGTAGTGTGAGGGGGTAATGGGGAAGGAGGAAAGCGGGAGAGAAAACGGGGGAGAGAGAGAGAGAGAGAGAGGGAGAGATTATGAAGAATGGAGAATAGGCTGCTTGGCAAGACTGAGTTAGTCAGGAGAGAGACAGACAGTCTGTAGAGAGACAGTCAATCTGTACCAAAGCCTATGGTTTTGATGGTTTTGGTGGTCAGGATGGGGGGGGGGGGAGGAAGGGGAATAAAAAACTTCCCTATTATGGATTAAATATTTGTGTATCCCCCAAATTCATATGTTGAAGCCCTAACCCCCAACACAATGGTATTTGGAGATGAGACCTTGGAAGAGAATTAGGATTCGATGAGGTTGTGAGGGTGGGGCCCCAATGAGGGGATTAGTGCCCTCATAAGAGGAGACATAAGAGCATTTGCTCTGTCTCTCTTCTCACGCATGCACTGAGAACAGACCATGTGAGCACAGAGTGAGAAGGTGGCTGTCTGCAAGCTTCACCAGAAATTAAACCCTACCAGACTTTGATCTTAGACTTTCCAGAGTCCAGAGCTATCCTATGTAATAAAAGCCTAATATGCTAAGTGTCTGGTTGTCTGGTCATCCGTTCGAACAATCAAAGTGTAATATGCTAATGATATGCTAAGGCTGCTCAACCACTTGCTATGATGTGCACTGACCACCAGGGGGCAGACACTCTGAACAGTAGGTTAGCTTGCTGCTGGGATCCCGCCGATCGGGACTGAGTGAGTTGGGCTGGCCATACCCTGGAGCCCTCCCACGGTCCCTTCCTGGCTGGCCAACCTCCCCCATCCCTCCCCAGCCCTGATCGTGCACTGGTGGTGTCCCTTGGCCTGGCCTGCACCCTCTTGCAATCCGGGACCCCTTGGGGGTTGTTGGAGAGCCAGTTTCAGCCCAATCCTGCAGGCCAGGCTGAGGGACCCCACTGGTGCACAAATTCATGCACCAGGCCTCTAGTTAGAAATAAATGTCTGTGTATAAGACACCCAGTCTGTGGTATTTTTTAATGCAGTCCCAGCTGACTAATATACTTCTGATCTTGGAGGGAGATCCTCATTGGCGAACTAACAAGGAGCTGTAGAGCTAGACAGTGTATATTGATGTAGTCCATATATGTCTGCCAGAGACCAATTCCGGCATGACAGCAGGGCTGAATCTGGGAATGGCTGATGGCATTTCCTCAAATCTGAAAAAGGATAATTGTTGGCTGCCAGACAGCTAAAGGGCATCTTAATCTACAAGTTATTGCCTCCTACTGGCCAAACACCTGAACAGCCGTAGGCTAATTCCCCCATTCTGACAATGCTTGTGTATACCCTTTGAAGTGTATATCTCTGCCTCACCTCAGGAAAAATTGTGTTAATAAAAAGCATGGGGGTCCTGGGATGAGGAGACCTTAGACTTTAAGAACTTAGAACTTAGATCTTAGCTCCTTTAGCTAAGCTCCTCTGACCCCCAAATGCTTTTCAAAATTATGCTTTGTCTCTGGACTCCTATTTAATCTATGCACAGCCTTCTCCAGATTGCTGAACCCTTCTTAATGCTGGAACAAGAACCCCGGCATATGTCACCCTCTCAAGGTACAGTGCTGGTACATTCACATAGATTTAATTCTTTCAATAAATTTCAGTGCCTTCAGATGACAGGCATTGTTTATAAGGACAAGAGACTAAGGTAAAAAAAAAAGTCACTGTCCTTCAAGAGCTCACTTTCATTCTATTGGAGGTAGTGACCCATGGAATGGAGAGAATTTCTTAGCTTGCATGCATCTGAATTTGTTACTGATGGGACTTAGAGCATTTAAAAAATATTTTTATTGATTTCAGAGAGGAAGGGGGAGGGAGAGAAAGCTAGAAACATCAATGATGAGAGAGAATCATTGATCAGCTGCCTCCTGCACACCCCACACTGGGGATTGAGCCCACAACTGGTCACCTGACCGGGAATCAAACCATGACCTCCTGGTTCATAGGTCAACGATCAACCAATGAGCCATGCCAGCTGGGAGGGACTTAGAACTTTTTAATGTATTTAATATATTTATGTCTGTTTGTGTTCCCTCTTTTGTGAATTGTCTTGGTTTATATCCTTTGGCTATGTTTTTTAAGATTCATTATTTATTTTCATTTATCTCTAAGAATTCTTTATATAGTTTATGTTATCCTAAAGCTTTATTCTGTTTGCTTTAGTAACACTGTTCACTTGGGTTTTAGGTTGTGCTTCTACTTGAGGCCTCTCAGTTATGGTGTTGATGTTAGGCATTGTTCATTTGTGCTCATCTCATTAAGATTCCCTCTTCACTCTTTTGTAAATGTGTCATCCTATCTGCAGTGAATGGGTTCTATCCCAATGGGTAGACTATACCAGTAGCTATTTGCCTAGAAATGCAATGCCTATGGTTTTCCAGAGTGCTGCCAGTTGCCTGGGGCACAGTTCTCATGTGTTCCACCTCATTGTTCTAGTCTGGGGGTGGATGCCTTTGCCCCTGAAAGTAGGCATGGAGAGGTTGGTGACGGGCAGGTTATCTGGTTGCTTCTGCTGCAGGCTCCTAGCCAGCCACACACACTGCAGCTACCCAGGGACCCTTCTCCTCTCTGTCCTGCTTCTCTGAGCTAAGCCTTCCCCGGAGTCACTTTTGTCTTCCATGGCTATTTCTTTTTTTTTTTTGTATGTACTGTGGGCCAGGCCTTACCATTTCCCTCTAAGCCAGTGGTTCTCAACCTTCTGGCCCTTTAAATACAGTTCCTCATGTTGTGACCCAACCATAAAATTATTTTCGTTGCTACTTCATAACTGTAATGTTGCTTCTGTTGTGAATCATAATGTAAATATCTGATATGCAGGATGGTCTTAGGCGACCCCTGTGAAAGGGTCGTTCGACAGACTAAGGGGTCGCGGCCCACAGGTTGAGAACCGCTGCTCTAAGCCCATTTGCCTTTTGTTTTTCAGGGAGTCCTCAGAAATTTATGTGCCCAAGAATACCCCTTCTTGTTTTTTAGGGCTTTTAGAGAATTCAAATGTATTTTTTTTTTTTTTTACATTCTGACATTATCAGAGAGTTTCAGCCAGAGGGAGAAGGCTGAAGTATGAACTAGCTGAGGGGTTGCCAAACTTTTTCTGAACAGAGACAGTAGGAAGTACCTGAGGCTTTGCCTGCCAGGTGGTGTCTGTCATAGATACTCAACTCTGTCTTTGTGGTACAGAAGCAGCCACAGATGATAAGCGATGAACGGACGTGGCTGTGTTCCAATCAACCTGAGTTACAAAACAGGCATTGGACAGGATTTGACTTGCAGTCCTCATTTGCAGAGACCTGGCCTAGATGCCTTCTACTGTTTGTAATAAATGAAGACTCTGAGGCCTAGAGGAAGTATAGAGATGTGCCCAAAGCTACTCAAGTAGTGAGTGGAAGAACGAGATGGATTACCTCGTGTGCTTACTCATTTGTGAGCTTTCATCCACTTTGTTCTTTTTGCAGCATTAAAGAGACTCCTAAACATAATCTAAGTTCCCCCAGAGCCTTGGAGACAAGGAAGTTACTTTCAACATTTTTATTTTGAGTCTGTGACTTGAAGGCAATTAAAGTGCAGGCCAAGTCCCCTAACTCTGGAGCTTTGGGAAATCAGAGAGCTGAGGGGCTGGTTGGGTTGTTGGTTTTAGGACTGCAGGCCTATGGTCACATTCCAGCCTTTCCTTTTATGAGCTGTAGAGAAATTTGGCAAGGTAGATGGAGCATAAAGTATATGAGCTCTTCAGAAACAAGGTTCGAACTGAACCATAAATATTATTCCTCAGTTTTAGTCAGTGTGGTCCACTAGGGAGAGAATTTTATATCATAGTGCAAGCCATTCCTCTTTTTTGTCTAGCTTTGGGGCAACAGTAAAGAGATTAAGCTTGGAGTTTGGATTGAGGGATGCGTCTGTATTCTGCCACTTACCAGCTGTATGACCTTAAAAAAAAATACTTAAACTCCCAATTTGTCATTTGATGCATCCTAAAATGAGAATTATAATGCCCATCTCATGGGGCTGTTTTGAAGACTGAGATAATGTATAAGAAAGTAACTTATACATTGAAAAGCACTGTAAAAATCTAAGTTAGTAGGATATGGATTGAGACTTGAAGCCCAGATACAAACAAAAAATTAGTGCCCTTGCTGTGGTTTGTGATTTGAAATGTAGGAAATGAGAAGATATAACAGAAACAATACACTAGAAAGATGTTAATCAGCAAGCCTGTCTGACATTTAGTAGAAAATTAAATATGTATATTTTTGTTTAAAATTTATTATTCCCAGGAGCTTTATTTCAAATTAGTGCATCTACTTTCAATTTTCTTACAATTATCCAGGAGAATAAACTAAACTGTCTCTCCACTGGGGGTGGTTAAGTGAAGTGTCCCATTTAAACAGCCACCTGTATAAAATACAGTCATGCTTTAGATCTGAGGAATGCAATAGTGAGCTGAATTTCACCTGTTTGTTTAATAAAGTCATTCTTCACGCACCTTTATTCATTCAAAATAAGATAGTAGGACATCATGGTAAGAGGTGGCCTCTGGACCTAGATTACCTGGCTTGAATTCTGGCTTCGACATTTACCAGCTTTGTCTCTCTGCTTCTCACTTTCTTCATGAAATTGAGATAATCATAATCCATACTATTTTTTATTGCTTGTTTTAAGAAGTAATGTGTACATGCATATAAAGTATTTAGAGGAGTGTTTGGCATATAGTTCACTAAATATTAGATATCATTACTTATTGCTTTCACTATGCTAAGCATGGTGCTAAGGTTCTAAGAGACCTGATCCATCTGTTAAGGCAGCAAAATGAACTGATCTGGCATTTTAGAATATTGTACTCTGAGTGATATGGGGAGAACTGGAAGTGATATGGGCAAAACAGGGAAATGTTTAAAAATGAAACGGTTGATTAATTTTAAGAAAATCTTCTCAACAAGCCTTCAAAGCCTACTTTGCATTTCTTTTTTTTTTTTTAATATATTTTATTGATTTTTCACAGAGAGGAAGGGAGAGAGATAGAAAGTTAGAAACATCGATGAGAGAGAAACATCGATCAGCTGCCTCCTGCACATCTCCCACTGGGGATGTGCCCGCAACCCAGGTACATGCCCTTGACCGGAATCGAACCTGGGACCTTTCAGTCCGCAGGCCGACGCTCTATCCACTGAGCCAAACCGGTTTCGGCTGCATTTCTTTTTATGGCTAAGGAAACCCAAACTACATAAGTGATGAGTGGTAAAACCTTGTTTTAATCGGGAAAAATCTGTCTTCCTCTGTGGTAGGCTGAGGTCATTACCAGGCCTGTTCCATATCTGACAGTCCAAAGAGATAGCAAGAAATATAGTATGGCAATAGCTGTCTATATATATAAAAGCCTAAGCGACCATTCAACTGGTAGCTATGATGCACACTGACCACCAGGGGGCAGACGCTCAACCCACAGGCATGGAAACATGGCACAGGCTGATGAATCTCAGAGGGAAGGGAGCAGAGAGAAGGGGGCAGAGGGAAGGGTGGGAAGAGATTAACCAAAGATCTTATATGCATATTAGAGGCCCAGTGCACAGATTCGTGCACCATTGGGGTCCCTCAGCCTGGCCTGCACCCTCTCGCAATCTGGGACCCCTTGGGGGATGTAGGACTGCTGGTTTTGGCCTGATCCATGCAGGTCAGGTCGAGGGACCCCACTGGTGCATGAATTCGTGCACTAGGCCTCTAGTGTTATATAAAGTGCTTTGTCAGTGCTAATACCTGTATTATGTGACTAATGTGCAGTGATACATTTTGAAACTGAATCTGTGATATTAGCTCATGTGACACATGGTAGTAAGTTGGATACAAATGCTGATGTGTCCTGCTTATCTCCAGTGTAAACTCCAAGCTCTAAAATAAGACAGAAGATGGTGAATCTATAGTTATTGGCTCCTTTGGATCCCAGGAGCGGATCCCTCTGTTTATGCATGCTGCTGAGAACACTAAAACTCAGATGCACCTTCTTGAGGATTAAGGGAGATGTTGGGGAGTTGCATCTTTACACATGATCATAAATCCCTTGCAGGTATTCTTGTGTCATTTGTTTGGTTGCCCAGTGGTAAAACACAATGAAAGGAATGACGCTCAAGTTCAAGTCATTGTTTTCACTTCAGCCCAAAATTGAACCATCTTTGGGCTGGCCTGTCTCTTACTTTAGTGCCTCATATCGCACTATTACTGAGCTCAGACCTACCCAAGACTCTCCACAACGCTGTGATTTTCACCACCAGCAGAATCCAGAAGGACCACCTCACTGTGGGGAAGTGGAACTGACTACAGAGAACCTGACACTCTCCACAGTAAACTTTCTTTTTGGAGCGTTCTCTGTGGACCATTCTTAATAATCTGATAATGTTATCCATAAGCTTGGGTCCAGTTATGAAGAGATCAAGTAAATTTTTCCAAAATATTTATAAATTAAGGGATGTTCAGCTTCCAGTTATGACAAGATGAAGATGATGGCAATTCCTCTCTGCAAAAGCAAGTGCAAAAGTAGGTAAAATTGTAAAAAATAACCATTTAAGGGCACTAGAAATTTACTAAAGGCAGATAACAAAGTAAGAAGAATTTATCCTTGAAAAGGAAAGAATTTCAGGTAAGAACAGCGAGCGTATATGACCTTCTTGTCCAAATCTCTTCTCATACCCCTAAGGATACCAGATAAACGGCAGGATGTCTAGTTACCTTTGAATTTGAGATACATAGCAAATAATCTTTAGGATAAGTATGTCCCAAATATTGCACGGGACATACTTATACTAAAAATTTACTCATTATTTATTTGAATTTCAAATTTAACTGGAAATCTTATATTATTATATTTTGACAAATCAGGCAGCCTCCCCTCCCTGTCTACTCCTACCCTCTATCCCAGTAGCTGAATCAGCAAAGAATGTGGGGCTAGATGAGAAAAACAGTAACTTTGTTGTCAGAGGGGATAGATATGATTTGAAGTGGGAAATGGGGGTGAAAACCCATGGCCTTGTCAGCTAAAAGTGGTGAACTAGGTTGGGAACAGGAAAAATCATCTGTTTTACTAATCAGAGGTTTCAGTTCTTGTTGGGATAAGTTTCAGGCCAGCCAGAAACTTAACAGAGAGATGTTTGAAATGAGATCATCTTTTCAAACGTCCCTGGCTGAGTGGAAAACTCCACAGATTCCTGGATGAGTCTTGAGAGAGCTGAGGGGGAAATAAATGCCAAAGATGATCTAACTGATTGAAAATTTGAATTCATTCCCAGACTACATACTTATCAATCAGCAGAAGGTGCAAGATTTATGGGCTTAAGATGTTTGCATCCAACCTCAATTCAAAATATTGATTGACCATTAAGTTATGAAGACACAGGGGAAACCACAAAGAAGCTGGGGTAAAAAACAAAAACAAAAGTTAAAAAGTCTGTCCAGAGACATCAGTGACTGCATACTATAGGGGAGACAGATTTTAAAGTTTAAGTCCAGGCAAGTTACAAAGAAAAGAAAAAGATTTTTTTTTTTTCAGAAAAATCAAACAGAATTAGAATTGTTAAAATGTGTTATCTAAAATGTTCACCTCTCAACCAAAAACTATGAGATATACAAGGAAATTGGGAAATTTGATCAATACTCAGGAATAAAAGCAGTTCATCGAAACTGACACTCTGCATTGGACCCAAGGACCTTAAAGTAGCTTTTATAAAAATGTCAAAAAAATTAAAGGAAATTCTTTTTAATTATTCTTTTAAAAACTGGCAATGACAGGAAATAAGAAATCTCAATAGAGAAATGAAAATTATTAAAAAATGGAAACAAAAGACAATCTAGCATTGAAAAATTCAGTAACCAAATTAAAAACTCAGTAGATAGGCTCAACAGCATTTTTGAGATGGCAGAAAAAAGAATACCTGATCCTGAAGATAGAAGTTACCTAATTCAAAGCACATAGGGAAGAAATGAAATAGAAGAACTGAGCCTCAGAGAGCTGTGGGACAATGGCAATATAAGCCTCAACATAACTGTAATGGTAATCATAGAGAGAGAAAAGGGAGAAAGGGACAGGATATATTTGAAGAACCAGTGCTCCAAAACTTCTCCGAGTTTGATGAAAACTTCTAGTCTACAGATTCAAAAGCTCAGTACACTCCAGGAAGAATAAACACAAAGAGAAATACAACTAGTTACATCACATATAACTGCCGAAACACAAAGAGCAAGTCTTGAAAGCAGCAAGAGAAAAATGACCCATCATTTATAAAGAAATAACAATGTGGATAATGTCTGACTTACCAAAATGCAATGGAGTCCAGAAGGCTGAGGAATTACACATTAAGATGCAGAAAGAAAAATAAGTGTCATTTAGTAATTCTATATATAACAAAACTATTCTTCAAAAATAAGAGTGAAATAAAGACATTCCCAGATTAATCAAAGTGGAGAGTATACCTACCATATAAGAAATAGTTATGGAAGTCCTTCAGGATGAAAGAAACAGATAATAGGC
The DNA here is from genome assembly GCF_964212035.1 of Myotis nattereri. Lineage (NCBI taxonomy): Eukaryota > Metazoa > Chordata > Mammalia > Chiroptera > Vespertilionidae > Myotis > Myotis nattereri. The sequence continues at coordinate 66,951,315 of NC_138079.1, forward strand.
AGTAACTTGGATCCACCAGAAGAAATGAAGAACACAAGAAATGATAAAGATGTGAATCATGTAAAAGAGAGTATATATGTTTCTTTTTCTAATTTCTTTAAAAACATACTGTTGATTAAAAAATAAGTGTAAGACTGTATTCAGTTTATAACACATGTATATTTAATATATATGATGATAACTATATAAAAGATGGGTATGAAATGGAGATATATTGCATCAAATTTGCTATGTCTTATCAAAGTTAACTCAGTATTAACATGAAGTAGATTATAATGAATTAACTGTGATAGCAATTCCTAGATACACAACTAATTTAAAAACAAAGAAAAGCTTAAAAATCAATAGAGAAATTAAAATAGTATACTAGAAAATGTATATTTAACACAAAGTAGGGCAATGATGTAAAAGGGAGATGACTAAATAGTGCACAAGCTATAATAGAAAACATTGTAAAATGGCAGACAAGTCCAACCAAATAAATAAATATATTAATAGGCAGAGTTCATCAGATTAGATAAAACAGCAAGCTCCTACTACGTGCTAGCTATAAGAGAGGTACATTTGTTTAAATGTATAAAATTGGTTGAAAATAAAGACATGGAAAAGATATAGCTTGCCAGCAGTAGCCATAAGAGAGCTAGAGTGACTATATTAATTTCAGAAAAAGTAGACTTTATAACAAATAATATTACTATAAACAACAAAGATTATTTTAATAATAGAAGATAACTACATCAGGAAGGTATAACATTTATAAATTATTACACATATAACAACAGAGTCTCAAAATACATGAAGCAACAAGATGGAGTTGAAAGACAAACTTGACAATTCAGAATTATTGTTGGAGATGGCAATAATTCTAAAGTAGTTAATAGAACTACTAAGTAAAAAATCAATAAGATTATAGAAGACAATCACTGTCAAACTACTTGACCTATCTGAAATTTATAGAATACATCCAGCAATAGCAGGATATACATTTTGTTGTGTTGTGTGTCTCATAATTTTTTATTGAAAATTGGACATTTTGTATAAAAAAACGGTAGGGCTTGAGGCACATAGTATGTATGCCTGGAAATGGGCTTACCTCTTCTCATTTTTTCATGAGGGGGGATTGAGTCAATCTAGCTTTCATTGATTTTAGGTCTTAGTGCTATAATTTCCATTAATGTATCATATTCTTCCAGTCTTTCTAGTGGCGGACTGCTGCTGCCTTATCCTTAATGTGAACTCTAGGGTACTGGAGGACTCTTCTCAGCGTTCCTCATTCACCCTCAGCTTTAAGCAACCTTGAATGCTTGTGCCACAGAGTCTCTCTCTGTTCTTATCCATCCTGCACTGTGCACTGCTGCTGTTGGTTTTTGGTGGGAGGCTAAAGACAAGGGTGAGGTGGGGTTTTTAGTTTTCTTGGTCCAGCACAGCCGTGGGCAAACTACGGCCCACGGGCCGGATCCGGCCCGTTTGAAATTAATAAAACTAAAAAAAAAAAGACCGTACCCTTTTATGTAATGATGTTTACTTTGAATTTATATTAGTTCACACAAACACTCCATCCATGCTTTTGTTCCGGCCCTCCGGTCCAGTTTAAGAACCCATTGTGGCCCTCGAGTCAAAAAGTTTGCCCACCCCTGGTCCAGCCTCATGTAACCAGTTTCTAGGCACTTGGACCTCAGAAGTGGGGCTTTTACAAAACATTCCTGTCCCCGATATGGCAGCCAAGTACTGCCTTGTATCTGTGGAGAATTTGGGGCAGGAGAGTTCTCAGCTCCTCTTCCAGTGGTAGCTGACCACTGCTTTGTGTCAACACAGAAGCCTGGGCACTGGGGCTCTCCAGACCCCGCGACAGCAGCCATTGCTTTACTCCTCCCCAGCAGGACCTTTGCTTGAGATGAGTGACAGGCAGGCTGCCCTGTTCCTCTGCACCTAAACCTCAGGGGTAGATTGCTAGCCTTTCTGCGCCCAGGGCACGGTTGGTGGTGGAGATGAGTGGAGCAGGGAGGTGAGGTGGGGGTCAGGGTGTCCTGAGTCTGCTCTCAGAGTTTACCTTTGCCTGGGACTGGGAGAGGGAAGCGGAGGCTTTTTTATACCTCGGCAGATGGTATTGGCTTCTATCCCTGAGTAGAGGCCATGAATCATTGTCTGGGCTCTGGGAGTGGAAGCAGTTCCTTCTCCTCCCCCAGGACCCACAGTACTTGGCTCCCATTTCTAGAAGGGTCTGTCTTCAAGAAGGGAAAGTGGTGGGGCTTTGTGCGTCTTGCACTGAATCAGGGAGTGGGGGCGGGGATTGGGGGGCAAGGGAGCAGTGGTGGGGAGCCTGGGATGGAAAGCATTTGAGGGAGTGCAGACTTTCTTGTGTTGGGAGCAACCAGGGTCTAAATATCACTCTAGCCCACACTTGCCCTTTAATAACTTATTTTTGAAAAATGTATATTTTTATTGATTTTAGAGAGGAAGGGAGAAGGGGGGAAAGAGAGAGAGAGAGAGAGAGAGAGAGAGAGAGAGAGAGAGAGAGAGATATCAATGATGAGAGACTGGGGATCGAGCCTGCAACTCGGGCATGTGCCCTGACAGGGAATTGAACCATGACCTCCCGGTTCATAGGTCAACGCTCAACCACTGAGCCACTCCGCTGGCCGCTCCAATAACTTCATAAACTTTTATCTGTTTTCTACCTCTTCTCTTTTAAGATGGTTGCTGTGCTTTGCAACAGGTGAACGAAGCAGTTCATGCATTTGGCCTCTCCTCAGAAGGGCCTTTTACCTGAAATTTAGTTCACCTTCTTGTCTCACTGCCTCAGCTCTCTGATGGACTCTAGGCAAATCATGATTTTATTAATTATCAGTTCTTTCTTGCTTTTAAAGTGAGGGTCACATTCTTTTGTGACTCATTCTTTTGTGCCTTTCTGCACCTAAAGGGAAGAGAAACAGGATCCTCCTTTAGTTAGTCTCCTATTTCTGAATTCCTTCTTGAGTTTCCTGTTACACAAAAATATAGCAACTCCTCATCCTTTTTGGAAGAAGTTTGCCTTAGGTCTCTATGCACCTGACAAGAAACTAAAGAGCTCTCCTTCTAAGAAATTGAGTGAAGAACAAAGTCTTCTGAAGTTCATATTCTCAAGTTTAAAATTTTAGTGTTTTAATACTAGTTAAACAATTCCTTTTAAAAATGGGGGTGATGAATAGGGAATAGATTTTGACTGGCTTTTGCTTTGAATAAATTAAAATTTTTAATAGTTTTTAATTTCTCACCTGGTATTACATAGAATATATGTTCTTAAAATGCTACAACTTTCTGTATGACTTAGATATATGCACTGTAAGCATTTGGAGAAGAGTGGGTTAAATAGCATTTGGAATAGACTTGACTTTGGCCAGTGGAGGGAATTTTATTTGATCTTAATATCAAATGACTTTAAAAATGAAATAAAAAGTTTCAGTTACCCACTTTTTAAATTCTCTTGGCAAGATGTTAAAAGAAAAACAAGAAGAGTACATTGAGTGGGATGATGTAATGTGAGATGCCAAGAACACTGATGGCTTAAGAATGAAAAAAATAGGAATCTGTTTTAAGGTAGAGTTATTCAAATGTTGAGAAAAAAAATGTTCATTTTGAGGAGAGAGAAACTTTTTATTTTACTTCTTCTAATAAAGAATCGGTTAGATTTAGAAGCCTGCATTTTATCTGGGAGAAGAGCCCTGCTTAATATAAAGCAAGCAATTAATATGAACTCTGACCCATTTGCAAAGCTTTAAAGGTTGAGAGAAATAATGGTAAATCAACAAGCAAACAAAGAAACTAACAGAATTAATCCTCAGAAGGAAAGATTTGGGTTACGTGCCTAAAAGACGCTGTGAATGTCCGAGGCACCACATCACAGTGAGGGACTTGCCTTCTTTTCTGGAGGTTGCAGGCATTTTCCTTCTCACTTCTGGTGGTTTTTATTCCCTATTGGTCATTTGGCCCCAGAGGAATATGCTTTAGCCACACAGATCTAGTCTGAGTGTGGCCACAATGGAAAGAAGGCAGCGAACATGATCCCCTTTGTCGGCCCAGCTAGTTGAGAGGACAGGACAGTGTGGAGGGAGCCATATCCTACCTTGAAATACGCCCTCACCTGCTCAATATGGCATCTTCCCTAACCTCCCCCTTCCTGGCCTAAAATTCCCACCATTGAACTCACACAGGTGTAGAATAGGATACGTGTCGGTCTGTTTCAGTAATCTAGTCTAGGCTGACATGGTGGGAAGTCCTGGTACTGTTCCCGCCTCTTTGGCTTCTCTTTACTTTTCCTGTAGTCAGTCAAGCTTCTGTCGTGTCTCTCTTCTCTTCTTTATATTCGCTTCCCGGGCCATGTCACCTGTTTCCATGGCTTCCAATGCTATTTTTATACCGACAACTTCCAAAATATTTCTTGTCTGGGCTTTCTTCTGAGTATTTGTTTGTCTACTTGAGGTTTCTACTTGCATGTTACACACTCATTTCAAATTTAATATTCCCCCAAATGAGCTCATGATCAGTAACAACTGCTTGTCCTCCAGTATTCTCTCTAGTGGTAAATGATTAGCACCTCCCGCTCAGAGACATGCTAGTCAGCTTTGCTTCTCTTTCTTTCTTAATCTCCATGAACTATCATCATTACCACCTCCTAGATTCTCTGGAATCCATCCACTTCTTTCCTTTCTCCATTTTAATCCAAGTCAGCATTATTTGTCACCTGTTTTTTTGTTTTGGTTTTCTCAGTAGCTTTCTGTTGAATTCCTTGTATCTAATTTTGTCATACTGAAATCACTTGTCCTCACTGTGGTCAGAGTAATCTAAACAGGTAAAATGAAAACATGATCATATCTCACTTTCCTGGGATAAGGTCTAAACTTGATTGTCTACAGGTCCTGCATATCTGGTCTCATCCCATGTCTCTGTCCTGTCTTATTCCTTATTCCTTTTCTTCCTATGTTCCTACCATATTATATTTGAAAAATGTATTTAAAGTATTTTCTGGTAAGTATTTCAAATACAAGACTGCCTGTAATTCTTCTACCCATTGCCAAATGCCTTTCATTTCTGGCCTTAAAATCCATTTCCTCTGGGATGCTTTTTGCCAGTGACCGGATGAGGTCGCATGTCCTGGGTACGTGTTCCCATGGCATCCAGCGCTTCTTCAGTGTTCCCACCAGGCTGCAAGCTCTGTGAGCTCAGGGAGGGTGTCCTTTCCGCCACTGTCCTAAGTACTTGGCAGAAGGTCTGACATTCATAACTATCTGTGAATAAATTTTAAAAAAAATAGACAACCAGTTTGATTTTGATACAAATAATGTGAATGTTTAAAATTCATAGAATAATTTCTAATTTTACTACCTGTAGATAATCCATTTGTATCACTAGTATTACTATGGGCCCCATCAGGGCTTAAATGCTTCCCATGTATGCACTGCGTAAATCAAGGCTATGCTGGGAAATTCCCATCAAAAGATAAGCTTCCTGCTTAGACAGCTGACATGTTCTAAGAAGGAAGAGGGCTCAGAGGGAAGAAAAATATGAGACTTTACAGAGCCATGTGCCCCTCACATTGTTGAGCAAATGAGTCCCCAATACCAGCCACCTTTCTAAATGAGGCATTGAGATAACATTCATCCCCCCAAAACAATTCCACTGTATAAACTTTCCCTTTAAGGATTTTTGAGATTCATTTGTTCTTTTCAGGTGTTAGAGACATTATCTCAATTTTAATAGCTTGAAATTCCCTTTTCATTGAATACAGTGGTATACTCACTGTATTGAAAATTTATTGTGGCAGTAAATATTAATAATAAGCCTACATATTAACATCTAAGATTTATTGAATGACTGCTATGTTCCAGGGACTGTTCTAATCACTTTATACTTATTAACTCATGAAATTATTGTCTAACCATAGAAGATATGTACCTTCATTAACCCCATTTTCAGATGAAGAAATTGCAGTTAAGAAACTTGCTTAGGGGCATATGGCTATTACATAGAGGAGCCTGGGTTTGACAATTTATTGAGAAATAACTTATTTTCCTCATTGTAGACTTGCACTATAGAGCAATGAGACATTTACCATCCTCTTTCTTACATGTCACCCCTGGCCTCCCTTCTCATCCCAGGCTAGGCTGTCTCTCCTCCTCTGAGGTCCTCATCTCTTCTTACCCCACTCCTCAATACCTCACATCTTATAGTTCACAATCTGTGTTTTCTAGGGTGAACTTAGAATGTTCTGGCCCAGAGGCAGGCCAGGTGGTCTAAGCATGGATTTGCTTTTTAAGGTTTTTAGCCCATTAGAAGATTAACATGGATTTATTGTTATTGGTGGTAGTGGTGTGTGGGGGGGATTGGAGGTTTAGCACTTTGAAGGTTGAAGGGAGAAGCTATCAGGAGAGTTGTGAGGATTCCCCCAAGTGGGAATGAAGAGAGTTTTGGGGGTCTTTGAACACTGAGATGGGAGGAATGAGGACTACATGGCAAGCCCACCAAGAGTGGAGGCAAAGGTCACCAAGGCCAACTTGGCTTGGAGGGAGTGGAGCTGCTGGAGGAGACCGCTCACCTTTAAATGGATCTTGGCTTGGGCAGGTGACCATAAGGCTGAGGAACAAGCCCTTCCCTTGTTCCCAACATCCTATAAAACCTGGGTTGTTAAATGATACAAGTGTGTGGAGGGAGACATGAAAATTGACTGGTGCATTTGTCTTCTAGCCCATCATGGTCGGTCAGGCCTAGAGTATGTACAATTTAGTTGTACCTACACATTTACAATATGGAAATCTGATATTATGTGCATTTTGAGTGTCCTGGAACCTGCCTTTGTTTCAATAGGCCTTGGTAACTCCCATCTTGCATGCTAGCCCAGATGAAAATCTCGGCCTTGATAAGGTGGCTAGCTGGAAATTGCTGAATAAACTTACTTAGAATATTATATAGATTATTATAGAGAAGGAGGTCTTGAAAAATCAGTCATCCTGGGAAAGCATTCTCTGAAGGATCAGACTTTGGGTATAGCAGTGTTTATCTAGACTCTAGAGTTATTGCTGAAGGCAAAACTATTTTTTCAAAGACAGTAGTTTCTAAACTTAGTTTAAAACGTCAGTTATAAATAAAGTGAGAAAATACAACCTTTGAATTTACCTGTAATACAACAGAATGTGATATGAACAACTGTGAAATCTTATTTCTATTTAGCTTTATCCAGCCCACATGTAATTTCCATCAGCCTGAGACTGCTCCCAATGTAATTTCCTGGTGTTGAATTATATTAGATCAATGATAACTATACCTTTTAAAAGATGTTTAGAGGACAGTCAAATAGTCTTCAGTTTAGCACATTAAAAAAGACAATTTTTCCACAAGGGAAATTTAAATAGTATATTTTAAAGATTACCCGAGGTCTTTGTGTTTTAGCACTTGAACTTCTCCATGTGAATGTGAAATCTAAAACATATTTGTAAAGCATAATTTTCAAAGAGGTAATATCATGATACCCAGGCAAAAATAAAATGAATATATGTCATTGATTTTATTTAAGTCATTACTTAAAGAAGATACCCGTTAGATGTTAATACTGGTTGAAAGAACATTTAAGAAGCTAGGACATTTATAGGCAACTTAATAAATAAATATTAGTTAAGTTAGTTCTAAAACTGTTTAATGTGTAACAGGGCATAAATCTTTGGGGTTAGCTGTTCTACTGAACAGAAATATACAAGTTAACAAGTAAGTTCATTATGTCTAGGACCTTTCATCAATAGTAAATAGTACATTCCTTATATAGGGTAGCCCTCAAAAATGTATACACACACTTTGAATAATTATAAAGGCAGTGTTTATTAAAATAAATATCATTTTCAAAAGTAAACTATCAGCTGTTAAAGTATGTGTACATGTTTTGGGAAAACCAAATGGCAGGGCCAACCCTTGGTATAAGAAATGTCGGAAGGAACTCAGCAAGTTTGTCTTGGAGAAGATAGGATGTAGGATGGTTGACAGGGGATTTGAGTGACAAAATGTCATGTGTTTTGGTTTGGGTTTTTTTTTGTATATTTTGAAACCTTAAGAGATGAGGATATAGTCTACATGTATGTATCAGAAGAGGCAGGAAAACAGTTGACCCCATCTTAGTTCTTTGAGGTCTGAAGCAGCCTAAGAGCTAGGCTCTTGTGCAGGTCTGGTAGCCCTGTCTAGTCACTGATCACTAGTAGACGCTGGGATCTGAGGGATGGTGTGTCTTTGAAACCAGCCTGCCAAAGAGGCTCAGGGGGATTAGGCATCGTACCCATCGTACAAGTTGGAATTCAGACTTTGGTTTCTAAAGTTTCAGGCCAGAGCTCATCACATTCCAGCTACATTCCTTCCATTTATTTTACATGGTGGAATTTGGGTAAGTATGTCTGTACCATGCTATGTAGTGCGTTTTCCACTCACCGAATGTTATAACTGTAAATCTAGCATTGACGTAGTCTATGTAGTTGACATTCTTAATGACTCAATTCCATGAATCATCTTGAGACTTCATCATGTACATCAGTCATTACAAGTAAAGAATATTTTTAGTATTGTAAAAGAAAGTGCTTATAAGAATACTAGAGGCCCGATGCATGAAATTTGTGCAAGGAACTCGACCCTCGCAGCCCTGGCTTCGTCCAGAAGGTCATTCGGTTGTCCAGTATAATTAGCATATTACACTTTTATTATTATAGATGAAGTATCCCTATAATATTAGAATATCTACTAGAATATTCATATATTTATACATCCATGTACATATATATGTATAGGTGTGTATACATAAATTTAGTTGTGGAACCACTAGAATTATAAATCCAGATTTTAAATGAATGAGAAACCTAAAAAGAGTCCTTTAGCTGAAAATGCTATGTAGTATTGGTCTAAACCACTTACACATGCCCAGGGAGATACATCATTCTTTCTTATCACAGTCTTCTGTTTGACTTTAAGGAAAAACAATTAAAAACAGCTCAGTAAACCCTGAAAAGATTCTATTTTATGGATGATTGCATCACTAAATAAGAAACCATTCCCTGTGAAATAGTCTAATTGAATTCCTGATGGCATGGGTCAGCTTTATTGTTTTTCAAAAGAAAGCTGCAAGATGGAGTGGGCTTCAAATGGTTATTAAGCTCTCAAATATTTTTGCATGTTTGTATAGTGGACATAAAACATTTGAAAAACTAATAATAAAATGTTTACGAACTCAGACTAATAACAAAATACATTAAGATCTTAGAAGTGATAGATTAGTTGAGTCTAACTCACTTTGTCTCTGACCAACCAGAAACTGTTTCCTTAACCCTTTTCAATATGTTTAACACTATCTTACTTTTAAAATTGTTACTGGTTCACTTCAATTGCCACGGTGCTTCAGGGTCTGTTCTTTTTTTTTTTTTTTTTTTTTTTTACTACGAGACATAAAATACATAAATAGCTTTAAGTGTCAATTCTCAAACCTTTAAAAAAAAACTCTTGTCAGCTTCTAGTTGAAAGTGGACTCATTGATAACAGAGACTTGGTGACAAGTAAAATAATGAGAATGGTACAAAAATTTATGTGCAATGGATCTATCAAAGGGTTTGTTCTTTGATAGGATTCATGGTCTGTAAAATGAAAGTGTCCAGAATTGCAGATCATTGTCCTGTGGAGACAGAGAAAGGACTTGCATTGTTTGGTCAGTTTTCAGTTCAGAAGGAAGACTCTCATCTCCTAGCCGCAGGTCACAGACTGTGTTTTTTGAGTCACTAGTTTAAAGCAACAGAACTGATCTGTGTCAGACTTGTTCAGTGCAGGAAAGAAGTGACCCAAGTGAGACTGGAAGGCAGTTTGCTGTGGCAGGACAGTGAAAATTTTGGGGACACAGATGGAAAGGCTACGATACAGACTGCAAATGAATACAGTGTTACAGGTTTGGCTTTTAAATATTGACAGGCCTGAATGGTTTTCTTTTTATCCTGTGAAGGCCTATCTGTGCCTGTGCATTTGGGGGAAGAGGGAACAGGCAGTGAGAGGAGGGAGATGGAAGAAGAGTTGAGGAGAAGATAAGAAATTGCCAGGGAGACAATCAGATCATTTGTCAGTAATAATCATTTTGTCCTCTCTTTTCAAAATAGGTATTTATGCATTTTACTTCCCCTCTTATCTTATTTCAGAAGTAAATAACAGTAGAGTGAGCATATTTTTTTTTCTAATCCTTGATAAGGAAATGCCTCTGAGTTTTCAGCATTAAGTAAAAAACAATTGCTTTTGCTTTAAGGTAAATACTCCTTATCAAATGAAGTGATAATTGTTCATGCAATCATTTGAGAATTATTTATCGAATGCTTTCAACATTATAGGCAATCTTCTAGGGGCTTGAAATATTCTTCTGAGTCTAGTTTACTAAAAGGTTTTTCAATGTATTTTTTTAAAATATGGACTGAATGCTGAGTGTTATCAAATATCATTTCTATAATTGTCTTAAAAACAGTTTTTCAAAAAAATTTCCAATATGTCATAAATTACATTAATACATCTCCTCATATTAAATCACTCTTACATTCTTACAATAAAATAGATTTGGCCATTAAAAACAAATGTTCTGTCCTGGCTAGTTTGGTTGAGAATCTTCCTGTACAAAAGGTTGCAGGTTCAATTCCCTATCAGGGCACATGCCCAAGTTGCTGGCTCAGTCCCTGATAGGGGGCTAGCAGGAGGCAACCGATCCATGTTTCTCTCTCACATCATTTTTTCTCTCTCCTTTCCTCTCTCTCTCACAAAAAAAACACCCAGAAAACAAAAAAAACCAATGAACATGTTCTCAGGTGAGGATAAGAAAGAAAAAAAAAAGAAAAAAAATGGTTATCCCAATAAACACTCTCATCAGACAAATATTTTAGTACTTTTTCCTTATCTTCTCTCTAAAATAGATTATCAGTCTTTTCAATTTTAGTTAATATTATTGTTGATAAAAATTTGCTTCTTTTCTTGTGATATATTTCTTGTGCTTTTTGCCCCTTTTAAAATTGGGCTATTAATCTATTTGTTTTTGGTTTGTAGGAATACTTTTTGTGACTATTACTCTCATTTGCTGAATATTTTTCCTCAGCTTGTTCTTTCTTTTCCTGTATTGAATTTATTTTTGTATAGATAATTTTAATTTATGTGGTAAAGTTGATATCAGCCCTTAATTACTTTCCTGCCATCCTCAGAAAGACTACTCACCCCTTGAGCTAATTAAAAGATTTACTCATTTTCTTATAGTACTTTTCTGTTTTTATTATTTACATTTAAATCTTTGTTTCCCCTGGAATTTATGCTCTAGTTGTTATATAACCATCAGCTTAATTTTTCCCTCAAGTGGGTACCCCATTTTCCCACAGCATTAATTTAATAGTTTGTCCTTTTCTTTCTATTCAAAATGTCACCTTTACCATATGCTAAATTTACAACTACCTGTTCTCCTCCATTTATTTACCTGTTTTAAAAACCATACTATTTCAATTACTGAATCTTTATAGTAAATTTTGATATTTGATAGGACATTTTCCCTTTTGTTCTTTTTAAAATTGCCAAGGGTATTCTTGCACATTTACTCTTCTATGAATTTTGGGATCCATTTTATTTTGTGTTTCATGAAAAGTCTTGTTGGGTTTTTTATTTGGAGTGCGCCAGTTTTATATAATATTTGGAGGAGAATTAAAAGGTCCACAAGATTCCCTTCCCTTCCATTAGCATGGTTTATCTCTCCATTTTTTTCAGGCCTTATTTTCAGGCCTATGGTAAGTTTTTTCTCCAGTAGTTTTGCTTAGTTGATTCTCTCTCTCTCTCAGGCTACCAATTTTCTTCAAGCCACTGGTTATCCTTGGCTGTACATGTGTTTTTATGCTGATTAGAACGGGCCGCCGATGTTTATGTTCACTCAAACTACAGATCCCCTGCGCAGACTTGGGGGTCTAGGCTTTGTGGTAGTGCGTCTGTGTGTCTCACAGGGGGACTGTCCTTTGGTCCACATGGAAGGGTCCCTACGATTGCCAAATGAAGATGCCTTTACAGGTGGGGTGGGGAGATGTGCACCTCGTGTGTTTCACTCCTGAGAAGAGCTGGATCAGGCTCCAACATCCATAACAGATTAGTCAAGCACAACTTTCCCTTCGCTAGACTTAGGAAGTAGTTCTCGGCGTTCTGGCTGAGGGCAGTGCTGCTGACAGCTGTTCTGTGTGCACCAGGCAGAGGATGGACTGCCTGGCTTAGCTGTCAAAGGCAATTCTTTACTTAACTACCTAAATGCTGCCCATGGTCCCTCTAGCTTCTGTTCCTGCCAATTCTGAGCCTGGAGTTTTTTTGGCAGGAATGACCCCTACCTCTCCTAAAGCTTCTCCTGTGCTTATTTTGAGTTTGTTTTTCTCTGCTCTGGTTTATTTGTCATTATGTTCGATTCTGCTTTTTATCTTCTAGAAAGCCATCACATTTCTGATGAAAACATTTCTTACTTCAGTATTGCCATGATTAATGTTTATTAGTATGGATTTACTATCATTTCAATGAAAATTTTATGTGTCTGAGCATATGTATGATTGGGGAGGAAACATCTAAATCAGAAATCTGGAATTTAGAAAAGTTCTATTTTCTAACATGGTACCTTTCTTATATAAGAAATTAACTGAGGTTTATATATTGTATATAAACTGGTCACCTTTCTTAATTTCCTTTTTATTTCTAATAACTTTATCAGTTCATTTCTTTGTGGTTTAGGAGTTGCTTTCCGTTGATTTAATCATTTCAATCTGCAGATTCTAGACTTTCTTCTTCTTAGGAACGTTTTCTTCTGAAATTGCTTCTGCCTCATCTATTCTGTTGTCCCATTCTGGAAAAAATATGTGTATATATAAATACATACGTATGATTTGTATCTTCTATTCTCTTATTATTATTTTTCTTGCCTTTCCTGTACTGAGTTCTGGAGTCACAGCGACATTTATTAAAAAGTGTATTTATTAAAAAGCCAGGGTGGTTCAGTGGTTGAGCATTGACCATACACCAAGAGGTCACTGGTTTGATTCCTGGTCAGGGCACATGCTTGGGTTGCAGGCTAGATCCCTAGCAGGGGTGTGCAGAGGCTTCTCTGTTTCCCTAGCAGGGGGTGTGCTGTTTCTCTCTTATCGATGTTTCTATATCTCTCTTCCTCTTTCTCTAAAAAAATATCGATAAGAACAAATTTTAAAAAATGGTTATGCAGTTTAGTTATGACAGCAGCTTTTCCAAAGCAGTGATTCCTGCGAGGGAGTGCAAAGTGGCTAGCCCTGGGAGTGTGCAAACGGCTGAAAATGGGACCAGCTGCCAATAAAACAAACTGCTATAAAAAGCCATTGCTGAGGCAAGGTAGAACAGAAAGGAGAAAGCCTTTTGTCCCTCCTCCAGCCTCACAGTCTCCCTCTAGTGACCTCTACTGGTGAAACCTTGCAGGAAGCCACTGGCACAGGAAAAATGTTTGTAGAGTCCCAGCCATAGCATCACAAGGCTGAGTAGGGAAGGGAGGAGGGTTTGGAGGTGAGAGATACCAGTTAATATCCTGCAAAGTGACTGTCACTGAGGGTCAGATGTGAAGTGGACCAGTATTAAGGTAAATATTTACATTCGTCAGAGGCACAATAGCTAACCCATGTCATGGAAATACTATTTATGGGCACAATGGACAAATAGTGCAATGGAACAGATAGAGTCCAGAAATAGATGTGCACATGTGCAGTTACATGATTTGCCATAAAGCTGCTAATGCAGTTCAGAAGATAAAAGATCACTTTATAATAAATGGTGTTGGATGAAGTGGTATCTATTTGGGAAAAAATGAATCTTGAACTTGACCTCACACCATCACATACATAAGAATTAATTCAAGGTGGGTCATAGGTCTGAATGTGAATAGTAAAACAATAAAACTTCTAACAAAGGAAAATTACCATGGAGTAGGCAAGATTTCTTAAGGCACAAAAAGTACTAAGCCATAAAAGAAAAGAGAAAGAGATAAATTGGACTTCATTAAAATTAAAAACCTCTGTTCATCAAAAGACATAATTAAAAGAGTTAGTGGGCAAGCTGCAGATGTGGGAAGTTATTAACAATACATACATTTATATGTATATATAATACATTTGTATTATATTAATAACACGTAGATTTATATAAATACATACTAGTACATTTATATTTCAGACAAAAGACTCATATACAGTATATATCAGTGGTTCTCAACCTGTGGGTCGCGACCCCTTTGGCAGTTGAACGACCCTTTCACAGGAGTCGCCTAAGACCATCCTGCATATCAGATATTTACATTACGATTCATAACAGTAGCAACATTACATTTATGAAGTAGCAACGAAAATAATTTTATGGTTGGGTCACAACATGAGGAACTGTATTTAAAGGGCCAGAAGGTTAAGAACCACTGGTATATATAGATATTAAGCACCTATAAGTCAATAAGGATAAGACATATAACTTAAATGAAAACCACAGTGAGAAAATAGTACAAACCCAGTAGATTGGTAAAATGAAAATACTGAAAGTGTTGGTTAGATTGTAGAGCAGCTGGAGCTGCTGATGGGTTCAACCACTTTGCAGAACTATTTGTTGATATCTAGTAAAGCTAAACCAGATCCAGCAATTCTACTTCCAGGTATATATCCAAGTGAATTCAGTGTATATATCCATCATAGGGTGTATGATGGTTGTTTGCAGCTCTAGTCATAATAGCTCCAAACTGGAAACAGTACAAATATCCAACAATATACAATTTGCTTTTGCAAAAAAAATTGGCAAAAGCAAATTATGGTATATTTATAAAATGGAATACTATACAGCAATAACAAGAAAAAACTAATATGTAATAGCAAGAATAAATCTTAAGAACATTCAGTTGAAACCAGACACAACAGTGTGTATACTGTGCATTCACATGCATGAACTTAAGGATAGTTAAATATAACTGGTGATGAGGAAAGTCAGAATAGTGGTTGTCATTGTGGGTCCTGCACTGGGAAGAGGCACAGGCAATTTTCTGGAGTGTCTGAAATGCTGTATGTCTTTATCTGGTGGTGGTTACCTAGGTTGCATACATAAGTAAAAATTTATCTAGCTGCACAATTAAGAATGTGCTCTAGTGTATAAATCATACCTCAATAAAGAAAAGTACCCTAAAAAAGGAAAGAATATTTCTTTTGGTAGCATGTCCTGTCACTTTAGGAACAATAGATTCCCATAATTGTGCTGAGAAGTATTTGTCTCTTTTCTGTCCCCTGCTGAAGGCTAGCATCAAACAAAACAAAACAAAACTAAACAGAAACCATAATGCCTATGAGATTGACCATTCTGTGTCCAGTGAGGAGTGGCATCAATTTCAAATTGAATTCTTTTTATTTTATGACTCTTTCTGAGACAGAGCAGGGGGATGGGGGATTTGTTCATTACACCTTAACTTCTTCAAAAAATGAAGAAGACTCATCCACAAAGATCTCACAGCACATGGAGGATGAATTGCTTTGGAGGAGATACAGATGAAGCAGTACGCAGAGCACAGTACTAAAGGGCACAGGTGTGCAGTCGGATTACCTGCTCATGGAAAGCACTTGATAGGTATTAGCTACTCTTATTCAAATCTTAGCTTAATAAAGCCAATAGCACCTTTGAGCAACTGGTGAAAAATTGTCTGGCCTTATCTGATTCTTTAAATAAGTGTGTATGTATAGGAGTATATATGTTTGATAGCTGCGTGATGTGTGTGTATGTGTGTGTGCATGTGCATGTATGTACCACAAGAAGAGACTTATCTTTATATTAACCTGACGATCCTTTCCTATGAGAGATCACGTCTGCTGGATTTCTGGGGGTGATAAATAGCTTGTTTGCATCCCTACCTCTTGTCAGCAAGGAGCCCAGAGGAGAGTCAAGCCTTTTGCTAGAGAAATCATGGGCATTCTGCCAGGGAAAGTCAGGCACCCTAGGGAAAAGGTGATTCTAACTGAAGGGTAATTAAAGAAGCAACAGGACCATCATTTGGAAGTGAGGGGAAGATCAAGGAGAGTGAATGAAGACTAATGGTATAATGCTAACCCAAAGCTAAGTTTCTAGCATTGCCTGAATAATACATAAACTTGTAATTAAGATTAAAATGATGCCCTGTGGGAAATGTTCCTTTTGACCAGAATAATTCAATATTTCTTGTGGTCATTAAAGCAAGATGATAAATCATCTTTTCATTCTCTTTTGGAAGTAGGAGAGTGGTAACTTAAGCCACAAAGAAAGTGCTGAGGTCTTTAGATGGAAGAACGGAGGCTGATGGGGGAGGTGCCGGGAGGATAGCAATTTCAGACTGATAGGTATCTTGGCAAGTCCTGTCAGCTGAAATCTGTGTTAAAACCCAGAAGAGTTGTGACTCTTCAGTTTGGTTATGGGATGGACGGTGGGGAGAGGACTGACTTGAAGATTTGAACTTTCAGGAGTTTTTCTTATGAGAAGTTGGTCTAAACCAGTGGTTCTCAACCTTCCTAATGCCGTGACCCTTTAATACAGTTCCTCATGTTGTGGTGACCCCCAACCATAAAATTATTTTCGTTGCTACTTCATAACTGTAATTTTGCTACTGTTATGAATCGTAATGTAAATATCTGATATGCATGATGTATTTTCTTTGTTACAAATTGAACATAATTAAAGCATAGTGAGTAATCACAAAAACAATATGTAATTATATGTGTTTTCTGATGGTTTTAGGTGACCCCTGTCAAAGGGTCGTTCGACCCCCAAAGGGGTCGTGACCCACAGGTTGAGAACCGCTGGTCTAAACACTTTCTGGCCTACCAACCTATATTTATTGAGCTTAGATTTTAGGCTTGAGGTCTTTCAATGAAGGATAGCTTGAGACTGGTCAAGCTCTCTGGATTGTGTTCTGTGAAATAACTATGTGGCCCCTGGGTGGCTGCCAATTCACAACACTCGGGAAGGTACAGAGTAATAGAGATTGGAACCTGAAAAATGAACCCGCTTACTTACCTCTTTTTAAACACAGGAACCAGAGCACATTGTCCAAAGTCACGCAGCCATTTACCAGCAGGGTGAGGACTTGAGTGCAAACATCTTGACTTAGCATCTAGGGTCCTGTCCTTTTTGTACAAAGGCCACATGAAGGGTGATTTCCATCTGAGACCCTATTAGTGCAGAAATCATTTTGTCAGCAAAAGGTATTTGCTGGTGCCTTTTACTTCTAAGAGCTGGTGATACTGAACATGGATTGAGAGAATTACAGACACATTTTTTTAAAGGCTGCAGGTTTAGGGAATAGAATTTTATTGATTTCCACCAGCTATGAGATATGGTTTTATTATATCATCAATAAAAAAGAACATGGAAAGCTTCCCTTCTTCAGTTTCATCTAAAAAAGTCTTTACATTACCCTCAGTTCTGCTTGCTGGATTTTAGAACTGGGCCTATTGGAGGTGGCCAGGAGTTATGACCGTGTTACTGTGTATGAAATGGCTACTCCTGCAGCCGTCATGTGGCAAAGGTAGTGGCTGTTCTTTGGAAAGAACAGGGCTGATTCACAGACTAAATAAAGGGTTCAGTCAGTGATGGACAGTACAGTGGCTGTGAACTAATTTAAATAAGAAAGTATTTCTTTATTCCAGGTAAATTATATTAATTTCCTAGACTTTTGCTTTTAAAAACAATTAGGGCTAGTTACTGGAAACTAAATATTATATTGATTACTAATATTTTATTTTTATAATCAAACTTGGCATGCTTCTCAAGGCCACATTATATATTTGGCATTATTGTATGGTCCATGCATATTTTCAGAGGGTGCCATACATATGACTCTGAGAGGGTCACCTTTGCAGCTTGTAAAAACACAGTGGGTCTGGTGTTCCTGTCGTTGACTCAGAACACTATTTCAGTATTCTTCAAGAAAAGACTTCCAAAATGCTTAGCTCAAGAGTTCCCATTGCATATGTGCAAATGCAAATACCATTTGGATTTCTTTTTTTGGGAAAGATTCTTCTTTTTTATTGTTTATTTATTTATTTTAAAAAATATTTTTATTGATTTCAGAGAGAAAGGGAGAGGGAGAGAGAGATAGAAACATCAATGATGGGAGAGAATCATTGATTGGTGGAAACATCAATGGTGAGAATCATTGATTGGCCTACACGACTTCTATTGGGGATTGAGCCTGCAACCAGGGCACACGCCCTGACCAGGAATCAAATTGAGACCTCCTAGGTACCTCCTAATTCATAGGTCAACACTCAACTGCTGAGGCACAGGGGCTGGGACATCCATGCTCTCTTGAATTCATCACTGTTTTTTATTTTATCACTATTATTCTGGCTTTTTAAATGTAAATGAATGTTAGCATATATTTGTATGTTAATTTTTTGTGGATTTCTTGGTTATCTTAAGTTTGTATTGATGCAATAATTTTCTAATTGGATATTCAAATATAAATGTCATGGGATTCAAATATGAATCACCCATAATCCTATTGCTAATGCAAATTTCTATGTAATTTTCCTAAATTTTATGTTATGGTAATATTTATTGTTATTACTGACTTCATTTGCTACTTGAATGTAGGAATGAGTAGGCCAAGGGGCTATGGTTTCTCTTTAACCTACTTATATTGGACTCTGGCAGAAAAGTTGGGGAAGCATACATTGTACAGACAGAACTGTGTTCCCCCGACAGATGTTAAAGTCTTGACCCACCCCACTACCTGTGAATGTGACTTTATTTGGAAATAGGACAGTTGAAGATGATCAAGTTAAGATGAAGTCATTAGTGTGCACCCTAAACCAATGTTCTATGAAAAGAACTAATTTGGACTCAGAGTCAGGCAGACACACAGAGAGAATGCCATGCGAAGATGAAGTCAGAGATTGGGTGATGCATCCTACAAGGCGAAGCATGCCAAAGATCACCAGAAACGACCAGAAGCAAAGAGAGCGATGTGGGGCACATTCTCTCACAGCTCGCCCCCCCCACCCCCCCCAGCTTGATTTCATACTTGCAGCCTTCAGATCTGTGAGAAAATAAGTTTCTGTTGTTCTAAGCCACTTAGTTGGTGGTACTTTGTTACAGCAGCCCTAGCAAACTAATACAAAGAGGAAGATAAATGCACATGAATATCGGAATATAGAAAGATAGGTAGATAGATAGGAAGGTAGATGCATGGATAGGTAGGTGGGAGAGAGAGGGGAAGAGAGAGAGAGAGGGAGGGATAGAGAGATATATCTAAGTTGTGTTAAATAAAGAAGAAAACAGGAGAGATGAAATTGAACCTTGTTCTTATAGATAAGAATGAATGCTAAGCCCTAGCTGATTGCTCAGTGGTTAGATCATCGGCCCACAGACTGAAGGGTCACTCGTTTGATTCTGATCAAGGGCATGTACCTTGGTTGCAGGCTCAATCCCTGGCCCCATCAGAGAGCATGCAAGAGGCAACCAATCGATGTATCTCTCTCAAATTGATGTTTCTCTCTGGGTCTCTTCCCTTCCCTTCCACTTTCTCTCTAAAAAAAAAAAAAAAAAAAAAAAATCAATAGAAAAAGTATCCTTGGGTGAGGATCAACAACAACAACAACAACAACAACAAAAAGAATGAATGCTAAGACTGTATGGTTTGCTATAAGCTGTGGAGTTGCTGTTTGCAAAATCTGTCACATGCTTTGACTTGCATTAAATAGCAGGAAAACCATAGGGGCCCTAGTTATCAAAGGACATACTATGTGACATTATTCTCCTGGAGAGTACCTGCTTGGATGTGTCCGCCTCAAGTGGAGAACTAACTTGTTTTGGGAAATTAAATAGAGAGAAGCAATCCAGGACCCCAACATAAGTTTTCCACCTCATTTAAGTGGGCTGAAAATGTCCTGAATCTCATTCATTCCTAAGTTGTTCTTGTTCCAATTTAATTTTGGTCCAGATTCTGATTTTTTTTTTCTGTCCCATGTTCATGATGCCATTACTGCCTTTGGTCCTGGGTTGGTGTCTGTTTTTGACTTAGGCCCTTCCAAAGCATTTGCATGTTTGCCTCATTCTGCTTTGGCACTTTGCATAGGACCCTTTACCCTAGAGCTCCAAGCCCTGGCCTTCTTATAGGAGGCCCTACTGACCTTACATATATTGTCTTTTATGTAACTATGTAAAACCACAAGATTCTGCTAACCACCAAGGTAGGATACGTGTGAAATCCCAAAGTGTGGTGCCAAATCACCTCAGGGTGAAAATCATTTCAAAGGAAAATGTCAAGACAGGGGCTCCACAACTTGGGCCTCCCTCACCCACTTGAAGAGTTGAGGGATTAGAAGAGGGAGGGCTTGTACAGAGGTTTCTTTGGAGAGATCTGTGGCTGTGAAAGCTGTATTCTCTCTCTGTCTCTTTCTTTTGGAGACATCCTTAAATCTCACAGTTTCTAAGGAAATATAGCTGAGATTATTCACATGAACCAGGCATTGATCTGTTGGTAAATTGAGAAAATACTGATAAATAAAAAATTTCTGTGCTCATGTTAGCAGGATGACTTGCATCAAATGTGATTTATCTTGCTTAGTCACATAAATCAAAAGGTTTTATTGATTTCAAAACACACTTTGATCTTTTTCTCTACCTCACAATAGAAATCCCAAAAACGTGCTCAGCCACTGCTGAAAATATTCATTTCTTTCCTCCTTTTGGCCTTCTTTAAGAAAAATTACTCAGGAGGGTGAATATTTGAAACAAGTGAAATATGTTAAGAGAAATGTGAGATGAGAAGGTGGAAGAGGTATATAATGAGGGTAATAAAAACATGTGTCACTTTGGCATTTCCAAATTCCTTGGCATCAGATTGGCTACCTAATTAGAAATTCATCCATTATCCAGAATGGCTGAGGCTGCACGGGTTCCTGCTTTTGTCAAATTGTCAGGAGCAGCCACGGCACATACCTCAGAAATATGAATAGAATAGGACTTGCTCTGCACTCAGGACAGTGCTAGCGCCAGGGCTGCTGGGAGACAAAGACGATTGAACTAGAGCAAACCTGACTCCTGCCCATTTACAACTATTTGGGGAGGCAGGATTTAGCAATCTGAAGTGCAGCAGGGGGCCAGTAATTCAAGACATTGTGCAGTCAATACTAGGTGTGTGGCTCAGAGTAGAAGCTCAGTTTATAACTTCTTTCTTCAGGTGAATTTAAGCAGGTACTAGCATCCTTCAATACATATTGCTGCTACCTTCATTTATTAGACAGCTCTTCTGTAGTCTCTGTCACTCACTTTATAAATTGTACAAATACAAGTTTAAGGTGATACCTACCATTATTAAAAGAATGCAAAGAGGTTTATAAGGCCAAATAGTATATGAATTTTAGGAATATCAATTACATGGTCAGATCTTTAGTTATATTTATTATTAGTTTGTTTATACAGAAAATGAGGTTGACTTAGAAATGTCCCCTTTTCTAGGCTCATATTTTTCAAGCATACAACACTTTCACATCTGCCGTAGTGATTGAAGATATCATCTTTCTGAATCCATGTCTGATATTGTCAATAGATACTTTATCTCAGGTCATAAATACTCATTTATATAACATTAAGTTCGTTATTTTTAAAATATACTGTCAGTATCTAGTTGAGATCTGTACAATATCACCATGAATTGTGTTGCTTTTCAGTGGCCTTCTAAAAGTTTGCTTCCTAAAAACAGCTAACTGAATTTGTTATAAGTTTATTATTTCCTCTTTTAAAATCAGTTTTTTCAACTGAACTCTATTATGTATTCCAAACTAATTTTTTCAACTGAACTCTATTATATATTCCAAACTAATTCCAACACATTAGGCTAATGTGTTGTGGCAGAGACTCTAAGGGTCAGCAAATATTGCACTTCTTTTCCTATACTTTGCAGTCCCCTTGCAATTAGGTGAACTCCAGTGAGGAGTTCTGACTAATGCAACACAAGAGGTCATGATTGTGTCCCTTCCTGGTTAAGGTCAGGAAAGTCCGTGTGCAAGTGTCTAGTACCATTGTTGATCAGCCACATATTCCACGGGTGCAGTTACAAGATGGTGGAGCCTCTGTTGTCCTGGGTTCCTGAGTGACCATGTGAAACAGGTCTGCCACCCTCTGA
The DNA here is from genome assembly GCF_964212035.1 of Myotis nattereri. Classification (NCBI taxonomy): domain Eukaryota; kingdom Metazoa; phylum Chordata; class Mammalia; order Chiroptera; family Vespertilionidae; genus Myotis; species Myotis nattereri. The sequence continues at coordinate 66,973,489 of NC_138079.1, forward strand.
GGGGCATGTGGTGTGAACAAGAAATAATAAGGCAGTTCTGGCTGGTGTGGCTCAGTTGGTTGGAGTGCTGTCCTTTGCTCAGGAGGGTTGCGGGTTCAATCCCGGTTGGGGCATGTGTGGGAAGAGACTGATCATTGTTTCTCTCTCTCTTGCATTGATGTTTCTCTCTCTCCCCCTCTCTTCTCTCCTCCCTCCCTCCCTTTCTAAAATCAATAAAACCACAACAAAAAAACCAAGCTGTGTTAACACATCTAAAACTTTGGTGCTTATTAGTTATCATGGCATGACCTTGCATGCCCTTGCTAATTATATGTCTTGCCTAAATAAATAAGATAAAACAATAGAGAGACTGCTTATCATATGAACTATTGTCTAGATGAATATAAAGTCATTCTTTTTAGTAAGAAATAGGTTGAGAATATACCTCACCTTATCCTAATATATTAAAACCCAGAGTCTGTAACGACTGAAGGCTCTACCGACTGGAAGTCAGTCCTGTAGTCAGTGCTGGGTTGCCATGGCGACCCAGCACTGACTGCTGCTGCTGTGGGCGTGGTGACCCAGCACTGACTGCCGAGGGGGCTGCGGATCAGGTCTGGAGAGAGGCCCGAAGAGAGAGGCAGGGTCTGATCCACAGCCTCCATGGCAGCTGTTGATCAGCCATTACCTCTCTCTTTCTCTCCAGGCTTTACCAGCAGCCATGCCTCTGTTGCTCTCCAGGCCTCCATGGGGAGCTGCTGATCAGCCCTGCCTCTCTGATCAGGCCTGGAGAAAGGCCTGGAGACGCTAACTGGCATAGAAACCAACCAATCAGAACCTAACCTGGGTGAACTACAAAGGTAGAACCTAAGGTGGGGGCTAAAGAGGAATTTTAAGGGCAATAGCTGTTTGGTGTAAGGTGTAAGAAAGTGGTTCAATTTTTTAATGACCAGTTTGGCAGTATAGTGCATATGGCTGGCTATCAGTCCAGATATAGGGATTATGTATTTTTGTTTGCCAAGAGCATCTCCTCCTGCTGAAAAAGGCTCCCCCCCCCCCATTTAAGCAATCCTATCCTATATAATATATCTATACTAATAAAAGGGTAATATGCTAATTATACTGGGTCGACCAGCCATCTTCCAGACATCTGACTTCCTTCTGGACAAAGCCATGGTGGTGGGGGTCGAGGCAGAGAGAGCAGTTGCGGGTGAGATCAGGCTGGCAGGGGAGGGCAATTGGGGCAAGATCGGGCCGGCAGGGGAGGGCAGTTGGGGGCAACCAGGGTGGCAGGGAAGGGCAGTTGGGGGTGATCAGGCTGGCAGAGACAGTTAGGGTGATCAGGCCAGCAGGGGAGAGCAGTTAGGGGCGAGATCAGGCCGGAAGGAGAGGGCTGTTGGGGGCGAGATCAGGCCGGCCGGGGAGGGCAGTTGGGGGCAACAAGGGTGGCAGGGGAGGACAGTTGGGGGCGATTAGGGAGGCAGGTAGAGAAGTTAGGGGGGATCAGGCAGGCAGGCAGAGGGGTTAGGAGCAATCAGGCAGGCAGGCAGGCAGAGGCAGTTAGGGGCGATCAGTCAGGCAGGCAGGTGAGCCGTTAGGAGCCAGGTTGCAAGAGGAATGTCTGACTGCCGGTTTTAGCCTGATCCCAGGGATCGGGCCTAAACCGGCAGTCAGACATCCCCCAAGGGGTCCCCGATTGGAGAAGGTGCAGGCTGGGCTGAGGGACGCCCCCGCCGCCCCCCCCCCCCCCCCCCCCCCCGCCATGAATTTTGTGCACTGGGCAAAAATTGAAACAGGTTGACTATTTCTTTAAGGTCATGTCTTCAAAGAACCACAAGTTACCACCTTTTAAATTTTTAAGTAACTATTTATCATACCCTAATAAATTGTGTTGATGGTGATCATTATTTTCAGTATGTGCAGTATTTTTCATGTGGCAAATAGCATTAACAGCTGGTTACCATATTGTCATTTAGAGCAGATTTTGTAAGCACTCTGAAAAATAATCGTCTTTATATTGCTGGCATTGGGACCCACAATTTTTAACAGGAGGTTTCTATAAACATTTACCCAGCTCCACAGAGGCTCAGAATTTGATGGTTAAATGCCAGAATCATGATTAGAATAGACCTAGAGGCAGTTCTATTTGTACTAATGGCATTGTAGTATCAGACAATAGTCCCTGCACATAATAGCAGAATGACATTTCTCCTTAAAGTGTTTACCAATAGTTCCCCCAAAGATACCTCAGGCATCCACACAGCAGTTTGTCACCTGTGGGCCTTGCCACATCTGCTCTGCTCTCCTGCTCTAACTCTCTCTGGCCCACAGAGCTCCTGGGAGGAGGGAGAAGGCCAACCCCGCCATGACCCAAGAGGAGAACAGCTCTGTGGTCAGGGATTATCTCCAGAGGCTCCCAAATCCTCAATGCTGGACTTTTTCAGAGGTGAGAAGGCCTTCCCAGCTCGGAGTCATACTGTCATTTTGGCCTTGAAGCAACTCGGCTTATTTTGAAAATCTCACAGAAAAATCCCTAAACAGTATTCTATGCAATATTCTATGTTGCAATCCTCATCTCTTCAATAATTGGGGTCAAACCCAGGAGGCCTGAAGAGAAACAGACAGCACACTATGCTCTTCATTCTCCTCTGAAACTTTTCTGGCCTCAAGGCCCAATGGACAAGACCTTCCTTCTTTAATTGTAAAACAAAGCCTGCGTGCCTTCCACTGGACGGGAATAATAGCGTGAGTGTGTGTGAGTGTGTGGGTTTGTGCATGTGTGTGCTTGTGTGTGTGTGAGAATGGGTGTTTGTGTGAATGAGTGTGTGTGTTTGAAGGTGGAAGGGTCAATATTAGCAGAAGTTGTGCTCTGTTAAAACTGAAACCTGCCCTGCACCTGGTTTTGCTCCTCTATGACCTGCTTTCATTCTATCAGGTGTTGTGATCATATCAGAGAGACGGAGGAGGCTTGAAAAAGGCTGGCCTGAGTCTTTCAAACCAGACCAAATGTAGAGTTTGTAGAAATCTGAACAAAATTTACTTAATCAAAAATCTTCAGTCAAAGGGTACTCCAGTGTCCCTTAACAGATGAATGGATGAACAAAATTCCATGGATGAAATCTATACCATGGAATATTACTTGGCCTTAAGAAATAAATTATGATACATGCTACAAAATGGATAAACTTGAAAACTATGCTGAATGAAAGAAGCAAACTCAGAAGGACAAATATTGTCTGGTTTCATTTGTATAAAGCACCTGAAATAGACAATTTCATAGAGACAGACAGTGGAATAGAGTTTCCCAGGGGCTGAGGGGTGGGTTATGGGAAGTTTTTGTGTAATGGGTACAGAGTTTCCGAAAAAGTTCTGGAAATAGATACTGGTTATGGTTGCACAGCATTGAAAATGTACCCAGTGCCACCGAATTACACAGTGAAATATAATTAAAGTGGTAAGTTGTATGTTATGTATGTTTTATCACAATTTTAAAAAATAAAACATCTCCAAAGATGCTAAGAGGTAGATACATTCTAGTAGAAAGGAGACAGGGGATTGAAGGATGCTGTTTTGGTTTTGCTAGATTGTAAACTGCTTGAGGACATGAACGTTTCCTTGTCATTGTAAATGCCACAATGTCTATTGGAGTGTTCAGAACATAGCAAGACTCAATGAATCCCAGCTGAATGGAATTAGATGGTGGCCTACAGGAGTTGTTTTCAATGTAATTCATTCTTTGAGGAGAGGAATAAGTGGATTTCCTGATCAAATACAAGGAAATGCTCTTTAAGGCTTATTTTCTTAGAATAGTCTGCATAGACTTGCCAGTGTTTGACTGCAGGCTTGCTGTTCGAAAAGCTTGGGAAGGAGCCAGGCGAAGCAATAGGAGAGAAGTGAAAGGTTGAGGGTGAGTGATCAGAATTCAATCTGATGTGTGGCTCTGGCAAAGGAATGTTCAAAGGTTAATAGCACAAAGGTATTGGCTTTGAAAAAGAACATTCTTTGAAAGAATCCAAAGGACAAGGGAACAAACCTGATTGGAATTGATTGTACTGAGTCTCTGTTGTGTAAAAACAGGAGACAAGTGGAAAACACTGAAGATGGATAATATTCCTCTTTTGCTGCAGGAAAATACGACAAAAGCAGCCAAGGTTTAGAGCAGCTGCACTTTCCTAAACATTTATACAAAAAGACTCGTTTCTGGAATTATTCCCTTTGACACAAATGATAACTCTACATACAAAAAAAAAAAAGTTTTTCTAGGAGGTTATGACTCTTAGGGGAGTATAATGTAGCATCTAGACTTTGCAGTGTAGACTGACATTTTACTTTATAATTGGAATTTAATCAAACAGTAAGTTTTATTTTAGATCATTGATTCCAGATAATACATAAATACATCTCACTCTATTAAAAACTTAGGCAATGGCTGAAGTACATTGAGTTAAAGTGAAAAGCATCTCCCCTTCCAATTACTCCACTTTATTTAATAGTAGGGTCCACTGGTTTGGAGTGTATTCTTCCAGATGGTTCTCTTATATTTGCATACATATCTGTCAATCCGTTGTTTTTATTTTTATTACTAGGGGCCCAGTGCACAAATTCGTGCACCTGGAAGGGAACTGTGGGCTGCGAGGCCACAGTGGGCACAGGGGCGGATCTAAGCCCATCCTCTGTGCCCCCGCCCAGCACCTCCCACCGCGGCCCCCTGTCTGCCTGCAGTCCTGTTACCGCCTCTGCTGCTCCCACGCCCTGACTGCATCGGCCCTGCTCATACCCGCTGATGGCACGGAGCAGTTGGGGCTGGTGCTGTCAGAAGGTGCAAGCAGCAGCTGCTGCCTTGATTGCTCCTCAGGAGCAGGGGGAGGTGGAGAAGCCCTCAGGGGCGGTTAGGGCTGGCAGCTGCCGCTTGCACCTGCTGACGACGCCGAGTGCCAGCAGCGGGTGTGAGCAGTAGCTCTGGTTCCGGCTGTGGTTGCGAGCAAGGCCAGAGTTGGCAGTGGGTGTGAGAGGTGGCTCCAAGCCCTGATTGCCCCTCAGGAGCAGGGGGAGGTGGAGAAGCCCTGAGGGGTGATGGGGGCTGTCAGCTGCCCCTGGTATCCACTGATGGTGCCGAGTGATCAGGGCCGGCACAAGGCGCCAGCAGTGGGTGTGAGCAGCGGCTCTGGCATCAGCAGTGTATGTGAGTGGGGCTAGCATGCATCGGCAGCAGGTGCCAGTGCTGGCGGGACTGTGGCACATGGGAGCAAAGAATTTTCAGTACCACCAGAGGCTCGCCCAGATGACAGTGACCGGCGCCCTGCCTTGGTCTGGTGCCCCCGCTCACCTGCTCCACCATCCTGCCATGGCTGACGCCTGCCATGTTCCACGCTGTGCCACTTGCTGCCAACGCCCGCCATGTTCCGCACGTGCCCCCTGGTGGTCAGTGCACATCATAGCAACTGGTTGTTTGGTTGTTTGGTTGTTCCAGTTTGTCCATTTACATATTAGCCTTTTATTATATAGGTTTATTTTTACATAAATTGGACTAAACATCTTTTTATGACATCTGCTTTTTGTTGGAGTTTTTAAAAGTAGTGGAGTAACTGAAAGGAAGAATGAGAACAGAGACTTTATGTAATCTATGTAAACCAATGTTTTTAAAAAATTTTTTTCTTTATTGATTAAGGTATTGTAAACCAATGTTTATGCAATGAGGAATTGCCTGCATTAAGTGTTTAAAGGCACAAAACTCTGCAAGGTGATTTTCAAGCTATTCATGTGAAAGATGTGGAAGTTTATGTGATCATAAAGCAGTAGGAAAAAAAATTTCATACACCCCACATAAAAAGTCTCACCTCTGCAAAGCCACATCTTGATACATACAGATATCAAGGCAACTGACTTGCTTTTCTCTGGTTGGTTGATACCTTAAGACATTAACACCTTTTGTGAATGTGTTAAATTTTTCTTTACCATCTGTTCATCAAAGTGAGGAATCACAGCTAGTTGAATTAATTATCCAAACTAGAACACACATAATATTTAAGCTGGATATTTTGGGGTTTTAAAACGTGAAGAAAGTGAAATTAGCTACAAAATACTCATTGAAGTTAAAACCCACAAAATACAGATTGGCTGTATGAATGGTGTAATGGGTAAGGAAGAGAGAAGAGGCATGTCCTTCTGACTTATTTTCCAATTACTGTGGTACAGATTACAAAAACATTTTGTTAGCTTTAAGGATATTTCTTTTCTACTTGCACAAATCAGTTGGTTTAGGTTGTTGCTTGTTGTTTTGTCTGCACAAGGTAATTCTCTTTGAGCATTTGAACTGGCGACAGACATACAGAAGTTGCTGGGCTACCCTTTGCAGTGGCACGTCTTCCTCGCTTTAAACCATGGAGACTCTCCAAGCTTCTCTACCTTCCTGCATCTCATCCTTCCCAAGTTCAAAAGGCTTATTGGAGGTGGACTGGAGGCTCAAATGGATTTGGGGCATCTGCTCCGATTGGAACCATGTCAGCTGCATTTTAAGTTAAAGAATCTTCCGAGTCTTGCAAACTGTAGGCAGTCAACAGTCAACGAATGTTAATTCTTCCCTTTCTTCTTCCTACTTCCTATGATTCTAAAACAAGTGATTGCCAACTGACAGTACCCCATTTTTTTTTTAAGAAAAATGTTGGTTGCTAGTAATTAAGTGTGTGGTTATTTTTAATTGCTTTAATTCCTTTAAAGATCTTAACAACCACTATTTACTAAATGCCTCCTCAGAGTAAATCACTCAGCATTTATTTTCAATTTTTTTTGACCAGAGATAAATGCATGCTTCATACCCTTAGCTTTGGACTTGAGTGGAACCAGATAAGCAAAGATATTTGAATGTGGCAGGAGATTGGATGTTTTATGCCTTTTTTTTTTTTTTGGTCTGTTAGGTAAACTACCCATCATCAAGGGAGCTGATTCTTGCTGAGCTAGTATGAAGCAGTCAAGGATTAAGAGGCCAGACAGACTGAGAGGCAGATCGAGCAAACAAATAAGCCTGTTAATGATCTGTACATATGGAGTTTTACAGCTTCCAAAATATATCTACTGGCTCTAATTTTTGTGAGCTACAGTTTAAAGGATGATGGTAAAACCAACTTGGATGGCAAGAGATGGAGACAGTATTAAACCAAGTAATTGCTTAAGTGTGAAAATGCAAATTACTACTGCATTTGTTAACGAGCTTGCTATTTTTGAAGACACACACTAATGCAGTCAATCTGTTTTATAGCACAAGGTGACTTTTATGTTATTGCTCCTGCTCTGCTTATTTTTTCCTTTTTCTCACCTTCTGCTCAAACATTTCTCCCCCCTCCCGCTTCCTTTTCCTTTTTTTCCCTTCTGGTAGGATCCAACATAGATACAACAACTGGGTTAGAAAACACAGATTAGGACATGTGCTTGGTTTTCTAAAACTGGTCACTTGACAAGAGGTTTCAGAGATCTTCCAATTGGACTCCTGGAGGGCAGTGCTGGCCAACTTCATATTTGGAAATATTCAGGTAAATAGGAGCACTGCCATGGGGCTTAGGAGACTGAGGTGTCAGAGCCACACATCTCCTAACCAGTTGGGGGAACTAAGTAAGTGATTTGATCTTTCTGGGCTGCAGCCTTAGTCTCTGCAGTAGGGGCTGGTTGAAAAGTAAACTGGCACAAACCCTGTGGAGGCAAATCTGCAGTACCTGCCAAATGCATGTGCCTTTAGCTTAATCTCATTTCCGAGAATTCATCCTTCCTATCTGGAATGACATATGTAAAACTATATTCATTGCTGCATTGTTTGTATTATTAGAAGCCTGTGAGCAACCCAATAGGGAGTTGGCTGAATAGATTTCGGTACATCTACCCTATAGAATATTATACAGCTGTATGGAAGAAAGAGGAAACTCTTCAATACTGACACGGAAAGATGCCCAAGCTATATTGTTAAATGAGAAAAGCAAGGTTCAGAAGAATGTGTATAATCTGCAATCATTAGTTTAAAAGAAGGGAAGAGGAACAGGAGTGTATATGAACACTTGATCTTATTTGCACAGAGAAATTTTGGAAGGAGACACAAGAAGCTAATTGAGAACCAAAACCATCTACTTCCTCACTCAGTCTTTATTATTAAACTAGAGGCCTGGTACACAAAATTTGTGCACTGGAGGAAGAGTGTCCCTCAGCTCAGCCTGCACTCTCTCCAATCTGGGACCCCTCGAGGCATGTCCGACTGCCCGTTTAGGCCCGGTCACTGGGATTGGGCAGTCGGACATCCCTCTCACAATCCGGGCTGCTGGTTCCCAACCACTCACCTGCCTGCCTGCCTGATTGCCCCTAACTGCTTCTGCCTGCCAGCCTGATCACCCCCTAACCACTCCCCTGCTGGCCTGATTGACACCTAACTGCTCCCCTGCTGGCCTGATCATCCCTAACTGCCCTCCCCTCCAGGCCTGGTCCCCCCCAACTTCCCTCCCCTGCAGGCCTTGTCGCCCCCAACTACCCTCCCCTGCCAGCCATCTTGTGGTGGCCATCTTGTGACAACATGGGGGTGGCCATCTTGTGTGGGGGTGTGATGGTCAATTTGCATATTACCTCTTTATTATATAAGATCACTAAATTTCCTTTCAATATGTGATGCTATTACAAGTTTATACTGTCCACTAAGAAAGTGATTTCCAAAATTGGTGCAATATTGAAGATGGCTGCTCAGTTTATATACCTGCTGTAATGGGATAGCTTACAAATGTCAGCTTCATTGATCCACTGATGTTCCTAAAGCTGATTTCAATTAACATTTGTCAGAGCTAAAAATACAAGTTTTATCTACAGCCGAGGACTATTTTGACAGGATGATTTTCAACATTGTGACTTTTTAGCACAGGAGACTGTGGTTTTAATTGGAAAACCAATTACTTTAAAAACTATCCTGCTTCTGCCCTTTAACATGATTTATATTTAAAAGGCTCATATTTTTGGAAGGTTATAATGATTATTATGGTTAGTGACTGGTGGAAAATCCAGGTGTCACAGGGTAAAGTGCATCTAACTTCAGAGGTCTCTGAACATATCTCAGAGCCCCAAGGATGTAGTTTAAAGATCTGTTGTTAAAGTTGAGGGGTGGAAGTAACATAAAAAAAGGAAAGAATTGGCAATTGATAGGTTAAAGGGAGAGATTAAGCATAGATAATTGAAAACAAACTCCAAGTCACTTACATTTTATTCCTAAGTATCCACATTCTTTAGGTACCTCCTTTTCACTTTATTAAAGCCGAGTGTAGAAAAAAATCACTAATTTTCAAAGTATTGTAACATAGATTTTGCATTTGCATAATAACACATTTGTTGAATAGCATTTACAATATATCACAGACTCTCAAATGCATTCTTATTCCTGATATTATTCCCTATTTTCTATGTGTGACACATTGAACAAAGAATATATTCTTTCTTCTCTCATTAGTGTTTTTCTTCGATTAAATTAATATTATTTGACATTTGCTCATATCTTTCAGACAAAAGTAGCTATTATATTTCTTATCATTCAACATTATACCATTTACAAATTCAAGACTTTTTTGAAACTGGTGTCCATCTGTTAAACATAACATCAATTAAATTTTTTGCTTATGCACCTTCCTCTTCATAATAATTTAATTTTTCTCTATAAATTGACAAAGGCTGGCATTTTTATATTGGCATATGGGGTTGAAATTTTTAAAACTCAGGTATTACATATCCTTGGTGGTTAGAGAAATTATTGAATTGAAATTCTATTTATTCTGTCATTGATTCTGATGAAAACTTGGAGCATTGGGGCCCCAGCTTTAGATATAAGAATACCCTCGGATAACCAGGTCTGAGCATGCCCAGAGAACAGGTGAGGCCACCAGTCAGGAGGATAGTTGCATGGAGTGAGGTGACTTCTGGGAGAGAACTCATCCTAAAGGCGAATTTGAATACTGCCTACAGTCTATCCATCAGCTCTGTTTCCTCGTCAACCACATGGATATATATCTGCATCTTTAATAATAGGTGAGGTCGATAAAAGCAGAGAAATAAATATGTGGCACAGGGCACCATGTAGCTCTGCACCTGGTACATCTGGCACATCTGTAAAATGCCTATAGATACCACAGGCTTTGCATAATTAGGTGGCACTGCCTGTGGCCTCCGTGGTAGTGACTAAGAGGTTACGTAGTGTTTTTGGTTTGGTTTATAGTACCTAATCTTGGGCCTCATGAGAAGACTCTATGCTGTTTCCCAGAAATAAATGTGAGTGGCCTGCATTGGCAGAAGAGAGCTTAGCCCCAAACACTAATTACAATGTACTTATTGCCATGAAAAGGAAATTCTTTAGATGGCATCCATTTCTTTGTACAAATGTAGGTTGGTCTGATTTACATTGGCCTGAAAACTGGAAAGATTTCTGAATAGGAATCTCTTACTAACTGGATTTGGTGAATGACCTAATTAATGTTAGCTTTCGTGATAGGCCACTGAAAACTGCTTATCAGTCATTTCCAATGAAGAGTTGTAGCTCATTATCAGAGTGATGTCAGTGAAAGTAGGAGTAAAGTCCCAGGAAGTGAGAGAGAAGTAATGTGGTTCCTTGAGGGAACATTTAGAGCTAAGTTGAATTCACCAGACCTGGAGCATACGCTATCCACAACGCACAGGTATTTCCACTGTGCAGAACCACAGTGAGCAGTCATTAAGGTTCTTCAGCAAGAGGTAAAGAATATATACTGCAAATACTATTAAAATAGCTTCTCAATTTTTAGAGATTGAACGAGCATGGGGTCTCTTTATCATTGGCTTTTCTCGCTTCACAACTAAAGTTTATAGCTATTAAAAAAGGGAACCTACTTTTACATTCATGGGAAAAAGTGTTCAGAGCTCCAAATATTTGACGAATAAATGAATAGCTGTTGATCCCTGAAGGTCTCTTCCAACTTTGTGAGAATCAGAATTGCATTAAGAAGCTTATCTTTCCTGGCTTTCTTGTATAAAGCTGTTCTTCCTTAGATTCAAGGTTCTGTATTGGCTGACTTAAATATTTCTGTGCTTGAAGCCAGGAGGTGGGCTAGATGACAGGGAGATTTATTCTAGTGCTGCAACTCTAGTATTTTCTTAATAAACCAAATTTCTGTGCACTCCTAATCCCCAGAGCCCAGAGGCTCCTACTTCCCTGATGGGGAAGGAATTGGAATTTTGGCAAGTTTTGGGTTCTTTTATTTATGTCCTACTATGGCTAGAAAAAAAACAGGCCAACTCTAACTCTCTTTATGTATTTATTGAAAAGTAGTAGAAGTATGGAAGCTGAGAAATTAATGTCAAAATTCAGAATAAAGGGTTGGACAATCCAAGGTATATTTATTTATGTAGTCCTAGTCGTGTTACTCTTGATACAACCGTTTTCTCTCTCATTCATTTATTAATTTGTTTTTTTTTTTTTTTTGCAGTGTGCGCATGCACGCGCGCGTGGACACACACACACACACACACACACACACACACACACAATGGAGACTGCTCTCATGGAATTTCAGCCTAGCACCAAGTGAGGAAATTAAGGACTTCTCTACCATTTATTAGCTATCTGTCTCAGACAAGGTACCTAATGCGGTTGTGCCTCAGTTTCCCCTAGTATACAACAGAGCTGGTGAATGTATTAAATGAGATAAAATACACAAAGTACTTAGAAATGTGTCTTCCACAGAAAAAGCCCAGTAAATGAGGGCAGATATGTGTATCATCCTTTTCCTGACTCTTTGGAGCCAAAACAATCTATAGGACAATAACATTATGAATAAACCTGAAGATAAATTAATTTGGAAATATTACTAAAGCAGCCCCATTCTCCGACCTTCTTCCTGCATTGGACTGCCCCTTTGTGTTTGCTAAGAAATCGTTATAGTTGGGATGAGGGAATGAGAACGTCCTACACCCTGGTCCTTCATTCTACAGTGTTTCTTCAGGGATGCCATCTCCCCACAGCAGGGATAGGAATGGAGTTCCGCTTACCTTAGTGGAAAGACCTGCTACTCCAGGATGGGAGTATCCAATGCTGACTTATCCTGTATGCTGTTGTGTTCCTTCCCAGAGCTACTTGGTGGACAAAATCCATCCATGCACCACAGCATCAGAGTTGAAAAGTACTTCCCTGTCACTGTGCCATGGGGTAGAATGTGGCAGAATTCAGGTGGAGCCCTAGTCAGTTTAGCTCACTGGATAGAGCGTCGGCTTGCGAACTGAAATGTCCCAGGTTCGATTCCAGTCAAGGGCACATGCCTGGGTTGTGGGCTTGATCTCTGGTGGGGGACTTGCAGGAGGCAGCCGATCCATGATTCTCTCATCATGGATGTTTCTCTCTCTCTCTCTCTCTCTCTCCCTCTTTCTTCCTCTCTGAAGTCAATAAAAAATATTTTTTAAAAAGAACAATTACAAAATTTGATCTATGTTTAAAAAAAAAAAGTATTCAGGTGGAGCTTGGGGGACCCTTAGACTCTTGTAAAAAAGTCTGAGCTATAAAATAGTCATCTCACAATTGCCCCTGACTTTTCAAATGAAATAGCCTTAAATTCAAAGAACTGGAAATTTTCTTGGGAGATGAGAGAGAGAATGCATATACTCATAAAAAGTGAAATAGCAAAGTGAGTAAGCATTCAATACCAATATTCTGGTTTTTTAATAAGTATTGTTGATTGGGCACTGTGTTAGGTATTAGGACATAGAGATAAAAATATTTTCTTTTCTGAAGAAGCTTGTCGTCTAGAGGGGAAGACAGATATAAAGCAGCAGTCAAATTAAAAAGTTCAGTCTTATGTTTGCAGCAATATGTAGGTATCTAGCTGGTGACAATATCAGAGAGGTCACAGGAGAATACAGAATAAGAGCCTAACATGAAAGAGAAATAATTACTATGCAGGGGAGAGAGACATGGTAGTAAGCTGTAATAGGCCGGGAGGGCCTGAGGTCGGCCCTGATGGATAAGCTCTTCAGATGGACAGGAGGGACATCCTCCTACTGGTCCTTTCAGCGGGATGGAAGCAGAGCAGGCACTGGCAGGAGGAGGAGAGGTGGTTTTCAGAGTAAGCCTGGCAGAGAGCTGTTGAGTTCGGAGACCTGGGTTCCAGTCTCCGACCTGATACTAGCTGCTCTGATGGTTTGTGTTAGCCCCCTCACTTCTTTGGGCCTCTTACCTGTAAAATGAGTGGGTTGGGTTGGGGGATCTGTGAATCCCTTCTTGTGTTCACTTCTATGACTGTCCAATTTTCTCACCTGGAACACATGGATAACTCAAGTGATGAGAATTTGAATGAGGCTCCTCAAAATTTGGATAACACTGTTTCTTCTCATGCCAGAGCAAGCAACGTGGGCAAATGCACAATATCCTCTTAGTGTTATTGTGTCAAGTATTTCTTTGCACTAGGAAATTTCTTTTTAATCTCTTGGAAATGTTTCAGCGGTACATTCCTCCTACTCATTATGTATTTCAAAAGGAACATGTCTCCCCCCACATAGCGCTTGCTCTTTGTTGTTTTTATTTCCCAGGGAGCACTTTGTCAATTATGCTTCTGCACAGACTTGGAGAAATACCTCCGACTGGCGGGCTGATGGATCTGTGATTTTTGTGGAACTGTGTCAGTATGGCCTACACTGTGACAGAAACACTCTTCTTTACTTCTCCACTCAAAGGCTTTCTTTTTGAAAAAGTAATATGCCATACACCCGGGTCCACTATGGCTGTGGATTGTCTTGGCTACTCAACAAAAACATAGTGTGCTTGCAGTGGTTGAACTGAAATGATAATTTTTGTAAAAGAATGAATTCTGTTATTTTCTCAAAGCACTTTCCTTCAGTGGCATAAAGGCTGTGTCTACACAGAATCAAATAAAGGGAAGATCTGTCCATCACACAACTGTTCTGACCTTTGTAGATCATCAAAATGCTGAAACTAGAAGGCCGAACATCTTTCTGTAGTTTTTGCTACCGGAATATCCTATTGGTTGCTTGCATTGATGGATGCAACAGATAACGCGTAAAACTCTCCTTCTCTTCCTTTGTGTGATAAGTATACAGTGAGCTACACGACTCATTTCTTTCTGCATTTCAGTTGGAAGTGGGAAGAGGTTTCATTTAAGCAATAGTAAAAGGATATCTTTATCCACCTAGCATTTTCTTTCTCTCCTGTAGTTCTTCATGTTAGAGAAGGGTGGTGCTGCTGCCCTATTCTTGTTTCCCTGTTGAAAGTAACTTAGCTCGGAGCTCTCCCCTCCCAGGATCATTAAGGGCATTTGCCTCCATGTGAAGAAAGAAGAAAGTGCCATTCAGCACCATGACTGGGGACACAAGCCAGTGACTTCGCAAGGTCAGGGGAGGACCCGCCAGCGTCATCCTGGCTCACAGGCCCAGTGTCCCACAGGTTGCCTGGTGCCCTGGCTGGGTCCCTGTCACTTTTGTGGAGAAGCATCAGGCGTTGGCCTCAGCTGAGGAGGCAGAGCTGATGGCAACAGCCTAATAGTCTGACCTGTGGAGGCAAACCCGGGGCTTCTTTAATTCCTTTCAGAAAGCTCCCAGCATTCCCCAGAACACAAAGCAGGTCAGGAAAGACACGGATTAACTCTTGAAGAAAAGCAGAAGGAGAGCAGAGCTTTGCAAGTGGGTAGAGTGGTTAGGTTTCTGCATTCCCAAAGCCTAGGAGAAGAGAAGCTATAGGTATTTTGCCCAGAAGCATTCCAAAGACAGTCTAGAGGTGAGCATGCCTGCCTCCAGGGGAAAGCTGTGTGTGCCTTGGGTGACCCAACCCAGAGGACAGTTACCCATTTCTCCCCCTTTTGGGGTCTCACTGTTGAATCTATTGGGTGCACAAGATTCTCCCTCTCTTCTCGGGCCTACGGGAGGGAGGTCCTTCCTGCCCCAGATCCTGGAGCTATCATTTCAGCTCTTGTTTATGAAAATCTGGCCATTAGCAGGGACAGGTGGCCATAGCCGCAGCCTTGTCATCAGCCCTAAAGGCCCTGTTTCTATTCAGATCACAGTTCTCAGAGATGTTTGGAGGGTCCCTGTGTAAGCACGGAGACAGACAGCTTTGGCTGGCTTCCACTTCCCATTAGCCTGTCTACAAGACACCACCCCTAGTTGTATGTGTCTATATTGAGGCAGTCAGGGCTGTTCTAGGGCTAAAATCATAAACATTTCTGACAGCTTTGAAGGCAGGTCCTCCTGCTAGTTTTAAATCACAGGTACTGTTCTCTGCCTAGCTCCGTGGAGCAATAAAAAGGAAAAATACAGAAAGGCAGGCTGGGTAGAGGAGTGCTCCTGTGCGTGGGTGGGATCGCTGGGGAGTTTCCAGGGAACTCTGGCAGGAGGCTTCTCCTTCATGAAGGATTTCCCTGGCGCTGCGCCGGGCAGGATGACAGATGGGCTTCTTTCTACCGCAGGACGGAAAATACCTTTCATCTTCCCAGTGCCCTTCACTGCAGGCCAGCAAACAGCAGAGCCCCGGGCGCCCCTCCGCTCCTGGATGCAATCTCACTGTCACCAAGCTTCCAATTTTTCTCTGTAAGAATAGAAATTGTATTTTCACAATGTTCTGCTCTGCTCCCCAAAGCTGTCGCCCTAAAGAATGCCCTATTCTTGTTCAGAGGCGCAGCATTCTGAAATGCTCGAGCGAAAACCTAAAGCCTTTCATTTTTAGAGGTTGTCAGACATATCCATGGGCTTCCTGTTTACGACCCCCCTTCCTGAGGTGGCTGACCTCATTCTTTTTACCTTGAGGCTTGTACCGCATGTGGAGACCGGAATCCATCCCCTGGGCAGAGGGTTACAATTTGACAAGGTTTGCACACTTAGAATGGACGTGAAGAAAAACTCAGTCACTGGTGCAATTTTACAAAGTAGCTTGCACTTTGGCTTGTCATTGTATAATCACCTTGAGTTGTTTCATTTGAACCTCGTACACAGTTTACTAGGAAGTGTAAGCCAAACCAGAATTCTTCCTTGAATTCTCATAACCACTAGGCGAGGTAGATATGATTAGGTCACTGGTTTTAGAGGGGAGTAACCGAGGCCAAAATCTTCAGCAAAAGCCAAACCAAAGAGCAGTTGGTTAGTGTCCTTCAGAAGATGCACGTCTGTTTGGCCCTGTGATGCACACGCAGGTTTGCCCTGTGCCCGTGCTGTGAACCTGGGCTGGTCCTGCTTCCCCTTCACATGGCAAAGGGTGGAGGGGGAGGACGTTTCTCTCAAGCCTTGATGGCTCTGCGTCCTCTGATGCTGTTGAGTAGACACTAATGAAGAATTCAAGCCAAACCTGGTTGCTTTTGTGCAGAATTTGGGCTTAGAAATGCCTTATATACACACCATTGTAACTGCTATCTCTTTTTGAGTTATAATCCTATTCACTTTTCTGCTTCCTCCGTTCCCTCTTTTTTATTTTGCTACCTTTTGATTCTTATCTTCGTGCTCTTTGTTTGAGAACAAGAGACTATCTTCAGTCCGTCCCATGGATTCTAAAACCAACAAATGACCCACTTTTTATTGTTATTTCTGAGGTAGGTGTTTGGAGACTCTGGCCAAACTGCTAGGCTGCACCCTCACACCACCTGAACACCAGTCTTCCAATCTGTGTGGACAGCAGTTTGTTCCTGAAACAAGTGCTAAAAAAAGCCTCCCAGTATAACCATTTGTTAGCAAGGACTTTTTGTGCTTGTGCTTTTGCCAATATTGGGTAAACTGGTAAATGATCTGTACTCTTCCCTCCTGAGTGCTTCTGGGTGGCCAGGGTGGTCTCACTCATTTTTATAACCTCTGTGGTGCCTATAAGACATATTGGATTTCAGCTAATTTAATTTATTCTTATAAAAGGTGTGTATGAGAGTTGAGGGAAATGACTCATGTACAACTGAGAAGGGCAAAACCTTTTCATTTATGGATTTCTAGCTACTAAAATATTGATTGGAAAAATTAATCCTCCCAGATAGTTATAAGCTTGATGTGGAATTGGATCCGGGGGATGATTCCAAGATTCTGTTACTTGCCAGGCATATTGGAAGAACCTGTGAAAACTCTTGGAAACCTACTAGCTTATGAAAGGAAATCTCCAGAAAAAAATGTTTTAAACATTTAAAACTTCTTAACTCTCATAAAACTTGAGTAGAAAATGTATTTACTACAAACATGATTACTGGGGATTGTGATAACAAAGATATAATAAAGTTAGTTTTTTGGGAGAAACAGAAATAAGGTTCAGTTTTGTGAAGAGTTGTCATTTGTATGGAGGTTTTCAAAAAAGTTCTTTCTTTTTTTCTTCTTCAGTGAGCAAGATACCGAGGACTATGAAGAGTGGTGCAATGACTCATTAACTGCCAGGGTTTTATCCTTAGAATTTGTGTTTCGCTCAGCAGCAGACTCCATTCTAGGAAGAGCTGTGTTGGTTGAGTGAATAGGCTGGTAAAGCACGGGAGCTGGGGTGTAAGCCATCAGGGGGTGTGCTCCCGGGCATAGAGCCTTTGGTCAGATTACTTTCAGAGTTTGGCAGGTTTAGGGAACTGCAGGGGTTTTGTTTTGCCCATTTGGTGCAAGCTTGGTGCAAGAATCGAGTTGCTTACGGCAACAGAGAGGACTTTAGAAGAATAGAGGAGAGAAGGCTGATGAAGTGTTTAGTGAAGAGAGCAGATGTGAAGGAGAAGGAAAGCATTGTCTCAGGAGGAATTTTTTTTATGTGAAATTTTGTTGTGTGTTCTAGTTTTTTTTCTACCATGCCTCCTCTGTCCCTTTCACTCCCCCAGTCTTCCTAAAGTTTGCGATACTCGTAATGAAGTTGATTTTGTATGCTTGGGAATGTGACCAAAGGCTGAGTATGGCCTCATGGGGGGCCATAAACCAAGGCTGCTTGTGGAAGATGTGCTATATCTCTATAGTCAAGGAAATCATTTCTTTTAATCCCCTGACCTATGTCGGAGATCAGAAGAAAATCAATAGGCATATCATTAGCTACTTTGGGATTCTAGTAATCATCCATAACTTGAACCTACAAAATAATCTTAATTTATCTAAACTTCTGCAGAGACGATGCAGTATACTGAATAATGTCCTCCAAAGATATCAGGCCCTAAACTTTGGACCTGTAAATGTTGCCTTATATAAGAAAAATGTCCTTGCAGATGTGATTGCATTGAAGATCTCGAGGTGGGGAGGTAATCCTGGGTCATCCAGGTGGGTCCAAAATGCCATCACATGTGACAGAGAGAGATACAGTCATGTGCGACTTAATGATGTTTCAGACAATGACGGACAGCATATATCACAGTGGTTTCATAAAATTATGATTGCCTAATGACATTGTCACCTCATAGCACAATGCATTACTCATGTGATTGTGGCGATCCTGGTGCAAGCAAACCTACTGCTCTGCCAGTTATATACAATGATGTACATGACATAATACTTGATAATTATACTAATTATTGTTTATGTATTCACTATAATATATCATTATTTTACAGTTTACTCCTTCTACTTATTAAAAAAAGTTTGCTGTAAAACTGTATGCTGTGTTATACCAGCAGCAGCCTCATACATCTCCTATTTACTGCATCTCTTAATTCCATCATTTTCTCCTGACTTGATTTAATCACGTGTTGCTTTGTACAGTAACATGCTGCACAGGCTTGTAGCCTCTGAGCAACAGACTATATCATGTAAATTTGTGCAAATGCAGTCTATGATGCTTGCACAATGACTGAATCTCCTAACAACACATTTCTCAGAAAATATACTCGTCATCAAGTGGCACATGACTGTACTACACAGGCACAGAGGAGAAAATGTTATGGAGACAAGGCAGAGAGAGACTGAGGATGCTGGCTTTGAAGATTGGAGAGGTGTGGCCACAAGCCAAGGAGTGCCAGCAGCCAACATCAGCTGGAAGAGGCAGGAGTGGATTCTCCCCAGAGCCTCCAGAAGGAGCTGCTGACATCTTCATGTTCGCCTGGTGTCAGACTTCTGACCTCCAAAACTGTGAAAGAAGAAATGTCTGTTATTTTAAGCCACTAAGTTTGTGATTTGTCATGGCAGCCAGGCCATATTTTTATGGTTGGCCTGAGTTTAGTGGTTTTTGACATTTTTTTACATCTAAATAGTACACAAATCAGAATGATGTCAATAATATCAATGACAAAGATTGAAACATATTTGGAACCTAAGCTGATTGTAACAGCTTAGTTCAGTTCCAATATATTTTTTTAAATATATTTCTTTACTGATTTTAGAGAAGAAGGGAGAAGGAGAGATAGAAACATCAATGATGAGAGAGAATCACTGATTGGCTGCCTCCTGAACACCCCCCACTGGGGATTGAGCCCGCAACCCAGGCATGTGCCCTTGGCCGGAATCGAACCCGGGACCCCTCAGTCCACAGGCCGATGCTCTATCCACTGAGCCAAGCCAGCTAGGGCAGTTCCAATTTTTTAAAAATATATATATATATTTTATTGATTTTTTACAGAGAGGAAGGGAGAGGGATAGAGAGTTAGAAACATCAATGAGAAAGAAACATCGATCAGCTGCCTCCTGCATACCCCCTACTGGGTATATGCTCGCAACCAAGGTATATGCCCTTGACCGGAATTGAACCTGGGACCCTTGAGTCCACAGGCCGACGCTCTATCCGCTGAGCCAAACCGGTTAGGGCTCAGTTCCAATTTTTGCAAGAATTAGTATTAGTTGAAAGTGACTCCCTTGTGGAACCTAAAATGTAAAAGGGAAGTGGCAGGAGAGAAAGAATAAAGGCTAACTGAAGGAAAGAACTCGAGGCTATACTACCTCGATAGCTGTTTGATACTTAAAAAGTATAGTAGCAATCTAATAACTCTATTACATATTAATCAATACTTGTCTCATTTTGGGAAAAGGTTTTTCAGAATTCTTTGTGGGAAGAGACATAATTAGCAAGCACAACCTGCACTAAAAGAAATGCTTAGTCTGCAATCAGATTCAGTTCAGCTCAAAGTCACACTTCTATATGGGCCACCTATAATATATCAGACATTCTGCCTGGCATGGAGAACAGAGAACACAGGGTTCCATTTTTCGAAAATTAAAAGTGTGTCATATATCTTGCCAATGTGAAGTTCTAGAGTCAGTGATTCAGGTAAAATAACACAGCAGGTCAAATACCCTTGAGAATTCGCTGGGAAGGCAGCACATTTGCAGTCAGTAATGTCATCTCTCAGTCCAACATCACACAATTTTCTTCAGCATCGAACCCGGCAACTATTTTTCTAGTTAAAGAACTTGAAGAAATATTTGTCTTACACATTGGAACTACATAATAATATGATACTTTTTAACATTAGGGTTATAGGTGATGAGAGTTACAGAAGTGGAGATAGACGGGAAATCGTGTAACGTGTTCCATGTTTTATTTACTTCTGGCATATGCTCACTGTGTGAACAATGGCTGGGTTCTCCCTGCTGTATGTCAATTGTGGTCTGTCTCTTCACTTTCTGTCCAGTGTGTCCAAGGAATCTGAGTCAAGTGCTTTGTGAGGGGATGCCATTTTTGCCATTTTATTGTTTATTCATTTAACATTAACAGGGTAGAATGTATTGCTGAGGAAGTGAAAACGGGTAAGGTGTGATGTCTGCTCTTACGGAGGTTACTGTCCACCAGAGAGAGAAAACATGTACATGTTTTGTATTTGACATATGAGAAGGTGAACATTATCAGCAGAGTTCAGAAAATTACTTCTGTTTGAGGATGCAGGAAAGACTTCATGGAGTAAGTGGGATTGTAGCTGGGTCAAATCTCAAAGGTAGGAGCTGAAGATGTGGAAAAAGGTGGGGAAATGACTTTCTAGAGCAGGGCTGGGCAAACTTTTTGACTCGAGGGCCACAATGGGTTCTTAAACTGGACCAGAGCGCCAGAACAAAAGCATGGATGGAGTGTTTGTGTGAACTAATATAAATTCAAAGTAAACATCATTACATAAAAGGGTACGGTCTTTTTTTTTTTTAGTTTTATTCATTTCAAACGGGCCGGATCCGGCCCGCGGGCCGTAGTTTGCCCACGCCTGTTCTAGAGAGAGATAGAGTGTGAGGAAGGCAGAATGTAGGATTTATTGGGAAATAGAAATTTTAAAAGAATTACCCATGTCCATTTCCTACGGAGGTTGAGTAAAGGGATACGGTTTACATTTCCACCTGAAACAACTAATAAATGGGACAGATGTATAAAACAATGGTTCTGAAGACATCAAATGTCAGCAGTGAAGGAGAGTGATCCTTGAGAGATAGGAAGCCAGTGAGGTGGCCCCACAGTTTTCTGGGACCACTGCCTGGGGAGTTTCCAGGTTGTAGTGCAGGGAGAGGTGCCCAGGCTGAGCCTGGCAGTCTCCCTAAGTTAAGGAGATGGAGCTGTGTGTTCAGAGAAGGTAGATCTTCCAGGGAAAGTGCTAGAAACAAAGTTTTACAGAAAGAAAATATCCGGAGCTCTGTAGAAATTACCCTTAAATGCACAGCAGAGTACTGATCAGTACGCGTGTATAAGGGAGCTATCATGGCCTGACAAGAACCACTCTAACGGGTCAGAGGGAACAAAACTTGGAGCTCACATTAGGGCAGGAGATAGTGCCTCCTAAGTCACGGGGCTTTGGATCAAGTACTCTGCAGGATCTTGTCCCAGTAAGAGGGCAAAATTAAGTTTAAGCTACATGTTGCTGTGATATTGGCAAACCATGCTTAAATGTAAGATCCAAAAGGATCATAATGCTACCAAGAAACTTAACCGTATCCCAGAATAAAGCTCAAGGATATTTATAGCAGTACATAGACATTCAGCCCTGAACAAGGTAAAGTTGGTGTCTTGTCCTCTGTATCATCAGCTAGATCCCCTCCTACTCCGGCCTCTGTCCATCTCAGAAGAGTTCTGGCTTCACGATCCTGTGGGTGCCTGACTCAAGGAAGCTTCAGATGGAAGTAAATGACTTCCTTTTACAAATGATGGCACCGACCATTTCGTGGTAGACACATTTCCTGGCTAGTTAAAATGGACCAGCATGCTCATCATTTGTTCTTGGCTCTTGCTGCCGTGCAGAATTTTATAAGACGATGGCCCACGGAGGGGGTGTACTCTGCTAATGCTCCAGAAGAGGAACATTTAATGTGGTGATTTATTGGTACCGGGGGATGGAGGAGGATCTGGTGTAGGATTCTCAGTTCCTTTTATTATTCCAACTTTACAAGCAGCCAGCCCATCTGACTTCGCAAAAAAACCTTAATGTAAAAGCCTGAATAATTACGAACTAATGAAGATCTTGTAAAACAGCTATCAGTGAAACACAGGAGAGGCAGCACTTGTAAAACTTGGATGAATATGAATCAGCAAAGCCTGCAGATGCATGCTCTTCAATCCTAAGAATCCTCCTTAACTAATTTGCAGACTTGTTGGCAGTCTATTTAAAAAACATTATGGGAGAGAGAGCAGTATGAGATTATTTTTGAGTAGAATGGTTCTTGCCAGGTAGGTTCTAATAAATTGAACTCTACTGACTATGTAAACACATACACAGATGCTGAAATAAAAAAGACAGGAGGAAGTACAGAACAGTGGTCAGAGCACAGATAACGGGTGAGCCCCTCCTGGCTTCGAGTCCTTGTATTGTCATTTTTACGCTATGTGATCTTGGCCAGTTCATCTTCCTGAGGCTGTTTCTTTATCTGTAAGAAAAAGAAAATAATATCTAACTCTGAGTATTGCTATAAAGATTCTGTGCGTTACTGGAAATGAAGCACTTAGCTGGAGCCCTTGGATGTATTATCTGATGATAATTATTAAAGAAGAAATCATCTAAGTCCTTATTAATCAATATTTTTTGGATGGAATTACAATAATAAAAGATAAACGACTTCAAATAGATTCTCATGTAGTTTTACTGACATTGCACAATTCAAATTCTCTTGGGACCTGGCTTTGTTACATGAACCCCTATAATCACACTAGAAGCGGTAGAACTAATGGAAGTGCTTTTCTTTTCAAATACATTTTTATTGATTTCAGAGAGAAAGGGACAGGGAGAGGGAGAGAGAGATAGAAACCTCAATGATGAGAGAGAATCATCTATTGGCTGCTCTGGCATGGCCCCCCAGCATAGGCTTTGACTGGGAATCAAACCATGACCTCCAGCTTCAGAGGTCGATGCTCAGTCTCTGAGCCATGCTGGCTGGGCTGGAAGTACTTTTCTTAAATCTTTTTTTTTTTTTTTGCTTTGCTTTAAAATGTATATCTTAAAATATGCCCTGTTGTTGAGTAGAGCAGGTGTGTGGCCCGTGCTGGTAGCACCGTAGAGGTCTAGGACCTCATAGGTGCTTCTTGGGGCTTGTCACTCAAGAGAAACTCTGGCGGGTGAGTAAGACAGTGCTCCTCACAGATGCCAGGTCTAATGAGACTGAGGCAGCGATAGGATGAGATCCCCACTGAGCAAACAAATCTGGACTGCCGCCTACAAGGATTCAGAATCTACACGTTCATGAGGAACAACTGAGAAAACAAACAGGCCATGGGACTTGACATGAGCGGTGGCAGATAAAACATCACTTTTACATGTCCTGTGGCATGGCCAATCAGTGACTCTTTCTCATCACTGATGTTTCTCTCTCTCTCTCTCCCTCTCCCTTCCTCTCAGAAATCAATAAAAATATTTTTTTAAAAAAGCATTACATTCTGATACATGCGATAGAATAGATGAATTTTAAAAATACAAGCGGGGCAAAAGTAGGTTTACAGTTGTTCATATGGAAAAATAATACAATAATTAATAATTAATAACACAAGAATAAGTAAACTGTGTTTCACATACTCACACCTATAAACCTATGTTTGCCCCACCCTGTATTATGCTTCAGGAAAAGAAGCAAGGCACAAAAGAATATGTACTGTATGATTCCACTTATATAACATTTTAGAAAAGGTAAAATTAATATCTGGTGAGAGAAAACAGATTGGTGGTTGACTGAGGTTGAGGGAGGGGGGAGGTATTGATTGCAAAGGAGCATATGGGAAATTTTAAGGTGATGGAAAAGTGATTTTAGTGGTGGCCACACAGTTATATAAAGTCATCAAATCCCATCAAGCTATACAAATAATGGGTGTAAATTTTGCCTCTATGAAGTCAGTAATTTCCCTCCTTGATTTAGCACCCATACATGATTCTTCCCTGAACCTATCTCTAGGGTGATGGTTACAAAATGATGATTTGTCAACTCCAAAATTCACCCATGTTCACCTCTTGGTACTTGTCCTGCTTCTCAAGAGGCAGCCACCTGATATGAGTGAGTATGTGTGTGGGTATGTGGGAGTGTGTGCATGCTGTGTGTGACTTAGGAAAGAGAAGTGTGGCACGAATGAGCAGAAGATGGAAGTTGGAGCTAGAGAGTAGGCTTTGGCATTCTATTTCCACATAGAGTTGGGCAAGGGAAGAATCTAGACTCCTTACCTCCGTCTCTTAAGTGAGCATGTATAATTTCACAAGCTTCTACATAGAGCTAGCAAGGCAAGAGCATACAGATAAAAAGTGGTCTTCATGCTTTCTTCTTGTTGCTGGAAATATTTGTTAATGAGTCCAAGTTATAGTATTACTGTTGCATAATCATAATCTGTGAACGGAGGCTTGGCTAGAAGGTCCTCAGGCAGGTCCTGTTAGAAACCAATAGTAAGGTACAGATGATCTTTCCTCACATTTTCAGTGCACTTGTCACCTGGTAGATGCACGTAGATGTTGGCTGCTATAATGGGAAATAGATAAAATCCTGACACTTGAGTAATTTGATACTGAACTAAGAGGACTGAGGGGAATGCATTGCAGGCATCATTGATAGGCGATGGGGAGGCCTTTTCCAACTCTAATTTCTGTTATTGAATAAGAGGGAGACAGGGATGCCCATTAAGTGATTGGAATGGCAGCTCAGCTTGTGTTTCCTTTTAAAACAAATTCCTGTGAAATCAAATTTACAGAATGGAAACTCCATTAAAGTATTTTCTTTGACTCATCCAAAAGATACACTGAACACATTAATACAGAAACTCATCATGGTAATGCTAACATTTCCTCTTTTTCTTCTCATACTCCCACCCTGCAATTCCTATTTTTCATTTTGCAGGCATTGGACTTTATTGGTTTTGTAAAAAGAATATAAATCTTAAGACAAAATTTATGTAATAAGGAAAAAAAATGGAATCAATAAAAAACTCCTTTAGAAATAATGCTCTTAATATTTGGTGAACCCTATTTGATAGGTATTTTAATCCATATATTCAGATGGGATAGAAGAAATAATTTAGAAAACTAAGATGATATGGTACATGCTAATTTAAATAAAATATATCAAATAAAATTTTCCTTGAGTTTCACTTGATTTTTCTAAAGAGATACTAAAATAATACTGAAAGAATTGATGAAATCCAGTAAATATTAAATATTTTTTCACTAGGAATTTCTAAAAGATCCCACTATAGTTATGAAAAAGGATTTGGAAAAATTAAGATGTACACGTATGTGCATGCCTGTTTACATGTGGTGTGCATGAGGTTGTGTTTGCATGTTTACCTGTTTTGCATGTGCATGTATATGAGTGTATGCCTGTGCATGTGTGCACATGTTTGCAATGTATTTCTTTGTGTGCATTTGAATGTGCATGTGTGCTTGTTTGTAAAATGAATCTTCGGGGCTAGAATCCTTAATCAAACTTTTTTCCCTTGGAAATTTGTAAACATCATTACACTTTCTTTTTGATTATTGCTGTGGAGAAATCTAGGAATAATCTTATTTTTTTCACTCTATATAACTTGCTTGAGTGGTGTAAATGTGTATTGATTTTTTATATACTGAAGTTCAGTAACTTTAATTTCAGTCTTGTTACTAGCATATAGTTTAGATAACCTTTTGAGTTTCTGATTCAAATCTTTCTTGATTTCAGGAGAAATACTAACATATATTTGATATGTTAATATTGATTTTGTTAGATAGTCCTTGTTGTATCTCAGAAGTTTTCTTCTATTACTATTTGATTTGGGATTTTTATTTGAAATGACTGTTGGATTTTATAAATTCGTTCTCCTTCAATATGATAATGAATGCATTATGTTTATAGATTTCCTAAAGGAACTATCTATGCATTCCTATAATCAAATATTTCCTAGTTATGCTGTATTACTATTTCAATATACTGCTGAGTTTAATTTGTTAATATTTTATTTTGAATTTTTGTATCTATATTGGTAAGTGGAATTTGCATACTTTACTCAATATTTGTATTTGGGTAATGTTGATTTTATAAATAATTATCTATTTTTGTTGTGATCTGAAACAGTTTAAATATTATGGGAACTATCTGTTTTAAAAGTTTTATTCTAACATGGCTATAAAGCCCATACATAGAAATACCTGGGGCAAGTGTTTTTTAAAAACTGACAGATTTAAATAATTGCTTTTTCAACACCTCCTATCTTTATTAATCCCTTCAGATTTTCTACCTTTTCTTGGACCAATTTTGGCACTTTATATTTTGCCTGTGCCCACTAAATGCCAGTTGCATTCATTTTAGTTGTAACAGCCCAAAATGTCTCTAGACATTGCTAGATGTCCTCTGGCAGGCAAATCCCACCCTGTTGAGAACGACTGTTTTAGACCCGCAGCCCGATTATCCTTAGGCCCACCTCTTTCTCTCCTGTGCCCTAATTTCTTAAGCCCTCACCTGTGATAGTGACTATCCAGAACCTTTTCAACTTTTTCATCCATTCCTTCTGCTATAGCCAGTAAACTTGGCATTGTGCAGTATGGCTGCAGAAGCAGCTGAAGCCATTCCAATTTCTCCCTGTATAGGTGACCTTAGATGTTCAAAGAGCTCAATTTACTCTGGTTATCAGGTAGGAGAACTTAGGAACAATTGCTTAGAAAGATGTTAAGTGTTATCTGTGGTAAAGATACCATCAAGAGAATGAGGCACAAAAGAATTCTTTTTATCTTACCATATAGCACTAACATTGATCATAAAATTCCTCAGGTGAATAGAACCAAAATTTTATTTTCGTAGAATTTAATTTTATCAAATGAGAGAAAGAGAAAACAACTTGAAAAATGTAGTATTTTAAGGTTCTAAAATAATGTTCATAAAATTTAATTTAGCTTCTTAATTATATAATAACAAACATATATCTATTAATATGTTAGAAATTCATGACATTCAACTAACGATATTAAATGTGTGATTTAAACATATTCTGGAATGACAAAATGGGCAAGACCTGATCCTGGAAAAATATAATTTGGGCGCTTAGTAGGTGGGTGCCCTTGGACTTTCATTCTTCAGTGTAGAGGGAAATGTCATTTATTAGGTCCACATATGCATAGTAACTTGAATGTGGGTAACCATGATTTAAAGGCGGCCATATGTGTGATATAATTTCATGACTCTTGAATATGTAATAAGATGAAAAGGAATATACTTTCTCCGCATTTCAGGAGGAGGAATTCAAGCATTTAGTGTCTCATTGATTTAACCAAAGTCAAACATTAGCAGTATCATAGATATAAGCTTTATTGGACCAACTCAACAGATCAGATTTCAGTTTTACAAGTACATTTTTAACTTCATTGTCTTAACAGGAATAGATGGATAGATTTAACTGATTAGCAATGTAGGTGAAATATACAAATTTTTCATACTATCTTCCAGAACTGAATCAGGAAGAATCAGAGAATATGGACAGAGAGATTATAACTAGTGAAACTGAAGCAGTAATAAAAAAACTCCCAACAAAGGTCCTGGACTAGATGGTTTCACAGGTGAATTTCACCAAGCATTCAAAGAATTAACACCTATGCTTCTCAAACTGAGTAAGTGGCGGACTTCTGATGCGTCTGTTTCTGTCTCTCATCTTCGTTTGACCTCCTGCCCAATCGAGTGTGTTTTTATTTCGCCCACCGCCATTACTTTTCCCTTCTCGAGGCCGTGCGGAAAGATAAATTGGAACCGTCCCTGGAAGGACAGAGCATCTGAAGACAAGGTATTATTATTACCATAATTCTAAGCACCATTCTGCCAAGTACACCAAGAAAATGAATCGTCCCTTGCCTTTGACAGACCATAAGTATTGTTTCTGCAGTTGTGATCTGCAGATACTTAAAAAGCACACACTTCTGCCTGTGGTACCACCTTCCCTCTGATCATCACCCATCCTTGAGTACCTTGAGTAGCATCACTCACGAGCACTGCATCTATGACGGCCGCTAGGACCCAGCCAGGTCTTTTCCATCTTTGGTTACATTTATTACTACATATTTTATTTTATTTTTGATGCAATTGTAAATAGGATTGTTCTCTTAGTTTCTCTTTCTGCTAGTTCCTTATTGGTGTATAAAAATGCAACTGATTTCTGGATACTTATTTTGTATCCTGCTACTTTATTGAATTTATCAGCTCTAGTAACTTTTTGGTGGAATCTTTAGGGTTCTTTTTATACAATATCGTGTCATCTGCAAATACCAGCAGTTTTACTTCTTCCTTTCCAATTTGGATGCCTTTTATTTCTTCTTGTTGTCTGGCTGCTGTGGCTAGGACTTCCAGTACTATGTTGAACAAGAGTGGTGAAAGCAGACATCCCTGTCTCGTTTCCAGTCTTAAGGGAAACACTTGTAGTTTTGAGTATGATGTTGGCTATGGGTTTGTTATACAGTATATAGCCCTGACCCTCCCAAGGTCTCCTAAACCCCTGCCCTGTCCCTTCTGTGAATGGTCCCTTATCCCTCCTGCCCTGCCCCCTCTCTCACGGGCTTGTGAGGGCCGTGTGCTCTGGTCTCCAGGCTTCATCTCTCCTGGAGGTGCCGCGTGCTCACTCTCCGTACCTGAAACACATTTCTCACCCTCTTCATCTGTCTAAATCCTACCTGTGCTCTCAAGACACATCTCAAATATCATTTCAAATATCAAATCACAGAGTGATCTTTAAAAAATATAAATCACATCATGTCATTCTCCACCTAAAAGCCGTAATGGTTCTGATAGCATTTTCAGCTCACCCAAGGGCCCTTTATCCACCCGTCCGCTCTCCCCTGCACCCCAGCCAGCCTGGCTCTCTCTGCCCTGGGGGCGCTGCTGTTCCTTTGTGAGTGGCTTCCCTTGTTCTCCATACACCGAGCTCTGTCTCAACAGCTAAGTCTGAGTGTACATATGACAAGATCTTGGGAAGCCCCTTTCTGAGCCTGCTGGGGAGTCACCCTGCAGAGGCCCCAATCCAGTCCTGTGGGTATCATGTGGGAACAGGCACACCGGTAAGGTGGTGACTGTCCCAGGTCAGCCAGGTGGGCCAAGGTAAGCAGGTGTTCTTGAAAGTGGGATGGGGGCAGGAGGGTGGATCAGAGATGCCATGGGAAGGACTCAGCCTGAGTTGCTGGCTTTGAGGCTGGAGGAGGAAGGGACCTCGGGCCAAGGTATGCAGGCGGCCCCTGGAATCTGGGAGTGGCTTTGCAGGGACACGGAAGGGAACTGTCCTGTAAGGAGTGGATTCTGCCAGCACCCTGTGAGCAGGGGGCAGAGCCTCCGGGAGCCTCCAGGGAGGCACGCAGCCTGATGAGCCTGCCTCTGGGTTCTGACCCACACCACCTGCGATCACACACTTGGTGGCGTAGGCCACGCTGTTTGGGGCCACTTGTTAGGGCAGCACTGGAAAACCAGTATAGTCCCTATCGCTCCCTAGTCACATCACCTGTCTGTTTTCTTCATGGTTCTTAGATCTTCTGAAATAAAGTTCCTGTTCTCCTGTCTGTCTCCTAGCCCCTCTCAGCACCTGAAAGGTAACCTGTGAAGGCCTTGCCCCCGAGACCCAGGTCCAGGGAGTGCCACAGAGGAGGGGGTGGCACACACGTATTGAATGAGTTTGGGAGCGAAGGGCTCCTTTCTGATTTTATAAAATTTTATTTTTGTAACAAAACTGATTCATTAACATATAAATACGTATGATTTCTTAAACCTCTTTAGGACATCCCAAATAAATAAATTCACGAAGGAAAACAAATTCTTTAAATTGGTGGGGGGGGGGGTGTGGTGTCAAAGCCTGTGTTTCACTTTTTGGTTCAGAAATGCAGTTGCCACTTTGTGAGCTGCCTGGAGGGAGAGGTTCCTGACAACAGACCCAGCTCACACTAGGATTTGCCTCCTGTCCCCCGTCCTCCCACAGGCCGGCCCTTTGGCCTCTGGTGGACACTTCATCTCATGGTGTTGCTTCTGATGGGTCTGGGGGACTCCGATCCCGGGGCTGTGACAGCCCTGTGATCTTAGCTCCTCGAGTTGGCATTCATTTATTTGGGGGCCAGGAAGTGCAGCCATTCGAAGTGGGAGCACTCGGGTGCTGTTTGCTCATGACTGCAGGCCTTCCGGGAGAGGGGAAAGGCGGTGAAGACCCTCCACTCCCTGGCCCCCTGCCCGGCCACACCCTGGAGGGCAGGTTCCCTCCTGGTTCCTTTGAGGTTCCCAGGGGCAGTTTCAGGGACAGAGTGATGTGGGGGTCTGGATGGCCTCCCTGGGAGTAAGAAAGCAGGTGCTTTGGAATTAGGAGAGGGGACATGCTATCCACAGAGGAACATCGTTTCTTCTTGAGAAATGCTTCCTGTCAGGAGACTCCAGCAAATCTAACAGCAGTTCTGCAGAGGGATGAGTTTGCCTTCCAAAGATGAAATTATGAAAAGTAAAATGGGAAAACCCAGATGAATCTGTTCTGCAGTGTGTCTATTTTATGAGTCCTGCCCTGTGTGAGCGTGGACAGGAAGCGGATGGCAGGCACAGTGGCAGATGTCAGGCCCCACAGTGTCCGCTTTGCTCGCTGACGGTCCAGCCGCCAATCGGCAGACCCACAAAGAGCAGCAGCTGTCGGGCCCCTGGTGGTGTTTGCTGTGAGTTGCCCCCTGACCCTGGCAGGAAGGCATTTGAACAAAACTCGGTGACCCCAGGGCTGAGGGCTGTTGGCCCAGGAATGACGGAGAGGATGCCCTGGCCTGGGCTGTTTCCTTTGTGTGGCTGTGCCCGCAGCCCCTGTGCCACTGAGCAGCTTTCTGGCTGTCACTCGGAGCTCAGACCAGAGCAGCGCCCAGGGCCACTTTCAGACGCTGTCATCACCAATGAGAACAACCTGTATTTCAAATAAATCACTTCTGGACAGCAGCTCAAGGATTGGACCCATATTTCCTCCCCCAGGCTAATAACAATAATTTTCTGTCCAAAGCCAGATACTCCAGCAAAATTAATATTGTAATCTCACTCAAACCCATCTCCAGCATGAATCAAGCTTTTTATGTGTCTGGTCTTCTCCACACCTGGAGCAGCTTTTCATTTCCTCTCTGCCTGTTCCTGTCCCACCACACCCATAAATCAGGTTGTGATCACCACAAGCCCTGTGTACGGTCTGCACAACCTCCCTCTCTGACCTTCACACCCTCCCTTTCTGTCCTGCACAACCTCCCTTGCTGACCTGCACAACCTCCCATTCATATGCACAGCTTCTTTATCGAGGGTTCTTTTGGTTTTATAGCTTCTGCTCTCATTTGAGATCTTGCTGGGTCCCCATGTCCTTGTATGTTAAACTAAGGTTGGATAATATGATTACCAAGATATTTCCATGCCTTGAGACTCAGTACGTTTTATGAATTCTAATATTAATGAAAACCTTGTAAAGAAATATAATTCTTTGGAATCCATACTTTTGATTTAGATACATCTGAGTAGCATGATGAAATCTCTTACCATCTTACCCTGCCCTGCCCAGATGTGAGTCATCCCTTTGTCCAGCATATCCACGCTGTATACACTTGTTTGTCAGATTGACCACCATGGTATCACAGTGCTTGTGCTCAAATAATATTTATTTTACTTAACAATGTCCTGAAAACCATTCATATAACATTTGTTAAAGTGTATTGTTAGAATTGTTCTATTCTGTTATTAGTTATTTTTGTTAATTGCTTACTGTGCCTAATTTATAAATCAAACTTTATTGTAGGTATGTACGTATAGGAAAAAAACATAGTATTTATAGGGTTCAGTTTCAGGCATCCACTAGGGGTCTTGGAACACAGGAATCATGGATAAGGGGTACCATGTATATAAATATAGATGTATATGGTGTCTTCTTTAGTGTTAAATATTTAGAAACTTAACCAATATTTTAGGAGTTGTGAGGTACAGACCCCCCTCCTCCATATTGTGTCAGTAGCAATAGCTTTCCTTGAAAAGATAGAAAATATTTTGATTATTTTTTGACGATTGATGTTACAGATACTAGGTTCATTTTCCAAGTGATAGGACAAATACATACTCTCATTAATGATTATTTCTATTAATTGAGTAGATGGCTTTCCTGAGGGCCAACTTAAATGTTCTTACTAAAAAATGTATTTCAACAAATAATTAGTAAATGAATCTCATTTTTCCTGGAGTTTGTGTAAAATATAATCATGCGTTCTTGAGTTTACTTTGGGGGAAGAAGACAGTGTATCCTGTGAACCAGAAACCTTATCTTTCACTTTGAGAAGTAAGTTGGTGAGCAAAGCCAAATGAAGCTGGCATAACTTCTCTAGTCAAAGAAAAAGAAAATACAAATCCTGTTCCCGGGGAAAGCACATTTAGTGAGGACTCCGAGGAATGTGGGGGACTGATAAGAGCACTCCTTCGGGTTTTTAATTGAAATGTGACTACAGCGAGGGATTGACAGAAACCACCTCTGATTGCCAGATAAATGCACAAATCCAGTGTCATTGAAAGCTTATAAGACAGATTTCTATAAAAGAGATTTTAAAAGTACCTCCTGCCCTGTTTATTCCAAAATGGGACAACCCCTTTATCTGACAACTGAGTATTTAATAGCTACCTGGGTGTCATTGACAGTAAAGTAGGATTATTTCCATTTTCTCAGACTTTTAAAAGCTCCTTTGCTCCCCGTGGCTGTCTAAATGCAAAGTAGTCCGATAACATCACCAGCTACCATACGGACTTTCATGTTTGTTATTAGAGCAGAACACTCCCCTCTAAGGTGGTTGGTTTCCCAATGTGCCAAGAAATGTATTTTCCTGAGTGAGGTCTGACATTTGTGATGATCTCACCCTTACACATGCACCTTGGAGTGAATGTTGCACAGCATAGCATGCCCATTGGGAAGGAAGTAGCGTGGGTCTCCCTACCAACTTATTCCCCAGGAATGAAGCTTCTTGTACTCCATGCAAATCCGAACTAAATGTCTGCTTGCCTGCTCTCCCTCACCCTGTGTGTGAATGGAGCCCTTCCTTTAAATGTTCCCTACTCAGCAGACACAAGAGGTTTTACACAGACTTGACTGAGTTTCAGGACCACAAAGAGAGGTGGGAGAGGGGGATCACACTCCCCAAAGGAAAACAAACCTGTACATATAGATTTGCTCCCTGTAGTCTATCCATGTTCCAGATGGGCCCCCTATACTCCTGGCTCTGGACTCCCCCGAGTGACTGGAGGCTGTCGATCTTCCTGTATGAGAGACTCCTTCCTCATTTCCTCTTTCCTGGGTCTCAGGGCCCCAACACTTTTCCTTATCTGCTTATGAGGAAGCAATAAAGCACCTCCTAGTTTCAGCTTTTAACAGTATTTTTACAGAGCAATTTAAGTTTAGCTACTTATTGGCTCAACTATGGGGTTTCAGAATAACATTTGCTTTTTTTTTTTTTTACCCCATTCAGAGTAAAGTACATTTGAGTGTTCTGTTTTGCATTTTTCACCAGGATAGCTCTGGCTCTTAAAAGACCCTCTACATTTTGAGATGATGAATTATTCTTAAAGGCTATGAAAGTACCAAACCAAATTATTAAGGAGATGTGTCATCAGAGTACTTGAATTTTTCTTTCACTGAGTCAGTTTCTGCCAGTTTCAACTAGTGGGAAATTTGTTTCCAAGAAAATATATGTGTGTGTGTGTGTGTGTGTGTGTGTGTGTGAACTTCCAGATGTTAAAAAATTTTTCCTTATACATTAATATTCCTGATGTTGCATAATTTACCTTATAGTGATACTTAGCAGAGGAGAATATTCGTACAAAAGCATACCCATACAAACATTTCTAAAAGAACTTGGGGAGGAGTTACAGGGAGTGAACTTCACTCCCAATCTATCATATCTATCAATCCTCACGTCCTATTCATGTTGCCTCCTTAATGTCTCTCAAATATCTCTCTTCTGTCCACTTGGCAGGTACCTGCTGAAAGATGGTCTCTGCTATTTTTATATTCCCACCTCATAAACAAGACTGGCAAATAGGAGGTGCTCATTTAAAGATTGCTGCATGACTGGGTGGACAGAGGAATGAATGAGAGGAACTAGTGGTGCTGTAACTGAGGATGGACTCCTAGGCAGGATTTGAAACCAGAGCTGCCTGAGTCTAGATATGGTGCTCTTAGCCTCTGTTCTATGTTGCTTATACATTGTATCTCCGTAACCTTAGTGTGGCTTGGTTATCATGTTTGCCAGAAGGAAGCATCAAGGCAGGAGTATAAGTTTAAAGGAAAAAAAGAAATGCTGGGAAGAGGGGCTCTCGGCAATCTTGACTCATTTCCCAGCTTTGCCTGGAGTTGCCTTAATTATTCTGGGGTTTGGGTAAGTTTTTAATGATAACTCTATACCAGGTAAACACTCAGTTCTCCCAAAAATTCATGTTATGGATGCAGAATCTAAGGTTCAGAGAGCTAATACTCGTACAAATACATACAGTAATACCTTACAACTGAGATTCAACCCTGACCTGTTCGTCTCAAGGCCTTGTCCTTGCCATAACTCCAAGCGACCTTTTGTGTGACAGTAAACAGTCATCATGGGTAGATTCATACTATTTTATAGTGAAAGGATAGCACAGGGATTGTTTCCACTGCTTTGTGCTTGAGGAAATGGAGTGTAAAGAAAATGGACTTGACAGTGATCATGGGGCCAGTCATTCAAAAGCAATGCTAGGATCCAGGTTTCTGGGGTTCCATTGAGTCTTCTTTTGGCCACCAGAGTAAACTGCCTCTTTAAGTTTCAGGGACATCCTTCGATCAGTTATGTCCATATCTGTAAACCAACATGGTACAAGGGCGAGCCTGCCGCTGTCTTGAGGAAGTTCTCTCTGTCAGGGAGAATGATTCACCAAGGGCCCCACTTTGGGCTCTGAGCTGTTTTCTTTGATGCCCAGTATGAGAAATTGATATTACTGATTGCTTGCAGGCTTTCTGTTAGATTTTTTTAGAACAAACCTGCCAGTCAGATGTTTAAAAATGAAGGCTAATTATCCGCAGACTCCACAGTGACAGTGTATTGGCGTTCGAATACTGCAAATATTTGACATGCGTCACATACTAAATGTTTAAATTCACCCAAGCCAACTGTATGACTCTGGGACCCCCTAATATCTGCCGAAGTGCAGACTTCGGGGAGTTCATGAAGCAATGGGAACACTGATGAAATTAAACAAACTTGGGAACAACAGACTGCTTTTCAATATGTATTATTGTCTCTCATTTGCATGACCAATTATAGGGAAGTTCCTTATTGTGAGATGCAATAATTTTATGTAATTGCAGCAGCTTCAGCAGTTTTGAAGGAGGTTTCCCTGGCTGAACACAGTCTCAGGGTAAACAAATTATGTTGATTTACTAGCAATTCTGCAAATGGGTTGTCTGGGGGAACCATGGGGAGTCTTTTTATGAGGCACAAAGAAATTGCTCACTATTTGACATTTTAAATTGCTTACTTGGAATATGCAAAACTGCAGACATCTAATTGTATGTTGTCATCTCTGAGGAGCCACCATTTTGGGCTTGGATTTGTAGATTTTCTGTGTGATGATTAAGGGAGAGAAATGATACTCATTCACCCAAGTTGTAGAGGGCAGGGCAAGGCTATGAACATCCAGGATAAAGCAAAGAAGCTAGTCTACAGTAAATTCCTATATAAGACAGAGCTAATAGCTCTGCGGTTTTACTGAAATTAGCTCATATGAATGTTGTCACCCAAAGAGCAGCATGAGAAAGGAAGGCACATGGCAACCTAAAGATCTCCTTGTCTTGTAAAATCCAGGCGAGATAGGCTTTAGAGATGATCAAGGTATACCGCTGTTCACTCTGCAGGCAGGAACCTGGAGACTTTGGACACGTCGTCCAGCAGGCGGGAACCCCGAGAGGTTAGATGTGTCGACCAGTTGGCCAGTAGCTGGCTGTGGAGGAGCCAGGCTGAATCATGCTGGCAGGGGTTTCTGGTCCCATTAGGGTGGACAATCCCAGGCAGTTTGATGCTGTCAGATAGGGTTTTGCAGAATTTCGCAAGTACCTTATGTCAACCTTTTTTTTCTTTTTTCTGTGCGATCCAATAAACTGATCATGGGTTTTCAGATGCCATTGAATTTAAAACATCAGAGGTGCGTAAACATGATTAGGTATGGGAAAAGAGACGATTAGTTGGGCTAATATTACTAAAGAAAAACTCCTAGAGTTGTCTGGAAATATTAGAGAGCAGTTAATACAGAAAGATGATACAATGCAACATAAATTACACAAGAAAGAATGGTAATATTTGAAGGGATAATACTTTTTCATAACTGAAAAGAGATGTAAGTTCTCAGATTGAAGAAGAACCACAATGTATTCAAAAAAGAATTTTAAAA
Source organism: Myotis nattereri (assembly GCF_964212035.1). Taxonomy (NCBI): domain Eukaryota; kingdom Metazoa; phylum Chordata; class Mammalia; order Chiroptera; family Vespertilionidae; genus Myotis; species Myotis nattereri. Next base: position 67,010,176 of record NC_138079.1, read on the forward strand.
ACCTCTTTCTATATAGTTATGTAGTATTATCATTCTTTTCATCACAAACCTCATATTTTACTATACCCATGATATTGCAGATAACGTATCCATGAGTAAAATGCCTAAAATAGCCCCTATATTTGGAGAATTTATGCTCATCATAATCATTATATTCACAATCATCCTTAATGTCATCAGCAATAATGTTTATTGAGCTTCAGAAACTGAACTAAGCTTTTAGGCCAATTACTTCATTTACTATCAAAGTCCTATTTTATAGCTTCTCCAGACTAACTGGAAGATGGCAATCTCTCTGTCTTCTTTTGAATAAAGTAAAGAAACTACAATTAAGTTTGCAGTAAAATCATGTCTCTTCTCACATTCTGTAAAAGAAAAGCATTTTACATATATTTAATGTAATTCCAATGACTGACCAGCCCAATTAGATTAATTTATTAAATAATTCTGTGGACAATTATTGGTCATTTGCTATGCAGACTAAGGGGTGTAGGCCCCTAAGATCTGAGGGTTGTGCCAATTATAGTTTATTGTATATCAATATAGCTCAAGACTTAGTGGCTCTAAACAACATCCATTTATTTGCTCATAATTCCATAGGTTGGCAATTAGGGCTGGGACAGTGCATTTCTGCTCCCCATGGTGATAGCTCACACATGAATTTGGGCTTTGGCTGGGGTGTCTGGAGTAGCTGGGATGGTTGACACGGCAGAGACCTCACTCTGCATGTTCTCACATTCTCCAAGGAGCTGTCTGGGCTTTTCCACAGGGTGGTGGAAGAGTTCCTAATAGGCAAGCACATTTAGGCCTTTATTGCATCATGTTTTCTAATGTCCCATTGGCCAAAGTAAGTCAGTGTGTGTGAGTACCCAGTGGGCATGGATACAGGAAAACATAATCCACTGGGGTCATTTTTATATCAGTTTATTTCAAGGGTAATTAGAAATTTAACTGGAGTCAAATCTCAATGAACTGAAAATTGTGTGACAAATAAAATGTGAATTTTGCTATTCCCTTTACGATTATAAACCTTAGTCATTTCTTAGATCATGATCTGATGTATTCCCCGAGGGAATTAAGTCCAGATGGGCAGCCAATCTGATTCCTTATGTAAAAGCAGGCTTCCATTAAAACAGCTTCTAAAAAACTGTCCATTTTAGCTGAGTGGATTGGTTGGATATAGTTCCTCTAATGTGATCCTTTGGAGAGCTCGCCTTAGAGGCTGTGAATTATTGCTTCTGTGGAAGGACCAAGTCCAACCTTCCATTCCTATCTCATTTCCACAGGCTCAGAAGCTCTTGACTTCTTTAGAAGCTGGATGCCTCCTACTAGTACACCGGACAGTTCAGCCTGCAAGAATAAATTAATCATTACTTTCTGGGTCACTCCTGAAACAGTTCCTTTATCACCATCCATCTTTTTATAAACAAGATCTTTAAATTTGCTTTGTTAAAGAAAAGAATAATGTGGCTGCTTTTTGAGGGCTTGGGAGAAGAGTTTGGGAAGGGCATCATTTTATTTTATCTTGAGGAAGAGATTTTTAAACATTTATAAGTATATTTTTTAAGTCCTATGGTTTCTGAGGGTACCTGTGTCTTCAGAAAATTACTACTTGTATACACTGTCGTGGACATTTGCTACCAACACTATTGTTCCTTTATTTCTTCCCCCAATCCCAGATTGCCATGTGGAAATGTATGTGTTTCATGGAACGCTGGTTCTTTCCCTAGCTTTGGAGCTGGAACTGGAGATTGTAGCCAGACAATCAGTGAATTTTATTCCACTGGCCTGGGTTCAGATGTGAGCAGGTAACCTAAACTAGAATTATTAGATTGAATTTGTGGGAATGTAGGGACAGTTATATTTTATTTTCTGCAAGTTGAGGAGGGAGAAGCCTGTGGAGCTGCTGATAGCAGTCTCTTTCAGGACCACAGATGGGACCAGCCCTAAGGGAAGAAAGCCATGCTGAAGGCAGTGGCAAGAGAGGAGGAGATCAGGTCCAAGGTGACACCAGTGAACTGCTGAAGCAAGCTTTACCCGAGCAACTTCTTAGTTATGTGCATTAATAAATTACCGTTTATTTAATCTGGTTTGAATTAGGCTATATTGTTTATAAACTAAAGCATCTTAACTAATAGCCTCATAAAGCAGATGAAATTCTCATTTTGTAAAATCCCTTGAAGGCCCCAGGGTGAGGAAGGGGATACTTTTAGAAGATGATAATGAAAGAGAGGATGATTATAACAGAAGAGAGGAACTTTGTCTAACACATTGTTCCTAGCAGAGACTTGTGTAAGAAGGACCTTGGCAGGTGACATTTAATGGCACAGGAACTAATGATGAAAAACATACAGAAATGGAACTATGCTCTCTTATAGAATGACTAGAGGCCCGGTGCACAAATTCGTGCATGGGTGGGGTCCGGCCAGCCCAACCTCTGCTTGGGGTGGGGGGTGGGGCTGGCCAGGGGTAGGGGCCATGGGTGGTTGGCCAGCTGGCCCCACCCCCTGGTTGAACTCCTGGTTGAACTCCCAGTTGAGAAGACAATTTGCATATTAGCCTTTTATTATCTAGCAGTGGTTCTCAACCTGTGGGTTGCAGCCCCTTTGGTGGTCGAACGACCCTTTCACAGGGGTTGCCTAAGACCATCCTGCATATCAGATATTTACATTACGATTCATAACAGTAGCAACATGACAGTTATGAAGTAGCAATGAAAATAATTTTATGGTTGGGTCAAAACATGAGGAACTGTATTTAAAAGGCCAGAAGTTTGAGAACCACTGTTATATAGGATAAAGACCATTTTCACCTGGGAACGGTTTGCCTTGGTATTCCTTTTATATGCAGAGTCATTTGCATTAAAATTAACTTATTGGGCACCTATTATGTACCAAATGCTTGGAATACAGAGCTTCATCATCATCATCTCTATATTCAAAAATTCAAAAAGCGAGAAGAAGGTGGGAGAGATCCAGTAAAATAATTAAAGTTCAATGTAGCAAACCTATACAAAGTGATAGAAGAAAATTGATAGAACAATCAATTCCATCTGGAGTCTAGCACAGTGGCTCCCAGATGCAAGTCCATGATTGTTTTTTGTTTTCCTCTAGTAAAATGAGAAAATTTCTAGAACAACCAAATAAGTGTATAAAACCAAATTCATGAAATTGAAAACAATCATGTATTCTGAGATAATATTCTTCCCTTTTTTTGGTTCTAACTTGTCCTATATATTATGATAGGTATGTGTGTGTGTGAGTGTGTGTGTGTGTGTGTGTGTGTGTGTGTGTGTGTGTGTGATCTTTCTTGGCAAAGTAAAAAATGAACAATACTATATTAGGACTCCCTTATTTTTTAATAGTAACAATGTCTGCATTATAAAACATTGGGAATCACTTGTCTAGGACATAGTGGGAGTGGGCTTTTGGGTAAAGGTTATTCTGTAATGGATCTTGAAGAATAAATACAAGTTCAGTAGGCAAAGTAAAGGAACAGGTGGCTCAGCATAGCCCTTGGATATACTAGTAAGCTGGTCAGGCCTGTTTGAGGAATGGCTTGCATTTTGGCATATTTTAAAAAGATAGTATATGCAGGGAATGGCAACCTCTGAAGTTGAAATAATTGGCTTGATGCAAATATTAAAAGGCCTTGGATATTGTGCTAAAGAACTGAGATTTGACCTAATAGGCAGTTGGAGCCACTGAAGCATTTCAAAGTGGGAGGTAACATGCTCAGACAAGTGATTTCGAAAGATAATAAAAGTAATAGGGAGTTGTGTTCACTTATTTGAGTGACATTTTCAGTGGATCCAAAAATAGAAGCTACTTTTAAAAACTGGTAAAGGACTCTGATCTTTATCAGCGGAAGGACTTGGTCAGTGACTCATACAAAAATGTGAATCACAAACTTGGCTATTGCAGACTATTGTCAATCTCTCTCTCTCTCTCTCTCTCTCTCTCTCTCTCTCTCTCTCTCTCTCCACATGCCACATCTACATGTGACTTCAGAGCACACCCTCTATTCCAGTAATCCCTCTTATTTCATTTTATCTTAGAGTTAGGAACAGTTCCTTGAACAAATATCTGCTGGTCTTCCCAGGAGCCAAGCCGTGTTTGCAAAGGAGCACCTTGGGAACCTTTGGGAGGCATCTGGTTACTATTATGAGGCGTCTGGGAAAGATAAGCTTGTGGAGTCTGGGCCTCTCTAAGGAGACACTCTATTTGGATTAGGAGATAGTTGTTAGGTTGTTTTCCCATTCTAAATGAAAATAAAATCAAAGAGCAACTAAACTTCCATTGCACCCACATCACAGCACTGGATTAAAGTGAGGCATCATAGGCTGGAAAGAAAAGGCTTTGTGGTTGAAAAGAATTTTGTTGGAGTTCCAGGTCCTGGCTTATTAGTTGTGTGACCCTGGCCAAGTATTTTAACCTTTTTGGTTTTCAGTTTGTTCAGGTGTTTCCTCAATCCCGTAACTTTGCCAAGAGTTTTATGTAAAACTAGAGGCCCGTTGCAGGAAGATTCCTGCCAGAATAGGGCTTCCTTCAGCCGGAGTGAAGTGGAGAAGGGAGCGAAACCTGCTGAGGCAGGATTCGCTCCCGCCTCCGCCGCCCTGCTTGCTTCCCTCCCGCCTCTGCTGCCAGCTTGCTTCCCTCCTGTCTCCGCGGCCAGCTTGCTTCTCTGCAGCTTCGCTCCCTTCTGCAGCTCTTGGCTTCCTTCTACGTTGTCTTCAGTCTTCGCTCCGCACCTGAGTATGCACATTAACTGCCATCTTTGTTGGGTTAATTTGCATACTCATCTGATTGGCTAGTGGGCATAGCGGAGTGACACCAGTTTGCATGTTTCTCTTTTATTAGTGTAAATGACATAAGTAAAGCCCAGTTCCTGGCCATCATGGATGGTCACAGATGGACAGTTGACTTCTCACAGATGAGAATCACAGGCCACTATCATTTTATGTTTATAGGGTCCAGGCAAGAGTGTAAATGGAGGCCTATCATCACATGTCTTAATGCTTAAAAGTTATCAAGCAAACTAACGTACATTTAAATAAATATGGTATATGTCCTAGATTGCCAAATATACCTTCACAGTGAAAAGTTCAAAACTATGTGTAAAGTGACAGTATAACAAATAACTGTGGATAGTGCAACTCCAAATTAATTTCAAGTTCTCCAAAGACTGTGATTCCTTCTGGAAGATTCACTGGCAGCGGCCACTGGGCTGCGGCAGGAGGAAAGGAGGGGAAGGGATTTCTCTTTGACTTGCTGGACAGCCCATTCTCACTCCTCTATCCTCCCTGAGTTTCTCTTCCTCTTTCTGCTGGAGAGACCCTTTATCCCTCCTAAGAATGCACTGCTTGCTCACCTACCACCTCCATCCCTGCCCCAGCATCAGCTAATTTGTGAGGTTCAAAGTGTTGCAGCTTCAAGATTTTTCTGCACCTGCCTTGTCTTATTCAAATTACCTCAATGCAAATTGCCATTGACACCCTTACCCTCACTAGCATTTCCCTTTTAAGTTTCTCAAAGGAACCTGAAGCTGGAAGGCCAGGCTTTTACATCCCCTCTGACCTATGGCCCAATGTAGCCCAAGGTAGTCTGTTCTCCTTATCTTTCTATATCTGACACTGTCCTAAAACAGGGTGTCATGTGAAAGTAGACAGATATGCCAGCCAGTAGGTTCCAGCTCTGTCCACTAACAATGCAGTAGCTGCCCTTGCCTGTCCCTTGGCCGAGGGTTATAGAGAGTGGTGGTCTCTCAGAGAGCTGGGCCAGGGAAGGGGCCCACGCAGGACCTGGGACTGGAATTAGGACCACAGGGGTAGGGTTCCCGAGTTCCTGCACCTCAAACATTGTATAGAAGGGGAAGCACAGCCTGCAGGTGGACACAATACCTTGTCCCTGTCTGTGAGCGGGGCTGTGGTGGAGGAGAGCAAGATTGGAGACCCTCTGAAACACAGGGCTCAGCACAGGGGAACTTCTTTTCTAGGTCTTAGTGGAATGCTGCCTATAAGAGACAGTTTTGCGCACGATCCTCTTCCCTGTTACTCCAGTACGCTTGTTAGTGCCTCTGATTGCCTTTTTCCTCTTTGTTTTATCTTAGCAGTGTTTTACCCTTTTTCCATGTCCCACTTGTTCCTACTTTCTTTCTCACTTCTCTGTATACCCCAAGTAGCTGTGTGTTCTCTATCCTTCTGGAGTTGCCTAATGTGGAGTTTATAAACAATTGATCACTTTTCATAGCTTGTTCATAATAATTACTAAAATATTACTCCTCATCTCCACCTATAGTTGAGCTACATGCTATTTTACCCTCTGACTCAGGAACTTCACTCTTCATTATAAGGAAGAGGGGACATGTAGCAGGGTATTCATTGCTGTGTGCGATGATGATGTAGGGGAGGAACAACTTTACCTCTACCCATCTTAGATTTTCAGCTGGGATTCTTTAACAAAGAGGCAAATTCACAAGGCAAAAACAACTCATTAACATGTGCAGTGTACATCATGCAGGAAATTTTAGCCGAAAGTAACTTTTGCCGGCTGACCAGCAGACCCTGAGCAATGGATGAATGATTACTCTGATGCAGGATTGCTGTGAAAGAGAGGGCTAAGGGACTGCCTGGCTAAAGGAACCAGACAGCCTCGATCGCCTGCCTCTTCAGGCTTTTATTGTAACAGCAGTTTGAGATAAAGTTTATCCTTTAGATACTATCAGTAGGGTAAGTAATCTTGGGAGGACACATGTGACTGCAGTGTCCTTTAAGCAAGGACACCTAAAGATTAAGGATAAAGATTCCTGTAAACACCTGAGGGTTTGCATGTATACAGACTTGTTTGAAAAGGTCAAGGAACAAGTAGGGGCAGCTGCCTTCAGCCAAACTCCCCTAGGTTGGAATTCTGATAAACAGGGCAGGCCGCCTTTAGCTCACTTCCCTTTTCAGAATTTCCTCCTTACAGACTTTCCAACCAAGTCTCCCATGCTTCGCTGCAGTAACTCAATGCAAGGGCTTAATATTTCAGTTTGTAAAGCTTGTTCAACAAGGAACAATACATTTGTAGAGCAATGACAGGACAAAGGAAAGAAGTTTTGGCTTTGCAGGGTGGCAAACCGTGGGAAGGTAATGCATGGGAGCGAACTAATGGAGGCAGGTTTGTTTGCAGATTCCTCTGGTGCCATCTCTGGGCTAAGGATCTGTCACTAGTAAAAGGAGAATTTACACCTTGCCTTTAGTCAGAAAAGGAGGAGCTTTTTCCTGTGTTTGTTGCTTTCTAATTGCTTTTATCTGAAATTAATTTTTAGGTCAAAGAGGCATTTTGGGGGTTGACATTCTGGTTTCCTTCAGTGGGGAGTTGGGGGCACCTTGGAAGCCTATTACTGGAATATTGGACAGGCAAAATGTTGTGGGTATACATGTGTGATGCTTCATGTCACTAAAAGTCATAGAATAAGTATTCAGGTAGCAGCATGTATGGATTATAAAAGTATTTTAATGCATGAAGAAGTAGCAAAGTAATACCATTTATCTATATATATAAAATCCTAAGCGACGGTTAAAACTGAACGACCACATGGCCAGAACAACCAGTCGGCCAGTCGCTATGATGTGCAGTGACCACCAGGGGGCAGTGCTCAATGCAGGAGCTGCCCCCGGGTGGTCAGTGTGCTCCCACAGCCAACCTCCCATGGTCCCTACCCCGGCCAGCTGGCCCTGATCCACCCTGATCGGGACCAGCTGGCCAACCTCCCGCAGTCCCTCCTGCAAGCCGGTCCCTCCCCTTGTCCGGCAGGCCCTGATCAGCCAGCCCCAATCAGCCCGGCCCCAATCAGGACTGGGCAAGATGGCCCCAATCAGCCCTGGTCTCTGGCCAGGCCTAGGGACTCCACCCATGCATGAATTCATGCACCAGGCCTCAAGTGTAAAATGAAACTTCATATTGTCGACTTTAAACAAATAGCCAGATATTTCCCCACCAAAATGGGTTTATTTGGGAGTAACAAAGAATTATAATTCGGAACATGCAGCCCAATGGCAGAATGCACAAGTTCAGAGAACAAAAGAGAGGAACTTTCTTTTATAGAGAAAGGGGGAGTTCAGAGAGGCTATTGCAAATGAAGAGACTGGTAGAGGAAACTGGGAGTTCAAAGTGTAGTGGCTTTTCATTGGCTAAGTTGTAACAGTGGTTGCTAAGCAAAGGGAGGGTCCTTCTTTTTCCTGCTGGACTAGTATAGGAGAAAAACCTCTTCCTGTGGGAGATGGTATGTAGGGCCCCTTTTGCTTAGGGTAATTGATGAGTGGTAGGGTGTGAGAGCTTCCCCTATTGGCCCTCCCAACTCCAATATAAATGAGGTTTCTGTTTATTAATCTTCACAATATAAACGTATAGAGCGATTTTATAAAAACAAGAACACGAAGGGAGCCTAAACATGATTAATTCAACTCTCAGCATCTGAAATTCAAAAACAACAACATATCATTTTGTGGTGGGCAATCTATGTGTGGTCATTGAGTCCTTATTTCCTAGCCCACCACCTAGGTACTCCAGTCCTGCTTCTCACTGTCATAACCTCTTTGGTGCCCTTGATCCTTCACACTTCTGGAGGGGAGTGGGCCAGATTTCACCCTACTGGGGAATCACCTAGCTCTCCCTGGGGACTCTGGGAGGGCTTGCCATTTCTGCTTAAAAAGAAAGTCAGTTTGTAGATCTAGGTTCTGGAAGGTGTGCTCCTCTTTTCATTTACTGGTTTTAAAATGATAATGAAACCTCAGAGAGAAGGCAGGAGAGGGTAGGTGGGTGGGTGGGTGGGTGGGATAAGAGATCAACCAAAGGACTTGTATCCATGCATATGAACATGACCAATGGACACAGTCAGTAGGGGGATGGGGGCATGTGCTGGGCGGCGTGAGTGGGTGGGGAGAGGTCAATGGGGGGAAAAGGAGACATGTAAAACTGTCTACAATAAAGAATTAAAAGGAAAAAAAAGGGCTATTGAATTCTTCACTGGGGGGGAAAAGATAATAAAAGTTGCTTTGGGGTTCCCTTCTTCCTCTGTTCCTCCCCCTTTACTACTTTGCTCATTAAAATGAAACTAGAATGACCAGTTGAACCAAAGTGTGAGCCAACTGATGTAGACCAAGGCTAACTTATGGTTTTCAGCAGTGATATCCAGGGTTGAATGGGTAAGAGAATCTATTGAGCTGTCAAGATAAAGTTAGAAATGTCTATTTACTTTTTATCTTATCCTTAATTTTTAATTTTTCTGTATTTTTATAAACATAATACATTAAACTATATTAACTAAAGGTACAAGCTAAAGGTAGTTGGAGATCACAGCTTTAAGAAGGTATTTGTTTGCTCACACCCTTAGGTCCTTTAAATGGTGATACAGCATTGGCATGCCACTGTGAGAAAGTCTTTTACTTTTCCACAACCTTTTTGGGGATGATCTGTACTTTTGGGGAGGTGGGTGAAAGGAGTTACCTGATTGCTCCAAAACATTTAATGGGTTGCTTGGTATTGTTAAAATGTAAACATTTAGTCCTAGAGTTTCCTCTTGATCCTGCAATGTTTCTCAACTGAGAGGTGCTGGTGGAGTCTTAGGAGGGACAGTTCTTCTTGGTGTGGGGCTTCTTGGGTATCACCAGAGGGTTAGCAGCCCTGGCCTCCACCCACTAAAAGGTAGTGGGGCTTTCCCATTCTTTGGCAATAACCCCAACTCCCCCAAGATTTCCTCAGAACCCTGAGGGAGGGGTCATTACCCACTCCTCTAAGGACAATTCTTCCCGAAAATTTGCTACCCCTTTCTGGCCTTTTTGCAAACACCCTATCCTCCCACACCTCCACCATGATACCCTCCCTGACTGTACCAACACACAAAGATCTCTCCCTCCTAGGAATTTACAATATCATGTATTAGGCAGATGTATATTTACTTTTGTGGTATCTATTATTTTGTCTTATGTCATTATTTAGTATGCATATGTTTTATAAACTTTTATGCTTCTATATATTACTTGCCCAATTAATTTATAAGCTAGCAAACCTGAAAGATGAGGTAAGAGAAAGAAAAGGCCTCCACAATGTTTCTTGTTCTGATCAATACCCCCATCTAAACAGCTTTCTAGGTTAGATTCCAGGAAAGCTTGGAATAGTCTCCAGGCAGTTTAGGAAGGGCAGTAGAAATTTCATTATGGATTGAAAACTTTACATTTCTATTGTTCAGTTGAGTTTCGCTTTGGGACATTTTGGTTGAGTGAGCTTCAATAAACATGTTGGATAAATGAATTAAAAGTTTGAGCAACGAACCACTTGTGAGAACTTGATTGAAACAGCTTTCTTCCCTCACTATAATTGGAAAATTTCCATTTCTCCAATGAAAAGAATGTTCTTTCCCCAAATGTCTATGTCTCCCCCACCTCTTTCCAGCCACATTTATTGAACATAACAAAATTTTATATACAAAGACCTGGGTCTGCTGCCTCAAAATGTGATCCTTTCTCACGAATACTTTTATAAGTTAGTTGATAGTGTAAAAAAGCAGCTGACTCTAAAATTAATACAAAAGTGCCCAATGCACATCAAATGAAGGGCCTAACTATTAACTATTGTTAATAGTCTGTAAGGCAAGTAACATAGGTAGGATCCAGTCCCTCTGGCTCCTGTGAGATGTTAAGAGGCCATTTTGTGCACTGCCACTGTGACACCATTATGCTTCTTGATTGTAATATTTCCATTATCTGATTTTAATTTTTATTGATTGATTGCTCTTAGAGAGAGAGAGGAAGAGGGAGAGAAAGAAACATCGATTTGTTGTCCCATGTATTTATGCATCCATTGGTTGATTCTTGTATGTGCCCTGACTGGGGATCAAACCCGCAACCTTGGTGTATGAAGACTATGCTCTAATCAACTGAGCTACTGGGACAGGGTCCCCATTATCTAAATACACCACAGGAATATCAGTGGGGTCTGAGGTTAGCTTAGCTGCTTGCTGGGTTAGAACAGATGTCACCCCAGCATGCTCATCTGACAGGGTCCCATAGCAGCCCAGGTTAAGTCCTTGTGAATCTGTGCACAGGACACCAACAATGGATGGATTCTCCACTGCGTCTTCCCAGTGCTACTCCAAAGTCGCCTCCATCCACCAGCCATCCACTCCTGTCCAGGACCCCACAGCGCGTGGCTTTCTTCTCCACCATAGGCCTCCAGCGCTCCCAAATGTCTATGTCTGAACAGTAAAAATCACCAAGGATTTAGGTAGCACTTTTGCTAACACCAAAAGCTCTTTTTCCTAATTTAAGGAAGTGAGGAGAAAGGCAGTGACAATTTAAATACGTTTATTTGCCTCCCAACCCCTCCCCACCCAGGAACATTTTGGATGACCTTCCTCTGCCTTCATGCTTGTTACTTCGAGTCTAACAGCCAATTAAAGTTGCATGGGGAAAGACCTATGAGAGCTTGTGGGTGGAAGAACAGAAATGCTAGGGAACATTTAATAAGCTGTCAGTGTGTGAATCGCCATAGGCCCGGCCTTTCGAGCTTGTTAAGCTTAGAGCAGAATCAGCAAGAATTACCAAGTTAAGGGGACCTAGTACCCGTGTCTGAGAGGCAAGAGTATGAATTTGATAAAGGCGAAGTAACAGCACAGGGTTCTGGTTCCCGTTCTGCCAGTATAATATGCCATTTGGCATTAGGATTATTTTGACCTGGAGGCAAATGAAAATCAACAGATGCAGAAAGACATCTTCCCAGATCTTCTGTTATCTGACTAAAAGCAGAAACTTCTGAAAATGGGAACTACCATAAATCTCCTCTTCTGGGAAAGGTTCATGGCCGTGAGGAAGATAGAAAGTGGGCATAGCAATCTTTATCCTATGAGTTTCCCCTATAAAGTTACCTTCTCACAGTTTGCTGTCCCTGAAAGCTGACAGCCCTTTCCCTTGTCTTGTCGCTTCTCTACAAATGAGTTGTTCTTTTGTTAAGATGCTAATAAGCCTAAGTTCTAACCACCCCTGTGGTTACTCAAGTCTTTCTACTTCGGTGTACTGAATATACACACTGTACATGTTAATAAGCGTGTTTGTTTTTCTCTTGATCTGTCTTTTGTCAATCTGATTTCACAGGGCCCCACCAGAGAACCTCAGAGGGTAGAAGAAAAAGTAATATTTTTCTCCCCTACGCAAGCCAGTAGAGTTAGGTTGAAGGGCATGGGGGGTGGAAGTGCCAGGTTGCAAGTGACGAGGTATCATCTGGGTTGGCCCCAAAGAATGGAGATATATCAGAACTCTCCTGTTTGATAATGTTGCCAGTTATAAAAACAGTCACAGGCATGTGAAATACAGCATAGTGAAATAGCCAATAATATTGTAATAACTATGTGTGGTGTCAGATAGGCACTAGACTTATTAGAATGATCACTTTGTAAGTCATGTAAATGTCTAATCACTATTTTGTATACTTGAAACTAGTATAATATTATATATCAACTGTAATTGAAAATAAAACATTATTAAAAGATAAAGATAAAATGTTGGGCCTGGACACAGATTAAGTCTCTTTGTAGTGAACTTGACAGTGTATTTGTTCCAGGAGAAGAGACATATTCCTGCTAGAAATCGTGCTGCCAGGCCGGCAGTGCTGAAACTAAATGGCAGCAAAATCTCTGCAGGGCATGTATGAGTTAAAAACAGTATGAATTCAGAGAAGCAGGTTAGTGTCAGCTCAGCTCCATCCGCAGTTCTCTCCTTCCTGGTTGCCCCAGCCACACTGCCTTCTTCCCTGTTCCTCAGCTCCTGCCACACTCTCACCTCTGCGCCTTTTGGCTTAATTTTTTCTGCCTGGTTGTTAGTCACCTCGATAATCACATGGCCCACCTACTCACTTCCTTCTGGTCTTGACGCAAATGGCACTTTCTCAGTGAGGCCATCCCTGAACACCCCATCTAAAATTGCCATCTTCTCTCTTATTATTTTTTCCCCAAGCTCTTATGATTATTTAACAGATTATAAAATGTGCTCATTAATCTTTTTCTTTCACCACTCTGCACTCCAAATCACAATATTAGCTTCATTAAAGGGAGGTTTTTGTCTGCTTTATTCACAGCTCTATCTTCCACACCTAAAAGAGTGTTGGGCATGTAGTAGGTCCTCACTAAATACTGGTTGAAGAAATTGAGGACTGGCCTCTCTAGTTCCGTGCAGCTCCCCATTGGCCCAGTTTTCATTCTGCAGACAGAGAGCTCAGCCTCCACGCTGCACTCCCATCTACTTTGCTTCCTCTAGCTCCTGGGTTCTTACCTCACTGGGCTGCCCTCTTTGATATGAGGCGCATGCTTCCCAGCTCTCCTCCCTCTCTTACCTCTGTCTCTCTAGTCACAACACAACCTTCCAATGAGTTTTCACAGCTGGTAACTACAAAGAAGCAGACAGGGTTAGCTAAAATAGCAATAATAGTGGCGAAACCGCCCCGCTGGCATGGCTCAGTGGTTGAGCCTTGACCTATGAACCAGGAGGTCACAGCTCTATTCCTGGTCAGGGCACATGCCAGTTGCTGGCTTAATCCCCAGTGTGGGGCATGCAGGATGCAGCCAATCAATGATTCTCTCTCATCATTGATGTTTCTATCTTTCTCTCCTTCTCCCTTCCCTCTCTGAAATCAATAAAAATATATATTTAAAAAAGAAATCACCAGTTATAGTGAATCTCACAAAGTATAAATATTACCCTTGGTTTCCAGCAACATGTAGAGGGTCTAGGCTTGCATTTGTTTTTCTGTCTCCTTCTATTTCCTTCTTTGTGAAGCCTATGAGAGAGCGCTGTCCTTTTCATCTATTTTGAGTTTCCACTTTTTTTTTTTTTTTTAAACCTGAAGTCCTCCAAAGTCAGTTTCCCATTCTTGTCTCTTCTAAACCATCCCTGGGAAAGTCCCAGTGATCTTGTTAGGTGAGATTACAAGGTGAATACCCATCAGGGGCTATGTCTAATGCTGGTCTCTAGGTGGAATTTCTCCCTCTCCACTTGCTCTGACCCAGCAGTTTGACTTCCAGGAATTTGGTCTACAAATGAAACAACTGTGGACCCAGCTAAATGCACAAGGACGTTTATGGCAGTTATGTGTAGTAGGAAAAACTGAGGAATAACCCAAGTTTCCATCAGGAGGACAGACTCAACAAATAATGGTATGTTCTAGAATTCTATTGCCTGTTCAAAACATGGAGGCAGATTTTCAAGAGATATTTAACTATGTAGTCTCGCAGAGTGTATCTGCAGAGAATAGCTCTGGAAAGAGAGGGAGTGGGTTGTATCTGAGAAAGAGAGCTGAGTGCTGCAGTTCACTGTGTACATCTTTCATTCACGCCTTCTTTTATATTCTTCAAGACACTTTTGTAAATTTCCCAGTAAAGGCTTGCACATGTATTGTTAGGTTAATTGTAAAGTGCCTAAGACATTTTGACTTTGTTGTGAACAATGTTGTTTTCCTTTTATATTTTCTTGTTGATATGCTGATATATAAAAATGTATTGTACAAAGGGCTGATCTTGAATCTTTGCTGAACCTGTTCTTCATTCTAATAGATTAGTTCTAAGGGAGCACATGGTGTTCTCGTATTCAGAGTCTCTTGGATTTTCTATGTAGCCAACCATATTCTTTGTAAATGATAACTTAGTGTTTTCTTGTTCAAGCCTTCTTTTTTTTTGCTATGTATTTTCTTTCTTTTCTATTTTTTAAAATTTATTTTGGCTGAATTAATCAAGTATTCTGTACCCTCTCCATTTCTTCTTTGCTGTCTTAGAGGTAATTATCACTAAGTTTTTAGTATATATACTTTATTATATAATTCCTTTTATGTAAAAAAGCACCCATATGTATTTATTTAAAATATTCATCACAAGGACTCAACCAGAGACTTCATTTTCTGTACAGAAACCAAAGAAAGGAAAGACCATCTGAGGAGAAAATAAAGACAACACAGGGAGACAGGCTAGACAGCCAGTCAGGGCTCTTGGAGGGAGACCTGCTGTGAATAGTTTTCTTGTCGGTTCTCAAAGGTTGTGTGTGTTTCCAGAACTTAGCAGCATGTGTGTTCAAAGGGCTATTGATGTTGGATTCTCAGCAGGCCCTGCATGGAGAGCAGGATGGTTCTGACATCACACTGGACTGACCACTTGTCCTCCAGGATGTCCGCACAGAAGTGACTGGTATCCACATGGTGGTGGTGGGTAGGCTGTGATGGTAGACACTGTGACAGTGGGTAGGCTCTGTGACTGTAGCGGCTGGTGAACTCCCTGGAGAGGCCTCAGGTCTTTACTGACTGTTTTGGTTGCTCCATGGATGGTCCTCCCATTTGAAGAGGCCCAAGTCAGGGAGACAGAGATTGTCTTGTTGCCACACTTCCTGCAGATCATCAGGCTGGGTCCCCTCCTTTACAAGTGGCTATTGGGTGGTGGTTCTGGGAGGCCATCCAAGCCATGCTGGCAAGAACCCAGACCTTGGAGAACACGACTGCAACTCTTCACTATAATTTCTAATACAATCTAAACTTATTTTGCCCCACATAATAGGGATTCAGAGGCAACAGAAGAAGGAAGGATAAAAAGTATTTGGTTTGGCCCACATTGAAGATTCTTAAATAGTATTTGGGAGCCTCTGCTCTTGATAAAGATGTTACAAAAAATGGACTAAGTCAAGATGTTACTAAGGAGGGAGTAGCAAGTTCAATGGACATATATGAAGAGAGCCAAGAAACCAAATTAAAGCCACTGATCTAAGACTCTGCTCAAATCACCTCTTCACGTTTTCCAGCCACACTGGAATCCCCTTATTTCAATTTCCTATTTTTCTCAGGGCCCCACAGTTAAATCCTTAGCTGATTTCTCATTGTCTTAAATATGGTAGTTCTCGGAGCTCTTCGAGGTTAGGCAGTAGGTTCTGAAGTTATGTATTGTTCAGGACACAGCATTAGAATCTGTGGCATCAGAAAGTGTGTACCTTTCATTTGAGAGAACTGTGAAACGAAATTGTATATGTCTCCTCTTACTTAGCCCTGAGTAGAAGCCAGCTACAGGCATGGGTACTTCAGTTTTCAAAGGAAGCAATCACCTTGGGCTAAATCGCTTCATGTATTCAGGTACTCTGCTTTTTAAATAACCCTTCTGGGTGCTGATAAGAATGGTGAAGGTTGAAGAATCATATAATTGACTAACTAGGCTGAAGAGGTCTTAGATAAAATGAAATTTGTCTCTTCACCAATTAGAGACTTTTTCATGTGGTGTTTTCCTGACATCCAATGGAAAGAAGTAAAGATTCTTAAGGTCAAATTGTTTTATTAGAGCCACAAGGCCTGTCTTAAGTGGAGAATGTAGACCCATAACCCCAAGGCTTGTCTTAAATCCAAAAGTTTATAGAACATATAATATTTATTTGTAATAATATATATTTACTAGAGGCCCGGTGCACAAAATTCATTCACTTGGCAGCAGGGGGGTGGGTAGATGGTGTCCCTCAGCCTGGCCTGCTCCTTCTCGCAGTCCGGGAGCCCTCGGGGGATGTCTGACTGATGGCTTAGGCCCACTCCCAAGCCAGCAGTCAGACATCCTTAGTGCTGCTGCAGAGGTGGGATAGGCTCCCTCCACTGTAGTTGCACTTGTCAGCCATGAGCCTGGCTTCTGGCACACTGACCACCACGGGGCAGCTCTTGCATTAAGCATCTGCCCCCTGGTGGTTAGTGCACATCATAGCAACCAGTTGTTCTGCCGTTTGGTCAATTTGCATATTAGCCTTTTATTATATAGGATTGTAAGGAATAGTGTACTTTTATGAAACATAGATGCCACATTACACAGCTTTAAATGACCTACCTCTTTAGTTTTTTTCTCTTTTTCTTCTTTGTTCTAATATATAACCATATTCCATAAAACCCTGGGAGGAGAGAAACCAGTGCTGCTTGCCTTTGCCCCTGCAGCTGCTGATATTAGAATAAAGATGCTCCTGGCAGTTTCTGGCTCAAGTCCAAATCAAAGCTTTGTTTCTTCCAAATCCTTGTGCCAGGCACCTGGCAGGTGTTCAAGTTATACCTGTTGATTAACTGAATTGAAAATGACTAACTTTCTTTAGTGAGGAACCCAGAGACCTGTAGGCATTTTCCTCTAGTATTTTCCATGAGAATTTGCCTGCCCTGCGTTTTGTGTAATCTTCTCTACTGGACACAGACTCTGAGGCAGGTGGTGAAGACACAATTTCTTGCCCCCAAATGTATATTGGAGAAGAGTCCATGGTTCTAATTAAACCCCCTGTTCTGTGTTTAAATTAAAGCAAATTAAATGCAGGCGGTAAAAAGCTTTGAAGGGTTATACTATATAGGCCATTTTCCTTTTAAATCAGAACATTTAGCCAATCATCTTATGAAAAAGCATGCCATTGAAATAGAGGCTGCCACCATTCTGCACTCTGGGTTCTTGTTTGTTTCCCTAGTTGGTGACATTTGGAGCGGCCCAGAGTTGCTGTCAACAGCAGGCTCCTTCAGGGCAGCAGGGAATTGTCTGACTTGTTTTGTCCAAAAGCTCTTCTATTCCCGGGAAGACTGACAGCAAATAGACTTCTGTCTGAATAACAAGTAGAGGCGGGTGACAGGCTGACATTCTTCAAATTTCTACAGTAACCAGTCAATCCGCTGTACCTTCAGGCCTGCTCAACCTATAGTAAAACATTTAGAAGCCCGACTCCTGTCCAAATGGAGCAGAAAAGCTTAATTTCAGGACTGGCAGGCAGTTTAAAAATCTCTCCAAAGAAGCACTTTTATGAATTAAGTGTGTGTACAATGGCAGCTGATGTCCATTACTGAAATGGAAATGTGAATAAATCAATTTGTTTCTGTTTAGAAAACACTTTCTCTTTAGATTTTTATAATGAAGCCTGAGGAATAAGAAGTCCTCCCGCCCCCCACACCCCCCAGGAGCTAGATGTGTTACAATGTTAGGTTGTAAACCTAAGAGAGAGAGATTGATTTGGATGGATTAAATAGAATTTATTTGAAATTAATAAGATTTATATTACTTGAGATTTTTTATTAATATGTATGTATAAGATGTCATTATATGGACACCAGGTGAAGAGAGTGCGCCACCGGTTTAGGGGAGAAGGAACCACCAGTGATGAATGCCACCTGCTTTATACTGTGAGTTGGGAAGACTAACCATCGGAAGGGAAGTGGCTCGCCTGTGCCATTTATTTCCTGATGCTCCTTGTGAATGCTGGGTGGAGAGACTGCAGTAAGAAAGCTCTGAGAGCCAGGCTCTTGGCAGGCTGATGAATAAATGAAGGAGCCCCAGGGAATACCTTGCACAGGAAAGAAAGAGGAAATCACTGTTAAAACCATTCAGCAGAACTTCTTTAAGTAATAGATATATAAATTAGTTTTTGTACGAAGGATCCATTTAAACTGCAGGAGAGAGAAAGCAAAAAGTAAAAATATCTTTAAAAGTCTCATTACCTAGATCAGTGGTTCTCAACCTTCTGGCCCTTTAAATACAGTTCCTCATGTTGTGACTCAACCATAAAATTATTTTCGTTGCTACTTCATAACTGTAATGTTGCTACTGTTATGAATCATAATGTAAATATCTGATATGCAGGATGATCTTAGGCGACCCCTGTGAAAGGGTCGTTTGACCGCCAAAGGGGTCGCGACCCACAGGTTGAGAACCACTGACCTAGATGAAAGCACTGTTTGCCATTTTTACTTTTAAAAAAGGTTCTCACCCAAGGATATCTTTATTGATTTTAGAGAGGGAGAGAGGGAGAGAGAGAGGGAGGGGAAGAGAGAGAGAGAGAGAGAGAGAGAGAGAGAGAGAGAGAGAGAGATCCATGTGAGAGAGAAACATCTATTGGTTGCCTCTGAAACATGCCCCAACCAGAGATTGAATCTGCAACTTTGCAACTTACGTATGTGCCCTGACCAGGAATTGACTCCAAAACCTTTTGATGTAAGGATGACACCCCAACCAACTGAGCCACTCAGTCAGGGCACTGTTTGCCATTTGTAAAGACAGGAGCTATTACAGCAGGTCTATATGTTGGGATTGATTCAGAAGAGAGGGAGAAATTGATGATGCAAGAGTAAGAGAGGGGCAATCTTTGGAGCTTTGCCTTTGCGCAGGCGCGGCCAGGGGGTAGAGTATACTACTGGGGAGTGTGCTGAAGGTCGGCGACAGCAGGTGTACTAGTCCAGCGCAGGGCAAGCTTCTCTCCTGGGCAGTGCCCCTCTGGCTGGTGATTCTAAAACTGGAGCTCCATCCACGGCGCGGCTCTGCAGGTGAGACAGAGTATGAGCCGAAATCTCAAGGGACATTTTAGGGGCAGGTGTGGAAGTGGCTTGTATTGCTTTCACGACATTCCTCCTAAACATCACACAACTATACATGCTCTAACCCTATGACAAGGAAGGCTGGAAAATAGAGTCTCCTGTTTAAAAAAGGAAGAAAGGCCGAAACCGGTTTGGCTCAGTGGACAGAGCGTCGGCCTGCGGACTGCAGGGTCCCAGGTTCGATTCTGGTCAAGGGCATGTACCTGGGTTGTGGGCACATCCCCAGTGGGAGATGTGCGGGAGGTGGCTGATCGATGTTTCTAACTCTCTATCTCTCTCCCTTCCTCTCTGTAAAAAATCAATAAAATATATATTTTTAAAAAATAACAAAACTATTTAAAAAAATAAATAAAAAAGGAAGAAAGGACTAAAGGAGCTAGTCAGTTTTTGCTGTAGGAAGGAAGGCAGGACATATGTATGCAAATGATCTCTTGTTAGATGCAGTTGTGGAAACATGCGGATGTTCTCTTAATTTCTCAGTGAAACAGGAAGTGAGGAAGTGGGGAGGCAGGAAAATTAAAGGTCGGAGGAGAGAGGGAATGGTGTGAAATGGTCAGGTAGAAGTGGGGGACTAGAAAATGCTCGGGGAAGTGTAGAATACCCTCCAGGCAGCTGTAGTCAAGTGCTGGGGTTGTCTGTGGGTGCTGTTGCTCAGTGGGTCAGAAGTGGGGAGACGAGTTGGAAGCTGAAGCCCACCAGGCCCCTATACATCTGTTCTGTCATTCTCTGTGACAGCCTTGGCCTTTGGGAAGTATTGGCCACTGCTTCATTTCTGCCCCCTAAACATCACACAAGCTCCTCTTTTGGTTAACTCTAACCACAATCCCCAGTGGGAAAGAAATTCTAGAAAATGTAGTTTCTAGCTTTAGTCATGGTAACAACAAAAACCAATCCAGTGTCCTGGCTTTATTTTTCACCAAAGCACCTATCCTTCACTATCTGACGTATTATATATGGACCGCCTTTGTTTCTTGTTATCACAAAATTTAACTCCATGAAGATATTGGTTTGCTATTATCATCTGCACTTACAACAATGCCTGGCATTGTAAGTATTTGTTGAGTGAATGGATAAGTTTTTTGGACATCTTCCCAGATCTTTTTCTATATATGTATAAGACAACAACACAGATATAGAAATGAAATTTTATAAAAATGGGATCATACTCTACACTTATAGCTCTGGGACCTTCCCTCCCCACCCCCACTTATCTCAAAGTCATAAACTTATTTCAGTAACAATAACTACTGGTCAATATCACATTTAAAAATTGTTATAAAGAATTTCTTCATGTCTATCACAACCTAATTAAGAATTACATTGATGTGATTAATTGGTTCCTAATTGGTAGACATTGTGCTGGCCTGGCTCAAAGTTGATAAGGCAGTCTTGATGGAACCCACAGAATGGTCTTGACTGGATTCTTTGAAATAAAACCAATAAAATATGACTTTTTCAATATAGCCTGAGTCATAAATGTATGCAAATATAGTTTGGCATGTTCCCCAGCCATAGAGTGCTCTTCAAGGGGTTCCTGTGAGCTAGAGGGCAGGGTGAGTAGGATATGGCACATTTTCACCAGAAGCTTTCTGTCAAATACCAGACTAGGCAGAGACAACTTGTACTTACTGAGCAATTTGGTCTTAGGCCCATGAAACTTAAAACCTGGTATGCCCAGACTCACAAGTTCTCAGATGCCTAGGTACTGTATTCTTACAAATGTTCTCCATTCCTCCACTAATCAGATATGGGAAGAATAGGACAATGAAGGATGATGTTTACAGTATCAGTGTTTTGGAACCCAGTCATACACAGTCCTCTGCTGGGGCTTAACGCTGAGGTTTAAGTTGGGAAAGTGATAATATAGGGAAGCTCCATGAGGAAATATGCAAAGCACTCTGAATTCAGGCCCGGGAAAGTGCAGAATCTCCTTGTTACTGGAGAAAATATCATGGACATGCCTCAAAATCAAGAATTTACCATCTTTGCAGCATATCTGAACCAATTAAATTAAGTCTCTGGGAAGGGAGCCAAGGCACTGACCTTTGAGAAATCTGAAGAAAGTGAGCATGAAATTTGCCACAAGTGGATGCATTTCTCCAATTTCCATCTGTGCTTTGAATTAGAGAGTCTGAGGCCTGTGACCGTGTGAGGCATGGGAGAGCTGTTTGAGTAAACTGTCAGGTGGTGTCAGTGGCAGCTGCGGCAGCAACCTGGTCAGAGAGACTGCTTATGGGCCATCAGTGGGGACCTGCTGTCATCCATGGCTGGCAGGGTGTGAGCCTGGTCAGCTGAATTGTGGAGGACAGATCCCCACAGGGTGGCGTGCTCTTGGGCTCATGACTGTGGCCACCATTCCCCTGGATTTCGCTGGTTCGGTCCCTGCCTGTGTGCTCCTTAGCTCTGTGCTTTCTGCTGTCATAGATGGCTGCTGGGGCTTCAATTTGCAAACATTTCTAGCAAATAATACAGTACGTGTAAAGTGCTCACTCCCCAGGGGAAGCCACTGGGGACCTTGTGAAGATCATCTTGTAATGAATTTACAGAAATATTAGTATTGTTATGTTCCCCATGTGATTGTCCTGTGGTTTCTTTTTGTTTTGTTTTCCGTGAGTGAGAAAAGTACATTATCGTAAATATATATTGTGTGATCCCATTTTTAAAAAAGCTAAGATTACCAAGCTTAAAAAAATTACTAAATATTGGTGTTTTCATGGAGAAAGGCCTGGAATGAAGCACGTGTTATAAATTTTGGTGTCCTGAGGTAGGTGGGGGGAGCAAGGATGAAATGAGAGGGATAATTAATTAATTTTTTTGAATTTGTGTTAATAATCACCAAGAGCACATGAACTTTGTAATGTTAGAAAAGGGATTTTGAAAAAAATTAAAATATATCATCAGAGATTTTTCAATCCCTTTGTGCTTAATATAAAACTCAGGCAGAAGGAGGACTCCTTACAGAAAAAGATGGAATCTTGCTATTGACGTCACTACAAAACTAGCAGTGTTCATTCATTCATTCAACAAATGTTAACTGCGCCACGGCCATGTCCCAAGTACTGTCCTGGCATTGTTCTAGGTGCTGGTGCAACAGCTAATGATGCCTTTACTGCCTTCTCTTGAGGAAGAGGCAGGTTCTAAACAAGTGATATATCAGTCTGGTAGTGAGAAGTGGTGATGGAGAAAGCTGAGCAGAGGTAGAAATAGGGATGTGGATGATGGTCAGGGCAGACCTCCCTGAGGAGGCAACACTTCAGTAGAGATTTAAATCAAGCAAAGGAACAAGCCTTGGAAAATGGGGAGAAATGGGGAATAAGGTTCCAGACAAAGAGAACAATATGTTCAAAGAATAGCGAGAAGGCTGAGTGGCTCAGGAAAAGTAAAGGAGGAAGAAGAGGTCAGGGAGCTAGTCACAGCCCAGATGATACAGGTCTTATTGGTTGATGGTAAGGAGTTGTGATTTTCTTCTGAATGTGATGGGGATCAGTCATTAGAGGCTTGCGAGTAGGCAACATGATCTGATATACACATAAAAAGGCTCACTCTGGATGCAGGGTGAGAAGACTATTAGGGGACAAATGTGGAAGTCAGTGGCCAAATCGGAGACTGTTTTATTAGTCTGGACAGAAGACTAGGAGAATGTTGACCTCTTTAACTTGCTAGTGGATACTCACTGTTTCTTTGGTGCCTATCCTTTGTTGCTCATGGATACGAGGAAGACAAATTCAAAGGGAAGCCCCTATGAGGTCATAGGTGGCGATTGATTGAAGGCAGTGCACCCAAAATACATTACCTACGTGTCTGAACCACTTGATCGTGTAATTTATTTTTGCATCTGGGCCTTCTCAAGCCCAGTCCGAAAGGTAGCACTTCTATAATATCATGGAACACTTCTAACCTTATGACTTGGTATCTTATCTAATAAAAGAGAAACATGTAACTTGACCGTGCCTTCGCTACACTCACAAGCCATGCCGACCAGCCAATCAGAGCGACTTTATGCAAATTAACCCAACCAAGATGGCGGCCAGCAGCCATGGAGCTGGAGCAAGCAGAAGGCTTGGTTGCCCCGGTGATGGAGGAAGCCAAGCTTCCCGCCTGCCCTGGCCGGCTGTCGGCTCCGCTAAAGGCAACAAAGTTTCAATTATAGAAGATAAATAAATCCCAGATACCTGCCTCCAGCCAGCCTCCACTGGGAGCTTGGGTGGCTGGGGGCTGTGGCCAGCTTGCAAACAGCCATCAGCCCCTCACCCAAGATGGCCACACCCACATGGGGTGAGGGTCCCCGCTGGGGGGCTTGGCCAGCCTGCAAACAGCCATCAGCCCCTCACCCAGGCTGGCCAGGCACCCCAGTGGGACCCCCACCCTGATCCAGGACACCCTTCAGGGCAAACCAGCTGGCCCCCACCCATGCACCAGGCCTCTATCCTATATAGTAAAAGGGTAATATGCAAATTGACCCTAACAGCAGAACAACTGGGAATGACTGGTCACTATGACACACACTGACCACCAGGGGGCAGACGCTCAATACAGGAGCTGCCTGCCCCCTAGTGGTCAGTGTGCTCCCACAGGGGGAGTTCTGCTCAGCCTCAAGCCAGGCTGACGGCTGCCAGTACAGCGGTGGTGGTGGGAGCCTCTCCGCCTCCGCAGCACTAAGGATGTTCGACTGCAGCTTAGGCCTGTTCCCTGCTGGCAAGTGGACATCCCCTGAGGGCTCCTGGGCTGCCAGAGGGCACAGGCTGGGCTAAGGAACCTCCTCGAGTACACAAATTTTTGTGCACTGGGCCTCTAGTATCATATAATAAGAAGCTCTTAATGGGCAATTCCAGTTGAATAGTTAGTGGTGTCCTATGCTCAAAAACTCTCTGAGCATGACCATATGAAGTTAAGCCTCTTAAAAAACTTCCCACTTTCCCACACATTATTTACTAGGTTTATTAGATATTTTAATATTTTGCTACTCTGATGAAGGTAAATGGCATTTTATTTTACCACTTTCATTCATTTTAACTGCTGGATGGAATTTTCAATGAATAGACTTTCTCTGATTATTAGTGATGTTAATCACTGTTTTATACATTCATTGGCCATTTGGATGTTGTCTTATATGATTTCCCAGTTCTTATAAATTATACATTTTATTGTTTATCTTTTTTTCATAAATATGTATTTGGTATACGTATTGTTAATGTCTTCTTGCAGTCTATGACTGCCTTTTTATGTTTTGCTATGTGGATTACCAACATTTTTAGCATGATTTATTGAGTAGTATATTTTTTTCACTACTTAATTTGTAATACCTGCTTTATCATCTATTGGCACCCACATGTATCAGGACTCCCCGAGCCAATATTGCATTGCTTAAATTATTATAGTCTTAGAGTAAGTCAGTATCTATAAAAGAGCTCTCATTATTTTTTTGCCTTTAAAATAGCTTTGGTCACTCTTGGCTTACTGAGTGAGTTATAGATTAACTTGACAAGTTCCTTAAAAAGCTGTATTGAGACTTTGGTTGAAATTATATTGAATGTTAATATATTAATGTTAATATAGTATTTTCTAATGTTAGATGACCCTTAATTCCTAGGACAATCCTTGTTTCACCATGTTCTATTACTGTTTTTCTATATTGCTATAATGTTTGCTAATATTTTATGTAGGATTTTTACTTCCATATTCACCAGTAAATTGACTTGGATTCTTAACAAGAGGATAAGTGATTAAAACTAATCTTTTGTGAATGATGAGTAGAGATAAGGTGTGAAGTCATGGTTACCAACAGTCTAACTCCAGGGAAACGCATAGTAAATATATGGATTCTTCTAGAATAAATAAATCAGGCAAAAACCTTAGATAGGTCTGAAGATTATGATACCGAAAGGCAAACTCCATGCAAAAGCAAAGATGTAAGGGAACATTCCCTGTTACTGCTGTGGAAACAACTGCAGCAAAGCAAACATGACATAAAACTGTTCAGCAGAAACATTGCCTAAGGCAATTAGGAGCTAATTGTTTATGGAGGAGGAAATAGGCTAATTAAAAAGAGATTGAGGTTGGTATTAAAAGAAAGCGGTGGATATTATAAAGAAAATGTTGAGGACCCAAAAGTGGTCCAAGGGATTTTTTTTGTTTGTTTTTGGATACTATACAAATACCAAAAAGGTTTTGGTCAGAGAGAAACCGTTGAAACAAGCATTTCTTCCCTTTAGCCTGTACCTCTGGGGCTCAGGGATGTGAAAGAGCTACAGAATGGGTGCGTCTGAGTGTCCTTTCCAGATGTCAGGGCTGTAGATGTTGTCAGGGAAGTGCCCGGACTGCCATTTCTCTGACAGACAATGATGGTTCAGAGCGTGTTGCTATGCAGCTGCCTTTCCCTGAATGTGGTCAGACACCATTTGCTCATAGCAGCTTGGTTAAGTGGTTGACAGGTGCCCTGGCAGCTGACACAGGTGCAGGAGAGTGGAAGGGACATGGAGGGTAAAAGGCAGCCAGCATTTTTAAATGAATCGATATCATTCTCTCTAGTTCTTAGGAAAGCCTCTGAATGAGTCCCAGGGTGGTCTGCTCATAATTGTGTGCAGACACTGCCTCACTCACATATGCATGCTGTGCTATAGCAGGGCACTGGACTGAGAAGAGCGGGCCAGGAATTCCAGGCCTGCTGTCCTGTGTCAGGCTCTGCCAGGGACGCCTGGAAAGACCCAGACAAATCACTTCACCTCCGGGGCTTGCTTCTCTCTGTTTTATCTAGAGATCATGGACTATGCCAAGTGCGGTCCCTTAGCCCAGCCATTTTCACCCTTTTCCATCTCATGGCACACATGAACTAATTATACTAAAATTCTTCAGCACACCAACAAATATGTATATTTTGCCACTCTGACAAAAAAAGGTATAATTTTGATTCATTCACAGTGGGTGGCTAATGTTGTGTTGGCTGTTGTCACTTTTTTATTTGACAATCTAAGGGAAAAAGGTCAGTGCTCCTGACTAAAGAGTCAAGTATTGCATGTTTTAAAAATTCTTGCGACACACCAGTTGAAAATTGCTGCCTTAGCCTTACACCACTGTTGAAAAATAACAGGCTATAACAATGACACAGAAACTTGAGATTTTTATCTTTTAAAAATGTGTTTAATCTTGTTTTAGCCCCACAAGGCTTTGTTCACATGAGATTTTTTTTTTTTCTTTTCAGAATTCAAAGGCAAAACACACACAGAAGCTGCCATTTGGGTTGAAGTGGGCTGACTGCATGGAGCCCACTCCTTGCCCCCTCCTCACTCACACCTCAGCACATGCCAAGGGGCCTCTGAGCAGGTGAGATTTAGGGCAATTTGTAAGCCACTCCTTTACAGATGAGAGCCCCTAATCTGAGAAGGAGTAATTAATTGGCTTGTAGGCACTAAATGGAAAGCTGTGATGAAAACCTAGGGCTCTTGACTCCCAGTCTAGTGTTTACTGTTAGATACCAGGTGATTCCTTTCCAAAAAAATATGTTTTTATGGATTTCAAAGAGAGAAAGGAAAAGGGAGAGAGAGTTAGAAACATCAATGATGAGAGAGAAACATTGATCGGCTGCCTCCTGCACACCCCCTCCTGGGGACTGAGCTCACAACTCAGGCATGTGCCCTGACTGGGAATCAAACAGAGACCTCCTGGTTCATGATTCGGCACTCAACCACTGAGCAACACGGGCTGGGTCACCAGGTGACTCCTTTAATAAAGATTGGCAGAGTCCAGAAGGCACAATCTGATTCGTTGAAATTAGCCTGGGACTTGTGTTCCCACAATATGTTTTCTAACTAATCTGAAAACCCTCCAGCAACAATTAGAAATGCTAGGTAGAATATCACAAATATATTTTTTAGGAGGTGGGGGTATTAAAGGACAAATATTGTTTTAAATGCAAAGTTGAACTCACAAGAAAAAGTGAGTGTGTTGTTTGCTGGGGCTGCCATGACAAACTACCACAGACTGGGTGGCTTAAGCAACAGAAAGTTATTTCCTCACAGTTCTGGCAGGCTGGAAGTCCAAGGTCAAGGTGTTGGAAAGATTAGTTCCTTCTGAGGCCTCTCTCCTTGGCTCTTAGGTGGCGGCCTTTTCACTGTGTCCTCACAAGGTCTTTTGTCTGTACTATCTGTATCCAGATTTCCTCTTTTTGTAAGGACACCAACCATACTGAATTAGGGCCCACCCCAATGACCTCATTTTAATGTAACTACCTATTTAAAGACCCTAACTATAATCACATTCTGAGGATAAGAGATTAGGACTTCAATGTGAATTTGGGGTGTAGGGATGGGGGTAACAAAATTCAGCCCGTAAGGGTGATTTCCTAGTTTTTAAAACTAGAGAGATGATGTGGGAGCCCTGTTTAGAGTGTGCCTGATGTGGAAGGCCACCCTGAGTGCAGGACTCCTAGTAAGGGTGTTCAAGGCAAATTTGCTATACGCAGGTGCAAAAGCAAGGGCACAGCAAGCGATACACTGCGCAAGCGTGCCTTTCTGCATTTGGCTCAAAGCCTCTTTTGTCTGAGCTTGTTTTGAGCTTGTATGTAAGTTGCCACTAACCAACCTGTGGCTGGCTGCTTTGTTTGCAATAAAGCATGTCCCATTTGCCTGCTTATACCCGAGTGTTGGTTCAGTTTCCTGCACCCAAAAGGGTCAAGTCCCTGGCCGGGGAGCTTGCCCCTAACAGATGGAGACAACAATTGTTAGTGTGTTTGAGCTGATGTGGCCGATGCCATCAGTGGAGTGGAGGGAACTTTGATGCTCATCAGAGACAAGAGATGAAGTTTTGAACCCAAGCAAGACACAATGTTAGCACCAAGGTCTTTGAAAGCCTGTACCTTCAGGGCAAAGGTAGGCTTGGGATAATGTACTGACTTACGCAGGGTAGTCAGACAGTGACCTTGCTCTAAAGGAGCTTGCAGCCTGCACAATAGAGATTGGACAAGCCCACAATAGCCATGTTACAATATAGACAGGAGCCCATGGGAGGCTAAGAAGGAACACAACAGGAATCCAAAGGAAGCAGCTGACTCAACTTTGTATTTCTCACTAGTATCTGGGGAAAAATAATTTTTTAAATTTTTTGCTGAGTAAAACAAAATGGCATAAACTTTGAAAACCAGTTTAAGATTCTTAGTAAGCATTTTTTTCTCTGAATAAAAATTGCCAAAAGCATTTACAAGGTAGTTTTCTTAAATCTGGAAAAATATGAAGACAGAAGAGAAAAGGAAAAAGAAATAGGAAAAAGTAGGAGAAGTGGAGATGGAACGGTGGGGAACGGTAATAGAGATAACAGCTATTGGTTCCAGTTTTAAAAGCAACAAAGATAACAGAAAATAGTACGTGCTTTTTTCCTCTCTGAAGGAAATACTGCTCTCAGAATTGCCAATGTCCTGTGAGCAGCGGGCGGAAGCTTTCATCTCCTGCAGTAACTCTAAAGAGGGACTTACTAGGAAGAGATGGGACTATATAGCCTTGGAGAAAAGGCTGTGATATTTGGAAACTGGGATCTGCAGGCGTTAACAATTGATCTACAATAGCCATTGCTACTTTGTTTCCCATCAGCTAACAAATATGAGCTGAAATATATCTAATTTTGTTCTTGATCCTTTATATTTCAAGTAAGAATTTTAAGTATAGTGCTAAAGAGGGAATGAAGTTTTGAGCCTTTATCTCCCCACCAGAGGTTCTGTGAGAAATGGGAAGAGAACAAGTTGTCTCAGGAAGAATCATCTATACCCTTGGAATTTGGATTGACATCATTAAACTCACAGGTATGTCTGTGTGTATATCTAAATTCCCTCTCTATCTAACTACCTATCAGTATACAGTTGACCCTTGAACAATGCAGAGGTTAGGGTCACCGATTGCCCCACAGTCAAAAATTGCATATAACTTGCAACCCTCCAAAACCTTAACTACTAATAGCCTACTGTTGACCGGAAGCCTTACCGATAACATCAACGGTTGATAGACACATATATTATGTTATATGGATTATATACTGTAGTCTTACAATAAAGTAAGCTACAGAAAATGTTATTAAGAAAATCACAAGGAAAAGAGAATACATTTACAGTATTTATGGAAAAAAAAATCCACATATAAGTCAGCCCACGTAGTTCAAACCCACGTTGTTTAAGAGCCAACTGTGCTTTCTATATAGATAGATAGATTTGGGGAGTTCCCAAGGCTTATTGATTTTGAATCGCATAATATCCAAGTTGGTGCTATAAATTGCCTTTTCTCATTTTTACATGAAAAGTTTCCATTTCATAGAGCTCGCATTTCACACACTCCTCTGTACAAAAGCTGCTTTGCTAGTGATATTCAGAGCCTTTGGACGATGCCCAATCTTTATAATAGCTTCAATGATGGCTCATTGAGCTTTGACTATTTATTTTGTTGAATTCTGTCCTGTTGTGGTTGAGGTCTTTGCTGATAGCAGCAGCAGCATTATGGCATGGCCTTATTATTTGTGTTACAAGGTCTATACAGTGTAGTTGGTTTGAAAGAGGTTTGGGGTGGATTTCCATGTACCTACCTGTAAAAACCCATTGTAACCTATAAATACAAGTAAGACAACATCAGGGCAGGTTACTAATAGCATAGGCTCTGGAGCTTGTGCAGTTTGGGATGCCATTTTTAAGAGAGAGTGTACACAAATATCTTAACTTTGTAATCTGCAAAAGCATGTGATCATGTGAACATATTGCTAAGGACCTTCTTCCTTAGAGAGGACCTTGGATGTGAGAGTTTATGCCTCATTAACATCACAGTGAATTTGCCTCTGGTTAGCACTTGTCTTTTCCTATTTCTTTCCCTCTCACTTAACTCCAAGTCCTTGGGGGCAGAGGCCATGCTTTTTAATCTGTGTATATTTAAGATTTTTAAAAAATGCTTATTAAACTGAATTGACCTGAAAGTGCATTAGGAACAGGCAGCCTTAATATTCTCACACTTTGTCCTGCAAAAACTAGGTCAAAAGATCTTAGGAATGTGAAGGAATCTTCACTCATTAGCCTTACGCTTTTACTTCTCTTGACAAGTTAGGGCATGATCTTTTTCTGTGAGGTTTCATGGTTAAAAATTTATCAGTGATTATTGTCACAGCAGTAATTAATAACAGTGTAGAAGTTACATTGTAAGATTGCTTGCAGAGTAATTGTTTTACATATAAGAAATAACTGTCTTTGGACTCATAATTGACCTATACTGATGAAAGTATTGGGAGGAGCAGAAAAGAAAGGAAAGATGGACGTAATTTGCAAAGAGCTGGGGTTTGCTTGTGTATGGTCATCTCTAGCTAAAGCCTGAAAACCTAGTGGATTTGTGGAGACTAGAGCAACTGACCCAGGTCAAAGCAGGTGTGCAGACACGCTGCAAGTAAAGGGTTTTACATCTCCATAGTTTTGATAAGTTGATCTCATGTTCTACATCTTTTATATTTTGATTCAAGGAATGATAATGTAGATAAAAAGTCTGCAAGTTAAAATGATGTTTCACTTTAGAAAAAATATCAAACTGGCTATATTCTAAAATTAAAAGTGCTCTAAGCTCACCAGATACCTTTGCTCATTGATTGATCAACAAGTTATTGAGGGAAGAAGATATGAGGCAAATCAAATGTACTTATCAAAATGCTAGGAGGGTTTGTGGTATGCAGATGTGTGTATATAAATAAAATTTTATAGTGATTAACACATCTTTTGAAAAGTGGAAGTTTATGTCGTATGATACTTTGACTTAGTCTTATATTTATAGTATTCCTTTTTAAATTGGCACATTTTCTCTGGTTTTGTTCTTTCTTCCTCATACCCTGAATTCTTTTATCTGGCTCAATTATCTGAGCACCCATAGATGAGATGGAGGTGATTTTTCAAAGCCTAGCCTGATTGGGGGATATAAGGGAGGGAAAAAATTTTTCCTCTCCCCTCTCATCATGTTCAGTGATTGGGGCCTGCTAATTGAACTGACAGAAGAAAGATTAACAGAAGAAAAAGCATACACATTTTATTTGATTTTAATATTTTTGATGTTTATTTGCATGGAGGCCTTCATAGATAAGATGTGAAAAGACCCCAAAGAGGTGGTTATAGATTAAAGTCTTTTATATGATTCTAACAAATGGCAATACATTTGTGGAAAAGTGACAAGAAAAAGTAAAAGGAGTCTGAGCTTCTGGGGGAAGGTAAATATATTGGGAAAACTAATGGAAGATAATGGGGATTTTAGTAAGGTAATGACTTCCTGTGATGTAAAGGAAGGAGCCCACCTGGGAATCAAGAGACTTGTATGCTGGCCATGGTTCTTCCTACAGCCATGTTGAATGGAAAGTCACTTTACTTGGGAGGTGTGTGTGTGTGGGTGCGGGGGTGGGGGGAGGGAAGTCAGAATAGATTATCATATTTGAAAGCATATTCCATGGAACACTATTCCTGGATAGAGCCTTCAAAGAATGGTTCCTTGGACAACTCAGCAAGCGACCTTCCTTTCTTGGGGATTCACAAAGCACATTAGCATTGAGAATTGCCCCAGTAAGGAAATCTTCCATATGTGGTTTTACCCAGCATTGCCAAATATTATTGACCATTAAAACACCCTGTTTTTATTTTTTAAATTTTAAAATAGTGATGTTTAAGTACTCTTGACAATATAAAATACATTGGAAAAATCTAAGCTTGATGGTTTCTAAGACACCTTGCTGGTCTTACCCTGTATAATTAAAAAATTTAATTTACTTTAGAAAATAATTCATTTGTACACACTAATAGTATGTTGAGTGCTCTACAGATGGGGTCAAATAAAGTGCATTTGTTTTTTATTAAAGACTTAGTGATATTAACACAGAAAATAAATAATACAATTGTTGGTATACTACAACAAAGATATGGTAATATAGGCAGAAAAATAAATTCATTTGCAATATGTGTACTATTAGCACACAATGGGCAGTTCAAGCAAAAGAATTGTGGGAGAGTTCTAGTTGGGAGGTGGGTGGGATATTAGTGAAAATATACAGTCATATGGGAGAAGCTAATGAGTGAGGAAAATGGGCAGGGGGAATTAGGGAGCATCTTAAAGAATCAACATTAGGTTTTGATATTGAAAGGATGGTAATACAGCCTTTGAAGTGGGAAGTCAAGGCAGTGCAGTGGGCAAGAGGCATATGAATCTGATTGAAGATGTGTAGTGCTGAAAGAGAGAGCTCTGAGATGGTGCAATATTTCACTCAGGACTGCCCTGTCCTGAGCTAGGATCTTCACTGTGGTTACAGAGGTGGTGATAGATACAAAGAGAACACTGGGACAGATTACATGTGAGCAAGCATGGGCCAGGAAGAGGGAGTGAGAGATGAGCAGGAGTGATTCATTGGGATTGGTCCAAAAGCTGAGTTCCTTGATGCCAGTCAAGGGCCAACTTAGCAATGATGCCCATCTGAAGAGAGCAACCTTGGACCTACTAGTTCAGCTCTTTTCTTCAGAGGAAGTATATGAAGCTATTCTCAATAAGGTATCTGAGAGGAGAAAGTTAATAGGGTAAAACTAAAATGGCTCAAAGGGATTAAAATAACACAGAGAAAGCAGTTTTCTATTAGAATTTAATAGAATGGCTTATGCTATTTGGCTGATTTTTGAAATTAGCAGCCCTATGCACTTATGGAAATTTTTCACATACCTTTCTGGTAAAAGTCATGCATAAAAAGAAAATAAAAATAGTAAAGGTTACTGAATATATGAAAATGTTGATTTCGTAGAGGTGTACTGTTTTTTAGAAGTATTTTTTTAAGGGGGTGATTTGTCTAGTACAGAGAAATTTAGAACTGGTTATCTACCGAAATCAACTTAGCAGCTTTTCTATTTTCTCAATTGCTTTTCCCAGGCAGAAATAATTATCAGTTGCTTTCTTCTTTCTAGCCTTTTCCGTCTCGTTTGAACACACAGGCCCTGTTATTTTTTTCACGTCTGCTTCCTACTAGATTTAAATTCTCTCAGGGTACCTGCATTTATTAACATAACAACACAAACATTATTCAGTTTTTTTAAAAATATATTTTATTGATTTTTTACAGAGAGGAAGGGAGAGAGATAGAGAGTTAGAAACATCGATGGGAGAGAAACATCGATCAGCTGCCTCCTGCACATCCCCCACTGGGGATGTGCCCGCAACCCAGGTACATGCCCTTGACCGGAATTGAACCTGGGACCCTTCAGTCCGCAGGCCGATGCTCCATCCACTGAGCCAAACCAGTTTTGGCTCATTATTCAGTTTTAAATTTCTTATAAGCCAATAGAATATTTAACATCTGACAGAATTTTCTGCATGGGCAGGAATAGTTGCTATTACTAAATCTATTAAAGATGTTTTTCTTAATATTTAATCATGATTTAAATGCTAATACATTGAAGCTCACAAACTTTATATGTCATAGTTACTTAAACCTTGAATGATGATCACAAAGTTCATCAAAATTTGCCTCAATATTTCAATTACAGTACAAGTCCCAGAGGTCAGTTTCTCTTAAATGTTTTATTCACCTTTAAAATGCACGTAATTATGCCAATAAATTAAAAGCTATAATTAAACCCATCTTAACAACAGTTCTAAAATATAAGTACTATCAGCATGATTGCTTTGTTATTTGTACATCTATTTCTATGGCCACGTTAGTTATAGGTATCTATATTACACCTGCCCTTAAGAGAGGCAATACACCTTACAAGAGCTGAAGTTGCACTTCCTGGGTGATGCTTGTTGGGACACAGGGCCTGGTTGTGTCCTCCATGATGATTTCAATTTGCACTAGAAGTTCTTGGAGTGGGTTCTTGCTGTGGTTAAGTTCACCTGCCATGTATGTGAGCCTTGTAAAGCCATACTGTTCCTTGCAAGCTGGTGCAGCCCTCTTTTTCTCCCATGTTCATCATGCCTTAGCTCCGGGGTGTTCCTCCTTAGTTCACAATGTACTTCTTTATGCCTTATTAGTGTTAGACTTTTCATTGTTCTCTGTTTACGGTTGCCAGTGCTAGTAATTCCGTTTCTGCATATCATCGGCTTTACTCTTAAAGGACTTCTTAGCATGGAGAGATGTCTAAAGTCTCAGGTTATGCCCCAGGTCGGTGGTCATCTCAGAGACAGACCTTACTCATTCTTCTAACTGCAGGACCTCCAAGGACAAAAACTATGAAAAAGTTTCACAAGCTGTTTTCCTCCTGATGAAATGCATGTGGGGATGGCTTTCAGATACTGCCTGCATTGCTTTCAGCCTGACATTTGCAAGTGGGAGCCAAATCTCATTCAAAGGCTCCTGCATCTGTGTTGGCAGAGGGCTGTCTTGGCTACTTTTCGTAAACTTTCTTGGTGCCGAGAGGCCAAAGTTTATAGCTGAATGATGAATTCTACTCATAGATTCCTTAGGTTTTATACCATTACCTTTCTGGGCAAAGTCTACACCAGGGCAACCCCTTTCACTATAAATAAAGAAATAAGGCAATAAGGCAAGTTAGCAGTATCCTTGAGCAAAGACTTGGGTGGCATTTGCATATGTCATTTCCTTCCTTAATACAAACAGATATTTATTCAGAAGAGTGTTATTATCTTTGACCTATCTTTTTTAAGAAACAATAGTAAAAACAAATATTATTCTCTACTAAAATAAAAATGGAATGTGTTACATTACTAGTATCAAAGGAATTTCAGACTCTATTGGGAATGGAGATTTACTGAGCTTTTCCCCAAACTTCCTATATTCTGTAAAATTGTCTCCTACTTGCATTTAAAAAAGGTTTCCTGTTAGAGGCTTCCAGAACCTTCTCTTAACTTCCTATTTTACTCATTCATTTTTCTATAGTCAAATTTTCTAGAGTGGAATACAGGTGCTAGACACGGTACTAATGAAAGAACAAAATGTGATTGGATTTAAAAGAAACTTTTCTTATAAAGAATTCTTCTGTCCGCCAGCGGGGAGAGGGGATAAGAAGTGTGGCTTCCACATCACTGAGTTCCTGTACAGGAGTCCCAGTAGAACAGCCTCCAGGGTCAGGAGGAAGAATGGAACCTGGGGTGAAGCAGCGGAGCTGTGTGCCATCAGCAACAGGGCAGCACACACAACTCATCCTATGGGTATTTTAACTAGACTTTTATTGCCAGAAATATTGACTAGGCTTTAGGATAATAAAAAATATGACCAACTAAAGTTAGAATGCTTTTTATAAATTTGTACATAGTCAGTGTGGCAAACTTGTTTTCTCATTTCCAAGGAGATACATTTCATAAATATAGAAACAAATAGGAAATGCAGGAATAAACTGCCATAGAAAGATTGTGACGTTACACTGTCTTCTCTGAGTAATATCTGTTATGTGTACTCTCTTCAATCATAAATGACTCAAGTAAGCCATGGAATGAATTGTCCTGTGTTGCTAACTAATGATGTTAGCGGTAGATTTAGCACATGGGGGATGTGGGAACATAGAGCAATATACTGTTGGCACTGTCTGTCTATTGGGGTGGGAGCTGTAATCTGTTTAATTATACTCTAATCTGCCTTGGGGATGCTTTTGCACTTTAGTGGAGAACCATCATAAGTCCAGCCCTAGTTGCATCATTTGTGGGGCCATTTTTCATTTTGCACCAGTACAAAATAAAGACATGGGGCTTTAAAAAAAAAAACAACAGGGAAAAAAAGTACACTTACAGGTGCTAAAATATAATAAATATATGAATAAAATAAAATTCCAAGTAAAGAAAGAATAAAACAAATTATTAACATGAATTTTGTCATTCATCTTTATGTCGTAGAATTCTAGCTTTATTTTTTTCAATATGTATTTATTGATTTTTTTTAGAGGCGAGGGAGGGAGAGGTTGAGAGAGAACCATCCATCAGCTGCCTCCTGGAGGCTCCCTACTGGGGAGCGAGCACACAACCCGGACATATACCCTGATCTAGAATTGAACCAGTGACCTTTTGGTGCATGGGACAGGCTCAACCAACTGAGCCACACTAGCCAGGGCTAGAATGCCCATTTTAAATACAAACCCAAGAGCCATTAACTTGTATGCTGAATTGTGGATATCACACAATATGTAGTTTGCAGCTCAAACAAGCAAATGTATAAAAGTAATTACTTCTGACATTTGGATGGGTCTTACAGTTAATGGAGAGCTTTATATTACTCTGTTTACAAATTAAGATATAAGCTACTATCATTGTTTTATGGATGAGTCAACAGGGGCTCAGAGAATATATTACACGCTTACTATCTCTATCAAGATAGAGAACCTTATTTAAGGTAATCTATTCTGTTAATGCTGTGTTTCTATCTCTTAAATCATATAGCTATCATAAAAAGTTTGAAATCTATAAAACT
This sequence comes from Myotis nattereri, assembly GCF_964212035.1. Lineage (NCBI taxonomy): Eukaryota > Metazoa > Chordata > Mammalia > Chiroptera > Vespertilionidae > Myotis > Myotis nattereri. The sequence goes on from NC_138079.1 coordinate 67,046,925, forward strand.
GCAGTTAGTTTTCCTTTATTCAGTACTTCATCAGATCCTCTTTCCTTCTGTGGTACCACAGGCTGTGGGCCCTCTCTGATAAGCGGTAGTGTAGTGTGTAGGGTGCTGCACACCCTATTTTCTGGCTCTGCAAAGCCTTGCACAAGTCAATGTGAGGACAATAATAGCACCTAACTGGAAGGATTTTCATGAAGATAAAAATGAGGTACTACGTGTCAAGCACTCAGCAAGTGCCTGGCTGTGGTAAGCAATCACTGTAGAAAAGCTAGTGTTATTATTCTTTTGGGTGGCCCTTCTGTTACTCGTTAGCACTTGTATGGCAGAAGGAAGATTAGGGAAAGAAAAACAAATCCAACAGTTGTTAGTTTTTCTACTTCCCGCAAATATGATGAGACATTTCATTTTGGGGCTAATTGAAATAAAAGAATATAAGACCTTTTTTTAAAAAAAAAAATAGTTAAACACTGCATTTGATTGGAAGCTCCACAGGTTTTATTTGTTCCAATATCCCCAGTTGTGCCCCCAACTCATCTGGTAGTTATCTCTCCGGAGCAGAAGCATTAGCCTCTCTGGACCCTGAGTGGTAGAAAGATAAAAAAGAGCACACCAGTGAAAAGCTCTCATCCCTGGGAAAGAGAAGACCTTTGGGTCCCAGCTTTAGAGTGAATGGTTAAGCTGTCCGTGTCCAATTTGGGGGATTTAGAAGGATACCCAGCTGCCTGCTAAGCTCCCCCTGTTCCCCCCCCCCCCCCGTACATTTTTTTTTAACCTGGAATCATAAATTTGAAAATCCACCATCAGAGATAGGTTATTGCCTCAAAGCTCCTCTTCTATAAAGCAGACACCCTGGGGAGCTGTGCTGCTTTTAAGCTGCTAATTTACCTTCATAGCTTCTTTTCTTTTCAAGCTGAAAGAACTTTGGAGGTTAGAGTGGTGAATGGGATGGAGCAGTGGGCAAGGGTCAGAATCAGAAGTGGACAGCAGAAGAGGGGCAGCAGAAGACAGGTTTTGCTCTGCAGGTAGATTGATGAGCAGGAAAGATCACTGGGCCTGATTCAGGGACCTGGGTCTGCTCTTGTATTTGCACCAAGTCATTGAGCAGCCATGGCAGATCGCAGAGCTAACTCTTTGAGGGTCATCCCTGTTCTGATATTCTGTGATTCCCTGTCCCCATTGTGTTCAGTCTGATAGCTGGTTCTTAATTGCTAACCTAATTCCATTGTTGCAAGGAAACATACTGTGTATGATTTGAATGCTGATATCTATATTACAGGTTGTTTCATTGCCCAGAATATGGTCTATCTCTGTAAATGCTTCATATGCTCTTGAAAAGATGTGTATTTTGCTGTTGTGTTCTATAAATGTCAGTTAGGTCTAGTAGTTGGTTAATATAGTCTTGTAAATATTTCTTATATTCTTATAAATATTTCTGAAATATTTATATTCTTATAAATTGTTCTGTGATGCAGTTTAGTTACTTTGAAACAACTTGATCATTTTATGTCTTATCTTAAAACTTTGTTAGGTGGAGGCTATACAGTTATAAAAAAAGAAGGATCTCTTCCCCTTTGAGACAGCATCAGGAACCTGGAGAGTATTATGCTAAGCGAAATAAGCCAGTCAGAGAAAGACAAGTTTCACATGGTCTCATTTATATGTGGAATCTAATGAACAAAATAAACAGACAAAATAAATCCAGAGACATGGAAGTATGGAACAGACTGACAAATCTCAGAGGAAATGGGGGAAGGGGGGCAGGAAGAGGTTAATCAAAGAACTTATATGCATAGCCCATGGACACAGACAATAGTATGTTAGGCGGGGCTCGGGGTGGTGGTGGGGGGGTGGAGGGGGTCAACGGAAGTAAAAAGGTAATACTTTCAAAAGTAATACTTTCAACAATAAAGATAAATTAGAAAAACTTTGTTAGGTGGGATAAGAGCAGCATTTAATTGAGGGAAAATATCAGCCCACGACTGAGACAAAACCCTCCTGGTAATTCTACCAGATGAAACATCTATTATGAGATTTTTCACTCTGGCTGATGGGAACAGAAATTATTTCTATTTCTGTTTAAGCTGCATGCATTCTTTCTCATCTTTTCAGGTGACTCTTTTCCTGAACTTGGGTTGTTTCCTTACACACATGTCCTGGTCAGTGCTTAGCTGGATTCTCAAAGAGGATGCTGCAGATTTCTAGAGTTTTCTGTCTGTGCAGCTCACTTCTTGCTGATATTCTGCTCTGTAAGACCTAAGCTTGCCTCCTTGAACTCCCAACTCCATCCCAACTTGGGAGATTGCTCGGCTCTCATCTGGGCTCCTCGTCTTTGTCAGCTGGGTCCTCCAGGAAGAAGATATTTAGACAATTAGGATGGAAGGAGGTTTTAAAGGGGATATTAACTGTGAATAATAAAAATGGGGAAGAAGCAGGATTATACAGTTAAGGTTTCAAATTGCATGAAGATATGAAAGGAAAGGGGCATTGAAGGATTAGGCAGCAAGAACTATAGAACACAACTTGGAGCTGATATCTCAGCCTATTCAACAGGAAGCTCTACCAAAGACTCCTTGATGGAGGAATCTTACACTTGGAAGAAATAGCCAGACCTGGTTTTTTTAAAAAAAATATTTTAAAAATTGATTTCATAGAGGAAGGGAGGGGGAGAGAGAGATAGAAACATCGATGATGAGAGAGAATCATTGATTGGCTGCCTTCTGCATACTCCACACTGGGGATTGAGCCAGCAACCCAGGCATGGGCCCTGACTGGGAATCGAGCCATGAGCTCCTGGTTCATAGGTAGATGTTCAACCACTGAGCCCTGCTGGCCAGGCCAGACCTGCTTTTTGATTGAGTGCATGCTGCTTGGAAAGAGCATGATCTTGGTTTAAAAGTTGAGGAAAATCCTGAAGATTCTGAGAACTGTAGGACTTGAAGATAAACAGGAAGTTCTTTTCCTAAAGGAGAGCAAAGCAATAGAGCCTGTGGCTGCCAGTTATACTCCATGAAAGCAATTATAGCCTTTCTTAGTAAATAAATACCACTGAAACTAAATGTATACTTTGAATTATAACACAACATATATACTTTGTTGATTAAGTCAAGTAACACTTATCCAGTACAAATTTGTAGAGAGCCCACTACATGCACAACACTGTTCCAGGCACTGGGAATATGGTGTTGAATAGACATTATACCACCTTTCATGAGCTTATATTGTAGTGGAGACGCATTCAGTTGAGCTATGCGGTTGATTTTAGGTATTACACAACATAGCAAAGTATACACACCAAACTTGAGCTCTCTGAGGCCTTGAAGTCATTAAGCCTACCCAAAACAGGAGTAGGCAGGCTCCCAGAGAATGCTGACGACAAATACATATTACGTGTTCCTCCCTCGTCTGTTGTTCCCAAGCCAGACCTCAGAAGTTGCCTTTGAAAAAAGTAGCCAAGCTCACCAGCAACCCAGGGACTCCCTTCCTGGAGAGTGAAGAAAGGCATTCTAACATTTGCCAATGTAAGCTTGGCCCCCTCTGGAAATCTGTACTTTTGTTCTTGGAACAAAGCCTAGGTTCTAGTCAATAGGCTACCTTACTTCATAGCAAGAGCCAAATGTTGAGAGCTCAACTTGAGCCCGGGCTCCTTACCTTCTCTGATACATACTCATTGTATAGTGTTAAGATGCCAATGCTTCTAATTCCATTCCAAAAAGTGAAAATTTAATCACTTCCTATCTCCCTGGCCCAATTACATACCCAAAAAGTTTGTGGTTTAATAAAATTGTTCTTATTATTAAAAAATAGAAAGATTAACTATAAATTTTGGGTGATAAAATGTATAAAATGTACACTATGAAAAGGGCTTTGTAATTCAATGCTATTAATTATCCAATTCATTTACTGTCGATAAGGCACAAATCATACTGGCCATTTGAAAGGACATATGTAGTTCTTTAAGAACAGAAAAGCTATTTTTACAAAATAAACATGTGAAAATATTATGATGAAAATCAGCTTTAGGGGGATAGAATAATTTGGGGCTCAATTTTCACTGGTATTAATTAATCAAAACTAATATGTATTCCTCCCCCTAAGTCTAAAGACTTCTCTGACTCAGACACTAACTTATCTGGAAAGAGATGTCAGCAAATGATAGATGTTCTAGCAATGTAATGGAGATAGTCTAGGATCTATGGAGAGGCAGGTATTCTAAGATCCTAATCTAAGCAGAATCAAAAATAGATTCAGGCTGGAATATTCAAGTGGAAAGACCCTTTTAAATATAGATTTGGGACAGTGCTGTTGAGAGTACCCCCTGAATCTCAAACCTATAAGGGAATTCTGTCCCCTTACATACTGCTGAAATAGAAGCATATTCTGTGCTATCCAGATCTCCCTGTAGTTCGGCATGGCTTGTGTTATTTTAGTATATTCATTTATGAGAATAACAGATTTTAGGTTATTTTTATGTCTTTGACAAGAAGACAATCTTTCATTACATTAATTGAATAAAATGTAGCAGTCCCTGGCAGCTTTATGAATTTCACTCACCAGAGCAATTAATAGGGAATCTCATCTAGTGTGGATGGAGTGTGTGGGTTTGGAAGTTTTCGCTGAGGAACAGGTAACTTCAAATTGGAGTTAGAGAACACTTTTTGGAAGGCCTCAGCTATAGCAAATGTAATATTCTTTACCTTTTTGAGGAACTAAATAGAAGACAGCATAACTATGAAAGAAGAAGAGAATAGTGCAAGGGAAAGGTATAAGATAAAGTTAGAGAGGCAAACAGGAAGTAGATCCTGTAGGGTGTTATGAACCAGACTAAGTCAAATTTTGGCCTGACTATCTTTTTACCACAAAGTTCATTCCATCTCTCTCTCTCTCTCTCTCTCTCTCTCTCTCTCTCTCTTATTCATTTACTTACTTATTAATTTATTAACTTTTTGGATCTAGTCACTGTTCTTAGCACTTGATATATATAACATTTATTTCCCACAACATTCTAATGAGGTAGATGCTATTATTTTTTCCAATTTTACAGATAAGGTTAAATAACTTGTTCAAAATTACATGTCTACTGAGTGGTAGAGCCGGGTTTCTGATCCAGAACTATATATTTTCTCCCCAAAACAATGGGTTGTACTAAAGGATTTTAAGTGGAGGACAGATGCCATCAGTTATTATTTTTTTAAAATATATTTTATTGATTTTTTTACAGAGAGGAAGGAAGAGGGATAGAGAGTTAGAAACATCAATGAGAGAGAAACATCAATCGGCTGCCTCCTGCACACCCCCTACTGGGGATGTGCCTGCAACCAAGGTGCATGCCCTTGACTGGAATCGAACCTGGGACTCTTCAGTCCACAGGCTGACACTCTATCCACTGAGCCAAACTGGTTAGGGCACCCATCAGTTATTTTTAAGAGCTTGCTCTACCCAAAATGTGGATAAGGAATCTGGTAAAAGTGGGCAGACCAGCCAGGGGTCTATTGCAATATTCTAAATGGAAAACAATGGTGCCTTGAAATATGGCAGTGACTAAGGCTACAGAGTGATGAGATTAATTTAGAGATGATTTGATTTTTTTAAAGAGATGCTTAGAATTGACACTTGAGGAGAACAAGTGATTGAGGTTGTCAAGCAAGTAGGTAGATGGTGGTGCCACTTAATGAATAGGGTGCAATGAAAGAGAGCACATTTTAAGGGAAAGATGGGAAGTTCTGTTTTTCATGTGTTGAATTTAGAAGTGAACTATGGAATAGGCTTTTTAGTGGCTGGGTATAGGGCAGATGGGTAAATTTTGGGCTAGTATATGAACTTGAAATTCATCCTCATATGGATAGCACAGATTTTTAACTAAACTCATGGTAAGAGAGGAAATTGCCTGAAGAGAGTATAAACTGAGAAAAGAAGGCCAAGGACTGAAGAAGTAAATGGAAAACAAAAGCAAACTTATTTGAACTTTTGATGAATCCACAGAGTTGTCTTATTGTGATGTAATATATTTTCTAAATTATGAAATAGTGACTGAAGTTAGTGAGAACCAGGTTAATAATTAGAGTATTATTTTAAATTTTAGATCTATGGCACTGTAAAAAGAAAATAAGTAACCATAGTATTTACTCTAGTCATGCACTGAATGCCTCCCAGTCTAGTCTCATCCACGCTGCTCTTTGTGACCCCAGAATAAGGATTGCTTGTCACTCTGCTCTGGAGTAGCCCTGGATGATAACGACAGAGCATCACAGGTTAACACCCTGTACCACAAAGGAAACATTTTTGTGTTTCTCTTACTTGTTTGTTTTGCTTTCTTTTATGATAAAAGCTGTCTCTCCTCTGGAATTTTGTGTGCCAGGAAGTAATGTATTTACTGCATTCCTTTAGATTTATTGTGTTTGAGAGCACACATGTTAGGGATAGGAGGTTTGGAAGAGAAGAGACCAGATGGGTTATGGCCTAGCATATTTACTAATAACATGAGCACTCAGTAGATATACAATATTTACAAATTACACTCACCATCCATTCACTAACCCACACACCATCACTTATTAATTAATCCTTTAGTGAAAAATCTATAATGTTATAGAGACTTGTCTTTTGAGCTTTACCAATGGCCAAATATGATGTATAAGACACCTGAATAGAAATAAAGCTTAAATAATATGTGTAAACATACATGCATCGGTATTGCTAAAATGACAAAGATAAACAATTGACAAAGATATGGTACAAATACTGTTAAAAAACTGTCAGTATCTACTAAAGTGGAATATATTCATTCCCTATGATGTACCTCTTACGTAAAATATCAACAAAATTGTGTATATATTCACCAAAATATGTATCCTAGAAAGGGCATAGCAGCTCTAGTCATCATGCTTACAAACTGGGAACTACCCAAATGCCCACCAATACTTACACAGAAAGTAGAAGACTATATGATAATGAGAATGAACACTGCAGACACATGCATAGGCATTTTTTCTTTTTTTTTTGCAAAGGCAGCAAAATATCTTACTTGTAGGAAAGAATAGTCTTTTCAACAGATGACAATAGAACAACTAGATATTAAAAATCACATATTGGAAAATACCTTTCACAATTTGCAAAACATAATTTTAGATTGATCATAGGCTTAAACATGAAAGCCAAAACTGTACAACTTATAGGATAGAAAAGGGAGAATATCTTTATGCCCTTGGTATAGGAATTTTTTTTTTTTTACATAGGACACAAAAAACATGAACCATAAAATAAATGGTAAATTGAACTTAATAAAAATTATAATCTGTGCTTATAACAAAACACTTTTAAGAAAATGAAAATGTAAGAGTGGGAGAAAATATTTACTCTACATAACTGACAAAGGACATATTCAGAATATGTAAAAACTCTTTACAAATCATTAATTAAAAATATGAACAACCTAATTTAAAATTGGGCAAGAGACTTCTACAGACATTTCACAGAGGAAATGTAAGCTTATGAAGAGGTACCCAACATCATTAATCATATTGCAAATGCTAATTAAAACCATACTGAGGTCCCACTTCACACCCACTCAAATGGTTAAACTGGTAACACTAAATGTAGGTGGGAGTGCAAAATGGTACAGTCACTTTGGAATACAGTTTGGCAGTTTCTAATAAAAATTAAACATACATCTCATTTATTTCCTTATATAATTGGCTACAGCTCCCATTACTGTGCTAGACTGAAGTGATGGTTGTAACCTGCCTTATATTGTACTGGAATGTACCTAAAACATATCCATCAAATAAAATTTTGACTGTGTTGTTTGGATATATCCTTTATCTTTTATCAATTTAAAGGTGTTCCCTTCTAATTTTACTTTTCTGAAACTTTTAAACATTTTTATGGATGGAATGAATGTTAGATAATATGCATCTAAATGAAAATATTAATAGGATTTTTCTCCTTTTAGCTTCCAAATTGGTTAATTACATGAAAAGATTTGCCCAAGTTCAACTTTCTTTGCATTCTCAAAATAAACCCTATTTGATCATAATATATTACTATTTTTAATTAACAGTATTATTCCATTAAAATAGCTATTTTATTATTTTCATACGAGTATTCATAAGTGAAATGAGGACTTCAAAGGAAATTTGAAGAAAAAAGATAAATTTATTATGTGCAAATGTTTCTATATAATAAAAGCCTAATATGCAAATTGTCCCCTCAACTAGGAGTTTTACTGGGAGTTTGACCAGGGGGAAGGGAGGCCCTGGCTGGCAGCCAGCAGCTGCTAGGGACCCTACCCATGCACAAATTTCGTGCACTGGGCCTCTAGTATTATTATAGACTGAAAACAAGTAAAAAACAAAATTTTTCTTACATAGGACACAAAAAACACTAACCATAACGTAAATGGTAAATTGGACTTAATAAAAATTATAATCTGTACTTATAACATAATACTTTTAAGAAAATGAAAATGTAAGAGTGTAGAGTAGTTATTCTACATAACTGACAAAGGGATACTTATATTCAGAATATGTAAAAACTCTTACAAATCAATAATTAAAAATATGAAAAATTGGGCAAGAGACTTTCACAAATATTTCACAAAGGAAATGTAAGCTTATGAAAAGATACCCAATAAGAGGAGAGTTTGGCAGGGTCACTGGATATAAGATTTTCTTATAAAAATAAGAAATTATGCCAAAATATTCATCTATAAAACCATTCCATTCATAATAGTATCAAAACTGTAAGTATATTGTCATTAACAGAAAAACCACAGGCCCTGGCCAGGTGGCTCAGTTGGTTGGAGTGTCATCCCATATACCAAAAGGTTTAGGGTTTGATTCCTCCTCAGGAGACATATGAAGGTTGTGAGTTAGATCCCCACTCGGGACAGGTGTGGGAGGTAACCAATCAATGTTCCTCTCCCTCCCTCCCAAGCATCATTTTCTCCTTATGTAAAATGGTGGTTAACCTAATTCACAGGGCCAATTTGAGAATTAACTGGAATACAGATAAGCAATGCAGACACCATAGAAGATATAATGAAGATTAGACCAAGTTATTGATATAATCATAAGAAATAATATCAGAGGAAATATATTTTATGTGTTCCTGGAGTTTGTTAATCATTGTTTTTGACCCTTTCTGGAGAAATTCTGGAATGTGCTAAATTAATGCCAGGATTGAGTATATTACATGTGCTTTTAGGCTGTCCATAGCCACATTCATATGTCCATTGGTTTTTGAGGATTTTAAGGAAAAAATTAACTGGTCTCTTTAATTGAAGCCTCCTGTACTCTTTATAAAAATCATCACGTGGAACTAATGATATTTTTTTGAAGTATGATGCTACTAGATTAAAAAAACACACACACAAGTAAGTGACAGGAAATCCTTATTGAGCCATCAAGATTTGGACAGGAGCACTTCAAAAGGCCCTTTGCACAGCAGTTAAGTGAGAAATGCATTCCCCACCTGTCAGGCAGGTGAAATAGGCTGCCCACGGAACTCAGTCCATTCTGTGAATGGGTGGGCGTAGTGCTATCAGCAAATACAAAGGAGTAGGAGAAGCCAGGACTTCAATAGGAGGGCTGCTGGCTCTGGGAGCAGCGGTGGCAGTTTGATGTTAAAGCAGGTCAAATCCTGTTATACCTATGAACAAGAGATTTAAAAAAGGACATGCAGCGGGCAAGAGGGAAGCTCATTGATTCCTTGGATATATGTTGAAGCATAATATGAACCAGGTAGGAATATAGGTGTTGCAAGCTGGAATGATTAGGAAAGGCATCTATGGAGGAAGTGGATCTTGCGATGTGTCTTAAAGTTGGTAGGAACTGAAAAGACCAAGGAGAGAGATGAGGAATTTAGCAGCAGGGGGTTGTTACTTATGATGTTTAATTTTAGTTACATCATGGTTATTGTTTCTATTATGAACAGGACAGTTTTTTTTCTTATTTCATTTTCTAATTGGTTTTGCTAATGCATATTTATTTTAATTCATTGACCTTCTACCCCTCAACTTTGCTAAAAACTCTCTTATGGCATAATATAACATGTGGTTCTTCATTACTTCTTCTATAAGGCCTGGGAATTCCCCAGAGTTCCTAACCCTATGGAGACATAGACTCTCCATAATAATCTCTCATAGTTTCTTGTCCTTCCTGACTGCAAATACTTTCTTTGGTGCCTATTCCAATTGGAGATCAGGAGAAACGTATGGCTGTCTTTCACTCAAATGACCCTGTGGCAGCATGACAACTAAGAATTCTGTCAGTTGCCCTTGGCTCCTTCTTGTTTCTTGTATTTATTATCTCTTGAGATAGAACTCTCTTGGTTCCAACTTTTTCAACAGTTTTCTCCTGACCATGTTTCTTACTGTGATTAAAATGTTCAAACTGATCTCATCAATTTTCTTCTATTCCTCCCACCTCTGCCCCATAATGTGAGTGGGCATATATGGAAATATAGAGGAATGAGACTGGACCGGTTGTTGAAACCAAAGCCTACTTTTCCCCCTAATGTATAGTCATGTGTTCAATTACTGTTTACTAAGTCCTTCATCTTTTCCTGGTGTTTTGAAAAGTACTTTCTTTATAAAGTGAAATTTCAAATCTTATTGGAATTTTGATTGAATTTTTTGTATATGTAGACTAATTTAGGTAGAATCTATATACTTTAATATTGTCTTTCTAGCCACGGACATGATATATTTCACCATTTACTCATGCCTTCTTTTATATCCTTCAGTAAATTCTTACATCTTTCTCTGTACAGATCTTGAACATTTCTTCTATGGTTTATTCTTAGATGCTTTATTATTTATGTTGTCATGTGAATGGGATCTTTTAAAAAGTAACATTTTCTAATCAACTATTGCTGTTATATAGGAAGGTCATTGTTTTTGCCATTCTTTTTCTTTTTGTGGTTCAGTTTGGATCATTTTATTAATCTATTTTTCTAGTTCATGGATCCCACTGCTAGATTCAAAATGCTATTAAACCTATCTATTGGAATCTTGATTCCAATATTATATTTTTTCAGTTGTACAATATACAGTTGATTCTGCTAACTTCAGTATCCAATACAGAATCATCTGAGTTTGTTTTTATTGGCTTTCTATCCCTTTGGGATTTGTCCTGTGGATCTTATGCCTTGGCATGCCTAGTAATCTGTTATTGAATATAGGCCCTTGTTTAGTAAGAAAAAAAGTTAGAGACACCAGATGATGTTTATTTCCATCAGAGATGGTTTACTTTTTCTTCTACCAGGAAAATAAGAGTATAGAGATGACTCCCTGTATTCAGCCAGGGACTAAATCAGAGTCAAGCCCAAGCTGTGAGATTGGGTAGGGCCCAGTGCTTGGTTTCCCCTGTTTGAAACCCATGGCTTTCCTTGGCTTTCATTTGAGAGCTGGACAGTTATTTGTCTCAGAATTTAGAGACTGATGGAATTTCTGTCCTGCTTTTAGAAGTATTAGGCTTACCTCTTTTATTTTATTTTCCCCCCTATCCCATGAAGCTACAGACATGGACAGTTATTCTAAGGGGAGAACAGCAGTGTCTTTGCAGACTCTCAAATCTCCAATTTTGTCACTTTAGCCCCATATAACTGCCAAAAGCTCTGTGGGCTTTTCTGTTCTACCAGGGCCCAAATCTGGGTTCTGAGCTTCTGCATCAGCCCAGATAGGAGTGTTCTTACCCAAAAGTCAGTTGCAGATCATTGGTGTGAATTATTCACTCTCTCTAGGAATTTTAACTCTCCATGGCTCCTTTTCCTGGCAAGTATTTTTCTCTTAAGCACTGTGAGAATGCAGAAAGTTCCACTTTATCTTCTGAGGTTTCCTTCTTAGCACTTAGCCTCCAGCCCAGCCCAGCATTGGGAAGCCAGTTGTTTCCATTGCTTCTGAAGCTCTGGATTTCATAAGTGTTCTTAGTGTGAATGTTAAAGTACTTACTATATCTTACTTACCCAGTAGTAGAAATGTCAGGACAGGACTTCTATTTTTATAAGTTGACCTTGATTGCAGCACAGTGTTTTCTTCACTGTGGCATTCTGACTCTCCCACATGGCCAGGGTTTCCCAGAATTGCTGAAATCCTAGGTCTGGTAGGGAAATCGGACCCGTGAGATATTGCTTGGGCTGCGAAGTTGGCCATGTCTTTGAACATGAGAATTAACATGGCTGAGCCTTGGCCTTTAGAATTCACTTTCAACAACAATAGTACTGCTGCTCTTTTTATACAGTCACATTCCAACTGGTGAACTCTCAATGCTAATTGAACAATTGATTATTTAATACATGTCTTTAAGTTATAAGGACATTTGGATGGCATGTTTTCTGAGCCCTTGTGCACTTGAAATTTTTCTGTTGCTTTCATACGTGTTTAACTGCATGTTTTAGGTTATTATTACATGAATAATAAACTCATTGCCCCTACCCCAGGACTCTGCAGACATTTCTTCAGTGTTTTCAGGCATTAAGTATGTCATCAGCCACAGTAATGTTTCTTCCTCAGTAGGAAGCTGTCTTTTATTTCCAGTTGCTTGTGTTTGAGTGATTCTCTCCAGATCTTCTTCAGACCATAATGTGGGATAATTTTCCTCAGCACTCATCACACCTAACCTAAGTCCGTTTCTCTTTTCCTCCAAATCATACATACTATGAGAGTGAGGTGTTGCTTCCATTTTACTTCTCTGATGCAATAAATATAGGAATACAAAGGTGGGTAGAGTTTTGATAAATATTTGGATTTTGCTCTCCTCAAATTTCTGTAAAAGTTCCTATTTCAATGCTCTGCCAACAAAGGTGTATTTCCATTCCTAGGCTTTGACTTATTTCTCCAAGATTGTTTTCCACATCTATGAGTTCAAATTCTGTAATAATGCTGCTTTTCCTTCCTTTAAAGAGGATTTTACTTCAACTAGTGAAATTTTCATTTTCTATACTCTTTAGTGATACATTGAGCTCCTTTCTAATATCTCCTGTTGTAGCTTCATTTTGCCATTTACTTCTTATGGTTTTCTTTATGTAGATGACAGTTTCTTGGATTATTTTAGGAACACATGTTTTCCAAAATAACTCTTTATTTCTTATAATAAGTAACTTCACACATCCACTATTACTCTGAATTTCTAAGAGAATGTTCCTTTCTCCCTATTATGCATTTATTCTCATAGGTCTAAAGCTTTTTTTTTTTTTTTTCTTTTTTCGGGCTTTTATTCAGCTAAGGCAGGAACTATCTAGGCCCTGTATTTGTCAAAAAACTGTATGTGTGGAATTCATTTGGCTTTACTCATTATCAACTTAGGTACTGGTCAAATCCCCTTGTCAAATCTACTGTTGATGTGAACAGCATCAGCCAAATTCCTAACATTGAGCAGGCATTTGTCTAATACAGCTTGGCTGTACGGGGGTGGGAGCTTCCCTTATTCCCAATGCTTGGCTGTCTGACACTCTGAACAGATGTAACCTGTGAGAAACTATAATTACAGGGACAGACCAGTGCCAGGGCTTTTTCTGCCAGGGAATTTCCATGCCCAACTGGAGCACCTCCCTGTAGGGTCTGCGCATCCTAGATTAAACTGTGTCCTCTGCTCTGCCCCCAACTCCCATGTTTGGTCTGATGGTTTGTTGCCTCTCAATGAAGATAAACAGCAAAGGGGGCAGTGATCTGCCTACTCGAGGAATGTAATTAATAACTGACAGATACAGGGTGGGGCAAAAGTAGGTTTATAGTTGAGAGTATGCAAAATGCAGAGTTTATTCTTGTATTATTACTTATGAACAAGAGGCCCAGTACATGAATTTGTGCACGGGTGGGGTCTGGCCAGCCCACCCTGATGGGGGCCGATTTGGGCCCGGCCGATGAGGGGGAGGAGCTGCGGGAGGTTGGCTGCCAGCTCCGTCCCCTATCGGGGTCTGGCTGGTCAGGTGGGGGGGCTGTGGGAGGTCAGCCAGCCCCACCCCCAGTTTGGGGGGGGGAGGACGGTAGGAGGGACAATTGGGGGTGGGGCCAGCCAGGGGGAGAGGCTGTGGGCAGTTGGCCGGCCAGCCCCACACCCAATTGGAGTGAGGGGAGCCGATTGGGGTAGGGGGGCCGACCAGGGGCAGGCTGGCTAGGGGGAGGGGCTGCAGGAGGTTAGGGGGGCCGATTGGGTTGGTTGGCTGCCACAATGCATGTCATAGCAACCGGTTGTCCTGGTTATTCCGGTCGTTCCATTTTTCCAGTCACTTGGCTTTTAGAGATTATTGTATTATTTTCTACATGAACACTTGTGAACCTACTTTTATTCCATCCTGTATTTAAAAATTGTTTTCAAAGTCAGAGTCTCTGGGCAAGGAATCAGTTGACAGAGGAGGAATAGATTCTTTTTTACCTTCTTTCAGACAGGTGGTAAATCAGAACAGCTTTTGTCAGTCTCTATCACTTTTCTTTTCCTTTTTAATCTTCACTCAAGGATATTTTTCCATTGATTTTTAGAGAGAGTAGAAGAGAGAGGGGAAGAGAGAGAGAAATATCAATGTGAGAGAAACACATCGATTGGTTGCCTCCTGCAGTTGCCCTGATAGGGCCCAGGCCTGAGAAGAGCCTGCAACTGAGGTACATGCCTTTGAATCAAACCCGGGATCTTTCAGTCCACAAGTTGACGCTCTATCTACTGAGCCAAACTGGCTAGGGCTCTATCACTTTTTATAGTTAATAGAAATTTCTCACAGTTTCTGCAGTGGGTTATGGTGGCAATTCGAATTTTCATCGTGAGAAGTTTTGAGTATACATTATCATGCCCAGAATGATGCTATTTTCAATGGGGAGCCACACTCTACTGGCCCTTGAACATAACATGTGAGAAACTGGGCATAAAGTATTCATTCAATCACCCTTCTTTATTGGTCTGATAAAATCTAAAAAACTCCTGACCCATCTAGACAGACTTTTCCTTGATGGGGTTGGTGCCTTTAACTGAAAGAAGAATTCCATAGGCAGTGTGTAATTTTATTAAATTTACTTCACATGTGAGTCTGGAAGCAGTACTTACTATGTGCATGAACATTTTGAGTAAATTGACTTTAAATAAGTGATTGCTGGCTGAATGAGTCAATAAAGGGATGCATGAGTAATCACTGAAATTCCTTACTTGACTGTTTTGTAATAATGACATTGAACTACATGTTTAGCTTCTTGGTGGTGAGACTGCTGGAGCAGATGTTATTCATTGTGGAGCCTCTGTGACCTTTCAGTGACCCCACTGCTAACATAGGTATGATACACTGAGACCAGAGACACCAGTGTGGCTCCTTGGAGATTAGTTCTTTCTCCTGGCTCCTCCCACCAATAAGTATATAGCTAAATTGCACCAATATTTTTTTTTCTCCAGCAGCTAATTTATCTTTTTATTTCTCTGATACTAAAAAATACAAATTTTCTTTCTCTTCCTCCATATATATCCCTGTGTATGCCTATCTTTTCTTCTTGCCATAAATACATGTGGCTAATTCCCTCATTTCCTGAAGTCTTACCTTTTTAATAAACTCTACTTTGACAGCCTATTAAAAATTTGCAACCCAAACTCGCATCTTGATTCCTTCAATCTCTCTTGTAATCTATTTTTATTCTATGGCACTTAGCATCTTCTAACAAACCATATTTTATATATTTGTATTCTTTGTTAGTTTATGTCCTTCCTCTTCACCATCATGGATATCAGGTTCATAAGGGCAGGCTTCTTTGTATGTTTTCTTTATGGATGTTTTTTAAGTAACTAGAACAGCATAAAGTTACTGTTTTTGAAGGTATGAATGAATGAGTGAATGAATAACATGCTGTTTCTCATTTTCATGCTGTTTCCTCAGTCTGGACTTTAGAGCCTTGCCTCCTGTGGAATTTTGCTTATTTTTTCTTCTTTCTGTAATATTCAACTATTGTGTTTTCCTGCATTCTATCTACTCTGTAGAGGACATTTCTCTTTTGTTTTGGTAATGGTAGAAGGTGTTTATTGAAACTGTGGCTTATTTGGCCATGGTGTTTTTATATAATGAAGTTCAGACTAGGGAAGTGGTGAGAGTGGTCAGATTTGCGATGTATTTTGAAGGAAGAGCTGGTAGGTTTTGGATTAGTTAGATATTGAAGTGTGAGGGAAAGAATGGAGTTAAAGGTGATGCTAAGATATTGGACCTGAGTCTAAGTGGAGGGATAGAGGAGAAGATCACAGAAGGAACAAGTTGGGCAGAAAGGTAAGGGGATGGTGTTCGAATCAAAAGTTTGGTATATAGTATGTGAAATCTGCAGCATCTGTTGGACATCCAAATTAGAGATATTGAGTAAGCAATCAGATATCACAGATTGAGGTTCAGGGAAGAGGTCAGGGCTAAAAATAGAAATTTATGGTTCATGATTGTATTGATTGTATTTAAAACTTTAGGATTAGATGAGCTCCCCTAGGAAGAAAGTGTAGAAAGAGAGTGGTTCTGAGGAATTTCTCTCAGGGACTTCAATCTTCGCTGATTGACAAGGTAAGGAGAATCCAGTAAAGGGGACAGAGAAGGAACAGCTACTAGGAAGAGGAGACCTAGGAGAGTGTGGCATCCCAGAGGGCAGGAGAACAAGATCTTAAGTGGGAAGCAGTGATCAGATGTGACAATGCTATGGTAGTTCATTTAGGATGGGGACTGTGAATTGGCCACTAAATTTAGCAACTGGTAAGGCCTTAGTGACCTTAATAAGAGCAGTTTCAGTGGAGGGTTGGGAGGATAAAGCCTAATTGGAGTAGGTTCAAGAGAGACTGAAGGGAAAAACTACAGCAATTATTTTAAGGACTTTTGTTACAAAGAAGATCCAGTAGTTGGATAGGACACAGTTGGATAGGATAGCTGGAGGGATACAAGGATTATAGGAATATAGTAAAGGGATGAGGCAGGCAAGAAAGGGGACAACTGAAAGAGCCATGTTCTTGAGCTGGCAAGTGGCGATGGGCTCCAGGGCTCCAGAGAAGGAGTTTCTGGAGGAGCCCAAGAAGTTTAAGACTGGTGGGTAAAGGATATAAAATTATAAAGTCAGGTCTTATGATGAGGGCTTTGAATAATATTTTTTAGTTTTAAGTTTATCACATAGGACATAGGGAACCACTGCATACTTTGAGCAAGAGAAAGGTATGATTACAAGACATGGTTCTGATTATGAACCAACAACTTTAAAAATTGGTAATTTTTAAAGTAGTAGTTTTTCTTTAAAAATTACTGCTAGTCCTTTCTTCCAAGTGACTCTCCTCCAGATTCAGCCTTCTTTTATTTATTCTACTGTAGCTAGAATGTTTATAGTTTGCTTTTTTTTTTGTTTTGCATTTTGTCCAGAGTTTATAGTTATCTGCAAAGATTAGGTTTAGTATGTACTACTGATTATATTGGAAGCAGAACGTAAGTCATATTTTTGGAAAGATATTCCAGTTGTATGAACCTAAGGCACACTTTCTAAACCCTTTGGCATGTCCTTTGGTGCCTCAGATGTCAGCTATCGATGGCTCTCGAACGTTGAAATGCTTTAATTAGAACATATTGTCATGGTATTATCGCACTTTCCGACTCAATGACATTATCAGAAATATACTCTTACAAGTAAACTGGACATTGAAAGGAAGGACCCAGGTACTGATAGTAAACATTGTTTTTTTCTAAACCATCTGGTCTAAACCATCTGGTCTAAGGCTCTAATACTTGACCGCTTCCTGTGCTAATTCAACTGTCACTTTGTGTGTACATATTAGATGATCAGAGATTCCCCATGAGTATAACACTGTTTCTTGATTTCTCTTCATAATGATTAATAGGAATAAGCCACATATAGAGCTGAATGATCAAAGCATCATTCCTGAGAAAATCAATTTGTATTTACTCAGTTTGCTCAATCAATGTTAAATTAAACCAAGTCATAATATTGAAAATGAAAGCTGGCTCATACCAAGCCACTGATTCACTAGATGCAAAGCTATTTGAGTATCTCTCTTAAAAGGGCAGTAATTTTGATGTTAGACACTCAAGCAATGGTTTGAAATCATGTTGGTCAGTATAAACTTTTCAAGCTTTCTACATGTTCAACATAGCATAAATACAAAGTATCAAGTCTCTGTGGATTTTGACAATAATAGACTAGGTTTTCTAGAATGTGGTGAGTGAAGTATTGAATGATTACTAACTGAGAACTCAAGGCAAAGATAAAAATGATAGACTCTGTATTAAATACATAATTTGACGATGTGGGGAGCTTGAGTGTGTTATCCTATATAATAAAAGCCTAATATGCTAAGTGTCTGGTCGTCTGGTCATCTGTTCAACCAATCAAAGCATAATATGCTAATGATATGCTAAGGCTGCTCAACCACTCACTGTGATGTGCACTGAGCACCAGGGGGCAGACAGTCAACTGGTCAACCAGTCGCTATTATGTGCACTGACCACTAGGGGGCAGATGCTTTGGTAGGTTAGTTTGCTGCTGGGGTCTGGCCAATCGGGACTGAGCAAGATGGGCCAGACATGTCCTGGAGTCCTCCCGTGGTCTCTCCCTGGCTGGCCAACCTCCCGCGTCCCTCCCCAGCCCTGATCGTGCACCGGTGGGGTCCCTCAGCCTGGCCTATACCCTCTTGCAACCTGGGACCCCTCAGGGGATGTTGGAGAGCCGGTTTTGGCCCGATGGCAGAATGATTGGTTGCTATGATGCTCACTGACCACCAGGGGGCAGATGCTCAATGCAGGAGCTGCCCCCTGGTGGTCAGTGTGCTCCCACAGGGGGAGTGCTGCTCAGCCAGAAGCTGGGCTTATGGCTGGCAGCTGGCCAGCGCAGTGGCAGTGGCAGTGGCAGGAGCCTCTCCCACCTCCGTGGCAGCGTTAAGGATGTCGGCTTATCAGTCAGACATCCCCCAAGGGCTCCTGGACTGAGAGAAGAAGGCGCAGGCCGGGCTGAGGGACCCAGGTGCACCAGGCCTCTAGTAGTAATATATTAGGAAGACCGTAGTGAGGCTGAAATACCAATCAAACCTCAGCTCCACAGTTCAGGACAAATAGCACCCTTATCAGCACTATCAGCTGAGCACTGCAGTGTGCTTGTCATGCTGCATGGCAGGGAACAGGATGGGCAGTGTGTCTTCTTGTGGATATTAACTCATTAATTTAGTCATTCATTAAAAGTATGAATATGTTGGACAAAGTAGTTATTTACATTGTAATGAATTAAAATGAAATAAGATTTAAAAACTTAATTTCTTTTTACTTATTACCTTTCAAGTGCCTCGTTACCCCTCTGGCTAGTGACCATGGTATTGGGTAGCGCAGGTCACTTGCATTGGGGAAAAAGTTCTAGACGTCCTGGCTGGACCTACTTATAGTCCCAAAGAAAACACCTGTCAAAGCAGGTCATAGAACCACAAAAGGGAGAACTTTGATAAGTTGAATGATATGGAGTTAGAAACTTTTGCATAACCTATTATATCATCAACAAAATAACAGAGTGAAAACATTTTCTACTTTCAAGACAGATAAATGGTTAATTTTCATAGGTTTATGAAAAATTCACATAATTCAATAAGTAAAAGAAAAACAACCTGATTAAAAATAAAGTCAAATGTCAAAAGTATATGGAAAGATTTTTAATCTCAGCCATTATTAAAATATACAAGTTCAAACAATGATGACATGTCATTAATATCTATTAACTTGACAAAAATGAATAGTTTGGGTACTCGTAAAGATATGGAGCCTGGCTCAGTGTGGCTCAGTGGTTGAGCATCACTCAACCACTGATTGATTACAGATTGATTCCCAGACAGAGCACATGCCTGGGTTGTAGGTTCAATCCCCAGTGGGGGGCATGCAGGAAGCAGCCAATTGATGATTCTCTCTCATCATTGATGTTCCTATTTCTCTCTCTCCCTTCCTCTCTGAAATCAATAAAAATATATTTTAAAAAAGATATGAGAAGTTGCCCTATGAATTGAATACATTACTATGTATTTTCATGAATAAATTAGGGTTTCTAAAGGAAAGGATGAAAAGCAAGGATTAGAATATACCAACTGTTGTGGTCAGTTTGGACTGCTGTAACAAAAATACCATAGAACTGGGTGGCTTAAACAACAAACATTTATTTCTTACAGTTCTGGAGGCTGGTAGGTCCAAGATGAAGACACCAACAGAACCTGAGTCTAGAAAGGGCCTGCTTCTTGGCTGGTAAATGGTTGACCCCCACTCTTATGACCCAATTACCTCCCAAAGTCCCCTCCTTCTAATACTGCTACATTGGTGCTTAGAATTTCAACATATGACTTTTGAGGGGACACAAACATTCAGTTCATAACACCAACGCTGTTTGCTATCTGTTTAAAAAATTTGCCCAATAGGCATCATGTTATATATATGTTTATATACTTTATTTTTACTTTCATATTAGATTTTTCAAACTTTTCCATATCAAGCCAATGAATATGTAGGTTTAAAAATGACTGTATGGTATTTCATTGTAGGCACATGCATTAACTCTTAGTTGTAGACATTAATCTTCTTTTGAAGCCCGTGGGCTCCATCATGATTGGTCTGTGTAAGTCATGTTGGTTCCATTCTTGCTTATCCTCCCCTCCCCCCTCCCCCCACTCTCCGTACCCTATCAGCAACTCCCCTGACCCCAACATTGCTTTAGAAGTTGTTATGTGACCCTGCCAATAAGACATGAGAGTTATCAGGAGGGCTCCTGGAAAATGTTTGCTTCTATAATTAAAAGAGATACTGCCCTAGCTGGTTTGCCTCAGTGAATAGAGCATCGGCCTGGAGACTGAAGGGTCCCAGGTTCAATTCCGGTCAAGGGCACATGCCCAGGGTGTGGGCTCAATCCCCATTGGTTGCAGGAGGCAGCAAATCAATGATTCTCTGTCATCATTGATGTTTCTCTCTCTCCCTTTTCTCTCCCTCTCTCTTCCTCTCTGAAACCAATAAAATATATTAAAAAAAGAGAGATACTAATAGGAAATGGTCCCTCTACCACTGGATGTGGTAACTCTAACCTCGGTAGCCATCTTCTGGCCATGATGCATGCTAGCCTAAGGGCCAAGCTTATGTGCCATTGAGGACAGTGCAGAAATATGGACAAATCCTGGGCCCTTGAGGATGCTGATGAGCACTTAATTAATCCCAGAGCTACCCTATCTCCATACTTCCTGTAATATGAGGGAGTAAAATATTTGTATTATTTTTTAATATATTTTATTGATTTTTTACAGAGAGGAAGGGAGAGAGATAGAGAGTTAGAAACATCGATGAGAGAGAAACATCGACCAGCTGCCTCCTGCATGCCTCCTACTGGGGGTGTGCCCGCAACCCAGGTACATGCCCTTGACCGGATTCGAACCTGGGACCCTTCAGTCCGCAGGCCGACGCTCTATCCACTGAGCCAAACCGGTTTTGGCAATATTTGTATTTTTAAAGTCAATTCACTGAACTGGAATGTTTTGCTACTTGTAGCTAAAAACATCCTAATTTTTACAATTGGTATATATGTAACTTTGCTCACACACTTAATTTTTAAATCATTATAGACTCACAATAGGTTGTATAAATAGTATAGAAATCTAGCAACTCCCAATGGTAACATCTTGAATAACTAGTACATTATCAAAGCATGAAACTGACATTGGTACAATACTACAGATGTTATTCAGATTTCACTATTTTTACATACATTTCTCTGTGTATGCGTGTGTAATTCTATACAATTTTATCCCATATGTAGATTTGTGTAGCTACTACCACAATCAAGTTGTAGAATTATTCCATCAGCACAAAGGAACACTGTCTTGCTATCCCTAGACCCTATCTACCATGACAACCACTAACGTGTTCTTAGCCTCTAGTTTCGTCATTTTGGGGATGTTATCTCAATGAAATCACATAGTGTGCAGTTTATTGGGACTGATTTTTTTCTTAGCATAATGCCCTGGAGAACCATTTGGGTTGTTAGATGTATACATAGTTGTTTGTTTTTATTGCTGAGGATGTTGCATTATCTGTACGTTATAGAATTTTTTTCACTATTCACCCAAGGGTGTTTGGGTTGTTTCCAGTTTTTGTTATTATCAGTAAAGCTTTCATGAACATTAAGATAACAGATTGTGTGTGTGTGTGTGTGTGTGTGTGTGTGTGTGTGTGTGTGTAAGTTTTCATTTCTATGGGATAAATGCCCAAGAATGTGATTACTGGGTTATGTACTTACAATTTCATAATAAATTGTGAAAAATTTTTCTAGCATGGCTGTACTATTTTATATTCTGACTAGCAATCTATGAGAATTTCGGCTTCTCTGCAGTCACCAGCATTTGGAATTACACTACATTGTTAAGCTGTTCTAGTAAGTATGTAGTGATACCTCATTGAAACATTTTTCAGAGGATATATAGAAACTATTAACAATGGTTATATTAACAGAAACAACATGCAAAAGCAAGAGGAAGAAAAGACATTTTATTTGTGTCCTGTTTGGTTTGGATTTTCTTATGTGGATATATTCATTACATTCAATAGAGGAGCAAGATTATGGGCCATTGTTTTTGGTTTTATCTTTGCATTTCTGTTTTAAAATCCGTAATAAATGTTTAATGATTCTGGTATTATTTCAAATTGGAAGTAAATGTCTACATATCTCTCTCTCTATGTTGACACTAGAATTAATGTCAAGAAAAAGCTGCAGGCTTCTAATAACATTGACTGTCCTGGTTTTACATTTCACTGTCTCAATACTCATTTAACCAAACTGAATATAACTATTCCCTTGTGTCTACAAATTTGCCAGATTATATTCCGTTCTAGACATGAATCCATTTGTTGTCTTCTGAAGTCACGCAAAGCAGAATACATTTCCCTATTAAATGCCACATCTAATAGCATTTTGGAGTTTAATTGCTTGTCTTTTATGCAGCTAAGACAATGCAGAAAACATTGCATCATTCATTGCCTTCCTTGAAGTCCCTGTTTGTTTTCCCCACAATACTATTTTTACTCTCATATTGATCATTTTAAGAGGAATGTTTATACTTCACTGGTGTTTTGAATAGGGTCACATAAGAGTAAATGTGTAAACACTAGTTATCTTCTGTCTGAATAATAAATCTGAGAAAGGCCTGCAAACCCTCTGCATTCATCAGAGACAGAAAAATTGCCCAATCCAGCAACACAAAAGCAGCAGAAATAGAATGAAGTAGGACCTGACTCTACCTGACAGGACAGGTGCATTGTAGCCGGCAGAATCACGACAGCCACCTCATCACCTTTGAACCAGAATAGATTGATTGCATGTTAAACCAGGCTGATTGTTCATGCCTCAACGTCCTTTGGCCAAAGACTGGTAGGTTGGGTTTCTTCCTCATTGTGAGGAAGAAACCACACCGTAGGAGACTATGGGTGTCTTAGTAAGATGGTGGTAGAAAGAGACTATTATAGGATTAGGGTTTTTACTGGATGATATGGGAAAATGTCTGAGAAAGTTAGGCTTGTCTCTAAATTAGCTGTCAGGAACAAAGGGCAATTCTATGATTGGGTATCTCAATATTACATGCAGAGAGGGGAGATGAGAATGCACAGAGAATACTAGAGGATAAAGAAGTAGCAATTACTCATCTTAAGAGAAGAGTTGTTGGGCATTTTGTGGATGGCACAGTGACCTTGATTTTTGTCTTTGCTTAGAAAAAATTATGTAGTGGCCTTGTTATTTTCTCATTTAACCCATGGTCTCAGACCAACCTGGTCTGAGGTTGGCAGCTGTGAGATTGTTAATTCAATAAAAGAGCAATGTGGTCTAGGTGGGGGTGCCAGACCAGCTGCTGAATGTGAGTGGCTGCTCCTATTTTCTTTCTCACATGAACAAAAATGTTGATGCCATCATACTATCGTTTGCTTTATGGATCACTGCTTGGCATATGCAATACTCACGTGGCTTTTAAGTCCATTTCATTTATATGTCACGGCTTTTGGACCTGGTTTTCAAATATGTTGCCATTATTCCAAGGTTAAATGCAAACATAAAAGGCACGACTTTCCCATCATCCTAGAAGTCAATCTCCAGAGCCTGTCAGATGGAGCCTTCTGCCTCCAGGCTAGGCTGCCCATAATGACTGAAAAATTGATGTCTTTTCTGCTTTTAATGATCTAACTGAAAGGAAGAAAATTCCACTATTGCCTTCAGAAGTCCATAACCTTCCCTCTGACCCTTTGGAAATGTTTTTGTACGCCACCCTCCATGCAGACGCTTGCTCTCCTGTGTACTTGAACTCATTTCCTAGAGCAGGCTTTAGAACTGAGCACTCAAAAACAGTCTTTGTGCTACATCCGGCCAGCTAACCAGTTTTATTTTGTATGCATTGTATTTTACAAAAAGTAGAGATTTTATATAAGATTCATCTTTTCACCTCCCTTAAAGATCAGAATATTTGGCCACACTGGAAAACAGTCTGGTTGGAGCTCTGTAAAAAGTTCCTTTAAGTTATCCAAAGATTGCCTGGCATAGCTTACTGCATTATTGCCCTATGCCACTTATTTGTGTTTCCTATCCAGGCCTTATAACATTTGAGTTTCCAACCGTGGTTTAGATGCCTTTACTCTGCTGTGTGTATATATTTCTCAAAATGGGCATGGATTATAGGGTGGTCTATGGGATATATTCAGTGTCCCTCAATAAACATAATGGACCTTTCTGGAGTGTTAATTATGCTTTAAGGTTTAGAAAACATTATTTTTATATTAAATTCAATATAGATATATTATAGAATGCAATGAGAAATGGATTTAAAGGCAAATATGGAAATTAAAAATGTAACTCTTGCTTCAGGTAACACCCATGGGGTGTTATTGAGGAAGGATGTATGCCTTACCCTTTGCTATGGGAGACACTTCGGTGGAAAAGTTATAGAAAAGCAGTATTAATATAATAATTTTGAGTTTATCTTTTTCTATTTTTTAGATTCCCAGAATGTCACGGATAGTTGAAATAAAACTAAATTTAGATGTTAACTAACCTTTACTTGACCAATTTTTTTTTTTGGAGCATAAAAAAGTTATCAATATATAAAGCCAATGTATTAGATTTCCAGATTTCCAGTCCCATCTTTTAAATGTATAATTGCTAGAAACAATGGCAAAAAGAGTTATACATATTATTTTATAGTATTACTATCTTTTTGGTTTGATAATTATATTTGTTAATTATAGAATGGCAGGTATAAGATAACTTATTTCTCAAAGAAATTCAAAAGTCTTCCCTGACAGAATATGATATTTAGCTTCTGATGATGGTTAAACTAAATGATGTCAAATCAGACTCAAATGGATATTGCTGGTTATACCAGGAACAACATATTTGATTTTATAAGTTGGCACCTTTTAACCATGAATTTTTTTAGCCATCATAGTTTTAACTATGAATTTGCAATTATCTGAAGTACTATAGTTGTGATGGAGAGAGAGCACTAATATTTCCCCCCATTTTTGACACTATAATGGACATAGCATAGTCCTAGATCAAACTTCCTGCTTCTGGTATAACAAGGGTCATACATTTAGTTTTCTCCTCTATAGTCTCCTGAAACCTTTTCTTGTTATGTGGTTGGTGATTAGATTGAATTTGCATACCTATAGTTGAATAGTAATTGGTAACATTTTGAACAAAACGATATTACAATAGAAAGAATTTGATAAATTATTTGAGTTTATGGAAGCTGTAGTTTGAGTTGTAGAAGTAGTTAACTGATCTCAGAGGAGTAACCATGAGTCAGACTTGAATTTATTTCTTGGCAAATCTCCAGTGGTGAATTGCTTCCTTTTAAAATTCCTTTAGTTATTTATATCAACTACTATAATAGGTCATAACTACTTTAATTTGTTTTGAAAGAAAGTGATTAATAACTACTGCCAAAAATACATGGTGCATAAAGACTATTTCATACCATATGCAAGTTTGAAACTTATGTATTCTTTTTTTTAAATCCTCACTCAAGGATATGTTTATTGATTTTTTAGAGAGAGGAAGGGAGGGAGGGAGAGAGAGAGAGAGAGAGAGAGAGAGAGAGAGAGAGAGAGAGAGAGAAACACTGATGTGAGAGAGAAACATTGATTTGTTGCCTCCCATATGTACCCTCACCAGGGATTCAACCCGCAATCTAGGTATGTGCCCTGACCAGAAATAGAACCCACAACCTTTTTGGTGTACAAGATGGTACTCCAAGCAACTGAACCACTTGGCTGGGGCTATGTATTCTTTGTAAATGGCTCTCTTACATGAAGTGTGGATAGTGTAATAAGTTAGCTTGAAGAATATTTAGTGTTTGCTTTTTAATCTAAAGGCAATAATATCACTGTTGGTTGAACAGGAGCTCCAGGTACTTATTAGATCTAAACATAAATTACCTTTCATAGGTCAAAGTGGTTGAATGTTTGTAATTTCATTTAGTTTAACCTCAACTCTCCAATTGCCTGCTTGTTTTACTCAGAGGATCTCAAGGAACCTCATACTCAACAGATCCAAGAACAAACACATGATCTTCTCCCACAAACCTGGTGTCCCTGCATTAGATGTTACCACTGTCCATTCAGCTTAGGAAGCTGAAAAACTACACTCTATTTTATACCTGATGCTGTAAAATTTGGGACTTATCTGTCTCTAGCACTGCCTCACCACCATAGCTTATTGTCATTTCCTCAGATCTGATTTTTTTTCCTCCTTTCTTATATTCCAAATTGCTGATTTGATTCTCAGCTTTATTTACTCTACTGTTGATTTCCTGTAAATTATTCTTCATTTCAGTTAGTGTAGCCTTCATTTCTGACTGGTTTCTTTTTATGCTATTGAAGTTCTCACTAAGTTTGAGCATCCTTATAACCAGTGTTTTGAACTCTGCATCTAGTAGATTGCTCGTCTCTACTTTGTTTAGTTCCTTTATGGAGTTTTGTGCTGTTCTTTCATTTGGGAAATGTTTTTTTGCCTTCTCATTTTGGCAGCCTTCCTGTATTTGCTTCTATGCGTTAGGTAGAGCTACTATGTCTCCCAGGTTTGGTAGAGCGGCCTAATGTAGTAAGTGTGCTGAAGTGTCCAATGGCATAGCCTCCCCATTCACCCAATATGAGCACTCAAGGTGTGCCCCCTAAGTGGGCTGTGTAAATCCTCATAGTTGAGCCTTGATTGATGATGACATATCAATGGGAGGGACTTACCCCTGGGCCAGTCAGCTTCAAGGACTGGTTGTTGACCACTGACCACTAACCTCCAACCACCGTGGAGCATCAGATGTGGAGGGGCCCCCTTGACAGAACATGGCTTAGTTCAGTGGGGCTCTGGTGCCCCTGAGTCTGCTCCTTGAGTGTGTCACTTGTAGAGGTGGGTGGGTGGTGATGCGTCCACGTGGTCTGAAGCTATCCTCTAGGTGCACTGTCACTGTGGCCTTCTGGGAGATGCAGGCCAAGGCCAGCCTCCACATGTGTGCTGCCCTAGGGCACCTGGCGTGAGCTACAAAGTAAAGTGCACATGGCTGCTACTTGTGCTAGGGGGAGGTGGCCCGGGCAAGCTTGAGAACCAAGAACAGCTGCTGCTAGTGCCAGGTCTGGGGCCATTTACTGAGAGGTATGGGGTGCACTGAGGCGAGATACTGCCTGTAGAGAGATTTTAGGAATATCTGACACATGAGCCATGACAGGCCATTTATATAGAAAAGCCCCTGGAAATAGCTTGAGTGGGCCTGAAAGTTGGGTGGGACAGGGTCTCAAGGAATCACTATGGCAGGGCAAACTGTGTGAGCCAGGTTGATTGAGTCTCAGATCTGATGCCTTACTTCAGGCTCTATGGGGGACGGCTCAGAAAAGGAACAGTGGCCTCTGCCAGCACTTCTATCCTGGAGAAAGCTGCCCTTTCCCCCAGCTCTCGCATTGATGCCACACAATTCAGTTTCTCCCTGTATGTTTCTGGAGCCTTTCAAGCTGCTGCCCCAGTGCTAGAGCTCAGCGGGAGTGAGTCCAAGTAAGTCCAAGTAAGAGGACTCCCTCAGCCTCAATCCCTGCTGGTTTTCATAGCCAGAAGTCATGGGGTCTTTTCTTCCTGGCATTTGAACCTTGAGTTTGGGGGCCTGGTGTGGGCTGAGACCCCTTGTTCCTAGGGGGAACCACTGCAGCTCAGATATCCATCCTGATTTTTATCCACCACTCCTGCATATGGGACCAGCCCGGTCTGCATCTCGGCCCCTCCTTCTAGTCTAGATGTGGCTTCTCCTTTAATTCCCTGGTTTTAGAACTTCTATTCAGCCACATTTTAGGCAGTTCTGAATGATGGCTGTTCTGTAATTTAGTTGTAATTTTGATCTTTTACTCATTTTTATTGCGTTTTTAATTATTGAGTTTTGAAAGTTTTTTTTTTTTAATATTCTGGATACAAATCTTTTTTTTTTTTTTAATCAGATATATTCTTGGCAAAGCTTTTCTTCTTGTCTGTGGCTTGTAGAGTGTCTTTTCATTTCCTGAACAGTATCTTTTGAGGAGCCAAAGCTTGCAATTTTGATGAGGTCTAATTTATCAATGTTTTCTTTATATGGTTCATACTTTTTGTGACTTTTCAAGCACTTTTCTCCTATAGTTCTTCTAGAAACTTTATAATTTTACCTTTTATAATTAGGTCTTTGCGAGTTTAATAAAAATCTATACAACAGTTTGAATTTTATATTTGATTTTGGCAATTGAAGTTTTCTTCAGACCAATTTTATATCCATACAAGTGAAAGATATACATTTTGAATTCTCAGTGACTCAGTATTCCTTTTTTTTTATTATTAAATCTTTATTGTTCAGATTATTACAGTTGTTCCTCTTTTTCCCCCCATAGCTCCCCTCCACCCAGTTCTCACCCACCCTCTGCTCTTACCCCCGCCCCCCACTGTCCTCATCCATAGGAGTATGATTTTTTTCCAGTCTCTTCCCGCACCCCCCCCCACCCCTTTCCCCCAAGAATTGTCAGTCAATTCCCTTTCTATGCCCCTGATTCTATTATATTCAACAGTTTATTCTGTTCATCAGATTATTTATTCACTTGATTTTTAGATTCACTTGTTGATAGATATGTATTTGTTGTTCATAATTTTTATCTTTACCTTTTTCTTCTTCTTCCTCTTCTTAAAGGATACCTTTCAGCCTTTCATATAATACTGGTTTGGTGGTGATGAACTCCTTTAGCTTTTTCTTGTCTGTGAAGCTCTTTATCTGACTTTCAATTCTGAATGATAGCTTTGCTGGATAAAGTAATCTTGGTTGTAGGTTCTTGCTATTCATCACTTTGAATATTTCTTGCCACTCCTTTCTGGCCTGCATAGTTTCTATTGAGAAATCAGCTGACAATCTTATGGGTACTCCCTTGTAGGTAACTGCCTTCCTTTCTCTTGCTGCTTTTAAGATTCTCTCTTTGTCTTTTGCTCTTGGCATTTTAATGATGATGTGTCTTGGTGTGGTCCTCTTTGGATTCCTTTTGTTTGGGGTTCTCTGCACTTCCTGGACTTGTAAGTCTATTTCTTTCACCAGGTAGGGGAAGTTTTCTGTCATTATTTCTTCAAATAGGTTTTCAATATCTTGCTCTCTCTTTTCTTCTGGCACCCCCATAATTCAGATGTTGTTACTCTTGAAGTTGTCCCAGAGGCTCCTTACACTATCTTCATATTTTTGGATTCTTTTTTCTTTTTGCTTTTCTGGTTGGGTGTTTTTTACTTCTTCGTACTTCAAATCTTTGACTTGATTCTTGCAATCCTCTAGTCTGCTGTTGGGAGTCTGTATAATATTCTTTATTTCAGTCAGTGTATACTTAATTTCTAGTTGGTCCTTTTTCATATCCTCAAGGGTATCACTAGATTTATCAAGGGTCTCACTAAATTTATCGGTGGTCTCTAGAAAATTCTTGATAAACCTTAAAAGTGTGGTTTTGAACTCTATATCCAGTAGTTTGCTTTCCTCCATTTCTGTCATTTGTGACCTGTTTCTTTGTCTCTGCATTTTGGCTCCTTCCCTGTGTTGATAGAGTGGCTTGCTGTGCTGGATGTTCTATAGGGCCCAGTGGCTCAGCCTCCCCAATTACCTGAGGAGGACATTTTGGTGCACCCCTTTGTGGGCTATGTGCACAGTTTTGTTGTAGTTAAGCCTTGATTGTTGTAGGTATCACTGGGAGGAATTGACCTCCAGGCCAATTGGCTGTGAGAAACAGCTGTGTCTGCAGTGGGAGAACTTCTGTGCTGGAGACACCCTTATGAGGCAAGACTTGCTTTAGTGGGGCTTTGGTACTCACTGAGTCTGCCCCCTGAGTGTGTCCCTTATGGATCTGAGGAGTTGTAATCTGGATGGTCCCACTCTGACCACTGGGTACACTGGCTCTTGGATCTCTAAGGAGGTGCTAATTTAGCTTCTGCCTGAGGCTACCCAGCAGGAGAGATCTGCAGATTCCTCTTCTTTGTTTGGGGTTTGGAGGTGCCCAGATGAGGCCCAGCTGTGAAGCAATGCAAGCTGCTGTGGGGCCTTGGGCCTTCTTTTGGATGTTCTGGGTCTCTCTGACCCAGTTGCAGTTTGTTAGGTAATTTTAGATTGCAAACGGCCAGGCCATTCATATGAAAAAGCCTCTGCACACAGCTTGGGTGGGGCGGGGTCTCAGGGAATCAACAGAGCGGAGCAAACAGCTATGGCTGATCCTCAGCTATGCCCTTAGAGGCCCTGGATCTCAGTGACCCACGGTAATCTCTGAAAGCACCTCTTAGAGAAAGCCACCCTCGAGTTCCACCTGATGCCAGACAGTCCAGTTTCTCCCTGTATGAGTCGGTCCCCAGAGACTTGCTTGGAACTGGAGTTCAGAGCAGTCGGGAGCTTGTGACTCCCTCGCGATTGAAAAAGACAACTACGTCCTCAGTTGCCAGCCCTTTCAGCGTGCACCATCATAACCTCTGCACTTTACTTCTGCACCTCCTCTGAGTCTCAGTGTGCTTTTCTCTTTCCTTCTAGTTGTAGAATTTTCACTCAGCCAGCCTTCCTGTGGTTCTGGATGATGTCCATTTTGTCTTTTAGTTGTATTTTTGAAGTGGTTGTGCGAGGCAGCAATTTCAGGTGTTTACCTATGCCAACATCTTGGTTTCTCCTCAGTATTCTTTCTATAATATTCCTTAATTCATGTGTTACCCATGATACTAAAAGTTCTTTCCATGCCAGCATTACAATTCAGTTTCTTTTTGAAGTCTACAAATATTTTGTGTCAATCACAGTTCTTTGGTTGCAAGCTTTGAGTTACACAGATAATTTATTGGGAACCAATGAAGAAGTTGAGGAACTAGGTTTTAAATAGAAGGAAATAATTTTCTCCAAAGGGTCTTGGAAGTATGAATGCTCTGTTGTCTTCTTACTCAGGCACTTCCACTGCAATAAATGACCTGAAACCATGTTGCTATCTGGGTAGAGTGTGGGTAGGGTTATTCTTTTTTTTTTTTTTTTTTTTTTGCTTCACAATTCAAAATGGTGGGTAGGAGGGGGATGGAAACAAAAAATACTAATTGGCCTAACTTGGCCATGTACCCACTTCTTGGCTAAGAAGGGTGTCCTAATCAACAGCCTCATCAAGCTGTATTCTGTGGGAGGAAAGGTCCTTCCCTAAAATGAGTTTTGGGTGCTGATGCTTAAAAGCAGGGTGAATGCTCAGCTGCCCCAAACAATAGATGTTCTTTATATATAACATGTTTCTGTGAACTCTCCTAGCGCATATGTGTGTGTATTTCATCTCATATACAAAAACCAAATGATTGTAAATAAGTATGTCTGTCTAAATGAGGTGATCAGTCTGGCCCAAATTTGTCACTAAACAAACCAATTGGTAGTTCAGATTTAAGAGAGAAAATATGGATTAGAAAGAGAAAGAACTAGGAGCCAGGATAGCTATATTCTAGTTCCTTCTCTAGATATTAAGTAGCTTGGTATCTGGACAGGTCTTTTAATCTTTTTGAGTTTTAATTTCCTTAACTATAGAATAAAATTATTATGTCTAAGTCTCTTCCTGCTCTAAATTCTGTAATTCTAATGATATCATCTATGCAAATATTATTTGTTCTTGCATTAAGAACAGTATAGGAAGAAAATTAAATACACACAGACATACATACATAGGTACAGTAGGTTGGCAGACAAAATACAGGAAACCCCAATAAATTGAAACTTATATAAACAACAAATAATGTTTACTAATAAGTAAAATTATTTGCTTATATGAAATTCAAATTTAACTGGATGCCCTGTATTTTTATTTGCTCAATGTGGCTACCCTAAGACAGACAACAGATAGACAGACAGACACACACACACTCTGAAAGAGTCCATGGGTAGAAAGAACTACAAGCAAGTTCTGAAATAACATTGTCTCCACAATTTTTTCTTTTCTTTTTTATTTTTTGCTAATCCTTACCCAAGGATATTTTTTACATTTTTTTAGAGAGAATAGAAGGGATGGAGGGGGAAAGGGAAGTGAGAGAAAGGGAGAGAAACATTGATGTGAGAGACACACATAGATTGGTTGCCTTCTGGATGTGTCCAGAATAGGGCTGGGGATGGAACCTGCAACCCAGGTATGTGCCCTTGACCAGGAATCGAACCCAAGACTATTTGGTCTTTGGGCTGATGCTATAACCCTTGAGAACACTGACTAGGCTATATAATTTTTTCTTTTCATATAGCAGCTTTAGTGTAATTTTTCAACTGAACTCAAGAGGGGTTTTATAGATGAAATAAAACCCTGCCCCTTCTGTATAAGACTATCTTGATTTGGTCTCTTTTAAGAAATAATATTTAATTCAAGCAAATGTTTCTTATTCAGTTTCATGAATGGCTTTGATAATTGTGCTATGATATACAAGCTCATGTTTGGTCTTCACCTGGGGCATAGAAGTATTTTTTAAAGCAGCTTAATGGGTTGATGGCTGAATGAGTATTTTGCCTTGTTGAGAGTTAAAGTTGGCTCTATCAATAAAACCCATTGTCTTTCTTAATCTCCTTTGTTTTGTGCTCTTGTACCCATTAATCACAAAGAAGCTGCTTATCCTTCATCATCTTGGCTTTGATGGATACTTTATGTAATAAGTCCAGACCTTCAGCACTGAGTAATCACTTGGGGACTCCTGCTTATGAAGGTTCAATAACTATACAACAGTGATACGGCTGATATATGAGCTCTTTTTCTTTCATGCTTTCCCGACTACATGTACCAAAATGACAGAATATCTTTATTCTGTCTTTGTAATTTGCAATTGCTTATTTTAACTTTGACATGTAATGTATGAGAGCTTAACCTGAACAAGGACTTCTCATTTGTAAGTCACATTTTAGGTATTTGAAAGCATGCATGCTTTTAAGGACAAAATTTAATTTATGGACAAGAGTAAATTCTCTTTTGTTGTGATTCTAATATGGTAAGTATGTATAGTAAATGCCCTTAACAACCTATGGCTTTGCTGTCAGAAAATGTACCAGCATAAAACTAAAGTAGTAAAATGAAAAAAAAAAAATGAGTGGATTGGTTGCTTAGGTAAGTAAATACAAAAGAAAATTGTCTGATTGTATTAAAACTCAACTGAAAATTAAATGAATTGTGGGGGAGTGATGTGAAGATATTGTGATTCTTATGGAATTTACTAGTGGTTTGGTAAGCAAGTTGAAAATTAAACAATTCCTTCACTAATTCAATTTCTGAAAATTATGGCCAAGAGAAAATGCTGAGTCACATATTCATACATTTCAGAAACATATTTAGTAAAATAGATATATGGCTTATCTAAACGTTTCCCCAGTCTATGAAGAACTTTTTATTGATTTCAGAGAGAGGGAGGGAGAGTAAGAGATAGAAACCCTGATGAGAGAGAAACATCAACTGGCTGCCTCCTGCATGCCCCCTACTGGGGATCGAACCTGCAACCAGGCATGTGCCCTGACCAGGAATGGAACAAGTGACCTCCTGGTGCATGGGACAATGCTCAACCAACTGAGCCACACCTCCAGGCAATGAAGAACTTTTTTTTTTTTGCAGAGTCCAATATTTATTTATTTTTTGATTAATTAAATCTTTATTGTTCAGATTATTACAGTTGTTCCTCTTTTTTCCCCCCATAACTCCCCTCCTCCCAGTTCCCACCCCACCCTTCTCCCTCACTCCCCACCCACTGTCCTCATCCATAGGTGCACGATTTTTGTCCAGTCTCTTCCCGCATCCCCCTCACCCCTTTCCCCCCCAAGAATAGTCAGTCCACTCCCTTTCTATGCCCCTGATTCTATTATAATCACCAGTTCATTCTGTTCATCAGATTATTCACTTGATTTTCAGATTCACTTGTTGATAGATGCATATTTGTTGTTCATAATTTGTATCTTTACCTTTTTCTTCTTCTTCCTCTTCTTAAAGGATACCTTTCAGCATTCCATATACTACTGGTTCGGTGGTGATGAACTCCTTTAGCTTCTTCTTATCTGTGAAGCTCTTTATCTGATCTTCAATTCTGAATGATAGCTTTGCTGGATAAAGTAATCTTGGCTGTAGGTTCTTGCTATTCATCACTTTGAATATTTCTTGCCACTCCCTTCTGGCCTGCAAAGTTTCTGTTGAGAAATCAGCTGACAGTCGTATGGGTACTCCCTTGTAGGTAACTGCCTTCCTTTCTCTTGCTGCTTTTAAGATTCTCTCTTTGTCTTTTGCTCTTGGCATTTTAATGATGATGTGTCTTGGTGTGGTCCTCTTTGGATTCCTTTTGTTTGGGGTTCTCTGCGCTTCCTGGACTTGTAAGTCTATTTCTTTCACCAGGTAGGGGAAGTTTTCTGTCATTATTTCTTCAAATAGGTTTTCAATATCTTGCTTTCTCTCTTCTTCCGGCACCCCTATAATTCAGATGTTGGTATGCTTGAAGCTGTCCCAGAGGCTCCTTATGCTATCTTTGTATTTTTGGATTCTTTTTTCATTTTGCTTTTCCGGTTGGGTGTTTTTTGCTTCTTTGTACTTCAAATCATTGACTTGATTCTTGCGATCCTCTAGTCTGCTGTTGGGAGTCTGTATAATATTCTTTATTTCAGTCAGTGTATGCTTAATTTCTAGTTGGTTCTTTATCACAACCTCGAGGGTCTCATTAGATTTCTTGTAGATCTCATTAAGTTTATCGGCAGTTTCTAGAAAATTCTTGAAAAACCTTAAAAGTGTGGTTTTGAACTCTATATCCAGTAGTTTGCTTTCCTCCATGTCTGTCATTTGTGTCCTTTTTCTTTGTCTCTGCATTTTTTATGCTTCCCTGTGTTGATAAAGTGGTTTTCTGTGCTAAGTGTCCTCTAGGGCCCAGTGGTTCAGCCTCCCCAATTATCTGAGGAGGACACTCTTGGTGCACCCCTTGTGGTCTTTGTGCACAGTCTTGTTGTAGTTAAGCCTTGATTGTTGTAGGTATCACTGGGAGGAATTGACCTCCAGGCCAATTGGCTGTGAGAATCAGCTGTGTCTGCAGTGGGAGAACTTCTGTGCTGGAGACACCCCTCTGGAGCAAGACTTGCTTCAATGGGGCTTTGGTGCTCACTGAGTCTGCCCCCTGAGTGTGTCCTTTATGGTTCTACAGAGCTGCAAACTGGATGATCCCACTCTGACCACTGGGTACACTGGCTCCTGGATCTCTAGGGAGGTGGTAATCTAGCCTCTGCCTTAGGCTATCCAGCAAAAGCCTCCCTGTAGGGCTTGGGCGGGGCGGGTCCCAGGGAATCAACAGGGTGGGGCTAGCAGTTATGGCTGCTCTTAGTCCAGCCCTCAGAGGCTCCACTTCTCAGTGTCTAGGCTATCACTGTAAGCCCCTCTGAGAGAAAGCTGCCCTCGAGTTCCAACCAATGCCAGACAGTCCCCCTTCTCCGGTATGAGTCTCGGTCCCCAGAGACTCGCCTGGAACTGGAGCTCAGAGCCTGAGACTCCCTCCCGATTGAAAACGACAGCTGCGCCCTCAGCTGCCAGCCCACTCCATGTGTGCCTCTGTACCTTAGTATTTTACTTCCGCACGGCGCCTCCTCTGAGTCTGGGTATGATATTCTCTTTCCTCCTAGTTGTAGAATTTCCACTCAGCCAGCCTTCCTGTGGTTCTGGATGATGTCCGTTCTGTCTTTTAGTTGTATTTTTGAAGTGGTTTTTCGAGGCAGCAAACTCTGGTGTTTACCTATGCTGCCATCTTGGTTTCTCCCTCAAGAACTTTTTATTACATATTGTTTGGAGTCTTTTTTCCCCTGATCATCCAAATTCAAAAGGACAAATAGCCTAGTTCACAAGCAGTGGGCGCATTCCTATTTCTAGTGGCTGTGGACTCATTCTGCTTCTCATATATTACGCACATGTCACCCTCAGAAGATCACAGAAAGACCCTATATTGTTGTCTGGACTAACCCCCTGGAAATATTTAAGATTATACATGCTAAATTCTTGGAAATGGTTTTATGGCTAAATTGGGCTTTTGACTTTTCCATTTTGAATTCAGTAAGAATAATCTGCATGGACATGTTCCCATTTACACACCCTGGAGTGGGTCTCTGACCATGGTGGCAATATTATCCTGCTTCACTACTTTGGTCTTTTGGATGATACTAGAGGACTGGCAAGATGTTGGTCTTCCTCTGCCTGTTGTCTGTTAACTTGTCATTGGTGCATGGATTGGCATTGACAGGAACACTTTTTCATAGGAAGCAGCCATTCGAAAGAGGAGAAAGAGGATTTCTGCACATCAGCCATTTCTGGGATTTTTAGACAATTGAGCAGGATGGAGGAGATGTATTATATAAAGCTCCTAACCATGAGTCTTCAACTGACAAATTAGGGGATTTTCTCAGTCATTAACTGCTTGACTGGTTGAGAGTTCAAACTGCTTTGGATTGATTCTTGGTGACAATCTTGTTAAGCTGTGACACTTTGTGTCTCTAATGTCTTCATTCCAGTATAAAATGCTCACATAAAGCCCATTCAAAGGAAATATCTTTACATGAGGAAAGAGTAATATTTCAGCAGTCAACTTAAAAACTACCTTCACATATTACATATGAAATAATTTTAAATACTGGAGAAAAGGAAATATATTTATCAAATAAAATTGATCCCACATTTTCCATAAGGGCAAACATAAAACTTGGGATGATAAAATCCTTAGGAGGTCAAAAAATCTGGTGATTCATTTATATCTAACATC
The DNA here is from genome assembly GCF_964212035.1 of Myotis nattereri. Lineage (NCBI taxonomy): Eukaryota > Metazoa > Chordata > Mammalia > Chiroptera > Vespertilionidae > Myotis > Myotis nattereri. The sequence continues at coordinate 67,084,162 of NC_138079.1, forward strand.
TAACCATAGTGATAATAAAAGGCAGACAATTGTTGAGTTAGTTGTGTTATTGTTTTAAATCCCTTGGTGCCTGCGACTGAGTGATGTTCTCCCACCATCCTCTCTATTCCGTAATGAAAAGGTATTATTTTGAGAAGTAGCAAAATTTAAGCATACCTTTCTTTTACAGGATGGTTTATAATATGATCTTTTAAAAACCCCTAAAATCTTCACAAAGAAGTAGTGGGATACTTCCCCCTTTTGGGGGATATTATAGAGAAATTGCTCTGTACCTGGTGAAACTGATTCAGCTCAGCATCTTGGAATTGTTTTCTTTCTTTCACTAGTACATAACCTTGACTCTCCATTATTTTTTTTATCCTTTTCTCTTTTTTCTTCTATTTCTCTAAGCATTAGCATTTCTTTGTTTCCTATTTTGTTATTTCCTTTCTTTTTAAAAAATATATTTTATTGATTTTTTACAGAGAGGAAGGGAGAGAGATAGAGAGTTAGAAACATCGATGAGAGAGAAACATCGATCAGCTGCCTCCTGCACACTCCCCACTGGGGATGTGCCCGCAACCAAGGTACATTCCCTTGACCAGAATCGAACCTGGGACCCCTGAGTCCGCAGGCTGATGCTCTATCCACTGAACCAAACCAGTTAGGGCTGTTATTTCCTTTCTTTTGCAGTGTTTCATCTAAGGGTATGGATATAAACTCTTTTGGGGCTAGAGACATTTATTATTCTTTTGTACTCCTCACCACTGTAAGTAGTTGTTATGTGCTGTTGAGTCAGCTATGGCTTCTGGTGACCCTATGAATGAACCATGTCCTTAATGTCCTGTCCTCAATAGCCCTGCTCAGCTCCTATAGACTCATGCCTATGGTTTCTTTTATGCTATCAATCTATTTCATATTTGGTGTTCCTCTTTTCCTGTTGCCTTCTATTTTCCCCAGCATTGTTGTTGTTTTTTCCAAAAAGAACCCTGCTTTTTTGTGATGTACCCAAAGTAAGACAGCTTCCGTTTTGTTATTTTTGCTTCCAGTGATGTCTCAGACTTAATTTGCACCAGGACCACTTGTTCGTCTTTCTGGTGGCTCAAGGTATCCCTGGAGCTCTTGTCCAACACTGTGTTTCAAATGAATCTTTTTTTTTTTCTTATCAGGCTTTTTCACTATCCAACTTTTGCATCTGTCCATAGTAATTGAGAATACAGTGTGTTGATGACCTTAGCCTTGACCTCTAATGATACATCTTTGCTCTTGGTGACCTTTCCTAATTCTTCTATTGCTGCCCTTCTGAGTCTCATCTTTCTCTTGATTTCTTGGCTGCAGTCTCCATTTGAATTGATGACTGAGCCAAGATAAGCAAAATTTTTAATAATTTCAATGTTTTTGTTATTTATGTTGAAGTTATGAATTTCTTCTGTAGTCATAATTTCTCTCTTCTTGATATTCAAATACAATCCTGAGTTGGTACTTTCCTCTTTCACTTTCATCTTTTCTACATTCTGCCAGTAAGATGGTATCATCTGCGTATCTTAAGTTATTGATATCTCTTCCATCAATTTTCAGTCCTTTTTTCACCTTAACAAGTAACAGACTATTATTGGATTTCTATATGTAGCTGTTGTAATGTTAGGCACTTGATATTTATTATCTGTTCATTTTTTCAGTAACACAAATAGTAGGTTTAATTATCTGAATGTAAAGGTTAAAGTGGTGATGGATGTTAAGTAGACTTATCATGGTGAATATTTCACAATTTTAAAAATATTGAATTGTTATGTTGTATACCCAATACTAATATTGTGTTATGTCTATTGTATCTCAATAAAAATGTTAAAAAGTGAGATTAAAAATGATTACATAACATTCTTAAAAGCAAACCACCATTAAGTAGTAGAGTTGAGATTTGAATGCAGATCTATTTGACTCCAATGAATAAGCTTTTGAATTCACAGATTTACATTATATTAGCTTTCTATGAAGTCTAATGACATATTAATGTTATACATTATTGTGCATTTCTTGTGCACCAGTCATGATATTAAGTATTTCATATATATATCACTCTACTGAATTCTCACAGCCATCACCTGCAGTAGGTATAAACACTTCACTGAAGAGGTTAAGTGCCATCCCTGTTGTCACACAGGTAGTAAATGGAAATGTTTTAGAGAATTTCTCTGGAGTCATGTGCCACAAGATGCTAAATCTTGAGCCAATTTTCCAGGATACATTTCACGCACAGAATTAGACATATTCATATATGACCCTGACGGCTATCATCAAGAATGAAGGACAAATGACAACTGCAAATTTATACAGTCTGTGTATTTTTATAAATGTGGTATTTCTTTTTTTAAAAATATATTTTATTGATTTTTTACAGAGAGGAAGGGAGAGAGATAGTCAGAAACATCGATGAGAGAGAAACATCGATCAGCCGCCTCCTGCACATCTCCTACTGGGGATGTGCCCACAACCCAGGTACATGCCCTTGACCAGAATCAAACCTGGGACCTTTCAGTCCACAGGCCGATGCTCCATCCACTGAGCCAAACCAGTTTTGGCTATAAATGTGGTATTTCTGTTTTAAAAAGGGACCTAGCTGTATTAAAAATTTTCACTTTATTCATTCCTCTGACTAGATCTGGCTTGTTATGAGGAGAAAAACAGGACCATGGTAGCCAGGTTATTTGAATACCAAATGTGGGTTCTTCCAATTTAGTTATTTGCTAATTGGCCTTTCCCTACCTGAGTATCTGGCCTGATGTTTGCACATACATTTAAATAATACTTGCTGACCTGAAACTTTCAGGAGATCCTGCTAGCCTATGATCATAAATAAGTATTTATACATTTTTAAATCATGAATTTTGGATGAGCAGTGTGGCAATAACAACTGTTTTTGGTGAGCTGAATTTCATTGCTTTCTTTTACTTAAAAACACTAGACACAAGCATAAAAAACTATGACATTACATTCTAAATCTTTGAGAAATCAAACATGTGTGGAACATGTTAACTGTGGATTTCTTTGAAAAGCAATTTACTTTATAAATAGGATTAAAATCCCAGCTGTCACATGTGCTTCTTCATGCAGAAAATGCTTTGCACTACCCTAGGTTTTTGCCCAAATAGCTATTTTTTAAACCTGGCAACTGAATAGTTTAAAGTCTTTTGGGTCAAATTGGGTTGGTCTTAAATTATGGATGGACTTACCCAAGCATGGTTCATTTATATTGAACTTGCTTTTAGTGGAGAGCTGAACAGTGGGAAACCTATCAAAATGCTTAATCAGTTAGCTATCCCACACACTACAAGATGCTGGACGTTCATAATGCAGTAACATTTCACAAAGGACTGCACAGGGCTCAGCTGCTCATGGTTGACACCCGCACAGCTCATTCCAGCTCTCTTCATTGCTACACAGTCCATTTATGGGCAAGCCATTCTCGTGGCTCTTGGGAGATTGGCATGCATCCACTGAATCTCAGAGCTAGAGATTCTTCTGGAATCCATCAAAGTTTTTTTCTGGGTTTGAATCCTGGTTCTACCTGTTACCAGTTCACCTACCATGGGCAAGTCATTTAGCTTCTCTGACCTTATTTCATCTCCAATTAAAGGGGATAAGAAAAGTTGTAAGATTATATAAAGAATTTACACAATGCTGGACCAGTAGCAAATACTCAATAATTGGTAGCTTTGTTACTGTCAGCAGGCAGAATACCTATTTACTCTCACCCAAGCGATTGTGATACTCTTCCATTATTAAATATCATTTGAGATGGAGATTCCCATTCATTTCTAGGCAGCTCATTTCCATTTTTAACTTATGTGTAAGTTTGTTTTCTCCTGCCACATTAAAGATTTAAGACAAATTATCAAAGGCAAATTCCTTATTTAGGTAAAATGTTAAGTCATGCCATGTAAGATTTTCTCAGGCAGTTTTGTAAATGCCCACAAAAATTCCGTAAGAGACTTACAGAGGCCTCAGGGCCTAGAATGGCACACTTTGCCTGTGACACGTAGAACTGGGTATGTTGGAAATAAACATAGTTGATGGAACACTGACTTTGCGCCAGTCTGTGTACTCAATAACCTGGATACAAAGATAAACAAGGCACAGTTCTTGACCGTTGGGTTCTCTGGGAAACAGGTAACCAATCTCATATAGCACAGTTTATTGTCTTAGTGAGCACTGACTTCTAGTATCTCACTCCCCTTCTCTAAACCTTTTCTGATAGTCCCCTCTATGTCCACGTCCAGTCATCTCCTACTCCCCAACTTCCCACACCTTAGAGAAACTGGACTTTTCCTTTTGGTCTACTGGCCTCTCCTATCTCTTCCAAAATCTCAGAGAGCGAGAAGGCAGGGCTACATCCCTGCCACAAACTGGCTGACAAATGCCCGCGGGGTCTAAAACACTTGATTTAATTTCCAGTGGTAAATTTCTAACTCCTCAGGCAACCAGACAAACAGCCATTTGACAATGATCCCAAGGAGAAGTTCATTCCCCTGTTCAAACTCCACGGATCTGGTAACACAGAGACGGCCTGTTCCTAAATTCTATGAAGGTTGAGATAAAGATGAATAAAATACATAAAGTATTTAGAACCTCTTCATGCTGAAAACCAATGATTAGTCATCTTTCTCTGAAATGATTATGATATTATGATATAAAAAACTGACCTTATAGTAAAAATGCTTTAAAATTTGATTATTCTGGTTATTTCTAGCATAGCTGTTTATCTCTTCATAGTAAAAACTAAAGAAGAGAAAGACTTGACATTCTGGCATTGGAATTGGTATTTGAGGGACTAGGAGTAATGTGTTTGGAGCCCAGAATAGTCTTTTTAATAATTATTATTCCTTTCTGTGTATGAATTTGTGATTTTCTATTGTGTTCTGGATGTACTTGGGTGAAGAAGACCTGCTTGGAGTAATGTGCTTAGAGTCTCTGCCTGGGCAGTTAGAAACTTTCCAGGGGGCTGAGTCCTACTCTTTCTAAATCTATGGCATAGAGATCATGTGTTCTCAAAACAAAAACAAAACACCCACGCAACGTTTCACTATTTTATAAAGCCTTAAAGTTGGCAGATAGAAAAGAAGGCAAGGTTTAGAAGTACTCCAATTCAGTGGCCTTCAAACTTTTATGTTCACGAACCCCTAAAAGAATTTTGAAAAATGTATTTTTAGATTGGCATAATTTTTGTCATAAGTTTAAATAAATGCTAAGAGTATAATTTCTGATTTTCACACTGACCAGAGAAATTGCAAATATTGACATCTATAATAATAAAAGTATAATATGCTAATTAGACTGGACAGCGGAACGACCTTCCGGATGTGATTCCAGACATCCTTCCGGATGAAGCCACGGCAGCGGAGGTTGAGGCAGAGCTGGTTAGAGGCGATCAGGCAGGCAGGCGAGCATTTAGGGGTGATCAGGCAGGCAGGTGAGTGGTTAGGGGAGATCAGGCAGCAGGCAGGCCAGCAGTTAGGAGCCAGCGGTCCCGGATTGTGAGAGGGATGTCCGACTGCAGGTTTAGGCCAGATGACATCCCCCGAGGGGTCCAGATGGTGAGAGGGTGCAGGCTGGGCTGAGGGACCTCTCTCCCACCCCCCTGCATGAATTTCGTGCACCGGGCCTCTAGTTTAAAAAATAAAACGTCATTTTTTTCATGTATCTAATATAATATAAATACAGCAGACATTTGGTAGCCAGCAACATCCTTTAAATTATACATGAAAAACTCTCTAACAATTATACATTTTTCATTCTCCATTTTTCTCCTTGACATTGCATTACCATTTCAAGTCCCACACAGAATTCTATACTAATGTACTCTTTCTAAATCCTCATAGAGATCATGTGTTCTCAAAACAAAAACAAAAACCCCATACAACACTTGCATGATTTTATAAAGCCTTAAAATTGGCAGATAGAAAAAAAGACAAGGTTTAGAAATACTCTGATTCAGTGGCCTTCACACTTTAAATATAACTTTATTTTTGAAAGCCTTTTATTGATATTGCTTGTCCTCTCATACATTTCTGCAACTGTGTGTATGTACCTTTAATTTTTCAAAATATGTATCACCATAAAGTTCTAAGAATTAAAACTTTTTTCCTGAATGAGTTATTATAATTGTTAATGCACACTTTATCAAAACAGTATTATTGATACTACATATTATTAAGCACAGAAAGTAACGTTTTATTATAAATATATCTCATTAAAGTGAATGGAGTATCCTGTCCTTGATTTATCCCTTGGTTTGGTGCCCTGGAGATGTGTACCTTATAGAAGGCACTATGTAAGATTTCGATCTGGACACAGATGTCAGAGGTATAAGAAACACAGTCCTAATGCCTGCCTGCCCTAAAATAATGTAGAATATGGGTTATTTTATCACCTTTAGGAAATTTGAGATTTTCGTGACTGGATTTTCAGAATAGATAGTAACTTTGGGCACAAAGAATTTCTTCCCATTTTTCTCAATATCACTTCAAACTTTACAGGGACATAAAATCCCCAAGAAAATAGCTCCTTCTTGGACCCCTCCTTTACCTTGTTTGGAGAAATTGGAGGGGTAGCTGGACGCTCCTGCAGTTTTTCTACTCTTTAATCTTCTATAGTGTTTCTCCAAGTCTCTGAGACTTTCACAGAGCTGCCTGTGAGGTCAAAACCACTTTTACAACAACAACAACAACAACAATAATAATATATTATTTTTACTGTGCTGATGTTTGCACTGCGGTACAAAGAACTTTAGTGGTAGCCATGGATTCCTTCTGTGTCAGGTACTGACAGTTGGTAATGTGCCAGCTTCATTTAAGAATGTCTTTGATAGCTCTGGCCACCTATTCCTTCCTCTTTCTCTAAAATAAATAAAAACATATTTAAAAAAAAGGAATGCTTTGATAAAGCAGTATACATTTATGATTATATTAAGTTTCAACAAGTAGATGCTTTCTAACATTCTGTGTAACAAATGGGAAGTACTCTTACAGCACTTCCGGTCCTTACTGACCTAGGATGTTTGTCTCAAGGAAAAGCACATGTATGACTGTTTATCCCCTGGGACACATTTGTACTTGAAAGGACATTGACAGACTAACTGTGGTTCCTCTGACTTGGATATTTGACAGATATTTTCCTAAAAATGATTGATGTGATTCTAGCATGTTAAGGAAAACAGCTGATAGCATTTGCTGACAATTAGGATACTGGAAATTTCAAGTGCAATTTAGAATTTTGGAAAACTGGGGCTGCCACTAGGAGTTTGACAGCTGCTTAGTTCTTAAAGACTTTTCAATTGAGATCGGGTGGTATATGTTATATTTTTGAATATAAATTTAACATATGTTTAATGAAAACATCAATATTTAAAAGATCTGGGTAATTAGTGAACTGATACTTTCTAAATGAATAAAGCATAATTTCACTAACTCATGCGTGGGTAAAAGATCCATTCAAATGGTGAGATTCACCAACGGATTTTAATGTGAGAGAGAAAAAAAATGTTCATTAATATGGGTTCAGATTCCACATTGAAGCTGTTCTTCAAGAAACTCTCACTTGTTGAATTTTAATGTAATATCAAAGAAGAATATCCACAGTTGTCTGAAAAGGTCATTAAAATATTATATTTTCCAATATCAATCAGCAGGAGGCCAGGTTTTCTTTACCTACTTTAATCAAAAATATCATTTTAAAACAGAGTGAAAACAGACACAGACAAGAGCATCCAGATGTCTCCTATAACATTAGCCATTAATAGATTTTTGAAATTATAAAACATTGCCACTCTCCTCACTAAAGGGTTTGAGAAAATATACTTATTTTTCATGAAAATATGTTAACGTATAATGAGTTTATTGTTATTTTTAAGTGAGTTAATAAAAATTTTAAAATGACCAGTTTTAATGTCTAATATGCTGATATCAATAAATAATACCCATCTAAACAAAAGCTCTTTGGAGTCCTCAATATATTTTTGTTTGTTTTTGTTTTTGTTAATCCTCTTCAGAGGATATTTTTCCCATTGATATTTAGAGAGTGGAAGGGAGGGAGGGGGAGAGAGCGAGAGAGCGAGAGAGAGAGCGAGAGAGAGAGAGAGAGAGAGAGAGAGAGAGAGAGAGATTAGTTGCCTCCTGCACTCACCTTGAGTGGGGCCTGGAATCTTGTACCTGCAACCCAGGTACAAGCCCTTGATTAGGAATCAAACCTGTGACCTTTCAGTGCACAGAGAGGCTAACACTGTGATCACTGAGCAACACTGGCCAGGGCCTCAATAATTTTTAAGAATGTGAAGAGACCTTGAGACTACAGTGTTTGAGAACACCATTCTAGAACAGTGGTTCTCAACCATGGCTGGACCTTAGAATCAGCTGGGGACCTTTTTTTTTTTCTTTTCTATATTCCTATCTTGCCAATACCTATTAAAATATAAAACACACATGACTTTTTTTCTTTATTGTTTAAGGTATTACATATGTGTCTTTATGCCTCCATTGCCTCCCCCCCCGCACCCCCCCCCCCCCACTTATGCCCTCACCTCCCTGGTGTCTGTGTCCATTGATTAGGCCTATATGCAGGCATACAAGTCCTCTGGTTGATCTCTCCCCCTTACTCCCACCCTCCCCTACCTTCCCTCTGAGGTTTGATGGTCTGATCTATGCTTCTCTGTCTCTGGATCTGTTTTTCTTCATCAGTTTATGTTGTTCATTATATTTCACAAATGAGTGAGATCATGTGATATTTATCTTTCTCTGACTGGCTTACTTAGCTTAGCATAATGCTCTCCAGTTCCATCCATGCTGTTGCAAATGGTAAGAATTCCTTCTTTTTTTACAGCAGCGTAGTATTCCATCATGTTGATGTACCATCGTGTTTTTTTAATACTCTTATCTGAGGACCTTTAAACACTTCTAGTACTTGGGTCCGGCCCTCAGAAATTCTGGTTCATTGGTCTGGGTTGTAACCTAAGGAAAGGGGTTTGAAAACCTGTTCTGGTGAATCTAATGTGTAGCCAAGGTTGACAGGCCCTGCCCTGGCCTGAGTGTCTGATGGTTACTTTAGGCACGAATACTCACAAACCCCGTAGAAACTCATTTCCCAGCATCTGTTTCCAGAGTAGAATGGGATGAACTCTTTTTGGTATCCCTAGAAACTCTTGTTCCCTGTTGCTCATGGAAAGCTGAGTTTTTACTTTATCTGTTTTTCTTTATTTGGGGTGCTATTTTCATAAATCATTCTGGTTTCTACTTGCTTGCAACTTTTCCTTTCACGTATGCAAGTATTTATTTGATAAATTATTTGAAATAGCTCTTTCAAATAATTGCTCTTTCTTTGCTATGGGTTTAACTGATGAAAGATAAGAAAGATGGTTAAAAGTGACTGGAGAGTAACTTGGTTATACTAGGAAATCATAATAAAAGGGGTTCGATTTGGACAAAGATTAGAGGCATGTGCCCTGGAAGAGCGGTAAGTTCCAGGTGTAGAATGTGCAGTTCTGTGCAGCTGATAATTGCTTTATTTAAAGTTATTTATCACATAAGGTTTTGCCTAGACTCTTAAAGGCTATCAGAATTAGTGTTCTAATGACCATATTTCTGTTTTCCTGAAATGTCCTTTTTTGGACATACTAACTTCTATTCATTCCAAGCATCTACTGTGTGGTACCACTGCTGACATATTAGCTACTAACTAGAGCAAGAATAATACCATTTTTGCAAACATGGGTCTTGTTCCTCTATAAGCAGCATAGTTCTACCCTGTGTTCAAAACACAAAGCAAAGTTGGTGAGGAAAATGTTCCCTCTGGCTCAGTTCTTTGTGATGCCTTGTGCTGGCCACCAAGTGTCACCCTTGCTCTTTTTGCTATTGAAAAAATATTTTTACTGACAAGAGGACACTTAGTCCCAGTCCTGGTTCATAGAGTCTAGTTCTAATTGCAAGTGGTTGAAACCAGTTCTCTTGTTTAACATCATTTTAGCAACTTAGGGCTAATAGTTTGGGTCCTGCTGTTTGGGTTAATGGCATAGAGAGGAAATGGCAAAGATATGTGGATATGATGATTGTGTGCTTTTGTGTCCCACTCACCTGGGCCCACTGGGTTGCCCAGCTCATTTCTTATCTTGGAGAAATTATTCCGACAATTCTCTATGCAGGTGACCATTCAGAGTCAGCCACATGTAGATTCCTATTAATGGGAATGAAATGCTGGTTATTTATAGCAGCAGAATCATGTAATTTGAAAGGGATAGAAAATGATTATGAACTCCATTTTCTTACCCATATAAGGCCAGTTATAGAAGCAGAATATATAGAGCACACTATTGAGAAAGAAATGTATTGTGATAAGGAAGCTCAGAATCTCAATGACAATATTCTGTAGTATATGGCGTTTTAGTTCATTCTTTTAAGTTTTAGCCTATAGTTGGGAAAGGAGTCAATCAAACTGGATGTTAGTAAAACAGATTTTCATAGTTGATGTCAGTACAAACTTGATGTCAACCTGGGCTCACAGGTAGAAATATGCTTTTGGTAAAGATGTATATTAATTTTTCTAGAATGTACATTCCTAGTTCCATGGTCAATGGGTATAAAATAATACTTAGAGCCTGCTGACAAGAGGTTAGACACATGGCAACTTCTTACATCTATCCTTTGACCTTCTGAAATTCATAAAGCAGGGTTGGAAGCCTCAGTATTGGATCTAACCTGATTTCATATGATCCAGGGCTGTGACTAAGAGATTAGACTTCGTTCTTCCTGCAATTCTCTGGTTCCCTAAAGGTTTCTCTATTAGGGCAAGCTGAGGTGGGCAAATAGAAACTGAGGGCTGGGGTAAGAATGGGGACCTGTGCTCACTGACACCCTCTCCCCCCAAATCCTATTCAAGAGGCATTACTTTTTAATATTGCACATACATCTTCTGGGTTGCTGTATTAAAATAAGGATGAGTATGAGCTAGCTAAGAGGCTTAAGGTAAAACATCACTGGCTCTGTAACACATTGTAAGCCACATTGTGTCATGAAGTGAATATGGACTTTGAATTCCTATATTTCTGGAAGTTAATTTCTGGTTCTGGCACATGTTAACTACATGACCTTAAGCAACTATCTTCACAACTCTAAGACTTAGTTTGTATAGTATTAAACTGAAAAATAATAGCATTAATTTTCCATGTGTTATAATTAAAATGTGTGTGTTTTCTTTTTGGAGAAGGAAGGGGGGTAAGTGCATAATAATCAATAAAAATTTTAAACAACTGGATGATGAAAAGTACTCCTTAGTTCTCCTTTAGAATTTTCCATGGGCCATATCTCCCCAAATGAAAACGGACATAAAAAAAATACTTAAACTTCCCTATTAGGTAACTGTACTCTAGCCACTTAGTGAAATGTCAGAAGGTGGTGGTCCCAAAACAATTATTAGTTGATGAACTAGTTTTCTATTGATGCTGTAACAAATGAACAGAAACGTGGTGGTTTTAAACAACACAATTTTATAGTAATTCAGAGGGGTTAATTAAGTGGCTTCAAGGAATAGGTGCTCAAAGTGGTTTTCCTGGATAACATTTCTCATATGTTCAAGGGCATAATCTTCTGTCTGGGTGGGGGTGGGGTGTGAGGAATAGGGTAACCTATAGCATGCAATAGGACCATAGTTACTCTGGTTATCACTGGTAGGAAAGAATTAAGTGGAGAGTCAAATTTTATTACTGTAGCAACACAGTTATTATAAGGATGGCGTTATCATCAGGCTTCTTAAAATGATCCTAGGGAGCACACAGAGGGACAATTAAAGGCATGGACATCTAATCAATAATACACGTGGAGAGCTCAAAGGTCTCTATGGGAGCTCTGGAAGAATGATTTGTCTCCTAATGTTTCAGGATAGATATGACTGTGGACCCATCCCGGGAAAGATGATCAGGGCTGTGGAGTTGAAGACCTCGTGGAGTCTCTTAGTAAGGACACTGGTGGGGCTTAAGTGGAACCACAAGAAATAGGATAGAGACTTGGATAAGACCCAAAAGTCTTGAATTTCTCCTAAATTCCCTTTGCCTATTGAAAACTTTTATAAAAGCCTTTCAATTACTACACTTGAGGCACTGGCCTCCCAAACTGATGCCAGTTCTCTTCAGCACCCATCCTTTCCACCTCTTTTTGCCTCCAGGACAGTTACAAGATTTAGAAACCAGCTTTGTTAAGAGGCTTAAATACAGGGCTTCTCAGAGCAGCAGTAGCCTATAGACGAAAAACATGTAAAACCTCAACATCTATAATTACAGCAGCCTGGGGAGCATACGGGAGTGAATTCTAAGGGTGTTTGAACAAGAGGGATGAGACAAAAGGTTCAAATAGCCAGATGCTCTGCTATGGGTGTACCACCAAGGAGTCAGGATTTGATGTGCTGGTTCAAGCACTTGGAAGTGATATTTATCATCTGCAGGGTTAGAAAATCTAAGTATAACTCAGTGATGGCCTAGATGTTTAAGAACTTGGAACACTGAAGTTTCTCTGGAATACCATAAAGGTGAGTCTGAAGACTCAGGGAAATGGGAATGTTGGGAGAGCCTAGGGCAGGGGTGGGCAACCCCTGGCACACGTGCCAAACATGGCACGCCAGTAACGTTTGCTGGCACGCAAAACCCTCTCTTATAATCTTCCATTTACAATTTTTTTCTTAATATCGACTTTTTTATTTTTTAGATAAATTCAGTGTAGGTGCATCTTAGATAAATAAATAATTTTACATAACAAGTTATCTTAAAGACCATAGACATGGATTGACGAGAGAGGGGAAGAGCAATTTCTATGCCTCTGCCTTAACTCCCCCTGCCTTCCTAGATCCGACCAGTGTTTTGGTTTCATCCACATACGCTGTGAATCTTTGTTCTCAGTGATGAATTTTGTTAAGTCTCGTAATAGGAGTAGCCTGACGGATGAAAGTAGTAGCTCATGCATATCTCTGAAGGTCATGAAATAGAAACCTGATGTAAAATCTCTGTCATCAGTGATGCAGCAGCAAAAGTCCCACTGATAATATCAAACGGAGTCATAAAGTTTTCTGTCAGACTATCAGTGTACATGTATACATTAAAAAAATAAATTTATTTTTCATCATCATATACTGTGTTTTTGTTGCTTGAATGAATTTTATTATTTCTTCAAGGCTCTTAACATACGCACACCTTAGGAGATATCAAGTAGGCGTAACATGTTCTCAAAAAATTAGGGTTGGCACGCAGAAGAATTTTGAGTCAGAGATTTTGCTGGTTTTGTCACACACTCACAAAAAGGTTGCCCACCCCTGGCCTAGGGCTTAATAATATATGCATCAGTGTTTGACAATAAAAGGACAATTTTAGTTTTTAAAAACAATATTTTATATATGTAAAACTTCCTTCTTGAGTCCTCCTGTAAGATTTTCAACATTTATCAAAACAACCTGTGGAAATAACATTATAAAGCATGGGAATTAGAATTATTTAGAGTAATGGACAGAACACTATTTAGAATTGATGGCCATAGTTATGATATAAGACAACTAATTGCTTTATATAAAAATAAAATAGCATCATTATAATGTTATCTTCAAAATTCAATTCTTAATAATGACCTTTGACAAACTGAACTTAAATAAACATTCACATTGCAAAAGCCACCTTTATTTAGATTTGGTCACTAAAACCAAAAGAATCCCTTGAAAGTGCTATTCTTTTCTTTTCCTTAAAAAATACTACTTAACAATTGTATGTCAGTTTGCTTTCCAAAAGTACTTAACATATTAGTCATATGTTATCTCACACCTTTCTTTTCTTTTCTTTTTTCTGTTTTATTTTTTATTTTATTTTTTTGTTTTCTTCTAACTATATATCTCTTTTTTAAAAATTTTGTTTTATTGCTTAAAGTATTACAAAGAGTATTACATATGTCTCTTTTTTTCCCCCTTCTTGACATTCCCCTGGCTGCCCCTATCCCTCAGTGTCTTATGTCCATTGGTTATGCTTATGTGCATGCAATACAAGTCCTCACACCTTTACTTTCAAATGCATAAGAATTTGATTATAATTTAATAAATAGTTAAAGGAAATTCTTACACAAGAAATAGTATGCTGCCAGTATTCCCAGACTCCCTGTTTGCACCTAACTGGTTTTTCCACAAAGTTAACCACTGTCCTAGATTCACTTGCTTTTTTGACATTCTGCTACTTATGAATGCAATTTTAGGCAGTCTGTTTTTCTCTATTTTGCACTTTGTTTTTCAAAATTTTTATTTAAAAAGTGTCAGGCCAAGAGAAAAGTTGCAAGTGTTGTTAAGTTAATTGAAAGAGACATTTCTGGCATAATTAAAGAAATTTAAATATGGACTGAGTATTAAATTGTATTAAGAAATTTTAGTTTTTCTTAAGTACAATGATGCTAATTTGGCTAAGCAGAGGAATATTTTTAATTTTAGAAATACATACTAAGATATTTAGGAGTGTATTATTAAGATGTCAATAACTTACTTTAAAATGTTTAAGTATAAACAATAAAGTGAGTTTTAAAAACATGTAAGCTGCCTAACCTGCAGTTGGAGAACAGAAGATGATCTTGTCATCCTTTGCCAGCGACTACTATCTACGTAAAAACAGCTCCTGGCTTGTACTGGATCCTGGCTGAGACTGAATGAATGGCTATGAGTCACCAAGTATGTGACCTCAACTGCCACTGAACCTTAAAATTGGACATGCACAGAAACACTCTACATATTATAAACTGGAAGTTAAATATAGGGACCAGGTCTGACAGATCCAAAAGGCAGAAGTAAACTGTGTGGTCAGGTGGCTCAGACCCTGTATTTGGAACTCAAGAGGTTTCAGATGAAAGCATGGCCAAATTAACATTGTGTGCTAATTCGGGAGCTGGAGGAAACGTGTGTCCCTTATATTGGGGAATAAACTTTTCACTTTTGAGGAATAAGAGTGGATTAAAGATGGGCTCTGCTGTCTACCCAGCATTTGCCATTTCAGAGCTATCTTCATCCTTCTTCACCCTTGTCTATGCCATAGGAAGCTGATCTATGTGGATTATATAAACAAACTATCTTAACCTCTGGCTTCAGATTGAGTTTGGCCAGTCAGAGACTGGAGGAAGAGAGGAAAGTAAATGTACAATATTTATGTCTCTAGCCCTATCACTGTAGGAGGGAGCCTCTGGCTAGCTGCTTCTCTTTACTACTTCTCTCAATAGTCATTCTGCATGACTGACTCTTGTTGAGTGCTTGTCATCTCTTCCTTCACTAGGGATGTAGGCTTGAAACAATGCCACTCTTCAAACTCTGTGGTACTCCATATTTTTCATGTTTCCTCTACATGCTGCGTTTGCCTTTGAAACTGGTCTTTTTATGAATCCTCCTCAAATTACTCTAATTTGGTGCCAACAATTTCCTGCTGATACCCTGCTAGATACTATGGTTGTTATCACAGCATGTTTATAAACTGATGGAAATGACGAAGTAGAGAGGGAAAACTTGATGATGCAGAAGTAAAAAAAAGATACTTGCAAGAGAGAAGGACTTTCATGGATCAGAGGGAATGGGAGCATTGGCAGGTTTGGTCTTAGTAAGGAGCTGGGAAAAGGTATCCATTGTAGTAGGAGGAAGGGCAGAGTATATGAGCAGAATTGCAGGTTAGGTTGACAGATCTACCTGTTAGGGTAGATAAGCTGTTAGGGTACATAAGCTGTTTTTTCATTACTTTTATTTTCTCAGTGAATTAATAAATGTAACTTCATTAGCAAAGACTTCTTAAACAATACGTAAAAAGCACTAGCCACAAAAGAAAAAAATGATAACTTGAACATCATTAAAATTAAGAAAGTATGTTTATCAAAAGACAATAAGAGAGCGAGAAGAAAATAAATTTATCTCTCTCTCTATCTCTCTATCTCTCTATCTATCCATCCATTAAAGGATACACATCCAGGATATATAAAATCCTACAAATAAATAAGAAATAAGAAAAAGATAAATGGCCCAATGAAAAAATACTCAAACTGGTACTTGACTTAAAATGATATCTAAATGGCTAAACACATATGAAAAAGTGCTCCATATCATTAGTCATCAGAAAAATGCACATTGAAATGCCACTACACTCAAATAACAATGGCTAAAATTTAAAAGACTGACAATAACAAGTGTCAATGGGGACTTGGACTTAACCTAGTGAAGTTTAGTTAGTTTAATATTGCAAAGGGAGGCAAGGGAATTGAGCCCATGGACCAAGAAGTGATTTTAGCATGGAATCTAAGGTAGGGAAGTGGGAATGAGTACCCGAGGGGGCGCAGGGTATGGAAAGTGAGAAGATCTGTGATGGGACCTCATGTGCCTAAATAAGTTTGGGGGTTTTAACTCACTGCTTGTGCTTAGTATTAAGAATGCTCCATCTCTCTTCATCTTGTCACCACGAATTGCACCTCAGGGACACAGGGGCATTACATCCAGGATGTATAGGAGGAGATATCCTCAAAATGCTTTCTTGCCCTCGAGGATACTTTTGTTCCCATTGAGTAGATGCATGCCTTTACAATGTCAGTTAGACTGTTTAAACACAACATTAATCTTTTTGTATAATCTTCTATTTATGTAAGTTGAAGCTATTCATTCCAGAGGAAAGCAGCTGTGCAGTAACTCCATTTCGTGGTGAAAGGGTGACGAGCTAATGGGAGGTGATTTTTTGAATGGCCAAACTGTCTTCAGTACTCATTTCATATAAACATAAACATTCACCTGGATGTTAAAAAGTAAGTGAATAATTTATATAATAAAGAGCTACTTTTAATTATTGCACTGAAGAGATTCTCAGGGTTGTTAGACAAGCTGCCAGGCTAACATATTGGCTTTTAAATTATTTCACTCATTCAGCCAGGAAAATGGTTTTATGTGTTTTTTTTCCCTTCCTGAATACAATAAAGAATGAAAGATAGCCAGCCTGGCTCATGAATACATAATGAACAGTGACTAGAAGAGACGAGTCTGGTAGCACCTCAAAGAGTAAATCAACTATAAACTATCCCCTCGTTAATTTTCTGCTCAGCAAGGTGCCATTGTTATGAATTTGAGGCAACATATAAAGACTCACTGGGAAGGCTTCATACCCTAGTGGCTTACAGGGCAGGTGCAAATACTGTTCTCCTCGGGTATCACCTGTGAGGGCTAGGCACCCTGGCGGCAGTGTTTTGCTTGTTTTCTATTTTCTCAAATTATGTTGCTATCTGCCTCTAAAACATTGTATTTTTATTTCTTTCCCAGTGTTTAAACAAAGAGATTCCATATTATTTCTGTCTTCTCAATTAATGTCACATGCTTTACCACTTATCAATGCATTATGACTGAAAATCCATCTATTATACACTTGTTTTATTTCTAGATTTCAGTTTTATACCATTTGTTTCCCCAATTACATTGTAAAACCCTCCAGAATCAGAGCATTGTCTGGATACTGCCCTCATTGTGCATATCACAGTGCTTTGTGCTCAATGTCTTTGTGTAAGAGATAGATGAGTGAAAAGATGATTGATTGCTGGATGGGTGGTTGCATGAATGAATTTGCAGATAACTGTGCACCTGGTTTGCTAAATGAGTGGGTAAAGGAGGATAAAATATTGACATATCAGGCTATGTTCTTTTTTGTGTTTGTTATTGTTATTATGAATGGAAGTAAACTAGCCAATTTCCCAGTGAATTGAGTATTTTGAATCCAAGTAATAAGAGCTGTAAATTAGGAAAGGCTATATTCACCAAACCTAAATATTTTATTTTTATATAATTTTTTGTTAATCATCTCTGGGGATATATTTTTTACATTGACTTTTTTAGAGAGAATAGAAGGGAGGAAACAGGGGCTGGGGAGAGAGAAACATCAATGCGAGAGAGACACATTGATTGGTTGCTTCCTGCATGTGCCAGGACCCTGGCAGGGAATGGACCCAGATATGTGCCCTGGACTGGGTATCGAACCTGTGACCCTTCTAGGTTCGCAGGCCAATGCTGTAACAATGGAACCACACTGGCCAGAGCCAAACTAAATATTTTAACAACAAGGCAGCTATCTATATATTTTCAAATACTTTGATCTTTGGTATTTCCAAATACCTTGATCTTTTGGTTTTGCCATGAATATGATTGGATCAGCAATCCCACACACAAATATATATATATATGCTTTTAGGAGCCTCAAATTATTTTGCACACTTTAGGAAAAATAATACCAGTAGCAGGCATAATATTGATAAAATATTGTTTTTCATGTAAAAGAAATATATGCTCATGAAATAAGTTTCAGACAATATAAAATGTTTAAAGAAAGTAGCCATGACTTATATAACTCCAACACTGGAAGATAACTGCAAATATACCTGAAAAAAATTTGCTCTTTCTCTCGTTCTGCATGTGTGTACTATTTTAAAATATAGGTTGGGTGTAAAGGGTCAGCCATCCCTCATCCTTAACCAGAACACGAAGTAAGAAATGCGGAGAGACTTGCCTCTCTTTGATGTCTGCAGCAGACTGTTTCCAGGTGCTGCAGTTTCCACATTCATCTACTGTCACCCGTCCTCTGTCCCCCGCTCCCCCCCCCCCCCGCCCGCCCCCCCGCCCCGCCCCTTAGGGAGTCTTAAAACGTATGAACTGCACTTCAGCATTGTTGGTAAGGCAAACTTTTGCTCTATTGCTGATTTTTGCTTCTTCCCAGAGCCAAGAAGAATGTAGCCCCTTCCAAGATCTGTTTCCTAAATGTGCCGCAGGAAGTCAGCAGTGGGGAGGTTCCAGGGTCAGAAACCTGGCTTGGGGTCTTGATAGAATGTTTTCTCTGTTTATTATCAGCTAGGCTAAAAAAAATCAGTAATATATTTATTAAAGTGTTTCATCCTGACTGCTCTAATTTAAGGTAAAACACTAAACCTGCTCTAGATCCTGATATAGTTTCTTCTTGAAACTCTCCTTTCAGATATGTCTCAACTTGAAGCAGAGAGGGTAGGTAGAGTTGACAGTGCTGATGACAGAGGGGTCATAGCAGTGAAATCCTGTTGCTCTCACTGAGGTCTTTAAAGGGACCTCCTGATTCTTCTGACCTCAGTGGGAACTGGGGAAGGATGCATTAATTGCTCCCCTTTTCTGTGGTTTGGAGAGAACTGCTGTCTGTTAGGTGTAGAGAATGGAGACAGCCTCCCAGTTCCTCATCAGAAAGGTAAGAGGTTTCCGTGTAACATGCCTGGCCTGCAAATGTGGAAAATGCTATGCCTGAAGGCTGGCTATAGTAGAGAGTTCCTGATAGCCTGACCTGCATAAGTGTGGAAGGAAGACAGGACCATGAGCAAGTGAAGGAAATTTACAACCCCTTCAAGGGACTCTCTAACTTGGAAGAGCAGGACCTAGCTGATGGGGACAGATGGCTCTAAATGAACTAGAACTAATGGAAGGAAATTTAAGTAATAGCCCCTGGGAACTCTCAAGGAGATAAAACTAGTATTAAAAGTACTTAGGGAATAAGATACCATCTTTTCTGCATTTGAAATTTGAATAGATGAACTTAAGAAAAAAAAATGACTTCTCCTGAGCACAGAATTTAAAAGAAATATCTCACAATGGGGAGCTAGAACACAGAGAAGGAGATCTGATGTAGAAAAGGATAAGAGATTTAGAGGATAACTCTAGGAGAGTTATATGGGGTATCCTGAATCCTAAGGATCAAAGAAATTCTTAATAGATTACAGCAGGGGAAAGATTACGTGTGTGTGTGTGTGTGTGTGTGTGTGTGTGTGTGTGTATAATAGCTTAGGATGCTTGGTATCACTAGAAACTAGAAGAAAATGGAATAAATTGTGTAGATCATTGAGGGTGAAGAAGAATTATGATTCAAGAACTCAATTTTCAGTCAATATATCATTTATCATTCATCTGTGAGGACAGTACGGTAGGCATGATTGTAAAGATGGTCCCCAAACATTCTTCCCCTATTAAATAATAATGTTGATACTGATGTGAAGGGGTTTTTCAGATACAATTAAAAATCCAAGTTAGTTGACCTTAAGATATGAAGATTATCCACGTGGTAACAGCAGATGAAGTCAGAGATTCACGCTATTGCTGGCTTTGAAGATGGAGAGGTCCATATGCCAAGGAATGTGGGCAGCCTTTGGGAGCTGACAAGGCCCCTGGCTGACAGCCAGGAAGAAAATGAGGACCCCATTCCACCCATAAGGAGCTGGATTTGAGCACCACTCCGAGTGAGTTTAGAAGTGAATTTTCATCCAGAATTTCCAGATAAGAACCAATTTAGGCCAACACCTTGATTTCAGCCTGTGAAACCTTCAGCAGAGATTCCAGCCTGAGTTTCCGACCCATACAATTTTGAGATAATACTGGCTGTTTTAAATTTTAAGTTTTATTGAGAAATAATTGACATCACTGTATTTTAAGTTTGACTTATTTTACGTTTGATGGTTTGATTTAAATATAATTGTGAAATTATTACCACAACAGGTTCAGCTAATTCCCATAGTCTCAAATAAAAAGAAAGAGAGAAGAAAAAAGAAAGAAAAAAAATTATCCTTGTGATGAGAACTCTTAGGATTAACTCTGTTAACAACTTTTCTATGTAGCACTGTTAACTATAGTCATCAGTTTGTGCATTACATTTATAGTACCTTACTTATCTTACAACTGAAAGTTTGGACCTTTTGACCACTTCCCTCAGTTCTCCCTTTTCCACCTTCTACCTTCAGTAACCACAAGACTTACATGTTTTTCTGAGTTAGGTCCTTTTTTCTTTCTTTCTTTCTTTTTCTTTTTTCTTTTTTTTTTTTTTAGATTTCACATATAAGTCAGATCATACAGTATTTGTTTTTCTCTGCCTGACTTACTTTACATAGCATAATGCCCACAATGTCCACCCATGTCTTCAAAAGTGGTTGTATTTGCTCGTTTTTTAATGGCTAAATAATATTATATTGTATACTGATATATACTGCACCTTTGTTATCCACTCATCCACCAATGGATACTTTGTTTTTTTCCATATCTTATTATAAATAATGCTGCTATGACCATGAGAGTGCAGATATCTTTTTGAGTTAGTGTTTTTGTTTCCTTTGGATATATTCCCAGAAGTAGAATTGCTGGATCACATGGTAGTCCTATTTTTAATTTTCTAAGGATCCTTTCATACTTTTTACTTTATTTTAAAAATTTATTTTAAAATTTATTTTTTAATTCCAGTTGACATACGATAATATATTAGTTTCAGGTATAAAACACAGAAATTAGGCATTATATAACTTGTGATGAGATCACCCCAATAAACCTAGTACCCAGTTGATCCCATACATAGTGATTACAATATTTTGACAGATATTTTCATATGCTGTACTTTACACCCCTGTGACTATTTTTATAACTGGTAATTTGTACTTCTTAGTCCCTTTCACCTTTTCACCTGTCCCCCAACCCACTCCCATCTGGTGACCAGCAGTTTGTCCTCTGAATCTATGAATTTGTGTCTGTTTTGTTTGTTCATTTATTTCATTTTTTAAATTCCACACATAAGTGAAATCATATGATATTTGTTTTTCTGCCTGACATAATACCTTCTAGGTCCATCCATGTTGTTTCAAATGGTAAGAATTTTATCTTTTTTGTGGCTGAGTAATATTCATTGTATATATAAATCATATCTTCTTTCTTCATTCATCTATTAATGGACACCTAGGTTGCTTCCATATCTTGGTTTTTGTACATAATGTTGCAGTGAACATAGAGGTTGCATATTCTTTTCAGATTAGTTTTTATTTATTTATTTATTCAGATAAAATACCTGGGTGATATGATAATTCTATTTTTAATTTTTTGAGGAACTGCAATACTGATTTCCACAGTGGCTACACCAATTTACAATCCCACTGACAATGCACAGATTTGGTGTCCACCTGCACTTGCTGGCTGAGTGGGAGGAGTGTCCCACAAAGGAACAATGGCACCTGCCAGTGCTTTTGTCCCTGGACAAAATTGCCCTGGCTTCTACCCGCCTAGTCCTCACTCTGAAATTAGCCATTTTGTTTCCTCCCCATATGTCTGTTACTTTTTGAGATGCTGCTCCTGCACTGGAGCTTAGAGCAAGTGAGTGTGTGAGAAAGTGAGTCTGTGCATTATTTATTAAAGAAAACCACAGTCTCTAGCAGTCCGTTGTCTTTCTTAGGTGCAATTCCTGCTGAATGAACCAGATGTTATGGGGACTCCTCTCCTCTTGCCAGCACTGAAGCCCTGGGTTGGGGAGCTCAGTGAGGGTAGGAACCCTTTTTCTTCAGGGGAGACTTCTGCCTCACAATTCTTCATCGCCATACCATCGATTTGCAACCTGCTCGTTCCATGTCTCTGCCCCTCCTACCAGTCTCAATGTGGCTTCTTCTTGATAGCTTTAGTTATGGAACTTCTATTCACCTGGTCTTCAAGTGGTTCTCAATATTGATTGCTCTATAAAATTGTAATGTTGATGTGATCAAGGTAGGAGGCTAGGACAGACTGGCACCTTGACTGGCACTCCCTTTCTACTGTTTTCCGTAGTGGCTGCACCAATTTATAATTCCACCAACAATGCACAAGGGTTCCCTTTCCTCAACATCCATGCCAACGTTTATTACCTCGTGTGTGTGTGTGTGTGTGTTTGTGTATAAAATATATTTTATTGAATTTTACAGAGAGGAAGGGAGAGGAATAGAGAGTTAGAAACATAGATGAGAGAAACATCAATCAGCTGCCTCCTGCACACCCCCTACTGGGGATGTGCCCGCAGTCAAGGTACGTGCCCTTGACCGGAATCAAACCTGGGACCCTTCAGTCCGCAGGCCAATGCTCTATCCACTGAGCCAAACCGGTCAGGGCACCTCTTGTGTTTTTGATGGTGGCCATTTTGACAGTCATGAGGTGATATCTCATTGTGGTTTTTAAAACTGTATGGTTTCCTGTCCATTTGCTATGCAGCAATAGAAAATGAATAAAAATGTATTTAAAAATATATACATTTTCAGAGAGCAAAATATCCCATGTCCTATCCTGAAAGAAACACCATACTCTCATTGAATTAAAACAGAAATCTTAAAATAGAGGGGAAAAATGGAGAGCAAACAGTAATAAGCAATGAGGCTTTCATTATAAGTGATTACAGGTACATAAAAAGAATAGGAATCTGTAACTGAGGTCGCTGTAAATGTTAATGAGTTAGACTGGTACTTAAAATTCTGAATTATCCTAGCAAAACCCACAAAATAATAAATGTTAAGAATAAAATATTAAGCAAAGATATATAAGGTGAATGCAAACTAAAAGGAAATAGAAACATATCTGATGTGATGATAAAGGGACCTTCAAAGCCAAAGCATTTAATGAGACAAGGAGGAATGTTATGTGGTCATAAAAGTTACAATCCACCAAGAAGATAAAACAACCACAAACTTTAATCACCAAATAAAAACTGTTAAGTGTATAAAGCAAAAATTCCTCCAAATACAAAGAAATCAAGATGAAAACAAAATGATACCTTTTAATATATGCCCCTCAGAATATAATGAATCAAGGAAGTAGATGATATAAATAATACAACCAACATAAATATATATCTATATTTTATAGTTATTTGGAGAGATAAGAACATGGTATAGATATAAAATCTTGTACTGAATAATAAAATATACTTTGCTTTTTCATGCTCATAGACCTGTTATTTTTTTTAAACCAGTTATGTACATGGACAAATAAAGCTTAACAAAGTCTACAATGTAGAAGCTTTATAGGTTATATTTCCTAACCATAATCTAGGAAAGCCAACTATAATAATGTTAATTATGTGAAAAGTAAGAATTTACCATAAAAAAATGTCTGTATCAAAGAGGAAACCAATACTGAAATTAAATATTATCTTTCAATTTTCAAAAATGAGGGAAAAAAATCCAACCAAGAGTAATAGAACATGATTAAAGCTGAATATTGAAGAAACTTTATGTCCTTAAATTTTTTTATGTTAATTAGAAAACAGAGACTAAAAATAAACTAATAGATTATCTAATGATTAAACACTTTTTTTATTTCTGGGATAGTACACATCATGATATATATGTTTATACTGCTTCTTTGGTTTACTAATATTTTGTTTAGAATATTTGTATATATTTTATCATTAGCAATAGACACTAATTTTAATTTTTATAGTATCAGTCACATTTTGATATCAGATTTATATTTGTTTCATACAATGAGTTGGGTTGTATTCTTTTTCCCCCCTCTCCCTTTGGAGGAGTTATTTATCATTATTATAACTATTTCTATTAAGTACATGTTTAATAGCACTTGACTAAAAAATTATCTAGGCTTGATTTTATCCTTGTGGGAATGAATATTAACTACTGATTTAGTTTCTTAAAAAAACTAATGATTTTTCATTTCTTCCTGAATCAGTTTGGTAATTTATATGTATATGGGAATGTATGAAGTTCATCTAAGTTTTCAAATATATTGCTATAAAGTTTTTCTTTTTAATCTATGTTCCATTTATAGTTTTATCTTCCTTTTCATTATTAATATTGTATACTAGAGGCCCGGTGCAAGAATTCGTGCATGGGTGGGGTCCCTCTGCCTGGCCGGTGATGGAGGTCTATTGGAGGGCCGGCTGGCCAGGGGAGGGGGACCCTGGGAAGTTGGCCGGCCAGCCCCTGATCGGGGCCCTTTGGGGGGGCTAGTGGGGGGGAGGGGCACAGGAGGTTGGCTGTGGGAGCACACTGACCACCAGGGGGCAGCACCTGCGTTGAGTGTCTGCTCCCTGGTGGCCAGTGCATGTCATAGCGACTGGTTGACTGGTCGTTCTGGTTGTTCAGTCTTAATGGTTGCAATGGTCACTTAGGTTTTTATATATAGAGATGTCTCCTCCTTTTTCCCCTTGATTAATCTTGACAGAGATTTTTTAAAAATTAGGCTTTTTAAAGCACCAACTTTGATTTTGTTGATCTTTTCTATTATATGTTTGTATTTAATTTTATTTCTGATCTTATTATTTTATTTCTCCTACTTAATTTGGATTTTTTCCTGTTTTTTCTTTCTTTAACTTCTTACACCACTTATTTTCTTCTAATATAAGAAATTATGTGTATGCTTTTCTCTCTACGCATCACTTTATCTGTAGTTGAAGCTACAGCTAATAGTATTTTTTAAATTAAAAATCAAACTTTAAAAATTTAATGGAATCTCATTTTTATATAAGCTATGCTTTTGGCACAATTCATTTGGAAAACAATAAGGCAATACATAGCAAGAATCATAGGAATGGCTGTGTGATGCCATTGACTCAAGAAATCCACTCCAAAGAATTTTTCATAAATAAAAATTCCTGCAGGAGTAGCATCCTAGAAGGTGTTCTTAAAGTTATCAATCACAGCCAAGTACTGAAACAACCTCAAAGCCCAGGATTTAGTATCTGTACAAGGTGCTGTTTCTGCCTGCCTGGCTTGTTTCTTCCCCACCACTTCCTTCACCCCTCTTAAACACAGGGGCAGGCACATGACCCAGGATGACCAATCAGATTGTCCCATCTCCATAGCTCACAGTGATTGGTTTAGAAATGAGCCAATAAAAGTTCTTTCCTAGGACTTTTTCTATTTTTTATTTTAAAAATTTCATTGAATTTATTGGGGTGACATTGGTTAATAAAATTGTATAGGTTTCAGGTGTATGATTCTATAATATATCATCTGTATATTGTATTGTGTGTTCACCACCCCAAGTCTCATTCCATTACCACTCATCCCCCTTCACACCCTTCTACTTCCCCCTTTCTTTCCCTCTGGCAATCATCATACTGTTGTCTGTGTCTATGAGTTGTTGTTGTTGTTGTGTTTGCTTAATCCCTTCACTTTTTCCACCCAGCCCTGAAACTCCCATCCCTTCTGACAGCTGTCAGTCTATTCTTTATGAGTCTGTTTCTATTTTGTTTGGTTGTTTATTTTGTTCATTAGATTCCACATATGAGTGAAATCATATTGTACTTGTCTTTCTCTGACTGGCTTATTTCACTTAGCATTAATGCTCTCCAGGTTTCTTCCTGGAGACACATTTGGAATGTGGAGAAGGGTAGAGAATGCCAGGCACATTTGCAGTTGAGGAGGCAGAGGTAGGAATTCAAGGTGTCTGAGGTAGCTAGAAATTGTGAGAAAGAATTCCAGAGAGCACAGAATGTCACAGGAAAGAGTTCCACATATCTGAATGTGAGTTCCCTAGACTCTTTAGCTGCATAATGATATGCTCATGCATAGGATATAATTCTGTATGTTCAAGCAAGAGAGCAACTAGGGAGCTGTGAGCTGAACAGTTCCCAGAATTCATCCAGAGCCACAGTGAAGAGTTCTCATTACTCACCTAGTGGATACCAAGAAAGACCACACCTTAGTATTGGGGCTAACCAAAATCTAGAAGTAAAGGCTACTCTGGACTCTAACAAAGCTTAAAGCAAAATTTGAAGGATCAAACTAAATAGCAAGTAACTTAAATTCATGGAGTTTGTCATTATTAAAATTGTCACTCTTTGAAAGACATCATTAAGAAAGACCGGATGACTGGCCGGTAGCTATGACGCTCACTGACCACCAGGAGGCAGAACCTCAATGCATGAGCTGCCCCCTGATGTTTATTGTGCTCCCACAGCCAACCTCCCGCGGCTGACCAGCCTCCTGCAGTCCCTCCCCCTGGCTGGCCGGCCCCAATCAGGACTGGGCAAGATGACCCCTATTGCAGGCCAGGCTGAGGGCCCCAAACCATGCAAAAATTCATGCACTGGGCCTCTGGTATATACATAAAATAGATATAAGGGTTCTTTTTATATTCTAAATACATAAAGAAATCTTATAACTCACTAGGGGCTCAGTGCATAAATTCGTGCACCTTTAAAGGAACTGTTGGCTGCGAGGCTGTATTGGGCACAGGGGTGGGTCTCAGCCCATCCTCTGTGCCCCTGCCGGGTCCCTCCTGCCATGGCCCCCAGTCCCCTGTCTGCCAGAAGCCCTGATCCTGCCACCTTCACTCCCACGCACTGACAGGGCCAGCCCCACTCACACCCGTTGATGGCGTGGAGTGATTGGGATTGGTGCCAGCAGCAGGTGTGAGCAGGGCCAGTGCCATCAGTAGGTGTGAGAAGCGGCTGCTGCCCTGATCGCTCCTCAGAAGCAGGGGAAGGTGGAGAAGCCCTCAAGGGCTCAGGGCCGGCAGCAGCCGCTCGCACCCGCTGCTGGCACCAAGCCATCAGGACTGGTGCCAGGCACCAGCAGGTGTGAGTGGGGCCGGCGCCAGCAGTGGGTGTGAGTGGCGGGTCCAGTGCCAGCAGTGGGTGCGAGCAGGGCTGTCACCGGCAGCAGGTGTGAGAGGTGGCTGTTGGCCCTGATCACCCCTCAGGAGCAGGGGGAGGTGGAGAAGCCCTGAGGGGTGATCAGGGCCGGCAGCTGCCACTCACACCTACTGATGGTATAGAGCAAAGAATTTTAAGTAACCACCAGAGGCTCGCCCCGATGACAGCGACTGGCGCCCCACCTTGGTCTGGCGCCCCTGCTCACCTGCTCCACCATCCCGCTGCGGCCGACACCCACCATGTTTCGTGCTCTCCTGCCTGCTGCTTACACCTGCCATGTTTTGTGCGTGCCCCCTGGTGGTCAGCGCATGTCATAGCGACTGGTTGTTCGGTTGTTCCACCGTTCGGTCTATTTGCATATCAGGGTTTTATATATATAGATAATAAGGAGACAAATAATCTAATATAATGTAAGCCAAAGATCTGAGAAGACCCTTCACAAAAGAACATATATAGTCACTAAGCAATGAAACATTGCTCAACATCATTAGTCAACAGAGAAATGCAAGTTAAATTCACAATGAGATACCACTACCATAGTAACATGAACGGCTAAAATGGAAAGACTGACAATGCCAACTGTTGGTAAGTACGTGGAGCAATTAGAACTGACATTTTGCTAGTGGGAAGGTACAACGTTGAAAAACTGTTTGGCAATTTCTAATCAAGATAAACACATACATATCATATGACCTAGCAATTCTTCCTCTAGATAGTCAAGGGAAATAAGCAACGTCTACACAAAGACCTGTATATTATTGTTCATAGCAATTTTACTTATCATAGACAAAAACTGCATGTATCCCAAATTTTCATCAGTATATGAATGGATAAACAAATTATAGTAATCCATACAATGGTATACTACTTAGCAAAAAACAAGAGGACTTTTTGTTACACATAGCAACATAGATGATTTTTTTAAATATTATGCTGGGTGAAAGAAGCCAGGCACAAAGGAGCAGATACTATGTGATTGTATTATATGAAAATCCTAGGGAAGACACATATAATTATAGTGATAGAAAGCAGATCAGTTACTAATTGCAGCCAGGAGCACAGATTGGGAGGGGATGTGAAGAAAATCTTGCGGGGGAGCTGGAAATGTTCTATATTTTGATTGGCTATATGTATAAATAAAGTTGATTTTTAAAAACATGGCCATTTGTCTCTTAAAGGCCTGCTACAGTTTACCTTTTATTATTCAAAGTCAAGAAGTTGCCCTTTAGCTCTGCAAGATGCTGAATGTTTTGTATTCTCTCCTACTTTGTTCCACTTTTAGTTGAAAACCAGCCAATTATTTTATGAGCTCAACTCTTTTTGATTTTACCTCGTCAAATATGGCCTAATTTTTCTAAGGCTGCCATAACACAATTCCACAGACTGGGTGGCTTAAAGAATAAAAATTTATTTTCTCACAGTTCTGGAGGCTGGAAGACCAAGATAAGGTGCTAGTATGGGAGATTTCTCTTTTCCTTAGCTTGCAGAGGGTAGTCATTTTGCTGTATCCTCACATGGTCTTTTTTTCTGTGCATTTGTCCTCCTCTCTCTCTCTCTCTCTCCCTCTCTCTCTTCTTAGAAGGATTCCAGTCATACTGGATTAGGACCTCACTTAAAACCTATGCAACCCTACAACCAGAGCACCAAGAAGAGCAATTACAAACCCAATACAAAATCTTGCACAGTTAAAGGCATAAACACTATAATAAACACAGGCCTTAATTTGAGAAAATTAAAAAGTTAGTGTGGCTTGATGGAGTTAATATAAGGAAAGTTACAGCTGATAAGTTATGGGACCAAGAGAACTAAGCCCTTCCAAGAGAGAACAACTTACCAAAACTCAACCCAACCCGAATGTAATTAGGTGGTTGTCACGTACAGACTTATATTCCTCTGTGGCTTTCTGTATTTTGCTGTATTAGTTTGTTTTCAGCTGCTATTATTTGTGTAAAATATTAACATACTGGAGAGAAAACATCATATAGGAACCAACAGTGCAATATTATCCCCTACTTAACAATGACATATGACCTTATTATAAATATAGTTGCAGAAATATGCATTGTAGCAGAAAGGCTGTATTAAACAGAACAGTGGTAAGGTGCTATGGACTCTATAGTTGTCAGCCTAATTCTAATCTGAAGGCATCAGGAAAGGCTTTCTGGAGGAAATGACTGCAGCTAACACCTGATGGATTTTTCAAGGTCAAACTGTTAAAAATAATAAGAGGAAAGCATTTCAAACAGAGGAAATATTTTGGGAGAAATTCCCTGAGGTAAAAAGGCAAAAAACAAATCTGGGACTTCTGCAAGGAGCTAACGGAAGTTCAGTATAGTTGGAGGTGAGAGAGCAATTGGTGTGAGATGAAACTAGAGATTTAAAACATGGCCAAGCCATGTAGGGGCTATTGGCTATATGAACGATTTTTTTTTCTTAGTAAAAATGGAAGGGAGTGACAAGATAAAATTTGGCTACTAAATGAAGAATAAATTATTACTGGGACAAGAGTGGGAGCAAGGAGACCAGTGAGAAGGTTATTGCAATTATTTAACAAAAAGTAGATCATGCTTGGACTCAACTAACTACGGTGGAGAAAAGAACATATTGGACTCAAGAGCTTCAAGGAGGTAAAGCAAGTAACACTTAGTGCTGGGTGTTTGCATGAGACAGGGAGAGGATGGGGAGCATGAGAAAGGGGAACATGCAGAGTAAACAATATAAGGGTAATTTTGATCTGTTGTCCCTAAAATATCAGAGATATTGTCCAGTTGCTGGTCAGATATATAAACCTGTGTATCAGAAAACAGTATGGGCTGAGGATAAATTTGGGAGTTAATAGCACAAAGATGGTTATTAAAACCATGGAGTGAATGTAAATGTTTAGAGAGTGCCTGAGAGAAAAAAAATGAGCTTGGATGGTGTTTATTTCACAATTTTTTAAAAATATATTTTATTGATTTTTTTACAGAGAGGAAGGGAGAGGCATAGAGAGTTAGAAACATCAATGAAAGAGAAACATTGATCAGCTGCTTCCCGCACACCGCCTACTGGGGATGTACCTGCAACCATGGTTGACCGGAATCAAACCCGGGACCCTTCAGTCCGCAGGCCAATGCTCTATCCACTGAGCCAAACCAGTTAGGGCTATTTCACAATTTTTTAAATTGAACTTATTGGGGTGACATTGGTTTGCAAAACCATACAGTTTTGAGTGTACAACTCAACAAAATATCATCTGCTCACTGCTTCCACTGCCCCAAGCAAAGTCTCTTTCTTTCCCATCCCCTCCCCTTCACCCCAGCCTTTGTCTGGCTTTCTGTCCTCTTGGTCAGTATAACTTAATCCCTGAGGAAACAATGGCTATGGAAATACTGATGACGGAGCAGATGAGAGTCAGATTGTGCCCAAGGTGCCACATGGCTGTGCCTTCAGGGGTGTTTATCCACGTTGGCTGCTCACTGGTGGAGTCCCAGGAAGAACAGAAGGTAATCAGCTTTCTTCTCCTGTTCTAGCATTCAGGGTAGTTAGAATACTGAGCTGCTGCCAGTGATGTGCAGAGGGTCCAGTTCAGGATGCTGGGCTGCCATAACTGGTGTTTCTGGATTACATGGAAGTAATAAATATTGGTGAGGTACATTGGCTCTACCATTTACTAATCATGGTGCCTTGGGCAACTTGTCTGTGATTTGATTTACTTATATTTAAAATGGGCATAGTATACTAATTATAACATTGAGATATTGTGAGGATTGAATTATTTAATACATCTAAAGCACTTAGGCCAGCATGTAGTAAGCTTTAAATAAGCATAAGCTATAATTATTACTTATCTTTAGGTTCAATGTGAGCACAGAAGTAGGGGTCAAGAAAAAAAAAGATAGATAAAAAATAGAGGAGTTTAATGGCTTCCCTCTATGAGCACAGCAGGAAATAAAAAGTTAATGGGTATAATACTGAATATGCCCATGCCTTTTTATAGTTAGATAGCCATCTGCTAAATGGCTTAATGTCTCCAGTGTCAGGCACTATGCATACTCATATCGACAGTAACTTCATGAGTCAATGAGTCAGAAACTCCCCTAAAAGTGACATTTTCTTGGCATTTTCTTTAACATCTTTATAGGTTGCCATCTAGATGGGGAAACCACAGTTCACAAATCAGTTACTCTGAGTTGGAAGTAAAACAGTGTTTAATGAGACAGAGTGTACTGGCTGGAAATTGGAAGGACTTGAATCATCAATCTATGCCCTGGTTTACTCAGTAAGTCTGAAGTTGTCCTTCAGATCAAGCATGGGTGTCATACCTGTATCATTCATTCATTCATTCATTCATTCAACAACTGTTTATTGAGAGCCTACACTGTGCTGGAGTGCCATTCTAGAACATATTATTGATCAAAACAGATAAAGATTCCCATTCTTATACAACCTGTATTCTACATTGTAAGGAAGGCATGGAGGTGTAGATAATGTATGTAAAACAACTTGCATAGGTTTCCTGGAAACAAAATTTCCAACCTGACTGAAAATTTTTTTTACTGGTTTATCTTGACTTTATTCATACTGGTGAGCACCCCTTCTCTCTGATGCTTTCTATATTCTTAGCAATTACCACATACTTCTGATCTGTAAGTATACTGGGAACCACCTGGTCCAAACTTCTCATTTTATAGATGTGACAATTAAGGCCCAGAAAATGAAAGGAACTTGGCTTAAGTCTTCAGAGTGGCTGCCTTTGTCAGATGTAAGATTACTTGTAACAGATCCACCTCCTCCTGAAAATTAGGTGAAAGGGAATAAATAAAATAGTCCACTGACTTTTTCTTCCACCCTAATGTATGATGCTCCAACTTTTGAGTCTTCCAATTGATGTTTGCTTATAGTGTATTTCTATTACACATCAGCCAGAAATGGGTTTGTCACAAGCAACAGTAAATACCAATACAACAGTGGCTTAAGTGAAATGGAAATTGATTTCTCTCTCATGTGAAATAAATATAGAGATAGGCTTCTCAGGGGGTCGTATGGTAGCTCTGCAACCTTCCTGAATCAGGTCTTTGCAGCCCACCTCTCCACCATACCTGGAGTGTGGCCCTTGTCCCCATGTCTGAGTTCGCTCATCTAGCCATCGTATCCGTATTGTAGACATCAGGGTAGTGGAAAGGGAAGAGAGTGGCAAAGCATGCATGCCACTGTGTCAGCATTAGTCAGTGTGTGATCAGAAAAGCAGGTCCACTAAGAATGAAGTAGAATAAGGGATTAATTTAGGAACTTGACCTTCCAAATGGTTTATGTTCTGCTATGTTGTTTCTGTGTGAAGACTGCAGGACAAAACACCTAGTAGGAAAGGTGGACATTTTCATGGTCAGGCTTTTGTGCCTAAATTAGATGCTGTGAAGGTATTGTATAGATGTGACTGAAGTCTATAATCTGTTTAAGTAAGAAATATTATCCTTGATAATCTGGGGATGACCGATTCAATAAGTAAAAGGCAGAACTGAGGTTCCAGGAAGATGAAGTTTCCCCTTCTGACTGCAGCTTCACCTTGTGCCTGGGTAGGTCCCGCCTGCTGTTCCTGATGACCTGCCTGACAGGACTGTGGGCTTGCCTAGCCAGCTTCCAGGATAAGCCCACTTCTTGTAATAATTACCTTTATATACTTCCTACCCGTCCTGTCTCTCTGGTGGAATCCTGACTGACACAGACAGAGAACAAGGGTACCCTAGAACCCACGAGGACGCAGTAAAACCTGCACTAATCTCGAACCATCTCCAAACCCACAATGCCAATGATGCTGGTGACCTGTGGGCAGAGCCGGGCCCTTTGTCAGGGAGCAAATGGGCTCTTTGTCCAGGAGCTGGAGGAGCAGCAGCATCCAGAAGGAGCTGCTGCAGGCTCAGCTGCTGCCATGCTGACGAGATGAGCCAGCAGATCGTGACAAGGTGCAGAAGCGGCAACAGCACCTGACTTCACAGTGACCTTCCGGGTATAAACATGGCTGCTGCTTCACCTTCCAAACTGTCCTAGCCCAGAACCAAACAGGGAGGGAAATTCTGAGAAACACTCTTCTAGCTTAGGTAGGTTGACACAAAACCAAACCACCACCCCCAGGTATCTTGGGCGAGGTTTCTGGGGGGCTCCCCCATAGCCCTTTATTTTATAGCTCATTGGCAC
The DNA here is from genome assembly GCF_964212035.1 of Myotis nattereri. NCBI lineage: Eukaryota > Metazoa > Chordata > Mammalia > Chiroptera > Vespertilionidae > Myotis > Myotis nattereri. The sequence continues at coordinate 67,117,766 of NC_138079.1, forward strand.
AAGTGTGCAGACCACATCGGGCTGCAAGTCTAAAAATCAGGGGTTCTCTTCTAAGGAGAGGGAGGATGGACATCGCGATCGATGACTAATCCTTTGTGTGAGGGCACCAGTCTTATAGGCCCAGTTCCTTCCTTCTAGAGCCTAATGTCTAGGAGGGGAAATTAGACACTGTTGTACAAAGCCACGTTGACCTTTGAGTTTTCAGTTAAATAGAAATATTTCCCCTTCATAGATAGTCTCTTGGAAAACTTCACAAAGTATTTTTATATTTAAAGCACTTTTCATATATCAAGATGTTATCCTCAGGACAGCAATGAACCCCTAAAAGCTGGTGATTCTTTACCCTGGGTGTCAGAGTGGACCTTATAGATTAGCAGCAGGACTTTTGAGGGGATGTTTCGTTTCCCTAAAATAAGAAAATGCAGGGCAGTGACCAGGGACCTCCTGTACACGTGGACTGCCTTGGGGGTCTCCTCTAGTACAAGGAAAAGGAAACCCACTCAGTTTGTTCTCTGTATCTACCAATCTGTTTCTGTTTTGTATGTTGTGTATTTTAGAGTCCATGTGTTGCTAGATTTATTGTGGTGATCACATTCTAAGGGATATAAATGTCAGGTCACTATGTGGTAAACCTGAATCTAATATGATATTGTATGTCAACTATACTTTAAAAACATTTTTATAAAGGAAAGAAAAGGAATCCCACTTATAAATTTATGTAGGTAGAACAGATTTTCTTTAAATGCCTCTTTGTACACAAATTCAACCAAACCAACTCCAGCTCATATTTGTGTAGTACTAATAATACTTAATGTGTTGAGCTTTAACACAGGCCAGATACTGGTCTAAGCAATTTACTTAGATTATCATATTTAATTTCAGAAGAACCCCATGAAGTATCGACTGTTACTATTATTCACATTTTACAGACAAGGCGCTGATACACAAATAATTTCAACATGATCCTATAAATAGCCAGAATGAACCCAGGACACAGGGCTCCAGAGCTTTGCACTTGCATTTCCCTGATGCATCCCTGGATCTTGACTCATCTCAGAAACAGTATGTCCAGAACCTTGGCTGTACTAGGGCGGAAAGTGAATACAGGGGAAAAGCCTTTCAACAACAAGGACCTAAACCAAAAGGGTTTCTGCTTAGCCCATAGATAACTAGAAAGTTAAATTAATGAGAAGCCCTATTCTAGGATCATTCTGAATAAATACAGGTAAATAATAACCTCTTACTATATTAGGATCTGCTCTAAAAGAAAAGCCCAGAGGCCAGAAGGTGGAGGACAGGGAAGGAGTGGCAGAGGTGGATGGATTTCGCACCCCCACCTCGGACCTGCAGGAGTGCCCTTGGTGGAGGCTTGGCTTCTTCCACTGCTGTGGGCTAAGTTCTGTGAGGGCAGATGCTGTTGGTTGGTGTTTCTCTGCAGCACCCAGGGGTCCTTCAGGGGATTTGCACGGCACAGCGGCTCAAGAACTTGTTCCATCAGGAGGACTTGAAGGAAGGGGCTTGGGAGCCAGGTTTAGGACCTTCTAGACTAGTGCAGGAGGCTTCTGTAAGCCTCGGAGCAGTAGGGGGTGTTTTCTCCTGTGTCACCAGGACCCACTGGGGCCAGAAACCCATATGTGACACCGTAAATAGCTGCTTTTTGTTGTTGTTGTTGTTGAGGGGTTGGGGTGGAATTTGACACGGAGACAACCCAGACGTGTGTATCATGCTGATGGGCAGCCCTGAGACCCCAGTAAGCAGGCAGTCACATGTCAGAGGGTGTGGTTTTTGCATTGCTCTTGACATGGCTTCATACCTCTTTGACCAGGGGACTGACAGGCAAAAACCCAAACAGGTTGAGTGCTGCAGAAAATGATATGCGTCTGGAGCCTGAAAATTCATGAAGGACTCTTTCCCCCCACCCCCCATCCCCACCCCCACCCCAGCATCTGATAACAAAAGGTCCCCAGCATGACAAATTGCCTGACTGAAATTCACCTGTCTCAAAACCTGTTCTCTCTCTCTCTTTTTTTTCTCTCTCTCTCTTTTTTTTCTCTCTCTCTCCCCTCTCTCTCCTTAGAAATGGAGTATAGGAAACAGTGAGCAGTAGCAATCAAAATCCAGAAGGCTACAGACATTTCTGCCATTCTCAGAATTTATGCACATCCCAGTTTCTGGAAGGCTCTGTGAGCCTAACCGCTCGGCGCGGCTGGTGAGTTCCCCGCAGCAGCTGGCGGCGGAGCTATAAATAGAACGGGCGGGAGGGAGCTCCGCGCGGGGAGCGGGCGGAGATTCCCGGCTCTCCCTCCGCCCGCCTCTGGCGCGTTCAGGGCCGGGGATGCCAGTGCGGGGGGAGGCGGGCTGGTGCGAGGGCGGAATTAACCCCTGCGGTACCTCGGGGCTCCGTGGAGCTGCGGGGGAGGGCGCGATGGCACACGCTGGGCATGGAAGTGAAGACAGGTTTCTAACCTCGCACTGGGAAAACCACCGTCTGCGATTTCTGTCCCTCCCCCTCTCTTGTCTTAAGCTCTGGTTAACACCTGAAATTCAGTGTTTTCAGTATTCTCTCTCTCTCTCTCTCTCTCTCTCTCTCTCTCTCTCTCTCTCTGTCTCTCATTTGTTCCATGTCTTTTTCTTTTAAGTGGCTTAAATCCAAATCTTAAAATTACAACCATCCCCAAATTTGGTCTTGGGGATAATGTTGGCTTTCAGATTTCAGCGCGGCGTTCCCTCCCCCGTGCTGCTTTCTGCAGCTTAAGGACAGTTACTTTCCTCTGGAGGGTCGATCAAGGGGAAACGGTGTGTGTGTGTGTGTGTGTGCGTGTGTGTGAGAGAGAGAGAGAGAGAGAGAGAGAGAGAGAGAGAGAGAGAGAGAGAGAGATTTGGGCGCATGCACCCCCCTCGGTAGCTTCTAGGTATGCAATGCCCTGATAGCCAGGCTTGTCCCCGCCAGCCAAGGACTGGAGAAGGAGGGAGTCCCCAATCCCGGCAGGGCATCCTGTCACCAGCTTCGGAATTCTGCACTGTCGATGCTGAAGCAGGGACAGGCAAGTAGGAGTTGGGTTCTTCAAAGGTGGATCCCAACCAACCAGCCACCAGCGGGCAGTGGGGGACGGGCTACATCGGCTAGCCCCATGTGCCCCCTGCCCGGACCCGCCCTGGGACTCCCGGAGCCAGGAGGAGGGAGGGAGGGACACGCGCTCTCCTGGGCTCAGAGCTGTCATGGAATTTGACACTGGAGAGGCAGCGGGTCCCTGGCCAGGACTCCTGATCCTTCTCAAATGGAAACAGTTTCTCCCAGTGAACCTACTGGAATTCTCAGTGGAATCTCACTTCGGTTTTGCTTCCTGGTGCATTTAACCAAGGCCGCATTTCCCACTTGGGGCCAGGAAGGCGCCAAATGGAAGAGGGCTCCTGGTTGCAGAACAAGGTAAGCTCACCGCTATGGTGACATTGACACGCGGTGTGGGGTGGAGGGTACAGATTTATCGGGACCATCCTTCCCCAGGCAAGATGGTCAGGTGAAGTTTGCCTTGGGCTTCACCTTCCCTCATCTCCCTCGTTGGGCCTCTGGTCCTTTCTCTACCCCTCTTTCTGGACTATCTTTCCCCTGCCCCTATTCATACCTTAAAAAGAAAAATTTCCCTGGGTGTGTGGATAGTTGAGGGACTCCCTTATGTTCCTATTTTCAGCATTTTAATGTTCTACACTGGAGGCCAGTGCCACAGTGCGATCTGAAAATTTCCATCTCTCCCAACCCCCGCCTTTCATCCTTGCTCCCTGTCTCAGTTCTCTGTTCCCCTTTCCTTATCCAGCTTACTTATATGCCTTTGCCTTCCCGCATTCTAACTTCTCTTTCCTGTCTTTGAAAATATGAACCAGAATAAAGGGAGACAGAGGGGACAATATCGTGGCTTCGTGTGTGACAGGGTGATCAGCTGCATGGATTGATGGCTTATGAATCATTCGTTCATCAGCATGGTTGAGCACCTACTCTGTGCTGTTATTTAACTTTTTCTTGTGTGGGATGATCAGATCATTCTCTTGAAAATAGACTGCCCCCCAAACTTTCCTCCAAGTGCCCCTCTACTTTTCTCTAGGCTGTGGGAATGGGAGGAGGGGCACGTAGAGTCTGTGGGAGAAGGGAAAGCTCATTCTGCCCAGGCTGGTTTGGTGCCGTGTGCTTTCAAGCCATGGAGCAGTAATAACAAAAATTGCACACTGATGATAATAACTGGCATTTATGGAGTGCTTTTTGGTATTGTTCTAAAAATTTTACAAGTATTAACTTACTTAGAATTCATAACAACCCCATGAAGTAATGAATATTATTATCTCTTATTTTACACATGGAGAAACTCAGGAACAGATGATTTTAGTAATTTGTTCATGACAACCCAGCTAGTAAGTGGGAGAGCTGAGATTGAAACTCAGATTCTAGAACACAACTCTTAACCTAATATATATCTCTGTCATCATATAGTCATCCAACCGCACTGTGCTTGGCACTGTTTCAGGCCCTAGTGATGGAGGAGTGAATATACAACCACGATGCTTGGAGCTTATATTTTAGTTGAGGGAGACAGACAATATATCAGCAACCAAACTAGGTAATTTCAGGTAGTGGTAGATGCCACAAAGAACACAGGGATGCGCTAGAGACCGGTGACCTTCACCTGGTGAGTGGCCAGAGAAGTTCTCTTTGTGTTGGAAACATTCGTATTGAGACCCTGAAGCACTGAGAAGAAATACCAATAGCTGGTGAACATATAAAGTGAAAGTAATTATCTTTAGTAATTATGGAAATATGAATCAAGGCCGGAATGAGATATCTTTTTATACTGATTTGTTTGGCCCAGAATTTTGAAAGCCTGATAATTTCAAGTGTTTGAAGAGGATGTGGATCCATAGGACTTTCGAAGATTGCTCGTGGGAGTATGAACTGGCACAATGATTTTAGAAAACAGTTTGGCATTATATCCTAATTTGAACATTTGTACACTTGGGATCCAATAGTTCAACTTCCTCCTAGATTTATGCCAGTAGAAATTCTTGCACATGTTCAACAGGAGACATCATATATATATTCATAACAGCCTGGTTCCCAATAATGAAAACCTGGAAAGAACTCCAGTGCCCATCACTGGTGAATAGATGAATAGTGCCCTATGCTCACATAGAGGAATATTATGCATCAGTCAAAATGAATACACTAAGTGACATAGAATTGAATTTTAGCAATATAATGTTAAATGAAAATTGTCTAAAAGATTATATATAGCATGGTTATCTTTTATAATATTAAAAGCTAGTAAAATGCCTCCCCCCAGTTATGTAGGAACACATATAGATACAATAGCATTATATAAATGTAAAATCAAGAGAATGAGAAGGAAGATTTGTACTTATGGTTAGTTACCTTAGATAGGGAGAAGCAGGGGACCTTATGGTTAGAGGCAAGTCATTGGCAAAGTCTCAGCTGTGTTTTGGCTGGTAGGGCCAGGTATGCTTGTTACATTAAAAATAATAGCTAAACAATGAAATATGACAGGGCATCCATGGACTAAAATATGAGAATATATGATGAACTAAATATTAACACATTGTTTGCGGGTAGTTTTTATCGTGCGCTAACAGGTGGCGCGGGCTATTTTTGCTAATTCTTTGTGCAAATGGCAACGTTCAGTAAAATTACGATAACTTTAGTTTACGTATTTATATGTTACCCGCATTCTACTGCTAGTCTATAAAAAACGTATTAATACGTGTCCCGCGCTCTACTATACTGGTAGAACGTATAATTACGTAAAACGTGTAAACACGTTTCCCGCATACAATGTGTTAAGACTAACCCTGTTATACATACTGTGATTAAAACTGGAAGGTAAGAAAGAAGACACCTCAGTCAGAGGGAAGGGAGCTTGAAGTTTTATATTTTTAAGGAAGAGAAAGGTGGTCAGAATAAGGGTGAACCAGCAGGTCAGAGAGGTAAACTGGGGCCAGATCAGTCAGGGCTTGGAAGTCAAGGTAAGAACCAAGAGTTTTAAGCAGGGAAGTGAAGATTGGGTTTAAGAATTTAAAGGGCCACAGTGGATGCGATGTGGGGAATAGACTATGGGAGGGGCGCTTACAAGGCTACTGCAGTAGTAGAAGGAAAATGGCAGCACGAGTGCGACTGTGTTTCTGCAGGTTATTTACTGCACAGGGCACCAGCCTGGAGGTCAAGTGGAAGTTGAAATCCAGCCCATGCTCTGCTTATCAGCAAACATCCTGGTTCTGGCAGTGAAGATCTGCAGGAAGGGCACCTTTTCTCAAATACGCATAAAGGGCTCTGTAGGCCTGCAGCAGCCCATGATGGATCAGGGTGGTGAGAATGGACTTGAAGAGATGTGGATGGACATGTTTTGGAGGTAGAATACATAGGACTCATTGATGGATTATAAATCAGGGGCGGTAGGGAAAGAGAGGAATCAAAGGTGACTTCTGGATTTTTGTTTGACTGAGAATATTGAGGCTGTTACAGAGAAGAGGAAGAACAGGAAGGGAAGAAAATCATAACTTAGATATATTAATTTTGAAATGCCCTTAGACAGCCAAGTAAACGTGTCTGGTAGGGAGCAGGATGTGAGCCAGAAGCTTGAAGGAGAATTTGGGTCAAGAGGCATAAATGTGGCCGAGACCGGTTTGGCTCAGTGGATAGAGCGTCGGCCTGCGGACTGAAAGGTCCCAGGTTCGATTCCGGTCAAGGGCATGTTCGATTCTGGGTTGCGGGCACATCCCCAATGGGAGATGTGCAGGAGGCAGCTGATCGATGTTTCTCTCTCATCAATGTTTCTAACTCTCTCTATCTCTCTCCCTTCCTCTCTGTAAAAAATCAATAAAATATATTTAAAAAAAAAAGAGGCATAAATGTGGGAACTCTAAGACTGTGTGGAGATGGTACAGTTCAAGTTCCTTCTCTTAGTTGTCATTGTCAGACTGTGAATTCCTTTGGAACAGAAACATTTTATTTGTCTTTTTTGTTCCCAGCAGAGTTTAAACTAGAATAGTTTATCAATAAATACTGGTGAGTAGATGACAGAAGATTACATAAACAATATAGACATGAAGAAATAGAGGGGAGCATGGAGGAGGTGTCCTCAGTGTCTGGGTCCTGCTAGTGTCCACAGGTGCATCTATGAAGTTTCCAATCCCTTCTGAGGCCAAAGCAAGTCTAATGGTGGTGCCAGCCCATTTGGAGGATGTGACCAGGGATGTTGGAGCCAGTGTCACAGGTGGACATCCAGAGCTATTCAGAGAAGCAAGGACTAGAGGGTGAAGACAGGAGAGTGGCCAGGAGAGTCCTGGGGGCCAGAGAAGGAAGATGAAGGAGCACTGAGCTAGACCAGCAAGTCACTCAAGAATGTGGCCGGCTTTGTAGGTGCTGGGATAGAGTGAAATCAGAAAGAGGCGAGAGGACCAAGGGGCTGAATGAAAGGATCCAAGGCAGTCGCTACACATGGTTTGGTTTAAAGGGAGTGAATTGCAAGCCTATTTGATCATCTCCAGGTAACTAGCTTGGAACCTACCATCCCCATCCCCACAAGACCTCAGGCTGTATTGTCTGTTGTGACATCTCATTTAGGAAATGGCTGCTGATCCTTTCCTATGCTAGGAATCCCATCTCACCACTCTCCTAGGGCGACTCTGCAGCACCTGCCTGCATAATACTCTCCTGGTATCTGGCCTGAGGGGCTGGCCCTGCCCTCCTATAAATGGCACCACATTTCATCACCCTGCTGATGTCTAGTTCCCTAGACACCACCCTCTGATTGCAGTTCATTTTTTAACCTGTCTGTCTCCTTTCCTCAAATGGCAGCACCTTGGCTCATCACTGGTGAATCTCTAGAGCCAGCACAGTGACTCGCTTAAGGTCTGTGTGCAGGAATTGGGAAAGGAAGAGGGGGAAAAAGAATTCTCCTTTTTTCACTTGGCCTTAAGATGACCTACATTCTGCATGGTAAACACACAAGGACCTCTTATTTCTCAGAAAGCTGGGTAAAATATTGGGTAAGAATGTAGGCTCTGGAATCAAAGAGACCTAGAGTTCAATTTTAGCTCTACCACATCCAGCTTGATGATTTTACGTAACCTCTCTCAGATACTCAATTTCGTCATCTGTCAATGTGGAATGTCACAAAACCTGCTTATGTTGTTGTCTATAAAAATAAAAGCATAATATGCTAATTAGACCGGAAGTCCTTCCTTCTGGACAAAGCTGCGGCAGGCAGGGGCCAAGGCAGAGGCGGCCACCATGGCCGCTGTGGTGCCAGGGGGTGAGAGGGGGGTGGGGGGGGCACAAGGTCCTTGCATGAATTTTGTGCATCAGGCCACTAGAATGTTTTAAATAAAATAATGTGTAGCTTAGCATAGTACCCTGCTTATGATAAGAACACAGTTATGTTTAGCTGTTCTTAATTTCCAAGGCATTTAATAGTCAATTCCTCCTTTCTTGACTGGCTTCAAGTAATGCTTCTAATTCTGAGAATTTGGGCTCCTTATCCAGAGGAGCCAGTGCTCTGGCAGGAGGTAGGAGCCTCTTTGGCAGATGGAGAGCTGTTACTGGGCACATGGGCAACTGCTGTTTCATTTTTCACATCACTCCACATCATATTCCTGTCTGAATAACAGTGAGGATTCAGAATTTTTTTGTTCAACATTCCATAAACAGTGACTGAATGTCTTACTATGTAAATAGAGGCACAGTGATGACTAAGACTTGGTCCCTGCTTTCAATGAAATCATAGTCTAGTGCGGGAGACAGATAAATAAGCAGACAATTACAATATACCTATTAGTGGGATCACCTCTGCTGCAGACCCTGAGCCCAAGGCCCTCCCCACCCAGTGAACATAGTAATAGTTATGCCCCTTGTGTTTGCACATACATTTACAATATATTAATCATGTTCATTTCAAGTCATTTCATGTGGTTTTCATAATAGCTTTATGAAGAAGGTAGTGATTACTTCTCTTGTTTTATGAATTAAATCTAAGATTCCATTGAACAGATGCTTTTAAACAAGGCAAACTGCCTTAAGCAGGACACTGCCAGGATCTGTCTTCCAGCCTCTTCCATTGTCCCTCCATTGTTATTTTTTTAAATTTATTTTGAGAATATGTTTTTTTAAACTTTATTGTTGAAAGTATTACATATGTCCCTCTTTCCCCATATTGACCTCACCCAGCCTGTCCTCACCCCCACTCCAGGTCTTCACCACCCTGTTGTCTGTGTCCATGGGTTATGCATATATGCATATGAATTCATTGGTTGATCTCTTCCCTGCCTTCCCTCTGAGGTTTGACAAAGGAGTCAAGAGCATACAATGGAGTCAAGACAGTCTCTTCAATAAGTGGTGCTGGGAAAATTGGACAGATACTTGCAAAAAAAAAAAAATGAAACTAGATCACCAACTTACACCATACACAAAAATAAACTCAAAATGGATAAAAGACTTAAATATAAGATGTGAAACCATAAAAACCTTAGAAGAAACTATAGGCAGAAAAATCTCAGCCATCTCTCGTAGCAATATCTTTACCCTCCTTCGCTCTTACTCAGGGGTCAGTCTAGTTCGCCACCCTTGTGGGGCTGAGGTTTAGTTTCATTCTGAGTTTATCCTCTTGGATTTGACGGCCAAGTTTAGCTTTTCTATTGGGACCTTTGCTCTCTGTGGACTTAAACTGACCACTCGTGCTGTTCATGTGGCTTTGTGCTACTATTTCGACCTCCAGGACTCCATCTTGGTACTGCCACCAAGCAAATCCCAGGTGAGGGACAGGGTGATCCCCAGGGGGAAGGATGAGAGAGAGAGAGAGAGAGAGAGAGAGAGAGAGAGAGAGAGAGAGAAAGAAGGAGGTTGATAAACTATGCGTGTGCAGCCGGGAAGTGGAGAAAGTGGCAGAAGAATCTTTTCATCCCTGAGTTTCACAAAGCGTGTTCAGGCAGTAGTATTGCTGGATGTGCACCCTGATCAGGGAAAGAATGTAAAAGTTACCTTAGCCACTTCAAAAGTGGAATGACTTATTGACCCTTTCTCAGCAGTGTTTTAAAAGCAGTTGTTCATGTATGAAATACTTAGAAGTCTGATACAGAATACACCAGTGATTGAAATCTGCTTGCAGTTATATACATAGGAGTATATATTTTTCTTTTTATAAATTTACAATTTAGGGCGAGTAAAGCTCACAGACTTATTTGTGATGTGATTATAACATGGGAAAGTGAATTTGTTGCTGAAAACATGTGCTTTTCAAATCTAATCCTATACTTTTTTTAAAAAAAAAAATAGTGTATTGGTTTTTAGAGAGAGAGGGAGAGGGAGAGAAACATCCGCGTGAGAGTGTAACATCCATCCACTGACTCCTGCCCGCCCCCTACCCGGGATCAAGAACAAAATCCAGGCATATGCCCTGAACTGGACTCGAATAGGCAACCTGTCGGTGCACATCTAGCCAACGGAGCCACACCAGCCAGGGCCAGTCTAATGTGGTTTCCCAATCTAATCCTGTATTTTTATTTTTGTGGAAGACATTATTGTAGGTGCCTGTGCTGCCCACAGAATGTCTGGGTGGGGCAGCTCAGCCCCCGCCTGCCAGACCTGCAGTGCAGCAGCAGGAGTATTGTGATTGTCGCAGCTCAGAAATCCCAAAAGAGCAGCTTCCTCCCACAGACCTCTTCACCATTACAACAGTGCCTTTGACTATTTCTGTTATCTTATGCAGGGGGGAAATTGGTTAACTGTTTGTTTTTTTCATTTAAATATGAATTTTGTGAAAAACATGAGAAATAAAAACCATCATTTATCAAAGATGAGTCTTAAAAACAGCTTGAGATTCCATATGCATCAATGTATTAGGGATTAAGTTATATTCAAATTGACTGGTAAAGAAATCCTACTCAAAATCTTATTTTGTAGGCAGGGAGACTAATAGGAATTAGTAAAAAGTCTAAATTATAATGTGTGTGTTTTAAGAAATACCTTTATTTTACTTTCAATTCATGCAGTGATGGTACCAATGAAGTGTTTTATGTGAGTTTCTTCTTTCATGTATGGAATTATTAACATCAGTTCAGTATAAATATTGTGGGTAAGTTCTTAAAAAAACCGTTTTCATTTTAAAGTGGTTAAATTTTTAGGTATTAATTTGTTTGGCAGAACTCTTCTTTACATCTAGGTAAACTTCAGCCCGAGCTAGTTCAACAGAGCATAATTTCTAAATTACTGAAACCTCAATGATTTTTACTATAAATTCAAATGGAAAAACTAAGCATCCAGTCACAGACAAATATTGATTTTCTACTTAACTTTAAGGAAGAGGTTTTTGTTTTAATTTTTTCCTTTCAGGTTGGAGAAAAGTTTACCACCTGACTTACACTGATCCCTTTGATTTCTTCTGGAAGGAGACAGGCCTTCTACTGAGCAGACAGCTGTGCTTAGTGCACTCCCGACTCCCCACTCCCGCCTTGATTGTGGATATAATATTTTTAATATATTTTCTCAAATAAATGACTGACCAGAACTAAGTCCCAAATGATGATTATCATGTATGTGTCTGAAGATGCTGGCTGCTTTTGGTCAGGCATCTCTGGCCAATTAGCATTGATTGGATCTTCCTGCTATGTTTTTTTCTGCCTCTATTGCAAATCAGAAACCTGATTTTGTCTTATGTGGGATGGTGGAGATCGATGAAGATGGAACATGGCAGGCCAGAGCAGGTCTGCTTTGCAAAACACGCTGATTCCTGGGCCCTACTTCCAGAGATTCTGACTCAGCATCAGAATTTCCCAGAATTTCTACTTCTAACCAGTGTCCAGGTGATGCTAATAGGGCAGGTCCGTGGAACACACTTGAGGCCACACTGGCCTAGACCATTAATCTCGAAGAAACTCAGGTGGTAACAATGAAATCATGTTGCAGAAACAAAACTCACTAGAACAGCGGTTGCCATCCTTTCGGACTTCACGGACCACCAGTGGTCCGCGGACCACCATCGGTTGGCCACTGCTGCTCCAAAGGTTTCCTTAACATGCCCAGTCTAGCAGAGGGGAGATAAGGCAATCGAGGGTCACCTACTTTCCAGTTTGGCTCAGACTGACATGGTTTTAGCACTGAAAGTCTCGTGTCCCAGGAAACCACTCAGTGCCAGGCAAATTGGAAAGTTGGTCACCCTGTGAGGCAGACTAAGCTAGCTTATCGTGGCAGCTTTATTAAGCATTGAAGGGATCAGTGTTCCCTTAAATTTTAAACCCATGGCGGATTTCAAGACAAGCCACAGAGCGTACTGTGAAATGACATGTGACCGAGTGTAAGTGAGGCACTGCTGCTTAGAGCTTTTTAAAACCTCTTTGCTCACAAGTTGTGGTAAATCAAAGGTTTCCAAACTTGTCTGCACATTGCAACCACCTGGGGAGCTTAACAAGAAACAAAGAAACAGATGCCTGTGTATGCTCCCAAGCCCCATTGTGAATTAATTGGTTTAGGGTGTGGCCTGAGCCCCTGTAGTTTTAAAAGGTCTCCAGATGGTTCTAATCTGCAGACAACTCTAGAATGACCCTGGTACACAGTCTGCAAAGGTGGCAGCTGTATATACCTCTCTCTGTCTGCACATGTGCCACCCCATATGAGAGAGTAGGGTCGAGCACTGCCTGTGTGACTTGCTTGGAACAATAAAATTCAAAGAAAGTGAATTCTGGAGCTTGAGCCCAGGCCACGAGAGGACTGGTAGCTTTGGCTTCCTCTGTCTTGGAATTCAGCCCCCACACGAGGGGTCAAGTCAGAACATTCCAGGTGAAGAAGCTTCAGTTTGCCTGGGGGAGAGCAAGCCATTGCCTGAAGGAGCAGCGAGGCACGGATTTTTGAGTGAAGGTTTCTTGGACCTTCTAATCCAGCTCAGCTAACAGCTGAATTTGGCCGAGTGAGTACTCCAGCCGGTGCCACCAGGATCGGAATCGTGCAGGCAAGCCCTCCATATCTTTGCTTTAAGTCATTTCATTTTGGGCAGTGGGTTATGCAACACTGAACAGCTGAAGTGCAAGTGTATATATAAGTGTATTCCTTGCACTGATGGGTAATAACAATATGAAGGGGTATTTTGAAAGGCCCTATATGAGTGAGGAGTGCTTTTTTTGTTATCCCAGATCAAAGTACAAAGCCAAATAAAACCCATATCACTGAATATATAAAGGGAAATTATTTTATTAATAAAAGTATTAGTGATAGTGAGCAAAGAGATTTCACTGCTGTCAACAAGTAGCTTCAACATGCCTCCTCTCGAATTTTCCAGAAAGCAGAGCCCAGGGCAGTGCAGCGGTTCTCAACCTGTGGGTCGTGACCCCTTTGGTGGTCGAACGACCCTTTCACAGGGGTCGCCTAAGACCTTCCTGCATATCAGATATTTACATTACGATTCATAACAGTAGCAACATTACAGTTATGAAGTAGAAACGAAAATAATTTTATGGTTGGGTCACAACATGAGGAACTGTATTTAAAGGGCCAGAAGGTTGAGAACCACTGGCTTAGACTGTTGTCCATTTATTTGGGACTAGAGGCACGAAAACTCATGCAAGAGTAGGCCTTCCTTCCCCCGGCTGTTGGCACCGGCTTCCCTCTGGCACCCAGGACCCGGGCTGCTTTGCTCCGGCCGCCGCCGCCGCCGCCGCCGCCGCCGCCAGGGACCCAGGACCCGGCTTTGCTCTGGCCCCAGCTTTTTCCGGAAGGACATCTGGAAGGACATCTGGAATGATGCTCGGAAGGATGTTCAGTCTAATTAGCATATTACCCTTTTATTATTATAGATGTGCTACCTGGAGTGTAAAGAGGATAAGGCCAGAGTAAATGCCATGTGGTGCAGTGTAATGCCATGTATTACCACACGAGCTACTGTTTAACAAGGAGCTGTGGGGAGATGCACTCTGTCACTCCATGTGCATTTAGGGCTTTTCCAGAAGGGTTGCAAGGAGGAACTCTACCTTGGGGTAGTTTGTGGGAGAGAAAGCGAAAGAGAAGCTTAGCTTCCCTGCTCCCGCTTATGTCATTTCTTGTTGGTGGCGTTTTACCCTATGGAAAGCTAACTCCACATGCTCTTGGCTCCTCAGTGGCTGCGTGGGAATCGGGCACCATGCCACAAAAGGTTATTTTTCCCAAGTCCAAAGTTGGAGGGGTACTTGTTCATGGGAGAGATTCCGACCAAGAGGCAGAGGAGGAAGAGGTTGAGGGAATCTGAGAATGCTATTGTGTGGTTTTGATCGGTTTTTTAAAAAAAATTATTTTTTTACCAAAACAAACACTATGAGGTAACTTACGTTGATTCTGCTTTTACAAGCTACATCCTAAGGCTGAATTTACCCATTGGTGTGGATTTGCCTTCTGATGTTAGACATGTGCTCAGTATAAATGCAACAGTGGTCTCGATTGGTCTTTTCTTTGCCAGTCATCCCACCAAACACAACACTCGTCCTGGACACTTGCAAAAGTGGTTGCATCAGCTTTGCCTTCATCTTTGGCTCCACGGGTTTGGTTCTTATTTTACTGTGTTTGCAGTCAAGTCTCTTCTGGCATAGAATGGAGTGTGCATGCTTTATAGCCATTAGAGAGAGGTAGGACATCAATGAGCCGCCACTTCTGAGCATCCATCCATCCTTTTTGATGAGCTGTTAACTCTTAACTAGATAGTCTCTTTTGCAATGGGGAAAGAGATTTCTAGTATAAACATTTTGCCATGTTTAATTATTTCGTGAGGCTGGGTTGTTCCTAAATATCAATGCTTTATGTGACCGAGGCCATTATATATTGCAACTCAGTCACACCCTGTCTATAGGAGCCATTATGTAAGAGAATCGAAAGTCTATTTAACAAATTGAAGGATTTGTTGTTGCCGCATACTTTTTCTGGAAAAAATGTTTTTATTGGTTTCTCAGCAATCTGCTAATGAGATTTTTCCTTTCAATTGTCTTATGTACAAAAGCAGTGAAGATTGCCAGGTTGAAAGGGCAGGGAAAAAAAATTTTATCTGCAATTGTTTGTCCTGTGGACAGGCAGCGGGACTCCTATTTCCTATTATCGTGTTGATTGATGGATTATGATGATATTCATAACTGAGGTGAATCCTGCCATCAGTTTCCCTTCTCTACTTGGGGCTCCAAAGGTGGGGGTGGTGGTCTTCCTCTCATTTTTATAGAAATATTCTAAGTAGTAAGCATAGGAAGACTTTTGTGGCATAGAGCAAGATATAAAGATTTGTGAAACATATCATACTTTTGTTCTTGTACCATGTTGCAACATGGAATGGTCTTTGGAAAAGAAGAGTCCTAACCTTGCATCAAGTTTTCTAACTTCAATTATTAGGTTCATCTTATTCTCAAATGAAGGAAATTTGACACGCAGGTAATGTCCAGCTAGTCTCCACTTCCTGTGAGGATGGATCTTCTAAATGTTCCCTTAGACCTAACTGTTGTTCTTGAATGGAAGCTATGCTCTGAATGTGGAGATAGAGGTGTTGTTGATTTCATACTCTTTCTTTATTAAATGAAAGTAACCCAATTCAAACTGGCTCAAGTAAATGAAGGGACTTGGTTGTTTCATGTAAGACAAAGGCAACTGGTATGACCACCAGTGATATTGTAAAGAGTTTTCTTCCTTTTTCTTTTTTTCTCTCTAGTTTTCTTTCTAATGCTAGATCCTTCTTTTGTTCATTATCACTTTGTTTTCAGGCACACTTTTCTCTTATGGCTCTATGACTCAACAGATCTAAGCTTTATCTCTAAAGCTTGATTTTGTTTTAACAAAAAACCTAGAATTGAGTTGAAATGAACAGGTGTGTTCATATTTGCAAGGAATCTGAGAGCAACAGAGGGGTGTTCCCAGGGGAAATTCAAGATGCTGTACCAGAAAAATGGAGAGGATGCCAGGCTGGCAAGAATAACAAACATCCACTGCTGTGGGAATGGGGCTCACTTCCTCCGAGTGTAAGAGATTCAGCTTTGAGAACTCACATGTCTAGTTTTGTCCGTTATCTGAAAATGGACCCAGGTTTTAAGAGTAGACTCACATTAACTGAGCTCAGAAAGACTGATGTATAAACTGAGTATGATTTATTAGTTCATAATGAAAAGGACATTCTGACAACTTCAAATGCCACTGTTGACTGAGCAGTCCAAGGAAGCCAATCATAAACAATTTGCTAATGGGCCACTGAAGGACCTGCCTTGGGAACCAGAGGACTGACATTCCCGGGGACAGAGCAGCATTGTTTTTGGATGGAATATGAGAGTCGCTGTGAAATTTTGATTCTTTGGACGTTTCTTTGGGCCAGAACTTATCAAAGGATAGCTCGAACTAACTGCATTAAAATCACCAGGAAGCTTGATCAAATGCAGATCTTTGGTCTCACCCAGGCTTGCTGTATTGGATTGTGGGAACCTCTATTTTCAACAAACTCTCCTGGTTTTCCCTCTGTAGTGTGAGAGTTACTCCTCTAAGCTAATTAAATGCTTCGGTTCACACAGTCTTTATTCTAACAGGATATAAATGATTAGATTTCTGCTTAATTATTGAACATTTTGCTTTTGAATACCTATCATAGCTCTCAATTTAAGGTATTTTTAGATTCATTTAAATTATAAAATTCTGATTAGAAAGTAATTATGTAGAAAGTTGGTAAAGAATGGAAAATATAATAAGGGATTTAATTAAATCATCTGTAATTTCATTACCATTTGTTGACTTTCTCTGTTGTGTGAGGGGATCCACACCCTACACCTCCCACACAGGGGGCTGGGTATATTACATATAGTCTTTGATTCCTGCTTTATTTACTCCAATTTAATTTGAGAGCATCTCTCACCATATCGTTAGTTTTCACTCACATGATAAAATGGCTATTCTCAAAATTTTCATTCATGTATATACAGACAGAATTTTATTCCCACAGATCATTAGTCATAGTTTTACCAAGTGTGGAAAATGAGTGAGATGTATGTTTTACTTTAAAATTAAGCAGATAGAATCACAGATTTATTTTACAAACAAAAACTAACTTTTTCCAGGAGAGAGATTTTGACATATGTTCTTAATAAGGGAATATTTTAACAAAGTCACAAAGGTCATGGTTGATGGTTAATTGCCACAAGATTGTTAAATACAATTAACCTCCTATTGGCGAAGTTGTTTACAAGTTTAAGTGAAAAAAATTAAAGTTACATGAAATATTTTAATGAATGTATTTTCCATAACAATTGTACTTATTTTGAAGGCCACTTATCCTTGGAAGATAACTATTAAATTAATTTCTGAATATACATGAAAGATGTTTTCCCCTCTTAGAAGACAGTCCTGGGCAGAAATTCAACTTTGAGCTTATAAGGTATAAAAAAATTAAGGATTTCACAGAAAATTTATGGCCACATAAAATTTTTATGGCTACATAATGGTGTGCAGTCCTACCAGACCCTATTGATTCACTGTTCCAGGTCAGCTGAGCCTGTCAGCCTGGGCCTCAGATTCCTGGCTGGAGCTGCCTGACTTCCCTTCACATGGTGAAAGCCCAGCTGTTGTTGCTTCAGTTGGCACACATTTCAGGGTCCCCACACACAACACCCACAGCCAAGGAAAGATTTTAGAGGCTCCCCCTTCCCTCGTGATGCTGGAGGGGCCAGGTAATGATCTAGAGTTTGGGGGATTTAATGCATAATGAGTGGACTTTGACCAAAGAGGCATGAGAGAGGAAGAGCCTATGGATAAACTCCTTGCCTTTCTTCTCATACCTTCGGAATATTTCAATAAGCGAGAGTTTATATAGCCTACGTGGACATGGAAGACTGCACAGCCAAACTTGTCTGTGGTGAAACTATTGCCAGCTCATTTGCATACTCTTTTGTTCATGGCAAAATTATGCTCAGAAACTGAGATTGTCTTTGCCCATAATTTATTTGACACAGGTTCACTGTGTGAATTATAAGTCATAATATTTCACAAGCCAGTAGCATGCCGGATAATGTCTCTTAATAAGCCAATAAAAGAAGAATATAGTCTGAACCAATGATAGATTAATTACACTATGGTTCCAGGCAAAGGGGAAATGAAAGAAATAAAATCCAAATTAAGTTGAGGTGTACCTTTCTATCAGTGTTCTTAAGAGAGCCAGTCCTTCCAACGTTCAGCTGCTGGCTTAGGTCCCTCGCTGCTGGGCAAGTAGCTTGTGGTCAATGGGACCTGTGTTGGTAGGCAAGGTGGGCAGTCTGAAGATTATCATTCTAGGGATTATTACACAGCTCGAGCCACTGCCTATAAAGAGTAGTCTCAACAAGTCTCTTCCTGAGACTGCCATACAGTTTAATATCACTACCCACCGAGGGTAACTTGGCCAGAGCAGGCACAAAGGTCTCAAGATCTTAGGAGAGCTATTTAAGTCAGGAAGGAGTAGCCTTGCCCAGACCGAACACTCTCAGGCTGCTGTTCAAACCTCTTGGTTTTTACGGTTTAAAAGTAAACTGTGAAAACCACATGATGGACAGCACTGCAGTTACTATTGTGTCAGTGACATAATGGTCCTCTCCACACCGAGAGTCAGGGAAGAAAGCCCTAGCATTCGAACTTCTAAAGAATTTCATCAAAACAAATGGGAGCAATTTTGTCCAAAACAATCTTTCAAAGCATGGATTTGAAATAATAACACTTCAGTACACAACAATCTACCCTGTGATTTCACATCACTTATTTTATTTATATATCCTAAGGACGTATTTCCTTTACAAATCTATGTTCACATATCTACCAATACACCCTGTGATTCTAAGTCACTTACAGTTCAATTACAAGCAGTCATATTTTGTGAGTAAATTTCTTTTGACACACTCAAGTCAGCGCACAAAATATAGTTCCCTACTTTGCACTCTATAACATGGGATTTCATTTGAATATGTGCTGGTGGTAAGTGGGCATTGTTTTCTTTCAAGTTTCTCAAGATAGGATAATATCTACAACTTTGAGATTTTTGCTGGAAATTTATTGAGCCTTCTTCTTACTGCCCCTATTCTTTTAAAATGAAAAATTATCTTTCCATTTAAAAAAAATTTCTCATTGATTTTTAGTTTCTGTGAGGATTTAAGAAAGGAATTTTGTTCATCGGATTATTTATTCACTTAATCCGATGAACAGAATGAACTGGTGATTATAATAGAATCAGGGACATAGAAAGGGAATGGACTGGCTATTCTTGGGGGGGAAAGGGGTGTGGGAGATGCGGGAAGAGACTGGACAAAAATCGTGCACCTATGGATGAGGACAGTGGGTGGGGAGTGAGGGCGGAGGGTGGGGCGGGAACTGGGAGGAGGGGAGTTATGGGGGGAAAAAAGAGGAACAAATGTAATAATCTGAACAATAAAGATTTAATTAAAAAAAAAAAGAATAAACTACATAATGTTTCACATCCAAAAAAAAAAAAAGAAAGTAATTTTTATTGAACTATAATTGACATGTTATATTAGTTTTAGGTGTACAACATGAGTCAATATTATACTTATTGCAGAATGATTAGCACAATAAATCTAGTTAACATCTGTAACCACAGCGTTACACATTTTTTCTTTTAATGATAACTTTTAAGATTTACTCTATTAGCACCTTTGAAATATTATTAACTATAGTTACCATGCTGTTCATTACATCTCATGACATTTATTTCATAACTGAAAGTCTATATCTTTGACCCCCTTCACCCATTCTTCCCACCCCTCCACCCTGTACCTCTGGCAACCACCAATCTGTTATTTGTATCTATGACTTTCGGTTTTTTGGTTGTTTGCTTTGTTTTTTGTTTTTTAGATTTCACATATAAGTGAGATTATATGATATTTGTCTTTCTCTGTCTGACTTATTTCACTTAGCATAACACCCTCAAGGTTTATCCACGTGGTCACAAATGGCAAGATTTTCTTCTTTTTTATGGCTGAATAATATTCCATTATATAGAGAGATATATAGATCTCTCTCTCTCTGTCCACCACATTTTGTTTTGCCATTCATCGGTTCATGGTTATTTCCATATCTTGGCTATTGTAAATAATGCTGTGGTGCATATATCTTTCTGACTGATGTTTTAATTTCCTTCAGGTAAGAACCCAGAAATGGAATTCCTGGATCATAAATGGAATTATAAGTTTCATTTATAATTTTTTGAGGAATCTTCATTGTGTTTTCCATAGGGGCTGCACCAACTTACATTCCCACCAACAGTGCACAGGGTTCCCTTTTCTCCACATCCTCACCACTACTTGTTATTTCTTGTCGTTTTTATAATGGTCATTCTATCAGGTGTGAGGTGATATCTCATTGTGGTTTTGATTTGCATTTTCTGAGTGATTAGTGATGTTGAACACCCTTTCATGTACCTGTTGGCTATCTGTATGTCCTATTTAGAAAAATGTAGAAATTTAAAACTGATTAGCAAAACTAGGTAAAATTAATTTGCTCTAAAATTGGCTTCTGAATTGATGGGATCTGTCTTGAGAGTAGGCATGCTTTACAAAAATCTTTCTCTTACCTTATTGTCTAAAAGTTCATCAGTAGAGTTAATCTCTCATGAATTTTAAAAGCTGTGGTGTGTGTGAGGGGGAGAAGGAGTGTGGGAGATTTTTAAGTAGCTTATTAAAATGAAAACTTCTGAAAGGAGACAAATGCCATGAGTTGTTATTCAAAAACACCAACAAAAATATCCTCACAATTTATGTAGTTAAAATGAAGAGGAAAACACCAAGAACAGCATTTGAAAGGATAAACAGATCAGAGGGCACTTTTTGCTCATTTCAGATTTGTTGAGGAGCAGTGTTTATGGATTTTTAAAGAAAAACATTAGGGGCAATGACACTGCCCATGTTTTCAGCCCCTCTTCACAAGGCTCCAGCTCAGTGCTGAGAAGCAAGCTTCCTTTGAAGTATTATCTACGTGAAAGGCTGGTTCTGTGTAAGAGGAAATTGACTCAGAATTTTTTTCAACTCCCAAAGAAATTAATGTCCTCAGAAGGAGTCTGAGGACACTGCCAGAATTAAAAATAACTTGGTGACAATTTAACAATGGAGAGAAGAAAGTCAGGCACTTTTAAACCTTCTTCTGAGAAGACAGAGTCCATGAAAATTAAAAGTGATTCATTGGAGGTTGTTTAAAATGGGAAATTCACCTTAATTTTGAAAATGAAGTTCTTGAACTGTACTCCTTGCCAAAGTTGCTGGTTTACTAGTACTTCCCACTGAACCACAAGATAGAAGAAGGCAGGTTTATTTCTTCCTGCCTCCTTCTCTCCCTCCCTCCTTCCTGTCTCTATTAAATCTAAACCTTTAGCACAGTGCTTATTGCAAGGTCAACTGGTAAGAAACTGTTGACTGAAACTGGTATAACGCTCAGTTTACTTGCCAAACACAGGTTGCAGATTAGAAGTGGTATACTTTTCATAGCCATGCAGTTCAGAGATATGAAAATTCTGATTGACTGTGATTACTCATGAAATTCTTAAAGATGTAATTGAGGGACTTATCTGAAGGCACGAGTTCA
Source organism: Myotis nattereri (assembly GCF_964212035.1). Taxonomy (NCBI): domain Eukaryota; kingdom Metazoa; phylum Chordata; class Mammalia; order Chiroptera; family Vespertilionidae; genus Myotis; species Myotis nattereri. The sequence continues at coordinate 67,139,349 of NC_138079.1, forward strand.
GAAGGTTAGATTTTGGAAGGGTAAGAATAATATGAGGCACAGGAGCAAATCATCCATGAGGAATTCCCTACATTTGCATTCCCATGTATAACTTTGGACAGAGTCCCAAAGGTTAAGCAAGGCTGGCAATTTGCAAAATTTACCAATTCCTCTTTGATCTGCAGGCTCACAAATTTCATTTCTCATTGAGAATTTACATGTGACTTACTTTAGTCAGTGGGGCACTGGCAAACATACCTGAAGAAGAATCTTGAAAAATGCTTGCACACTGGCCTTGTGTTTGGTGCTTTGGAGACCCATGTTGCTGGTTCTACGTGACGAAGCATAGGTTAGCTTACTGGGTGATGAAAAGGCACATGACCCAGTCTACAGACAAAAACAGAGCCACTTAGCTCAAATGGGTGCATGCTTGAGCCCACGGGACACAAATAGGAGGAGCACCCCGCTGTATCCAGCTCAAATTGTGAGCTAGAGAGTTGTTTAAAGCCACTAAGTTTGGAATGGTTTGTTATTCTTTTTTTAATATATTTTATTGATTTTTCACAGAGAGGAAGGGAGAGAGATAGAGAATTAGAAACATCGATGAGAGAGAAACATCGATCAGCTGCCTCCTGCACATCTCCCACTGGGGATATGCCCGCAACCCAGGTACATGCCCTTGACCGGAATCGAACCTGGGACCTTTCAGTCCGCAGGCCGACGCTCTATCCACTGAGCCAAATCGGTTTCGGCGGTTTGTTATTCTTTAGCCATAGATAGTTAATATCCCAGTAGTGCTGTGTAGCAATCCCACCCTTTCTTAAATTCCTCTTCCACAGTTCTTAGGGTCCTCAGTGGATATCACTGATGTTCTTTCTCAGAGACAGAATATTCTTGGCCATGATGCCTCAACCACATTCCTCCTCTTCGCCTCAGGGTCCCTGTACTGCTGGTGTCTGTGGGCAGTTGTCAGTGCCCAAAGGGGCAGCTCTTTTGCTGGTCACCATGGAGATGACGTTCCTCCTGGCATTTGCCAGAGGTGCCCACACTGTAACATGCAGTCCAATTCATGTTGGAACCTCTGCTCTATCACAGTTAGGATAAATGAGAGCGATAATTGGGACAAAACCAGCGTAGATGTGATTTGAGGGCTGGAGAGACCTTAGAGACCATCTATTCAAACATCTTACTTTGCAAAGACGATCCTTGCAGAGAGCTTTGTCACTGGCCCAAGCTCCCATGGTATGAATGTCAGATCTGGGACCAAATCTGGAAATTATTTCCATTTTATTCACTTTTGCTTTTCTTATATCATTTAAGATTTTCTAAAAGAGATGTGTAGGGTTTTTTGAAAACTCATTAATAGTGATAAAAAAAAGTCTGGGGTGTTGGGGTATGTTGAATTAACCTCTAGGAAATAATTTGATTATAATGGCAGAAAGATGCCCATTTTTCCTTTTAAATTTGTATTATTCTACTTAAATGTCTGTTTCATTTAAAAGTGCTTTGGAGATGGAGCTATGGCTTAGGCAGGCCCTGTGGTGTTTGGAGACTTAAGCATCTTCTCCCAGCCAGCTAGGGTCTCAGGAGGCCTGAGTGGTGACCTCTGTGGAAACTTCTGCCACCACCCAGTGGGGACCTGTCTTAGCTCAGACACTGATTCCATCCTGGGGCAAATGTGGTGTGAATGGGGGACCCCAGAACTACCCTGGCATTTCTCCAGACCTCATGTGAGGTGAGGCTCAGTGTGGCAGAGAGAGGCCTAGAGTGCAGACACCCACAGTTGCCACCTTGGATCCTAGATTGTGGAGTTCTACTGTACAGAATGGGCAGCTGGGTACATAGGATGCGGGGCACTAAAAATGCTGGGGAAACGCAGGGGCATTTATATTCCAGGCTCAAAAGGGAAAAGGCCTTGCCCTGAATCTCATGGACCCGTGACTCTCCTGTTTTGCCCATTCCCATCAGGTGACAGGTGGCCTTTATAAGCATCCCCTTTCCTTTTTGCCTTCACTGTGATCATGGCCACTGGCTTTCCTTTCCAGTCCTTGGGAAACCAAAGGTGCAGGAGCTGCTGAGGGAGCACCGACCTGTGTTCTCCAGAAGGATCCACGCCTGCCCAGCACTGGGGCCAGGGGGCAGTCACTCTGACCCATCATCTGTAAAAAGCCACTCCGCACAGAGCAGGTGTGTGAAAACGGGAGAACATATCTCTGTCTCAGCGAGGAGATGGATGATCAGAGGAGGAGCATGGTGAAGGCCTGCCCCTCTCCTCACCTGCGCACCGTGTGCCCTTGGAACAGAGATCAGGAGAGACGATTTAGACAAATGTGTTTCTTAGGCATATTCTTAAAGTATTCCAAAGCTTTTCTCTGAGTATATTCTCTTATCCACGTTACTGGATTAGTAGTACTGCTTCAAGTAAACAAAGTGCATATTCCTTAAGGAAAATGATCGGTGCAGTTACAGTATAGGTCTGAGGAGACTGTCCATTGCCCAAATGTAGCACAGGAAAACCGGGCTGTCTTGTCATAACATTTCAATTTCAAGCATCTGATGGGCATTAAACATGATTAAAGGGGATTTAAAAATTAATGAAAAATATCTTAAGGGTCTCGCTTTACACTGGAAATCAAAATTGAGAATCACATCAATGATTTAAGGTAAATTAGAGTATGGAACACAGGCCCTACAAAGTAATGACCTTGGTCAAGACTCTAGAATGGGGGCTGACTCATCCCTGTCCTGTTGACATGAAAATTAGCAGAGCTTCTTTTTTAATCCTTATTCAAGGATATGTTTGTTGATTTTAGAGAAAGGAAGGGAGACACAGAGGGAGAGAGAAACATCCATGTGACAGAGAAACATCAATGGGTTGCCTCCTTTAAGCACCCCTGACCAGGGACCCAACCCACAACCTGGGTATGTGCCCTGATGAAGAATCGAACCTGCAACCTTTCAGTATGGGAGGATGCTCCAACCAACTGAGTCTCCCAGCCAGGACAAAGTGGAGCTTTGATTCTTGGCTTGATTTCCTCTACATACACATTAATTCATGTATTCTCAGTGTAATGCCTATTTTGGGTCATTGCTGAGATGGACACTAGGAATCTAAGAAGAGAGGACATAATTGAGGCTCCTTCCCTCATGCCCTGTGCCTTGATTAGGACCAGTGATGAGTAGATCACCAAAGAGTGTGCAAAATTATTTGTAAACCTGTTGGAAAGAGAGATCAATTCCTTTGGGAATGGGATTTTCTAGATGAGAAGGTAGTTGGGCCTTACAGGCTTCTAAAAGGTGGAGAGGGATAGATCTTCCATATAAAAGTGTTTGGAGGCTTAGAGGAATATTTAGAAAGTGGTTTGCTTCCTGTTATGGCTGAAGTATAGGTGGGTAGAGGAAGAGATTGGTGGCAGATGGTTAGGCAAGAAGATGTAGAATTGGGACATATTGCCAGGGGTTTTAGATTCTGAATCAGGATTTAGACTTGATGCTTTATATCCTGTTACCTCTTCCTGCAGAGTACTTGCTAACATCCTGAGCAGACATGGTATTTATCAGAATTATTAGTGAGAAAAAATGTCATTTTTGTGTATGTATGTCTATCAACCTTATTATCTGACATCAGAAATTCTGACTCAGAAGTTCCCTTTGCAGGGTGGAGATTTGGGTTAGGAGTTGACTTTTATTGCCCAAGTATACTCAGACCACCCTACTAGCCCTAGCCTCAAACATACACAAACCCCTAATAGCCTGTATACAAACCTTTGCAGAAGCATCCACTCACTAGGTTTCTGGGTGCGGTCAAGGACACTCTCTATTAAGTTAATTTCCATTTAAAAATTAAGGGGAAATGTTTTCAGGATTTTTGCATTTCATGCAATCCATCAGAATTTTCAGTTTATTCTAATACAAACTTCGAATCCAACATAAGTCATTCAAAAACTTGACAAGTGGTGAATATAATATAGCCCTGTTAGCCATGATAAAATACAAATCAATTACTCTGCTAGTGAGATATAATGTAATCAGAATCATGTTAAACTCTTTCTTAATTAAACAGCACAGCAGAGTGGAAATAGTTTGGACTTTGGAGTAGGACAGACCCAGGCTCAAATGGTAGCTCTTCTCCTTTCTAGCTTTCCCAAGTTCAGCAAGTTATTTTTCCCGGTCTCAGCTGCCTCAGTTATACAATAGCGATAACAGTAGTTAGCATAGTGGGCCACTCAGGAACAACTAGCATGTAGTTGTCTTTGTTTAATCCGGTCTGTAATGACCATAGGCCATCCACTCCATGAGGCCAAATGGCACGTTTGATTTTGCTTACCTCATTGTCTGCCATATAGTAGGCTCTCAGTATTTACTGGAGGGAGGGTTTAAATATATATATATCTATCTTATTAATTTCAGAGAGAAAAGGAGAGGGAGAGATAGAAACATCAATGATGAGAAAGAATCATTGATTGGCTGCCTCTTGCACGCCCCCCACTGGGGATGGGGCCTGAAACCTGGGCATGTGCCCTGACCTGGAATCAAACTGTGACCTCCTGGTTCATAGCCGATGCTCAACCACTGAGCCACACCAGTTGGGCTGAGGGAGGGATCATCTATGAAGCAGTTCTCAAATATTTCTTGCCACAGCCATAAGGTCTAAGCGGAAAATCAATAAGCAATAGTTATGTAATGAGAGAGACAGAGACAGACAGTTAAATAGTTATTTGATGGTGGGGAAGCGGGGTGGGGAGGGAACGAGCAGATGAGGATAGAAAATTGTACAGCTCAGATTGTCTCAGTCCATTCTCTCCTATAATTCATACCTGCATTTCCAACAGGCTCTCCTTGCTCTCCTGAGTTTCTTTGTTTGGAATTTACCTATTTTATATATATATAAAAAAAACCTAAAAGGAAAGAACTCTAGTCCATTCACATTCAGTTGCTATTGTTTGGAAGTGGGAAGAGATGAGATATCTGCCCCTGGGAGCATCTCTCCTAAAGACAGGGGCAGGAAATGAGCCAGATGCTGGTCTCTCCTCTAGGCTCTTCTCCACATGCCAGATTCCAAGCCATAATATTCTCCTGAATGGTCATGGATGAGAAAATTGAAAGTTGGAGAGATAAAGCAACTTGATTAAGGTCGCACATTTAGCAAACAGCACAACTTGTTGCATATTTATATTCTGATTTTGCTATCAAGAGAATTCTAGCCACAAAAAAAGAGTTGGGAACTTTTTTCTTTTTCTGAAAGAATTTGCATAAGATCTTCTATGTATGTTTGATACATGGAAGCCATCTGGGCCTGGGGATATCTGTGTGGGAAGGTTTTTATTTAAACATTAAATTTCTTTAATAGACATGGGACTACTTAGATTATTAGTTTCTTTTGTGTAAGTTTTTGAATCTTTCATGGAATTTGGTGACTTTATCTATTTTGACAAATGTATTGATATAGAAAAATTTGTAACTAGAGGCCCAGCGCATGATTAAATCACGCGCGTGTAGGGTCCCCAAGGCCTAGCCTGCCATCAGGGCCGTGTCCGCTGCCCCACAACGCCTTGCACAGTCTGCAGACACTGCCGACACCTTGCATGCTCCTGGGACACTGCCAGCATCCCACCTGCTGTGAGAGCCGCTGCTCGTTTGGTCCTTTTATGATATAGATATGGTCCCCTTGATTCTGTAGGATCCATAGCAATGTCTCCTCTTTTATTTTGATCAGTCTATCTAGAAGTTTCTTTTGTAAGGACACAACCAAAACACTCAGGAGGAGGAGTGTTTTTTATTTGCGTGGAATTTCATCTCTGAGTTTGCGAAGTCCCATTTTCCTGAAACCAGTCCTAGAAGAGGTGTATTGGGGATTTAGAAGTGGAGGCAAAACCAGTGTCCAGAGTTTCTGTTCCATTGTGGAGTTGCATCCAGTACAGCATTAGTCCATTAGTCCATTGTGTGTGGGGTCCACATGGCTGTGGACAATGTGGCCTGCAACAAGAGGGGGGGGGGGAGAGAGAGAGAGAGAGAGAGAGAGAGAGAGAGAGAGAGAGAGAGAGAGAGAGAGAGGGAAAACGAGAGAGAACTTTTTTGTTCAGGAGTTTTTAAGTGCCTCAAATCTTCCCATGCTTGCAGTGGCAATGCCTATTCAGGTCAATGACCTATTCCCAGGTGTGACTGACACAGAAGTACCTTCCCTACGTCACCGTCAATGGCCCCTTCCCCCAGGATCTGTGGGGAACGGACCAGTGGCTTTGCAGCTTCCTAGCAAAGCTGCATAAATGGCATGCCTATGCTAACTGGCCTTCCCTTTGCTCCTTTCCTGTCATTAATAACTGGGTTTATTACAACTGTATCAGTATGTCTTAGAGTGCTATATAAGTTGATGGGTGAGGATTTAGGAAAGTCTTTGCAGTGATCAAGAAGACTTAAGTGGGAGAGAAAAATCAGGATATTTTTATTCTCTTAAGGTTTTTTCTATGGCACACTCAGATATCATAACAAAAATATATCAATGCATATATGACCTGAGGATAAAAGGCTAGTTTTGTTGCTTTGTGAAGAACAGACATGAATAATTACCTCAAATTGGAAGGCTGGATAAAATCTTCACAGGTTTATGTGTCCTACAGGGACAACTGCATCCATAACCATTACTGTATATTTGTGCCTCCTCTTATTAGATATCTTCAGTGGAGAATGTATGTACTTTATCATATTCTTTTCCACCTTCTCTCAGAGGGAATTCTTCCCTTAGTCAAACCTGAACAAGTATTGTGATACTTCAGACCCAAATCTCAAGATGTGTTGACAACCAGAAACCCATCACCATAGTCAGGCACTGTGACAAAATCTAAACACTGTCTCATAATGTTTTTCTCTCTATGTTACCCTTAGTATATCTTTATAGTTTCTGAATGTAGATATAGTACATTTACAAATTGAATAAAGAACATATGAATAGATTTTTCACATTATTTTCATCCTTATAGTACCATCCTGAGAAAGATTTTGTAGAGGTCTGCGATACCTCTAGTTTTCTCTGCTTGGTGCTTTTTCCTGTTTCCTTTCTTCTGATACCAATAACTGCCTTCTACTTCCTTAGGGGAATCCCTGCCCTGCTCACATGGTTCCAGTTAATGACAGTCCCCTGATTCCCTCTTGTGACAGATCCTGGTCAGTCATAATGACCACCCCCATCGTCTTATTCACAGTGAAAGGTTCAGAAATTGCATGTGATTCCAGCGGACCCTATAAAAGTTCTCCCTGGCACTTTCCTACTGAAATTGATGTAGAGAAAAATGTTCTCTTGCTTTTGGGGTCAAGCTACTAGATGGATATACATTTGGAGTTGCTTTGAAAATCCAAGTTGTCTAGAGAAGGATAGAACGAGGTCAAAATGTTGAGGTGAGCCTAAATGAAATAAAAAGATAAAAATTACTCAGTGGCTTGAAGCCCTGGATCCAGCCATGTTTGAACTGCATTTTATGAGCAAATCCTGAATTTCTTTTCCCTTAAGGTAGTTTAAATGGGTGTCTTAGGTTCTTCAGGCTGCTATGACAAAGTACCACCGATGGGGTGGCTTGTAAACAACAGAAATCTATTTCTCACAGTTCTGGAGGCTGGAAAAGTGAAATGAGGGTGCCAGCATGGCCGAATTCTGGTGACAACCCTGTTCCAGGCTGCAGACTGCTGACTTCTTATTGTGCAGACCCATGGCAGAGAGCAGGGGGAAGAAGCAGGCTCTGCTGACTCCACTAAGGGCACTATATCATACCTGAGGGCTCCACCAAAATGACCTCATCTAACCATAAATTACCTCCCAGAGGCCCCACCTCCTAATACCACCACACTGGAGAGCAAGGTTTCAACCTATGAACTTGGGGAGGATACAAACATTCAATCCCTAACAGTGGATTTTTATCACTTGCAACCTAAAGAGTTTACCTTATTATAGATATTTTTGCCTCATTGGATGAGGAAACAGATGCATAGAGACCAAGTAACTAGCTCACGGTTACCCAGCAAGTAACAAAGATTTGAACTCAGGTCTGTTTGACGCTGTGCCCTGGCAATTACCTCTCTTGCTGTAAAGGGGTCCTGAATGTATTAAGTCTAAAGAGGAGACTTAGTCTAAAGGTTAGATTTGATAAAATATTCTTTTGGAAATTATCTTTTAAGAAAGTTTTTTTCCTAGGTGACATTACAAATTAATTAATGGTTCCAACTTGGTTTTTACATGCGGGGATCTGACTATGGTTGGGGAGATAGTTTCAACAGAATCCAGTCAATTGTGATCTGTTTGGATTATAGACTGTCTGACCTACAAATGAGTCCCAGCATTTAAAAGGAGAATGAAAAGCAGAGTACTGCAATATCTGTGCAAATCCATTAGCACTGCTGGAAAACTGGCTGTGGCCTCTAGTTGGTGAGTCACAGGTGTCATTAGTATATGCTTAGCATTCATTCATGCTTCATGGATAAAGCAGATCAAGTCTCCCATCTATGTAAAGTATGGGAGTACAAACTACTTGTTTAGAACTTCTGTTTTGCCTTAAGCTCTGAATGTGGCCACTAGCTCCACTGAGGTTCATCCAATGAGTCATCTTTGTCATGCATCCTCCTTCCTTGTTCCTCCTTTTAATTTTCTGCTTACTGGCTTCCAGTGCCCTAGGCTTCCTCCAACCTCCTGTATTAGCTTCTTGTGATGCTGCAACAAATTACCATAAACTTAGTGACTTAAAACAACATAGGCTTATTATCTTGCCATTCTAGAGTTCAGAAATCAGAAAGGAGTTATATAGGGGGGAAATCAAGCTAATGCAGAGCTGGTTCCTTCTAGATTCTCTAGGGGAGACTCTGTTCCTTGCCTTTCTCAGCATCCGGAAGCTGTCTTCGTTCCTTGGTTCCTCATCCTTCTCCCTGGCTTCAATACGAGGCCCTCTCTGTCTGACCTTCCTGCCTCCCTTTATTTTTCTTTTTAAGGACCCGTAGTGATTACATTGGACCCACCTAGGTAATCTCCCATCTCAAGATCTTTAACTTAATCATACCTTCAAAGCCCCTTTTACCAGGTAAGGTAACATCCAGAGATTCCAGGAATTAGGAATGTCTGTATTGCTTTGGAAGGCATTGTTCAATTTACCATACGTCACTCTTATGCAGGACTTCTCAAAGAAAAGAAAGGGTCCAAGGTTTAATGAACATGACATAAGCAAAGAGATTTGACTTCACTGTTGAATTTGACATCACATTCATTGTCAGACCATGAATTAAGAACTTCACTTCTCAGATAGAATGATATAATTGGGGCTTTGAATCAATTCACTAATACCCCTCCAAGCTATAAAATTGCATAACTTGACAAATTATTTATATTAAAATATAAATGACTTGAAGCCATTTTACTGTGGATTCAGCTTTTCTCTAAAGGGTTGACTTTATTCTGAAAATAATGGTTCATCAAATTTGGTGTGAGAAGTATTATCTTTAAGCAAAGAAACATATTCAGAGCTACTGGAATCATGCCACATAGGCAACCAAGCTCTTCAATATTAAGGTCTGTTCAACTTGAGGCCAGCCACATACATCCATATGCAGGCCAGGTTTTTCAAAGTATGGTCCATGGATCTCTGCAGTTGTATCATCTGGGACACTAATTTATTAAAAATGGACAGTTCTGGGCCCCAGCTCAGTATGGTATAATGGGTGATAGTTGGCATATAATGAATGACTCAAAGTTAATCACTGGAACAAAAAGTTTGAGAATCACTGAAAAATAAACAAATTTTTGGTAACAACTTATAGCATTATAAAAATCATAAATTGTTAGAATAAAAATGTCTGTTCTATTTCCTTTCCCCACCACTGTATTTATTGTACAGATAAGAAAACTAAGACATAGAGGGGAGAAACTTCTTGCCCAAGTCCAACAGCTACTTAAGACAGAGTTAAGACTGCACATTGAGTCTTCTGACCTCATATTTAGCGCTCATTGACAGTAGCAATTAAAGTCTTTCTTCTGGAAAAGTAATTTTTGACCAGATTATAGTGCTTTTCTGTCAACATAGTAGCTTCTACCTTTGAAATGACGCCTTATGACCATAGATGTCATCATTTCCTAGTTGACTTGCATCATTGATGTGAGGATCACAAAAAAAAGATTTCTTTTAAATAACATATTTAAAGAAAATTTGATTTATATAACATTAAAACCAATACTCAAATAAGTCATTAAATATATTTGTGCTTTTAAATATAAAATATCATGCCTGAAATGTGCTCCTGTGTATTAACTCCATAAGAATATGAGATACCCTATGTACTACTTCACAAATTACAATCTATCATTTTGTCTTTATTTCTAACTTAAACATCTCTATAAATCTCAATATTATGGACCATAATAAATGATCTAGAAGCAGTGGATGAAAACAGGGTAGAAAGGAATGCGACATCACAGAATGTAATTTTAATGCAAATTTGACTCTTGAACCATGTTAATGTTTTACATATTCTAAAGGGAAAGTTGAATTTAAGAGGATGGAGAAACCACAAAAGTAAAATGACATCAACTTTATAACAACAACAACAAACAACAACAACAACAAAATAGCCCAAGTAACTTTTATATGTGGTTCTCTGACTTTATCCTTTCGGTGTGATATATTCTAAGAGCAAAATGAATTCCAGATGAATATTACCTTCTTTTAAAAACTTTTTTTTATTAATTAAATCTTTATTGTTCAGATTATTACAATTGTTCCTCTTTTTTCCCCCCATAAGTCCCCTCCACCCAGTTCCCACCCCACCCTCCTCCCTCACTCCCCATCCACTGTCCTCATCCATAGGTACACGATTTTGTCCAGTCTCTTCCCGCATCCCCCTCACCCCTTTCCCCCCAAAGAATAGCCAGTCCACTCCCTTTCTATTCTATTATAATCACCAGTTCATCCTGTTCATCAGATTATTCACTTGATTTTCAGATTCACTTGTTGGTAGATGTGTATTTGTTGTTCATAATTTGTATCTTTACCTTTTTCTTCTTCTTCCTCTTCTTAAAAGATACCTTTCAGCATTTCATATAATCCTGGTTTGGTGGTGATGAACTCCTTTAGCTTTTTCTTATCTGTGAAGCTCTTTATCTTACCTTCAATTCTGAGTGATAGCTTTGCTGGATAAAGAATGTTAAGCCCAGATTTCAGGATCCCCAAAAGGCCATCAGGGAGCCGAGTCTGATGCAAAAGCAAAAGAGCCTTTATTCGAGCTAGCTCGAGCTCCCCGTCCACCACGCTCGCCGACGCAGTGGCAGGAGGCAGAGAGAGAGAGAGAGAGAGAGAGAGAGAGAGAGAGAGAGAGAGAGAGCGCTCTGTGGGGAGAGGGGTTTTATAGGGGGGTTGGAGTAAGGGGAGGAGAGAGGACTGTGGGCTCTGCCGATTGGCCAGGCGCAAGTCGGGGTCTTGTTACACAGGATGTGGTCGTGTCTATGGCGTGCACTTCCATTGATTATCATTGGTTAGTTTAAAGAAATCCTAGGTGTGGCTAGCAGAGGCTTGGGCTTCTGGGAAGAAGCTTCTTGTTGAGCACATGGCTAATGGCTGCTGCCTAAAAATGGAGGATCCAGGGCAAGATGGAGGGCATAGCCCTTGCCCTTTCAGTAATCTTGGTTGTAGGTTCTTGGCATTCATCACTTTGAATATTTCTTGCCACTCCCTTCTGGCCTGCAAAGTTTCTGTTGAAAAATCAGCTGACGTTCATATGGGTACTCCCTTGTAGGTAACTGCCTTTCTTTCTCTTGCTGCTTTTAAGATTCTCTCTTTGTCTTTTGCTCTTGGCATTTTAATGATGATGTGTCTTGGTGTGGTCCTTTTTGGATTCCTTTTGTTTGGGGTTCTCTGCGCTTCCTGGACTTGTAAGTCTATTTCTTTCACCAGGTAGGGGAGGTTTTCTGTCATTATTTCTTCAAATAGGTTTTCAATATCTTGCTCTCTCTTTTCTTCTGGCACCCCTATAATTCGGATGTTGGTACGCTTAAAGCTGTCCCAGAGGCTCCTTACACTATCTTTGTATTTTTGGATTCTTTTTTCATTTTGCTTTTCCGGTTGGGTGTTTTTTGCTTCTTCGTATTTCAAATCATTGACTTGATTCTTGCAATCCTCTAGTCTGCTGTTGGGAGTCTGTATAATATTCTTTATTTCAGTCAGTGTATGCTTAATTTCTAGTTGGTCCTTTATCACAACCTCGAGGGTCTCCTTAGATTTCTTGTAGATCTCATTAAGTTTATTGGCAGTTTCTAGAAAATTCTTGAAAAACTTTAAAAGTGTGGTTTTGAACTCTATATCCAGTAGTTTGCTTTCCTCAATTTCTGTCATTTGTGTCCTTTTTCTTTGTCTCTGCATTTTTTATGCTTCCCTGTGTTGATAAAGTGGTTTTCTGTGCTAAGTGTCTTCTAGGGCCCAGTGGTTCAGCCTTCCCAATTACCTGAGGAGGACACTCTTGGTGAACCCCCTTGTGGTCTTTGTGCACAGTCTTGTTGTAGTTAAGCCTTGATTGTTGTAGGTATCACTGGGAGGAATTGACCTCCAGGCCAATTGGCTGTGAGAATCAGCTGTGTCTGCAGTGGGAGAACTTCTGTGCTGGAGACACATCTTTGGGGCAAGACTTGCTTCAATGGGGCTTTGGTGCTCACTGAGTCTGCCCCCTGAGTGTGTCCTTTATGGTTCCATGGAGCTGCAAACTGGATGGTCCCACTCTGACCACTGGGTACACTGGCTCCTGGATCTCTAGGGAGGTGGTAATCTAGCCTCTGCCTTAGGCTATCCAGCAAAAGCCTCCCTGCAGGACTTGGGTGGGGCGGGTCCCACAGGATCAACAGGGCGGGGCTAGCAGTTATGGCTGCTCTCAGTCCAGCCTTCAGAGGCTCTGCTTCTCAGTGACCTGGTAATCACTGCAAGCCCCTCGGAGAGAAAGCTGCCCTCGAGTTCCGACCGATGCCAGACAGTCCCACTTCTCCCGTATGAGTCTGGGTCCCTAGAGACTCGCCTGCAACTGGAGCTCAGAGCCTGAGACTCCCTCCCGATTGAAAACGACAACCGCGCCCTCAGCCGCCAGCCCGCTCCACATGCACCTCCGCACCTTAGTATTTTACTTCTGTACTGCGCCTCCTCTGAGTCTCGGTATGCTTTTCTCTTTCCTTCTAGTTGTAGAATTTCCACTCAGCCAGCCTTCCTGTGGTTGTGGATGATGTTCATTCCGTCTTTTAGTTGTATTTTTGAAGTGGTTGTGCAAGGCAGCAAACTCCGGTGTTTACCTATGCCGCCATCTTGGTTTCTCGGTCTCTAATTCTAGATGAATATTAACTTTGTAAGTTTGTTAGAACTGGTATGAATGTAGTCTCAAATTTTGTATTTATAAGATTAATCAAAGAACTAACTATATTGTTCTTGAAACCAGTATTCTCACTGTGGAGGAGAAAAAATAAAATACGGAATGATAAATGAGAGGGAAGTCTCTCCTTAGATGTATGAATACAATGTATGTATGTTGCACATGTATGTATCTATGTGTTTTGTGCACCTAAAGGGCCTAGAAGCAATGAACCCTTGGTGGCACTGAGATACCTAGAGCCCAGATTTTGGTTTCTAAATGGAAGGGACTGGGGCTCTTTGCAGAAATTTTGGATTTTGGGTGTGTAAACATAGCCTAAATTATTTTGTTATATCAGAAAGTAGGAAGTGCTCCAAAACTGGCATGGAAATGCCTAGGTTCAGGAAAGCACTCCCACCATAAAAATTTGTATAATTTAAATATTGAAAGAATACTTTCAATAAAAAATGTTAAAAACAATATCAAAGAACCCACAAGTCAACAGCGATACACAATTTTACATCTATCCATAATTATAAATATATCAACCTTGTAGATAGTTTTTGACATGTATTTATTGTATATACAGGCACATATATCTTACATTAAGTTCTTCAATAAATGTCTTTCACTGTTACTATTGCTATAACTTGTATTTTATATGATTGTATATTAAAACTGAGTATGCCTATAAATATGAAACTGAATATTATGTCGTGTAGTTTGGCAGTTTTTGTAATTTATACTGAGATCTAGTTTGTAAATTTTATGAATAGCCACAGAATTTTAGAATTAGGGAAAATTTTAGGGAATATTTGGTTTAGTATTCATTCATCTCACAAATAGTAGTTTTTATTAAAACTTATAGGACAGAATTATACAAGACCTGGTACTGGCTGCATACTATGCATCCCTAGGGGGCGCCATTTACTTAATGGTTTATGCAATGGCACAAAATGTGATGCAATTAATTGCAACACCCTGGTTCCTGGAGATCAAACAGTGGAAAAGGCAAGACAGTCCAGACTTCTGAAACTTTTCAGTCTAGAGAAGAAAAATACACATACAAATAAGCAATACCCAAGTGATAAAAGTGACATGACAGGTTTCTATGGGAGCTCATAGAAGAAGCCCCTATCACAGAAGAGGAGGTTGAAAGGAGACTTCCTGAGAAAATGTTACATCGTGCTGAGATCTGAATGAAGAAGACAGGCCGGAGAAAGTAAAGGGAAGGAAGAGAGATGGAGGAGGAATGTTCAGGCTGACTTAACTGCAAGCTCTTGAAGATGAAGAGAGAGGATGGTGCTGAGGGAGTGGAAATAGCCCTGCTGCAGGAGCAAAGAAATGCTCAGGAAGCCAGCAGCTGCTGAGAGTCACCTACACTGCCTTCTCCTCGGATTCATTAATGAACACATTAAATTACAACAGTTTTATTCATCACAAGTACAATCATACACCCTTGGCAATGTTCTGTCAGCAATGATGCTACAGTGTAATCTCAGATAAATCCTCACCCTAGACTAGAGCTTGTCAGTTCCAGAGGGTGGCAACCATGTCCTGCTCATCTTAACACAGCAGAATCCTTATTGTTTGCTCACAGTTCATCTTTGAAGATGTGCTGGTTGTTGAGTTGTTGAGGCCGCTATTAATAAAAATTACAGAAATATAAATATTTATTACAGAAAGATGTTTGACCTGGATATGAGGTATTTGCATATTCAACAGCGAAAAGCAAAAACAAAGAAGCTAAAAGCAAAAGCATATCAACTTCTCTGACAGCGTTCTGTTTGCTAGTTCCATTTGCTTCTGGTATGTTTCCTGTTAGCAGTCATCTGTAAATCAAGTCACCTCTAAGTCAAACAAAATTGAATTTATAAAATGATATGAGTCAATCTTAAAAGAGCCTTAAAAAAATCAAAATACATTATGTTCCTATTTTTAGCAGTGTTTATGTAACACGGCTTTCATCTAATCAGATTATTATGTAATTTTATTTTAAATATATTTTACATTACTTTTTGCTGTCAGAATACTAGGGTAACTTTTTGCTAATGGAATATCATATTTACTTTTTTTTTTTTTTTAAATTAGATTCTTGAAATTTGTGGGGATTTAAGTTAGTTCTGAAAGAAGTTCATAAAAGCCTTAGGCCTCAGTCCTCAGCCGAGTTAGGTAAAAGCAGAACTTGTAATGTTCATTTACCATTTTTTGTTATGGTTTTTCTAAGATATTTTATACTATTTTTGTCAGTCAGATGTGATCATTCATCTCTTATTTTCGAAAGTTGTTCCTATGGGTAAAGTATATTCTATGTTTTTCTTTCCAACTGATTGTTATACTGAAATATATTGTTATTTCCAATATGTTCCCCCAACATTTTACTATAAAAAAATTTCAAGTTGCTGCTGATATATAAAGAATAGCAATTTTATTCAGAAAAAAAGAGTTGAAGAGAATGATACTCTGCCAACCTCAGTTGGTAAAACCTAGCTAATTATTTTTTACATCCCTTTTCCAAACACCACTATACAGTTGTAGCCTTGCCCAAGGCATCAAATTTATATGACTAGCCTTGGAAGACTAATTTGTATAGAGAAAATACAACTTGGAAGGTGTGGGCAGATGGTGGAAACAAGAGTAGAAGAAAAATTAACGACCACTTTATGTATATACTACAGGCCTGGTGCATCAAAATTCATGCACTGGAGGAGGGGTCCCTCAGCTAGGCCTGCCCCCTCTCAGAGTCTGGGAGCCCTCAGGGGTGGGAGGTGACCCGGCGATCAGGGGAAGGCAAAGCCTCATCACACCTCTGCTGCTGCCACTGCCGGCAGCACAAGCCTCGGCCAGCCCTGGTTACCTGTGCCTCGGCCGGCCCTGGGCAGCTGGGGGGCTGGGGGGACTGGGGGACTCCGGGGGCTGGAAGGCCCAGTCTTGCTGAGTGCCTGCCACCCCAGTGGGGCTGAGGGAACTGGGCGCCACCATCTTGTGGCTGTGGGTGCTGCATCTTTTAGGGCATGGCAGTCAATTAGCATATTCCCTCCTTATTGGCTGTGGGCACCACCATCTTTGAGGGTGTGACAGTCAATTAGCATATCCCCTCCTTATTGACTGTGGGCGCCACCATCTTTGAGGGTGGGGCAGTCAATTAGCATATTCCCTTTTTATTGGCTATGGACGCCATCATCTTTGAGGGCAGGGCAGTCAATTAGCATATTCCCTCTTTATTAGATAGGATGTAGACATAGATGTAGAGAATCAATATAAAAATCAACAATAGAATTCATTTCCCAGGACCATAAGGCCAAGATTGAGACATTATTTCATTTTATTAAGTAAATGTTTCAAAAATTTGAGCTGGAAATAAGTATTTAACTTGCTTCAATTACAATGATACCTTAACACCATGATATCTTAGGCCCCTACCTTAGAACATCAATGGTCTGACCATCAAGATTCAAAATTAGAGCCATGTAAGTCTACACAAAATAACCTATAGTAAAATAATAATAATAAATTAATCCATCATATTTTCTGAAAAATTAATCATTTTAAGCTTAATAGTGCAATTATAAAATACAGGAGTAAACTTCTCTTTGAGGCAAGGTGGTGGATGGTGGAAATCTTGAATATTCTAGGTCTTTTGCTTTTACACATAAATTCTAGAATCAGCTTGTTGATATCTACAAAATAGCTTGCTGTGGTATTGATCGCTTTCTGTTGAATCTATTGATCAGTTTTGGAGAAATTAACATCTTAATAATATTGAGTCTTCCAACATGAACATGGAACATTTATTTAGATCCTCTTTGATTTCTTTTATCAGTATTTTGTGTTTTCTATGTATAATCTTATACATATTTTGTTAACCCCAAAATGTCTTGGGAGTTAATTGGAAACCGAATAAGAACCAATCCTATCTAGATTTCTTTTCCCACATTTGAAAGACAAATTTGTGCTAAAAATATTTCATGTTCTATTTTTATTTAATAATGCTATGCACACATAAATACTGGAAGCAACACTTAGTCTCAGGGATTTCATTGAAACTGGCGGCAACTATGCTGAGCTGGAAAGGAAGTGCCCACAGAAATTGACAGTAGCCATTCTTCTAAGGCTACTGGGTGAGATTTGGTCTTTTTTATTCCAAGAATAATTAAAAATCTTTATTTTTTATGTGAGATATTCTTCTTTTTGGATGTTGGTAATTAGTTAAAACAAACAAACACAGTGAATTGAGTACAGGGAGGAAAACAATAAATTTGGTGACTGTCAGAATTCCATAGGCCACTAGTTTGTGATCTTTTAATATTTATAAAATAGGGAAATAGAGGCTCAAATAAGGTAGAATGAGCGATTTACACAGATAATTAAAATCGGGCATATTTATGATTTCCAGATCATAGTGTTTTGTTTTGTTTTAAATTGTCCTATGCTTCTATCCAGTTAATTGTGCTGATTATTTTCTGGGCAGTGGGAAATAGTTTAAGCTTTAGGCATTTGTAATTTTAATAACTTGTGAACTTAGTCATTTATTGCTTTACTAGAGGCCCAGTGCACAAAAATTTGTGCACTCAGGGGGGTCCCTCAGCTCTGCCTGTGCCCTCTCGCAGTCTGGGACCCCTCGGGGGATGACCACCTGCTAGCTTAGGCCTGCTCCCTGGGGGATTGGCCTAAGCTGGCAATCAGACATCCCTCTGGCAGCCCAGCAGCCCTCGGGGGATGTCCACTTGCCAGCGGGGAGCAGGCCTAAGCTGCAGTCGGACATCCTTAGTGCTGCTGAGGAGGCAGGAGAGTCTCCCACCACCACTACTGTACTGGCAGCCATCAGCCTGGCTTGTGGCTGAGCAGAGCTCCCCCATGTGGGAGCTCACTGACCACCAGAGGGCAGCTCCTGCATTGAGTGTCTGCCCCCTGGTGGTCAGTGTGTGTCATAGTGACCAGTCATTCCCAGTCGTTCTGCTGTTAGGGTCAATTTGCATATTACCCTTTTACTATATAGGATAGAGGCCTGGTGCACGGGTGGAAGCCGGCTGGTTTGCCCTGAAGTGTGTCCCGGATCAGGGTGGGGGTCCCGCTGGGGTGCCTGGCCAGCCTGGGTGAGGGGCTTTTGTCTGTTTTCAGGCTGGCCACAGCCCCTTCACTGTGGGGGTCCCCACTGGGGTGCCTGGCCAGCCTTGATGACGGGCTGAGGGCTGTTTTCAGGCTGACCACACCCCCTTAAGGGTGGGGGGGGTCCTGTTGGGGTGCCTGGCCAGTCTGGGTGAGGAGCTGATGGCTGTTTGCAGGCTGGCCAAACCCCCCAGCGGGGACCCTCACCCCATGAGGGTATGGCCATCCTAGGGTGAGAGGCTGATGCTGTTTGCAGGCTGGCCACAGCCCCAGCCACCCAAGCTACCAGTGGAGGCTGGCTGGAAGCAGGTATCTGGGATTTATTTGTCCTCTATAATTGAAACTTTGTTGCCTTTAGCGGAGCCCACAGCCATCAGGGAAGGCAGGAAGCTTGGCTTCCTCCATCACCGGGGCAACCAAGCCTCCTGCTTGCTCCAGCTCCATGGCTGCTGGCCACCATCTTGGTTGGATTAATTTGCATATAGTCGCTCTGATTGGCTGGTGGGCGTGGCTTGGGGTGTAGCAGAGGTGTGGTCAATTTGCATGTTTCTCTTTTATTAGATTAGATAACATATTACCACAAATTTAGTGGTTTAAAATATATACATTTATTACCTCACTTTCTATTGGTCAGGAATCTTGGCACAGGTTAGTTCTAGAGGTCTCTCACAGGGTTCAGTGACGGTGTGACCAGGGCTGGAGTCCCACCTGATGCTTGATTGGGGAAGGATCAGCTTCAGACCTCCCATGGTTGTTGGCAGGATTCTGTTCCTTGTGGTTTGTTGGAATGACCGCCTCAGTTCCTTGCTGATTTTTGGCCAAAGTCTTCCCTGAGTTCTTTGCCATTTAGGCTACTTTCTTGGTCAATGCCAACAATTCAGAAAGTCTTCAGGCAAGAAGAAAATGACAGTATTATGTAACATAATTAAGAAAGGGACTTCTCATCAATTTTGCCTTATTCTCTTGTTTAGAAACAAATCACAGGCCCTGCTATCACTCAGGGGAAGGGATTGATTACATAAGAATGTGGGGTATCAGAAAGTAGAAATAAAGTCTGTCCATCATAACTAGTCTCAGAGATAATTACATCCCTTCTCCGGAGAAGCACAACTTTTTAAAATTTTCTTAGTCATATATCCTAGAGCATAATGACACAACTGAATATGACCAAATAAATGCAGTGTTATGGGACATACAGGGAGGAATCAGGTTTTGTAATTAGACGTGTCCTCTCATGTGAAGCAAACTCTCAGGGGGAAGGGTTTGAAAAAATAGACAAACAACGGATAACAGTTCAATTACAGTGCGAAGGGGTCCAAAAGTGGGCCCAACAGTGACAGAGCGCAGGGATAGAGAATCCAGGTGAACAAGGCAGATGGAGAATTTGTCAGCAACATGTCCCTGTCAAGGTGTGGGCATTTCTAGCAGTAATCCAGTCCCCGGACTTGCAAAAATGTGAGGAAGGAGCCAATACTGGACAAATATCAAAAGAAAGATACAGGCCTAAGGAATAACTGTTCACACATTTTTAGAACTCCAACAAGTATTTCAGGAGATGGCTTTGGATAACAAACCTAGATGTCACACCTAAATTACAAGGTCAAGACCAGCTCAGGTGAATCCCAGAGCATTTAAGATTCTTAACTCATTAATTTTCTCTTGCCCTTTGGCAGGATTGTGTCTAGAGTTTGCAAAGGAATTAAACCTGCTGCTATGAGAAGAGGGAGCTCTAGAACAGAAAATAGTGCAGGATTTCTTGTCAGGTGACTCCTCCAAGGCCTCAGAGACTTTGGCAACAAAAGCAGCCTTGCTCTCATCTCCTCCCTCCCCCGCCTCCCGCCTTTTTCCCCCCTCTTTGACACACTGCCTCCAGGGGCTACAAATATTTCCCTTCAGCTCCCAAAGGAATTTCTATTGTAAGCCTTTTTCAAATGATGGGATAAAATACCTTGTATCTTAGTCCTTTTTTTAAGAAAAATGATTTTAAATATTTTAAATTTATTTTTAGAGATAGAGGAAGGGAGAGGGAGAGAGAGAAACATGGACGTGTTTCATGGAGCTAAATATCAATTGGCTGCCTCCAGCACGCCCCCCCACTGAAACTCAGGCATGTGCACTGCCTAGGAATCCCAGCAACTTTTCAGTGCATGGGATGATGCCCAACCAACTGAGCCACACCAGCCAGAGTTTAGTCTTTGA
Organism: Myotis nattereri; assembly: GCF_964212035.1. Lineage (NCBI taxonomy): Eukaryota > Metazoa > Chordata > Mammalia > Chiroptera > Vespertilionidae > Myotis > Myotis nattereri. Next base: position 67,159,986 of record NC_138079.1, read on the forward strand.
ATTTCAAACATTCTGGGAGAGGTGGAAGAGTTACATAGGAAAGTGGTCCTTATCTATATCTTTATGAACTTACACCTACAGATAGCTACTTATCTTTCAATAAAAAGTCATCTGTCTATTCACTGATGGAAATATTATTTGGTGAGCACTCATTGGTGCTATGAACTGTGTTAGTGCTGGAATAAAACTGTTAGAAAAATGCACATTATTCTTTCCTTAAAGATCTTTAGTCTAGTGAGGTGTCAAACTTATCAGTGATTCACCCACACATGGCAAAGCTGGGGCTCTAGTAGGGCCCAGAAATAGAGACACATGGGTCATCATAGAGGAACAGGCTTGGTCATGAGGACCATTTTAAACCAGGTTTAGGATATTATCTTTTCTATAACATTATTAGGGTGGAAGGGTCTTTTTTCTTTTCTTTCTTTTTTAATCGTAAGAGATCACTTTGCCTATAGTGCAGAATGGATTGAAGAGGGGGCCAGAGTGGGTTCAGGGAGATCAGTAGTATGTACATTACAGTAAAAGATAATGTAGTTCAGCTAGGGTGGGGCTACAGACATACAGAAAATGAGTTTTAAAGATGCTTTAAGAGGTGTAAATCAGGAGGCCTTGCTGAGACTGCTTTCTGGCTTGTATAACTGAATGGACGGTAGTTCCAGTCCCTGAGATAGCCCTGGAAGAGGTCCACAGGTTTTAGGGGAGGAGAACTTAAGAGCAGGTTGAGTTAAGATTTAGATTTGTGGATTCCAAGAACCATCTGAAATGTTCAAAAAGAGTGTCAGGTGGGAAGATGCTAGATGGGTCTAGAACAGTGATGGCAAACCTATGGCACGCATGTCACCTCTGAACTCATTTTTTTGGTTGATTTTTCTTTGTTAAATGGCATTTAAATATATAAAATAAATATCAAAAATATAAGTCTTTGTTTTACTATGGTTACAAATATCAAAAAATTTCTATATGTGACACGGCACCAGAGTTAAGTTAGGGTTTTTCAAAATGCTGACATGCCGAGCTCAAAAGGTTCACCATCACTGGTCTAGAACTTAGAGTAAAAGTTTGGGCTATATGTAATTCTGGTACTTGGCAATTCCTGGGCATAGATGATATGACCCAGGCAAGGGAATAGAAGGAGAAGTTTATGGAAACAACAATAAGAAATAAGTAGACCAGAGTTCCATAACTACTATAGAAAAAGCTTCTGGGTCACACAGACTTTGGCAAAAACTCACTGATCTAATTTGACTTTTTTCACCAATTACTTATGGTGACTTTGGGCCTGAGGATAGTATAGTAATTATATAAACTGAATAAAGCAGTTAATCTCAAAGGATTTATATTACAAACCTAATTAAAAGCTGAAAATGCAAATAAGTAAGTGGGTAGAGCCACAGGAAGTATGTATATCAAATTGTGTTTTATTTTCCAGACTGAATTAATTTCTGGAAAGATGAATAAGACCAGTTTTGCATGTGGGAGTGAGGGCATATTACTTCACAATGTGTATGTCTGTATGTGGTAATGGCATCTCTCTCCATCCTCTTAGTTTAGAGAAAATAATTCCTTTGATTGGGTAACTTTATATACATGGAAACTTGAAAGGTAGAAATTAATTTAATCAATTAGCCAAAGTCTGAATTGCTTTAGGCTTTGACTTCAAATACTAAAATGGGGATGCCCTTGTTAAGGACAGAGAAGGAGTCAGTATTCTGAGAACAGAAAGGAATCTCATGAAACCATCGAAGGCAGGTCTCTCCTGGGGATTCTGTAAAACTTGAAAAAAAAGTTGCTTTTTTGCTTTAAAGATCTCTAAATAGGACCATTTTATTTTTCTTATTTGGGAGACTTTCAATATTTAACTAGTTTGAAGTTCTTTTTCATGTCTAGTCAAACTTCTTACTGTACCTTAAGTCATTTCTTTTTTATTTTAATGCATTATTTTATTTATTTATATATTTTGACAGTCAATATTATTATATATTAGTTTCAGGTGTAGAATATAGTGGTCAGACAATTATATAAATTTACAAAGTGATGTCCCCTATATTACTAGTATCCATCTGGCACGATACACAGTTATTATAATACTAGAGGCCTGGTGCAATACTAGAGGCCTGGTGCACAAAAATTTGTGCACTTGGGGGTGGGGGACCCCTCAGCCCGGCCTGTGCCCTCTCGCAGTCTGGGACCCCTCAGAGGATGTCCACCTGCTGGCTTAGGCCCGCTCCCTGGGGGATCGGGCCTAAGTTGGCAATCAGACATCCCTCTGGCAGCCCGGCAGCCTTTGGGGGATGTCCACTTGCCAGCGGGGAGCAGACCTAAGCTGCAGTCAGACATCCTTAGTGCTGCTGAGGAGGCAGGAGAGTCTCCCACCACCACTACTGTACTGGCAGCCATCAGCCTGGCTTGTGGCTGAGCAGAGTTCCCCCATGTGGGAGTGCACTGACCACCAGAGGCAGCTCCTGCATTGAGCGTCTGCCCCCTGGTGGTCAGTGTGTGTCATAGTGACCAGTCATTCCCAGTCGTTCTGCTGTTAGGGTCAGTTTGCATATTACCCTTTTACTATATAGGATAGAGTCCTGGTGCATGGGTCAGGGCCAGCTGGTTTGCCCTGAAGTGTGTCCCGGATCAGGGTGGAGGTCCTGCTGGGGTGCCTGGACAACCTGGGTGAGGGACTGATGGCTGTTTGCATCTGGTCACACCCCCTTCAGGGTGGGGGTGCCTGGCCAGCTTGGATGACGGGCTGATGGCTGTTTTCAGGCTGGCCACACCCCCTTTAGGGTGGGGGTCTCCACTGGGGTGCCTGGCCAGTTTGGGTGAGGGGCTGAGGGCCATTTTCAGGCTGGCCAGCTACTGAAGCTTCCAGCCTCTCCTTCTTTTCTTTTTTTTTAATTCTGAGATTTATTTACCTTCTATGATTGAAACTTTGTTGCCATCACTGGCACTCTCAGCTCTGAGGCCGCAGCTGGCTGAAAGCAGGTATCTGGGGTTTGTTTAGTTCTATAATTGAAACATTGTTGCTTTCAGGCTCAGAGCCAGGCTGTGGCAGGCGGGGAACCTTGGCTTTCTCCATCACTGGAGCAAGCAAGCCTCCTGCTCACTTCAGCTGCGTGGCTGCCAGCTGCCATCTTTGTTGGCAGTTAATTTGCATATCACCTTGATTAGCCAATGGGAAACGTAGCGGAGGTATGGTTAATTACCCTTTTTGTCTTTTATTAGATAGGACTATTGACTATATTCTCTATGCAGTGCTTTACATCCTTGTGACTATTTTATAACCACCAATATGTACTCAATCCCTTCAACTTTTAAACTCAGCCCCCTCTTCTTCCCATCTGGTAACCATCAGCTGTTCTCTGTATCTATGAGTCATTTCTGTTTTTCTTTTTTCTTTATTTTGTTCTTTAGATTCCACATTTCTTCTCATTCAGAATGACTGGCAGCTGCCTAGAATATTTCATATAATTCTTCATATAAGTGAGGAGATTAACAAAGTCAGGTCTTAGCCTTAGTACACAAGTTAAAATAGCAGTGCATAATTTTACACTTTATGTGAAGGCATCATAGGCAACCAGTTAGTGACAACCCACAACTTCAGCCAACCAAGCCTTTACTCAAAAGTCCCTTTTCCAAACCTTTAACATATGTGTATTTTTCTTCCAGTTTCTCTATAGTTGTTTAGATTAGAAGTAGATATATAGAATGATAGTTCTGCGTGTGAATAGTTAAATTGACGCAGACCCTTCCTGTTGACTTGGACTACATTGGTGTAATTTATTTGCTCATTTAACAAATGCTTGTGCAGTTTCCTGTCTGTGCCAGGCACTGTTATGGTTCTAGGACTACAGCTGAGAAAGTAAAATGAACAATTGAAACATGTCTCCCCTCCAGGACCATAAAACAGAATGATCATTTGGGTTACTCTGGATATTTGAAACCAACTGTTTCTTGCTAATCTAGTGTCTTCAGATACCATATCACTGTTGGTTTTACAATCAGTCACCCAAACAATATCTACTGAGAGTCCACGTATGCCAGGCATTGGCTCTGATGAAGCCAGGAAGAGGAAGTCAAAACACAGATCACACAAACAACCTCAGTCAATCAAAAGACATTGCAACATAACACAGAATTAACAACTGAACAAGTGGCTAGGATTCAGAGGAGATGTTTGCTAAATTATGTCATAAAGTATTTTTTCCATTCACAATGTTAGTGGAACATACATAGCATAAAAATCATTCAAGGTCTGCCTGTATTCTACCAACTAATAGCACGATGTGGAGAAATTCTAATTCTCCTTCCTCATGCTGGGAATTTCTTTGCTCTGAAGCAATTTAGTAACTTGTCAGGGTTGCAGTAAATTCACTAACCCTAGTGATTATTCCATATGGTTAAGTTTGTTAAATACATGCTTCTGAGTAGCAAAATGTGAACAAAATTTTAGATGTTCCAGGAAACATCAAAAAACCTGTATGAAGGCATCTGAATAGATAAGGCTGATGAAAAAGCCCTGTGAAAATCCTACCTAATCACTTAGATAATTTTCATCATCCTTTATGGAAGATGACACCAATGCCATTGTTGCTATGGAAGTGTCAGATTCTCTTTGTAACAGATGTTACTATCCAGATTTCCAAAGTTTTGCCACCTTGTTTGAGTCATGGTAGTCTATCTATCGGGAGATAACCATTCTGGGTGATTTGGGAGAAAACACACATTGTGACTAAAAGGGAATAAAGAGATAATAGTAGACCACCTTTGCGTTATCACCAAGCTGAATAATGTGATTTCTCTTGGTGTTCAATTCCAGATTTATGAGGAATGGGCCAATCAGCTTTGAACTAATAAAAGCCCCAACATTTTGGGCAATAGCTGCTTGGTCCAGTAGTAGATAAATATGTGCTTGTTGGAATCTCTTGGTCTTTTGAAATTGGTATATAAAGATGCCTGGCTTTATTTTTATAGGCGAGTTCAGGACAAGACAAAGCATAATTGGACACACTTGCTTAGCAGTAACCAGAGAGCAGCAGACCTAGGACCCAACTGGAGGTGTTTATATGAGAATGACACTGTAACAACAGAACTTGGGAGCTGTGATGCCTGGGCACTATATTCTGCCCTGTGAATATAGGGATGGAGGATGCAGATCTGTAGAGGCTGAGAAGAATGAAGCAGAAAGTAGAGAATAGAAGAGATAAGAGATGAGGGAGAGTCCGAATGGTTCCAGTTCCTTCCAGGTGAAGTGGCTGTGAAATGCTTACTCAGGAGCCCAGATGGAAGGTCAAGCTCCCTCGAGTCACACAGAGTGAGAGTGAGAGAGAAGTGAATCCCCACAGGAAAACCAGAAGGTCATTGTCAGAGGAAGGGAGAATGCATATCAGGAAAACATAACAATGGTTGACCTCTGTGATCAAAGAGGCAAAGAAAGAATTATTCACCAATTGGAAGTTTTTTGATTTCCTGATCAAGGTAACCCCCAAATTAGGAGGAATCATTATTGTATTTCAATTTTTAAAAGAATTAAGAAAATGTAAATGTAAAAAATTAATTTCTTTATCTCCATTAATATCGATTTTTGTGATCATTTGATCAGGATTCAGTTGATATTTGGCTCATATAATATATGAGAAAGGGTTCACTAGGAAATTAATTGTGTCAGAAGAGAGTTGCTATTTACCCACATAAGCAAATACTGTAGAAGGCAAATACTTCATGCAAACATTGCTGATCATTATAAACATGTTTTCCAGGCCCACGTTGAAACTTAAAACAGCACTGAGTAATTCAAATGTAGAGATGATATTTCCCTGTCATTCAAATTTGTTAAACTTCTACTTGGACTTCATTTGTCATTCTTTGGCAAGTTCTAGGAGACTGGTCTCAAACAACTGTCAATTAATTTATGCTGCTTAAAAATTATTCTTGAATTAGACGTATGAGGACATGTTCTTATCTTTTGCTTCCCTGGACAATTACTCACCAATTTGTTCAATTCATCATAAAATTGCCATCTGTTGCTATGAGTATGAGAAATTATGTAGGGAGAGGGGCCGACAACTCTTGCTTGATAGTGGTCTTTCATTGCCTTCTCTGCTTTTAAGAAGGTTAGGAAGGCTCTGTGACCTTCACAGTGGTAGACAGTCAGCCATAGAAACAGTGGCAATAGAAAGCATGAGCACATAGAACCAAGAAGGGAATTTAATTTCTGGCTTTATTTTTATAGGAGAGTCGAGGACATGACTAAGCACACTGAAAAGCTTGTTTAACAGTAGCAGAGAGAATCAGACCCAGGGCCCACTGGAGGTTTTCTAAGCAGGTCACTTTTTCACCTACACTGTGTGACAACTCAGAACCCAAAGAGCTCTTTTCACGAAGCTTAAGGAAGGCAGTCTGTTTCCTACCCATTCTCCTTTTTAACTCACTACGACTGCTCTGGAAACCCTTTGAGTGCTTCATCTTTTTCTACTGAACAGTGAATGTCTGAGCTTAGTCCCTCCCACGTGGGAGTAGCCAGCACCAGTGCCTGGGATGTGTTTCTTCAGCAATGCCAAAATGCTCTGGGGACACCATGCTGCCGATGAAATGACGGGAGAACAGTGAAGTACTTAAACCTAGGGGGCTGTTCATTAGTATGTGTGGACCAGGTGTTCAGAGAAGAGACAAACCAAAGAGCCTGGAGGAAATAAGACTTTACCTGTCCTGGAAGGGACGGGAACATTGAGGGAGGTCATTGAGAAGAAGGGAAGATTTCCAGGTGGGAAGAACCATATGAACCAATAATGAACTGGGAATAACAACATTATTAATATTCATGGAGCCTTTATTGTGCAGGGCACTTTGCCACATGTTTGACGTGCATTATCTCATTTAACCTCCAGAGATAGGCACTGTTATCACTCCTGCATTAGTGCTGAGGAAAGAAGCTCAGGGAGGTGCATTGGTTTGCCCAAAGTCACATGGTTATTAAGTGGTAGAGGCTTGCGTACATCAAACAGATTTAACTGAAAAGAGGAAGAGAGGCTGGCCCTGCTGTAGCCAGAGGTTTATGTTGTTATAAAGCTGCTCTGCACCCTTAGCCTTTAGCTCAAAAGAACAGTACAGCCATGGAATTGGAGAGCTGTAAAAGGGAGGGTTTAATCTATAGAATTTTCCCAGCCTAGTGAAAGCTAAACCTTTGATACACACATCTCATATAATACAAGGCTCATATGCAAATAGACCGAACAGTGGAACAACTGAACAACTGGTCACTATAATGTGCACTGACCACCAGGGGGCGTGCGTGGAATATGGCGGGCATCAGCAGCAGGGGCAGAGTGAAGAATACGTGGGCTTCGACCACGGTGTGATGGTGGAGCAGGTGAGCAGGGGTGCCAGACCAAGGTGGGGCGCCGGTCGCTGTCATTGGGGCGAGCTTCTGGTGGTTACAAAAAATTCTTTGTTCCCACCCGGCACTTGCACCCGCTGCCAACGCCAAACCACCGCTCACACCCACTACACTCTGATTGCTCGGTGCTATAGGCAGGTGCAAACAGCGGCTGCCAGCCCCAATTGCCCCTCAGGGCTTCTCCACCTCCCCCTACTCCCGAGAGGCAATCGGGGCTGGTAGCTGCCTCTCACACCCACTGCTGGCTACGGCCCCACTTACACCCACTGCCGGCACCACAACCACCGCTCGCACCCACTGCTGGCACCCAGTGCTGGTCCTGACCGCTTGCACCCTCAGCAGGTGCAAGCAGCAGCTTCTGGCTCTGATCGCCCCTGAGGGTTTCTCTACCTCCCCCTGCTTTTGAGGGGTGATCAGGGCAGCAGCAGTCACTCACACCTGCTGCTGGCGCCAGCCCCAATGGCTCCACCCAGTCAGCGGGAGAAAGTAGGGCTGGCGCCATCAGCCTGTGGGAGTGGCAGCGGCGGTGGGAGTGGGGCTGCTGGCAGACAGGGGACCAGGCCGCGGTGGGAGGGGCCGGGCAGGGGCACAGAGGATGGGCGGAGACCCGCCCCTGTGCCCACCACAGCCTCATGGCCCACAGTTCTTTTCAAGGTGCATGAATTCATGCACTGGCCCCTAGTTTATTATATTGGAAATATTGGCATGCGAGAGAAAGTCATTCATACATACTTATCAGATAATCTTGGCTTGTCAAGCACAAACAAAACGACATTCTCCACGCCACTGATGAAGGCATCCTTCTCAGTTTCCACACTCAGAAATGTCTGGAAGAAGTGAAACTTCTGCAGGATGGTCGAGGGGTTGAGGATTTAGGCCTTGGAGTTGAATAGACCTGGGATCTTTTTTTTTTTTTTAATATATTTTATTGATTTTTTTACAGAGAGGAAGGGAGAGGGATAGAGAGTCAGAAACATCGATGAGAGAGAAACATCGATCAGGTGCCTCCTGCACACCCCCCACTGGGGATGTGCCTGCAACCGAGGTACTGGATTCCTTGACTGGAATCAAACCTGAGACCCTTCAGTCCACAGGCCGACAGTCTGTCCACTGAGCCAAACTGGTTAGGGCTGGTATAAAGTTTTGAGATAATGGAGATCATTATTACTATGTCTTTAGAAGATGGAAAGTCACCATGAACAAAAAGAAACACACACACACACACACACACACACACACACACACACTCTCACACACTCACACACACACATACACACACAGGTAAAATTGTTTCTTTACCCAATCAGGGGCATATATGGAATCTATGCCAGGGAAGGTCAACAATATCGCTTTTAAATGAACTTTATTTAGGGCAGTACCACTCTTTTTGATCACCAGTTAGCCAGGAAGCTCTTGATTTTTTTAATAAATCCCCAAACATTATGGAAATGTACCTGTGGTTTCATTAAATTACACTTAAGTTCATTTTTCATGTGGAAAATGAGCTTCAGGCTTCAGTATGATGAATCGTTTCCTCCTGTGTGACAGTGGTGGAGGAAGTTCATTTAGTGCTGCTGCTGTAGTCTTGGTTGTCTCCTATTTTATCCTGGTGATTAATAGGATTACAGTGGCGTGATCACAGCTGCCTATTTGTTTATTCCATCACTGCGGTCAGTGTCAATGCTCTTCAGGATTCTCTTGGTTTTGAAACCTAGTGTGTAATGTTCATAATGTAATAAAACGTCTGCTGTATCATCGCCCCATGGCTGTTGAAGTGACCAAAATGAACACTCTCAGAGCCGTCCAGGGTTGGGGATTTTGGTCATGTGTTTGGGAAGTTTTCATTGAGGACTGAGGGGGGGCAGTGCAGTCGGAGAGGCCAGTATGTACTTTGGGACCCAGTGGCAGAGAGTGAGCGGTGGGGTACAAAGGAGGAGGTCAAATGGCAAGTGACTGATGTCTTACTTGACTTTGGTACCATCTATAATAATATAAATAGTAAATGAGCCCAAATAATAATGATTTTTCATATTTGTTCAGACTGTGAAACACCTTGCCATTTTGTGGAGTCATGAAATACTGACATATTTAATTAAAGTTAGTTTGATTTAATGTAAACTAGGAGATATATATTTTATGTCTGTGTCCACTGCATGATTCTGGGAATGGCATACTTAAAAGTGTGAGCTGCTGTCTCTGGGATCAGTTCTACACTCAGATGGGCAAATGGGGCCCCTGTCCTAGGTCTCATGCCTTGAGGTGCCCTGTGCCTTCCTTGAAAAGTTCTAAATCCCTCTCTGATGCTTGAAGCTGTCCCTGGGCTTTTAGTGCTATCTGTTCAGGGTGCCCTGGGCCTAGATTGGGACATGAGTGGGCCCCAGTCTCATTTTCTCCCACTTGGAGTATCTGCAGCTCTCTATCTCATGGAACGGATTGACCAGATATAATTGTGGAATTTGCACCTATGGGGTCATCCCAGGACTCCTTGCTGGGCTCATATGACTGGGGCCTGTCACTATTGCTGGTCAGTCAACTATGTATTTCTTTTTTTCCCCTTTTTTTATTGTCTAAAGTTTTACATATGTCTCCTTTTTCCCCAATTGACCCCCCCACCCCCACCCAGCCATTCTCACCCTGGGCAAGCCCCCACTGCCCCAGTGTCTGTGTCCATTGGTTATATGCAGGCATACAAGTCCTTTGGTTGCTCTCTAACCCCCCTCCCCTACCATTTGTCTCTGAATCTATTCTTGTTCATCAAATTATGTTGATCATTATATCCCATGTGATATTTAACTTTCTCCGACTGGCTTATTTTGCTTAGCATAATGCTTTCCAGTTCCATCCATGCTGTTGCAAATGGTAAAAGTTCCTTCTTTTTTATAGCGGCATAGTATTCCATTGTGTAGATGTACCACAGTTTTTTAATCCACTCATCTGCTGATGGGCACTTAAGCTGTTTCCAAATCTTAGCTATTGTAAATTGTGCTGCTATGAACATAGGGGTGCATATGTCCTTTCTGATTGGTGTTTCTGGTTTCTTGGGATATAGTCCTAGAAGTGGGATCACTGGGTCAAATGGGAGTTCCATTTTAAACTTTTTGAGGAAATTCCATACTGTTTTCCACAATGGCTGCACTAGTCTGCATTCCAACCAGCAGTGCAGAAGGGTTCCTTTTTCTCCACATCCTCTCCAGCGCTTGTCGTTTGTTGATTTGTTGATGATAGCCATTCTGACAGGTGTGAGATGGTATCTCATTATTGTTTTGATTTGCATCTCTTAGATGATTAGTGACTTTGAACATGTTTTCATGTGTCTCTGGGCTTCTGTATGTCCTTTCAAATAGTGTCTATTTAGATCCTTTGCCCATATGTATTTCTTTTGAGAGCTCTCACAAGATGTCAAAATGGCACTCATATTAGCATTTTGGGTAACTCTCACACATGTTGGGCATAGGAGGAGTTTATCTATGTCCCACCACTATCCTTTGGGTGTGAGCCATTTATAGGGACCCATGTTTTGGCTCTTGCCTGTCCATGTAGTGGCTGTTACTTGCAGTCACCCATGATCTCCTGCATCCAGGAAGTTGCTCCATTCCCTCCACAGGCACCATGCTGGGCTGCCCTTGGGGGTGGTTGTGCCTATATCCCCACAGGTATTTTAAGATTTTCTCTGAGTGCAAAGGGATCCTTCCGCATTTCCGCATAACATCCCCTCTTGCTTCAAATTGATGTGGTGATGTCATGCTCTCCCTTTATTCTCCTCATTGGTGGTAATGTGTGGAAAGCCAGGGTGAGGTCAACCTGAAAGGTCACATTCTAGGAATGCTGTGACTATATCATAAGTGCTCAAAGAAAGACATGGGGTTGGAGGATGTTGTTCTATATTTATGCCACACTTTTCTCAACAGTACACTTTAAATGACCAGAAAACAAATGATCATTTGCATTTTCCTGCGTCTTCTATGGAAGACTTGCATTTGTGGACATTGTCAGTGAAGTGAAATAAAAACTTTTTATTCAGTGGAAGCCAGTATTCATGGGAAGCATGATAGATGATGTAGAGTCAGGAGTAATGATGTAACCAGCATTAAATAAATGAATTTAGGGAGTTGCAGAGGCAAGAAATCCTACTTTTTTCCCAATACAAATAGATTCTGAAGAGGCATGGCATTGTGAGTGATAATAGCATTGCTACCTTTTTCTCATGTGGGTGATGTGAAATTAGCCAGGCATGATGCATGTGGCAATAAATAACATGCCTTTGTAAGTCCTGAACCTGGGCAGGAAGAGATGGTGCTTGGACACGTAAGAAGAAAATTCACATGCTAAATTGGAAAATGAACACCATATATCTCTACCTTTTATTTTATCTTTTCATTGAAAAATCACTGTACCTGACATGAGCCCATGAATTCTGTATTACATTGAAAAACTCAAATTGCCAATATTCGACGTAGGGTTCACAAAATGATTTGCCAAGTGCCCCTTACACCTTCGGGATGGTCCAGTTGGAGAGCGTATCTGTTACTTGTCCTTGGGATATAAGAAGCTCTCTGCACTGCCCATTGGAGTAGTCACGCTGAGCTTAGACTCAAAGCTGGAACTGACTCTCTTCAATAAAAAGGAGAGGACTGTGAAGCCAAGAGGGAGAATGAGAGCCAGTAGAGAATGAAAGCCAAAGAGGGAGCAGAGTGCATAGAAGAGAAGCCTGCAGGCACAGAAAGAGAAGCTGCTCCTGGGGAGAGAAGTTGCAGGCAGCAGATATTTAGTTAAGAACGTCAGAGGAAAATTATCTCTTTTAAGTAGGAGATGACCCCCCCCCCCCCGTCTTTTAAAATATGTGCTGTATGTGTTTGGGGACACAGAGTCACCATTTTTGGCAACTGTAATTAAGAACTTTTGAAGAAGGACATATCTGTCCATCATAGAGCAGGCTTATGTGACAAAGAACAGTGTGACAGACATGGTATAAGAACAGCATAAAATGAACAATGCAACACAAAGATAAATCCTGATGAAAACTGAACCAGGCAGCACTCCTACTAATTGAGGCCATGGTTTCTTTTGTCCAGAGATCTGTCATACCTCTAATTCACTACATTTTTCCAAATAATTATTGACAAATTCTTTAATCACATTTGCAAGCAGCTATTATTTTGCCCATTTTAAATCTATATTTAGAGGTTTGCATATATTCAAAACAAGCAGGTGCATTCTCAGCATAGCATTGTTGATACTAAGATGAGTTCTAATACTCAATAAGGTACATTACCTTAATGCCTTTAGTCAGGTCTAATAAAATCTGTGGCTTTTTTCTTTTTTCACCTTGACTTCTGGATACATTTAAAGATTCTGTTGTATTTCTCCTAGTCTATATGCTCCTACTTCCAGTTTTCAGTAAATGCCTCTAAAATGTTGTCCCCTTCAGGGACTCCCTTGCAGCTACTCAATTTCTTGATATATTTTTCTTGTTCTTACTAATTGGAATTTTTGGCTACACCAGTCAGACAGCTGCTTGTTCAACTTATCTGGTCCTTACCTGTCTTCTTTAGAAATGTTCTCTTATATTGAAAGGTCTGTTTCTCAATAAATAAGATGTTACAAACACCTCATGCTTTTTATAGTCATAAAATATGCATTATTATTATGTATTTTATTGAATTCCTTAATTTTCTGTTAGTTTGATCAGTTAAGATGGCTGTCTTAAGAAAGACAATAGGGAGGCAAGGATGATAAGTAGATAGAAATTACCAAAGGTTTAACTTCAGAGTTATTGGATGTTCAAATAAAAGGACCTTTAAATGACTTCCCCAAGTTCTCCCTCAATATCACAAATAATTCATGAATATTGGTAACTTTTCTTCAGAAACTCAGAAAGAAAAATCACAGAACCAATTACATGGATCTATGCAGAATGGAAATTCACTGTGGGCAGTGAGGTAAAGGACACTGTAGCTTTGCAGAATCTAAATTATTACAGATAGAAAGTACAACCTCAAAAACATGATCTACCCCTTGGAATGTACTGTAGATGGTGAAGTAAGGAACTTTGTGTATGCATGCTTTGGGGGAATATAAATTATTACAAGAAGCAACTATAACCTCAAATCACTCCCCTAGCCCAGCCGCAGTTACCTGTGTGACCTCCTCTATTGCCGGGGTCCAACCCCAGCGGGTCCAGGGGTCCCCAAAGGTGTGGTCGGAGTCGGCGAAGAAGGGGTGACATGGAGGCAGCATTCAGTTCATCAGCGGCCTAGCCAGGATCTCCAGCCAAGTTCTGGTCTGGATCTCCAGCGAAGTTCTGTTTAGGATCTCCAGCCAGTTTCTGTGTCCATGGTCTCTTGCTAGGTTCCCCAGGCAGGTTCTCCAGGTTCTCCAGCCAGGTTCTGTAGCCATGTTCCCTCGCTAGGTTCTCCAGCCAGGTTCTGTCCAGGTTCTCCAGCCAGGTTCAGTCACCAGGTTCTAGTCAGGTTCTCTTGCCAATTTCTGTAGTCAGGTTCAGTCCAGGATCTTTTGCCATGTTCTCTCCAGCGAAGTTCTTCTGTCTCTAGAGAACGTTCTGTGCCAATTTCTGTCTCTCTCTCTCTCTCCTAAGTTCTGTCTGCTGTTGTCTTGTTTCAACTGTATTTATACCAGTTGATTCCAATCCTATCAATCTCTATTACAAAGGTTAGGGCGTTTCTTATCTCCATTCCAGGGAGCAAAGATTATGTAGCTTAAGCATGATTATTCGTAGTTAAAGTGATTAATTACCCGCCCGGCACCTAGTTAAGGGATTTAATTCCCTCCCTAACTTCAGGGGAAAATCCCTACTTGGGGAAACAACCCTTCTCAGAGAGGCGACCTTGGTTAAAACACACAGCGCCAAGAAGGTGAGCAAACATATTAAGAACAGTATGCCATATATGCCAGGTCCCTTGAAACAGCAAGCATGGACCGGCTCCCGGCAAATTCCCCCTTTTTTATTTTTTTAAAAGCGGGCATTAAAAAGAAAAACCCTAAAATGCTCTCTTGTATCCATTTTAAGAATAGGATTGGCACTTTCCACTATTACCTGAGTCCTGATCTATCACCCCAGGGAGAGCTTGCCAATCCTGCACTTTCCCAGGGTGGAAAGGCTGCAGTGGGGTTAAGGGTAAGGCTCCTTGGGCCTACCTCCTCCCATGCCTTTACATTTACCTTTCCTTCCTCAGAAAAGCATGGACATACTTCTTGTATAAAACGTTCTGTCTGACTGCGAGTAACCTTAATTCCTCTGCTAGCAAGCATATGTGTTAAAAGATCAATACAGAGTCTTATTTCTTTAGACTCAGTATGGCACATCTTCTTAATCTAAAGATCAATACAGAGTCTTCTTTCTTTGGACTCCGTATGGCACATCTTCTCAATCTAAGAACCAATACAGAGTCTTCTTTCTTTGGACTCAGTATGCCACATCTTCTCAATCTAAGTTCTGTACTATCCACCTTCTTACCCTACTTATCCTCTATAGGGGGGTTTGCAGCACCCTGGTGGAGTCCTATCCGTCCCGAATGTGGGGGTTCTCAATGGGGGGGGGGGCTTACCTAGGGGAATCCTGTTCCAGGGGTTCCCAAAGGTGTGGACGGAGTCGGCGAAGACTATCCACCCTCTTCCTACGGTGGAGTCCTATCTGTCCCGAGTGCAGGGCGCTTACCTAGGGGTCCCTATTCGGGCGCCATATGCCGGGGTCCAACCCCAGCAGGTCCAGGGGTCCCCAAAGGTGTGGACGGAGTCGGCGAAGAAGGAATGACACGGAGGCAGCGTTCAGTTGATCATCATAGCCAGGTTCTCTTATCAGGGTCTCCTGCCAAGTTCTGGTCTGGATCTCCAGCGAAGTTCTGTTTAGGATCTCCAGCCAGGTTCTGTGTCCATGGTCTCTTGCTAGGTTCTCCAGCCAGGTTCTCCAGATTCTCCAGCTAGGTTCTGTAGCCATGTTCCCTCGCTAGGTTCTCCAGCCAGGTTCTGTCCAGGTTCTCCAGCCAGGTTCAGTCACCAGGTTCTAGTCAGGTTCTCTTGCCAATTTCTGTAGTCAGGTTCAGTCCAGGATCTTTTGCCATGTTCTCTCCAGCGAAGTTCTTCTGTCTGTAGGTTCTGTGTAGGTGCTGTCTTCTTTCTGTCTCCTAAGTTCTGTGTTCTAAGTTCTGTGTTCTTACATCTGTATTTATACTAGTTGATTCCAATCCTATCAATCTCTATTACAAAGGTTAGGGCGTTTCTTATCTCCATTCCAGGGAGTAAAGATTATGTAGCTTAAGCATGATTGTTCATAGTTAAAGTGATTAATTACCCGCCTGGCACTTAGTTAAGAGGTTTTATTCCCTCCCTGACTTCAGGGAAAAATTCCTACCTGGGGAAACAACCTTTCTAGGAGAGGCATCCCCTCCCTGACTTCAGGGAAAAATTCCTACCTGGGGAAACAACCTTTCTCGGAGAGGTGACCTTGGTTAAAACACACAGCGCTAAGGGGAGCAAACATATTAAGAACAGTATGCTATATACGCCAGGTCCCTTGAAACAGCAAGGATGGACCGGCTCCCGGCAAATTCCCCCTTTTTTATTTTTTAAAAGCAGGCATTAAAAAGAAAAACCTGAAATGCTCTCTTGTATCCATTTTAAGAGTAGGATTGGCGCTTTCCGCTATTACCTGAGTCCTGATCTATCACCCCAGGGAGAGCTTGCCAATCCTGCACTTTCCCGGGGTGGAAAGGCTGCAGTGGGGTTAAGGATAAGGCTCCTTGGGCCTACCTTCTCCCATGCCATTACATTTACCTTTCCTTCCTCAGAAAAGCATGGACATATTTCTTGTATAAAACGTTCTCTCTGACTGGGAGTAACCTTAATTCCTCTGCTAGCAAGCATATGTGTTAAAGATCAATACAGAGTCTTATTTCTTTAGACTCAGTATGGCACATCTTCTTAATCTGAGTTCTGTACTATCCACCTTCTTACCCTACTTATCCTCTGTAGGGGGGTCTGCAGTACCCTGGTTGAGTCCTATCCGTCCCGAGTGTGGGGTTCTCAATGGGGGGGGGGGGGCTTACCTAGGGGAATCCTGTTCCAGGAGTTCCCGAAGGTGTGGACGGAGTCGGCGAAGACTATCCACCCTCTTCCTACGGTGGCACTTAGTTAAGGAGTTTCATCCCTAACTTCATCCCTAACTTCAGGGAAAAATTCCTACCTGGGGAAACAACTTTTCTAGGAGAGGCATCCCCTCCCTGACTTCAGGGAAAAGTTCCTACCTGGGGAAACAACCTTTCTCGGAGAGGTGACCTTGGTTAAAACACACAGCGCTAAGGGGAGCAAACATATTAAGAACAGTATGCTATATACGCCAGGTCCCTTGAAACATATGCTGTGCAGATGTTTCTATCCTGCAGCGACTGTGTCAAGCAGCAAGGATGGACCGGCTTCCGGCACTCTATTACTGTCCACCTTTTTCTCTGTCCTAGTTACCGTGCCCTCTTCCCTAGTCTTCAGCAAACACTCTTGCCCCAGGAAGGTACAATCACTGTTTCCTCTGTTCTGAATGTCCTTCTGCAAGAAACCTACGTAGCTTGTCTCCTCACTTCCTTTCAGTCTTCTACCAGATCTCTCCAGCTTGCTGTGGCCTTTCCTCCCTTCTTACACAAAAATGGCGCATACCTCCAACACACACACACACGCACACACACACACACACACACAATTTGCCTTCCCTGCTTTATTTTTCTTCTCAGCATGATCAGATGCATCACTGTAAATATTTTATTCATCCATCTTGTTACCTTGTCTTTCCCCTTCACCAGATGTAAGCTTTGGAGGATGAAGACTTCATTTCTATTCTGATCACTGCTGTATCCCCAACACTCAACTAAAAGAGACAATTGGCTACTAGAAGTTTGCTCTAATCTCTATGTATCAAACAAAGAGTGTCATAACAGAATATGTTAAACTTAGGAATTTGATACAAAAAAAGAAAACAAGTCAACTTTTTATACCCTTATGGTAGGTATTAGGCTATAGGTTTAAAACAAAAGCAATACCCCAAACAACAAATCATTTTTATTCTCTTTCTTCAAAAGTCATGCTAAGTGATCTGGCACCTTTTCTGGGAGAGTTGGACTATTGCCCTCTATTTTATCTTGGGATCTCAGCTGAAATTGAGGTAGAAAGATTCATTTTTATACCCCGTTACACTGGTATTAACATCTTAAAATTTATTCTAATAAATATCACTGGTTTAACTTCAATAAACTAGTGAACATGAAATTGTAGGGATTGTTGCTCCCAAATATATTCTTAAGTAAATAGGAAATATGTTCACTTCCATGTGTCTTCTACTTTTCAGCTTCCTCAAAAGGGAGGAGTTCACTTACTTGGTGGTCTCTCTGCTTCTCTGTAAATCTGCAGGACAACCAGAAACAGCATCCTGAAATCAACCCGGAGTCAGCCTGGAGTATTTTTCATAGCAGGTCACATTTATTGAACAATTACCATGTGCTATCTATGGTTTCATGCACTCTATGTGTAATGACTAGTAAATTGTCACACAAATCCTGAAAGTTAAGAAATATTCCTACCCCACTCTGCAAATAGAATGCTGAGGCTCTGACAGTTTGTCACTGTTCAAGTCACAGAGCCATTAAGTGGTTAGAGCCAAGGTAGACTCCACACTGCAGTAGAGAATGTATTGGGCTTATGAGCAAGGGTATCTAGTGCAAATGGTACTTCTGCATCTCTCTGTGCCTGTGGATGTGACTAGACATTTATAACTTCTCAGAACATCAGGACCACATCTGTTAGTAAGGGATTTGAGAGGTGGGCTGAGAAATACAGATCTACTTTTGGGTGATTTATTAACTAAAATTCAGGGCTTTTGTTCTTTTTAGAACTCCTACTAAGAAAATGAAATGTAATTGGATTAGTTTCTAGAATTGCCATAACAAAGTACCACAACTGGGTGAAATAAAACAACAGTTTCTTGTCTCATAGTTTTGGGGGTCAGAAGTCTAAAATCAAGATACTGGCAGGGCCATTCTCCCTCTGAAGCCTGTAGGGGAATCCTTCCTTGTCTCTCCTAGTTTCTGGTAGCCCCAGGCATTTTCTGGCTTGTACCTGCATCACTCCTCTTGTCTGTCTTCACATGACATTCCTCCTGGGTCTCTTCACATCCTCCTTTCCGTCTTTGTCCAAATTTCCCCAAATTTTACAAGGATACCAGTCAGATTGGATTAGGGCCTACCATTATTACTTATTTGAACTTGATTACCTCTGTAAAGACCCTGTTTCCAAATAAGATCACATTCTGAGGTACTGGAAGTTATAACTTCAGCATATCTTTTTGGGAGATGCAATTCTATGTATAACAATGATTCTATTGATTCATGTTCTCTCTGGGACTCATGTTAAGATTAAGCTGTGGTTCTCTATTTAGAGTCTGCCGGCTTTTCCTTAAGGGGATCCTTAAAATTAAGTCAGTCTGGATTCCTTATTCAGGTTATTTTCTGTCTAATACTTAAAAACAGGAAATCAAATGGAAAAATATCAAAGGCAATTCCACTAATCTAAATCTTACTTGAGCTTTCCTGCATTCATGAATTCCCCCAAGTCTACTCTAAATCCAGAGTAATATTTAATTTCCCTCCCTAGGTAATTTAAAACTATGTGTTGTTCTAGAATAGATAAATAAAAGTGTATTGGATTGTGTTATGTTAACTTGTATTATTCAGTGTCCTAGCTGAAAAGAGATAACACACTCAGATTAAGATAATTCAAGGATTTAATAAAAGATAATTTTCAATGGTGTAGGTTTGGTGTCTTGGGCTAACAACAATAGAGCTGTTACTATCCCTAGATCTGAAGGAAAGAGAAGCAATGAGCTTTAATTGTGGACACAGAAGGGAGCAAGGAAAATAGATACCCTAACTCCTGCTGTTCTTTAACTCCTGCTGTGTCTCTCCATTAGCCAAATCCAATTGTAATCCACAGTAAAAGAGAGACCTTTGGTATTGTCCATACATATCAGGCTAGCAAGGGTGTAGAACAAATATGAAGTGCATGGGAAGATATCCAACACAACTGGTCCCTTTTACACCTCAGTCTCCACTTTTTTTCCTTCCTCTTGTTGAAACTCAACACAGGGAATACAAGAAATTCCATCAGTCACCTTATTAGGGTTGATGCCAATATGGTCATACTCTTACCTAACACATTAGCTGCCACTGATGCTCTTCATATAAGATAGCAAGAAGAAAAAGGAAAGGTTAAGAGTGTTAGAAAGACAATTTAGTGACATGAAATATAGCTGCTAAAGTTCCTGATTTGGTATCAGGTCACACTGCTAATCATAGCAGTCTTCTTCTCCAATCATGTTCCCCTTAATTCTGCCACAACCTCAGGTGGATGATGTTTTTTCTCCAGTTGGTGGCCCAATATTTCATTCATGTGGAATCTGAGTCCTCAATGGTCTATTTTTGTTAGATCACTGCAGTTTCCCATTGACTGCTACTATTGGACAAGGAGATGCTTGGAGGTGACTCATTGAATCCCTGGGTTTCACACCGAGTCCTCCATTGTGTGGCAGCAACCCAATTTCCTCCTTGTCGGGGTCAATAATCTTGACCTGCCTCTCAGACTCCTGGTTTGGTGGCATGAGAAACCCAAAATGATCTGGGGAAATTCTGTTTCTATTTTATTTCTCATAACTCTCTTTCCTAGTAGAATCACTCTTCCTGTGGACCCTAGAGCTTCCAAATGCATCAAGTTTAAAGTTCTTTGTGAGCATTATTAGATGTAATTGTGAGAGGAGTTACTCCTATGTCTACTCTTGTTCCCAGACCCATTCATTCTGATAATGAGGGAGACAGCACTAAATATTAGCTGTAAATTTAAGACCTATACCTCATCCTGTAAGACATCACCTTGATCTTGCTCTCTAGTATATCAGCTCTTGCCATCATTTAAGAATGCAAAGAAGTTTCTGCTTATAATTTCATTATTTTTTGATATAAAGTTTAATAAGGAGGTTCTTTAAATTTTTTTAGCATACTTATATATAAGTTCATACATATTGTTCTTTTGTTTTAGTTATGTGAATAATTTGTTTATTCATTCTTGTTTGGTATAGAGCTACTTAATCCTACAGTCTTTCTAATAATAGAGTGGTATATTTTTCTTAGCTTTCTTTCCTGGTTATTTAGGCACTAGTGACTTAGCAGGATGAGAAAATGTGGGCTCCTGCCATTATTTCATTCATTCAGGAAGTTGAGGACCATAGGGAGAAATAGGGACTTTGGATCTTCCTGTTAGAGTACTCAAACAGGATTCAGCTTTCCTTTTCTTGTCTACCAAAATGTGGCTCTCCTGCCCAGCTCTTGTGAATTAACATCCTGTAATTCTACTTCTTTGACCATATGACAGATAGTTTTTGCCATATCAGCTTTATTGAGTTACTGTCACCTCTGACTTGCGGAGTTGGGTGTAGATTTAGTCTGGTTTTATACCTATGGTCCATCTGGATCTCCTTACCTAGCTTTGCTTCTCTTCATCTCTACTCAATATATAAGAAAGCTTATGTACCTTGCAGCATTTGTTTTTCACAGCCCAGAACTAACAGAATCCATGCAAGTATATAACCAGGATAAATGCAGAGAGCCTAACTCTATGCATGTGAGACACAGATTTTCATATAAGTTAATGTACAGTAGCCTTTCAAAAAAGCTCAGTGCTTTGGTCTGACTACTCTAGCTGTCCTGAGTAGCTTAGAGAATTTGGCCTCAGTCTGGGACAAGCCCACAACCCAGGCATGTGCCCTGACCATGAATCAAACTGTGACCTCCTGGTTCACAGGCTGACGCTCAACCACTGAGCCTCGCTGACCAGGCTTTGTTTTTAAATCAGTTGCTATAAAGGGTATGTGGAAACAATAACGAACACTTTCATGGAACCAAGTTAAATATAATCCTCCAAAAAATACAATTCTAGGAAAATAAATTAATTTTGCTTATTGCTTCTATCTTAAGTGTTTACCAAGTGGTCAAAATTTGCAATAATCTTTCCAATTTACTGTAGTTCATATTTTTCACTATGTTAACATTCAGTTAAGTTCATAACTAAAATATTTAATGAATATTTTATGCATATGCAGAACATTTCAGACCAACTATTCAAACTCTGTATTTATTGATAGAAACAGATTGACAGTGAATTTGGTGAAGGTTTTGTTCTGTTGGTTTTTTATTTAAAGAAGAGTTGTTAATACAAGCTATATTTCAAGAGAATATTCTGCAAGTATATTTGTTGTCTTTATTCTTTTATCTATGACAAAATATGACAAAGAATGTGAATTTTAGGAGGGCACATGTCTATTTTACTCACCATCATATCTCCAGCATGAAGCACAGTTCTTGGTCCCCAGTGGTATTCAATAAATATTTTTGAGTAAATGAACAACTTATATGATTCATTACTTGACATTCCATCTATACATTTTAATGAGTCAGAAAATAAAGTTTCTTTACCTTTTATATGCTTCTCTTTCAATTGGGTGGGGACCGTATGTTTAGTAACCAAACATGGTATTCAAATCTCTGTTTTTCTTTGGAATTAGAAGCTGGGATGCATATTTTTAGATGAATAGTCAATAATGGTGTTATTTACTTATTCTATTCCTTCAAGCAGTGGTTCTTTAACACCTGAATGATAAACTGTAAGAAATACGGATACCTGGGCATGGGACCATCTATGAGGGAGGGAAGAGGAGGAAAGGGAAGAGAAGAGTATTACAGATGAAGCTGAAGCAAAGGTTGAAAGAGGTACACAGGCCAGAAGCTACCAATGTTCATTTTTTGTTTCTAGATTTTCTTCTATGCACTTTCATTTGTTGGAAGAGTTACAGTTTGATTTCTGGTCACACTTTTTGACAGTCACACTAGTTCTATGGAGAGTTCCAAAAATAAAAGGAATTCATACTATAGGTTCTACATCAGAAGTTCTGCCTGTGCCAACATCTATTTTATATGCTTAAGTTGAGTAATTGGGCTGCTATAATATTACTTGAAATGTACAACATCTTGTAATAGAGAACAACGTATTTAGTAACTAATCCTTTTACATGACCACCTCTCTATTCTTCACTTCCTAACTTGGAACTTTCTCTCTTATATGACTAGAATATATCTTAAAGTACTTTTCAATAAAAAACATGAATGGTGATTTTTCTGTGTACTTCGCTTATCTGAGAACTTTGTGTGGTTTTCACATATGAATAAATGATTTGATGGATATGAAATTTTGACTAAAACCATTTTTACTATAGACTGTAAATTTGCCATTGTCTTTTGGCATTATGTATTGCTCAGGAAAGGTCTGAAACTGGCCTGGCTCCCTCTCCAATTCCTCCCACCCCACTTTTAAATTTGAGAAACAAAGGAAAACACACACATCGACA
Source organism: Myotis nattereri (assembly GCF_964212035.1). Classification (NCBI taxonomy): domain Eukaryota; kingdom Metazoa; phylum Chordata; class Mammalia; order Chiroptera; family Vespertilionidae; genus Myotis; species Myotis nattereri. The sequence continues at coordinate 67,182,827 of NC_138079.1, forward strand.
CACACATATATACAAACACTACAAAGAAGGAAAATATATACATAATTCGTGTGTTATTTTTGAAATCACAGAGTTTATTATAGAGGTTAAATAGATATTTAATAATAACAATATATAATATATAATATCTATTATGCAATAATACATGATACATGTTATAGAGGTTAAATAATATAGTACTTACTTTTTTTTTCTTTTTTTAAAAAATATATTTTATTGATTTTTTACAGAGAGGAAGAGAGAAAGATAGAGAGCTAGAAACATCAATGAGAGAGAAACATCGATCAGCTGCCTCCTGCACACTCCCCACTGGGGATGTGCCCACAACCAAGGTACATGCCCTTGACCGGAATCGAACCCGGGACCTTTCAGTTCGCAGGCCAACGCTCTATCCACTGAGCCAAACCAGTTTTGGCGAGTAGTACTTACTTTTTTATGAACTTTCTCCTATGCCTATACACCCATATCTACATATTCATATATTCAACTGTATATTTATTTTTCAAAAGTCAGAAGTTGCTCTACATATTGGTCAATGACTTGCTTTTTTCAAAAATCTAAGAATACATTATAAACTTTTTGATCATTTCATATAGCCATTCATGTAGAATATCCACAATTAAATGAAAGGCAATTAAAACACTCCTGCTTGCCGAACCAGTTTTGCTCAGTGGATAGAGCATCAGCCTTCTAACTGAGGGGTCCCAGGTTCGATTCCAGTCAAGGGCATGTACCTTGGTTGCAGGTGCATCCCTAGTAGTGGGCGTGCAGGAGGCAGATGATTGATCTTTCTCTCTCATTGATGTGTCTAGATCTCTATCCCTCTCCCTTCTTCTCTGTAGAAAATCAACAAAATATATATTTTTTAAAAAATACTCCTGCTTTCCAACTATGTATCAAGATGAGACCAGATTTTCTTTTCATATGCTTCAACCAAAGCAACATATTTCAGCAGATTGAATGCATTTTTGTTTCATAAAACAATTATTTTCATATAAGTATATTATTTATTTCACATAAAATGATTTAATTATTGTTTTAAAATTAATAAGTGCATGTTTGTTTGTTTTTTAAATATATTTTATTGATTTCTTACAGAGAAGAAGGGAGAGGGATAGAGAGCTAGAAACATCAATGAGAGAGAAACATCAATCAGCTGCCTCCTGCACACCCCCCCAATGGGGATGTGCACGCAACCAAGGTACATGCCCTTGACCGGAATCGAACCTGGGACCCTTCAGTCCACAGGCTGACACTCTATACACTGAGCCAAACCAGTTAGGGCAATAAGTGCATGTTTTAAAAGATTTATTACTTTTAATTTCCTAATGGCAAATAATGATCAATATAACCCATATAGACCGAGGCATTTGGGGGATCCTCAGTAATTTTTGAAATTGTAAAGAGATCTTGAGACTAAATATGGAAATTGCTTGTCATACAGAATAAGACTTATTTTTAAGCCTACACACTAGCTAAGTGCTGTGTGTGCCTGATACTCTCTAGGGATCTTTGTGGTTTTTGGGGCTTTGTGGTATTGCTTTCCACACCCAATACCCACGTGTTCTCTGAACTACTTTTCTCAGAAATATACTTTGGTATAAAAGTAATGCCTAGAAGTGTAATAAGTAATCCCCAAAAGATTCTATAAGTAATTTGATTAGAATATTTGTTACCATCTACATCAATGCACTAACATTTTATCACCTAACTTATAGGTAGAAATTCCTACTTTGATAACAACAAGCAAATTTACTTATGAAGAACAAAATTACACAGATATTCAAATTCTATAAATTAATGTTGGCTTATGAGCATTTTAGAATTAGAATTTGTTTACTTTTGTGTTTGTGTACTATTAATGACTTAAAAAAGTAAAACTAAAAATGTTATTATTGATGCCTACATATTAGTCTGTTACAAAAAGTTACTGTCATCATCTTTATTTTTGAAAACCAAATACTAATAAGAAACTTTCAGTTGTAAACTGATGTTAATAAGTTCCATCTGAGTAGAGTTTGAGGGGAAAAATGTTTTTATCTCTCGCAATAAAGCGCACAGGCTTGGATGTGCCTTGAGGACATCCGATGAGTTTTCATGATATCATTCTGCCACTCCAGTTTCCCTTCCTCTGACTGTGTGGTACAATAAAGGGGGTTGTGATGAGAAGGGAGGGGAAAGTCAGTTGTAGATTGGAGTTGCTTATCTCCTCTTACTATTGTTTCAGCTGCAACAAAGAAGAATATATATGTATATCCTGAAAAAGTCAGTTCAATGAAAAGTCCAATCAAATTGATTATATGATGATATATGGATACTCTTTCCCCAAAATTAAGAGCTTAATGGAAGCTTTTTGCTTTTTAACTGATGGTAATATTGACCTAGAGTCACAGCCTCAGCTCTTGCTGGCACAGAACTTGAAGGAAGGTGGAAGGATATATTTCTAATACATTTGGCTTTGAAATTGGTGGGATTGTCTAGAAAAATAAAATCTCTGCATGGTGTAATAGGGAATGTGCTTTCTATCTCATTTCTTCATTAAAATAGGAAATGAAAATACTAATGTTTGTGTTCATGCAATGTTAACACTATAGCTTCATAGATAAGAATGAGGATATTAAACTCTCCTTGTTCTCAGAGCAGCAAGATAGTGACAGATAAATTATATTGTTTTTACTCATGTGGAGCTAATTCCTATTTTTTAGCTTATTCATTTCTTCTTAAATATAAATAGATATTAAAACCAGAAAGTCAAAGCTCAGATGTTATGGCTGAGAATAAATGCTTTGGAATAGGAATGAAAATGTCTCAGTTAATAGCTTTAATTACCACTTTGGTTCTGCTACATCGACTTATTTAAGTTGCTACAGGGAAAATGTCATTTTTAAAAAGTGATGTTTTAGGATTAAAAAAAAATGTTAGCAAGATCATGAAAAGTAGGCAATAATTTTCATTTCAGCAAAACATTTAAAAGTATTTATTTGGTATTTTTCCCATTTTGCCAAAATCCCTAACAGTTTTTTAAAAACCCTGTGACCAACATTATGTGTAGGTGAATTCATATATATAATTTTTGTTGGTCTAGTGAGTACCTATACAATAGGCATATTTGAAGGGAGTTTTATTTGATTGTGCCTAGGCCATTGTGCTTCACTTTACTCATTCATGTGACACAGCTCTATGGGAGCCTCTTCTGTGGCTGCCATGGTGCTCAGAACCAGGATTATATTGATGGACGAGAACAAATTGGTCCCTACTTTCATAGAGAGCATAGTGTGGTGAGAAAAGAAAGACATCGCATATGTATAGCTTAAGGTATTAGTGTAGCTTCAGATTTGATAAGAGATCTAAAGGATGAATAGGAGTTACCCATACAATAAGGAGAGAAAACCTGTTCCTGGAAGAGAGGACAGTATGAATAAAAGACATGTGATGGGAGGGAGCATGGCTAATAAGAGGAATTGAAAAAAGATCAATATGGCTAAAGTGTTGAGAAAACTCAAGGAGATAGTCAGGATGAGGCAAAAAATATAACAAGATGATATGATAATACAAAAGGGATATGGTATGGGCCTGAGTGAGGGTGATAATAATAGGGATGAAGAGAAATAGACTATAGTTGAATTAGTATTGATAAGATGAGATTTTGGAAGTGAGAAGACATGAGTCGAGAATGGACGTGGGCAATATGGACGTGAAGATCTGGGGTGAGTAGGTAGGGGTTGGCAGGAGTGGGGGAAAGGTGGGAGGATGGGAGTTATCTGTAATACTATCAACAATAAAAAATATATACCAATGGACACAGAAACTAGGGGGGTGAGGACATGTGCTGGGGGTGGGAGTGGCCGGGGAGAGGTCAATAGGGAAAAAAGGAGACATATGTAATACTTTAATCAATAAATAACTTTTAAAAATAAAATAATAGCTCAAAACCATGAAATAAAATACACAAGAGTTCAAAGAAAACCAATTATACTGAAACATATTTATCAAAATGTGCTGTGAGTGCACAAGAATGGGCTTTACCACCATAAGTGCCCAGGTAGAGACTAGATGTTAATCTTAAAACTTCAGGAATATCTTAGCCAGATGAAATGTCTGAGGCTATAATTTTATGATTCCAATTTTAACAATTTCCTGAAAAATACTTTCACCATGTCTTTAAATAAATAGTCCTTTTGTATTTTCAGACATTTCATGATACAGACAGTAGGCAGCGGATGTATGAGTCATGTATGAGTCAGAAGCTCAGGTTGTACCCAATCAGAACTGGAAGGCCAGATTTGACAGCCAATAGCATTTAGATGATGTGGCAGATATAGTTTATTTGCCTGTTCAGATCCATATCTCACCCTTTGCATCAGAGAGCAGTCCTATATGGATTACTCAACAGATATTTCTGCCCTCTAACATCAGATTATATTCTGCTAATAGGGACCCTTGACAAGAACTGAGAAGGGGCGGAAGTTTTACAATACTTTTAAGCAAATGAGTTAGCTTACCACAGAAGCTAACAGAAGACATGAGGACTCCTGATCAGAGACAAATAATTGAATATTTACAACAATAGAAATAGCTAGAGTATCAGCATTTTCTTGTGCATGCTTCCTAAACCCTAATGTCCCAGGGCAATGTGAGGAAGGACTGGTGACATCTGCACAGAAGTACCTTGACCTTAGGGAACCTGATTTTTTTGTAATGGGCAGAAAGCATGTCTGCCCTTGACTTTGGAGGGGAACACTACCTTTATCTTCCAAGACCATGTGCTGTGCCAATATCCTTGAAAAGATAGTCCAGAACAAAGACAGAGCAAAGGTCTCTGCTCTCAAGATGTGTAGAAATGTGAAAAATCTATGGAGAATTTCTCCCAACAATCCGTGGAAGGCAGTCAATGGGAGGAGTGAGAAGAGTGAGGTCACATGCATCTATTTCCCTCCCTTGGAGATTGCTTAGGTCTGGTCATGTCCGTCAACAGGAAATCACTTCTCTCACGGTGACCTTCTCTATACAACCCTCTCAAAGTTCCAGTTATCACACGCTGTCCTAGTTCCTTTGTGTCTAGGGATGGTAATCTTTCCTTATTTCCCCTAGTCTCAGGTTACTGCACCACCACATGAAGTTCCCTCATATCCTGTCCACATCTTTGTAAATAGCTCTGTGCTCTGACTTAAGTGTGCCATCTGTTTCCTGTTATAATTCTGAATGATACCAAGTTCACTGAGTCATGGGAATGGATAAGGTGGGAGATAGTGAAGATTGAGAAGAAAGCCCTGGCTGGCTGGCTTAGTTGGAAATCTGTTTTTTAACGTACGTTATTGGAACCAGGATGAGCCTAAAATTAAGATGAGAAGTACTTATACCATGTGGTAGCAAGAACGAATACAGCCTTTAACTGTATTAAAACAATCTATTTTTACTTCAGTCATAAATAATTTAAAATGATCTTTCCATTTTAACATTAAGACTAAATTCTAGAGTCATTGCCATCAAAATAATTATTGATAAACAAAACTGACTACATCCTCTCCATGTGGATGCTAATATGGATAGCCTGGACTATTGGAGACTAAACTTATTGAGGTGACATGTGAATGGAATGGAAATAGCAACCTTGAAAATTCACGAAATTAAAGTTGTCCAACAATATTAGTGCCCCTAAGAAAAATAAAGTACAGTACATTCTAAGGGCCAGGATATGGCCATTATAAAATGGAATTCTGTGACTGGAATTGAGTTCTTGAGATTGTGGGTGCACATTAAGCGGTGTACATATTTCAATTTAGTAATGCAAGGAGCCTGTGAGTTGTGAATAATTTAGCCTCCTCTTTCGTTAGGCACAAGCTGTATAGCCAATATTAAAACTGTAGTTAAATAAAGCATCTAATAAAGACTTTACATGTCAAGGATTATTTTGGCCTTTTCTAATACTAATAATAGCACTTATTTAGAGCTTATTACGTGCCAGGCGCACTGTTTTAAGTGCTTTACATATAATAATAAATGCAATGTTCCCAGTGATTCCACAAGGAAAGTCCTGTTATCCAGTTTCACAGATGAGAAAACGAAGGCCAAGAAAGCACCCCACGCTTAAACTGTCAAAGCTGGTAAGTGGCAAAAGTCAGATACAAACCCGGGGAGTCTGGCTTCAGGCTCCATGTTCTTACCCGCTTTCTATATTTGTTCTGACTCTTGTGAATATGTGTGTTTTTTTTCTTATTAACTTTGCCAATTGGTAACAAGAAGCAATCTGTATTGTCTCATGATTTTTTCATCCTCAATTTAAAAATAATTCCTTTTTATCCAGTTTAATTCTATGATGCAAACACTCTTACTAATACCCTGAATTCTCATTTTCCTCTGTCTTTTGCATCTGGCAAACCCTTTCTCCTGATGAGCCCAACTCTTTGCTTTCTTGGTGTTTACTCCGTAGCAACTGAGAACGGCTGGAGACAGGTACACAGGAGAGCAGATGGTTTTATATATTAGATACCACCAACCTCAGGTGGGTCTCACATGCGGCCTGGCTCTATTTCTCTAACCAACTCACTCTCCAGTGTATAATGACTTTTCCAAACTTCCTGTAGCCAATTGTGTTTTTCCAAAGAAGGTCACATCAGTATCCCCCTTGCTAATATAACAGTGTGAACTTGCTATTCCTTCTGTTAGAAAGGGGAGGTTTATTACCTCTCTTTGGATCTAGGCAGCTGTATTATTAAAGAAGGGGCTTTCAAGTGGGTCATAAAAGGTGATATAGTTTACACTTGGTTTTCCTGAGAGGGTTTCTAAGGGTCAGAACCAGGTACGGTGTTGTGAGGAAGCCCAAGCAGACTTCTTGAAAGGCTTCAGAATACATGGAGATGTTCCAGGCAGCAGCCCTCACCGGGATTCTAACCACAGCCACTATCAGTCTTCAGACATCTGAGAGAGTGAATTGTCACGATTTCATGCCCCAGTCACTCACTTACCTCCTGCCTTCACATCTTCTGAGCTGAGGTCCTAGATATTTGGGAGTAGAAGTAAGCCATTCCTTGTTATGCCTTCTCCAAATTCTTGACACACAGAATTCTTGAGGACAGTAAAATGGTTATTATTTTTATCACTAAGATTGATTTGTTGTACAGCAATAGTAACTAAAATGCCTTTTCTATTGTTTTGTTCATCCTCACCAGAGGATATTTTCCCATTGATATTTTAGAGAGGGTGGAAGGGAAGGTGAGAGACAGAGGGAGAGAAGCATCCATGTGAGGGAGACACATGGATTGGTTGCCTCTCACACTTGCCCTGACTAGGGATGGGGATTGGGATCAAGTCTGAAACAGAGGTGTGTGCCCTTGATTAGAATCAAACCTGAGACCCTTCAGTCCGCAGGTCAACGCTCTATCCACTAAGCCAAACTGGGTAGGGTGAAATGCCTTCTCTACAGCCTTTGGTTTTAAAACTCCTCTTATCCCCCCATCTCACACTGAGCAGGTAACCTTGCCATCTACTTCAGAGCAAGAAGTCATCTGATGAGAATGCTGTCTTATTTTGAACTAACGAACATATAAATCTACCTTGATATGCACTCATTCTCTTCTTTTCTCCTATTAGAGAAGAGTAATTCCTCCCACTTAAGACTCATCTACTTATATGCTGTAACAGCTAACCAATAAACTAATAGTAACAATTATCTCTTTTATTATATTTTGAACCATTCTATTTGAACATCTCATTTAAAAAATATTGAGATATATGTGAAGTACAATAAACTATAATATTGAAAATGTACAAATTGGCTAGTTTAAACATTTATGTATTCATGAGAACCACCACACTCAAGATAATGAACATTTAACCCAAAAGTATCTTTGTGTTCATTTGTAGCCCACCTCATGCTCTACCCCAATTCCAAGCAATTACTGACCTTCTTTCTGTCACTATTGATAAGTTTGTATATTAGATAATTTTATGTAAATGGAATCATATAGCATGTATACGTTGGTTGCCTTCTCTCACTTATAATAGTGATTTTTGAGATTCATTCATGTTGCAAACATCAGTTGTTTGTAACTTATTGCTGAATATTATACCATTGTATAGGTATTTCCTGATTTTATTCACTTATAGATGGACTTTTGATTTGTTTCTGTTTTTTAGATATATACATAATCTAGGTAGCATTATAAATGCTACACACACACACACACACACACACACACACACACACATGTTCTTTCAGAGTTTCCACATATACATGAGTCTGATTATAAGTTCTCTATTGGTTGTCAATGGCCTATTTCTATTTCTCTGTGTCAATACCGTGTTTTCTTTAATTTAGCCATATAACTGGAAAATCCCCTATACTTAATCATCTACTTCAAAATAGTCTGGACTATTTTCTTTGTATTTTATTCTATGGATAGGAACATTCTATTGGCTAAGCTCACTGTTCTCAGCTTCAGTGGATGATGTAATGATGTGTTGTGGTTTTCTGTAGGGTGTGTAACAAAAACCAGTCCCTGTTCTCACACTCGTTAAAATTATGCCAAATGTTAATACTTGGAGTGAGATTTTAATATCATTAATAAATATGGCAGTGGACCCAAGAATTCTGACCTTATATCACTACCACCTCTACTTACTCGCAATAAGATACCCAGGGGGAATATATATATATATATATATATATACACACACACACACATGTATACATGGAACAATGTATACATGGAACAATGTAAAATGGGAATGTTCTCACTGGAACTCAGGTCCTTAGGGTTGGAAGACAAGTGTAACCCAGAGGATGGGGGTGGAGACTCTTCACCCTTCTCAGACAAAACTTTAAGCCCACAACAAAAGATAAGAGTCAGAATGAGAGAAGAATAGGCCAGAGTATATGAAAATGAATGCTGAATTTCCCATGGGAAAAGACATTCTGACTGCAAAGGATGAAGCAGAGGCAAGTGAGGGAAATGAGTGGACATGTTCTGAAGATTTGATGCTGATGTCTTATATCCTCTGCAGCTGGGTAAAGATAGGAAGAATATCAAAGAACTATTATCATGTGTTTTATCTTCTAATGCACTCTGACCTCTCTAGCTTGCCATGTGGCTCAATAAGAGTCCAATCTGACCAATCAGTTTCATGTTTTCCCCTCTTGGTGAGAAGTGAGGTGGAAAGAAATAGTGAATATGGACTTAGCTGTTCTTCTTTCCCATATTATGGGGACTGTTGGGCTAAGTCGTCGAAGCTTAATATAGATCCCAGGTTACTGATGTTTTATAGAACTCACTATTCAATATGTCAAAGATAAGGATTGATAAAATTGTTTGAGATAAGATGATTTTAATCATTGTGAAACAGGAATAGGTTTAGGCCCTCTTCTTATTAACCTGCACCTTAATGGCTTGAATTCCTTCTAGATCAGTTAGATGCACACATTCCTGCTGTGGTGAGTAGAAGAATTATGATTCCTACTTAGTATGTTATATTATCATTTACTAGGAGCCATCTAAGTAGAAAATTGATTGTTATTTAATAATTGTCAAAAAGTTGGCTTGAGATCAACTACACTAATCCAAAATCATCTTTTTTTGGCAGTTTTTCTTCATCACTTATATGCAACACTCTGACAGAGCAGGTCAAACCATTCAATTACCTGACAATACATTTTATATCTAACTGATCTTAAATAATTCACCAAGAAGCTACTTTGCATAAAATGAGACCTTGTATGGATTTTATTAAAAATGTATTCAGGCAATAGTGGTAAAATGTTAATGACCATATTGAAATTTTTCTATGAAAAATCATTTTTGTCATATTCTACGGTATAGAGTACTGAGCCTCATTTGGTTGCATGCTAAGAGACCAGAACTTCTTTTCAAAGGACAAATCTGGCCATATTTGTGGAAGTCTGATGAAATGTCACACCTCCTCATGAAATTAGGGTGGCTACATATAAATGAACATAAATGGACACATTTTCATAAGAAGATTCTAACCATATCCTACTTTCCATGTGCTGAAAGTTGAAACTCATGGTTCTTCCTTCAACTGATAACATAAAATATTTGTACCTCATGTCTTATCAGAGAATATAAACTCAAAATCTGTCTCCTATATTTCCCAACACCACACACACACACACACACACACACACACACACACACACACACCATATGTCTTAAATTGTATTCTTAAACTCAGTTAGACCTTTACAAACTATCATACTTGGGCAACATTAGTGTCCTCTTTATGAAATTCTACAAAAAAAAAAATTCACGATCTCAAGCTATTCTTTTTCTGAGAATTAATTTATTTTCATCATTTTACTTTTTTGCTTTGGCCTGTTAGGACAGTCAAATGCATGTTTGTTACCCAGTTTTAATAATTGAATAGATGTGGTGGTCTGGCTCTAAAGTACCAATCCTTACATTTCAATTCAGATATTCCACTGGTCCCTAATTTTTTATTTAATATTCTTGTGTTATAGGCATCAGTGACCACATCTAAAAGTATTAATGCAAAAGCTATTTTTAGGAAGGAGGTAGGCACGTCAGTAGCTTTGTCACGCCAGATATTTAAAAATAACATCAACTACAGAAAGTAACCTTTCACATTTCCTTTATTTATAACACATACTTCACAGGGGGAATGCCCTCTGAGAGGGAGCAGAAACTTGATACTTCAATTTGTTTTTCATTGCTTTGCAAAATATCAGTACTCTTCCTTTGACTAAGTCATTTTTGGAAAAATCAGTGAACGAGTTCAATGACATTTACAAATCATTCAATGAATAAGTTCTTTCAAAAGCACCACACCATTTTCCCTTTCACTCTCATGCTCCTTGGGGGCAGGGCACAAATCCGCCATTTACATTCAGGTTCTTATTACTTTCCTCATTACATATATGGAGATGCATTATTACAACCCTATGGAATTCCCTCTCTAGATTTAAAACTTATCTAAAATTCTGGAATTCCAGAATTTTGCTCTTCTTAAGTGCTTTTTTTTGGGGGGGGGGCTGTGTTATCTCCATTTTCATATTTTCCCTGATGCCCAACCCTAATTATGAATCAATATCTTTGTGACAACTCACTAAAGATTTTGCGCAATGATTACACAGGTACTCTTTGATCTATAGAAGGTCATTTTATGGCTGCTTGGCCATGTCTTTGTGACTTCTCTGACTTTATGTAGCCTGAAACTAAACTAAATTTTGGAATGGAAAAACTTTATAATTTTAAGCATTTCAGTTTGCAAGGTGTGTAGTATTGGGAACTATAGTGTGTGTAGTATTGGGAACCATAGTTGTTGTGTAAAGCAAGCATGTCAAACTCGTGGCCCGCGGGCCACATGTGGCCCACAATGAATATTTTTGCATCCCAGCCAATATAACGGTATATAAGAAACATTTTAATAAAAATTTTATAACAATTTTTACAATATCCTGTTATACATAATTATTAATAACGAACACAATGTTCGCTAATGACTGATTACTATAATCCTGTTGCATTCATTTCCCTTACATGCCTTATGCGCAGGCACACCATTTCTCTCCACTAACTAGCAGCGAATATTTTAGCAGCTGATTGACACATCATTGGTCTTGGACTGACTTATTTGGTGTGTTCAGGAAATATTTCACTTTCGGAGAACAAGAAAAATAGGTTTATTTGTGTTATGCTTATTGTGCAGTTATTCATTGCCTGGTAAGTTAATGTTCAAGAAAAAATATTAATTTTAATTGAAATGTTCTATTATTTTATGTTAACGATTACTCATTTATTTAAGCCCTTTGCATTCAGCATGTCTCTATAGAAATAAACCTACGTTTCTGTGAAAATTAAAGCTTTTGTTTTTTTTTTTGTGGCCCACATAAACTTAAACCTTGTTTACTTGGCCAGTGTTAGCCTTGAGTTTGACATGCTTGGTGTAAAGCAATAAAGATTAAAAAAACATGGAATCTAGTTTAGATCTTAGGAATTTAGGATATCGTATGGGTCTTAGGATGCCATCCTATTCCAAGCCTGACCAAGGGTTAGGGAACTTTTTAAATAAATATACTATATTTTTATTGATTTCAGAAAGGAAGGGAGAGGGATAGACATAGAAACATCAATGATGAGAGAGAATCATTGATCAGTTGCCTCCTGCCTGCTCCACACCGGAATTGGGTTGTTGGCTGGAGGAGGTAGGGAATTCTTATGAAGACTTTGTAAAAGCCCTAGGAGATGGTCATAATGGCTTCTTCAGTTGGTTCACAGTTCTGCACAACCATCACTTTATCCCAACAGAACAATTCACACCTTAAAGTGACCTACTGGCACCATTCATTAATTCAACAAATAATTAATGCCTATTACGGGCAAGGCATCATGCAAAGTACCTAATAAATATTAACAAAGGAGTAGAAAAGATGTTTCCATTTCCAGGATGTTGTTGTTTTTTTAGTTCTAAAATTTAATGATTTTAAATAGAGTGTGATTGCCATTGCAATCTTTATTTTTTACCTTTATTGTTAAGAGGACTATAGATTTTCCAGATTTCTTTCATTGCTCCTCTCCCATTCTGGGTTTCATCTCAGCCCCAGTTCTTCACCACCTTATTGTCTATTTTCATGGGCAATGCATATATACATATTAGGTCTTTGGTTAACCTCTTCCCACCCCTCTTCCCTCTGAGATTCATCAGTCCTATCTTGTTTTTGAAATTCTAAGACTTACAGTATTACCTATTAAGCAAAGTCTTCAACCATTCCAGCCTTCTTATCACCTACCAACACATTTAATTCTGACTTTTTCCAGTAATCAATATCTATACATAAAAGTTGCACAGATTTTTAGAGAACAGAAAGATTAGGCTTATACTCTCTCAACTCTCTTTTATCTATCACTGAGATATTCACAGGTTCTTAAGAATTAGAAAATGACTTTGGCCTTCTGACAATTAGGAGAAATATAGTGAGTGGGAAAGTTATATCCCATAATGGAAGATTTCAACTAGGAAAACTATAGAGGGGTGACTTATACATAGCTTCATATGCTCATATAGGGTGGGTATGTGTATAACATTTCCCCATTTAGTTATTTCATTTTATTGTATATTAAAATGTGTACATTTTGGTACATGCAACTTTAACTTTGGTACAAAACCAACATGTACATGGCTATTTAAATGACGTTTCCAGTTTATAATGTAGTCTACTTAATCATTCTTCTATTAATTATCATTGAAATTATTTCCAATTTTTCTTATTATCAACGGTGCTTTAGCTTCAATTAAAAACATATACATTCTCTTAGATAACATGTATAAGAACATATCTGGGACCTATAGGTAAAATCAAATATTTGAAGACACTATTTTGTATGACATTCTTCAGATTTTGCACAGACTGGTTTCTGAAATTGTAACATGATTTTTAGGGATTGGTATTTAACATGCCAGAAATTGAAAAGAGGAACTTTGAAGAATTCCAGTGGAAACATATCCTCCTTCCCAGAAGAGGGATTTTCAATTATTTGTGTGTGTATATTACCTTCAAGTATTAACACTTCATCTGTGTGGATTGATGAATGCTTAAAAATATTATAAAATATTTTTACTAAATTATTCCTCATTTTCCATAAGTGACCATGCCTAAAAGCACAAATTCAGAAGTATCTAAGAAAATCATCAGTGTTACTGGCAATGGGATGATGGATTTAATAAGAATAGAATTATGAAATATCTTTTATTTTAATGCTCCTGAAATGCCTTTATGGCAAAGTATTATAAGGAAAGAGCCTTTATATATCTAGTTTTCATAAACCAATTCTAAATTCTACATTTTCCCAAAATTTCTTATTTATTTATTTATTTTAAATTTTTTAAATATATTTTTATTGATTTCAGAGAGGAAAGGAGAGGGAGAGAGAGATAGAAACATCAGTGAAAAGAGAGAATCATTGATTGACTGCCTCCTGCACACCCCCTACTCAGGATCAAGTCTGCAACCCAGGCATGTGCCCTTGACCGGACTGGGACCTTTTAATCCACAGGCTGATGCTCTATCCACTGAGCAAACCGGCTAGGGCCCCAAATTTCTCTTTTAGCAAAATGCTTCTTACAACTCAATATGATTCTTAATCTCTTCAGGTGGGTTAAAATTTAGGGCAGCTGAAATAAGTGTTGAAGAGAAAAAAATTATAGAAAACTCAAGGACAGTTGGCAAATTTTATGTCCTAATATAACCTATTAGTGGTTGCCACAGCTTCACAAGATACATAAACTCTGTTGGAAACTTTGTGCTGCCTTAGAAAACACCGCTCACAACGATTCTGAAGAATTGCTTCCTGCAATAAGTTTATTTTCTAGCCAAGTAGTGTTACAAACAGACCCACAACAGATGTGAATGGCTTCCCTATAGAGTTTAGAATCGTCTGGACGAGAGCAATTAGATTACAGGAATTGCTCTGCCCATTGTCTCATTTTTACTTTATAAAACACAAGTTTTGTAGTATTGCACATTTCACTTCTTAACTGACCTTTGCCTGAAATGGACTACCCTCTAGCCAACAAGACTGGAAGAATTTATTCTGTATTGCATGTGCTTTGATGTATATTTCAAAGATTTCAGCCACTGCCAGGCAAGCTGTGTTTGCTCAGATTCAATAGAAAACCTTTGTCTGGCATGCCCTTGAAGATGAATTTGTCTATTTCCCTTTACAATGAAACAGCATTTCATGAAATTTAATTCCTGCCTGCTTCCTCTGGTCATGGATTAATATACAATATTTCATCATTGAGATGATTTTGGATGCTCTAAAAACAGCCAAATGTCAATTAAATTAATTGGATTCTATGACCAAGGCAAGGCAGGGAATTGGGAAGTTATTTGAACCCTCAGTACATGAAATCAAAGCCTCTTCAATGGGCTACGTGAGTCTTGCTGTATCCTCACTTCAGGAAATAACTAAAATCCTCAGCTCCCTCTAACACTGCTTCACTTCTGATGTCTAATACCATTCACCACTGGGAGCTTTTCTTTTCCCTTCTTCTCAGCATGTAATACCAACTTGGGCATGTTGGGAGAGAGGTAGTTATAAGCTATGGTTTTAGAAGTATTTTTCTAAAAAGACTAGAAATGATTAGCATTGTCATGTTAACAACTGTTTTCTCTTTAGGCTAGGGTTTTGGGGAATTCTTTAATATTCTTCTAACACATAAGGAAACTCTTATACCCTGCCACTTACATGTTTCACAAAGTCTCTCCCTGAGGATTGGAGGTCTGTTTCTGCTCATAATGACTTCTATAGATTTTGGGTCTCTGCCATATTAAGTTGTACACTTTTATACATAGCAACTGTTGTTTCTTCTAAAAAATAATGTGCTTATAAATACCTCAACAGATTCTTGAAAAGTCAGGTGTATGTACAGAGGCAAATAAGATTTATAATTGGATATGGTGGGATCTGCATAGCTTTTTAAAAGATGAGGAGTTTGTCGGTGTGTTCAAAGAGAAAAGTTTGGTAGGATTCTTTCTATTATGAAAACCCTGGTAAAAAATAGGTTTAGTTTTATAGATGAAGGAATATTTCAATTCCAATAGTGAATGATGAAAGGAGACATAATGTATAGGTATACACCAGGTGACATATTTTCCAGGGGAAAAATTGTGACCCCAAAATTCATGTAGTAAATGACCAGAAATGAAATTAAATCCATGAAATATGATTTCATTTATTTTGAGGGTTAACATAGTCCATAAAATTAGTGGCAATTGTTCTTTTGTTGAATTGCTGTATAATTTGCCATTTTGCCAAAGTTATTGTGAACAATGAAAAGAATTTGCTCTTCTTAATGTTTGATGTCAATTCTGAAATGAATCACAAGTTATATTACCTGAAAACAGATGAGTTTCAAAAGTAATCTCAATACTATTATTTCTTAGACTAATATAATATGCTCATCCATATATTTTATTGTGGAGAATTACATTTATTCTGTAATTGTCTCCCCCTTGTTTTTGCCTGGTAGTTCCTCAACTGACTGCTTTCTAATGTTGACCAGTGTTCCTCAAATTTAAGATCATTAACAGTTTGAGCTGTTAATAATTATTAAATTATTAAATATAGAATTGTTAAAACTGTTCAAACTGTTAAAACTATATTATTCTTAGTTCTTGGGCCTGTTTTATGCAATGTAACATTTTTAACAGCATCCCTGCCCTGTAACCACAGGGGACAGGAGCACCTTCCCCCGACTTGTGGCAATCGAACCTGTCATCAGACATTGTCAGATGTCCCCTAGGGCATAAAATTGCCCCGGGGTTGAGAACCACTGCAGACAAAGCAATAATACTATGTCTGGTTCTAATTTTTTTATTCAATTTCTTAATTCCTTATTCACTTGGAAATAATTTGTCATTCATTTATGTCAAAGAAAATAATGAAATAAACGTTGAGCCTGCTTCTCCCGGGGCTTGAAAACCTTTGGGAGGCTGAACATGTAAGTTTAGCTTATCAAACATTTTGCTCATGGGCCAGCATTACTCAAATACTTTACATTCTAAATACCACGAGGAAAACTTTGCACACATGACTGAGAAGAATGGAATTGCTTGTGATGATGTATTTATAAGGCCATGCTATTATTATTATTATTATTATTATTATTATTATTATTGTTATTATTATTACTAGAAGCTATTAGTCAATAGTCATGACTCTCATTTAAATATAAAATTGACACACATCAAAGATTTCTTTCATTAACCATATTAATGAGAGAACCAGTAAGGTATTAAACTGGCCCAAAGAGCATTTGAGAAGCTAGGTACCTGTAGGCAATAGAATAAACAAATCTTAGACACAGAACTGGTTAATGTTTTCTAAGGACAGCAATAACTTTGGGAGATTTATTTTCCACCAAACAGAAATGATTTACATCTCTGCAAGATAAAGTGTACAAGTTAACATAGAATTTCACTAACTCTTAGACTTTTAATCAATATTCTTAATAGTGTTTAGACATCTATTCATTGACAGAGATATTTATCTTTCCTTAAGTAAATCCCCCACCGCCAGAAGATCTCTCTCCTTCCCATGTGCAACCTCCTCTTCTCCATTCTTCTTTCTTTATCCTTCAGGGGAAACAGATGTTTTGCTTTTTAAAAAATCATCATCTCGCTGAAAGTCTCACTGAATAAGTGGTCTACCATCATTGCATCTGTTTTCCACACCCTAAAATCAGGTATCTAATATCTTTGAATTATTGAATCCAAAATATAAAATCTTAGATAATAACAATAATATTGTTTTATATATCTCACCTCACCCAAGAAAATAATTATACGCTAATAATAATTAATATGTGAAATAATAGCATACCATTGTTGAGGATCTAAGGTAAATTTTGGTATATTAATTGGTCTATATGGAATATATATATATATATATATATATATATATATATATACACACACACACACACACAAGGTGTTAAATAATTCCAAAAAATAAACATTTCATAAATATAAGAAATTAAAAACAATAGAGTACTTACTTTTTCATGAGTGCTTTAATTAAAATTGTTTTAACTCTATGAAAATCTATAATTTTTTCTAAAGTTAAAATGAGCTCTGGCCAGTGTTCCTCAGTTGGTTGGGCAGCCTCCCTTGCACCAAAAAGTTGCCAGTTCAATTCCAGATCAGGGCACATGCCTGGGTTGCAGGCTGGATCCCCCATGGAAGCATGCAGGAGGCAGCAGATCGATGTAGTTCTCTCATAAATGTTTCTCTCTCTTCTTCTCTCTCTAAAAGTCAATAAAAAACATTTTTAAAAATCAATTGAAAATGAAGTAATTAATCAAAACTTAAATATCCTAGTGTTCTGTTTTTTTTTTATTTAAAATATTCTTTCCTCAAACAATGAAAAAAAGACAAGAAAAGGAATAATTCTAAGCAGTTAGACACTGGATTAAGTAAAGGCCTCTTAAATTCTTATGGTTTTGAGGTCTTTATAAAACAGCATATGTTATGACTCAAGTGCTAAAACCTGTCAATTTTAGATAAGCCCATCTTAAACTTAGACTGCCTTACAGTTTTAATGCACAACATTGTGAAAGGCAATAACCCTAACCTTAAATGTGACTCCTTTTGTATTCTTCCGTTTCATTCCTCATTCCCTTCCACAAAGGAAGATATGAAGGTTATAACTATACTAAAATCAGTAAAATGCTTCTTACATTTTATTAGTATCTAAATAAGAAACATACAGACTTCTTGGAGTGTTTCTTTTGACTTCTACAAAGGCTCAGCTTTCCCCATAACTTAAAACTTATAATAAATAGAAGGGGGCCAAGTGACAGTTCTATAAACTAGTTGCCATCTGCAGTTGCTTTCCACTTTGGTCTGATTTGCTTAATCTATTGGTAGAATGTATCCTTCTGAAGATAAATGAATTTAGACAGAGCGTAGCTATGTACTCATATTACATTTCAGGAGAAACTATATGTGGTCAAACTTGTTAAAGGTAAGTCTGTTTCTAGGGAAGCAAAACATTTTCAAATCTGTTAGGAGATTATCAGAAGCTCTAGATGAAAAGTTTCAGGTACAATTACCTTTTTTTCTCTCTCTAAAGCCTGATCTCTGTTTATTTCCCTTGCAATCCCTCTTAGATTCATAGCCTTCCCACCTCAATTCATTTAGCCTTTTAGTGGGGCTCTTCCTGGTTTTATGTAACACTATTCTTTTGACATTGTTAAGTGCTTCCTTTGAATGGTATCAAAAAACACAGCAGTTAATTTCCCATTGCATTTTATCTCAGTCTAACATTTAGATTAGTCATGGAGGTAGGGTTTCATTTGTCTTTTTGTTAAGGAGGTCACAACGTGTGGCTGTATGAAATTTAGGTTGTAGTTTGATGTTCTGGGTTAACGTATTTTCTGAGTTAATACCAGAAGTACTTGGCAACTGAATTATCTTTTCTTTTTCTATGACCCTATATCTGGTAATACTTTAAGAGGGAGTATGGAAATGGCTTAACCCTTGGAGACCGAAAGTGAAGACATTAGCATCTGTAGGCTTGTTGAGATTACTCCAAGAGAGAATTCATCTGATGGAACATAGACTTAAGGAACCGTATTAATGACTCATTGCTATGTTGCAAATGGTTCCCAAACAGCAGTTTAAAACAATGAACATTATCTCACAGTTTTTAGGATCAGAGATCTGTGCATGGCTTCACTCTATGGTTCTGGCTCAAGTTCCCTCCCAGGTTTTAGTGAAGCTGTTGGCTGAATCTGCAGTCCTCAGGCTTCACTGGAGCTGGAGAGTCTGTGTGCAAACTCACTCTTTTTGAATATCGGTGCACCTCTATTCCTTGCTGGCTGTTGTCCGAGGCTGCAATGTGCTTCTTCACAGGGATGATCATAACTTGGGAGCTTGCTTCCCCCAGAGTGATACAAGAGAGGGAGGAGAGAACAAGACAGTGCCCAAGATAGAAGCCACCATCCAATAGCCTACAGAAGGGACATAGCATCACATCAACCATAGTAGATTGTCACACAAACCTTCTCTTATACAGTGCAAGAGAGTCCTCCACGAGGACTCCTGAATTGGCACCAAAAATCTTACAGCTCTCATTTAGTAGATGCCTACTAAGTGCTTGACTGAAATGACCTCTTCCCTTCCTCCACATGATGCTTTCAAGCGGAGAATATTATCTTTATTTAGAAAATAGAGGCTCAAAGGAGATTAATAACTAGACTAAGGTCACAGAGCCAGTAAGTTGGTAAACAGCCCATGCTCTGTTCACTATATTAGAATGTCTTTACCTTGGGAATCTGCCCTGTCCATTTTTAGACAGTGTTTAAACTTCTAAAAGAAAATGTCAAACATTTTCCACTCAGGCTTTCCTTAGTTCATCTCTATCTCCCTAGGCACCATCACCGCTCCTACAGCAATGCTAGCTGCCGAGTTCCTCAGAGCAGAGCACGTACACATTCAAATAAGGCTCAGTCATATCGTAGTTTTAAAAAATGTGTTTTATTGAACACTTAAAAAAAATCAAATACTACATTCTCACAATGTGATAGAGGCCATGCAAAGAAGTAGAAGATATGGATTTTACCATCAAGGAGCTCAAAATATTTAGAGAGTTAAAACAAGAAACAGTTGCAACCATTCACATTAGTCCATTTTGACTAACCCAAGGTTCCCCCCTTTTCTTTAAACTATTAAATATATTTTTAACAAAGTTGAAGGCAACTACTGTAAGTCAATG
This sequence comes from Myotis nattereri, assembly GCF_964212035.1. Classification (NCBI taxonomy): domain Eukaryota; kingdom Metazoa; phylum Chordata; class Mammalia; order Chiroptera; family Vespertilionidae; genus Myotis; species Myotis nattereri. The sequence continues at coordinate 67,203,079 of NC_138079.1, forward strand.
TCCATATATCTTTTGCCTAATGTACCAGGATGAGTACACTCTGTGGACAAATACAAGAAAACAAAATGGAATGTAAGTTAAGTGCTGAATAAGAAATGGTGAACTAGTTGTCATTGACAAGTCCATCACTCTTGTGCTGTTGTTTCCCCGCCCAGATTCATCTGGTCATGTTTTCCCCTTCAAGCCTCAATTAGAGGGCATGATCTTCCCCACACAAAACTTTAGTCAGTCACTTCTGCCACGTCTCATTTTGTACAAGGAAGGAAATTTTATTATATTTAGAACTTACTTTATTCATGTATTGCCACAATTACAGTTGGCAATACATTTTGGACAGAATTTGTAGTCCCAACAAGTATGTTCTTCCTTCAATCCCTTGTTCTATCTTTATGGCTAACCCTACTACATACTGAACTTGGGCTGAGTGGAAACAAGAGCATGTATTATTTTAATAACAATTTAAAAAGAAAAATATCAGCACTTCCATCTGGCTATTTTTTAAAACATATTATTATTGATTTCATAGAGGGAGAGGGAGAGAGAGATAGAAACATCAATGATGAGAAGCATTGATTAGCTGCCTCCTGCACGCCCCCTCCTGGGGATTGAGCCCACAATCCAGGCATGTGCCCTTGACCAGAATCGAACCTGGGAGATTTTAATCTGCAGGTCGATGCTCTATCCACTTAGCAAACCAGCTAGGGCATCCTGGCTATTTTTAAAATAAATCTAAGTTTCATATTAAAAAATACTGTTTATAAGCTGCTACTGTATTAACATCAGTGGATAGTTTGGCATTATTATATATGCATATATAAAGGCTCCTTCAGTGCTTGAAAGGGTAAAACTATGAATAAAACATAATACTTGCATCTGAATCCATCTTTATTAATAACCACTCATAAAGAAAATATTATTGGAGTCTTGACCAGGAGAAACATAATAAATAAAATATTGTTGGAGTTTTGACCTGAAGAAATGCCAGGTTTGTAGTTCCATTGCCTTTCAGAGTTTTTACAAGAAAGGTCTCTGGCATTTGTGCTGTTCCCACACCTCTAAGGTTGATGATTTAAAAAATATTTAAAAACTTTTTTCAGTTACAATTGATGTGTAATATTATATTAGTTTCAGGTGTACAACCCAGTGATTAGACATTATATAACTTACAAAATGATCACCCTGATAAATCTAGTACCTATTTGACAACACACATAGTTATTACAATACTAGTGACCCGGTGCATGGATTCATGCACATTGAAAGGAAATTAATTAGAAGGTGGCCAGTGGAGCCAACCTCCCGCAGTCCCTCCCCACCGTCTGCGGAGTGAGCAGGGTCCCTCTGGCAGGGGGGTCCCTAGGCCTGGCCTGTGGGGATCCTGCTGAAATCAGCTTTCCGACATCCTCCAGGGGTCCTGGAGTGCGAGAGGTCACTATGCAAAGTTGCTGTCATACAGAGTGTGGGATGCAAACACAAGTGTGCAGTAAACCAGAGTCGGGGCCAACAGTGCCCCAGCAACAACATAACCCACGGCTGAAGGTAAAATCGCATGGCCCTGTGAGGAATCGGGCTCTCTCCTCTCTGGTTTTGGGGTGCGTCACCCAAGAATCACCACTGCCAAGTCACTGCAGATCGGCAGTTCCTGTGTTCAGCGTCTGTCCCCTGGTGGTCAGTGCGTGTCATAGCGACCGGTCGGACAGTTAGCATATTAGCCTTATATAGAGAGAGATTATTGACTTAGCATAGAGAATATAGTCAGTTGTTTTTAAATGACTCTCTGAGTTTGATGCTTTTGTTTGCCAGCTACACATACTATACCCAGATGTGAGTGATCAGCAGAATGAGTTACCCTATTGCATAGAATAAATGTTGCTCACTTTTCTTTATAAATATTTTTAAAACTTACAGGACAGAATGTGATAGTTGAAAATGAACATAAAGTAATTATAAACACACTAAATAAGCAATTTAAAGCTTTGCACTTTTAAAAGCCTAAAAGGTGACAGCAGAACGGTCTGTATGTAGGCAGGGGCCACCTGGACACTCTGACCATCTTTGCTGAAGTAGAAAGAGGGTTAGTTAGTCTCTTCCCAAATGTGGGTCTAAAATGGCAATAAAAGACCTCTTTAAGTGCATTATCTTTTAAAAGTTTGGTTAGCATTTGTATCAAATTAGAATTTTTGAAAAATATTACACTAAAAATTATTATACTTGTCAGGTATGGTTAATGTTAAAACTTATAATCCATTTTAATAAATTTGACACAAATCCTTTGAAGAGATTGCCTAACAAAATAGAAAAAACAAATTGCTACCAAAAGGCATGATTTATTAGGTAACGGTAAAGAGGTTTCAAAGAGTTTGCTGTAAATTAAAAATATAGAGCAGAATCTTTATGAAAAAAAAGTAGTAATGGGAATGTATTTCCTTATTATCATGAAAACATGAATCATTAAATCATGATAAAATTTGATCATTGTAAGACTAAAATTAATACAAAAGAAAATAGAATTAGAACTCTCATGTTACTCTGGTTAAGAGGTAATTTATAGCAAATTTTAATGACCATTTTTTATTTTTTGCTTTTCATAGATGATGAAAGCCTTTGCACTAACCATATTTCTTTGTGTTTTTGTAATTAATGTTGAAATATAACTGCTACATAATGAAAGAGAAACAAGTAAGTATTCTTCGTTAAAAATTAGCTTCACACACTTGACTTTTATTAAAGAGGATAAAACTTATATGTACTCTTTTCCTCCCTTCAGTTTAACCTGCTTGATAGGCATACAGCTATTATACCTCAAATACTATGTAGTTATTTGGGTGCTGTATTTGAACCATGGCATGGCTAATGAAAAAAACACACAATAGAAAATATTATATTTAAGGGATTTTTTAAATCAGTAAAAAAAGAATAAACTTTATTTTAAAAATTAAAAAACATTAATATATGTATATCAAGAAAGAAATGAAGTTAATGCTTTATATTTCCCTGAAGAAATTAAATAAATGATCTATGGTAATTGTTAGAATTCTCCTCCTACTCCCCTCTTTGTATATAATATAAATGAGGCAGACAAATGAAAAATGTTCAAGAATGTTGGACAAAGAGATACAGAAACATACAGAGTAAAATCACCTCATAAATATATATCACTTGAATTTACAGTTTGAGCTTGAAACCTAAGATGGGGAAAGGCTAATCAGGAAGCTCTCTCAGGACATTTAGCTACAGTGACACCTTTCAGTTATTTAAGTTTCCACATTTATTATGTCATCAAATGGGTCTTTGGAGGTAACATGTACTAACATTGTAATGCACAAATCTCAATTGTACAATTTTAAATGAAATCACCTTATCCATTTTCTTAATTGCACCTTTAGATAAGAAGTTTTAACTTGATGAAACATAATTTATAATATTTTTATTTTATAATTACTGTTTTCTGTATCTTAAGAAATTTGCCGATTCCTAGTTCAAGCTGACATTCTTTTATGTTTTTCCTAAAGGCTTTATAGATTTTGTTTTTTTCATGTAAGTCTATTATACACCATGAATTAATATTTTGTATGGTATAAGGTAGGGTTCAAAAATTTTTTTTTCATATTACATCCAGTTGTTCCTATATCTTTTGTTGAAAGGATTTCGCTTTGGCATTTTTGTTGAAAATCAATTTACTGTATAAGTCTGCATCTATTTCTGTACTTTCTTTTATCATGTTTTTTGTGAATACCCAACTTCTTGATTTTTAATGCTTTATAGAAAGTCTTGAATTTGGACCATATAAGTCCTCTATTTTTGTTTTTCTTTTTAAGATTATTAAAATTTTATATCCTTTGCATTTCTATATCTATTTTGAATAAGCTAGTTAATTTCTATAAAATGTATCTGCTGGGATATTGATTTGAAGGAATAGCATTTGATCTACCAATTCATGAACATGATATATTTCTTTATTTATTGGGTTTCTTTTATTTTTCTAACAATATGTAGAGGTATGCATGATTTTGTCAAATTTATTTTTATGCATTTTGCTTTCATGTTATTGTAACTTGAATGGATTTTAATTTCATTTTCTAATTATCTATTGCTACCATATAAAATATATTATTGGAGATTGACTTTATATACTTTGGCTTTCCCACATTGACACCTTGGTTTTATGATTTTTTTGTAGATTTCTTAGGATTATTTTTGTACACGAACATGTCTATGAAAATAAAAGCAATTTTATTTCTCCAATTATTTTTATGAAGACATGATGTTAAAACTACAATATTATAATGAAGTAACAGAATAAACTGTGCAAAACATACTTTTAAAATTATATTTATGGGGTAGCATTGGCTAAAATTAAATAAATGCCAGGTATACAGCTTTATGATACAATATCTGTATATTCCACTGTATGTTCCCTACTCAAAGTCTCGTCTCCTTTTGTCATGTCACCAGATATTTGGCACCCTTTATCCTCTTTATTCCCTCTCCACCCTTTACCCCTTTGGTAGCCACCATACTATTATCTGTATCTATGAGTTTGTTTGTTTGCTTTTTGTTTTATATGCCCCATATGAGCAAAATCATATGATTCTTGTCCTTTTTTCATCAGGCTTATTTCACTTAATATGATACTTTCATGATCCACCCATGTTGCTGCCAATGCAATATTTCATCTTTTTTATTGCTGAATAGTACTCCATTATATGAATATAAGTTTATCTATTCTCTTACTAATGGACACGTTGGCCATTTCCAGTTTTTGGTTCTATTAACAAGCTTGCTATGAATGCTTTCATGCAAGTCTTTTTTTGGACATCTTTTCTCGTGGCTAAATACCTAGTATTGAAATTGCTTAGCCATACGGTAGACATATATTTGGTTTCTATTTTTAGTAAAATTAGTTTCTCAGAAGCTGCCAACCTTTCCAAAGGGGTTGCATCATTTGCCAGAAAGTTTCAGGCAATCTACTTCCTTGCCAAGATTGGATTTTGTGAGTCTTTAATTATAGTGGAGCCCCCGAAAGCCTGAGTGACTTATGGAGCAGAATTCTGGGCGTACCAATTTTCGACAAGTAGAATGACAAAGATAGATTTTGTTGTGTCAGTCCTGAGATTTCAGGGCCACTTTGTCACCACAGCATAACACGCTTTGTCCTTATTAATAAAATGTCCAAAACTCAGTAGGAGGAAAGAGCATTTCAAGACACTGTTGCATAAAAGACTCATTTTGAAAACAATGTGCTGAATTGTCTGATAAAGAGGAGATAGCATCTATTCAGTCAGCTGTAGACTCGCAGGAAAAAGCAAGCTTAAATTAAGACAAATACATGAGAGGATTCTTCAGTTTTCTTCTAATTCAATAGGTTACTCTTATGCTTTTGCAAAATACCACTGTGTGTAGGTAAAATTGACTAAGTTTTAGTTGTGCAACATGAAGAGCTAATTGAACATATATTAAAACCTGAAGTTTTAACTTTAACAAACATATTTAAAAATGTATTTGAGAATAGTCTGGTTAAAATCACCCAGTAAAGAAGACACTGAAGTAACTTTACAGTGGATCCTAATGGCACAAAAGTATTTACCAGTAATCTGATTTCTTTATATGCTTCAGTCATTTTTATGTTACATTAACTTGATTTTGTATTTTTTGGATCATTCTCATACTGCTCAAAGTGCAGTGGGTTGTGGCCTAATTGCCTTATTTTGCAGTATTAAATAACCTATAAAAATGAATAGTATGAATTAAAAGAAATGAACCTTGGTCATTGCAGGTGGTATAGGAAAGCAAAACAATAGAATAATCCCAAAATGGACCAGTGGGGACTTAACTTAAATCTGAATTAACTGAAGTAAATATAACTCAAGGATAATCTCTATTTTACAAACAATACATCTTTATCAATATTTACAGCTAATTAATCTGTCCATATCCTAACTGCTCAGCAGTATATCATAAACCATAAGTGATGATACTTACAGGCTTTTAAAAATTATCTAAATCATTCCTTTTCAAAAGCATCTGCTTTCTACTATAATTAGAAAGGGGAGGGTATATAAAGGACAGATTTGATTTACCCAGTTATTTTTCAAAAGTAGGATTGTTAATGTCTTAACTCATAATCAATAGTGTTTTCCTTCTCACTGTAACTATTTTCTATAGTTCCATTCAATACCAAAGTTCATAAAAATTGGCATAGTTATCATAAATGCTAGTTAGATTAGTTTCCTTCTTTGATTGTATTTTTTGTTGGCTGTGTTTTTGTTTTTGTTTTTACAAAGTAGACAAATCTGAAAGCATTCCTAAATCCAATCTGAAATGAGAAACCCTTAATATATTTGCTAACTTGCTTAATTAAGATACCTGTTTCTGTGACTTCAGCTATCAGCTCAAAGTATGTGAACTCTCATATGTAGAGATCTTAAATTAAGACTTTCCTCTTTCTTCCAGGATTAGTTCCTAAGGTGGTTTTAGTACCAAATTAAGGCCCTTGTTTTTTCTTTTGAATTTCTCTCAACTAGCTCCTTCTTTCTCTCCCATAATCCTCCTCCTTAGCTCTTCCAGATCCTCTATTGCTCACCAGCACTGGGATAGTGGCTCATTTACTGGTCTTGCCTTCCTTTCTTGACTCCAGTCTATCTATCGTCCACATAACCAGAGCAGCCCTCCTGAAATACTCCTTTCATATGGTTTTCACCTGCATAGCACTCTGGTGCACCTCTTTTGTCCATGGAGTAAAATAAAAGGGTGACAGCTTCAGACTCGAGGATTTACACAGGTCTGGTTCCCTCTCATCTTTGGTCACATCTTAACTAAAAGTCCCTCCACTCTAGCCAAGCCAATCTTTGGACTAGACAACAAAATCATAGTTCCCTTTTCTGATTTGAGCCCTTTTTTTCTATATTTCTCACTACTGTGTGCCCAACTATATCCATTTTAGTGCATATTTACTATATTTCTTTTTATAGACTTTTTCCTTTAGTCAACACCTATTCTGTGGGCATCTGCAGTGGATCATGTCTCCAAAGGCGATCTTGATGGGAACTGAGGAAAGTGTCTTTGTGCCTAACTCGCTTATGACTTAGTTCCTGTTTTGTGTGACATGCAGCAGAAAGAATACTGGGCTGTGAGGAGACCTCTCAGAGTAACTGCTCTCTGAAAGTACAGAGTACCTCATTCTGTTTACTTTCTCACCACCTTACAGTGTCAGTAGCTAAAAAGGCACTCGGTACATTTTTTTGTTGAATAAACTGTGCCTTAGAGAGGTCTTACCCTTCCTAGGATATAATCTTCTGAACCAAGAAAGGGAAATTTGAAATTAGTGTATTGCTGAAACAATTCCATGGTGCTCATCATTGTACAATGTATTTACTATGGCCATGAATTATTGGTCAAATTTCTATACCCATATATTGTATTGACCTAGAGGCCCAATGCACGAAATTCATGCAGGGGTAGGTTTTCCTTCCCTCTGGCTACCAGCACCCGGGCTTCCCTCCGGCTGCTGGCACCTGGGACCTGGGCTTCCCTCCACTGCCAGCACCCGGGACGCGGGCTTCCCTCTGGCTGCCGGCACCTGGGCTTCCCCTGCCTGCTGGCATCCAGCCCCAGCCCCTGCCCACACCCACCTGGGCCTGGCACTGCCCGAGTTTGCCGCCACTCCTCCTTTTCCCCTTGATTGATCACCCCACCAGCCAGTAGCCTAGGCCTCCATCTGCGGGGCAATTGTGGGGTGATGGCAGGCCCCTGCCCCGACCAATCATATCACACCCACCTTGGCTGGCCTGGCACTAGTGCATGTCATAGCGTGGTCATCCAGACGGTCATTGTGCTGTTCGGCTTTTCAGTCGATTTGCATATTACACTTTTATTATCATAGATGGTCTTTGCAGAAAGACCTATAAATTCTCGATAGATGTGTGTTGCTTGATTTCCAGAATCTTAAGTATTTTTATTATAGCTCTTGTCTGGAGACATTATTGTTTCACCTCCCTCCCCTTTTCAAATCATTGTAGGAGTTGTTTTGTGTTCTTGAAATAAAGGCAAACAGTAACATTCCTAATATAGTGTGACTGTCACAGATGACTTTCTGGAACATTAAGTTTGCTTATATTTACCACTTGAGGACAGTTTTAGGAAAGAAAACATTAAATCCTTTTCTTAAATGATACTCATCTCTCCAGTGATACCCAATACACCAAAGTTACCCAGCTCTGCCATTTACATGCTGAGAGGCATATAAAAAAAGAATACAGCTTCTTATCTCAAATTCTGTCGTTAAACTAAAGGCCCCATTGCAGTCACAAGTGACGTAAAGCCTAGAAAGGCTGGTGTGTAGGCAACGTGCATGTAGGAACCAAATTTTCCTATAGAAATATCCCAGCTAGGCTGGGAAGGCACTGGGTTCCAGCCTTTTTTTATGCAGATTATTCAGTCTGTACAGATTAGCATTACCAACACCGTACCATCATCTCAAAGATTAAAACAAAAATGAGAATAATTCACATTTTGTTGGTAAGATAGTACATACACACTTCTCTCCATCTATGACAGAAAATCAAGCGTAGATACAAGTCAGTTTCTGACCTTATCTGAGTCCTCAAGTTTCCCTGACAATGTATCTGTGTCAATTCCCTCTTCCAACTGTTGGGGTAAGCCATCCAGAGTCTCATCCTTTTCTTCAGTCTCCTTTTGTCGTCACTCTCAGTGGAAGATTTTACCTTTATCTTCATAGAGAGAGTAAAGGATGCTAAGTGTTAATTCCCTTAAGTCCTAACTTTTAATCCATACTGACTTCCTTCACTCCTGTTTAAATGCAGGAGAACAATGTCCAAGGCCAGATGTGACGCATGGCTCCCACGTGTATTGGTCAAACCATCCCTCTCTGGAACAGTAGATCTCAGCTTTGGCTGCACACTAGAATGACCTGGCATGCTTTTACAAAACGGATGCTCAATCCCACCTTTGACCAACAAAGTCAGAATCTCTGAGGGTGAAGCTTAGGTATCAGTACATTTTTAAAACTCCCGAGATGATCCCATGAACAGCCAGGCTTACAAACCAGCCCTATCCTAAACCTTCACAAGGGCAAGCATCTCATGTGTGTGGAAAACTGTTCTACTGAACATTCTGCAGCTCTCCATCAAGAATAATCATGGAATGATGTTTTCTGCACAGACATACCATGACTACATCTGATTTGAGTTAATTTTACTGTTCATACAACCGAAGAAAAATTATGTATAATACTGCAGTAATTTTTAAATTTAAGTTCTAGAGAAACACTCAAACATCCATCAAACAAAATTGTAGTTACTGGTGGTGATGATAAGAGAAGCATGAGAGATGAATAGTTTGTGCCTTCATTATTAGAATTGAGATGTTTACTATTTCTCAAGCACATTCTTTACATCAGGAGTTTTAACCATTTGTCCCTTGGAAAACTTGCTGCTAGTGCTTTGTCACACTGAATGTAATGGCACTTTGTTCTGGAAAAAATGTAATATTTAAGGTGTTATAATGATTGTACACTGAAAGGTGATATGTTACTGCCCCCATAGGCAGAAAAAAAATTTCCACGAACCATTTTAATTTTTTTATATTTTACGTTTTAATTTTATTATGTATTGGTTTTGGTTATACTGTTTAGTGGTCAGATAATCACATATTTCCCATAGTGTTCCCCTTGATATTTCCATTATCCCTGTTGTCCCCATTTATAGTTATCACAATATTATCAACTACATTTCCTATGCTTCACTCATTTCCCTGTGACTATTTTGTAACTACCAATTTGTGCTTCATAATCCCTTCCCCTCTTTCACCCAGTTCCCCAATCTCACTCCCCTCTCTGTATCTATGAGTTTGTTCAGTTTTCTTTGTTTTTTGTTTGTTTGTTTGTTTTTTGCTATGAAGCATATTTCTGTCCTTACCACTTGTATGTATGCCTGAACCTCTAACTAAGGCCCATTACTTTTTCATATTTGATAAAGTCTCCATATTGATAATATTAAGTATTTTATATTAAATATAGTATAAAATACTTCCTTCTATTAAAATAGCAAATGTTTTATTGTTATATTAAATAGTATATCTTTATTAAATACATTATAATGAGTATTAATTCTATATATCATATTTAATACAATAACTATATCAAGTGTAATGGTAATAGTGAAAAAAAATTTAGTCAAAGTATTTGTTAAAAAGTTTTGTCAGCTCTTATTTCCAGATAAATATTAATTTTGTTTATTCTGCATATAAAGTGGACTATAATTCATCATTAAAAAGAAACAAAATACTAATTAATACCTTTTATAACATTGCTAATCATTAAAAACATTGTGCTAAGTGAAAGAAACCAGTCATGAAAGGTCATAATTCCATTTATAGGAAATGTAAATCTATAGAGACAGAGAATAGTGGTTTCCTAGGGATGGAAGAGTTGAGGAGAACTGTGTAGTGATTGATAATGGGGACTTTTTTGTAGTGAGGAAAATATTCTAAAATTGATTATAGTGATGGTGGAACAACCTTGCAAATATACTAAAAAGCATTGAATTGTACATTTTAAATGGGTATAGTATATTGTATGTGAATTATATCTCTATAGGCTGTTATAAAAATTTTACTAAAAATAAGTAAATGTGAATCACATTTTATTTGTTTTCTACCTGAACTGCAAGTATTAAGGCTGAATACAATGTTCAAGAACATGCAAAGACTCAAGGTATTTTGCTATCATGAGTTCTCATTAGACAGTGGGCTTCAGATAACCAAGATTACTGGAGAGATAGTAGTGCAATAACAGGTTGATAAGCATTAACTATATATTTACCTGTAGTAGTAAGACTAAATGATTGTTATCAGTTTATACCTCCTGTCTTATCCTAAATAATAATAGCCCCCTTTAGTCTCAAAACTTTTCTGACTTAGTAAATTATATAAATGCCCTTGAGTTATGGGAGGTAGTAGCATGTGTGAAGGAAGAGGAAGTTGACACAGGTAAGGATAGATACCAGCAGCACACTGGCGAAGAGTGGGGGATTCCTCCCAGCATCTGCAGCTTCTTCCTGTGCTCATCACTGTGTTCCTTTGTGCACTGGTAATCCCCAGAGGGGTCAAATGCTTGCTTTCAAAGAATGAATAATGAAAATGGATTCATGGTACCGAGGCAGCAGTTGTAATTTAGACAAGGTAAAGCTACAACCTGAGTGCCTTTCAACCCTCCAACACTTAAAAATAAAAACTTTCTGTGAAGGAAGATTTTAAAAGCAACCTCAATGTTGATTCAAAGGAGTAATTCCGTAGTCATCGACAACTAACTTCTATGTTACGCCACATGGTTTTGGTAACAAGAAACAGATGGTATCTATCATCAGTTCCAAATGAATAATTAGACACTGTCTCTCTTATTATTTGCAGTGGAGATCAGAGGAAAGGTTTACTTATCACCTTCACATAACCAAGGGCTTAGGAAACGGGAGAAATGTATTGGTTTAGTGACAGTTTATTTTGACAATAGAATAACTTGGATATACTTAATGAAATATTTTCATTTTTCAGATGGACACAGTTCACAGTTTGTCTTTGTATTATGTAGGAAGCCAGCAAGATAGCAATCATTAAAATTTTATTCCTATTGGAATATAGACTTGTCAGCTATAACCAGGGTCTAGTTTGAGGATAGAAACTCTAATCACTTTCATCTTCTCTACTATGGTGAATAAGAAGAAAATTTCTAGAGGGTGATTTTGAAGTGGAACATGTACTTTATATTCAGCTTGGAGACAGAAGCTGGATAAAGAATAGTAAAAAAGAGTTACTTTTCTTCATTGCGAAGCATACTAGTATTCCTTATGTTCAGTTACACTAAACCCTTTCCAGCATGATTATGAACTAAACCTCTAAGGCAGTAAGGGGTCACGCTGGACCCAGGCCTTGAAAAATAGTCACGTGTAGTTACTATAATGAAATCAATAATCCGATTAGAACTCCAAACACAAAACTATTACAGATCAGACCTCTCTTTGCATTCTCTCCTTGAGCCACTCTCTCTTCACATCAAAATTTCTACCAGGTATTTCTGCATTGGCCAGTGCCTGTATCCCATGCCTCTGGTAAGAAATAAAATGGGAAGGGTGGACTGTTATCTCATCATCACCGGTAGCCTTCACATTTTAGAAACTCTTTTTGCACTTTTATGTTAGACAGTGGATGTAAATTTGCCTTGGAACATTTCTGTTTGGGCCAAAATTCTTGAGCAGTTTTTATTTCCTAGAATAAAACTAAGAAATTAGCAAGTTTTAGTGCTCTACCACCTAGAATAAGAGGCATTTTTATTAACTGGCCTGCTATCACGTCATACTGAAAGCCCTAAGTACTACAATATTCATGGACAAATGTAGCATTTAATTCTTTTTTTTAAATGAGGTATAATTGACATATAACATTAGTTTAAGATGTACATAATGATTCAATATTGGTTATTTTTAATTCTAACATACAACTCAGTTATTTTATTGAAAAGAACATTAAGTTTGGTTAGATGAAGTTACTTCAACTGGGATTCTAGTCTCTGGCTATGGTTTTCAAATGTTCTTGATTTAGTGACTCACTATTTTTCAACCAATAACTATATTTCTTTCATCAGTATGACATTACTATACCAAGAAAAAAGAAATAGTTTGAAATTTCAGTGTGTGAAAAAATGAAAACCAGAAAGTAACTTATTTTCTTGTTTTGGTCTAAGAAAGGAGACTGTACTTTTTTAACAAATGTTACTAGAACAACTAGTATTGGATTGAGCTAACATAGAAGATAACCAACTATTAGCACAGGGCTCTGTAATACATGACAATTATGGATGCTCAATTGATTTAATTCAGTTTTAACACTTGAGAAAACTTAGGTTGCTGGATCTCAATGTTGCTAAAACCAGTATGTCTGCACTTCCTAGAACAGAAGATCTCAAAGTGTGGTCTTAGGACCATTGAATCAGAATCATCTGAGTTTCTATGTGAAAAATAAATGCCTGTGCTTCATTCCATATTTACAAAATATGTACAAGTTATATGGTGAGAAACTGAAAGCTTTCTCACTGAGATTAGGAACAAGAAAATGATTTCTCCTGTCATTGCTTTTTTCAGCATCATACTGAAAGTCCCAAGTACTACAAAAAGAAAAGAAAAGAGAAAAGAAGATATGCAGAATGATAAAAAAGAAATAAAACTTTGTTCACATATGACATGACTCTCTATGTAGAAAATGTAAAAGAATTGACAAAAAAGCTCTTGAAACTAATAAGCAATTATAACAAAGTTTCTGGATGCAAAGTTAATACATGAAAGTAAATTACTTTTCTTTATGCCATCAATGAACAAGTGTAATTTAAAATAAAAAACACAATACTATGCATATTAGCACCCTTCAAAATACCTAGGGTATAAGTCTAACAAAATATGTACAATTAATATGAAGAAAATTACAAAACTCTAATGTAAGGAATCAATAAGAGGAGAGAGAATCCATGTTCATGGATAGGAAGACTCAATATAGTCAAGAGGTCAATATTCTGTCTATAGATTCAATGCAATCCAAATCAGAATCTCTGCTAGTTATTTGTGGCTACTGAAAATTTTATTCTAAAATTTATATGAGGCAAAAGATCCAGCATACCCAACACAATACTGAAGAACAGAGGACTAACCTATTTCGCTGCAAAACTTACTATAAAACTATAGTGATCAAGACAGTATAATATTGATGAAATAATAGATAAATAGATCAATGGAACAGAATAGAGAGCCTATAGTCCTGCATAGATATAGTCAACTGATATTTGACAAGAGAACAAAGGCAATCAATATAATTTATAAAAGGTAGTCTTTTTAACAAATGGTACTGGAACAACTGGACATTTACATGCAAAGAAAGAATGAATCTAGACACAATCCTTACACTTTTAACAAAAATGAACTGAAAATAGGTCACAGCCCAGATGGCATAGCTCAGTGATTGAATGCCAATCCATGAACCAGGTCACAGTTGAATTCCCTGTCAGGGCACATGCTCGGGTTGTGGGCTCGATCCCTAGGAGGAGGCATGCAGGAGGCAGCCAATTGATGATTCTCTCTCATCATTGGTGTTTCTATCTCTCTTTTCCTCTCCCTTCCTCTCTCTGAAACCCATAAAGAAAGTTTTGCTTACCAGGTAAGAAGATAAACACAAAACAATGAAAGATGGCCAATAAACTCAGTAAGTGGGTAAACTATCATTTGAAGAAATACAAATACTAAGGCAATTTTTCAAAACAGATTTTTAAAAAGTATTTCTTAAAATCCTAAAAGGTCAAAGAATAAGTATCATTCATAAAACAAGAAAAAGAAATTGTGACATACAAACAGACAGATGTTTTTCAGAACAAGGAAAATAAAAAAGAACCAATTAGAAATTCTAGGACTGAAAACTATGGTTATTTTTTAATTAATAAATGGACATAACTAAGGAGATGATTAATAAATTAGAAAACCCGAAACAAAATACTAATAGTTGTGTTTTTTTTTTAAGTGAAGTTACACCTGGTCAGAAAATAGATTGAAAAGTTCCAACATATGCCTAATATGTGTTCTAAAAATAAAAATTATAACAATGGGAAAGAGGCTAGATTTGAAGTAATGAGAAAGTATCTCCTGAATTGAAGAAAGAAATAGATCCTCTTGGTCACAGATAGTGACCAAAGTGGTGAATATGAGAAGTAAAAATCCTATATACAGTATGATGACAACACCATCCTATATGACACTTTTTTGTGAAATATAAAACAGTGCCCTCTGATGATGATGCTGTCCTTTAATTTCATGACTTGAGTGAGCACCCCTTAGCCTAGTTTTCAGCCCCCAATTTGTTCCCTTAGCCATAATCCTTTGAATGGGGCAAGAATTGCAGAAACATACATAGTGTGGCCTCAAGTAAAAAAAATGAGAGAATCAAATTAGGATTTGATTTACAGACTTCTTACAAAGTAGCAATAATTACACTGAGATTAGTCCACCCCTAGTGTTAATACTAAAAGCCATTAGAATAAAATCTTTAAATGCTGAGGGAAAAGGAATCATAACTAGAGGCTCTACTGGTATACAAGACTATATTATCATTCAAGAGTAAGTAAACAAAGTCTAATGGAATTTATTTCTTACAGATTCTTGCTGAGAGAACTATAAAAGGATGGACTCCAGAAAGTGGAAAAGTGGATCCAAGGAATGGAGTGGGATATAAGCAATAGCGGTGAGTAAAAATAGTAGTAATATATGTGCATTTAATTGAAACCTAATAGATACCTTTTCCGTTTAAACATGGTGATTTTGTTGAAAAAGCTGATAAAGTTAGGTCAGCTTGAATTTACTTACATTGGACTCTCCTTTCTGCCCATGGTTTCAAGTATTTTCAATGTAGGAACTCACTCCTTTTCAGCAATTAATTGCTGTTTCTCTCAGTAGCTGACCATCATTATATTAAGAAAAGATAAACAGTTGGAATTTCAATAATATAAGAAAAAAACAGAAAGTAACTTTTTATTTGTCTTTGTAATCCCTGGGAAGTTTCACCTTTTGCTTAGAAAAGTGACTACCATGTAAAAGATGCTCAAAAAATATTTCTCAAGTTAATAAATATATTCATAATTAATTTTTAAGAATATTTTTGATGAGAGAGAGCATTTTGGTGGGATTATAGAATCATATCATTGATTTCTTTTTACCAGAAGACAGTGATAAAAATGCAGCTGGCTAAAAACGTGTTGCAATGTCTATATTTAAAGAACGTATAGAAATCTTCAAAGAATAATTTTTGAAGAGGCAGTTTTCTGTGGAGTATTTTTCCTTAAATAAATTAATCTTAGGTTTAAAACATTACTTGGTTTTCTTTGGACAACAAAAAAAGGTTATTGTTTGGGAAGCAGAAACATTTTTAAAGATAAAGTTCTTAGTGAGATTTTCTTTCAGAATATGTCACACAGTCATTTTTATATGGAACAGAGAGACACAAGCTTTTCACCTTGACTTGCTCAACCTAGAAGCAATTTTTACGTCGAAGCTGCATGGCTAGCCTAGTATTAATTTGGGGCATTCTCAAACAACACCTGGCAGTTCCAACCTTGTGGTAAAAGTATCATCTTGGTAGAATAATGGTCATTTTCCTACACTTTTGCTCCATATTCAGCTTGCTAGTCAGTAGATGCATACATTTATGGTACTGGTGCTAATAGTCAAATTCCTTTTGTTAATTCTGTGATTATCTTAGAAAAACATGGCTTTTGTCCATGTTCTCCCAGCTGCCAAGTCTGAGTGAGACATTAATGTTAAAAGCCAGACTTTTCATGAAGTAGGTGGTCCTGGTCTCAAACTATCTATCTACTTGGTACCTGTTGGCAAGTCAACTATGAAAATGTCTAGGTCTTATATGTGGGTGTTTTTTTTTTAAATCTGAGGTTATTGATTATTAAAACTGGTGATGTGGCTACCTGCTGAGAGTGTACTGCCATGGACAGTACATTTGGATTCAGATATTTAATTACTTAGGGCAGCAGGATGAATGCCAGGGCTCACAATCCATATTGAGGTCTTTTCTGCTTTCCTGCCTTCTGTCTTCCTATGAAAAGCCGGTCAGCATCTATTGATTTACGACAAAAATAAAACATAAACCTAATAAATATCCAATAGTTTCTTCTATCTTTTGCTACATATTATAAAGAAGATGTATACTTTGGATCAACAGTTAAAGAAATGTAAATACATAGACACAATTGTACTTCAATTAATAATAGCATTCATTGTTTGACATTAACACTTTCCCAGGCTTGATAGCCATGATTAATCTACTGGAATGAAATGATTTACAAAGAGATATAGCGGTAACTCTGGACCTGTGGAGCTGCAGAAAAACTTGTTTGGAGAAAAATCTCAAGGAAATACACTTATTTGCCCCTTCAAAACCAACTTGAACGAACTGCTTTGAAATTATGAGGAAGAGGGGATCCATTTCATTTTTCTTTAACCATATTTTTAAATGGTTCAATAAATAGTGTAGAGTACATTACACATGCAATAAAATTAATGGTCATTTTGACAGACTGAAGTCACACTGGGTACTGGAAGACAGCTGTGATCAGGAGGGAAAGGTATTACTCAGACTTTGTTTAGGATATGGAAACCACAGCAATTTTAACAGGATATAATATAATGAATTGTCAGCCAGGAAGTCAAAACCTATGAAAGGGAGAAGTAAGGTTTCACAGAACACCCCTAGGGCTAAGAAAATAAAGGGAAGAGTTTAGGATTAATAAAAATTTAGAAGCTTGAACGAGGGAGGGACTCAGTGCTTAGGACTTTGATTTCTGGGGATCTGCATTAGTGCTTCAGGAATGCCACAAAGGTGCTGCATGGGGCTGGGAGCCAAACCTTGGAGGAGGGGGCACCAGTTGGCTACCCGGGAGTCCAACATCACTGTGAGGGGCCACGGTGATGTTGGTTCTGCCAGTGCTGGAAAAAAAATCTAACTGGAATTAACTGCACTATTAGAATAGTCAGCCAGTGGCAGGGATGCTGAAAGTAAAAGGAATGAAAACAGGAAATAACCTAGTAGCAAAGTACATCTTCTATCTCTTCTGTCTACTCTCTCCCTAATGTATCCTCTTGGCAGAGCCTAAAAATGACCTAACTAGCAAAAAACTGCTTTGCAGAGTCCCAGCCTCAGAATCACAAAAACAGAGAAGAAAGAAGAGTAGATTTGGAGTTAAGAGACGATAGTTGAATATCAAGCACAAGAAAAAAATAACTGACTTGGCTTGCTTGCCTTTTATATGTTTATTTCATGAAAGTTATATTCCATATTTTGGATTTCATATTTTTAGGTAAAAGTAACCACTTTTTAAAAAAATATTTTTATTGCTGAATTAGCTCAATTAGAATGAAGAGAAAGTCATTGAATAAAGATGGTTGGCTGAACAAATGCTTGTGCTTCCCCAAATCTCTTAAAACGGCTGAAACAGTATTTTTAAAAATAACCTTGATTATAAAACAATAATAATTCATGGCAGAAGGAAAGGACATTAGGTCAAAAGAAAGCAGATGAATTTGATTCATGCAGAACGACACTGTAGAAAAGGCAGAACACAAAAGGAAGAAGGGCACACCACTGCGGGTGTGGGAGTGACTCGCAGGGAGCTGCAACCTAAAGCCAGTGAATGCAAGAAGCGGTTGAGGCCTCTGAAACCTGGGGCTCTGCGGTAGTGTAATTCCTTTCTGAGGGAAAAACCAGTCTCCAGTGGTGCTGAGCAGGGAGCAAGAGCAGTTTGCTGTCATGATAAAGTGATGACAGTATGTAGCTGTGAGACCAGAGAGGTAGTCCCTTGTGTGTGTGGTTCGTGCCCTGCAGGAGGAGCATGGAGCTGCAAACAAACTCACCAGCAAAACATGCCCAGGCTTCTCCACAAGCTCCTGAGGGAGCTATCCAAGAAAGCGGCATGCATCTCAAGAGTCAGACATTGATTCTGGAACACAAAGAGAATCAAGGATCGCACACAGAAATCGATCTCTATCAGAGTCAGTACATTCACCAAATAGATGACTTGACACCTGAAAATTTAGTTAATTGAAGGAAAATAGTGAAAGAAGCTATAATTGATAATAAAGAAATGATGTCTCTTTTACAAAGCCATTATTGGAACAAAAATAGATACCTTGGTAATTGTAAATCACTAGAGGCCCAGTGCACAAAATTCATGCGGGGTGGGGGGGTGGTCCTCAGCCCAGCCTGCACCCTCTGACAATCTGGGACCCCTCGGGGGATTGGGCCTAAACCAGCAGTTGGACATCCCTATCGCAATCTGGAACTGCTGGCTCCTAACCACTCACCTGCCTGCCTGCCTGATCACCCCTAACTGCTCACCTGCCTGCCTGATTGCCCCTAACCACTCTGCCTGACTGCCTGATCACCCCTAACTGCTCACCTGCATGCCTGATTGCCCCAACCACTTTGCCTGCCTGCATGATCCCCCCTAAACACCTCTGCTTCAGCCCCAGCCACCGCGGCTTTGTCCGGAATGATGTCCAAAGATCGTTCGGCTGTCCAGTCTAATTAGCATATTATGCTTTTATTATTATAGATTGGTAATTTTAAAATAATCTTAATAATAAAATAATTCATGACAGAAAGAAAGCAGATGGGAAAAAAAGAAAGCAGATGAATTTGATTCATGCATTAACATGGATTAACAACAGTACTTACACCAATTTAAATATCTCAGTAGAAATTTCAGTATCTCATTAGTTAGCTTAATGGCAGAGTAGACACAGATAAAGACTGAATTTAAAAAGTCAAGGGTTTCTTCAATACAGGGAACAAAAGACAGACATTAAAAATGGCTTTTGTAAAAAATGTCTTAAAATTTTATGTTTTATGGAAGATGGGTCCAGAATGTGCAATATAGCTGTCTTATGAGCATTCCAAACACATAGAACAGAGAGGGTGAAATGGAAGAAGTAATCAAATAAATTATTTAGAAAACATTTCAAAGTGAAATAAACATTAATTCAAAGGGCCCACCAAGTGGCTAGTTGATTAAATAATAAAAGACATCTGTCTTTTGTCTTCACTATTATATTCATAACATATAAAACAGTGCTTGGCCCATAGTAGGTGCTCAATTAATATTTATTGAATGAACGAAGCTAAACATGAAATGGTAAATTTTGAGAACACCATGGATAAAGAAAAAAAATACCCAAAGGGGGGAGGGAGACAGAAATAAGAGTTAGGTTTGCATTAGACTTAACAATAGGAGATACTAAGTGGGACAAAATTACAAATTCTGAGGGATATTGATTTTGAACCTAATATCTTATAGTCAGTCACATGAACATTTAAGGGTGAGTATAAAATAAGATATTGACAAATATGCTAAGACTTAGAAATACAATATTTACAGACCACTGTAAAATAAGTATTTAAACTTGTGCTCTGGCAAGACAAAAATGATTGAAGAATAATATAAACTTGTGAGCAAGTAAATAAATAAAGTGGATAGTGAAGCCCATATAATTATGCTTCATTAAAAATAATAAGCCCTGGCCGGGTGGCTCAGTTGGTTTGAACATCTTCCCAATACGCCAAGGGTGCAGGTTTGATCCCCAGGTCAGGGCACATACAAGAATCAACCAATGAATGCATAAATAAGTGGAACAAATCTATGTTTCTCTCTCTTTCTCTCTCTCTCTCCCACTCCTCCTCCTCCTCTTTTCTTTCCTCCTCCACTTCCTCTTCCTCCTTCATTTCCACTTTCTCTAAAAATTCAATGAAAAAAATATCCTCAGATGAGGATTAACAAAAAATAAATAAATAAAATTGAAAAATTAGTAACCCTTCTCAATTAGTAACCCCATGGAGACCCTTCTCA
Organism: Myotis nattereri; assembly: GCF_964212035.1. NCBI lineage: Eukaryota > Metazoa > Chordata > Mammalia > Chiroptera > Vespertilionidae > Myotis > Myotis nattereri. The sequence continues at coordinate 67,223,534 of NC_138079.1, forward strand.
ATATAAGCCTCAAAATAAAATGAAGAGCAAATGAATTAGGGGTTCTGTTAGGTAAAGTATACAAAATATACATAAAAATTAGCATGTGGAACAAAGGAGAAAATCTTGAATATGGCATTTACCAAAATAACAAAATAAAATTACGTTTGGTGACTGCATTTCACATTTTAAATGTTCCCAACCAAACAAATTTAAAAAGCAGTCAGCTTGAAATATATAATTTTAAAGTATCTATCTGTCGTTTAAATAAAGTCATGATGTTGTATTCTGCTTCTGAATATAAATATAAAAATAGTTCAGTTAAAATAATTTGATTTCCTTAATTTTTAAAATAATTACATTAATAGGAAAAGCGAAACTTCAAAAATATATGATTACCCTAGAAATGAAAACAAATTTACTTATCCTTTTTTAGAACTTCAGATGAAGATTTTTTTTCATTATATAACTCAATGTTCATTTTCAAAAAGATTCATGTGATAATGATTTTAGTTTTTAGAATTTGAGCCCTGGAAAATATGAACTACTAGTTTGTTTTCTTTTATCACCTAATAACATTTCTACAATTGCTTTTTTTATGTCTAGGAGCTTTCAAGTTACCTTAGTATTCAAATAGAACAATTATAGTACCGTTGGCACAGTTACCTCCTCCTTTTGCTAAAGCCCTTCCTTCTATCTAAAGTTAACCTCCTTATAGACCCTTGTGTTTTATATGTACGTTCCTGAAGTTCCTTCAAATATTGTACATTTATAAAAATCTTTCTCTTTAAAAATTATATTTTTCATTATTTGATTTAGGAGATGAAGATAGGGGAGCAATAGTTAATATATATATTTTAAGCAAAGCAAAAATAGCCTTGTTTTGTTCAGATTTAATTATTGGAAAAAATCCAATTACTATTGTGGATACTACTAAGAAAGATAGAAGCAATTGGATCTTTGAAACTATGTGACAATCTAGGGATGATGGTACAGTGCAATAAGCCCCCGTTCTAGAGCCAGAAAATGGGGTGGGTAGAGGTTGAAAGGGGACTGAGCCCTGGAAATGGACTTGAACTTGCAATGGATACTCCTCACAGCTGAAGCACACCCCACAAAATCTTGTCTGGTTTTGCTTGGATTGAATGTCAGATACCAAGTTGTTATAACAAACTAGAGGCCCAGTGCATGAATTTTGTGCACTGGTAGGGTCCCTAGCGGCTGCTGGCTGCTGTCCAGGCACTCCCTTCCTTCCCCCGGCTGCCTGCCACCACTGCCAGCCAGAGCCTCCCTCCCTTCCTCTGGCCTGCCCCCACCCCCTGGTCAAACTCCAGGACAAACTCCTGGTTGAGGGGACACTTTGCATACTACGCTTTTATTATATAGGATAGACTTAAAATTGGAAAATGTCTCAAACACAATAGAAATTAAAGAGTTTTACTTAAAATAAGAGATTGCATTCCTGTTGAGATGGATTCACAATTAGTTTTGCCCTTTAGATGTATTTATTTTTAAATAAGAATTATGGGAGGTAAGTTTGCTAAAGTAGGAGTCTTCATTTCTGATAAATATTGACAATGATAGACCAAAAGATAAGTGGTGGCGTTATTTTAAAGTTGCCCAGGGAAACTGTTCTGTTCTCTGACATTTAGTTTCTTTATATGATGGTGGATGACATTGTGATCAGTTATGCAGATAATGACCACCATGGTCACATTTATTAGCCTCTACTTCTAATATTACTCAAACCAAGTGTAAATTAAGTTTGCCAGTTATGGTTTAAAAACTATGACAGCCAATTAGAGAAAATTTAGGCTGAGTTGGTTGGCTGAAATTTGTGTAATTAGGAAAGGTGAATCCTCCAGAGCCCTGTCCATCACTGGATGACTTAATCACATCTTATCCTCAATTCCATTAAATACTTTGCTTTTCTATTAAAACCTTATACTTGGCAGTAGGTTGTTACAGGTAGACAGTTGTGTAGAATAATTGGACTTGAGGCCATTAACATCTGAGTTGGCAAAAATAAGTTTAAATGAATTGAGTTCAACGTATTAAGTTCAGTTAAAAATTGCAATTTTAATCCACTGATTTCAATTTATTTTTTTACTTTTAAGACTTGTGGTGATATCCCAAAGATAAATAATATTGCAGAAACTATGGGAATCCCAGTATCTTTATATTCCATGAAGAATCTGTGATTTGGCCATACTTTTTATTGTTTTCAGTTGAAATAAAACATGGCACAAAGAAGTAAATTATTAACATGAGAGGCTTCACTAAATAGAGAAATAATGGTCTAGTATGAATTGGAAATAGAATCAGAACATGTCATCAGTACTATTTACAAGTTATTACATTAACTTTAATTCTAAATTAGTTTAATGAAAATATATGAAATGAATTCTCCACCTTAAATCATGCATTCTTTTATTCTCTTCCTTTATTTATTTATTTTTTTTAAATACATTTTATTGATTTTTTACAGAGAGGAAGGGAGAGGGATAGAGAGTCAGAAACATCAATGAGAGAGAAACATCAATCAGCTGCCTCCTGCACACTCCCCACTGGGGATGTGCCCACAACCAAGATACATGCCCCCGACCGGAATCGAACCTGGGACCCTTGAGTCTGCAGGCCGACGCTCTATCCACTGAGCCAAACTGGTTAGGGCTCTTCTCTTCCTTTATAAATTAAAAAATTACATTTAAAAGAAAGAAAACTAAATAGTCACTGGTAACCATAAAAAAGCATTTCAAATTTGCATATTGCCGCACTAACCGGTTTGGCTCAGTGGATAAAGCATTGGCTTGCAGACTGAAAGGTCCCAAGTTTGATTCCGGTCAAGGGCATGTACCTTGGTTGTGGGCATATCCCCAGTAGGGAGTGTGCAGGAGGCAGCTGATCGATGTTTCTTTCTCATCAGTGTTTCTAATTCCTTATCCCTCTTCCTTCCTCTCTGTAAAAAATCAATAAAATCTATTTTTAAAAATTTGCATATTGCCTTCCAATCTGTCCATATGTATATCAGCCTTGTAACATCCTAGTTATAGGAGGGCTTTTTATGTATTCATGAGATGCATAACTATATTCACAATAGGAATATGTCAAAATAAATCAGTCTTAACTAAAAGTTTCTCCAAAACTTTATCTTTAGATAATCTCATTTAAGTTTTTAATAAAAAATTTTCCATTCTATTATCTTCTCTAGCATACAGTCCTGTTTTTTAACCCTGTGGTATCACATACTTTTATCTTAAAGAAAATGTTAATAAATTGGTAATAAAGTCAAAGAGCACTGTGTTCAGAAAGATTCAGATTCTTCATAATATTTTAACAAATGATTGATTAGCAATGCTACTCATGGAAGCAAGAGATTCTTATGAAGAAGAGAATTTTATTATTAATGTTCAGAGGTATTTTTTGCATTCTATTTAGTTTTCTTACCAAATACAAAAATAATTCTCTTGCCTTTTTCTTTGTTTGATAATACTTTATTTTTTATTATTTTTTTTTTATTTTTCAATTACATGTTACTTATTATATTAGGTTCAGGTGTACATCTTATTGATTAGACATTGGATAACTTACTAAATGATCACCCAGAAATCTAGCACCCATCTGCAACCACACATAGATTTAGAATGTTATTGACTGTATTTTCTATGCTGTACTTTATATCCCCATGACTATACCATAACAACCAATTTGTACTTCTTAATCCTTTCACCTTTTGCACCTATTCTCCCAACCTCCCTCCCATCTTGCAACCATCAAACTGTCTGTATCTATAAGTCTGTTTCTTTTCTGTTTGTTCATTTATTTTGTGTTTTTATTTTAGATTCAAATGCTAATAGATATGTATTTCTTGCCATTTCTTCTTCTTCTTCTTCTTCTTCTTCTTCTTATTATTATTATTATTATTATTATTATCCTTCTCCTCCTCCTCCTCCTCCTCCTTCTCCTCCTCCTCCTCCTCCTCCTCCTCCTCCTCCTCCTCCTCCTCCTCCTCCTCCTCCTTCTTCTTCTTCTTCTTCTTCTTCTTCTTCTTCTTCAAGACCCTTTAACATTTCACATAATACTGGTTTGGTGGTGATGAATTACTTTAGCTTTTTCTTGTCTGGGGAGAGCTGTATCTGTCCTTTGATCCTAAATGATAGCTTTGCTGGGAGAGTAATCTTGGTTGTAGGGCCTTGCTATTCATCACTTTGAATATTTCTTGCCATTCCCTTCTGGCCTGCAAAGTTTCTGTTGAGAAATCAGTTTACAGTCTTAAGGGAGCTCCCTTGTAAGTGACTAACTGCTTTTCTCTTGCTGCTTTGAAGCTTCTCTCTTTGTCTTTAACTTTTTGCATTTTAATTATGATGTGTCTTGGTGTGGGTCTTTTTGGTTCATCTTATTTTGGATTCTCTGTGCTTCCTGGTCTATTAACTTCAGCTAGTTAGGAAAGTTTTCTGTCATTATTTTTTCAAATAGGTTTTTTTATTTCTTGTTCTCTCTCTTCTCCTTCTGGCATCCCCATGATGTGAATGTTAGTATGCTTAAAATTGAGGCTCCTTACACTATCCTCATATTTGGGGAGTTATTTTTTCTTTTAGCAGTTCTGATTGGGTGTTTTTGCTTCCCTAGATTCCAAATAACTGATTTAATTATCAGCTTCATCTCCTCTACTATTGATTCCCTGTAAATTCTTCATTTCAGTTAACATATTCTTCATTTCTGACTCTTTTATGTTTTCTATTTCCATTTTTATGTGTTCTATCTCTTTGTTGGTATCACTAAATTCACCTACTCATCCCCTAAGTTAATTAAGCATCCTTATAACAAGTGTTTTGAATTCTGCATCTGGTAGATTGCTTGTCTCCATTTTGTTTAGTTGTTGTTTTTTTTCTCTGGAGTTTTGTTCCGTTCTTTCATTTGAGATATGTTTCTTTGCCTCCTCATATTGGCTGCCTCCCTGTGTTTGCTTCTGTTTATCAGGTAGAGCTGCTATATCTCCCAAGCTTGGTAGAGTGGATTTAAGTGGTAGGTGTCCTGTAGGGTCCAGTGGAACAGTCTTCCTGATCACCCAAGCTGGGCCTTCCAGGTGTATCCCCATTGTGGCTGTGTGCATTTCCTTGTTGTAATTGAGCCTTGATTGATGTTGGCAAATAAATGGAAGGGATTTACCCCCCAGGCCAATCATCTGCAAGGACTGGCTGTGACCTCAGGCCACCATGGAGAATCAGTTGTGCAGGGGCCCACTCCAAAGAGCAGTACTTACTTCAGCAGGCTCTGTTGCCCCTGAGTTTTCCCCTTAGGTGTGTCACTTATGGAGGTGGTTAAATGGTGGTGCTTCAACATGGTCTGAAGCTGTCCACTCGGTGCTCTGGCTATGGGACCTCCCAGGAGGTTCAGGCCAAGGTCAGATGCCACCTGTGTTCTTCATGGGGCCACCCAGCATGAGCTACAAAGTGATCTGCAGGTGGCTCTACTTGTGCTGGGCTTGAAGGTGCCCAGTCCAGGCCAAGCTGCAAAGCAAGGCCAGCTACTGCCAGTGCAGAGCCTGGGGCCACTTAGGGAGAGATAAAGGGCATGCTGAGGGCAGCTGCTGCTTGTTTAAGATATTTAGAGAAATCTGAAGCATGAGTCAAGACAGACCATTCATATGAAAAAGCCACTCGAAATAGCTTGAATGGGCCTGCAATTGGGGTGGGGCATGATCTCAGGGAATAATAAGGATGGAACCAACAGGGTGAGCCAGGTTGATGGAGTCTCAGATATGGTGCTCACCTGCTGGCTCTGTGGAGGGAGGGCTCATCAAAGGAACAATGGCTCTGCCAGTGCTTATGTCTTGGAGAAAGCCACCCCTTCAGCTCTAGTCCTGATGCCAGATAATTCAGTTCTTCCTCATATGTTTCTGGTCCCTTTCAAGCTGCTGCCCCAGTGCTAGAGCTCAGAGGGAGGGAGTCTGAGTTGGTCCATGCACAGGTCCTTTAAGAGGAACTGCCTTGTACTCCAGTAGCCCTCTCTCTTTCTCAGCCTCAATGCCCACTAGTTTTTACAGCCCAAAGTTATGGGGACTTTTCTTCCTGGCACTGGAACCCTGAGCTGGGGGACCCTGGTGTGGGTCTGGGACTGCTACTCCTCAGGGGAGACCTCTGTAGCTAAGATATACCTCCCAATTATCTACCACATGTGGGTGTGGACCAGCCTGTTCTGCATCCCCACCCCTTCTACCAGTCTTGATGTGACTTCTTTAAGTCCCTAGTTGTAGGACTTCGATTCAGCCAAATTTCAAGTGGTTCTGAATGATGGTTGTTCTGTAGTTTAGTTTTAATTCTGATGTGGCTATAAGAGGATGTGAGTCTCCTGCTTACCTACACTGTCATCTTAACCGGAAGTCTGACAAGGGTTATTCTGAAGAGATCTTCTCACTGAGATTGGTAGTTGTGGGATCCAATTTGGATAAAAATGGAACCTTCTCTCCTTCCTTTTCTCCTCTCTTCTCTTTACTTCCCTTCCCCTTTCCTTTTAGGAAGCCCAGGGCTGGAAAAGCCTTTTGAGAGTTAGAAATTTCAACAGCTTCTACCTTGTTTTTTTGTTTTTTGGGTTTTTTTTATTTTTTTATGATTTTATTTTATTTTTATTTTTATTTTTTTTATTGCTTAAAGTATTACAAAGAGTATTACATATGTCTCCTTTTTTTCCCCCTGCCCTTGACAATCCCCTGGCCTCCCCTATCCCCAGTGTCTTATGTCCATTGGTTATGCTTATATGCATGCATACAAGTCCTTTGGTTGATCTCTTACTCGCCCCCCTCCTGCCCTCCCACCCTCCCCGGCCTGTTGCCTCATTACCCTTAGCACATTGATTCCTCCTTATAGTCAAGCTCCAGCCATGACAGAACATTCCAGAGGGCAGGAAGGCAGGAGAGGAAATGACAGTCTCTTGCCTTTTAAAACTAGTTTTTCTTCTTATAACAATGTTCTGCAGCTCTGAATTCTTGATCATGTTCTATTTGTGGGTCAATTGGAGTAGCTCCTGACATATTAACATGCAAACACTATATTTTATGATCACGCACATGTCTGAGAACGTATTTCTTTCTGCCTTAGTCATGAAAAGCAGCTTGTATAGAATTTTTAAAAAATTGTGTCACAATCTTCTCTTATCATTATTTGCATGTTTTTCCTTAAATCCTTGTACTTTATAATATGGTGAACATATCTAGAACTAATGACTTAGAAATCCCCCCCCCCTTTTGTTTCTAATGTGAACTAATATATGCAGATTTTTTTTTTATTTTCATAGTTTTAAAACATACCAGAAATTCCTTTTTTTCTTATAGTTCAAAATTTACTAATAGGTTTATGTAAATTGGTCAGTCTCAGAACACAAGTCTTTTCAATTTGCTCAGAAAATATGGGGTGTGCTTTATCTCTGGTTGTTTTTGTTCTGATGCTTCTGCTTTTACATTTAAGAAAACTACATAGTGCTTTGCATGTTTTGTTTCCCATCAGGCATCACTTGCATTATTTTAATTTCCTCCCACTCTTCAGAGCACTGAGAAGCTCTTGAGTTTTCACACTCTTCACTGATACACAGCTCCTTAGAATGGACACTTCTTGCTATAGTCTCCAACGTGAATTTTAACTTAGCTATAGCATTTATTTTTAGCAACCAATCCTTAGCCCAGCTATTTGACTTTTCAACTAGCCATTTCAGTCTTCTATATCATAGAGGCCATGTCTCTTGAACTTTATTGAAGATGTCAAACAGTTCTTGGAAGTTTTCTTCTGATTCCTATTCTGAATTATAGGAAGTATAATTTATTTTCTAAATTTATACCTTATTTGACCATGTTTTTCATAAGTCACATGTATTTTTTTTTTCTCTCATTCTCAAACAATGTAAGATCCAAATTTTCAGTAAATGGAGAAGAAGACTGACCTTGATTTTGCCCTTTGTTCAGATGTGTGATGTAAAGTTTTCCTTATCAGATAAACAAGTTGATCTGAAAAGCCAATATGTAGCTTCCACTTAAATTCTTAGATTTTAGATTCTTCACTCAAGATATTGTTTGGAGAAACACTCATCCAAAAAATGCACGGTGCTACTTACTTCACAGTTGTCAGGGATCTGCAGTCTTAGTTATACGTTGTGTTGAGGAGGTGGTGGTAGTGTAGACAGGGCAGTGAGGAAGAGTGTCCAAGGACAGCACTCTCCTTACCCTGAGTGGTAGTATCTAAGGATTGTGGCACATGGCTCCCAGTCTACTGAGTAGCGTGCCTCTCGGGAGCAAAGACTGGTCTAGTTTGGCCTTTTCCACTCTTTTTTAAGATAGTCTTTAGATCATGAATCAAGTTCAGGATATTTCATTAATTAAAGCCTGGAAAGGGTTTTCTCAATCTGTGTAGACTTGCACTCAGAAACTTAAACATATTTATTTGCCACATTGGAAAAGGGGCAATGGAAATCTGCTTTAAGTTTCATAATTATCTGTAAACATGAATATTCTTTTGAAAGCTTTGTTTTCTCGTCTTCTCTCACATAAACGCAAAGGAGGACACCCAGTATATCATTTCAAAGTCACCCCTCTTTGTCCTCGCCTGCCCCCAGGTAATAGGGCTCTCTCTTTCCTCAGCACATGATTAACCTAACTACCATTCCAAACAAAACAGCCACGTTATTTTCGTAAGCATGTTTATAAAATGTGAAAATCCAACTTCTCCTTTGTTCCATTATTGCATCCATTATTTAGTTTCATTATAAAACATTGAGGGTGAGAAAGGATAATTAATGCAATTAAGTTCTCATGGTTTATTAATTCCCTAATTTTAGCACATGTTTTAATGGAATTCTAGCACAAAAATGAAGCAGAAATTCATTACCTTCATTATAGTAGTGCCACATAGAATAAAATAATAACTCTGAAACTCAAAATATTCTATAAATGAGAATTGATGATTTAATAGAGAGTCTCTAAACTACACATACAGATTACAAATGTGTATGCATTTTTCTTTTTCTATGTTTCTGGATAAACAGATTTAGGGAAATGGGAGGAGTGAGACTTAGCTATTCATTTTTAAAGAACACATCTGTATCATCAGATACTGAATGCACATCTCAACAATCTTTTTCTTGTGACTTTGAGATTAAAATTCAATCATCATGTCTTGGAAAACCACTAAGTATTAGATCATGTAATAAAAAATAGTTGCATTTACTTTCTAATGTTCACAACAATTGATGGGGAGCCTGGGGTATAAAAACTGGTTAGGGATATGTTCAAATTGCCCACGTGGTCAGAGGAGAAAACTAAGTGAAGGTGGTGAGAGGGCACCATGCTAGTATTGTTGGGGATGTGAAACTGGAAGTGGAATGCATTCTAAGGCTGCCTAATTTAAACTATTCAGGTTCCATTTTACTAGTATCCGCTTTAGGTGAGGGGGTATGTGAGTGTAATATGCAAATACCCATATTTGAATGGATCATACCTATTTTTCTGTTCCTTGGGGGCATGAAAGTCCATATTATTTTCAAATTGGGTATCATTTATCATTTGTACTCTTTAGGTAGCAGAATAGTTATTTATCTTTATAAAAGCTACTAATATTATCAAATAATTGCTTATATTCCTTTCAATATTTAAACCAAGAGTAGGTAAGTGTGTATGTGGTGAGCTTATGGAGGGATAGAAAAACAAATTTTTCCTCCATTTTTTGTCCTAAAATTTATTGGGGTTCTTCACTATTATTCTTTTCCTTTAGAACTAAGACCCAGAATTGAATTAATCACAGCCTTAGGTTCAAATTACATGCTCCTTTTTGCTCCATATTTATTTGTCTAACTGTGAACCCAGAACCTAAAGCAAAAGCTAAGACCTTGGAAATAACAACTGGCATCTTTTGCCTCCCTCAATCTAGGCTAAGTATTATCTTGAATCATGTGTTTGTCATTGGCCTGTCTTCCTTTCTGTATGTGAAATACATATCTATTGCTTCCATGTATATTACACATATACATTTGCACACATATATAAACACACTTATTTTTGTTTAACTTTATGAAAAAAATCATGCTACATGTAATATTTGTAAATTAATTTTTTATAATATTGCATTGCCAAGATTCATCTGTTTTTTGTCTGCTATGATAGTTTGTACATTTTAACATCTGTGAGATATACCATATCATAGTATCAACTCTCCAAGGTAAAATCACTATTCAGAATAGGTTCTTTCTATAGTGAACAATGCTGTTAAAAATATTCTTGAAAGTGCAAAGATCTGTTGTACATGTGCATGTGTTTCTCTTGGGAATATATTCATAAGATAAGAGTTAAGTGGTTTTTCAGCTGCAGGAGTTCAACATTAACGTCAAAATTTCAAACTGATTTCTAATATGAAAGTACCACTTCCCACTTACATTTTGAGTTGTTTATTGTTACCTTGGGTATATACAAACATTCTTGCATCCTTTTATGAATATCCAAACCACTGATATTCATTGAGCATCAACAGATGGACAGTGGGCTGGGCTTGTCCTACAGGAAAACCAAGAAACTTTCCTTTCAAAAACTTTTCCATCTGGTAGATTCAAATCTTCATTTCATAATGTGGGTTGAAAAAATTCACAGAGAAAGGGAGGTAGCGATAAAGATACAAGAGAAAGAGAGGTCTGTTCTGTATGTGTGAGGAAAGAACTTGAGCAAGCCATATAAGCTCCTAGAACTTCTGCAAATTGAGGGAGGTAGACTAGATTGATACTTTTCAAATTGTATCTTGTGGTGACCTTGCTCAGTATATCCGTGGAGGTATGAATGTTGGAGGTTATTTGGTGACTGAAGGTGGAGATGAGGTAGGGAAGAAGAGACTTGTTTAGGACTCTAGGAGATCCACCAACACTGCTAACGAAGCAGTTTCATTTTTATCTCTCACTATTTTATATTTCATGTGATAAAGGACTTCCGTTGTTGAGACCAATCAAAACTGTGAACCATACTGCTATAGGTGATCTCTTAAGTCCCTTTCTCTCGTAATGTCCTGTGATTGCTTGCAGTGTTATTTAGGGTAATTAATGCTAGCTGCTAACACTGATAAAGACCAACTCCCAGTGGGTTAGCCAGCATAGCATAGATTTATTTTTAATTCATACATATCCTGCTATGGGTTGGCAGGGGCTCTTTTCCATTAGGTGACACAGGAGCACAGTTCTCTCAGGCTTGTGATGCTGTGCTCTCACCCTGTGGCCTGTTGGGTTATAGCAGGACAGGTAAAGAACAACGAAGGAAGCGCACCCATCTTTAATTGACTCAGCTCAGAAGTGACACCATCTCAAAGCCCATTGGCCAAACCAAGTCACATAGCCCCAACTTCACCATAGAGGAGGCTAGGACATATAGGGGGAACACATTAAATACTTGGCACACACTAACTCTAGTGCATGGATCATGTGCAAGAAGCATAAATCAGATGCAAAAGGGCAGAGTGATCACAGACAAGGTGGATACAGTTGCAGAGATTTCCTCAGAAAGGTACTTTATTATCCTCATACAGTTATCCCTTTCAAAAGATTTCAACTTGTTTTCTAGAAAATATACAATGTACCCACGAGGACCCATATTTTCTTATTTTTATGGTTGAAAGATAAAATATAAAAATTGGGTTATTGTGATGATGTCAGAGGAATGGTGGAGTGAGAAATCCCAATGGTCTCTCCCCTTGAATTTCCAACAATTTGAACAGGTAAAATTCAACAAAGGATTCCCTGCTTAATTCTTAAATGCATCTGAGAGGTCTGCAACATTGAAACATCTAAAGATAGGCAAGTGGCAGTGAACCAGGGAGGTAAGAAGGGAGAAGAGCTCAAAGGAAACCTGGACACAGCCCTCTAGCTAGGAACTCACTGAGCCTGGAGATGGGAGGAATTAGGTTGTGACTAGCACTCCCTTCAGCCAGAAGGAGCAAAGAGGTTTAGTGAGTATTCCTGCAGGAGTGGGCAGTTCAAGCTGTGACTGAGCCCAATGACCTGGGCAGGGATAAAGCACAGAAGTGCAGCCACGGTTGTCTGGCAATCAGCATCCACAGGGATTGGGTCTAAACTGGCAGTCAGACGTCCCTCTCGTCCCTCACTGCCTCTGCCTGCCGGCCTGATGCCCCTGACTGCTCCTCTGCTAGCCTGATCACCCCTAACTGCCCTCCCATGCCAAACTGATTGCCCCTAACTGCTCCCCTACTGGCCTGATCGCTCCTAACTGCTCTCCCCTGCTGACTTGATAGACCCTAACTGCCCTCCCCTGCCAGCCTGATCTCCCTAACTGCCTCTGCCTTGGCTCCTGCCACCATGGCTTTGTCCGGAAGGACATCCGGAAGATGTCTGGTCTAATTAGCATATTATCCTTTTATTAGTGTAGATGGAATTGACATAGGGAAGAAGAGAAAGACTTGAGAAAAAAAATGAAAAAATTCTATGAGAACTGACTCTATCAGAAAGAGCAATAGATATACCAGAAGAAGAAAGGGAGAATGGAACCGAGAGTCTATTCAAACAAATAGTGACAAGAACTTCCTAAACCTACGGAGAGAGCTATATCCTTGAATCCAACAAGCAAACAGAACACCTAATTACCTAAATTCAAAGAGGCCTTCTCCAAGGCACATTGTATTAAAACTGTTAAAAATAAGTGACAAAGGAAAAAGTCTCAAAGAAGCCAGGGAAAAGAAGAAAGTAACTTGTACAGGAAAACTCATTAGGTTATGTGACTTCTCAGCAGAAACTCTACAAGCTATGAGAGAGTAGAACCAAATATTCACACTACTGAGTGAGATAAATTAACAGCCAAGAATAATATATCCAGCAAAGTTCTCCTTTAGATATGAAGGAGAAATACTTTTCTGAGAAGCTGAGGCAATTTATCATCAGAACACCTTCATTGAAAGAAATACTCTAGGGGGTTATTCCACCTGAAACAAAGACCAAAATGTCATAAAACTATGAGTAAGATCACCAACAAACTTACAACTTAAACAGAGATAATTTGTGACACCAAACACGTAAAAGGGGAGGTGGTAAAGATCTGAATTTTCAAAAGAGGATGGAGATTAGATGCAGTCACTTTAACCTCCCCTTCATAATTTCAGGAAATTCTGGATTTGGGGGAAAGTCCTAACCAGATGTGAATGAAGCACCTTTTAAAGCTGCCCTTTAGTCCAGCCAGCATGACTCAGTGGTTGAGCTGGACCTATGAACCAGGAGCTCATGGTTCGATTCCTGGTCAAGGCACATGCCTGGGTTGCAGGCTCAATCCCCAGTGTGGGGTGTACAGGAGGCAGCCGATGGATGATTCTCTCTCTCATTGATGTTTCTATCTCTTCCTCTCCATTCTTCTTGGAAATCAATAAAACATATATTTTGTAAAAGATGTGGTACATATACACTACTCAGCCATAAGAAAAGATGAAATATTGCCATTTGCAACAACTGGATGGACCTTGAGAGTATTATGCTAAATGAAATAAGACAGTCAGAAAAAGCTAAGACCCATCTGATTTCACTCATATGTGGGACATAAAATTGAAATGCATAGACACAGACAATAGTATGCTGGTTACCAGAGGGAAGGGAGGTGGGGGATAGTAAATGGCAAAGGGGGGGAAATATATGGTGATGGAAGATGATTTGACTTTGGGCACACAATGCAATATACAGATCATTTATCATAGAAATGTACACTTGAAACCTATATAATCTTATTAACCAATGTCACCCCAATAAATTTATTAAAAATTTAACCTGTTCATCTCTATTGAACTAAAATTTAAATTTTAAGAAAGCAAATTTATCAGTTTCTACCATGAGGAGTAAGTATAGTAACTTATGTTAATTTAGGATGTAATTCCCCCAACCCATGGTTTATCAGCTCGAGCAATCTGTTTTCTTTTATACAGACCAAAATGCAAAGGCCCTTTTCTCATGAAGTGTGTGCTTGTCATTTGTGTGTGTCGTGCTGAGCTGAAGTAAAACAAAAAGTACAAATAGTCTTTCTGACCATCTCTGATGTGTTAATGGCATTCTTGAGCTTGATGATACATCTTGATCATCTAGTTCTGCGTGCCATTTCCTAGTGGTACACGTGCTTCATGTGGTTCACTTTCTGAAACAACAGATTTAATTTTGATATTGCTGTTCATCTGGAGAGATTCAAAGATTGCATCAGAAGCAATTAAATCATTTCAGGAAAGGGCCACTGCTGAGTTAGTCTGCTCTTTGGAGGGTGATTCTGGTGACTCAAAGCAATGGTAAGAGTGTAATGAAAAGAAGCCCATGCCAGTGTGGGGGTGTAGCCAAAAGTAGAATTGGAAAATAGTTCGGCTCCAGAAGCATAGATAAAATTACAAACCCAGTGATGTAGGAAATGCCTGCCTTTATGGGACATGTTTCTGCTGCTATGAGAATGAAGAGAAGAAAAGTTGACTGGTATGAGAAATAGAGGCCCGAGAGCAGATGTTTATTGAAATATTTGAAGAAATACATTTAGGAGCTTAAAAAATCACTTTTGCAAAAAAAATAACAATTTTGTTTCTTGACCTTGTTTTGAAATGGAGCCTAACTGGGGCAAGGCAGATTTAGGAACAAAGAAAATGGTATACGACTATGTTATTCTTCACCCTGCCTCTCTCAGTTGAAGGTGCACTTGAAAAAAGGAGCAAAAAAACTGCTCATTTATGCTCAGCAATTTGAATCATTTGGTAACTGTTTGTTCTGCTGCTTCCAATGGTTACTGAAATCCAAGTAGTAAAGATGGTTCTTTGCAGTATGACTTAATGAAGTAAATCTCCAGTGGTTTTCTGGTGGGACTTTGCTCCTTCCAACCATTTACTTTTTTGCCAGTTTTATTGAGGAAAGTTTCTGAGATCTTTATTTACTGTCAAAGCCTTCTAATCATCAGCTGTAAACACCAAAAAACAATATACATAAGAGATATAATAAAGGTAAATGGAAATCTAAACTTTTTGAAGCATTCGACTTGAGATTATTTTTATAGCTGAATTTTAGCTAGACCTTTTTAAAAATGTAATTTCTATATTATTTAAAGAATCCAAGGAATAGAAAAAATTTGGAAGCTTCCTAATTCATTTTAAGAAACCAGCATAACTTTAACAGCAAAACCTTATAGAGATAGTACCCCATAAGAAAACTAAAGATAATTTTCACTTTAAAATATTTATGTGAAAATTCAAATAAAATGTTAGCTTATCCAATTAAGCCATGTATGGAAAAAATAATAATCCATGAATAAGTGAAACTTACTTCAAGAATGCAAGCATAATGAACTCACATAAAGAGAAACTAAAAAAAAATATCCTACTTACCATTGCAACAAAAAAATTAAGCTACATAGGAATAAACTTAACTAAGAAAGTATAAGACCTGTACTCGGAAAGTTACAGGAAGCTGAAAAAAAGAGATAAAGGAAGATATAAACAAGTGGAAGAATAAACCATGTTCATGGATTGGTAGAATCAACATCATTAAAATGTCCATACTACCTAAAGCAATCTACAACTCCAATACAATTCCCATTAAAATACCAACAGCATATTTCACAGACTTAGAACAAACTCTCCAAAAATTCATATGGAATAAAAAAAGGCTCCAAGTAGCCACAGCAATTCTGAGAAAGAAGAACAAAGTTATAGGAATCACAATACTAGATATCAAGCTATATTACAGAGTCACTGTTCTCAGAACTGCCTGGTACTGGCATAAGAACAAACACATAGACCAATGGAATAGAACAGAGAATCCAGAGAAACCATTATGCTCAATTAATATTTGACAAAAGAGGCAAGAGCATACAATGGAGTCAAGACAGTCTCTTCAATAAATGGTGCTGGGAAAATTGAACAGATACATGCAAAAAAAAAATGAAACTAAACCACAAATTTACACCATACACAAAATAAACTCAAAATGGATAAAAGACTTAAGCGTAAGACAGGAAACTCTAAAAATCTTAGAAGAAGCCATAGGCAGCAAAATATCCGACATATCATAACAATATCTATACCGATACAGCTTCTAGGACAATGGAAACTAAGGAGAAAATAAGCAAATGAGACTATATCAAAATAAAAAGTGTCTTCACAGCAAAAGAAACCATCAACAAAACAACAAGAAAGCCCACTGCATGGGAGAACATATTTGCCAATGTTACATCCAATAAGGATTTAATCTTCAAATTTATAGGAACTCATATAACTTAACAAAAGGAAGATAAACAATCCAATCAAAAAATGGACAAAGGACCTAAATAGACACTTTTTGAAAGTGGACATACGAAAACAAGAGACATATGAAAACATGCTCAAAGTCACTAATCATCCAAGAGATGCAAATCAAAACAACAATGAGATACCATAGCACACCTGTCAGAATGGCTATAATCAACAAATCAACAAACAACATGTGCTGGTGAGGATGCAGGGGAAAAGGAACCCTCGTACACTGCTGGTGGGAATGCAGACTGGTGCTGCCACTGTGGAGAACAGTATGGAGTTCCCTCAAAAAAATAAAAATGGAACTCCCCTTTGACCCAGTAATCCCATTTCTAGGAATATATCCCAAGAAATCAGAAACACCCATCAGAAAGAATATATGCACCCCTATGTTCATAGCATTACAATTTACAATCACTAAGATATGGAAATAGGCTAAGTGCCCAGCAGCAGATGAATGGATTAAAAAGCTGTGGTACATCTACACACTGTAAATGTGTAACAGCATAGATGGACCTGAAGAATTATGCTAAGTGAAATGAGCCAGTCAGAGAAAGATATATACCACCTGATCTCACTTGTTAGTGGAATATAATAAACAACATAAACTGATGAACAAAAATAGATACAGAGACATTGAAGCATCAAACAGACCAACAAATCTCAGAAGGAAGGCGGGGGGGGGGGGGTGGTAAGAGATCAACCAAAGGACTTTTATGCATGGATATAAGCATAACCAATGGACACAGACACCAGGGGGTGAGGGCATGTGCTGGGGCGCGGGAGAGGGTCAGTGAGAGGTGGGGAGAGGTCAATGGGGAAAAAGAAGACATGTAACACTTTCAACAATAAAGAATTTTTAAAAAAAGAATGCAAGCATAGTCACACATTAGTAAATCAAAGATAAAATATATAAAATAATTACAGTTATTTAATTGTATTGGAAGATGCAGGTGATAAATATTATATTATCTCTATATAGAAAAGCCTAAGCGACCCTTTTGACCAAACGACTGGAATGACCAGTCAACCACTCGACCAGTCGCTGTGATGTGCACTGACCACTAGGGGCAGTCACTCAACACAGGAGCTGCCCCGGTGGTCAGTGAGCTCCCACAGCCAACCTCCTGTGGCCCCTCCCCCTGGCCAGCCAGCCCTCTGATAAGCCTCAATCGCCGGCCAGGCCGAGAGACCCCACCCATGCATGATTTCGTGCACTGGGCCTCTATATAGACACTGATAAAATTTATCAGTCATTCCTCTTAAAATATTATAAAATAGAATAAAATTCCTTAGACATGGTAAAATTATTTAAGTACCTACTATTATCATATTTTAAAAAGAAAACCATTTTTAATAAAATCATGAATAATACAGAGATATTTACTTATATCAGCGGTTCTCAACCTGTGGGTCGCAACCCCTTTGGGGATCGAACGACCCTTTCACAGGGGTCGCCTAAATACATCCTGCATATCAGATGTTTACATTACGATTCATAACAGTAGCATAATTACAGTTATGAAGTAGCAATGAAAATAATTTTATGGTTGGGGGTCACCACAACATGAGGAACTGTATTAAAGGGTCGTGGCATTAGGAAGGTTGAGAACCACTGACATATATTACTACTATAATATATTACTATTATTATTCTACAGAGTTTTAAAAATTATAACTAATGTAATCAGACAAATATTTTTTATAAATACTTGAATGATAAATATAAATATTTGAAAGGAAATTAAACATTTGTTTACAAATAATATACTAAAATCTCAAAAGGCATTATGAAGAACTCTTAAGCTAGATAGGGGAATTAGCAAAATGACTGAATAAAATAATATATGTCTATAAATTAAAGCTTTGGTGCAAACTAGCACTATTTAGTTTGTAAAGATTATTTTGGGGGGGAGAAAAATTTGTTTATGTCTGTATATATCCTGATCCAAAAAGAAAACCAAAATCATGAAACACCTAAAAATAGAAGATACTTGATTATATAAAGAGGGTATGAAGTATTATAAAAGTACTTAATAAGACCCAAATAAATAGTAAATGTATAGATAAGATGCTCTAATATTATAAAAATAGCAATCATTTCAAACATACTACATAAATTAATGCAATTCTACTCAGCATTTCAATGGACTTTTTTATATTAGGTAAAAACTATTTAAAACAGATTATATAGTAGGATAAATGTTTAAGAGGACTAAAACATCTTAAGTAAAAAGCAAAGATGGTTCTGCATTAACAAAAGCCTGAACTATACAGAATTACTACAAACAAAACATTATTCAATTTTTACAAAAATGTACATAATTGTGATGATGAAACCTAAAATATTTCAAAATAGATTCAATTTTTTATGGGTTATTATACAATAAGGATAAATTTTTAATTGAGTAGGTAAAGGATGATTTATTTAATAAAGATTCCTGCCATGTGGAAGAGTAAAAGCTATCTTCCACAATATAAAAAAAATGTATTCTATGTTGAATATTTAAATGTAAACAATAAGGATATTAGAAGAAAATTTATGAGAATCTATACTAATAAAAGGGTAATATGGTAATTAGACTAGATAGCCCAGACATCTTCCGGACATCCTTCTGGACAAAGCCACAGTGATGGGCGCTGAGGCAGAGGTGGTTTGGGGCAATCAGGCCGGCAGGGGAGAGCAGTTAGGTGCGATCAGGCAGGTAGGCACAGGGGGTTAGGTGCAATAAGGCAGGCAGGCAAGTGGTTAGGTGAGATCAGGCAGGCAGACAGAGGGGGTTAGGGGCAACGAGGCAGGCATGCAGAGTGGTTAGGGGCGATCAAGCAGGCAGGCAGGTGAGCGGTTAGGAGTCAGTGGTCCTGGATTGTGAGAGGGATCGCAGATTGGAAAGGGTGCAGGCCGGGCTGAGGGACCACCCTGCCTCCCGTGCATGAATTTCATGCACCAGGCATTTAGTATTTATATAATTTGGGGATGTAAGAGACAGTCAAAATTAGACATGATACCCAGAAGACTTATAGATACACATATCATACTATCACTTTTTAAAATCATATATAGCTATCTAAAGCCATGTAGTGTCACAGTGGCTGGGTAGCTCAGTTGGTAAGAGTGTCATCTAATAAGCTAAGGCTGCAGGTTCCACCTCTGGTCAGGACACATACAAGAAGGAACCAATGAATGCATAAATAAATGGAACAACAAATCAATGCTTCTCTCTCTTTCTCCCTCTCTTTTTCTCTCTCCATCTCTCTCGCTCCCTCTCCCTCTCTAAAATCTATATAAATAAAAGCCTAAGCAACCATTACGACCGAACAACTGGAACAACCGGAACTACCAGTCCACCAGTCTCTGTGATGCACACTGGTCACCAGGAGGCAGATGCTCAACGCAGGAGCTGCCCCCTGGTGGTCAGTGTGCTCCCACAGCCAACCTCCCATGCCAGCCAACCACCCAGGGTCCCTCCCTCCAGCTGGCCGGCCCCCATCAGTCCCTGGTGCTAAACCAGTTATAGACAACCTGCTTCTGGGTCGGGGTTTCATATGTAGTAGAGCAGATCCCTTGCTGTGATCTATTGAAAGTCAGCCCTCAACAGAAGGGTTTGTTTCGCTCCCGTCCTCTCCCTTCCCTGGAGGCCACGCACCCACCACAGCAACAGTAGTGGTGGTGCAGCAGCGAGGGAAAGAGGCAGGGGGAAGCAAGGAACCGCAAGGTGGAGGGGTGCTGACAGCAGCGTCAGTTCCTTTCATGCCTGGCCTGGCGGCCATTGCCTCCTCTCCCGACCTTGCTGGGGCCTTTGGGTCCCAGGTAGGGACAGGGAACTGGGGGTGAGTGGCAGCAGACACAGCCCCTTTCCCAGGGGGATTGAGGCTGGCTCCCTCTTGGGAGCCAGCGGCCACCTTCCCACAGTCCTTCTCCCCAGCTGGCCAACCTCCCGTGGTCCCTCTCCCCCCACCCCCACCCCATGTGCACAAATTCGTGCACCAGGCCTCTAATCAATCAATCAATAAAAGTATTTATGAAGCCATGTAGTGTGAGATTTTACCAACCTGCACACTAGCACATCAGCCTTCCACCCTTCCATGGATGCTGTCAGTAGATATACGTCCCTGTTCAGATACAAAGGACTTTATTACCCACAGGAAGTGCTAGAATATTGGTATTTTCTTGTGCCTGTTTCCAGAGCCCCAATTCCCACACAGAGAAGTGCAGAGCGTCAGGTGACCCTTGCAAGCATTGTGGGTTACAGGGGAAGCTCATTTTTATCATAGACAATAAGCAAGCCTTCCCTTTACTCCAGAGAGAAGTACTACCTCTATCTGCCCTGGCTGTCCTCTGGAGGATAGTATAGGGTACATGCAGGCAGTGCCTCTGTTCAGCAGAGAGATAGAAGGCCAGGAGGCCCATGCAGAGTTGTCTCCCAACAATTAACATAAACAAAAGTAAAATAAATTTTATACAAATATTTAGATCACTTTAAAAAAGCATTGTTTAATGGTTGATTGATTTTAGATAGAGAGGAAGGAAAATGGAGAGAGAAACATTGATGTTTTTCAATTGATTGCCTCCTATATGCACACCATCCAAGGATCGAACCTGCAAGCTGGGTATTGACTGGGAATTGAACCCGCGACCATTCAGTGCATGGGACGATGCTCCAACCACTGGACCACACAGGCCAGGGCTAGATCACTGTTAACACACAATGCTATGTGTGTGTGTTTGTGTGTGTATGTGTGTATGTTTGTATTTAATATGTGTGTGTGTATGTGTGTGTGTTTGTATTTAGTGTGTGTGTGTGTATATATATATATATATACATATATATATACATATATGTATATATATATTTAATATGTGTAGTTTTGACCCAAAAATCCAGTCTTCATAAATACTTATTTATAAGGATATTACATAAGCATTGTATATAGTGATAGGTATTGAGATACAACCTAAATGTCCATCAAAAGAAGAATGGTTACATTCATTCAAATATTTCTCTATTCAGTTATCAGAAAGGCCAGTGTTAGATATAATTTCTATTGAACTGGAGGGAGATTTGTGTTATAACAGCAGATGGAATAAAACAACTTTAGAGTAAATGTTAAGGAGAAAGACAGGGAGAGGAAGTGAAGGGGAATGAGGGGGGAAAAAGAAGAAAAGAAAGTGTCATACATGCATATATGTGTATGTGTGTATCTATATGTGTCTATATGTATATGTGTATATACATATATATTTATATATCTTTGTAAACATGGAAAAAGGGATAGAAAAATACATTATATTGGATTCCTTAGGGGGAAGTGCAACAAAGGGGGGTAGCTATTAACTTTTCCTAAAATGCTGTTCATCTTTGTGTTGTTTCCTCTATTAAAAATTATTTAATAAAAAAATGAAAACATAAAATAGACTATTACTTTAGCAGTAAATGGGTCTCAACATGTTATGTTTGGACTCATTCATTCATTTGTTCATTAGACAAATCTTATTGAGTATCTTCTAAACAAATATTATCGAGTATCTTCTGTGACTACAGCAGTGAACAAAATTTTTTTTTCATCTCATGGAAATTTTATTATAGTGGAGATTTCTGAAAATACGTAGTATATTTCATTCTGAAAAATTAAGCAAAATTTAACTTAATCCCTTAAATCTAACTTGTTTGGATTGTGGCTTGGAGAAAGGTATTGTAAATTCTCACTGTCAAGTGGAAAGGAAAATATAAATAAAAACCTACAATGACATCTGAAATCAACTCAACCATCAAACAACAATTCATAAATATGCCTATTTATGTCACCATCAGAGCAGTACTTTGGGCTGGAGTAAACAGGAGATGAAGAAGTTCCCATCCAGAGTCCTTTACTGTTATAAAAACACTCTTAAACCCCTGTCTTCAACCACTGCAGGTGACAAGTACTGGATCCCAAAAGGCAGGATTCACTGAAAGTAACTTCAGGATGCGTGGTTACTGTTGAACCTCAGTGACACCCGGCAAACCTCACCTCAGCAGCTGGGCAGCTCATACGCAAGTGCACGTGAGAATGCTCCTGAATGACGCAGTCCTGAGAACCCAGAGCTAAAGGGCAGCTTTAAAAGGTGCTTTTTCCACATCTAGTTAGGACTTCCCACAAATCCAGGATTTCCTAACGTTAGGAAGGGGAGCTTAAAGTGACTGCACAATTTTCCTGTTGGAGCACATGGTAAACAGATTTCAGGCAGTAGTGTCAGTAGAATTTTTGGACCTAATAACTACAAAGATTTTTTTTTTTTGCTTGTTTCCTTAAAAAGAGAAAGAGAGCAAGCAAGAAAAATGCAGGCTAATTTTCTTTAATCAAAAACTCTGGCCCTGCTGTCACTGTGGTCGCCTTTGGTATGCAGGTGAGGGCGGTGAAGAGGAATTGGGTGTCTGTTCAGACTTAAAATGACCTGGATGTTGGCAGGATTACTGATGGATAGGCTCTCTCTAGGTGCATAATAAAACGCCTCACATTTGTGCAGCATTTTATACTTCACCAAATATGTTCACACATATTATTTCATTGAATCTTTTCAAAACTGCTGTTAGGAACAAGCAGATCAATGGGGGAAGATGAATTGGCTGAAGTTTACATGGAAACTCTATCAAAAGTAGATTTTCCAATTTCCCGCACAGCATGCTTTCAGCCACATTATAGCTGCTGTCTTTTTATTCAGAGGAGCCTGATGAGCTGCTTGACTATTTGCTCTAGAACAACTTATCTGACTGTAACATAACAATAGAAGCAATTTTCTTGACAAATTCTAATGTTCTTTCTCAAAAAACAAAAAAAGAAAAACACAGAGCTGCCTGAGACGATCAACTTCAGGCTGTTCATTCCCAAATGAAGACAGCGAGGTTTGGCGCAGCAGAGCCGCTCTGACAGGGCCGTTCAGCACGGTGGGGGAGCCTGGGGAATGAGCTAACACACCTGACACACTGAGCCAGGGAGTGCTCTTTCTGGTCTCCTGGGCAGCTCTGCCTAGCTCATCACCCCATGTGCCCTCCCCCCACCCGCCTTTAAAACTCACAGGGCATTCGTTCTGAAGATCAGTGAAGTTGTTGGCCCCTATCCCTCAGGGACATAAAGGCGTACAAAGAGATTTCCTAGGATAGAAATGATTTCTTGCAGCATCAGGGCGGTCTTCAGGTTTCAGTCCAGCATTGTGATTTTGATTGCTGGTTTCCACCCATCTGTTGGTTGAATTGTCTCTGGATTTAATTCCTGCCTTCAAGAATGTGAAGCTCTCTCTGTAATTCTGTCTGTAAAGCTCTCTCTATACTCGTACTTCCAGAAGTAGCTTTCTCTATAAAATGGCCTTGATAAATATTCAACTACTCCTTTGAGATCAAAATGTGTGTCTAATACTGAGGAGGTCAAGGCGTACTGTAATTTTGTTTATTTATACTTATAAGAAACACCAAATGTGTGTAATTTGGCATGATTATATATCCCTAGGTAGTAAAATTATTTGTGATTGCTTTAGGCAGTAAGAACAGTTTAAACTTTTAGAGATAAATTGTGTTTTTGAAATTTTAGAAAAGATAGCTAATGTCAAGGTCATTTTTCATGTCTATGATTTTCTACCTATTTAAATGATGTATTTTGGCCTCTGAGCTGAATTGTTTATACAGTAGAAAAAAATCATTGAAAATCCAGAAAGGCTATATAACGATTAATAATTATGCCAAGTTAAATCAACATTATCATCATATAAAACTAAAAAAAATCTAATGTTTTGTATCATACTACTGAGTTTTATTGCACATTTTTTTAAGTTTATTAAATAGGAGAACATTTGTAAAAGTCATCCTTCCAAGAGAATTTCCAAAGCCAGTTGGTCTTTATCTCTCAAATGAAAAACACAATGTTACTTTTACTGCATTTATAAGCCTTAATAAACAATGTCTTTTTCATCTAACATAATTTAATAGTAATTTCTAAAATCTAAATTAATAAATTATTGGAATGCTTTTAATTGATAAAGAAGAAAATAGAAGAAAATAACATTTTCATTGGAATCTACATCCTCTGATTTGCCTAATTGTTTCAAGGACAAAAATCCAACAAAACATATGTTACCTGGCAATAGTAAGATAATATTACTGGCTAATGAGTAGAATCAAAAAGTGATGTGAACTAAAAGGATAAGGAATGTCTGTGCTAACACTGTCTAATAATGGACAGTTTCCTACACCTGCTTGTATCCTCTTGTTATTCACTTGAGGGACTAATCTTGGTCACCATCTTCCCATACATTTCCAAAGGTTCGTTTAGATTTAAATGAACAAGTTCAGTTAGTTAGCTTTGGAACTCTGGTTCTATTATTTATAAGCACCAAAAAGCTAGCAAAATGCTGGACATGTGGCCCAAAGAATCTTCTTGAATAACTTCTGGGAGGATTTTTTAAATATATTTTTAAAATTAATTTTAGAGAGGAAGGGCAAGGGAGAGAGATATAGAAACATCAATGTTGAGAGAGAATCATTGATCAGCTGCTTCCTGCACGTGTCACATGGGGATCGAGCCTGCAACCAGACCATGTGTCCTGACTGGAAATTAAACCTTGACCTCCTCCTGGTTCAGAGATTGATGCTCAACCACTGAGCTGTGCTGGCCGCTCTGCGGGGATTTTTAAATGAACAGACTTGGTTTGAAAACAGATTAGGACCTACTTTCAAGTTTTCTGTTGAATACTCACATAACGTGCAAAAGATTTTACCTGACTAATCTTTTTCGGTAGCCTAAACTTGCTAAGACCATGCCTCTCACAGCCCGTTCCCTGATGGAATTTGGCAGAATGATCTTTTTCTCAGTGAGTTTTGATGCTAGGACAGCTGTGAGCTTCCTACTAGCCACACTGTGCTAATTTGCATATTTTAGAAAACATGGCAGGTGTTCTGTAAGCCCAGTTGAGTCAGGAGACTGTGATCCAATGGTGAGACATGCCTATGAAGTTGGTAAAATTATGCCTATTTTATAGGGTGTTTAAATGATAAAATATTTTTAATACGCCCTCCAAAATATCTGACATCTAGGCTCTATCCTAGACCCGCAGAATGTTGAGGAAAGGGCCCTGGAGGCTATTCTTAACAAGGAATGGATGAGACTTTGTGTATTTGGCCCAGCCTGGGTTGCTTGGACAGCATTTGGGAACTAATTCTAGAATTTTATAGAGCACCTGGCATTCTACCTGGTATATAAATGGTTGCTACTGATGCTACTTTTGTTGCTGTTCTTTATGATTACTTATTTAAATAAAGAAAAGAATAGTCCAGCCTTTAGAATTGCCCGGAAAATATAATGGGCTGCCTTCGAAGATGCTGACGTCACTGTAATGAAACTTGAATATGGTTGAGTCTATAGCCTGGTGGTTAAAGAGCACACTCTCTGGAGCTAGACTGCCTAAGTTTGAATACTAACATTTCCACTAACTAGTTCTCTATCCTCGGTCAGTGACAATGATGCTGTTGACTCCTCTGTTAAGTTAGAGATAATAAATAGTACCTATTTCCATAATGTAGTTGTAAAAGTGACCATTTCTCAAAGTATATTCTAAATCAGTGTTGTGTCATAATATAGTTTTGGGCACTTCTTTTCTTTCTTAATGGTATACAACATAATGATGGCTTCTTACAATTAACAGTAGTTTAGATTTAATGAAATATGGTAAACTATTTAACCCATTGAAATTGCTAATAACAGTGACACATAGCAAGTCCTCAAGAGAGTAGCTATTATTGATTTGTTTCCTTTTTTCAGGGGAGGAATTATGTTTCATGTGTGTCTCCAGATTTGATATTTACCTCTTCCAAATTTAATTTGAAACTTTCCTTGTGCCTCACTAAGCACAATTATTTTCAGAATTGAATATTAATTGTCTATGTTTTCCACCTGAGACTCTGGACTTCCCTTTCTTTTTGCTTTCCATCTCTATTTAGAGCAGAACTCTAGGCTCTTCACCAGATGGATGACTGTTTAGGAGGGTTCTCCATGCTTTCTGCATTATTTGGATTGGGTCATAGCTGTTTTACTTGATACTCTCAGTCCTAGACATTCATGTATAAATAATACCCTTTCTTTCATTCAAATTCTTACATGGGCAGGAAAGGGGAAAATGTTAGGGGCTTAAGGTAATTTGGATACACATGATTTCAGTTTGAGAGGAGTTGTTATCCTCAAAATTATATTAAGAAAACTCATCATCCTCAGTAGAATGCTGACCAAAGGTAGTTTCACAGCCGAATGAGACCTAAAGTACCTCTTTTAATTTATCTCAGTTAGAACTGACAAGGCTAATGACTGGTTTAGTTATTTTTGGAATATTCCAGTTAATATAAAATATATACTTGACCAACTTCCAAAAGAATACATGAGGTGCATAATAATAAAAGGTAAGACACATTTGAATCAAAGAGCTCAGAGTCTGTCTGAATGAAGTAGAGGGTATACTAGTAAATGTTTCTAGGCACTTTTATGAAAGATTGCGTAGCTTATGCAGTAAGTTGGGCTTTATTTACTGTCAGTATAAGTAAAAATAAAGTGTAGACCTGGCCAGTGGGCTTAGTGGTTAGAGTGTGGACTTACACTTTGAAGGGTCACGGGATTCAATTCTGAGCCAAGGGCACATACTTGGGTTGGAGGTTCAATCTCCTGCTCCAGTCAGGGCACATGCAGGAAGCAACCAATCAATGTATCTCTCTCTTATCAATGTTTCTCTCTCTCTTTTTTCTCTATCTCTCCTTTTACCTCCCTGCCTCCCTCCCTCCCTCTCTAAAAAGCAATGGGAAAACTATCCTTGAGTGAGGATTAACAACAACAACAAAATCAAGTGTACATGGTTTTATAATCTCATTTATCAAATACAGAATGGTATCAATTTTATTTACAGAGAAGAAAACAATCTTTGAAACTAGTTTAAGCAACTGGCATGCTGGTTTCTGATCATTGAGAGATATACTGTACATTATCTAA
The DNA here is from genome assembly GCF_964212035.1 of Myotis nattereri. Taxonomy (NCBI): domain Eukaryota; kingdom Metazoa; phylum Chordata; class Mammalia; order Chiroptera; family Vespertilionidae; genus Myotis; species Myotis nattereri. The sequence continues at coordinate 67,250,779 of NC_138079.1, forward strand.
TGCAAGCATTTCCAAATAATATTACTGGTTCACTTTCATGGTAATGAATATATTATTACCACATTCACTTATGTTGCTCCCATTAACCCGGAAGTTGCAGAGCCTTCTCTGAGATAATCGCAACATGTAGTGACCAATTTTTTCAACTGGAGCAGTTCTGGGAGTGAAGGCAGCACTGTTGACAGTTGTGCCAGGACAGGGTAGAGAACCAGGACTGCCATGGTGAATACTGCAGGATGTCCCACACTCTCCTGTTCAGACCTACGCTGACAGGAAGTTTTCAAGAGTAAAATGCTATAGAGAGAAGGATTTTGCATAAAATAAAGCAGGAGTAAAGTGTAGACAATCAAACTAGCAAGGCATTATGTAAGTTTGAGGGAGGGATCGAGACAGCCACCTGGGCTGCGAAGGCCTACTCTTGCACTAATGTCATGCATCGGGCCTCTAGTGTTCTTATAAAGAGACTAAAAATACCAAGTCTAGGGTGAGCATTTTGGGTAAACCTTTAGTAAAATGAATATTATATTACAAACTAGCTATGCTATTTCTTTAACTGATGCCTCTGCCCAAAGTCAGCATGATTCCCTGATTTTAGCAGGTGTGGATTTAGGATCAGGAACCTTGACCTCATGACTGTATCTTGTTGGATTTCTAAGCCGACCCACATAAGGTCTTAGTAGAATTGGAAGTGTCTCTTTCATTGAGGAGTAAAGAGATCACTCACTTAGTGTTGAGCTTATTTCAAAGGTTCTCTGATACCAGAGGCTTAGAAATGAAAGGCTGCTGTATGTGTTTTGATGTGTCCAAACAAAATTAGAGACATTTCCAGTACTTGGATGAAAATGTCAGCTGATAATATGAAAAGGTAGAGTGCACAGGGCACATCTCAGGACGTCCGATGAAAATGGCATCCAGGAGATAGCTGGTAATTGGATACTAGAAATGATATAACGAAGTCTCTGCCTTCTGAAGGAATGCAGGCATGAGTCTGTGAAATATGCAAGCATGATTGAGAGTGAGCCATGCCATGGTCTATTTGAGGCCACACATAGAGCCCCATTGGTATGACTGAGTTGCTACTACTGCCTGAGTATCAGCCTTGTAGTAACTGAAAGGAGAGGAATACTTCTCACCCTTTACCTACCCATAGTGCTGAGTAGATTGTGATGGCCTATAAGCAGGTTATCTCTGGCTTTAAGGTTTTAAGGACATAGCCAGGCCAGAAGGTACCCAGGATGCAGATTCGGTTTGACTGGCCAGCCACATTAGCGCCAATATTTAAAAATAGAATAATTTCACACACAAATATTGACTTCTAATTCTCTGAATAATTGCAAGCTCCTGTAATACTGGCTCCACATTGCATCCTGGTAGCAATCACTGCAACCCCTTATCACATGAATTCCTCGTAGAGGAAAGTGCTCTCAATTCACCACAGGCCTTTCTTCAACACTGAATTGTGGTGTCTGCTATTTCATTATAGTATGTCTGCTTAGCCTTTCTAAACATTTGGCTCTGTAACCCTGATTTAGAATAATGAGAAGTCACCATGGCTTAATGAAAGTTCAAAGGTTTGGGAAAAACAGAGATCTTGAGATTCTTTCTATACCATGTATTAGATGTATAGCTTTGAACAAATTACTTAACTTCTTTGAGTCTCAGTTTACATATTTGTAAAATGAAAGGACTGATGCCTACTTTGCAAGATTGTTTTAAGGATTCAAGAAAATGTATAGTAAAAATATTTTAAGAAAATATATAATATATAAATATAGAAGTATATAAATTGCCATATTGCCTGTTGTACAGAATAATAAATAAGTGCTAATTACTATTTGGTACTTTCTACATTGTTATTTAATAAAACAAATTACTTCATTAAGACTTCTCTTTGATAACATTAAAAAAACTAGAAAATAAAAATAACTGTGCATTAGATATGGTAACATTTGCATTCCATTGGTCACTGTTATATTTTGCATCGTCTCACAATCATATTGTACTTATAGGTTATTTTGTTGTTGTTTTTTCCTTACATTTCCTTTAAAGTATAGATTCCTTTACTTCTGAGTTTATTTTCTTATAGTTAATCAAAGAAATAAAGTAACATAGTTTATGGTATATACAGTTTTTCTCTGTTTCTTATACTACTTTAAAAATATTTTCCATTGTACTGTATGTATGTGTATGAGGGGGGAGTGGGGAAGGAGAGAGATGGTGAGATAATGTGATGATGTTTGTGGTCACACAAGGAAGTGGGGAATCAGGCAGGGCTATCAGTCTCACTGACATTTCCCTGACCCACCACTCCAACAAGCCGCTTTGCTGTCACATGCGTCTCTTTCATAAGCGGAGTCTTTCCCCTGGCTTGTTAAAAACTGCTTGCATCCCAATGAGCTCTCTCTGAAGGGTAGCACTTTTTTTTTTCAATCCTCAACCGAGGACATGCTGAGAGAGAGGGAGAAACATCAATCAGCTGCCTTTGCACATGCCACTATTGGGGATGAACCTCAACCCAGGTGTGTGCCCAGGCTAGGAATCAAACCAGCATTCCTTCCGTGCCCAGGACAACACTTAACCAACTGAGTCACTCTGGTGGGGCAGGTAACACTTCTTGAATACCCTTTCTGTACATCTTGAACAGTCAATAAGATCCTTTCCATTTTTGCTCATAAAGGAAAGTAAAAGTTTCTTTTCCTTTTTTTTCCCCTCAGCAAAACCCACTGACTGCCTTCCATTCCATCTGGGATGCTGGGGCTGTGGGCCTAGATATTTTTCCTAATGCCTTCAACCCCTAAATAAGGAAGCTCTGGAATTAATAATCAGATAGAAGAGGCTGTCTTGTGTGAATGCCTGTCTGATGGGAAGAGCAGAGCACCTGGTCAAGTACACAGAAAGAGAGGAACCAGCTTCCTATCTGGCCAGGACAGAGACAGTAACAGAGGCAAGATGGGCAACAGATAAATGAAAGCTTTTCTCTAGATGCTCACATAAAGCCCACAGAAATAAACAATGACAATGTGGTTTTTCTCATTTGTTGGAAGGCTTCTAAAAATGATACTTTAAGAGGAGGGGAAGATCTATCTTCACTTTTATCTCTTCTCATTATAGCAATTCATCTCTACCCTATTAATACCATGGGCTTTTTACAGCTTATGAATCTTTTATAATTATTTTTCAGAAAGAGTTTCATGGCTGTATTAGATTGTCGAATGCTTGTTAAATCTTTATTGAATCCTTATTGTGAAATTAATCTGTGAGGCTTGGAACTGTACTTTAAGGAGCTTTTTTCCTAAACAAATGGATGTAGGTGTACTTCATCAGCCTGGTCACTGCGGAAGGCTCTCAGATGCTCAGCAAGAGGAACTCGACAGCTCACAGCGTTTTCACTAATTATAAAGTTTATAGACCTTTTATTCTGCAATTCACTGACAAAAATATTTGTATACAATGAAAACACTTCTGGGGGAAAATATGAAACCCTGAAAATATATTGCAATATTTTATAATAGACTATTTAGAAGAGGCTTCATCTTATTGAAAAGCAATACAGAAAGATAGAAAATATAAAAATATACTCAGTATTTCTATATATTCTTTACTTATTTTTTTGATATAAGGAAATGTATTCTAAAAGATCTTTATATGTTTCTACATGAAAGAAAAAGAAACTCTTCCAAATGCAATATCTGAGTCTTGTATACGTGCAAATTAGAAATGTTTACTGTACTGATCTTGAGATTATAGGGAGCAGATAGCAGTTTCTCTGAAATGAAAAATTATTTTCATTTCTTTTTTTTTTAAATTTCAAATTGCATTTGTTTTTTTTCTTTCTTCTAAATGTATTTTATTGATTTTTTTACAGAGAGGAAGGGAGAGGGATAGAGAATTAGAAACATCGATGAGAGAGAAACATCGATCAGCTACCTCCTGCACACTCCCTACTGGGAATGTGCCCGCAACCAAGGTACATGCCCTTGACCGGAATTGAACCTGGGATCCCCCCAATCCACAGGCCGAAGCTCCATCCATTGAGCCAAATCAGTTAGGGCCGTTTTCATTTATTTAAAGCTCATATCAAGGCAGCTGTAGCTAAAATGCACTTTAGTGTAGGTCATCTAATTTCTGCAGAAAGGTCTTCTGAACCCTTGGTAGAGCAGGGTGGTTGAGTTGAAGCAGCTCACACTGTCTGCACAATGGGGCTTACAAAGAAGTTTCACAATAAATATGTCAGAGAAAAGTAAGCAATCGTAATAAGTATTAGGTTCTTTTAGCTTATATTGTTTTTTATGTATTTTAATATTGCACTTGCATTAAGCCTTTTCTTTAGCATATTCATGCCTTAAGACAGTTAATTACCTGCCTTATATTGCCAGTGCTCATTCTATCTCTTACTCTCCTGAAACTCTAACTTAAACACACACACACACACACACACACACACATGCACACACACACATTTAAATGAAATGTGTTCATTTTACTTGGTGAAAAATAATTGATAATATTTTCAACTGACTAGAAAGTCCACACACAATTGTGTTGAAAGATCCGATCTTACCATCCAGTGACTATCTATAGACTTGGCTTAAGATAAATCTTAAGTAATCTGATGAATTTATGAATTTAGATTTATACATTCTGGTAAATCAATAAGAATTTATTGTTCTGCCACTTAAAAGTGGGTTGTTTCCAGAGCATAGGTTGCCAAATACAGAACTCTAAAGTTGGGGAGACAGTTTGCTTTAAGTTAGCCATGTCCTTCTTACTTGGTTGGGGTAGGGGTGATGTTACAGAGTTAAAGGAGAAAGATGGACGGATCAGCTGAAGATGTGCCATGGAAATGTGGTGTTTAAAAATATTCCTCTTCTATAGACAAGTTCTATAGAAGAGGTGGAAACCCCAGGAAATGCTGAAAGTCCTCAGCAGTGATTGGCAAGGCATTCCCATTTCTCCCTGGCATATGTCATAGACCTGTGTTATTCTAAGAATCATTTCTGTGGGCATCTGCATTCATTAAAAAACAAAGTTAAATGGTCAAAATTGGGAAATATCTTTAGTAAATTTCAAACACTGTTGTGTGGGTTTTTTTTATATCCTCATTTTCTAATTTGTGTCTCCATGAGCATATCCATTATTTCTTTAGCTTAATTTCTGAGTTGAAAGAGGAGACTTTGATATTCAAGTGACTTATAAAATGTAAAAATGCTTTAACCCACTAATAACAAGGTCAAAGTAAATTCTTTCTGTTTTTAAATGAAAAATCTAAATAGTCTCTTTTTCTCTCTAAAGAATACCTACTCCTAGATTGAACCATTGTTGACCTTTTTGGACTGCCTACTGTTTAATGAATATAATGATTAATTCATAAAGATTTAGGAGGTGGCTGGGGAGGGAAAAGTAAAGATAAAAAGACGGAGGGAGCAGAGAGAGCTTGTGGGTGATGGGGTAAGTTTAATGAGAAGAATTTATTATAGGTAAAAGCAAAGTCCTGCTCTTTGTTTCAATAAATCAATGGCACAAGTACAGCTTATTCTCTAGATCAGTAGGTATGCAGAAGGCCCTGTGGCTTCCAGAGAAGCTGACATGATCAGGGCTGCACAACAGGAGAATTTTGTCTAGGCTGCCTGACTCAGTCACTCCCTGAATTGTGCCTGGTCTAAGAACTGTCACTGAAGAAGACTACCAGGGCCAGTAGCAAATCACTTTGTAAATAAGCACTGGATATGTCTTGGCAAAATGCTGATTCAAGTATATAAAAGGATCCTCCCAGGCTTCCCCATCTCTGTTATTGTTCGTTCTGCCTCCAGAAAATATTAGCATTAATTCACATCTATCTGCATTACTACTACTCTTTGCTTTCTAGTTATTCAGTCTCTTCACAGCAGCTAAAGCACCCTTTTAAACATGTAATTCAGCTCACATTTATCCTGATGACAGTCCTCCAATTGTATTAAGTGGACGAAAATCCAAACTCATCCTGTGCCCTCAGCACCCTCTGTGTTCCAGCTCCTGCCCATCCTTTCAGCCCACCTTCTACCACCCTCTCTATGGCTCAGGGTTCTCTAGCCACATAGCCCTTCCATTCCTTGAAGACCCCAGAGGGAATGCATCTCTATCTATGAGCTCTTGAAGTAATGATCCCTTCTGTCTGGAATCCTCTTACCCCACTCTTCCCAATACTTGATCCCCAATTTAAGAACTCTGTTGTCTTTACCAACTCAACCTATATTATTTTTATAGGACTTACCACACATAATTTCCCTGTTTAACTGTTGTCACTCTGTCTCTCTTTCACATTAGACTATAATATGAAAACAGAGAGCCTATCTAGTTTGTTAACTCCTTTCATTCAGGCATTTAATACTGTAAATACATGAAGAATTAGAAAAGCAAGGAGGCCCTACGACCAGTAGATAAAGAGAGAGGACAAAAAATGGAGTGGGCATAGGGCGTTAATAGTAAAGATATTTATGCAGAGGCTAGATGACTGCTTGATGGAAATAGAGGTTGTTCACTTAATTGCTTACTATTGATCATTTGTATGTATTAGTCGCTGTGAAGGCACATACTAGTAGGTATACAGAGAAAAACATTAGGTCCCTGCCTGTGCCTGCCCTCAGGAGTTTACAATCCAAGGAGGAGGAAGGTATGTGAAACCTTATAAATGCAGTGTAATATTGGGTTAGAGCTATACACAAGGTGCAATGCCAAAATTTGACTGAACGAAACAGGGTATAGGGAACTTCAGTGATTCTTGGAAGAAAAGAGGACTTTTCCAGATGGGTTAGGAGTTAAGAAGGGCTTTCTAAGTAAGTCGGCAATATAAAGAGGGCATGGTGTGTTCTGGGAAATGTAATGAACTTTCTGTGGCCTTAATGGAGAATTTGTAGAGGTGAGAGAGAAACACACGATGAGATAAGAGGTGGTGAGACAGGCAGGAGCCAGATCAGGAAAGGCCTTGTACGCTCCTCTAGGGAATTTGGATTGTATCTTGTAGGCAGAGAGGAACCATTGTACAATGATCCGATTTTCATTTTGGAAAGATGACCGCAGCAGCAGGGGAGTGGTTTCAGAAGCCTGAGATTGGAAGCAATTTGGAGTTATTTTTACAGTCGAATCAGAGATGATAGACACTTAGATTGGAGTGTTTGGAGGCCATGGGGATACATAGAAATTGAGGAGATAGTAAAACCAAGGGTTTAGGTTGCCCTCCTACTCTGAAAAGTTGTTCAAAGTTTTAGAAGAAGACAGATATTTAGATATCATTCCTTTTTTCCCTCTTTCTCCCTCCCAGCCCACATCCAATTCTTCAGCAGGTCTTTTCAGTTTTTCCTCAAAAGTTATTCTAAATTTGTCTCCTAACCTATTTTTTTTCTACTACCCTGCTACAAGATACCATCTTTTGTCTAAACTATGCAAGAGCTCTCTGTCTTCCTCCTTCCTCTCTAGTCCCTCAATAATTCATTCTTCATGGAGCAGCTGGAGTGATCTTTCAAAAAAAAAAAAGCAATTCAGACTATATCATTCCCCTGCTAGCACCTTCACTTCCCACTTAGAATTAAATCCCAAAGCCTTTCCCTGGTCTACAAAATGGAGTCTGACCTAATCTTGAAATGACAACTCAGCTTCACTGTCCTTATCCCATTGCCTTTGTCTGCAGTATTCTTCTTCCAGATCCTTTCATGCTTTCACCCCTTCTTGTCAATCAGATCTTTGGCTCATGCTGCATGAATAAGTATCTATAGGTGTTTGTGGGTATATATATCTATATGTGCAGAGACCAAGTGTTATTCCTTGTTGTAGTTTTAGTTCTTTAAAAGCACAACCCTTGAATATCTTGTCCTCTGCTGTATGCCAGCATCCAGCACAGTGCCTGGGGCATAGCAGAATGTGATACATGCTTTTTAGAATGAATGAATAAGTGAAAGAAAAGAGCTCTGTCTTGGTGCCTTTAACTGCCTTTTCTCCATGAGAGCATTTTAGGGGAATCCCTTTCCCTTCTTGTCTGGTTTGCCTTCTCGTCCAGCCTGAAGTCTCCCCTGACAGCTGAGTGTTCCTGGAGACACTGGTAGTTGGCTTTTGTTTGCAAATGGAAAACTGGCAACCCTCTCCCCTTTCTCTTCTTACAGTGTTTGTCTGGAGTAAGGCAAGCCACAAATCTGCTCTAAGTGTACCAGCTGAGATCAGAGAGCAGAAGGAAGGGGGACGAGATGGAGGCCATTTCCCTACAAGACCATGTGGCATAGGTCTGTCACAACTCAGTACCCTGGGCCCTTGGTTTCCCAGAGACATCATGCTAACTGTGATTTATTTTTAATTGGTTCAAGTATAAACATGTGGTAAATATATGGGGTCTAAATTACTAATAACACATTCTCAGGTGTTTTTGTTAACATTTGAAGTTCCCCTTTCAGGAATCTACTCTCCAAAGATCTCTACAGAAATGATTCCAACATTATGATTTAAAATGACATGCATATATGCATAACCCATGGACACAGACAATAGTGGGGTGGGGGTATGTGTGTGGTTCAGGGGTTAATGGGGGTAAAAGAGGGACATATCTAATATTTTCAGCAAGAAAGATAAATTTAAAAAATAATACAACATCTACAGATGCATCAGAGATTAGAGAATTACATTTTTTATGGTGAAATGAGTCGGGTTCAAGACATTCAGTTGGCTGGAAAGATGACAAAGGCACTTTTGCCCTCCCATGAGGTGAGTAAGGACCTGGAATATCTGCCCTTCTGTGACCCATGCAGGCGGCAAGGCCCGCAGGCCTCACAGCACTTCAAGTGCAGACCTCAGTTTGTCCCAGTCCTACTGCCCACTCATCCCTTCCCGCAGGCCCTGGGAACACGATGTCGTGAAAAGGCAGGCTGATCTCACCATCAGAATATTGTGTGCTGGCCTCTGAGTGAACCTTCCCTATAAAGTCCTAACCAGAGTGCCCACAGGCAGAGAACCAGAGCATGACTGAAATTATGGGAGCAGGATGTATAATGTTTCTGCACCTGCCTCCTAAGAAATGTTTATAGGTGATGTAGGATTCTCTCTGGTAATTAATTATTTTTGCCTCAATGTACGACTAATCATGAGGGTGTGGGGGAGCAAGCACTTGTCAATTGTCAGATACTGTTGGCATTTATTAAAGATCCTGGACCTGGTGAATAGCAAGATGACTTAGGATGTGCTCAGCTCCCTCACATCACCTGGATACCAGCAATTGAGGGCCCACCAGCTTTCCTTCAGGCCCCACTGGACAGGGCAGTTGCCGTTGAAGGGAAGGCCTGGGGAGAGCTGGGCATATAGTGCCGATTGCCTTGGTTGGTCACTAATGACCTGCACATCTGGACATCTTACCTGGGGAAAACTAGGAAGGCTCATTCAAAACAAGCACAGAGCACTGTGCACCCCTTTGTTGTACATTTGCATCCTCATGGTGGCATGGCTTTTGTGAAGAGAAAGTTCAGTGTGGGGCTTCAGCAATATATACCCAAACCTAAAGAGAGTCGCGTCTCGATTTATAATGTCCTGGCATCAGCATCTTGCTAATGCTGATCTGTATTTTCTGATTTGACTTCATTCCCATGCTCATCCAGTTTTCCTGAACCAGCCTTTTCTTATTGCAGCATATTCAAACATAACTGCGCAAGAAAGCAGTCTCCTGCTATTAATGGTTCAACTAGTTTTCTCCATAGTTGATCCTGCAAAAGTACAAACTTAATAGTCTCTGACTCTGAAAAGGGAGAACGCTATCTAAAGATCAGCCATTTAGAAAATTAGTATTTTGGTTCATTAAAGCAAATTGCAGTTAAAATGCAAAAGTGTTACATAACTTCCAAAGTTAATATAAGACTTACCAACATGTTTCAAGAGAGTCGATTTAGCAGAGTGGATAAGAGCATGGCTTCTGAGCCCAACCGCCTGGGGGTGAATCCGGGCTCTGATGCAGGCTAGCGGAATGAACTTGGAAAATTTATTTCACTGTGCTGCAGTTTCCCTACCTGTAAAGTGACAAAAAAGAATAGCAGCTGTTACATGGGATTGATTTAAAGTTAAATTCTGTAAAGCTCGAGAAGTGCTTAAAATATGGCTGAAACTTATGTTTTGAAAAATTAACTTATCAATACTTTCATAATCATCCTTAATTATAACTTTGATAGACAGGAAGCTTGTTGTAATGGAAAGAATGACTGGGCCCTATTTGCAGCATATCAACCAACCAGCTCTGGAACTTTTAAATTAAGTGATTTGACTTTTCTGGGCTCTATTCCTCTTATTTATAAAGAGAGGGATTGGCCTTGATAATTTCCATGTTTCCCTGTAATACTAGAATGGTATAATTCTGCTATAGCATTCTCCTCTCTGGAGTTTAAAGAAAGTATTTTAAAAGAGGGCCACAAAAAAGACATAAGAATAATAAGGTAAATAGAAAAGAGAGAGTGTGTTTAAATTTCTTTTGACTTGGAGGCAGAACCACTGGGGCCAGACTTGGCTACTTACTTGTCTTTCCTAATCTGTTCCAACCTTCACTTTTTCTTCTTTTTGGTTTGGTCTGTTTCTTGGCAAGCACATTGATTGGAAGATAAAAAAAGGAAAAAGCTTTGATTGAGGTGAAGTGGTTTACAGATGGGTGTGATGAGTGTGTGTGTGGTGGGAGGTATGTGTAGGCACACATCTGGTCTCAAGAAGCCTGAAAAATTCAGTATCCAGAGACTATGAAAGTCAGGCCAGTGGTCTTATCTCAAAAGAGATAGACTCCTGCACCTCATGGGATTGGAACTGTAAAAGCTGTTATTTTTATTTAAAAATATGTAACCCATGATATACAATTAGACAGACTTTCTCCTGTATAGCAAAGAGCTCTCTCTCCTTACCACACCATGGATGGGTTGCCCTGTTCAACTTGTGTTCTTATCTTGACACCTTTGCAACTCAGTGGCCAGTATAATCCACAATCCGGCCTTTCCTGTCCCAACAAGATAACTCTAACTACTTCTGGTTCTTAAGATCTTTGTGTATCAAATACACAAATTTCTGCTTTCAAGCTTTATCTAATATAGGGAATCCTGCCTTTTCTGAAAAGTGATCCTGTTTGTTAAAATACTAAGTGATCAAACAATAAAATGGCCAACTTGATCATCACCTTAAAGACTGTTCCATCACTCCTTCCTCTCCCAGAGGAGTTAGAAACTTCAGGGTGAGTCTCCTCAACAAAGGGGTATTTGTCCAAATGGTGTCTGAAGGGAATGAGCTGAGGGCAGGGGATTCTCATTCAGATCCCCTCACTCACCCTGAGCTTGACCCAAAGGCAAGCAGGGCCACTTGAGCTGCTACTATCTCAAGGACATGGTGGGAACATTCTCTACCCCACAGCTGTGCAGTGCAGTTTAATGAGGAAGTGTATGTGTCCCTGATCTATGGACTAGAAAACATCTTTCCAATTAGGTGATTACTTTAAGCTCCCAGTTAAATATGCCTTAGTGATCCACTCTACCTTTATAGTTAGAAATGGTTTATCTTTTTTCCCCAAGAGTTTGAAGTTTCCTATCCTTTTCATTATTTCTATACCCTTATGCACTTTCTTCATACTTGGGACATGATCATTAACAATACTCGTTCTGTGACTGTTTCTGTGTATAATTGTGATGTGAGCCACACTTCTGGTACTTTTGAGCTTTTCTTTTCATAGCACCTACTTTATACAAGTATAAAACATGAGGCAAACTAGAGAAATCATCTGGTCTCTTTAGATAAAGCAAAACTTCATGAAATATAAATTAAAAGTTCTGGTGCTTTTGTCATATAGCTATGAACTACAGAGTAGTAGTAACAAGAAAGAAAATGGAAGTGACTTCTTCCCTATTGACAGCACAGGGAAGGCGCCCTCCTGGTACCAGTGTTTCTCTGTTCATCATGGTTGCTGCCCTCCTACCAAACCTAGAACAAATACTCTAGGTTATTATTTTTGAAAATTGAAGATTTTAAGAGAAACTGGAAGCTGTTTTTAAGAAAAGCAGACTGCAAAGAGTAGGTCTCATCAGTGAAGTGGGAAGAGTTCTACCTGTAGGCCTGGAATTGGGAGCTGAGCTAGTGCTGCTAGTAGCGTTCGTGTTCATGGATCTTGCCACACAAATGACACCCACAAATGGCAGCAGTCCCCCTAGCCTAAAGGAACCCATCTGCCTCTTTGCTCTGTAAGCTGGGCCTTTACCTTCTAGTCCTTGGAAGAGTGCTACCCTCCTGGTAATGACAGGAGCAAATGCCCCCAGGGATATATGCATATCAGATGGATTCTACCCACTGCTTAGAAACCTAATTCAGTATATACGTTTTTTAATGAGAATATGTCTTTTCTTTGTATCGACCATTTGATTTTTAGTATTTTGTACAGAAGAGAGCTAGGACTAAATGATTTTTAATTAGAGATCATAGACAACTTTTGAGGAACCAAGCAGTTTCTTCAGCATCATCTCCTTTAACTCTCACACTATCCGTGTGAGGGAGATACTGTTTTTACAGGAGAAAGTTGAGATTCAGAATGAGTAACTTTTCTGTGTCCCTGAACTGGCCGGTCATAGAACCATTTGTAAAATATATTCAGAAAACTATCCTCTTATTTGCTACCTTTTACATTTGTGATATTGTGAAAGATTCTTTTATAAAATCAATCAGGGTTACACGTTGTATTAGTCAGGGTTCTACAGAGAAACAGAGCCAATAGGATCTGTGTGTGCATGTTTATACATATAGTACATATACATATACCCATACATATACATGAACATATACATACACATGAACACATATGTGTGTGCATATACAGGGAGATAGATTGATTGGTTATAAGGAATTGAGTCATATGATTATGGAGGCTGAGAAGTTCTAAGATCACCAGTTCACAAGTTAGAGACTCGAGAGAGCTGATCATGTAGTTCCAGTCCGAGTCCGAAGGCCTGAGAATCAGGAGAGCCAGTGATGTAAGTTTTAATCCAAAATCAGGCAGGCTCCAGACCCAAGAAGAGCCAATGTTTGAGTCCAGATCTAGGCAGTCAAGCAGGAGGAGTTCCCTCTTACTCAGCACTCTTCGTCTACTTTAACTGATTGGGTGTGACCTGCTCACATTAGATAGAGCAATCTGCTTTATTCACTCTACCAATTCAATCGTTAATCTCATCTAAAGTCACTCTTAACAGACACACCAGAATAATGTTTGACCAAACGTCTAGATACTCCATGGCCCAGTGAAGTTGACCCAAAGCCTTAACCATTACACAGGCAGGTTATGGTTTTTAGGCAATCAGCAGTGGTGTTTATTGACTGCCCACCTGTGCTCAGCTCCCTGACAGGCAATGGAAAAGATTTCAACAAATCAGAGCATATTGTATCTGCCCAGGAGGGATTAGAGAAGACAGGGCTGATCTTACCATCAAGAGGAAATGTTCTCTGGAGCAGTGCTGTCTGTTAGGAATAGAGAGTGAGCCACAAACATGAACCACATGTGTAGTTTTAGATTTCCCAGTAGCCCCTTTTTATAAAAGCATATTTTAATAACATATTTTACCCTATATTTCAAAATCTTGGAATAAGTAAGCAACATAAAAATTATTAATGAGCTACTTTACACTATTTTTTGTCCCAAGTCGTTGAATAGGGTATATTTTGCAGCTACAGCACATCTCAGTTCACATCTCAGCACATCTTCAGTCCAGCCACTGTTCAAGTGCTCCACAGCCACACCTGACTAGTGCTGGCTGATTGGCAGTGCAGCCACAGCGCCTGCTGTCAGTGCTCTATCACGTCTCATTGTGTGTGGCTCTTAGACCAAGTGACTGAGGGTTTAGGGGAAAGAGCATCTGTTTGGAGGATTTGCTATACACAAGAGAGGTCTAAATGATATTTCTCAGGGTAAGCTCCCTGAGAAAATCAGACCTGAGTTATTGGCAGTTACTGTCTATCTACAAGCTACCAGAACTACATTGTTACTTGATTATCTGTTTGTTTTTTGGTTTTATTTTTTTAGACCAGAATAGGCTTGTTCTTTGGCAATCCTGCTTCTAGCTATTACTTTATTAAAAATTAAGTTTATTGATTTAACTTTGGTTAATAAAATTATATAGATTTCAACTGTACAATTCTATGATGCATCAACTGTATATTTCATTGTGTGTCCACCACCCAGAAAAACAGAATCACAGACAAATGGAACAGAAGTAAGAGCCTATAAATAAAGCCATCTGTACAAGGGCAATTCATTATCAACAAAGGAGCCAAAAACATACAGTGGAGAAAAGAAAGCTTCTTCAATAAATGGTGCTGGGAAAATTGGAAAGCCACATGCGAAAGAATGAAACTAGACTGCTGTTGTTCCCCATATATAAAGTTAAATCAAAATGGATCAAAGACCTAAATATAAGATCTAAAACAATAAATTACATAGAAAAAAATGTAGCTACTAAACTTAGGGATCTTGGTCTTAGAGAAGATTTTATGAATTTGACCCCAAAGACAAGGGAAGTAAAGGCAAAGATAAATGAATGGGGACTATATCAAACTAACAAGCTTATAGCTATTACTTCTTGCTCTGCATTACTCATGTCACTTCCGTCTCAGGTCTCATTTACTGTTCTGTGCCACATGAGAAATGCCTGGGCCTGGTGTGCAAAAGAATGAGCCAAATCACACTTTATACAAGTTTCTTATATTGCAAAACAATTAAGGGTGAGAATAAAATCAGAAGATTTTACTGATTTCCATGAAATGTACATAATATTATGCATTCCTCTCATTTTTAGTTCCCACCAGCTGCCACCTTTTAGATAAAGTTCTGCAGTTTCCCCTGAGGATACCTTATATATCACACACGTACTCTTAAGATAATGAGAGAGTTCCATTTCCAATCAACCTTTCTCCTGTCCCACTGGGTTACTGATAATAAGATGCTACAGGAACACTCTTTCCTCTTTCTTTCTCCATGAATCTTAGGCAGACTTTTCCTTAAGGGCATTTCATTATTCATAGTCTGAGCCTCTTCCAGCTCATGGAATTGACTTTGATGGCTTTTTATTTTTTTTTTTTTTGAGTTTCAGTTGGAGGGTGGACAGTGTTATTGATATTATATATTCAGGGGGGAATCATCTCAACTCTTAAGGAACCAGGGCCACAGAAAGTAGTGGCTGCCCCTGAATTTTGAGATAGAATACATTTAGAATCTAGTGCCTATTGTTCTATAATGGTATTTTTCTTAAAACATAACTTTGCTTAATAAAACAGAGAACAAGTTTTTAAATCCCCTTTGTCCTCTTAGATAAAGATGATTTTATTTTCCCTGAGAAAATAATAAAAAAATATTCCCTGGATAGCCATTAAAGGGTTTTTCCCTAAAGAAGGGGGAAAACTTTCATATCCTATTAACATTTACATTACTGTCAGACTTAGTTATGTAAATGTAGCTAATTCAGGCACTTGGGTCTAGATCAGTGGTTTCCAGCCTTTTTTAGGCCATGCCCACCTAAGCATCCCTAAAATCCTGATGCCCCCATGACATATAATTCTTATTATTCAAAAAGTGAACTCCTATTCACGTGGAGGAAGCCTAAAAGGTCATTAACTTGATCTAAACAAGCTTCTAAAGAATATGGCATCCATGAAAGGGAAAAATATCTAGTAAAAGAATGAAAGGATAGTTGAAGTACTGAAGGAGAAATCACTAAAAATTTGTTTTAATAATAATAATAATATGAAGTGATATGAAAAATAGCAAATAAAGTTTCAAAACATATAATAGAGAACTGAAATGCATAAGTATGTCACAATACATATTTATATATTGTATATGAGATCCCCTAGAACCATAAGAAATGCAAAAAAATCAGTTAATAACTCTTTCTTGAATTGCCCCCCTTAAAAATCAAATTACCCCCTGTGGGGTGTGTGTCCCACTTTGTGAACCACTGGTCTAGATGCAGAAGTTTTGAGTCAACTTATAGTTAAATTACTTTTCCTTGATGTCTGAAACCAGTCTTTCTTTTCCTCTCTTCAGAAGCTCTATGACCATTGTTTCTTTCTGGGACAATGCGTGTTTTTTTCACAAGGAACTCCCTTGAGTTGTGACAAAACACCTGAAATGCCACTTCCTGTTGATCCCACCCCCACCACTTCTTGATATTTCCCAAACTGCCTTGTTTGCCCCACCCCCAAGTTGCACAGTGTTCACTAACACTCATCAAAGTTCATGTATCTTGGCAAAACCAGCTAAACCAAATTAGAGGAAAATACAAGAGCTGATGAATAGAGAAAAGTGTCTGACCCATTGTACTAGCTCATTTATCATCCATTCACTTGCCTTTCTACCCTCATTTTCCTGATTTCTGTCATCAGCCTTTATTATTATTATTTTATTATTATTTGGTGCTGAAACCCAGGGCCAGCTTTTATTATTAATATGCATCTTTATGGTTATTATTCTTTCTATGTCGAACTTCTAGAATTGGAGTCCAGCTCTCTGTTCCCAAGATTAACCAATGATTCATACAAAAGCAGAACAGCCCACAGAGCTGCAGAGCTGATTGTGGTAGCGCCTCTCACCTTTTGCCTCACCAGCCTTTTATTGCAGCGCTTTGCACTTGCACAGGTTAATATGAAGCTTCCGTGGTGCAAAAACCAACCCGACTCCTTCCACTGCTGAACAGAAAGAGCAGAGGAAGGAGAGCTTGATCAGAGGTGCCTCCTAGGAGCCTGGGGACTTAAAAACCAGAACCACTCTCCAGAATCCAGCCTGGAGTTCTGACGCCAGGTCTCAGGGGTCATTACTCTACCAGAAAGAACCATTTGATCTAATCCCTGTGCTACAGCTCTTGGGAATAGTGCTGCCAACCTAGACAACACTGGGTTATTCTATTTTTACTGTCCTAGAGCTCAAGGTGAGAAATTCAACTCAAGAGTATGAGTGCAGCACAGAGGGCTGATCCCATTGCCAGGGCAGCTGGTTCAGAATAAGAAAGAGAAGCAAGTCATCCTTTCTCAGGACTCCCCGCCATCTGTGGGGGGTCCCCTGCAGCTCCCCAGAGACTGGAGTACAAGAGACCCTCTAATTGACAAGGTTGAACCTTAAATCATGAGCTCACCCATAAGGCCCCTAAAAACATATAGGCTCCTCCTAAAAGCTGGTTTTATAAGGCATAACTGCACACATAGAATACCCTCTCCTCCTTAATATGTCTCTTCATTTCATCCATGTGTCTCTAAGGATCAGAAGCAATATTCTCCAGGTTCACAAACTAGATCTTAAATGCTCAGTTTTCTCCCCTGCCCCTTTTTTTCTTAATTGATTAAGGAATTATATATGTGTCCTTTTTCTCCCATTGCCCTCCATACCCCGCTCATGCCCTCACCCCCTGATGTCTGTGTCCATTGGTTAGGCTTATATGCATGCATACAAGTCCTTTGGTTGATCTCTCTCCCATACCCCCACCCTCCCCTACCATCCCTCTGAAGTTTGACAGTCTGATCGGTGCTTCTCTGTCTCTGGATCTGTTTTTGTTGATCAGTTTACGTTGTTCATTATATTCCACAAATGAGTGAGATCAAGTGATATTTATCTTTCTCTGACTGGCTTATTTCACTTCGCATAATGCTCTCCAGTTCCATCCATGCTGTTGCAAATGGTAAGAATTCCTTCGTTTTTTACGGCAGCATAGTATTCCATCGTGTAGATGTACCACAGTTTTCTAATCCACTCATCTGCTGATGGGCACTTAGGCTCTTTCCAAATCTTAGCTATGGTGAATTGTGCTCCTATGAACATAGGAGTGCATATATCCTTTCTGCTTGATGTTTCTAGATTCTTGGGATATATTCCTAGAAGTGGGATTACTGGGTCAAATGGAAGTTTCATTTTTAGTTTTTTGAGGAAACTCCATACTGTTCTCCACAGTGGCTGCACCAGTCTGCATTTCCACCAGCAGTGCACGAGGGTTCATTTTTTTCCGCATCCTCTCCAGCACTTGTCTTTTGTTGATTTGTTGATGATAGCCATTCTGACAGGTGTGAGATGGTACCGCATTGTCGTGTTAATTTGCATCTCTCAGATGATTAGTGACTTTGAGCATGTTTTCATATGTCTCTTGGCCTTCTTATGTCCTCTTTTGAAAAGTTATCTATTTAGGTCTGTTGCCTATTTTTTGATTGGGTTGTTTATCTTACTTTTGTCAAGTTGTATGAGCTCCCTGTAAATGTTGGAGATTAAACCCTTATCTGTGACAACATTGGCAAATATGTTCTCCCATGCAGTGGGCTTTCTTGTTGTTTTGTTGATGGTTTCTTTTGCTATACAAAAGCTTTTTATTTGTTTATTTTCTCTTTAGTTTCCATTGCCCTAGGAGCTGTGTCAGTGAAGAAATTGCTTTGGCATATGTCTGAGATTTTGCTGTCTGTGGATTCCTCTAATATTTTTTTTAAATATATTTTATTGATTTTTTACAGAGAGGAAGGGAGAGAGATAGTTAGAAACATCAATGAGAGAGAAACATCGATCAGCTGCCTCCTGCACATCTCCTACTGGGGATGTGCCCACAACCCAGGTACATGCCCTTGACCGGAATCGAACCTGGGACCTTCCAGTCCCTAGGCCGACGCTCTATCCACTGAGCCAAACCGGCTTCGGCTGATTCCTCTAATATTTTTATGGTTTCCCATCAAATGCTCAGTTTTCTAATCATTTATTCTGATTATCTTGAATTGTCTGTGACTATATAACCTAAACTATGGCCTACACGTAATCTTAAAACATAGCATCTATAAAGGCATTTAGCATGATTTAAGTTTCAGTTCATTTTTCTAGTCTTCTTTCCTAATCTCCAACTCTTCACTATCAGCCTAACACAAGAACTTTCCTGTAGGGGGCAAGAAGGAAGTAGTTTCTTTAAAGCTCTTAGCTGATTGACAAAATCACAGGTTTCCATCAGTAGTTCTTAACTTTTTTCCGGGGTCGGCGAATGGAGATCACAGAATGCTATCGATTCTCACCAAAATAATTACACATGCAAACAATTTCACACTTGCAGGTTATTTTAGAACTCCATGAAGTCTGTCCGTTAACCCAGATCCATCCATCAATCCTAAGTTAGGGACTTGTGACTAGAAGGAAGTCTTACCTTCCAATGAAAATGAAACCTGCCCATCAGATTCCAAAATATAAAGACACAAAGTTCAGGCCACCTCCGTGTGCAGACACTAGGAGAAATTGGCAGTTTGTAACCTGGGAGAGGGCTCTTCACTTCCAGCTTTCAGAACTGTGAGAAATAAACTTCTGTTGTTTATAAGCAATAAAATTAAATAAATAAAGACACAAAGTTTATAAGTGGAAACTAATTTGATTGCTTCAACTCTTATTTTAGTAATAGTGAAAGTAATATTTCTTACTTTTTAAGCTTGGATTCAAAGTAATAAAATGAAGGCCATTCTCAGACTTTTCCAAAATAGCATGTGCAATCATTACTTTTCTGATGAATTTTGGTTTACTTTTTCCCTGGGTACCTATTGGCTGTTTATAACAGCATGCAACCTACCAGGGCTTCTTTGGTTTTAATATTTTGAGAGTTTCTGCTGTTTCTTAAACGCATCTGATCCATATAGTTTGGTCCTGTTACCTTACTTTTTATTCCTATTGAGACAGAAGAAAATTTATGGTAATTGTGGCCATATGAAGGGTCATACTAAACAATTATATTAGCTCTTATTCAAATGTGAAGTGCTTTTATTGTCTAATAACTTCCAGCAAATCAGCCTGTACAGAGCAATTTGCTTTAGATGGATAACATGTTGAAAATATGGATAATAATCCTGGAATTTACATCACATTTTAGTGTTCAAGACAAGAATGTGATAACATATTGTAAAAGCCATTTTATCTGGCATCTTATCAGGATTTTTCTCTACTTATTAATACATTTGAAACCACTAATACAAAAACAATTGATGTATATGAAACTGAAGCACAATGAGACCCATTAAGGATTAAATTATATGCACAAATGTTGCATTGTAATGTACCATCTTTTACTCCCACTATTTTCAAGTTGATAATATATGTTTGATAGAACTGATAAACTGTACTCAGAACACTTTGTAACAGTTTTAATATTAAATAAGTTGCACAGAGTAAAATCTTAAAAATACAGAAAAAAGCAAAGAAAATTTAAAGGACCATAATCCTATTACCGGAGTGACTATAGAATGGTAGTGATTTCTCATAGGAAACTTTAACCTCTGTCATGATAGCAGAAATTTTAATCCTCAGTCACCTATCATATTTGCTTATGTTTTACTTTTTTCATTTCAACATGATATTTCTTGTTAATCTCTGTTTGTGTATATATGATGTGTAAGACTTTTTGAAATTTAAAGTGAGTATAGCATCGTGGATAGGAGCTTGGGCATCTGGGTCAGCTCTTTCCATTCCAAGCTTGGCCCTGCCATTTTCATGCTGTGTGAACTTGAGCAACTTGCATTTCTCCTTTGTTTCAACTTTATGACCTGTAAAATGGTGATGATTGTCATACCAACATCATAGAGAGAGACAGTTTTCCTAATCGGAAATGTATGAATTCATACATGTAAAGTTAAGTGCATTACCTGATACTTAATAAATGTTAACTCTTAATGCCAGCTATTCGTGTGAACATAGGTTGTGCTTTTGAATGAAAACAATTTTTCCCTATGTATCACTTTCAAATGTATGTTCTTCACAGATGTTTGAAGACTGATGAGTGGGCACTGAAGCCACATTACCTTTGTTCAAATGCCTGTTCTGCACTTATTAGTTGTGTAATCTGGGTCAAGCAATTTATTCTCTCTATATTTCCATTTCCTAAGCTATTAAGTGTATTAAATGTACTTACCTAGCTGAGTTATTATGAGGACTAAATAAATTAATATGTGTAAAACATGTAGAGTTATATATAGCACATAATTCATGATAAACATTAGCTATCATATCCACATATATTTAAATGCATATATATTAAAACTCCTTTTTCTTCATCAGTGTCTAAAATAGAACAAAATATTTTTATTTCCACAGAGTATTAGAATAACCTGGGAACCACAATCCTAAAATTTTCCATTTTTAACCTATATTTTTATGTCAAATTATTACACTCTAAAATATTATTTTCAAAAGTTTTTAAAGATTTTAGTTTATTTTAGAGAGCTGGAAACCTGGGCAGGCCTGTCCTCCCACTAGAACTTGAACTGGCAACCTTTTGGTGCACAGGATGACACCCAACCAACTGAGCCATATGGCCAGGGATCTCTTTAAGATTTTTATTCTTGGCTTTTGTTAATAAAGTTACGTTTAATCAATTTAGATAGTTGGCACTTGAAAGTTTTCTGTTCAACAGAAATGATCTCATTTTAGCATCTAAAAAAAGATCTATCCTTGTCTTTTTATGGTGAGAATGTTGAAGCCTGAGAAATATTTAATCACTAATCCTATCTAATAAAGAGGGAATATGCTAATTGAACCTCACACCATTGTAAAGATGGTGGCGCCCACAGCCACAAGATGGCTGGCAGGGAAGGGCAGTTGTGGGTGACCAGGCCTGCAGGGGAGGGCAGTTGGGGCAATCAGGCCTACAGGGGAGGGCAGTTGGGGGAGACTGGCCAGCAGGGGAGGGCAGTTGGAAGTGATCCGACCAGCAGTAGAGCAGTTAGGGGTTGATCAGGCTGGCAGGGAAGTGGTTAGGGGGTGATCAGGCTGGCAGACAGAAGCAGTTAGGGGCAATCAGTCAGGTAGGCAGGCGAGGGTTTAGGAGCCAGCAGTCTTGGATTGTGAGAGGGATGTCCCACAGGGATCAGGCCTAAACAGGGAGTTGGACATACCCCAAGGGGCCCCAGATTGGAGAGGGTGCAGGCTGGGCTGAGGGACACCCACCCCCTGCATGAATTTCATGCACCAGGCCTCTAGTTCAGTTATAAGGAGATTAATACGTTAACACATCGCGTACCACATAGAAATCTCTAAGACATACGCCAGGGACTGCATGTTTTAGGGCAAACTACACATTATTTAAATCATCATAATGCACTTTAGGTGTTGTTTTTCAATAATTATAACATTTTTTTTTACAAAAACAATTAAACAATTAAAGTTCCTAGTACTTTTTTAACGTATGGTACTGCATAAAACATTTTCCTCTATGAAGAGGGACCAAACAAAATTTACATAAGTATCTAGATTCGGTCCTTTTTCCATGGGCATGAAAAACGAGAACACTCGTGAGCGGTCCTTAACAGATGGCGCGCGAAACACGAGAAAACTCCTGAGCGGTACGAAATGTGTTAAAAGCTCTAGTCAAAAAGGTAGATACCATCCATAATCATATGGGTAATATCAGCAGAGAAGGAAATTATAAGGATAATCAAACAGAAATGCTAGAAATTAAATAAAGATGTAATTAAAGTTAAATGAGGTCATAAGGGTTGAGGCCTGGATTCAATAGGATTAAGGTCTTTATAAGAGACACCAGTGAGCTTCTTTTCTTTATCTCCACATGCATGCACCAATGTGAGGACATAGTGAGAAGGCAGTTGTCTACAAGCTAGGAAGAGAGCCCACAACTAGGAAGTGAATTGGCCAACACAGGATCTGGAGCGTCTATTCTCCAGAACTGCGAGAAAATAAATTTCTGTTGTTTAAGCTACCCAGTTTCGTTATTATTTATTTTTTTGTTTGTTTTTTGGTTAAGACAGCTGAAGCAGACTCATAAAGTGAGATAGAAGACACTGGCAAATCCAATGGGGAGAAAACCTGAACAAACACATGAAGAAAGAATGTGTGGTCTGTTAGGGTATATCCAAGTGAATTAATATTGCTAGAATATGAAAAAACAGGATGTGATAAATGAGGGAAAATGGCAATAAAAATAATGATAAAGAAATGAGACCATTCCCTAGAAGTCCTTAAACGTCATACTAAGGAACCTGGAATTTATTCTTTAAAAAGTAAATGAGAATTACGTAGTGAATTCACATAGTTATATCTGTGAGGGTTTTTAAATTATCATTTTAAATTAGCAATTAGCAGTTGTGTGAATGATGACTTTGTTGTGGACATAAATTGAGGTTGAGGTCATTAGGAAGCTGTTTCAGTCTTCCAAGTAACAAATGATGAAGACTTAAGCTACTGCATTAGACATAAAGATGGAAAGGGATGAAATAGATCTAAACACTATTGTGTAGGTAAAATAACAAGTATCCTGCTTGAAATAAATTGTATGTGAAAGAGAAATATAAGGGTCCTTGCAGGTAGAAATGGATCCCAATTTGTAAGGGCCTGAAGCATACAATATGGAAAATAATGCAAAATTGTAAAATAAAAATTTGCTCAGCCCCACCCAATTTAGCTTCATGAGAAATGCACCTCCATTGGCATATTTTATGTTTGAATATGAGGGTAGATCATGTGCCACTAACTCAGCTAACAATGATAGAGAAAGGACAACATTAGGGAGAAAGATTGTGGGCTTAGTTTTGGATATCCTCCTGTAGACATCAGAGAAGCAAGTAAAGACATTTGAAAGGGTGTTTGATTTAATAGTCTGAAGTTTATGAAATCTGAATTTCAAAAATAAATACATTAATTTAGGAGTCATAAGAGAACAAGAACAAATTGAAACTAAGAAAAATAATTAGATCATTCCGGGGAAGATGAGAAGATTGATAAAAAGAGAAGAGTGAGTATGAAATACTGAGGAAAACTAATATTTTATTGTAAGCAGACGCAGTGCAGGACCAGGTAATATTATAGTTCAGCGGCCTAGGTATTAATGGCCACTGAACTATTAATACCTAGCAATGGGAATTGAGAGAACGGGTGTTGTTTCAAAAATTTTAGTTGACTAATAAGACTAGAAGAACAATTTGACAATGGAGGAATAAAACAGAAACGTGGACTAAAAATGATAATGAGTTTCTAGTGCTTGGGCTAGTTGAGTAGGTGAAACTGTCATTTACTAATATGGGAAGTCAGACAGAACAGGTTTAGGGAAAAATGTTAATTTGAAGTGCCTCTAGAATATCATGAAACAAATGTCTATTAATAGTTGGAAATACAGCCAGCAATTGTTGAATCTCTTCATTTACCAATGTAAAGAAAAGAAGTTCCAGAATGTTATATCATTTGTCTAGTGTTGCATAGTAACTGGTGCTCTTACAGATGGTGAGTTCAGAATCATAAGCAATTAGGGGTATTCTAAGCTTCACGAGTGGGGGCAGTTACTGGAAAAACATTCAGAAAATACCCACAGACAGCATCCTGGAGAATACCGAACACCAAGAAAGTAGAGGGTGAAGAGCCAAGTTAAAAGCAACCACTCTTAATTCCCTCTTCCCTCAACTCCTCGACACTCACCAATTTGCTGTCTGTCTTTATGGATTTACCTATTCTGGATAGTTCATACAAACGATGTTATATATTTTAGGGGCTTTCGAATGTGGCTTCTTTTAGCATAATGTTGTGTGATTTTTCGATTTATCCAAGTTATACCATGTATCAGTACTTCATTCCTTTTTATGACCAAATAATATTTTGATCTGTGTATATACCATAATTTATCTGTTCATCCATTGATGACCATTTGAGTTGTTTCCACCTATATAGTTATTATAAATAGTACTGCTATGAATATGTACATATATTTGTTTAAATATCTGTTTTCAATTATTTTGAATGTATACCCAGGAGAATTGTTGGTTCATATGGTAATTCTGTTTGTCTTTTTGTGGATTCACCAAACTGTTTTCCACAGCAAGTGAAATCTAACATATTCCCATCAATAATGTATAAGGGTTCTAATTTGTTCACAAGCTTGCCAACATTTTTTTGGTGTGTGATAGCAATCCTTTTGGGTATAAAGTATATCTCATTGTGGTTTTGCTTTGCATTTCCCTAATGACTAATGGTGCTAAGCATCTTTTCATGTGCTTGTCGGCCACTTGTATATCTTCTTTGAAGAAATTTCTATTTATAACCTTTGTTCATTTTATTTTTTTTAATATATTTTATTGATTTTTTTTTTTACAGAGAGGAAGGGAGAAGGAGAGGAAAAGAGAGTTAGAAACATCGATGAGAGAGAAACATCGATTCAGCTGCTTCCTGCACACTCCCTACTGGGGATGTGCCTGCAACCAAGGTGCATGCCCTTGACTGGAATTGAACCTGGGACCCTTCAGTCCACAGGCCGATGCTCTATCCACTGAGCCAAACCAGTCAGGGAACCTTTGTTCATTTTATTATTGGGTTGTTTGCTTTTTGTTATTGAGTATACATGTTCTTTATGTTCTGGAGACTAACCCCTTGTTTGATAAGTTATTTGGAAATATTTTAATCCAATCTGTAGGCTGCCTTTTCACTTTCTTGCTAATGTCCTTTGATACACAAAAAATTTTAAATTGATGAAGTAAAATTATCTATTTTTTTTTATTTTCTTGCATATGCTTTTGGTGTCATATTTAAGAATCTATTAAAAACCAAGGTTGCCGAAACCGGGTTGGCTCAGTGGATAGAGTGTCGGCCTATGGACTGAAAGGTCCCAGGTTCGATTCCGGTCAAGGGCATGTACCTCCATTGCAAGCTCTGGTCCTGGCACATGCAGGAGGCAGCCAATCAATGTGTTTCTTTCACATTGATATTTCTCTCTGTCTTTCCCTCTATCTTCCACTGTCTCTAAAAATCAATGGAAAAATATCCTCCAGTGAGGATTTAAAACCAAACAAACATACACACACAAAACCAAGGTTGTGAGGATTTACTACTACATTTTTTCCCTATAATACTACAGTTTTAGCCCTTTATTTAGGTCATTAATCTATTTTTAGAGTAGAGGTCCAACTTAATTCTTTTGCATTTGAATATGTAGTTATCCCATTACCATTAGTTAAAACGATTAATCTTTCCCCATTGAATAGTCTTGGCACCCTTATTGAAAATCAATTGGTCATAGTGGTCTGTGTTTATTTGTAGACTCTCAATTTTGTTTCATTGGTTTATATGTCTGTCCTTATCATCATACCACACTTTTGATTACTGTATCTTTGTAATAAGTTTTGAAATCAGAAGTGAGTCCTCCAACTTGGTTCTTTTTCAAGATTGTTTTGGACTACTTACTCAGTTTCAAGATTTTTGGTTTGCAATATGAATTTAAAAATCAATTTTTCTCTTCTGTGACAAGGATTGTTGAAATTTTGATAGAATTGTTTTGAATCTGTAGATCACTTTGGGTAATATTGCCGTCTTAAAATATTGAATATAGGCTAGCTTTCCATTTATTTCAGTTTTTTAAAATTTCCTTCAACAGTTTCATTTACTTTTCAGTGGATAAGTCTTTCACTTCTTCAGTTAGATGTATTCATAGGTATTTTATTATTTTGGATGTCATTGTAAATAGAATTTTTATTAACTTCCTTTTTGTATTATTCATTGCTGGTGTATAAAATTAGAGCTGATACTGTGTAATACTTATACCCTGTATTTTGCTGAATTTATTTATCATTCATTAAAGAATATTGGCATGCAGTTTTCTTATCTTATACTATATTTGGCCTTTGGTATCAGGGTAATGCTGGACTTATAGAGTAAGTTAAGACTTGTTCCCTCCTGCTCTATTATTTTAGTATGAGAAAGATAGGTATTAATTAATTTTTATATGTTTGGTAGAAATCACCAGTGAGTGAAGCCTGGTTTTGCACTTTTCTTTGTTGGGAGGGTGGCTGTTGATTAAATCTCTGTACTTGTTATAGGTGTATTTGGATTTTCTATTTCTTCTCAAATTAGTTTTGATAATGTGTTCATTTCTAAAATTTTCTATTCATCCAGGTTATATAATCCTTTGTCATATTCTCTCATAATCCTTTTTGTTTTTTATAAGATCAGTAGTAATATCCCCACTTCCATTCTGATTTTAGTTGTGTGCATTTATTTCCTTTTTTCTTAGTCAGTCTAACTAAAGTTTCATTAATTTTGTTGATTTTGTAAAGAATCAACTTTTGGTTTCATTGATTCTGTATTTTGCTATTTTCTATTTTACTTATCTTTAGTCTTATCTTTATCATTTCCGTCCTTCTTCCAGCTTTGACTTTAATTTGCTCTTCTTTTTTAGTTCCTTAAGGTATAAAGGTAGATTATTGATTTGACATGGTTCTCTCTGGTAATGTAGGTATTTACAGCTATAACTTTCCCTTGGAATTCTGCTTTTACTGCATTGCATACGTTTTGGCAATGTTGTCTTTTCGTTTTCACTTGTCTACATTTTTTGTTTCCCTTGTGGTTTCTTCTTTGACCTATTGATTATTTAAGACTATGTTGTTTAATTTCCACAATAATAAATTTTTCAGTTCTTCTGTTCTTGTTTTCTAGCTTTATTACATTGCTATTGGGACAGATAATTTATATGACTGTAATCCTTTTAAATTTATTGAGATTTGTTTTGTGGTCTAACATATGGCCTATCCTAGAAAATGTTCCACATGCACTTGAGAAAAATGTGTGTCCTGCTATAATTATTTTTATGCATAAAATAAGGTACATCAGATTATAAAGGAAAACTTAGAATACAGTTATTAAAATATTTTAATTTGTGTAATATAGTAATATATGGCTTTTAAATTAAAACCTTAATTTTCAAAATACCTACATAATCTAATGTGATATAAAAATACCTGTCATTTCTATTGGTCACAAAGTCATACGTGCTACTGATACTATTGTAGTATTAGTAATTAAAGAAAATAATGCATTTCAGTTAAGGTTAATGAAAATAAAGGTATCAGTTTTTCCCACTCAAGCTCATTGACACTGAATTCTATCCTCAGACCCTCAGGGGGCCTAAGGACTGCAGGTTAAAATCCCTGTTTAAAAAACACTGCTCTAAGCCATTGGATGAATCTTTTTCCTGAGATTAAAGGGGGGAAAATGGGCATCTTCCAAATAGCCCTAAACCAAGTCATGTCCAGTCTAATGTTTCCTGCTGATGGCATGGCCCAAACTGGAATCAAACAATGCAAGTTCATCCTGGTGTATTGATGGAAAGAAAACGCTGAAATTCTTCCTCTGCTGCTGCTGCTTAGAATATAGCAAAGCCTTAGACATTTCCTAAGACCAGAAAAGAAAGTCTTATTTCTGAGGCTTACTTAGTATTTATGAAGTCCCAAGAGGTTTCGGTAAAAATAGCCTTGGGTAAGAGTAAATTACTGTTTTTAATTATTATCATTAAAAATAAATATTTACAGGAAATTGGGCTGAAGGCCATCTGGCCCAAGCACATTTGTAATGGAGGCCATAAAGCACTAAAAGGGCATGGGGAGAGCACGGTGCACAATGGATCTATAGCTTCTCAAGATTCTAGTTTAGGTCATCAACTGGAAAGGGCATTTACAAATTAAAATAAGCATCAAGTGACTCAATATGAAGAATTAATGAGTATTGTTTGTCTTTTTAATTTTTGAAAACATTTCATACTTTGACATTGAAATGTGGTGATATATATTTCTTTCTTTTCCACCTTGCATAAATCTTTATTATTTTACTGAGAGTTGTAAAAAAAAAAAAAAAAAAAAGCATTTTAAACATTATGCTATTTACTTGGCCTTGGTATAGGTCATTTTATTTCAGTGGCTCTTTGTGAATAGTATTTCCTCCTTAACTATTTCCTTGACTGGGAATCAAACCATGACTTCCTGGTTCATAGGTCAATGCTCAACCACTGAGCCACACCACGTGGGCCAACATAATGTTTTAAATACAGGTGTTAACTTTATTAGTCAGAAAATTTCTTTTACCTACATTTCTTTTTTTTTTTTTGCATCTCTTATTTTAATATCAAAGGCACTTAATATATCTATAAGGAAAATATCCTTTAAATAGTGGACTATAACATTTTAACTACTATAAGTGTATTTTTAATTAAATACATTCATTGGTATTATTTTAATGGTTGGTGTTTTTTTTTCTTGAATTGATTAAGGTATTAAAGATGTGTCTTTATCCCCATATTGCCCCCCCACACACACACCCCCACTCATACCCTCACTCCCCTGGTGTCTATGTCCATTGGTTAGGCTTATATGCATGCATACAAGTCCTTTGGTTAATCTCTCCCCCTTACCCTTACCCTCCCCTACCTTCACTCTGAGGTTTGACGGTCTGATCAATGCTTCTCTGTCTCTGGATGTGTTTTTGTTGATCAGTTTATGTTGTTCATTATATTCCACAAATGAGTGAGATCAAGTGATATTTATCTTTCTCTGACTGGCTTATTTCACTTAGCATAATGCTGTCTAGTTCCATCCATGCTGTTGCAAATGGTAAGAATTCCTTCTTATTTTTTTACCACAGCATTATATTACATTGTGTTACCTACATTTCTTAATTATTAGAAATTATTATTTACTGATAAAAACAAATCAGAAAAAGAATGATCATGTATTTTTATATACCATTCAGAACAAATTGACAAAAGAATACTGTTAAGAACTAGTGATAGGAAGAGTTTGGTAGGAGGACTCTCCTGTTTTGCTGTTGGGGAAGTAAACTGATATAACATGTTTGGGAAGTAATTTGCAATTTATCTCGTGAACCTTGAGATAGCCATACTATTAGACTTCATAATTCAACTTGAGTATGTTTCCTAAAAACATTTTGAAATATAAATGTGGGAAACTGATATAGGGTTGAGCCTCGGACTGACCTGCTGGCAAAGTCACAAACAAGTCCCAGCTTAGAGGGCACAGTCCTTTTAGCATAATTAGGCTTGACCTTATAACACTCCCCAGATCTTATCTGGGAAGCTAATGGGCTGAGGAAGTGCAGGAAGTGTAACCATGGTCAAAACAAGTGAAACTCACAAGAACTGTGTAACTATGGTAACCACTACCTTGTTTACCTCTTACTATAAAAAGGTTGGTGAGGCCTGAGCACGGTGGAAGTCCTTCTCCTTGAGTTGGACTTGCCTGCCTGGTCCCCCAATATTCCCAAATTATCTCATGTCTTTTCTTTTTCATTTGTGTGTTGCTCCTCTTCCAGACCTGAACCCTGAACCACGCAGGATGTGGAGGGAAACACGACATCTGGCGCCCAAACAGGGTTACACTTCCTGCACTTCCTCAGCCCATTAGCTTCCCAGATAAGATCTAGGGAGTGTTATAAGGTCAAGCCTAATTATGCTAAGGGGACTGAGCCCTCTAAGCTGGGACTTGTTTGTGACTTTGCCAGCAGGTCAGTCCGAGGCTCAACCCTATATCAGTTTCCCACATATAAAAAAATCTTTCTGTGAAAATATATTCACCACAGGACTATTTATGAAATTAAAAAAGTGAAATAATCTTAATATTACATAATAGAGGTTGGGTTATATAAGGATGTGCTATTTATTTGGTCATTAAAATAATATATATTAAGTGTTCATAATAACATGGAAAATGTGCAGTATATAACAAGAAAGCTTGTTTGTACAGTGGTAAAACCATAAGCTCTTAACTATGTACTGGGCCAAGTTGCTTAAATTCCCTGTGTCTCAGTGTCCTTATATGTAAAATGGGAGTGATAAAACTGTAAAATGACAGAAACTTCTTTGAATGATAACCATGAAGATTAGGAGTTAGTATATCTCAATTGCTTAACAGGACCTGGCAGAGTAAAGTGCTAGCTGTGAACTGCTAGCTGCTGTTAGTATCATTGTGACTGTAGGTTTATGACAGTAGACTCAGGCAAAGAAGCCAGTGGATACCGGCAAAGAATACAAGTTCTTCAATGTGGGCAAAAGATCCAACTTATTGCAGAAAGATGTTCTGCTGGGTAAGAGACACAGAAGTACGTATTCATAGTCAGAGGACCAAGGTTCCCTCGCCACCCACCCCATAAGGGCTAGTGCCCACCAGCTTACCAACTGCAAACCACAGTAGCAATCCTGGCACACTCCTAAGTGGTCACCAACAGAGGAAAAGTTGAATTTAAGAACTTATATACATTATGCATAACACATGGATACAGACACTAGTGTGGTAGGTCTGGGGGGATGAGGGCAGGGTAGATGGGTCAATGAGGAGAAAAAGGGGGATATCTGTAATACTTTCAACAAGGTAATTTTTTTTAAAAGTTGAATTTGGGTCAGTTTTTAGTCATATCTTGCCCTGAGCAGGCCCAATCTTTAGGTTTGTGAAACATATTTGAAATTAAATATTAAGGGAATAAACTAGATTGAAAATGATGATATTAAGTGTCATCACAAATATTCTATAAGAAATAATTCTGAATACAAACCAAAAATTAAATTAAAGAAACCAAAATGTACCCAGAAGTTGTTCTTGAGTAGTAAGGCCTTGGATTGATTATTTTGTCCACTATCAAATTTTCTGTTTTACAAAATTCTATAATTTGAATGTACCATATATAAACTGAAATGTGTCATATATATAAACTCAAGGAATGACAGTGACTAAGTTCTTTATAATGTTTAATACCTCTATCTGGTGGACTATGAAGTGTTTTTCATGAGGAATTTGTGTAATAAGTTTGCAAGAATTTATCCAAGCCACATTTGATCAGTATCAGTATAAATTAGGATGCTTCCATTTGAAAGTATCAGAAATATTGATCAAACCTGAATAACAAATATAGGGAATTTATTAATAATCAATCCAGAGGGTAAAGGTTAATTTAATGGCTTAATAAATGTCATCAAGAATCCCATCTACTCCCCACCCCACCCTGTCTCCTTCCTTACTTTCCTTCCATTGTCATATTCTTTTTTTCTTGTTTTCTTGCTCTTTCTATCTCAGCTTCTCTGAAGGTAGTTTATTCTAAGCCTGTTTCCGCTGTATTTGTCCGCAGCAACCAAGACTATAGCCCTCCTCATTCACACATACACAAATGTCCTGATTGGGCAACTTAGGTCACATGATTATTTCTGAACCAATCATTTTGGCTAAGAGAATGCCATACACCATTTGGCATAACCCTGATTTTTTTGCTCATTTCTGAATCAATGACTGAGCCAAAGTAAAAAGGATTATCCTGAATGTTTCCGAGCACAATCAAAATTTGCTTATTTAATAAGTCCTCGTTTCTAAATGCTTTAAAAACTGTTTAAATGAAAAGCATAAACCCAGCTCTTAAGAGTTGTCTCTTTTTCCCTTTCCTTCTGCTGCTTCTCCTCGGGGTTCAGTTCAAATTCAGGGAGGATGATTACTGATGTGTCCTACCATTCTATGGTCAGGCAGTGATATCTGTGTCTTCTGTCTTTACTGGTTTCCACTGAGACACTATCTCACATGGTTCCATCACTGTGCCCTGGCAAAAACCACAGTTGATATCTCTGGTCTTGCCCAGCACCTCCAGGCATGAGGTCCATGGATTCTGTTTCAACTTCACTGTTTTGGGGCCTTCCAGTTCATTCTCTGCCACTTCTGTGCCCCTTTGAGTAAGTGATGGTGACCCAAGTAGGTTGTTTGGGACTTTGTAAAGCTATGTCCAAACCTACTCAGTCATTTACCCCCTTCAGTCATTACACTATTCACAGGACCATGCTGGAAAGTAACCTCCACTACAAGGCTTTCAGTTTCCTGGGCTACACCCTTGGAAGTCTGGTGGTGATTCATCCCCAGATGGGGTTTTGTTGTCCACCCAGTACTCAGCCCTCCTATTCTCTTCATAGTCAACATTTTTTTTCCCCTTCTTACAATGCCATTAATTCTCTCTCTAATAATTTATTTTCCACTTAAACTTTATGACCTCTTCCTTCAGGGTTTAGCTCTTGATTTTCTAGCAAATTTTTTAAAATCCCCCAACTTTTTCAGTCTCATGCCCAGCTCCATGCATTTAAAAGTGACTTTCAGGACTATTACCTATACGATAAAAATTTTTATTCTACTTTGGAGTTCAAAAGCCTGGGAATAAACTCTTTGTTCTCATTGAGTTATTTTCTGTCTTTTCTTCCTTGGAGCAATAGACCTTAGCCTTCCCATTTATTTTTAATTACAGAAGGGCTTTAGGGTAAAATACAGCCTTCAAGTAATTGCATTGAGGGATATTTGAAAACATTGTCGTTCTGCCATAATAAATGCCCAGAATCAAGCCTACATTAAACAGTACAGGGGTTCAAAGAAAAAAGAAATTAAGTTCTAGCAGAGTATATCAGATATTATTCATGAAAGTAGTGGGATTTGATCTAATTCTTAAAGAATGATGTTTGTTAAGACGAAAAGGAGCCCTAGCCAGCGGACTGAAGGGTCCTAGGTTCGATTCTGGTCAAGGGCGCATGCCTGGGTTGCAGGATTGATCCCCAGTAGGAGGCATGCCAACCAATGATTCTCTCTCATCATTGATGTTTCTATCTCTCTCTCTCCCTGTCCCTTCCTCTCTGAAATCAGTAAAAATGTATTTTTTTAAAAAAAGAAGAAGAAGAAAAGGAAAAAGAAATGGAGTATTTTTGGTGGTTTTCCTTTGTTGTAAATTATATGCTTGAATATATTCTATGATGAGCTACTTCTTTAGCAAACTGAGACAGGAACTGATCTGCATATTTGTAGCTATATTTATCACAAATATCATTTCCCTCAAGAGGACACTTGTCTTAGTCCATTTGGACTACTATAACAGAATATCAGCCTAAGTGGTTTACAAGTAACAGAAATTTATTTCTCACAGTTTCAGAGGCTGGGAAGTCCAAGATCTAGGTGCCAACAAATTTGGTGTCTGGTAAGGCCTGCTTCCTGTTTCATAGAGGGCTGTCTCCTCGCCGAGTCCTTACAGAGCAGAAGGGGTGAGAGCTCAGTCCCCATTCTCCCTCAGAACTCCATAGGCATCCCTCTGCGCTTGGTTGAGGAGGACAACTCCTCTGATAGAGGAGAGGGCTGCTCTTTGGTCAATTTCTGAGGATATATATATATATATATATATATATATATATATATATATATAGGCACCGATTCCATTCAGGAGGGCTTCACTCTCATGGCCTAGCTACCCACCTTCAAATACCGCCACATTGAGAGTTAGATTTCAGCATATGAATTTTGGAGGGACAGTCAACATATAACAGTACTTCACTTGGCCTCGACTTCAGAAAGTATTTATAGAGCACGTATTTGCTCACTTAACTGTCTTAGATTTCTGGCTGCAGCTGGTTACCCAGTACTGTTTACATGAAGGCACTGGATTGCAGCGGTGCCTCTCACAGTGGCGTCACAAGTGATCTTTGTTCAGTTTCCTTTACATGATAATGTAAAAAATAGACAAATAAAAAAGGTAAATTTCTTATGTTTAGTGATGATTCACATGGAAAATATTTTCGAATAGTAAAATTTTAGTTTCTTGGATTAGTGTTCTCATTTGTTTGTATTTATTTACTTTGTTTCAAACTAGAATCTATAGATTGTTCTTAAGAGTTCTTATACTACCACATAAGTAAATTCTCTAAGGAGTATCTTCTACCAGAAGCTGTTCTTCCTAATGCCTAAGCTTGAATTACAGCTTCATTGTTTTTTAGCTCTATAATCTTGGATCTTTATTTCACCTCTCTGTTTCCTCTCCTGCAGCTACTTTCATTATGATTAGAATTACCTACTAGCACAAGTAGGTCTGCTGAGGCCCTTTTTCTTTGGCCTTTTCTCCATTTACACAAAACTCTCATAATTTATTTTACTCTGATGCTGGTGTCATGAATACTCTGTCAGTAACTGTACATGGCACCCTTTCTGAGAGGTTTCAGCTCCCCGTACACCATGCTTTCTTCACAGTTTTCCTCCTAAGACATCTTCACTGAGCAATAAGAGAAGGTCAGTGCTGGAGCCAAACTGGCATGGCTTAACTGTGGCTGCAATCAGCACTTCCCAGCTGATAGGATTCTGAGTTCTATTTAACCTCTCAGCTAAGAAGTTACTCCATAGAAAATTACAGGAGGGCTGAAATGATCCTCTCAGCATTGGGAAGATTTGAACTCACAGGTTAAGAACATTTTTATGCTGAGATGAGACCAAATTCACTTATTTGACTAAAGCAATGTAACACCCAAGGTTTAAGTCCCTGGTAAATATAAAACACTTTACATGTATTATTTCTAACACTCCCTTCAAAAAATTATTGTGATGTATGAATTATTATTTCTATTTTAGATGTGAAACTACTGATATCCAGTATTAAATGACACCAAGAAGTAGTATAATTCACATCTGTCAAACTTCATTATATCATTTATACTATATTATTCTACCTTCCTAAGAATTGAAACTTATCCATAAGAACTTTAGATAGAGAGCAAGCTGCTAATTGAAAGTGCTCTTAGCTGAGAGATGATGTCTCCCAAAGCACCTCTTTTGTGTACTATCGAATTTGTAATCCTGTGTAACCCTGCATACTTATTAACAGTTTATTTGTAAGTAAAGTATGTCTCCACTGAGTAAATTGCTTATGGGTTGAGAACTTGTTTGTATTTCTTTACAATACCCTATCATATCTAGCATGAACATTTGCTCATTCCAAAAATATTTATTTACAACCTACTACATTCAGAGAACCGTATTAGATAGATGCTGCTGCAGGAAAATATAAAAATCATGAGATCTCTAATTGTGAGGAGGCTCTTTAATAGCAGAGCTAAAACAACTGGAATACTAGTTATCATGGAAGAAATAAAAGGAGGTGATGGTTATTGGTGTTTTGGAAGTAATTAGAAAAATGAGATCAGATGGTTGGCAAAAGAAAAGAAGACCAAGTAAATGACAAGATGCAAATATAATGTTATTGTATTTATTTTACATTACACGCCTCTGAAAAAAGGGAAAATAAGAGTCTCTTTCAGATCTTTGATTCCACCCTTGCATCTGAAAGTTCTGAAGCAATTAGACTAAAGCAGAATATTCTGGACAGTTTGGTGAATTTTGACAAAAGGTCATGGCAGACAACCAACCAAGCCTGGGTTTAGAATAGGTGTCTCCGATGCAGCTTAGTATTACAATTACCACTAGCAGATTAAATCAGTTACCCAAGCATGTGCCACTTTGCATGTCAGGGCCCACGCTGGCTAGACTCAGAGGGCAAGGGATAACATAGTCTAGCCACTGTGGAAGTTCAGATGTAAGAGAGAAGACTTCTCCCTGGTGGCAAGGACCAGAGAGGCTCCACAGACAAGGACATGCAGGCAAATGTAACAATCTTAGCAAAGCACAGTGGCAGGAGACTGGTATATATGCCAGTGTACTGGACCCAATTTGCCAAAAAGTCAATTAAATTTGGCATACTAGCCACTGACTTTTGGTGAATTGTCCTTCTTCTGGAAATCTTAGGACATATATAAAAAAGAAGAGATGACTACAATGCATTATTGCTCTCCTACTGACCTTTGTATATTTCACTTTCTCAGCAAAGCTTTATGATAGGCATTCTATATTATAAAAGGCTAATATGCAAATTGACCGAACGGCGGAACAACTGGTCACTATGATGTGTACTGACCATCAGGGGGCAGATGCTCAATGCAGAAGCTGCCCCCTGGTGTTCAGTGCGCTCCCACAGGGGAACACCGCTCAGCTAGAAGCCAGGCTCATGGCTGGTGAACACAGCAGTGGTGGCGAGAGCCTCTCCCACCTCTGTGGCAGTGCTAAGGTTGTCTGACTGCAGGCTTAGGCCCTGCAGTCAGACATCCCCTGAGGGCTCCCAGACTGCTAGAGGGTGCAGGCTGGGCTGAGGTACCCGCCCCCGTGCATGAATTTCATGCACCAGGCCTCTAGTTAATTATACTATTTTTCAGATGAGAAAAACAACAAAGTCATAGGGTGAGGGCCCAAGATCCCAGCCACTTACTTAAAGAGCTATGATTTGAACACAGATTTGCTTGGCTTTAATGCCCTGTAATTCCTGCTTCAACACACATTCCACATTTCTATTGAAGTAGAGTTATAAAGGGAAATGGGTGGAAAGAGGTTAATAAGCACCATCAGGGTCCACAGCTTGAATGCTAAACCAAAGAGCTTAAACCTGAGAACCAGAAACCACTGAATCATTGGAAAAAGAGAGTGGCAGTACCTTAACAAAATTAATCTTGTAATCAGTGAGCAGTACCAAGACCAGTTAAAACCCTACTGCAATAGATCCTATAAGAAATAAGAACTTAACTAGGGTTACAACATACCAATAAATAGGTAGGGAAAAAAAGATTTAAAAGAGATAGAATGACAAATCCATAGAAAGTGTTGTTATTGAGTGAAGTAGAAGCCATTCTAGAGGGCAAATTCAGGAGGAGGATGTATTATATTCCTGATGTTTAGCATTTGAGGTATCAATTGTACACAGAAGCAGAGCCATCCTTCAGGTAGACAGAATTTTGTGACTTGCCCTTGGAAAAAGTTTTGGCTGAGATATGATTTGGGAGTCATTTACATAAAAAAGAAAGTAATGAGAAGTGGTGCCAAGCACTGCTACATACTTCATTTTGAATAAAATTACTGAAGAAGGAATATGCATTTAGAAAATAGAGTTGGGATGAGGACTATGCCTCTACATACATTAGATCATTGAAGATGGTCCCTAGAGGGAGAAGGGTAGGTCAGAGAAGGGGGAGAAACAGAAAAGAAGACTGATTTTCAGAGGACAATAGCAAAAAGGGAGGAATTAGATCATCAATAAAACCAATATTTCAGACTGTTTGAGGAAGCTAACACCATTATATATTTTAGTAAATGAAGAAATCACCATAACATTAGGAAATATAATGTGATGAAAAATGACAACCAGGAAAGCTATATAGCTGGAGGTTAGGGATTGGGTAGGCTATTGGCTATGAGAGCTGAATAGTATGCCAAAAGTTGTATACAGAACCTTCAAAATTCCAATGAGACCCACTATGTGCTATGTCTGTGTTTTTGTATGTTGACCTTAAACAAATAGATCACCAGAAATTTTTCTAGCAAAAATGGGTTTATTCAGGAAAAAAATTGCAATTCAGGGCTTTCAGTTTAATTGCAAACCATGTTTTAATCCAGAAAAATAGAGAGGAACACTCTTTTATAGACTTGGAAAAAGCTATTATAAATGAAGAATCCATTGGAGGAAACTGAAAGTTCAAATTATAGTGACTTTTCACTGGCTGAGCTATGGCAGCCTCCCATTGGCTGAGTTGTTACCAGGCAAGGTAACAACTTTTCTTCCTCCTACTTAAGTAGTAAAATAGTATCACTTCTTATTGCAGATATAAATTATGCCTCTTCCTCTTGGGGTCAGCAATGTGTGTTGAGTGACACATTGGGAAGAGTTCTCTTTTCTGGCCTCCTGACTCCATTTTAAATGAAGTTTCTATTTATTAATTTTCACATTTCTCCCCTTTTGATCAAGACTGTTCTCCAAAAGCATTGCTGAGCAAGAGTCAGGTTTTTCCAGACAATGGCCTTTTGTCCCTCGACACCAGGAAGGACCTCTCCTGGTGTCCTGTCTCACATAGGAAGGAAAGTGTACAGATTGAAAACCTCTAGTGGTCACATCTGAGTCACAGGGAGGGGTAGGAGGGAGATCTCTCAAGCATTTCCCATCTAAAGTCTGTATCTTAGAATAGTGACTAGGGAGAAGGTACACTCAGAACTGAACAAATTACATAAGCACTTTGGGAAGACACAGTGTAGGATAAAACCTGAGCAATTATACAGCATGTTACTACAAAAGAAACTGTTTGGGGGGAAAAAGTCATCAATAATACAGCCTGTAGTTTGCAAATTCAGAGACTATGAATTGTAGACGAATCCAGAGTCAGTTAATAGTCCAGATGAAAGAGAGACTTCTGTGAATCTTCAACCTCCTAAATGCCTGGTGTAAACATCTTGGGAACGCTGTCTCATCAGGAGTCATCTGCTTCAGTTTCAGGAAATCTTCACCTTCAGTCATCGATGGTGTGCAGGTCCAGTCAGGGTTGGGTGCATTCTTTAGATGTGCCACGTGAGTCCCGGAGTCTACTTCCTGGAGTGTGGCAGCACAAGGGTTGCTTAGCGGGACTGGAAAGGGCCTTGTCAGCTAGGTTGACCAGTCTTGCTCGAGGTGTCTTTTTCAATACCCAGGTCACAATGTGTTTGGCTTAAGGTCGTCTCCACGGAACACACTGTGTACAGATTGTTCTATCAGGACATGGTTAATTTTGGTAGAAGCAATTAGGCCTTTAAAACATTGAAGTACATCTCCTTTTATCAGCTGCAGATCGAAAAGAGACAAGGGCCAGGTACATTGGCCACCCTGCGACTTTCTCAAAGGGTGATCGTTTATGAATTCCAAAGGGGACAGATCTGAGATTTAGAAGGACCAATGGCAATGCGTTTGACAGTATTTGGAGGGTTTTTACAACCGATGCCAACTGAGTCTTAATAATGCTGTTAATGTGCTCGACTACACCTGAGGCCTGAGGGTGGTAAGTGCAGTGAATGTGCTGCAAAACCGGCCAGAAATCACAGACTTGTCAAAACACCTGACTGGTAAAAAGAGTTCCCTGCCCTAGCCGGTTTGGCTCAGTGGATAGAGCATCCGCCTGCAGACTGAAGGGTCCCAGGTTTGATTCCGGTCAAGGGCATGTACCTGGGTTGCGGGCACATCCCCAGTAGGGGGCGTGCAAGAGGCAGCTGAATCGATGTTTCTCTCTCATTGATGTTTCTAACTCTGTATCCCTCTCCCTCTCCCTTCCTCTCTGTAAAAGATCAATGATACATTAAAAAAAAAAAAAAAAAAGAGTTCCCTAGCCCAGCTAGTGTGGCTCAGTGGTTGAGCATTGACCCAGGAGGTCATGGTTCAATTCCCGGTCAGGATACATGCCAGGGTTGTGGGCTCCATCCCCAGTAGTGGTGTGCAGGAGGTAGCCAATCAATGATTCTCTGTCATCATTTGTTTCTATCTCTCTCTCTCTTGCTCTCCCTCTGTGAAATCAATAAAGATATATTAAAAAAGAAAAGTTCCCTGAAGCGTTAAGTTTGTGGCAATCTCTTTTCCAGTGTCCTGGCTCTTTGCCATAATAGCAGAAATTAGGAGGTTTTTGGTTTCATACAGGGACATTTATCTACCAGAGTTGGGAAATAAGAATATTAGTGGTTTTCCCTTCAGATGATGCATCGGGGATGCGAGCAAGTTGACTTGCCAAGTTGATAAAATCTGGAGTGGCCACAGTCTCCTATTACATTCTGGTCCTTTTAACTTAAAAATAAAGGTCTCAGTTCAGCCCATTAATAAACAGAGAGTTAAAAGCTACTAGAGTGGGATCAGCATCTGAAGGAAGACCAGAATTTTAGTTGAAAACCATCTGAAGTCAGTTGTAACAGTCATGGACAGCTTCATCAGACTTTTGAGAGCAAGCAAGAATTTTGTTCCAATCAGCAGACTTTGGGAAAGCCCTCGGATTTGCCGATTATATAACAAGCCAGCGGAATAGTCTCATGGTTGTAATCTGAGAGGGCGAGGGCTACACCCTCCATCTTACCCTGGATCCTCCATATTTGGGCAGCAGCCATTAGCCATGTGCTCCGCAAGGAGCTTCTTCCCGGAAGCCCAAGCCTCTGCTCTTTAAACTAACCAATGACAATCAAGGGAAGTG
Organism: Myotis nattereri; assembly: GCF_964212035.1. Lineage (NCBI taxonomy): Eukaryota > Metazoa > Chordata > Mammalia > Chiroptera > Vespertilionidae > Myotis > Myotis nattereri. The sequence goes on from NC_138079.1 coordinate 67,291,395, forward strand.
TGCGCCATAGACACAACCACATCCTGTGTAACAAGACCCCGACTTGCACCTGGCCAATCGGCAGGGCCCACAGTCCTCTCTCCTCCCCTTACTCCAACCCCCCTATAAAACCCCTCTTCCCACAGGGCTAGCTCTCTCTGCTGCTTGCTGCTGCGTCGGCGAGTGTGGCTGACGGGGAGCTCAAGCTAGCTTGAATAAAGACTCTCTGCTTTTGCATCGGACTCGGTGCTCCCTGGTGGTCTTTTGGGGATCCTGAAATCTGGGCTTAACATAATCCTAATGATCTTTCGGGATTTTCCCATTCAGCAGTTTTCATCCAGTGCTGAGCCTGGCCTTCACCAACAAGCATATAAACTAGCTCATATAAATCAGATTGATAAGTCTGAACGACTATATTAAATTCCTCAGCAAATCTGTGGGCATCTTCAGTTACTTTGGGAAAAGTGTCCATTGTGACTCGCAGTTCAGCTTTGGTCCAGGGAATATAAGAAATTAGGGAGTTAGCCTTTTGATATTTAAAGGGACAGGAAGAGGGGATGGGGAGAGGTTCAGAGGAGGAGGAAGATGGCATGGAAGTGGAGCCTGAGACAAAGGAACTAGGGAACAGAGCATAAGGCTTGAAGAACCACTTTGCCTTTCCTTACGTGTTTGTCTCAGTTAATTTTAAAATCTTATTCTGCAAAGAAGTGATTTAGACTGCTGGTAATGTTTGGAAGCCTCAAAATACTAATCAATGCAGGCTTTCCATTCAGTTTTTACAGTTTTAGCTCTATGATTGTCCAATTTGGTTTTAAGAAAAGTAAGTTTGGGGACTTCAAAAGTTCTGTATATTGGCCAATGTACTGATATTGGTCAAATCAGGCCATTTAATTAGAATTGTGCATTAAGATGGACTGCAGTTTCTAAACATAAAATTGCCAGGGTCCCCCCAAAAAGGAGGAGTGATAATTAGGATCCCATTTTTGTAAAAACCCTAATCAGCTTGCAAGATAGACACCATCAAAGTTTCACTAGAAACAGTATGATTTCAAAAAGTTGGACCAAAGGCTGAACAGCATAGCTTCAGTAGGAAGTCTGGTTCCAACAAGGCATTGAATCAAAAGCTGAACAGTGGATTTCTAATAGGAACAGTCTGATTCCAAAAGGAATTGGGCTAGCACAGTTGCAGTGGAACAGCCTGATTTCAAGAGTCAGGCCCAAGTGCCAACCAAGTAATCACATACAAAACAAGGCCTTAACCACAAAATGATGAAGCCTTAAATTAGATCCTAAATAGAGTTTTGGTAGGGTCAAAATGCAAACAGATTAGAAGCTCAGATCCAGAAGAAAGACTCACCCTCAAATTCCAGGGTCTACGAGCAAGCAATTAAATCAGTGGACTCTGTGGGTACCATAGCTGTTTACTCACTACCCCACTTACCACCAACAGTGGGCCCTTACTGCTATTTGACTGGTAAGTGATCCAGTTCCAATATCCCCCCATAGCATCTTTCTAGTTAGTCTCGATACCAACTATTTTATCCTTGGTTCTACTGAAAGCCCAGATTAGGATAAAGACTTGTATGAAGGTAATTCATTTGAGAAGATATCCCTAGAGAGCAAGAGCTGCAGTGAGGAAATTGGGAAGAAAAGCAGAAAATGAGAGAAAGATTATGTGATAATTCACTATCAAGTTGGCCACCTTGCAGATGACTGATGTTTGAGCCTCTATTTGTTAAGAGTAGCTTCGTGGTCATTAACTCCCCTGAAATTCTAGGCTATATATTTCCACAAATGTCCCACATGTCAGTATCAGGAAACCCCCATAATAAGGAGCGAGAGCACAGTTGAGGCATTGTCATAGCATGTGTGAAGTTGGCCAAAGATAGTGCAGAACAGTCATGGAAGATAATGGCTCTAGTAAGAGTTGGGGCTGAAAGGATGTGAAAACTGCATAATAGTTATCCAGCCCACTACCCCGCAGTGGTTCACACCAGGGTGGATGGATGATTGGGACTAATCGAAAAATAAATGAGCCCCTATTTCTTTGCTTCATATACTAATTTATAGAATCAAAATCTGATGCTAAATTATTCCCTTTGTGAAAAGGAAAGTGAAAACTCGTTAATAATTGTAATTGAGAGAACATTTGTTTTCATTTTCTAACAATTCTTTGTCAAAGGATTTGGTAATTTTATAGCTAGCTTTACCTCAGGACTCCAGATTGAAGAAACTAGAGTATTAAATTCCAACACTTGGTGTAGGCTCAAAGAAGCTGAAAATTTAATGTTATTGTCTGATTTATTTTCTTACCATTAGTGTACTAGCTAAAAATATATTTAATTTGGGGAAAGTCAGCAATCACACTCACTCACTTATGCCCATTTGAGAGACTTCATATTACCTTTAAAATGCTTCATATGGGCCAAGAGTTTTCCCTGAGGCAGACAAAATTGGAGTAGTATGTTACAGAGGAAAATAGCAATTCAAAGTTAAAATCAGGTATATAACATAACGTAACGTAATGTAACGTAACGTAGCGTAACAACATAGCATAACTAGACTCAATCATGAAAGCCAAGTTCAGCTTTCAGCCTGATCACTCATGGAAGCAGTGGAACAATAAATCAATGTTTATAGACTGGATTATCCTCCTGAGTTATTCCCAGAAGAAAGCAACATGCAAATTCAGCCTCATTCTATCATTCCATCTTTCGTTTGTATAAGTTGAAGCTTATTAACATGTTAAGCGCCCAGCCTGTTTTGTCTTCTGGATGGAAAGAATAGTGTCAGTTACCCGTGACTGGGCGCTTAATGTGTTAATATACACAAGGCCCCGTGCACGAAGTTCGTGCTTGCATAGGGTCCCTAGGACTGGCTGGCAATCAAGACCAATCGAGGCCTTCCTTCCCCCAGCTGCTGGCTGCCGGCTGCCAGCCAGGGCCTTCCTTCATTCCGCACTGCCCCCTGGTGGTCAGCGCACATCATAGCAAGTGGTTGAACTCCAAGTCGGTCCAACTCCCAAGGGGACAATTTGCATATTAACCTTTTATTATATAGGATTTCCCCTAACTATTAGGAAAGACGAGGCAACCATTGCTTGGATTAGTCCTTTGCAAAAAGGGCAGGCAATTGATACCACAGGTCAGTGGACATAATAAAGGCAAGTGAAGTCATTCATTTGTTTGTCAGACAAGTGTAAAACAAGAAAGAATGTGACCAATGCTACAAGACAAGTGCAAAGTGACTTCTGGTTCAAAAAATGGAAAGAAAATATACAGTCTCTGGTGTGACGTCAGGAATGTCTTTGCAAATAGGCCAGAGTCTGAACTGCACCTCGAAGGGACAGGTTGGGTTTTGAAAGGTGAAAGTGAGGTGGAATGGCACCTCTGCTATCCTTTAAGACCCAACCCAAATACAGCACCTTTCTCAAAGCCTTACCTTAGTTCTTTCAAGTTGCAGAAATCACCTTCTCGTCAAGCTTTCTGTACCTCTTCCCTAGCATTTGAAACATACTGTCTTAGCTCATTGCTGCATGCATGTCTCAGTGCCCTTACCAGAGTGAGGACAGCCTGAAAGCTGGGTTCGTGTCCGACTCTCTCATGGAGCACCAGTGTTCTGCACAGCACTCCAGGCGGGATAACTATGCAGTAAAACCAAGGCATGAATGAGAAAGGCGAGGAGGAGCACAGCAAGCAGATCTTGCTCTGGTCTTATTCTGAGAATACTTCTTCATTCACCTCATTACTTTCTCACTAGCCAAGTCCTCCTTTCTGCCCTGTGGCAGTGTGCCCTCCTCTGTTTACACACTAACACCAGAGAGAAAGAGAGGGAGGGGGTGAGAGACAGAGGATCCACCTTAATGCATAGACACCACAGTGCCCCCATGACAGCACCCGAGTGATAAATGGAAGAGCCTGTGCAAACTCAAGGCTGCTTTTCAGCTATGGAAGAGCAGCTTGGCAGTGCAGAAGGGATGTTTCATTTTCTTTCCTCTATTGAAAAATAAGTTTTAAAACACAGTAGAGTGAGGGCCAGAAAAAACTAAAAGTGTGGCTTTAATAATCAACATTTGATAATTTGTCATTTTCTTAGAAACTCATTTTCCAGGGGGGATTGTACAGTTTCCTCACTAAACTCCAAAGCTTAATTTTTTTTTTTTCAAATGACCATTTACTAAAATGTATTCAGAGAAAGCTGGAAAAGTATGAACAGAGGGATAGGACACGCAACTGTGCCTTTATTGGACATGGATATTTCACAAATTAATAAGTTACTGAAGGGTTGGCATATGAAAATGGGCAGATAAAATTGCACTTGCCTGTTTAATAATGTGCAGTGGGAAGCAGAGGGCTAAGTGACATGTGAGACAGGAGTCTATGCTCATCAACTGTGGCCTGAATCAACTAAAATGCTCCGGGTTTTAAAGCAAAACTCATTTTCTTTGCCTGAAGGCAAATGTGTACCAGGAAATGAGGACAGCACTATCTTAGCTCCAATATATTGTAATATTTGAGTTGCTCATCAATCAAAGTCTATTTTCCTTCACAGTCACATGACAGTTTCCTGTCTCATACAAGCTTGGGAACAGGGACACTTTTGAGGTGGAGAATCTGCTTTTCGATAAATTTGAGCAATTGCCGGCTGAAAGAAGGTCACATTAACATTAAGCCTAAGTGGACTTTATTTAAAGTGCCCTTTTGTCTCTGTATCAAGTGCGCTTTTTAAATGTTAGGCATTGGTAAATTTCCTCCTAAAAAGATGTTGGCACTGACTAGAAATGACTTTGCCCAGACATATTTGTGGTTATTGAAGTAAAAGGTAAACATATAAATAAAATACCATTTTACTTACTGTCTCATTTATGGCAGATAAAGATACTCTTTGGATTCAGAAAATTAAAGGGACTCTATTAGCAAGCACTGATTTATAAAATAAGAGTCTCAATGGTTTATTTAATAGCCATTGGCCATGAATGTGGAATCTATCCAGTGAGAGACTGTTTTTGGCCAGCACCCTTTGGCAACATCTTCATTTATAGTTGGATGAAAATTATTATTTTTTCTTTTAGAAAGTCTATTTTCACTTTTTTTTGGCAGACTCCCTCTCTCCTGGAAAATCATTCCACAGTAATTTCTTTCCTCTTTGTACCTTGCATTGTTGTGTTTTGTGTTTTTTCTTTTTCTTTTACTGTTTTGTTTTATCAAGATTCAGGGAGTCAAGCATGCAGAATACATAGCCAGGGCCAAATACTTACTAGGTGTTTAGTGTGTTACTGTTGTAATTAATAGGGTCTTTCCTCGTGAATTAGGAATGAACCTTTGGTTTCATTTGCAATACATTTGACTTGGATGTCCAAGTTCTTGCTCTGCCACTTGCTACATAGATATGTTGAGCCAGCTACATTTCCCTGAGCCTCAGTTCCTGACCTACAAATGAGGAAAGTCTGTACCATCTCACAGAGCACTCTGATGTTTAATGAGATGAATGCAATAATACATTGGATTCTGTGAGCACAGTACACACAGTATTAATATTGAGAGGCAGAAAGATCCAAACCTCACAATGAATTATTCCCTGCGTTATCTACTTCTATTTATATCAGTGAATCAGGGACATATCTCCAAAGAGTGGAGAGAATGAATGGAAAGAAAGATCTTAGAAGCCCACTGTAGAAATAAAAGAAGGGAGAAATCTCCCTGGCTTTCTCAGCCCCCTGGCGAGTAGGACCATTGAAATGCTAATAAATTGAAATGCTAATGAACAGGAGGGGGGGCAAGGGGGGGGCAGGGGCGGGGCTGCCCCAGCTCTCTGAGTGCTTCTTGGCTGGAGTCTCTGGCACAGCCCTCTCCTCTTCCTGCTGCTGGCTCTTTGAACAGGCTGTCCAGGCATTTTGGCAACCAATGCAATGAATTGCTTCTTCTTATAATAACTCAAATAATTTGATTTGGCTTGCCACTAAGCCTTTCCCCCCTTGATTCATTCTGTAGAAATAGGAGAGGGAAATGAAAATGTCCACATGGACCCAGCCTAATTCCATCTTCTGTACAAACCCCCATATGGTCAAGAACCCAAGTGATGCCCTTTTCCAGAACAGCTGACCCTGTCCAAAATTCTTAGCACTAATGCCTAAGGCCTTCTAAGGATCGAATGGAACCCCTGGAAAATTTGTATTTGCAGAGGTATGTAAGCTATCCTCGTGTAAATTCCTGTAAGGGTTAAGCCCTAATGATTGAGGAAGATATAAAATGGAAAAATCAGATATAACTGGAAAGGATTGCACTTGACATAATATCCTAGCAACCTCCCAGTTTTCAAGGCAATGTTGATTTTATGCGGTGCTATTCAAAGCTATGCCTTTAATGTTATTGCTAAACATGGCTAATTTTCCTCAGTTATGTATGTAGCTCAAGGAAGTTCTATAAGACTGAAAAATCCCAAGTTATAAGTAATTGGAAAGTTCCTGTTTAATTATATTTTTGAGCTAGAAACATGTCTTTTTCTGATTTTTCTGTCTTGCTATTATGTTTATAAGCTGTGCTGCCCCTCTAGAAGCTTGTTTTGATCTCTGTAGAAAAGAAGATACTGGCCAGAGTAGTGGTTGTTATATGTTTTCTTTGTTTTTGTTCATTTGGCTTCCACTTACATCGCTCCTGTAGTTGGCTTCATCATTCAAATATTTATTCTGAAATAAATAGACTTTGGTTTTCCTTCTGCTGGGACATTGAATATTATCAATTCCTTTAAATTAAAGTAGACCTTCCCATTCCCAAGGGAGCCTTCTCAAGGCCTTCAGCAATCCTCAACTGATTAATTTCCAGGGGCAATTCATTTCCCCTTCCACAAAACAGTTAGAAATAGCTGAACATTTTAACTGAACTCAGACCCTTAACAATTCTAGGTATATGAGCATAAGTCATTTTTATGTATTTAGATGTTAAAGACACACTTAAAATAAGCCCAATCCAATATTATGTATAATCTTTTCCTAGTAGCCTAAATCAGCAAAACTGGTACAGTGATGATAAAATGTGCTGACGTGTGGACAAGGATGAAGATGAAGATGAAATGTATCACACAGCAGTGTGAAGTAGGTCACAGCAGCGCGGGAAGGTGACCCTGAGCTTGGGGCTGTATCTGTAAGATATCAGAGATGTTCTGCCCTCAGACTCTTTAGCCTTCCTTCTTGGATATGCACATTTGCAAGAGGCATCTTTATTTAATATATGTCCATTTTCTTTAACTCTGAAGGCATGTTTTTGCAGCTCAGTGGCCCTCTCCTATTAATTTTACAACATGGGTCATTTCCAGAAACACTTCCGAAGACTTACTCATGGAAAAGCTCAGTCCAGTAGTCTCACTAAATTGTTTCATAGAAATATTTGCACAGACTTTGGCTTCTTGCAATATCACTGTTCAGTTAAAAGGTTTTGGGTAATATTGTTTTCTTATATAACCAGATAACTACTTATTTGATTTTGTTGAAAATTTTTTATCACACTTGCTGAAATGGTCTCATGGATCACTTTTTTCTGTTTCTACAGTATTTACATAGCTGTTCCTGTTTTATAGCTATGAGCCACCTTCTAATAAATTTTTAAAATTAACATACTTTATTTTTAGGGCAGTTTTATGTTTATAGAAAAATTGAGCAGAAACTAGAGTTCCTACATAACTCTCTTTCCCTGAACAGTTTTCCTATTAACATCTGCATTATCTCTACATTATTATTAACTAAAGCCCATAGTTTACATTATTGTTCACTTTTTTGTATAGCAGAGTTCTATGGCTTTAGACAAACAAGTAATGCCATATTTTCATCATTATATTATCATATGGAATATCTTCACTGCTCTAAAAATGCCCTGTTCTCCTGTTCACCTCTTGCTCTTCTGCCCCACCCACCACCCTCCAGCAACTCCTGGGAACCCCTTACCTTTCACCAGCTCAGTAGTGTTGCCTTTTCTAATATAGTAAACCCTCAATCTTGTAGACCTTGATTTAAGAGATTTTGGATTTAACAGACAAAATTTCTGATCTTTATGACATATGTGAAAATTAACATCCAGTTATTTTAAAAATGCTTTTAACCATTATTTGTTTATAATTAAATTAACAGTTGCTTATTTTTGCTTATTAATTCACTGTTATTTTTAACAAATTTTAGTGAATAGGCCATATGTTGGGAAAAACACTGTAGTAATTTTTCTGACATAAATAAATATTATGTATCTACAGCTATAGTCTGTATACTTAAATCCAAGAGTCACTGCTCATAAATAATGTTTGGTGAATGATTAGCATGTGGCCATACCACATCACCAGCAGTAATTGGTTCTGCTGTGCAGCGGTATGACTTTGTGCAGCAGTTATTTTTTTTAATATATATATTTTTATTGATTTCAGAGAGGAAGGGAGAGGGAGAGAGAGATAGAAACATCAATGATGAGAGAGAATCATTGATCGGCTGCCTCCTGCACACCCCACACTGGGGATTGAGCCCGCAACCCGGGCATATGCCCTGACCTGACTGGGAATCAAACCATGACTTCATGGTTCATGGATTGACACTGAGCCAAACAGGCTGGGCAAAGCAGTTTTAACTAGGGCCAGCCAATGTTCCCACATGAGCTAAGCCATGTCCCAGCTGTGTGCATTTGTTTACTCTCGGTGACTAGTGAATGCATGCATTTACTAGACCTATTCTGTATAAATTTATAATTACTGTAATACATATGGAAAACTTTTCAGTGAAATTAAACTTTTCATACATACTTAATTTTAATTATACAAACATGTCTACATAAGTAAAAACAGGTAAACAAAATTGTTATTTTTTTAACAGATGCATTTGGCCAACCTACTTTATTATATAATGTATTATATAATGTTTCATCTTTAATGGACACCCCCTTGCCTGAATTAGTTGGTTATATCCAGGATTTACTGTACTGTTTCCTGTTCAAACAAATTTTTTCTGGCTAAGAACCATGCCATTGACTTATATTATTTTCCCTTCATTTTCATCGCTGAACTACCAGATTTTTTTTAAAGAAGAATATGACTTTTACTGCCAAAAAGGTTAGTATCAAAGTAGCAAAAGTGTAGAACAATGATAGCCAGCCTGAGGTACAGTATTTAGAGGCCACCTCGGAGAGGCCCACTCACTTGCTAAGTGACACCTTCTTAGATATGAAGACTTGAAGCATACGAGTCTAATTTATTCCTGAACAAAATGATAAATTGCTATGTGGCATGGACCTTCAGGTGCTCTTGGATTACACCCAGAGAGAGGGTTAATTCCACAAATTTACCCACAGCTTAGCTTGACTCGTAGGCTATTAAATCAATGGAATCAGAAGGTATCAGTGACCACAACACAAGTGTCTTAGAATGGGGACAAATAGGAATCAGAATTCTCTCGATGATATTCATTGCTCTCAACCATCCTTGCACCAGGATGTGAGCACCTCCGTTCTCTTGTTTTTGTGTACGTTGTGTTGTGAGTTATGTTTCTCATAAACCTGACAAATCCAATTAATTCAAGCACCACTGTTACCAGATACAGGCCTCTCGTAATTTGAGCTCTTTGGTTATCCAGTCAGATGTAGCGCCAGCATTTATTTTACAGAGCTATCAAAAGGCAAGTTTAATGCATGCCATGGAACGTGACTAAAATAAACAGCTCTATACTATACTATCCGTGCAAGGCAGAAACTTTTAAAAAAAACATATCTTAGCCCTGGTTGGTGTGACTCAGTGGGTTGAAGCATTGTCCCATACACCAGAAGGTGGTGGGTTCGATTCCCAGTCAGAGCACATACCCAGATTGTGGGTTCAAACCCAATAAGTACACATATGGGAGGCAACCGATCGACATGTCTCTCTCCCTTCCTCTCTCTCTATAAATATATATACACATATATGTATATACTATAGATATATCACATCTGTTTAAAAATGGGCTTTTTTATGATTTATCATTCATACTCATATTTTATTGCTCCATTAGTGCTGAGATGGTTTAAAAATAAAATATTTTATTATACTAATATTTTTACCTTTCAAGAAATAAACAACATCAATTGAATATAGATTGCAATAGTTGCCAGCTCCCATTACTGCATATTTAGGGAACTATTCAAATTTCTTTATTTTGTTGAATATGGACTAATCAAATATTTTGGCTGTTGAAATGATGTGTTTCTTAAAATAAAGCAACCATGTTACACATTTAGTAAAATTATATCTAGAAAGATGTAATAGAAACAAAGAAAGAACACTCGGGAGTTTTCCGGGTCCTTGATAAAGGCACTTCTCTGCGGAATGATTTTGTTGGAACATTCCAATCTTAGAAGCAAGGGTTATCTAAGACTTGCAGATACAGAGAGTAGGGAATCAGGTATCATCCTGAAGGTGGCATTTGGAGGGAAATAGGAAAACAATTTGGCCTAGGCCTTATATTTACCAAGGGCCTCAAATTGAGAGGCTGCCTTCAAATAAGTTTATGCACGTGGCAATGAGAAACATTGACAGCACAAAAAGATGTCCATCGCATACCTTCTGTAGCTTGCCATTGTTGTGAGTTATTTTAGTATTTCTTCATCTATCAAGAGCCTTCTAAATGGAAGTGGCCAGGGTATCTTCTGACTTATAGGAGGTGTGGCGTGGTACCTTACAGAACTTACAGGTCTGTATTATTACAAATTCCTTTTTGCAAGAAGGACATACTATGCAGCGTTTCAGCATATAAAACACATAGATCGAACTGCTCTCCTATAACAAGGCCATCTGAGCCACCTCCTGGCCTTCAAGGTGACACCAAAATTACCTCTGAGGAAACTTAGCGCCTCAGAAAACAAGTTTTGGAAATCACTGGACTGGCTGAATCCCTTAGAACTGTAGATACCAAAATCTAGGCTCAGAGAGGTTACATATCCTGGTCAAGATTGCCAAGTAGACTTCCAGATACATGATTGAATATTTTCCCCCAGTAGAAATGGTAGTTTTTCTGTGATCCCATGTTATTCTGGGTTAACAAGCCAAGGGTCCTCAGGAATGATGGTGGTAAGCTCTTAACCTGGGCCCACAAATAAACCCATATGGAAAACATACTACAACCAGTCATGTTAAGGAAACAAATGTGTATAAATATTTAATATATATCACTAATTAGCCCACTTATTTAAAACATGCTGCAATGAAGTTATATTAAGATTCTCTCTCTCTCTCTCTCTCTCTATATATATATATATATATATATATATTTTAGAGGCTCAATGCACAAAAATTCATGCAAGAGTAGGCCTTCCTTCCCCTGGCTGCCGGCACCAGCTTCCCTCCAGCCCCAGCTTCGTCCGGGATGACATTCGGTCTAATTAGCATATTACCCTTTTATTATTATTATATATATATATATAAATTTATATTTACGCACAAGAACAGTAGTAACAGCTGACTCCATATACACACATGTGCAAAAAGAAGGCAGGGAAAAGAGCAGGACAGGGTGCTCTGTGAATCATTGAAGTCACTTAACAAATGTTTATGGAATACATTCCAGATTCCGGGCTCATGCTAAAGCCCTTTGAGAATAGCAACTGCCTTCCAGAAGAGGCCTTTTCAGAAGAGTGGCATCTTTGCAACTTCTTCCTAGATCATTTTGTTTTGGTTTTGTTTTGTTGCTGCATTTCTTCGTTTCTCTTCCTAGTGAACATCTACTGACTCTTTGCTGCTCCATCACTTTCTGCTTTTGAGACATTGCCTCTAGAGATCTTATAGAAATAAAAAGAAAATAGAGGCTTGTCTGGACTGCAGAAATTTTGAAGCTTATTGATCTTTTTTTTTTTTTCCAGGAAGCCAGCTGTATAATGTCTGAAATCCAGCTTAAAGGAACACACTTTTTACAAAGCTTACATCACCCAGTCTTCAATTCCCTATTAGAGCATCATCTCTCAATACACTTTCAGTTAATCCCACTTGCCCAGGTAATTTTGACTTCACAGATCCCAGCCTCGAAATAAAAAGATCCCAAATGGCTGATACCAATTCTATAAATAATTGTTTAGACTTGCAACAGTAGCGAAAATCATCTGTTCTTCCTTAGACTGTAATTGTTGGACTCACACCTGTTTTGATTTGAAATAACTTGTTTCTGACTTTGATTCCTCTTGGAATTTTACTTTCATATCTAACACTACCCCATCCCCATTTTTGGCTTTACCAATGCTATGGAGGTGGTGACGAGTCTGAAATGTCCTGCCTCTCCATGATGCATAATAGCAAGGCTTAGAGGGAGCAAGCATTTTGGAGATTGATCTTAAAGCCATTTTTCAAATGAGTAATAGGGGCTGAGGGAGATAAAGTGCCTTACAGAGGCAGGAGGCTATTGGTGGTATCAATATGGAAGTGAAGTATTGAGAGAAGCAGATCCAATATCAGAGCACTGAAGGGATGGTTAAGAACAAAAAGAAGAAATACCAGCAGACATGAGAGTGGCTCACACATTAGCTACTACACTAATTTCCACAATAATCACATATTGAGCAAAATGGGCATGATGTGTTGCCAAGGAACTGCCCACTGCCTGCTGATCTTTACAGCAGCACAGTGTGTCCATGAAGTAGGTTGTAAGACAATGAGGGAAAAAGAGAAAAGGGATCAGGAGGGGAGAGAGCTAATGGGCAGATCAAACCACAGAGAAACCATACACCTGGGCATCTGCTCCAGTGTGTCAGGACTAAACGCCAGCGTGCACCTCCCTAAGTTGCTTTGCATTGCTACACCAGGCACTACCCAGTGATGGCGAACCTTTGGAGCTCGGCGTGTCAGCGTTTTAAAAAACCCTAACTTAACTCTGGTGCCGTGTCACATATAGACATTTTTTGGTCTTTGCAACCATAGTAAAACAAAGATTTTTGTTTTTGATATTTATTTTCTATATTTAAATGCCATTTAACAAAGAAAAATCAACCAAAAAAATGAGTTCACGTGTCACCTCTGACACGCGTGTCATGGGTTCGCCATCACTGCACTATACTGATTGCTGCTCTGCACCTGACATTGAGTTGCTCATTACCACTCTACTCCTCAGTTGGACTTTTTACATTCCTACTTTCTGGAAATGCTCGTTAGTTCAGTTTACTTTTTGCTGATAAAGCTGTGTTTTGAGAGAAGGTAATACAGTTTAAAGATAGGCTCTGTATGTGCCCTATCTGCAGATATTGCCTTGAGTTCATTTTGGAACATTTGAAGTACATTGCCACATTCTTATAATCACTCATCATTTTTTTGTTTGATGTCCTCATAGAACATCTTTTCTAGTAAAATCTGGAGGGTGGCCACATATGAAGGTATTAGTGGAGTATGTATTTTGTTTAATGTATTTATAACTCCAGATCTGAAAGAGTTAAGACTTCAAACAATACACAAATTCTCTGTAGTATACTATATATCATACTATATATAATCATATACTTATAATAACAATTATAATATGAGAACTCAAATGTGATAATTAATTATCTATACTAATAAAAGGGTAATATGCTAATTAGACCAGGTCGACCAGCCATCTTCCAGATATCTGACTTCCTGCTGGACAAAGCCATGGTGGTGGGGGTCGAGGTAGAGGCAGTTAGGGGCAATCAGGCCGGCAGGGGAGGGCAGTTGGAGGCGAGATCAGGCCTGAAGGTAAGGGCAGTTGGGGGCGAGATCAGGCCTGCAGGGGAGGGCCATTGGGGTCAAGATCAGGCTGGCAGGGGAGGAAAGTTGGGGACACCCAGGCAGGCAGAGGCAGTTAGGGGAAATCAGGCTGGCAGGGGAGAGCAGTTGGGAGCGAGATCAGGCCGGCAGGGTAGGGCAGTTAGGGGCGATTAGGCAGGCAGGCAGAGAAGTTAGGGGCAATCAGGCAGGCAGGCAGAGGGGTTAGGGCAGTGGTTCTCAACCTTCCTAATGCCGCGACCCTTTAATACAGTTCCTCATGTTGTGGTGACCCCCAATTTCATTGTTACAAATTGAACATAATTAAAGCATAGTGATTAATCACAAAAACAATATGTAATTATAGATGTGATTTCTGATGATCTTAGGCAACCCCTGTGAAAGGGTCATTCGACCCCCAAAGAGGTCGTGACCTACAGGTTGAGAACCGCTGGGTTAGGAGCAATCAGGCAGGAAGGCAGAGGCAATTAGGAGCGTTCAGAAAGGCAGGCAGGTGAGTGGTTAGGAGCCAGTGGTCCCAGATTGCGAGAGGGATGTCCGACTGCCAGTTTAGGCCCGATCCCACAGGGGACCTCAATTGGAGAGGATGCAGGCTGGGCTGAGGGAACCGCCCACCCCCATGCACGAATTTTGTGCACTGGGCCACTAGTTATATATAAATTGCTATACAATATTGTTGTTCACTGGTTGACAGGCACTGGAATTACATTATTTCACTAATATAAATTAACTAGGGTTCAATGACTAAATTTATACACTCTGGCTAAAATTATAGGTACAGTTTAAATTCTCTTCCTTCATAAACCATCTTCCAAACTCCCTACAGTATGCCCTTTGGAAAGTTTTATTTACTACATAAGGATGTGTTATTTCATGTTTTGTGTTCTTTTAAGCCATTTTCAGTGAGCAATGTCAGTGATAAAGCTGAGTACTGTCAGTGGGGTCTGGGATAGGTCAAACAGTATTCTTTTTTGTTGTTGTTTTTTCAGAAAATGCTGTAATTCTCATACTAGTGGGAAAAGATTTTGGAATAAGAGAGAGAGAGAGAGAGAGAGAGAGAGAGAGAGAGAGAGAGAGAGAGAGAGAGAATGAATATGTGTGTGGGTAGAAAGAAAGAGATTTAAGACAGACTGAGAAGTTAGAGGGAATATTTTGGAGGAAAGAGCTGATTAGGCATAGGAGAGTCTGAACTGCACCCAAACTGGTGGGTAGAGTTTTACAGAGAGGCAATGCAAGGAAAGGGAATATTCCAGTAAAAGAAGCATCATGGAAAGTGTCTAAAAGCTGAAAGTGAGGGGTACAATCTGAGGGCCGTGAGAAGGATGATGAGGCTGGGCTATGGGTACTGAGGGGAATATGGATCTTCTGCCCAAATGGGAAGAAGTGTGCAGAAGAGTGTGCTTTATTCTCTACAACATGAGCCACCAGAGGCCTCTAGACAGAGAGTATTATGGTCATATCTGCCTGTGGCCATATCTTAAAGAGTGGGGGCAGCGGGAAAACGGTGCTTCTCAACAATTGCTCTGAAAGTGCATGAGAGACCAAATCTTGCCACACAGGGGTTAGAATCCCCGGAATGCCTTGTGGTCCATGTTCAGCTCTCTTCCCGCAACTGGTTGCCTTTACCGCCTTCTGACCACACTAGGCATTCAGTAAAGGACTTTTATAAAGGAGGTTTCATTTTTAGGTAAATTACATTTTTGCAATCTGTGTGTCCCAAGTCCTTGGCCCTGTCCTTGCCTTTCCATTTGGCAAGTTTCGACTCTAACTGGGAACATAGAGAAAATGCCACTTACAAGCTAAAGGGAAATAGTGCAGGAGGGGGTGCTTTCTCTCCTCCATCTAGCTCCTCCCACCAAATGTTGTTCAAAAAGCAGACTTTAAAGGGGCCAAGAGCAAATCTCTCTCTCTCTCTCTCTCTCTCTCTCTCTCTCTCTCTCTCTCTCTCTCACACACACACACACACACACACACACACACACACACACATGAGAGGTGAAATGGGATGAAAGCAGGAAAATAATGAGACCAATGTGTTTGCTCTCAATAAAAAGTCACATTTTTTTCCTGAGCCCAATTGATAACAATTCTTAGTTTTGATACTCTGAGAAGTAGAAAGAGGATCCCAGCATTCGCCCTGCAAGACATTGTGAACAGTCATTTGAAACAAAGTCTTGGTGGTTATTAAAGCATCATCAGTTTTAATTTTTCTCAGCTTCCTCACTTGAAATAGATGTAAAAGTTGGTTTAATTTCAGTTGGTGTATGTAGGAGTCCCATGGATCCCAGAACCAAGCTGTCCTTCTGTAATGTCCTCCCGTTCACAATGGGATCTGAGTAAATATGCTTGGCACAGTGCTTTTTTGATCTTATAACCCAGCTTCCATAATTACATGGCTTCATAAGCATAGATCAAGGTCACAAGTCTATCCTGAGTTGATTTCAGTGAGGTATATTGTAAGAACTGAGGAATAACTGCCCCCCCCCCCCCCCAAACACACACACACACACACACAAAGTTGCATAGGGCACAGAGGCTTGGGATTAGATAAGTTATTGAAATCCAGATCAAACTAAATTTGTAGAATCAGCGGGGAAATTTTCTGATACTGGTAATGATCATCACTGTCATTTGAATTGTCTCAATTTGTTCTTTCTTTTTCTGTGCTGTGACTTCTTTTGGACCAAAGATGAGGCAGCATTTGGGCAATGCTGTCTGTGTTATTCACTTCCAAAAGGAAAGTTTAGCTTGTTCAATTTTATAAATCAAAGAGATAGTTGAAAATATAATGACACTGATCTTTGCACCTCACACTGCCCGTCCTAGGGTAGCTAATGCTACAAGACAGTTATCAGCAGTCCTTCCAGATGGCTAAAAAGACTATGCATTTCTGCCTGATGCAGTCCTTAATTACATTCCCACATCCCTGTCCTCAATTCATGCTTGCCCTCATCATTCCTTTGTTAGAATGTTCCAACAGCCTCTTTGTGTCTATATATATTTTTTACCTGTAAAAATATTACCAGCTAAATGTTCTTGCTGTAGACTAAATATCCCTTATGACTTTCTTCTTCCTGGATACTGATAATATCCGTCCATCCCTGAGTGTCTTTAGCACATTACACCCATCTGCTGATACAGAATGCCCAGCTCCCACCAAGTCTAGCTCTCCCAAGAATCTGGAATCCCCAGAAGGTTTCTTTCCCATATATTTGACTGCTCAGCCCCCACCTATTGCCACTTCTCTGCCAGGGGTGGTGTGGCCTTGATACTGCTCTGTCCTGCTCATTAGGGTGCCATCATATCTCCTGTTGCTCTTCTGGGCATAGTCTTTCTCTATAGGCAGCAACCCTGTACCCCCCTGTGAGAATAACCCTCTGCAGGGGTTTGCAGCAGAGGAGGGAAAACTGACCCTGTCCCATATGGGCACTGTTCTCTAGATGGATCCCAAGGCCCAACTGTGTTACAGGGTGTGTTGAAATAGCCCATTTAATTACTAGTCTGTCTCAGTCTCCTATTAGGAACTTGACTACAACTATTATAGTTGCCTACAACAGAAGTGAATTCTATATGAGCTGTAAAGCTGATGTTGCACTCAGATTCTTCCATCCTCTCAACTAGGGAGTGGTCATTATATCAGACTTATTGTGCCAGTCCAGAGGCTTCATAGGGTGAGTTCTATCCCAAGGTACTCCTTATCAACACTCCCCATTGTGGATCACACACACACACACACACACACACACACACACACACACACACACTTCTAATGGAGTACTCCATACATTTTTCTATTTATGCACCCATTTTTGAACTCCTAGCAATTCCCAGGCCTAAGTTAGGTATTTATCATATTTTGAAAAGTTGGATTGTGTAACCTCATATTGTAAAGACTTTCCATATATACAACATGTCAGAGCTCCTAGAATGATCCCTAAAATCCTACAGATAATTCCCCCCCCTCTCTCTGCCTCATTTCCTGCCACCTTTAAGCACCCCCTTCTCTAGATAATAGTTTCCTGTGAGTCTTTGTCAACATATATGATTTCCACACATCCAAACCTCTACAAGGGTTATTCCCTTTCTGGGAGCAAACTGTCCTCAATTTATGTGAAGATGCCCACACAACTACTGAGGTGCAGTTCAAAAGTCACCTCTCTGGAAAGCGTCCTTTGGTGGCTGTAGTGACTTCCTCTTCTCATTCCTGTGGGCACTCGTCCACACTGAAGGAATTGCTGCGTGTGTGGGTAATCATCCATGAGCAGGATCTCCCTCTCACATTAAGCAATACTTCCCTTCCAGATAGGATGACCTTGACTTACTCAATTTTATACCTCATTTGACTGCAGAGAAAATTAGCAGTAGTGCTCAGTGTTCATACATGATGGCAAAGTGTGAAAAGAACAATACTTATGATTATATACACACCTTATTTACAAAACAGACCTACCTTATTATCATGAATTAACTCCTCACCAAATTTCCTGCTTCTCTAGTGGGTTATTTGCTCTCTTCTATCCCTGGCTAAAGTGCTGCAAAGCCAACAGGTAGCTCTATGGCTGTGCTCCAGCAGTTGGAGAAGCCATCCAGTTTCTGGCAATAAACATGACAGAATTCTGAGGCATGAAAGAAAAGCTAAAGGTTGGCTTGGAAGGAAGAAGATGGAAATGAAAAATGAATGAAAGAGAGTCTGAGAGGGAAAAAGGGCTAGAGGAATTCAGCTTGGAAATGTAAGCAGCTGCATGTGGATGAGCTGGATGTGGAAGACCAGGGAGCCACAGGGAAACGGCGCTGAGAGATGGAAGTTGAGCTGCTCTGTGCAAGTTTTGTTTAACCCTCACAGTCTGAAGAAGGCAGTGTGGTGTGGGATAAGGCTCATTCAGCAATGAATCAGCCACATGCAGACCAAGAAGACATACTGGTATTTTATCAATATTAACAAAACATCAGGAGACACAGAAGCCTCATTAATTTGAATTCTATTAATATACAATTTGTGGTATTTTAAGGAGATGTAATGAAATGTAGCTTTTTGCTCTCTGCAGAATTTACTATGCAAATTTATAGTATAAATAATTAATCTACTTAAGAAAATCAACTGCTTTCAAGTACCCTCAAGCACCTCAGATGCACTGTTTACATTAAAACAATGATTTATTTTCTTCTTTAACAAGTGACCAAATATTTTCTCTATAAACATCTATCAGCCTGTTCTTGGTAAGATATTTTTTAAAATATTTTTTATTGATTTTAGAGAGAGGAAGAAGAGGGAGAGGTAGAAATATCAAGGATAAGAATCATCCATTGGCTGCCTCCTGCATGCCCCCTGCAGGAGATAGAGCCCGCAACCTACTAGTAGGCATGCTCCCTGACCAGGAATCGAACTGTGACCTTCTGCATCACGGGCCGATGCTCAACCACTGAGCCACACCGGCCAGGCTCAGTTAACATATTTTAATTTGTAAATGTCTGTAAGTAACAGAACTGCATTTCTTAAGAAGTATTCCCTTTTTCCCAAAGCAGATGATCTTCTACTTAAATAATACCCATTAATAGGTCCCCCCCCCCCATCATTATTTGAATGTATATTGAACATCTGCTCAGTTACAGGACTTGTGCTCCCCAGCTGGGACTACCAGAGAACCAACCTCAAATCTGTTCACAGATGCTAAGAGTTTAGTTGGGATTTTTAATGTATGCAAAAATGTCTACAATACAAAAATGGAAAACCTAAAATTTCCACAAGGAAGAGAATGCCTGAGTTCTTTGGGACCTCAGAGGAGGCAAATACTGTATTAGTTATGTCATCTGTTTATTCTTTTAATTCCAGGATTATAATTTCAGGAGCCATGCAGATTAAAATAATGAATGTTCTCTACTCTCAGGAGTTTATAATCCAGAGCAGGGTTGAGTAGAAGAGACTAAAAGCATGTGACAGAGACAGACTGGTAGTTAATTAGTGGGAGAAGTGGATGACCTACTGTATGAGCTGGGTGTCGCCTCAGCAGCAACAAGTGTGACGTGAGGGAAAGATAGCTTATTAGACAATGGATAAAAATTCTCCTCCACTTTTTGCAACCCCAACAAGATGCAAGAATTAAGTGAAAGGAAATAGCACAGAAGATTCCAGAATAATTTAGTAGTTAGTAAGCCTAAATGATAGGAAAATGAGGAGAGTGGTGATTTGACAGGCAAAGCTGAGAGGAAACTATGAAATGGCTTAATTGTCATGATAAGGATTGTGTAGTTTCTTTGGGGTTATTATTCAACCAGATTTGAGGAGAATGAGTTCTGAGGAGGTCTTAGGCTCCTGAACAGCTACCCCCTGGTGACAAAACTATCTGTAGCTAGCTGGCCAAGAGCACTGGTCATTATCTGCACACGTGATGAGGATGTGAAGAAAAGGGAACCCTTGTGCACTATTGGTTGGAATGAAATTGGTGCAACCACTACAGAAACCGGTATAAAGTTCCTTAGAAATTAACAATAGAACTATCATATGATCCAGTAATCCAATGCTGGTATGTATCCAAAAAACCCCAAATGCACTAGAAAAGATATATGCACCTACATGTTCATTGCAGCATTATTTACAATAGCCAAGATATGGAAACCACCTAAGTATTTATTGATAAATGTGCACATAGACACATTGTGTACTTTTTATGGTCAATATGGCCACTGGGACTCACAGTCCATCCTTTTCAGCTAAGTCTGGTTTCTCCTGGATTAAAATTCCCCTCTGTACCACTGTATTCCCACAGAGATCACAGCAAACATCCTTCACTACTAGATGGGATTCTGCTATTTTTAGTTTTCAGAATACTGTATTCTGCCTGTTTTTAGTTTTTAGAACACTTGAAGGCCATTTAACATTTCTTCTGTGTATAAGGAAGCCTGCATTTCTAGCATGACAGTTAACTGCCTCACAAACCTCCTCAAATGCCTTCAGAATTCCCTATTCTTTCTTTATTTTCCAAATCATTGTGTCCGGCCCCATCTCTAAGCATTTTAATGTCATCCATTCAGTTGTGCATACCTCACATATCTAAATAGTCATTCCACTTAACAAATCTAGAGAGAGATTTTGGGTGGTCTCCATAAAATGCAGATGAAGCCTGTATCCATAGAAAGGAATGCATGTATTGTTGGTGGGAATGTAAATTGGCACAGCCATTATGGAAAACAATATGGAGGTTCTAAAAAAAATAGAACTAACATATGACCTAGAAATTCTACTTCTGAGTACATATCTGAAGAAAACAAAATCATTATGCAGAAGAGATATCTGTGTCCCCATGTTCATTACATCATTACTTACAACAGTCAAATAGCCAAGATATGGGAACAACCTAAATTTCTATCCATAGATTAATAAATAAAGAAAATGTGATATATATATATATATATATATATATATATATATATGTATGTGTATATATATATATATATATATATATATATATATATATAGAGAGAGAGAGAGAGAGAGAGAGAGAGAGAGAGAGAGAAAAGTACTGTATGATCTCACTTTTATGCAAAGTCTAAAAATAATGAACTTGTAGAAACAGAGATCAGATTTGTGGTTGCCAGAGCAGGGGATGGGGTGGGGAAAATATGTGAAGGGTTCAAAAGGTACCAACTGACAGTTGTAAGATAAATAAGTTCTGGGGATGTAACATACACCATGGTGACTTTAGTTAACAATACCGTATGGTATATTTGAAAGTTGCTAAGAGAGTAGATTTTTAAAGTTCTCATCAAGGAAAAATGTAACTATGAGAGGTAATGGATGTTGACTGAACTTATTGTGGCAATTATTTTGCAATATTTACACATATATAAAATCTCATATCGTACACATTAAACTTACAGAATGTTATATGTCAATTATTTTTTTAAATATATTTTATTGATTTTTTACAGAGAGGAAGGGAGAGGGATAGAGAGCCAGAAACATCGATCAGCTGCCTCCTGCACACTTCCCACTGGAGATGTGCCCACAACCAAGGTACATGCCCTTGACCAGAATCGAACCTGGGACCCTTCAGTCTACAGGCTGACGCTCTATCCACTGAGCCAAACCAGTTAGGGCAATATGTCAATTATTTTTCATAAAACTAGAAAATAATGAAAGAAATGAGTGCATGTAGAAATGAGCAGACCAAATTACAGAACCTTAAGTGTTGCCCAAGTTCAAGAATTAAGAGAAGGAAAAAGCAAAAGAAACAGCAAATGTAGTTAGAAACATGGGAGAAGATCCAGGATCCCATGGAGCCATGAAAACTAATGGAAAGAGCTTTATGGATAGTTTCATGGAGACTGATGGGTAGTTTCAAAGAACTAAGTGGTCATGTGAAATTAGGAATGAGAAAAAGTATTCAGATTTGACTGGAAAGAATCTAGTTGAGAACTGGTTTTTATTTAAGTCATGTTCCTGATATTACTGCCAAGTTACTTTCTCAAAAACTAAATGATGAGAATGATTGTAAGTCTACAGGAATGAATTTATACTGTTCAAGGCTGAAATAGGGTCATAATTGCATTTAAGTATATGAATAAGAATAAGTTAGTTGTTTAATGTGTTTTGCAAAGTGTTTAATGACAGTAAATATGTTTAAAGCATGCACATACAAGAAATAATCATTAAATATAGAGAAGAACATCTTGAGAGTATCTGACCTTAAGTACCTTTAAGAAGACCATAGGAAATCATTATAAATTTATGTATGTATCATATTTTTAGGAAAACAGGAGAGTGAGATATCTAGGTTCTTTTAAAAGCCTTGTCCTGAATTCTTACTTGTAAAGAAATTGAATAATGTATCTGAAATGCCAAGAAGAATTCCTAGAACATAAAGAGTACTAAAATAATATTAGACATCTTGCCACCAGCTCTAGATATTCATTCAGTCATTACAAAATTTATGTGCATCCTCTGCCCTAGGTATTAGGGAAAAATTATTGAATAAGATATTATACCAACACCCCTTACATCCTAGTGGGGGAGACATATTACAAAGTAAACAAACATATGAATAATATAATTATAATTTATTAGTTGTTATGAAGAACCTAAATAGGGGGCAGAAATGCAGAACACCTAAGGGCCCTGGGGAAGGCTACTTCTCAAAGATCTTTAAGAATGCTATCTCAGTGAGTTCAAATACTGGGAAGAGGATGGATACCAGAGCAAAGCTGGAGAGACAAGATTGAGTTTGTAGACACTATTGACAGGACCTGCTGAAATATTGGATATGATGAAGGAGGGAATTTGGGAAAAGATATTTATGCCATGGGCAATGGGGTGCCATAAAATGAGATAGGTAATCAGGTGGATAAGGCCTAAGAGAAGTGTGGGATTAATAAATTAGTATTTGAACTCACTGAGATGAAAGTGCCTGGAATACATTTAAGTTGTCATACCAAAGTATAAAAAGGGTGTCCTGGGGAGTTAGAGAAAAGAACACACAGTAATAAATACAGTAAAGAAGCAATTATCATTATTCATGGAATAATAAGTCGACATATGAAAAAGTGGGCACAACTTACTTAAGTAACAGGGGTACACAGATAACCTTTTGTGGAATGAATCAGGAGAGGTTTCTTATCTTACATGGTCTGTGGCAATATACCTAATGGCTCCTTTGAACAGATATACAACGTTTGAGAATATAGCCAAAGCTCTCCTTATTGCCATAACAAGGTTTGCTGATTTGTGATCATTTCAAGTTGCTCTCGCTGAATGACCATGTCCATAGTATTTTCGTCCAGGGGGAAAAAAATCCACACTTGGCTAGTGCTGAATTTTAACATGCAGA
This sequence comes from Myotis nattereri, assembly GCF_964212035.1. Lineage (NCBI taxonomy): Eukaryota > Metazoa > Chordata > Mammalia > Chiroptera > Vespertilionidae > Myotis > Myotis nattereri. The sequence goes on from NC_138079.1 coordinate 67,314,917, forward strand.
GCCCAGCATGAATTCCTAGCTTCAGTTTAACTAGATTTTTCTTTCTGGGACAAATAAGCCAACATGTTAAAAGTTTTATTTAACATTCGACTTGCCTTCAGTCATTAGACAGAAAAATTAAGGGTGCAAGTCTGAATTGCACCTGTGATAAAACCAGTCACTGGGAATAAAAGATTTGATGTATTGAATTTGTACCAGTTAGAGAATCTGGTTATGTTTTCATTTTTCTCAAGTCATTTCCTTGAAAAAAATTCAACCAACTATGCACTTTGAGTACCTTTGCAGGACTTTTTATGAGTAGAATTTTTTTAAGGTCCATTAAGCCAACATTGTAGTGCTTTCACTTCTGTATTTTAAGTTGTGCTTTCCTTTCATCTTTCATGCACAATTTAGCAGGTGAACACAAAATATTCAAGTTCTATTTCCACCTGAAATCCTAACACTAAAAACTGGTTAAAGCCAAAAAGGACTTCCATGAATTAGTAATAAGCACAGGGAGGTGATGATAAAGTAGACCTAAGCTGTCACTGAACACTTGTAAGTATGCATCCATAACTAGGGTCAAGGAAAGGTCCTTTTGGTATCTTAATCAAGTGCCATGCATGAGTTCATTCTCAGGACATTCCAGAAAGGTAGGCATTTTACAGAATAAAGTATTGAAATTTAGAAAGATCAAGTAATCTGACAAGAAAATGGGTGGAGCAGGATTTAAATTCAGGTCTTCCTCTATAGCTTTTTCAACTACTCTACATCACCATACAAGGAGGTTAGGTACCAGCCCATCAAATTAAATATAACCCACAAGGAGAATGAAGAATAATACATACTACAGTTACAGCTTTGGAAAACCCAGCATTATTTCTGGGTTTGGGACTTTCTTGTGGGAGAGGTGAAATTTTCTTGTCCCCAGCCCTTGTTGGTGACCCCAGCAGCCTTGGTTCCACTGGAGGTGAAGGTGAAGAGGAGAGATGGCTAATGAGTTGAGAGGCATCTGTTGATTTCCAGTGCACCTTTTCTTAAAAGTGACTGGAGAAGGTATTCCAGCAAGATGAGGGAGAAAAAATTCAGAAAACGGAAAGCATGAGGCCCAGGAAATAAGGAGAGATTCCTTGGCCCTGGGCCATTCAAGAACCTGGGGACTTACGGGGTCAGCCCTTGGTGACAGCCCCTGCTGTTCTTTTGTGTGTAGGCTCCCTTGGCCCATTCAGACTGGTGGTTCTTTCTTTTCTGCCCAAGCCAGGTAAGGCTGGTCCTCACAAAGGATCCCTAAATAACAGTACTCGGTGGGGTTTCTCGTAGTCACCTAGACAGCCACCTCTTGCTGAGGTCTTGCTGCCCCCTAGTACCATCTTGGAGAAGGCCAGTCAGAAAACCTGTCACTCAGGCCCTCCTCCCAGGTGTCATATTTGGTTAGTCCCAACCTCTACACCCGTGTCAGAAAATACAGTTTTAGTTCTTCATGGTCCTGGCCCCAAGTTGCAAATGTGTGGTGTTAAACAAACTCTGACTTCTGCCTTTGTATTTGAAACATCTTTAAAGCGACAAATATTTAAAAATGAGAAGAGGTAACGTAAAATGTTGGATTTCATGCTTCTCTTAGTAATGCAGGAAATCTGGCAATATTGGCCCACAGACATGGAAGGCAACAGCTAGCTCTAGATGAACTGAGTCAGTTTCCTTCAGGTGGGGCAGACACTTCTCAGTTACCACAACCCCCACCACTCCTATTGTCTTATATGCAAAAGGCTTTATTCATTTCAAGTCCCCTGTAGGTATTTGAGTCTGCAACCTCTACCTAGACCACACTGCAGAGCCACATTTATTAGCCTCTCCCTGCTGAATAAAGAGAGCCCCAGTTTGGGATACAAAAGTCCTAATTCTAGAATTCTCTTAAAAGGGATGAGAAAAGAAGGAAAATAAAACACAAGTTGACATTTTTTTTTTCATTTTGCCACCTACAACAGAAGAAAATTTGCTTAGAAAAGATGAAATACTTGCCTATGGATACATAATTCTAATCAGGATTTGAATTCAGGACTTTCTGCATTCAAAGTCCAAATCTTTTCCAATTCATAATAAAAAAGAGCATTATGAAATAGAGCTAAAGTTTAATATTTTTCCTCAAAAGGAGAGTTTACTGATTCCACCCTGAAATATTTAACTTTATCTATGAAAAGAGAAATTCAAGTGATCACTTGTCAAAAGAGTGAGCAGATTGTCATTGCTTAATTGTGTTCTATTTAAGTTTTCCCAACCTCCCACTTGACAACCAAATTACAATGTATTATTATACAAATATTTTCACTATTTGTAGCCAATTGATAAATGCCAAACAACTATGATTTGAGGATTGTTAATGTATATGTGTGTGTAATAGATAGATAGATAGATAGATAGATAGATAGATAGATATAGATATATATAGATATTTATCAATCACACGCATATTGACACATACACACATATATATATCATGCATATTGACACATACGTGTGTGTGTATATATATGTGTGTGTATATGTGTGTGTGTGTGTGTGTATATATATATATATATATATATATATATATATATATATATCATGGTTGATGTTGCTTCCCAAAGCAGGTGTCTTTCATTAAAATGATCAATAACCAGAGTATAATTTGAATTTCTATAAAATATGCCATTACTCATAAAATACTAATGACAAAGGTTTATAGACTTTTCTATTCTTAAGTTTACTTTTATGGCCAAATTATATAAGTGTTAAAAACTTTTACTCTTTTCAATTTTACTTGGTAATGGCACAAGCCTGGTATTGGTTTAAAATAAGACATAAAACAGAAACTAAAAAGTTTACATAATGTATTTTTTTAGGTTATATCCCCAGAATGGTGTTTTACAATCCTCATAATCACTTAATCAAGTAGCATGTTAAAATGCATCCTTAGGCAAGATATTGTAAGGAATGTCATCAAACGCAAGTTAAATTGACATATTTCCATAGAGCATTTATTTTAACAAATAAATGCTGAATTGATGTAGATACACAGAATATCAAGTATTACAGAATTTCTAATCTCAGACAAACCATGTAGTATGTGTGGGGAGGGAGAGAGGGGGCATTGATTATTTTTTAATGGAGTGTAGATGCAAGATTCCTTCCAGAAAGATTTCTTCAGAATTAACAGTCAAACCAAGATATGTGACCGGCAAATAGGTACTCCATAGTAAAGCCTTAACAAACCCGACTACATTGATTTCTTGGAAGGCTAAAATTATTTTTAGAAAACCAATATTATAAGATAAAGGTTACATAACTAGAATATTTATTTTAATAATTTTTGAGACAATTATTTAAAAATGAGATATATTTCTCTGTTTTAGTAAATAGACTATGGTTTAAAGTTTTCTTGACCCCTCAGGATTACCATGTGTGATAGTAAATTTTGTGTGCCAATTGTCAAGATATTTGGTGGAACATTGTTCTGGGTGTGTCTGTGGGAGTTTTGTGAATTAAATTAACATTTTAATTGAAGACAGAGTAAAACAGATCGCCCTGCCTAAGGTGGGTGGTCCTATCAATTACGACTTGAGTAGGACAAGAAGGCTGAGTGAGAAGTAACTCTTCAGTCTGACTGCCTTAACGGGTACATCAGTCTTCTCCTGCCTTCAGACTTGAATTGAAATATTGGCTCTTCTTGGGTCTCAACTCTCCTGATCTTGGACTGAAATTTACACTGTTGGCTCTCCTAGTTCTCAAGCCTTTGGACTCAGCCTGGAACTATAGCATGTGAGCCAATTTCTTTTAGTAAGTCATGTTAACATGAAGGGGAGCTGAGTGAAGACTAAATAGAACTTTCTATATTATTTTTTATAAATCTAAGATAATTTCAAAATATAAAGTTTAATGAAACAGTGAGAACTCTCCAGAAAAGAGTTTGAAACTTAAGGAATGATTCTCAAATTTTAATAATTTCATAAAGTGACTTAAAATAATGTGTACAATTAGGACCAAATTATCATTCTAGAAAATTAAATGGAAATTGTATCTCAAAACACAGGAAAAAAAAATACAAAGAAATGCAAATCCTGAGTGAAAAAAATTTATTTGGAAGACATATCTAGGACAAAAAAAATATGTGAATTATTTATATTCTAGAAAAAGGAAAAATAAAAGTTGAAGAATAAATAATAAAATATACAGAGGAAAAATACCTGACCTGAAGAAAGAATAGAGCTGTTAGACTAACTCATCAAGTCTGTAGAATAATTCAGGGGGGAAAAATTCCAATATATTGAAGTGTACCCTAACAAAAGTTTCTGAATTCCAAGAATATAGAGAAAAACTTACAAGCTTCCATCTCAGAGACCAAAGGTTATTTTCATTTGAAAGGAAATCAAACTAGCATCTGGATTCCCAATAACAACACTAGCAGTTAAAATATAGTAAAATAACATTTACAGGGTTCTCAGAGGAAATAAGTCTATTCCAAGAACCCTATAACCAGATATCCTATATAATAAAGAGGTGATATGCAAATAGACCCTCACTCCATTACCCCCTCACAAGATGGCTGCGCCCACAGAGGAGGCGGGGTTCCCCGTAACAAGTGGTCAGCAGGAACCTGAGACTACATAGTACCAGGCCAGAGCAGAGGACCTAAGGCTACGCCCCCTGCCCAGTGGGGCTTGACAGGGGACATCAGGCTGCGCCCCCCCACCCAGTGGGGCTTGACAGGGGACATCAGGCTGCGCCCCCCTACCCGGTGGGGCTTGACGGGGGACCTGAGGCTGTGCCCCCAACCCAGGGGGCCTTGACGGGGATGGGGCTGGCCAGGTGTAGATCTTACCCAATGGGGGTGGGGCCAGCTGGGTCTGGGTCTCATGCACTTTTGAGGTGCATGCAGATGGGTGGGGATTTGACTCTGGATCCCACGGTGTGCCCCAGACTCTGAAAGGAGGAAGATTGTCATATACATTTTACTAATTTTTTTTCATCTCTGACACTTCTATTATAGAGAAAGGACAAATAGCAATATTAAAATATTTCCTCTACTTAATTCCCTTTTAATGTGCATGAATTTCATGCACCAGGCCACTAGTACTAATATATTGTTCATCTGACAATAGAAGGACATCTGAGACATATAAGAATTATAAGAGTATGCCCCACTAAATGGAAAGTGAATTAAAACATTGTTGAAGTAGAGAATGATGAAGAATACAAGAAATTGTGATAAGCAGTGAATCATATTTCTATATGATATATATATATGTACATATATATATATATATATATATATACAAACGTATACATCAAAATTCACTGGAGTGGTTATGAGAACATGAATAGGAATTGTATTATTAAATAATTTTAAACTTCTCTAAGTCCTATGAGGTAGGAAGATATTGATGAGCAAATGAAGTTAGAGGGGAAAAAAAGCTTAATATGTATTAAATTAATAATTGCAAAGTTCCTCACAAATATTATTTAGAAACATTTAATTTGCAATGATTATAGTTTTAAAAAGTCTACTTATTTATTTGCTACAGAAGATAATTGCATGTGGCTTTACTATTTTTAGCTCCTTGAACTATTAGTTTTACCTGTTTTATTTTCTTTAAAGTTTCTCAAACTGTGTATTGTTTTTGGTTGTTTATTTTATTAAAAGCTAATGGGGTGTGTTTTTGACCACAATTCTCCTTTAGTATGGATTACACAAAAATATTTATCTTTTATACTTGCTGTCCACATAAAATAAATGCATAAGGTTTTTAATGCTATAGAAAAACTATTGCCACATGAGCACGACCACCTCCATCCCCTCTCAACCAGTGATAGATGAAATAGTTCCAGAGAGTTAGTGGAATTAACTGTTTATAGTAAAGTTCAGGAAATTGCTACTTTAGTTCGTCTAATGGCCCAAAGATCATTTACCTCCTAAAGGTAAATAGGTACTTTATGGATAAAACTGGGCCCAACCTGTGGTTGATCTCTAGATTCCCTCTTACCTGCATAACAATCTGATACCTAGAATCTGATTCTGTCATAGCTCTTGCCCTTATGTGTCCAATTATTTCCATTTTGGAAAAAAAATTCATTGGAGGCCTAATTAACTCTGGGATGGCAATTGGTATCTGGACTTCAGGGGCAACCAACAGAGAGTATTTAATAACCTTGAAGAAAGACCACAGTATGGTTACATTTCCATAAAGCAAAACAAAATAAAGCAAAAAGAAAAAGTACGTCCATATCTATGAGTTCAGTACCTTACTCAATACATCAATAAATAAAGTAACAAGACTTTGATTCTTTGGAAGTTTGTATAGCCTCTAGGTTTTTCTTTTTGCCTAAAGCAACAACTTCTTATTTATTTAACTTTAATTCAACAAACACCTATTGCCCATCTCCCCTGTGCCTGATGCTAGTGGGGATGAGGAACCATTGGTTACAACGCTGGAAAATACAGAACGGGGCATGTAAGAGATCAAGAAATGGCTCAGAGTATGTTCGCATGCCTGAGTCTCATGTTGTTTTTCCCCTCCCTTTCATTGTATTTTAAAAACGTATTTATTCAAGTCTCACCCCACAAGCAACAGCTAAAAGCTGTCCTTCATGACCACCACCACATCCACTTCCCAGTACTTACCATTTTCAACCTGATAGTCACCTTCCTTTAACTTTATATACAAATAGAAGCACATAATTTTTATTTGTGGAATCATGCTGTATGAATGGTTTTGCCACTTGGTTTAAACTAATGATAAATTTTGGTCATTCCAATTCTTTACATATATGTCCCAGTCATCCTTTAACAAAATTATTGTAGGATACTTTTTAATGGGCATTTATTTTATTCTTTTTTTTCTGTACTGTATCATGCTACAGTGAAGATCATTACAAATATATGCATGAAAATATTTTTAAAGAATAGATTTCTATTAGTGGACTTATTAAGTGAAAAGTTGTGTATTTAACATTTTGATGTTACAAACTAGGCTTTACCAATGTATACCCCTATCTATGGTCTATGACAAAGCTGATTTCTTGCAGCCTCACCAATGCATCTTATTGTATCATCATTCAATCTAATAGGAAAAAATTATTTTTGTTTGCATTTCCTTGATTATTCAGGTTTTCTTTGACCATTTGTATTTCATCTTTTTTATTTTTAAAATATATTTTTATTGATTTCAGAGAGGAAGGAAGAGGGAGAGAGATATAGAAACACCAGTGATGAGAGAGAACATGGATCGGCTGCCTCCTGCAAGCCCCCCACTGGGGATCGAGCCCACAACCCGGGCATGTGGCCTTGACCAGAATCAAACCTGGGACCTTTCAGTTCACAGGCTGACGCTCTATCCACTGAGCCAAACCGGCCAGGGCTCATCTTTTTAAAAATTGTTTGTTTGTATCCTTTTATTATTCCCCCATCCAGTTTTTTAAAAATTTTACTCTTAATTTCTTAGACTTTTTAAAAAAAACATGCTTGATATTAATCCTTGGTCTGTTAAATATGGCACTTGTCTCTTTGGTTTTGGTTCCTGAGGATGTTTTATCCTGACGTAAGATCAAATCAGCTGTCTTTTCCTTTATGTCTGTTGAGTTTAGTCAATTACTTAGGAAAATCTCCATCTTAAGCTCATAAAACTATATCTCCTTTACATTTTTCCATACTTCTCTAGTTTTGCTTCTTACTGTTAGGGTTGCTGAAAGAGGAACACATGAGGCCAAAGCAGTAAGGGATTATAAATTTATTAGGTCATCTGGATACCAGATGGGCTGAGCCCAAAAATGGCGCCAGCCCCCAAAGACGGGGAGTCAGAGGTTTTTAAAGGACTCTAGGCGGGTTTTTTTCTGTGCAGAGAATTCTCTGTGTAGGTCTGGGTTCTGGGAAAGTCGGGAGGGGAGAGATAATGGTCTTAGCAAGTGGAATGTGGTCTAAGCAAGTGGAATGTCCGTTGTGAAGTGGCCTAAAGGTCAGTCCCAGGGGAGAGGGTATCGATTCAATTATTTGATCAGACCTAACATATATAGTGAGTTGTATTTTTAAGGATTAGTCAGAGCACCCACATGAAGAAGACTTAGAAAGGTTTCTAAACATTTATTTGAGGTAATTTCCCCAGATTTTAGAAATTGAATGAGAAAGAAACAAAGTGCCTTGTCCTTTGAACTTCTTGAGGACATTATCTGTGTTATAGCCACTGATATATTCAAGTGTACCCTGATGCTTCCTCTTCTTGTCTATTTCCCCTTCCAGTCTGCTGGTAACGGGGCTCTCTCTAGTTAGTTATCTGAAAGACTTCATCCTTCTTTCATTCCCTGACCTGTCCTAACGACTGGGAAACCAAGAATCTCCTTAAGCCTGGGAGAATGAAGAAAAAAAAAAAAGGAAATAGATCATAAGAGCCTTCTACGGACTATAAGCCTGAGGCATATAAACATAAGCTATTTTCTGTGCAACTTGTCAAAGAGGGACAAAGGAGAAGAGAAAGGCCCTTTCTTGCCCCTGTCTTATGTGAATCCATATGAGGCTAACTTCTCCCATCCCTCTGCATGGAGCTCTAACACACAAGGTCAACACTCAGGCCCGCTATGGGGAAGGTAGTTCTCCATCACTTAAGTCCCATTGCACCAGTTGTAGCAAAAGCCGTTTCAAGACCGCCTTCTCTGTTGTTCTCCAGAGCCCTGATCTGGGGATAAGCAAAAGACAAAAATCTAGAATAGGAAACCTAAGAGTCCTTTATCTTGGAACGCCCTTTAATAACTGAGAACATACTTTTTGCTTAATCTGATTTCAATGGGTTGGTACACGTCATGTAATTTATCTTCCAGAACAGGGTGTTCTGTTTCTACATCTTTCTTCCATTGTCTATGGGACTACTAAAAAATTGAAAAAACAAAGAAGTTTTTTACTCTTAGCAAAGTACTTAATAAATTTAAACAAAACATGACTTTTATCTTGGCTAAAAACGCAAACAAAAAACTCCATGAGTAAATTATTTCATTGTGTAAGAATGGGAAGTGGTCAGGAATTTTGCTTTCCTCGGATACAATGCCCACTTCCACACCCCCTTAGATAAACATCTGTGAGAGGGTTTGGAGCGGTAGGCCCTGCCTTCTTAACAGGGCCTCTGACTTGCCTGGTCTCTCTTTTGAAGGGAGCATGAGTGTGATTCCAGTGCTACTGTCCCTTGTCAATATCAAATAAGTGTCCGGCCACCTACAGGATGCCCGCCTTGTGCTTTGCCTTCTTGGTTGCTGAGGCCTTTAAGATGTGTGCTTCAAGCAGCCGAACCACATGCTGCAGGCTGGCTATGGAGTGCACTCTCGTTGCCAACCCTCAAAATGAGAGCATACACAGTACTTCCAAAACTGCCACTGATAACCTCTTACAAAGGCTTCAGTCTCACCGTGTTGTGAGTATATGTCTGAGCTACAAAAGGGTGAGAGAGCGAAGGTATTCATTCAGACAATTACTGGCCATGAGTAACCATTACCAGTCATCTTCGAGAATGCTATGATTTGCAAATTTATTCTTACCCTCTAGATTGTCTTTTCACTCTCATGTTGAAGTGCTTTGAAACACCAAAGTTTTAATTTTGATGAAGTCCAGAGTAGCTATTTTCTTTTACAACTTATGCGTTTAGTGTCATGTCTAAGAAAGTATTGCTTAATCCAAAGTCATGACACACCTATGCTTTTTACAAATAGTTTCACAGTGTGTTTTTGTTTTGTTTTGTTTGTTTGTTTTCACATTTAGGTGTTTAATCCATTCAGAATTAATTTTTGTGTTTGCTGTAAGGAAGGGGCCCAAGTTAGTTTTTTACATGTGGATATCCAGTTTTCCTAGCACCATTGTTGAAAAAACTATCTTATCCTCATTGACTTATCTTGGCATCTGTGTTAAAAATCAATTGACCATAAATGTAAAGGCTTATTTCTAGACTGTCAATTCTGTTCCATTGATCTCTATATCTACTCTTATTCCATTACACACTTTTTAAAAAATTTAGAAATAACTTTTTATTGTAATGTCTATAGCATAGACATGGGTAAAGTTGACGCTTGTCAAGTTATCTGCCATAACAGAAGGATTTTAGACTACCCCACCTTTCATTTTAACAAACATGCTGAGATCAAGTAGCTTGTGTATTCAAAAGAGCTAGGATGTCTTTCAGAAAAAAATCAGTATCTATTATGAGTAAACTATCCCTGAGGCTTGTATTCAGGTCTATCAACATTATGTAGCACCTACTAGGTACCTGGAATTCTTGTAATTGTTGGGGTCACATTGCCCAGAAAGCATGTCCTATAAGGCATCTCACAATCCAGGCTCCTAGGAGCTCTATTACTCACTATCTTGATTACTATAGCTTTGTAGGAAGATTTTATTTAACAAATGTGAGTAATTAAAATTTGTTTCTATACTTCAAGATTGTTTTCTATTCTGGGCTACTTGCATTTCCATGTGAATTTTAGGATCAGTTTGTCAATTTCTTAAAAAAGTCAACTAGGATCTTGATAAGAATTTGAATCAGTAGATTAATAATATTAAATCTCCTAATTCATGAATATAGCATGTCTCTCCACTTATTTAGGACTTGTTTAGTTTCTTCCAACAATATTTGTTAGTTTGTGTAAAAGTTTTGCTCTTTTGTTGATGCATTTCTAAATATTTTTATTAATTGCACATTAAATTGTTTTTAAATTTCATTTTAAATTACTCATTGCTAGTGTAGAGAAATACAGTTGGTTTTTAAATATTAATATTATATCCAGAAATCTGCTGAACTTATTAGTTCTAATAAAATTTATTGGGTTCCTTAGGAGTTTTCTATACACAAAATCATGTCATCTGTGAATAGAGATAGTTTTACTTCTTTCTTTCCCTCTGGGTGCCTTTTATTTCCTTTGCTTGCCTAATTCACTGGCTAGAACTTTCAGTACAATATTTAATGGAAGCAGACAGATCAGATATTGTCTTGGTTCTGATCTTAGGAGGGAAGCTTAACCTTTCACCAGTAACTATTATATTAGCAGTGAATTTTTCATAGATGCCTTTTATAGTTTTGAGAAAATACCCTGCTATTTCTAGTTGGTTGGCTATGTTTATCATAAGAGGGTTTTGCATTTTTTTCAAGTGTTTTTTTCTGTCTATCAAGATGATTATATGGTTTTGTCTTTAATTCTGTTGGCATGCTATATTACACAAATTGAATTTTGATGATAAGTTAACCTTACATTCCTATGATAAACCCCACTTGAGATTATATATATATACTTTTTATATATTGATGTATTCAGTTTGATTATATTTTGTTGAGGATTTTTGCATCTATATTCATAAATTATGTCCATCTGTGGTTTTCTTTTGATGTCCTCAAGGTCAATGATTTGTTTTCCTTTCGGCTCAAATCTACTTGAGATCCTCTAGTGAATTTTTCTTTTTGAATACTATACTTTTCAACTCCAGAATTTTCATTTGATTCTTTTAAATAATTTCTATCTCTTTATCAGTATTCTTTGTTTGATGTGCCATTCCTATTATACCCCCCTTTAACCATTCTTTAAGTTTGGTTCAGGGCCTAGTATGTTAACTTAGCTGGTTTGAGGCTGGATGATCTGCTTCCCTCTGAATGATGGGAGTGTGCTTAAGAGCCTAGAAGTGCCTGAGTCATTTTTCCTACCTTAAGGTAAAATAACATGAAGATTAAGCCAATATATATAAAGGAGGACAATGATGGGAAGAGATCCAAGGAATGTGTTGGAATGCTGATGGTGACTTAACATTTGAATCAATCAGCACTGAAGTCTTCCCTAATTATATTTTCAGTTATATGAGCCTAGAAATACCCCTTGTTAGGAGAACTTGGCTTGTGAATGAAAGTATCTAATAGTTTTAACTAATTAAACATGTAGCAAGGGCAAAACACTGTGTCAAATATTGAGTTTTGTCATTATATTTGTCTAGTATATATCTGTTGTGTGTTTTTCCTAATACGATGTATTATTTATATCATTTTGTACATACAGATAATTATAGTACATTAATAATTAAAATGGTATAGAAAATGTGCTACCTGGTATATTAGGTGAGGAAGAATAGGCAAATGTTGAAGAAAATTTATCAGCATTTAGAATGTTTTGTTGCTGATGACACTATTATGTTTAATTCAAATTAGAAAATTGTGGTTCTTTCTCTTTATATGAGTAGGCACCAACTCTCCTTGCCCTAAGACAATTATTTGGGGATGGGGTTTTACAAATAGTTTCAGATAGAGAGAAAATAAGATAAAGATAAACAAAGGGTGATAGATTTCCTGAGCCTGTTTGGCAAGAAGTGGAAAAGAAAAAGAAAAATATAACGAACTGATGAATAAGACATGGAAATAGAATTAACAGGGAAAGGAAAAGAGAGAGAGAGAGAGAGAGAGAGAGAGAGAGAGAGAGAGAGAGAGAGAGAGAGAATGAATAGTGTATCCTAATCCTAAAAGAGAAAAAAACAATGTTGGGAAAATATATTGAATTTCAGGGGGGAAATATAGCTTCAAAAACTTTTGTGGCCTCATTATATTTTAGTTTTGAGCAACCATGGACTTTTGGAATCACCATGTGGTCGATATGACCTCATTATTAAGGGAGGGATTTGCATATCTTTGACCCCACATGTGTTAACTCTTGACCCCAGCTGTGAGACACAGGGGTTTCTCTCTCTTTCTGGCACACAGCCTGGCTTCCTTTCTTGGAATATGGGGAGAAACAACAACACCGAGAGGACAGCTCTTCCAGGGCACAGAGACCAGGGAGGCAGGCCAATCCCTGTAGGACTGTAAACAAGTTCCTCTAAGCCCCAGGGCAGGGAGCTTGAGTCTGTTCCTTCTCCCTTATTATATAAAAAGACAAAATGGACATTGCATGTGTCAATATGCACACTTCGTTGGCCTTCAACTTATATTATGGATGTTGCCCAAAATAAGGAATGCATAAGCTTCCGACAGAGTAGACAGAATACTGTGTATGAATAGACCAGGATATGTTTTTCTAAAAATACTTTTTAATTAGGCACCTTGGGCCTGCATGATTACATTCCTGCCATTTCATCCACACTTGTATTAGATCCTTAAATATTATTCTACTCTTCAAATGAAGTCAACAAGAGGACAATAGTTAAGGATCACAGAATCCCAATCAAGCCAGTGAGGAAATGTCAGTTAGGCTATTCAAACACAGTGAATGGTAATGTTAAGTCACTATTGTCCATTCCTGGCCTATCAGTAAAGCGCAAGCCTATAGGAGTTGATAGAGTAATAGGTTATTCTTGTATGAAGGAAAGGCTAAGAGAATGTTAAACAGACTTGCCAGACAGAATCAGAAGACCGTGTTTAAAGTCTGGCTGTTCCCTGCTACTCACTAGCTATGTGATCTGGGGCACCTCAGGCAGTACATCTCAGGTGTTATCATCACCTATAAGATGAAGATAATAATAACACCTTTTCCTACCTTCCATAAGGGTTCTTAATGAGATTCAAATAAAATAACACATAAGAAACCGCTTTATAAACTACAATGTGCTGTCCATTAATTTTTGTATGACTTTCTAGATTTGGATGTGTGTTTCTAAGTGCCAAGGGATATTTGTTTATGAAGTCCACAGACTATTTTTAAAAGACATCATAGTCAATAATTTCAACCTACAGTGTGGCCTTGACTTACGAGTGTCCCGACTAACGAGTTTTTCGAGATACGAGCTGTCTCTCGGCCGATTTTTTGCTTTGAGTTGCGAGCTAAAATTCGGGTTATGAGCCAGCTTCAGATACCCACTGCTAGTTGGCACAGCGAACGTCACAGTGAACGCCACAACATCAGCCTGACATCACGTGTCTCACTCGTTCACTTTATGATTTGACATATGAGTAATCTGAGTGACGAGCTCCGTCACGGAATGAATTAAACTCGTAAGTCAAGACCCCACTGTATTTAATTACGTAACAGATCAATTCTACTAACAAAACTAGTATAACTTCTCTCTTTTTTTTTCTCCTAGCACTGCTGAGACTTTTATAAACACTCTAGTTAGCAGAGAAGTAATAGGGGACAGGGATGAGAGTAGATAAATTGGGAAAGTTAATGAAGTTAGTGAATAGGCCCCAACATGATAAGTAGTCCCTGAATAAGAGTAGCATTACTAAAAATTAACAAGACTATCATCAATACTCTTATTCAGGTCTTGATACTTTCTAATCACAATGCAGAAGAATAGAGAATACACATAATAAATATTATTCTAATGTTTTCTTTAAATGTATAAATTTTGTATGAAGCTAGGGCAATATGTGGTTTAAAAATAACAGCTGTTTTATGACTTTTCAAAAATTGTTCTGCTCCAGGAAATTTAGCTAAGAAAACAACTCAGATAGTGCCCTGACTCCCATTTGCATTGATTGCTAAGCCAGCTAAGTCCAGAGAGGCTGAATCTTATCACAACGCCTGTGTTTGGCACCACCAAATAATTTACTCACCGAGGCAAAGAAAAAAGAAATCTCAGGAAAACACTTATTTTGTTTCCCTCACCACGCAGTGTGGGGCACAGATGCTCTGGACCCCTGCCTCTACTGCTCTGGCTGCCTTTGGATATAGATCTGAAACATCCAAATTCAAGAGAGCCCTGCTTTTTAAGGAACAACAGAGAGAGGGAACCCCAACAAATAAATCCTATGAATAAGAGAATTATAAATAATGGCATAATATAAATCTGAATAAAATAAGGAACCAGAGTGCAAACAATCAGTTTTTCCCCCAAGTCCCTGAGGTCTGGGAAAATTATTATTCTAAGACTGTTAAGTATAAGTGTGTGTGTGTGGGGGGGGGGGGGGGAGTGTTTTGTGTGTTTGCATATTCACAATCTTGAAATACAACAAATATGGGAAAGCAATTATTCTAGTATATAAGGAAAAAATAGACAATTTTTACAAAATAACTATACTGGTGGAAATAAAGGTATTTAATTGATTAGTTTTGAAATGCATTTCATGGATGAGTAGGACCTCTGGTGTTAAACTAGAGAAAGTTCACAACTTAAATATCTTACTGGCAGAAAGAGAAGCAAATGTAATTTTCCAAAAGCTTATCATTGGAGGTTGTGGGCCCTTGTTTTGTGACCTTTCCTTCAACACTTCATTTTCTCCCTCTCTCCTTGCCTCCTCACCCTCACAGTATAACTGAGTGCTACTATGTGCTAGGCACTATCCACATGAAAGAATATTGTCTTTGTTGTTCTGATTACTTAACTTTACATATTACATGTATTTCTGCAATCCTATGTGGGGGGAAAAGCAAGATTACAGTACACATATAGTATACATATTTTAAATGTTTCTATCTTAGCTTAAAATTCATTTGTTAATTTTATAAAGACAAAAAGAATGATGAAAACAAGAACCTCTTAAGTGTGTCCCATGTCATAACCCAATAGTGTAAGATGCCTCAAACAAAAGTCAGGAGGATTCAGACAAAAAAACAATGAAACATAAAATTGCTAGGACATCTTTTTTTAAAAAAATATTTTTATTGATTCCAGAAAGGAAGGGAGAGGGAGAGAGAAAAAGAGAAAGATCAATGATGAGAGAGAATCATTGATCGGCAGCCTCCTGCATGCCCCACACTGGGGATTGAGCCTGCAACCTGGGTATATGCCCTAACCA
Source organism: Myotis nattereri (assembly GCF_964212035.1). NCBI lineage: Eukaryota > Metazoa > Chordata > Mammalia > Chiroptera > Vespertilionidae > Myotis > Myotis nattereri. Next base: position 67,330,606 of record NC_138079.1, read on the forward strand.
GGAATTGATCCATGACCTTCTGGTTCATAGTTCGACACCCAACCACTGAGCCATGCTGGCTCGGCTGCTGGGACATCTTGTGATTTTTCATCATCATACTAATAGAGGGTTATCAAACTCCCCAAATGCAGACATCTATTAGCAAGATGATTTTTTGAGTGTGTGTGATCAGATGATTCCTGAAAACAGAAAGATAAATATCTGATGGACTTTTCTCCCCCTCCAATCACAGAGGGTTTCACATTATTACTTCATGAGCTTTTTAAAAATATTGACTAGGTGGGAGCATTGTTAATCTGAGTTTTGCTATTCTGACAGTTCCTCAAGCTGTGGTGCAAATCTGTATTTCTTCCTTACCTTGTGCATTCCATCCTTCCCCTGAGCCCCCTTTGTGAGCAGTGGGAGTCCCACACATAATGCCATGAATCTCAGTAAACACTCTTTGTTTCTACATGACTAATGGCATTGCACCTAGTGCCATACTAAGGCATGGAAATATACATGGAAAATGATACAATATTTTTCTCTATTATTTTGTTTATGGAACCTCTTTGAAAGCCTTGACTTTGCTAATTGAGAAAGTCAGTTCAACACAGAGGGTGCAGCCATTACCTTTCTTAGAATATTTTTTCTTAGAATATTTTGTTAACTCTAGAAACATGTCTAATGTAATACTGGTCACAATATTTACATATTTGGGGGGTGGTCTATGTAATTTTCCATCTAAATTTATGAAAAGCTAATTAATTTTCATGAAAACATTTCTTTGAAGTATTTAGATTTGTAAGAATAAGTCAAACTTCTTCAATCAGCATCATAGAGCAATTAGAAGGCAGCTGTATAATTTGTTACAAAGTGAAAATAAATGTGATGAATATTGTGCTTGAGTTGGATTTTGTTTCACACCAGGTGAATAACTTTTATTTAGAAGTTTTCCTTGTAATTCCAAATTATTCATTAGAATTATTTTTTTCTTTTCCTTTTTTAAGAATTGTTTTTAATAGTCATTCTCACCACACAATTCATGCAGTATCTACTCAGCCACCCCAAAGATTCAATGAGCTTCATAATTCCAAACAAGTTCTATTAAACTGCCAAAAATCCTAATAGATTATAAAAATGAAACGCTGTCTCCAATTTTTAGCTGTACAAATTCTATTCTTGACTATTGAGAAATGCAAGTTCTGACACTATTCATTATGTCAAGTTGAGGACTGTGGAACTAAAAGCAATCCCCCCCCCCCTTTCTTCTGGATGTTTTTACTTGCCCTTACAAAAAATTAAAATTGTCTAAGCCATGTCCAAAGGATACCCTAAAATGAATTATTCACTCCATGGCACTGAACACACACACACACACACTTGGAGCTGGTAAGCGGTAAGCAACTTCAGGGCAGGTGCAGTGCGAGTAGAATATCAGGAAATTGGATCCAGCTGAGAATTCCAATTACCTAATGAGGGTGATCTGCTTTCACTCTAATTTCTTGGTGTATCTAATTCATTATCATCTCTAGCATAAAAATCATGCTTTAAAATCACACTTAAAAAATGGAAATAAATATTCATCTGGCCGAGTTCTTTTATTTGGTTGGAGGAGACGGAAATTTCAAGTTACAAAGAAATACAAACGATAAAGACTTAAGATGGAGCAGTAACAAAGAATCCTCGAAAGGGTCCGCCACTGCTTTGTTCTGGTACACTGCTTAAGAGAAGGACACATCACAGGGAATTTGTGAAACACAAAATGCAATTTTTATTGGTCTGCTGGGGAGTAAAATAATTATACCTCGCTCTAGCAAAAATCCTGCGCTGTCCTCGGGCAGCTCTTATTCAGCCCGAGTTATCATTATTAGTAATTTCCAGCCAGGCTCTGACTACTGGCGTGAATCAGCCCGCGCCAGGCCCCTCTCTCGCGCGCCGCAGCAGTCCGGGCTTGGCAAGGAAGATGCGCGGTGTTTGCGCATAGGTGACCCGCCTTTGCTTTGTGTCTGTGCTGCAGGTGGGGAGGAGGAAGAGGAACAGAGGAGGAGCTGGCGGCCGGCGGTCGCTGAGCAGCCCCCCAGACCCTCGAGCAAGCCCCCTTTCCACGGCCGAAGAAACCCACGGACCTACCCACTGGGGTGGCCAGAGGGCCTGAGCGCAAGAGGCCGGGACCCGGCGGTCGGGGGCGCCAGCCCCTCATGTTCCGCAGAAGGCGCAAATGTGAGCAGGCGGTAGCGGGGAAAGCCCTCCGCCCCCGCCAGGGGGACCCGGGAAGCCCGTGCGGGCTCCTCCCGCGGATGGCGGGGATCCCCCTCTCCGGCCCCGCCCCCATCCTCCTCGGGCCGGTGTGTCAGACGGTTAACCCTACCCGCGCCGCAGAACGCTAGGGCGAAAGCTCCGCGCAACCAGTCCCGACTCCCGGGCTCTGGCACTGAGCGGCCGGGAAAGATCCGCGCTGATTTCAAGGGCAAACCCAGGCTCAGGCCCCGTGGTTATTCCCGAGCCCTCGTGTAGCCAGCCGCCAAACTTTTTCTCTCCAAAGCGGGCCCCCCACAGTTATCTGGCTGGCAGCCGAAGCCCACTCTCTGCAGGACAATTGGGGAGAGGTGCGTGTGGAGCGGGGGCTGCTGATCTGCAGCCTTTTGAGGCGTGCCTGGCGGCGGAGGAGTGGCCGGCTCCTCACTGTCCCTGCGCCTGACCCTTTGCCGGGTGGCCCAACGTGCTGCAGTACCCGGCGCAGGTGATCTAGACTGCACGTCCGGCAGTAGTTAGGTGGGGGAGAGGGGGGCGCGACACGGAAGGAAGGGAGGGACACCCCTTTCTTTTCTCCTACCCCTGCAGCCTGGCTGCACTGCGTGGGGGCTCCCCATCCTTAGCGGTGCTCACAGGCGCTCCCAATCGGCAGGTGGAATCCTCGCCCTCACCTTGTCCTGCGCACCCTTGGATTTTCACCCTGCAGATCCCTCTCCCTATTTTCCCTCTCTCACACACGCGCTCCCCTGAGCCGCGCGCCGCAAACTCAGTCTTGGTCCCCGCAGGTGATGTCATGCCCATTGTTTTGGTGCGCCCAACCAATCGGACTCGCCGCCTGGATTCTACCGGAGCCGGCATGGGCCCTTCCTCGCACCAGCAGCAGGAGTCCCCGCTCCCGACCATAACGCATTGCGCAGGGTGCACCACCGCCTGGTCTCCCTGCAGCTTTAATAGCCCTGACATGGAAACCCCATTGCAGTTTCAGCGCGGCTTCTTCTCAGAGCAGCCGCCGCCGCCGCGCTCCTCACACCTGCATTGCCAGCAGCAGCAGCAGAGCCAGGACAAGCCGTGCCCGCCCTTCGCGTCCCTCCCGCACGCACACCACCACCCGCACCTCGCGCACCAGCAGCCGGGTAGCGGCGGCAGCAGCCCATGCCTCCGGTGCAACAGCTGCGCCTCCTCCGGTGCCCCCGGGGCGGGGGCGGGGGCGGGGGATAACCTGTCCCTTCTGCTCCGCACCTCCTCGCCCGGCGGCGCCTTCCGGACCCGCACCTCCTCGCCGCTGTCGGGCTCGTCGTGCTGCTGCTGCTCGTCGCGCCGGGGCAGCCAGCTCAATGTGAGCGAGCTGACTCCGTCCAGCCATGCCAGTGCGCTCCGGCAGCAGTACGCGCAGCAGCCCGCGTCCGCCTCCCTGTACCACCAGTGCCACAGCCTGCAGCCCGCCGCCAGCCCCACGGGCAGCCTCGGCAGCCTGGGCTCCGGGCCCCCGCTCTCGCACCACCACCACCACCCCCACTTGGCGCACCACCAGCACCACCAGTCCCAGGCACGCCGCGAGAGCAACCCCTTCACCGAAATAGCCATGAGCAGCTGCAGGTACAACGGGGGCGTCATGCGTCCGCTGAGCAACTTGAGCGCGTCCCGCCGAAACCTGCACGAGATGGACTCGGAGGCACAGCCCCTCCAGCCACCCGCGTCCGTCGGAGGAGGTGGCGGCGCGTCCTCTCCGTCTGCAGTCGCCGCTGCAGCGTCGTCCTCAGCCCCCGAGATCGTGGTGTCAAAGCCGGAGCACAACAACTCCAATAACCTGGCGCTCTATGGAACCGGCGGCGGAGGCAGCACTGGAGGCGGCGGCGGCAGCGGCAGCGGGCATGGCAGCAGCAGTGGCACCAAGTCTAGCAAGAAGAAGAACCAGAACATCGGCTACAAGCTGGGCCACCGGCGTGCCCTCTTCGAGAAGCGCAAGCGTCTCAGTGACTACGCGCTCATCTTCGGCATGTTCGGCATCGTGGTTATGGTCATTGAGACCGAGCTGTCGTGGGGCGCCTACGACAAGGTACGCGCTCGAACCCCTGTCCACCCTTCCGGGGCTGCAGAGCGGGATGCCAGGTGGTTGGGGTTGGCACTGGCGGGAACTCCCTGCCTGCCAGTTGCGAGCTTTCCCGGGACAATCGGAGGGCAGTGCCCGCTGGGACAGTGAACGCGGCTCAGAAGCGCACGCTTAGTCCGCAAGGCAACTCCGGAGAGGAAGCCTTTCCGTGCGCAAAGTTCTGGAGACAGTGAGTGCCCAGCGCGTTTAAGTAAATTAAAGAAGTGGTTCCAGGAGTGTGTGGGAAAGCATGCTTTATTCCTCTTCTGGTGCTCGGGGTTTAGGAGGCCCTCTCAACCGGAGAGCTTAAACTCAGGAGTAACTTCCTCTCCGGTTCCTAGAGCTAGGAGCTGCACTTGGGTCTGTGATGGCGAGACCCCGCTGCTTGGCTGTCTGGTCACCCGCCTTCCCAGCTGTCCTCTCCTCTCGCTTGCCTTTGAGGCTAGGTGATGTGACAGATCATAGAGCCAAGATAGGGGTCCCCCCAACCCAGCTGGGAGTTCAGGCCCACTTGGTGGGGGACTCACTGACCCTCCCAACCCCTCACCACTCAGGGGCCTAGGTGGTTGGCTGAAAGTGCTTCTTTCTTAAAAGTGCTTCTGTCTGTGTTGCAGGCGTCGCTGTATTCCTTAGCTCTGAAATGCCTTATCAGTCTCTCCACGATCATTCTGCTCGGTCTGATCATCGTGTACCACGCCAGGGAAATACAGGTAACTTAGGTTCTGCTGTTTATGAATGACCCAGAGTCATGCCTCCAGCCCGGAGAAGCTCAAGGCAGCTGAGCTTTTTTCCAAGCCCTCATGTCCTTGCTTGAGGTTACAGAAGAAACATGCTGCATTCTTACATACCACCTGACCTGTTCCTTCAAGAAGTTAAAAACAAAACAGTGCAGCATGCAAGCATGCAGTCATTTCTGGGATGTATTTATCAAGCCCTTCAGATTTTCCCCTGTCTTCTTTCAGGTGATCCACTTTTGCACTTCTTGTCCTAAAGGTCAGTTCTGCACTAGCCTTAGTCTGAAGGGTAAACGTGTATTCTTGTTTGATACCACCACTTCCTAGTGGTGCCTCATTATGGAAGGTTGTATCTATTTGGATCATCTCCTATAATGTAGCCTAGGGAAGAAAATAGGCTGGTGATATTCCTAGCTAATGTATATAAATAAGACATGAGAAATCTCTAACCCTTTCTATAGCCCCCATCATTAAAAAATAATAGTAAGTTTTGAATACAAATTCTGTATATATAGTATGTGATAGATTCTTAGCTACAATCATTACATCATTTTTCAAAAATGTCAGTCAAGAGCAAAGGCTACTGCTCTTGTGAGCAGTCTTGTTAGGAAAATGTTTTAAATGCAGCCAGGAGCTCTATTGTTAGATTTGGCTGTTGCTGACAACTTCAGAATCCTCTATACAATATTCATGGGTTGTATTTTGAGTGGTATACTTTGCTGTAACCTTCAGTCAAGGATATGTTAAGATTTGTGAATTAAAATCGAGTTTTCAAAAATTAGGAGTGATTTGGGATTTTCCAGTGTAGAATTTACACTGGTATGTATTTTCTGATATTTTTGGAGCAGTTGTGAGACATTTGGTGGAACTATTAAACCACCAAATTTGACCTGCTGTCTTTTAGGAGTGGCCTTTGAATTTAAAACATTGTATAGAACGTGCCATTGAAGGAACTGAGCATTAATTAGAAATTAAATTAATTTTAAGTTAGTAATTAGCAAATATATATATATATATACTAAATATAGAAGAAACCAATTTTAACAGTTGTCCAAACAAAATAAAAATGCACATGACCCCAAATGAGGAGGGAGAAATTACTTCATCTTGCTTTCAAATTTGCGAAAACTTTGAAAAGTGCGATTTTGAAGGAATGAGGTTAGAGAATGAAAATTAGAGAGAATATTTAGAGTAAGTAGTAAAACTGCACTGGAAAAACCAGGCAAATACATATTTGAACTCTTTAAAATTTAATAACTTACATAGATCTCTCTCTAATTAGGTGCTAATGGTCATAGGCGTTTGAGATTCAAACCTTTTAAAGTGATACTAAAATGTAATTCAAACACTATGAGTGTATCTTTTCATTTTGACTTGAAGAGTAGACAGAGCTGGAAGGAACAAAATAGGTCTAAGGATTCTTTGACTCAATTTTCAGATGAGGACCTAAAGTCAGAAGAGGGTGAGTAGCTTGCTGGATCACGCAGCTAGACAGTTCAGAGCGTGACCAGGCCCTGTCCTCCAAGCCTGGAGTCCAGGATGCTTCCTGCTCTTCCTGCTGTATTCTGCTACTGCTTGCCAGCAGCCCTGAAACGTGGACATTTCGCTTGGTTTTTCTCTACATCCAAATGTTTGGTATATGAAGAGGGTTAAACTTAGAAGATAATTATAGAATATTTTAGGTATTTTTAAAAATCAAGTAACTAATTTTTTTTTCTTGAATATCAGAGTGGTTTTACTCAGTTCACTCTGGAAAGAGACCTTGGCGTTTGCTGTTTTTTGTTGTTGTTTTTACTTTTTAATAAACATCAGCCTTCCTGTTATTACCTGTTCCTCCTGAAAAGCACACAGCTACACAAGCATTCATGAGGGAGGACATTGGATGGTATTAACATCAAAAAACAAGTGTCTTCCTAAAGACAGTGACTTTTTAAGAATTATTGAGATATTTTTGAAATAACATAGGAGTGTGAGAGGAGCTGCCAAATGTTAATTACAGGTTGTAAGAAAAAATTGATCCCATGTTAGAACTCCTGAAACTTACAGAAAATAATAAAATATCAGAAATCATATTTTTGTAGATTATGTCATACTTGAAAGAATTCTACCCATTGGCTAATTTTGAAGACAAGTTCTGTTACAAAAATGCATAGATATATTGGTTATGTATGGCATGAGTGAGAAAAATGAAGATAAGGACAACAAACTTCTCTACTGTTGGGGTCATAAAACACTACAAAATGTTAGACTTTTTAAATTGGGTTTATTTTAAATGGCATATGGTTTCTGTTCAAATAATCACACTTAATAGAATTTTAAAATACATGCTTGTGTAATACCAGTTGTTTGGGATTATATTTTACATTCAGTATTTTATCCAGAACAGTGATTTTCAACCTTTTCCATCTCATGGCACGCATAAACTAATTACTAAAATTCTGCATATTTGCCAATCTTGCAAAAAATAGGTATAGTTTTGATTCATTCACACTGGATGGCTATAGTTGTGTTGGCTGTTGTCATAGTTTTTATCTGACAATCTAAGGAAAAGCGGTCAGTGCCCCTGACTAAAAAGTCAGGTATTGCATGTTTCAAAAATTCTTATGGCACACCAGTTGAAAATTTCTGATCTAGAGGGATTTCCTCAGGCTGAAGCTCTATATTATTACCTGAAATGCTTAAAGAAAAAAAAAAAAGAAATTGACCACATGAATGTGGAGATTCTGACCTAGAAGTCAAGAACCAGAAATAAAACAGGATTGTTCTAATAGATTCAGAGGATAGTTGGTGGTACTGTCCAAATACTTCTGAAGCTCAGTGAAACCAAATTCTCAGACTTATTTTTTACTTATAGATGTCACTGCTATAAGTTCTTTAATAAGTCTTAGGCAATCTCAGTTTACTAGTAAGAATTTCTAATATATTTATTAGCTTTGAGTTAAGGAACTAAATGCAGGGATTATGTTGTCATTCAGAGCATGTCCTTGGATGTAGCATGTGTCTAAAATGGCATTTTTTTTTTCCTTTTAGCATATCAACATGTTGATGGGAGAGAGAGCTAACTAGTGTCAGTTTTGGTACATGGTATGATTTCTCACTGCATTCAGGAACAGCAAATGTAATAGTCAACATTCTGGCTCTGTATATCAGAATTGATTAACAAATCATGGGAAGACCTTGACATTTCCAAGGAGAACCTTGGAAAGCAAGTCACTGTGACCTTTTGTATAATGTTTATATACACACTGACAAACTAAGATGGTTCAGGTGAGTCATGGACGGAAGTGCTCAAATTAATATAGTGTAATGAAGAATAGAGCTCAATATATTTCAGTTTGGTGTCATTTTTCAGTACCACAGACAGCTCAATGCATCAAGCTATAGCTTGTTCATTTAATTGATTACTTGTACACCCCTCCAATAAAAAGTGAAATCACTATTTTTTTATCAGAAGGTTTATATAAAATCAGATTTAGTGGGCAGAGTTTTCAGCTACTAAGATATTAGACTTTTTCAAATAGACATTTGGCCTTACTTCATATAGTCTTCAGAAAAGTGCCCCCCCCCCACCCCAAACAAAAGGTATAAATAAAATAACCTAGGTAAGTGCCTATCTGTGTATCACAACCCTCTGACAAAGGAGAGGTGCTATAAAAGAGATTTCTTTTATACAATTTGGAAAGCTAGTTACTATCACTTGATACTAATTAATAGGGGCGAAAAACCCAGAGGCATGGTATCCTGTGACTTTTCTTATGTCTGTCCCCTCCACCCCCCGCCACCACTTTTTCTGTGGGCTTGGAAGGATTTCTTTGATGGAATAAACACTAAACAAAGTTCACATACTCTTTAAGATTTTCAACATGAAATTTTTTGTAGATTTCACTTCATCTTTTCAATACTAACATGTTCTAATTTCTCTTAGGGAAGCAGCTTTAGTTGAAAGAGTTGTTTAGTATTCTGAGTTAAGCAAACACAAGATTCTAGGTTGGAAAAGAAAGCTCTTTGGAGTCTGATCTTTCCAGTTCTCGTGGGATTTGGAAAAATGGAAAGTGCTATACTTTAAAGTTGAAAACAATTTTGTTTGATTTCATTTTTGTAATCATATAATTACATAATAAATAGCATTAGAGGAAACACTGATTTTTCTTTGGTATCATTTGCAGTGGAATAACTCATTCTCTTTCAAGGTAGCTTTTCAGAGATGGACAATATAGATCTGAAACTGGAAGGTCAGAAATTAAAATTTCTCTCTGCTCCTGCATCTAGGCCACACAAAGGATGTTCTCTTCCCCACTCCTACAGAGAGCAAGTAGACATTTCTAGACCATGCAGAATATACTGCATATAGTCATTATTCTTATTAATGAAATAATAATAAACACACATAGTAAAAATAACAAATAGTACAGAAGAGTTTAAAATAAATGGAATAGTCACATTCTCCATACTCTGTCTTGTTTCTCAGAGACAACCACTTTGAAGTTTTTCATATATGCTTCCAGAATTTTCAAGAATGAACACTTGGGTGTTTTGAGATAACACACATGCTTTTACTTCGTAATATATCTTGGAAGTTTTCCTTATCAGCGCATAGAAATCTGTCTTATCCTTTTGTAGCAGCAGCATATTATCCCATTATGGATGTATTGTGGTTTGTTGATAGGTGCTTTGAGTTTTCTAGGTGTTTGCTATTATAAGCAATGCTAAAAATGAGCACCATGGTATACTTATTTTAATCTACTGATTGGAATATATGCATATGGTAAGTATTCAGTAGTCAGATTTCTGGATCAAATGGAGTTTGTTTTAAATGGAAAGGTATTGTTCACCAGCCCTTCAAAAAGGTTCTCAGAGTTGACATTGCCTGCTTTCCACACATATTCCTCTATCGCATGGTTAACACTGGATATTATAAAGCAGAATTTTAAATATCTTCGGCTTCTAAAATGTTTACTGCCTTCCTGAAAAACTTTTTGGAGAAAAATTATTTAAGGACAAAGCGCATAGCCTCATAAGCTTATTTGCAACATTCCCTAATATCTAGCGGTGCATTGTCTAATCTGATAAATAGAATAAGCATCGTAAAGTTGCCATCAGAATAGAATATTTGCCAACTTTCATTTTACTTTTCTTTAAAAAAAATTTGGAGGAGGTTAGTGAAGATGAAGGAAGCTGAAAACCTTGAAGGAATGGTCCTAGAATGGTCTTTAGGTCTCTGCTTTATCTGTGAGGGAGATGAGAATTACTGGGGGACTGTGAGACTCCAAAAGAGAGAGTAGAAGACTTGCATGCATTGCTTTGCTATGTGGTGGTCTGTATTGCCAGCAACTTCTATATCAGTTGTAATGAGACTCTCAGTCCCTTTGACTCAGTGTAGACACTGTCGTAACGAAATCACTTGGGACTAATTTTCTCCGCCTGCCTGTGCAAAGATCTCTGCATTATTAATGGGTGTGCCGCTAAATAAAACGATCCTGGTGTGTTTACAGAGCAGCATCACAAATGAATGAAGAGTGGAACGTTAGGTTTACCGCAAGTGGGTTTGCTTGATCTGCCAAGTTGTTTCTGGGCCACATTTTTACAGCTTGGAAAGAAGGGCACGGTGGGCTGCAATTGTCCCAGCCACATCTGGCAGGGCACACAGAGGGAGCCTGCACTGGCTTTACTTCAGAGGAGTTATTTTTCATCAGGCTAGATTCTAGCCGCTAGAAGGTGTTGAATGGGGCCATTTTAAATATATTTTTATTGATTTCAGTGAGGAATGGAGAGGGAGAGAGATAGACACATCAATGATAAGAGAGAATCATTGATGGGCTGCCTCCTGCAAGCGCCCTACTGGGGATCAAGCCTGAAACCTGGGCATGTGCCCTGACTGGGAATCCAGTTGTGAACTCCTGGTTCATAGATCGACACTCAATCATACCAGCTGGGCTAATTTGTGTCGTTTTAGAGGAAATTTTTGCTCATGAGGAAATAATTTGATGTTTGCTACTTTAAAAGTATATTCTTAATCTGAAATTCCCTAAGCATTCCATTAATAAAACTAGAAACTGCGTGGAGGAGACCTGAATTGTTATCTGGCACAGTTCTCACCCAGCATGGGAACTCCCTTTATGTCAACTTTGATAAAAGTGGTTGCCCACTTTCAGCGTGAACCCTCTTCCCATGATTGTCAGTTCATCTGTACAAGGCTGTCCCATTGCCAGGCAGCTCTTATTTTTAGGAATATTTTTCTTATGTTGAGACAAAGTCTAAAGAATTTTTGAGCTCTGCAAACATAGTAGTGATAAGTCCATTCCCTCTTGCAACTGACATTGCAAGCATAAGGAAATAAAAGTTAAGTAAAGAACCAAACTCCTTATTCTGGTAAGTGCCACGAAGAAGGTGTAAGGACTGAGACAGAAAGTAATTGGGGGTGCAAGGTTGATGATCAAAGGAACACTCTCTAAGGCAGTGACTTTTAAACTGAGGCATAAAGGGTAAGAAATAGCTAATTTGGCAGAATCTGTAAGAACAACCTGTGCAAAGGCCTGGTGACTGAACTTACTGCACGCAAACACATGACAGCAAACCAGTGTGTCCCACACTGGGAGAATGGTCCCGGATGGGGTGGGAGAGGATGCAACGTTCTGATATTGAAGGGTCATAGGGCATGTCAAGGATTTTTGGATTTGTTTCAAACTGCAGTAGGGAAGTCATTGAAACACGTAAAGCATGGGAGAGTCATGATCCAGCTTACATTTTAGAAGATCTTTTGTTGATGTTCTGAGGAGATTGGTCTCGAGACTAAAAGGAGACCCTTGGCAGGTCATGTCATAGTGAAAGATGACCACCTGGCTTTGGAGCAGTAGTGGAGGTGAGGAGAAGTGGTCTGATCGGAGATGTATATTGGTGTTAGAATGAACTTCCTAGTGGATTGGATGTGACAAGTGAGGGCAAGGGACTATAGAAAGATGATTCTCAGGATTCTGGTTGGAGCAGTCGAGTGAGTGTATGGTGCCAGGAGGGGAAGACTGAAACTGAAGCGTGGGACGTGGAATCAGAAATATGTTTGGGCGTAGTACATTTGAAATGCCTCTGACTTTACAAGAGAAACTAGAGTTCAGAGGAAAGGTCTGTAGTGGAAATGTAAATTTGGGAGTAATGAAGATAGAGACTAAGTAAACCCACAGGGATTAATAGAATTGCTGAGAGAGAATAGAAAGATGAGAAGGTCGACAGTCAATCAACCTCTGACATCTAGAGGTTGAGTAAAGGAAGAACTAGGAAAGAGAGATAAGAGTGAACTGTACCCGAGGTGAACATGGGAGTGTTGTAAGGAGGCACAGTGCTGTGTATGGAATACCATGACATCTGTTAATAAGGGATAGAGAAGTGCCTTTTGAAGTTGGAAAGTTGAAGGTCATTGCTGACCTTGATGAGCTGTTTCAGTCGAGTGATAGAGACAGAAGACAGACCGTAATTTCCAGTATAAAAGGAAAAATTGATTCACCCTTTTACAGAACCAAAGAACAAACATTTAAACATTGGGTAAGTCCCTTTCAATGTCTTCCTAATTAAATAGTCCCAGTTTCTTTGACTATTCATCATCAGCATAGAATGTCCCCAATCACATTCTTCTGGGCTTACTCTGTTTTGTTGAATTCCCTCTGTAGAGAAGAAGGTCGGAAATGTACCCAGTACTCTCAGATGCCCATGGGGTTGTTACCTCCCTTCATTAGAGGTGCTCCCTGATATTGACTGTTATTAGTCTAGCACAGTCATTGCTTCACAGGAACTGTTGCCAAGTAACACTTGTAAAATTGTAATTGAACTGAATGTTTGTTTTACATTTATTAACCTTGTTAAATAGCATCTTGGTTTCAGACCAAGGTTTCATCCTGTCAGAATTATTTGAATCCTAATTTTGATGTTTATTTGATGTTTATTTTTTAGTTTCAGAAAATGCCATGTGTGGACTGGCTAGGGGATTGGTAAGATCCAAGGTTTCAAATTAGTGTAAAATTCTGTTCCAGAAACAGAGTCAACATTAGTGTCTGCTACCTGCTTTGCACACTTGCCAATGACACATTTAACTCTTCTTCCTAGCTTTACACTAACCATGAGTTTGAAAAGTGATGCTGTGCTTGAGCCACAGTCAGAACTCAGCAGGACTTTTCTGTTGTTGCTGTCCGCTCATCTGTGATACTTGATACAGCCTTTTAAATAATAACAACTCTGTGAACCCTGTCAGCTAGCCCACATTTCTCACAAGAGTGTCATGAGGACTGTTCGATCCCTTGCTGAAGTCCGCATGTTCTCTGTGAAAGGCAATCTCATCATCTATTATATCCAAGAAGGAAACAATGCAGGCTTCATGACTACATGCCTTTCCTCTTAAAAATTTTGTTTTTCTCTCCAGATTATAATTTTTTATTGATTAAGGTATTACATATGTGTCCTTATCCCCCCATTGCGCCCCCAATCCTTCCACTCATGCCCTCGCCCCCCTGTTGTCTGTGTCCATTGCTTAGCCTCATATGCATGCATACAAGTCCTTTGGTTGATCTCTCCCCCTTACAGATCCAGAGACAGAGAAGCATCTTTCATACTGTCAAACCTCAGATTATAAATTTCATAACTATTCAAGTTAGAAAATTTATAAAACATAAAAAAGAATATGTTAGTTTAATCTCACCACCCAGAGGTAATTATTATTTATGTAATAATGTTTTATATTAAGTAGATGGTCATAGTATTTGCTATATATCTATATAAGAAATTTGGTCTTCTTTTCATGTAACTTTCAATTAATTTCCCCATGCCATTAAACATTCTCAGTAGCCCCCATTTCTCCCCATCATATAGATGTAATCAATTTAATTATTTCCCTTATTTTTAGACCTTAAGAAAAATTAGAAAGAACCTATTTAAAATTACTTTTACATGAGTACTATTGCAGATGAACTTTTGTGAGCATATCTGATTATTTCCTAAGGATAAGTTGCCAAGCAAGAAATTACTGAGTTAAAGGATATTATTTAAGACAAATTACAACGTTTATATTACTCCTTTCATTTTTAAAGTACTTACAGACCAGTTCATTAAATGACAGATGTGGTATTTCCTGGAATGTCTAGGTCTAATTTACCGGTTAGTATTTTGAGTACTTTGTAAGTCTGGGTAGCTTCTCTACCTTTCTATTTCTCCATCACTTTGGTTTCTCAGTATTGCCTAACCAGTTGGTAAAAGAGGATCTATTTGTTTTTAATAGTTAAAGTTTATGTAGAAACAGTGTGAAAGCAGTTTTGGAAGATAACTTTGTCCCCAAATGTTCCCAATCCTTTTTATTGCAGAAGCTGTAAAAATTATAATTTCTGACATGTTTCTCTAAAACTTTCCTGCTGAGCAGAGCAATCGGACTCTCTGAGTTGTCTAAGGTTTTCTGCAGCACAGCCTCATGGCTTTGTGCACTGCCTCTGGGGCCACTGGGTCTGGGCTCATTCCCAGCTCTGCCACTAATTAGCTGTGTGACCTTGGGCAAGTTATTTAGTCTCTCTGTCCTTCAATTTCCTTGTCTATAAAATGGGGAATATAAAGAACCTTTTTCATTGAGTTGCTATGAGAATTGATTGTGTGTATGTATACACATACATACACTCAATATGTGTATGTATATAAATGAAAGGGTGTATATATGCTCATATATGTATATATACACATTACACACATACAATGTATGTAGAACACTGATTGGCACGTGGTGATGGCTACCTAGGTGTCAGCTGCTGGGTATTTTTTGCTCTTTTGGGGTTAACTGGGGTGGAAGGGGAAGAATTGTAGCCTAGCCTCTCTGGTCTTTGGGAAATAGTAATGATTTTTTTTCTTTTTACAAGTTTTATGAGAGGGAACAAAAAGATAAAGTGGGCATTTGAACAATGACCATTAGTTTATTAATAATCTAGACTGTGCATATGTGTGTGTTCTTTTTATTAAAAAAAAAAAACCTTGATCTATATTAAGGATAGCCAATTTTTTAAACTGAGTCAGTTCAGATTCTCCCTGAGGCAAATTGGCTATCTGAAGACATAAATGTTCATTCTAGGGGTATCAAGTCTATAAACTAGTGTTACAGAACTGTAATGTTATGACTAGCAGTTTTTACTAAAATAACCACTTCCCCTATAAACCTACCTAGGTGTGGCTTCCTGCGGGCAGTAGGGCTTCAGGCATCCAGTGCACAGCTGACAGTATCTCCTCATCACTAATTAGGACCTTGGTGACTTAAAGGGCTTACATGAGGTACTCTGAAATGTGAGCAAAGGGAATCGTTTGGATAATGGAAAATTCTGGTATTCAACCTCTAGTATTCACACCAAAGATATGAGCTTGTTATTGACAGAATTGTAAGCGTATAGGATATTGAAATAATTTCTTTTCTTTTTCTGGACTGAGTTTGTGTCTGGTAAGAGTGTTTTTTCATATGCCACCACTCCAACCACAGTGCTTGAAGCACAGGTCTGAAAGAATTGAGAAGAAGAATGTTTATGTGTTAACATGACAAGTAACATCTCAAAGTTTTCTTGGGCCAGTGATTAGATTTTTATTGAGCTTGCATCCTCCTTTCTGTTTTCATTTCACTAGTTGAATCTGTACTATGCCAGTCTCTCATTTTGTTATTGTTGTGTGAGTTTTGGACTTGGCTTTTTGCATTTATAAAACACATTGGGATTGAGACATCATACACTTTGAACTGAACCATGTAGACAGACTATTTTTAACAGCCAGTATTCTACATCAATAATTTGTCCTTTGTACTCTTGAATATTCTGAGTATTTTTACCCAATTATGTACTATCTATAGTAGTTCTCCAATAGGTATTATGATGGAGTTGTTTCCAAGCAATTGTATCCAAGCCTACATATCCAAATCTATTGAAATTTGGATATGTAGGCTTTATTGCTTGGTCACTGAGGTGGTCTTCTTTCTACCAGGAAGTTTTGATCTTCCAAGGAAATTCTATGCAGTATTTGGAGATTAGTTTAAACAGAAACATCCTGAATTCTGGGGAGGAAGCATTAAGCACTATAGTACTCTTTTCTTGGTTTTGACCTTGGATAGTGCTTTTCTGAGAATAGTGTCTACTGTCATGAGGGTTAAAAAAATATATGGGTACTCATTTTTAAATTGCTTAACTTTTCACTGAATGCCTGAAGGAAATTATATCCTAGTATTGGATTTAACCTTAAGGTCATGGATTTTTAAAAAAACATTCAAAAATAATAATTAAACTGAATATTTATGGAAGTGTTTGCATATAATGTGATATAAAAGTGATGGCTGTGTGATTTATAACAGTCACCTCACGCTTTTTCAAAGGCATATCTAGTACTTCTAGAATATATTCAAAGCTATTGACAGATAACAATTCAGTTTATGTGGGTTTAGTTATGAAAACTTTAGACTGAATTTTGACTTTTAGAAACTTGCCATAGGTCTATATTCATATAAGTGAATCCTCCCATACTTAGGAAATGTTCTTATATCTGTCCTTGGGAGTGAGAATAGCTTAAGATATATTTATTTAGTTAAATATGATATTAGTTTGCTACCTAAACCTGTAGTAATATTGCAAAATTGTAATTCTGTTTTTATGCACTATTTATTATATTTTACTTTATTTTTCCATCACCATTTATTGTCCATGTCCAGGAGTTCTCTCTGTCTTTTTTTTTCTTTTTAAAAATATTTTGAATAGCATTATACATTTTGCATTAGTATTTTACTCAGGATCTTCACTATTTGTTTCTATTTGCCAATGTCAAAGAGGATACTTAGTGAAAATGCATTTGGTCAGACTTTCAAAAATTAAGCAGTAGTACTACAAAGAGAAATATCCAATATGCCTGTTTTGAGGCAGGGAAGGAAGCAGCAACACTGTTATTAGGGTTGAAAACTACTTTTTTAAAAAATTTCCTTGATTTGGAATTCATTGGCTTGTATAGATTTTGTATATCATTTAAAAAACTCAATCTGTGTTCTTTTCTTCCTTCAGTACATTTATCTCGCACAATCTTTTTTATCCTTTTGGACAGCTATCCCTACATTTTAGCTGCCATGTGTCGGCTACGTTCTGCTTCATGTTTGGGAATCTGTCCCTTGGGTGCTCCTTGCATTGGGCGATGGAGATCCTGCCCACGCGCTGTCATATTCACTGTCTCTGGAAGTCTGATACCGTGTACACAGATTGCTTCAGTGGCAGCTATTTCGAAATAATTTATCCATCAAGTGCCCCTCTCTCTCTCTCTCTCTCTCTCTCTCTCTCTCTCTCTCTCTCTCTCTCTCTCTCTCTCTCCAACTGGCCATAGAAAGAAAGCAAACATGTGTTAAGGACTTAGTCCCACAAGCCCATATCAGAACATCCTGCATGGAAACCACACAGCATAATCAGTGGGTAAGCATTTGCTCTGCACCATTTGCCCAGCAACAAGCGGTCTTCTCTGCACCACTGTGCAGGAACGCACATTGCAAGATGATCAGTGGGATGGAGGGTGGGATGAAAGCTCATCTTTAAGACCTGAATGATGACATGCTGCCACATGGGAACCTACTCAGCCAATGCAAGGGAATAGGATTGGGAGGCTGGAGGAGTAGAGGTGATGAGCTCAGAAACCAAGGTGATTCCTAGGCTGAATACGAATTTTCATTCATTTTTTCTCATTTCTTTCTCCTCTGTTGGTATAATTATGACCTGTACCTTTACTGTAGGGTTAAAACAGTTGGTTTTTACCCTTTTTTCTTAAACACAATGGGGGAAATTACAACAAAGCACTACAAATCTGGTCCTCTTTAGCAGGAAGCTAAGAGCAGGATTTCAAAATCATTTCATTGACTTTGTTTTAAATTTGCCTATTGGATTCTTTCTTCTAAGGAGGGCCCTCCCTACCCAGCAATCTCTGAGACTGCTACTGGGTGTGTTTACATAGGCCATTGCTCTCAGCGCCCCAGCCTTATTTTCAGTTGGGAATAGTCTGGGGAAACACGCTGTGCTCTGAGATTTCCAGCCATGTCAGGATTCCCTAGCTGACTCTGATCCTGAGGGGCAAGTTGAGGATACGTGCAGCTCTCTGATACCCTTGGGTGCGTCACTGTTGCTGGAGGGAGGACAAATAGGCATAAACATAATGTTTTCTGGTCATGGTGGATGGTATTTGGCACTTGTATTTATGTTGAGTGCTAAAACTTTGTGAAAGTGGAAGAGCCACAGCCTGGAGGCAGTGGGTGCCATCTGGCGGGGTCTGTCACTGTCCAACAGGGTGTGGGAGGCAACACAAAGGATAGCCCCCCAGAGGACAGGGGAGGACGAGCAGTTGGACAGATACACCTGCTATCTGGACAGGCACATGTGCTTTTGGGAAGCAGCCAGGGGACAGTTAAGAACTCTGGCTCTGGATCTAGACAGATTGGGGTTAGAGCTCAGCCTCACCCAGATGACCATGAGAAGAAAATTTTAGTCCTCTCAGCCCCGTTTTCTATATCCGTACAGTGGAGATGATAAATATACCTATCTCATTAGATTGTTTGGAGGATTCAATGAGACAGTGTTTATGAAGAACCTAGCATGACACCTGGCACATTATACATGGCACACTCAGTAAATGTTAACGCTTTCATCATTATTATTAATAAGCACTGTAGCCCTCGCAGGGAAGCAGAGCCTAGAGTGTAGGGGGATCTCACGGTAGGGAGGTGGGGGTAATAATGCCCTGTATTCCAAGGTGGCTGAGCCAAGTTCTGGAGAGACAAATTGGCCAGAAAAGGCTGATACTTGATTAGTTCGAGCAAAGGCATGGCAAACTAGAGCCCACGGGTATCTGGTCTCCTGGGAAAATCTAGCCTGCCTGTTTTTACAAATAACGTTTTATTGGAACACTGCCATGCCTGTTTGTTTACATATTGTCTGTTACTGCTGTAGCAGAGCTGAGTAGTTGCACCAGAGACCATGTGGCCTACAAAGTCAAAATTGTCTACTCTGGTGCTTTACTGAAAAAATTTGCTGACCCTTGAATTAGAGCCCAGGATGGTCCAGAAAGGCAGGGAGAAACAGGCACAAAAATGTTCCTTCTGCCTTGGTAAGAAAAGTAATTTTTATTCTGTGCTCTGATTAAGGTATGTGTTTTGTGGAGGTTCAGGCAGACCTGCTGGCAACCTGGGAAGTGAAGATTTCTGCTATGGCCCCAATCCTGTCTCCCTGTAGGAGCTTCCACTTCTGGGTCTGTGGTGACATGGCCTGTTGGAATTAGACTTACGTCATCACGTGGGAGTAGAATGGCTGTCGTAGGAACTACTTTCATTGGGGGTCTAAGCAGGAACTTTGGGGCTCAGAGTCTTTCTGGTGGAGGCCAGTGACGAGAGTCTGGTCGTCTCGGACCCTTTGTATTCTGTCACTGAGTCTCAGGAAAATTAGCTTGGGGGTGCCTTACAGTCTCATGACACTGCTGGTGTAGCTGGCCTCCATCAGGAAGTGGGGCTCATTTGTTTCCTATTTTGAAGAACGTGTTTTATAGTTGATTGTTCTTTAATTCCATAACTTTTCATTTTAAAAAAATCACAAATTAAGTTGGGAAGTAGTAGAGTGTTGTTTTTCTCTGTAGGTCTGGAATATTACTGTGTGTATAATTTATTAATTTACTTATTTATGTTCCCTACTGATTAAAGTTCTATTTTATATAGATAACCTCCACTCACTCTCAGCTACCTCATGGACAACTCCCCTTGGAAGTCCTCTAGGCCCTCTCTATTCCCCCAGGCCCGTCCTCGACCTCTTTCATGTGTTCTCTTAGCAAAGGACTGCTCTCTAAGCAGAGGACTTCAGCTTCACTATCCACCCAGGGCCCCCGTGAGGAAGCTTGGTCTTTTTTCCTCCCCCACTCATCTCCCCTCCTTATTCCTCACCCCCCCACCCCTGCACAGAGTCACTGGGTCCTACAGGTATTACCTCTGCTTCCTGGTAACATTCTCAAATGCCTTAGTTCTGCGTTTCTGAACTTTGGTTTTTCCCAGGTCCTCCTATAATCTCTACTATATTTATATTTAATTATATTTTATATTATACCACATTATATACTATGTTGTATATTATTATGATAATATAATATACAATATGTAATATGTAACTATATATACATATATTATACAT
The DNA here is from genome assembly GCF_964212035.1 of Myotis nattereri. NCBI lineage: Eukaryota > Metazoa > Chordata > Mammalia > Chiroptera > Vespertilionidae > Myotis > Myotis nattereri. The sequence continues at coordinate 67,350,846 of NC_138079.1, forward strand.
ATTATATATTGAGACTTATATAATATATACTTATGTATTGTGACAATATAATATATTACATATACACTATTGTAGTATAATTAATATAATTATATATTATATTATATATTTGATATATAAAATATATATTTATATCAAGTTTATTTAAAATATGTTATAGCATATATTATATTTATATTTTAATGTTTATGTTATTTTATACTATATTTAGTATTTTTCTTTAATTCAACTCTTTTTGACCTTATTTTAAGTAACAATACCTGTAATATTACGGATTTTAGTATAATTGCATATGTTTTCTAATGCACAAAAAATTACAACTGTAAGTAAACACCATTCCTTCTAGAATGTTCTAAGAGGAGCATGCAAAGCCCCTTTGGGGATTTCTGCCTTGGTTTTTACCCTTGTCATTTTTAATGCGTATGAATGTATTCTCCCTGCTTCCAGTTTGACAACTCTCCTTCTTCCCCCTACCCCCACTTCTTTCAGGTGGCCCAGCCTCCCACTGCTGCAAGAATATCTATCCAGACATAAATCTAATTCTGTCACATCACTTCTGAAGTGATTCCATGGCCATCTGTTGTTGTCAGGGTGACCTTCTTTAATGTAGGTGATTCACAACACAGCTCTCATGATCTGGCCCCTATCTGCCTGTCGACCCCTTTCAGCTCTGTTCGTATACCCCAATATGCCACTTCTGCTCTAGCAATACTGAACTACTTGCAGTTCCCCAAGTCGTTCAGCATTCCATGTCTCTGTGCCTGGAATACCTTTCCCCCTTTATTTGTCCAAATCCTGCTGCTGCATGAAAATTCAACTTCAGAGTCATCTCTGCCCGGCAGCTTTCCGTGCCAACCACCTCACTCAGTTGGACTTAGCTGCCCTCCTTTTTCTAGCTGCCCAGCAGTTTCACATAGTGGTAAAGAGCCCTGACATGAAATGGAGCTTGATTCAAACCCAGGTTTTCCTAACTTCCCACCAATGGCTTCTGGCAACATAGTCACAGCTCTCAACTTTACAGTTTCTCATCTGTAAAATGGGGAATGGGGAGAATTGAACCTATCTCATGAGGTGACTGTGAGTATTATGCTGAGATTATATACTTAGACCAGTGCTGAGCACATGGTAATCACACAGACAGTGTGATTATTGTTGTCTTTATTGCATTCGCCATTATTAATCATGACCTCTGTGATCCTCAGGTTTTTTTTTTTCATGTAACTGGGGATAAGGATCATGGGGTTCTGTTATGACTGCATGATGTGTTTGGGGGCCAGTCAAGGTGGGAGAGAATGGTGATGTCCTTGGTACAGCATACAACTGGTTCATTACACATATTTTTGCCCCCAAGGGGCATCACCAGCTGCACCACTGTATGCTGCCATCCATCACGCCATGGAATTTACCAGGGGAGGGGCCATGGCAGGAGCAAGTCCTCTTTTCCTGTCCATATTTTCTTTCTGACAGTGCCAGGACTGTGCTGGGCATTAAGGTTTGGGTGGGGAACCTACCTTTTGATTGTACAATTTCCTCTTTAACCTGGAAGAATATGATAATATTCATGGATCTAGATAATTGTACCTGTAAGAGAATGATAAATTATCATCCTATTATTAGATGAGTCATGAGTTTAATGTTCACTCATGTATATAACTTTTTCCATATTTTAATCATGGTTCAGAAATAGGCTGAAAATGGTTGCTCAGTTGATAGCAACTTAGATGGCCACGGCATATGTTTTCTCTTTGTTTTACTTTATTAATAATCTGCAGTGCAGTCCTGACTTCCATTGCTGTTACAGAGGGTTTTCTAGCTTTTCAGTTAGTCTTAATAGGTGACCATCTCTGGCATCCATAATACCGCCAAGTCAGCTGGTGCCACTGATCCTCTCTGTGATAGATAGCTGTTTCTGAGGTTAGTGAATAAAGCCAATTGTTGTTGGCAGTGCATATTTGCCCGCCTGAACCTCAGTTACAGTGGTTTGATGTATACGTATCTGCATGAGATCATTGCTGCCTCTGGGGGAATAGTAAATCTGTAGTCATTTTATTCAAGTGTTGGCATTTATGTTCTCTGTGTCCAGGTGATAACATTAGGAAACTCAAGTTACTCTGTTTTGAGGCATTTGACTTAGACACCTCTTTCTATGCATGTTAGGACAGAAAAAGAAAGCCAACCTGGGAGACAGTTCCTCTCCCTCCCAGAACTCAGTAGTTCTCTTGTCTAATGAAAAGCTTTTATTCCCCTTGTCCGTTTATGCAGCCTTTTGTCATCTCTGGACATCGGCCACTCCCAGGATTAGCAACTTGCCTGTGTTAAACCATGTGATGGGACCTAGTCATGTTGAGAACTTTTCTCTGGACTTTTTGTGTTTAATGTTATGTTCCTGGTTTAAAGACTGTTTGAGTGAACTTTTTGTGAATGTGTGGACCTTCTTGAGTAAAGAAGGTGAAGTTAATAGAAACAATGAGTCTCTTATAAAAGTGTTTTCTAATTTGCCCATAGCTATAATAACCAATCTATGACTGTTAGTGGAAGAACTGTTTAGCTAGGTTTTGTGCAATTTTCAGAAGACTTTGGACAGGTTTTCTTAGTCTAAATCTCTGGTTCCTGAATTTGAGCCTGTAGACTACAGTGGGGTATGTATGTATAGACCCTGTATTCTCTTATAACTTCCACTCAGATGGTATTTAGTGAATATCTAAAAATTAGGTGTGGTGACAAAGGTAACATTGAGATGAAAGTGATATTTCTTAAGGAATATGCTAAAATATTGACTGCCTGAGGATAACTATGGTCTTAGAGGGAAGATTAGGCAAAAGGGACATATTGGAAGATATAGTAAGAGGCACATAATGCTTCTCAGTGGGTGCCGGAAAGGAATAGGAGACCAGCAACATGATTGCTGTGGAAACTTGTTGAGCAATGTAAAAGAGAAGTCAGGGTTTGTTAGTCACCTGCTTTATTCTTTGGAAAGGCAAATAACTAATATGTATTAAAATAACCAATATGTGTCATGTATCTGTTGTGGACAGGCAATGTGCTAAGTTTATTTATACACATTGTCTCATTTAACGTAGATTATAATTCTTATTCAGCTAGTGAATAGTAAAACTGAGAGTCAGATTCAAATCTATGACCTCAAAGGTTCTGTTCTTTTTGTAACATGGTCCTTACTGTTAGGTATAATTTTATTTGGAATATATCAGGAAAGTACAATTTTCCATGTCAGTTAAAACTATAAAGTGAAGTAATGACTTCCTGAAAAGCTATGATATTCAAACATTGGGTTCACTTTAATATAGATGAAGGAGATGGTTTCCTCTGAATTTTACATTATGTTACCTTTAACTCACCATAGTTGATTATGGAGACTGTGGTAGAACAATCTATATCCATAATTAATCCTTCGATAAAATGTGTCTTATTTAGTCTTTTCATATGTCTCTAGGAGTTGTTCAGAAAGAGCTGCAGTGAAAGCATAGAAGCCAATACTCAATTATCCATGAAAGAGAAGTAGAGGATGGGAAAGAATGCTAGTGACTAATAAAATTTGGACAGTATTGGAGTCTGTGCCATAACTGTGCTCCACTCTGTAATCCCCACCTTAACCCCTCATTCAGGTCTGATAACATTTACCTTCACATATTTCCCTAGTATAGCAATAAACTCAACCAAACTAAGTGGCTTGGTAGTCCAAGGAAATATTTCTTTCAAAGGAGACTTGTAATTGACTGTAGCATAGCATTGATAATGATTTTTAGACCACAGAAGGGCTGTACTGGCAAGGACCTTGATTGATTAATCGTATGTACCATGAGTATAGGAGGGAGAAGTGAGTGGCAGCCTGTCTGTCTCTTTTCTGTTACCTTAAATATATAATTTACCTTTACTTCTCTATGCAGATAAATTATGAATCTTTGAGTAAGTAAGGTACTCAATTTAAAACATAATCATTGCCCAACAGGTGTGCCTCAGTGGTTGAGTGTCGACTTATGAACCAGGAGCTCACGGTTCTATTCCTGGTCAGGGCACATGCCCAGGTTGAGGGCTCGGTCCCCAGTGTGGGGTGTGCAGGAGGCAGCAGATTGGTGATTCTCTCTCATCGTTGATGTTTCTCTCCCTCTCCCTCTTCCTTCCTCTCTGAAATTATATATATATATATATATATATATATATATATATATATGTATATATTAATCATTAAGGAAACTGTCATGTTATTTCTACATGTGCAGATTTGTGCCTCTCTTAGGAAGTTTACTTTAATAAACATGGAATGAATTTGGTTTGGTGAAATGCTCTACCTTCTAATAGGAAAGCTAAGCAGATATGTGACCCCTTCCTTGTTGTTAAAAGTGGTGAGTGTGAAGATTTCATGAACTGTCAGGCCATCAGTCTTCTCTCTCTCCTGCCTGCCTGCCTGCCTGCACATGTTTGCTTCCTTCCTTCCTTCTCTTCTTTTCTTTCATTCATTCCTTCCCTCCCTTTTTCTTTTTACTCTCTCTCCCTTTTTTTCTTAACATGGAATGTAAGTTAGACCCTGGACACTAAAACCTTACGTTGTTTGCTTGTACTGTTTCATATTTGAAATTTGAGAATACCTACTTGTTTTTATGTATATAACTGATGTCATCCATGAGGATCACCTTCAATGCATATAGTGAATATTGTTGAAGAAAAGCCAGATACCTCCTTGGGCTTATAAGTTTCTTTGTGATCTGATCTTTCCTATCCCTTCAGCCTCATTAATCATTAACAGCATACTTCCCCCCCCCCCACCCCCCGTCTGTATACACACACACACACACACACACACACACACATTATTGGAACCATCCTAAACCATTTGAAGAGCCAAAGCTATATGTCATTCTCAGCTCTCTGTTCCTCTGTCTGTGCTGCACCTGTTACCTGGAATATATATACTCTCATCCATCTGCCTTTGGACCCACTCAGGTTTCCCTCTCTGGCAGGCGTTTCCTGATCCCACAGGCTGACCTACTTGTCTTCCTCTTTTACTGGCCTCTTGTACTAATATAATACTGTCATGATGATGATGCACATGGGTAATATTTGTTTAGCCCTCTCTGTGTGCCTGGGAGTGTGCAAAGGGCCATGCTTACATTGCCCTGTAATCATAAATAACTGAGAGTAGTAGGCATTTTTATCTCATTGAGGAATGGGAAGTATGGAGAAGTTAAGTGACTTGCCCAAGATCACAATGTTTGATTGTGGTGGAGCCTTCCCAGTGGAATTCTAACCAGTGAATTGTACAGATTTTTCTCCCCTGTATTGTGAGGTCCTTGACATCATGGACTGTTTCATTGATTTTGTTTCTCCCCTAAAGGCTGACTTGTGGTATAGGCTCAAAACATTTGCTCCATTAACTTTGATTGAAATCTTATTTACTATACACTACCCAGTCTTTCTATTACCTCTCCAGATTTTAGAATGTAGAACAGAGAGTCAGCTGATTTTATTTATTTTCCTTGAGGTTTTTGTGTATTCTCTACCAATTTAACTACCATATATCCTCAGTATCACAATTTGGTAGTAGCCTGAGTTTTGAATTTAATATGTTCAAAATAAATATAGAACTTTAAAAATCCTGCCATCTGAAAGATTGAGCAAGATTTCTTCCTCTCATTCTGTGTTACTAGCATTAACCTCAGGAATGGAAGGAGGACAGGTGATGCTCTGAATAAGGTAAAGAACTAGATGACTAAAATGACAGAAAATACATTCTTTCTGCCCCTCAGACTTATTTTGCCACAGATGGGTTGCACTCCTTATTTACCGCCACAAGATTGTTGCTTCTTTTGTATAACCTTCCTTAAGAAGTATGTGGCATTTTACTTTCTACTTTCCCTTGTTAAAATATTTTTAAATTTTTTTTCAATTACAGTGACACACAATATTATATTAGTTTCATGTGTGCAGTATAGTGGTTAGACATTTATATAACTTACAAAGTTATTACTCCAATAAGTCTAGTACCCATCATATATAATTATTACAATATTATTGATTATATTCCCTATGCTGTACTTTACATCCCATGACTGTTTTTATAATTGGCAACTTGTCCTTAATCCCTTCACCTTTCTCACACAGTCCCCAATCCTCCTGCCATCTGACAAGTAATTTAATATACTGTACTTCCTACCTTCCTTATTTTCTGCATCCTACCGTTAGGATACAGTAGTTTTATGTTAGGCCATTAGGATAGAAAAAATGGACCTAACATGGGTTCTGGAGAAAATCAAACTTGATTATGGCCCATCTGATTATTTCTTCTTTAATGCAACAGGGAGAAAGGCTATTTGTCTAATATGAATTCAAAGAAAATAAAGTGATAAGTTACCAGCCCCGACTGACTGGTCATATCATGTCGGTATTCAGAGCTAGTCCTCATGATTAGGACTCCATTACATTAATTCAGGCATGGCTAGTTGTGGAAAATGTGCACTTACTGTCTATTTTATCATGTTGTTTTTTTCAACCAGAAAAGTAACTATTAATATAACAATTCATGGCAGCCATGACATAGTCGGGTATAATGTTTTTTAAAGGAAGTTAGTGCATTTTGCTTAACCTTGACTGCCATCAGACTGCGTTTAACATGTTTTATAATGCTCTATTCTAACTAACTTTGAAGGCTCTGCTTAGAAAACATAAAACACAACACAATAAAACAACTAAAAAAATTCTCCCTGTGGTTTGTACTTAGACTTCAGGCTCTTGTATCGCATGCTCCTGGGATGTGTTCCCAGTTGCCAAGACTCTGAACAGCTGAGCTAAGGAGTCATTCTGGTGACCTTCTTCTTTCCCAGCTTCTTCAATGGGTTCAGCTCCAGCAGCCTTTTGTTGTCCATGAAAAAGGAAAGAAGGAAGTCCCCTAGCCCAGTGCTGCGAGGGAGACTCTGAGACTAGATTTCATGACATTACAGAAGCATTTGTTCTCAGAGGCTCTCCAGCTTCTTGCCTGTCAGCAGTAGAGGGTTTTTGTACCCCCCCCAACACCAACACCACCCCCAGACTTTATTTATCATGGGTAAAAAGAACATTACCATCAAAGGTGAAATATTCTTCATTTTCTTGCAAGTCTCATTTTCTCCTGTCTACAGAGGCTCCTGCCATTCAGAAGTGGATGTGTATCCTTCCAGTCCATGCTTGCATATGCTAATAAAATAGAAATGCATTTATAAACAATCTATAGTATTTGTACTTCTTTAAATTTCTCATAGATGCTCTGCCATATCTATCATTTTACAACTTGCTCTATTTTTTTACTCTACATTATTTTTTTACTCTATATTTTGGATGTATAGTCTAGTTCATTTACATTGATTATAGCAACTGTTCTTTTTATACTTTATTTCTGACACTTATTTTGAGTTCATAGTGCTTTCTCACTACTTCTATCTTTCTCTTTTCTTTCCTTATGTTTTGTGATGTGAAAATTTTTAAAAATTCACTGTTTTGCTCTAACAGTTTAGAAGTTATACAATTGGTTTTCCTTTTTTAGTGGTTACACTTAAAATTTTACCAAATATATATTTTTAATGGTGTCTGAAGTTAATCAGAAATTCTATCATTCTGCCACACAATATAATGACTCTTAAAGCCCTTCATTTAATCTCCCTTCCTCCCTTCATCTATGATGTCCAGTATTTTATTTACATCTTGCTTTTCCAACCTTATCCAAGTGAGGTTGATGCTTATAATTATCTACAGTCAATTTTCTTTCTTTTTTAAAATATTTTTTACATATATTTTTATTGATTTCAGAGTGGAAAGGATAGGTAGAGAGTGATAGGAACATCAATGATGAGAGAGAATCATTGATTGGCTGACTCTTGCACACCCCCTACTGAGGATCAAGCCTGCAACCCAGGCATGTACCCTTGACTGGAATCGAACCTGGGACCCTTTAGTCCGCAGGCTAACACTCTATCCACTGAGTAAAACCAGCTAGGACTACAGTCAATTTTCACTTAGACTTACTAGCATGCTTACTTGTTCCTTTGTTCCTCCCATTCCTTTCTTCTGGGTTCTGTTTCTTCTAGTTTGTAGTATGTCCTTGGAGTCACTTCCATTCTTCACTTTGTGTCTGAAAATGTCTTGTACCTTTTTGCTCCAATTATAATGTTTTTAAAAGGAAGTTAGTGCATTTTGCTTAATCTTGACTGCCATCAGACTGGGTTTGTTTTATAATGCTCCATTCTAACTAACTTTGAAGGCTTCACTTAGAAAACGTAAAACACAGCACAATAAAACAACTAAAAAAATTCTCCCTGTGGTTTGTACTTAGACTTCAGGCTCTTGTATCGCATGCTTCTGAGATGTGTTCCCAGTTGCTAAGACTCCGAGCATTTGAGCTAAGGAGTCATTCTGGTGACCTTCTTTCCCAGCTTCTTCAATGGGTTCAGCTCCAGCAGCCTTTTGTTGTCCATGAAAAAGGAAAGAAGGAAGTCCCCTAGCCCAGTGCTGCGAGGGAGACTCTGAGACTAGGTTTCATGACATTTCAGAAGCGTTTGTTCTCAGAGGCTCTCCAGCTTCTTGCCTGTCTGCAGTAGAGGGTTTTTGTCCACCCCCCCCCCTCCCAGATTTTATTTATCAAAGGTGAAAAAGAACATTACCACCAAAGGTGAAATATTCTATATTTTCTTCCAAATCTCATTTTCTGTGTATAGATTTCTGGACTAAACCTTAGAACTTTGAAGATTATAATCCATTATTCTACATCAATTTTTAACAACAATCTAGAGCAGAACATTTCTAAAATTTACACATGATTCTATATACTACTGCCTTAAAAAAGAGAATCAGTTAATTCTCATAGATTCTTTGTTAAAGTCATTGCCTGGACCAGGAGATTTTGCATTGTTCTGTAATATGGTGATGCCATTTTGGTGATTGACATGGATAGATTGGTCCTTCATTCATTGAGTTAAGACTGTTGGGTCTTTTCAGATCTGTGTCTGCTTTATAGAGAGTATGTGTGGTTATGTGTTTTGTGTTGTGTCTTTCCTCTGTGTCCGTGGTAGGAAGTACAGCTGATTTACTACGACTGATGTACTGAATATAATGGTTCTCTTCTTTCAGTTTGTTGTTTTCTTCCCCACTGTTGAATGCTATGGCTCTAAATAACCAAACTTACCAGTAGTACATGGTTCATTTGATGTTCTTACTAGCATTGTCTCTGTTTTCTTCCTAGAATTGTTCTATAATGGGCTAAGTATTGATGAGTAGCAGTAAACTTATTATAGTCATAGATTCTAAAGCTGGATTGCTTTGGTTCATATCTAACCCCATACTCTAATACCATATGACCCTGGCTCATTTCTTAACCCCTGAGCCTCAGCTTCCTCATTCCAAAGATAGAGAACAAAATAGTATCTACCTTCTTGAGTGGTTGTGTGTTTTATGTGAAATCATACATGTAGCAGGTTAGAGCAGTGGCTGGCCCTATTTACATGTGGGAGTTCAACACACTTTAAAACAAAGTTCAAGTTTCATCTCAGGTATTATATGAAACTCTATACAACCAAAGCTTTACAGTGTTCAAGATGAAGAATATCTAACTTAGAGAAAGTCTAAACTAGGAAGTAGTCTATTTCTGTTACCACAGGGCATTAAATACAAATGTGCAAGTTTATTTAAATATTTGCTCCTGCCAGAGAAGCAGAAGGTCCAAGGTGCTACTGTCATCTAAGATCATCAGGGAGTAAAGATGTGACATTTTTGAAATAATAATGTAAATTACTGGATAAGTGGTTATTTGCTTTATAAATATTTGATTTGCATTCAACTTTTCAGCTCAACCTGATGCCCCCATCAAATATTATGAATGCTAGATGACCTGAACTTTAGCCTTAGGTTTTTCAGTAACTCACAATGTGACCATGACCAAACTTTTTCAATTGCCTCTGGCTTTCATTGGACTGTTATAAGGGCAAATGTGATAAAAATGTGCCCTGCCTGGTTTGGTTCAGTGGATAGAGCGTCGGCCTGCGGACTGAAAGGTCCTGGGTTTGATTCCGGTCAGGGGCATGTACCTTGGTTGCGGGCGCATCCCCAGTGGGGAGTGTGCAGGAGGCGGCTGATCGATGTTTCTCTCTCATCGATGTTTCTAACTCTCTATCCCTCTCCCTTCCTCTCTGTAAAAAATCAATAAAATATATTTAATAAAAAAGTGATAAAAATGTGAGCTGCCTTTTAGCTAGCTATTTTTAAATTTTATTTTTAATTACTGTTGACATTCAATATTCCTTTATATTAGTTTCAGGTGTACCACACAGTGGTTAAGCAATTATATAATCTACAAAGTGACTCCCCCAATAATTCAAGTACCTACATGATACCCTACATAGTTATTACAATATTACTGACTATGTTCCCTATACTATATTTTACATCTCAGTGACTGTTTTGTAACTACCAGTTTGTAATTCTTAATCCCTTCACCTTTTCACAGAGCTCCAATTCCCCTTCCCATTTGACAACCATCAATTTGTTTTCTGCATCTATGACTATTTTCCATTTTGTTGTTCATTTATTTTGTTCTGTAGATTCCACATAGAAGTAAAATCATATGGTATTTGTCTTTCTCTTTCTGACTTATTTTACTTAACATAATACCCTATAGGTCCATCCATGTTGTTGCAAATGGTAAGCTTTAATTCTTTTTTTATGACTCTGTTATGTATATGTATCACAACTTCTTTATCCACTCATTTATTGATGCACACTTGGGTTGCTTCCATATCTTGGCTATTATAATAATGTTGCAATAAACATAGGGGTGTACATATCTCTTCAAATTAGTGTTTTGGGTTTCTTTGGGTATATGCCCAGAAGTGGAATTGCTGGGTCATAGGGTTTGCCATAGATGGTCTTTACATATGAGAGTTCCCTTTTCTCCACATCCTTGCCAATGCTTGTTTTTTGTTGATTTATTGATGATAGCCATTCTGTTAGGTGATATCTCGTGATTTAATTTGTATTTCTCTGATGTTTAATGACATTGAGCTTCTTTTCATATGTCTGTTGGCCATCTGTATGTTCTCTTTGAAGAAGAGTCTATTTAGGTCCTTTGTTTATTTTTTTTTTTAATTGGATTGTTTGTTTATTTTGTGTTGGGTTGTATGAGTTCTTTATAAATTTTGGATATTGACCCCTTATTGGATGTATCATTGGCAAATATGTTCTTCCATTTAGTAGGTTGTCTCTTCATTTTGTTGATGTTTTCCTTTGCTGTGAAAAAACCCTTTTTAGTTTGATGTAGTACCATTTGTTTATTTGTTTCCCTTACCTAAGAAGATATATCAGGAAAAAAAATACTGCTAAGAGAAACATCAAGGAGATTACTTCCTATGTTTTCTTCTAGGAGTTTTATGGTTTTGAGTCTCAAACTTAAGTCTTTAATCCATTTTGAATTTATTTTTATATATGGTGTAAGAAGGTGGTCTAATTTGATGGGGGTTTTTTTTGCATGTAACTGTTCAGTTTTCCCAACACCCTTTATTGAATAAAATATTTACTCTATTGTATGTCCTTGCCACCTTTGTCATATACTAATTGATCATATACAACTGAGTTTAATTTGAAGCTCTCTGTTCTATTGATCTATGTGTCTGTTTTTATGCCAGTACCCTGCAGTTTTTATTACTATAGCCTTGTAATATCAGGTAGCATGATACCTCCAACTTTGATCTTCTTTCTCAAGATTACTGTGGCTGTTCAGGGTCTTGTATGTTTCCATATAAATTTGGGATTATTTGCTCTAGTTTGGTGAAAATGCCATTACTATTCTGATAGAGATTGCATTGAATCTATAGATTGGATAGCATGGGCATTTTAATGATGTTAGTTCTTCCTATCCATGAGTATAGGATATTATTCCACTTATTCATATCTTCTTAAGTTTCTTTCTTCAATCTCTTATGAGTACAGGTGTTTTTACCCACTTAATTAAATTTATTTCTAAATATTTTGTATTTTGATACAATTGTAAATTGGATTTTTTTAAAAAAAATGTCTCTTTCTGATAGTTTATTACTGTATAAAAATGCAGCCAATTCTTAAGTATTATTTTTTCCCCTGCTACTTTACTGAATTCATTTATCAATTCTAGTAGTTTTTTGGTCGGATCTTTAGGGTTCTTTTTATACAGTATCATGTCCTTTGCAAATAATGACAGTGTTACGTATTCCTTTCCACTTTTGATACCTTTTATTTTTTTTAATTGTTGGATTGCTGTGGCTAGCCCTTTCAATAATATGTTGAGTAAGAGTGGTGAAAGAAGACAAGGGCTTTTAGTTTTTCCCCATTGAGTATAATGTTAACTGTGGTGTTTTCACCTACGGTCTTTATTATGTTGAGATATGTTCCTTCCATTCCCATCGTACTGAGAGTTTTTATCATAAATGGGTGATAGATTTTGTCAAAAGCTTTTTCTGTGTCTATTGATATGATCATATGATGTTATTTTTTATCTTATTTATATGGTGTATCATATTAATTGATTTGTGGATATTGATCCAATCTTGAATTCAAGAAATAAATTCCACTTAATCATGGTGTATATCCTTTTCATGTATTTTTGGATTCCATGTGCTAATATTTTGTTGAGGATTTTTTGCATGTATGTTCATCAAGGACATTGAACTATAATATTTTTAAATTTTGTAATGTCTTTTTCTGGGTTTTTAATCAGGATAATTCTGTCCTCATAAAATTATGATGGAGAGCCTTCCCACTTCTTGAATTTTTAGGAATAGCCTGAGAAGGATAGATGTTAGTTTTTCTTCAAATGTTTGGTAAAATCCACTTGTGAATTCATCTGGTCCAGGACTTTTGTTTGTGAGATTTTTTTTTTTTAATTACTGCTTTAGTTTTGTTGGTTGTTATCAATCTGTTCAGATTTTCTGTTTCTTCTTGATTTAGTCTTGGAAGGTTGTATGTTTCCAGGAATTTATCCATTTTTTCCCAAAATTATTTGAGTACACTTATCAAAATTTATAGACAGTTAACATCAGTATATCAGTGAAAAATTAGTAAAAAACTAACCATGGAGGAATTTAATTTATTTCTCATTTCTCCTAGTCTTGATTTTTGTCCCTTCTAATAGCTACAATAAGTGATGCTAGTATCTGTGTCCACCTCTATTCCACCTTCAGTTCATTAAGAGTATATTCATTGGAAGCCAACTATTGACACAATACTAAAAGTAATTATTATGAAAGAAACTAACATTTGTTGAGCACTATCTCATTCAATTGTCTTTCAGCCCTGGGAGAGAAATACTCTAACCAGGCCTTAACAAATGATTAAACTGAGGCTTAGAAAGGTATTTCTGAGGTCACAGAATTAGTCTGTGGTAGATGTCAGATTAGAATCTAGATCTGACTGATTCTAGAGTCTAGAGCACAAGCTCTTAAGCCATGCACCATATTGCTTTCTATGATATCACGAGCTTTTGGAAGAAGTTCAAGAATAATTTTTAAAGACGATTTACACAAATTCCAATGCAATGTGAGCATAGTTAACTGATAATACATCAACATGTATAAAATGCCCAAGTGGAACAGCAGAAGGTGGGGCCCATTTGTGAGAAGCCACATGAAAGGGAGTTAAGATTCTAAATAAGTTTTAAGATCAGCAGGGCATGAATTTATGACAACCTTGTCTAATTCTAGGATTTTTGTCTGTAGACAAAGCTCTTGTCTAAGCCAGAAGAGAATTTCAGAAATGCATCGTTTTCAGCAAATGTTCAGAATTCTTTCAAAAATAGGTACAGTCGAAGTTTCTAGAGCTCTTTTTAATTCTGACTTTGCTCTAATTTGTCTTTCCTTACCAATTTCCCTTCCTCCTTTTCCATGGCTAATTTTCCCGTTTTCATATCACTGGCTAATATTTAATTCCTGTACTTGCCCCGCCTGAGGATCCATGGAATCTTAGTTACTCATGGAGTAATTTTTACTAGGGTCAGCAGAGTGGGTGGCTGTCTTATAATAATCATACAAGGTTGAAATTATTTTAATTAGTTTGTAGATGACAAACTGATGCTGAGAGGGATTAAGTATCCTGCTCAAAGCCACTTAGATAGTAAGTGGTCAAGCCAAAAATTAAATCTAAGCTTTTCTGCCTCCAAAACATGTGTGTTTCCCATGAGTCATAGTACATTATATTCTGAGCAGGTGGTTGATATTTAAAAGGGACGAACAAACGCCACCCACCCAGAAATAACTCCACCACTCAATAGTTATTGTGCTTTGAATGATTCGAGATGCACCCCTTTTGGATTGTTCCCTAGTTGGCTGTTCTTTACTTGAAGTGTTTAAGTTAATAATTATTCTTTATTTTTTAGACCTTGACACAGCACTTTAATGTACAATAAATTAAATGTAGGAATACTTTTAGCTGCTCAAATAATAGAAAACCTAACTAACAGGGTCTTAAAAAAATAGGGTAAGTGGTTGTTGCTGGCTCAGTGACGTAAGATATCATGCTGGAATTATTGTGATTTTTTTGGACTTTTTCTCATGGTCACAAGATAGCTAGCTGCTACAGACTCAGGCATCCCCTCTGTTAAGGTTTGGAGGAGGGGAAAGAAGAGGGCTATGCTAGCCAGATGTCTTTTTTTTTTTTTTTAATCCAAAGAAGCAAAGACATTCTAATTAGTCCTTCAACAACCTTTTGCTTATGACTTCCAGTCTGAATTGAAGTACATGGCTACACATACCTGCAAAAGACCCTGAGAAAGTCGATATTTCTGTAATGGAGATGGGCAAGAGAGATAAGGGATGGGAATTAGGTTAGAGAGTTAACAAGTATTGTCCACAACATATGGTATGTGTTCATCATTGTAATTACTTTCAGAGACAGCAAATGTCATTTCTATTTTATAGATGATGGAAATAAGGCCCATGAAGTTTAAATGACCTCTCAAGGTCATATAACAAGCTAGACTATCTGGAATCTGATCCGTGGTTTTCTGCATTCCAGGCCAGGGGAAGAGGTCAGGGGAGGCTACATCATAGAATGGTATGTGGTGCCTTCCCCTCATTGTCCCTTTTATTTATTAAAATATTTATTTTCTCACATGGTTCCAAAAGTAAAAAGCATTAGATATTATATAATTAAAAGTCTCTTTTTTATTTCTAATCCCCAGCCAGGATCATGTTACGGATGTTCCTAATTTGTTTAATCCATTTCCCTATTAATGGATAGTTAGATTTCTTCACCCAGGGAACAGTTAGTTATCCAGAGATGAATATTTTATTGCACTAATTTTTGAAATCCTCCTCCTTGGACACAGAAAACTCTCAGGGCAGGGTGAGTGCACAGGGTTGCTGGAATGGGCAAGAGGCCCTAAAAGCAGAGAGGCTACAGGATGTGTGGTGAAGGGATGACAAACAGCTCTGCTTATTTCCTCCCAGTTTTGCTCAGAACTGGACAGTCAGTATGAATTCTGAACATAGCCTTCCTGTTTCTCCGCCCCCCCTACCTCCCCCCCCCCCATAAGTCTGTGCTGATGGTCTTAGAGAAAATCCCTGTGAGACCATTGAAAAGTCTTCTTTCTTCCCCTGTTTGTCCTTTGACCTAGTCTGTGATGGGTAATCATGGTCTAACTTCTTTGATGATTGAGTCTTGGCAATGCCTTAATTAAGAAAAACCTCATTCTTTGGCTTGCCTCTTTAGTGACTTTTTCGCTCTATTTCACCCAAAAGCTGATTTCTAAAGAAAGAGCCTCTTTTTTGGATGAACACATTTCTGTGAATTTTCTTTTAGACCATTATTCCCCAAATATCCTAGAACTCAACTTGGAAGTTTATAGTTCTGAGTTACAGAACCCAGGCAACCACTGTGGAAAAAAGGGGTGGGCTCCAGGTACCATTCCATGGTGTAGCCTCCCCAACCCCTTTTCTGCATTTCCTCAGCATCTTCTTCACTCCTCTGTTCCAGCAATTTCCACAGGCACTGTAATCATTCATCTATACTTATCTTCTTCACTGAACACTAGGAGGTTTTCTTCATCTTTGTATCTGTAGAACCTTACAAATAGAAGCATGCAACAATTAAGTGAAATGAAAAAGAGCTCAGTTTTATTGAATATTTGGTTTCAATGTTAACCAAGAAATTATATTTATTTTTGTTCTTTGTGTTGAAACAGTTATGTAATGTAATAATTCAAGGTTTTGCTTTAGTAAGCAAAATATTTTAGATACAAATTGGACTCAACGTGTTTGGTCATGTAGGTTATGAATGTCAGTTATTTCTTTCTAGTTTTGTAGTTTTGTACATTTTGGACTATTTGTTGGGATGCATTTGAATGTCTAATGAGTTCATTCGTTCTAATTTCTCTTCCTCTCTTTTTTGCAATTATTTTCTCATATTTATTATTAGCTTATTTATTATTAACTTAGTTATTATTAACTTATTTATTCACATGGTTACAAAATTTAAAAGTATGAAAGATAATATAATTAAAAGTCTTCCATTCATTGCTGATCCCCACTCAGTTCATCACCCCTAAGCAACACTTGCCATTAATTTCTAGAATATTCTTTCAGAGATATTTTATACATGTTCAAATACAAATGCATTCTTCCCCTTAAAAAATTACACAAGTAGTGCCATATAGCTGTGCTTTTTAAACTCAGTTACCTACTAGGCCACTTTCTTTAATAGTACGTAACAATTTTCCTCATCTTTTTTTAATGGTCATTTTGTGGATGACCCTAATTTGCTTAACTCCTTTCCCTATTAGTGGAACTTAGATTATTTCTAGTCTTTTGCTAATATGCAAGCATTGCTGTAACAAATGACCACATATGTTCATATTAGAGGTGCAAATATATCAATGAGACAAATTTCATGTAAGGGAGTGGAACTGCATGGTCAATGAGGATGTGCATTTATAACCTGATAAATTGACCTACTCCTGATAAATTGTACTGACTTATACTTCTACCTACAATATGTGAAAGTGACTGTTTCCCCATACCTTCACTAGCATAGTGTGTTATAAAAGTTTTAGGTCTTTTTCAATATGAAAGGTCAAGAAAAATGGGTCTCATTTTTCTCATGGCTGAGCTTTCTTTAAGAGCCATTTTTAGTTCCTTTTTCATTAACTGCTGTTTGTGTCCTTTGCTCACTTTTCTGGTGCCCTGCTCACCTTTCTTAAGGATTTGTAGGGACTTGGATCTATTAGGGAAATTAGACCTCCGTATTAACAGTTGTGAACATTTTCTCCAAAGTTTGGTGTTTTTCTTTTTATTCTCTTTACTATACTTTTGGCCAGGTGCAGAAGACAAAAGCTTAATGTAGTCAAATGTATCACTGTTTTCCTTTAAAGCACTGTTTTGTTTTGTTTTTGTCAGAGTTAAATGGCCTTCCTTTTTGCAAACTTACAAAATAAATTGTATATGATTTCTCTTAATATGTTGGTCGTTTCATTTCCATATCTATTAGTAAATCTTCATTTGCCTAGACTTTTTCTTGATATATTGGTATGAGACAGCACTTCAACTTTATGCTTTGTCCAGATGGTTACTTAGTTGTCCCCAAGTTATTTTTTAATAAATTGTGTTTCCCCACTGATTTGATTGTCTACCTTTATAATACTATGAAATTCAGTGTATTTGGTTTATTTTGGACTTTCTACTCTGGACTCTCCATTATTTTATGTGCCAGTTCCACTTAGCTTTAATTATTAATTTGTTTCATAATTTATACAGGCTGTTTCTCCCTTATTACTCTTCTTTGTTTTACGTTTCCTGGTTATTCTACCTATGCTTACTTTCTTGATCAATTATTTTATTTAGTATGTATTTTTTTCAGCTACAGTTTGCATTGAATATTATTTTATATTACTTTCAGGTGTACAGCATAATGGTTAGACATGTATATAATTTGTGACTGATCCCCTAATAAGTCTAGTACCCATCTGGTAATAACTAATACATAGTTATTACAATCTTATTAACTATATTCCATATGCTGCACTTTATATTCTGTGACTATTTTATAACTATCCATTTGTATTTCTTAGTTCCTTTATTTTTTTTCACCCAGCCCCTCAACCCTCTCCCATCTGACAAGCATCAGGTTGCTCTCTGCATCTATGAGTTTGCTTATGTTTTGTTTGTTTGCTTATTTTGTTCTTTAGATTCCACATATAAGTGAAATCATATGGTATTTGCTTTCTCTGTCTGACTTATTTCACTTAGCATGATAGTCTCTAGGTCCATCTATGCTGTAGCAAATAGTAATATGTCATTCATTTTTATGGCTGAGTAACAGTCTATTGTATATATGTACCAAATCTTCTTTATCCTTGCTGGGCACTTAGGTTGCTTCCATATCTTGACTATTCTAAATAATGATGCGTGAACATAGGGGTGTATATATCTTTTCAAATTAGTGTTTTGGGTTACTTTGGATAAATACCCCAAAGTGGTATTGATGGGTCATAAGGTAGTTCTGTTTTTAATTTTTGGAGGAACTTTCACACTGTTTTCCATAGTGGATGCACCAGTTTACAGTCCCACCAACAGTGCACGAGGGTTTCCTTTTCTCTACATCCTTGCCAACCCTTGTTGTTTGTTGATTTATCGATGCTAGCCATCCTGGCAAGTGTGAAGAGATATTTCATGTGGTTTCACTTTTCATTTCTCTGATGATTAGTGACATTGAGCATCTTTTCATATGTCTATTGGCCATATGCATGTCATTCAGCATGTAGTTTTTAAGCACCACTTTTGTGCTGAGCACTGCCCTGGATTCTACTAGAAAAGAAAACCAATGTGTATAAGACACTATTCCAGATCAGACCACAAAGCTTACAGCCTCATCGAGGAGGAAAAGCACATGTAGAAAGTGGCCAGGGCTTCTGCAGCAGAGCTCCTCACTCTCCCAAGCTGGCTGAGCAGAGGTTTCCACACCAGCGGTTGATCTGATCATGTGGCTGTACTCCTCTCACTAAACCCCAGGCCCTCTTCCTGCTGATCACTCTCACTGCCCATTCATCTTGGACAACAAGCTTGAAGTATGTTTTGGGTATCTGAGCAAATATCAAACAGCTGCACTGAAAAGTTCAAGTTGTGATGGGATATATGCTGAGGACACATTCTGTTTTACTGCAAGTTACTTTTAGTCCTTTGGCAAAACCATTAACCATAGCTCCAGAATTAAAGTAGATTAAACACACTGCTATGCTTTCACTCTACAATCTTTCTTCTCTTAGCAACATCAAAGTGAAAAATGAATATAGAGATGTGTTAATATCTGTCATACCAATTATTTTAACTCCCCAAGTGATCGTAAAACAGATCATATGTATTATATTGATCATGTAGAATATAATAGGAATATTTTTATAGTTATATTTTAATACTTGACTTGGAATCAGTTTTAGATAACTATGATGTTTAAAATGTTTTCATTTTCTATATAGAATATCAAGTGCATTAACAATCTCTACATCTAGTAAATATTATTTTACAGTTTGAATCAACAGCTTTTACCCTTGACTCCTAAGACAACGCTTTCTTTTCTTCCTACTTTACAGTCTGGCTTGGCCTTCCCACTACCCTCCACATTTGGGGTTCCTCAGCACTTGGCCATTTTTTCTTTGGATCTCATAAAACTACATAAAGACTGAAGCCTTCCAAATTTATTTCAATAGTACAAACTTCTCCTCTGAATACTGGCATATATTGCTGCCTACATGGCATCTATAGTCAGATGACAGAAGCCAAAATGGAACCTTTTCTTTCCTCTCTCCCCAACCCTTCCCCCCACACCAACTCATAGTACTCAGGAAATGGCAGTCACCAGCTGTGTTTCTCAGAGTAGAAACTCAGCTTTATATGGTTCTTCCCCTTTTTTAAATCACTTCCACTTTAGAACTTCCATCAGAAAGTTCTAGCAAGATCTCCAAACTATTATCTCTAGTGAACCCACTATTTGCATTTCTATGGCAACCCCACCCCCTGACCCAGGTCATGGGGACACTGACTGCAACCAATCAGATGCATTAGAGCTTCCTAACATCTCATTCCTCATGTACTCTGGTTTCCCCATAGCAATAAGGATAAGCCATGTAAGCTATAAGTCAGATGGCGTGATTTCTCTGTCTAATACCCTTCAGTGGGTTCCCGCTGCACATGGAATGAAATCACTCTTTATACCATTGTGAACAAGGTCCTGAATGTCTTGTCCGTATTGTCTCTTCAGATTTATCTCCTTTCATTCTGCCCCTGGATGATTAAGTTTCAAGCACTCTGGTGTGCTTTTTTCCTTAGCATGTAAGCTTTTGTAATGCCCCTGGCCTTTACATGTGCTAGCTCCTCTGCCTAACATGTTCTTCTCCTGGCTCTTCAGATGGTTAGCTCTTCTCATGACCTGTCCAGGTCTCATCTTAAATGGTACTTCTCCAGATGCTTTCCCTGATGGCCACATCTGCTGTCACCTCTAATTTATTGTTCTCTATTTCATCTTTTGTTTGTTTCCTTTATAGCAGTGTCCACAGACATAATTACTTTATTAAATTGCTCTAAGTCTGCTTTCTTGACTTTGTCTTCTCTGATGGTAAAGTTAGTTTCATGAAGCTGATACTTCGTCAGCTGTAAATCCTATTGTATGCCTAGTACATAGCCTAGTGCCTGGCACATAGTGACTATGCAGTATACTGGATATTTAGTAAATAAATGAATAAACAAAGGCATAAGCAGCAATTAAGAATGGGGATTATGTGGAAAGTAGAAGAAAATATTTCTTAACTTTAGCACTGAAATATGTATATACTGTGGTAAAATAAAACCAAAAGTGGAATTATTTCAGGTTTTGATGAAATCCCTGATAGTATTAAGCCACTGTGTAATAGTAAATTTTTTTTGGGGGGGGAGATATTAGAGAAGAGTGCTATCTGGACTTCCTATGGAATTGCAAAATTATGCTGCTGCAGTGACTTAGTATTTAGTAAGATGTATCCTCTACAAATTTGAAAAATGTCATATATTTATTTCACTTGTGTTATGCTTTACGATTCTTTTCTTCCATGAGCATTTTTATTGATTGATTAATTAATTGGTTGGTTGATTGATGAGAGAGAAAGAAAAAGAGAGAAACATCAATTTGTTGTTCCACTTATTATGCATTCATTGGTTGCTTCTTGGATGTGCCCTGACAAAGGATCAAATTTGAAACCTTGTTTTATCGGGAAGACCAACTGAGCTACCTGGCCAGGGCCTTCTGTGAGCATATTTAATTCACATTAGGACCTATCCAGTGATCAGGATACTCAATATTAAATGAGAAATAGCAAGGCAGTTCCTTTAATAAACATTTACCTCTACTAAGTGGACATGACTCCTGTCTTCAAGGAGCCTCACAGCCGAGTAGGGGTAACATACTTACAAAGAAACCCTTATTGTCCTCTGTGACAGCATCTATAAGAGACACATACAGGGATCTTGGTAGAAAAAAGGAGGGGATTTTTAGATTTGGCTGTGGCCTGGACAGTATCCTAAAGGAGCTGACTTTGAAGTTTTGTTTGAAAGGAATAAGCATTTTTGAGGTAGGAAGATGTTCCAGTCCATAAGACTGTATGTACAAAGACTTAGAAACATGATTAGGGTGGTGTGCTCCAGAATCTGCAACCAGAGGGAAATGCAACCAGAGGCAATGAGGTTAAAGAGATAACCCAACTGCATTGTGGAATAGGAGCCTTTGAATGGTTTTAATCTTGACAGCAATGGAATGATATAATTCCACATTTCAAAAAGGTTATTAGAGGATGGAGGGTAGCTTCCAGGAGGAGGAATGTGATAGTGGGAGAGGAAGGCATGAAGAGATCACTCAGGAAAGTACAGAGAGGAGTCAGAGATGGATCTCAGTAGAGCAGGGGCACTTAGTTGGGGAGGAGGAAGGTGGTTTTCAGGGAAACTGAGATGGAGCCTTCAGAGTGGCAGCAGATGGAAAAAGTAATATGTTACACAAGCTAAGAGAAGATATCTTTTTTAAGAAGGAAGGGGTAAGGTCAAGTTAGATACAAATAAAGCTGGAAGGAGTGACTTCGTAATTAAGGTGTCTTTAACAACCTCTATAAGAGTAGTCTTGGTAGAGTGATGGGGCAAAAGCCACTTCAGGGTCTTGGGGGATAAAAGAAAATTCAGGCCCTGACAGGTGTGCCTTGGTTGGTTGGGCATTGTCCCATGCACTGAAGGGTTGCCTTTGATTCCTGATCAGGGTTCAGGCCCAGGTTGTGGGCTCCATCTCCAGTACCCACCTGGCCCCATATATATTACAATATTATGCATGAGGCACCAATCTATGATGTTTTGCTATCACATCTATGTTTCTCTCTCTTCCTCTCTCTCCCTTCTCTCTCTCTTTCTAAAAATCAATTTAAAATATTTTTTTTTAAAAAGAATTCAGAAAATCAACACCGCCTAGATCAGACATAGAGCTAATGGAGGTTCTTCTTTGTTTGAGATCCTCTGTATCCAATGAATAGTAAAGATTTGAACTTGCTCGTAGTCTGCTGAAAGAGAGAGAGAAGAAGACAGAAACTAAACAAACAAAATAGAAACAGCTCATAGAGAACAGAGGGGAGGGGCATTGTGGGGCTGTGTGAAAATGGTGAAGGGATTAAGAAGTATAAATTGATAGTTATAGAATAGCCTAGGGCAGTGGTCGGCAAACTGCGGCTCGCGAGCCACATGCAGCTCTTTGGCCCCTTGCGTGTGGCCACGAAGTTTCAATCGCACTGTACGTGCGCGCCTGCATGTGGTATTTTGTGGAAGAGCCACACTCAAGGGGCCACAGTTTGTTGACCACTGGCCTAGGGGATGTAAAGTACAACATAGGGAACATAGTCAATAATATTGTAATATGTACGGGGCCAGGTGGGTACTTAAAATATCGGGGACCACTCTGTGAAGTACAAGCCTGTCTAACCACTATATTGTACATCTGAAACTAGTACAGATTAATACTGAATATCAACTGTAATTGAAAAAAAAAGAAAATAGTCTCTCACTACAGGAGAATTAGATTTTGGTGTAAAATTGCTTTAGACAGGTAGAGCAAGAGAAAAGGAAAATATCGAGAGAAAGGTGAGATGTAGGTAAGTTTGTAGCTGAAGTATAAAATAGAGGATATTTCTGATATTGGGGAGACAGTGTGCTGAGAGAACAAGGAACAAAGATAGCCCTTGGGAAGAAAGCTGATTGTTTGGAGCAGATGCTATGGAGACAAGGAAAAGATCACAGATGATGAGGAGGGTTCAGCTGAGCTTGAAGGCATGGGCATGTGGTGGCCCCAGTCCACTCAGAGCAGCGTGGACATCAGGTCCCAGTTTGGAGGTTACGTGGGCAGGCCCACCAGAAGGTTTAGGGGGTAGGGCTGCTGAGAATGCCAGGGAGATCATGGTTGAAGTGATGGGAATGAATAGAGAACCAGCCTGTCAGGGAACTGAGCAGAGGGGACGATGAAAAGGGGCCCTGAAAAGAGAGAGTAGAGTGAGGTGAGAGGAGCCAGTGCACCCTGAATGAAGGCCAGTCCCGCAATTGTACGTCTGAATTGGAGTTTCTTTCCAAGTTACCTGGAAAAGTACTTATTCTGCATTTATGCTGCTGTCGTCCAAAATGGTATTGAGAACCCATCTTGGAATTTAGCTCAGAATCTGCAGCACAGCTTTTGATTATCTGGAGTGTGGGTGATTCTTAGCCCCTTTGGGGGTGGATTTGATTTTTTCCAAGTTGTTCAGAGCTAAGTTCAGTGAAGAAAGTAGACAATCAAACGGGGTAATACCATTTTCAGTAGAAATGGAAATATAGATTTAAATAACAATACTGGTTTCTTTCTGTGTTTTGTAACAGGACCTATGAGCAATTTCCGAAGAGAGCGGGTACCACATTTTTGGAACGTGTACATATAGCTTCTCAAAGGAACTAGTTTGAGGGACACATTATTTTGGATATAAACATCTTAAGAGATTTGGGGATTACATTTCTTCAGACTTACACAGTACTCAGTAAATTACTCACTGATAGGAAGTTTAGAAGTCTCCTGCCATTACATCTATACAATATTTTGTATAAATTATTGAAATCCTTTATGCCGATATGATATTCAAAGTAGTGATATTGAAAAGGAATATTTCTATAGCCAGCTTGGGATGCTTTATTTATGAGCTATTTCTTTACTGGACACTGGAAAAATATAACTTTTGTTATCTATTAGCATCTGTCAAACACTGCAAGGTTCCCTAGATGAAAAGTTATGATAAAGGCATACCTATAGCCGTTATGTTGTCATAAGTTAATTTGTTAAAACTTGGATATGTTTCTGAGAGATTTTGCTAGTTTTCACCTCCTTGAGACTCTAGAGAAGAATAGTAATTTTGTCCTCAGATGTCTGCCCTTACGGAGTAACACAGATGGCAGTGTTTAATGACAGCAGGAGAAATAACTACCTGCTGCAGGAAAATGCACCTAGAATGGGAATTTGCAATCATCTAACATAGGGGAGGGGGTACTTTCCTGACTCGAGAGAAGCAGAGCATAGAATCCAGCACCAGTGGAAACCTGCTCTGCCAACGTCTATGATTGAATTCCCTGCGAACGCTTGGTTCTTATTTGGGTTGCTTTCATCTCATGCTTTCTATTTAAGCTGGCTACTTACCAGAAGGCAAAAAATATGTCATCTTCCTGAGTGGGGGAGCGCTATTGGCATTCTGGCCAAACAGGTCTTTCTGGTGCGTGGGACTCCCAGAATTTTGCAGCATGGTTGGCACCCTTGGCTTCCTGATGCTAAATACCAGTGGCCCCCACAAAGTCATTGTGGCCCTCAGAAATGTCACCACACATTTGCAAATGCTTCTGGTTGTTCATGGACTCCTAGAGCATGGTGAACTTGTTTACTGAAAAGACAGGGAAGCCAGGAAACACCTCTCTCTCTCTCTCTCCCTCCCTCCCTCCCTCCCTCCCTCTGTCTATATATCTAAGCTATCCATCCATCTATCTGTCTCCTTTTTCTTTCTTTTCTTTTTATTTTCTTTCATTGTGGTGTGAGGAATGACAGAAATAGGAAAAAGGAATATTTATTAAAGAAAGAAAGATGGAAAACAAATAATCCCAGGGAAGGCTAGGGGGGAGCAGAAGACAAGAGATAGAACATATAGCAGGGTGAGGATACTGGAAGAAAGGCTTCTGCCACATTGACTGTAGTCTCTTGTGATTTTCTCTCTGAAGCCAAGAATAAGATTTCCTGTAAGAACGCTCATGTGTAGTTGCATTATAGGGTATAACTGATTGCAGAGGCACCATAAATAGATTTCACTGAAAATGTAGTTAGAATTGTGTAAGCATTTAGATCCAAACCCTTCAAGGGAAAACAGTTTGTCATAAGGCAAGTTCATCCGACCTCATCTAAGGGAGGGTGCTTTACTGTGATAGGCGCAAGCCCCCTTATTTTAAAATGATGCTCCTTACATGATTGGCCAGGAGCATGGACCCCAAAATACTTTCAGCTCCTGGGTAGCACGTTTTTAATTTTTACAAAATGAAATTCTCCTTTCGTGCCAATACCATTTTCTAAAAATAGTGTACCTGGCTAGCATTTAAAGTCATACCCTCTAGCTTGCCATGATTGCTAGAAGTCATCTGTTATGTATTTTTAAAATCTGCACTAACACTTGTGGACCATTCATGCCATACTGAAGCTGATTTTCTACTTTATTTTTTCAGTTGTTCATGGTGGACAATGGAGCAGATGACTGGAGAATAGCCATGACTTATGAGCGTATTTTCTTCATCTGCTTGGAAATACTGGTGTGTGCTATTCATCCCATACCTGGGAATTATACGTTCACATGGACGGCCCGGCTTGCCTTCTCCTATGCCCCATCCACAACCACCGCTGATGTGGATATTATTTTATCTATACCAATGTTCTTAAGACTCTATCTGATTGCCAGAGTCATGCTTTTACATAGCAAACTTTTCACTGATGCCTCCTCTAGAAGCATTGGAGCACTTAATAAGATAAACTTCAATACGCGTTTTGTTATGAAGACTTTAATGACTATATGCCCAGGAACTGTACTCTTGGTTTTTAGTATCTCATTATGGATAATTGCCGCATGGACTGTCCGAGCTTGTGAAAGGTAAGTTTGTTTCTTTTCCTGAGAACATAATTTGCCATATGGTGTTCTTGAAAGCGGGAGAAAGAACACATTTTAGATTAGAGGCCCACAGTGACTCACTCTTGAAAATTTTGGATTCTCAGATGGGCTTCTTTTAAATGAGTGTGACAACCCTTTTTTAAAGATTTTTGCATACATCAATGCTATGATGATTATGTGTATTTCTTTTTAATTTGATCAGTTTTCAATAGATGGGTGCTTTTATTATCTATGAAAAATTTTGGAGACTTACAAATTGAGTAGGAGACTTCTATCAGAAATGTTTGTTGAATGGATATACTGATTCATTTTGGTGCCTCATTGGTTATAGCATTCACTACTGTTGAGACAGAAATCTGAGTGAAAAATGGTGATGCAAGGTGTCTGAAATTTAGGGAAATCTCAAAGTGGTTTGTTGATTGTAATGCCTATCTATAATAGTGTTCATGTGATTACTAATAAGGAGCTTGTAGGTATAATACTCAGTTTTATCAAACTCTCCACAGTTAGTGAAAAGTAGCTGTGTGTATTTGTTTTGTGTCTGAAAAGCTATGGTGTTCTAGAACTAGACACATATTCTTAGAATACAGGAGTTGCTCAGTGAGTCCGAATTAATCAGTTTTGGCATCAGTAATGTTAACCTTGCTACTTCATAAACAAACAAAAATGGATTTGTTACATAGATGGGAGGAACTCTGTCATGACGGGGGAATCTCATGTGACCTTGGTTAAGAAAAATCAAGTTGAAATTCCAATAGACAGGAACTATTTAAAAATGTATAGCACTCTTAAATATTAGGATGTTGGTCTTTGTTGTAACAAGGTGTGTTTTAATTTAGTTTTTGAAAATACAAGTTTTATATACACACATAGTTTAGTGCAAAAAAATATCTGTATGAGAATTGCTGCAAAACAAAGAAACCCATAACACCCCTCCCCCATTTCTACTTTCCAGAAGTAATCACTTTAAATTCTTTTCATATTTCTAAATGATACTGCTTATATTGCTACATCTAGATTTTTCATCTACATTTTTATGGAAGCTGGGGTTTTAGTTTTCTTTCACTTACATGTACACACCCTTTTATGACTACCCTCCCCCAAAGTAATTTCTATCTTCCCAATAGTTATGTAAACACCAATAACCTATATTCGATGTTTATATTATTATGACTATGTGAACTGCAGTTGTAGTTGAACAATGTAGTATATTAGAATCATTTTGCCTTTCCTGCATATCTTTTTATTTTCTCTGGAATTAATAATTGCCTCATTTTATTTACTAAGTTTTTTTTTTTATTTGCTTAGTTTTCTATCTACATTCCACTAAATCATCTCTAAATTCTCCCACAAAAAGATGTAAACCTTGCCCTGACTGGTTTGGCTCAGTGGATAGAGCGTCAGCCTGCAGACCGAATGGTCCCAGGTTCGATTCCAGTCAAGGGCATGTACCTTGGTTGCGGGCACATCCCCAGTAGGAGGTGTGCAGGAGGCAGCTGATCGATGTTTCGAACTCTCTATCTCTCTCCCTTCCTCTTTGTAAAAAATCAATAAAATATATTTTTTTAAAAAAAGATGTAAATCTTTTTATACTAGACTCATGTATATTGGGCAGCCTATCGACTTAACCTTGAATAAATGATTCTTGGGGCTTTTGGACCTGCTTGTCTTCATGTTGGGGATTTCCTTTGTCTTTTTATGTGGAGAACCCGTTTCCTTGAATCCTGGTTCTCCTTCTTTCCTCATTTATTCGTTTGTTTTGGCAGGATCCATCTTTGTGAAACTTTTAAAAAACAATAGTGGGTGGAGATGTAGGTTTTTAAAATTTTATGGCAAATATTTATTCTCCTCTGATGTTTAAATAATAACCAGGCTGGATATAAAATTCTAGATTAAAACTCACTTTTCCTCAGAATACTGAAGACTTAATTTTCCTCTGGCATCTAGGGTCCCAGAATCTTATACTGTTTTCATTTTTGATCTCTGTATCCTGAACTCTTTTAGGATCAGTACTCTAGAATTGCACAAGGATGTATCTTGGTGTGAATCTATTTTAATCCAGGGTATTGGGAATTTAGTGGGCCTCTTCAATCTTGGGATTAGTGTCCTTCAGATCTGGAAAATTTCCTTGAATCATTGAATGATTTTTGTGCCTGTATTTTGGTGTGTGGATATTAGTTCTCCTGTATTAGTTCTTTAATTTTCTTACTTTTTTTCTACATTGTTTTTCATCTCTGTTTTTGCTGTATAGATGGGAGGTAACCTTAATTTTATCTTTAAACTGTCTGTGGGATTTTATTTCTTCTTTTCTATGTATTATTTTTAATGGCTCATTTTTTTTTATCTCTGAATGCCTACTTTTTAAAAGTCATATTATGCTTGTCTTTTATAGATGTACTGTTTTATTTCTCTGGCGATGTTATGATCATTTTTTTCTCTTTGTATATTTTTGTTTCCCCAAAGATTCTTTTTTTTTCTGTTTGTTTTTGGCTTCTAATTTAGAAGCTTATAAGTGTTTAGGTGACTTTGACTATCTGTCCATACTGACAAGTGAGCTACTAAAGACCTGACTGGATATTTTCTATGCAAATCTAGAACTTGTTACTGGGGCTTCACCCAAGGGTGATTGGGAGTGGGGTGTGGAGCACTGATTTAGTATCTTTACATATTTTCTGGGGGAGAGGGGGTTTCTGAGCAATTTGACTGCTCCTTGGGAAGCCTTTTCAATAATAATAGAAACCTGGATGACAGCACTCTGAATTGAAGGGGCGAAAAAAGGTCTCAGCAGTTAATATGTGAGCATGTCTTTATTTTTCTAGTTGCAGCACAGTAGGCCTGCTCTCTACAGTCTTTGATGCCCTGTAGTCAGCCCACAGACCTTGCATTTTACCCCCTCCAGACAATAAACTTCCAGACTCCTGCAGGTTGGCAAAAGGCATTACCAATGGAAAACGAGATGTCTAACTGCTTTTATGTAGTATTTGAACCTGTGCTCACCTTTAAGGCTCTGCCATTGTCTCCACCTACAGAGGTACTGGTGTCTAAAATTCCTGAGTCTTTATGGGGTGGGTGGTGTTGATTCTCAGTGGAAATTTGGTTGCTTCTTGATTTTTTCAACACTGTTAGTCTAGAATTCTTCTTTTTCAAGTCAGGTCAGTTATCAGCTGTCAGTTGTCTTTCTAGCTTCTTTACTGTTGTCTTGTCACTCATTCTTGTTGTCCTTATGATGCCAGAGGGCTCACGGGGAGGCCAAGGGAGGCCTCCACTGAGTGGCTGTGTCCAGGTTCTTGTCACCAGACAAGAAAGGATTCAAGAGCATGACAGAGATTCAACAAAGCAAGCGGACTTATTAAAGTGGCAGTACACACTGGAGGAGAGGAGTGCGGGCAAACTCAAGTAGTGAGTCACATTGATAGGATCTGGGTGGAGGTTTAGATCACCTCTGGGCAAGGGGAGAGAGGGGGGGTGGTTCATGTCTCTGACACTGGGGAGGGAGGTGGTCTCCTGGGCAGCTCATCTCAGTCTCCTCTCTGGATGGTGGCATGGTGAACTGAGGGCCTAGGCGGGTTCAAAACTGGGAAGAAGGTCAGCATAGCTGCCCGTTCTGGGCAGAGACCAGTTTTTGTTTGTCTCAACTATTTTTTTTTACCCCAGGAAATTGGAAGGGGGGGGGTGAGATTTGGGTGGGGGCAGCGAGGGAATAGGTATCTAGCCACAAGTCCCATCCAAAGTGTTCTAATCTAGAAGGGGAGGGGAGGAATATAACCAGGGCCTCTGTTCCCTCTGATAACTTTCCTGCCTCATTTATGGGTTCTGCTTGCTCATTTTATGGGGATGTAGGGTCAGTATATTTGTTGACTTGGTCTGCTCTTATCAGAAATTCTGAAGTGTCTAGTTTTTGATATTATGTATCTGAACCTTTTTTTTTTTTTTAGCACTTCTCAGGATTAAAGTTTTCCTTTTAAAGAAAGGTAGGCTCCTTATGGCAATGCTTTGTTTCCTAGGAATCACAGTATTTAGAGCTTTATATTTTCTCCAGCAGATGTACATATGAAGTTTGAAGAATAAATATCAAAAACCTTAGTTGACATACCCATTTAGTTTATGGAGATTATGCATAACAATGTAACAATGGGAAGAAAAGCGGTTTAATAATATGAATATCTAAATGGGTGGTCCTTGTACATCTGCTTCCCACGGGCCAATTAAATAAAATAGTCTCAACATTGTGCAAATGCTTCCCATTTTCTTTACAAAATCAGTTCATCTTAGCTGTTATCATAACCCATTGTCACCATATACAATGGTGACAATGTATGTCAGCAAGCCTAAGGCAAGTTGTACCAAACCTTCTTAGAAGCTTGTTTTTTTTTTTGTTTTGTTTTTTGTTTGTTTTTTTTTAAATATATTTTATTGATTTTTCACAGAGAGGAAGAGAGAGAGATAGAAACATCGATGAGAGAGAAACATCAATCAGCCGCCTCCTGCACACCCCCCACTGGGGATGTGCCCGCAACCCAGGCACATGCCCCTGACCGGAATCGAACCCGGGACCCTTCAGTCCGCAGGCTGACGCTCTATCCACTGAGCCAAACCGGTTTCGGCAGAAGCTTGTTTTTTAACGTGCTCAAATTGTTAGGTGAGGGATCATTCCTGTTTCTGTCTAGAAGGCACTAGAAAGTGGAAATTGCCTATTTCCTATCAAGAATGAGAGTGTTGCCAGCAGGTACATAAAAGGGAACCAGTCTGTGAAGGTGGGGATGGGAGGAACACCAGACTTTGGACTGGCACGCTGGGGTTGAGTCCTAATGGTACCATGTAAGGTGAGTGTCCGCAGACCAAGCAGCTAACTCTTCTTTGCCTTTGTTTCTTCATTGAAAACTAAGTGGATTGATCAGCTTTCAGCTTCCCAAAGTAACATTTTGTAATTTTTTGTACAAATGTGTAAAAGAAAAGAAAAATCATTAACCAGCCTTGTGATGGTGGATTTTCCACATTTTGTTTTTCCTTAAACTTCCCATTTTGGTACATATAATCTCCATATTGTGGCTTGTAAGAGACAAAGGTATAAAAAATTGCTTTGTTTTTCATAAAGTTGATTTTAAATATGATGTCTTCTGCATCTTATACTTTCTTAGATGTTAAGTTTCATCGGATAGCATGTTCAACCCAAAGTGGGTTTTGATGGTTCTATAAAGATAGCGTGCTATGTTTACAACTGGAGAAGGTTAGTAGCTGTTTTGCAAGGAGCAGTTACACAAAGTGTTACACAAAGAAAGCGTTTTCTTGTATCTCTTTCTTTTTTACTATAAAAGTTCTCTGAGCATTTAATATGTGAATGTGTATTGGGAATATCCAAGAGGAATAAAAGCACTTTTATTTGGCACATCTTGTGGGAAACCCAGTTGGCATATGTCAGTACTGAAGTTTCAGAAATAGAAAAGAATGGTAGCTTTCCATGCAGTTTGGGAATTTAGATAAAAAAGAGTTCTTTGTTTAATATATTTTAGAGGCCCAGTGCTCAAAAATTTGTGCACTCAGGGGGGTCCCTCAGCCCGGCTTATACGCTCTTGCAGTCTGGGACCCCTTGAAGGATGTCCACCTGCTGGCTTAGGCCCGCTCCCTGGGGTATCAGGCCCAAGCTGGCAGTCAGACATCCCTCTGGCAGCCAGGCAGCCCTCGGGGGATGTCCACTTGCCAGCAGAGAGCAGACCTAAGCTGCAGTTGGACATCCTTAGCACTGCTGAGGAGGCGGGAGAGGTTCCTGCCACCATCACTGTGCTGGCAGCCATCAGCCTGGCTTGTGGCTGAGCAGCGCTCCACCTGTGGGAGTGCACAGACCACCAGGGGACAGCTCCTGCATTGAGTGTCTGCCCCCTGGTGGTCAGTGTGTGTCATAGTGACCAGTCATTCCTAGTCATTCTGCTGTTAGGGTCAATTTGCATATTACCCTTTTATTATATAGGATAGAGGCCTAGTGCACGGGTGGGGGCCGTCTTGGTTGCCCTGAAGGTGTCCCGGATCAGGGTGGGAGTCCCGCTTGGGTGCCTGGCCAGCCTGGGTGAGGGGCTGATGGCTGTTTGCAGGCTGGCCAAACCCCCCGGCAACAGAAGCTCCCAACCTCTCCTTTTTTCTTTTTTTTTATTCTGGGATTTATTTACCTTCTATAATTGAAACTTTGTAGCTTTGAGTGGAGCTCAGAGCCAGCCAGGGCGGTCGGGAAGCTTGGCTTCCTTCATCAGCAGGGGCAACCCAAGCCTCCTGCTCTCTCCAGCTCCGTGGCCACAGCCGGCTGAAAGCAGGTATCTGGGTTTATTTATCTTCTATAATTGAAACTTTGTTGCCTTGAGTGAAGCGCAGAGCCAGCCACAACAGGCAGGAAGCTTGGCTTCCTCCATCACTGTAGCAACCAAGCCTCCTGCTTGCTCCAGCTCCGTGGCTGCCGGCTGCCATCTTGGTTGGGTTAATTTGCATATAGTTGCTCTGATTGGCATGGCTTAAGGTGTAGCAAAGGTACGGTCAATTTGCATGTTTGTCTTTTATTAGTGTAGATTGTTCCTCCAAGTTCCATAATGTGGAAGAGAGGGCAAGTTTGGAATGGAGAAGAAAAAGGGAGAAAGAAAAGGGATCTGGGAACTATGTGGCAGTTACCAAGCACAAAAGCAGATGCTGTAATCATCTCTAATAAACTGGAGATGCTCAGAACCATTTCTCTTATTGAAAAAAGATTCATTTAGTTAGGACATTAGCAGCTACATTACACAAACTTACTGTTTTTATTTATCTCATTGTTATATCTCTAGGAGCATTTCAGTATGCATTAAGGAGGTGCATTAGTTAAGAGAAAAGTTTTTCTAAAAATGACAAGAATGGTTTGCTTTTTTCAAAGTGGAAAAATTGGAGAAACAAGCAAATGGAACTTGTTTTTAATAGACTCGGATCATCTAAGCTGCATTTTAGATGTATTAGAATAATATTTTATCACTAAAAACTGACAGATGAGAATTAATGGTATTTATTTTTTAAATTAGCAGACAGCCAGGCACTTCAGTTGTGTTTAGCATCTATTATACAGTTTATTAAAAGTTTGTTTCATTTCTTCCGTTAATCAAGTTAGGCTTTTCTCTGTTTTTTAAACTCTCTCACAAATAATCTCCTGCATTGCACTTTTTTAAAATTATTTTTTTAAATCATTTTTTAACATATTTTATTGATTTTTTACAGAGAGGAAGGGAGAGGGATAGAGAGTTAGAAACATCAATGATAGAGAAACATCGATCAGCTGCTTCCTACACAACCCCCACTGGGAATGTGCCCGCAACTAAGGTACATGCCCTGGACCGGAATTGAACCTGGGACCTTTCAGTCCGCAGGCCGACGCTCTATCCACTGAGCCAAACCGGTCAGGGTCTGCATTGCACTTTTTAATATTGCCTGGAAGGAGGATGATTTCTGAAATGCACTTGATACTTTTTTATAACATAGAATATTGTGAAGTATAACAGTCAAATCATGGCCCAAAATAAAACCTTATACAATATATATCTCATATAAAATAGCTGCTTTTTTAAAAAAAAATCTTTATTGTTGAAAGTATGACATATGTCCCCTTTTTCCCCATTGACCCTTTCTAGCCTGCCCCCAATCCCTGCCCCAGGCCATCACCACACTATTGTCTGTGTCCATGGGTTACGTGTATATGCACATAAGTTCTTTGGTTGATCTCTTCCAACCCACCCACCCACCCCTGCCTTCCCTCTGAGATTAGACAGTCTGTTCCATGCTTCTGTGTCTCTGGATCTATTTTGTTCATCACTTTATTTTTTCATTAGATTCCACATATAAGTGAAATCATGTGATAGTTGTCTTTCTCTGACTAACTTATTTTGCTTAGCATAATATTCTTCAGGTCCCTCCATGCTGTCTCAAAGGGTAAGAGATCCTTCTTTTTTACTGCTGCATAGTATTCCATGGTGTAACTGTACCACATGTTTTTATCACTTAACTACTGATGGGCACTTGGGCTCTTTTCAGATCTTAACAGTTGTAAATTGCACTGTTATGAACATAGGGTTGCATACATTCTTTCTTATTGGTGTTTAAGGTTTCTTAGGATATATTCCTGGAAGTGTGATCACTGAGTCAAATGGCAGCTCCATATTAATTTTTTTAGGAAAATCCATATTCTTTTCCATAATGACTGCACCAGTCTGCATTCCCACCAGCAGTGTACTAAGGTTCCCTTTTCTCCACATCCTGGCCAGCACCTGTCCTTTGTTGATTTGTTGATGATAGCCATTCTTGCAGGTGTGAGGTGATACCTCATTGTTGTTTTAATTTGCATCTCTCTAATGATTAGTGACTCTGAGCATTTCTTCCTATGTATCTTGGCCATCTGTATGTGCACTCTGGAGAAGTATCTATTTAGGTCCTTTGCCCATAAAATAGCTACTTTTAACACAAGGATTGGTTATGTCTTCTGACACCAATACTCTGTTACGCAGAAGTTGGTAAAGAAAGCCCTTGAAGGACGAGAATATCTTACTTTATAACTACACAGGTTTCCATCCTGGTAGCACCGATTTGTAGAGGCTCTGTGATTTGGGATTCCACTCTGGGAGTATGGGCCTTGAATGTCACCTCAGTTTTCTACATACCAAGATAAAATGAATACCCTTACTCCTGAGAACCAATAACCAAAATATGGAATGGTAGTTGTTTATAGCTAGGAAATTAATTCAGCATTGTTGTGGTCACCTTTTTGTGGCTTGGCATAAATCAGTTACTCTAAGATCATACCCAATGACTTCCTCTACATCGAGCAGGACTTTAAGTAAAACTGAACTGTAAGTTTCAATATGTGATAAACTGTTTGGAATGCCTAAATGATCTGGGTTCTAATTTTCAAGTTTCTCATTTCAAAAGTGTGAGTGTGCTTTTGTTTTTTATATGATAGAAAACATTTTTTGCAAGGAGGGTGAGATAGGTGGGATCTGAAATTCTCATTTGTCCTATTTGTTTTTTATTATTTATATTGGATAAAATGTAGGAGAATATGAAATCAGGAGCTACATTTTCAGACACTAGCTTGTTTTCTTGATTTACCATCCATGGTTTTATTTTATATGTTTAGGAGGCTCAGAGGCCTGCAAATTCTCAAGCCCTGCCCATCGGAGCTGCTTTATTTCTTTTTGATTTACTTTCATTTGAAACACGTGACTTGTGATTGAGTTTCTTCAGTAGTCGTAGAAGCAGTCATAAAACATGCATTGCAGGGCCAGGGACACATCCTGCTGGCACCTTCTCTTCATATAGTATACTGAATCATCTGATTCTTTCTCACCACTTCAGGTTTCAGCTGTTGCTAAGTAAACTCTAAGCATTTCATCAATGGATTTGTAACTGGTGGTTGATGGTAATGCAATACTTTGTAAACTAAATACTTCCAGGGTCTGATTCATACATTCAGACATAGCATTTTCAGGCTCATAAGTGAGTCACAACTTTAAAATGGGCTCTTTTAAGGTATAAAAATCGGCAGTTTGAAAGCATTCAGGATGCATCTGTGACTTGCGAAGTGTTTTCCAAGTAAATTGGCCATGAAGTCTTACAGAAAGAAAAGCCAATTCTCTCTCAAGCTCAATTTTCTCTTCATTCCTACATACATATGATTTGTTTTTTTGTCTGCCTCCTGAGAGAACAATGAGGA
Source organism: Myotis nattereri (assembly GCF_964212035.1). NCBI lineage: Eukaryota > Metazoa > Chordata > Mammalia > Chiroptera > Vespertilionidae > Myotis > Myotis nattereri. Next base: position 67,386,758 of record NC_138079.1, read on the forward strand.
TTAATAGTTGTTGGCAAGATGCTTGGAAATCCTGGTTTGAAGAGTGCAGTTTGAGAATATCAGCAGTGATTATATGCAAGCAGAAAAGACAGCTCAGAAATTCAACCTCACTGATCTCAGAGTACATTAGTCCTCCCCATTCTGACACCCAGGCTGATGTTTACACTTTATGGAATATGGGTCTGGAGCACCTTTGGAATTTGGAAAATCCCTTTGATCATCAATATACTACTTTAAACAGGGTGCATGTATGCAATCATGAGTACACCATTCTCATGCAATTCAGAACCTTGGCTTCAGATAAAAACAAAGAACATGTCAATGCCCTAACATTTTGTCTTTAAGAAAATTAGTATATTTCTTAGACATATGTGGGGCTTGGTTGGAGAAAACTCGAGCTTTTCCTATCTGCCTGCAGGATTTTCTATTTGTTTAAAGTTTATATTCTTTATTTTTAAGGTTACCTTATTGCAAAAGATCATTAAAATAACAAAAAAAAAATTAAGATAAGAAAAGTAGCTTATGTGCAGTAAAGTACACACATTTGGAATTGCATACCGCTTGGACAAGTCTTCCTTGTATTATAATGTTAAATTTTCATACCCTTAGTACACATTAAAGGGCTCCTTTAATGCCGTGGGAATTCATTAGGGAATAAGGTGGGTTTTAGAATTGTATCCCAGAGCTGGGGTATGGAGCACCTGCTGTTTATGAGGCAGACTGCTTGGCTTGACTCCCCTGGGAAGGACTGGATGAACCATTTTTCCGCCCCTAGCTGGGCTGGTAGAGCAGCATCTGGCCTGTTGATGCTCTTTGAGGCCCCGAGGAGGGCAGTGTCCATCCTTGAACTCTCCAACTCTGCCAGTTCCAGCCTTGAGTGTCCCCGATTCAAAGCCCATGGATTAATAAATAATCTGATCACTGCCAAATTCCTAGGGATATTGGGAAAGGCCCAATCATCAGATATTTACACCTAGCGTGGTGGCAAAGTCAAAACCATTTTGAGAACATGGTCATTTTTCAATAAATTATTGATGAATAAATAAAGGATTAAAAAACTTCATGTGCAGTTTCACCGTAATTTTTGATTAAGTGTAAAAAGAAAAGAGGATTCTTGTCATTCTCGTGGGGTTTTGAAACAACTTTATTGAGGCATAAGTTATGTACATATATTGTGAATATGCAATTCAATAGTTTTCAGTGAATGTCTATAGCTGTGCAACCATCACCTCTATTGAGTTTTAATCAGTTCTGTCACCCCCAAAATATCTCTGTTCCCATTTGTGCTAAGTCCCTGTTCCTTTTAGTTGCAGGCAACCACTAATATACTATCTGTCTCCATAGATTTGCTTTTCTGGGCCTTTCATAGAAATGGAATTAGGTAATATATAGCTTTGCATCTGGTTTCTTTTACACAGCTCACATTTCTGGTGTACTGGTACATCTTGTTGTAGTATGCATCGTAGTTTGTTCCTCTTTATTTGATGATGAATGGTGTTCTGTTGTAAGGATATGACACATTTTAGTCATCCAGTCACCAGTTGATAGACACTTAAAAGGTTTCCTGTTTGGGGCTGTTTTGAATAGAATTGCTGTGAACTTTTGCACAGAAGTCTCTGTATGAATATATGTTTTTGTTTTTAGTAGACATATAGGAGTGGCTGCACCATTTTACATTCCCACCAGATATCAGCAATATATAAGGGTTCCAGTTTTATCACAGCCTTGAAAACGTTGTCATATACGTAGATGGATATATCACATTGTCAGGCATATACATATACATTTATATAAACATATACATATACATACATTTATTTATATAATCTAATAATCACCCTAGTGAGTGTAAAGTAGTATCTTATTATGGTTGTAATTTGCAATTCTCTAATGACTAATGATGGTAGGCACTTTTAATATGATCATTAGTCATTTGTATATCTTCTTAGACAAAATATCTATTTAAATTCTTTGCCCATTTTTAAACTGGGTCATTTTTCTTATTAAATCGTAAGTGTTCTTTATCTATTCTTGTTGCCCATCCTTTATCAGATATATGATATGCAAATATTTTTTGTGGCTTGTCTTTTCATTTTCATTCTTGTGTTTTTATACGTGTGGAAGCTACATATACTTGCCTTTCTCTAAATCAGTTTGCCTCACCTCCCAAAGCCACACAGGAAAAAAAGCTAGCTACTTATACCCAGGGAATGTAAACTTTTTGAAGAGACTTGATTTTCTTAAGTTTTCTGCTTTCCATGTTTCTCTTTGCTGGCCATTTCCTACCCTGATGTCTAGCTTTTCTAGTAACCCCTATTTTTTAGTAATAGTAAAGAGAGGAAGAAGCAAGGGAGAAATATCTCTCCAGTTTCTTGCATTGCTTTTATAATTGCAGTATCTATGAAGAATGAAGTGCAGAAAGCATGCCATTTTTACACTGAGGGTGAAAGAAGTTCCTGACTTGCATCCAGTGGGGATATTTAAAATTTTTGTGTGTTTTTTTTGTTTGTTTGTTTGTTCTTTTATTCTTCCCAGTTGAGGCAATACTTTGTTTTCATAGATCCACAGCTTTCTTCATGGCCAAGGGCAAATATTTGTAACTTGTCCGACCCTACTTTAGGTATGTAGATAAAGATTGTTAAAAAACAAGCTGCCACCTCCCTTTTGTGTGGCCTGGCCAGATATTATGATGGTCCACACCCATGACTTCGGAAGAGTATAAGTCAGGCCATGGGCTTCCTGACCAGATGACCACTGTTAGACTGTTCTTCGTGGTGCGCTTCATATCGCAGGGACAGGATATCATAGTACAACACACAAGGATGTGGCAAGTGATATTTGCCATTCAGTATCCCACAGGGGCTAAGGGGCAAAAGATTTTGCGTGACTACTGCCTATTATCATTGCTTTCAGGTCTCCTCTCATAGATTTAGTATTCTCAAAGCTTTCTGTGTTACATAATATATACTATATTCATTTATGGAGTTGTATTTAATATTCTAACAAAAGAAGATACAATTATAAAATACATTTTTGCAGACTCTGTGGTATGTAATGTTTCAGTTATAGAACCTCTTATGAAATGTCATATAAGATTCCTGGTCTGTAAATATGAAAGCCACAAAGTAAGATACAATGTATTCAGATCGAGGGGCTTGGCAGGAAATCTCCTGCCAGTGATCATAGTGAGAAGTTAACTTTAGTAGCTTTCTTGATTTAAAGAAATGGTTCCTAATATTTCATGTGAATCAGCATATTAATGACCATAAGTTCTCTGTTTTTGGACAAAAGTACGGCTTTGCTATGTGTCTATGGAGAATCTCCACTTATTATTTTGGAGGCAGTTGTATTACAAAATGAAGCATCCAGTACATAAAGATCAGTTTGGCCAGAAATTTAACTTTGTTTAGTGGTGGCCAGCCCTTAGAATTTCTTACTTTCTATATGTCTGGAAAGAGATGATTATATTTAACTGTACTAGTTACTAAGGTAGTCTGCCTACTGTGCTTTCTATTGGTTAGTAAAGTGTTTTGCCTTGTTTTGGTTTGTTTTAAATAGGTTCTAAGAAGCTCGGGGGTGTCAGTTTGAAGTGAGAAGCCACTCTGTCAGGTTCTGTATTCCAGTTTAAAGATACTCCATTTTTTATATCCTGATAGCTTTTATTCCTCTTCTCATCCACCATACACCTCCTTTATCATCTGGATTCTGTTCTTTCAGCCTTACTAAGGTCATGGGCATTTATCATGATGGAGTGTGTGTTTTGGCTAAGTGCGTGATGATGGAGGGTTGGATGGTAAAAGAAATTAAGACGCCAGCAGGTTTGATGTGGTCTTAAAGAAGAGCCTGGAAGACTATTGTAGTCATTAATCACGGGCATCGTGAGCTCAAAGCTTATATCTTATCTGGGTTAGGGGATGCGTTCTCCAGTTTTAAGGTATTCTCTGAGTGCCTATGGTACTCTACACGCTGTGCAAATGGAGGTACAAAAGCCCCACCTGAACCAACTTCTCAAGGATAAAGACAATATCTGTACAACTCGATCCCCACAGCCCAGAGCCCTTTAATATCTGGGTCAGATAAGACCTTACAAGTCATCCAATTCTATCAGGTCAAGACTAACACCAACCACCAGCGCTCCACACAGACCTGTGGGGTGAATGTTTCTGCCAGATAGGCACCATCAGTCAGAACAACAGAAGGCTAATTAGCAGCACTTCGTGAATTACTTCAGATGTTAAAGTGCAACCCAATAAGAGTCATTATAAGGAACACTACTAATGCAATAATGTATGATACCTGTGGAAAAAACTCTGAAGTCTTTATTTCTAGGAACTGGTTCATTTGCAAGTAATTAGAGTTTTATTATTTAGTAAGTTAACAAAGGTTAATGGGGAGCTCTGTGTTCATTTAAAATTTCTTTGAAGCAGGAGTGAAAATAGCCCTGGCTGAATTTTTGAAGACTGCAGGCACACTGGTCTAGGAAACCTGAAACCTTCATTATGCCCCACAGGCTCAGCCTCACAGGAACATGACAGGCAGCGCAGCCCTGCGTGACACCCTCTCAGCGTCCCTCTGCAAGGCCTTTCATTTACTCTGCTGGAGCACACAGACTTCTGACAGACTTGCTTGGTTTTTACCTTGGATCTTACTTTGTGGGCTCTCAGTTTCTGTGTGGCTGCATCACTGACTGGGATGAGCAGAGGGAGGGCAGAGGGAACCCCACCCTGCAGCGACTTTTGTGACAGCCCTCCACAGAGCAGAGAAACATGCAGACAGATGGGAGTGCCCCGAAGGCAGCATTCCATCTTTCTTTCACAAAATTTCTCTCATGTTCTAAGTTCATTGCTCCTGTCCCTCTTGCCATCACCTTAGGTCCTGTGATGTATTTAATGTCACGGGTACTTCCTGAAAGCCTCGTTAATGGTAGAATACATGTAATAAGCAACCTAGCCTTGCTTCTGTTAGAAATGCACACAGCAAGGGCTGTTCCCGTGCTCTGCAGGACTTCTGAGAATCCTAGCCACAGGAGAAAAGGAAAGAAGCATCAGGAGTTTTAAGCCACGAGGTTTAACTTTCTCATGCAATCACATGCTTAACCACAGTTCTGACGGGGTCCAAGTAGGTTTTTGAAATATAACATGACTTTTGTTTGTGGTCTTTTTTTTTTATCTGGTTTAGTCTTTGTCTTAATCTGTGCATCTTATTGCTCATTTTTTAGGGACAAATACCAGGGAGAACTGAGGGAATAAAAATATTCTTTCCAGTGTACTGAGCTCTCTGTAGCAGGGGTTCTCAAACTATGGCCTATGAGCCAAATTTGGCCCACTGTTTGTTTTTGGACAGCCCATGACCTATGAATAGTTTTTACCTTTTTAAATCATTGTGACAGAGACCATATGTGGCCTACAAAGCCTATAATATTTATAATCTATCATTTTATGGAACAAGTTAACTGACTTGAAAGTAGCATCATTTTTGTCAAGTTTGTTTCAAGTACAATGTGATAGAAAAGATTTTTCTAATTTTATTTTGAGTTTCAGATAATGAATTGATATTTATCATAGCTTAATTAAGGCATTTTATTAATTTTTTTAAAATGATCATTATCATATATTTAGGACTAAATATAAACTTTTCGTGATGAAGGATCCATCATTGACACTGGCTTATGGGATAGGTCCAGGTGTCATAAGGATGTTAATCAGTGATCTAAGCTATGCTGACTAGTACTAGCTAAATGCCGGTATAATTTATTGTGGCTACAAAATAAGAGAAAAGCTACATCCTTTTTCCACCTAAATATAAAGCAATGATATATGGAAAAAGTGCTCTGTTCTATTGAGGGATCTAGTCTTTGGGGTTTGACCTCATTGACCTTGAGTAACATCAGTGGAAACACTGAATCATTAAGATTAGCCAAAGAACATATATGCATATATGCAGAGCCCATGGATACAGACAACAGTGTGGTCATGGCTGAGGGGCTGGGGAAGAACTGGGTAGGGGGGTCTAATTTGGGGCAAATGGAGGACATCTGTAATAGTGTCAACAATAAACATTGAAAAAAGAAATGTATCCACTGAGCCAAACCAGCTAGGGATATATTTATATTTGTGTTGATTTTAGAGAAGAAGGGAGAGCAAGAGAGAGATAGAAACATTGATTGGCTGCCTCCTGCATGCCCTACCCTAGGGATCAAGCCCACAACCTGGGCATGTGCCTTGACCAGGAATCAAACTATGACCTCCTGGTTCATAGGTGGATGCTCAACCACTGAGCCATATGGTGCAATATGCACATTTTGTAACATAGAAACCCACACCTAAGACCTATATGTTCATGTTGACCAATGTCACCCTAATCAATTTAATAAATGGGGAAAAAAAGATTAAGAAAAACAAAATCTAATATGAACGTTGTGGAGGGGCAGATCTTAGGATGGATTTAGAGCTAAAGCCTTCCAAACATAAGCATTTAACATTGCCAGAATGATTTCACTTTGACTAGGAGGATAATCTAAAGTATTCTTTGCCATATTGTTCTCCACAATATGTAGCTAAGCTATGGCTACAACAGTGGCTTCATGATGCTTATTGTTGGTACTTCTAAGGGTAAAACAATCTTTATTGTGGTTATGTTAATGGAGTGTCAGCATAAAATACCATGATTGTTTTAGTCCTATGGTCTCTGCTTCCAAACGCAGAACTGTTTCTAGCAAGTCAGCTTATGTCACTTTATATGGGACAAATTGACCAGCAAAAGATTAAAATAATTCCTGTTTGATTTTCTAGTGTGAATCTCTAGTAAGTCCTTTGTGAGGTTTTTTGGCTATTTCTCTTAAGCATTACTGCCTTTTCTATAAACACAATGTTCCTCAGAAAAGTGTAAAGGGAGAAGCTATAATTTGGCTAATATACCAGATATCTGGGACAATATCATGGGTGTTGATAACATTATTTATATTACGTTAGGAAAGCATTCAGAGAACATGTTTTGTAGGAGATTCAGAGCTTTAATGGCATTTTTGCTTGATAAGAATTTCATATTATTGTCGCATCACAGCTTCTTCTATCTTCACTTCCTCCTCCCATCTGACCCTTCAGACTGACTGTAGATCTATCTCATTTTGGCTAGGCCTGTTCTCACCCCAAAGAATTATCATTTCATAGCAGTTTTCATGCTCAGTAAAAATAATGTATCCCTTCCTTCCCCAATGTTTTGGATGCACACATTTTTCATACTTAAGACAGATAGGTGGGATGTGCAATTGCAATTTGCCTCTTTCTCAAAATGAGTTTATTTTTTGAATGCTGCAGATTTTTATACCTTTCCAACCCAGCATTAAGTTGTCTTAACCACTTTCCAATTGATTTTACACATAGCCTTGGATGTTCTTGTTTAAGCATATATTACATTTGCTTTATATAGATTGTCTTTGTTGGAAAAGAAGAAATCCTGGGTAATGGTTACTAGTGAACCAACATAAAGGTTGTTGGTTTAGAAACAGCCTAAATAAGGGGTTTGGGGAAGGGAAAGTGCAGGGCATGGTTAAGGGGCATCTGTTTCCACAGCAAAGAATTTATAAAGGATTGAGATTAGCTAAAATGGGGCTGCTGTGCAGGACAATGAGGAGTGTGGCTTTTAGATCTAGTCCCGAATACTTCCTTCATGATGTTTGTGTTACCTGCATTATTTTTTTAGTGGAACTTCTATTAAATTGACATTTATTTTTCTAGAATACATTCACTTTAAAAGGAGCTTACTATCACTGTGGCAAATAATAACCCTATATTACCTGCTCTAAATAAATCCAGAAACCCAATACTGGTATTAAATTCTAATTTGACCTTGTTTCCTTTCTACTGCTCTGAGCTGAGCCTATAGGTTTGTTACAGTGGAAGGTCAACAAATGTTTAAGAGTTGATCCTGACCTGCTAGCAGCACAAAGCTAGTGCTCTTTCTTACCTGTCAGAAGGATCAAAAGAGGAGCAAAATGAAAATAAATGACTTATTAAAAATATGATATTTTTAAATCCTGAGTCTCTGTGCTAGTGAAATTCACCTCATATACCTCCTACAACTTTGGCCTGGGCCACTGCCCCAATCTTATCCTTTCTGAAACTCTGCTTCAGGCACTGGAGAGAGCCTGAAGGGTTTTAGACATATGAGTAATTTAAAAGCTGCCAGTACCTTAGGAGGAAAATCCTGGCAGTGGTATTGTAAAGGGCATCTGGGAACAGGAAATCCAGCTGAGAGGCTATCACAGAATCTAGACCAGGGGTCCTCAAACTATGGCCCGCGGGCCACATGCAAATACAAATACTGTATTTGTTCCCGTTTTGTTCTTTTACTTCAAAATAAGATATGTGCAGTGTGCATAGGAATTTGTTCATAGTTTTTTTTTAAACTATAGTCCGGCCCTCCAACGGTCTGAGGGACAGTGAACTGGCCCCCTGTTTAAAAAGTTTGAGGACCCCTGACCTAGACCATAGGAGAGGGGCCTGGAGGAAGGGATGGATCCTTCCACATGCCAGGTACTGAGAGAGTAGTACCCAGTGACCTATGGGGCTCAGAGAGAAGGCTTCGAAGAGGAATCTGAGATTCTAACTTGTATGAAATGATGAAGGTTGTAGGGACTTAAAGATATACTGAACATGGGAGGAGAGAGTTGAAAAGGGAGCAGTGAGGGATTTATTTTGGAGATGCCAAAAAGATGTTGAAAGAAGAGAATAAGGTCCTTAAGATAAGCCACCAGGATGCCACCTTTATCTAAAGCAGTGGTTCTCAACCTTCCTAATGCCTCGACCCTTTAATACAGTTCCTCATGTTGTGGTGACCCCCAATTTCATTGTTACAAATTGAACATAATTAAACCATAGTGATTAATCACAAAAACAATATGTAATTATATATGTGTTTTCCGATGGTCTTAGGCGACCCCTGTGAAGGGGTCGTTCCACCCCCAAAGGGGTCGCGACCCACAGGTTGAGAACCGCTGATCTAAAGAGATGGGGAGAGAGGAAGAGGAAAAAATAGGTTAAGGCTCAAAGAAAAGGGAGTTAAGAGGATTCCCATCAGATGACCTTCAGTCTCTCTGAAATGAATGATAAAGCTTTGTATGCAAAGCAAGCTTGGTGAAGACATGGTAATCTAAATTCAGTAAAGGAAAGATATTGTAATCTGTTCTACCCAAGGTCTTGGTATGAATAAGGAACTGCCATGCTTTTAAATATTAAAAATTCTCCATAAATCTCAAAATATTGCAACTTCAGATTCACTTGACACCTAAGGAAGTTCACCTAGAAACTAATATACTCTGATTCTTGCACATGTGAGAGTCCCAATTCTGTGTGACCTACACCTACAGTCCTACAATGCACAGATCAACGTGTCAGTCACAGGATTTTCAAGTTTAGGGATGGGAGGAATTCTCAAGGTGACCTGTCCAACTATTAATTTAGTTCTTGAATCATGTCAACCTCACAAAGTATCATTCATGCCATTCTTGGAACCTCAAACGACGCCCTTCCCAACTCCTGAAAAAGCCTATTTTTTCCTTGGGCCAACTTACTCTATTGTTAAATATACTGAAGTTCCCTCCGAGTGGTATGTACAATAAAAACAATTTTAGTGCATTACTGGCTGGCTGGGCCCAAGTTTCTAGGTGATGCTTCCTTACCTCCCTACCCTAATGAATCCCATTGGAATTAGGAAAATCATGCTGACACCTTGGTTAATGGCCACAGGGTTTACTTAATGCAAATATGGGTTTGCTTCTGTTTGATGATGTTTGGAGTAGTTTAATTAAATATTTACAGTGAAAGACCATTTGAATACAGATTTGAAGATGCATCGTGTTTCTCTCTTTAGAGCTTCTAAAATACTTTCATCTCTAACCTACTTACGCATCTGTCCTCACTTCTACCTGGGATTACACACAGTACTTTGTGTTGGACCCACCAGACCACAAGCTATCTAAAGCCTTCTCTTTCATGTGTTACTTCATTTATCCATCTGTCCACTGCACCGTGCTAGGCTCTGCTCCAGGTCTTGGTTGAGATCAGGGACAGGTTGCCTACATTCTCTGGACTCTTCTGTAGATGAGTCAGCAGCCTAGCCCAGTGCTGGGCACATTGTAACTAATGAATCAGCAGCCTAGTCCAGTGCTGGGCACATTGTAACTGTTCCATAAATAGCTGATAATTCAGTGGAAAGTGTTGGATAGTGACTTAGAGGGTGGTAAGTTCTTTTGCGGCTAGATAAGAAGGGTGAGTGAGGCATAGGCCTCATAGAATTTAAGGTTTAGCAAATTAGCAAATAGTGTTTTGAAATACATTCAGAAAATGAACAAACAAAATCTGTGCCTGTGCCTAGACCCCAGGATACCTGAGTGCCACAGAGGTGAAGGGTGGGTAAGAAAGCAGTTGAAGGAGCAAATGCTGACTGTCTCGTTCTCCTCCATCCTCCCCAAGCATCGGAGGCCCTTTCAGTGTGGCCTTTTATCTGCCTGATGAGCACATGGTTCTGCCTCGGCTGCCAGCACAGCTGGTGTTACAAAGAAGGAAAGCTAGTGGTAAAACATTTATTCTCAAAAATGTTGGAAAGGACGGCTGAACGGGGGTGGCGCATGTGTGAATAAGTGCAGGGTTGAACTGTCCTTCAGTGTTGTGGGAAGTTGGGGAAAATGGATGCGCGTGTATCATTAGGCAACATGTCACAGTTCAGGTTCCAGGGAGGGCTGTACTTTCTCTCTAATAGTAGCACCTGATTCAACACTGTCATAGTGTCCCTTCCCTACTCTGCACCTTCTCTCTCCATTGTCCCAATAGCAATAGATTCTGCCCATTGGTTCCTCAGGGCATAGTTTTGCTTTATTTCCCAGGAGGAGGGGGAAACTTAGTGATTTGAGAACGAGTCTTCATTATCCTCATTCAGCCTCTACAGAATTTAGCAAATAGTGTTTTTTCCTAAAATAATTGGGGGAAAAATAGATTTTTTTATTATTTTCAGTTAAGAACTAACCTTGAACTTTGATTTGCAGAGAAAAAAGGAGAGGATGACATTCCCTTTAGTTATGCCCATGAAACAATCATATATGACTGTATGTGAGCTTTGGTTTCTAGCTTCTGTGATTCCAAAACTTCACCGAAAAGCTCATAGAATTGGAAAAATTAAGAAAGCCTGCTTCATAGATATTTCTAAATGTATACCAGTCTCTTTTGTATTAAATAATTAACATAAAGGAGTTGTTAAGAATCTGGAATTATGTTATCCAGTTAAAGCACAGTTGAATATTATGTTTTGCCTTTCCTTTATTCAAGTTTCACAAATTAAAAAGGATGTAAACATTTTTTTTTAGGATTTATCTTTACTGCCTGTCAAAACCCAAATATGCTTGTAGCTCTATTGAAAGCTTCCTTCCTAAGAAATGAGGTTAAAAAAATACAAATCAAAAACGGATCTGATTTACTCATTTGCAAAATGAAGTAGTAGGACTAACCAGTCCAGTCCCTCCCAGCTGGAATTCTGTTCTTTGTGCTCTGGGATGGTTTGGAGGCCGTTGGTAGGCACTCTAGAGATGAATCGTCAATGTGGTGATTAAGATTTGTTGAGCCATTGACGTCATTTAGTCCACTCTAGCAATCTGTGATATAGTGATGCATTATGTTAAAGAAAAACAGTTTCCTGTTCCAGGGGAGGCATGCATGTACTTAGATAAACTACTAAGACGTGAGTTTCATGAGAGAAAGATTCGAACTGTGCCTGGTGCCTACACATGCTCATTAACTCTTTGCCGGACTATCCTGGAAAACAGACATCAGTATCCCATACATTCTTTTTTTTTTTTTAATATATTTTATTGATTTTTTACAGAGAGGAGGGGAGAGGGATAGAGAGTTAGAAACATCAATGAGAGAAACATCGATCAGCTGCCTCTTGCACACCCCCTACTGGGGATGTGCCCGCAACCAAGGTACATGCCCTTGACCAGAATCAAACCTGGGACCCTTGAGTCTGCAGGCTGACGCTCTATCCGCTGAGCCAAACCGGTTAGGGCCCATACATTCTAATGAGGGGAGATATCACCTTCAAAGGGATGAACATAGGCCTTGAGGGAATGAACAGATTTTGCTCTTTTTGTATAAAATTTAAATACACATAAAATATAAAATTTGACCTATAGTAACCTGTGGTATTAAAATATCATGTAGGGTGATTAGGTAATAAAAAAAAAAATAAGGCTCCATGGGGGACGGGTGTGAAAAAAGGTTGAGAAATAGAAATATAGATTATCCTCAAAGTTGTAGCTGGAGAGTCTGAGGCTCAGGAAGTTAAGGAGGCCTGACTTGGTTACCTGGCAAGCAAGTGGCATGGCTGGCCCTTAGACCCACCCTGACTGACTCCAAAGACTACTATGCATTGCAAACTAGCTGACTTTGGTAGTTGGCTGGGAGGGGTCAGCAGGGCAGGCTTTAGGGACCTTAGTTTAGACATTATGTCCATAGAGTTAGCCCAACTTGATGGAGGTACTGCTCCCTGTTTCTAAACAGGCTGTTGTGTCGTGCAGAGGAGTGTCCTGTACTGGTGCATGTACGAAATTCATTTTACTTATTTCGATGACAGCCACGGTGGAGTTTTTTAAATGTGTATTTTAAAAGGAATTTCAGGGATTCTGAAAAAATATGACATTGTAAATTTAAGGCCTATGCCATTGGCATAGGTTAAATCCACATAGGCAAATAATTGTACCTCTTTGCTGCCTTCTGGCAGCAAATTCATTCGTTCTCAGCACTTGAGGCACTGAATGCACCCAAACATAGGTAAGCCACTGGAGTATCATTGAATTCTTGTGATAACTTAGATCTTCTTCTTGTGTTGCGAGTGAATGATACAAGTTGAGATGATTTGTAAGAACAGCATTGCAGTTTTGGGTCCTGTTTATGAATTTAGCCAGAACCTCTGAGGGGGGTTTGTGTGTGTGTGGGGGGGGGGGCGGGGGGCGGTTACCGAGAGTGAGACCCAAGTACAGCATATCTCCTTGGTGAATTGTGCTTGTTCTGAGCCTCAACACAGAGGTATTTTCCATTCAAGTCACCTAAGGACACTCTGCCAAACACCTTTGATGTTCCTGACTTCTAATGCTCCCAGTTAAGAAAAGATTAGCAAAGGAATCACAGTTGGTGCATTTTGGATTTAGTCTAATGAATATAATGATTCAGCATGGAAATTTCTAGGATGAGAAAAGAAATAAAGGAGGGAGGGAGGTTTCCCTGAAAAGGAAAGGAGAACTGTAAAGAGAAAATGTGTTTAAATTGCAGCAGCGATGTTTCAGGTTAATGTAAGGAGAATAAGTACCTTGGGAATGAGAGTCATTCAATACTGGAAACAGTTATCCAGGGAAGTACTGGCATGGCCTTCTCTGTGGCTCTTTAAATAGAAGATTGATTTCTTATCTGGCTGGAATGATGTTGGGATAAGTCTGCTTGGAAGGTAAACACAATTTGCCTTGGTTTCCTATGTCCAGTGGGTCTGTGATTTTCCCTTTTGTTCAAAGTAACTTTATATATTGAGTTGAAGAGAACCAGTAGAGTGGTTGTAGCGTAGAGCCTAAAGCTTGATGACTTGGCTTTGAATTCCAGCTCTGCTTCCCAGCAGCTAGAGATCTTGTGGATCTTGCCTAAATTCTGTGCCTCTGTTTACTCATCTGTAAAGCGGGGTAAAATTGTACCTATGTGTGAGACAGGTGTCATGAGGATTCAATAAGCTGATATTTTTTAAATGCCGTATAAAGATTTATTAAAATAAAATCTTTTAAAGACTTATTAAGTCAAAAATTTGTCATCTTTATTTAACAACTTCAAAAGACTCTTACCAGTGCCATTAAAGCTGTATGCATATATTATGAGCTCATATCTAGAAGCACATTATTTAAATAAACCTTTCCATGCTTTTACGGTATTTCATGTTTAAAGATTTGGGTATTTGCATGGGATGTCTGAATTATCAAGAGAATCCAAAGAAATAAAACCTCCCTCTGTTTTGATGCTTTTGGCACCTTGACAGCTGTGGGTCAGATGGTGTATTAGTTACATTCGGTAGCCTAAACAGGGCTGCCTCTGAGGACATTGCTTTCTGGAAGCTTTCTCAGGTGGTGCTGGAGGTGTTGCCTGTGTCCTTAATGCTCCTGGTTTCTGCTTACAGCCCAGTGATCTCTCTCCCTGTGCCTTAAAGTCCCCAGCACTTTTGCAACGCATGCTGCAGATGCTCCTCCTTGTTGCAATTCTACTTGCCTCTTGGCCACTCCACCTGGTACATTACATATTTACCGACTTTCCCACCATTGAAGTCATCATTCCCGATGCTTTTGATATCCATCACCCTGGGCTCCAAGGCCATCTGCTTTTGTCCTTGTTCGTTATTTCACCTCATCCACTCACCACCCTGGTGCTGCCCTAGACGAGGGCTTCTCAGCCTTTCCCATGCGGAGGAGTCATCTGTGTTCCTGTCAAGGTGCAATTTAAAATCAGTAGGTCAGACATGGGACCTGAGATTATGCATTTCTCACAGGCTCCCAGGTGATACTGATGCTGCTGGTCCAAGGACCTCATTTTGAATTAGAAAGGCTCTCTTCATGTCAAAAACATCCACCTGCAGATCCTGTTGGCTCTCCCTTCAAAATTATATCCTGTGTCCATCTACTTCACAGCACCTCCTCACTGCCACCCTAGTCGCAGGTTAATGTAAGGAGGATAAATACCTCCATCTCTCATTCTTACGGGAAAGTAGGTCCTGTAATTGCCTTCTACCTGGGCTCACTCCTGCCCCTATGGTCAGGTTCCCATCCATCAGCCAGGATCCTTTAAAAATGTAAATGAGATCATATAACTTCCCTAATCAAAACCCACCAGTGACTTTTATCACACGGTGAAGAAATCCAAGGGGCTTTCCATGACCTGCCTCTTCCTACTTCTCCACACTGATCTTGCAGCTCTCCCTGGCACTTGTCAATCCTGCCTCTCCTTGGGGCCTGGCCTCCCCGAGTGCCCTTCCAGTTTTGCAGAGGCTCTTCCTTATAACACCAGCTGCTGGATCAGATGTCCCCTCTTTAGGGAGATGGGTCCTGACAACATAATTGAAAATTGTTCCCTTCCTTCCCAAGGGGCTTCACTGTCTGTCCACTTACTCTGCTCTGCTTTCCTTCATAGCACTTATTACCTGACATTTTCTATAACAGAATATCTGCAGTGCTTTCTGAGTACCAGGTGATGTGTAAGTACTTACAAATATTAATTCATTCAACTTCTTAATACCCCTTGTTATCCCCATTTTACAAAGTAAGGAGCTGGAGCACCAGGAGGCTAAGTCACTTATTGAGACCAAATAGCTACTTCATATTGGAGCCAGAATTGGAGCTCAGCTGTCTGGCTTCAGAATCCGTGTTTTCTAAGTCCCTGTGCTATTCTGCCCTCCACTCTTTGTGTGATATAACTATATATTTTAGAAATGTTATCTAATATATAAATATGTGTTTGTTATTTCCTAGCTCTCCTAATAGAATGTAAACTCCATGTGGGCAGGGACTTATTTCATCTAGTTAACTGCTGTTCACCCAGCACCTAGAACCCAGCTGGGCACATAGTAGGCACCCAGAACAATTATTGGATAAATGAATTCTGCTGGTGTTACTCTGTATTTAAAAGCACCGTTTGATTGTTTAAAGCAGTGGTTCTCAACCTTCCTAATGCCGCGACCCTTTAATACAGTTCCTCATGTTGTAGTGACCCTCAATTTCATTGTTACAAATTGAACATAATTAAAGCATAGGGATTAATCACAAAAATAATATGTAATTATATATGTGTTTTCCAATGGTCTTAGGCAACCCCTGTGAAAGGGTCGTTCGACCCCCAACGGGGTCGCGACCCACAGGTTGAGAACCGCTGGTAAAGAAACGTGTGTAAATATTAGTATTTTCATGAAAGTATGAATGGGGCCTTTTTTATAATAGAAGACTATGTTACTTAAGTCATAAATTTTTAATAAAACTACTTACCATTACATATTTAGAACCTAGCTTTTCTTAAGAATTTAAGCTCAACTTGTAAATCTTAATATACTGTTGACAAATATAATAAATAAAAAAACAAGCAGCTTTACTATTTCTTTTATTAATGATTAATTCAAGTTGCTCAGACTAAATTCTTAAACAGTCTCATTTACAAACTTGGTTAATTAAATTGACTTTGCTTTAAGTTCTATTTTAATGTATTCATTTTTCTTTTTATGCATCTCAAATGCCTGATAAGAAGCATTTACAACACAAGTCAAACTTCTCAAAAACTTAAATTGCTCTTATTAATCTAATAAGCCAAGCTTATAGCAAATCAAATTCACTTAAATATGCTAACACTGTTTTTACAAACTTAATCAAATTGTTTAAATCTCAGCATAAAAACATAGCTTTAGTAGAAAAAATTAGATTATTCCTCAACTTAACCTAAAAATAACATACAAAAGGGTTGGCATACGGCATTGTTTCTATTAAATTTTAAGCCGTTAGTGTTCACATTTCACCAGCCTTTTGGAGAGTTCTTGCCTCCTACGCAGGCTGAAGCACTGACCCAGCTGCTCACTGAGGGTGGGCACAGGACATAGAGGCTGTGCTCATGTGATCAAAAGATTTACCTGAGCTGAAAATGAACATGCCAGGCCTTTTATTCTAGTTGCTCTGCAAAGGGGGCTCTCAGGCAACCTTCCTCAGATGAAATTGATTCTCATTTCCAAGTTTCACCTTTATATCCCTTCCTCACCTGATTCTTTTGTAATTTTTTCTTCAACTTTTAACCTTCATTGCAACTACTTCCCTGACTGTGATTGAATTCTGCATCCTTTCCCATTGCTCTGACTCACACCCTTGAGTCATAGCAATGACAGTCTCCATTTGTTGAACTGTGTGTATTTCAGTTAATTGCTTTTTTTAATTAATAACTTTACTAAGGTATAATTCATATGTATCAGTACACATTGCATATATCAGTGATTCATTCATTCTTGTGGCCCAATAATATTGCATTGTATAGATATACCACATTTTGTTTATCCATTTGTCAGTTGATGGACATTTGGGTTGCTTCCAACTTTTGTCCATTATGAATAATACTGCTATTAATACAAATTTTTGTGTGGACATACATTTTCAAATCTTTTGGATATATCCCTAGGAGTAGAATTGCTGGACTGTGTGGCAACTCAATGTTTAATCATTTGAGGAGCTTCCAGACAGATTTCCAGAGTGGCTGCACCATTTTACATGGCCACCAGGAGTTTATAAGGGTTTGAATTTTTTCTTTCCTTTTCTTTCTCTCTTTCTCTTTCTCTTTCTCTTTCTCTTTCTCTTTCTCTTTCTCTTTCTCTTTCTCTTCCTCTTCCTCTTCCTCTTCCTCTTCCTCTTTTTCTTTCTTTTTCTTTCTTCTTAATTTATTAATTAAAATACTTATTGTTGAAAGTATTGCATATGTCCTCTTTTCCCCCCATTGATTCCTTCTAGCCTGCCACCGCCCCCTGCCCCAGGCCTTCGCCACACTATTGTCTGTGTCCATAGGTTATGCATACCAGTACTTTGGTTGATCTCTTCCCACCCTCCCACTTCTACCTTCTCTCTGAGATTGGACAGTCTGGTCCATGCTTCTATGTTCATCAGTTTATTTTGTTCATTAGATTCCACATATGAATGAGAGCATGTGATACTTATCTTCCTCTGACTGGCTTATTTCATTTAGCATAATGCTCTCCAGGTCCCTCCATTCTGTCTCAAGGGGTAAGAGACCCTTCTTTTTTAGTGTTACATAATATTCCATGGTATAAATGTACCATAGCTTTTTTATCCACTCATCTACTGATGGGCACTTTGGCTGCTTCCAGATCGTAACTCTTGTAAATAGCACTGCTTTGAACATAGGGGTGCATATGTTCTTTCTGATTGTGTTTCAGGCTTTTTATGATATGTTCCTAGAAATGGGGGTCACTGGGTTAATTTTTCAATTTGTTGTGGAGTGGTGTCTAACTGGTCTTTATTTGCATTTCCCTAGTAGCCAATGATATCAGATACATGATTTGCAAATATCTTCTCTCATTGTGTGGGTTGTCTTTTCACTTTTTTGATAGTACTTTGAAGCACAGAAGTTGTTAATAAAGTCCAATATAAGTGTTTATTTTTGGTGGCCATGTTTTTTATGTCATATTTAAGAAACCATTTCTAAATTTGAGGTTATACACTTAAGTTTTCCCCTAAGAGTTGTATGGTATTAGTTCTTATATTTAGATATTTCATCCAGTTTTGAGTTAATTTTCATATCTGGTATGAGAGTCAAACTCATTCTTATACTTGTAGCTATTGAGCTGTCTCTGGACCATTTTTTGAAAAACTGTTCTTTCCTCCATTGAATACTTTTGGCACCCTTGTTGAAAATCAGTTGACCATAGATGTGTAGGTTTATTTCTGGACTCTCAATATCTATTCTATTGATTTCTATGTCTATTCTTCTGACACTACCACTTTGTATTGATTATAGTTGCTTTGTGGTAAGTTTTGAAATTGGGGAGTCCACAATGCCATTGCTCTTTTTTCTTTTCTTTTTCAACTAAAGTTGACATTTAATATTTTATTTTGAATGTACAGCATAATAGCTAAATATTTATATAACTTAAGAAGTGATCACCCAATAAATCTAGTACCCACCTGGCAAAATACTTAGTACTTTATATCCTCATGACTATTATATAACTTGAAGTTTGTACTTGTTAATCCCTTCACCTTTTTCACCCAGCCCTCCAACCCCACTTCCATCTGGCAAAGATCAATTTGTTCTCTGTATCTATAAGTTTGTTTCTGTTTTATTTGTTTGTGTACTTTGTTAGATTCCACATATAAGTGGAATAATATGGTATTTGTCTTTTTGTGTATGACTTATTTCACTTAACATAATACCGTCTAGGTTCATCCATGTTGTCCCAAATGGTAAGATTTCATTCTTTTTTATGGCCAAGTAATATCTCATTGTATGTAAGTACCACATCTTTTCTTTCCATTCTTCTATTGATGGACACTTAAGATACTTCCATATATTGGCTGTTGTAAGTAATGTTGCAGTGAACATAGCGAAGCATCTATCTTTTGGAATTAGTGTTTTGGATTTCTTTGGATAAATACCTAAAAGTGGAATCATCGGGTTATATGGCAGTTCTATTTTTAATTTTTTGAAGAACCACTGTACTATTTTCTATAGTGGCTGCACCAATTTACAATGCTAGCAACAGTACACGAGGGTTCCCTTTTCTCCATATCCTTGTCAACACTTGTTTGTTAATTTATTGATGATAGCCCTTCTGGCAGGTGTGAGGTGATATCTCATTGTGATTTTAATTTGCAAATCTCTAATTATTAGTGACATTGAGCATCTTTTTATGTCTGTTAGCTATTTGTCCTTTTGTAGATGTTTTTCTTTGCTGTACAAAATCTTTTTAGATTGATGTAGTCCCATTTGTTTATTTTTCTTTCCTTTGTCCAAGGAGACATATCTAAAAAAGTTTTTTACTGAGAGTGATGTTAAAGAATTTACTACCTATGTTTTCTTGTAAGAGTTTTATAGCTGTTCCTTTTTTTCAAGAAAAATTTGGCTATTTGAAGTCCTTTGCGTGCTGTATGAATTTGAGGATCAGTTTATCCATGTCCACAAAGAAGCCAGCTAGGATTCTGACATGGATTGCATTGAATCTGTAGATTGACTTGGGAAATATTTCCTATCTTATTGGATGCTCCAATTTACATTGCCACCAACTGTACACAGGGCTCACTTTTCTTTACATCCTTGCCAATATGTGTTATCTCCTGTGTTTTTTGTTTAAATAATAACCATTCTAATAGGTGTCAACTGATATCCCATTTTGGTTTTGATTTGCATTATGTTGGGCATTTTTTGTTCCTGTTGGTCATCCTTATATCTTCTTTGGAAAAATATCTATTAAGATCTTCTGCCTATATTTAAATTACATTGCTTGTTTTCTTGCAGTTAAGTTGTATGAGTCCTTTTTATATTTTAGATATTGGCCCTTTATCAGATTATGATTTGCAAATATCTTCTCCTCTTCAGTAGGTTGCCTTTTTATTTGGCTAATGGTTTCACTTGCTGTGCAGAAGTTTTTATTTTCATGTAGACCCACTTGTTGCTTTTTGCTTTTGTTGCTTTTTCTTTTGGTGTCAGATACAAAAATTATCACCAAGTCCTATGTCGAGGAGCTTACTGCAGTTTATGGTTTCAGGCTTTACCTTCATGTCTTTAATTTATTTTTAGCTATGTTTTGTGGATGGTATAAGCAGTAGTCGAGTTTCATTCATGTGTTGCTGTCCAGTTTTCCCAACATCATTTATTGAAGAGACTGTCTTTTCCCCATTATATATTCTTGGCTTCTTTGTAATAAAGAAATTGATCATGTATGCATGGTTTTATTTCTGGGTTCTTATGCTAATACCATACTCTTGATTACTATAACTTTGTAATATAGTTTGAAATCAGGGCACACGGTGCCTCTAGCATTGTTGTTTCTCAAGATTGCATTGGGTATTTGGCATTTTTTATGGTTCCATATGGTTAGGATTTGTTGTTATTTCTGTAAAAAATGCCATTAGAATTTTGACAGAAATTACACTGAATCTGTAAATTTCTTTGGGTAGTATGGACATTTTAACAATATTGATTTTTCCAATTCTTGGGCATGGGATACCTTTCTATTGTATCGCCTTCAATTTCTTTCATTAATATCTTGTCGTTTTCAATATACAGGTTTTTCATTTCCTTGGTTAAATTTATACCTACTTATTTCATTTTTGATGAAATTATAAATGAGATTATTTTCTTAATTTCTCTTTCTAATAGTTCATTATTTGTGTATATAAATGTAAGAGGTTTTTTGTATTCTGTAAATTTATTGAATTTGTTTATTTTCACAGTTTTTAATGGTGTCTTTAGGGTTTTCTTTATATAATATATGCCATCTACAAATAGTCACAGTTTTACTTCTTCCTTTTCAATTTGGATGTCTTTCATTTCTCTTTTTTGCTTAATTGCTCTGACTAGGACTTCCAGTACTATGTTGAATAAAAGTGGCAAGCATGGGCATCCTTGTACTGCTCCTGATGATACTGGGAAAGATTTCAGCTTTTCACCACTGAGTATGATGCTATCTTAGGGCTTGTTATATATGAATTTTATTATGTCTAGGTATGTTGCCTCTGTACCTGCTTTGCTGAGTTTTCATCATAAATGAATGTTGAGTTTTGCCATATGCTTTTATTGTCTCTATTGAGGTAATAATATGATTTTTATCCTTCATTTAGTTAATGTGGGGTATCATATAAACTGATTTACAGATGTTGGACCATTCTTGCATCTCTGGAATAAATCCTACTTGATCATGTTGTATGATCCTTTTAATGGGCTGTGGAATTCAGTTTGCTAACATTTTGTTGAGGATTATGTTCATCAGCGATATTGGCTTATACTTTTCTTACTAGGTCTTTGTCTGGTGTTGGTAGCAGGGTGATGCTGGCCTCACAAAATTAGTTTGGAAGAGTTCTCTCCTCTCCTATTCTTTTTGGAAGAGTTTGAGAGTGTTGGTATTTATTCACCAGTGAAGCTATATGGTCCTGGACTTTTGTTTGTTGGGAGGTTTTTGATTACTGATTCAATCACCCTACTATTAATTGGTCTGTTCAGATTTTCTATTTCTTCATGTTTCAGTATTTGAAGCTGTTTTAAGTGGAATTTTATTCTAATTTTATTTTTAGATTGTTCATTACAAGTATGCAATTGATTTGTGTATATTATCATTAATCCTGTCACCTGTTGACTTTATTAGTTCTAATATTTCTTAGTGGATTTTTAGGGGTTTTTATATGCAAGATCATGTCATCTGTGAATATAGATGTTTCACTTCTGCATTTTTTAAATTTCATTTTTCAATTACAGTTTGCATTCAACATTTTTTGTATTAGTTTTAAGTGTATAGCATAGCACAATTGGTAGTTATAAAGTAGGCATGGAGATATAAGGTACAGTATAGGGAATATCCTATATAATAAAAGCCTAATATACAAATTGACCAAACGGCAGAACAACCAGCAGAACGACCGGTCTCTATGACACGCACTGACCACCAGGAGGAAGACGCTCAATGCAGAAGCTGTCCCCAGTCTGCACGCCCCAGGCCAGCCAAGGCAGGTGCCAGTCGGGGCCCCCCGATTGCCCTACTGGTCCCCCCACAAATCAGCCCTGATCTCCGGCCAGGCCTAGGGATCCTACCCATGCATGAATTTCGGGCACTGGGCCTCTAGTAGTTAATAATCCTATATAATAAAAGCCTAATATGCTAAGTGTCTGGTCATCCAGTCGTCCATTCAACCAATCAAAGCATAATATGCTAGTGATATGCTAAAGCCGCTCTACTACTCCCTATGATGTGCACTGACCACCAGGGAGCAGACAGTCAACCAGTCAATCAATTGCTGTGACGTGCACTGACCACCAGGGGACAGACGCTCTGATTGGTAGGTTAGCTTGCTGCTTGGGTCCGGCCTGAGCGAGACAGGCTGGACAGACCCTGGAGCCCTCCCACGATCCCTCCCTGGCTGTCCAAACTCCTGCGTCCCTCCCCATCCCCAATCATGCACCAGTGGGGTCCCTCGTCCTGGCCTGCACCATCTTAGAATCGGGACCCCTCGGGGGATGTTGGAGAGCTGGTTTCGGCCCTATCCCACATTGAGCAGAAGCTGCCCCCTGGTGGTCAGTGTGCTCCCACAGGGGGAGTGCTGTTCAGCCAGAAGCCAGGATCACGGCTGGCAAGTGCAGTGGCAGTGGTGGGAGCCTCTCCTGCCTCCACGGCAGTGCTAAGGATGTCCGACTGCTGGCTGTCAGTCGGACATCCGCAGAAGGCTCCCAGACTGTGAGAGGGTGCAGGCTGGGCTGAGGGACCAACCCCACCAAGTGCACAAATTTCATGCACCAGGCTTCTAGTCTACACTAATAAAAGAGAAACATGCAAATTGGTGTCACTCTGCTATGCCCACCAGCCAATTAGAACAACTATGCAAATTAACCCAACAAAGATGGTGGTTAATTTGCATACGCAGGTGCGGAGCAAAGACTGAAGGCTCTGACTGGAGTGAAGAGTGAAGACTGAAGAGGCTTGGCTTCGCCACTGCAGCCGGACCAAAGACCTGGGTCCCAGGTGCCAGAGGAAAACCGATGCCAGCAGCCACGGGAAGGAAGGCCTATTGCACGAATCTTCGTGCAACGGGCTTCTAGTATTGTAATAACTATCTATGGTATTAGGTGGGCACTTGAATTTTAGAGGGAAAACTCTTACTTACTTTGTAACCAATATGAATGCCCCTTCCTTCCTTCCTTCCTTCCTTCCTTCCTTCCTTCCTTCCTTCCTTCTTCCTTCCTTCCTTCCTCTTTCCCTCCCTCCCTCCCTCACTCCCTTCTTCCCTTCCTTCTTTCCTTCTTTCCTTCTTTCCTTTTTTTCTCTTCCTTTTTCTTTCTGCCTATTGAGATACTAGGACATTGGGTACAATGTTGAATAGAAGTAGTGAGTCCTTGTCTTGTTCCTGATCTTAGCAAAAAAGTGTCCAGTCTTTTGCCAGTAGCATGATGTTAGCTGAGGGGTTTTCATAGTTGGCCTTTTCCAGATTGAGGAAGTTCCCTCACATTCCTAATTAGTTGAATGTTTTGTATCATGAAAGAGTGTTGGATTATGTCAGATACTTTCTCTGTGTTTATTTGAGATGATCAGGTGATTTTGTTTTTTATTCTGTCAGTGTGGTATATTTTACATTAATTGATTTTAGATGTTAAATCAAATTTGTGTTCCTGGGATAAATCTCACTTGGTCATGGTGTATAATTCTTTATATATATATATATATATATATATATATATATATATATATATATATATATATAATCTTGATTGTTTTGCTGGTATTTTTTGAGAACTTTTGCCTCCATATTCATGTAAGATATTGGTCTATAGTTCTGTGTGTGTGATGTCTCCAGTTTTGGTATCAGGTAAATACAGTTACTAAAATGAGATAGGAAATGTTCCCTCTTCTCTATTTTGGAAGTGTTTATGAAGAATTGGTATTAATTATTCTTTAAATTTTTGGTAGAATTCATTGATTTCTTTTTAGGATTCTCCTTTGGCTGTCTGTTCCATCTTGCTTATTCTTGAAATTTATAGTAAATGTGAATATCTGTAACATCAGTAGTTACTTGAACTGTTTTTAAAACATGGTAGCACGTTTTAGTGCTATTGTGGAATGAAGAAGAGCACTCAAATGAAAATTTTTTATACAATTGTGTATTCAGTGATTTCATATGGGGGAGGGGCAGAATCACCTGGATTATTCATATCACATAATGTCTAGTAGGGTGCTTTTTGAGTTTACTGTTTTACTTTTCTAATTTTTCCCCTCAGTTTTTATATATATTCTGTAGTGGAAGTATACAAAGTTAACTTTCTGAACCTTTCTATGTGCTGAAGCACTGTAAGATTCTTGGAGGGAAAGGTAAGTTTCACATTCCATAACCTGTAAGAAAAGTTTGCTTATTATGAGGTAGGAAACTTTTAATGGTTCCTTCTCAATGAACCAAGTGGGAACATACATGTTGCCTGTCATCCTACAGATCCTGAATTCATCTGTTTTGCCACTATCACACCCCATGTTTCCCTTACTTGTTTCCTTTTCACCTTTTCCCTTTTCCCAGAGCATACATAGCCTGGCACTTCCCCTGAATTCTAGGTCTCCGAGGTTTCTTCTTGTCTGCTCACCAAGTACTTTCGTAATCTTGCTATTTCTTTGAAATGTTTTCTGATTAATAATAACACAAAAGTGACACATGGATGCAATGGGAGTGCTCAAACTGCAGGGGAGAAAGCAGAAAAGGGAGAGATATTAAATAGAACTGGATGAATGGTGAGTATGATTGGCCACTGTGTGGATTGCCCAAGAGGTGGGGATGGTGGATTACAGGTGACAAGGACCATCAGAGTGGCTATTCGGGTATTTTTCTGGCTTGTAAATTCCCATCAAACCCATCCCATTCTTGTTAATTAAAGCCTAAATAATGTTATATTGGTCTCACAGATTATAGAATCTATTCTCTGATGCTGTCTTACTTCAATTGGTGATAAAAGCACTATAAAAGAATATTTCTTGTATATGCTGATTTCTCCTGGACTATTTCCTCACAGCTTTCAGTAAATGTGTTCTTCCCCTGATTAGTCTCTTTCTTGCAAGTCGTTGAAGATTGGTTTGGAGCACTAAGGATTAGCTTTATTAATAAGGTGGGGAGTGGCCTAAATGACCTATAGGCCTTTGCACACTTATGTGTTTTATTCTGTTTAATCTTTTAATGATGCCTTTTGACCTACTTAGCATTGCACCATAACAGAGTGAATCCATCATAGACATGTCTAAATAAATTAGTAGCATTAATTTAAAAGTGCTATTTCAGACCTAAATTTTATGTGCCTCTATCTTCTGAAATTGAAACACATCATAATGGGCCTTTGCTCTTATGAAAGGGCAATATATGCGTGAGAGGATTAAAGAAGATCTAATGTAATACCTCAGGCCTAATTCTGTCACAAATAGGAATAAACCATATCATTTCAGAACACTTAAGGGCTGGTCAATGATTATTCTTTCTTCCTCTGTTGCTTTATATCTTTCATATTTATTCAATGAAAAGATGATAGCTCTTTTATCTGTTTTCAGTCTAAATTTTACAAAGTAATTTTGTTAGAATGTGGTTTTTCATTTCACTGTCTCAATTTTATGGGGATTTTCTCATTAGAATAATGAAAGAATGTGTTTTAATAACAAATATAAAGTAATAAGTGCTTTAAAGAGATAAGTATTAAATGAATCTGTTACATCCTTTTAAGGAAGATATTAGTTCTTTCGGGCTTATTTTCAATACATTATACTCATGGAATACTTGATATCTCCTAAAGTGTAATTCTAATTCTGTTCCTTGCACCTACAAAATACTAGTTGGAACACTTTTAACACTTTAGAAAAACATGTCTTCAATATAAAAGTATTTTTAAAATGTAGGTAGAATTTTTACAACATTGCCTAAAATATTACCCAGGTATAATCAATGTTAATACTTCTGTCTTTTCTAATACATGTTTTTAAAATTTTATTTATTTGTTTGTTGGTTTTTCCCTTTTGAAGACTGTAACTAGGATAGGATCCAAAGCTGTCCCTGAGGTCTTGAAGATGCATTGTGTCTCCTTCACCAACTTTATCTGTAGCCATTCTCTCCTCCTCTCCCCAACTTTGTGGCTCCAAATACCACACAAGTCTTTCATTTGTTTGGGCCCCTCAAAAAGCCAAGACTTCACTGTCTCAGTGCCTTGGAATATGATGTTTCTTTACCAGAATATTCTCTTTCCAATGTTGTTTGTCCCTTTTCTGCACCTTAGTTGCAGTCTTGAGTTTGTCATACTCTGCAGTTCATATAATCTTTATTAGTCTTTATTAGTTTTATTATTTTTCTTCTTCAAATCCCATGCCTCTTCTTCCCTTCCTTCCCCTCCAAAAGGTAGCCATTCAGTTTTGTTAAATACAGTTGACCCTAGACTAACATGGGTTTGAACTAAATGGCTGCATTTATATGCATATTTTTCAATAAATGTACAGTTGACACTTCATATCCCCAGGTTTCACATCTGCAGATTCAACCAACCACAGATCAAAAACAGTATTTTTCATCTGCAGTTGGTAATTTGGGGATGTGGAGGGCCATCTGTATGCATTGTTCTATGCCATCTATATATATAAAAGCCTAAGCAACAGGCCAACCCACCAATAGTTTGACTGTCCGACCAGTAGCTATGATGTGCCATGACCACCAGGGGGCAGATGCTCAGTGCAGGAGCTGCCAAGCTGTGGTGACTCGGCAGTTGTGGTTTTCAGGTGATGCATCTGGAACCAGAGAGGAGGGAGCCTGATTCTGGGTTGCATCACCTGAGAACCGCCCTCTTGCAATCCAGGAACCCTTGGGGGATGTTGGAGAGCTGGTTTCAGCCCGATCCCCGCAGGCCAGGCCAAGGGACCCCACCAGTGCACAAATCCATGCACGGGGCCTCTAGCCCATTGCAGAGGTCATGGGTCTGGCCCTTACAGAAACTTTTTGACTCGATTAACTAAATGATGAGATGTGCAGGACCTACTGGCTGTGGCCCCAATGTCTGGCACCCCCACCGGCCCATTCACTTAATATCAATTTCCAGTGGAGGCAGTGAATTTTCCCAATACCACTCTTGGCTGGGAAACCGGCTGAGGCTTTCCTCCTTCTGGGCAGGTAGACAGTAGCACCAACGGGCAACCTCCAGGGAAGGAAGGAGGCAAAGGAGCAGCTCAGGTGAGAAGAGGGAGGTTCCTGCTGCCACAAGACTCCGCCTGGGCGGAAGTGCCTGGGTGGGAGCCTGACATTGAGCAGGGTCTTGCCCTAGGCCGACTAGATTCCAGGCTAAGTAAATCCTGTTTGCTAAATAACTACATTTTGAAGCTAAATGCCCACAAGTCATCAGTTACCACCAAACTTAGGGGAAAGTGAGATGAAAGAAGTGACACAGATGCAGAGAGAAAGTGACATAATATTGGGAGAAGAAAGGAGGGATCCTGATTCCAGGGTGTGTCACCCGAGAACTGCCCTCTTGCAATGCAGGACTCCTGGGGGCATGGTGGAGAGCCGGTTTCTGCTTGATCCTTGCAAGTCAGGCCGAGGGACCCCATGGGTACACAAATCCGTGCACTGGGCCTCTAGTTTTATATAAGGGAGTCAAGCAGCAGCATATTTTGGTACCCACTGGGGTCTTGGAACCAAATTCCCATGGATAACGAGGGATAACTTGTAATTAAGTTTTGGGGGAGTCAAAAGTCATACATGGATTTTTAACTGTACAGGGAGTGGGTGGGTGCTGCTCCTAATCCTTTTATTTAAAGGTCAACGGTATATGTTTTGAGATATGTTCTGTCTTTAAAAGCTATGTAGTGTTTTCTGTGGGTGCATGTGTTTTTAATTTTTATTAATGGTATTGTGTTAATAGATCGTATTCAGTTTCTTTTTCCTTTCCAATACTGTTTTGGGACTCATCTGTGTTACTGTTTGCAGATCTTATTATTTTGAGTGCTGTGTGGTAGTCCAGTGCATGCATCACCATACTTCACTTTCCTCCCAGTGATGGGCATTGCAGCCATGCTGTGACTAACATTCTCAGATAGGTTCTTTCACCCATCTCTTCACAAGATTAATCCCAACTCCTCATCCGATCTTAATTTCACTTCCTCAGAGTGACGTTGCCTGGCCTTATTAATACCCTACTTCCATTCCCCATCTAAATTAAGCCCTATGGTGGGCTTCTGAGACATTTATTGAAATATTGACTCCAGTTTGCAACTACAGGTGACTCTTGAACGACACAGGAATTAGGGGTGCTGACCCCCACACAGTTGAAAATCTGCATGTAAATTTGGAATTCCCAAACACATACTATAGTCGTTTCTAGGTGTCTGCAAATTGGTTGCAAGACTCCCTACAGATACCAAAATCCGTGGATGCTCAAGTTCCTCATACAAAATGGCATAGAATAATGCCTACAGCCAGCCCCCCACATCCCCAGATTCCCAAACATGGATTGAAAATACTGTTTTCAACCTGCAGTTGGTTGAATCTGCAGATAGGGAACCTGGGGATATGAAGGGCCAACTGTATATTTATTGAAAAAAAATCTGCATGTAAGTGGACCCACACAATTCATACCTGTTCAAGGGTCAATTTAAATTGATGACTGTGTTTCCCACCAGACCGTGAGCTCTTTGACTGTAGGGCAGAGGTGGGGAACCTTTTTTTGCCAAGGGCCATTTGGATAGTTATACCATCATTTGCTGCCCATACAAAAGTATCAACTTAAAAATTAGCCTACTGTATTTGTCAGACATTTAATTAACTCACCGCTAATGCCTTGGCAGAACCAGACCAAATGATTTTGTGGGCCTTATATGTCCTGTGGGCCAGATGTTCCCCACCCCTGCTGTAGGGACTGAATCCTTTTGGTTCATGACTCTTTCCCTGCTGCTTGATGTGCCTTTCACTCCAACATCTCTGCATATCTGAATCTGGATGATGCTTGCTTCATCACTTCAAAAAAAAATTTTTGCCTTTAAGTATGTATTATTCTTATTATTTGAAAGCCAGCAATGAGATACCAGGGAAGAGTAACTGAGGTAGACTGCTTACTTGTAATCCTCTGTTACACAGGAGCCCTATTGTGTGTCCTAAGCTTAGGTCCCAGTCTTTTAGTGAATCCATGCCCTGGCCTGTGATCATCACAAGGGCTTCTCAGGTTTTTCCTCCCTTGAGATGAGATAGGATGGCTAGAGGGACTAGAGTTCGGTTAATTTCCTTCCCCCTTATTCAATTTTGGGAGGGCAGGAGTTGGATTTTTCCCTTTTCCCAGTTCGTTATGCTCTGCTAAAAGTTTCCTATGAGAGCAGGCGTATTTTAAAGGGAACGAAATGCTCTGGGCTTATTGTAAAACTGTTATTTTCCTGTGTAGATTCTGAAAGCAGGATGGGATTTGACTATGATCTTCCCCCTAAGGTCCTAATGGGGCTCCTCGAGGCGAAACTCACAAAAGGCCGATTCCTCCCCTGCTGGAGGCTCAGGCCTCCAGGAGTTTCCTTTCTCCAGCTAATTGCTCTGTCTCCAGCAATGAGTCAATTGATTACCCTTTAAATATTCTTAGCTGTTGTTTGCATCAGAGGTGGTTTCTGGGCAGTCTGTGCCAGGTAAGCTTCGCTTTTCTGTGTCTGCTTCTATCGATTTTCAAGGTGCTTATTAGATCTGCTGGATCTAAGAAGAGTTGTTGATTTTTTAAGTTTTCTTGTTGTGAGGATGAGAATGACAATCTCCAACCTCGTTATATGGCAGACTAGAACCTAGAAGTCTAGAAGTTTTATTTTTAATTACTGCACAGTATTCCATTGTGTGGCTGTGTGTCTAACTCTTGTTAAAATTTTCTTTTGAGAGAAGAAAAAATATTTTCATGTTAGCAAAAGCTTCACAGAATTGTATGCTTATTTTTTAACCAAGGAATTCATTTTATTTTAGATGTTTTTAATTTTATTGATTAATAGGCTGTTTAGATTTTTCTCAGTTAAACCTTGCCTTCCACACCTTTAGGAATAAATATAGTATATTAGATAATAATTATTTTAAAATCTATAATTTTAAATTTGTACGTGACTCTAAAGGCAAAGTTTACTCATTCCTTCTACAATGAAAATTTCTTTGGGGTTATTTTCAGGAAGGCACACACAATTCATTTACTAGGTAAATTAATGAGTATTTGAATGTTTATTTTACTTTTATTATTAAACTTCTTTGTAAGGATTGCCTTACATTCTGCTTGTCATTGTTTTCAACCCCAGGTGTGAGTTTTTCCCTTTGCAAACCTGGAACTGGTTAGCAATGTAGCTTGTTGGTTTTAATCTATTCGCACGTGATTGAAAAGCTGCATTCACATATCTTGTTTCTAAAGAAATTGTCAAGATCATCTTATCGTAGTTGAAATATAAAATGACAACCTGCAGCTCATCATCTCTAACTTCAAAATAAGGAAATACTCCTAAGAAAAGGCTCTACCAGCTCAGGTTATAATTCAAAGTGGTTAGAATATTTACATTGGTTTTTGTCGTGTTTTTTAGGTTTTAGGAATTTCAAAGGTATAATACATTTGGGCATGGTTTTCTGTCAACCTTGAGGTAACACTATTCTGGAGTTGATTGTGTGAAAGTGGTAATAGTTCGGGTGATTCTCTTCTTTCCCCTACAAACCCATTAACCTGTCATAAATTAGGGGGTGCAGAGAAAGCCTTAAATTGAACAGTCGTGGCTTTACTTGTATGTAATGTGATTAGTTGAAGCCAGCATAGACAGTCCTGGCTTTTGGACTTGATGTTTATTCTGGAATTCCACCTGGACACACCTGAGGGCTGTTTGTCTTTCATTCTCCTGATACTTTGGTTCTCCATCTTCTAGAGCAGTGGTTCTCAACCTTGGCTACACATTAGAATCACCTGGGAATCTTTTTAAAATCCTGATTTCTGGGCCTCATCCTTCGGAAATTCTGTTTCTTTGTTACTAATGTTGTGGCCCCACCCCATAACAAAGAAACAGAATTTCCGGAGGATGAGGTCCAGAAATCAGGATTTTAAAAAGATTCCCAGGTGATTCTAATGTGCAGCCAAGGTTGAGAACCACTGCTTTAGACTATCTCACATTGACATTTAATAAAAGACCTGGTAGTAGGTTTTTCATTTGTTAAATGAAGCATGTAAACATGAAAGGAAAAAAGATACAATGAATTACGTATTTCAGCTTTCCAGTGTTATTTCCATATTCTGTAGTTATTGTAAAACGGTACTGCCCAACAGAACTTTCCACAGTGATGGCACCGTTGTTTTTTGTTTGTTTGTTTGTTTGTTTGCACTATTCAATACTAACTATTAGCCATATGTGGTTACTGAGCCTTTGCAATGTGGCTAGCATTATGGAGGACAAGATTTTAAAATTTTATTTAATTTTAATTAAATTTAAGCAAGTAATTTCAGCTAGTGGTTACCATATTGGACAGCACATATTTTAATATTTGTTTGTTGGCTGGTTATTCTTTTAATATCTATAAAATTGTGTGCTTCTGTGCATGTACTACAGTGAGGCCTTGACTTACGAGTTTAATTCCTTCCGAGACTGAGCTCGTTAAGGAGCTCGTTAACTCAAATTACTCTGTCAACTCAATGCAAAAAATTTGCCGAGAGACAGCTGGTATCTCAAAAAACTCGTTAGTTGGGACACTCATAAGTCAAGGCCCCACTGTATAAGAAAAGTTGAACTTTAAGCCTTTCATCCAAAGAAAGCTATCAAGAAGAAAAATTGGCACAGAAACTATAGAATTGGTGTTATATATAGAATCTGTAAGAATTGTCAAAGAGATCATTTAAAACGTAATAAACTTGGTACACAGAATTAAATGGACTTCTTCCCAGAACAATGAGAGAGCAATCTAGGAATTGAAAAGGGTGTCTGCTAGAAAGAAGGAGAAAAGGGGACAGTGGGAGAGAGAGGGGAAGTGAGGATACGGATGGATGTAGGAGTTATTTATTAAAATTTTAAAAATCTAACTGAGGTAATGTTACTGCACTGGCTCTCTAATATGAAGGGGAAAAGCTAATTTCATCTAGCTGCTTTCTGTCACTATGCTTTCTGAACACTATGCAGAAAATAGTGTTCTGCATAGTCTGTTAATTCCTTCACAAGAGATAACCTTCTTTCAGATTAAAGATAGAAAAAGCTATAAGTAGAGTATAAAAAAGTGTTAAGTTTGCAGATTTGGAGACTACTGAAAGTATGACATAGCTCAGAACCCCGATGATGAACGCAAAGGGTTTTTTCTAACTATTGTGGTCCTGTAGTATCACTTTAAACTAAAGAGCCAACATTCTTACAGGACTACCTGGAGTAAGAGGACTTCTGTCCTAGGAAGGTGGTAAGTTGTGAGTCTGGGGAGTGAGGGAGGGGACAAGTAGCAATACGTGGTAATGTTTGAGGAGTAAGACTGTGTCTGGTTGAGCAGTAAATATTTTTTCTTCTGTGAAGCTTTATTTCTCTATTACGTTTCTTTATTAAACATTTCTTTTTCTCTAGTTACATCTATCTTGCTTTTTAAAAATGTCTCCCAAAAGATTAGCATCCAGTTCTGTGGGCATAGTAACATATTTTGACCAGTTAAATCAAAACAAAACACAAAGCCCCACCTTACCTCAGCCAATCTGTTAATATATTTCATTTCACCTTTATCTCCTTCTTAGTGTTTCTAAAGCAACTGTGCAGCTGTTTCCTGCCTTAGAGAAAGAAAACAGATTGGCAGCAATCTGCCCAGTTTCGGGGTTCTGGCCAGGGTGTGACAGTCCTGAACATAATGGTTGCAGGAGAACACCCTTTCTGTGTTTACGGTTTAAAATGTGGTAGTGCCACAATGGTAACAAAAGGGAGGTTGAATGTTTTGAAAATGAAATGCTTAGCACCAGCCTAGTTTGGACAAACTGCCCTGTGGACTAATTCCCATTACTCCACGTGCCTGTATGGAATTTTGGTCAGTGGCATTTGGGAGGATTAAGATAGGACAAAGTGTTGAATTCCAGAGATGGGACATGGCATTATTAGAAAAATATTTCTGTTGCATCTTTTGATGTGTTGGGGACAGGATAGAAAATGGGCTTAACAGCTAGAATCCCTAATCTCAGACCTCACTCTAAAAAAAAAAAGAAAACAAAATTATTCAGGAGAGCTTTGGGAACGTGCCTGGGTGTCCCCGGTGGCTTGTTTAGCCATGCCAACGACAGCAGCACCAACAAACACAGTCTCTGTGATGCCTCCTCCTGTCCCAGCTCATTGGGAGAAGTCGGTAATGTTTCCATGCTTCAGACATGTCCCGAGCATGTTGTCACTTGGCTCACTGGTCATCTTATCTTAGCAGATGGTCGAAAAGGAATTCTGCTCTGGTTCCTCCCCTGGAGTTTTGGCTGTTTTATTTTCCTGTCTGAAACTGTTGTTCTTGTGAAGTGGGCAACAAAAACGTCAAAGCCCTGGTCTTCAAGAAACTCAAAGCCCCTATCTTGAAGAATATGTGTGTGTGTGTGTACATGTGTACAACCTTGATGCTTTGGTGGGTTTGTTGGAAAGGCATGCTTAATAACTTTATATGGTGTCTTTGTAGAATATATTAGTATCAACAGAATATAACCAAAACACATTTTAAGTGTAAACTTAACTTAGACATTACTAGTATAGTACATGTTTTTCAATACACTTCAAGGAAAAAAAGTATATAAAGAAATCTGGGCTTCCATATGCAGCAATATGGTAAATTTGATATCCTGGTTACCTTTTACAAAACACCTAGAAGAGCTAGAGAAAATGAAAATGCATAGCTGAACATGCAAGAAGATCAGAGAAATCTCTAAATACAAAATATATAGTTGTCAGTAGAAATGCAGATATAAACTGGTTCTCAGGCTTCCGCTCCTCTACTCATAGTACCCAAGAGGTTTAACTTTTATAGGTTTTTTTTAAAAGGAAAAACCATAGTAAAGGTTGTAATTTATATTGGACCATGATATACACATGCACAGCAGCAGGCAGCAGAGTTTGTAGCAACATGTGCAGTTCTGAGGGTCCATGTGAAAGTATCGGCTGTTATATTGTATTCCATTCTGTTTTTATTATAAAATGCTGGTCGTGGTGGTGATTCTCAATCTTGCCTGTTCATTCAGGTCACCTGGGAGCTATAAAAATATACATTGCTGATCCCATCCTCTGCGATTCTGATTTAATTGGTCTTGGGTTATAGCCTGGAAGTCAGGGCTTTAAGCACTCCCTGGGAGATTCTAATGGTAGCCAAGGTTGAGAACCACAGCACTAAATTTATTTCACTACTAATGGGACATGACAGTAGTTTGAAAAGCACTGCTCTAAGGGGACACACCTTTAATGAATGAGCAGACTAAATATAAAATCTCCCACCACAGAAGGAAACCAAACAAACAAAAAACACAGCTACCTCCCAGCCTGAGTGGTGCGTGTGCTTGGTGGGGCTGGATGGAGAAAGTGGGGTCCCTAAAGAATATGTAACCACAGGCCTGCTCACACTTGTGTTTGGATCTATACTACTACACGCTGCAACATCAACATTTGAATCCCTGGCAGGGAACACCCTGAGTCATCTGGCAAAGCAAATACAAACCTCTGCAAAGGGACACGCCTCAGCCCAGGTCCAGCAGGACGTCTTGCCCAACGTAAGACATGAGCCTTTCTCCAACCAGCCAAAGCTGCAAAATGGTGAGGATACAAACCACCAAGGGAGTAAGCAGAAATAGCATACACAAAAACTGAAAAAGATGTACACCCCGCCTGCAGAGCTTCAAATATGGAGACAAAAACCCTAAACTGAGTGAAGAAAGATCAAATAAAATGCAGAATTATATTATCAAAAGACTCCAAAAAATCATTTAAAAGTGCCAAACAGGAATCTCAGTGGTAAGTGGCTGATTAGACGCAGCTAATTCACAGAGAATTAGTAAATTGGAAGATAGAGCCAAATAAATACTTCTCGAATGTTGCATATTTTGGGAAATCTGAACGAAATGAAGAGACATAGGGAACAGTGAAAAGGTTTAAATACCTCAAATGAGACTTCCAGAAGAAGAAAATAGTGAAAATGAGGGACATGACTTGGAGTTCTCTTTAAATTGATGAGATGAAGCCTCAGATTCTGGAAGCCCAATAAATCTCAAGCAAGGTAAAGAAAAAGAAATCTACATATTGTAGACTTGTTGTAGTAACATTACAGAACATCAAGTGAAATATCTTAAAAGAAATCAGAAAAGATAAATGTGTCACAGTGATTGCTATTCCTATATCCCAACTTAAAAAATAAATAAATCAAAACAGAAGCTGGAATACTGTGGCATATCTTCAATATAGAATTCTACACCTACCTAAACTTCATTTTAAAACAATTAAGCCATTATTAGACAATCAAAAAGTGGGAGTGTTTCTCATAAGCAGATCCTCCCTAAATGGACTTCTAAGTGATGTCCTTCAGAAAGGATTAGATTTAAAGCCTCTGCAGGCCCGATATTACTCGGGGAGTAGGAGGGTTACTGACGTGAAATCTGAAGTCAAGTATGTTTTTTTGAAAGTTATAAGGATAACCAGTAAAATAATAAAAGCTGGAATAATTTAAATTATTGATAATTTAAAATAACAACAAGCAAATAGAGGATTAAACAATTTTTATGGTATGGAGGAAGCATATAGCAAGTAGGTGATTTTAAAGAAATTTTAAAATAATATGTTAGATTTACCGCGGTTCTCAACCTGTGGGTCGTGACCCCTTTGGAGGTCGAACGACCCTTTCACAGGGGTTGCCTAAGACCATCCTGCATATCAGATATTTACATTATGATTCATAACGGTAGCAAAATTACAGTTATGAAATAGCAACGAAAATAATTTTATGGTTGGGGTCACAACATGAGGAACTGTATGTAAAGGCCAGAATGTTGAGAACCACTGTTAGAAACAAACCCAAGAATACTAGTAATTACAACAAATGAGATTAGTAATTTTCTTTTAAATTCTACCTATATAAAGTTTATGAGATATATCTAAAACATAAGTACATAAGTGGGTTGAAAATAAAAATAAAAGATTAGCCCAGCCGGTGTGGCTCAGTGGTTGAGTGTCCACCTATGAACCAGGAGGTCACAGTTTGATTTCTGATCAGGACACATGCCCAGGTCATGGGCTCAATCCCCAGTAGAGGGCATGCAGGAGGCAGCTGATTAATTCTCCCTCATCCTTGATGTTTCTCTCATCATTGATGTTTCTATCTCTTTCTCCTCCCTTCCTCTCTGAAATCAATAAAAATATATTTTAAAAAAGAAAATAAAAGATTGGGAAAAGATGCAGTAGGAGAATACTTATCAAAAGAAGGTAGGTACAGCTTTGTTAATATTAAATAGTCTTTAAAGCATAAGCTTTGTTAGAAATAAAAAAGACCATTACGTAACTAAATTACAGTTCATCAGAAACATATAGAATTCTAAATGTCTGTACATATTGAACTCTGTAGCTTTAAAAATACATTAAAAAAGACAATAAGGAAATTATTAGCAGTAATTTACACATGCACCATCATAGTGTGAGATTAAAACAACTCAACATTTAGTGGGTCATGCAGATAAAATGTTAGAAAGATATATATGTATGTAATATGTGTGTGTGTGTATATATATATACACATATATATGTACATATATATATATATATACACATATATATATGTACATATATATATATATATATATATATATATATATATGTGTGTGTGTGTGTGTGTGTCCCCATGTATGGATTTGTGCACATTGAAAGGAAATTAATTAGAAGAAATATTTTAATATTGCTATTCGTGTCTTGCTAATGAAAAGAAAATAGGATTCTAGCGAGTCTCCTCTCTACCTGCTCCAGGACTTCTGTGAGGATCAAATGAGATGAAGCATGGGAAAATGCTTCAGAGACATTTGGTTAAACTGTAAAATGTTTGCACCTAGCTATAAAGCAAGTTGGGTTCCTGGGCTGAAGAAACTCCAAGGAGGCTAGTCTCTAGGGAGAGGAAGCCAGGTGCCCACAGCCACCATTTCCAGGCTGAGGTGGGCTGTGGGCCGCATTTTGCACCATGGGGTCTCAGTAGCATTGGCTGTGATTTGGTGGGGTGTCACTCCAGGATGTTTCCCACTTGGGAGAAGCCCAGTGTTGGCTTGTTGGCACCAGGTCTGTGGTGCCGTTTATTTTTAAATGGCCAGTGCATGTCATGGCAGCTCCTGCATTGAGCGTCTGCCCTCTTGTGGTCAGTGCATGTCATAGCTACCAGTTGGATGGACGGACACTTAGCCTTTTATATATATAGACTAGAGGCCCGGTGCACAAAACTTTGTGCATTCGGGGGGGAGGGGAGGGTTCCTCAGCCCAGCCTGTGCCCTCTCCTAGTCTGGGACCCCTTGGGAGATAACGACCTGCTGGCTTAGGCCTGCTCCCGGGTGGCAGAGGGCAGGCCCAATCCCTAGGTGCAGCCCCTGGTCAGGCTCAGAGCAGGGCCGATTGGGGAGTTGGGGCGCCGCCTCCTGTCATGCACAGGAGGTTGCGATTCCACCCTCAGTCACGCTCAGGGTAGGGCCGATTAGGGGGTTGGGGCACCGCCCCCTGTCACACTCAAGTCAGGGTTGATGGGGAGGTTGTGGCGCCACCCACTGTCACGCAAAGAGCAGGGCCCATCGGGGGGGTTGGGGCTCCGTACCCTGTCACGCACAGAGCAGGGTCAATCGGGGTTGGGGAGCTCCCCCGTGTCACGCACAGAGCAGGGCCCATCAGGGGGTTGGGGAGCTCCCCCCTGTCACTCACAGAGTAGGGCCGATAGGAGAGTTGGGACACCGTCCCCTGTCACACACAGAGCAGGGCGGATCAGGGGGTTGGGGCGCCGCACCCTGTCACACTCAAGGCAGGGCCGATGGGGAGGTTATGGCTCTACCCAGTCACACACAGAGCAGGGCCTGTGGGCGGGGGGGTGGGGGGGGCTCCGCACCCTGTCACACACACAGCAGGGCCGATCAGGGGGTTGGGGCGCTGCACCCTGTCACACACAGAGCCGCAGGGTGATCAGGGGGTTGGGGAGCTCCCCCCTATCAGGCACAGAGCAGGGCTGATCAGGGGGTTGGGGTGCCTTCCCCTGTCACGAACAGAGCAGGGTGGATAGGGAGGTTGTGGCCTCGCCCCCTGTCACACACAGAGCTGCAGGGCAATTAGGGGGTTTGGGCGCCGCCCCCTGTCACGGTGATCCTGGTGCCGGGAGGCCTCTCGGCTCCACTGATCCCGGTGCTGGGAGGCATATTACCCTTTTACTATATAGGATAGAGGCCTGGTGCACGAGTAGGGGCCGGCTAGTTTGCCTTGAAGGGTGTCCTGGATCAGGGTGGGGGTCCCACTGGGGTGCCTGGCCAGTCTGGGTGAGGGGCTGAGGGCTGTTTTCAGGCTGGCGGGTGACTGAAGCTCCCAACCGCTCCTTTTTTTCTTTTTCTTTTTATTCTGGTTCAGCTTTAGCTCTGAGGCTTGGCTCAAGCTCTGAGGCCTCGGCTGCTGAAAGCAGGTGTCTGGTTTGTTTGGGTTCTATAATCGAAACACTGTTCCAACTCCAGCTCTGAGATCCCGGCTGGCTGAAAGCAGGTTTCTGGGGTTTTGTTTAGCTTCTATATTTGTAACAATGTTTCAAACTGCAAGCTCAGAGGCTGGCAGCAGCAGGTGGGGAACGTTGGCTTCCTCTGTCACTGAAGCAAGCAAGCCTCATGTTCGCTACAAGCTGCCGGCCACCACCTAGCTGGCAGTTAATTTGCATATCGCCCTGATTAGCCAATGGGAAGGGTAGCGGAGGTATGGTTAATTACCATGTTTCTCTTTTATTAGATAGGATGATATCTTGTAGATAACTTAAATAACACAATTAATAAGCTTGATCTAGTATACATATATTTAATGATACAGCCAGAAATTAGTGAATATATATCCCTTTCTGGCATTCATAGAGTTATTCAGTAGTTACCCATGATTCATGGAATGTCTCAGTAGATGCTATATAATTAGTATCAAAGTATAGTCTATGTTATTGGACAACAGTACAGAGAAGTTAGAAATCAAGATTACAAAGGTAACTAAATCTAAATTAAAAATATCCCCCTTTTGGCTTCCTAGTACCTAGCAATAATCACTGTTTTCTCTGACAATAGCTCCATGATCAGGAGGCTTGTATTCTTCTAAACTATAAATCAATATAGAATTTTTAAAAAATAATCTGATCATTCTGATTATAGCATTCTGTGTGTGTTTTTTTAACTCAGCAGGCTATCACAAATACATCTCCATGGTAGCACACATAGCTGTCCTTCTATAATAACTAATATAGCCTTCTATCTAAAACAATTTAACAAAAGAGGCACATGACCTTGGGTTGCCTCACTTTGCTCTCAGTGATCTATTGTTCAATAGCCTGTGCTTCTAGAATTCAACTAAGAAAGAATCAAGACTATCAACAAGTAGCCAGAAATATAGGTTTTAAAGCTGTGATGGATTTTATTCATGGGAAAAAATAAGTGGCGGTTTCAGTGAGCACTTTCTTCCTTTTCATTAGACAGTATTTTTGTGTTGCTCAAAATACCATTTCTCCAGGGGCCGAAAATTAGAAAGGGAAGGAAGCTGCTGGAGTAGGAATAAGGGCAGTTAGTGACAACCTGACAGTATGGCAGTCAGATAAACAGATACAACAGCAAAAACGTCACAACATTAGAAACCACCGTCTAGCGCATTTTTATTTGAGGACAAATTCCCTCCCCAGTGGAGCATCTCTGTCACAGCAGAACAAATATCTAGAATCAAATCTATAGAGACAATTTTTGTCATGAAAAAAAAAGTATCTTCTGTTGTACATACTCAAGAGGACAAGGACATTTATGTAGTGAATTGGAGGGGGGTGGGGGGAGACTATAAGCTGTAAAAATGGTTTGATGTAGAGAGTTACCTGGTTATGTGGAATTCAACGATCAGAAATTCGCCAATGTGATCTAAACTTTGATAAGACCCTTCACCAACTAGGACCTCAACTGTGGTACCGTTGTTTCCTCCGTGCCCTCTTTCAGCAGATCTCTGTTGAGCACCTGCGCTTTCTAACAGACCTTGCCAGATGCTGCCAGGGCTGATGGGTGGTCATTTAAAAAGACTGGGACCATGGACCTGCCTCTGGAATTCACAGGCTAGCGGGAAAGCTGAAAGAGGTGCACCAGGAACAACAGTGCACGTTAGAGATAAATGCCCAAGAGAGGGACAGAAAATACTATGATAGTATGAAATATGTGTCATTTGAACAAGACCTTAAGACAATTACACAGTTGTGAACCAAGGGAGAGATGGGGGACAAGTGGAAGAGAGAACACACAAGTGGGTAGTTCTGCTCGAGAATGTAGTGTGTAAAGGTAAGGTCAGAGAGCAGATTGGGACCTCATTTAGAGGACCCCAAATGCCAGCATAAGAGAGTTTTTAAGTGTTTTCTGCAAGAGAATGCCTGATTAAATTTCTGAGAGCATGGGGGTCTTTAATTCAGTGCTAACAGTTGATTTACATTTTTTCTGCTTCAGTGAAAGTTATTGTAAGTTATTTTCAGCATTTGGTCACATAATGTTCATTGTTCTCTTGTAGAAAGAACTTTACAATCATTAGAAGCTGCTTCATTGGGATTATGTAAGGAATGTCTTGCTTCTCGAGTCTAAATTGGATTGAAGAGTTAAAAAAGAACAAGAACACAGGATCTCAAATTATCCATTGCATAAAATATTTAATTTCTTATGAATAAGTGGATTTCACTAAAATTATTTTTCAGTCTTCAGGGGCTCTCAGGAAAGCAGTTAATGAAGGATACTGATTTTAGAAGCTTTTAAAATTTTTATAGTAGAAATAATCTGTGAAGACACATGAAGTAGATCCATGAGTAGCAAGTATTGAAACCCTGATGCAGTTGGCAAGCCTCAGACTTACTAAGAAGAGGAAGCCTGAGCATGTGGTTGGAAGTGTAGGGAGACCTGGGTTCTAATTCTTGTCTGCAACTGATTACCTCACTCACCTTGGACATTCAGTTCACATTTCTGGCCTTTAATTTATTTAGCTATTAAATGAGAAGGTTAAAATATATGGCTTCTAAGATCCTATTTATCAGTTCATAAGTATCCTATATAATAAAAGGCTAATATGCAAATCAACTGAACAGTGGAACGACCAGTCACTATGATGCGCACTGACCACTAGGGGGCAGATTCTCAGTGCAGGAGCTACCCCCTGGTGGTCACTGCACTCCCACAGGGGGAGAGGTGCTCAGCCAGAAGCCGGGCTCACAGCAGGTGGACATCCCCTGAGGGTCCCAGACTGTGAGAGGGTGCAGGCCAGGCTGAGGGACCACCCTCCCCCAGTGCACGAATGTTGTGCACTGGCCTCTAGTAGGGAAATAAGACAGTGAATACTCAGAGAAAAAACTTTGGGGCAAAGAAATGTAAGTTTTAATTACTAGTTATCCAATTTTCTTTCTTTAAACATGATGGAGAAGGTATTTTTTTCCTAGTTTTTCTGAGCTATCTTTCCATCTTATCTTGTTTCAATTATGAATGATTTTATTGATTGACGTTAAAATCCACTACTGTGTTACTTCCTTGCCTAATCAACCGCTTCCGTTGGTGCAGAGCCCTGGATTACCTTTCATCTTGAGGATTTTGTAGTCATTAGATCCTTTGGAACTGAGGCCTGTTGCTATTTATCTGTGACACACATACATGGTAATAACTTGTGGTACTTAATAAATTGTTGTAAAATTTTTTTGCTGTTTCACTGTGTAAATCTTGTAGGCTATTTCTAGAAATTTGTCACATAATCTTCATTGGAATTATATGGAAAGAATTTTTGAATCATTAGGTGCTGTTTCATTGGTATTATATAAGAAATATCTTTCTTTTAGAGTCAAAATCAAACTGAAGAGTTAAAAAAAGAACAAAAACACAAGAATCAAAAATTAGCACAGGCCTAAAATATATAGTATCCTACATATTGAGGAGCTTGTCCTTTTGGGGAAAGGAGTTAATAATAATTGTATTTAATTTGATAGGTTTAGAATTATTGAACTAAAACTAATATTATATCCAGGTTTTCACAGAATTCATTAAATGTTAATTTGTTAAAGTTCAGACACATTAGCAATCAACAAATTACAACATATCACAACAGAAAGTAGTAAAAACTGTAAGAGCATGAACATTAATATTCTAAGTAATATATTTATCTTACTATTTGGCTACATGACAAAAATACAGGTGTGTTAAGTTTTGTTTATCCTGCTGTTATGTCCCTATTCCAAACAAATAACTTCCAAATTAGAATTTCTTTAGTGATTAAGTGTGTAGGAGTTGAACTTCTTGTAATTCATTATACATTTATTGGGCTCCGACTGGTAACCAAGTATTGAGCTAGTCAATGTGGTTTCAGAGGCATTCCCCCCTTGGGTGCTCAATGACCATGAACAAGACAAAAAACAAAATGAAATTGCAATTTAACACAGATGCTGCAGTACACATCTGGACTTGTGCCTAAGGAAAGTATGGAATACTTCTCAGATGGGTGGGTGTTGAAGATGGGGAAATGAGGTAAGGACAATTAGCAGCCAATGGGAAAAACAGCAGAGCCTGGCTGGTAGCTGGTGATAGGAGGAAGAAGTACAGAAAAGATGGGTTGGGACCAAATTGTAAATGACCTTGGATATTCTGCTAAGGAGATAGGAATTTTCTTTCTAAGGAAAATTGAATGTTGTGAGACAATAGGAGGCATTGAACATTATGAGACAAAGTAACATTGTTAGAATCATGTTTTAGAAAGGCAAAGGATGATGTAGAGTGATAAGCCTGAGACCAGGAGACTGGGGCGCTGGTCAAATGTTCATTGCATTTGACTAAGCCTCCATTATCTCACTCCTAGAATAAGGTGGAAGTGGGAATTCTTTTACTTATTTATTCACTAAAAATGTATTTTTGCATATCTACCATGCAACA
Organism: Myotis nattereri; assembly: GCF_964212035.1. NCBI lineage: Eukaryota > Metazoa > Chordata > Mammalia > Chiroptera > Vespertilionidae > Myotis > Myotis nattereri. Next base: position 67,430,137 of record NC_138079.1, read on the forward strand.
GCCATGGCACCCACTAGCAGTGGGCACATAGCTTTGAAGAAGACACAGCATGCACCCCTGTGGCAGTGGTAAGAGTGCAGTAGGGCTGATTACCAGTGCCAAGAGAGCATGTGGAAGGGGGTGCCTGACGCACTCGTAGGAGGAGGAGGGGTGACAGTGCTGAAGGTGGGATGTGGAGAACTGGAAGCCAGGTTAAAGGGGAGTCAGGTATAAGAAGAAAGGACATTGTGTGCAGAAGCCTGGAGGGGTCAGAACAACTGTACCCCATGAACTGAAAGTGCTTCAGCTGGAGCTTAGCATGCAAGTTTGAGACAAGCAGGAACGAAGACTGGAGAGGCTAGCAGAGTCCAGGCCAAGAAGGAATGGCCCAGTTTGGAAACATTTGAAAGTGGAAGCCCCAGAACATCAAGGTTCCTTGATTTTAGCGATGAGGCATAGTTAAAGGTGATGCCAACTTGTCTGATTTGGGGCAGCTTAGCGTCTGTTAAGTACCCTTAACAAAGCAGAGGAATATGGATGGAAGGCAGCCATGTGTGATGCATAAATGGCGCTGATTGGAGACAGGACCATTGGTATGTCTGGGTGCTGCCCTGACCTGACCTCCCCAGAGCCCTGTGTGTACCCAGCTGTCGTGGTGAACACCATCCTTCCTGTCTCGCCCTCCAGTCAACGCATTAGGACTCAGACCTGGGGGAAGCCCACTGCCCTTTAGAGTTAACCCTCAAATTGCCCCGAAATAGTTTGACTCCTTGCAACCCACATTGTACCAAGCACAGTGATTTGCACAGTGCATCATCATTGTCTATGAGTTATGTTCTGTTGCTAAGCCACCATTTCAAGTCCACCAGGTGTCCTTGCTGATCCTGGTCATTCTCAGAAAACAAGGTGGAGATGGTTCCTAAGTTGTATGTGATGGAATGCACTAGTAATATAGCATATCATAGCATATGCCCTGGACAATATATAAAATGACATCTGCCAAGTGATTACCTGATAAGCACCCCTTGTAATGTGTATGTATAAACTGAGAATCAAATAAATCCTTAATTTCATAGAAACAAAAATGCCCTACAGCAAACTTTATCTCCATTTGGTGACCAAAAAAACAATGAGTGGCAGTTATTATTGAGCCCCCCTCTTTAATTTTAGAAGTAAACACTTTGATAAAGTGTTCAGCTGCCTTTATGTCAGTGAGAGACTTTATGAAAATGTTATTTTTTAAATTTTTATTGTTGATGCTATTACAAACGTCCGCCATTATCCTCCCCTTTGTCCACCTCCACCCAGCCCCTGCCCCTACCTGGCCTTCACCACACTATTATCTGTGTCCATGGGCTATGCTTATGTTTTGGTTAATCTCTTCACCTTCTTTTATCCAGTCTCCTTTCCTATTTCCCCCCTGACAGCTCTCAGTCTGTTCCATACATCCATGCCTCTAGTTCTATTTTATTCTTCAATTTGTTTTGTTTATTAGATTCCACATATAAGTGAGATCAGATGGTATTTGTTTTTCTCTGACCGGCTTATTTTGCTTAGCATAACGAAGCTCCATACTGTTCTCCACAGTGGCTGCACCAGTCTGCATTCCCATTAGCAGTGCACCAGGGTTCCCTTTCCTCCACATCCTCCCCAGCACTTGTTGTTTGTTGATTTATTGATGGTAGCCATTCTGACAGTTGTGAGGAGATTGAAAATGTTATTTTGAAGAAAAACATACAAGCTAAGAAACAAGCATGTTAATTAAATCAAATGGAGCAAAAGAAAGCCATTGTGGGCTGCATTGCTCTTCACACTGCTTCCAAGTTATTGCTATGTATAAGCTACGTGGCTGAATAAGTAAAGTATTCATTCACACCATTGAAACATTTTTTTTAAATAATTTTGACATATGTCAAAAGATATAGAATATGAAAGATCATCTATGCACCCATTCCCATGACTTTTTTCTGTAGTTTGCTATCAATATACTTATCACTAAACAATACACAAAATTATAAATATATGAATTGTTGGATCCTGGTTCTGCCCTTTTTTTTCAATAGGATGCCAAGGGAGCAGAGTTTGAATACTGATAATGAGAGAAGCAGTCTGGTATTCAGGTTTTTTGATTTGGAAAGTTGTCAACCCTAAAGACACCTGCCCTACAATAATGTTTGTGCTGCCCTCCTTGAGCACCAGCTGTATCCCACAATATGGGCAGGACTTGGGAAAGTGAGTAGAACAGGCCTGACAGGAAGAAAAGGGGCGCCTGTGGAGATCACATTTTGCTTCGCTTATTCTGCAGAATTGTTGGGTAGGGGTATTTGGCCCTCCCTGGTGGCCCCAGCCTGCCCATGTCTAGGGAAGCTTTGCAAGTTTGAATGAATTCATATACACAAATTAATCAAAATTCTATTTATTTCTTTAAAATTCCTTTTTCTCCCTTTACCCAAGAAGCATAACAACAAAATAAGCCACCAAATGGTAATAGAGCATGGGCTATCATGCTAAATGTTTATGTAGTTTAAGGTCCTTTAGCCCATTCTACTTTGGTGGAAAGAAAGTTGAGAGTGAACATGATGGTTAAATTAAAATAGAAATGTTATTCAGGTATGATTATATGGGTTCTGTGGCTCTCCTGCCTCTGCTTTTCTTGCTGTCAAACATGATAGCTAGTCACCCCACATGGCTATTTAATTTTAATTTTAATAGACACAGTAGCTAGGGGCTACTAAATTGGACTGCACAGACATTAAACATTTTCATAATTTTGCAGAACGTTCTTCTGGACAATGCTGTAATGAAGTTCATACTTCCCATTCTAATTGTATTTTTCAGGTCAAATATTTTCTATAAGCTGCCTCAAAGCCTATGTAGAACACATAGAAATACTTTTGCCCCTGAGGTACCCTGTGTTTGCCAAGCTATGCTCATCCAAACTGTTAACCTGATTTGGTAGATGGAGGATAAAGCTAGTGTTGATCCTATTGACTTTTGCCTGCATAGCTAGCACCTGCATAGCTAGCTAGCCCTTCATCTAAGTTCACCACACAGAGGACTCTGTGCTTTTAGATCCAACTGTTGCATTTGGCTAAGGGTTTGGCTGCTGTGATTCTAATTTTGTCTTTTTAATGGCAGGAAATGTTTCTGGCCTTGGAAGGCTCACATTTGGTTAGTACCATTGAACAGGCATAGAATTTAAGAGATCATATCATTGCCATGTTGGCCGTACTGCAGAGTTGACTGACGGGCATTGCACAACTAAGCTTAAGCTCTTGGGTTTGTTTGACTTTTGTAATTCTGATCCTCGGTGGTGTTCCATTGCCTGCGAGCAGCTAAAGTGCAGAGGTCATTTTCCATCCAGTCTTCCTTTTGCAGTATTCTTTTTTATTGATTCCTGAATTTTCTGTGCAACAAAGTTAATCTCACCAAATTGGCAAGCTAACATTGTGATTCCGGGGGGGGGGGGGGATGTCGCTGTATGTGGCATCATCGATCATTTTACTTGTGTATCTTGGGGAGCTGAGTGTGTAGCCCACTTTGCTAAGAATGCACACTCTCTGCTTTGCTTCTCCAGGTGATGAGCATTCAGCCAGGAAGAGTTTTTATTACCATTTTACATTCTTAAAATACTAAAATATGAAAGATAATGAAGGAATTTTTAGTTGTTTTCCTGTTCTCATTTTTCTGTTCCCAGAGTAGTTGGAAACTTTAGTCGGAACTAGTGAAAGCTATGTGATCTGTTTGTGCATGATGCTCAGCAATGAGGGTGGTTTTTATTTTTTTTAACTTGTTAGTAGGTGGCTAGAATCAAAGCTTTTTGATTATTCATGGTTTATGTAGTGATTTTGCTTCCACCATTGTTTACATTTTTTCAAACTTTCATTTGCAGGAATTTCAACGGTTTACTCACTTTCGTTATTTTCAGCCTCTGTTTCTTTCTTGTTACTCCACTCTTCATTCTTTCCTATATTCTGCTTGCATAAATTTTTTTTCTAGCTTTAAAAAGACATATTGTTTCAATTGCAGTTCATTTTGATTGTTTCTGTTCTGAGGACCCTACATAGTGGGGAATTGATAGGCCCTTGGTGGTGGGCGGGGTTCAAGGAAGCTGTGTTCCTGCTCTTGTTCCTCCTTCGTGAGCCTAGACTTGTGCTTTAATTCAGTGCGTGACATGTGGCATTGCAGTCTGTAATTGACCTACGCTGGGTCAAGCAAGGTGCCTTAGTAGGCAATCTAGGACTAATTTTTAGAAATTAAGTGGGAAATTTAACTGGTAAACCTCAAAAACTACCTTCTCAGGAACTCTGCGGCCCTTCTCCTCAGCCTCCTTGGAGTCACCTTCGGCTCCGTGTCCCTGACAGCTCTCTGCACTCTTGATTTGGTGGCTCAGTTTTCTGACTCTGCTGCTTTCTCTCCGAGGAATAAAACGATGACATTCAGGAATGTTTTGCTTCCCTGGAGCATAGCCTGGAATGGGAAGTGCTGGAGGCGAAGACTTCTAAGTAGGAAGTTTCATTTGCTGCACTTGGAAAATTAAAAATTTAGAAATCATTTATGATAAGTGCCTACTGTCAGTGTTGCACCTTGGAGCTGGGTTGATTTGGATCATTGGGGCATATTCTTTCTCAGTTGACTGAAAGCCCTACACAGGAGCCCTGACAGAAGTTTCTCAGAAGTACATGGTAGATACTAGACACAGATGTACCTTCCTCCCCCCACCTGCCCCCTCGGGATGGAAGTACTAGTGTTGGTGGGAGGAAGGGCACTGAAGAGGCGGGAGAACAGAATGGCATAGAAAGGTTGCAAGCTTTTTTCTTTTTCTTTTTTCCTTTGGACTTCTTATTGCTGAGCATCCCTTTTGCTTCCTACTCGCCTTACTGACGCACCCTCACCCCATGGTGCCTTTGCTCTGCCAAGAGAGCTCCTGACTCACGCCTCCTTGCCCGCCTTCCTCTCTGCAGTCCTTTTGCTCTTTTACATCTGAGTGGTGCTGTGTTCATTGACAGTGAGTGACAAAGGGATGTGGGGCGGGTAGAAAGGAGCAAAAAACTAAAAGCTGCCTGTGCTCAGAAAAGCCCTAACATTTGCCACCTTATCTGTGTGCAAGAAGGTACACGCGCAAAAGTAATGACTTTTCTTTGTCTATTTTTACACAATGGAGAACACAAAGGTGAGAACTGACCAAGTAGTAGCATTTGTTTGTGTTTGTTTAATCTTTACTGATGAAAGTATTACATTGGTCCTTCTTTTCCCCCAATTAACCTCTTTCAGACCCCCCCCGCCCCCCCCCTCCCCCCGCAGGCCCTCACCACCCCATTGTCTGTGTCCACAGGTTGTGCGTCTATGCATCCAAGTTCATTAGTTGGTCTCTTCCCACTACTCTCCCCTGCCTTCCTTCTGAGGTTCAACAGTCTGACCATGCTTCTATGTCTCTGGTCTATTAGCATTTGGATGGTGCTTTGTAAGCTCAGCGCTCACAGCCATCCATCCTTTGTGTATGGGGTATGATCCTCCCATTGGAGGGAAGGAAGGCTCAGACCTTGGGACTCACTGCTTTGGGTCACGAGGGATTTAAGAGGTGGGTCAGGACCTCTGAATCCAGAGCAGTCCTTCTTTGAATCAATCTCAGAGTAACTAAAAAAGACCCTGACTTCTGTATCTTCAAATGTTGGTTCAATTCCAACATGGCCTAGTTAGAAAAATCCACAGGAATTTTTTTTTTTTCTTACAGATTTAGGAAACAAAGCCTGGTCTTTGGTCTAGAAAATCTTGGGGCGGAGGGTTGGGGGGGGCGGGGAGGTAAAATATGGAGACATGCTGCCACCTCAGATTATGTTAGATTGGATCCAGAATGGAGTCAGAGTCCAGACATATGCACACATGCCTCAAGGGGGTCCCTAAGAGGGCTGCTGGGTGTAGGAGTGGCCCCGGCTTGTTTGTGTCAACAATGACTCCTATTTCCACATGGAGCAACACCTGCTTCCAGGTGGCCAGGAGGGGGGCTTTCCCTTGAAGGTATTCCCAAGAATGTCCCCTCTCAATCCTGACTCTGGCACTGGTCAAGCCAAACGCAGCAGAGCAGCCTTGGAGCTAAACTGGTGTGGCACTGCCACCTAGTGACTGTCTGTCCCACTGCTCCTGTTGGCCTCCCAGAAGGAGAGTGGACCTGTCTGCTTACTGCCACCCAGGTAGAAAGTCGTGGACGGTAAGTTTTAGTAGGAAGCTTCTAAGACCACAGGCCGCCAGGCCAGTGCAGACACGCTCTGTCTGCAGTCAGCTGAGCCGGGCACACATTGACATGAACTATCTTAAGTGCCTTCGAAAAATTGACTTTTTGGTAAGGGGATCTTGAGTTCTTGCTGAGCATGGCTCCATCTTTGTCTCCACCTTCCCCTTGGAGGAGCTCCCAGGATGTGCAAGATGCAGGCACAGAGCAGGAGCTGGAGGAATTAGCTGCCCCAGATAATTAAAATAACTACTGGTTAGGACGTTAGTAAAGAAACAGAAGGGGAGAAAAACTTGGTCAGAAACGCTAGCCCTGGTTATAACATTGCTCTGAAAGTTGATATTTCTTTTATTCCTGGGGAGTAGCAAAGGTTTGAGAATATAATTTGTCCCCAAATGCCAAGTTTTCTAGCTTCACTGCTCTCCAGGTTTTCTGAGGGCCATTGCAGAGTCCAGCTGCCCTGAGACTCTAGACCAGTGGTTCTCAGTGGCGGTAGTACTGGCCACGTGGACCGTTTTGTTCATCTGTGGAGAGGTTTTGGGGGGTTTTTTTTTTGCTTGTCATTCGGTGGGCCAGGGATACTCTACTCTGTACTGCATTGCACATTCCCATTCAACAAAGAACTGTTCTGCATCCCACTCGACCTTGGTCTGACCTCCTGGACATTCTCTGTACAAAAACTCTGTTTCTAATTTTCTTAGTTTAGACATAAATCCATTTTAAATAAAAACAATGTTTTTGCTCAGTTGTAATATACACTTAATTTTTATATAATGCTATAATTTTTCGTGTGTAAATTGAAGGAAAAACTGTCATTTGTTTATTTGTAATTGAACCAAAAGTTGTTCCCATCCCAGAAAATCCCATCCACTATGGAAGTGCCCCTATGACATTTGAATTGCCAGCCATCAGACTAAATTGTATTCCAGTGCTTTTACATGTATGTGCTATCCATGGAATGCTTTTTATGTCTTCCAGGTTAACCTTGCCTGGGAATTTAGATATTGAAATACAAGACTTATTGTAAATTACTGCTATTTTACATCTCCAAATCACAATTAAGATAGTATACTGATTTTTGTTTTATAAATCACATCTATACTAATAAAAGGGTAATATGCTAATTAGATCTCAAAACCTTCCAGGAGACCTTCTGGACAAAGCCATGGTGGTGGGGCCGAGGCAGAGGCATTTAGGGGCGATCAGGCCAGGAGGGGAGAACAGTTGGGGTTGATCAGGCTTGTGGGGTGGGGCAGTTGGTAGCAAGCAGGTTGGCGGGGGAGGGGCAGTTGGGGGCAAGCAGGCTGGCAATAGGGGCAGATGGGGGTGCAGGCTGGCAGGCAGAGTGGTTAGGGGCGATCAGGCAGGCAGGCAGGTGAGCTGTTAGGAGCCAGTGGCCCCAGAATGCAAGAGAGCAGTCAGACATCCCCCGAGGGGTTCTAGATTGGAGAGGATGCAGGCCAGGCTGAGGGACACCCTCTGTCCCCTGCATGAATTTCATGCACCTGGCCACTAGTATATAGATAACTTACATTATCTGAATTTCATTTCAAAATATTAAAAGAGGACATTAGGTCTACTAAGATTGAGAACCTATGATTACATGGAGTTTTCCATTCAGGGGAATCTCTCATGATGGATTGGATATATACACACTGTGGTCTTTCTCCATCTCACTTTTAGGAGCCAGACTTACTACTATGGTTCTCTGACCTGGAAGTTTTCTCCTAAACCTGGGTATATTTCACTAAACCCCATTATCGAAGAGAACCTGAATGCTGATTAGACCTTTCAGATCTTTTTATAATATGTTCATATGGTACCATTGTGTTCATACAGGTTTTTTGTTGTTGTTTGGTTTAGATTTTGTTTTGTTTTTTGTTTTAAGGTATTTCTTTTTTTATTATTCAATTACAATTGAAATATAATAATAGTTCAAGTGTAGCACATAGTGATTAGACACTTACATAACTTAGGAACTGATCACCCAGTAAGTCTAGCACCATACATAGTTATTTTGATGTTTTTAGCTATATTCCCTATGCTGTTATTTTACATTTCTGTGACTATTTTCATAACTGGCAATCAGTACTTTTTAATCCCTTTCCCTTTTTGCCCAGCCCTCCAACCCCTCTCTCAGCTGGCCACCATCAATTTGTTCTATGGGAATTCTATGATGAGATACAGTGGGGCCTTGACTTACTAGTTTAATTCGTTCTGAGACCGAGCTCGTTAACTCAAATTACTCTGTCAACTCAATGCAAAAAATCAGCCGAGAGACAGCTGGTATCTCAAAAAACTCGTTAGTCGGGACACTCGTAAGTCAAGGCCACAGTGTGTATATATATATCACCTCTTCTTTATCCAGTAATTGATGGACTCTTAGGTTACTTCTATATATTGTCTATTGTAAATAATGCTGCAATGGATATAGGCGTGCATATGTCTTTTTGATTTAGTGTTTTGGATTTCCTCAAATAAATACCCAGAAGTGAGATTGCTTGGTCATATGATAATTCTACTTCTAATTTTTTGAGGAACCTCCACACTGTTTTCTATAGTGGCTGCACCAGTTTACAATCCCACCAGCAGTGCAAGAAGGTTCCATTTTCTCCACATTCTCAGCAACAGTTATTTGTTGTGAAGTAATATTTCATTGTGGTATAATTTGCATTTCTCTGATTGGTGATGGTGAGCATCTTTTCAGATGTCTATTGGCCCTGTGCATATCCTCTTTGGAGAAATGTCTATTCAGGTTCTCTGCCCATTTTTTAATCAGATTGTTTATTGTTTTTTTTTTGTTATTGAATTATGTGTGTTCCTTATATATTTTTTATATTAATCCCTTATCAGATGTATCTTTGTTGAATATCTTCTCCCTTGTTATCCGTTGTCTTTTTAATTTGTTGATGGTTTCTTTCACTGCAAAACGTTTTAGTTTGGTGTGGTCCCGTTTGTTTATTTTTCTTCTTTTGTGTGCAGATCCTTTGCTGTTCTTTTGGTGAGTGGAGCTTATTATTGTGCAATGAATTCATTGTAAGGTGGCTAGGTGGAAAGCTGCATTTTTTGATAGAGAATTCTTGATATTAGTATGTGATTGTCTTTTCACTGAAGCTGTTCTGTCTATCCAGAGAAAAAGTATTCTTTCTCTGTATTAGTTAATTCTAATATAGGGTTGGGGATAGGGAATGAAGAAAGGAAACTAGGAATGCTACTGTTCAGTTTGGAAACTTGAATTTATAGCCCACGTTTTCAGCCCCAAACATCTTTCCTGACCTTAGCTGTGTCCTGGGTTAGAATCTCCAGTCTATCCCTAGAGGAGAAAAAAACCTGTATCTCTTGTTAGTTATCTGGCGTACCAGGTAGGGGCAGGAACCTGAGCATCTATTATTCCACATATTTAGATATAATCAATTCTCCTGTTTTCACGATGGGATCTCCAAGTTGTGAATCTTCCATGGATTCTTTGACTGTTAGTGCCTTTTAACTGGGAGTATTTAGACCATTTGTATTTAATGTGGTTACAGATATGCTTGGTAAATTAGTCCTCTTGCAGTTTGCTTTTTACTTGTCTCATTTATTCTTTATTCATACTTTTTTCTCTATTTCAGCCTCCTTTTGGATTATTTCTTTATTATTCCATCATATACCTGGTATTCTTTATTTAGTTATCAGTTATTACTCTTATGTATTATTCTGTTGGTTCCTTTAGGGTTTATAACATACCTATATATTTAGGCATATTATAACTGAATTATCAGTCTTATCCTCGCCCTAAAGTTACACCAGTTACTACAACCTATCTTCAAGTGATTCTGTACCACTTTAGATATAGTACTTCCACTTTTCCATCCTTGAATAGTTTTACATGCATGTACTGATCAGTGAGTACTCAGCTGAATAATCAAGACCCCTTGGTGGGTCCCTGGATCCCTCTCTGTGCAGATTTGTCCTCTCTGGTTTTTGGCTCTGTGAACTCCCGCATTCTCAGCTCTGTCCTCAGCTGGGGGAACCCTCACTGGGCCTACCTGGTTTTCCCCATGAGCCACCTCCAGAGATTCTCTTCACTTTGGTTGTTTACCATTTCTCGGGAGTCACTGTTCTTTGTTACTAGATTATGTATGTCTTGTTAACTATTGTTATAAGTATTTTTTCTGGTTTTGTAGCTGTCTTAACAATGTGTGTAAATCCAGTCCCTTGTTCCATCATCACGGGAAACAGAATTCCCTTTGTACTTTCATTGTATAAAAATGTGTTATTTCTTATTCTCTGATTTATCCTTTCCTTTTTTCTTTTTTTTTTCTTGTGGGTTTATACCTCTTTTTTATAGCCTTACTACCATTTTAGTGTATTTCTGAAAAGAAAGCTTATGGTTGATTGATCCCTTGCATTTAAATCCTCATAATACTTTTTACTATGTAACTAAGGCTAATATTTGAGATCAGAGCTAACAATTAAGATGAGATGATCTTACCATTTATAATGCTAATAGTACGTTTAGTAGAAAAGCATTAAGGAACATAGTTTGTCAGCTATTAACCTCCAGTGTTGAATTATTTTCAAGTGTAAAAATACCATATATATTGCATACAGATCTTGGAATATAACATGACAAATTTGATTCATGTCAAACAATGGGCAAGACTCATTTCTATCCACGTTTTGTATCTATATATGTGATATTGAAGGCCTAGTATGTGGCCAAGGGCAAGTCAGTTGAGAAAAAATGTCTTACCTTGTCACACTGATTAATTCAAAAACACCAGTTACCTACTATAGTCTTCTAAGCATTGTGTGAAGATATAGCAATGAAAGAGATACAGTCTATGCCCTCAAATTCTTTATAGTTTAGAATCTAGGGCTATTCTAGATGAGTCAGTTACATGTTACATGTCTTATGACCCAAGTTAACATTGATTGGTGGTGCTAGGAATATCTATCACAGTGGTTCTCAACCTTGGCTGCACATTAGAATCACCTGGGAATCTTTTTAAAATCCTGATTTCTGGGCCTAATCCTCCGGAAATTCTGTTTCTTTGTTATGGGGTGGGGCCACAACATTAGTAACAAAGAAACAGAATTTCTGGAGGAAGAGGCCCAAAAAGCAGGATTTTAAAAAGATTCCCAGGTGATTCTAATGTGTAGCCAAGGTTGAGAACCACTGATCTATAAGAAGCTCCTGGGATACAAAGAGAGTACTAGTGGTCATGCTGACCAAAAGCTAATGGTATGTAGAGTTTGGAAAAGGGGATCCACGAGCAGATTCTTAAAGTACAAATCAGGGCTAGGAAAATGGGAGACAGTAGTTCCAGGTAGAGGGAAGTGCACCTGCAGAGAAGGCCATGAAAGAGGATGACATCATTGCCAGCCATTAGTGTAGCCAAAGGTCCTGTTACTTATGGAAGGTGCTGAGGTGGTGCAGGAGTGCTGGGCAGAGGCTGCCTCATTCAGAGGGAAGATAATCTCTGTGAATTTAAACAAATATTATGGAAAGCTGTCATACTTATGATCTAAGGAATGAGACAGTGGTAGACGCACAGTCAGCAATGAGTGAAGAAATGAATGGAAACTAAGAAAAGGAACATTGTGCTTCTTTTAAATCCTTAAAGCTGATCTCACAGACTTTAAGTCTATGAGTCATGCAGTGCTATAAAACAGTTCACTAAGTCTTCTCCTCAAACCCCAAAGTCCTTATTTTAAAAACTTGAGGTTATCAGGCATTTCTTGCACTAAGTTTAAACTTATTTCATGTATTTTTTACTGTATTTTTTATTGATTTCTCAGAGGAAGAATAAGGGAGAAAGAGAAACATTGAATTGTTGCTCCATTTATTTACCCATTCATTGGTTTATTCTTGTATGTGCCCTGACCAGGGATCAAACCCCCAACCTTGGTGTATCAAGATGATGCTGTAACCAACTGAGCTACCCAGACAGGATTTATTTAATGTATTTTTAATTAATCCCGCATTCATATTGAGCAGAATTGGAAATTTGCCATCCAAATCTTTCTCAGAACAGTTCTCCTTATGGAGAGGATTGGAATAGTCTGAATAAGTGTGTGACATGAAATTTTAGAAGAAATGTTTTGAAATGTTTTAACCATTGAAGTTATACATATTAATCATTTGCAGTGGTGTGAATCTGACATAAATGCAAAGCCTGGCAGTGTTCTAAGTGATAATCTCATGTTATAATTAAGTGTAAGGATTTTCTATATAAGTACATGATAATATCATGTTGTTAAGTCTAATATTTATGCCTGAGTTGCCAAGAAAGAAATCTTGATTATTCTAATAGTATCTAATATGGTCCCTTATTACCTACCTCTTCTTGACTATTCTCAACTGAGTATGTCTGACTATAACACCAATGTTAGCATAAGATATTATTTTTCCATCCTGAGCTATTTTTCAGGCAGGTTTATTATTTCGTAAGCAAAAAGAGAGAGGGAGAGAGAGAGAGAGAGAGAGAGAGAGAGAGAGAGAGAGTTAACTTACCACTGGATCCCAAATTCTAAAATACCAACTCCTAAAAAGATATTTACTTCTAATTGGGCCTTCAATATGGGGTTACAATCTCTGACCCAGTGTAATGTGCATAGCATATAATAAATATTGACTAAATAATAATTATGGCACAATATTTGACAGTGTTTGGCAAAGAGTCAAATGAGGATGGAAGAAATTTGTGTATTTAAAACTGTATTAATTAAAGGCAAGCAACTAAAAAGGAGTCAGTTTCCCTAAATGTTTTAGTGAATGCTTTTATTTTTTCAAAGTCACTTACTGCTTCCAACTTTGAAAATGAGAAGAGCTACAGGAAGAACAGCCTTCCAAACCTGTGCCCAAACTGAGCTTTCCTTGTGGGCCCCAGCCGTGAAGGTGCCCCAGGGGCCTGTGTTTATAGATGAGCTCTTGCACTCCTCTCTGTAGTTGCTCTACCACAGGACAACCATGTGCCCAGCAGTTTTGTTTTAGTCACTCATGAGTAGAAATAACTTAAAGATTTCATTCAGGCATGGTCACGTTTTCTAACTCTAGTGATTGAGGACACTGTTGAAATAGAAAGGGTGGAAGACTATAACTTTTTCAGCCATGTTTCAGATTTCCAATGTCTTAAAGCATTAGTGTCAAATGCGAATGAATGCAAGTCAAGAACTGAGCACATAGGAAGCGCTCAACAAATATTTCATATGCACCAGGGAATTAAGGCCACCAACTCTTGAATGCATCGGATCTTTATGTAAATCACGCTTTGTTAAGAAGAAACTGTCTCACAATTAAATATTGAATAGGCACTGATTTTCAACCTGTGTGTAATAGCTGACTATTTAGTCAGTGGCACTGATCTTTTTCCCTTAGATTGTAAAAAGACAAACAAAAAAAGGACAACAGCCAACACATCCAATACCCATCCAGTATGAATGAATCAGTGTATGGCAGAATTTTAGTTTATGTGTGCCATGAGATGGAAAAGGTTGAAAATCACTGTAATAGGGTATGAACACTTTTGCCTCCCTTCTTTTGTATTGCCCACACCCATGCCAGGGAAGTGCATTCCGGGTTTTAGGCAACTGCTTAATGAGGAATGCTCTAGACAGAGCCGCAAGGTCACGAATGGGTTAGAATCCAAAGCTTACATCTAAGGGGCTTGTTTGAAATGAAAACCACATTCTGTCATGAAAGCCCCATTACACAGGCCTGGCATCTCCCAGAGCAGTTCACAGAGCCTGTGAGCTCATGTTGTAGCTGAAGAATAGCATGGACCACATCACCCTACTCGTATGTACATGTTATTTAACAGGGGAAATGCACTTATTTGTCTTCCTGGAAAACCAGGAATACCTCTTGGCCTCCCTGTTGGCAATGAAAGTCTCTCTACCAAGCCATTCTGGGAGAGGGGAGTCCACAGCTAGGACATGGTGGCAGTCCCTGGGGTAGAATAGTGGGAGATTCTGTCCTTCTGCAACCAGAAACTCTCAGGATGCTCATCAGCAAGGGTTAGCTTTTCTTTCAGAAGATAATAGTGATTGTTTTCTCTCTTACTCTGGGAATCTACCACTCTGGACAGGTTTTCTCTTTCCCTAGACCAAAGTAGCTTGAAATACTATTTCTTAGCTTCTCTTACTGTATTTAGGAAAAAAACAAAGGTACAGAAGTAATAAGCATGGGTCTTTCTGTATCCAAAGACAGCAGTAAGATCCACTAATACTACAGAGGAAAGCTCATATTCTATGAACCTTCTAAACTTCTGGTTATAGCAGCAGGAGCCTTGCCATTAAATGAAGGACAGGGGGAAAGGCACACAGAACCCGTTGGCCCAGTGTAGGTTGTATGTAGGATCAATCCTGGGGCTCAGGCCAGGGGGCAGCCTCCTTACCACATAGCTCTGGCAGCACAGTGAGCCAAATTTAAGGCAGGACTAAGTTCATGCAAGCCAGGAAGTTATCAGAGATTATCAGATAGCGTTAAGAATAAGAAAAAAAAAAGGAAAGCCATCCGCACTGGCATCTGAAAGCTGGGCAGGAAGGGTGATCCTTACAAGAAGTTGGGTGATGAGCAAGAAAGGCCTTTGGTGACCAGAGTCTGGGGTGTGACTGTCAAGGAGACAAAAGAAGGGCCACTCTACCCCATGACTTCATAGAACATGCATGCAGAGCAAGTTCTTCGAGGGAAACAACCCACAGGTTGTACGCATGTGGATAGCAGTGTCCACAGAGTGGGCCAGGTTACTGTTTAGTATTGCTAATTCAAGCAGAACGTTATAGGATATGTTTCTGAAATAATCACCTTCCTCCTCACTAGAAAAACTCGATACTTTAGAGAATAATCAGGATAAACTGTATCCCTCCCCTTACTATAACTCTGTGTATGTGACTATTGAGGCAACAGCTTTTATTACGCTCTGGTTCTTGGCAGGGACTATGTGATCAAAGGTACAGCTAGTGCAGGGCCTCTAGTCAACAGTTCAGCATAGTCCTATGGTGGAGAAATACACAGGAGGGAGCTTGGACAAGAGTAGATAGAAGGGTCCCACTTGAATTTCTATTGAAAAATGACTAAAAGTAGGCCAATTAGGGAAATTAAGTTTGCAAAGGACACTCTAAGCAAAGGGAACAGCATGGCTGTTACAAAGGTGTGGATTGAGATTGGGCAGGTGCATATTGACCTATAAGTCAGACACACCCATGAGCATCAAGGAATGATGAGACTTTACCATGGGCCAGGGCAGGGCTCAAGGATAAATATGCATTTATCAACGTACACCGGTGAGAAAATAGTTTTTATATTTTACAGTTTCTCTTTCAGATTATTTTTAAAGTTGCGGAACATCCTGCTGTCCTTCAGATTGCATAGGTGGAACCTCAAATTTATCATCGAGAGCTTTGAAAACCTAGAGCAGTTTATAGAAGATACTTAGTGAATTCATTGAATTGAATCAAACTGGCCTTAGCAACCACAATGTAGATTAATTATAAAGGCCTGGCTTTGTTTGCTATTTTTCAGGTACCATGATCAACAGGATGTTACTAGCAACTTCCTTGGAGCAATGTGGTTGATATCAATAACTTTTCTCTCCATTGGTTATGGTGACATGGTACCTAACACATACTGTGGGAAAGGAGTCTGTTTGCTTACTGGAATTATGGTAAGTGTCTTTTTACTTTCAATCTCATTAATACTCAAGAAGGCATTTAAACTGTTAGGTCCATGTGCAGAAATCATTGTAAGCGACTCAGGTTCCCAAGCAGGAAAACCATGTAATAAATCAGTTCTGTGTTGGGAGAGGACATCAGTTTTGATCTTATTCTTCTCATCATGCATCTCTGTTGAGGACATAGAGTTGCTAGATTGCCCTTTGTGGGCGGTGCACTAATTTGATGAACAAAATATCTTAGAGTTCTAGCTTCAGAGTCAGAACATTCTTTGTGTACGTCTGGGTTCTGCTATTTCCTGCTCGCTGTGTGGACTTGAGTAAGTTTCTCTTCTCTGAGTCTTACTTTCCTCATCTGTAAAATGTGGATCATAAGAATCTTGAAGTGTGTCAAAAGGGTTAAAGAATTCCATGACATTTTATCAGTTAGTTTAGATGAGATTTATTATTTTAACAAATATTTGTTGAGTGCCAGGCACTGGCCCAGATACTGAAAATACAGCAAAAGAAGACAGAAATTGTTCTTGCCCTGCCTTCTTGAAACGTGTAGGGGAAGAACCTGCACTTAAAATAATTAGCAAATAATTGTTAATCACACTTGTGACAAATATATGAGGAAGTAAAGCTTCTGATCTGATTTGGGAACTGAGGGATGAGATCTGCTCAGAGAAATAGATCTCCATGAAGTTGACTTTTACCTTTTCACTGAGGTGGGAAAGGGGGGTAGCCAGGCAAAGCAGGAAGAAGGAAGGGCATTCTGGAAGAGGAAATGGTTTATTTGAAGATAATGAGGCAAGGAGGAGCACGATACATTTGAGCAAGTTTCCTAGGCCAGGAGTGTGCACAGTAAAGTGGGAAAACATCATGGCATGAGTCGGGACAGGTCTTGTGGGAGCACTTGAGAAAGGTGTGCTGCCTGGAGTGACCTGCCACTGTTCATCGGGGAGTCCTGCTGGCTCAGATACCTTCTTTGCCCCTTCCACGTGTACTATTTGTGTTAGATATATGAAAATTGTAGGCTAACATGCCATCTAAAATTTCTTTATGTTGTATGAACTTTTAAATGTTTAAGCCAGAGGTAGTTTCAAATTGTTGCACCATTTTGAGTGACTTAGAGTCTCCTAATCTGCTTTTGAATATAGCGAAGAGTGTTATCTTGATATTTGTTTGGTTTCTGCCTACACAAGGAAGTGAACTGCTAAGGCAGGAAATTCCCAGAATTTCTGAAGTTAGGCATTCCTGCCCAACAAGAGGTAGGCTTCCCACATGATGGCTTTTGAATGGTGGCCAGCGCAGCATGTACCCTCCCAGCAGCTGCCCAAAGGTTGTTCCAAGAGTCAGAACTAGCTAGGAGGACTGAGTCTATGGCATGGAGAGGTGGGAACAATCTTCTCCCACTTGGTAGTATTGAACTGAGAAAAGGCAGCTTGAGGTGAAAATAAAATCCAGTTCCAATGGTAAGGTCACACATAGTAACAAGATGACCGTTCCAAGTCCCAATTGTGGAAAATATTATTTTGGGTCATAATTTAACTGTAAAATACAGTTTTGTGAATTTTAGAGAATTTTTATTTCATTACAATTGTTATGGTCCATTGTGTTTACTATTGGATTATTTCCTAAAAAGATAGCATTTTATTATATAGTATAATGCTTTGGAAAACAAAATTTGCATGGATGTATTTTTGAAGGGTCCATAACAAGCCCACAAGGGATAAGAATAATGCTACTTATAAAAAAATAGAACCAATAATTGCAGTATTTCCCCCCCATGCTTTTTAGAAACAACTTTCTTGGTGTTCTTTTTTGGCAAGATGTCCCTCACTTTATTTTTGAATTAGGTATGAGTCAGGATTTGTGCAAACAGCCTCATTTGCCATGGGATCAGAGCCAAATTTGAAGTTAACTTTGCCAGGATCTTGTACTTTTATCTTTTCTCTCTTTCTTTGTCCTTAATGTCTCAAGAACAGTTCCTTCAAGATTTCATCTGACAGCACAAATCTTTTATTTAGGTGCTTGAACTACTTCCTTACATAGGTTTTACTAGTACTCTTACTTTGTTTTGAAAATGGAAGTCATAAGCAAAAGCAATCTTAATCGATACGGGCAGAAAAATGTTATGTGCAGTTAAATTTACAGTGATGTGGTCCTGTCTTCTAAGCTCATGGTGAAACAGTCCTACAGTCCTCGGGCTAAGGAGCTCATTCCATCCCCCGCATAAAGAATAGACTTTTTCTTAACTGACCCATCAAAGATCATTTGCTTGTTTTTAGAGAAATGCTGTAATCTTTGACTAGCTTATTTGAAATACTGTGTAGAATTGGATTGTCCTTATCCCTGAGCCAACACATGGAGACAAGTAGTCTTCTGGGAGTTAACTATATCCCATATAATTTCCTGGGGAGCAAGAGCTTACAAATGGAGGTCACCTAGAAACTAGTATGGCGAGTATTGGCTGACAGTATAGATTTCTAAAAAAATATTTTTTTTCATAGTTCATATAAAAGGTTAGTTTCCTTTATATGAAATGCATTTCTGTTTTGTCAGAAAAATGTTTTCTTTTATTTTCAGGAACTTTAAATACCAGTTTGTCACTTTTAAGTTATCTAAGCCAGATAGGGCTTTTTATTTCGAGCATTGTTTTTTTGTTTGTTTTTTTTTTTTGCCTATTTCCCCTTGGACTTTTGCAATGCATGTTTAGGTAAAATGTGTATAGGCAGATTTCCCATGAGTCATCTCTCTGTCTCTGTCTCTCTCCCTCCTTGTGCCCTTTAGTTTAGTAAATTGTGAAAAAGAAATACAATTTACAACACTCCTGAGAGAGGCCAGGGTAATTCCTGAATCATCTTGTATATTTTTTCTGAAGTGCTGTGTGTCTTTGTGCTTTTACATTTAGATTTTCTTATCCTCTCATTTATGAAATTTGGATAGAATTTATACCTTTGTTTTTTTTCACTTTGGAGTAAAATACAATTGATCTAAATGCTAATACCTACAGAGCTTTCCCATTTCAAAAATGTACATGTAAAGAAATTAGCTCTGCTTCTTTTCTTCATATAGCTAATAAAAGTAATGAATTATTTCTTAGCATCATTGTAGATGTTCATATTTCATTAGTAAAACTCAAAATTAAAT
This sequence comes from Myotis nattereri, assembly GCF_964212035.1. Classification (NCBI taxonomy): domain Eukaryota; kingdom Metazoa; phylum Chordata; class Mammalia; order Chiroptera; family Vespertilionidae; genus Myotis; species Myotis nattereri. Next base: position 67,449,136 of record NC_138079.1, read on the forward strand.
TGTAATTTAATAGTTTTAAAGCTTAATTTGTGCCATGAGTTATATTCTGTGGAGCCAAGGACATTAATATTAACATGCAGTGCTCTGAGCAAAAATGTATTGTTAAACCATGAGGAGAGAGTTTTCCAGAATATTTCTAAAAAAGAAACAAATGGCCTTATCAAAAATAACCTCTTCTCACCTGAAATGTAAATTGTGAATCCAAGACCATTGTAAATCCAAGACCATCATGCTAAGCTTTTCTTATACTTTTTTTAGGTTGTGTTTATAATTTTATACATAGATGATAATGGAAATACTAAGATAAGTGTATCTTAGATACTGAAATGCTTTCACAGAAATTCCATTGTGATGGATAAAACCAGGCAATAATAAATGTTCCTTTTACCAAGACCTACCTACTATTAGAACTTAAGAGACAAAGATCTCTTCCTCTCTCCTGGGTATCCTGGATTTAAAAGCATAGGATTGCCTAATAGACCAAGTCTCTCATTAACCTTCAGGAGAAAGCCACGAAGGTTGTAGACACCTGTTTTTCTATCCTTCCTCTCTTTAAGAAGGTACCAAGGACATGAAGATTTATTATTGTGAATGTCATGATAACCTATGACAGGCTCAATTTTAAGTGGCTTCTATTCTTTTTGTTTAAGGTAGTAGGCAACTAACATTGTTCCAGCATGGTGTCTTAGCTTTCTGTGAGCAACAGCAGGTAGTTTCTCAGTATCTCCAACTTTATAACAGAGAAAGTAATTGTTTTGCTTAACACTTAAAAAGTTATCCCATCTACCACTTTATATTTGTACATAGATATAGTACATGCTGAAAGTTTTAGTTTTTTCTTATCTGTGAATATACAGGGTGGGGCAGAACTTTACAGCTGTGAGTATACAAAACAGTTTATTATTATATTAATTATTGCATTATTTTCCACACAAACAACTGTAAACCTACTTTGTTGGCCCCCAACTTGTGTATGATGTTTCAAGAGTAGGATATAGCCTCATTGGTAAGAGTACTTTTTTTATTCTCCTTCTGTAAAATTATAACAGCTCTTACCATGTAGGTATGGATGATGGAATTCTTTAGCATAATTATCTTTAAATATAGAGTATTATCTGCCCAGTTTTAGGGACACACATGATCAGATAAGCAGACCTCTAAAGTGATCTATAAACCCCTAGATATGTGTGATTTAGACTTTGTCTTTGCTTTTAAGAAAAAACTCTGCCAGTGGGGGTAGAGAAAGTAGACTACAGACAGCCATCCTGGATATTGCATGTGTGAGTAAGGAGGGAGGGAGGGAGGGAGGGAGGGAGGGAGGGAGGGAGGGAGGGAGGGAGAGAAGGAAGGAAGGAAGGAAGGAAGGAGAAGGAAGGAAAGAGAAGGAAGGAAGGAAAGAGAAGGAAGGAAGGAAAGAGAAGGAAGGAAGGAAAGAGAAGGAAGGAAGGAAAGAGAAGGAAGGAAGGAAAGAGAAGGAAGGAAGGAAGAAAAGGAAGGAAGGAAGAAAAGGAAGGAAGGAAGAAAAGGAAGGAAGGAAGAAAAGGAAGGAAGGAAGAAAAGGAAGGAAGGAAGAAAAGGAAGGAAGGAAGAAAAGGAAGGAAGGAAGAAAAGGAAGGAAGGAAGAAAAGGAAGGAAGGAAGAAAAGGAAGGAAGGAAGAAAAGGAAGGAAGGAAGAAAAGGAAGGAAGGAAGAAAAGGAAGGAAGGAAGAAAAGGAAGGAAGGAAGAAAAGGAAGGAAGGAAGAAAAGGAAGGAAGGAAGAAAAGGAAGGAAGGAAGAAAAGGAAGGAAGGAAGGAAGGAAGGAAGAAAAGGAAGGAAGGAAGGAAGAAAAGAAGGAAGGAAGGAAGGCAAGAAGGAAGGAAGAAAGGAAGGCAGGCAAGAAGGAAGGAAGGAAGGCAAGAAGGAAGGAAGAAAGGAAGGCAGGCAAGAAGGAAGGAAGGAAGGCAGGCAGGAAGGAAGGAAGGAAGGCAGGCAGGAAGGAAGGAAGGAAGGCAGGCAGGAAGGAAGGAAGGAAGGCAGGCAGGAAGGAAGGAAGGAAGGCAGGCAGGAAGGAAGGAAGGCAGGCAGGAAGGAAGGCAGGCAGGAAGGCAGGCAGGCAGGAAGGCAGGCAGGCAGGAAGGCAGGCAGGAAGGAAGGAAGGCAGGCAGGAAGGCAGGCAGGAAGGAAGGAAGGCAGGCAGGAAGGCAAGAAGGCAGGAAGGAAGAAAGGAAGGAAGGCAAGAAGGCAGGAAGGAAGAAAGGAAGGAAGGCAAGAAGGCAGGAAGGAAGGCAGGAAGGAAGGCAAGAAGGCAGGAAGGAAGGCAGGAAGGAAGGAAGGCAAGAAGGCAGGAAGGAAGGCAGGAAGGAAGGAAGGCAAGAAGGCAGGAAGGAAGGAAGGAAGGCAAGAAGGAAGGAAGGAAGGAAGGCAAGAAGGAAGGAAGGAAGGAAGGCAAGAAGGAAGGAAGGCAAGAAGGAAGGAAGGAAGGAAGGCAAGAAGGAAGGAAGGAAGGAAGGCAAGAAGGAAGGAAGGCAGGAAGGAAGGAAGGCAAGAAGGAAGGAAGGAAGGAAGGCAAGAAGGAAGGAAGGAAGGAAGGCAAGAAGGAAGGAAGGAAAGAAAGAAAGAAAGAAGGAAGGAAGAATGGAAGGAAGGAAGGAAGGAAGGAAGGAAGGAAGGAAGGAAGGAAGGAAGGCAGGCAAGAAGGAAGGAAGGAAGGAAGGAAGGAAGGAAGGAAGGAAGGAAGGAAGGAAGGAAGGAAAGAAGGAAAGAAGGAAAGAAAACAAACCCAGGGTCTTTTTTACATGTCTTATACAATTTGACATGAGGTGGTTAATTCCAAATAGTAGTTTGGAAGAGGTTATTTTACTTTTTGTTTTTGGCTTTCTTTGGTGTGTTCATTGAATCTCATCGAATAAAGTCCAGTGAGGAGAGAGTATCTTTAAGTTATTATAATAGTTTCTGTTTTGTGCAGAGCTGCAGCAGAAGTGGGTGGGCCTTTGCAGACTTAAGGCTCCATTCCCCACCAGTGCCCTAAGCAGACCTTCTCTTCTCCCCTCTGAAATGTCTGAGGGAAGATGACAGCTGCTTTCTTCCAGGTACAGCAAGTGTCGCTGGGAGTTGTTGTGGCCTTCTAGCATTCAACATGTCCGTATAATTGCACCTAATTTTTCTAAACTGTCAGCATATTTACTTGGCAGAGCTGCCCTTCCTGTCTCTGAAATGCATGCGTTCACTTTAACGCTGTTGCTTATCAGGAGAGAGAAACCTAGTGATGACTCATTACTGATGGCCAGTTTTATGTGGCACTTCCTTCTTTCCAGCACCAAAGGACATAAAGGAGGTGAACAGGCAAATGGCTAAAGATTTGGGTTTCCCAAACCCAGGTTTTATCACTGAATTTAAAAAAACCATACATATCTTCTCCTCTCGTCCTTAAGATAAGGATATTTGTGTTGATCTCTACCCTCTTATCAACAAATATCAACTTGTATTTGAAGATCCTCAGAGGTAGGGCATGAGGGAATTTGTCTTCAAAATACCCTTGAATGTTGTTCATTTTTATGACCTACAGAGATCTTGCAAAACTCTAATGGGATATAATATTAAAGCTGAGTGTTTTATAGAATTTTATTTGCCAGAATTGTTTTACATAGTTTTATGAAAGAATAATTATACATGTCAGGCAGATGCATTGAAAATGTATTTATTGCTCCAGGATATTGTGTCAGTCAACCCCAGGGACAGAAAAATGGGCAATGATTGCAAATACTCATTTTACCTTTTGTTTGGAAGACAAGTTGATATTTTAAAATGAAATTTAACCTTAAAGTTGTTTAATTAATATAGGTGTATATTAAATAAAAAGCATACTTTTTTCAAATTAACTATATTATGAGACATTTGGATTACTGATAGCCTAATAAATTGGCTGTCAAACAAGTTTGATCTTTTAGGAGCCATTGTACACAGGAAGATAATTTAACATGAAATATTTTGAACATTATTATTTTTTAGCAGTCATTCTCTGGGGTGAGAATTCTAGAATTTCCAAAGAAAAAATATGTTGAATCTTTTCCAGATACCATTTTTCAGTGTTTTTTCCAAAAAATATTCTCTATTTTTCAGTTACAGCTTACATAAAACATTGTTAGTTTCAAGTATACAATATAGTGCTTAGACATTTATATAACTTACAAAGTGATCACTCTAAAAAGTCTAGTACCAATCTGATATCATATATAGCTATTATAATATTATTGACTATATTCCCTATGTTTGTTTTTATAACTGGAAATTTGTACTTCTTAATCCCTTTACCCTTTTCACCCATACCTCCATCCCACCTACCCCCAGCCCTGGCAACCATCAGTTTGTTTGATTCCACATATAAGTAAAATCATATGGTATTTATCTTTCTCTGACTTATTTCACTTAGTATAATACCCTCTAGGTCCATCCATGTTATCGCAAATGGTAAGATTTCATTCTCTTTCTATTGTATAAATGTACCACTCCTGTATCCATTTGTCTACTGATGGACACGAGTTGTTTCTGTATCTTGGCTATTATAAACAATGCTGCAGTGAACATAGGGGTGCTATCTTTTTAAATAACTGTTTTGAATTTCTTCAGATAAATACTCAGCCATGGTATTGTTGGGTCATATGGTAGTTCCAATTTTTTTTTTTTTTTTTAAGGAACCTCCATACTGTTCTCCATGGTGTCTGTACTAATTTGCAATCCCTCCAACAGTGCAACAGGGTTCCATTTTCTCCATATCCTTGCCAACACTTATTGCTTTATACCTGTCAGAATGGCTAAAATCAACATCTCCTTGTGGTTTTAATTTGCATTTCCCTAATGATTAGTGATGTTGAGCATGTTTTCAGATGTCTATTGACCTTCTGTATGTGGTCTTTGGAGAAATGTCTCTTCAGGTCCTCTGACCATTTTTAATAGGATATTTTGGGGTGTTTTTTCTTATTTATATTTTGGAAATTAACCCCTTATCATATGTATCACTGATATATATCTTCACCCATTTCATTGTTTGTCTTTTCATTTTGTTGATGGTTTCCTTCCCTGTGCACAACTTTTTAGACCCATTTGTTTGTTTTGTTTCTCTTGCCTGAGGAGCATATCAAAAAAAAATTAAGAGCAGTGTTAAAAAGTTTACTGCCTATGGTTTGAGTCTTACGTAAGCCTTTAATCCATTCTAAGTTTATTCTTGTATATGATGTAAGAAAGTAATCCAGTTTTCCTAAGAGCATCCATTGAAGAGACTGTCTTTACCCTATTGAATGTTCTTACCTCCTTTGTCATAGATGAAGTGACCAAATGGGTTTGGGTTTATTTCTGGGCTCTCTTCTATTGATCTATGTGTCTGTTTTTATGATAGTGCCGTGCTATTTTGATTACTATAGCCTTGTACTATAATTTGATATCAGTCAGTATGCTATTAAATTTCAAGTTATGATCCCTGGAAGTATTTGTAGGATCTGCATAACCAAGTTATCTAAAGTAAAAATATCACTTCTTTGAATTTTTAAAATATTATGTGGTAAAATGATCTTGGGGAAACGAGGGACCAACATGACTTACGGTTTCAGTGCTATGATGAAGAGTACTACATTTTAATTTGGCAGTATAAAGGGTGTCCAAAAAATGTATATACACTTTAACAGTTGATAGCTCAATTTTGAAAATGAAATGTATTTTAATAAACACTGCCTTCATAATTATTCCAAGTATGTGTATACATTTTTGGGAGACACCCTACATAAGACTCTCTAGGTGTTGGGGGCAAATATAGCTTATGCTGTCTGATTTTCAGTTCACTTTGGTCTGGTATAAGGTAATGAGCATTAATAATTATCTTTTTTAAGGACGAAGCCTCTTCCTTACCCTTCTTCTCCCTTTAGCAATATCTAATTTGTTAGAAAGATGATTTTTTAAAAAAATATACAGGTTTTCCTTGACTAGTTTAATACCTTATCTTCATTTAGTTTTTGGTGGCCTGAGCATCTTCAAGTGGCAGGTTGGTGATTTGCTTAGCTTTTCCTGAGAACATAAGTGAAATGGGAGAACAGTAATCAGGATACATTTTCTGACTTTGCTGAAAGGAATATGACTCATCTTGTTAAAGCATACAGGGATCTTCATTTCAGAGAGTAACATATGTTAGTCCCAACTGTTTCTGTACCCATTGTGATGGGTACAAAAAATGTTGTGAAAGCATATTTACTTGCATTCTTATTCACTTTATGAAACAGAATGGTCATGGAAATAAACACTGGGTGGACATTAACATCATACCATTACTTAAATTACTGTAATAATTAATGTCTTGGCGGGAATTTACCTTGAACCTAGAAAGCTTTTGGAGGTGAACCAGTTTTGCATAACAAAAAGAGTAAGTTATTTTGAAACCCAATTCTACCTATACCAAATCGTCTTATGATTTATTAAGAACCTAGGGAGTTTATGGCTTCCCTAATTAAAATAAGGCAGATAAGGAATAAAGGACGTTGCATTTGAACAATCATAAGGTTAAATTACTACAGAGGCTCTTGAGGTACAATTTAAAGGATACATCTAGGATCATGGAATGAGGGATAAATGTAATAAATTGTCAGATTCACTTGTTTCTCCAGTTTGCAATGAAGGTACTCATTTTATTGCACAAGATTTGGGTGAGCTAGAGAACACGCAGCAAGAAATGGGCCAGCAGCAGGAAAAAGAGAGCCCAGAAATAAACACAAACTGAAGGTTTCCAAAGGCTCTTGATACCAGTGATTTTCCACTCCTGTTAGGATTTTGATTTCCTTCCAGAGGATCTCAGCAGTGGCCACCTGCCAGGGGAGAACAATATTCAAGTTAGAGTGCCAGCTGCCGCTCACAGCTATCTTTATAGCGATTAGAAGTCCCTCAGATTTTTACATTCTCTGCTTATTCAGTAATAATCCCCACCCTTGAATTTCCCATGACTCACTGATTGAGGAGTACCTGAGCGCGTACATGTAGCAGGTGATCCTGTACAGTATGTCCTCACTTAACGTCAGCTGTAAGTGAAACAACGTATAACAAAACCAAGCTAACCACAGGCTAATTGATATAAATAAAAGTTAAGTTCCTCGGGCATCCCATCAACATGATAAGGAAATGACTTTGAACAAATTGACATTATTCAAGGACCTGCTGTACTTGTCAAGCAACTGATAGACATTTGTACCAACCACAATATGACTTATCGTGAGTAACCCCTCATAGCATAACAGAACTATTTAGATTCTGTGGCAGATGTTTTAAAGTCAACAAAATAGGTATAGCTGCTTCCAAAGGCCATTCTTTTCCTTCACTGGTACCCAGCTCTGAAGTCACCTTGCTTCCATCGTCTACATACCACACAAAATATCAGGAAAACCATCGCAGCAGTCCAGGCATTTATGACCTCTCTGTCCTCTGCCTGTACTTTCCTTGTTTATCGTTTCCTAAATGTCTTTATGATGAAATGGCTCTGATACAAACCTTTAGCTTGTTTGTTCAAAATAGAAAGCGGTAGGTCACCATATTCCCGTAATATCCTTTCTCATCTAAAGCAATGACTCTGTTGGAATCACCTAGCAAGCTTTAAAACATTCTGATGCTTGAGTTTTTTCCCTGGAGATTATAATTTAATTGGTTGGGGGCACAGCCTCTCAGCATTGGAATTTTTACAAACTCTTCAAGTGATTCTAGTCAAGGTTAAGAACTACTTATTTAAAGTTGTATCAGTTTTAAATAGGAACAATATTGATTTATTTTGGTCATTAACCATATTGCTCAATTTTTTGAACATTCATACTATAAGAGTTTACCATAAAATAAGGTGAATTTGATACTCTTGTTTTGCTTTGAAGTACAATGCTTCATAGATATGGAAATGACCACAAATAAAAATATAGGTAAAAGGTATTATCAGATGAGATAAAGGATGGAATATATCAGTGATAATTACAGTTCATAACTGAAGAATCTCACTCATTTTTGTTGTCTCATTTCTGAATCTGAGGTTAAACCACATAATGTCTAAATATTTTCTAGTCTCTTTCTCTGATCATATGAACAATATCACTTCATTTCTGAGGATACTGATTTCTTCATAGAGCTATATGGAAGGACATACATATTCAAACACTCTGGAAGTATTGTATTGAAACAATATTGGCTCATTCAAAAGGCCATGTCTTGGTCATAATTATCAGGTTGTAGAGGACAGGGCAAGTGTATTTATTTTCTTTCATTCTCAACTTGTCTCTCCTGCCAGATTTGTTGTAATAACTCATCCCAGTGAGCCTAAAAATGCCTTCTTTGGTCTGTAACTGAATGGCTAAATTACATTTATTAATTAAAATAAAATGAGTCTAATTATATAATAAAACATAAGTCATTCAAAAGGATCATTTTACTAGGTTGAATTTTTTGAAGATTAATATGTAAAGGTTAGGTTATATGTTTTCTAAAACCACAAATTGCCACTTTTTAAATGTATAATTATTTTTTGCATAAGTAATATGTATGTATTATAGAAAATACAGACTATACAGAAAAATCACAAAGAACAAAATAAGTTATTGATATTTCAACCACTGAAATATAACTTTTCACAGTTGGGCTAACTACTTCTTTTCAGTTTTCCAAATATGGATCATTTTTTAAAAATTAGCAAATTATATATACAGTTTTCTAACTTGCTTATTTAAACATTATATTATCTTTAAATATTCTAGAAATAAAATTGTAATACAGTAATATATTATGGATATGCTGTAAGTAATAACCATTCCTCAATATTAGATGTTTAAGATGTAGACCACCACATTTTTAAGGTACAGAGTTGCTATTATAACTAGTGATTTTTAGAGCTGCTATCATTTTGACTCACATAAAGGGAATGCTATTAAAACCTGGTTTAAAAAGGTTCAAGCCTGTTGAAAGACCCAGAAGTATTGCCAACATCTCATTGTTTGTGCCCTCTTCAGTGGGCTCTTGCCTTAACCTTCCTGTTCATCCTCTGTCCACTAAAATGGCTTGGTAATCTCTACTGTTCTGTGGTCCTTTCAGGGAAGAGATTCTGTGTGGCACTCTGGACCTCCCTTCGTAGCACCCAGGTAGCTCCTCAGTCGGCCCCATCCCTACCTACCAATGGTCTGACTGTGTGCAGGTCCAGTAAAGTGACTGCAGCATGACCTCACCTAGGCTCTCCCATAGGTGCCCGAGCCTTGTCTCATGACCCTGTATGGAGTCAGCCAAGATGACCCCACATCTCATGACTTGGAATGTGTACCTTGATCATGGAGCAGGGGTACCACAGAGTATACCATGACCATAATTTTAAAAAAAAGGTGGTCCATACCTTTCTTAGTGCTGGTAAACCCCTCTAGTAGAATGGTTCTCTTACCTTCAGCACTTAATGTATCAGTGTGACCTTTCTGTTATATATGTAGAACAGTTGGAAGCTGTACAATGCATCATTCTTCATCCCCAGTATATCATAGTTGATTGGCCTGAAGACCTGCTGGTCTTATTTTGAGAGAAGATTATGAAATATTATTTTTAGACAATTCTTATTTCTACTCTGTGCATTCATCTAATTTATCCATCCCTGTTATATGTATAGGTGTATAACATTTATTCTGTTTTTAAAAAGACTCTGAAAATTCAGCGAGTTGCTTTTTTACCATCTATATTTTATAATTAAGATGTAACTGATTCACACATCATGCTTTAGTTCTTAACATCTATGAACTAAGTTTTCTTAATCCCAATATAAAGACACATTGCTTGTTGACCATGCATTTTTATAGTATTTATTAAAGATACTGAATATTATAGTGGGGTGTGTTTTTACTTCCAGACCTTTATGTACTTGGTGCTAAACATGTTATACTGTGGCTAAGACAAAAAGTAAAAGTAATAACTCTGGGTTTCTCTTTTCTCTGGTTTTTAGGGTGCTGGTTGCACAGCCCTGGTGGTAGCTGTAGTAGCAAGGAAGCTAGAACTTACCAAAGCAGAAAAGCACGTGCACAACTTCATGATGGATACTCAGCTGACAAAAAGAGTAAGTCACCACCCACTATCTGCAAAGGGAATATTATTTTAGGTGTTTTCACTGTTGGATAACATGCTTTTTGTCTTGACCTCCAAAGCCAAAATGACATGGCTTAGTCTTAAAATGTGAAAATATGGAATTATTCTGAGAGTAGACTCTTCCTAACTTTAGATCAAATAGGAAATAATAGGACAATCTTGGTGTTTACTCAAGGATAAAATTAGACCACATAAATCTTTAAAAATAGTCATTCTTAACATTTAAGTTGGCAGTATAGAAAAAGAGACCAATATCAGATTGAACAGGAAGGAATACAGTGTCATTGTAATACAGAAATTTTATGGGAAGGTTATTCAATAAATATTTTACTGACCTCCTATAAGCCAATCACTGTTCAACAACCCTTAATGTTTAGGACTCCAAGGTGTTAGGGCAGATACAGACTCTTTCCATGACTTAAAGGATATCAGAGAGATGTTGAAAATAGCATCTGGAGGGGAAATCAATGTCCAATTATAAAGACTCAAGGAAAATAGTAATCACATGTGTACAGAGTACTCACCCTTTGCCAGCCACTGCTCTGTGTCATGTATAAAAACTTGTTTCATCTTCACAACAACCTGATGAGGAAAATGCTGGCATTATGCAAGCCAAGATGCAGAGAAGTTTCGTAACTTACATCAAGGAGGAAAATCATATAAAAAGGAAAATGATTCCTAATGCCATGACCCTTTAATACAGCTCCTCATGTTGTGGTGACCCCCAACCATAAAATTATTTTCATTGCTACTTCATAACTGTAATTTTGCTACTGTTATGAATCGTAATGTAAATATCTGATATGCAGGATGTATTTTCATTGTTTGTGACCCACAGGTTGAGAACCGCTGTCACTTGAAATACCAAAGTCAAAAATAACTAACACTTACTTTATAGCAGTGTCATCTTGCTACATAACCACTTCCCAAAGTAGAATTCAATTAAGCTGTCATTAAAATAACAAAATTCACTGTCATTTGGCTACTTCATTCATAAAAGAATCAATAGAGATTTCAAGCAGAGTTCCATTTTCAGAGTTTTTGCTCACTTTTCACTTTGGTTCTGTGTATAAAAGTAATCATGTTTAATTTGGTAAAGTAATTCCTAATATATCAGTCACTTTAATGCATATTTTATTTGTTTGGATAATATTTATGAAATGGAAAGATGAATTCCAGTTGCCCTGATAAGTTATGTCTCACCTGTCAGACACGATTGTGAGACTTCATTGCAGTTAGCAAGTCCACATACATTCTGGATGATCGAAGCCATGACCATCTAGATGTCATGCTTTCGTACTGGATTTACCACTTTGGAACATCTACTCTACATAATATTCGCTCAACTCCTGAATTCATTATCCAAACTAATTTCTAAATGTTACAGAAAAGCACTTGGAGAGTTAGGTTCTTGTCATTTTCAAAGATATACTATACTGGGAAATGAAAACACACACACAATTAGATTATTGTGTGTCCACATCTCATCCAAAATTGTAGCAGATGTTTTATCTATTTCATCATGTACTTGTTTGGATGAGTTCTGTACTGTGCAGTTTATGTTTAAGAGACAGAAGTTGTACAATATCAAAAGAATCCTTAAAGTGCGAGCATAATCCAAATAATTTTACCATGAAGATATTACATTCTTTCACAGGAATTAAGTTAATGCCACACTTTAGATACTAGGCAGAAAAATACCTTAAAACACCGTATATAAGTATTTTCAACAGTGAAGAAAAAAAAAAGTGACAGAATCACAAATAAGAAAACCACCTGTCACGCTTAGGCAGATTTCCCCCTGGTTCACAAGCAGGCATTTAGTTTTTTATCTTAAAGAAAGTAAATAACTCCTTTAAATTTACTTTGGGATATTGATACTCCATATCCATATTATTAAAGCATTTTAGAAAAGACAGAGGCTTTGATTTTTAAAACCTACAGCGTAACATTATTATATACTGCCTTTGATTAAACAATTTTGTGAAGTTCAGAGTTCTTCCCATTCCAGGTTGGGTTTTTTAATTTAGTTATTTCAGCACTGCTGTCCTTTAGGACTGAATAATACATTGCCTTGCAGGACTTGGTGTATTGTTGGATGTTTATCAGCATTTTGTCCTCTGCACACTAGATGCCAGCAGTAATATCCCACACACACATTTGTGACGATCCAAACTGCCTCTAGACATTGCCAAATGTCCCCTAACGGTACAAAATTGCAACAGTGAGACCCACTGCTTTAGCTTGTTATTGCCCAAGGATTCAGAGACTGAGATAATTCCTTTTAACAGATAATCTTTAAGTGTACTGAATTTGTTGTAATCTCCTTTCTGGGACTAATAGATATTCATTTAACAAAAATATACTATATACTTACCATAGTTGGGGTTCTGTGTTAACTGCTGAGGATAGACAGCTGAAATATCATATTCTAGGAGACAGAGACTTATGCTTTTATAGTACTGTTCTTTTAGGCAAATTGGATGAAGGCTCTGTTTTTTCCTCTGCTTGGCCAAAATGCACTTGTGTTCTTTCTCATGAGTCCCCTAAAGTCCAGTTAAGTTCTTAGTTACTTTAGATAAACTCCCTATTGGTAATTTTCTGTTATGAGTCAGATTGTTTGTAAGAAATGCTGTTCCAGTTTCAAATTCTCCACGGTGCTTCATTAATTCTGTTTATCTCATTCCTACTTAAAAGGGTAGCTACTCTGCCTGTTTCTTTGGACCAGTCTCTTATAGGTTTGAGAAGACTTTCCATCCAGCAGGCTTGCTGACAGATTGACTTTTATAGGCAACATGTCGCTAAGTACAGGTACAGATGTTTAACTGGCCTTAGAACCAAAGGTAAATTTCTAGCTTAGAATACTGTAATATTGATATTATAGTCAATACAATATTCGAAAGTAATAGTTATTTTATACAAAGTCAGCAACTTAATGAGTGTCATTTACTTGAAACTTGATTCCATTCATTTATTTGTGGAATGTCTAAATGGGCCCATTTAGAATTTTTAACTTTTTAAATAAAAAGTCTAAAATATTTAATGATCATTAATGAATAACTCCTAGGGGATAACCAAGAGTAGATGAGGACCTAGAAAATGTACATAGTTGCTAAGATTAAAGATTAAAAATATAAAAACTCAACTATCCCCTGTAAACACTACTTTGTTTCTCTGTTTGACTACCTCAACCATATAAAATACTGTGTTTGAAAGTAGGACACACTCCTCATTGGGCAGCAGCATGAAGGAGTTTTATATAATTCCAAAAGTTTACATGACACTCTGCAATTTAGAAGTGGCCTATAGATACATGTACACAGAATAATCTGATGATTTCAAAAGGAAAGCATCATAGCCATAACATGTCACTGGGCTTAGTATGAGAGGACCAGCTATGTAACAGACTTGAAGTTTATCACCTCACAGAAGTAGTATTTAACATGCTGTATTTTTTGGCAGTATATTATTACTATTCATTTAGGTCTGAACCAAGAGGAAATCTTGGAGTTCAGCTCTCTAAATCCTTTCATTTTGGAAAGAACAAATTTTTAAAGTAGCTGGATGTACCATGAAGGATAATTATACATATTAATGTCCACTGTGGGTGTTTCCAATCCTATTAAGAATTCCCAATAAGATCCATAATAAGAACACTATTATGTGGTTATGTAATTTCGTTGCTTGTGTGTCTCTTAACATGGGAACAGAAATTCTAGAGGATTTACTCTATGTAGTGCTTACATTGTCCTTAGCCATATAGCCCAGTGGTTTGAAACACAAAAGGAATGGATACCTTGACCTTGCCCTGTTCCACAGTCATAGCATTCACCCACCCCATACCTGATCTATAGGAGAACTCGGTGGGCACGGTGAGAGCCCGTGACATCCCAGTGCACAGGCTCAGTAGCATTGTCTGTATTTGTCCTGGGCGTCACCCTCAGCATATGTGGCAGGATTTTACTGTAGTTTCCAGATTGAGAAGCAAGAAACTCCCCTGCTTGGTTGGAGTGGGAAAAGATGAAAGAGATCAAGAGGTACAGATTGCCAGTTATAAAAATAGTCATGGGGACGTACAGCATAGGAAATATAGCCAGTAATATTGTAATAACTACATTTGGTGCCAGGTAGGTACTAGACTTATGGGAGTGATCACTTCGTAAAGTATAGAAATGTCTAATCACTATGTTATCACTGAAACGATTATGTTATATGTCAGCTGTAATTGGAAAGTAAGTTTAAAAAAAAATGGTTCTTTAAAAAACAAAACTGTCCTCCTCCTTATCAGAGATTATGTTCCTTTCCCTTACATTCGGGAGGAGTGGAAATACTGCACTTAACCCTCTGAAGGGAGAGGCAAGAGGAAGAAAAACAAAGCAATATGTGTTGAAAAAAGTCACAGTAATATAAAGGAAAGGAAAACTATAAACAAAGCACTCTTTTAAACAGTGCTCTAATTGCATGTGTCATTACGGTTGAACAAAGGCAATTGTCAGTTAAAAGTATCAGCATTAAGTGCTTTTGTGGTTGATGAAGTATTGTTACACTTTATGGCTTTAATATTTTATAATTACCTATGAGTCAGCAATATAACAGTTCATATCCTTTATACCCATGAAAGTGGGTTTAAGGCATCTGGGTAAGCGGTATTACTTTTTAGTAGTATAAATTATTTTAGGGCCTTTCTTTTCTCAAATTATTAAGCTATCTGATTATTAATTGGCCTCGCAAGTATTTCTGATAAAAGATTTGAATTGGAGTTGAGCATTAGTGAGGCAGAACAAATGTTATTTTCCTTTTCCCCTGTGTGTGTGGAGGGGGAATGAGAGAGGAGGCAGAGTCCTTTCCTGTCAAGAAAGAATCCTCCTCTCACTCTCCTTATTTTTTGAAATATAGGAAATAAGTTAGATTTCATAGTGCTGTTGGCCCATTAACTGGCACTAAATTTCTGAGTATATTTGTAAATTCCTCATACAAACTATCATGGTATCTAGCATGTGGTGGAGACTCAATAAGCATGGAAATGCACTGACCCATTCAGATTTTAGATCTCTTCTCTAACCTGTACAGCCTTCTTTCCAAGAGGATCCTTTGGCTGATAAATATTCATCTGCTTCCTGATCAGAAGTGTTTATGATGCAAATTATATACACTCTGGTGCCAAATTTAACCCTGGAGACATTTATTTCATACCATCTCTAGGGCCAAGGCACTGAGCTAGGGAGACACAAAGATTCATGACACAGCCCCTGCCCTCCAAGCATTTGTGAACATCCTGGGAAAAGGAGTAAGGCAGTGGTTCCCAACCCTTTTTTGGCCATGCCCCACCTAAGCATCTCTCAAATCCTGATTGCCTGCCCCCGCCCCCCTGCCCCGTGACATATAATTCTTATTCAAAACGTGAACTCCTATTCACATGGAGGAAGCCTAAAAGGCCATTAACTTGGTCTAAACAAGCTTCCAAAGAACATGACATCTATGAAATAGAAAAATAAAAGAACAAAAGGACAGTTGAAGTAGGGAGGAAGAAATCACTAAGAAATTGTTTAATAATATGAAGTGATATGAAAAAAAAGCAAATAAAGTTTCAAAACATGTACTAGAGAACTGAAGTGCACAAATATGTCACAATATATATTCATATACTGTATATGAGGCCCCTAGAACCATAAGAAATGCAAAAAATTCACTGTTAACTCATTCTCGAATTCCCTCCCCCCATGTGGCATGTGCCCCATGTTGGGAACCACTGGAGTAGGGGATCCAGGGTTACATTATTAGATGACTGACCTTAGGGCTCTTAATTGTGCAAACAAGGGACCCCCCCGCCACACACAGATGTACTTCTCTTTCATGCTAATGATCAGAAATGCATAGAACCTGCTTCTCCTGCAAGTTTGCGGATCACTTTCATGTAACAATCCCCTACAGTTCAAACCTGTAAAACACTGAAGTGCTTTCCACCCTGTCGTCTTCCTGTCTGCTGTTCCCTTTCAACCCTATGAGAGACTGGAAAAACCTACTAGAAACACACCTGACCATTAGGCAAAGGATACCTTTTTCTATTTGAGGACATACTGTTTTGTGGCTGCTATCTTTGAAAAGTATCAGTTAAATTTGATGCTTTGAGAGGTTAATTCCTATGTTTGAAAACCTATTAAAGAATTATAAAAGGGGATGTTTCAACATGAAAGCATACATATGTATTTTTAACAGGTTTTTAAAAGCAACTGTAGGGATTTTACTTTCAAATGAGAAGTCGTTTTCGGTTTCAGCCTGTCAGCTAAGATGAGTGAATACAAATACTGCAACATAAGGCCTCAGGCTCACTCACCCCATTGAATTCTGAAATTGAAGTCAACAACGTATACTGCATCCAGCTCCTTACCTCTGAAAAGGTCGTACAAGGGTCAGATGGAAAAGCCTTCTGAAAGGTGACTCCTACCTCTGTGAGGAAGAGAAATGTGTTTCCATAAGAATAGAGAGCCAAGAATTACCTGGAATACCTTTGAACGTCCCCGTGGACGGTGGTGACTTTCCTCATCCACTGGCTGGCGCTCAGTCCCTAAGTGTCAGTCGCTGCTCCGTTGGTTTCAGAATGCTGTCCATGCAGAGGCTGATGAATGTCCAGGGGATGTGACCAAAAGCCACTCCTAAAAGCAATTTTAGGAAACCAGTCATTTTCTTACAATAGGTTCTAGGGATACAGTTTCACTCAAAAATAAAACTTTGCAGCACCATGAAAAAGGCTAACATGAAAAAATATACATACAGACATGGGCCCATAATCTTAGTGTAATGCTAAGGTTCTTATTGTAAATTTAAGGACTAAAAGGACTTTACTAATATTTCTCTTGAACCTCACATAATGATGAGGAAACAAAAGTTGTACAAGGTTGGCTAGCCCCCTTGACTGGACTTGGTTAGTAGAAAGACCAGCATGTACTCCAGTCCAGCTCACTGTTCTGTCTTCCCCACCACAAGCTGTCCTTAAAGCGTTGTCTGCCTCCACCCAGTCCCCACTAGCTGGCAGCTCTCCATGTGAACATCTTTATGCCTCTCTCAAACGGTTGTTCTGAGAGCAGGTGATTAACAACAAGAAGGCCACACGAAAGCTCTGGGTCTTTGGGTTGAACATCGCTAGTAAGTATTCACACCGTCCATCAGGTCTTGGCAGTGTTACTGTAATGCTTTCATCCTTAGGTTTGTCCCATTCATTTGAAATGAAGTATATATTTCAATTACCAACAAAATCATGACAACATAGACGTCTGTCAATTAAGTGGGCTTACCAACTCAGTTTGCTAAGACACTCTGGGAGCTAGGAGACTGGGTCCCTGTACAAGCAGCAGTGGAAATGTGCCCTCCTTCCTATTGTGCGCAGCCAGACATGCCGAGCAGGCTCGCAAAGGCAAGATTAACCTTGGCCTTCTGGCCTGTTGCCTTTCTCCAGGGAAATGAAGAACAGCGAGAGAACAATTGCAATACAAGGTGGAGAAATAAACACCTCTTGATTTTTTTTTTAAGTGGTTGAATGAAGAGAAAGTCCCTGATAGGGTAGAGTTTGGCCCAGCAAGAGATCAGTAGCTCCCTAATATTTCAGTTTAAATATTGTTCCCACACAGATACTGGTACTTGTTAGATCCATGCATATTCTGTTTTTTAAACTTTTAGATTTATGTAAAAAAGAATTTTTGAGACATAGTTACTAAACAGAGCTAGAGCTTATCATGATCATTGGGTGAAGACTATGACCCCCCAGCCAAGTTGCAAAGGATTCCGCTTTGGAATTTATCAACTGCTTTTTTTGTTTATTTTCCTAACAGGTGAAAAACGCAGCTGCCAATGTACTCAGGGAAACATGGCTAATTTACAAAAATACAAAGCTAGTAAAAAAGATAGATCATGCAAAAGTAAGAAAACATCAACGAAAATTCTTGCAAGCTATTCATCAGTAAGTACCATTCTTCATTTTCCTCCTGCTTTTGTATCTCTAGGTTTTAATTCTAGCACTTGGCTATTCTTCTCTCATGAGGGAGGAAAAAAAGAAAACGTCGTCAGGCTTGTTCCCAGAGGACGGTATTTGGCACTTTAATAATTTCATAAATGAAATCCTGAGCAAAGTTGTCGGTTCTTGTATGATTAGGAATCATTTATTATTGGGAGAATAGTCATTTAATATATATAGTAATTGAATGTCTTCTGAGTTTCTTTAGAAGCAATAATTTCAGTTAAAATTGTGTTTCTTAATTTAACATTCATATAGTTTGCTCTAACATGTTTAGTTTGTATCTACTGCAAAATCTTGAAAAAAAGTAACATTTTATTGTCTGGATATTTTTTAATACTCTGCCTAGCATCTTTATATGAAGGTAGTACTATAGTTGATTCACTACTTGAGTTTTTAAATGAGTTTTTAATCAGGACTTGGGGGTTTTTCTCTGTGCTACGTGTTCATTGTAGATTTTACAGTTCCTCTGGACCCTGTGCTCTTTTATCATTGTCCTGACTTTATTCAGGCCACCAGAGTTCAAATCTTTCATGCCATTTCATTGATACATTATATCACTATCACAGACGTTCAAGTACAGATTTATATCTAGTGAGCTTCAGTGATAATCTGAAAGCACCAGGTCTTTCTCCCCCAGGCTGGCGGCATCCTTACCGTAAGTACATTCACCTGGGTGTCCATTATGATGCTCTACAGACTTGCTCTTAATGCCATTTCCAAATGGGGAAGAGCAGACATGGTCACATTTGTGGGTCAGCAAAGTGGCTGTCCTCGTGCAACCTCCCGGGGTAATCATAGAAAGGTGGGGAAGTACTGGGTCTCTTGACTAGTCAGTGAAATGTCTTCGAGAGCTAACTAGCACAGCAGAGGAGAAAACTCTGAGGCTGGAGTTTTCATTTTCTATATTTAGGTAATTTGTATGTCTTATATTTCACTGACATTCTGTGAGAAATGGAAAAGAGAATTCACGTACTCTGAGACCTAAATTAGAGGGAGCCTGCACACGCAGTGGAGTAGCTGGCCCTTGGTGCTAGTCTCTCACGCTCTTTTCCTTGCTGCCACCAACACCAAAGGGACATCATTCCTCCTTTAAGCTCTGTGACTCGTCTAGATACAGACTATGCTATTTATCCAGGAAAGCTAGGATTTTAAGATAATACTCCTCTAACATCTGGGAAAGAGTAAAAGGAAAGAGCAAGAGAGGAACACTGTATTTGATGTGGCTCCCGAGAGAGAGTTGCTCCCTGGAGCTCACAGCTGTCTGTGCCTGGGTCCCACCACCTAGGAGCACTTGCCTAGACATCTGCGTTCCCTGAAGCTTGGAGCTAAGAGAGTGAGTCCCTTGACAGATGCTGAGCCGTCACCTCTGCTCTCATCAGGCCTTTCATCCTTTCTGAGGACAAGCTTCTTCCCCAAGGATCACCTGACACAACTCTCCCACACCCCAACCATGTAACACAGTAACCCCAACATTCACACAAGGGCACTCATGCTATTCTGTGGAGAAATCATTCTCTGCACTTTTAATTTTCCAAGACTAACACATACTAAAATATATTGAGTATATTAAAAAGAAAACTCATCTGTGTGGGAGTGAGGTGACATGGAAGTAGCGAGTTCAGTCACTGTACGCGTCCAGCAGCCACACATCTCCTTTCCTCCAGGATTGTATTTGTGTCCCTTTCTGTCATTGTGACCTACTAAATGTATAATTAAATGTGATTTGCCTTTGATGCCTTGGATAAATTTTCATGTTCTTTTTTAAATGCTTTTTTTGTAACATAATTCTGTAGCCATGTGTAAATGGTGGGTATTTATGTTGTCACAGAGCTCTTAAGTCTGAATATATTCACACTCAAAAATTTGGGGGACAATTTAAGGGTGTTCACTATACAATCTTTTCAACTTTGCTATAGGTTTGAAATTTTTCATAATCAAATGTCAGGAAAATTATCTTTCAGTAAACCAAGTTTAAAAACTGTCCCTGAGCTGTTGGTGCACTGACCTGATCATAAGGGTTTCGTGGCTCCTTCAGCATGCTTCTTTTAGATAGACTAATAGAGGAGAAAAACATGTGTTATTCCTCTCCTTCTTGCAGACATTTCTTATTCTGTTTCTTCTGTAGCAGTGTATACTCCTAAAGCAGATGAATTTCAAGCAACTCAAAAATGTTCTGAATTGTTTTATAAATTAGTCTTTGGGTGATTGGGTTTCCTTTGAGGTGGGAGGGACCTTGTACTTTGTGAAAAAGTACACCTGAGAATTTATGTGGGCTGGGTTTGGCTAGTTTATTCTAATCATACATTAACTACCTTTCATTTTAAGTTAGTGAAATCACAAAGGAAAGCACATAGGGCTCGATTCCTAAGGGCAAGGCCTTTATTGCCCACTGTTCACACCCAGTGAGACTGTCAGCCTTGTGTGTCAGCACTGGGTGAAGTCAGACTTTGCTAGTTGAGGACAAATTGACAAACTCATTGGGTAGAGCTCTCCTGGCCTCTCCTATTCTCTGATTTGTCCTGAGAGCTTTGTCAATAGCTCTCTCTCTCCCCCTCTGCCAGCCCCCCTCTCTTTCAAATCTTTCTCTTTTCCAAGCTTCATAGCCTTTCTCCCCGACACGTGCCCTCTCTAGTCTCGGATGGAAGCCGAACTCTGTAGGCTGTGTCTTCTCAGTGACATATCTGTCTTTGTGGATGGTTACTCAGTGCCACGAAGCAATCTGTGTCTATAACAATTCACCCTTTTTCTGGTAGCAGCTTTAACTTTAAAGTTTATCATTCTTCTATCTCACCTCTATCGACCCATCAATCAGTATAACTTGTCTCAGAGCCAAGAAATTCAACAAACAATATTTATAACATATCGAGTGTTGCATTACCTACCTTTCAGAAAGCCAGGCTTCTAAACAGCCCCAACTCAGAAAAGATATACCCTTCAAAAAGAAAAAACACACACCACATCATTATAATCCTATTGTTTAGAACATTATCCTTTTAACCCTTAAACATTTTTGCATTCATATTAGGCAAAAAATGTTTCCTTAAACATTCTATCTCAAAGAGGCCAAGATGTCATGATACAAGTTCTTCCTTCTGAACTCTAGTTCTGGAGGAAACTATGGGCTTTCGGGTGGGGAAAGAATAGCAGCAATGAAGAGGGATGATAATATATTGAATAGTGTTTCTCTCTGATCAATATGCCAAAATCCTACAGAATCTTAACAGGATCTTCCAGCCAATGAATCGAGCCCCTTGTGCACCACTGAACACCACACTGTGTTATTTTGTTCCAGAGTATTTCACAGTTTCTTTTCTTTTGTTTTGTCTTTTTATTTCAACAAAATGAAAATAGAGCTCGGAAGTAAGTTGTGTGAGCCGCTCCGTCAACATTTGCAGAATTCTCTACCGGCTGCATGCACCCAAGCGGATCCTTTATTTGTGAATTTTAGTAGTCTGATTGCTGCTATGGAAATGTGATCCAAAATCATGATATTTTCCTGTGATAAGTGAAGTTCACAAGGAAGAAATCAACATATGTTTCTTATTCTTTTGGGGGAAGAAAAATGTAAAATACACATCTGCGTGTTACCTTTTATTCTGGCAGCTGCAGCTTCAGTAGGCTTTTTCTACCAGTTCTACACCACAGGCAGTCTAAGCAGCAACAAAGCGAGACGCTTTAAGTTCAGAGAGCAGCGAAAGGAATTCCAATCAAATAGGGCTACTCTAGGTCAGCTTTCCAGATGAGTAGAAAATAAAATGGGCAAAATTCTACTGTCAGAAACATAATCTAGGGATCCAGGAGAAGAAAATTAGGCTCCATTGATTGTAACATGATGTACTCACCTCAGCCAAGGAACCAGCTCTGGACCCTCCTTCAGACTTGCTGAGTCCAGAACTTTCTCTGCATTTATAAATTGCTGGAGGTTTCTGGTCTGGTGACCCCAAACTTCAGGCATTCATGTACCAACTATACTATTACTTAAATTTGAAAAGAAAGCTTGATATAAATCCCTGTCATAAATGGATAAGAAATATATCCTTCTCAGCAGAGAGAGGTAAAAGCAATATCAATTGACAATTGAAACACTGGTAATGAATTCTACCCACAGGCTGTTATCTGTAGAAACTCTCTGAGCTGAGAGCCTGTTCTCCGTTTCCTTTTTTAAAAAGAAGATAGCATGTATTAGAAGATAAAAACAGTATAGGGCTGGCCTAAGACCTTTTTCTTATGATAATCAGGAATTAGAAGAGAATTAAAAGGAATTACTTTCTCTCCATCTGTTTTAGTATTGTCTAATGTCTTAGTCATCTAGAGTATCTCTTGGTATAAATCCAGCACCTTGGAAACATTATAATAACCTAGCCCACTTTATTTCATGCATGAAGAAATTGATGGTCACTTTAGGGCCAGGGAAAGGGTGGAATCCATGTCTGACATTGTGGTTCTCTCTGCTACATTTCTCTATAGTAAGTCACACATATTTAAAGTTTGTGTGTGTTTTTTTAAAGGGGGGATTGTTTTTGTTTTTTGACTTGTTTTTTAAGAGGCAGACATCAAGACTTGAAACCCTTGTAAATACTTAAGGAAACATTTCTCAACACTATATTAAATTTAAATCTGTGTTTGTAAAACTCTTTTAGACTAGGACATATTCCATCTCTATAATAGCATTGAAAAGGAGCCGTTTTTATAAACACATTCGCAATGACAAGTTATAACCTTAAACTGTTTTAGATTGCTAAAGAGCATGATGTAGGCAGGTGTCAGTTAAATTCTTCCTGGCAGAAGGAACTATATCTTCACTGTAGAGCAGATTTGGTGACATATTGGATATCCTAGTTTCAGAACAAAATCACTGAGCATCGGTAACATTTGTTACAAAAATCTCCCTGGCAGTAAAATCTTGCCCTGTGAATATTTTTTTCTTCTTTGTAATTACCTTTAATTGAATTTGGGAAATAATAAAAAGTATTCTCTCCAGTTTTACCACTACACTTTGTAAAATTATTCATCAGCAAAGTAAAAAGGTTAGCATAGATATACATGTTTTTTATTAGGTAGTTCAGAGAGACCTGCTCTTTTGGAGCAAGGCTTTGAATTGTTGGCTTAAAGAACAAAATGGCACTTTTTAGTTGGAAAATCTTAATTTCTTGGTACCATAGTAAAGACTGAATTAAGTATTTGTTAAAATATTACAATAAATGAATTAAGGAATAGTTCTCATTCAGAAAGATTTTTTTATAACAGTGACTTTTTAACTATCAGATATATGCAATGGTATTTAAAAGTATCTAAAAGTAACTTTATAAGTAACGATCCCATCTGTCAGATACTTTAATTGTCCTCTGACTTTTATGTACAATAAAAAGGGAAATTCTCCCAAGGAAATGGTCTGGCTTCTCTTCAAGTTCGATGGCAGTTTAAGATAAAAGTCAGGTGAAGAATATGAGAATTATGTGTTTTGAGTTGTCTTGCTGCTGGTTGAATAAAAGTTGTATTTTTTGCTAATAAGAATCTCACTTATCACTGTGTCTCATCAGGTTCAAATACCTAACCCAATCCATTTCAGACTAAACAGGGCTAACACCTGTATCTAGTCACATAGGCATAGGAAGGTGCTCACTGCTCTAAGTGATGCAATTCCAGTTGCTTTGCATATTTCTTCCTATGTCTATTTGTCACGATACTGGGGCTTTAATGAATGTTTTGGCTTTTCTCATATGGTTAATTCCTTATGAGCCTTTCTTAATTCAATGTTAACTACCTGGTGAACAGTTGTCCTATGGACACCTCATCCCTTACTCTCTCTCCTTTCCTTTTTGCGGTGTTGGGGAAGCATGCTTCTCATTGTAGCAGATACATAACCAGTTTTGACTTTACCCCAAATATTTAAGGCATTATCCATGCAGTTATTGCCCTTGTCAATTTTGTGCATGCTTTTTGGAAGGCATATGATAGCCATAGAAAGAAAGAAACATTTCTGACTTCAGATTCTGTCTTTTAGATTAAGAAGTGTAAAAATGGAGCAGAGGAAACTGAATGACCAAGCAAATACCTTGGTGGACCTGGCAAAGGTAAGCTGGGGTCTCAGCCCTCCTGATTGCATCTGTTGGAATTAACCACGGCACAATAATTAATAATGCTGACACAGGGGGCCACCCTAAATTTATTTAACAAGTCAGCCAACCAACTGCCCCAAAATGATGGTCCAACTTAGAAGAATTTTTTTTAAACTCTTACTTAATATGTTCTTTTCCTGCCTGTATACATTATTCAACTGCATTCTAAAAGCTTTTCTACTTGCAGTGATTTGGACCAACATTAAGAAACATAAGTGGAATAGGAGACAATACCTTGGGAATTCTTATTTGTAGTTCAGTCTCATCCCTATGAGAACAAAACTACATCTTGGTTTTAACTATGAGGCTTAGTAGGACTCAACAATAAACACTTTTTAATGTATTTTAAGCAAAATCAGAAGAATGTACATTTAAATTAAAATACCAGAAATTACATCTTAGCATGAAAGTTGTCTTTCAAAAAAAAGGTATCACTTTTGTATAACTTATGGTTCTTTCTCCATTTCATAATTTAAAAATTAATAGTTCCCAAATTCTTCTGACACATTTATAAGCTGTATCTGGTTGATTTTTGCTTGTTCTTCCAAGTAAACTCCACTTTTAAAATATGAATATTTGTCAACAATCACAACATTGCATTTTCTTGGACTAATTCTAAAGATGGGATTAGGATAGCATTTATGTGTGTTCAGCCTTTTAATACAAATGCTTTGAAAGAGGCAACTCTCAATTGGATCTGTACGTTCAGTTGTGTCATTTGTAAAGCCGCAAGTATAATAAATAAAAATATATAAAATCCACACATACTATTTCTGGTATCATGAAATAATACATCTAAAGTATATTCACTTTCATGTATATCAGTAACACATAAGATATAAATATTGAAGATGAATATTTGATACCTCAGAAATAGAATATAAGTGAAGTATTTAATGACTTACCTCTGGGAGAGTATATATCACGCATTTAAGCTGGGAAGCACACATATGAGGCTCAGAAACATCCTTGATTAGTATTTACACATGACATTTGCTTGGATACTTCATGAACAAAGATGAGGCAAACTCTTTCATTGCTCCTATGTCAAATGATAAAAGAAATTAGGAATTAGGAATTTTTATGAAAAAAAGACCACTTGGAAATAATATATATGTTATATCATGATATATATATATATATCATTTTACTTACGGTATAATATCTGTTATATATAGTAACTACATGATTTTACTTTAAAATTCTTTAAGATATATAAAGAATACTGTTTAATTCTTTGGTGCCATGCTTATTATTATGACTGCAGCACTGTCTATGCCACAAGGGTTCAATATTTTCTGGATGAATGAATATTGTTCACAGTCTCAATACTACATAGTAAAAAAAAAAAAAAAGTTAATGCGTTTTGTCTCCATTGCCCAACTCAAACTAGCTGTCTGTTCTGAATAGTAACTTCCTTATATAGTCAGTCCATTTATCATCATGAGGAGAACGTTCCACAGGCTGGTTCAGCAGGAAAAGAGCACGCGTTGCAAAGGGAAATGAGGTAAAAGAAGGAAGGCTCAGAGAAAGGGGACTGTGACTTGGGGAAAACTTAATGGACCTAAGGCTTACAGCTCCAGTCTTCCCTTCCTGGCCACCCTCTCCCCTCTCTACCTCTATGTCAATCGTCCCTGAGAGCCTCTGGGATACTTCTGGAAATATAACTGGGAGTCAGAGTCATGAACAGCCTCTGATCAAGACAATCAATTGCAAACTTCACTAGGATACCAAAAGCATCTTCCATTTCAAACCATTTAGCATCTGATTAAACCATAGCCAACAAGGTAGCCTGGTAACTTCAGTATCGTCAACTTTTTATTCTCTCGTTGATTATCTGTAAAAATGCTCTTTAACCCGCAGAGAGCCCTAATTTGAAACATGGGACAGCAAAAGATATTAACAAGTTTTTTACAGCTTTAAGTTCCTAAATTACACAATCAAGTCAGTATGTCTTAAACTTTGTTTTCCACCCATAGAATTTGTGCTACATCCTAATACTATCCATACTATTATTTGTTTTTCTAAAATCTCCTGTTTTTAAAAATTAACCTTGCCCTAATTACTATTACACATTACAAAGTGAGTGCAGTGCACTAACATTTGTATAATCATTAAGCTATATATATAAATATTAAATCAAAACATGTTTGTCTATCTGTACACCAGAAATCATTGGACATACCACCTACAGTATTCTCAGGGGCTGGATCTAATTAATGCCTAAGATATTACAATTCTAAGTCCTGGCATCGAACACACACATACCCTGAAATTTTCTTTGCAAGATACTAGTGAAGTGTCCAGTTAACAGACGCCCCGCCCCTGTTGCACTGATTGTCCCCAAAAGGAGACCAGCCCTCAAGCTCTGAGAATTGACCGTTTCTTCCAGGACCCGTGTAATTAAGACTTAGTTCTTTGTTTTTCTATTCATCTCAATCCTGTTTTCCAGACCCAGAATATCATGTATGACATGATTTCCGACTTAAACGAAAGGAGTGAAGACTTCGAGAAGAGGATTGTTACCCTGGAAACGAAATTAGAGACTTTGATTGGTAGCATCCACGCCCTCCCCGGGCTCATCAGCCAGACCATCAGACAGCAGCAGAGAGACTTCATTGAGGCTCAGATGGAGAACTACGACAAGCACGTCGCCTACAATGCCGAGCGGTCCCGGTCCTCGTCCAGGAGGCGGCGGTCCTCGTCCACAGCGCCACCAACGTCATCAGAGAGTAGCTAGAAGAGAATCAGTTAACCACAGACTAAGACTTTTTGCCATCATATGGTCAATATTTTAGCTTTTATTGTAAAGCCCCTATGGTTCTAATCAGTGTTATCCGGGTTCTGATGTCAGAATCCTGGGAACCTGAACACTAAGTTTTAGGCCAAAATGAGTGAAAACTCTTTTTTTTTTTTCCTTTCTTTCAGATGCACAGGGAATGCACCTATTATTGCTATATAGATTGTTCCTCCTGTAATTTCACTAACTTTTTATTCATGCACTTCAAACAAACTTTACTACTACATTATATGATATATAATAAAAAAAAGTTAATTTCTGCACATACTGGTTTGGTCAATTGACATTTCTGAAGATTCACGTCTCTCCTTATTTTCAGGTAAAATGACTGATTATCACCTGATACATGTTGATAATTTTGATTTCCAGAAGTTTGGCAGGTTGGAAAAAAACTTTCAATTATTATATTTACTAGGATGTTCCATCATTATGAAATATTATAGTCACATCATTTGACCCAGCCCAGTTTACTATTTGAGTTTATAGCCTCAGTTCTAATTTGGTTTCCAAATTATGTGGAAAATGAGGTGGTTCTATCAAAACGTAAAAGTAAGACGTACAGATGTTTTAAATAATTATTTCATTCCAAGCTTAAAAAAAATTAACTCGAAGAAATTATCAGGGTACACCATTGTCTGTGAACTGATATTGCAGAATTTAGGTCTAAATTAGTTGTCATCTCTTTCCATATATTCATTTATTATTTGGGTTGGGATTATACACATGCATTTGCATACTTCCTAACAACTTAATGAACATAATTTTTAACATGGTACATATCACCTAAGAAATGGTCCCCATTTGATCTGTATTTCCTTACTTGGTACAAGGAAGTAAATGGCATCTGGTAAATTTAAGGAGCTTCATTACACTTGTTTCATGAATGGTTAAGGTTGGTTTCTGTAAAAGAGAACTGGGTAGTTACTGCTGCACACACATCTCTTTTCCATTGGTTTTAGAACAACCGCCCTTGAAATGATAGCAATGTGGAATTCCCTCACATGGTGGTACTTGCAGAGTCTGCAGAAAGAACTGACCTGAGGTGGTAGGGATAACACATAAAAACAAGGTTTCACTTACCCAGCTGCTGGGTTGCCCTAAAACTAAAAATGACCCCTTTATTTTCAGAGAACTTCTGCTTTGCCATCCTCCCCTTTATTTTACACCATATCTTTGGGGTCTACCTTACAACATTGCAAGTTGCTTAGGATACCAAGTACTTTTCTTCTGTAACACAAAACTACAATGATATATTTCATCATCTTCCATAGTTCAATGAGTAAAGTCACTTTCATAGCTAGTCTCCATAATCAGTGCAAAATCTAACGTTTCCATTCAAGATCAAGGATATAAAACAATGATTCCTTTCGATTGAGAATAACTTACCATTATTACCCATCCAAAGTGGCTGAAAATAAAGCTCATTTACACTTCTTCTATATGTCTATGTAGGATGAGGACAAAGTTTGGAATGTCCTTTAATGACTGAAAGAAAACCAGAGCACGCTTATAGCAATATACTGCTGAGTTAAATGAATTTCAAAATCCTGCATTATCAGGATTTCTACTTCATGAGTGAAACTAAAGTTTCCTTTATGTATTCTGGGTTGCATACAAAAATATATCAAGTATTTGGTGTAAACATTGGCTATAAGAAAGAAAAATTTTGAAAGATAATTTGTTCTTGCAACTGATGCAGTTAATTCTTGTGTATATTCTACCTCTATTGTGACTAAAAGGCAAAGTAGCAGATAATTAAGTCTAATTATCATTTTACTGATGAATTAGCACTACCATCCCAAACTACTAGAAGACTAAGGAGAAAATAGTATTTTCTTCTGTTGAAGGAAAGAGGAGAGTTTTAATTTCCATGTCATTATCTTGTGTTTATTCTCTTCTTCCAAATTAGCAGCAATTCATGTAAGACGTCATTCTTTTGTCTTCTAAATTGATCTTACTTTTCCTGTTCCTCTATGCAAAGTACATGAAGACTAGTAGAGATGCAAAAAAAAGTGTAGGATCTTTTGTCTATTTTTTTTCTAAGTACCAAGAAAGTCACAATTTAAAAGAGGAAGAGAGGACCATCTGTTGCATAGACATGGTTGGCAATATGCTGAATGAACCCTACATTACCAAGACTCTTCCATGAACATTATACAAAATCCTCTGAATCTCCTAAAATGACTGCTCTTTTGTGGTGACATATACCTTGCTATAATTTGCACTTTGTTTTTCAAAGTTTCTAATAATGAGTCTTGTTACACCTCAGCCTACCATACCTTGGCCTCACTATTTCTCCACAGCAAGTACAAGAGCATAAGGCTAGAACAAATCACTTTGAATTACAATGACACCACCTTCCTCAATAATGTTCTTAATCTGCCCTTTTTGTACACAGTTGACAGAAGATTCCAATAAAGATGAACCAAATACATAACAGGTAGTAGATCTACTAAATTTCACATGCTTTCTCCCTAATTTCTCCTCCCTTGGTGATTGTTTTACAGAGATTCTCCCATCAAAGCATCTGGAATAATCAATTTTATTCCAAACAGAATATGAAATTTGGAGAAAAACCAATTATTTAGAGTTAATATGAATCTTCAAAGATGGATTAAAATACTAGAGCCTTCCTATTTTGCCACTTTGCCCAGTCTTGAGAAATAGAATGATGAAGGTAAAAAATATGAGGTTAAAAGTCAGGTCTGGGTTTGGAAATTAGTTTTGCCTCTTGATAGCTCTATGTATTTGAACAGCCTTAATCCTTCTGCCCCTTTATCTCATCTACAAAATGAGTATTCAAATATAGATATCAGTGAGACTCTTGCAAAACCTAATGTTTTATCAAATCATGGTAGATACTTTTTGTTACTATTTCCAGTATAAGGCAACAAACATTAAATACCCCATTACATGCCTATTTTATTTTATTATAACTTTTAACAGCTGGCAGTATAGTTTATAAAATCTCTTTCTTACCTATCTAATTCTTAAATCAAGTGACTGGATTCTGGTTTAGTTGTTCAGTTCCTGGTCCTATCACTGATTTTTGTTTAATCTGATCTAGAATACCAATAGGTATGTATGTGTTGTCTTTGTGATTCTGACATACTTTTTTCTTCTTGGCATCTCACAAGACCTGTTCATGAATATGATCCGGGAATGTAGAGGGTTCTTGTCCTCTGTGCCTAGGACTTGGGGTACTTACTTGGGGATGTGCTGGTACAGTCACCCAAGAAGTGGATCAAAGGGCTCAACTCCTTTTCCATATCCGTCCCTAAAGTTCATGAGCCTCCATGTACTTCTCCCAGCCTGAGTAACACACTGATCCAGTTTGTGTGTTTTAAATGAATTGTCAAGTTAATCCACTAAGAAAAAAGTACTAGACTGGTTGTTTGATTATTAGGATCCTAGTAAATGTTGTTGGGCTTGGAGTCCCCTGGAATAAGGGCCATGACCTGAGGAACTTCTGCCCATCTCACTGTCACTATTGCTAGAGTCAGGTTTTTAGGCCAATGAAGAAAAGAAAGAAGAAGAAAAAGGCCTGTCAAGGCTGCTTTCTAGTGCTTCTGTTAAATATGTCCTGAATCAGGGAATCCATAATTAGAAAATATGTATTATAACTTCATAGGCCCTGGCCAGTTTGGCTCAGTGGATAGAGCGTCTGCCTGCAGACTGAAGAGTCCCAGGTTCGATTCCGGTCAAGGGCATGTACCCTGATTGCAGGCACATCCCCAATAGGGAGTGTTCAGGAGGCAGCTGATCGATGTTTCTCTCTCATCGATGTTTCTAATTCTCTATCCCTCTCCCTTCCTCTCTGTAAAAAAATCAATAAAATATATATTTTTTAAAAATAACTTCACAGATATGTCCCCTTTTAATTTTTAGAAATACTCTGAATTCCCCCCCTGCCCCCCCCCCCAGAAAATCGTCTTTTCTCTACTTATGAATTTTCTTCTGCCCCAATGTTTACAGTCCCCAGACAGTAATGGGATGGGGGATGGGGACAGCTATAAAAGAAATTAGAAATTACCAGACAATAGTGGGGTAAAGGCCTGGGGAGGGGACAGGACTCACGGGGAGGGCTCAATGAGAAAAAGAAGGGGACATCTAAAATACTTTAAACAATAAAGATAAAACTTTTAAAAAAAGACATTCCTAGATGCCTACCTGGTGGTGCTAGGAGCACCAGATTGGCGTTCGCTCAATCTTTGGTGCAGCTAAAAGCTGAGTGCGAGGAAGGCCATGGTCAGTTGACTGTGGCCAGAGATCTGAACAGAGGGATGCTTTCTCCTACCTTCCAATTTTGTAATAACCTGACTCCTGTACTTGTTAGGAAAGCAGCTCTTCTCTCTCTTCAGAGCCCAACTGCATAAGTATTACTTTGGGGGGGGGGGCGGGGGGAATAATTGGTGGAGAAGGGGTTACAAATGCAGAATGGAATTAAGCTAGGAAGAACCCTGTGGTACTGAACTGGAATCGAAGGCATCAGTATGAACTCATGGATATAGAAATAGATACAGGTGTATGTTTAAATGAATGTATGCTTGTATATTTATTTTAATTCCATTTGCTGAAAAGACCTAGAAGCAAAAATATCCCAAACCTATTGCTTTGTCCTTAGATGCTAAATACTATTCTCCTTGTAAAAACGGCAGATTTCAGGAGTGTAGCAGAGAAATTCAAATGAGCCTAGAACAGTGATGGTGAACCTTTTGGGCTCGGCGTGTCAGCATTTTGAAAAAGCCTAACTTAACTCTGGTGCCGTGTCACATATAGAAATTTTTTGATATTTGCAACCATAGTAAAACAAATATGTATATTTTTGATACTTATTTTATATATTTAAATGCCATTTAACAAAGAAAAATCAACCAAAAAAATGAGTTCACGTGTCACCTCTGACACACATGTCATAGGTTCGCCATCACTGGCCTAGAAAATCATATACCAGAAAGTAAGACACATATAAATGAGGACAGGAGGACACAAGGCTAGCCTGCACACATCATAACTTGCAAGTCTGGGATCATTGGAGCATAAACAATATTAATAGTTTATGACCCATTATACAAAAATATCTAATAGTCTTTGCTTAATACATAAAAAGGGAAAGCTCTTCCTCATAGTGGGTTAAAGTCTGTGAAGAACACGATGTATATTTACATAGTATCAGATACCTTTCAATACATTTATTTTACTAATTACTAAGGGTTAATGGTAATTTCACTGTTAAGAAAAAGGAAAGGAAAAACTAGAGACCAGCTCCTTACCCATAGAAACAAAGTAACATCGCCAATAATAGAGCAGGCCCATGTCATATGCCTCCTGAAATGATGTAATAAGGACACTTCTAACATATTCCTGCCAAAAATGCATAACCTGAATCTAGTAATGAGGAACAGACAGACAAATCCAAAGAGGTAGGCCAACAATGGATAAATAAATGTAAATTGATTTTTTAAAAACTAGCCTTACTCTTTAAAAATGTAGAAATTTTTAGAATTTAGAAAAGACAAAAACAAAAAACGAGGAAATGCTTCAGATGAAGGGAAAATGAATAGACATGACAACTAAGTGCACATCATCTTTCTGGATTAGATTCTGGTCTAGGAGGAAAATAAATGACTTTACAGGGACAACTGGCAAAGGATTAGGACTATGGATTAGGTAATAGTTTTCTATTTTTTTTTCTAACTATATTGTAGTTATAAAGGACAAGTCTTTGTTCTCAAAAAGTACACATTCCAGAATTTATCATAATGGAGCATACTGTCTTCAACTTCCTCTCAGATGGTTTAGAAGAATGTCACCTGTACATGAGGTGGAAAAGAAGGTGGATGGAGGGAGGGAGAATGATCAAGCAGTGGAAAAAATGTTAAAAATTAATAATTTAGTTAGAGGGCATATATAAGTTCTTTGTATTATTCCTACAACTTTTCTGTAAGTTTGAAATCATATAAAATAAAACATTATGAAATAAAGAACCATCAATAGGAGATAGGTATAGTTAATAATTCTTTACAGAAAGTAAAAAGAATGGGATAGGTCTACATACAGGTATGGAAAGCTTGCCAATGTATAGTATTATAGATTTTTTTTAAGTTTGGAAAATAAATGGATTATCCCACATATGTAACACATAAAACCATATATGTTTCTGCATTCATATAAACATGTGAAAGTGCACAGAAAAATTATGACAGACTATAATTTAAAAATATAGTCTTGGTTATCTCTGAGCAGGAGTGAAAATGGAGTGATCAAAGAAGACATCTACTTCATCAGTGGCGTTTAATTTTTTTTAAAGAAAAATGTGTTCTTGTAGTAATGAAAACTAAATAAAAGGGAAAATGTTTAAAACATACTAGAAAGTGGACAAGCGATAAAACAGGAGAAAATGGTAAAGTATGGACTCACAAGTACTGGGAAAGGATTACCTTTGAATAGAACAGTTTGTTCTAATCCCCAAAAAGAAATTTTCTGAAGCTAGACACAGGTATAGACATGTTTGGAGGTCTGGATGAGGGAAACTCTTTCATACCTAAAGACCTATGCCTCTCTAAGCAATTGAAATCAAGGTCAGTTACTAAGTAAGTTAAAGAGGGGCTTTCAGAACAAACTTAACCTGAAGAAAAAAACTGAATAGAAGACATGATAGGTGTCTTCAAATACTTGGAAGGCTTTGAGAACCATCGAGATATTGAAAGGTTTTGGCTCAAAATCATGGCTTTCCAACAATGAAACAGGCAGTCTTGACTGGTAATAGGTCTCTGGCATCAGAATTGCTTAAGCAGAGGTTTGAGGATATTATTGATCACACTGTGTGTACCAAAATATGTCAAGTCTCTACCTCTTGCTTATGGTCCATCCACTCTCACCAGTTTTCTGTCAGAAGTGAAGAAGCTATATAGTAAGGCCTTTCCATTGCCAAATTATAGGGTGTCCCAAAATTCACGCAAGATTACATATCTTTAAAAACATTATTGTAAGCTATTTCTAATAATACTAAAATATATTTAAAAATACACTCTATCTACCACCTATCTTAAAAACGAAAACATCTCAAACTTGAAATCTATTGTATTCCTCACGTTGTACCCACTTTTCACTGCATCTCCATCTAGCCTACCAGAGCTAATCATTATCCTGAACTAAATGCCTATCTTCCTCTTGCTTTTTAAATATTTTATAACATGTACTCTCTATTTGTATTTATTTTATGACTTACTATAACTTTACATTTTTTTAAAAAAATAGTAGTTAGTATATTTCACTATGTGTTATTTTCTGTTAATTCCCTTTTCAGCTCAACATTGTGAAATTCATAAATGTGTGTGGGAAGTTGGATAGCTTATTATAATATCTTTATTTTGGTGATGGACATTTAAGCCAATTTCAATATTATCGTCACTACACATGATGCTGATATAAAAATTCTTGTGCACATCATTGTGTACATATACGTGTGAGGGTTGCCAGAGCCCAGATTGCCAGCCATTGCAATACGGTCTCCCGTTTGCCATGACTGCTTTATTAGAGAGCTGAGATGGTGACCCCCTCAAGCTTGACGCTGACCAGGTGTGGGCTGGGGTAAGATTACCGTCTCCATTGACTCTAGTGTGTCACGAACTATTATCATTGTCTATATTTTTCAAGTCACATGTGAGTGTTAAGAGCTGATTTAGAGCAATGGTTCTAAAACTCTACAAAGAGGGATTTTAAAGTCCTAGTTGTCTGCAGATAGTACTTTCATAAAATACAAAATAGATGACATGGCAGCATCAAATTACTCTCAAAGATTCTAAATGCTTTCACCTAGTTTTGGTTATGATGTCTTCGTAAACTGGTCACAACAATTTCCAGATTGCTACCTATCTGAGAGGACCACACTCCAAGTAGCACCGCTCTAGATTATATACCTAGGAGTTGAACTGCTGTGCAATAGAATTTGCACACCTTCAAATCTACTAATTTGGTCAAATTACACTCCAAAGTACTGGAACCAATTTGCATCCTATTGATGGAAGAAAACTGTTCACATTATATATATCATATAGTTACTGGTACCAACTATTAGTATTGGTACAATTTTTAACTTTTGCAATCTGATAGGCATGAAGTTCTATCTCCTTGTGTTTTTGAGTTGCAACACCTTTTCATGTTCATTGGATGTGTAGGTTTCTACTTTTTAGTTGCCTATTCATTCCTTTGCTCATTTTTTCCTTATTTAGTAGTATTTTGTTTACTGATTTACAGGTCTTCCGATGTTTTGAAATTACTCATTTAATTTTGGTTATCATTCTTAAGATATATATTTGTTGCAGGCTTTAATTTGCTAATAGTTCATTTAGAAGTTTTGCTTTATGTTTTTACATGGTATTGGCCTATAATTTTATTTTCTTATACTGTATTAATATTGTAAAAGTAACTGTTTAGAACCGAAGTGACCCCTTTTGTCTTATTTTAGGACTTTCTGTTTTTAAATTTTTTAAATTGCACTTAAATAATAGTTGAGAGTTTACTTGAACTTGCATAGAAAATTATCGGGCCTCCGATTTTCTATGAAAAGATAATTTACCACTAATTGATTCATTTTTTAAAAATTAGTTTTTGAGTTTACTGAAGAGTTCTCTTTTCTGAATCACTTAAAATGTTTTATTTTCTAACAACAATTCCATTATACTTTTGGTTTTATTTGAATAAAGTTTATCATGGCATCCTTTAATTTTTTTTCTTTAAATCTACTATGTCCATTGGCATAACTCCTATTTAAACTCTTTAATAAATAATAACACAAGAATAAACTCTGTTTCGCATACTCACAACTGTAAACCTACTTTTGCCCCACCTTATATATCTATTTCTTCCTCCATCTGTATTTTCTTTCATCTTCATTTTTGTTTTGTTTTTTAATGGTATTCTTTTTCATACTTTCTAAGTTGGACACTTAGCTCAATGTTTAACCTAAAATTTCCCCCTTCACGAGCTAGTTAATTGTGTTTACATTTTGTTAAATAACCTTTTTTGAAGTATTACAGACACACAGAAAGGTACCCAAATCATAAGATTACAATTCGATACATGTTACTGCAGTCCAGATACTCCCATCATGACCTCTTTAGACATTATTCCTCTCCTTTCCAAAGGTAATTATTATTCCAACTGCTAACAACAGAGAATACTTTAGCTTATTTTGAACTTTATAGAGTAAGTATGCATTGGTGAGTTGCATTTTTCATCCAACATTGTCTGTGACATCCATCTATGGTGTACTGGTTGCTGGAGTTTGTTCATGTTTATTGCTATAGTATTTCCATTGTACATTTATATCACAATTAGCTTATCTTTTCTAATGTTGATGTTCATCTGGGTTGTGTTGAATTTTTTACTAAAAATAATGCTACCACAAACATTCCTATACATGTATTTTAGGGAACACATGCATGCATTTCTGTTTGATATAAATGTAGGAATGGAATTGTTGAAACATGGGTCACATGAATACGTTCAATTTCAGTAGTTGAAGTAGTTATTGACAAATAATTTTCCAAACTGGTTGTATTTATTTGCATTCCCAAAGTGGTATATGATAATTCCAATTCTCCTACATTGTCAGAAATACTAGATATAGTTGTTCTGTTTAATATTGGCTATTCTGGTGGGTATATAGCAATTGCTTAGTGTAGTTTAAATTTCCATTTCTCTGATTAACTGTGAAGTTAAGCATACATTTGCAGGAATTCTTTTATACATGCCAGTTAAAAATCCATTGCCTTTTGGCTTATAGTGTTATAATTAAAAGGCGACTTTTTGTCAGTTTTTTAAAAAAAACAATTCAACTCTTTTCTCTTGCTAAGTTTGAATCTAATTCTATGATGATCGGTAGTGTCATGATTTGTCTAGATATTAATTTCTATTATGTATTTTGCTTGAGACTTGATATACTTTCTGAATTTAAAAAATAATTTCTGCAGTTCTGAAAAGTTTTTTTAATATTGTTTCTCCATGTCTCTCTATTCTCCTTTACTGACATTCCAATTAGTTGAATATTAGACATTCGCATTTCATATTCTGTCTCTTAACCTCACTTTGTTATTTTATACAGCATTCTGGATATTCTCTTCAGCTCTATCTTGTAGTTTAGTAATTCTTTTAGTGTTTAGTCTGTGCTTTAGGTAACATTCTGCTCTTTTCTTCATTAGCATTGGCCTTCGTTATCTTCTTGGAACTTTCGGAGCTATTTTCTGCCTTAGAGTTTACACAGGCTGCTGCATTTTACTTGAAAGCTCTGTCTCCCAGACACAAAATAGCCCTCTGGGTACAGCTAATTTTTCATCATTTAGGCCCCAATTTTAGTGTAGCCTTCTCAGAAGTGACTAATAATGAAACTAAAACATCAAACTTGTATTATGCAGTTAAATCTATACTTAAAAGAAAATATGGTTTTGAAATAGGTTGAGGGCTGATATTAGAAAGGCAGAATATCATAAATTAATGAGGTAGTAAACAAAGTATAGAGATTCCTCAGTGCCAAAATATTTGTTTTTTTTAAACATGTCTATAAAATTAATAAACCTTTAGCTAATGTGATTAAGACTAACACAAAACCAAATAAATAGTCAACGTAACTTATGATAAAGAAGAAATCACAAAAGATACCACAGACATTAAAAAGATATTAAAAGGACATTATAAAAAATTATAAGCAGTACATTTGAAAACTTAGATAAAATGATGTTTTTAGAAAAATATAACTTTCCAAGATTCATTAAAATAGAAATAGAAAGTATGAAGAGGCCTATATTACTAAAGAAATTAGGTTTATAGTTAGAAAATTCACCATAGACAATTCCAAGGTTAGATAAACTTATCAATGAATTCTACCAAACATTTAAATAAGTAATAACAAGAATAGACATACAAAATACTTCTTAGTTCATTCTATGAGGACAGAAAAACTTCATACTAAAACCTGAAAAGCATATTATAAGAAAAAAATACTATCCACCAATCTCTCTTACGAGTACCAATGCAAAAATTATGAAACCATATATTGACACACTAAATCTAAGCTATGTCTACGCATGTATCTATTTATCCATCTATCTGAGTTTATTCAGGAATTGCAAAGGTGGTTTAACATTCAAAATTCAATCAGAGTAATTCACCACATTAACAGAATAAAGGGGAAAATATGATTATTACAATAAATTTATAAAAAGCACTTGATAAACTTAAACATCTATTTATTAAAATGATTTGGCAAACTAGGAAGAGAAAGTTTCTTCCTTAATCCAACTGAAGGATGATGTCCATAGACATCTTATTTATAGTAATTCCCTCTTATTCACAGGGGATACATTCTAAGACCCCATGGATTCCTGAAACCTCAGAGCATACCAAACCTCATATATTATATGTTTTTTCTATACATGCATACCTATGATAAAATTTAATTTATAAATTAGGCACAGTAAGAAGTTAACAATATTTAATAATAAAATAGAACAATTATAATAACTTTCTGGAGGTTCTTCAGGGGCTCTGCAGTTTCTTTATATAATTTAGTACCTTATGGCCTCTCCCAACACTTGGCTATGAATGTGCATATAGGTCAACCTTAAGCAGTGACATGACTCAAGTTCCTTGCCCAGGAAACTCCTGTGTTCCTAAGCAAATCAGGAGATTCTGGGATGGATATTGATGAGCCACAAATACCCTAGATCTATCTGAATCCTATCCAGATAGGATGGTGCTTTATGTTATTCAAGACCTGCCATGATTTTTCCTCAATATTGCCCTTTTGTAGCGGAGTGAAATGCTTGGCCTCTCTCACTCCATCTTGTTCAAGCCTGCTTTGTTCCCACAACCTTTAGCTTCTTGCATATAAACATATTAATCATTAGAGGAATTCTGCTTGTGGCTTGAGTTTTACAAAAATAGTTACTAGAAAGTGCCTCTTCGGAGAAGAAAAGGGAAGTATGCATTGTTTATCAGGAACCTATTGACTGGACTCACATCAACTAGGTCAGTGGTCAGCAAACTGCAGCTCGCGAGCCACATGCAGCTCTTTGGCCCCTTGAGTGTGGCCACGAAGTTTCAATTGCACTGTACGTGCCCGCCCGCACGTGGTATTTTGTGGAAGAGCCACACTCAAGGGACCGCAGTTTGCCGACCACTGACCTAGGTCAACAGACTAAGCACAATCTTCCTCAAACTCGTGCTGGAGGTGGTCATCCTTCGCCTCTTAGCCTTCCTATTTCCCCCTTCCCTTGATATAAAAAAGCCTGGACTCTGCTTTCAGAAGATAGATTTGAGGCATCACTATGTCTCCCATCTCCTCAATTGGTTCCTTCTTGGTCAATAAACCTCTCCTTACTCCAAATTCTGATGTTTTGAGTTCTGGCCTTTGCAGCTTCGGGCACACGAACTTTGGAGCAGTAACACTTTCACTTTCTTGAACATGTTTTCCTTTAATGTGTCCTTGGAATTCCCTTTTCCTCCCCTAATCCTGCTGTTAGAGTCCTGCCTCTTGTCTGGGGCTCAGTTCCAGTGCTACTTCCTCTGTAGCCTTCCTTGCTAATCCCAGCTGAAAATAAGGGCTCCTTCCTCGGGCTCTCAGCTTCCACAACATTCTCCTTGAGTTCTTAACATACCCTGCCTCCTGGGGCAGTTGAGACACACAAGACCCCTCAAACAGAGAACAGAGTCGTGTTTATTTAGGGCTTCCCTCAGAGAATCA
Organism: Myotis nattereri; assembly: GCF_964212035.1. Classification (NCBI taxonomy): domain Eukaryota; kingdom Metazoa; phylum Chordata; class Mammalia; order Chiroptera; family Vespertilionidae; genus Myotis; species Myotis nattereri. Next base: position 67,488,914 of record NC_138079.1, read on the forward strand.
ACGAACAATGAATTGTACATGGTACATGCCCGTGAATGTTTACTAATTGAACAGAAGTATGTTAGCCTTGCAGCCAGTATCCTAGCAAGGGTCCTTGATCTTGATTAGAAGAAAAATACTCATCGTCTCACATCAGCCCGTTCTGAGTTCTTTGTGTTCTCCAGTTGGCATCTTGAGCAGTCAGTTGATCTTCACACTGAGAGCTTGATCTGGAGCTTCTGCTGCGTGGAGCCAAGCAGCAGGCTGGATGTGGCTGAACCACATTATGGCCAAGTGCCAGGGGTATTTGCTTTCAAACACTTAACATTTGCTTTGTGTTACCCTTTTATTCCAAAGATTAAAATTGAAAGGGAAGCAAGTGAGGCAGGGCTTTCTTCTTTTCTTTCTGCAAGAGCAGCTTGTTTCCATGACATTTATACAGGGAGCTTTTTCTAAATGACAAGCAGATTGTTAGATGTTATTTTCTGTCTCTTTGCTTTGGATCTTCACTTAGTGGGTGTAATGTAAGAGAGACAGCCTTACTAGGAGGGTGACTGTCAGGTATACGGATTTGGGAGGGGAGCGGGCGGGGGCTCGTTGAGTCCGCTCTGCTGGGGTTGCTATAGCAGCAGCCTAGCAGATTCTGGCTAGAAGTTGTAAGATGTATTAGTGTACTTTTTACATGGAGTAACATTCCTGCAGATAAAACGGGTCTGCTCTTTTTAGCTTTTTCTCTTAGTGAAGAAAACTGAATACTCATAGAAGCAGCCATCCAGGGGGACAGAGGAAGTCCTCAGCACCCAGGCCCCGATGAAGTGGTCACGTTTAGGCTGGTGTTAGGATCTGTCTTCTGTAGAAAATCAGTCAGTCTCAGAAGTATCCAGTCCCCAGTCTCCTCCCCCAGAGTTCTGAGTTCCCAGTGAGGCCGCAGCAATGGAATGAGGTATCAACAGGCTCTATAACCCTGACCCCAGCCACTCTCCACAGAAGATGTTGGCATCCCCATCCGCACCACACTGCTGGTTACAAACTGTTTTCACTCACATTATCTCTTTCAAATAACTCCAAGGAGACTGGCTTCCTTCTATATCAGAAGTCTCTCCTTTTACTAAGCCCCCTCCTTATTCTCACTGTTACTGCCTTGGTTCAGGCTTCATCACTGCTCACGTGAACTTGGGCAATGTGCCTATAATCACTGGGCCTTTAACCCAATCCTTTTACTTTCGTGAGAGCAATAAATTACCCTGTAAAACAAACCTTAATATGTCATTCCACCTAATTGAAGAACTCAACTGCCTCCCTGCTGTCCAAAAGATAAAATCCAAACTCCTTAGGACAACATAGAAGGCCCTTCACTTCTAGTTCTAAATGTCCTTTCCTCCTTGCCCATTCCCCTGACAGTGCTGGCTGCCCCTTCCCCCTTCCCCACAGCTTCCCACAGTGTGGTCCTCAAACATTATGCACAGAATTAGCATTATATGCCCACAGATTTGTATTTGGCCAGAAAAGCTTTTAAACAATCATTTTGAGCTTAAAGAGCTTTAAACAGGCATGTACCTCCAGTTGGACACAGCCCCCTTTAGAATTCTGCCTCCCTCCCTCCACTCTGCATATTTATATCACTTGCCTGGCCCCTGAAGGCATTTAATTCATATCTCCTGAACAGGAACAGCACTTCCTTCCTGGTAATTAAATCCCCACCTTCATAACCTAGAGCAAATATTACTACCAATTCAAAATGTAGGATGGCTTGCCCAGTAAGGCGGCTGCTGCATTTGCTGGTGTCCCTCCCCCTCTTCTCATTCCTCTACAATAGCATGGATGAAACTGATAATTAGTGTGTATGTCCCTCTACTCAACCATATTGTCAGCTTCCTTGGAAAAAGTCAATCTTAAAAATCTCTATATACACACTGAGTAGCAAAGTGCTGAACTGAATAAACAATTGTTAGATCAATGATCACCATTTTATAGGCGGTGACAAACCCAGGTCTCGAGTTGGTTAAGCATATTCAGTGTCATAGACCTTATAACTGGCACCACCTCAAGTTGAGTCCTTGTCTTCTAACTCTAACACCAGGTTTTTCACAGGTTCGTACACTCCCAGAGCCGCAGAACCCAAACAGCCACCCATTCTTTATTCTAGTCGACCATCTTTGTTGAGTATAGCTGGGTCTGTACATCATGGGAGCTATAACTAAAACATCGATGAATTCCATGTGACTTTTGTGGTGTAGACAATGGCAATAAAATATAAGTATTCCCAAACTTTCTCCTCCCCTCACCTTCCAAGGAGATTAGCTGTCGGTCCATTGTTGTACTTCCAAGGGCAATGTAAGGAAGCAGAAATGAAGAAATGAGCTGAAAGGAGGGGCTTGATGGTTTTAAGAGAATAACTGGAGGCACCTAGAGAAGAAAATATTCAGAACTAAAAAGATGGGAAGAAGAAAAGCTACTGTGTCATATCGGATTTGGTGAACAACGGGGCTCAAAGGAATTTTGAGAAAATTTTGCTGTATGTGATGTTGTACAAGTTCCTGTCTCACTCCACCCCTGAAAAAGGCCTTCACCATGGAGGGCTCTGTGAACCCTCCAAGCCATAGGAGTCACATTGGGGTTTGTTTGGGATGTGTCACAGTAGTTATGCAAAATAACAATATAAAGGCTCAGGGTCATTTTTGGTAGCATCATTACTTATTGTTTCATATTCAATCACACTTAAGAATCATCAGATATTAAAGCAGAGGTCAAGAGAAACTACCTGATTTTTCAGTTCCTTACAAAGTCAGAGGAGATTGCCGAAACCGGTTTGGCTCAGTGGATAGAGCATCGGCCTGCGGACTGAAAGGTCCCAGGTTCGATTCCGGTCAAGGGCATGTACCTGGGTTGCGGGCATATCCCCAGTGGGAGATGTGCAGAAGGCAGCTGATCGATGTTTCTCTCTCATCGATGTTTCTAAATCTCTAGCTCTCTCCCTTCCTCTCTGTGAAAAATCAATAAAATATATTAAAAAAACAACAACAAAAAAAACAAAGTCAGAGGAGAATTTATCCCCCCCCCCAAAAAATAAAAATTTGTTTTAGATGCTGAGCAAGGGCCACCTAAAGATAGAATGGAAGGGGTAGGATCCTCCAGGGTGCTAAGAAATAAATTATAAGCATGGTGAAGTAAAGAAAAAAATTCTTTGAGTGAAAACTGAAATTTTCATCCATGAAGAAGGAAGAGGGTTGCTCCTCTGTTTGATAGGATTTGTGATCCATATTTCATCAACTGCTGCATCCCTGCCCTTTGATCTCAAGGAAGGGCAAATGAAGCAATGCCTGAAAACCATACGTACCCAATAAATGCTTCACTAATGCATAGACTCATTACTGTTTGTTTCATCAGCTATCTCTAATCCATCCATTTCTGGATCAAGTTAAGATCATAGCAAAGACATTCTAATATCAATGTTTTCAGAAACATTTCATTTGATAACTATATTTTCCATCCTTTAGATATCAGGCAGCATAGTACAGCTGCATAATGAGAATACCTTTCTATTGTCATTGAAATAATGATTCAGAAGTGGCTCAAAGAGGTAAGGAAGTGGCTCTGAAAGGCAAGAGATGACCATACATTCATATCAAACATGAACCAGCAAAAGGCACTGAATGGTCTGCACACATTTAAGGATATTGGGCTGAAAGATTCTACAGTCTGCTGGTTGTCTAGCATACTTGACTTTCTCCATCTGTGCCATCAACTGACTGTAAACTATCAGGGCATTCCTCTGGTTCTCTAATATTTCACGTAAACTATGATCATGCATTACAGTACTCAATATTGGGTTAAGGCATTAATTCTCCTTAAATTAATCTATAGACTCAATGATATCCCATTAAAATCTCAGCAGTTTATTCTATATAAATTGACAAGCTGTTTTAAAATATATATGAAAATGCAAAGAACCTACTATAGCCAAGACAACATTGAAAAATAAGAACAAAGATGAAAGAATCAAATCACCTGATTTTAAGGTTTACTTAAAATTAGTGTGATTTTAGTATGGAGCTACCTCAGAAGACTAAAAATGGAACTCCCATTTGACCCTGTGATCCCACTCCTAGGAATATATCCCAAGAAACCAGAAACGCCAATTAGAAAGGATATATGCACCCCTATGTTCATAGCAGCACAATTCACCATAGCTAAGATTTGGAAACAGCCTAAGTGCCCATCAGCAGATGAGTGGATTAGAAAACTGTGGTACATATACACAATGGAATACTATGCTGCAGTAAAAAAAAAAAGGAACTCTTGCCTTTTGCAACAGCATGGATGGAACTGGAGAGCATTATGCTAAGTGAAATAAGCCAGTCAGAGAAAGATAAATACCACATGATCTCACTCATTTGTGGATTATAGAGAACAACATAGACTGATGAAAAGGGACAGACCCAAAGACTGAGAAACAGCGATCAGGCTATCAATCCCCAGAAGGAAAGTAGGGGACGGCGGGGGTAAGGGGAAGAGATCAACCGAAGGACTTGTATACAGGTATATAAGCCAAACCAATGGCCATGGACAACGGGGGGATGGGAGCATGAGTTTGTGTGTGGGGGGGAAGTTGGGGGTTAAAGGGGGGGATGAGGACACATTTGTAATACCTTAACTAATAATAATAATAATAATAATAAAAAAGAAAAAAAAAGATAAAAAAAAATTAGTGTGATTTTGGCATAATTATATATAATGTACAACAATGGAAGAGAATTCATAAATATATACTCAGAGAGAATATATATAAATATATACCCACATATATACATGTTTTGTGTATGTGTGTATAGCAATTGGATAACCATATTTTTAAAAAGTAATGACTTACTTCATACCACATACATAAATTAACTAGAAATTGATCAGTCTCTGAACTATAAAATTGCTAAAATAAAACATAGTAAAAAGTCTTTCTGACCTTGGGATTGGCAAAGATTTCACAGACAGGACACAAAAGCAAGAATCATAAAATAAAAAATTGATAAACTGTACTTTATAAAAAATGTATGGTAGTCAAGACACTATTGTCACGTTTTACATTCTAATACATGTATAATCACTTTGGGAAACATCTTGACATTTTCTTCTAAAATTATATATATACTTATCAAATAATGCAGAAATTGTACTGCTAAGTCTGTGCCCAAGAGAAATGATAGCATATGTCTAGAAAACACTTTTATATGGATGTTTGTAGAAGTTAAAAACTGGAAAAAAAATCCACCAACAGGTAAATTGTTAAACAAATTGTCACATATTCATAAATGAAATACTACTCAGCAAGAAAAAAATGAACTATATACACAGTATCATGGATGACTCTCAAATATAGTAGGCAGAGCAACAAAACCCAGACACAAAAGAGTTCATATTCTGGCTCCATTTATGGGAGACAAAATTAATCCACTGTGATGAAATTAGATCTGTTGTTGCCTTAGGCAGGGAGAAAGAAGAGGAATTGACTACTGAGGGGTATGAAGAAACATTCCTGGGTGATGAAAATTTTCTTTTTTTTAAATATATTTTATTGATTTTCCACAGAGAGGAAGGGAGGGGGACAGAGAGTCAGAAACATCGATGAGAGAGAAACATCGATCAGCTGCCTCCTGCACACCCCCCACTGGGGATGTGCCCGCAACCAAGGTACATGCCCTTAGTCGGAATTGAACCTGGGACCCTTGAGTCCGCAAGCCGATGCTCTATCCACTGAGCCAAAGCGGTCAGGGCGATGAAAATTTTCTATATCTTGATTTGGAAGGTGGTTACATGAGTGCATATATATATCAACATATATATGCACACTTAAAATGAATATATATTATTGTATACAAATTACATTTTATTTCATTGGATTTTTTAAAATGTAATCACATTGCAGTTCAATCTAATGATGGAGCTGAGGAAATCATTTTCTCTCTACTGGATTTTCAGTCTTAAAAGTAGGTGACATATGTTTTTTTCTATCCTTGAGTTCATAGTTAGCACTACTCAATGGATGCTTGTTTCATGAGCCAGACTGATGCTGAACTTAAAGACAGATCAGAGTAGCTGCTCCTTACTTAACATGATGTTAAATTACATTAATGAAACTAGGGCACTGGTTTTTGGTTTTCCAAAATGCCATGAGGTTTGGTAGTCAAAAAATATTTTTCTCTTCATAAGATTATACATATTCTCTAATGCATCTACGGTCAATTCTGTTCAAAGTAAACAAATACTACAAGTTCATTGTCATTCTTGGAGAAACTATTTTCTCTAATAGTGGAGATATTTTACTTTGTATGCTACTTACCCTTAATGATAAAGGAAAATGTCACTTTTAGTCAGAGAAAATATTTTGCAATTTCATGGACTCCCATTATTAAACCCACGTTTGCTATATAGTCCTTCATTGTATTCTCAAGTAACAGTGAAAAGCCTTGGAAGTGTTTGGATTTTAATGTTGTTTTAGTTACCTTCATAAAACTAGTAATTTAGGACACTGTGGCACCTAAATAAGCCAATAGCCCCTGGGATTGTGGATTTAAGAAATGTTGTACTTGGTGTCGTTCAAAATTGTCCAAGCATGTAAGTTTTGCTGAATGACTATTCTGACATTGTGATTGACTATTCAAGTCATCAGTTTCTTTACTGCCACAGTCTATCCAGAGAAAAATAAAAATTCTTCAATGATCCCTAAGGAAAAAATCAACTAATTGGCTAACTTCCATGTATGGCAGTAAGATGGAGTCCATGAGTCACTGATTAAAAAAAATATTGGCAAAAGTTAATAACTATTTATTAGAAATCTCCTATATGTCAGATATTCCATGGGATGTGAGATTCAGAAATAGATAAGGCATGATCTCTTATGTAGGAATCTACCAGTGTCTCTGCAGAATTCAAGTAAAAATGTATGTGGATAATGTCAAATATATCCACATGACTCAAAGTATATGTAGACATTTTAGAATTCCAGTAGTTCTGTAAGTGCTTCAGTTCTCTATTCGGTGTGATCTTGATCTGATAGATAAAGCACTGAATTGGGAATCAGATCATCTAACCAGTATTTTATATCACTTACTTGCTACTTCACAACCTATTTATCTTCCTGACTACAACATGAGGTAATTCATGGAGGAAAATGCATCATTTATCTTTGTAACCCCCACCTCTATCAAAGTGTTAGCACTAGTAGGCATTAAACTAACACTGTTGAATGAATGAAAGATGCATTGAAATCCAACTATCTAGAGTTATAAGTTGTGGTTCTTAATCTCTTTTGATTCATAAACTCACTTGAGAACTGGAAAAAATGTGTATTTACCAGAAGCAAATGCATATAATGCAGTAATGAGCATGTTATTTTAGGGATAATATGACGCTCATTTTGTGGTCTACATATTAATTTTATATATAAAGTTTTAAAATTAATATGTATTTTCTTGTCTATAAATTAATAATCTGCTATTTAGCCTGTCAGATCTCTTAAAATTTGCTTTGGAATGAAAAATGCTCTAGAAGGCTACTATCCAAATTACATTGGTTATATTTCTAGCTCTACCATTACTGTGTGACTTTGGATGAGTTCCATACACAATCTGGGCTTCAGTTCCAGACTTGTAAATTAGGGAGGTTGAACTAAGATAATTTCTGAAGTTCCTTATGTCTCTGAAATTCTCATTTCCAAAGCATTGTAATTTCTCTGATGAAAGAAGGAATTTGTGAAATATAAGTGATGACTTTATTTACATAGGAGGGGAGCACTAAGCACTGCAAAGATTTAATAATTTTTTAAATTATTAAACACTGTGCAGATAGAAGGAGTCCAAAATTAGATTTAGAGCTCATATATGTATAAATTTTCAGGAGTCTTGAGATTTGCAATGTGTAAGAGAGCAACAGCCTCTCTCTCCAATGGTTATTGGACTTTAAACATAACTTAAATACTGGGAATAGCCCATTAGCCAAAATGCTTCTGATTCCCATGTCTATAATAAGGGATATTTATAGAAAAGAAGGTTTGGGCAAAATGATGGTATTCAAAATGTAAAGTCCTTCCTGTGAGACTAAGGTCTTTTCTTGGAATCAGATATGCTGTGGCAGTATTGTGTTAGATTCATTTTTCTAAAATGCTACTTATAAATAATTTTTATAGAATAAACAAATGAATAAAAATAGAATATGCCTATTTATTTTTAACTTATTTAATTGTGACACATGAAGAATTCTCCTCGGACTAACAAAAGCTTAGAGGTCCTTAGGTTTAGGATGGTCATATATCCTGGTTTACATAGGACAGTTTTAGTTTACATGCTTTGTACCATGTAACTATTAATAGTTTCTATTTTACTTAAATTCCCAGTTTGTACAGAAGTTTAAATGGTTACTCTACTTCAAGAAATGTTTTTGTATCAGCTAACTATGGCCACAATAATATTGTGTAACAACCACACAATGTCAGTGGCATACAAGTATTTGTTTAGTTCACAAGTATGGGCACTGGCTGCTGGTTAGCTATGTTAAGACAGGGTAGACTTTTTCGCATCTCTCTCATCCTCTTTCTCAGACTCAGTGGCTAACATAGGCATCATCTCCTCATAGTGATGGCAGAGAGCAAGACCAAATGCATGATATTTCCCAAGATTTTTTTTTTTATCACATCATGCCTACTAACATTCCACTGACTAATGGAAATGACATAGGAATTTCAAATTAAGGGGTAGAAAAACATCTTTTGTGGAAGGAGCTGCAATGTCATATGGCACAGCACTTGAACACTGGGAGGATGAAATCAACTACAGCTCTTCAAATGGCAAATAATTACTACCACATTTGAGTAATTCATGAATGAGACCATCTACATTGCAAGGTAGATGCTTTTACCTGTCACATTATACTCCAGTGTCTTTCCTAGAACCACGGGAGAGAAACTTTATCACAAGCTGAAGCTATCTGGCTTTCACAAAGCATTTAAGGCCAATAGATAAGAGTAAAGACAGTGGTGGATGGGTGATGTTTTCCTCTGAGAATCCTGTCTCTAACCCTGTACTCTGATTGCATAAGAGAGTGGGGCTAAGAAGTTTCCAAACTATGAACAAGTCCAATTTTTCTTCTGATGTCTGTTATAGAACATTCACTCTCCCCTCAGCCAGGCAGGAGACAGGCAACAGAAACAGAGCCAGAAGCCACTGAGTACAGCCTGAGCTGTACAGCTGTACACATTTCCTTAAGAGCAAAACAATTGGACAGAGTTAATGAACGTCTGAGCTGCATAAACCATGTTTTATTGATAATTGAGGAAAACCCCATGTTCCTCTCACTGAAACATTCCATCAGGATCCTGCACTCTATGTTCCAGGTTTAAGGAGCTGGATTCATATAATCTCCCTAAACCTACCTGCTGTATGATTTTTATTTGGTCCTTCAAGTAGGATATTGTCCAACACAGAGGAGTCTCTAGCAATAGCTACCATCTTTTGCTCCTCTTATTCCCTATCCATCAGGAAGGTGAAAGGATATGTGTACATCCAAGATCCTGTCAATTTTCAAGGCTCTGATAAGTACATACTGGCTCTCATAGTCGATCATTCTAGCTCAACAGACAGAAGCAATTATCCAGAAATCATCAAGTTGAATGAGATGGGACGCTGGAGCACAGCACCGGAAGTGGCTGGTGTGTAATCAAGTTAGGTTCTACCATTAAGTTAATGTGAGATGTGAGGTCACTGGGCTTCCATTTTCTGATCTGTATCAAATTGTACTGAACAGTTTTCATGATTCTTTCCAGTCATCTCAGAATTTATGGAGTCCATGATAAATGTATGATGCAGTGCCAAATGTGGATGCTCCAAGCTTTGGGAAATAAATACCCAGCCATTACAGGATCCTGGACAAGGAGAGAGGTACTAATATTTCTTAAAAGGAACATTTTGTTCCTTCTCATCCTCTTTTCATAAATTAATTTCCTAAACAAATCCTACAGCTCTCCAATTAGGAACTTGTTATTTCCTCCTATCAAGGTCAAAAAACAAGCTCATCCTCACACAATTCCTTTTGGGAGTTGGAGAATGTAAAACAATTAATGGGTAAATGATCAGTGACAGAAACAAAAATGGTCTAAGCATAAATCCTCTATCCTCTACTTTAACATTATAAATTTACTCCAACATTTGCGGAACTAGGAATCAAATTAAGGTGAGGCTGTGAAGATGAATAAAGGAACAAAAGTTATTTCTTTCAAAGAGTACAGAATTCAATAGGCAGATAAATTCACAAATAAAGACCATCTAGCGATAGCAGTGTCAAACATGTTATAAAGTTTCATAAAGGTGGTTATGGAGGTCCAGACATTGAATACCTAACTGCAAATAGCTTTTCAGTAATGATTAACACTCCTACATTGAGTTATGCACAACAGAGCCTTTGACACAGATTATTTTATTTCCCAATGTCCTATAATAAACATATGATGCTTTTATTACCAGCCTCCTCCTTTTGCAGAAAAATAAACTAAGTCTGAGAGAGATTTAATACCTTGCTTTTAGACATTATTGGAATTATACAGTACTGTAAAAAAAAACACAAAAACAACACACAACCTTTAAAGACACTTGTAATCTGTACACTAGTAATTCCACACCTAAGAATTTAGCTGATGTGACCCTCTTGCATAGACAATACAATATCCTGAGTTAAGTTCATTTTTAGCCAAAATTCCTATATCTTAGAGTGAAATTTGTAATGATAATCATATTAATGACTCATAAGTAAGGAAATAGCTTTGATTGCTTAAAAAACAATTATCTTAATTATGTTAGTTATTATATTCTCCTAAGATGATAAAATAGATCATTTAAAAGATTTTCCAATAAAGATAAACATAGAGGATCCCCTATCATTAATAAAATAAATATTTTGCTTAAAAAACAACAAACATAAATATGTATTAAAGAAAAATCTTTATTTTCTGCCTGAGCATTGTGGCTCAGTTGGTTGGAGGGCTATCCCATACACCAGAAGGCTGTGGGTCGATTCCTGGTCAGGGAACATACCCAGGTTGCAGGTTTGACCCCTGATCAGGGTACATAAGGGTGTCAGCCTATCGATGTTTCTCTTTCTCTTTCTTTCTCTCTCTCTCTCTCTCTCTCTCTCTCTCTCTCTCTCTCTCTCTCTCCTTTTCCCTCTCTCTAAAATCAAATTCTTAAAAAGTATCCTCTGGTGAGGATTTAAAACACAATCTGTGTTTCCTAAGAAGCCATTTTATCACTTATATTTAATTTAGAACAAAAAAAAAAAGAAAACTATTTTAGATAAAACTGCTTTCTAACCTGTATATATATATTTTCCCCAACTTTTAAAAAATATTTTGTTTTTTCCAAATCTCTAAAAATCTTTATTGATATTTCACATGAGAAGCAATGAAACAGTTTGATTATTGACCTTTCCCATATACCTAACTTCTTCCAATGTATAGTCCCGCCTCCCTACTCCAGATTTTAAAAATAACTTGTCAAGTCTTTGAGAGGAAAAACCACATCTTAAGGGAAAAAGCAAAACATTATGTTCCTCAGAAAAATGATACCATGCTTGGAAAAACTGCAAGAAATGCATTAAATATATTTCTGTTTGATATCACAGCTTTAAGCATACCCCAGAGTAAAGGAAAAATTGCTTTGCGATATACAATGGTGTGCCCTGATTTAAGTAAATCTGTGGATATAAAGTGATGGTTTGCATTACATGAATCTTCTCCACTCTAACAGAAAACTTCCCAATTTCATAAAAGTGTTGCTATAGAGTAGATAACTAGACACTAGGCAGAAAAGGGGAAGTAAAAATTGGGGTGAGGTAAGATAAAAGCTACAAATTGGGGGGGGAGGGGAGGTTAATGGGGGGGATGAGGACACATTTGTAATACCTTAACTAATAAAGAATTTAAAGATAAAAAAAGCTACAAATTAATCAACAAGTAAAAGAGTTAAATATTCTCTAAAATTACAGGATAAGTCAATAAGAAAATGTTATCTGATTTACAATCACACATATATGCACAAAGACAATACAATATCCTGAGTTAAGTTCATTTTTAGCCAAAATTCCTATATCTTGGAGTGAAATTTGTAATGATAATCAGATTGATGATTCATAAAGTAAGGAAATACCTTTGAAATTGCTTTACCCCAAATTTACAGGTCCTTAGCTGCTACAGAAAGTGAATCACAACTTTGTATTACTGAGTATTTTTCAGTCATTTCATAATGTCATTGTCATTAATTTCAATTTATTAACTGTTTGTTTATGCCAGGCACTTCATGTATCACTGGATTTTAATTTTCACAATTATCATAACAGAAAGCAATCACAGGTTAAGTGATATGTCCAAACATAGTCAATAAGAAGCAGCGTTGGGATTTGAATTCAGGTGTAACTAATTCTCATGTGTCATTCTCACCACACTATATAAGTCCTATGTATGTATGTATGTATGTATTGTAAACTTGTATGTTTTTCCTTTATTCCTCTTATCACAAACTAAAATGTTAAATATCTGAGATATTTCATTAATATCTGTTATCTTACAATTGGAAAGAAAAAATTTAAAATGTCATTATTTGCAGATGAAATGATACTACATAGAAAGAACTGTTAATGATTCCACCAACAAACTATTAGAACTAATAAATGAATTCAGCAAAGAAGCAAGTACAAAATTAATATTCAGAAATCAATTGTATTTTTGTACACCAATAACAAACTATCAGAAAGAGTAATTTAAAAAATAATCACATTTACAGTTGCATCAAAAAGAGTAAAACCTAAGAGTACATTTAACCAAGGAGGTAAACGATCTATACTCAGAAAACTATAAGACATTGGAAAAATAAAGTGAAGGAGATACACATAAATGGAAGCATATACCATGCTCATAAATAGGAATAATTAAAATAATTAAAAATGCCCACACTCCTCAAAGCAATCTACAAATCAACACAACCCCTATCAAAATGCCAATGGCATTTTTTGCAGAACTAGAACAAATAATTACAAAATTTTTATGGAACCACAAAAGACACAAAGCAATATTGAAAAAGAACAAAGTTGAAAGTATCACACTACCTGATATCAAACTGATATACCACAATGCTATAGTACTCAAAACAGCATGGCCCAGCCTGTGTGGCTCAGTTGGTTGGGCATCATTCTGTGCACCGAAAGGTTGCCCATTCCCTATCTGGTGAGGGCACATGCCAGAGTTTCAGGCTTGATCCCCAATAGGGGGCATGCAGGAAGCAGCAAGTATGTTTCTAACTCTCTCCCTCTTCCTCTCCCTCCCTCTCTCTGAAATCAATGAAAACATATTTTTAAAAAACAACATGGTGCTTGCATAAAATCAGACACATAGACCAATGGAATAGTATAGAGAACTGAGAAATAAACCCATGTCTATATGGATAAGGAATTCATGACAGAGGATGAAAGAATATACAATGGGGTAAAGATAGCCTCTTCAATAAATGGTGTTGCAAAAACTAGACAGATACAGGCGAAAAAAGGAATAAAACTGGATCACTTGTTTACAGCATATATGAGAATAAACTCAAAATGGATTAAAGATTTAAATGTCAGACTGGAAACCATAAAACTCCTAGATGAAAATATAGGCAGGAAACTCTTTTATGTCACTCTTAGCCATATTTCTTGGGTATCTCTGCCAGGCAAGGGAAACAAGAAAAAAATAAATAAACAGGACTACATCAAATAAAAACAGTTTTTACACAGCAAAGGAAAACATCAACAAAACAAAAATATAACATACTAAATGGGAGAAGATATCTGCAAATGATACATCTGAGAAGAGTTAATATCCAAAATATATAAGAAACTCAGGCAACACCGAGAAAATATTACAAAACAATTTAAAAATGAGCAGATAGTCTGAAAAGACATTTCTTCAAAGAGGACATACAGATGCCAATAAACATGAAAAGATGGTCAACATCACTAGTCATCAGGGAAATGCCAATTAAAAAACCACAATATCACCTCACACCTGTCAGAATAGTTATCCTATATATTAAAAGCCTAGGTGGTGTCACACCCTTGTGCAACATTGTCACAAGATGATGGCCACCACAAGATGATGGCCACCACAAGATGGCCACGCGCACAGCAGAGGCGGAGCCCGGCGGCGGCCATTCCATGTGGTGAGGCCTGCGGGTTCTGCGGCTCTGCGCAGCATGGAGGCAGCTGGTCTCGGCATCTCTGCCACCTCGCGTGGAGGAGGAAGGTTCCAGTGGAGGAGTCAGGTCACGGCAGGAGAGGGCAGTTGGGGGCAATCAGGCTGGCAGGGGAGGGCAGTTGGGGGTGATCAGGCCAGCAAGGGAGCAGTTAGGTGTCAATCTGGCTGGCAGGGGATTGGTTAGAGACGATCAGGCTGGCAGGCAGAAGAGGTTAGGGGCAATCAGGCAGGCAAGCAGTTAGGAGACAGTGGTCCCGGATTGTGAGAGGGCTGTCTGACTGCCGGTTTAGGCCCAATCCCACAGGCCTAAACTGGCAGTCGGACATCCTCCAAGGCGTCCCAGATTAGAGAGGGTGCAGGCCGGGTTGAGAGACACCCCCACCCCCCTGCATGAATTTCGTGCACCGGGCCTCTAGTTATCAATAAACCAATAAACAATAAGTGTTGGTGAGGATCTGGAAGAAAAGGAACCCTCATGGTATATCCACTATGGAAAATAGTATGGAGATTCCACAAATAATTAAAATCGAACTACTATATGACCCAGCAATTCCACTTTTGAGTTTTTATCCAAAGAAATACAAAACACTAATCCGAAAAGACATACAGTCTTATATCATTGCAGCATTATTTATAATTGCCAAGATATGAAGCAAACTAAGTGTATACCAATAGATGATTGGATAAAGAAGAGGTGGTGCATATATACAATGGAATATTACTTGACCATAAAAAATAATGAAATCTTACCATTTGCAATAACATGGATGGACCTAGAGCAGTGGTTCTCAACCTTCCTAATGCTGCGACCCTTTAATACAGTTCCTCATATTGTGGTGACCCCCAACCATAAAATTATTTTCGTTGCTACTTCATAACTGCAATTTTGCTACTGTTATGAATCATATTGTAAATATCTGATATGCAGGATGTATTTTCATTGTTACAAATTGAACATAATTAAAGCATAGTGATTAATCACAAAAACAATATGTAATTATATAGTAATTATATATGTGTTTTCCGATGGTCTTAGGCGACCCCTGTGAAAGGGTCGTTCAACCCCCAAAGGGGTCACGACCCACAGGTTGAGAACCGCTGACCTAAAGGTTATTATGCTAAGTGAAATAAGTCATACAGAAAGAAAAATACCATATCATTTTACATATATGTGAAATCTAAAAAACAAACAAGCAAAACAGAAACAAAGTTATAAATACAGAGGACAAACTGATGGTTATCAAGTAGGAGGGTGGTTGGGGAGCTGAATGAAAAAGGTGAAGAAATTAAGTACAATTTTTTTCATGAAAGATAATGAGACTATGATTATATTAAAAAAAAAACACACAACACAACAAAAAACAGAGGTAGACAGTCGGTTTGAAAACTTACAGATTACAATTTGCCAGTAATAAAAATAGTCACAGAGATGTAAAGTACAGCATAGGGGATATAGTCGACAATGCTGTAACAACTATGTATGGTGTCATGCGGCTGCTAAACTTATCAGAGTGGTCACCTCATAAGTTCTATAAATATCTAATCACAATGTTGTACACCTAAAACTAATATAATATTGTATGTCAGCAGAAATAAAAAATTAATTTAAAATAAATTCAAGCAGTAAAAAATGTGTACAGTAAAATCTCATTTTTTATAAGCATCTCTCTATCTGGATTTAAATTTGAATGAGTAAGAATAATGGTAAAAGTACACACTAGGTTCTTATGGAGGTAAAAAAGGAGATTACTTAATTATTTATATATTTTTTATATTCTTTTACTTGTTATAGTAACCATATATTTCTTTCTAATTAAAAAATTTGACATTAAAAATGATTTTTATTTCAATAGCAAGAAATAGCATACATATTTTTAGGTTCTTCCATATTACTTTTATTACTTGCTATTAAAAAATACTTTTTTTTATAATTGGGAAAGTTTATTTTCTGGTAATCATAGATGCGTGCCTATTCAATATTTAGTATGTATTTTTATACCCATGCTGTTTTTATTAAATGCCATAATTTACAGGTTTACAATGAAGGGGGGGGAAGCTTTTTAACAAAAGCTTTTTATACTCATTAAATTCATAACACAACTCAGAGCAAAATGTACTGCCCATGAGTTCACCAAAGCTGCTCTTGTTGACTTCTAATCAATCCTGTTGATGGAAGCTAATTAAAACAGCACTAGCTTTTATGGGCCTAAGGGAATCTTCATTGACGTTCTCCTAACAAACCAGCATTTCAAGAGGGACACTCTAGGCCAGGGGTGGGCAACCCCTGGCACGCGTGCCAAACATGGCACGCCAGTAACTTTTGCTGGCTGGCACGCGAAACCCTCTCTTATAATCTTCCATTTACAATTTTTTTCTTAATATCGACTTTTTTATTTTTCAGATAAATTCAGTGTAGGTGCATCTTAGATAAATAATTTTACATAACAAGTTATCTTAAAGACCATAGACATGGATTGACGAGAGAGGGGAAGAGCAATTTCTATGCCTCTGCCTTAACCCTCCCTGCCTTCCTAGATCCGACCAGTGTTTTGGTTTCAGCCTCAGACGCAACAAGTTTTCGTTGACAACACAACCGCCTCACCTACTTATTCAAAATTTCACTCTATAAAAATGAAACCTTCTCTCTCGCTTTGCCCACTGGTACTAACGAAAGGGGATTAAATTTCTATGTTTCTCTCGGCAGCAAAAGTCCCACTGATAATATCAAACGGAGTCATAAAGTTTTCTGTCGGACTATCAGTGTACATGTATACATTAAAAAATAAATGTATTTTTCATCATCATATACTGTGTTTTTGTCGCTCAAATGAATTTTATTATTTCTTCAAGGTTCTTCACATACGTACACTTTAAGAGATATCAAGTAGGCATAACATGTTCTCAAAAAATTAGGGTTGGCACGCAGAAGAATTTTGAGTCAGAGATTTTGCTGGTTTTGGTACGCACTCACAAAAAGGTTGCCCACCCCTGCTCTAGGCCAAACTGGATCAGTTTTTAGCAATGCCAGAAGCCAGTTCGAGTTATGGCCTTTTGTTGTAGATGGGTGATTTTCTGGGAATGTGATCCATTAATATGATGAAAAGAGCCAAATCTCGAGAAGATATCACTCCATTTAGGCACACGCAGAAGAATAGGAAATGATACATGGAGATGTACAACATGTAGCCACTTGGAGAAATATTTGGAAAGAGAACATAGATTTGGAATGAAACAAAAACCTGCACCTCTTTTTTTTTAATATATTTTATTGATTTTTTACAGAGAGGAAGGGAGAGAGATAGAGAGTTAGAAACATCGATCAGCTGCCTCCTGCACACCCCCCACTGGGGATATGCCCGCAACCCAGGCACATGCCCTTGACCGGAATCGAACCTGGGACCCTTCAGTCCGCAGGCCGACGCTCTATCCACTGAGCCAAACCGGTTTCGGCAAAAAAACCTGCACCTCTTAATTTGGTTTGAAACTTGCTTATTGAGAGCATAATATGCTTATTCACCTATTTAGCCTACAAAACCTTCATTTGAATTTCAGATTACATTGTCAACTTCTATGATGTAAGGATAAAGCAATGAAAAGGCCAGCCGTGTCACCAACCCAAATACTGCCATTTTAAGAAATAGAAAGTGCCCTCCTTTCTCAAGATGATTTACTGGCATCCACCTAAAAAATCTTGTGAGAAATATACAAATCTAAGATGACTACAGATATGAATGGTTGCCCTGGAGTTGTGCAGTGTCCAAAGTACACAACATCCTAGCAACTGGTACATAAGATGAATATATCATCAGATCACTTCAATGGTGAGTGTCCAAGTCAGAGATACATACCAGGGGCTAGAAGGACTCAGCCTTATGAGTTCAAAATATGCTCTATTGAAGAGATGATGACTGAGCTCAGTTTAGGCTAACTTTTTCAATTTTAGCATTCTTTTGTCTGAATACAAAGAAAAGGTGAGTCTCTGACAGATGCAGGGCAGAGCAGCGAAGGATACTTGAAGGTAGAGGTTCTATAGGTAAAAAGGTGGATAAATGTGGCAGGAAGATACCATTTTATTCCTAGAATCTTATTTTCTTCAGAATAAAGAAAGAGCCATTCTCTTCCTCACCCTTCTCATCTATAACAAGTCTCAACCTTTTGGTAACTACACCATAAAGATCCCTCAGATCTACAATATTAACATCATCTTTTTGGGGAATGACTGGATATCTGGGAGAGAAAAGGAAGGCAGAGGTTCACAGAATGGGAATTCTTGGCACCTCCACAGAAAAGAAATTGCAGCCATGCCTCATATCATGTGTATGAGCTCTAGTCTTAAAAGTTGACTGAAAATGAGGAAATCCATTATGTTTGCAGATACATTTGCTAAAAGTAAGTAGGGAAAGAGCAAGCGTATCACTTAAAAAGAAATGTACAGCCTTGGCCGGTGGTGCTCAGTGGTTAGAGTGTCAGCCCACAGCCAAAGGGTCTCACATTTGATTTCCCATCAAGGGCATGTACCTGGGTTGTAGGTTCATCTCCAGCCCATTCGGGGCTCGTGTGGGAGGCAACCAATCAATGTGTCTCACGTTGATGTTTCTCTTTCTCCCCCTCTGTCCCTTCCTACTATTCTCTCTAAAAATCAATGGAAAAAAATATCCTCATCTGAGAACAAAACAACAACAATAAAGGAATGTACACCATATAATTTCTGCCTAGCAGCACCCAAATCAAACATTGTTGGGCCATTAAGCGTCTATCCAAAGCTCAGAAACTGGAGAAAAAAATTTTTTTTTCACATTTCTTTAAGCTTTCCCACTTAAAATAATTCTTAAAAATATGGTTCCAATCCTAATACGAAATTCATTTCTTTCTTTTATACAGCAGCCCATATGCCATCAAGAAGGAGGGAGGGGAACAATTGCCTTGGTTGGGCTCAACCATATGTGAAATGATCAGTGGCAAACACACTGGAGCAGAATGTGTATGGTGGGTGTTTCCCTGGCTTTAGTCACTGTGGGCAAGAATCCTACCAGGAACCCAGAAAAAAATACTAGATTTGGGGAAAGGGAAAGGGCTATGCTCCTACATCACCTTTCTTCAAGGTACTTAAAGTGTTAGATTGAAAATAGAGAATGATTTGGTGAAACAGGTAAAAGGTGATATTATTTGTATCAATTTTTCAGGTGCAAGAAAATAATAAAAACATACAGTTTAATCACAGAGTGAAGCACTAATAGAAATGTGTTACCTTCCAATAAAAACCCTCAAACCCCACCACCCCCTGTCTGGTCACTATTTTAATATTTTTAGTATTTTCTTAAAATATTAACTATTTTTATTATGTTAACAAGAGTTTTAAACTCTTGTTACAGGATTGAGTTTCCAGGAGAATGTGTGGCCTGATGTATTTTATAACTAACAAGTAAATATTTATCCACCTTTTCTTTTCATGAGCTAGGTAAGCATTTCCATCTATTTTTCTAAGCTGTCATCCATTTTTTTTTTTGGTGATCGTCAGCAATGGTATATAGCAAGTCATAAATGTACAGACACCCAAAATATTAAGGAAGTCATAGCCTCAAGATTCCGTAGTTACTTTAATAAGCAGATTCCAGCCATAATTTTTTAGTTTAAAATCTTGCTATTATTCCAGGGATTATGCTACAAAACTTTTATGAGAGTGTCAGCATCTGAATGGTGACTACTGTGGACTATGTTCCCACATCACTTTTCTTCAAGGTAACTCAGAGTGTTAGGCTGAGATAGAGAATGACTAATGCTCTCACATCGTCACTGGAAGTGGAGAGAAACTGCCCTACTGGAGAGAGAAATGCAACCAAGACCTCAACCCTGGCCTAACAAAAAGGCTTACCTAACTACAAAGTGAATCCTTACCCAGAGTGTAAGTTGCATAACATTGTGTCCAAATATCTTGGTGTGTTTTTTTTGTTTTTGTTTTTTAAATATATTTTATTGATTTTTTACAGAGAGGAAGGGAGAGAAATAGAGAGTTAGAAACATCGATGAGAGAGAAACATCGATCAGCTGCCTCCTGCACATCTCCTACTGGGGATGTGCCCGCAACCCAGGTACATGCCCTTGACCGGAATCGAACCTGGGACCTTTCAGTCCGCAGGCCGACGCTCTATCCACTGAGCCAAACCGGTTTCGGCAATATCTTGTTTTAAATCATCTAAGAGTGATCTAGTCTAGAGCCATCTAGAAAATAATCAGAGGGTCCTCCCTTCCCATTCTGGTTACAGTCTGTAAAGGTGTTGTGGCTAGAACATCCCCAAGCCTGTTTGGTCTCCTTTATGCGGGAGAAGAAAACACATCAAGGAATCTAAATCCTTTCCTGGGTATCAGGATGCCGGAATGGATCCAATCTTTTGTGACAGTCTGGCTAACTCTGAATGTACCGAGAATATACCTCCTAGACCCCAGGCCTCAAGTGTAACTAAAGTGACAAGTAGAGCAAGAGAGGAGCAGCAGATGCATTTCAGCTTGGGGTTAGAAGAGAGCATACTGGGATCATTCTAACTTCAGATGTGTTCGGTTCAAGGGGTCTTAAGAACATCTTGCAATGCTTCTGCCTCTGAGATGTTTAAAAAACAACAACAACAAAGATTTATACAAGATTTATTACCAGGCTTCTTTCTGATCAACTAAAGGAGTAAAATGAAGCATTCACAGAGGACATCTGTATATCATCTAGGATTGCTCTCCCCCATTCTAATGGCACCAAATTATAACCAGAAGCTGGACATACTGGGTTTTTGTTTTTGTTGTTGTTGTTTTTAATGGGCAGATTCAGGCCACGGAAACTCCAGTGAAATAAAGAGCCCAGCACTGAGTGTGGGGTTTTGAGACATTGATCCGAACTTAAAAGCTTTAATTAATTGTCCTACTTCAGGCTACCAGTAGATCCATGCTTTTGCTCTTAGCACCACTACCTTTATAAAAAATACATGGAATGAAAATGTGAAGAAATAAAAGAGAATGATGAATGTACTCACATTTAAAGACTGAAAGGAGAGAAGAGGAACCTTTTCAAATGCCACCTGGGAGAACTTAGTGTTTCTCATTCAAAAGTTGCTTATCATATTTCCTGCCCATTTGCTTGACTCTGTTTATAATTTCAGTTTTCTCTGAACTTTAACACAATTTGGGATAAAGACAAAGACAAGCTTTTGGATGATTGGTTCATCCCTGATAATTGCATTCCAATTTTTTAAAATGTGTATAACAGCACGGCCTCATGCTACAAACTGAAGTTTTTGGAAAAAAAGATACTTTTTTTTTTTTAACAGCAGTTTTTAGGTTCACATCAAAATGGAGTGGTGAGTACAGAGGGCTCCCATATACCCCTGCCCTCACATATGCACAGCCTCCCCCATTATTAATATAACCACAACAGAGTGGTACATTTGTTATAACAATGAATCTATAGTGATATACCATAATCACCCATGGTCCATAGTCTAAATTAGGGTTCACTCTTGTGGTTGTACATTCTATGAATTTGGACAAAAGTATAATAACATGTACCCACAATAATATCATACAGAATAGTTTAACTGCCCTAAAAATCCCCTGTGCTCCACCTATTCATCTCCCCCTTCCTCCACCCCCTGGGCAACTACTGACCTTTTTATTGTCTTCATAGTTTTGCCTCTTCCAGAGTGTCATATAGTTGGAATACAGTATGTGGCCTTTTCAGGTTGGCTTCTTTCATTTAATATGCATTTCAGGTTCCTCCAAATCTTTTCATAGTTTGACAGCTTACAAATTTCTTCTGAGTAATATTCCATTGTTTATCAGGGATGGGGAACCTTTTTCCTGCCAGGGGCCATTTGGATATTTATAACATCAGGCACTTAATATAATTCACTTAATTTAAATTTATAATGCTACTAGAGGCCCCGTACACAAATTCGTGCACGGGTGGAGTCCCTCGGCCTGACCAGTGATTGGGGCAGATCAGGGCATCTCGCCTAGTCCTGATCGAACTGATCAGGGCTGGCAAGAAGTAGGGGCCATGGGAGGTTGGCCAGCCGGGGGGAGGGGCTGCAGGAGGTTGGCTGTGGGAGTGCACTGACCACCAGGGGGCAGCTCTGCATTGAGTGTCTGCCCCCTGGTGGTCAGTGCGCATCATAGCGACCGGTCGACCAGTCATTTGGTCATTCAGTTGTTTGGTCGCTTAGATATATATATATATATATATATATATATATATATATATATATATAATAAAAAAGCTCCTAGATTTATTGAATTTTTGAGTCCTTCCTGTGGTTGCCTTGGCAGAGCCAGACGAATGATTTCACAGGCCTTATACAGCCAGCAGGCCAGACGTTCCCCATCCCTGGTTTAGATGTACCACATCTAGTTCACTCGTCCATTCCCCTACTGTAGAACATCTTAGTTGTGTCCAAGTTTGGGTAATTATGAATAAAGCTTCTGTAAACATCCACATGCAGGATTTTGTGTGGATTAAGTTTTCAACTCTATTGTATAAGTATCCAGGAGTACAACTGCTGGATCATGTGGTAAGAATATGTCAATTTTTTTAAGAAACAGCAAAACTGCCTTCTAAAATGACTGTGCTTTTCTGCATGAAAGTTCCTGTTGCTCCACATCCTCACCAGCATTTGGTGTTGTCAGTATTTTGAATTTTGGCCATTCTAAATAGGTCTGTAGGGTACCCCATAGTTATTTTTATTTGCAATTCCTTGATAACATAGGATGTTGATCATATTTTCATGTTTACTTGTCATCTATATATCTTTTGGGTGAGGTGCTTGTCCAGAACTTTTGTCCATTTTTAAACTGGGTTTGTTTTCTCATTAAGTTATAGAATTCTTTGTATATTTTGGATAACAGGCCTTTATCAGGTATGTCTTTTGCTAATATTTTCTCCCGGACCATGGCTTGCTTTCACACTTTGACACATGGAGCTTTCTTTTTCATAGAAAAAAAGTGCTTATTTGGGAGAACAGGATTTTTTTTTGGCAGTCTGTCTCTTCAGTTATGGTTTAGCTATCCAAATTGTTATTCTAGAACAAAGATTTTCTGGATCCTCCCTCCCCCCCCCCACTCAGAAAGACAGGTATTTCATACACCCCAAAATTACACCATTCATAAATTAATTTGGCTAGACTTTTGCTCTTTTAACTCTTTTATTCTCAACCATTTCATTTTTTCTTTTCCTACCCATTTCAAAATTGACAGGTTTTGACATCCAACTAATTTTTGCCAGAGATCAGCAATAAACTGAATTTTGTGTGTAAAAACTAGGAGAGTTGAAAAGGCTATCATACCCAAGCTGCTCAGCTACTAGTATATTTGACTTTATGGCAAAATACTCTCTTAGGGTTTATTAGTGGGACAGCCATAAAGAGAGATCACTTTAGCATTAAAGCCGTGCATTCTAGAGAGAAAAGCATAAACTTATGATAGGGAAGGGAACTGAGAGTCATTCCTATTTTAGAAAATTCCTCATTAGAAAATTATAGGAGATTTGACAAGGAGCAATGGCACTGACCAAAGGAAGGAACAACACGGGGAATCCCTAGCATGAGCAAGGTAGGGATTAGTTTGCCTAGAATAAAAACTGCTTGTCTTTTCTGAATACTAACAAGGTTTCGGGGCAGACTGTCACACTTGACAGGTAAACAGAGCTCTATGTTTATCATTCCCTAGAATTAGTGACTGAACTAAGCCCAGAAAACATTCTATTAGGTATGTGATTATTTAAATGGGTCCTGATTGAATACAAAGAAAGCGGAACTCCCTGCCAATTCTTTTCTTTACAGGAGGTGTTGTCCTTTGTTGTGGCTGCAGTTAAACACTGAATGTTTCAGCAGGGAGAGCTTTGGCTGCAAATGGCAGCTCACATTCAAGATCCCATCAGAATCATATCATCATCATCTTTCGTTTCCAAACGTACTTATATCATGGAACTAAGTACTTTGTGGCTGAAGACACACAGAATCCTACCCAGGTCTACATATTCAGGTCAGATTGAGAGAGTCCTAGGGGTAGGAGTGATGGAAAGGAAGTTATTCATAAGCAATTCATGAGTCCTCTCAGGAAACTCCAAAAGGGTAGGCCTCTCCTCATTCAAAATGAGTTAGAATAACTGTGGTACATCTACACAATGGAATACTATGCTGCTGTAAAAAAGAAGGAATTCTTCTTATCATTTGCAACAGCATGGATGGAACTGGAGAACATTATGCTAAGCGAAATAAGCCAGTCAGAGAAAGATCTCACTCATTTGTGGAATATAATGAACATCATAAATTGATGAACCAAAATAGATACAGAGACAAAGAAGCATCAAACAGACTGTCAAACTTCAGTGGAAAGGAAGGGGAGGGTGAGGGGGGTGAAGAAATAAACCAAATGACTTGTATGCATGCATATAAACATAACCAATGGACACAGACACTTGGGGGGGGGGGTGAGGGCATGTGCCAGGAGACTGGGGGAGGCCAGGGGAGGGAGATCAATAGGGAAAAAATGAGACATATGTTCTACTATTTGTAATACTTTAAACAATTTTAAAAAAGAGTTACAAACAAAACCTGTAATACAGGGCTTATAAAAAAAAATTTTCCTACATAAAAAGAGGACAATCACTCTAATGAAAAGGATGCAACTTAATATTTTCTATAAGAACAAAAAATGTGGCCCAGCCAGAGTGGCTCAGTTGGTTGGAGTATTCTCCCATGCACTGAAAGGTTGCCAGTTTGATTCCCTATCAGGGCACATGCCCAGTTATGGGTTCAACGGTGGGAGTGTGTGTGGGAGGCAACCGATTGAATGTTTCTCTCTTACCTAATGTCTCTCTTTCTCTCCCTTCCTTTCTCTAAGCATATCCTTGTGTGAGGATTAAAAGCTAAAAACAAAAACTAAACCTGAGGATAATGCCTAGTGCATACCATCACTAATCCTACATAATAAAAGGCTAATATGCAAATAGACCGAATGGCGGAACAACCGGAACAACCTAACTGGTCACTATGATGTGCACTGACCACCAGGGGGCGTGTGTAGAACATGGCAGGCTTTGGCCATGGCAGGATAGTGGAGCAGGTAAGCAGGGGCGCCAGACTAACCTTGTTAGTCATTGGGGCAAGCCTCTGGTGATTACTGAAAATTATTTGCTCCTGTGTGCCACAGTCCAGCCCTGTGCTTGCACCTGCTGCTGACACTGGCCCCACTTGCACCTGCTGCCGGTGCCTGGCGCCGGTCCCGATCACTCAGCACCATCAGCACGTGCGAGGGCAGTTGCTGGCCCCGATCATCCCGTAGGGCTTTTCCATCTTCCCCTGCTCCTGAGGGTCAATCGGGGCAGCAGCCACCACTCACACCCACTGGTGGCACCGGCCCCAATCAGTCCATGCCATCAGCAGGTGCAAGTGGGGCCAGTGCCTTCAGCTCTGAGAAT
Source organism: Myotis nattereri (assembly GCF_964212035.1). Classification (NCBI taxonomy): domain Eukaryota; kingdom Metazoa; phylum Chordata; class Mammalia; order Chiroptera; family Vespertilionidae; genus Myotis; species Myotis nattereri. The sequence goes on from NC_138079.1 coordinate 67,514,611, forward strand.
GGGATTTGGCCCAGGCCATAATACTTGAAGGATTTGGAACTAGACAGAGGTCCTTCCTGTATATCATGGAAGTTCCTTTTTTTTTTTTTAAATATATTTTATTGATTTTTTACAGAGAGGAAGGGAGAGAGATAGAGAGTCAGAAACATCGATGAGAGAGAAACATCGACCAGCCGCCTCCTGCACATCCCCCACCGGGGATGTGCCCGCAACCCAGGTACATGCCCTTGACCGGAATCGAACCTGGGACCTTTCAGTCCACAGGCCAACGCTCTATCCACTGAGCCAAACCGGTTTCGGCAGGAAGTTCTTAGTAACTGCTGTAATTTAGTTAATAAAAGACCAACTCATCCAGTAAAGAGTAGCTTAAAATCAGTAAATAATAAGAAAAGAACTTGCTAAGTGCTGAGCACCACTGCATCTTACTTATGTTAGTCCAAAAGTCAGAGCTTGGTTTGCTATTTTCTCACCACTATATATAGATGTTTGTATCCTTGCGGAAGACTTCATTTCTTTGTAGTTGGCGAAATTGCCATAATGCCTAGCAGTGCTATGCATTCATTATACTCAATACGGTTTGAGTTCCAGAACAAATTTATCACATTTTACTAAATTTTGTGAGCTAAATCCTGAACACTTTCTCCAGACCAAGCATTCCCTAAGTGTCATAAGAGTGGACCCAATTATTCTAAATATTCTCAAAGCAAAGAGACTTTTAAGACCAGCAAAATTAAAAACTTATTTCTGACACAAAAATATTTATGCCAAGTTCCTTGTTTATTTCATTCCCATTATTTGTTGTTCCTAGATTTTTTTACAGCTACTTCACCAAGCTTCAGCATGACCCTTAATTCAATGTGTGCTGGTGAATACGAATATATTTCTAAATAATTCTATTACTTTAGAAAATAACTGCTCAATAAATTTGGTGTGGGTTGAAGCAATTATGTCCTTTGAGCTTCTAATTAAAAATAGATATAAACACATACATATTAGTATATCAGGAGGGGGTTCATTGTACCTGTATTGGCTCTAACTATTATAATCTTAGTGAAATAAGCCATACAGAAGAAACTTTCAAAATCCATACTTAATACTTCTAGCTTCTGGTTCTATATGTAATGATCTTGGAACACCACTCTGTCCTAATAACAAGTAAAAAGCTGAACACACTGAAGAAAATCAACAACTTTTCTAGGATCCATAAGAGAAGAAAGGACACAGAACAAACCACTGCCCCCAAGATTAGAGAAACAGACTGGCAAATGTAGGGAGCCCTGGCTTCCCACAGCAGAGACTCTTGAGGGGAAACCACTGTGGTAAGCAGTGCTGAGAGAGGGAAGCCTGAGCTGCAATTGATGAATTGTCAGAGGTTCAGTGTGGACAACTCTCAGAGTTAAAAACTTCAGGGGAACCCAGTCATAAGGGGCCTTCACAATACTGTGAGATTTATTTCCAGCAGCTCAACCAGGTTCCTTTAGGAAATATCAAGGGGAAATAATCTTCTCAGGCTTCAGGCAGAAAGTGGGGAAAAGGAACTATTTTGAAATATACCAGATCACTCTATTGTTCTTAACCAGGCCTGGCCTCAAGATAAGCTATTTAACCAGAGCCCAACCTACTAAGGATATTATCAGAGCTTAACCAACTGGGGAGGGAAACAGCCAACTCCAGATCCCTCTAGCCATCCTGTCCCCCCAAAAAGAGGAAAACTCTTAGAAATACTTGTCAAGTTCACAGTCCAGAGCATAATATTACTAAAAGACCGAGAACTCACAGGCCTTTAGAATGCTTTCCCACCCCCCACACCTCACAATCTCATTACTGATGGAACATTTAAAGCAATTACTTTTACCAGGTACATCATGTTTAGCTACCAAAAAAAATTACAAGGCATACCCAAAGGCAAAAAAAACACATCTACAATTTGAAGTGACAAAGCAAGTATCAGAACCAGACACAGCAGGAATGTTGAAATTATCGGACAGGTAATTTAAAACAACTATAATTAATATGTATGGGTTCTAATGGATAAAGTAGACAGCCTGCAAGAACAGATGGGCAATGTAAGCAAAGAGAAAAACTGAGAAAGAACCAAAAAGAAATGCTGGCGATCAAAAACATTGTACCAGAAATGAAGAATGCCTTTGATGGGCTTTTTAGTAGGCTGAATACAGCTGAGGACAGAATCCCTGAGGTACAGCTATATCATACAAATCCTCAAAAACTGAAAAGCAGAAAGAACAAAGACTGAAAAACAAAAAGATCATATATAAGGATATTGGGACAATTGAAAAAGATGTAATATATGTGTAATGGGAATGCTAGAAGAAGAAGAAAGAGAGAAAGAAACAAAAGAAATATTTCAAGTAAAATGATTGAGAATTTTCCCAAAAGTAATGTCAAACACCAAAACACAGATCCAGGAAGCTCAGAGAACACCAAGCAGGATAAATGCCCCCAAATAACACTGAGGTATATAAATTTTAGATTACAGAAAAGCAAAGATTAAAAATCCTGAAAGAAACATACCTGACCTTTAGAGAAACAAAGTTAAGAATTACATTCAACTTCTCTTCAGAAACCATGCAAGCAAGAAGAGAGGAGTGAAATATTTAAGTTTTTCAGAAAAAAAGCAACCTAGAATTCTGTACCCTGTGATATTATCTGTCAAAAGTGAAGGAGAAATAAAGACTTTCCTAGACAAATAAAAATTGAGGAAATTTTTTTGCCAGTAAACCTGTCTGGCAAGAAATGTTAAAATAAGTTCTTCAGAGAGGTTTTTCTCAGAATCTCGGACCTACATGAAGAAAGAGCATCAGAGGACAAATAAGTGAAGGTGAAACAAAATCCAAACTAGATCTTGAGTAGAATGAGAAGTATGAGTGTGGGAAACAACCTAGGCTACTGAGAAACAACTTTGTCTAGTTGGGTATCATTTTGATAACTGGAATAACCTTTTTCTCAGTTTGTGGCAACAATGTGAAAGAATGACATAAGCAAAGGAAGAAAGAAAGGAAGCTACTTTCACAAAAACTGTCTACCCTTTCTGCAGTCATAGAAATTCTAATGAATGAATGAGTGAGTGAGTGAGTGAGTGAATGATCTTCCTGCGGCTGCCTTTTCTCCTAGTCCTCCTTTATATATTACTCGTGCTGACTTGATCCAAATTACATAAGCTTAAAACAGAGGAAACTGGTAAAGTGGAAAGGGTAGGCAGGGACCCTTGGTTCTAATCTATGCTCTGCTTCTAACTGGGTCATTTACAAGAGACCAGGTCACTTGGCCTCTCTGGGCCTGATTTTCTTCATCTATGAAGTGGAGGCAGTTAGGTAGCCTAGATAATAATCTCTGCAGACCCTTGTGGCTCCAAAGTTTATTGTTCTAGTGAGGAGAAATTCCAATGGTTTTAAGAAAAGTCTTAAAAAGTATTTCTCTACTAGAATACCTGGAATTTATTTCACAGATGTCATGCAAATATTTAAGGCAGAGAAAGGGGTGTTAGAACAAATCTTTATTTATATAGCTTAATTGCAATTGGGATAGTTTGGTCTAAATAAAAGAATAAAAAGTCAAAAATTCCCTTATGAAATCAAGTAGAAAGAAAAGGGCAAGTTGTCTCAGGCCATCAGGGTACCAAATTCCAGCTCTGGATGTGTTTCTCATTCCAATCAATTATGTTTCTTTGCCACAAAACCATTCAACTTCTAAGCAAAAATATGAAGACTTCCCTGATTTTCTTGACTACAAGAGGCCTCTCCATTTTCTCAATTCCCACTGGCCCTCCTACCTCTCACACAGCCCCTATCACCTTCCACACTATTAAATAATTATATGAATACAAATGTTATCTTCCTTGGTAGACCAGGGGCTTCTTTATTTATCCCTGATGACACATTGTCTGCTTTGCAAATACAAAACACTCTTTATTGATGGATGGGTGAGTGGGTGAGTGAGTGAGTGAATGACTGAGAGGAAAAATGGGAGTTAACAATATACACATGGGTGCATATGTAGCAATGCATGAGATGGCATCTAGTTCCATAAGGGAACTGAAACTCCTAAGTATTGGAACTGTGTACATAGTAAGAACTGCACTCAATAGAATGATCAGATCACTAAGAAAATAGGGCTTGATTCTTCTCCGTGGAGAAATGACCTGCCATATATGAGAGGACAATAAAAATACTTACTAGTCAAGCCTGGCCTGGCTCATTTAAAGTGCTAATGCCTTGACATACTGGTAATTTCTCAGAGGTAGAGGTTCTTATTTTTAACAATATTATATAAGCAACTTAAGCTTCCTTCTCCCCTTAGACTCCAACCATGAATATCACAGCTAAATAGTCCTCATTCTTTCCTCCCAACTCACAATCACTTTCTATCCTCTTCCTTAAAGATAGTGTTTAATGGGAACAGGACAAAATTTGGACCTGACAAAAGCTAAACACTCTCCACCATCATATCCCTTGGTATCCGAATTTGCATAAGAAAAACCTTTATAACCTAAAAACAAAGCAAAAAGAACTTAAAACTTTAGTTTACATTTTTCAAAGTATTAGCATAACTATAGAGATCGGCTGTGGGTTATTATGCACAGGAAAGCAAGAAGAAAAAAATGTCTTAAGATGTAATTCTTAAACCAAACCACTCACTGCCATTTATAGCCACAAACAAAATGATATCAGCTTTCATCTTAAGAAACAGAAAAGAAATATTAAAATGTGACACCTTCTTTTCTACTTCTGTCTTACAAATGTCTGTCATGTGACTAAGAAAAGGAAATGCTACTAGCAATAAAAATCAAAGGAATTTTTACCTTATACCAAAATAAACTCAAGGTCTGCTTAGACCCAGTAACACATGATGATATATTTAATTATAAATTATTGAATGATTATGGGGGGTGGGGGGGGGGAGATGATGCTATTCTAGGTTATAAACACTCCAAAGGCAGCAACATCTCAGGAAACAGAACTACTACTTTGCACCCCAACTCATGCTCCAATCCGCCACACATTAGTTTTGGTCACCAAGCTGTCACAACAGTTGGCAAGCTGGTATTCAACACAGACATCTCTGGACAAGGAAATTGTACCTCCAGTGAAATTCAAAGTACATCTTGAAACTTAATGAACACCTTATCCATTTGAACAAATGAAAGCTTAAATTAGATTGCTCCAGGATCTCAATGTTAAATATGTGTACAATTCAATTACTCACACCAACACTGTCCCCATAACTTCTTTTCACTCCACTCCCTATTCAAGAAAACAAGCCCGAGCAAAGGAGATAATGATGGAATGTTATGTGAGTATGTAGATGGAGCATTTAGTCAGCACATCAGAGGGACAGTTTAGAGAAGGTCAGAAGCAAGACCTCTTTCTTTCTGAGCACAGCAGCTGCTTATAAAGGCTGGCTGGGACCTCCATGAAACTTGAACCAGTGGAGAATCAGACTGAAACTGAATAGCCCAAACTCCATGGTTGTGCCTGGAGGTCAGGGGCCGTACTGTTGGAGCCTGCTTCCCTTGCCATACACATGGCCCAACCTGGCTTCATGTCGTCAGGCTACTTTTGTCCCATCTATTTCAGAAATATTTCCATGAGAGATCTTCCAGGGAGATTCAAGCATGGATCAGGACTATACTAGCACATGATATTGGAGACCAAGACAAACAAACAAAACCCCAGTCTCTAACATCAAAAACATGAAAGCCATTTACTTTTTTGAACAATTGCCTGGGTTGGCTAGTTTACTTACCTGTATAGACTAATTTAAGGTAAATCTAGCATAGACTAATTTAAAGTAAATCTAGCAATCTTCTAGAACTCTGAGGTGTCAGTACTTGACCGTCACTCAGAATGATTCAGATGTCACTTTTCAAAAAATCCAAAAGGCTCTGTGTGTGGGTCAAATCCATTTCCACATATGCATTCTTAGTGTCATGGGGACTGAGAGTGGCCATCGGCAGGCAGACATGGAGGAGCAGCACTTGGGTGACTGAACCAGTGGACCCTTCCTGGTTAAAAGCAGGATTAACCACAGGATGACTCAGAATATAAAAGTTTGGGTGAAATCAAGTGTACAGAACAGTGGAGAATAAAGAAGGAACCTGGATTTTGCTACTGTTTGCTATAGGTTTGCTACTCTGGTGATATCACTAGCAAGTCATTAAACTCTTTAGGCCCCCGTTTTTTAATGTGTAAAAATAAAGAAGTTGAACTATTAGTACTTATTTCGTTATATTTTACACCTCACCAGCTTCAGAAAAGGAATTGAACTAGTAGGATTTCTAAACTTACTTTTAGTTCTTACATGATTTTGTTCTTTTGAATAAAATCAAAGTAAGTGAGAATAATAGCTCTTGAGACAATACTTCTATGATGACAAATGAGACTCTCGGTCACCAAGCAAATGCCCCCATAGCAAAGCCACCAATTAGGATATCAGGATGAATTTGACCTCAAGAAATAGATAGCCTGATGCAACTGTATTAAATAAGAGGAAAACTTTTTTCTCTCTTATTAGAGGATTTTAAAATTTAGTGCAACTGAAAAAATGTTATCCAAGACCCACACTCTTTACATTTTGCCAAACTGTCACCTCCAGCAAATGAGCCTTTTTCTCCACTGAGCTATTCTAATGCTCACAGGTGGCTGCAGCAGCTCCAGGAATCACATCCTCAGGACAATGTCCAGTAGAAAAACAGGAGCCACATTTCCCCTGTTTGGGATGTTTCATTATATCAGCAAAAAGAAGAAATTCCCAAAAGTTCCCAGCAAGTTTCCATTCAGGTCTCAGAAAAAAATGTTACTCACACCACCTATTTGAAAGTAAAAATGGACCAGGAGGTTTGGCTTAGTGCATTATAGATTCACTGCCCTGGTCCTGGAAATGTGGCTGGCTTCCCCTAAAGTCATTCTGTGTGGGAAATGGGTGCTATTAGGAAAGACGTGAGGGAACAGCTTTTGAGGGGGGAACCAAAATTACTACATAGGGAAGGTCTCTGAAACATACAATAATACTTTATTTTATAGGAATTAGCTAGATCAATGATCCATTATTATAAAATTGGATACTGCTCAAATTTGCCATTATGTTAGCAGGGTATACTTAGCAAATTAAGTATAATACCAAAGAGGATTGCTGCCTCTTTACAGTTTCTGACATATTAGTAGAACAATTTTTAAATAATAATATTGTAGATATCAACCTGATCTTTCCTAGATAATCCTTTTATTATGTTATTGGAGCAGAGGCATGAGGAAAACAGAAGAGAAAGTGACTAAATAGTACAGACTAGAGCCAGTAAGTTACTGAATCAATACAGAGAGAATAATGCTGAAGGACAATTTAAGACGTGAGTAACAGGCAGAATTAGCAGCTGCTAGAGACTGGATGTAGATGGTAAAGGAGAAAAGGACAACATTTCTAGAGGAGAAATGAGAGATTATAAATCCAAGCTTGTGGACAGTTACATTTGAAGTTCCTGTTTGAGTCTATGTTTGGCGTTCAGCTCAGATGCTTCCCAAGACCAACATCTTCCTCTAGGAGGAGAACGAAAGAGAGAAGGAAAGAAGAAGAAAAAAACTCAACCGGAAGGAAATGAACAGGGGAAGAAAACTGTTCAGAGAGAGAAATAGTGGAACTAGAAGAGAAATATGTCATGAAGGTTAAGGAAATACATATTTAAAGTAAAAGAGTAGTATGTACTAAATAAAATGAGGTTCCGAAGTCATTCATTTTAGCAATTAAAAATAGGCTATTTAATGGGACCTGGCATTATAGATGTGAAAGATAACAGTGGCTTCAGGAGAGAATATGAGTTTAGGGAGTGAGAACTAGAGACACCAGGGTAGCCAGAGGGAGTAAGGATTAAAAGGGGATATTCGGCCGAAACCGGTTTGGCTCAGTGGATAGAGCGTCGGCTTGCGGACTGAAAGGTCCCAGGTTCGATTCCGGTCAAGGGCATGTACCTGGGTTGCGGGCACATCCCCAGTAGGAGATGTGCAGGAGGCAGCTGATCGATGTTTCTCTCTCATTGATGTTTCTAACTGTATCTCTCTCCCTTCCTCTCTGTAAAAAATCAATAAAATATATTTAAAAAAAAAAGGGGGGGACATTCAGTTTGGAGGATCGACAGACCCAAGCACCTGTATAGGCTGCACAGAGGGAGCATTTAGAGATAAAAGGAGTTTAAAAACAACAGAAGAGGAGGTAATAATCACATTTAATAATATAGTAAACTTTTTTTAAGTCACTTCTAACAGACATAATTAATTTAACAAAAATTGTTTGAGTGGCCTATTATTGCAACACTGGGTCAACAGCAGGAAATAAACAGATAAACACTATTTTTCTAGTAAAACATTATGGCTGCTCAAATTAATTCTAATAAGAAATCGATGATACATATCTGTTTTACTTACAGTTCTAGAAACTGTAGACCTTGCTAGGAAAATGTGGAAAAGTTTACGCATTCTCTCAGTGGAGAAGCCCCAAGAATAAAAGTTATAGTTGTAAACCAAATAAATACTACAAGATTTAATAAATAATAATACAAGAATAGAACTCCATGTCCCCCATACTCCCGATTGTAAAACTACTTGTGCCCATCCCTGTATATTCCTGTGGCTGTTTTGAATACCTGTCCCTTGAGGTATTAGTGGCCTCTTTTTCGGGGGGCAGTGGAATTCTGGGTCCTCTTAGACCAAGCAGAGGAACCACTTTAAGATTAGGATATCAGAATAGGACTGGAAGAGAAGTGTCTGTAAACCTGATGCTGGGAAGTTTTCTCTGTTTCAGAAAGGCAGAGTAGTCTTTACAACCGGTTACAAAAGCCATGGCACCCACTCAGCACTATGGTCAGGCCTCCAACCCCTCCTAGGGCCATCACCCATGGGACTAACAACTTCAGATCAAGAAACCTTAAGGAACCTTGTAGCAACTGCTTCCACTGTCTCTCACTTCTAAGCACAGGTCCCTCCTAAATGCAGCAGCATGCGCCTTTCTGAGGGTCTACAGTACACTCATTCCTCTTAGCTCCGGCTACACGCATACTCCACTGTATTACTTTGCTTATTATGCTCCACAGATATTGCCTTTTTTTTTTTTATTAACAAATTGAAGGTTTGTAGCAATGCTGCCTCCTGCACATCTGTCAGCACCATTTCTCCAGCAGGCTCAGATGATGGTTAGTAGTTTTTAGCAATAAAGTATTTTTAAATGAAGGTATGCATTGTTTTTATAGGCATCATGCTATTGCTCACTACAGTATGGTGTAAACATAACTTTTCTATGCACTGGGAAACCAAGACATTTGTGTGACTCACTTTATTGCGATACTCACTTTATTGCGATGCCCTGGAACCGCAGTGCAATATCTCTTGAGGTATGCCTGCATTGTGATCATCCTCGTCTCTCCTCGCCCCAAGAGTTGACAGCCTCAGCTTATTTTCTGAAGGATTTCTCCTCTCCCCCAAATCCTCAACCCCCAATTTGCCACTTCTCTAAAACCAGGATTATTCACGCCTCAGTTCCCACCCCAGGCCTTTGCACTCAACATTTCTTATGCTCAGAAAACTCTGCCCCGGAAAATCATGGGGCCCACTTCCTTTAGGTCTCTGCTCGAATGTCTTATCAGAAGGGAATTTCCTGATCCCTCTGCAAGAATAGCACCCCCTTCCGTATGCATCAACCACCAGATTGTTTTCTCCAGAGCACATTTTAGTACCTGTCATGTTTGTTTGCTTTCTGTCCCCAACCTGGTCCCCGCACCAGAATGTCAATTCCACAAAAGCAGGGATTTTTTGTTCACTGCTGTATCCTCCTGGCCTGTGACAGAGCCTGGCACATAGCAGCTGCTCAGTCATCATGGCCTGAATGACTCTACAACACATCTGCACATCACTGGCACTTCCACATGGCTTGTTCCTCTTCTTCAACACCAATTCCTCCAGGAAGTACGGTATTGTCTGGCTCTTCACTTTTATCCCCCTCCAAACCCAGGCTCAGTTCATTACCTTTCCATCAAAGCACCTGGTTGCTGAGAAAATAAATAGATCACAACCTTCAAAAGGTACTGTGACTCACAAAACAGATGATCTGCACCAAAACAAAATGTCAAGACAACTAAGCTGAAAATGTTTTAACATCAACTCATTCAGATTCATATATTATGAGATAAGACCCCAGACCAACAGATTTAAAAGTCCAAGAGAAACACTTTCAAAATGGAAATCCACTCTAAAAATCTCCTATATAAAAGCAATGATCCAAGTCAACTCCTTTACAACTCTAGAAATTAACCAATGATCTGCAGTAACTCCAAGAAGCATTTATTTAGAAAAAATGGCTCCATCTCAGTAGAAACAGCAAGATTCATGACTCCCTACTCCTCTCCACAGCTCTGTGGTAGCTTTGAAAATCAGAAGTTTCACAACGATGCTAGCCACGAAAGCCATCAGCCTGGCTGATGCTGGCTGATCACCTGCACTACATGAATCCTAAAAAGTAAGACCACTCAATGGCCCCACACTCACCTAGTTTGCAAATTTTTACAAATCTTTATTCAGATCTTTCTTACAATTTCTGCCCTAAAACCACCTCATGACAAAGCCAAGTCCTTGTCCCCCTCCCACCACCACCATTTCTCTGAGAATGTTTCTCCAACTTCCCCTTTTGTAGACATGGTTGAGACTGTCAGAGTGATGCTCTTCCTGGTTCAGCAAGTCTAATAAACACAGCTTTGCGTGATCAGTGGGCCTCCCTGCTGGTCTTTGGCAGGGCCTTGGGCTTCATATGACTGGAAATTTTTTTTCTTCTCTCTCTCTCTCTCTCTCTCTCTCTCTCTCTCTCTCTAGCCTATGAGTTGATTTTTCTCTATAGCACCAAGGGGAGCACAAATCCTGGAATGTAGTAGACCCTAAATTCTTATTGAGTGACTGAATTTATTTAAGGTTGAAAGTTGGGAGATTTAAAATGTGGCATCTGCAGTTTAGTTTGCAGTGTGTTTTAATGAGAAATTAAATACCTGAGCACACATGTCTTTGCCTACTCAGTGAAAGAATAGAAACAAAGGCAAAGAACACAGGAACAGAACAAGATGCCAAGAATGTTCTCTTAAGACAGAACAGCATGCCAACAGGAATGAACCGGAGCCATGCTTCATGGTCATGGGCAGGGATCATATCGAATGCTCTCACAGATATCGAGTCACAGAATTCATCTTAGTCATTAAAATGAAATTGTACATATATAACATGTGCTACATTAAAATGGCAAATTTGACATACTTATAACATTTGTTTCTTTTGAGGAAAACAGAGATGTGATCAAGTTAATAGAGAAGAGAGCAAATGGAATGCCCCCTCTCACCACTCGTTTTTTAACGCAGACTTTATGGTCTATCTTTCATTTTCGCCCTTTGTATAGGGACATGGGTACAGAAGAGTATTTCTCTATGCAGGACAAACAACAATATAGTGATGAGTAGATGCTGACACTAGGTGTTGGTGTTGGGAGGCCATAGGGAATGATGGAGATGTCACAAAACTGGTTATGCCACTTCTAATCGGAGGCAGGTGCCGTCCAGAAAACAGACCTGGTGCCACCATCCCTCCCATTTCCTAAGAGAATCTAAACAACAAAGATTGTCAGGTGGGCTTTCCCAATATTTAGATGTTGTTCTAAATTTGATGAAGAATGGGGAAAAAGAAATTTAAAAGGGCAGGGGGAAGGAAGGGAAGAAAGAAACATTGTGAAACAAACACAAAAATGTTTGTGGACCACCCGTTTCCACCCTTGCTCTAGTCTACCTGCTACTTTCCCAGATGGGGAAAATATACCAAGAGAAGAAATATGGCTCGTCAGTATCAGGAGCAAGAACCCAGGTTGCCATCTTCCTGGGCCTCTCCTTTTAGTACATCTTCCTAGTGTTGTTTGTCGCATAACCTTAATCTCAATCACATAAACATTTTCTTTTGGCTCTTGATAGCCTTTCTCCTGGGAATGCAGTGTGCTGACAAAGTAATGCCACTCGCTGCCACTCAGGGAAAGGAGAGCAGAGGTGAGCACACTTCTCTTCGTGTGAAAGTACTCAATGAATCTTCAGCTTCTAAGAGGTGTACTTCCTGGATCTTTGACAATATGACCCAAGGGGCTGGAGAGTGCTCAAAGGTAAAAGTTTTTTTAATTCCATCTTACCATCAAGCTCAGCCTGGCACAGCAATTTTCTCCTGAGCCTCTCCCAGCATTTTAGAACTTTCCATCTCATATATTCACTAATTAAGGTTGCCCAGGAAAAGATTAGTCATGCTGATGAAGATGAGGTATGGATAACAGAAAACTTAGACCTGGCAGATAGGAATGAGAGCTGAGGGGAGGAGAGGCGGGGCGGGGACAAAGAACAAAACAATGCAGTGGGCCTCCTCTCCTTTCCGCAGAAAGTTTAATTTCAGAAACTCTTTCTGAAGTGTTTTATAGCATTGCTCTCTCTGATGCGGATGCTCTGTTAACTGCTTATCCTTTTCAGGATCTGTGGCCCTTTTTGATCACAAAGTAAGTTAAAAGAATCTTAAAAGGAGTTGTGATTATATGTCTGACAGAAAAACAGGATAATTAGCTCACAGAAGGTACCAGGCTAGAGCCAAAATGTTTTGGCCAGGATTTATATCAAGAGAGAAATGAACCCCTTTTCCCAATATATAGTTTTATTTTTTTCTTAGGGGATCAGACAAACACCCCTGAATCTTGATTAGCTACGACTTCGCAATATTAGTAGGCGTCACCTGGGAGAATGCTAAGAATACAAATGCTTGAGTCTTACTCCAGACCCCATGACCTAGCATTCTCCCTGGATGATCCTGATATACAAAATGTGTGGGAACAAGGAAGCTGAGGGAAAGTTTCACATCCTAAGACAAAAATAATGCAGGGTTTTCAGAGGATGACTCAGTGGGACAGAGCAAACAACACTGCTCTCTAAGTGAACAATGAGGAACATGCATTAACTAGACCAATTTGATCACCAAGAGTAGAGCTTGGAACACTCCATCAATTTTGAGTGGAATTATTCTAAGAAGATGGCTGCCATAGATCTGCCCTCTATTTGCATACAAATGCTCATAACAGCCTTATTAATTAGTCCCAAATTGGGAATAACTCTTCAACAGGTCAATGGTTAAACAAATGGTGGTACATCCAAACCATGGAATACTACTCAATAAAAGAAAATGAACCATTGATTCATACACAACAACTCAGGCCACAAAGGAAAGATGCTAAGTGGGTGAAAAAAGCCATTTTCAAAAGGCTACATACTGTATGATTCCATTTATATAATACTCTGGCAAAAACAAAATAACAGAAATGGAGGACAGACTGGTGGTTACCAGCAGTTAAAGAAGCCCTCCCCCCCAAAAAAAAAAGAGCTTCTAGCATAGGGGGGAAAGTCTCTTTTTAAAAAGAACTTTGAAGTAGATTAACAATTTCTATCAGTTATAATAGAAGCAAGAATCTGCCTAGTTCTGAAGGAAAAATTGTTTTGATCCTAGAATTTCATGCCAAATAACAAATTATTTAGTTGTGAGGACAAAATAAAGACTTTCACACATACAAAGAGATCAACCAAAGGACTTGTATGCATGCACATATGCATAACCAATGGACATAAGACACTGGGGGATAGGGGAGGCTAGGGGACTGTCTAGGGCGGGGGGAAAAAATGGACACATATGTAATACCCTTTGTATTACTTTAAGCAATAAAAAAAAAGACTTTCACATATACAAAGAAGAAAAGAAACAAATTACTAGCAGGGAACCTCTCAAAGATCTAGAACAGTGGTCGGCAAACTCATTAGTCAACAGAGCCAAATATCAACAGTACAACGATTTGAAATTTCTTTTGAGAGCCAAATTATTTAAACTTAAACTATATAGGTAGGTACATTGTTATTAACTTAATTAGGGTACTCCTAAGCTGGCCTTTGCTAAAAACGTCCTCAGTCTGATTGAGGTACATTTGCTGAGGTCGACCTCTTCCAACTCTCCCATCCACACTCATCTTGTATACTTGTTTCGTCTATCTCCTTTCGTTCATCCTCTCTATATGTCCAAACCATCTCAATGTACCTTTCTCAATCCTTGACACTACATCTTCTTTCACTCCACAACGTTCCCTAAAATTAACTTAATAAAGTTTCAATTGCACTGTATGTGTGTGCCCGCACGTGGTATTTTGTGGAAGAGCCATACTCAAGGGGCCAAAGAGCCGCATGTAGCTCGCGAGCCGTGGTTTGCCGACCACTGATCTAGAACATAGAATGTTTGCTTCATATATCTGGGAAAGATTTTACCTGCACAATTTATTGATACTTTAGGAGTTGTCTATTCACTAGTACAATTACTAGAAGAGAACTTTTAATAGATAGAAATTATTCCAAACATCAGTAATCAAAATAAAAGCCAGTGGGTTTAAATTTCCACTATACAGCTATACTTAACATTAAAATTAGTTCTATGTACCAGTCATTTTGTTAGCATTTTATAAGTGCTCTTTCTAATTTCATTCTAGCATCAATTTTATGGGGTATTCCATAAGTATACTATATAGAAATAATACTCTATATTAGTATTTTATACATGAAGAAACTGAGGGTCAAAAAATTAAAATATATGCATAGGATCTTATAGCTATGAAGGAAAAGAGTGAAAATGCAAATCTAGGAAATCTAACTTCAGAGAATATATTCTGCAAAAGTACTTCCAATTATAAGGGGCCCAAATAAACTTAATGCTATGAACTCAGGGACTAGTATTCTCATGAATACTTTGTGAGGAATCAACTAGAGAAAAAGGTTCAAACAACCAAAATATCTAAAGAGACATTAACATAAAGTCTGGTGGTGAGTATTAACAATATTAAATATTATTCTAAATAAGCATTACAGGTGAAAGTGTAGCAATTAATGGCTACATACTCCAACAATGCAGATTAAGCACAACTATATAAAATAGGAGAATAGGAAAAGCATATACATATATTTTCATTAACCACATTGATGGTGAAGTATTTTTATTGTTATTCTGAGACTATCATGTGTGTGTATATAATGTGGGATAAAACAACTGAGCATTTCTGGAATATTCCTAGTGTAAAACGAAGAGATACATAAGTAATACAGAAGATATTTCTGTAGTCCTGAATGTGAACTGGGAAAATTAGCATTCTTTCACAATCTGTTTTACACATGCACTCAGCCAATCACACTTGCATACACTGTAGTTCTGACCAGTGGAATACCCTCAAGACAATGATCAACACAGTAGTACTGAACATCCCAAGGACACAGAGGATAGATAGTCTCAAAATCCTAGCTCCAATCACAAGGAACCAGAGCTTCTTGGACAAGGATTGATTCCAGGTATAAAGCAGAAAATGGACCGGATAACTCTTGAATAGCACATAGGGAGGAAGCAATCTTCAAGACTATTCCAGTCATGTCAAAAGACTTAAGAGCCAACTTGAAGATACTTCTCCTGGATGTGTGTGTGTGTGTGTGTGTGTGTGTGTGTGTGTGTGTATATATATATATATATATATATATATATATATATATGAAATTTTGAGTTTCAATAAGGATAATAATTGAGATAGATTAACACCCATCAAATATGTGTATAGACATGAGTTCATAATGATAATATACTAATTCACTAACTCAGAGGATCATAAGGAATCGATTAATCATCTACAAAATTGATAAATAAAAGAATCAAGCATTTATCTTGGTTAACCAATAGTTGTGAGCACCACTTACTGACTCATTCTTCAGCACTGTCTACCTTGGTAACTATCTCATCTAGTGGGTCTTCATATTAACTATTATGTTTTCATACCTAATATTTCCAGTTATTTTTAAAATATAACTCATTGTTTTTTTCACATTGTTTATAGCCTCCTTTATCTCTTAAGTATATTTATTATACTTATTTTAAGCTCTGTTCCAATAATTCTACTTTAGGCTAAACATGCTTTTCAACTTATTGTCTTGCTGTTAGAGCTGAGGTCAGAAAACCAATTTTTCAGTCAAGGGCTGGGTAGTAAGCATTTTTTGTTTTGTGGAACAGATGGTCTCTGTCGGGACTAGGACACAGAATAGTTCTACCACTGCAGTGTGAAAGTAGCTATAGACAATACATGAATGAAAGAACGTGGCTGTTCTCTAATAATACTTTGTTTACGGACACTGAAATGTGAATTTTGTATAATTTTAATGTCACAAAACAGTATCCTCTATTCTGTTTTCAATCATGTAAAATGTAAAAACCACTCTTGGCTTGGGGATCATATATAAACAGTGGAGGCTGGATTTGGTCCAGGGGCTGCAATTTATTGACCACTATATATAGTGAGTGGTTGTACTGGTTTTTGAGATTATGTTTCCCTGGGTATTTTAGCTGCTCAAGATCTTTGTATTTCCTGTTGAATGCTAATACATATTTAAATAAATACTTATTTGGTTAGGAATTAACTATGACTTTACATTATTTCTATTGGTTAGTCTTAGATAGACCAGCTTTCTACTAGTCTCACTGTGAAGATCCTAAAAGGGCCAGAAGCACTGAGATAGTGATGATTTTAACCATGGTACCTCCAACTATTATAGCAAATCCCAAGAAGTTGAACGCATATCTCTACTGATTTTATTTGTAATGAGTGTGAGAAGACTGAATTTCTCTGCTTTAAAAAAAAAAAAAAAAACACAACCAACTGTAAGGAAACTCTAAATGTGCGCCAAGATTAGTCAGGCATCACACTGTTTATATCTTTTCTTTAGGAAAAAAAATCAGGAAGAAACACAAAGCTATCAGTTGAACACCATATGGAGCTACAGGAGGCCTAGAACAGCCAGACACTTTTCAAGTTCTGAACCACATGACTCTGCTGTCCTCCATGAAAGCTGTCTTTCCCTGAGCCTCCTGAAACCACAGAAACAAGACACTAGAAGCATCTAGGTTTGGAAAGATCACAACTCTGAAGCTGGGTGGCTAATTTTCTTTCGATAACATTGTAATAATCATTACTCTGACTCCCTGTATTGTTCTATGTCAACTGCCCACTCTGACCTGCCCTAATTCTCTCATGGTATAAGAGGCAAAAATAGCAATCTATGAAGCTGGCCGCACAGTCACCAAGACAGTAAACTCCAACATTTCCTAGTCCATAGTTCTACCAGGCAATGAGGATGCGAAGTAGGAAAGGTGAGACAATGTGGATATGCATCTAAATGATGTGTAATTTGCATAGACTTTGAATTGTAAGGGAAACAAAAGGCATATTATTCTACATGGAAAGTCTTAGCTCAAATGATTACTTAGGTCAGGCTTCCCAATATCCTCCCTAGAATTTCCACCAAAGTGGAGCCTCTTCCTCTAATAATTTACTTCATTTACGTGTGGTTTCTCTTGTTATGCCATTGTCACGAGAAGAGAGTCCCATTTCCTGGGCAACTAGGAACAGTTTGGTCGTCAATTGGTCAAACTGCAATTGTATTCTTGGTTCTCCTTGTCTTAGTCTTTGTCCGCCCTGCTTTTTCCCTATTTCTCCAAAAACCTTTGGTAGCCTGTGCGGGTTCCTTTAAAATCGGATTTCATACATTTTACTTGAGCTTCTTCTGATCCATACCGCCCCATACAATGAAAGCTTTTTATCATATGCCCCTACAATCTTCAGTAAGTACTCACACTAAGTATTAAAAATATTATTTTCTAGGCAGTACTCAGAACCTCCTCTCATAAGCTCCTCTCATGCATATATATAATCATTAAAGCACAGAAGTTTATCTCATTCATTACATCACCTGCTACAATTTTAAAATTCCTATCATACACCATAGCTTAGCACTCCAGATCATCTCAATTTAAATTAGGTAAATAATTAAAATCTAAATCTTAAAATATCCTTGAAAAGTTAGGTTATTTCCCTTTTTACATACTGATGCTCACAAGAAGTTCATTTATTATATTTGAAAGCATTTAGAACAAAATTAATTTTCTGAAATGAAACCTAGAGAGTCAGTTTCTACTTGAGGCATGATCACAAAAATCCTAGTTTAAGATATTGTCAAGAACCTTGCTAATGTGGTTCAAAGGGATTGGATACAGGCTAATGGGTATATATGGAGACAGGAAGGAACAAGAATTGGCACTGTGTACTGTAAATAGGCCTTACAGGAATTCAGAACAAGCCAATCAAACATGTCTCAAAGTAAAGGAACAACAGCATCTCTCACAGGCAGCTTAATCTTATTACATCAAATAGAACTCATGACCTGCCCCCCCGCCCCCCCCCCCCACCAAACTTGCTCCTCCCCAATTCTTCCCTACCTTAGCCCATGGTAATATCAAAAAACTAAGAGCCAAATTTGATTCTTCTCTATCCCTATCTCCTCACATTCAATCTTCAGCAAGACCCTTTTAAGTATTCCCATTATTGTTCCCTTATAATCCACTCTACATAGCACTCAGAGTGATTTTTTTAACCCATGGATTAAATGCCCCAGCTACAGGCTTCCATTTAAGGTAATATCAACAGACATCAAGCTGCCTAGTTCTTGAATCAAACTGCATCAGCAAAGCAAAACTCACTCATTCCCGAGGGGAAAAGCAGGGTCACCACCCAGGTGTCCCTGAGGAGCATGTGCCTTCCCTTTGTAGCATGCCTACCATGCCCACAGGCCCATTTCCCAGAACCCTTCTGACAGAGTTCTCACTACCTTAGAAGAAAGTTTAAAATCCTGACCATGGCCTACAAAGCCAGCCTGATCTAGCTGCCCCCTGCTTCTCTGACCTCATCTGGTCCCACACTCCCCTGTGCTCAGTTAATAACTAGAACTTAGGAAGGACTTTCCTCCCTGGGATCTCTGTACTTGCTGTCACCTTTGCCCCAGATCCTCTTTTCCCAAATTTGGTCCAATGAGCTCCTTATTTTCAATCATGTCTCAGTGTCCATGTCATCTCCTCACACAGGCCACTCTTTTATTTCCTCCTACCCCTTATAATTACCCAAAATTATGTTGTTTATCTATTTGTTGGCTTATGTATAATGAGTGTCATCTCATTAAAATGGAAGTTCACTGGCAGGAAGAATCTTACTTGTCTTTGCTCCCTACTGTACCCCTACGTACTCCCCTGGCACAGAATCTATTCTCTTCAGATCTTATAAGAGTGAGACAGATATGGTTGAGAAGCAATAGAAGCAGCTTAGGCTCTCCATAAATGTTTGATGAATAAATTAATAAAGGTGGACAAGGGGAGGAGTCAGAGGTTGGTACTTTGAAAACTCCACAGAAGTATCTCTAGGCAAAACCCTAAGAAAGGAAAGGTAGTTCATGAAAAAGCACACTGATCCGTAGACTATGTCAGGATTAGGTGGGGTTGTATCATAGAGAATAAAAAGCTAAAAAAGAAAAGATATTTCTAGTTTGTAGCTAGGATCTTAACACTATAGCTACATTTCAATGCTGTTAAATTTTACAAGGAACAAATATTTTCAATGTAGATAAGCATTTATGTTCTTAAAAGAGAAATATTAACGTATCCTGAAGATTAACATAATTACTTTCTCTGTAACTATATTTGATTTAGGACAGAAGGACAGGAAAATAGTGCTTTTCTTGCTTTGTTGTTTTAAATGTTATCTATGAAAAGGAAGCCCCTTATGAGGCACATTGCAGAAAAGCAGGGGGAGGTGCTACTTCTGGGCATATAAACACAAAATATCATGTTGCTGGTAATATTCCACTGGATAAAGCTCTTCAAAAACAAAATCATCAGCTATTAGATAGCTCTCCTTGTTGGATAGATAATAATAAAGTCAATCTTCAAAATACTGTTTCGGGGCAGCCTTGCCTCTCTCCAATCCTGTATCTGTCTTTAAATCAATAACAAAGGGCCTTCTTATTCTAAATAAGTTTCAGATCATACCCAAAAATTGGTAGTGAGAGTTTAAGATTTAACATGTAGGACAAAATAGCAAAAACAATCTTTAAAGTTCTAGCCCAAGTCACCAATTCTTCTACTTGTATGACCTAGGGCAGTGGTTGGCAAACTGTGGCTCACGAGCCACATGTGGCTCTTTGGCCCCTTGAGTGTGGCTCTTCCACAAAATACCATGTGCGGGAGTGCACGTACAATGTGATTGACATTTCGTGGCCCATGCGCAGAAGTCCATATTTTGTGGAAGAGCCACACTCAAGGGGCCAAAGAGCCACGTGTGGCTCGCGAGCCGCAGTTTGCTGACCACTGACCTAGGGTAATCATTTTCCCACTCCCAGGTCTCAAATCTCTCATCTTCACTGAGAGGGCAACATCAAAACTTATCCGTAGGTTATGTTCAGCTCTTGGATTTGGTGGAGACTTACTTGCATCCAGCATCTGAGACAATGCTGTAAAAATAATGAAGCACTCAAGGAGAATCTGTGACAGGCCCTCGGGCTATGTCACAGTCTGAGAAAGTCTCATCTACTGACATAGGAAGAAATTTTGCCAAGAAACAGTTACCAGGAAGCACTTGTGTGTGTGTGTTTTTCCCCACGAAAGACTTGGAATCAAGGAAGAGTTGATCATTCAATCCTACCTTCCTTGTTTTTACTTGGTTATATTGAGCACTGGCACCCCAGTTTCAACTTGGGTCAAGGACACACAAGTTGTGATGAACTTACATGCAACTATTTGTTCATATGATAACTAGAGGCCCGGTGCACGGATTCGTGCACTGGTGGGGCCCCTCAGCCTGGCCTGTGCTCTCTCACAATCTGAGACCGCTCGGGGGATGTAAGACTGCCAGTTCAGCCCGATCCCTGCAGGCCAGGCCGAGGGACCCCACCGGTGCACAAATCTGTGCACTGGGCCTCTAGTATGCATATAAGATCTTTGGTTAATCCATTCCAGCTCTCCCCCCATCCTCCTTCCCTCTGAAATTCATCAGTCTGTTCCATGCTTCCATGCCTGTGCATTGAGCGTATGCCCCCTGGTGGTTATTACGCATCATAGCTATTGGTTGGACAGTCACTTAGGCTTTTATATATATAGACTAGAGGCCCAGTGCACAAAAATTTGTGCACTTGGAAGGGAGGGGGGCCCCTCAGCCCGGCCTGTGCCCTCTCACAGTCTGTGACCCCTCGGGAGATAATGACCTGCTGGCTTAGGCCTGCTCCCGGGTGGCAGAGGGCAGGCCCAATCCCTAGGTGCAGCCCCTGGTCGGGCTCAGAGCAGGGCTGATTGGGGAGTTGGGTGCTGCCCCCTGTCATGCACAGAGCAGGGTGGATCGGGAGGTTGCAATGCCACCCTTAGTCACGCTCAGGGTAGGGCCGATTCGGGGGTTGGGGCACCGCCCCCTGTCACACTCAAGTCAGGGTCGATGGGGAGGTTGCAGTGCCACCCCCTGTCACTCACAGAGCAGGGCCCATCAGGGGGGTTGGGGCTCCATACCCTGTCACGCACAGAGCAGGCCCATCAGGGGGTTGGGGAGCTCCCCACTGTCACGCACAGAGTAGGGCCAATAGGGGAGTTGGGGCACCACCCCCTGTCACACACAGAACAGGGCAGATCAGGGGGTTGGGGCACCGCACCGTCACACTCAGGGCAGGGCCGATGGGGAGGTTATGGCTCTACCCCGTCACACACAGAGCAGGGCCTGTGGGGGGCGGTTGGGGCGCCGCCCTCTATCACCCACAGTACAGGGCCAATCAGGGGGTTGGGGCGCCTTCCCCTGTCACAAACAGAGCAGGGTGGATAGGGAGGTTGTGGCCCCGCCCCCTGTCACACATAGAGCCGCAGGGCGATTGGGGGTTTGGGCACTGCCCCCTGTCATGCTGATCCTGGTGCTGGGAGGCATATTACCCTTTTACTATATAGGATAGAGGCCTGGTGCACAGGTGGGAGCAGGCTGGTTTGCTATGAAGGGTGTCCTGGATCAGGGTGGGGGTCCCCACTGGGGAGTCTGGCCAGCCTGAATGTGGGGATGATGGCTGTTTGCAGCTGGTCACACCCCCTTCAGGGTGGGGGTCCCCACTGGGGTGCCTGGCCAGCCTGGGTGAGGGGATGAGGGCTGTTTTCAGGCTGGCGGGTGACTGAAGCTCCAACCGCTCCTTTTTTCCTTTTTTTTATTTGTTCTGGGCCAGCTTTAGCTCTGAGGCTTGGCTCCAGCTCTTAGGCCTTGGCTGCTGAAGCAGGTATCTGGTTTGTTTGGGTTCTGTAATCGAAACACTGTTTCAACTCCAGCTCTGAGATCACGGGTGGCTGATAGCAGGTTTCTGGGGTTTTGTTTAGCTTCTATATTTGTAACAATGTTTCAAACTGCAAGCTCAGAGGCCGGCAGTGGCAGGCGGGGAATGTTGGAGTCCTCCGTCACTGAAGCAAGCAAGCCTCATGTTCGCTTCAAGCTGCCTGGCTGCCGGCCGCCATCTTAGCTGGCAGTTAATTTGCATATTGCCCTGATTAGCCAATGGGAAGGGTAGCAGAAGTATGGCTAATTACCATGTTTCTCTTTTATTAGATAGGATATGTAGAACTAAAATGCATTCCAACTCCCTACAGTGTTTTTGCACAACTGTTGAGAAGCAGGCGCCAGGAAATTCTGATGTGACTGTTCATGATGAACTACAGCCACATGGATTGAATTGTTCACATGTCTACAGAATGCCCTCAAATAACCAACACTAAGAGTGAATGGCAGTACACAATACATAATCTTTTATAAAAAATATCCCTGCTTTTGATTAGAAAACTCCTGCTTTTCTCATATACTTACTTTAAAATCAATCACTTCCTTTTTATTTAAAACTCTTTCCATTTGGGGAAAGTCTTCATCTAGTTTCTTGGAAAGGCTCTATAAAATGTTCATGCCTGTATCTCTAAGTACCTACCTCTTCTCTTATTCAAAGAAATGTTTTCAGTGAGCATAATGCAGTCTTTATGAATTTTTAACTGACATTCTTTGTACCTTTTTCTCTCTCACTAAAATGGAAAATTGTCTTCTCAGGAAGCTTTTCTGAGTCTTAAATTTTTTTTTAAGATTTTTAATTTTCCATTTCTAAGTTTAGCACCACACGAATGAATCTAATCATTCCGTGCCCTAATCATTACAAGATGGGCATTTATAAAACCATCACTAAAACACTAGTTACGGAAGCCTTTCATGGCTCCCAGCTATTCAGGGATAATGATAGCAAAGGGTCTTGCACAGGACTGGTTCTCTCAGGAGAGTCTCTGGGCCTTCCTAACACTACTCCCTCCACATCAACAGATGCCCAGGGACTTCCAGCTGCCACCCGCCATATGCGCCAAATTCCAAAATCTCTCCTCTCTTTGAGCCCTAACCCATGATGCTTGGGTCTCAGAGAACTGTGAAGAACATCAACCCAATAAATAAATTCACTGTGAAAGGCAGAGGTGACCGTAATGCCCGTGCCTACCTCCCAGCAGTGCTGTTCCCTTAGAGTTCTCTAGGACATTCACTGAGGACAGTGAGGCAGGAGACAAGGGGGTTTCCTCCCTAGAGCACTGAGGCACCCTGCCCAGGCCTATGTCCACCACGGGTCCTGCGTATAGGTGTGTGAATAAAACTAAAATTCTTCTGAGATTGGATATAATTTGGAAGGAGGTGGGAGTTCATTTATAACTTTCAGTAGATTGCAATGTCCTGAGAAGAATAATAGCATAAAATATCAGAATTCTTGCCACTGCAACCTTGGCCAGGTATTCTTCATCCTTACCACCTTCCTGTTGTGGAGGGAAGAGTGCACCATAAGAAATGCATCCCCAGTTAAACCAGCCCTATATGCTCCCTCCTTCAGGTCCATCCCAGTATGGAAACACTTTCAGAAGAAACATAAACCTCACTTCCTAACCCCTGGAAAGAAAAGTCCTTCTTTATTGAAGGTTTCTTGAGAAGGCAGCATAGCATACAGGAAAGTCACAAAGCAAGTTATTTCTGAAATTCTTGTTTACATATCCTTCTCCCCAATATCCCATGTATACTCTTTCCCCCTCCCCCGCCCCCCGTCCTGCCCCTAGTTTTCCTTACCTCCTTATTTTTTATCTCATTCTCTCATCCAAAATAATTTGCCCTGCTATAAAGTTCTATCATCCCTTCATTTTACCCTCCTATCAGCATGATAAACACCCCACTTTTTTTTCCTCTCTCACATGAGATAAGAGCTAAAGAGGAGCTGAGACTGGAATGCAGAAGAGCTAACAGACAAGAGACAGAGTGAGAGCTGTATTTACCATCTCAGATGCAGAGACCACGTACAGTGGGACACCTGTGTTCCCAGGTGTAGTACCCAACAGATGTGTTCAGCTCTGATTCCTGTAGGAAATGATGTGGGGTGCAGGGTGAGGGAGGAGCACTTTCCACTTAGAGAACAAATGCAGGCTCTCGTGCAGCATGTACATAAGCCAGATGAGGAAATCCATTGTTGGCAAGAGTGAGTCATGGAAGGACACAGAATCCAGCGTCTGGGAGCAAAGGGATCACATAAGTCAGAGAAGCTATCTGGACTCTAGGCAAGTAGTCAACTTGATCAAAAAGCGAGTGTATTGGAAGGCTACAGAATAGTTCGCAGAAATGAAGACAAGATTAAGATTTTTAAATTTAATCTGAAAGGATGGGAACCAGATCAGCTTTGTGGAACCACAAAACAGAAAGTAATGGGCACTGTTTTTAGGACGCCACCCTCAGGATGAATTAATCCCAATAATTTTTCTGTTTTTATGTCATTTTACTCGTGTAAGAATCAGAGCTGACCATGTTACTGAAAACAGTGCCAAGGAGAAGCAGGAAGTCTAGGGAACACGGTGACGTGGAGTCACTCCCAGGACACTGACTGTGGCTCCTGGCAGGAAGGTTCACTGCCAGCCCCTGGAATGGGCAGCTGAGAAGAGCCTAGCAGGGATTAAACACCCCCACCCCCTTCCCCTTGTCTGATGCCAGGAGACCAATGCTGGAGTTCCCTGAACTGTTTTGAGCGCTGGGAGGAAAGTGAAAAGAAAAGAGAGCAGCTCTAACCTCCCATCTTTTAAACAAACAGGAATGACAATGCAAAACAGACTGGCATTTTAAAGATTTCTATCTTTTTTCTTTTAATCCTCACCTGAGGATGTGTTTGCCGATTTGAGGGAGGGGGAGAGAGAAATCTATGTGAGAAACATTGATCAGTTGGTTGCCTCCCATATGCGCCCCAACCAGGGATCGAACCCACAACCCAGGTATATGCCCTGACTGGGAATCGAACCAGCAACCTTTTTGGTGCAGGGATGATGCTCAACCAACTGAGCCACCACCTGGCTGGGGCAAGATTTCTATCTGAAATTCAGAGTGATAGTCTATAAAATAGGAACTCTTAAGCCTGATGTGCTCACTTCATCTAAAATCAGTATCACGATACCATGTTTACCTTGTGCTGTCCCAGAACCAATTACTACCTTTGTTAGAAACACTGAACTTGGTCAGCCAGCCTGTGATTGTAAACTGGTTTTTCATATTCTCAACTACAGATAGGCGTAGCCCTATCAAGTTGTTCAACTTAGTTTCCTCCAATCACTACACATGCCCCATTTCTTCTTTCACTCCTGCCGGCGCTGGGCTGGCCATCACTGCACTCCATCCTATGGGCACTTCCTAGTCTGCCAAAATGTAAGTCTATTCATAAGAAGCCCTGTCTTCATTCAGTATTTTATACCCCATCTGAGGAGTCTCAAAGGGTGAAACAGAAGTTCCTAAGATCTCACTCCATACGGACATAATTCAAATGTAGAATAAGATGCTTGTGGTTTAAGTACCATATTCATTTTCTATTGCTGGGCAAGAATTACCACAAACTTACTTAAGATTCAAAACAATACCCATGTGTTATCTCCCAGATTCTGTAGGTCATATGTCCAAGCATTGGTGAGCTGGGTCTTCTGGCTCAGGGCCTCGATAGGCTGAAATCAGGTGCTGACCAAAGCTGTAATTTCACCCGAGGCATGGGGTGCCCTTCCAAGCTCATTCAGATTATTGGTAGAATTCAGGTTTTTGCACTTGTAAAATACTTTATTGCTTAGTTACACATACATATTTAATAGAAATGCTGGGTGGAGGCCATGAAAAGTGAAATTAAAACTAGTGTGCTAGATAGAAGTCAGTCAATTAAAGATCAATCAGCCAGAATATATAATGGAATTTTAATGTAGGTAAGAAAAGAAGATTCAATGTAACATTTCTAATATACATGTACATTTTCTAGGGTAATAATAATAGCTTTTGCAATAATAAAAAGCTCTTTTACAATCAATCAAAATAAGTATCTAAACTGCAGTTTACATCAGCTAACATCTAGCAATACTAATATTTACATATTAGGTTACTAGTAATATCTCAAAATACCCTATATAATAAAAGCCCAGAGACCATAGTGACAGAACAACCAGAATGACTGCTCGACCAGTCACAATGAGGTGCACTGACCACCTCTTGGTCCCTTTCCCCAGATGGCAGGCTCCGATTGTCGATGGCGAATGGGGAACTGGGGTGGGTGCCAAAGGATGTGGGCAGTGCCAGGCCAAGGCCCCTGCCCCACCAGTCACCTCACACACAGAGGGCGACCCACGGCAGGGGTGGGGCCCACGAGTGGGTGAGAACGGCCGACCTCTTGGTCACTCTCCCTGGCTGGCAGGCTCCCATTGCCCTATGGTGAATGGGGAACTGGGGTGGGAGGGGGCAGGGCCAGCTGCTGGCTGCCGGGGAGGATGGCCCTGATCGCAGGCTAGGCCTAGGGACCATACCTGTGCACAATTTTGTGTACCGGGCCTCTAGTATAAATTATAATGACTGTCAATGAAAGTACCTTGCAAACATTTGGTTTCTTCAAGATTTCTGATCATTCCTAAAAATCACCTCACACTTAGATGATCCTGCCAACAGTTCACTGAGAAAATGGAGATGATTAGTTCTGTGCTCCACCTTCTCACTACCAGCCCGCCAATTATTTGCTTTTTACACAAACACACTCATGTCCATCTCCTCCAACCTTGTCAAAGAAAAGCTTTCCATTCATATACCATATTTCACCCCATCTTGCCTCTTCCTAAGTAGACTTCATTATCTGCCTTTCTCCCTCCCACCCTTCATAACTGGGAGCACATACTAAAATGGCTATCCTGACACATATGAAATCAGATGGAGTTTCAGGAAGCACTTTTCTGTAGCCATTATAGTATCTGTAACATTTTAGACATCCAAGCAAAAACAAACAATAATGAAAACAACAAAAAAACAAAAGCAGAAAAGCCATTAAGAAGATGTGACTGTGGTGACTGCTAGCTAGGAGTCCCCTCTGAGACTAAAAAACTCAGGACTGCATTCCCAGGATACTGCTGTCTTATGCAGAGCCTGGGCAATTGGTCTTACCTTTCCACATTTAAGATCTCTTTCTAGCAACCTGAGAGGCACTGAGAGTTAGAAAACAAAGAATTAGAATACTTCAAAGGAAATGCATCCAAGCAGGTATTGATAACACTGCTGGGCCCAACATTCAAGCCTTTTCCAATTGGTCCATTGGCCTCTAACAAAATAGGTTGGCCTGAACAAACAGATGAAGCTTGGGTCAGAGCCTCTTCCCCAATGGAAAGTTTTAATCTATTTGATAGTCTTTAAAAATGGTAAAATTTTATAATGACGACCAGAGCTTAACCTACTGGGTTGAAAAAAAAACACTTTTCTTTGTGAAAACCACTAAAAATGGTGTAAAGTGTGAGTCTCAGAATAAACAAGTGCCCAGAAGCCCATTCTGAAAAGACTTTTCTGCTCTGCGTGCTTGAGGTGAGTATTTTATCGTGAAAAGAAGCATGTTAGAAATGCGTCAGGTCCCTTTCTCATTGACATTTGATCACAAGCCAAGACCATTACCAATCAAAGGCATTAACCCCTAGTTCATTTACCAAGAGAGCCCCCATTTCAACCCCAGCATAAAATAACCTTAAAAGTTAATAGCACTTACAAAAATCATGTATTAGATTAAAATGCTTAATTATAGCACTTTAAAAAATATTTAATGAAGCAAAGCACAGGTAGTTTATATAACTTAGAGTTTCCATGACTCTATCAAACACATCTCCTTCTTCCAACTCAGCCAGCTCCAGAAAGTCTCAATTAGCTATTATTAATATTGATAATGTTGTACCAAATGGCTTAAACATAAATGGACCTTGAACATTCTCCCCAAATCATATAGTACCCCCCCTTTCCTTTACCACACCATATACCAAGACTGTTACCTTTTAGTTTCCTGAATGTACCAAGCCCGTTTCTATCCTCTATATGGCCTTCTCTCATGCTATTTTGACCTAAAACACTTTTGTCTTCTCCTCAGACTAACATGAAATATCCTTCAGCTATTGGGTAATCTTTTTCCCCAAAATGAACAGAGGAATCTGCTTAATGCTTGCAAAATTTTCTATGTTCTTTTAAAACCATATACAAATTATAACTTGTATAATGTCTCTATCCCCTATACACTGAAAACTTCATGAACTCCATGATTATTATGGTCTTGTTCACCATTCTATCCCCAGCACTTGATATATTGCCCATAACATAGTAGGAAATACTGATATGACCAGATTGATTATTGCTGAGAATTTCTTAGGCAGAAAGTCTCAGCAAATCTCTTATTGCATAAAAATTTAGGCCTTTAAGGCACTTGTTAGTTCCCTGATAGTCTCCTTTGGCCATAGTAGACACAGTCTTAATCAGGGGTGCTCAAACTTTTTAAACAGGGGGCCAGTTCACTGTCCCTCAGACTGTTGGAGGGCCGGACTAAAGTTTTGAAAAAAAAAACTATGAACAAATTTCTATGCACACTGCACATATCTTATTTTGAAGTAAAAAACAAAACGGGAACAAATACAATATTTGTATTTGAGTGTGGCCCGCGGGCTGTAGTTTGAGGACCCCTGGTCTTAATGATAGTAAAAAATTTAGTTCTCATTTTTAGCTGTTATTGCTCAAAAACTCACTCCTACCCAAATCTATGATGTCTATGAACTTGAGAAGAGTATTTTCTGGCTAGCAAGTTTGTCTGATGATTCTCAGAAGTCTCCAACTCCCTGTCAAAGCTGTGGCATTCTCTTCTGCTGGAAGATTAATTGATGCAATTAGCAACAACTCTTGGATTACTCAAGGGGCTTAGTCATGGATCTTATTGATCAGCCCCTAAAAAATACCATGAAAAGAAATACGAGGAAAAGGTTAATAGTGAATATAAACTTGGCATTTATGTTGACTTTAAGCCGTAAAGGAGAAACTCAAGGATCCTTTAGGCCACTACATTTAGAAGGATGAAGGAGAAATACCTCATCTTTAGCAAGGCAAAGGAACTTTTGACAGAACTTTACTGCCAGGAAAAAATCACTCCTGAGAGAGCTATAGCTTCATTGTCACTGGGTCCACAAGTGAGGGGTAACTATTGTGTAATTATTACCTGCGTAATGCTGATATCAAGGCCACAAAGGACAGTTAGAAACGCATATTAGGGACCAGTATCCCTCATTAACATAGACTCAAAGTGATTAATGATATTACCAAATAGAATATAGACATGTATAAAAGGGATAAAATGAACAGTGAGGTTTTATCTCAAGAATAAAGATTGACTTAATTTATGAAACTTAAACAATATAACTCATCAGAGTAATGTATTACAGAACAATTATCATTTAAATAGGTATAGAAAAAGTATTTGACACATCCATTCATGATAAAAATACTTACAAATTTAGAAGCAAATTTCTCAACAAAATAGAGTATATAAGGAAGACCAACAGCTAATAAGGTACCTAACTTTGAAATACTGAACACTTTTCTCCCTAAGATCACAGTAATGAAAGGATGCCTATTCTTACCACTTCTATTCAACATTGTATTGGGGGGGAGGGAGGGGAATATTGCCATTAGGCAAGAGGAAAAAAATAAAAGACAGAAAAATTGGACAGAAAAAAGTCAAACTTTCTTTAATTGGTGCAAATATAAACCAATAGACCATTTTAGACTAAATATAATGTCTAGAAACATCCTAATTTATAACAAAGTTACTACAGGTTAATCTCTTCAATAAATGATGCTAAATCAATTGGCTAACACATGAAAAAAATAGCTTTGATTCCTTCCTCACATCATACATAAAAGTTAACTTCGCATGAATTCTAGGTACAAATATTAAAGAAAAAAAGATTTTAGAAGGTAAAATAGGAGAATATTCTCATGACCTTGAGTTAGGCAAAGATTTCCTAAACAGGAAAAAAAGGCACTAACCATAAATGAAAGACTAGGAATTAGAATTTATTAAAAATAATACACAATTTCTGTTAATCAAAATGAGCCATTCATGAATAAAAAGCCAAGCCAAGGAGAGGAAGAAGACATTAAAATCTATATAGAACAATAGAAAAAAGAAAGACTAGTGTCCAAAGTATCTAAAGAATTCCTATAAATGAGTAAGAAAAAATGAATAACAGCAGTGGGGGGGGGGGGACTTAGACCCCTCAAAAAAAAGAATACTCAATGACCAATCAACAGCAACAAAATCCCTGACAATATCAAGTGTTGCAAAGATGTGGAGCTGTGGAACTCTCACTTTAAAAGCTAAATATTCACAGGTCCAATGATCTATCAATTCCATTCCATTATTTACTAACAGCAATGTAGGCATACAAAGACCTAGGAAAGGGTGCTCCTGGCCAGGCACGGGAGCAGGATAAATAAGGGAAATGGGTAGTCCTCGAAATTTAAGGAGCTCTCCCTGTCAGGGTGATGAAAGTGCCAGTGTGGTCATGAGAACGAGTGCTTCTTTCAATGTTGTACCCCCGGTTCCATTTTTGCCTCCCCCTAGTCTCTGCTCTGGTCCTGGCAGCAGTCTTTATGCTAGCCAGAACACCCAATAGCTAAGTAAACTGTGTTGTATTTATAAAATTCACTATAGTGAAAAGAATGGACTAGTAATGTGCAATGGCACGTATTACAAACATAATGTGAAGCATAAGAAGCCTGTCACAAAATAGTACATGATTCTATTCACAGAAGATTAAAAACAGGCAAAGCTGATCAATTTTAGTCAGAATAATGATTAGTTTTGGAGGGGATACTAATTTTGAGGGTGCACAATGGAGGCTCCTGAAGTCCTGGCAAAATTCTGTATTTTAGTCAGTGTGCAAGTTCCATAGTACTGGTAAACACCGATTGAGATGGCTATATGTTATATATCATCCTATGTCACAATTTACGCACTTCTCTATGTGTGATTCAATGAAAAGGTTTACCCCCCAAAATCCAACCAGCACTGGGAAATGAACAATCACTTCTGGATACTGACACACTGAAGAAAAGGAGTGTGGGGACTGTACAGGGGGAGGGGTACCAGTGGACTTCCCTGTACCTGTAATGTTTCATTTATTTTAAATTATACCAAAATAAACATGGAAAAATGGTAGACTCTGATAATGGCGAGGAAACAGTTCACTGTTTTACTCTATGCTTTTCTCTTTCAAACGTTTTGTCCTTTAAAAATCTGTGCGTTATCTGGAATTGGGATCTGATCCACCAAGAGGACAGTTTAAGCCACATGATTACCAACACCTTTTACAAAATGCTATAAAGCTCTTCCTTCCCAGTAGACTTCTCATTCTGCTCCTGCCAAGGCAAAATATATTTGCAATAAGCCCTTCAATTTTGTGTGAGAAAATCATGCAAAATGAGGAGAGTTTGTTTTAGCTTTCCTTTAATATTACAGGTTTTAAAATCAAAGCTTCAAAAAGAATATCCTGCTCCTTTGTGTCTCCATCAAAGTCTGATACGTTTTGAAAAACAAATTACAAGTGGCTCTGTTCACCTCTCAGAGATCCCAGATCACAGAAAAAGAAAATGAATACGATAAACTTTGCACTTGCCAGGCCTTCTGTGTGACAGACCCTCAACTATAGACCCAAAGCTGGAAGAGTTCATCTTCACTCTCCCTTTTGCCTTTTAAGGTTAGTTTTATAAGAAACTACCAGGAATGCTGGGACTTTTCATTACGCTTCAGTTAGCCTTTTGCTCACCTCCACTGAAGAAATAGTTTCCTCTCTTATATGAGAGGTGGACCGGCTAGAAATACCCTCTCCTCCCCCCATATCATCTGTGGGAATGGACTTCCATGGTACAGGACAGAACCAATGAACAGCTTTCAACAGATACAAACCAGTCCAAGAATGGGCATCCAACCTACGACAGACAGGCTCTGTGAGTAAGCTCTCTGCGAACCTGTCCCAGCTCTCCATTGATTCCAATTCTCTCCTAGCTCTAGGCTCAGTTATAAGTTGGGGGAGGGGAGGAGATAGAGCAGAGGATATCAGAGATGGATCCAACAGTATGTCTCCACACTCCATCAACCATTTCCTGTTACAAATGGGCAGGGCCCAAAGGATCTTCTGTGAAATAGTCATCGCTAGAGATGCTTTTTTTTTTTTAGGTGAAGAAAAAGCTTGCAATGGTCAAATGTAATTTGAAAAAGCAAAATAACAAACCCCTCCTGAAGATTCACAAGGCATGTTTATATGTCAAAGGCTTTAAAAAATATAGTAATAAAACCCCAAAACATCTGATTAATAATTTTAACTTAGTGTTTCCCCAAGCCTACGTGCCCATCAATCTTTGTTTCCCATATAACAGATATTAGCACATTGAGAGGGGCATATATTGAAATACCCTATTCTGTAGCTTTTTTTTACAGTAATTGTTGACACTATTATAGATGTCCCCCAATTTCCTCCATTTTTCCAACCTCCACTCTGACCCTGCCCCCCACTCTGGCCTTCACCACTCTGTTGTCTGTGGCCATGGGTTATGTATATATGTTCTTTGGCTAATCTCTTCACCTTCTTTCATCCAATGTCCCCTCCCTCCTCACTCTGCCATCTGTCCTGTAGCTTTATAGGCACAAGGAGATTGGAAGTATGTGTGGGTGTCTTGACTCTCATCTCCTATCCCAAATGCTGATGGAGAGGGGAAGGGAGGAAAGGGGAATGGAGGGCTTTTCCTATAGGCACACCTGAGTGATTCAATTTATTGCTACTATGTGTGAATGACTATAGTTATGATTGAGTAGCCAAACATGCCAAAAATTAGTAGGCTGAAGCACACTACACAGATTTATAACTGGACAGTTTGTAGCTGATCCCCAGACATGCAAGAGAAGAACTCTTTTCACATCCCTCAGGACCATTGGCAAAACTCAGCTCTGACTGGCTTGAGCAGCAGTCCCTTCCTGAAGAATCACTGGCCCAGCACCACCTTCTTGGGTTACCTTTCAGCTGGGCCCTAAAAGATTTATGCTTCAGTTCAGACAAACCCTGGGATGAAGTGCAAGAGAAATGTGGGGAATTGGGGGGGATCACGCCCTGTTTAGTTAGCTATTACTTCATTAAAAACCACTCTAGCACTTAGAGGTGAAAAGCAATGATTTATTATTGCTCCCAGTTCTGTGACTTAGCTGGTCTCAGCTGCGCAATTCTTTTGCTTCATGTTGTATAACTGAGGCCACTCATGTGGCTCCGTTCACCTGGAACTGGAATATTTAAGACCTATCCTCTAGGACTCTCACATCACTGTTCATCTAGCCTGGGCTTCCGCATAGCAGGGCAACTGGGTTCCAAGAGAAGGTAAGAGCGCCCCGTTATTTTATGGCCTCAGCTCAGAAATTGCAGAACACCATTTGTGATACGTTCTAGTGACCAAGGCAAGTTGCAAAGCCAGCCCAGATTTAAGGGTCCAGACTTCACCTCTTATAGGAGAGAAGCATTCATACAGGGATAAGAAGGTTGTGGATGGTTACTTTTGGAGACCATCTATCAAAATATCCAACACTTCACATTCCACTGCTTTAGTTGGTAGTAAATAGAAAAAAAAAAGTCAACATTATTCCAATAAAGAGGGCCCTAGTAAAGCAAATTCAAAACTTGGTCCTTTTTTATCAAACTATATGATCCTTTAGAAAGACAAAGAAAAAACATGACTGACCCCTCTAGCAGAGACTAATGGAACACCGAATTCATTCTATTCTCTCAATTTCTAAAGTTAATTCCTTAGGAGGTGACTAGAATAATTTATCCTGGATTAACATTAAGTTCCATTTTGGACAAATTGTATTTCCTGGCTACTCAGTAAATTATAAATTAAACTTCTAATTTGGTACATGTTTTCATGCCTCACTTACACTCTTTCCCAAGGAATAAGCAAGTATCCTCCTATCAAGTCCAAGTGACCTCTGAGGCTGGATTTAGCCAGATCCAAGGGAGAAAGCTAAATATTTATTTAACAGTATTATCACCTTCCCTTAAAGGAACCAGCTCTTCTTTTTGCCTCATTCACGATATGAAGCATAAGGGAAAGATTGAGTAGATTGGGGAGCTGTCTATGTAGTCCATTTTGATAGATGCAAAGAAAGGGCCCTGCCCAAAAATAATCCTCACAGCTGCCGAGATATGATGCCTGAAATGCCACCACAGAGATTTATTTCATTCAGTTATGGTACTGACTCTCCTGGGATCCAAGGACAGAATTCAAAGACCTTAGGATATGGGAACACATGGCATCATTATCATGCATTAGCTTCCCAACATGGTGTCAATGACTAAACCAGGACCTCTGAACAGCGAGGAAAACCCAAGAAGAGTTGGGGGTCTGTGAGGGCCAGAAAGGTGGGTGTGTCTCCTTAGACAAGCTATATGTGCCTGGAGGTAGGGGCACCCCAAGGGTAAAGAAGGATGAAGAAACAGGGCATGCCTCCTTAATTTCAAAATGTTCTGAAGATTATTTGTGGGAGGGAAAGAGAAGGCACCGGAGAGAGGGAGGGAAAGAAAATTAAAAGGATACATTGCAAGTACATTCTCCCAAAGTTACCTTTTCAAAAATTTTATATTTTTCCATCACTATTGTTAAGACCATGACGAAAAACTTGAAGGAATCAATGTGCATAGCAAAGAGAATTAAAAGAGGAATTTTTGACTTAACCTTTACCCCTACTCAGGAAAAGTGCAGAAAAGATTGTAAACCAAAAGCTAATACTTAATGGTACATTCCATGAGTCATACTATATTCTAAAAACTTTACACATATTAGTTTATCTGATCATTGCAAAGGTCCTGTGGTGTGGGTGCTCTTACTATTCCCATTTTTGAGAAGGGAAAACTGAGGCCAGGAAACAGACACAGGGTGTCACAGCTGGGAAACAGACACAGGGTGTCACAGCTGGGAAACAGACACAGGGTGTCACAGCTGGGAAACAGACACAGGGTGTCACAGCTGGGAAACAGACACAGGGTGTCACAGCTGGGAAACAGACACAGGGTGTCACAGCTGGGAAACAGACACAGGGTGTCGCAGCTAGGAAACAGACACAGGGTGTCACAGCTGGGAAACAGACACAGGGTGTCACAGCTGGGAAACAGACACAGGGTGTCACAGCTGGGAAACAGACGCAGGGTGTCACAGCTGGGAAACAGACGCAGGGTGTCACAGCTGGGAAACAGACACAGGGTGTCACAGCTGGGAAACAGACGCAGGGTGTCACAGCTGGGAAACAGACACAGGGTGTCACAGCTGGGAAACAGACACAGGGTGTCACAGCTGGGAAACAGACACAGGGTGTCACAGCTGGGAAACAGACGCAGGGTGTCACAGCTGGGAAACAGACGCAGGGTGTCACAGCTGGGAAACAGACGCAGGGTGTCACAGCTGGGAAACAGACACAGGGTGTCACAGCTGGGAAACAGACACAGGGTGTCACAGCTGGGAAACAGACACAGGGTGTCACAGCTAGGAAACAGACACAGGGTGTCACAGCTAGGAAACAGACACAGGGTGTCGCAGCTGGGAAACAGACACAGGGTGTCACAGCTGGGAAACAGACACAGGGTGTCACAGCTGGGAAACAGACACAGGGTGTCACAGCTGGGAAACAGACACAGGGTGTCGCAGCTGGGAAACAGACACAGGGTGTCACAGCTGGGAAACAGACACAGGGTGTCCCAGCTGGGAAACAGCGAAGCCAGAAGGTGACACCAGGCAGCTGGACGGCTAGAACTCACAATCTCCCTTTGTCACTACACCGTGTGCTTGCCAGGGACCGTTATGTATCCAAGTGCCTACATATGCAGAAAACATGCTAAAGAGATAACTGTTTTCAGTTCTTCCCTCTGAGAAAGAAAAATTTGAATCTGGTGTTAGTTATTTCTTATTGAATTACTACTAGTATTATTAGAATTTTTATTGGGTGTGTTTCACATTTATAAAAGTAATATTAAAATAATGTTTCCTTCAAAAATAACAATATTTTTCTAGAAATTACTTTTCTAATATTTAGTTAAAGAAACCCAAAATTCATGGTCAATAATGAAAAACTGCTAGAAAATTAAATCAAATCTCCACCTCTGAGAAGCATCATTTCTTCCCTTCTTTTCTCTCTCTCTCTTTTTTTTTTTTTTTTAAATCCTCACCAGAGGATTTTCAAAACTGACTTTAGAGAGAGAGGCAGGGAGAGGGGGAGAGAGATATAGAGATAGAGATCAATGTGAGAGAGAAATATCAATCAGTTGCCTCTTGTACTCAAGTGGGAATGGAACCCACAATCCGGGTGTATGCTAAGACTGGGAATCGAACCAATGATCTTTTGGTGTACAGGATGATGCTCCAACCAACTTAGCCACCCAATCAGGGCTTCCCTTATTTTATTAAACCAAAGGTCGTGTCACAAAGTCCAGCTGCCTGATGCCTGGGCATAGTTGATACCCCAGGGCCCCTCAGGGACTGTGACCAGTCTGAACCTGCTGGGTGTCAGCAATACACACAGCAGAACATGAGGCCAGTTCTGAAAATGTACCTCTATTTCTTGTTGGTTAGGTGTTTGGTCAACTATAAATGCCAGAGATGAGGTTTAATCTTCATCTATCATGTTCTCTACCACTCCTCTCCCTGTCTTCCCCTGACCAACCAACCTTCTCCTCAAATGGTGAAAAGATTGAGTCATTTTGCTTAAGTGAGAGAAGAGCTCAAAACTTCAAGTAAAATTACTTCCATCGATTGTCACCATTAGATCTAGCCACTTAGACTAATTTAATAGAAATCAAAGTTAGATTTTAGCCAGAGAAGGCAGGAGTATCACAAATGTACCATCATCAATCTCTATTCGTAAATTGTTAATGCTTGAAAGCACTAAGTCTAAAGATTAGGAGCTTTGCTTATTGGGATGGAACTGTAGTATTCAGCATTTAAAATCCAGTGAGAGAACTTCCTGCCCTACGATATGGCTTTGAGTTAATTGAAGCAAATCATACATTAGGAATGAGAAATGGAGTTTCCAAAAGGTAACACTAAATTCCTCTGCAATTCATCCAGAGGAAGCAAAAGCATCTTCACCTCCTCCAGAGTCGCCCTCTAGTGGTTTCCAACCCAGCTCAGCTCTACGCTCCTCCCACTCAGAGGCATGTGGAGCTTCCATGAGTGCTCACAATGATTGAGAGGTACTGCTGGCATCTAACGACTCTTAGCCAGTGTTGCAAAATGTTCTGCAATGAGCCATAGAGGGGTGCTGCACAGTCTCCACTGAAATAGCATTGAGAGCATCCTTATGGAATGATACTACATTAGACAGCTGTCTGCTTATCTGGATGAACAAATTAAGTCACCATATTGGAAAGTCATATCTCCTCCTCATTTTTAATTAAGTGAAAGTCTGCAATTCAACTCTACCCTGTTCCGGTCAAAGGGATCAAAGGAATTACTTGAGTGATATGTATACCTGGTGAACAGAGAATACTAGGAGAAAATCCTCCTTTAAGCACAAGTAATACCTGTGGAATTCTGTAACATAGGAGGACATCAAGTGGTTGGATTTGGAAAAGAGGCAGTGGATAAAGACAAAGATCTGAGCCAAAGTAGGCTATCATATGTCTTTCTTCCCTTCTCCCCTTTCTCCCAAAATAGTTATTGAATGACTGCTATCTTGTCAGGATTGTGTGAGACACTGTGAAACAATGATGAACAACAAGTGGCATGGTTGTTACTCTCACAGGGTATACATGTTATTGGGAGAGGCTAACATTAATAAAAATAATCCCACAAGTAAGCTAATGAATGAGAATCAATGTGATTGTTAGTTGCATTACCTCTAGATGCAAGGAGCACCAGACAAATATTACCTTTGTCATGTAATTCCTGAGTTCCATTCCTGAGACACAGAACTTGGATAACGCCATTTTTTTCTGAGGCATGCAAATGCACATTG
The DNA here is from genome assembly GCF_964212035.1 of Myotis nattereri. Classification (NCBI taxonomy): domain Eukaryota; kingdom Metazoa; phylum Chordata; class Mammalia; order Chiroptera; family Vespertilionidae; genus Myotis; species Myotis nattereri. Next base: position 67,552,973 of record NC_138079.1, read on the forward strand.
GCTTGGATTACAGTGTGGGCTCTAAGTGGTTAGAGGAGAACCTTGTAGATTTTTCAGAACAGAGCACTTAAATATGACTCAGTTCAGAAGGTGTCATCAGAGATGAGTGGCCCTACTTCCACATAGAGTCTTAATGATCCCCTCCCACGGAGAGTCCACAGCGCTATCAACCACAAAGGTGGTCTTGAGATTGCTCCTGGGGCTTTCAAGAAGAGTCAATATCATGAAACTAATTCCACAAATGCTTAAAGGATGCAAACTCTGGGCCTTGCTCCCTGTGTGTACACGAAGATGACTAAACAGCAGCCCAAGGGGCCCCAATTGAAGAAGATCTGGTCATACGATGTGATGTGTCACAAGAACCCAGTGGCCAAGTATCATGGGACCACAGAGGAAGAGGCTGCTTCCTCCTGCATTGTGTTCTGAGATAACTGTCTGATTCCAAACGAGGATGAGTAGAGATGGAGAACTTGTTTCAGCCTTTCCTGGTAGACAGAGACATTCAATCTTGTTTACTTTAGATAGACTATCCCATGACAAAAGGTCTGACTTAAAAAAAATGTTTTTATTGATTTTTAGAGAGTTAGAAAGGGGGTTGGATAGATAGAAACATTGATGAGAGAAAGTCTTCATCCATCAGCTGCCTCCTGCAAACACCCACAATGGGGATTGAGCCCAAAACACAGGGATGTGCCCTGACTGGGAATTGAACCAGTGACCTATTGGTTCATGGGTCAATGCTCAACCACTGAGCCACACCAAACAGGCCAAAAGATCTGACTTTTTAAATTGAGTCTGGATTCTCCATATTCTTGTCCAAATCTGTGTGTGAAATGCTACTTTACTAGTAGGACGATTTAACTCAGGCTAGCTGAATGGGGAGTTAGGATACTTCCCTGCAGCTTGCAGGGGGGCAGCTGTGACTTTCTTTTTAGCACTGCCTGCCTCATGCCCAGAAACCTGCTGCTACAGAGAAAGGAAGGGCCTTTCTGCACCTTCACCCCTGACTTTTCCCAAACAGGAGTGAGAGTCCACGGCAACGTCACCAGGATGCAATCTGCTGACTCTCTTCCTTGATGTCAAACTAAGGAGAGCTCTGCAGCCTCCCAAGGCTAGAGAAGCTGCTTGATTTACTTTTCAGGGTTGGTCTCCATCTGGAAGCAATAGGGCATCAAAGCAAAAGCCTCATTTAGCTGCTAGGAAATCTGAAAAAGAACTAAGGATCCATTGGGGCATCAGCAGGAAGAATCCCAGAATATAAGCTCCTTCTAGGCAACAGAAATCCACGTAGTGAAAATAAGAGAGTTGGAGAGCCTATTTACCCTTCAGGATCCTAGGCTTTCTCCCTAGCTCTCCCCACCTTCACCTCATTATCTTAATACCTGGCAGTTTCCATTTAGGGAGGCAAACTCAGGTCTGGTTTTACCAGGACACAGCAGTGCATAAGGGAGCCATGAGCATCACTTGGGCAAGGCACAGTAAATATTTCCCTGTGCACCACACTGAACCAGCTCATAAATTTCTATCATTTTTTTCCACAACAATTTCCTAAAAATGTCTCTGGTTTAGCTTCAGCCCATTTCTTCCAGCTCCCATGAAAGGTATCAGATGTGGGAGTTAGAATAATACCAGTTCTTTCCTTAAAAAGCCAGTACATCAGATTATGTCAAAGGATGTAGTGTTATTTATACACAATATCCATGAAGATTAAGACGGTGAAGATATTTATGTATAAAGTACACCCCTCTCCCAAACATTTGAAGAGAGTATGAGGCAACTTTTACTATAGTAAGGCAGCAGAAATAGGTGGTAATTGCATCTTGAAATTTGGGCTAGAGGCAGGCATTATTAACCACATGTGAGAACTCAGGAATGCAGCACATAGAGGTTAGTGATGCCCTCTCCATGCTGGCTTTCTTCAGCCTGACTTCCTAGGTGGTATCCTAGTTCTGGTCTGGGGACCCATGGCTGGTGAAAGTGACTACCAGTTCTCCTGGAGCAGCTTAGAATGACTGGCCAAGCTAAGATGAGATCTGGGGGCATGAGACAACTTTGCCAAAATCTGGGAGGTACAACTCTAATGCTGACACTTTAGAGGCAGTGGAACCATAGATCAATGTAAAAGTATCTGATCATCATCCAGGCATAAGAGACTACTTTTACCATTGCCTATTATTCTTTAGAGGAAATGATCTTTGATAAAGATGTGCATCATGTCCAAAGGATAAAGCACAACTATTTTATTGTTATTTCCAATCAGATGGTGGATTGCACTAGTATTATAACTGCGGGGCTTAAGAAAGGTATACGCCAAGAACTTACTTCTACACTCTGGCAAGACAAAGAGTACCAGGGTTAGGGAACTGGAACAATAAAGCAGAAACATATATATATCATCCTCTCTTCATCTTCAGATCCCCACATTCCAAGACTTTGGGAGCCACATCCAGGAGTTGCCAAGTTCTAAATACCTCTCCAATCCACCTCTTCCTTTCCACCCCTCTGGCCAATCATGTACTCAGAAGCAAACCATTCCAAGAACCTCCCACTTTGACCCTGTCAATATCAACTCCACATCACCACCAAGTATCTTTGCTAAAATCAAATTTAATAATGTATTCTACTGCTATAAATGATTTAATGACTTCCTATTACTAGATAGAATGAATGACTTTCAATCTAGAGGTGATAAAACTGAACTCCTTAGTGTGGCATCTGAGGACTTTTAACTCACAGTCTATCTTCTCATCTTTATCCCCACACTCCAATATCACAGCCTTCTCCCCATTCAGCACACTTTCATGCTCTAAGCACCCCAGAATACTCACCAGGCAAGCTCTGTGCTTATACACCAACTAGAGGCCTGCTGCACAAAAATTTGTGCACTCAGGGGGGGTCCCTCAGCCCAGCTTGTGCCTTCTCGCAGTCTGGGACCGCTCGGGGGATGTCCACTTGCCAGCTTAGGCCCACTCCCTGGGGGGATTGGGCCTAAGCTGGCAATCAGACATCCCTCTGGCAGCCCGGCAGCACTCGGGGGATGTCCACTTGCCAGTGGGGAGCAGGCCTAAGCTGCAGCCAGACATCCTTAGCACTGCTAAGGAGATGAGAGAGGCTCCCGCCACCACCACTGTGCTGGCAGCCGTCAGCCTGGCTTGTGGCTGAGCAGAGCTCCCCCTGTGGGAGCGCACTGACCACCAGGGGGCAGCTCCTGCATTGAGGGTCTGCCCCTTGGTGGTCAGTGTGTGTCATAGTGACCAGACATTCCCAGTCATTCTGCTGTTAGGGTCAGTTTGCATATTATCTTTTCATTATATAGGACAGTGGTTCTCAACCCTTTAAATACAGTTCCTCATGTTGTGACCCAACCATAAAATTATTTTTGTTGCTTCTTCATAACTGTAATGTTGCTACTGTTATGAATTGTAATGTAAATATCTGATATGCAGGATGGTCTTAGGCAACCCCTGGAAAGGGTCGTTCGACTGCCAAAGGGGTCGCAACCAACAGGTTGAGAACCGCTGATATAGGATAACCTTCACCTAAAGTGCTCTTTGCCACCATCTATCTGCACCTGGAACCCTTATTCAAATGTTACTTTGCCTGAAATCTCTGAGCAGAATCATCTATTGCCTCTATATTCACCTAACACTTTGTGTGCGCCTGTCCTCTTTACACAATGAACAGGTAATTCTGAGTGCCCACTATGTGCCAAGAATACAATAGTGAGTAGAGAAAGAAGAGGCCCAGTTCCCACCATCATGTGGCTTACATGGAGGATACACAGGTTACAAATGCAAACATCATTAAAAGTACTACAGGGAGAGGCATGTGGGCTTCAAGAATAAGTAATAGGTGTAAGTGACCTACAGAGATCCGGGAAGGCTTTCCTAAGTTAGAGATTTCTGAGGTGAAATCTGACGGGTACACCAAGCAAAGGGGAACAAGAGTTCTATTCAAACCAAAGTCTTCAGACCCATTCCACTCCTGGGACTCATTATTATCATCTGTACCAATATGAGGCAATAATTAAGGGTAAGCACTTAAAAGGTTTTAGAGTAATTTGACAGAGTCATTTTATATGTCTTAAACCTCATGACAGTGAGGCTTGCATTGTGAGGTTGATAAAGTAAACTTAATCCCAGAAAAGAGAGTGTTACTGAAACAATGGCCTGTGAAATCTAATGTGACTAAAGAGGAAGGAAAAGAAGGGAAGATAAATGTAAAGAAAGTAGACACATGGATGGATGGAGGTGTTTGTGAGTCCAAAGATTAGTCACTGTGGGAAATAGTGAACAAGATAGCTAGAAGGAAAGAACATTAAAATCAGAGAAGTGAATCCTTGGTTTAGTGATTTTTGAAGAGGATATACAGCCCCAGATTTTTCATGTGTTATTGTATTTTTCTTTGATGTTTTATAGTTCCACTTCAAGCTTTATTTTGAAGATGATTTGTTGTCCTTTATTTATTTGAAACTAGAGAAAAGCATATGTCTGAAGTCTTTATTATCCAGGAGATTTCCAGTCTAATGTAGGTTGCCCCTCTCTTTGCTTCTATTTATGGTCGGCACCAACGTGTGCCAGTTCACTACTTCTGTTCACTGTGTGGACGCATAGACGCTGAGCTGCTTTCTTCTGGTTATTAATCATGTCGGCAGCAGCCCTGTCCAGCCCACGAGTGCTAAAGAGCAGGAGGGGAGGGGTAAGGCCAAGGAGCTTGAGCAGTGCCAGTTTTTATTTGGGTTTGTTACACTCAACTAAATTGGATGTGTCTTCTGCCATGAGCCACACCTCCCGCAGTGTTCACACTTCGGGGAGTCAGGGAAGCTCACATTGGGGTCCTGAAAGTTCCAAAACCGTTATCAGTGCTATGGCTCCCTCTCGCCCTCCTCATCCAATGCACTCCCCTTGCCTAGAAGCCTCGCCATTGGCAACTCTGCCTCCCCAACTTGTTATAACGTAGAACTGGGTATCTCTGGGATACTTCTCCTAGAGCTCACCCATCTAATCAAAGAACCATTAGATGGGCCTTGGAGAATTAGGCCACTTATTTTTTGAGCGGGGATCAGACTGGCAGCCCACAGATGGAATCCAGCTGGCAGATAATTTTGGTTGGCCCACACAGTTTTTGAAAGAACATTTCATATAAAAATCCATCTTTCCAGCTTTCTCTTTAAAAAATCAGATGACCTGGCAGAACAATGCCCCTTGTTCTGCATGGCAGATAGTGGCTAGATCCGAGCTTTGGCTGTCCTCTTTAGAGGGGCATGCCATAGAGTTCTCCCTCCTCATCCCTCTGACCTACTCCCTGTGGCCTTAAATCCAGCCCCCTGTAGGGTCTGCTGCTCACCTGGCCCCTGGTTTTAGAGGACCTATGTGGTATTGCTCTAATCGTCTTTCCCTGACTCCACACTGCATTCTGACAGTTCATTTTTATTCCTCATGTTTAGGGTTTCTATATTTTTTTTAAATATATTTTATTGATTTTTTACAGAGAGGAAGGGAGAGAGATAGAGAGCCAGAAACATCGATGAGAGAGAAACATCAATCAGCTGCCTCCTGCACATCTCCTACTGGGGATATGCCCACAACCCAGGCACATGCCCCCGACCGGAATCAAACCTGGGACCTTTCAGTCCTTAGGCCGACGCTCTATCCACTGAGCCAAACCGGTTTCGGCTAGGGTTTCTATATTTTAATGCTCTACTTTTTCACCTTTCCTATTGGTCATTTTTTTATTATTTAGTGTGTTAAAAGAGTAAAAATATAGTACACATTCTTTTATTTCTTCATAAATACCTGTCGTCTTTACCTGACTTCCTGACTTTTTTATATATACTACTTCTAAAATGGGCAGTAAGCAAAAACAGATCGCAAAATGCTTGGTTATCAGAAATAATGAAATTGTTTAAAAATGCTTTCTTTAAGCCTAAAAATGATGTTACTATGATATTGCAAAAAAAATCGTAATGGTCTGTGTATTAATAGAAGAATCAAGCAACAGAACAAAGAGAACGTTAAACCAACCCATTTTCCTTTGTTTCATTTTTTTTTTTTTTTTTTAGTTCTCATGGTAATCTGGATATGCAAAAAAATTAAATAGCTTCCTTTTTAGAAAAATCCTTAAGACATAGTGTCAGAAGTGAAGGAAACATATCAAGATGATCCATTCCTAGCTGGAGGCAATCTATATGGCTAGTCTTCAAGATGTATGATAATCCAATAAAAGAGTATGATGCTATGCATGTGGATTGGAACATTCTCTTTCTGAGAGAAGATCTGTACCCTCAAAGAGAAAGGCATGCTGATCAGAGTTTGACCCCATCACCTCCCAGCAGTCCCTCTGCCTCCATTCTTGCCCCTTCTGCCATCCATTCTCTCATAGGGCAGGCAGCGACTGCTTTAAAAACATATTCCACTAATGTTCATCTGCTCGAAACCTTTTAATGGCTTCTCACGCACTTAGGATAAAATCCCTAGCATGGCCTTTGAGGCCCTGCATAGTCAACCACTGCCCCCCTCTGACCGCTGTGTCCTCTCCCCTTCCTCACTGTGCACACTGACCTCCCTGTTGTTCCTGAACAAATCATGTGTGCTCTGGCCATGGGGCCTTCGCACTTGCTGTTCCATATGCCTCCCCCGCCCCCAGCTCTTTCATAGCTTGGCTCCTCTTTGTCATTTGGGCCTCTGTTCAAATGTCACTGTGTCACAGAAGTCTCCTCTGATCATTCTATCTTAAAAGTATCTTTTGGTCACTATCTGACATATTACTCTTTTTAATGATCTTCACAGCACTCATTACCGTCTGAAATCTTATCTGTTTCACCCTCTAGCAATATTGTCTCCTTAAGAACCAGGGACCATGCCTTCATTCTTCACCACTACATCCTCATCCCATTGGCTGAATTACTGAGTTTTATTGGCAACAACATGGAACTTAGAGAGGGAAAATGGCTCATGCAAAGTCCCACAGCTTATCCAAAGCAGAGGTCATCATGTAATCACACCTGCTGAAACAATCCAGGAATTTATTCATAATCCCATTATTTTCTGTATAATCTTCCATTATTTTCCATATCTTTATTATTTTGTCAATTGTAATGAGATTTTTATTTTGTAAGACTGTATCACATTTAATATATATTCATTTTCAATAATGAAATCTTTTCAAAGAAAATGCACTATCTGATAGATTCTAAAGGCTGCCCACTGATTTCATTAAATTTAATAAGAATTATTTAAGAGCAATCTAATCAGCAGATAGAGATAGTCATTTGATTTCAGTCCATTTCCTATTATATCTCAATGCTATATTTATTAGCTGTGTTTTTATAATATTTATTTTCAAAGAATGATATGTGATGCTATTATTTATCATTCCACATGGTTCTTCAACCACTTGTAGTAATGTTTCATAACACAGCAATAATAAAGCTATTAAAGTTAAATGTATGGAAGTTTTTGTCGTCCTAAGAAGTCAAATTGCTAGTGAGTTTAAATTTTCTTTCCCAGACAACACATATGCAATTAATTGCCTGTGTTACTAATTGAGTAAATTACTCCTGAATGGCTCCAGGGCTAGATGAATTCCTGTAAGCTGGTGGTATGAATGGTATGGATCTTCCCTTTGACAAAAACTCAGAGCTGTATTCAAAGCCAAGAACTATAGCATAGTAACTCACTACTATACCAGGAAAAGAAAAACCACATAAAAAAATTTTTTTTTTAATTGGGTTGTCTCACACTGGCCGGGTGATTCACTTGGTTAGAGCATCATCCCCTTCACCAAAAAGGTCTGATTCCCATTCATGGGCACATACCTAGGTTGAGGATTTGATCCCTGTCAGGGTGGGTCTTGGAGGCAACAATCAATGTTTCTCATGTCAATGTTTCTCTCTCTTTCTCTCATCAGCATCATCATCATCATCATCATCATCAATAAAAACTGGGGTTGCATCCAGTTTTGGACAATCCATTCCCTAGAACAAAGCAGCAACCTGACTAAAGACTGAGAAGTGTTTGTGATCTCAAACCTATGCAGAAAAAGGAGGGGTTTCTTTGACTCATGACATGGGGAAGTCTCCCGGAGCGAGAACCATCAGCCTCCTCGCTGCCTTTCATGCTTCCATCCAACACAGCAGGCACTTGGAACGGAGGTTTACAGTACAGTTGTTCTTGAGCCTATGTGAATTCCAACCCTGCTAAATGACTAGTAAACCCAACTCCACAGTTTCTGGTTTAAGTTTAGGTGAAGAATGGAGAGGGGGATGCAGATTGGAGGAGGAGCATGTCCACTGAGAAGACTCGGGGTGGGATGCACTTCCTGAAGCCTCAGTGAAGTTACTGGGGAGTCAACACCACAGAGGTGGTAGCTGTGAAGTCAAACATTCAGGCACATGACTGTGTTCCTGATTGGGAATCGGGGAAGAATCTTTGGGACATGAAAAATCTCTCTTTTTGGACTATACATCAACTAGGTCAATGAGGCTATTAGCTGGAGAACTGAGCTCTGATCTTTCTAATTCTAAATATTTTATTTAAAAAGAAGGAAAATCCTCTACTCCCAGCTCCAGATAAAATGTACACCAAGCCTGTTAACCACTCTATGCCAGGTCCTTCCTCAGCAAAATGAAACCTACTTCTTGTTATGTGGTAATTCCACTTGGACATGGAGAGATATCCTGCCAGAATGAGGGAGATTGAGAGAGAGAGAAAGAGAGAGAGAGTTTTGGGTAAGGAATTACATAAATCTACATGTCCTGACTCCTACAATGTGCAAATATTTTAAGTAACAGCAGAGACCAGGTTAGTTGAATGTATGATACCTATCACCCAAATTATTAAATATCACTAGAGTTCATTGAGTGGGTAAAAGGAGAAGCAGGACTTCCCCATCAATCTGATTAAGCTATTTTCCTGTTCAAAAACATTCAGTGACAACAATATCCTGCAACAGTCAAATCTGCCTTTTAAGATCTGTCTGAACCTGATGCTCCTACCATCCAACCCACCACCCTCTTGTCCTGTAGACATGCCTTCTATTCCAGGGTGCCTGGCCACCTTTGTCCTTAAAAATATCCAATATTATTTCCTCATCCCATACTCGTTGTTGTTGGTTGTTGTTTTTTTTTTTCATCTATAACATCCTTTTTGCAAATCCAGATTGCTCAAACCCCCTCTTTCCCTGATAATCTCACCCTTCACTGAATCTTCTGAAAAGGATTCCTCTCAGATAAGGCACCATCTTATTTGGTTTACATTTCACATTCTTTTTCATAATTAAAATGTTGTGAACATAGGACCCAATGTTCACCACTTCTTTATGAAGTAAAAATGTCTTGGCAGAATAGTGAGTACTTGGTAAATTGTTAATGCACTTTAGTTATTTATTGTCCTGATTTCTGACTATTATTACACATGCTAAATCTCATTATGATAAATACAATTTCATTAGGAATGTTTTTGACAAATCTGCCAAAGCTCAATTAATACTTATAATATTAAATTAGCATGGTCAAAAACAAAGCTACTCCATAAACTGTATTTGTAACAACTATCATCCTTATAGTGATGATTCTGTGCTTTTTAATTCCCAAGGAATTTGAATTTAAACCCTTCTACTTGCCACCATATAAGTTAATGTGCCATATATAAGTATAGGAAAACCTGGGAAACCCCATAAGAAAAGCCTAAACGAAACCTCTTATCCAAATTATAAGTAAGCCAGCAGGATTCCCCAGCCAGAAGGCAAGAATAGAAGTGTATTTTTTTGTATCTTTCAGGACCTGACAGCCTCAGTTCTCTTTCTTCTTTTAATCTCTAGTTTCAAAGGTCATCATTTGAAAGCAGTGCGTATAACAGAAAGAATCCAAAAGGATTGTCTATTGTTTCCTTCTTTTTCAGTGAGTCTCGTGTGTGTGTGCGCGCGCACGCGGGTTGGGGGGTGTATATAAAGTGAGAACTTCTTTATTCCTAAAGAAATAGCCTTTGAAGAGCTCCTAGCAAGGACAGTTAACTGGTTGACCACTTTGTAGGGAAGGGAATACCCCATAAGATAGTTTTTGTCTGATTTGTGAAGTATCTGTCCTGGGAAGGCAGAGGTTCAAGGTCACAAGATTTGAACAACACAGGAAAAGGAGAGGGCTGCTTTAGCAGGTCTCTTGTAAAGTACAGAGATAACACAAATTCCCCAGAAGCAAAGTTAACCTGAGGATCCAGTTCACATACTTTGCTTTAGGTTAGCCTTAATGAGTGGGAAATACATGCTCTGACTGTTGAGCCAAGTTTGAACACAGGCGTTTTAAAAGGTTGGCTTGACCCCCCAATACATCTCCTTAGACTATAACCTGAAATTCTCAACTTTACAGGTATCCTTTTTTTTGATATATCATTACCAGGAAGCAGTGTTTATTTGCATCTGCAGCCCTGGGCAGGTGGCTCAGATGGTTGGAGCATCATCCCATGCACCAAAAAGGTTTTGGGTTTGATCCCCAGTCAGGGTGCATAGGGGAAGCAACCAATCAATGTTTCTCTCTTACATCAATGTTTATCTTTTTCTCCCTTCATCTCTCTCTAAAATCAATTAAACATATCCTCAGGTGAGGATTAAAAAATGCAACTGCAATTCAGATGTTAAGTGAGATTCCTCTCCATCCTGACTTCCCTTAAACCCAAGTAGGACTGGCTTTAACACAACCAGAAAAAATTAATGTTCTCCTAGAGATTTCTACTAATACTCAAAGATCTGGGATCCTTCTGGCCTTATCTGCCTCAGGGATACTAAATAGACCTTCCCTCCCCTTCCAACATCAGTTTTCATGTGACCCCTAACCTTCTCAATGATTTACAAACAGGTCCATACACAGTACATTCATCAAACACTTTTGGAGTTAAGTCAACTTTCACTTGAAGATCTTGGTGACATCATCAAGCATAAACTAGTCTTCTATTACTTTCTCTCCATCCCCCCTTCTCCTTCCCACACCTCCAGTTGTCTCCCTCCTCCTCTCTTTCCTCACCTCTCCCCCCTCAATCATCTCTTTCTCTGGAACAAAAGAAACAACTCATCTTGGCTTTCTTTTGTCATGTTGCACTTTACTGATTTTAGAGAGGGAGGGAGGGGGGAGGAGAGAGAGAGAGAGAGAGAGAGAGAGAGAGAGAGAGAGAGAGAGAGAGAGAGAGATGAGAGAGAAACATGGATCAGTTGCCTACTGCACACAACTTGACCTGGGATCAAACCTGCAACCTGGATATGTATCCTAACTGGGAATCAAACCCACCACCTCTTGGTGAATGGGATTGCTCTCCAATCAACTGAGCCACCCAGGCAGGGAGGCTCCTCTTCTCTTAGTCATAGCTACTTTTTGAATACTCTGTGTTGTTTGAGCATGAGCTTCTGGTTATATCCTGTTTGTAATCAGGATATCCAAGTATTTCTTCCAAAGTCAGGGCTTTCTCCAGCTGGAATTCTGGTTAATATGTTGCTAATGTGATAAAGCAAACCACTCATAATGATAGCTTGGTTGACAAAGTCAGTAAAGAAGAGAAGGGTTGAAGAGAATGGGAACCTGAGGTCTCATAGACAAGAGAGCTCTAAGTAAAAGTACCCACCCAGAGCCTGGAGAAGCGGTAAAGGGTCCTGAAAATACTGATGGCAAACCACCTGAAGCCAAATGTCACCTGCTTCTTCTCCGTTTTACTGTTGGATGGTCCCAATTAGAATCCTTCACTTTCTTAAATAACATTTTGTTATTTTTCTTTTTAGAAGGGAACACTCTGCCACTCAAAAGAAATTATACCTAACAACATCCTCAGCATCTACTGGCAAGTGAAATAACAGAAATAGTTACTTGTGTCCATTAGTGCAGCCTCAAAGCCATATACCACCTACCCGCATCCTACCCAACCTCCAGCCACAAATGCTATGGTGCTTCATGACCCAGCAACCTGCACTAGTATGAGTCCCTCCCACAACCCATGCTTTCTTGTGATCCCGTGCCTTCGTTATGCTGACGTCCGCCTGGATTATCCTTTCCTCCTACCCAGCCTCCAAAACTGAAATTGAGTGTCTCTTTTCCTCTTTCCTACTCCAACTGCCCTCTGTGGTGACTTAGACTTCGCTAACTACTTATGTGTATTTTTTTCTGGACATGTCCTTCCTTCTGCTAGAGGGGGTCCTTGAAAGCATGGCTAGCATCTTATCCATCTCCACATCCACAATCTAATGTGGCCTCTTCCATAGGAAGCATATGGTAAATGTTAAATGCATATATTTCTCCCATTTCCATAAGCTGCTGGAGAAAGAACAGCGTTTTCCATCTTTGCAACCCCAACTCACCCAGTGATGATATTTGTAAATCACTTTTAAATTATTATAGGGTTATATAAGGTGTATGAGTGTTAAAGCAACACTCCAAGGAGACACAGCTGCCCTAATCACAATGCACACTCCTGCCGAGGACAGCTACATTTAATCTGCGAGGCCATATCCCAAAGGTAGCTTTCCATACCTCTCTCAGTCAACACCAGAGGCTATTCTCATTAGCATAAGCAATTTCAACATTGCATTTATATTGCTGAAAAGAGTGATATTAAGATTTGTGAGGTAATGTCATCAAAATGTAAGGATAGGAGTTTTCTATCATCTTACCCACCCTCAACCCCTGGCACCAAAGTACACTAATTTTGATAATGTCCATGGATGCCTCTATGAAAGTTAGGGAGGCCAGCAGAGCAGTTCCAGCACCTCACTGGAGCAAAATAATTAAAGTTGTATACATTGAAGAGGGTAAGAAGAAGGGTTTCACTTTACTCAGGACATCCTCCCAAAGTGACACAGTTCAATGCCAAAAGAGACCTTCTTGGCCCATGATTAGTCCCATAAGGAAAAGGAGAGCATGTGAGTGAACACCCAACCTCCCAGTTGTGCAGCGTGCTGCCAAAGAGTCCCATTTTTTCTCACCCCATCTAGAATACTGAGGTATGCTGTGTTATCGTGGAGAAAATGGCTGGGAGAACAGCAACCTGAGTTCTTGGAGGACATCAAAGGGATGCAGACCCTACTAATCACTTTTCAGACTCCATTAGAAAGCCCATCCATAAACCACAGGGGATGCCTCAAGTGCAGATTCCACCAACTGGCCCCAGACACACCCAACACTCTACACAGTTTACCTACACATGCACACCCTTACCCTGTGACCAGCTCCCTGTACACACTCCCAAGGGCAATGAGGGTGAGCCTTTACACAAGGCTAGTGAGCATAAGCAGAAAGCTGGCCCATTTCTCTGTGTTTGGGAGAAAGCACACAAATTTGAGCATTCAGCACCATCCTAGGAAAAGCAAACAGGTGATTCTCCGCAACTGGCTTTGAAGGACCAACAGAAGGATACAGTCTTAATATTTTCTGCTTAAAGGGAACAAGCAGTGTGGAGCAGGAGTATCTACAGAGAAAATCTGAGAAAGCCTCAGAATTCATAAAAGTGCTGATGGAAGGTATTTCTCTCTCAAATCCTATCTGTAAACACTAGAGGAGATAACTGCTTCTTCAAATGTGAGAACAATAAAGCAAGACTTTAAGGAACATGGAAAAACAAGGGTACATGACACCAGCAGAGGAACATGATTTTCCAGTAACTGACCCCAAAGTAATGGAAATCTGTGATTTTCCTGATAAAGAATTCAAAATAATTCTCTTAAGAGAACTCGGTGAGACACAAGTTATCACCCAAAGACAATTCAACAAAATCAGGGGAAAAAATCCAAACAAAAAGAAGTTTAACACAGAAATAGAAATCATTTAAAAATTCTGGAGATGAAGAATACAGTAAATAAAATATAAAATGCAATAAAGATCATCAATGACACACTCAAGCGGACTAAAGAATTTAGTGAAGCAGAAGACAGTTTATTTGAAATGATCACTCAGAGGATAACAAACAAAAAGAATGGAAAAGGGTCAAGACTATGTGAACCATGGAATACCAGTAAGAGGAACAACCTATGCATTATTGGAGTCACAGGAGGCGAAGAGAGGAGAACAGGGTCAGAAAGGTTATTTAAAAAATAGTGGCTGAGAACTTCCCACACCTGAGGAGATATGTGAACATCCATGCTCATGAAACTCCTAAAATCCCCCAAAATTTTAACACAAAATAATCTTCTCCTAGGTATGTTATAATCAAACTATCTTAAATTAAAATAGAGAATTTTAAAAGAAGCTACAGAAATAAAATTCTTCATATAAGGGAAAAACTTACAAACCAGGAAAGAGTGCAGTGATATATTCAAAGTGACGAAAGAAAAAAATACACAAGAATACTTTACTGGGTAAAGTCTTTTAGAAATAAAGGAGAAACATGCTTCCCCAGATAATCAAAAGCTGAGGAAACTCATCCCCACTATACATGCCTTACAAAAATGCTAAAAAAAAAAAAAAAAAAGTTTATTCAAGGTAAAATGTAAAAACACTAATTAGTAAAATGTGCCTGTTTTCAAAAACATCAATGAATGTTGCATTATGTGTAAAGAGATCTTAAAATTACATAAACGCTCATTGTCAATCACATTTCTTTCCAATCATGCAAGTAAAATTTGACATGCCAACCCATGTCCCTTTGACACTGGATGGACTTTGAGCAGCTGCTGCTGCTGCTACTGGCTATCTCCAAGTGTAATACTTGGCTGTCTCGAAGTGTAATACTTGACTGTCTCCAAGTGTAATACTTGGCTTTCTCCAAGTGTCTCTTTGTGGGTTTGTTGACATAGCCAGTTCCTCCAAGAATTGGGTGTGCAGTTAAGATAAATTTACATTAGGTAAATGGACAGATCCCTTAGCTGTTACAATCCGAGGGTCTAGCCACCTACATTTCCTATAACATTATCTGAAGGCAGAGATTATGCTGTGCTTCTCAATTATACCTGCTTTCCTATATGACTGAAAATCAATCAGCCAAACAGAGACACTATCATTCCTGAATAGATGCACTTGAACATAATTTAAAGAAAACTCATAAGGTATTTAAGATGGTTTTAATCATACTCACTATAGAATATATCCCCAATTTAAATACCAGAATTGAACTATATAACTCTACAAATCAAGCCTCTAGATTACTTTGTACCAAAGTATGATACCTTTCATACCTGCCATGGCTTACTTCAATTATCGAGTGATTTTCTTGAAATGTTAGCTATTGATAGGAAGAGCCTTTTATAGTTTGGCCCTTCTTATTTTCCAAATTTCTGCTCTGTTTATTGTATCCACCTTGTATCTGGATTTCCCCCCATTTCATCATTTATAAGCAACAGATCAGCCACACCTCATCTAAATTTTTTCTAGTACATATTTTCATAAATATTGTCTTCTCATCTATAGTTTCCTCATAGCATGTTTCTGAAGTTTTCAGTATTTTTTACCTTGATCTATAAGTCTTCATCCCTACATCCCTCTTATTAGTCTGTAGCTTATGTCAAATTACAACTGAGTCTTTTTTCTCTATATTAGAATTCTTAAGGTTATACTAAAGCACTTTTCTGTTAAGAGACTCAGTATTACAAATAAATATAAGCTTTACTGAAATATAACTTTAACAAATATATTTAACCCAAGTATGATAAAGTTCTAACAAAAATTGATAGTGGTAGATGATCATTTTTGTAGCTGAGGGAACACAGCACACTTCAACACACGAGCAAAGAATAAATACCATGGGCTTGGTGTGAAGGAGACAATGACCCAAGGTCATGAGCTCACTAGAAACAACTAGAAAACATTCAAGTCTGACTTTAAAGAATATACACAAGCAAACAACACCATAAAAAACAACAAACTACTGGGAACATGTAACAGAAAAAAAGTTTAACATCCTTGACACATAAAGAATTCTTACAAATCCAAATGGAGAAGAATTGATTTTAAGAATGGGGGAGCCCGTCCGGTGTAGCTTAATGGCTGAACGTCAATCTTTGATCCAGGAGGTCATGGTGTGATTCCTGGTCAGGGCATATGCCCAGGCTGTGGGCTTGATTCCCAGTGTGGGATGTGCAGGAGGCAGCCAATCAATGATTCTCTGTCATCATTGATGTTTTCATCTCTCTCTCCCTCCCTCTCTGAAATCAATTAAAAATATTATTTTTTAAAAAAAAGAATGGGGGAAAAATACTAACAAGGAAAAAGATACAATTGGTTAATACTCAGAAGACATATTCAATCTTACTAGTAATAAAAGAATATAAAGTTAAATGATAACTTTTTATTCTCAGACTGAGGACATTAAAAAAAATCATACTGTTGAAAATTTTCCCGTTCCTATTGCCATTTAACTAATTCTCCCCAAATTTGGCAACTAAAACAACCATTTAATTCCGTGTACAGACTCTGTGGGTCAGGAATTCAGAAAAGCCACCATGGTACAGTTTATTTCTACCCCATGATATCTGCAGTCTCAGCTAGCAAGTCTCAAACGCTGCAGGTGACTAGACAGTGGGGGCAGGAGCCACTTGGAGCGATCTTCACTCACATGGCTGGCCGTTGATGCTGGCTGTCAGCTAGGAACTCATCCGGGGCCGCGGGCCAGAGCACCCACCTGTGCCCTCTCCATGTGGCTGAACATGAAGCCTCACTCTTCTTACATGGTGGCCAAGGCCTCCAAAGACCTTTTAAGATCTAGCCTTGGGAGTCACATAGTTTCAAATCCACTGAAGTCAAAAACCTGTCCCAATTCCAGAGGAGGAAACAGACCCTGTCTCTCAATGGGAGGAGTATAAAGTCATATTGCCTGAAAATCATGTGAGAGGGAGGATTTTGTTGCAGCCATCCTTACAAGATACAATCTGCCACAGAAAACAGTAGGAAAATGTAGAACGCCAAATGTAAACTGGTATCTTTCTCAGGGCTAACCTGCCCCTGTAAATCAGGGGTCTTAAAAATATTCTAACCTTTACTTGCAAAGTAAGTTTTCCTCTTTAATCATATTTTAGCTGGGGAATGGACAGATCCATTTCACTTCTCAAATATATCAATTATAATCTTCAGCAGGTAAAGAACTGAGGTTTCACAGCACTTCATTGAATGCAGATTTTTATCCTGGTACACGTTTTACTGATTCAACTCTTACACATTCATTCAACAAATGAGTATTGAGATCCTACTAAGTGTCAGCATCTGCTGAGTGTCGATCAAACTGGACACTGTCCCTGTCTTAGGGCATTAGATTCACTGAGAGGTGAGTATTTAATAATGATATAATTATAATTAGGCCCTGAGAGAAGTGCTTTTAAAATAATGTAAAGGAAACTATGAGAAGATTTTCAGGTAGAATTATATCAGGTTTAAAGAAATTGGTACTTAAATTGAGAATTTTAAGAATTACTAGAAATGTACTATTTCATGGTAGGAAAATATTCTAGGCAGTGGGAAAAATTTCTCAAAAAGCCATGAACTAGAAAACAAATAGGCATGTTAGACAAACATCAGGCTAATGTTTGCCTGATGTACTGAGTGAGAAGGAAGGACAAAAGCAAAAGGAACCCAGAGAGGCAGAGAGGCTTTATATCCATATTAAAGATTTTATCTTTTATTATCTGTGCATCAAGCCCTCTTGGAAGGTTTTAAAGAACTAGAGCATTTTCCTTTTGGGTTTGTAAGAGTTCTTTGCGTACCAAGCACTCTGGAAGGTTTTAAAGCAGGAACACAACATGGTCTCATTTATTTGTATTTTCAAAACGTTCTGATTTTTCTCTAAAGGGTGGAGATGGTAGAGTAGAGAAGGAGGAGACTTGTTATGAGTTTATGGAGGAAATCCAGGTGAGAGGCGAATGTGGCTTAGGCTAGTTTGTTGACAGTGTAGATGAGTTAAGATATAATTTGGTAGAGAGATGAAATTTACTTATTTAAAACCCAAAACTACAAATTTCCATACCACTCATCTATAATAATAAAAGCATAATATGCTAATTAGATCAGATGACCTTCTGAACGAAGCTGGGGCTGCCCAGGTTGTGGATGCCTGCCAGCGGCCAGAGGGAAGCCCGGGTCCCGGGTGCCAGAGGGAAGCCGGTGCTGGCAGCTGGGGGAAGGATGGCCGACTCTTGCACAAATTTCATGCATCAGGTCTCTAGTAACCATATAAATGGATATAATTTTCCTAGATGACAACTTGGCAATATATTGAAAGTCTTACGATTCCTTTTAACTCAACAATTTCATCTCTAGACATTTATCATAAAGAATAATTATGGTTATGTGCAAAGAGTTAGATTAGCTCAAGGAATATTTAGAAGAGCAATGTTATAAATAATATTGAAAACCGTCAAAAAATTGTTGCCCTGAGCTTGGTTTCTAAATGTAATTTTCCTACAAAAGGAACTAGGGCTGCTTTGAGAAATGGTCAGTTCTGGGTCTTGGGCAGAGAAAATACAAGTTGACCATGGAGCAGAAAATAAGAAAATGCTGTGAAAACAACAGGATACAGGGAATATCACAGGGATAAAGGAGCCAACCTAAAAGACCCCCCAATGGCCAAACCTAGAGCATTTTTAATAAAAATGTTATAATAATAAAATTAATAATGTAGTAATAGATTAAAGCTAATGTATAAAATAAATATGCCTGAGTCCCCCACTGACATGTAAATAAAGAGGGGGAAGAGACAAATTTTCCTTACAGAATTCCAATTCATTTATGCAAATAACCCACTCCAGGAGATAGGCCTCCCAGTCTCTAACTCCTCTACCCCACCTCTCACTGAGTGTGTGTTGGAGTTAGTGACTTCCCACTAATAAGTAGAGAATGGGAATAGGGAGGAAAGGTAACTTTACAATAGAGACCAGCTAAGCCCCACCTTGACTGGACTATCAAGGGCTACAGCATTTGATACCAGGCTTACAATGGAGTATGAGACAAAGGGCTCTTCACTTCTGTGTAATTCTTCTCCAAATCCATTATCCAGTCTAATCATAAAAAAACAAACCCAAATTTAAAAACTTTTACTAAATATCTGACCAGGGCTTCCCCAAATTATTAAGATTATGGGGGGGAGGGGAGGAAAAGAGACCAGGGAAGTGACTCAATACAATGTGGTCTCCTGGACTGGGTCCCAAATAGAAAAATTATAATACTGGAAATGCCAGTGAAATCTTACTGAAATGTGGAGTTTAATTAATAATGTACAAATGTTAGTTTCTGAGTTTTGACAAACATTGTAACTTTTTGTAAATCTAAAATTTATTCCAAAATAAAAAGTTTATTTTAAAAATAAACTTATAGCATGGCTGGAGCAGCAGGAATAACACTGCTGAAACAATTACAGAATTACTAGAGGAGGAGCAGAGATTCCCTGGCTGGTGATTTCCCACCCACATTGGTTTATTGCCAGCATTTTATGTTGCTTGCCTGATGGTTAAAAAAAAAAGGTTCTGTGAAATTTGTTTAAATGACTGTTGGTGAAATATTCTATTGTATAATCATAAAACGGAATACAGTTGTAAACTTAAAAATAATGTTGTAGATATGATACTAGAGAGAGAGAACCATAAAGATTTTACCAAAAACTAATAGAACTAATAAATGAAGTCAGTAAAGTAACAGTATACAAAATTAATATTCAGGAAGTGATTGCATTTTTATACACTAACTAGAGGTCTGGTGCATGAAATTCATGCACTGGGGCGGGGGGGGGGGGGCGGCGACCCTCAGCCTGGCCTGCACCCTCTTGCATTCCGGGACCCCTTGCTCCTTCCTGCCTGCCTGCTCGCTGCTCCTTAGCGCTACCTTGGAGTTGGGAGAGGCTCCAGCCACTGCCACTGTGCACGCCAGCTATGAGCTGGGTTTCTGGCTGAGTGGCGCTACCCCTATGGGAGTGCTCTGACCACCAGGGGGCAACTCCTGCATTGAGCATCTGCCCCCTGGTGGTCGGTGTGCATCATAGCGACTTGTCATTCTGCCGTTGGGTTGATTTACATATAAGGCTTTTATCACATAGGACTAGAGGCCTGGTGCATGAGATTTGTGCATGGGAGGGGGGCCCCTCAGCCCAGCCTGCATCCTCTCCAATCCAGGACCCCTCAGGGGATATCCAACGGCCGGTTTAGGCCCGATCCCGGCAGTTGGAAATCACTCTCACAATCCTGGACTGCTGGCTCCTAACTGCTCACCTGCCTGCCTGCCTGATCGCCCCTCACTGCCCCACCCTGGCGGCGTGGTCGTCCCTCACTGCCCACCCCTGCCAGCCCGGTCACCCCTTACTGCCCCCCCTTTCCGGCCTTGTCACCCTCAACTGCCCTCCACTGATGGCCAGGTCACCCCTAATTGCTCCCCGCTGCTGGCCTGGTTGCCCCTAACTGCCCCCACCGCCAGCCTGGTCACCCCCAACTGCCCCCAACACTGGCCTGGTCACCCCTAACTGCCCGCCCCTGCTGGCCTGGTTGCCCCACACCGCCTGCTGCTCAGTTGTTTGGTCGTCCCTCACTGCCTCCCCTGCTGGCCTGGCCACCCCAAACAGTCTGCTGTTTGGTCGTCCACCCAGTTGTTTCAGTCATGATGGCCCCTGGCTTTTTATATATTAGGATAATTATCAGAAAGAGAAATCCTATTTACAATTGCATAAAAATAAAATACATGAGAATAAATTTAACCAATGAAATAAAAGACCTGTACTTGGAGAATTATATGACATTAAAAAAGAAATTGAAAAAGATACAGATAAATGGAAACATATACTATGCTCATGGATAAGAAGAATTAACATTGTTAAAATGTCTGTACTAGCCAAAGAAATCTATTGATTCATTGTAATCCCTATCAAATACCAATGGCATTTTTCACAACTAGAACAAATAACCCTAAAATTTATATGGAACCCCAAAAGATCCCTAATAGCCAAAGCAATCTTAATATGAAATTATACTACAAGGTTATAGTACTCAAAGCAGCATGGTACTGGCATGAAAACAGACACATAGATCAATAGAACAAACAGAGAACCCAGAAATACACCCACATCTACATGGTCAACAAATCTATGACAAAGGAGGCAAGGATATACAATGGAGTTAAGACAGTCTATTCAATAAATGGTGTTGAAACAATACATTCAAAAAATGAAATAGATCATCTTCTTATACCATATACAACAATACACTCAAAATGGATTAAAGATTTAAATGTTAAGACCCAAAATCAAAAACTCCTAGAAGAAAACATAGGGAGTAATTTCTCTAACATTTTTCTCAGCAATATTTTTTCTGGTATTTGTTTTTGTGTGAGGAAAACAAAATAAGTAAATAAATGGTACTACATCAAACTAAAATGTTTTTGCACAGCAAAAGAAAACATCAACAAAACAAAAAGAGAACCTACTGAATGAAAGAGCATACTCACCAATTTTGGTCAATAACCAAAATTTATGTAGAACTCAGACAACAACACTAAAACACACACACACACACACACACACACACACCAAACGATACAATTAAAAATGGGCAGAGGACCTGAATACTTATTTAAAAAGGACACACAGATGGCCATATGAAAAGATACTCAACATTACTAATCATCAGAGAGATGCAAATTAAAACCACAATGAGCTAACACCTCATGCTTGTTAGAATGGCTATCATCAGTAAATCAACAAACAAGTGTTGATGAGGGTGTGGAGAAAAGGGGATGCAAATCAGTGCAGCCACAATGGAAAAGAATATAGAGATTCCTCAAAAAATTAAACATAGAGCTACCTTATGACCCAGCCATTCCAATTCTGGAAAAATATTCAAAGAAATTCAAGACACTAATTTGAAAAGAAATAGGCAACCCAACGTTCACTGCAGCATTATTTTACAATAACCAAAATATAAAGCAACTCAAGTGACTATCAACAGATGAGTGGATAAAGAAGTGGTACATATATACAATAGAATAATACTTGGCCATAAAAAAGAATAAAATCTTACCATTTGTAACAACATGGAAGGACCAATGTATTATTTTTTTAAAAATATATTTTATTGATTTTTTTACAGAGAGGAAGGAAAAGGGCTAGAGAGTTAGAAACATCAATGAGAGAGAAACATCGATCAGCTGGCTCCTGCACACTCCCTACAGGGGATGTGCCCGCAACCAAGGTACATGCCCTTGACGGGAATCGAACCTGGGACCCTTCAGTCCACAGACCAACGCTCTATCCACTGAGCCAAACTGGTCAGGTCAGGACCAATGTATTATTAATATGAGGTTCCACTGTTGGATCTTCTCATAGTATTCCATACTTGTCATGGGAATTACTGTTATTTGGAATTCAGTATTTTTGTTCTTAACTCTATAACTGAGCTCCTTCTAATTCTTTGAACATGTGAAGGCCTTATTCATCGAGGACCTCTGCACTTACCCTGTCTTCACTTGTCTTAATGTATGGCTCCAAGATTTTTTCATGATCAGCCTCTACTTCTCATAAGCCTCAGGTCAAATGTCTTATATATTTTCATGACTACCTTATCAAAATAATACTTGCTACACCATCACTCCATCAAATCACCCCTTTTATTAGTCTTCATAAACACTTGCCACCATCTTAAATTATAGGATTATTTGTTTGCTCGACTATTGTCTACCTACTCCTTCTACAACAAAAGCTTCATGAGAAAAGGGACTTTGTTCCTCTCCTGACCACTCTATACCCAGAGCCTGGTCTGGGATCTCATGGGGGGGGGGGGGGGTGTCTCTGGTAAGTGCCTGTGATAAAGATGTGTAGGTGGGTCTTGGCTGGATACATAAATTTAGAAACCAGCACATTGAAATAATAGAGAATGGATAGTATCACCTAGGTGAGGAATTCAGGAAAAAGAGGGCTAAAAACAGCCTAGGAAGCATAAGTAAGTACCCAGTGGAGGAAGAGAAGACAGTAGAGAAGACAAAGAAGTGGGGACACGAGGGGGCACAATGTCCTTTGAGTCAAGAGAGGAGAGAACTTGAGGCAGGAGGTGCAGGTTATCTCTGGCATCACTAAATATGAGATCAAGAAAAGGTAATGATTTTAACAACTCTAACATCTCTAATGAGCACAGTTTGCTTGTTTCTAGAGCAGAGCATATAGGCCTTCGCTCTAAAACCTGTCCCCTCCTTGTATAAATAAAGCCTTGCCATATTTCAGCATCAGCAGGAGCAGTATTGCTGCCCTATCATTACACCATCAATGAAGTATGTAACTAAATAAATGCATGAAGAAATACCAAAAGAGAGATACAAAAGTTTGTGATATATTTTCTATGCTTTACATTGAATAAATTAATATTGTCCTCTAAGTTGTGGGGTCATGATGAATTCTTTTTCTACCTTTAAAAATATATATTCTGCATGTTTCAAGCTTTCATAAATACACATGTATGTTTATAAAATATTTATGTATTTGGCATGCTTGTCCAATTAGTACAAATGTAGATAAGTAAAAGTCCATTTATATTGTATCAGACTGTCACCTTTTATTTCTAAACATTAAACAAACAAACCAAAAACCCAATGACTCTAACATTACCTGTAGAAGTATTGTGACAGAATAAAACATTCTGCTTCCTCTAAACTTTACAGACACCATGGTCTAAATTCTTTCTTTCAAAAGAAATTGGGTGAATAGACCAAAGCATTGTTTTAGATGAAAACTTAAAAATGTTGATTTCCACAGGATTACCAGGTATTTGACAGGCAGCTTTCACTATGATTCACTTAGATGTACAGTAGCTAAAATCAAGATAACTAGAGCTTTTAAATGATGCCATGAAATGAGATAAGTCCTTATAAGTTAAGAAATATTAATTACAAAAATGTAGGGCAGAAAACTGTTTTTAGTTGAGAAGTAAAGCAGCAGGGTTTCATGAGAGGGCCTAGAAGGAAAGTCAAAGTGTTAACTCCCCAGAGCTGTAGGGGATCATCCCAGTTACTTATTCTACTGTATTACATGCTCCTACTTTCCTATATGCTTCAGAGGTGGCAACTGCCATCCCTCAAGTCTCATCATGTTTTAAAATACAAATTTAGGATATGTGAAGGATTTTCCCATGTTCTATATTTTTATTTAGGTCTTAAAAACCTCCTCCAGAGAAAGTCTTCCATATATGAAACTCCACTACGAGAAGGAAGGATGGAAGGATGGATGGAAGGAAGGAAGGAAAGAAGGAAAGAAGGGAGGGAGGGAGGGAGGGAGGGAGGGAGGGAGGGAGGGAGGAAGAAAAGAGAATTCAAGGCACATATGCTGGGAGACACTTAACAGAAACTCAAGTGACATTATGTCCCTACAAACTAGTCAACAATCACAAACTCCATATTTTGTTTCTTTGTTTCTCATTGTTGTTCCTTGTACTTGAGGAATCATCTATGGTGACTCTGAATGTTCATCATGACAAACCCATAGCTCTCAGCATATTCTGAGCCTACACTGCCCACCTCCACCTTCAACTACGACCCTGACAGGTTTAACCTGACCCTTTAGGACTCCTTTCTTGGAAGGGGCATCGCTTCAACAAGAGAACTGGCAACCTTTCAGGTTGACTTACTGAAGGTGCTTAAACAAGTATGAGCTTTGACACCAAACAATCAGGTTCTACCATCATACCCGGTACCTGGTCCATTTCCTCACTCAGCAGAAGTAAAATTTCATTAGAACACAGATTCAGCTCTTAACACTGCCAAACATAGCTACAAAAAGACAAAATTCCATAGTAAACATATTCCTCCACATTAACTCTTAATCTAGAAAAACACAGTAGTCCTTGGTTAATTAGAACTGTGTATGCTCTGAGAAATGTATTTTTCCCATTTGGGAGAAATCCAAAAGATTGAAACTGTAGGGTTTGGGTTCCAAACACATTGGAACTTTTCTACCCTTTGGTTCCAAGATACTGTATAATGTTGGAAAATTTAGACTTTTGAATCTAATTCCCCAACAAAGAGTTTTAGGAATAATCAATGTTAGGAGTAAGGGTAGGACTGGGTCCACCTGCAGGTACAATGGTGGCCAACTTTGAGAGAAACAAATAACCCTTTGATTGCCTCAATTAATTCCCAACTAACTCTCATCATGGCTCATGCTCCTCCCCATCTCCTAGGTCTGGGAACCTCCAATTTAAATGATGTCAGTTAGGTCTCAAGAAGTTATGAAAAATAACATAGCACATATTTTTAGAAATAGCAGATATGATAGAGAGCATCTAGACCAGTGGTTCTCAACCTTGGCTGCACATTAGAATCACCTGGGAATCTTTTTAAAATCCTGATTTCTGGCCTCATCCTCTGGAAATTCTGTTTCTTTGTTACTAATGTTGTGGCCCCACCCCATAACAAAGAAACAGAATTTCCGGAGGATGAGGCCCAGAAATCAGGATTTTAAAAAGATTCCCAGGTGATTCTAATGTGCAGCCAAGGTTGAAGACCACTGATCTAGACCATTCTTTACGTTATTAGGTGCAGACACTGATGTTCAGAGAGGCAGTATGGCATGGGCAAGGTTACCCAGATAAGCAGAAGTAAAGATTGTCCTTACACTTTCCATCTAATGCTTCTAAGTGGAGTGTCCTTGATGTGTGTACAAGGGCCTAACAGAACGACCTCTACCAACATAGCATAATAAATATTTCTATGTGTATATTTCTTGAAAAGTGGTCCCAGACCAACAGAATCAGCATCACCTGGGAACTCGTTAGAACTGTACATTTCCAGGCACCCGCCCCCCAGATCTACTAAATTAGAAACTGAGGGTGGAGCCCAGCAATGCAGGTTTTAATAAGCCTTGCAGATGATTCTTACTCTACTACATTTGAGAGCCACTGCGCTCTATGAAGCTTTTCATATCCTTACAGAGGTCAGGGGCCTTCTTTTTGTGTTCATCTGAAGCCTGACACAATAAAGCATTTATTTTCACTGAAACTTGGTATGAATAAATCACTTTTCCTCACACATTAATATAAATAATAACTACTTGGGGATCTTGTTAAAAAAGCAGAGTCTGATTCAGTAGGTCTGGAGCAGGGCCTGAGATTCACCATTTCTAATAAGCTCCCAGGTGGTATCAATGCCACTGGTCAGTGAACCACACTTTTGAGGAGCAAGGCAGCCTAGTTAATTAGCTTCAACTGGCATAAAAATTGGGGCTAAATGTCTTTAATAGATGAGGGTTGAAAATTGCAATATCTCACCATTTATGTGTCCCCTAGTGTCAATACCTTTGACATCCTGGGCTTCTCTGTAAAGAGACACCTAAATCAATACACCTTTATTCCTAACATCTCAGCATTTATCAGGTAGTTAGTGGTACAGGTGCAGTAGTGCTTTTAGAACAAAGCATAGGAGTGAGGAGGGAGGTGGGGGATGCAGTAAAAAGAGCCACCCAGTAAGCAGCATTCTGAGCAGCACTGTGCGGGGAAGCCTGAGTACCCCAGAGAGGGGGTCACAGACAGATGTGGTGCTAAGAAAAGGAAGTTGATGGGCACTGAAAACAAGCTCGACTGACCATACAGTTCTGAGGAGGGTCAGCTCAAGGCGGTGGTATGGATCAATGTCAATTAACTTTACACAATGCAGTCCTAATCACATCCAATGGGATGCCTTCATCTCAACTCAGTGTTTGGGCTTTTATCATAAAACCAGCCCCTGTGTCTTGATACAGTAATCTTATAGACTTGTTTTTATTTTCCTTTTCTTTTTTGCTTCTTTCTTATTTACATTGGAAACTTTCATAAGAAAAATAGTTTTCTTGCTCCACAGCTGTCATTAAAGAAGACACCTGGATGCCCAATGTAAAAATGCCGCTGGACTGCACACAAGGAGCATCTGACTGCCATGAATTATTCTGATTGATGTCCCAGTGATGGATGGTGTGCAGTGTGGTTGAATGCTCAGCACCAACATGACAACGAGGCAAGACAAGGTTCCACTGCCTACGGGCTGCTGGCAATAAGGGACTTTCTTCTCTGATTTACAGGCCTGCATTCTACAATCAGTTTTCACACTCCTCCTTGCTTCTGACTTGGGCAACTGGATAGTTCCTGGTAGTCACACAGTCCAAAGGTCAAACAGACACAATGACTAAAACCATATTCATGGAGGACAATGGGAGGGCAGGTCCCTGACTCATATTCATGGTACAAATGGAAGGCCAGACACTGTGGTTCACTAAGAGAAGATTGGATGTTACTCAGGCCACATTACCGCTGCTGCCCTGGCTGACCCCATATAATGGATCTTGAAACAATGATGTCCCAGGGCACATTAAAGAGCACAGCCTCACCATCCAATGGAATAAGACTTCTAGTGCCAGGTCTCTCTGATGTGAGCCAGGAAGGAAGGTGAAAAAAATATCTCTTGTCTTATCCTTCAAGTGACTTTGATAACAATTTGTTGGCATATTAACATAGTGAAACTACACTCTTCCTATTGCTACAGAATAAAGAAATGAGCTGGTAGGGACCAAAATATTCCCCTTGGTGGTGGTTTTATATTTTAGTTACTGGTGACTTGAAATTTATTTTTAACAAGGCTTGAACCCTGAAGTATTCTCCCCAATGATGGTTCAACAGCTGACATTTATGTCTGCTCTCTCCTATGCCAAAGAACCTCTTTGCCTTTCCAAATATCCTGCTGGGCTCCACCAGGGAATTCTGGATGGCGTAGAAGATTCAGGAAGTGAACTGAGGCTGCCAGGAATCTTCATCCAGGTTTACCATCTCTGTAGACTGTAGGAGAAAGAAGCAGGCTGGCTGGCTGAGTGATGCAGATAAGCAGATGGCTTGGGCACAAGTTAAATGAACTGCATATTGGCTTCCAAATTCTCCTGCATCTACAGCCATCAAAACAACGTGATGTTGCTACAGATTTCATTATCAACTTAATGAACATTTCCCATCATGGGAGAGAAGGGACAATAAATTCAACACTATCTTTTAAATGTGATGTTCCCTTTGACAACACATATCAAATCATTCAGAAAATAAAATATAAAAAAAACACTTGTGTATTTCATTTTTAAAGGTAACCAAATTCACAGTTGTATGGTGAAAGTGAGGAGTCCAAATAAAATCTAAAAAATAAAAATAAAAATATATTTAAGGCAAGCAGAGACCAAATGTTACTTGAAATGTTTTATGGTATATTTACTAATAGAAAAAAAGATTGCATTCAGTTGCATGAAAATTTTATTAACTTAGGAAATGAAAGAAAAACATGTATACATTTCTGCCATTGAGAACAAGCACTATTTCTTCCCAGAGAGTCCCATGATTTTAAGTTATCTGGATAAATACACACATGAAGAATAAATTTAGCATCATAATTTCTTATTAGAAAAACTTAGGTAATGTCTGCAGCATTGAGTAGCAGGAAGTTATCACCATCAGATTGCATTAAGTTATATACAAGGTCAGAAAACAACGATGATGAAAACTTTGTGTAGTGATCTTTTACTGTCCCAGAGAAGAAGAAAAAAAAGAAATAACTTTCTATTTGTTGGAATTAAAAAACACAACAAACACTTGATGAACAAAGTAGAAAAGAAAAAAGTTTTGCTTGGCTTGCTATGTATTGTCCCTCATGTTGAAATGTAGACAAATGGACAGGTAATATAACAAACAGAAAGGAATGAGCTCTTGAATACACACAGAGATATGTTGAGGTTTGTGGCTCCTGATGACTCACTGGTTTTAGTACTAGAAAAAATATTTGTTATTATGAAAGATTAACTACAGAATTTCTGAAGGCTGGAGCAAGAGGGCTTTTTAAATAAAAATAAAAACATAGCAATTATAAGTAAAGTGTTTTGAGGACTGGAGAAGCCATATTGCAAGTAAAAGTCAACATGACTTTATCATGTTGCTTCAAAACAGATTCTTTCTACAAACCTAATGCATTACATGAAAGCAATCAGTATACCTTGATTCTTCTACAAAATGTGTTAAGCATTTGCTATACGCAAATACTTCTTGGGTGCGGGAGATACAACTGTAGTTTAGTAGACATCTATTATTTTGCCAATGCAGCAAACATTTTCCCTTCTTTGGGTAGCAGCAGTCCCTGTTTCTAGGGGTAATTGATTCACTCCTATTCTAATCATCTAGAGTGGTGGGACCCATCACTGTTCTCCTGTCACATATACACAAAGATGGACACTTGACCCAAAGTAGGCCAACCAGAGCACATGGTTGGTGCCCTGGAGAGGTCTAGGGATGAGCACATGTCTTAGGAAGGCCCAACCAGAGTCTTAATGTTAAAAGGGCAGAACTTCTGCAGGTGGTTGTCATGACCAACACCACATGGTAGTGTTGAGAGAACAAAGCTATCAATCAGAGGTAAGAAGAAAAGAGACAGAGTGTTGATGACATTAAAGTCCAATTGAAGTCCTTTAAATCCCTGTAGCAGCTGAACATTCTGTAATATTTCATTCATTCCTGTGAACTACCCTTGCAGCCTTTCAAACAATTTCTCTTTGTGTTACATATAGTTTGAGTTGACTTTCTATCTCTCAAAATCAGAAAAGTTCTGGCTACTTAAACTAGGAGGCCAAAATGACCCAGTCTATCTTCTGACATTACAGTTCACGGGGAAAGACCATCGATCAAGTGAAAAGTAAATCTGTGATTTCAAACTGTGGAAGCAGTGTGAAGGGCTGTTGCACAGACTTTAACACTTCACATAGCACGGTCATCAGAAACCGTGAAAACGAACCTTAAATCAGTGGCCGAACAATCTAAAAACTCAAGTTTTGTAATCTCTGCTAGAGTATAATTTCAGAAATCTTTTAGAGAGGGTTTTTCTTAATCAGGAATCCCATGCAATGTTTTAATCACATGCTCACTGGCTGGGTCTGGTGAAAAAGGGAGATTGGCCAGTTACTCTGCCTGACAACTGTGGGCTCTGCAGGAAAAGTGTTAGAAGTAAACTGGCCTTCAAGCTGAAGATGCCATTGTTGGCAGCTAAAGTAAAGAATTAAACATTTATTCCACATGTCCTGGTAGAAATATACATTTGGATAACCAAATAGTCTGTTTAACAAGAGAATAGTTATTCTTTACTGAAGAATTCTAGTTGATGTGAAAGCAAAATAGGAACTAGAACACTACCATTTTGCAATCCCATGCAACAGTCACCAATGGATAAAGGCATTTGATAAAAAGAGGATGGGAGCATTCCAATGGAGGGACAAGCTGTTACCACCCGAGCCAATCAGCAATCTTAGCGTCCATAGAACTAAGAAAACCCGACACTGTGTGACTCACAATGGGATGCAACATGACGCACATAACAGTGACTACAAAGTGTTCTTGCCAAAATAGGTAAACCAGAATTGAATCAATCCTGTAGACATCTCTCATTTATTGGAAAGAGAGGACTAGAAGAGCAAGTTAAATATCACTCAAAAAAAGCAGAAGACAAATCCAAAGAATGAGCTCAATGTCTGCAAAAAGTCACCTGCAAAAGGGAAGAAGGTGACTACTCCAGATTAAAGAGATTTAAGAAAAGAACCAAATTAAAATTTGGATCTTGTTTGGGTCCGGATTCAACCAAACGAACAGTTAAAATGACCTTCAGTGATAACTGGAGAAATCTGTGGAATAGATACCATATATACCAAAGATTTATAGTATCAAAGGTATGAAACAAAATTGTAATTATAGCTATATTGTGATCCATATTTTTAGAGAAGGATGCTGAAGTATGTAAGAGTGAAACAGCAATGTGTGAAGTGTGCAAAGCAATACAAAGGATGGGTAAATATTGCAAATGGGGCAAAAATCTTGATAAGTCATAAAACTGAGTGATAGGCAAATGGAGATTCATTGTCCTATTCTTTTTTCTTCTTAATGATCTTCATTTGTTATGAGTTTTTCTACTAAGTGAGTGAAAAATTGTCTCTCTTGGGCAGGCGGACATGTGGAAAATTGTTGACTTGGTGTTTGATATCCGAGGACTGGAGGCAGTGAAGTGCATTATATAAGTGTTGTCGGCACAATGAGTGTCTCTGTAAGGGTGACAGGATCTCTGCTTGTTGGGTTATTTCTTGAGCCCTCTTGGTGAGCTATGAACTTACAGTGCACTGATGATCCCAAAGACTGATTCCTATCGCCTTTGAGCATTTCTGCCCCCCTGTGGATCTTTTGAACTAGAGGATTGACTTCATGCCTGCGGGGCGTACGTGGAGCATCACTCAGAGATTCTTTTGAAATCGTTTTCTGGTGGATCCTGCTTCCGCACTGGGAACCTCTAGCTGAGTCCCCAACTGCTTTGATTAGTTTGGGAGGCGTTTCCAAGCCCATGAGCTGTCCGTGGTCATTGTCAGAGATGTCCAATAAAGAGGAATGGGTGCTGCTGCCAGATTGGTTGGTGTCCCAGAACAGATTTGGCTGGCTGGCTGACATGGAGGGGGGACCACGCCTCGCTAGTGTCCCGGGGGGGGGGGGGGGGTCAATCATTTTCTGAAAGTCTTGGATTGTAGGGTCGGGTATAGCCCTGAATGTGGAGGGATCTGTAGTGGAGACCACTGCTAACACCTCTGATCCTTTGAAACCATACTGAGACTTTTTCCTAATGTTCATCAATCTTTCCTATGAAGCTAGAAGAGTGAATCAATTGATACAAATGATTGTGTTAAAGGGACTCTCTTGGGGAAACCCAATATGTATGTAAAAGGCACACAGAGGAATAATTAAATCTTTAACCCGAGGCTTCCTTCAGGAGTTAGATATATATATACCCATCCTCGTCCTAGGGGTTTGGGACCCTCCGGTACATCCCTAAGTCTGCCATGACATGCTTTTGGAATCTGGCTCTTCGAAGTTACCTGCGTTGTCGGAGCTTCGCAGTTCCGAAAATACTCACACCTCCGAGTGATGGATATTATGGCAGCATGAGCTGAGGAACCGTCCGTTAGCTCTCGATTGAACTGGTCCATGGCTACCTGTAGATCATGAGAGTCTCGGCTCACCACAGCGATGGCCGATACTAATTCGTGAAATGCAGTGCGGGGTCCGGTCAGATGACTTGTGAGGACTTGTACGAATTCGGTGGGAACTAGAGGCAGCCGGGAAACACCCTCCCCAGTGACAGTCTGTGCAGTAGGCACTTTCTTCTCGGCCCCCGCAGCCTCCGCATACCCCGGAATACCAGAAGTGAGAGTATCTGTCGGTCTTGCTCCGTGTCGCTCCACGGTTGCTAGGATGGGCCCTGGGGGAGGCCTTCTATGCTCCTGCGTGTTTGCTCCAGCTGCCTCGAGAGTGGATGTCGCAGGTCCTGACATTACAGGCAAATAATTAAGCTTGGCTAAAAGCTCAGAAGAATCCCCTACTAGTTTATTAATCTTAGAAGACATGGACAGAAGACTCTGACTAAAAAAGACTTGATCTGGGAGTTGTGCTTTTATCTCCATCAGGGCAGCTAGGAGATGATCCATTGTAACTAACTGCGTTTCCAGGCAGCTTGTAAGAGACGTCATGGCTTCTTTGATTCTATCACAGTGATCGGCGAGCTGACTTATCTGTTTGATGCACTGCTCCAGGGACATGCTGATCTGATGAGAAATTTATAATTAAAAAATAACACAGCTCTCAAAAAAAAAAAAAAAAAAGGAAGATGACTTTCTCTACCATGACTTAAGAACTACATGCTTACAGGCCAAAGGGTGATTGGAAACCCTCTAGGTGCTCCTGCTCCTGCCTTTTTACTGCCTCTTCCTTGGGTCATGCTATCACCTACCCACCTGTCCTACTCTCCAAGAAACCAAAGGCTTCTTAAACATCCTCTCATCTTTGAGGTGGGAAATAAGTACTCAAAAGGTTTCAAACAATATTTCAGTAGGTAATACCCAAAGTAACTAAAAATAAATTCAGCCAGAATTCTACCACTATTAGAAAAACGAGGGGGGGGGGGGGAATGACACTGAGGTAGACATTGTAGTCAACGTAAATAATTCTGCCATTTGGCCCTGAAACATTCCCCTTTTACAAGAGGAGGATTTTAACTTTGACATAATGAAAAGGACAAATTATCCCTAAAGTGTGACAATGTTTGTTCCAGTGGGTGTGTTTCTTTTCTTTTTTTTTATTTACTTATTTATTATTAAATTTATTGTGGTGACATTGTTAATAGGATCAAATAGGTTTCAGGTGTAAATTTCTATGTTACAAGATCTATATATTGCCCATCATCCAAGTCAACTCATTTTTAGTCACCATATATGCTGGGGTTCTTGTCCCAGCACCAAGAAGCGTTCAGGAATCTGGAAAGGGCTGTGCGTAGATGACATAGGAGTCCAGAGACTAATAAAGAGTCCGGAGACGAGATATAATTTTGAAAGGCATTTGGGGGTCAGAGGAGCTTAGCTAAAGGAGCTAAGATCTAAGATCTTAAGTCTAAGGCCATAGGTTTTCCTCGTCCCCAGGACCCTATGTTTTTTTTTTTTTTTTTTTATTGCTTAAAGTATTACAAAGGGTATTACATATGTGTCCTTTTTTTTTCCCCCACCCTTGACAATCCCCTGGCCTCCCCTACCCCCCAGTGTCTTATGTCCATTGGTTATGCTTATGTGCATGCATACAAGTCCTTCGGTTGATCTCTTACCCCCTCCCTCCTGCCCCCCAACCCTCCCCGGCTGGTGTGTTTCTTTTGAGGGGGAAAAAATGTCTGCTTTTCTTTTAAAATACTTAAATTATTTACTAAACATAAGCATTAGAATAAGAACTTCTGTCATGTTTCTCTCATCTGCTGTGACTATACTATTAGAAAGAGTCTAGCTATCTACAGAAGAGTTTTAAAAAATTCACTTTCATTTGAGACAGAGCGTATTCACATGCTTTAAACAGTGGTCGGCAAACTGCGGCTCGGGAGCCACACGCGGCTCTTTGGCCCCTTGAGTGTGGCTCTTGCACAAAATACCACATGCGGGCACATATGTACAATGCGATTGAAACTTGGTGGCCCATGCGCAGAAGTCGGTATTTTGTGGAAGAGCCACACTCAAGGGGCCAAAGAGCCGCGTGTGGCTCGCGAGCCGCAGTTTGCCGACCACTGCTTTAATATTTTCTATATTCTCCAGGAGTGAGTAGAATTGGAAAATCCTCCATACCTTCTCTTCCCTCATTTGTTCCATCCCTGGGAGAAAGGGACACTATCCAGTTTTTTGAACTGTAGCTAATGTGATCCCTATTAGAACATGGCAACTGCTTCCGACTACTGTAACTCCTCTGCTCTCATTTGCAGTGAAGCATCTTCAAAGGACTGGCTGTAGTTGTGGTCTCCTCCCGCATCCTCTCCTCAGTCTCTCCCTAACATGCTTTCCCCCTCTGCCATGTCCCTGAGACTTCACAAGATGAGCAGTCACTTCTATGTTCCCAAATCCAGTGGTCATTTCTGTCTTTCATCTACTCAACTTCCAAGTCTTTTCTTTTTCACACTTTTTTTCAGTGAACCCTCTTCTCTGGGTGTCCCTGAGGCCACAGTTTCCTAGCTCTGGTCCTCCCCTCATTGGCCACCCTTGCTCAGGCCCCTGATCTGGCTCCTGCTCCACCTCTAAATACCAATGTATTCCTTTCAGGAGAAAGGCATGAAGAAAGTATCAGGATTTCTGAAAAATCACTTTCTTCCTGTTTAGTCAGCATATCTTCTTTTTTGCCTGAACTGCAAGAACTAAAAAAGTTTTAGAGTTTCTTTCACCATTTCATCGATTTTTAGACCACTGAGATCACCTAACGGTCTATAGATTAGAGAAAACAATATCAGTGATGTCACCATGCACCAACAACTTCTTGGGTTGAGACAGAAAACAAACTTCTCTAAAATTATTATAATCCCCCCCCAAAAAAATAATGAAGGAAATAAAATAGTCTGTGTCTGGGAAAATTATTTCTATGAATTATCTTTGCTCAGAGACTCAGAAGAGTGGGTCTATTTAAAAACCCAGGGGGAAAAAATGAATAAATTCCGAGAAACATATAACCTATCAGGAAAGAATCATGATGAAATATGAAATCTGAACAGAATAGCACTAAGGAGTTTGAATTAGTAATCCAAAACCTCCCAGCAAGAAAAGTCCAGGACCAGATGGTTTCACATGTGAATTCTACTCAACGTTTAAAGAAACATTAACTCAAATCATTCCCAAACTCTTCCAAAAAATTGAAGACCAGGGAACATTCACAAACTCATTTTAGGAGGCAACATTAACCTTATACAAATGCCAGAAAAAGGATATAAGAAAAGAAAATTCTAAGCCAGTGGTCGGCAAATATTAGTTAACAGAGCCAAATATCAACAGTACAACAATTGAAATTCCTTTTGAGAGCCAAATTTTTTAAACTTAAACTATATAGGTAGGTACATTGTTATTAACTTAATTAAGGTATTCCTAAGGCTTAGGAAGAGCCACACTCAAGGGGCCAAAGAGCCGCATGTGGCTCGTGAGCCGCAGTTTGCCAACCACTGTTCTAGGCCAATAACCCTGATGAACAGAGAAGCAAAAATCCTCAACAAAATATTAGCAAACCCAATTCAACAGCACATTTAAAGGATCATACACCATGATCATGTGGGATTTATCCCTTGGATGCAAGGATGATTCAACACACATAAGTCAATAATTATGATACATCACATCAACAAAATGAAAGATAACAACTATATCATTATCCCAATAGATGCAAAGAAAGCATTTGACAAAGTTGACATGATTTCATGATAAAAACTCTCAACAAATTGGGTATAGAAAGAACATGCCTCAACATAATAAAAGCCATGTAGGACAAGCCCACAGCTGACATCATACTCAATGGTGAAAAGCTAAAAGCTTTTTTCTCTAAGATCAGGATAAAGACCAAGCTGCCCACTCTTGCCCCTTCAACTAAACATAGAACTAAAAGTTCTATCCAAAGTAAAATAATTAAACCACCACACTAAAAAGGAAGAAGTAAATTATCTGTTTGCAGATGACATGATATATATATATTCATCCCTAAATTCTCCACCAAAAATATAAATAAAACTATCAGAACTGGTCAATGAATTCAGTACATTTGTAGGATACAGAATTAACATGCAAGAATCAGTTGCATTTCTCTACACTAACAGCAAACTATCTGAAAAAGATACTAAGGAAACCACTTATAATAGCATCAAAAAGAACTTAGGAATAAATTTAACCAAAGATTTTGCACACTGAAGGCAATGAGTCATTGATAAAAGAAACTCAAGAAAATACCAAAAAAAAAATGAAAAGATAGATTATGATCATTAATACTGTAAAAATAGCCACACTACCCAAAGTGATTTACAGATTCAATGCAATTCTATCAAAATTCCAATGGCATTTTTCACAGATATAAAAAAATTAATCCTCCGATTGTTATGAAACCGCAAAAGACCCTAAATAGCTTAAGAATTATTGAGCAAGAAGAACAAAGCTGGAGGCATCACATGTTCTGATTTTAAACTATATTACAAAGTTAGAGTAATCAAAACAATATGATATTGGCATCTAAGCAGACACACAGATCAATGAAACAGAAGAGAAAGCCCAGAAATAAACCCATGCATATATGGTCAATTGATTTATGACATAGGTGTCAAGAATACACAGTGAGGAAAAGATAATCTCTTCAATAAATGCTACAGGGAATACTGGGCAGATACATGCAAAAGAATAAAATTGGACCCCTATCTCAAAAACCAATTCAAAATGGCTTGAAGAATAAAAAGTAAGACCAGAAACAACAAAACTCCTGGAAGAAAACATAGCAGGTAAGATCCTTGACATTGGTTATGGCAATGATTTTTGAGGATTGGCACCAAAAGCAAAAACAGTAAAGGCAAAAATAAGCAAGTAAAACTACATCAAACTAAAAGGTTTCTGCATAGCAAAGGAAACTATCAACAAAATGAAAAGGCAGCTTACACAATGGGAGAAAATATTTGCAAGCCCCATTATCTGATAAGAGGTTAATATCCAAAACATTTAAGAAAACTCATATAACTTGCTCATGAATATTCATAACAGTTTTATTTGTAACAGCAAAAAACTAAACATTAAACACTACCAATGTCCATCAAAAAGTGAATGGATAAGCAAATTGTGATATATCCATAGAACAGAGAAATTTCTAGCAATAGAAAAGAAAAGTATAACACACAACAACACAGATAAAACTCAAAATAATCATGCTGGGTATGGATAGAAGAAACCAGAAAAAATAATTCTTACAGAATGATTCCATTTACAAAAATATTCTAGAATATGCAAGTTAATCTAAAGAGGCAAAAAGCAGATCAGGTTTTCTTAACACTTGCTTCAGCTTGCCTAAATGTTAGTCTGCCTGGATTCAGATCCTCGCTCAGCCACATTTTAACTGAGTTATCTTAGAGGTAAGTTACAATGACTTAGTTTCCTCACCTGTGACATTGAGATAATGTTAATAATAGCACCCACATCAGAGTTGTGAGGATTAAGCAGATCAATACACATAAGGTGTAAAGATCACCCATCATTATTATCATCATCATCATCATCATCATCATCACTCCTATTTTAAAGATGAGAAACTAAACCTCAAGGAGATTACTTAACTCACATGCATACGTGAGAACAGAGGACAAAATTAAGGCCCCTGGCTGCTAGTTCAGCATTCTGTCCCATGCAGCACAATGATTTCCTGAAGACAAAACATATATGCAATCTGCTGACCAGGTAAGAGCCGGCAAAACAACTCACCACTTAACAAGCTGGCAAACCAAAACCTCGCAAATTTAATCTCTGTGCTTACGTGGGAAGATCTTGCATCCTGCTGACAGAGACTTGTCTAAGAATAATGGGAAACCCTCCCTAGATTCAAAGTCTGAAGGGGGGTAAAGAGTGGTGATTACAGACAACTGAAATGAGCTGCACTAGGGGAAGCTGCTCCCTGACACTGATAGAAAGGGAGAGAGGTCACCAGTTAATTTAAGTGTATTGTCTTTCCTGGAAAGGAGAGTGGCTTCCCTTCAATTTAGTTCTTGTTTTGGGTAATAAAACTCACAGGTGGCTCCCTCCTTGCTGAATTTTCCAGAGCCCAAGATCTGACCTGGTATAGTCATCACTGAAGAAACAAACTAAACCACACCTCCTTTTACCCCTCAACTTTGTATCTCCAGACATTTAAGAACTCGAAACTGAAATAACCTGAGCCTCTGACTTGAATTTTAATTTCCTATGTGTCTATCAGCCCTTCCAAAGATACTCAACCTGCTGTTTATAGTTCTAATGCTCTTCCAGGTGCAAGAGAGGAGGCTGCAGATGCATAAACATGTAACTCTTCTTCTTACTGCATTTCCTTTGAGAGGGTTAGGGGCCTCACATCATCTCACTTGGCTTTCTTGGGTCAAGTTCTCCACAGAAAATGAAAGGGTCCTGAAATACATAACTTTGTTAGACTACCTCCTAGCTTTCCCCACACATTAAAGCCAACCGTCACTTTTGGGGTGCTTTCTTTTTCCGGAGGACACCCATGCCTTTCCTCCCTGTCCCACCTCTCAAGGCTCATGTCTCTCTCCCTTCCCTAAGCTCCAAGGGCCCTTCTTTTGCCTCTGTGACTTGTTTCCTGAACCCATTTATTCTACGGCTCACTTATTCTACCTCTGTGACTTCATAAATAAACTTTTTTATTAAAAAAATTAAAAAAGTTATTAATACCGTAATTCATTTGTGTTCAGTGCCTGGTACGTTGTGCCTTGTTGTGTTGTATTTTGTGCCTTTAAATCAACGCAGCAGATCCAAGCAACAGCGGCCTCCTGATCTCCACACGCTCTGTCTGAGGAACAGCTGCTGTGGGTGAAGCCTCCCTACACCAGCCAGAAGAGCCACAACAGCTGTGAACAGCACCCATCAGAAGACCCGCTAACAACAGAGGAGCAGCTGCTACCACAACCGCCCAAGGAGCAACCACAGCCCGAGGAGCCACTGCCACCTAGGGAGCAGCCACTGAACGACTCAATATCTATATACGTCAGTGAGATCAAACATGGGTAGACAAAGAAATCCCCAAAGGAAAGAAAAGGAGGACTCACCAGAAAAGCAGCTAAGTGATACAGAGGCATACAACATGACAGAAAAAGAATTCAGAATAAGGGTCCTAGAGTGCATACACCGGATGGAGGAAAAAATCGACAACTTATCCAAGAAGCAAGAAGAAACAGATGAAAAAATCGACAACTTATCTAAGACCCAAGAAGAAATGAAGTGCGATATAGCTGCAATAAAGAACACCATTGAAAGTATCAACAGTAGACTAGGAGAAGCGGAAGACCGAATTAGTGAATTAGAAGACAGGGAAGCAAAACACACCCAAACTGTACTTCAGTTGGAGAAAAAAATTAAAAGACAGGAGGAGAGCCTAAGGGAGCTTTGGGACAACATGAAACGAAACAACATACGAATAATAGGGGTGCCAGAACAACAGAAAGAGGAACAAGGATTAGAAAACCTATTGGAAGAAATAATATCAGAAAACTTCCCTGAGGTGGGGAAGAAAAAAGTCACACAAGCCCAGAGAGTCCCAAGCAAGGTGAACCCGAAAAGACCCACACCAAGACACATCATAATTACCATGGCAAATGTTCAGGACAAAGAGAGAATCTTACAGGCTGCAAGAGAGAGACGGAAAGTTACATACAAGGGATCTCCCATTAGATTATCAAATGATTTCTCAACAGAAACACATCAGGCCAGAAAAGAATGGACGGAAATTTACAAAGTGATGCAAAGCAAAGGACTGAATCCAAGAATACTCTATCCAGCAAGGCTATCATTCAAAATTGAAGGGGAAATAAGAAGCTTCACAGACAAAAAAAGGCTAAGGGAGTTTATCACCACCAAGCCAGCAATGCAAGAAATGCTAAAGGGACTGGTGTAAAAAGAAGAAATAAAAATCCCAGAAAGAAAACAGCCACACACACAAAAAAAGAAATGGCTACAAACAAGTACCTTTCAATAATAACTTTAAATGTAAACGGGCTAAATGCTCCAACCAA
This sequence comes from Myotis nattereri, assembly GCF_964212035.1. Classification (NCBI taxonomy): domain Eukaryota; kingdom Metazoa; phylum Chordata; class Mammalia; order Chiroptera; family Vespertilionidae; genus Myotis; species Myotis nattereri. The sequence goes on from NC_138079.1 coordinate 67,592,991, forward strand.
AAGATATCGAGTGGCTGAATGGATAAAAAATCATGACCCATACATTTGCTGTCTACAAGAGACCCACCTCATTAGAAAGGACTCACACAGACTGAAAGTGAAGGGATGGAAAAATATCTTTCAGGCTAATGGAAAAGAAAAGAAAGCTGGGGTAGCAATACTTATATCGGACAAAATAGACCTCAAAGTGAAGGCCATAACAAGAGATACGGAAGGCCACTTCATAATACTAAAAGGATCAATACAACAAGAAGATATAACCCTGATAAACATATATGCACCCAATGCAGGAGCACCCAAATACATAAAAAATCTTCTGGAAGATATCAAAGGAGAGATCGACAACAATACAATCATAGTAGGGGACTTTAATACACCACTGTCATCACTGGATAAGTCCTCTAGACAAACAATCAGCAAAGATACAGCAATACTAAATGACTCACTAGATCAGATGGACTTAATAGACATCTTCAGAACACTTCACCCCAGTGCCACGGAATATACATTCTACTCAAGTGCTCATGACACATATTCAAAAATAGACCATATATTGGGTCACAAGCAAAGTATCCCCAAATTCAAGAAGATTGAAATCATAAAAAGCGTCTTCGCAGACCACGATGGCATAATATTAGAAATAAACTGCAATAAAAACAACCCAAAATACTCAAACACCTGGAAGCTGAATAGCATGCTATTAAATATTGATTGGGTTACCAATGAAATCAAAGAAGAAATTCAAAACATCCTGGAAACTAATGACAATGAAAACACAACAATCCAAAACCTATGGGACACAATGAAAGCAGTCCTGAGAGGGAAGTTTATAGCTCTACAGGCCTATCTCAAAAAACAAGAAAAAATGGTAGTAAATCAGCTAACTCTACAACTCAAAGAATTAGAAAGAGAGCAACAAGAAAACCCCAGAGTGAGTAGAAGGAAGGAGATAATAAAGATTAGAGCAGAAATAAATAACATAGAGACCAAAAAAATAATACAGAAAATCAATGAAACCAAGAGCTGGTTCTTCGAAAGGATAAACAAGATTGACAAACCTCTAGCCAGACTCACCAAGAAGCAAAGAGAGAGGACCCAAATAAACAAAATCAGAAATGAAAGAGGTGAAATAACAACAGACCCCACAGAAATACAAATGATTGTTAAAAAATACTATGGACAGCTCTACTCCAGCAAACTAGACAACCTGGAGGAAATGGACAAATTCCTAGAAAAATACAACATTCCAAAACTCAATCAGGAAGAATCTAAAAATCTCAACAGGCCAATAACTATGGAAGAAATTGAAGCAGTCATCAAAAAGCTTCCAGCAAACAAAAGCCCAGGACCAGACGGCTTCACAGGGGAGTTTTACCAAACATTCAAGGAAGAACTAAAACCTATCCTCCTCAGACTACTACAAAAAATTCAAGAGGAAGGAACACTTCCAAGCTCATTCTATGAAGCCAGCATCACCCTAATACCAAAACCAGGTAAAGACAACACAATGAAAGAGAATTACAGGCCAATATCCCTCATGAACATAGATGCCAAAATCCTCAACAAAATCTTAGCAAATCGGATCCAGCAGTACATCAGAAAGATCATACACCATGACCAAGTAGGATTTATCCCAGGGATGCAAGGATGGTACAATATCCGCAAATCAATAAACGTGATACATCACATAAACAAATTGAAAGAAAAAAACCACATGGTCTTATCAATTGATGCAGAAAAAGCATTTGACAAAATTCAACACCCATTTTTGATAAAAACTCTCAGCAAGGTGGGAGTAGGAGGATCATACCTCAACATAATAAAAGCCATATATGACAGGCCCACAGCCAACATCATTCTCAATGGACAAAAACTTACACCATTTCCCCTAAGAACAGGAACAAGACAGGGATGCCCCCTCTCACCACTCCTGTTCAACATAGTACTGGAAGTGTTAGCCATTGCAATTCGGCAAGAAGAAGAAATAAAAGGCATCCAAATTGGAAAAGAGGAAGTAAAACTGTCCTTATTTGCAGACGACATGATATTATACATACAAAACCCTAGAGACTCCATCAAAAAGCTACTAGACTTAATACATGAATTTGGCAATGTAGCAGGATACAAAATTAACCCCAAGAAATCTGAGGCATTTCTATACACCAATAGTGAACTTTCAGAAAGAGAGATTATAAAAACAATCCCGTTTACCATCGCACCAAAAAAACTAAGCTACCTAGGAATAATCTTAACTAAAGAGGTAAAAGACCTCTACTCAGAAAACTACAGGACGTTGAAAAAAGATATAGAGGAAGACATAAACAGATGGAAGAACATACCGTGTTCATGGATTGGTAGAATCAACATCATTAAAATGTCCATACTACCCAAAGCAATCTATAAATTCAATGCACTTCCCATTAAAATACCAACGGCATACTTCAGAGATCTAGAACGAACTCTCCAAAAATTCATCTGGAATAAAAAAAGACCCCGAATAGCTGCAGCAATCCTGAAAAAGAACAAAGTAGGTGGGATCTCAATACCAGATATCAAGTTGTATTACAAAGCCACTGTTCTCAAAACTGCCTGGTACTGGCACAAGAATAGGCATATAGATCAATGGAATAGAATAGAGAGCCCAGAAATCGGCCCGAACCAATATGCTCAATTAATATTTGACAAAGGAGGCAAGAACATACAATGGAGCCAAGATAGTCTCTTCAATAAATGGTGTTGGGAAAATTGGACAGATATATGCAAGAAAATGAAACTAGACCACCAACTTACACCATACACAAAAATAAACTCAAAATGGATAAAGGACTTAAATGTACGACAGGAAACCATAAAAATTCTAGAAGAATCCAAAGGCAACAAAATCTCAGACATATGCCGAAGCAATTTCTTCACTGATACAGCTCCTAGGGCACTTGAAACTAAAGAGAAAATGAACAAATGGGACTACATCAAAATAAAAAGCTTCTGCACAGCAAAAGAAACCATCAACAAAACAACGAGAAAACCCACTGTGTGGGAAAACATATTTGCCAATGTCATATCTGATAAGGGCCTAATCTCCAAAATCTATAGGGAATTCATACAACTTAACAAAAGGAAGATAAACAATCCAATCAAAAAATGGGCAAAGGACCTAAATAGACACCTTTCAAAAGAGGACATTCAGAAAGCCAAGAGACATATGAAAACATGCTCAAAGTCACTAATCATCCGAGAGATGCAAATCAAAACAACAATGAGGTACCATCTCACACCTGTCAGACTGGCTATCATCAACAAATCAACAAACGACAAGTGCTGGAGAGGATGTGGAGAAAAAGGAACACTTGTGCACTGCTGGTGGGAATGCAGACTGGTGCAGCCACTATGGAAGACAGTATGGAGTTTCCTTAAAAAACTGAAAATGGAACTCCCATTTGACCCTGTGATCCCACTTCTAGGAATATATCCCAAGAAACCAGAAACACCAATCAGAAAAGATATATGCACCCCTATGTTCATAGCAGCACAATTCACCATAGCTAAGATCTGGAAACAGCCTAAGTGCCCATCAGTAGATGAATGGATTAGAAAACTGTGGTACATCTACACGATGGAATACTATGCTGCTGTAAAAAGGAAGGAACTCTTACCATTTGCAACGTCATGGATGGAACTGGAGAGCATTATGCTAAGTGAAATAAGCCAGTCAATGAAGGAAAAATACCACATGATCTCACTCATTCATGGATAATAGAGACCATTATAAACTTTTGAACAATAATAGATTCAGAGGCAGAGCTGCCTCAAACAGATTGTCAAACTGCAGTGGGAAGGCCGGGGAGGGTTGGGGGGCAGGAGGGAGGGGGGTAAGAGATCAACTAAAGGACTTGTATGCATGCGTATAAGCATAACCAATGGACATAAGACACTGGGGGATAGGGGAGGCTGGGGGACTGTCTAGGGCGGGGGGATAAAATGGACACATATGTAATACCCTTTGTAATACCTTAAGCAATAAAAAAATTAAAAAAAAAAATAAAAAAAATAAAACTATTTTTATTAAAAAAAAAAAATAAAAAAATAAAAAAAATAAAAAAACACTATGAATAAAAAAAAAAAAAAAAAAAAAAAAATTAAAAAAGGCAAAAGTCACTTCCTTTATTCTTGTCTTGGGTAATCACTGTGCTCCCCCTGCCGAGTAAGTCTCTCACTGGGCATTCAAGAGTCTCCCTCTCCTTGTGTTCCAGACCCATGCTCTCAATCTTTCACTCTTCCATTTCTCCTGGAAAAGAGGTCACCACCATTTATCAAAGTTGCCCAAACCCTCCTCATATCACATCTCTTCCAAAAATGCTAATTAAAGGATTCTCACACCTGTCAGGCAAGTAGAGCACACTTCTGAGAAATCTTTATGGAAAAGCCTCTGGAATCCAGCATGTGATCATTGGCTAAATAAACATTTGTGTGTAATTTGACTCAGGGCAACAATTCATGGGAAGTATTCAAGCCTTCCTGAATCTTCAATATGAAAATACATTCTGAGAATTTATTTGATGGCAAACTCAGAACATCTGCTTTTCAGTTTTATTAGCCATGTCCAATTAGCCACACTATAAAATCCACATCTCAAACAAAAATAGGACCAGAAATGAGGTGCACAGAAAAGAGATGGTGAAAGAAAACCCATTAAGTATGGTTCCCATAAAAAGAAGTCAACTCCCTTTGACATCGAGAGTGACTGATTAATGAATAGCAATACCTTGCAAAGTCTTTTTAAAGTGTTTTCACAACTCATCTATACAATAAAAGCCTAAGCAACCATTTCGGCAGAACAACCAGAACGACTGGTCGCTATGATGCGCACTGACCACCAGGGGGCAGATGCTCAATGCAGGAGCTGCCTCCAGGTGGTCACTGTGCTCCCACAGGGGGAGCACTGCTCAGCCAGAAGCCAGGTTCACAGCTGGCAAGCACAGTGGCAGTGGTAGGAACCTCTCCTGCCTCCATGGGCAGTGCTAAGGAGCAGTGAGCCGGGTGGTAAGGAGCAGCGAGCAGGCAGACAGTAAGGAACAAGGGGACCCAGACTTCGAGAGAGCACAGGCCAAATTTTGTGCACCTGTCCTCTAGTGTTCTTTATAAAGAAGGTAGAACAATACTGTTAACTCATTTCTCAGATTAAGAAAAAACACAACACAGAGAGGTTCATTAACTTGCCAGAGTTCACACAGAAACAGAAGGAGAACCAAGGGTCTCTTGGCTCACAGGAAATAACCTAAACCAAGACACCCTTCCCTCTTCAATTAAATTCTCTTTAGCTACCTAAAACCCAACAGATGGGAATTCTGCCAATCTTGGACTTGAATTTCATTTCAATGTGAGCTTCAAGTCTGTGCTCTTCCCAAGGGACTGGCATTTAGTCCATGTACCCACAGCTCAGCCTCCAGAGTCCTCCTTGAAGAGGAGAAAGGCCTCGGGTGGGACCATCATTACTCAGAATTCTCAAAGTTAATGCTCCTTTGAATTATACAACTGATGAAAACAAAAGCCTATCAGTGGCAGATAGACATAACTCATGGACACAGTGTAGTGAAGGCCTGGGGTGAGGGGTGGGAGCAGGATAGAAGGGGTCAATGGGGGAAATAGGAGACATCTGTAATACTTTCAACAATAAAGATAAAATATTTTTTAAAAACATATCAACAGGCCAGTTGTAGGTAAGGTGTCTCTCCTTTCTTCAGTAGTAGTTAGAACAAATATTTTACTTTTTCATCAAATAAAGTAAAGCAGAAGTTTTCTTCTCCACATAGCTACGTTTTTAATTTACAAAAATAATAATTTAAGGTATTTACTATTATATCAAGTTTAGAGGCTTTCTCATCTACCCTGATGAAACCAACAGCTTATGGGAATATTTTAAATCTACTTATGATGCTTATTAGTGATCAAAACAATTTTCCTTTTTAAAAAATCCAAATAAGACAATAAGAGTTTTAAATCATGCATTCCTTTATTCCTGTCACCTTGCAAAAATAACGATTTAAACAATATTACAAAAATACATATACTATGCTAAAATAAGAGTTGGAAGATGCCGAAACTACTAGACTGTTTAAAACAGAAATTGACATTTGCCATGCCAAGGACTTGACATTGCCCTTTTAAAAAGAGGGTGGGGGACACTACAGGCAAATTGGGTTTAATTCTGCTTTAAATTTTTTCCTGGAGCATGGTCAGCATGGCTAGATGGTTGAGCATCGACCTATGAACCAGGAGGTCAAGGTTTGATTCCCTGTCAGGGCACATGTCTGGGTTGTGAGCTTGATCCCCAGTGTGGGGTGTGCAGGAGGCAGCCAATCAATGATTCTCATCATTGATGTTTCTATCTCTCCTTCTCCCTTCCTCTCTGAAATCATTAAATTATTTTTTTAAAGATTGAAAAAAAAATTTTTTCCTGGTCATTCTTTTAAATCTTAAATAAACGAAATTTGAAAAACGAGATTAGAACAAAGTTTCTCCTGTTTTCCCTCTTTTTCTTTCTGCTTCTAAATCTAAATAAGAAATTTTCTTTTCCTTAACTTTCTGCTTATTTACTTTTCCAAATAATGTGTCATCTTTTAATATTCAAGACAATTTTTTGTTACCTTTCCTACTGGGGCTTTTCTTGGCAGAAGTAAAGTGTGGTGAAAAGGAAAAGCCTGGACTAGAATGCAGTCCACTTGGGTTAGACCCGGAATGTTCTCCAGCTCACATCTGATCTGGGAGAAGTCACTCTTCCTGCCTCAATTTGAATTCCCTCATTTGTAAAAGAACCAGATGAGCTCTCAGATCCTTTACAGCACCAACGTTCTGTTTACTAACGCACATTTCTGCCGCTGTTATTTTCTGAAGCCACAGCAAGTGTTGGTCTGCTAAGTGCAGTCATGGAAAAATTTGGTTTCTGACTTTGCTCAAATGACTGCACCTTTTTACAGTTAAAACTCTTTGACTCTGCCGAACTGCATTCTTTATACTGTTCATTTCATTACAAAACTTCTTTTACCTGTTTATTTTGAAAAATCCAAGAGAAACTCAAACTTTGGCCCCTTTGCAGACCACGTCTTATGGCTCCATCTATTCGCCATATCCCGTGACCCTACCTGCTGACCATGAGTCAATCAAAACTACCTATTGACCATATCTCATAACCCCAATTGCTGACCACTGAGACAGCAGACACCTTAAAATTCAGTTGCCCCACCAATCAGAAAATGAACGATGAAATGTTCATCACTGTCTTGTTTCCCTAGCAACCGCATCCTTTTGATCATCAACTTCTCAGAACTCTCCCCTTGATAATCCTTGCCTTATTCTTCCCACCCTAGAGCTTGTCTTCAGTTTATGCCAAAGGCTATATTCTGATTTACAAATCATATCAGAATAAAACTCTTAGCCCTCAGAAGAGTCCTGTGGAACTTTTGTTTACACGTATATGGATTAACAATAGACATCAGCATTCATTTCTTCAAATCACACCAGTCAAGGTTTCACATGCCAAATTTCTGTACTTAGTATATCCTTAAGATTCACTTCTGATCTCTGAAGGCAACTTTCATGCCCATAATTCTTTTCAGCAAGAAACCAAAATTTTCCCTTTCATGACCCTATTTCTCTGCAAAATAAACAATCCAAACTTAATTGCTTTGAACCACGGTCTGTTGCCGAGTGTTATAGATTTTTGTGTTATCCCAAATTTGACATGTGTAATAGTGTGTGTCATGGGACCAAGCCCTGAGTAAGATGTCTGCTGCCTTCATGTGTCTTCTGAGGGCTTTGCTCAGTTCTGGGTCAATGATGAACCCAGTTACTGGTGAACCAGTAACTTCCTCACACCATAATACTCTGTTAAAATGAAGGAAATGTGAGACTTCTTGATTTAAAAGACAGATAATAAAAGGATCCTGTTTTTCCTTTCTTCATACATTTATTAGGATATTCACAGAAGCTTGGGAGATGCAAAAACTAGCAGCACAGGTAATATTAAACAGCTGCTTCCAACACACCTGGAGGAATTTTGAGTGAGAAAAGGAAGGAAATGCATCTGAAATAGAAGAGTCAGAAAAGACAACACGGGAACTTTCCACCCAACAGCATTGCAGACCTGTATTGGAGAGACAGGTGATTACCTAACTACCACTCAACCCAGATTGAGTCAAAGACACTGCATCCCTACTAGCCTCATCACTGCCTCTTTTATGGCAGCTACCTGATGTACATAACTCCTAGAAATGTGGCGTGTTTGGTCAAGGAAATGAGCAGATGTAACAACACATCTTGAGAAAGAACTTGGTAACAGAAGGCAGAAGTGAGAGAGCTGCAGAAGCACTGCTTCCTGGGAAGCTGCTACTGTGCGTGCTCATACTGACAAGGAGAACATGGCACACCCTATTTTCTTAACAGTGGTCCAATGTCAGTGGACAATTAGGAAGCGGGAGGAAGAGAAGACCTTCAGAGTCTAGCAAAATCACACCTGGAAAATCACCAGGAATTTGGCATGGAGGTGAGCACATCTCTCTGTCCTTCAGGCTAACATCCTAGGGGGACTGCATTAATCCACAGTGGAAAGGCAGAAGGGATCAGGTAAAAATAGCCATTTAGTCTGTTAACAAATCCTTCCTCAAATACATAGGCCTATCCTTTTTTCAGAAACAAACATAGAATTGTGTAGAGAATCCACAACATAAATGAGGATACAACACTTAAGAGAAGAAAAGCTTTCTTCTGGAATACACACTAGGGAAGATGGTAACAAATTTCAGCAGAAGGTACATTACACAAAAGCTAACTTTTCTATAAATTGAAAGGCAACATTAGAATTAAGACCAGTCGGGGAAGCATTAAAAGGGCCTCTAACATTGCTTAAAAATGCAATGAGTTATATGAAAAACAAACTGAAAATCTCTCAAAATGCAGACAAAATGGCAACTGTAATTGAGAAAAATAATAGCTATAAAGAGAGATAATGAAGTGTCAGTCTAGAAATTACTGGTATTTTTTTAACTGTGTTGCGCAGTATTTCATGCCTCATATTCTATTTGTTAATAATACAATGTTTACCTCTCTTGTTTAATGTTAGTTTTTAGTTCCTCAAATATGTCTTTTTTCTACTAATGTTACTGGAATTCAAGCACTTACTCTTTAAAACCATATGATCTTCTAACTACTATTGAACATATCTTCATGATAAGTAAACATATATAGCCTCTTTTGCTGCTGCAGAAAAATAAATTATTCCATTTCATAAACTGCAAAAGAAAATATTGTAGCAAGGAGTAACTTCTTTACCAGGAATTCTTGTTTTGTTTTGCTTTATTTTCTTGTTTGGTGGGGGGTGGCTGGGAATGGGGAAAAGATATGGTATGTTCCTTTTGTTTCTTTTCTGTCCAAACTTCATCATGTTTCTTGTTCCCTTCACCAGACACTTTCTGAGGTTGGCTTTCCATTGCTTTAATGCTCTTCTTTGCCTGGGGTGTTAACTCTCAATGACTTTTACTCATGTTTCACACACACATGCTTTCAAGTCCCTTCCCTGTAGTCAGTGCTGTGGCCTACCACTAGACTTTTTCTATCTTTCCTTATAATTTTTTTCTTTCTGTTGGTGGTTTCTGTTAGATTTATTTTCCCCCACTGCTATCTCCCCATTTTCTCCCTTTCATGCAATTTCTTGCTGAACTCCCTATGCAGTCCCCAAAGATTTGCTATGGGAAGCAGGGGAGACAGCGTGCTGGGATTTGTGTTTATTTTTCCACTTACTGGTAATTCGAGGTTTGAAGAGTCTGACTTCCTGTTATGGTGAGGGAATGGAGTTTGTGCAGTTTTGTTCTCTATCTCTTTTTTTTGTTGTTGTTGAGAAGTTGGAAGAGTCAAATTTACATAACCAGCCTTGGCTCAGCTATCTTTCCATTTCTTGAGATACTGACACAAAAAATGAGGAGCAAATATGATGATGGACATCACCATCCAAAAGAGGTGACTAGAGGACCCAGCCTTTGGATAGAAAAGTAAGTATAAAAGAGAGATCTTTCAGGGAGCTGAGCTTCTTTGGAATTTACCACTCTCAAATTTTAGTAGCCTTCCATGACTTCCAGGACATAGAAAGTGGGCAGAGTGAGGGAGTAGTAAATGGCAAGCTTGAGGAAATATTAGTCTTAAAAGATTCCAGTTATATCATTATCAGATACTTAAAGGTACCCACCCCCTATAGCACTATACTAGCACAATATGGGTAATAACAAATGTAGACAAGGAGTATTTAGGATCTTCTGGATCATCTTCAGACAGAAACATTAAAATTATCAGCACACTTCACAAACAAATACCATCTTTCATGCCACATTCAAGATGGATGGCTTATTTTACTTTCATGGCAAATTATGCCATTACATCACGTTATGTTACAATGGAATCTCCTGAAACACCTTCTCCATGTGAAAAATTGAACATCTGCTCATGTCAGACACTGTTTAATGATGTGTGCCCAACTTAATGTAACTGCCACCTAACACTTCATCACTGACGCTAGCGGACCACCCTACATCTCCAGCATTCCTTACTGTTCCAGCATTGTTTTCATCAGCTGAACACTAAAAAATTAACTCACTCATCAAATCTTATATGTTCTCCATTCTGTGCTATATTTTAAAAAGTAAATTAGAAACACTTCATTTCCATTTTTTGTGTGAATCAAAATAAAAAGTTATCTTTCTCATATTACTACCAATACTCTATTTAATCTTTGCTTTTTCCCTTCAGGGATCAAATACTGGTAAAGGAAGGCAGGAAGGCAGGCAGAAAGAAAGAAAGAGGAAGGAAGGAAGGAAGGAAGGAAGGAAGGAAGGAAGGAAGGAAGGAAGGAGAGAGAGAGAGAGAGAGAGAGAGAGAGAGAGAGAGAGAGAGAAAGAAAGAAAGAAAGAAAGAAAGAAAGAAAGAAAGAAAGAAAGAAAGAAAGAAAGAAAGAAAGAAAGAAAGACAGGCTTCTCCTGATTGTTTTATGATGACTTAGCTGCTTCCTTAGGATTATAAGTGTTTTTGGAGTGAGCAGATAGGTAGAAAACAATTTCATTATAAAAATCTGTCAGTAGTCCAAAAGTTTTCTGGAAAAGGTTGAAAAAAATTTTCTCTTTCTTTTTCTCTAAAATTTCTAGCAAACCCACAGAAAAAGAAGGCATTATTTACTTCTGCTTTCATGAAACTCATGCTGGTAATTACTTGATAAATATTAGTCTTCCCTTCTTTTTTAATCCATCAACAAATATTTTTGGGGAGTTTTGTTTTTTACTATATTTTTACTCTCATGATTACTGTTCTATTCAGATAAATTGCTTTGAGTCAAGTTCACATTTTGTTTTAAAAATTTTTTAGAAACCCATCTGTTTCTTGTAAAATCTTAAGTTTATTAATAAAGTTATACTTATTCTTTTAGTTAAATTTTCTAAAGATTTTAATCTACCTCTTTTTAATTCTTGAAAAGGTTTGACTCTTTTGTATCTCTAATCAGATTTGTCCAGAAATTATCTATAGTCTAAACTTGTGGTCGGCAAACCACGGCTCGCGAGCCACATGCAGCTCTTTGGCCCCTTCAGTGTGGCTCTTCCACAAAATACCACGTGTGGGGCGCACGTACAGTGCAATTGAAACTTCGTGGCCCATGCACAGAAGTCGGTATTTTGTGGAAGAGCTGGTATTTTGTGGAAGAGCCACACTCAAGGGGCCAAAGAGCAGCATGTGGCTCGCAAGCCGCGGTTTCTCGAGCCACAGTTTGCCGACCACTGGTCTAAACAAAACAAACAAAACAAAAAGTTAACTGATAAATTAGTGAAAAACTTAAGTGTAGATTTTATCTTTATATATATTTTCTCTTTACAAATATTATTCCTTTTGTTTTTTTAGAGATTTTCTACTTTTTTAATAAATGTGTTTAAAAGTATAAATTTCTATCAGAATTATTTTATTCCAGTTCATTGATAACTTCTCATTCTAGTTTTGAATCCTCTATTCTCTATTCTGGTTTTTCTATGAATATAACGTGTGTATCTGAGAAGACTCTGTACTCTATAGGTTACAATTCTATATATAATCCCTCTGTTAAATTTGTGGGTTATGATACCATATTCTAATTCATTTTATCTACTTGATCTATCAATTTCTGAGTGAAGTTTTCTGGTTTATGGTATTTTTTAATCTTCCATATTGATTGTGAATTTGCCCATTTCTCCTTATGACTTTTTAATATTTGCTTTAGATATCATAACCTATGTTACTAAGTTTATGAAGGTTTCTTATACATTTTTAAATTAACTTACCTGATTAATGTGTCCCTTTTGGTGCTTACCTTAAATTCCATTTTTGTTTATTTTGCTTTACCTGCTTTTTGTTGAAAGGCAAATGCTAGGACACCATTTTTCATGACTTGATTTCCGAATTTCTGGTTTTATTTTGCTTTATAAATTTTCTAAAATAGCCTGGAGTTTGATATTTTTTAACCCAATCTCAGAATTTCTGTTCAGAATTGGAAATTTTTTATTTGTTCACATTTATCAGGATTACTGCTATACCACTGTATTTGGAGTTATGTTAGTTAGCCACCTTATTTTTCTATTTAGTATATTTTATTGTTTCTTTTTCCTTGCTTATATTGAAGTGATCGTTTAAATTGAATACCAGACCATCAGCATGGAAAAAAAAACAAACATTATATTTGTATACAAATATTTATACTTACTTTCCTACCACAGAGTTAGTTAATATCACAGTATCTTATTGAACAAGGAATGTATGGTAACTCTACTTCCTTTAATTCTTTTTCTTAATCTTATTTTATTGTTGACAGTATTACAGATGTCTCCCACTTTCTTCCTGATGCCACATTAAAATAATGCAGATATTTTCTATTAATCAGCAATTAGACACAACCACAATATTGTTTCTTTGATTATTCCTCAGCCTGATTTCTTATAATTCATGGCTTTCATCACGTATATTTTTCATTTGTTGACTACATGCTGGTTATTCTCTCGATGGTGCTTGTAATGAGTGGGATTTATTATTTTAGTATCTGAAAAAAGATTCATTTTGCCCTCACTGATGAATGAAAATTTGCCTGAACATATAAATTTACCTTTTTGGTAAAGGGGAGACACACACACACTCTCTCTCTCTCTCTCTCTCTCTCTCTCTCTCTCTCTCTCTCTCTCTCTCTCTGCTCCCAGTGGCCACGGTGGTAGGTGGAGGCTAGTTCACCTGCTGATACAAAAACCAGTTCCCTAATGATTCTCTTAGGACCCTTTCTGAACCCAATACCCCAAACTGCTTTTAGAAAACCTCCAAATCTGTCTCCATAGGCAGCAGCTATCTTCTCCCATGCTTACCTCCCCACTGATTAAGTCCTATCTGCCTCTTTCTTTCAAGTGGTCTTCAAATTCTGTTCTAGTGATAGCTCCTCTCTGTTTTATTGTTGCTATGTATTTATTCATTATCTTTTAAATATGTGATTCACCACCCAAGAATCCAACAAATTGAAGTAACCCTCTGCCCAGAAAACCACATAGGCACTGAGGTTTCAGGGCCCCCCAACTCTCATCAACCTCCTGGGGAGACTGGACCCAGGGTCATGCCACTGACTGGCCTCTATTCACTCCAGCTTTTTTCAGAAAACATTTAAAATTCCTACCTCACTGTTTTACCCTAACCTTCTACTTACCTTTCAAGAGCCTTTCTAGACTTTCAACTAGTGACTCCTTCAACTCAACCCTTACCTGGTGAGATTGCCAAGAGCATTGCATGACTATGTTAGATGCTAATATACGTGTACCTTGCATTTGCTTTGCTCTACAGCTACAGATCCATACTGGAAGAAAAGAAAGAACATGATTTCAAGAAAGAAATCCAAGAGAAGGCAGAGCAGACATCTTATCACTGGGCAACAGAGAAGCTGGGTGGGAGGGGACCCACAGGCCAACAGCCTCAGCTGCAAACAATCATAGACAATGATGAATGGTGTTAAATGGTGGCAAACAGTCGTGGTTACCCTCAGAGAGGGGGACAGCATGAGATGATAATGAATATGTTTGGGGGAGAATAATATAACCTCATCTGGTATGGATGGGTGGCCTCAGCAGCTAGGCTGCTGGCTAGGAGAACAGGCTGACATTATTTATAGCTACAATGCAGAGCTATGACAGAGATCCATTGTAAACAATGCCTTCCAAGGCAGCCGCTTTCCATTAAGAACATATAACAGAAAAGAGTTTGCAAAGGGTTGCTTGGGATGGCGGCATTAAAGAGGGCTGTCATCTTTGTAAATCTGGAACTCATTTGTGTCCCTATTTTTATTTCCATTTACAGGGTTTTTTTAAATATCTGAGCAAGCTTTCTAATTTTTTTAAGCCAGTAAGTTTTTTTTTTAAGATTACAGTTCTATTTAGAGTTTCTCATTACTTGAAAATGGGCCAAACTATACATTTTTCTAAATATGAGGAAACAGTATAAGATGCTCTCCCCACATCCTCCCACAGAAAGTATTTTTATTAAGAGCTTCAATGCCTAAGTCTATTAAGGAATTGCCATTCCCAGGGGAGAAGTCTTATTTTATATGAAAATAGGTAAAAAGGTCATTAACAGTTAAAAAAAAATCTGATTATAAGTGAAAAGAAACTCTTCATGTCCTGAGGGTAGAATATATTAATCATGAAACATGACCTAGATAAGTCCCCACGTATCTAGTGCCAATCTTTCGTTGTAAAACCACAGGTTCTTGACATCAGAGGAAATTAGAGCCCCTGCAGTGAATAATATTCTAAAGTTCTGGTAAAGAAAGAAGTTCAGGATTATGATTCTACCTCACAATGTTTTGTAAGATCGACTTTAGAAGCCAAGGAAACAGAACTTTCATAATAAAATCTGTAGAAATCTCTCCTAAGTTCTTCCCCGGTGGCTCCCTCTTATCTACCAGGACAAGCCAGTCCTGCTGCTGGAAGGTCGCCGCAGGGGCTCCTGCTAGCCTCATCTGCAGGGAATTTTCTCAGTCTCCTCGGGTTCAGTCAAAATGTTTCCCAGAAGCCACAGCCTTTTCTTACCTCTGCACCAACTGGCTGAGCAACTTATTCTTATACAACTCTCCCACTGTCTTCCCTCACTTTTCCCCTGGACTTCTTCACCCTTCCTCACCACCATGACAGTCTTCACCCATGGTTCATCTTGTTGTGCCCTTAGTACAGGGCACTGGTGAGGTGATCATCCAGGATCGGTTCTGCAGGGTACATACCCATCTGGTCTCCTATCTGCCTTTATAGGTTTCACTCTTCTCCAGAACAGCCAAAGGCTTGGATTTACATCTCCTGTCACAAAGGTTTCTCTTTCTAAGCAAGGCCCAGCTAAAGAGCTTATTGATGGTCACCTCCCCTCTCAGACTGGACAACTCAATGGACAGTCAAACAGAATTCAAGCTGGAGTGTCAGAATAACACAAAGTACAGATTCTAGAGTCTGGCTTCTTACAGTCAAAGGTGGGCTCTGACCTACTGATGGCATCACTTACACAAATCACTAATCCTCTGAGCCTCAGTTTATTTGCCTATGAAATGGAGATAATGTTGCCTTCTTTACAGGGTTATTGTGAGATACTAGTAAATGAGTTCATGCATATGGTGCCTTTATATGATATATTATCAGTAAATGGCAGTGTATTACTCCCCTTAAATGATTTTACTTTGTACTTAATAGCAAAATCAAAACACAAAGAAAAGAAGGAAAGACTCATATGCCAGTGCAATGAAATCTAACAAAACTAATCGAGAAACTTTTTTTTTAACTCCTGACATAGACTTTCAAAGTAATTGGGACTGTTCTTCTCATATGACACTTGCTGTGCAAAGTACAGTCATTCCCTTGCTGTCTTCACAGGGGCTTTTGATTTTCCTTGTTGTGGCATTAGTAATTGTGACCATTAACATTATTCATACGCTGTTCAATATTGGGGAAGTCAAACACCTCTTAAAATTCATTGCATAGCAACAGGTTTTGATGTTATTTCCCAGCTTTATCCCCCAAGACACTCTCCAAAGAGTCCTCAACAGGACAACGAGTAGTTGATGCTGTTGGGTAATCACCATTATCTCTGAACCTCTGCAACCATGCCAGCTGCAAATACATATCATCATCTACCCTATTGCAGAAAACAGATGTGTCTTTGAGTTATTTCAAACTGACCGATTATTCTCTCAAAACCTTATAGTCATTAGCCCTGGTTTTTCTAGTGATCCCTATTTAAATTAAATGTATTGGAGTAGCATTGGCTAATAAAATTATATAGGTTTCAAGTGTACATTTCTATGCTACAACATTTATATATTGCATTGTATGCCCACCACCCAAAGTCATATCTCCTTTTACCACCATACATTTACTATCCCTACCCAATCTCCCTTTCATGTGTATATATGGCTAATTATGATAAAAATAGGAGTTTGAGATAAAACACAATTATTTAAAGTATTGTGTTTTATCTCAATTTCCCCTTCAAAGTAGGCCAGACCTAAAATGGATAAAAGACTTAAATGTAAGTCATTAAACCATAAAAATCATAGAAGATACCATAGGCAGCAAAATCTCAGACATTTCTCATAATAATATGTTTGCAGATACATCTCTTAGGGCAAAGAAACTAAGGAGAAAATAAACAAATGGGACTATATCAAAATAAAAAGCTTCTGCACAGTAAAAGAAACCATCAACAAAATGAAAAAGAATCCCACTGTATGGGAGAACATATTCAGCAATGATACATTTAATAAAGGGTTAATATCCAAAATATATAAGGAACTCATACAACTTAACAGGAAGACAGCCTAATTAAAAAATGGGCAAGGGTCCTAAATAGACACTTCTTGAAAGCAGACATACAGATGGCCAAGAGATATATGAAAAATGTTCAAAGTCACTGATAATTAGAGAGATGCAAATTAAAACATTGAGGCATCATCTCACACCTGTCAGAATGGCTAACATCAACAAATCAACAAATGATAAGTGCTGGCCAGGATGTGGAGAAAAGGGAATCCTCCTGCACTGCTGGTAGGAACACAGACTGGGTGCAGCCACTATGGAAAACAGTATGGAGTTTCCTCAAAAAATTAAATATGGAACTGCCATTTGACCCAGTGATCCCACTTCCAGAAATATATTTTTAGAAACTCGAAAACAGAAAGAATGTATGCACCCCTATGTTCAGAGCAATGCAATTTACAATAGGTAAGGTCTGGAAATAGCCCAAGTGCCCATCAGTAGATGAGTGGATAAAAAAGTTGTGAAGATCAACAAAACCAAGAGCTGGTTCTTTGAAAGGATAAACAAGATTGATGAACTTCTAGCCACGCTCACCAAGAAGCAAAGAGAGAGGACCCAAACAAACAAAATCAGAAATGAAAGAGGTAAAGTAACAACCGATGCAACAGAAATACAAAGGATTATGAAAAAATACCATGAACAACTCTGTTCCAAAAAAATGGACAACCTAGATGAAATGGACATATTCTTAGAAAAATACAAGCTCCCAAAACTCAATCAGGAAGAATCAAAAAACCTGAATAGGCCAATAACTACCAAAAAAATTGGAGCAGTGATCAAAAATCTTCCAGCAAACAAAAGCCCTGGTCCGACAAAAGCCCTGGTCCGGATGGCTTTACAGGGGAGTTCTACCAAGCATTCAAAGAACTAAAACCTATCCTACTCAGACTATTCCAAAAAATTCAAGGGGGAGGAGCACTTCCAAGCTCTTTCTATAAAGCCAGCATTACCCTAATTCCAAAACCAGATAAAGACACCACAAAAAAAAGAGAACTGCAGGCCAATATCTTTGATGAACATAGATGCTAAAATCCTCAACAAAATTCTAGCAAATCGGACTCAGCATTATATTAGAAAGATCATACACCATGATCAGGTGGGATTTACTCTGGGGATGCAAGGATGGTACAATATCCACAAATTAATAAATGTGAAAGACATAAACAAATCACATAAACAAATTGAAAGGCAAAAATCACAATCATATCAATCGATGCAGAAAAAGCATTTGACAAAATCCAACACCCTTTCTTGATAAAAACTCTCAGCAAAGTGAGAATGGAGGGATCATACCTCAACATAATAAAAGCCTTATATGACAAACCTACAGCCAACATCATACTCAATGGGCAAAAACTAAACTCATTTCCCCTAAGAATGGGAACAAGATAGGGATGCCCACTTTCACCACTCCTGTTCTATATAGTACTGGAAGTACTAGCCATAGTGATCAGACAAGAAGAAAAAATAAAAAGCATCCAAATTGGAAAAGAAGAAGTAAAATTGTCCTTATTTGCAAATGGCATGATACTTTACATAGAAAACCCCAAAGACTCCATCAAAAAACTACTAGACCTAATAAATGAATTCAGCAATGTAGCAGGATACAAAATTAACCCCCAGAAATCTATGGCCTTTTTATACACCAATAGTGAACTCACAGAAAGAGAAACAAACAAAAAAAAACAATCCCATTTACCATTGCACCAAAAAAATTAAGATACCTAGGAATAAACTTAACTAAGAAAGTAAAAGACCTGTACTTGGAAAACTACAGAACATTGAAAAAAGAGATAGAGGAAGACATAAACTAATGGAAGAACATACCATGTTCACGGATTAGTAGAATCAACATCATTAAAATGTCCATACTACCCAAAGCAATCTGCAGATTCAATGCAATCCCCATTAATATACCAATGGCATATTTCAAAACTCTAGAACAAACTCTCCAAAAATTCATCTGGAATAAAAAAAGACCCCGAATAGCCACAGCAATACTGAGAAAGAAGAACAAAGTAGGAGGGATCACAATATCAGACATCAAACTATATTACCAAGCCACAGTTCTCAAAACTGTCTGGTATGGGCTCCAGAACAGACATATAGACCAATGGAACAGAACAGAGAACCCAGAAATTGACCCAAGCTATTATGCTCAATTAATATTTGACAAAGGAGGCAAGAGCATACAGTGGAGTCAAGACAGTCTCTTCAATATATAGTGCTGGGAAATTTGGTCAGATACATGCAAAAAAAAATGAAACTAGATCACCAACTTACACCATACACAAAAACAAACTCAAAATGGCTACAGGACTTAAACGTAAGACGGAAAACCATAAACCCCCTACAAGACTCCACAGGCAGCAAAACTGCAGACATATGTCCTAGCAATATCTTTACTGACACAGCTCCAAGGGCAATGGAGATTAAGGAGAAAATAAACAAATGGGACTACATCAAAATAAAAAGCTTCTGCACAGCAAAAGAAACCATCAACAATACAACAAGAAAGCCCACTATATGGGAGAACATATTTGCCAATGTTATCTCCGGTAAGGGTTTAATCTCCAACATGTACAGGGAACTCATACAAATTAAGAAAAGGAAGATAAACAACCCAATCAAAAAATGGGCAAAGGACCTAAATAGACACTTTTCAAAGAGGACATACAGAAGGCTGAGAGACACATGAAAACATGCTCAAAGTCACTAATCATCCAAGAGAAGCAAATCAAAACAGTGAGATACTATCTCACATCTGTCAGAATGGCTATCATCAACAAATCAATAAGTGCTGCCGAGGATGCAGAGAAAAAGGAACCCTCGTGCACTGCTGGTGGGAATGCAGACTGGCGCAGCCACTGTGGAAGACAGTATGGAGTTTCCTCAAAAAACTAAATATGGAACTTCCATTTGACCCAGTGATCCCACTTCTAGGAATATATCCCAAGAAAACAGAAACACCAATCAGGAAGGATATATGCACCCCTATGTTCATAGCAGCACAATTTACAATAGCTAAGATTTGGAAACAACCTAAGTGCCCATCAGCAGATGAGTGGATTAAAAACTGTGGTACATCTACACAATGGAATACTACACCGATATAAAAAAAAAGTAACTTTTACATTTGCAGCAGCATGGATGGAACTGGAGAGCATTATGCTAAGCAAAATAAGCCAGTAGGAGAAAGATAAATACCATTCATATGTGGGATATAATGATCAACATTATTTGATGAACAAAAAGAGATCCAGAGAGAAATGGCAGGGGAGGTGGGGGGCGGGGGGGACGGGGTATTAGAAAGCAACCAAAGGACTTGTATGCATGCATATTAGCATAACCAATGGACACAGACACTGGGGCGGTGGGGACTTGCCCAGGGTGGGAATGGCTGGGGGGCGGGGAGGTCAATCAGGGAAAAAGGAGACATATGTAAAACTTTAGACAATACATTTTAAAAAAAGTTATGGTACATTTACACTATGGAATACTATGCAGCAATAAAAAAATGGGGGGAATAGAGGGACCTCTTACCCTTTGAGACAGCATGGAGGGATCTGAAGAGTATTATGCTAAGTGAAATAAGTCAGTCAGAAAAAGACAAGTATCACATGATCTCACTCATGTGGAATCTAATGAACAAAATAAACTGATGAACAGAAATAGATCTAGAGACATAGAAACATGGAACAGACTATGGATTCTCAGACGGAGGTGGGTGGGTGAGTGGGAAGAGACCAACCAGAGAACTTGTACACATATATGCATAACCCATGGACACAGACAATAGGGTGGCAAAGTCCTGAGGGGAGAGACAAGGTGATGGTGGGCTAGAAGAATATGTCCCCTAGTCACAAATTTCCCAGCACCATATATTGAAGAGACTGTCTTGACTCCACTGTATGCTCTTGCCTCCTTTGTCAAATATTAATTGAGCATAATGGCTTGGGTCAATTTCTGGGTTCTCTGTTCTGTTCCATTGGTCTATATGTCTGTTCTGGAGCCCATACCAGACAGTTTTGAGAACTGTGGCTTGGTAATATAGTTTGATGTCTGATATTGTGATCCCTCCTACTTTGTTCTTCTTTCTCAGTATTGCTGTGGCTATTCGGGGTCTTTTTTTATTCCAGATGAATTTTTGGAGAGTTTGTTCTAGAGTTTTGAAATATGCCATTGGTTTATTTCTAGGGGACATATTTAATACTTTCAATAAAGATTTGGGGGGGGGGAAGGTGGTTACAAAGCAGGGCTGACCTGACTCCACCAGCAACTAGTTACTCACCTGGCAGTTGGATTTTTCAGATTTGGGAGGAGCAAGAGTTCCTGCCTCAGACAATGGAATTGGAGTGAAAACTAGTTTTTAAAGATACTGAGAGCCAGTCAGGAAATGGAAAGATTCAAATGGAGTGAAATTAAGAGCACTTCTATGCCCAGGGTGTTAGAGGCAGGATTGTGGTTGAGGTTGTGATAACAAAAGTTCACATTCAGTAAAGAGAGAATTGAAGCACAAAACGAGTAAGGAGTGGGTTCAGAGTGGCTGCTATGGGCTGATGAACTTAAGGCTCACTTTTATTCCGGCAGGTGGGGGGACCTGGCAGTTGTATAGGTCCCAAAATGACATGTACCCATTATGGCCCCAAACATCTCAGCTGTTTTGTTTCAACATTCACCTCCAGTGATCATTCAATTGGAAATTCTCATTATATGTTTATCATTCTGATTAAAGGGTCACTCATTCATTTGAACAACAATCCAGAGCACTCAATACATGCCTAGAACCAACCCAGGTGCTGGATGCATGCAGGTGAATCTCTGCTATCAAGAGTCTGTTCTTTAGTAAGTTTGATTGACAAGAAAACAGATTATTTGGGGGTGATCAGTGAACACACTATGAGCCAACAAAGAAAGCAACTGTTAACCCTACAGGGGACATTCTGGAGCATGACCTAGAAGAGGCAGCATTTAGGATGGTCTGGAAAGAATGAGGAGTAGGACTGTAGAAGTTTGGGGGAAGTCATCTTCTGAGCAAAAGGGCAATTTATAGGTGCAAGTGTGTGAAATTCACTTGAGTCATGAGATAAAATATTCAAAGAATAAAATAGTTCAGTGTGACTGGCCAGTGGGTAATGCTGTGGAAGTGAGCTTGAAAGGAGGGAAAGCAAACTACAAAGAACACTGTCAGGCACTTTAAGGACTTTGAAGAAGCTTAACCTGGGTCAGATCCCAGAAGGTCAATGCTGCGAGGAATGCCAGGGCTGTTACCGCAATTACGGTATGTGTCAGGTTACAAGACTCTGGAATAAGGCAGAAATCTAGATAGTTATAGAGGTCGGAAAGTGTTTAAGAGAGACTTAGTAAGTCTTCAGGTGTCAAAAATACAGACTGGACATTTCCCCTCAACGTCTTGTAGGCTTTGTAAGCTCTCCATATCAAGAATGAAACTCATTACCTTCCCAACCAAAGCTAGTCCTCATTGTTTCCCCATCCTGCTTAGGGCCCTTTCATCCATCCATTTTCCCAGCCAGAAACCAGTGAAAATTCCAACACTACTCCTCCCTCCCACCCCTCATCTCCAGTTAGTCATCAAATCCTATTGATTTTAATGGGACGGGGTGGGCAGTAGGTAAAATGGAAATTAAAAGTCAAAATTGCTCAAACTCTACATGAAATCAAGAGTGCTAGATGCCATTTTATGTCTGTGAAGTCTGGCTGGCTGAGAGGGATCGACTTACCATTAAGTCCAAAAGCCTCTAACCCCAAGAACAGTGGTATCTCTAAGGCCAAATCTGTTTTCCCTGCTAAGTGCCCTCCTCACTTCCAAACTGTCCACTGCAATGGCCGCGAGGTTAAGGAACTTACCTCACTTTTTTATTTTTTCATCTGGAAAACAGTTATTTTAAAGATCCTTCCTGAATCCTTGACAAGAACAAAGTCAATATTTTGCAAAGACCTTATAAAAACGTGCTTGCCCTAACTGGTTTGGCTCAGTGGCTAGAGCATCGGCCTTCAGACTCAAGGGTCCCAGGTTAAATTCCAGTCAAGGGCATGTACCTTGGTTGCGGGCACATCCCCAATAGGGGGTGTGCAGGAGGCGGCTGATCGATGTTTCTCTCTCATCGATGTTTCTAACTCTCTATCCCTCTCCCTTCCTCTCTGTAAAAAATCAATAAAATATATTTTTTAAAAAAACGTGCTAATAAAAAGCTGTAGAGTAATGTTTCTCAAATAGGTAAACTTCAAGGTTATATCTAAGAGTAAAATTCATTTGGGAATGAGGGAGGAAATATAAGAAACTACTAAGCTAATCAATTTAGAAGCTTGAGGGGAGAGGGCAGGGGAAGAGCAGAGAATAAGCGTACATACACATATGGGATAGACAGAATTTTTAATTGTGAGAATGCATTTGTCAAAGGCTATGCAAAGAAAAATAAAAACCAAGAAGAAATGGAGAGGAAGATATACATCACCAAAACTAACACTAGAAATGAAAAGTAGAGGTGTGGGGGACAAAATGTTATCAAAAAACACTTTCTCACCAAAACAGGTGCTGATAATCTCACAGGTGAATTCTATAAAACCTTCAAGAAACAAGTTGTTTAAAATTTTCCAACACAGATGCAAAGAACACAAACTGCCAATTTTTTTCAAAAGCCTTCCTGATAGTGATATAAAAATGTGATAAACATAGCAAAAAAAGAAATTGTAGTCTAATTTGATTCATGAATATTAATGCAAAAAATCTTACATAGAGATAGAAGCAAATAGAAGCCAGAATCACAATAAAAGAATGATGTATGACTAACTATGCAAGGAAAATTCAATATTAAGACATATATTAATATAACTCACTTTATCAACAAGTCAAAAGAGAAAAGCACCCTATATTATCAGCTTACAGATGTTGAGTGGCATTTCATTTTTAAAAACTAAAATGAAGAATTCAACTTTTAATGAAATATAAAGATATGAAAACTCCAATGCATGATATCACATATATCGCAGCGCAAATACCAGCTATTCTGAATAAGTTAATGTATTTAAAACTTAGAAGAGTTTTTAGAACACAATTTGTATCACACACATGTTCACTATTATTTATAATCAACATAGCCATTCTTAGAAACATTTTCATAGTATCAGTTATTAGTAAAAAAGTAAAACATTATCATCATTAATATTTAACACTGTTTTGAAAGTTCTCATCAATTAAATTAGCTAGGAGAAATAAAAGACATTAAAAATTGAAATAAGGTTAAACACTCACCATTTTAAAATATCTGACTTCACACCTCTAAATCCCAAGAAAATTCGATGAAATGTATTTTATTATATTAAAATATCAATATCACTTCTTAATAAAAACAATGAGCAATTACAATATATAAAGGAAAAGCTTATTTACAATTATACAAAAGGATAAAATATGTGGATCTGAAATTTGCAAGAAATGTCCCATTATAAAGGAAATTTTGAAACACCAAAGAAAAACATACATGGTGAATAAATAAAAAGATACACCTTATTCTTGGATAAGATTCAAAAATATAAAAGTAGCAATTTTGTCACTAGTTTTGAAGGTGAACAAGTTGACTCTAAAGATCATCTATACAAATCAAAATTCTCCATTAAAAAACAAACAAACAAAAAACAGAAGAGTCCTGAGAGGAGACTGGCCACACCAGGTAATAAAACATTACGAACAAACGTTTCACAAATGGAATGGTTGGTACTGGTGCCTGCATAAAGAGACCAATAAAAACATAGTAGAGAGTTCAGAAATAGGTCTAAATATATAAGGAACTTACTATTATAATAAATTTGGCATCCCAAATTAATCAATGATATGAGGGTAACCTCCCACCAACCTGAAACTGAAAATATATTTTGTTAAATCTGACTTCTTACACTAGTGAAAATTCCAAATAAATCAAAGATTTCCATTTATATTTTTATAGTAAAACTTCAGAATCTTAGACCCATTGCATTATGTGTTAGAGAGAAGTGTGTATGTTTTCCAAGGTAGAGAGCAAGGTCTCAGACACGAACTGCTCTGAAAAAAAACCTCCCTGTGATTGCCACCCTAGGTCTTTCTCCTGGTTAACTTGACATGATCTAGGACCTAGATTCTAGGTCTACTCAGAACTATGGGTTTGAACACCATTTCCTTCCCTTTTTCTGAGTTATATTTTACTCAAAAAAAGAAAATAATATGAGCAATAGATTAAATTTCCTAAAAGCAGAAGCAGTGACTTTCTTGGTTCTTGGAACATAACTAGTGTTTGTGGTTTGTGGGACTGGGCCCCAATCTCACCCTCAGGGAAGAGTATCTCAGTGTTCAGGAGCCTCTCTAGACCTCTGCCTACCCTTCCTCCCTTGCGTCCTCTCTATGTACTTCCTTAGCTTTATTTGGAAAAGTTGGCTTCACTGATTCAGATCCCTGCTCTACTCTTGAAACAACCCCTAAAAAGACCCCTTGAACTGAGAGTGTTCAACATAGTGTGTTCTTCCCCCCCCCCCCCAAGTAAATTTCAGGGCACTAAATGTTCAGAAGCTGTTCTAACTACAGCCCAAATTTTGCAATACTAAAATATGAATTTGAGAGAGAAAATATTAGGAATTGACACCAAGTTTCAAGTCTCCATGTGTTTATGGCTCTTTATAAAATGCTAAAATGTGATTATAAACACAACCATAAAGCAAGTACATTCAAAGGACTAAAACTAGAAGAAAATATGAACATATGAACATAATTGTTATGCTAGCACAGTAAAACAATGGTTATGTTTCTTTCTTTTAACTTTTTAGTATTTTGTAACATAAATACAAATGTTGAATTACAATTATATTCATTGTAAAAAATAATTAAAATTTCAAAGACCACTTAAAGAAAGCAAGTCTTTCCATCCCAGAAAGATGTTACTATTATGATTTATTTCCTGTCTCTTTCCTATGCCATTTTATTTGCACACATAGGCATTTCATAAAAACGTGATATTTTGTACAGTTTTTATTTATTTGAGTTTTAGATATTAAATATACTATGTCACTTAAAATTTTTTTTTAAGATTTTACTTATATAAATAGATTTCAGAGAAAAAGGGAGAGGAAAAGATAGAAACATCAATGATGAGAATCATTGATCGGTTATCTCCTGCACACCCCCTACTAGGGATTGAGCCTACAACCTGAGCATGTGCCCTTGACCAGAATCAAACACGGGACCCTTCAGTCTGCAAGTCGACGCTCTATCCACTGAGCCAAATCAGCTAGGGCCTTAAAATTGTTTAAGAATATTTTATTGGTTATATAACAATCCAAATAAAGCTTATAAAAAATTTTGTTGACTTATTTCACTATAGTTGGACATTTAGAGGTTATGATAGCAAAAGATTTAAGACAAATGCTGTAACAAAAATCATACCATGTTTGACCACTAAGGATAGATTTTTACAAGTAGAATTGCTAGTTCACATTTTTTAATTTCCTATCTGCATAGGTAGTATAAAGTTGGTTTCAATGATTTTCTTAATCCACATTAACCATGTACCATCAAGTATATTCTCACTTTTGTATTTTTTCTTCATACTCATGATAACAACTTATTTTAATTATATCTTCAAAAACAGACGATGAGGGTTTTGAGAGACCAGGTCACTGGGTTATTCTTAAAAAACTGATTCTCATCTTTTCTAATCTATTCTCTAAGACTTTAGGTAAAAAAAAGTCTTCACTTGAGAAGAGCAAAGAAAATTCCCCCACAACCTCCTCGACTCTCCCAATTTTAAGAACTCATGAAACCCAAGGTTCTCAAACTTAGTGTCCATCAGAATCAACTGGGGGTGCTTGTTAAAACACGGATAGCTGGGCTCTGTCTCAGGCATTTTCAATTCAGTAAATCAGGTTGGGGCCCTAGAATTTGCATCACTAGCATCCCCAATGAGGCCAATGTGCCTGATCTGAGGGCCACACTTTTAGAATCACTGCACTTCAAGGTGATACTGGGTGTCTATCATGGCCCAAGTTCTGTCTCAGGTGCAAAAATAATAAATGAGACAGGCAAGGTTT
Organism: Myotis nattereri; assembly: GCF_964212035.1. Taxonomy (NCBI): domain Eukaryota; kingdom Metazoa; phylum Chordata; class Mammalia; order Chiroptera; family Vespertilionidae; genus Myotis; species Myotis nattereri. The sequence continues at coordinate 67,619,945 of NC_138079.1, forward strand.
TCCTCTCACAGCTTATATGCTCATAGACAGACATCAGACAACAGACAAGTAACCCAATGAGCAGGATCTTCTGGCAGTATAAGTGTTAAATCCTCTTAGAAAATCTCTAAGGTGAGAACTGGCATCGCCAAATATGGAGTGCTGGTACCCATTTTCCATCTGTGTCCTTTTTTTTCCGGATATAATACAGATAGAGCCAGCAAGACCGATCCAGCTACCTGAGATTGTTTAGCAAATCTCTTCTCAAAGTAGGCAAAAAGACTAACTCTGGGCCGAAAACCCAACGGAGAATAAAGGGAAGAATATTTCTCCCATTTACATTTTTGGAAAACACTCTTGTTATACTTTTTAGAACCAGGGGAGAAAATAATAGGCCTATTTGTACCAGAAAACTGAATCCTCACTGCCACTCTTACTCCAGGCCTAATTATCCACAAGGAGAATCAATAAAACAAAATTATACATTCAAACTATGTGTACAGACCACCTGACTTGGCAGAATCAATGGAAATGGGACAAAAAGCTTGTGCTAAAACGACTTCCAACAAAATGGAAATAAATTACTAAAATGTAACTGAACACCATGTACCTACTTCACATTTATAAGATGCCTTCTTCGCAAATGCATTTGCTGTTAGGTATTAAAGGACATTAGATAACAGCTTTTATCTCACCCCACTTATCCTGCCCCACAAATCACCACAGCATTGCCTTAAAAATATCCTCTTAAGGAAGCGAAGTGGCCGGTTCCCATTGGTGGCCCTGGCCCTGGCCCTAGCCCTAGGTAGAACTGAGTTTCTTAGCATTTGCTTACTGCTTTTGCTTTAGGGCATAAGATAGTTCATTTCACAGTTTTTCTACTTCAAAGCTGGCTTTCAAACATGTTTTACACATGTTTCAGAGGAAAATACATATTTTCACACAGTGAACCAGTATACACAAATATATACCTCTCTGAAACAAAATTTCACAAAATAGTATTGACTGCCACAACACATGAAGCATGCTAACATTTCCAGTCGGTTTCTTTTGTTTTTCATGCCAGTAAAAACCCACTATATTTATTTCACAACCTAATGGGTCAGAACCCACAGTTGAAAATCTCTGTTCTAGGGTAGATGTAAAATTCTACAAATCCATGAGGACCACCCCTCAAAAGAAATGTTAGGTTACTCTTACCTTAAACTTTCGAAGACAGAGCGAGGAGAAAAAACTGTCCTTATTCGGTAGGCAGCCCAGGTTCCAACAACCCCACAGCGCCAGGAAATGTGTTTAAGTACCTAGTCTGAGCCACGTGTATAACTTCCACCTGTGCCTGCCCTGGCCTTGGTGGAAACAGAAAAGCTGTGGCCAATTTCATGATCCAGATCAGCTCTGACCAATGGAACTTCCAGCGAGAATGGAAGAGTTTATACCTGTGCTGTTCAATACAATCACCATCAGCCTCCTGGGACTACAGTGCGGCCTTGACTTACGAGTGTCCCGACTAACGAGTTGTACTGATCATTTAAAACTGGTTCTCAACCTTGGCTGCACGTTAGAATCACCTGGGAATCTTGTTAAAATCCTGATTTCTGGGCCTCACCCTCCAGAAATTCTGTTTCTTTGTTACTAATGATGAGGCCCAGAAATCAGGATTTTAACATGATTCCCAGGTGATTCTAATGCGCAGCCAAGGTTGAGAACCACTGATTTAAAATGTGGCTAGTGTGACTGAGAACCCGAGTTTTTTATTTTAACTAATTTAATTTAGGTTTAAATAGACACACGTCTAGCGGCTTCCATAGTGGGCAGAACAGGTCCAGATTCTCAAAGTATTTGCCACATCTCAGTAGTGAAGATTTCTGCCGGGCAAATTAACACTGAACATTCTGTCCTGCTAGTAACCTGCAAGTGTTGTTTACCGGGGATTCTACTTCTCTCCGTTTAGAACTGCTCGCGAAGGCAGGGATTGTGGAGTTTTCGTCCGAAACGGAAGGACATGCCTCCTCGACCACTCTGTTCTCCACAGTGAGAAGCTTCAGCCACAGCCTGGGAAGGTCTTGCCCTTCTGGTCTACGTCTACTCCAGCCCCAGGAGGCCCTCATTCGCCTCGACTCTCACAGGCTGATGGCCCTGGGACACTTGACGTCTATGTTCCTCCGACCTTTCACCTGGTTTGCTCCTTTTAGCAACTTGGGGAAGAGCAAACACAAGCTACAGCAGTGGCTCTCAACCTTGGCTGCACATTAGAATCACCTGGGAATCTTGTTAAAATCCTGATTTCTGGGCCTCACTCTGGAGAAGCACGGAGTGAGAACCACTGAGCTGCGGAATGTTAAACGGAGAGGATGTGAAACAGAGATATGACTCCCCTGGCACTTCCATCCGGGGAAATTTCTCTTTGATCTCTTAATAGTGACAAGTGCTCTGATGTCAGCTTTTATCAATAGCTCCCACAACCAGAGCTCTGGGTGCAAGGTGGCTCGGAATGGCTGCACTGTTACTCAGCCCTTGGCAGGTGGCACAGCATTCGATGTCCAGTGGCCCTTGGCAATTCGAGGCAAAGTCCAGGAATCATGCTTTTCAACTGAATTCCCCAACCTCTTCCACTCCCTAGTTTTCACTGGGAGCCATGACCTAAGGGAACTAGACAAGGTACGATTTGTTTTCCCTCTCAGGTGAGCCCTGAGTTTTGATGAAGGCTGGGTTAAAGCAAAGTTATTAAGCAAATGAGGCTCATCTTCCACTACATTTGTCCCCTCTGCTGTCACCCCCAGTCCTATTACGGTAAATGTTGGTCTCCAGGTTCCCAGTCACTTCCTACTGCCCATGGTCTCATTCTGAGACACAATAGCTCAGACATAATAACCTACCTTCATCATTTAAAAACACACATCAATATCTTGTTCTCAAAACTTATCTACTCAGGTGCAATATTTAGGACCTCACTAGATAAAGTAATCCAATAAAGCAGCTTGCCCAAGGTATGAATCTAATAAAATAAGAGTGCACTGAGGTATATAATGACCTTGCAGAAATAATGCCTTAACTCATTTTATGGTTAAAATTTCATGCCTCATAGCAGATCTAGGAGATATTTTTTTACTTACAAACATCTTAAAACTTTTTAATCATATAGACAGAAATTTCCTCTGCCTATATCTAGAGTAATATCAGTAATAAATCAAACTGAACTGCCTCAAAAATCCACATAATTGATACATCTCTGCTCTGGAGTTCATAGTAACTTCTGAGTGAAGGTGCATGAACTCTTCTGGGTTTCCAAAGTGTCATTAAATTTATCTGATCCAAATCAGAAGCATGGTCCTTGTTTTAGGTAAGGCATTTCCCAAATTTTGCCTTGTTCTATCATGTACCCCTTTACCACTAATACTGTTAGACTCAGTGACCTCCAAATATTTGGCCAAATCATCCAGTTCACCTTTTTTAAAAAAATATTTTTAGATTGCAGAGAGGTAGGGAGAGGGAAACAGAGATAGAAACATCAATGATGAGAATCATTGATTAGCTACCTCCTGCACACCCCACAATGGGGATAGAGCCCACAACCAGGGCATGTTCCCTGACTGGGAATTGAACCGTGACCTTCTGGTTCATAGATTGATGCCCAACCACTGAGCAACACTGGCCAGGCCCAGTTCACCTTTTGAGAAGTTGATAACTCATTTAAAGGTGGAGAGTTAACAATAAAACCAGATCCTATCAGAAGTCTTGACCCACAGACCTCTCAACCTGTGCAATATGAATAATAGACTATGACTGAACTTAGACTCTCAAATGATCAAAATCAAAGAGGTTCTCTAAAGTATATTAATTGGACGTAAGCTTCAGAAGGGTTACTGGTACCATATATAGGGTGTCCCAAAATTCACGCAAGATTTGCAGTTCACTTCAATTGCGTGAATTTTGGGACACCCTATAGAAAGGAAGACTATCCACATACATAATAACGATATTTCCTTTTTGTGATCTGTGAGTCTCAACCATTGTTTCTCAAATGCATGTTTCTGGGGATACATCCTGCTCCCCACTCACTCTGCTGAGGGAGTTATATCTCCAAAGGACTTCCCTGCCACGAATTTATCCAACCAGAACTTCTGAGCAACATCAGTGACATGAAATTGCAAGAAGTTGCTTTGTCTGTTGCCTCTGGTAATTTCCAATACATATTTAATTCGATTGAATTCAATTCAGAGTATTCTCCAATCTCAGCAGCTCCTGGGTGCACAGGAGCACACATCACACTTGGATGTAAACAGGTCTCCCAAGCTGGCGAGGTCCAGCCTGAGCCCCTTATCCTCCACTCCACTAACCTGCCCTCCCCGGTCTTCCCCACCACATAGTATGGCAATTCCATTCTGCAAAATGCTCAGGCCAAATCATCAGTTTGATGTGTATCATGACAAACACTTTCCTGTGGCCTTACAGACATGTATTTATTATTTTATATAATCAATTATGTGTATGTAATTATATATTTCCTTTTTTTGTTTTTTACAAAAATGTGTATCATAGACTTGCCACAAGGACTATACAAGCAGATGTGATGTGACTTGCTTTTTTAATAGCTGCCTGATATTCCATATCACGGACACACCAGCCTCCTTCTCATGATAATCAGGCTTTCTCTACATTATTGTCACAAAATGCACAGCACAGCATTTTGAGGCAAATGCTTTCCATTTTAAAGAAATCATAAAAGGATAAGACTCTGGCTCAGGAGAAATTTATGACAAAGGGCTTTTTAAAAGATTATTTTTTTCCTGCAAGACTGCTTTTCTGACACATTTCTACTTCCACTTTGTTGATGACTGTGTTTGTTTACATTTTTTTGAAAGTCCTATTGAAATTAAAAAGAAAATGCCCAGACCAAAAACATCCTAGACTGTACATTTGTCTCTACCTTCCAATAATACACAGACCCTGACCACTACTCACCACCTCCACTGCTACCACCAAGCCACCACCTTCTCTCACCTGATCATTGTACAACCTTGGGAATCTGCCTGCTAAGGAATCTCTCATTACCCCCTATTTTCAATGTAGCATCCAGAGTGATCCTGTTAAAGTGCACATCAGATGAAGTTCCCTCCCGGCTTTGCATTACCTTCCCACATCATTCAGAACAAAAGTCAAGAATCTTACAGTAATCTATATAGCCTGTCTTATCTGCCTTCTGACTCCTGCCCCTAATTCTCAAACTTCACCCCTTCCATCCTGTCCCCACGTCATTCTGCTTCAGCCACTACAGTGGGCTCTTTGCCATTCCTGGACTGAGCTAGGAACTCTCCTGCCTTGGGGATTTGCACCTGCCATCTTCTCTACTATCATTCTCTCCCCTCAGATGTGTGCCTTAACTCTCACCTCCTTCACCTGAGAATTTTAGCAAATGTCACATTTTTTATTATTTTTTAAATATATTTTTATTGATTTCAGAGAGGAAGGGAGAGGGAGAGAGATAGAAACATCAATGATGAGAGAGAAGCATTGATTGGCTGCCTTCTGCATGCCCCCCACTGGAGATCGAGCCCACAACCCGGGCACATGCCCCCGACCGGAATCGAACCCAGAACCCCTCAGTCCGCAGGCTGACACTCCATCCACTGAGCCAAAGCAGCCAGGGCTAAATGTCACATTTTTTAATGAGGTCTTCCCTTGATTTCTAATCTAAAATTGCAGTTCCCACACACATGTCCGTGTGCACACACATACACACTCACTCCCTGTCCCCCATTCCTGCTCTATCTTTGTCTGTGGTACATATCACTATTTAGCACACCATATATTGCATTGTACTTATTTGTTTTCTTTATTGGATTTCTCTCCTATTTGAATATAAGCTCTGTGAAGGTGAGAATTTTTGTGTGTCTTATTTCACTGTTGAACTCCCAGCTTCTAGAATAATGCCAGGCACATAATAGGTGCTTAATAAATATTTGGTGAACTGGAAAAAACATTGATAGGTATGCAGCTCATGTGGGCTGATAGTACCCTCCTGCATTCTTTTAGGACCTGAAATTTCCTCCTTTTCTCCTCCTCCTTCTCCTCCTCCTCCTTCTTCTTCTTCTTCTGTCTCAGGCAATCCCAGCAGGTGCCTGACATGAGTAAGTCCTTGCCACAGCTGCCCTGTCTGCCCTGCTCTGCTCCAGCTCCTTCATCACCACAGACAAGCCAGTGCCTATGCCACTGACTCTCCTGCTCTCAAGACCCCTCTTGAGCTGATGTCCACACAATTTCTAGTCACCAGCACAGGCCTGGGCTACTGCTGCCAGTAACACCCTGGCATTAATCCCCGTCCTCCCCTTAATATTTCTGGCCTGAGCATGACCACAAGCCTTTTTCTTAATTCCTTGGGGCAACTTCTTTACTAGCTGGTATGATCCTAAGCGAATGATTTCACCTCTCTATTCTTCAGTATTCTCATCTGTAAAATGCAACTAATACCTATCTCAGAGCATGGTTAGAAGATTAGAGCTAGTATACGATGATCATCATCTTCATTATTGGTCCAATTGTGGTGATCATTACTATTGTTGTTCTTTAGAACAGCTCTTCCAGGAATCCACAGGCCTCAGCCTGTAGTCCCAGGCTCCTCATAGGGCCAACTTCCTGATGAACTCCCAGGCTTCCCTGTGGGAAGACACATAGCAGTCCACCATACAGTTATATCAGGGCATCTACGAGTCCAAGCCCCAAAGAGCAAGAAGGCCCATGTAAAGGCATGAACGACTCCTGCTTTGGATCTAAGTTCCACCTTCCTTCCAGGGCCCTGACTCCTCCCCAGATGAGCACCAGGGTAGATAGCCATGCCTTTTAAGGGCAGCCCTATGCCCAAAACACAACAGTGTTACCTATTTAATCACTAACTAGTAACATCCTCACCAACACCGGTAGCAACTCATTTTCTTCAGCTTCCCTTTCCTTTAAAAAAAAAAAAATTCATCAGTTCTGTGATCCTGGGAAAATTGCCCAAATACTCTACCAAATTTTCTTAGCTATAAAGGTAGAAAAATTGTATCTGCCTCATAAAGTTGTTGTGTGGATTAAATGAGTTAATACATAACAAGAGGTTAGAACAGTGCCTGGCACACGGTAAAAACTTTTAAAGATTAATGACTACTCCTCTCCCATAGCAATATTATAGAATCAGCCTTCTGGCATTCAGCCCATTGTAAACACCACCTGATTTATCTGGCCATTGCCTATCCAAGACTTAAAATCCTGAGGATTAGAACTAATTTTTCTTCCCATTTCTATTTTCTGTGCATGGTTGAGGGTCTCGCACAAAGTAGACTCTGGGCGCATTTTTATTGAGTAAATAAATGAATGCATAGATGCATTCACGAATGGGTGATTTTCTTATTCACAGTCATAGTAAAACCCAAGTTATTGAAAAAAGATAACCTGCACAAGCAAGAAACAGTAAAGAAAATAGGCAGAGAAAGAAGAACTAGGCTATTCCTTGTGAATGTGGCAGAGGTTCGCCTCATGATGGATTGGGCTCCTGGGAGGCATCCATCACTTCTAATCCCGGGCTCTGCTGGAGGAAATGAACCCCACATGCATAAATTAGTGAGAGGCAGGATAGTGATTCCTGTTCCTTTTGCAATTTCCTCTTCTGCAAAGCCGCTTATGCAAATTGAACAAGATGTCACTGTTACATCAGGAGCAAAGTGAGACATGGAAATGGGTAAAAATAAAGCCTCGTTCTGGACTTGGCCTCAAGGAACAGACTCCGCACAAAGAGGGGAACTGTTATTTTAATACTGATATTTAATGATATTGCAAAAGCCACCCTGAAGCTGCTTTGGGACAGCAAAAAGGGAAATCATTATTGTAAAACCAGTGGAAAGAAAAGTGAGATGGAAAAAAATCTAAGTAGAATTCCTGAAGTTTAAATTACTACCTGAGCAGAAATGGCGGCATTAGAAGCCACAGCCTTGGGGGCAGGCAACCCAACTCCTTTGGAAAGAAGTGTTTTCACTGCTATGAGAAAGCATTAGGTTAAGCAATGGGAGCTTTGGGTTACAAGACAGATCACTAGTGGTTATCACTAAGAAACTGAACCTGACAAAGCTATAGAATACTAGCAAGCAGCTTCACATAAAGGTTTTAAGTTGATTCTCTCAACTCATCCACAATATGGGTGTTAAAGTTATTCTCATTTTTCAGGTAAAACTGAGAAATACAAAGTGGCATTCTCCAGATCAGGCCATCAATGGATGGTGGGCGTGGCCCTGCCACTCAGGCATTCTACCCTAGGGATTCCATCTCTCCACATCACGTGTCCGCATGTCAGGCCCTTCTATTTAAGTCATGCTGGAAGTGATAGAAACTCATACATGAAAAGTATTTCAATCTTCAACCAGAAAATACAGAGGAAGGAAAAAAAGGAACCAAAGGTAACTTACAGAATATGACACAGGGAACATCTGCTGGGACCAGGCATACTAACCTCTGTCGTTAACATTTTTTTTCAGAAAGGACAATTTTGGAGACAGGAATTCTACCCACATTGGCTGCTATGAACTGAAGCAAAACTAAAACCACATGTGATATCCTGAAAGCATGGGTTATGATAAATATATCTGTCTAATAGTCATCCTGGACTGAAGAAAGCCATAATAGCAGGAAGCTAAACACTTACTTATGTAAATTAAAGTAGATAGTTGAAACTTAAGGGCTCAAGTAGAACATGAATATTTGTTATTAGTTAGCATATTCATAAAATTTAACACTCTGTAACATATATCCCAATAATGCCTATGCTGTTCTTCAGAATTTCCCCCCAGATTGGCTCATATCAATGACAAAACCACTGATATGGGAAATCCCCACTGATGCCCAGACTGTCCAACATAGTACAGATCCAGGGAAGACATCATGTTCAATGAGCCCCTAGAAAATATTCTCAGTCAAACTGGAAGCCAGCAAGCTCCCAGAAAAATCAGTGTTTACACTAGGTTAAAATGCAGTCAGAGGTTTTTTCTAAACTTTGAGAAGAGAAAATGCGAAAAAAACCTTTACAAGTTTAACACAGAAGGTCTCATCTGGGATGGTCAGAAATGGGATATGTTTGCTCCCCCTGGAATTCCAGTTCCATGGGCCTTGTCAAATAAAAGGCCAGACAGAGGCAAATTGCTCAAACTTTTGTTTACTTGCTGATCCAGGATGCCCAGGAAATACTCTTTGTTCTCTGTATAGAGAATCCCAGGTTCTCAGAGGCCTGCTATAAAGGATCAGGCAGAGGTGGGAACAGAACAAGAACAAGAAAGTATAACCACCAGAGCATCATTTCCAGCTCTCCAAGCTTGTATGCAACAGCACGGTCCCTAGGTCTCTATCATTTCAGTCACTTTCCCTTCCTTTGTACTGCATATAGATGGAATCTTTTAATCTTGCCTCTAAGAGGTAGGTGCCATTATCATAGCCATTTTAAAGGTAAATAAATAGCGGCTCAGAGATCTTGATCAGCTTGACCCAAGTCATAAAGCTAGTGACAGAACTGAGATTTGAACCCAGAAGGTTGAACCCAGAGGCCACTGTGTACCCCCATTTTAGCTGCACCTCACTATAAATGTCCTCGCCCTGAGCATACAGGATCATGGAGCTGGGTTCAGGATCTTCAGCATGTTTGGGATTTTTTCTGCTTCTGTTCAATTAAAGGCAACACTCCTGAAAGTTCTCACTTGTAAAAATAGACTATTTTTATTATCTACCCTGAGGTTTCCATTCCTAGAATTCATCCCAGTAATAAAATAATTTAAAATCCAATTACTGATTTGTCATTTCTTGAGAAAAGTGCCTTCTTGGCTCAGAATTCTCTAGGATCCTGGCTGGACGAAAAAAAAAAAATGGGTCATAAATATGATAACTCCTGGCTAGGCACAGGAATGGGTGCCCCAAACCTGCAATCAATTGGGATAACATGATTCCCGCAATTGCTGTATGTTTAGGGGAAATGAACCATCCTAGCAGGCACCCACATATTTTCACAGTATGCATACATTTAGTTCAGAGAGAATGCACTTACAGAAATAACAGAACTGTGTCCACAAGCCAAGAAATATAACTCTAGGTTAAAGGGGGGGGGGAGGGGTTCCTTTCTCTTTCCATATAACATCATAATTCAGCCTTTCAGCCATGTGCTGCCATGCTTGATCTCTTCCCTTGATTTATTATTTGTGCTACTGCATTTGGGATACTTTTATATAAGGGACCGGAGGGAAGCAAGCATGTTGCTTCAGCACCGTGATGCCTCTCCCTCACCTGGTTTCTTTCCGACTTACCCAAGTTGTATCCTGCATGAACTGTAACAGAGAAGGAATCTTATCTCAAGACTTTGCAAAGCCCTAGGGCAAAGAGGTGATGGTATGAAAACAATTCCCTGAGCCTCAAACTATCAAAGCTTAGGCTTGCCTGCAGTGTTCCTTCTCCATATTAGTGTGTACATCATTCACCATTCATTCCAATATTCATTGAGCACCAAATAAATGCTAGGTACTGTGGAGGACATAGGGATGCAGTACATGACAAATACTGCTGATTGCTTACCAACAGCATGCCTTTCGATGTCCTTGCTTAGAGAACACTAACTTTGTTTCAGTAGCCAACCCTCAAGGAAGGCAGCCCTGTCTCCACTCCAGCTGATTAGTATATGTCAGGAGTCAGTAAACTACTGCTCACGGGCCAAATTCAGCCCATTGGCTGTTTTTGTAAATAAGAATGTGTATAATCACATCATTCATTTACACATCGTCTGTGAAGTTGTCATACTACATTAGAGAATTGAGTAGTTGTGACAGAAACCATATGGCATGAAAAACTATATTATTTGCCATCTGACCCTACTGTCAGGAAAAGTTTGCTGACTGCTGGTCTAAGCCAATCATAGTAATATCATGCCCCTTGCCAATGTTTGATTTAGTTTACAGATGGACAAGTGACCCTCATTGTTGATAAATGACATTCAGGAGAAGTCTGCTCTGAGTAATTGGCGGGAGGGCGGCAGGGAAGGGGGGGAGAGATTCATTTTCTTCATTGGATGTGATCTCTAAAATAATGGCAGCCATTTTGCATTCATGAGGGAGGCCAGTTTGAGGACCATGTTGACATCCCTGGGATGATTAGAGCAGAAATAAGGAAATAACCTGAGACCTTGATGATGTCTTGGAGCTACTGAACTGGCCAACCTTGGAATTAGATACCTCTGCATTCCTTGTCATGTGAGATAATGTGCCCTCATTTTTAAGCAAGATAAATTAGGATTACCACCTCTCCTCTTGATGAGTTGATCCCTTCCCCTTTATGTTTAAGAAATAACTTTCTTTTACCCTGGTAATAGTCTTTGCTATAATGTCTACTTTGTCTATATGAGTATAGTCACTCCAGCATTCCTTTGGTTAGTATTAGCTCATATACCTTTTCCATCCTTTACTTTTAACCTACTTGTATTTCTTGTAGGCAGGATATATTTGGGTCTTGCTTTTCATACAATCTGGCAATATTTGCCTTTCCATTAGGTATTTAAACCATTTTCACATAATGTGATCCTTGGTATAGTAAGTTTAAATCTGCCATCTTGCTATTTGTTTTTTAATTGGCTCATCTGTGCTTTCTGTCTTTTTCCTCTTTGTATGCTTCTTTTGCATTATTTTATGATTCTATAATGGCTCCTTTCTTGGATAATTTTTTAGTGGTTGCTTTAGGATTTGTAGAATGCAAAGTGATTTTACATCACATCATGTATTGTACATGAATCTTATAACAGTATACTTCTATTTCTCCCCCTCACATCATTTGTGCTATTTTTGTTACATACTTCATTTTACATGTTACCAATTCCATACTGCATTAGAATTATTTTGTTTAAAGAGTGAGTTACCATTTTTAAAGATTGAGTAATAAGAATCTTATGTACAATCAATTACCATTTTAAAAGATTTAAATCATAAGAAAATATCTCAAATCTGTACCATTTCTGGTGTTCTTTATTCCTTTATATAGATCTATATTTTCAAATGGTATTATTTTCCTTCTACCTGAAAACTTGTATTAATGTTTCTTAAAGTACAGGTCGGCTGGATGAATTCTATCAGGGGTTTTTTTTAATCTCAATTTTTTTTCTTTAATTTTGAAAGATATTTTCTCTGGACATAGAATTCATGGTTGACTGCTTTTATTCCCCAGCACTTTACAAAGTTGCTCCATTGTCTTCCTGCTTGTGTTGCTTCCTATGAGAAACTGCCATAACCTTACACTTGTCCCTCTGTATGTAACATGTCTTTCTCTCTGGCTATCATTAAGATTTCTCTTTATCACTGATTTTAGACAATTTGAGGATGTTGTGCCATGGTGTACTTTTATTCATGTTTATTGTGCTTGAGTTTCATTGAACTTCTTAGATCTGTGAATGTATAGTCGTCGAATTTGGAAAAATTTTGGCCATTATTTCTTCAGATATTTTTTATATCCTCACTTTTTTCTTTTCTCCTTTAGGGGGATTCCAAATATATATATTAGGCAACTTGAAGTTGTCATCATCCCACAGTCACTAATGTTGTGTTCATTTTTGTTTTAATCCTTTTCCCTTGTGTGCTCCATTTTGCATAGTTTCTATTTCTGCATCTTCCAAGTTAAGTACTCTTTTCTTCTGCAATGTCTAATCTGCTACTAATCCTAAGCAAAGTATTTTTACCCTACTTCACAGTTTTCACTTTTAGAAGTTCAATTTGGGTCTTTTTATATCTTCCATGTCGCTACCTAATGTTTTGAACAATAACTGTTTTAAATTCCTTGTCTGTTAGTTCTAAATTTGATGTCAGGTTTGGATCAGTTTTGGTTGATTGGCTTATCTCATTGTGGGCTCTATTTTTCTGCTTTGTATTCCTCATAATTTTTTATTGGATCCTAGCCATTGTAAATTTTACCTTGGTAGGTGCTGGATATTTTTGTATTCTTGTAAATGTGCTTGACCTTTGTTCTGGAAAGCAGTTATGCTTCATGGCTATAGTTTGACTCTATCAGGATTTTCTTTTATGATTTATTATCCAGAACCAGAGAGGAATAACTATAGAGCAAATTATTTTCTACAAGGCAAGACCCTTTTGTGTACTTTACCCAATATCCCTTGACTTATGAGGTTTTCAATTCTGGCATACTTATGTAGGCACTAGGCACTGATATTGCTAATATTTTGGGGTGCTTTTGTACCCCCACCTCTGGAGATTCCTGCATGCAATGATTGGTGCACAGCTGAATACTCTTTGTTATCTTCTCTTTCTCAGATCTCCTCAATTCAACAGCCTCAATAGCAATCTTGTCCTCCGAGGATACAACAGAAGCAACAGGGACTTCTATATGGTTGTTCTCCCACATACTCTATTTATCAACACAAGTTATTAGGCATAATCCTAGAAAAAATCAATAAATCAATATTACATATTCATAAGATTTAATGTATTTTTCAAAATGATGTGAACATATTACTTACAAGAAAATTTATACATTAATCCTCACCCAAGGATATTTTTCCCATTGATTTTTAGAGATAGTGGAAGAGGGGGGAAGGAAGACAGAGGGAAAGAAACATCTATGAGAGAGACATCGATAGGTTGCCTCCCACAGTGCCCCAACCAGGACCGGGATGGAGACTGCAACCGGGATATGTGCACTTGACTAGAATCAAACCCAGGACCCATCCATCAGTCCACAAGCCGATGCTCTAAATACTGAACAAAATCTGCTAGGGCTTTTTTCTTTTAATATGTTTTTATTGATTTCAGAGAGAGGAAAGGAGAGAGGAATAGAAACATCAATGATGAGAGAGAATCATTGATTGGCTCCTTCCTGCACACCCACTACTGGGGATCAAGCCTGCAACCCAAGATTGTGCCCTAACTGGGAATCAAGCCATGATCTCCTGGTTCATGGGTCAATGCTTAACCATTTAGCCATATTGGCTGGGCTTAAAAATATTTTTAAAGAAGCAAATTCATCAGTGAGAGTTACTTTGAATAGCTCTTGCATTCAAAGATCATTCATATTAAAGGCCAAACATTCTGTCATCAATGATAATTGTCAGATAGAAATAAAAAAGAAAGAAAATTTAAAAAAATGAGTCAAAAGAAAAGGGTGGTTAATAATTTGTGGGTACATTGCTTTTTAAGCTCTGTAGGAGCATTTGATGTTTAAGAAATAGTGATGGAAATAGTCTATCAAGGAAAAATGTGTTATACCTGGAAATTAAAAGATTAAAAAGGAAGTTATATATTAAAACTATTTATAGTTTACATTCTTAAGGCATTTTAAATTGTATGCTAGCATGGAAAGCTATTTTACTTGGAAAAATATCTGTAGGGACACATGAGCTAAAGTGGAAGTTCTCACTAATTTCATCACTGCGGTGCTTATAAATCACTAGGGATCTCATTCTAAGTGAAGAACAGGGATAAGTTATGAATGGACTACAAATGAGAGGAAGGCAAGGCTACTTTGACCACATAACGATGTGGAAAGGCTAATATTTGGAAGTGGCTGGCACTTGAAACCGGGGAGGGGTAAGCCAGTATGTATTGGAAGATATAAAGAAATGACTAATGTGGAATGCCAAGCTCCCCCAACCCCTGCAAAAAAAATAAACTGCGAAGATCCAGAACCATTATACTGGTCCTGATGCCACTTTGCATAGCAGTCCCTGGGAAATCCCAGAGGTAAAATGATTTGTTTCTAAGACTATGTGAATAATAGAATGTGGCTAATTGTGATCCCTGAGAAGAAGATGATAATGGGGCTCTAAGATCCCTCCAAACATGCCATGCCACTTCACCACAGAACACGTCACCAGAAACAGGCCCTTCTCACCAGCAGTGACACAATACATCACCCTGAACCATCTATTGACAGGGATTTCTGACTGTCTCCCTTAACTGAGTTTCCATCTTATGAAACAACATTAAGCACCTGAGTAAACTGGCAATGGTAACGTATTCTGTCAAAGGAATTATTTTTATCTCAGTGTATAATTCCTTTCTCCACGTTAACTTGGTAAACAAATGAAACATCTAACAAACGAGGGTCATTGTGAGCTCTGTCTTTTCTCCTCCTCATTCTCGCACACAGTACACAGAACTGGCCGACCGGGTGATTCTCAGCTGGAGGTGTTCTCTCCACATCAGCCCAGCCATGCAAAACACATCATCTCCCTTGACTTGTGCACGCACTTGTACACGCTCAGCAAGGCTTTCAGGTGAGGGGCAGACAAGACTGCAAGTTTAGGTAAAAGGAAGGGATCACAACACAGCAAGAAAAACAACTAAAGCTTCAATATGACACATCCCAGGTTCCAGTGTCCCTGGGCCCTAGCTACCAAGGCAGCCATTAGTTCCCTACAACATGGTTCTAATCCCCATTTGTGCCCTCTTTCCCAAATCCCATTTCATCTTTCCTGTCATCCAAAAATTTATGTCCATTGATATAAAATAGTTCAGTTCTTTGTTGCCTCTTTAAAACTTATGCCCATTTGGCCTCATCTTCCACCCCAAAGCTCTAAGCAAAGCATTTAATACATCATATACGCTGTAAAAGAAACTTGTGCCCTTTAGTAAAATGATCGTATTTTTTACTCTTTAACAGGAAGTACATTACAAAGTGCCAGACAAATAGAAGGGACCATTATTGGCCACCGCTGCTATTCTTCACACCTCCATGGCCAACAGGAATTTCTGTTTGTTCAGGATTCCCTAGAGCAGCGGTTCTCAACCTGTGGGTCGCAACCCCTTTGGCGGTTGAACGACCCTTTCACAGGAGTCGCCTAAGACCATCCTGCATATCAGATATTTACATTACAATTCATAACAGTAGCAACATTACAGTTATGAAGTAGCAACGAAAATAATTTTATGGTTGGGTCACAACATGAGGAACTGTATTTAAAGGGCCAGAAAGTTGAGAACCACTGCCCTAGGAGGCCTTCACTATGCTGCACACCTGCCCCATTAGCCAGGCCCTAGTGGTCCAAGTCTGGGGCCACTGCCCAGAAGGAGCAAGAATTCACTCCTAGTGATCTCATAGAATGTCAGGACCCTGGCCCTGGGCTCCCCCAAGAAGTGAAGGCTTCTTCGTTCTCACCATTTCTGAAGCCCACTGCCCCGACTGCCCACAGACTGTCATGTGGTTTCTGCTTCCTGCCTCTGGGCCACTGAAGTCTGGCTATTTTCTAAATCTCTCTCTTTCCCCTAAACATGCAAAGTCTTTTGTTCCTATTGTTGCCCAGAACCAGAGAGCCCCATCCTTGAGGTCTTGGTAATTCAGGGCCAGGAGCCAGTTAATTCCAGAGTTCAGGACATCGCAAAGTACACACAGGTCCCTTTTCCTGGGGGTGAGGGGAAGTGCTGCCGAGTTCTTCTTCCATGTTCTTTCTTCCTTCTGAATTCATGGAGACTTGAGTCAGGGGGTTTCCGTTGGGCCTGGGAACGTTTTTCCTGCTGTATTCTGAGAGACCGATTGCTGCACAGCACTCCAGGGCTGAGAATTCCAAAGGACTCTTCACACTACAGTTCAGACCCCTCGCTCACTGGAAGTCACAACACTAATAGCAATACCTGTCGTTGTAAGGAATGCTTCCCATGAGCTAGGCTAATGTTAAGAACCCCATTGACATTATCTCATTTAAATATCCTTAAAACCCAATGATAGCAGCATTTTTATTATATTTATTTTATAGATGAATAAACTAAAGTTCAGAGAAGGTAAACAACTTGCCCAAGGTCATAGAACTAAGATGTCAAAGTCAAGTCTGGATGCTCTTATCCAGTAGGTGTGCTTTCACTGAAATCATTTCATTGGCAAGCCCCCTGAAATCAGCCCCGAGCCTCCACATGTCATTGGAGCACACACTTATAAGCCAGTCTCAGATGCCCCCTCTAGTCAAGAGACCAGCAGATGAAACATGGTGGCCCAGCCCAAAGAAACGTGTTGAGAACTGCTAAGCAGAGCTGGAAGTTTCCCTGAGCAACAGCTCACACAGGAAGTTTTATTTGAGGCCCTAGGAGATGTTCGGCCACTCAGCGTAGACACAGATTGCTCAATGCAGTCCCTGAAGAGTCAAGGTCAACCCTTGGGGTCACTGCCTATTAACTGCAGCCACCATTCCCACACACCCCTGAGAAGCCCTCAAGCTCTCAAAATAGCCAGTCTTGGCTTCTGACAGGGCTCACAGAATTAACTACGGCCCCAGAGTCTTCCATGGTGTCACTGGACGGTTCAGTGGGAGTCCCCAACGTCACTATGCCAATTTCTAAACCTCCACTCACAGTAACCAAGGCAACTGATATCTCTGATCTAACACTGGAACATATTGGCCAGCCTCAGGGGGCCTCCCACAGGATCGCTTTAAAATTCTTAGGTGTGTTACAGCTATGTGGAGCACCCTCAATATTAGTCCCAAGCCCTGAGCTCCCCACCTCATGAGCTCCCCAGGAACTCCCATGCATGTAAGAACCTGCAGTTTGTTCAGTCCCACTGCTGGAGTGTTCCCTAGCTGTTCTTGCCCTCTCCGTTGCCTATGTCACCTTACACATCTGATCTAAAGGAGTGATCCCTGGACCCTGCTTTATATGTAGACCTTTGGTGTCCACCCCGGAAGCACAATCCTGACTTCTGGATTGTCCTGCTCCCTGGGTGCCTGAAATGCGAGCATTTCCTTCTCTCTTATTTATTTGCCATGAGGCATTGACAAGGCACCTTAGTACAAAATACAAGCCAAGAAATATAGGCAGCAGCCCAAGTGTGTCACTAACTCGCCAACTCTTTGACCTTTGCAATGTTCCAGCCTTATCTCTGGGAGGAGCAGCCTGAATGACTGCAGAGTTTGTTTCCTTCAGCTCTAAGTTTCCAGATTTTCCACTCCAATGTTTCACTACCATTTAGAGTTAGTAACAGCTTGTTCCTTCACTATCCCGCTTCTCATCTTCCCCTAATAGCTGGCATTTCAAGTTTGTTCCCTAATGACTTAACCTGGAAGAAGTCTTTGGGTTTTTTTGTAGGTTTTTTTGCCTACATAAATAGCCTAACAATGCCAAGTTCTGCTGAATGATAGCACTAAAATCTATTCCTCTACCTCCCTTTGTTTCGGCCTCCATCCATGCCATTTTTACTTGTGCATAAACTTTTCCAGTGCTCTTGATGAAGGGTTTTCAAGCAGTCCCCAAGCATATTCATCTCAGGTTACCTCCAGGCCTATGTCATTTTAAGTTTTTAGAGTGAAAACAATAATCTTAAGCAACCCTTGAAATAATGGCTGCTATTTCTTTCAGATGCTTAAACTCAGAAAAAGGCCATAGAAAGTTATTTGCTACTTATTAACATCTAATAGCTTGTGTTATCCCCAAAGGCAGAGGAAAAATAGCAATTGCAATTTGACAGTGACATAACCACCTGCCTGGCTAATGAATTCCTTGCCGAGTGCATGTTGCAAAGAGAAGGCAATGTCACCTTAACATAAGTGACTTTTCCTAGAATGCTGGAGTTCCAGTGAGGGAAAGTAAGAGCTGTGAATAGCATAAATGAAAAATTATTGAAGCTATGTCTCTGGGAACATGAACATGGGAACTATCACATCATTTTGCTTTACCATACTATAAGTGCCATCTTTCTCTCAACACACAATAAAGTGCTCTCTTTTCTAAATCGAGGGGCAAATTACCCAAATAATACAAAAATGCACCTTTAAGACTAAAATCACTAGGCTCTCAAAGATGCTAAATATAACTCATAAAACAGATTTCCAAAAACCTAATATACAACAAGATTCTTATAGGTTGAGACTCTTCCATCATTTACTGCACGTGGAAAAAGGAAGCAGATATAGGTAGCTATTGAAAGTTTCAGCCAGCTTGACTCCTCCCAAACCACTGCATTTTGGATGTCCTTTCTCCATGCAAGCACAGCCTCCCTATGTGGGTCCACCTCTGAAGGACATGCTATGCCTGAGCTCTAACAGCAGAGACAAACATATCCATCCCTTCTGAAAATGACATCTCCATAGGTGAGTCCAAGATGGTACCACTCGATCATCAAAGTTTGCCTTCTAGAATCCTATATTAGAGCAAGGTTTCAGAAATGTGAGATGTCCGACCTAACTCTCTAGTAGTCGCATTTTGAGGAGCTATTATTTTCCCAAACGTTTTTCAATGTAGATAGTCCAGCTGCTGAAATTCTGCTGCACATTTAGACAAATATTATTAATGGTGATCTCTGGAGAAGATTTATATTTCCTTTCACTTTGCAAAAATGTTCTGACCTAACTCTACATATTCCTCTGCTCAGTGAGCAGCGTGCTGTCTTCAGACTGTAAGGGTGTTATTAAAGGGAACAGAGCTACTGAAAGATTTCTCTAATCACTCAGCCTAATTACAAAGAGGAGAAAACCACTAAACATTGTGCCTTAAATATAATAAAAAGAATAACTTAGCAATCCAACAGGAAGCCGCTCCCTCAGCAGGATAATGCCATACTAGTTTATGTCCAGGAAACACACCTCAGTGCTTATTATAATCATCATAATCACTGTTATTTATTATTTATAAGTCGTGTTTAGCACTTTTGGGGGGTTTCACAGAACACACACTGTTCTGGTGCCTGTGCGGGCCTCATTCAGGTAGTAATGCCCAAAATAATCATGGGATTTAAGAAAATATCACTTGGAATTCAGTTGAGCCAGGTACATTTATCATTCTCCAGACAGGATGCCGCTCAAACCCAGAAACCTTTTAAACAAGACTGATTTCTCCCCTTCAGAGACTTAAGAGTAAAGTTCTTGTGGCTTCAGAGTCCCTGTTACCTCCAAGTCCTGCTATGTTTATATCATGCTAATCAAGGACCCAACCCATCCATGCCCCACCCAACTCCCTTCCTCGGCCCTCCCTTCCCTCCACCAATTAGGACAAAACATCTGTGCACACTGTTTCTGCCTCCTCAAAGCAGCATTGTCAAAACATCTCCCACCAAGTGGAGAGTTTGGCTTAACTAATTAAAGCCTGGGGTTAATGAGGCCAAAGCCAAAAGTCCTATTTGAACCCATTAATTTTACTATATGTCATGTGAATTTACTGCATTCGACTCCAGCAAAACTCATGGAAATGATCATGGGTAAGGTGGATAGAAAAGGGAAAATGCCCTCAGGCCTACCTGTATCCCATCTTCATCTAAGTCAGTGTTTAAAGTATAAAGGGCACTCATTCCAAAGAAGAAATTTCCTCTGTTAATTCTGTCCCTGAATACCAGCAAATAATATTTAAGGGAGATACATTATCCCCAAAGCTCAGCCTCTATCTTCTCCAAGTTCCTGTAGGGGCATTTCTTTAAGTCTTCATCCTTCAGATTCAGGCAGTCCCAATAGCTGAACCAATCACCAAATAGCTGGGACCAGCCAATAGGGCTTTGAACTACTATTAGGAGCTCCTTCAAGACAGCTGGCCTTCTGTTCAGCCTGACAAGAGGACCCCCAGCCAAGGCACAGAAGGACCAAGTGCAAGCTTTGATTTGACCCTTAGGCTAAGCTCTGCTTAGTCCCTGGATCCTGGCACCATTGCCTCCATTGTGCAGCCTGCTGCCCTTTCTAGTGCCCAAGCCTAATCTGGGACACAACCCATTTGGCTTGGTCGGATACTCTCTTCTATGTTGTATTCCAGAATCCTCTCCTAGGATGAAGTGCCACCCTCCAACCTGACGGCAGGACGCTCCTGCTGCCTGGGAACTGCAACCATAGCCAATCCGATGCCCTGGTTTGCAATCATTCCTGCATCCCCAGCCTCCCCCTCTGATAGGCCCAGTACCCATTTTATACCTGAGATCATGGCTTTTGGACTCTATAACTGGGCCCACCCTCCTCCTCCTCCTCTTCCTCTACACCCACAATGTCCTGAGTTGCCAAGGACCCAGAATGCCTCACACCTGAGCTACAACATAAGGGCTAATACTACCAACCTTACTTTGCCAAACTGCAGAATTGGAGAGCAGCTGAATAAGCACATGTTTTAAAATGGTAATGAGGGGTTGTTTAAAAGAAAAGTATCTGGGAACAGTTGGCAGAATATTACTTTCTGTGAGGGTAAACTGTTGTCACTCTGATGCCTGATTTAACTTCCTAATCCACCCTCCTTTCCTGTACTGCGTGTTCTAGGGCTTGATGATTTCTTTTCAAGTTACCTTAAAGCAAATGGCACTGTGAACCACTTAATTCTGAACTGATAAAACACGGGCCCAGGAGAAACCATCCTCAGAAGATACAGGGTGAAAAGCAATCCTGACAGCTCTGTCTCTTCCCTGGAAACCAGTCTATGAAATGTTCTTCTATCCTGAGCCGGGGGCATGCCATGGCTCCAGGGCTGGCTGGATCTGCCCTCTTGCCACAGATTCTTGGGGATCTTCCTTACATCCTCCAGCCCGGACCCTTCTTTCCTCGAGACCACCGGGCAGGTCAGCAAATGTTCCATCACCCACTTCCCATTCCTGAAATAAGAACAATCACCAATCACCTCACTGTTTCACATCCCTTCTTCAGTAAGCCTGGAACTTGCTTAATTCTACCCCTTAGGGAAGCTTATGTAGGTTTCTTTTTATTTCCAAAGGCCGGCTTTTGGTCTTGTGATGCTTTGCTTATAGCATGCCCAGAGCTAGTCCAAATTACTTTAGGAGGAAAATTCAATAGATAATCAATAAGGCATTGTTTTCACAGGCAAAGGGGAAAAATAGCTTTCTTCATTCCCAAATGCTACCACTCCACTTTTACATACCATTTCATCACCATAAAAGCACATTGGCAGGTATAGCTGGGTCATTTTGTCTTCATAAAACCTCAACACCATAACAAGGTGAACCAATATGGTGCCATCTACTCAACAGATGAGGAAATGGAGGCCCAGGGGAGTCAAATGGCTTGTTTGTGTTCATATACCTGACACGTGGCAAAGCCACTAGAAACCATATCCCCACAAGGAAGAGAGAAAGAGAAATCTCAGAAGCAAACTATAAGACAGGCATTAAAGGCTCAAAATCGACTGTCACACAGACACTTGAGGGCAGTCCAAGGCAGAGCTGTTGGGAGGGCTACTGAGGCCTGGACCGCTTCCATATCTATATTTTAATGATGTGGTTGAATATATACTTTTACATACAAATGTATATTTGTAGCACACTTACACAAAATACAACTGAACATAGAGGTTCATTTGGTTATAAATTGGGGGTGTACATGAGAGGGACGCAGGCAAGTTCCGCCCCCACCACCATCACCAAGCCTCACACTTCTTGATCTGCCCTGACCTTGGTATTTTCCTTATGCCGTTCATTTTGATTAAGAACTAAGCAATAGTTTTTCTGTCCACCCCCACTTTGAAAAGGCAGTCAGTTTAGTCTTTCCAGTCAGTACAAGAGGAAAGGAGTTTCTTTATTTTACCTATTGGCTTTTTTGCTCAAGAAACACAAAACCAGGAGAGCAGACTGGTGGGGATCCCCAGGGCCTTGTGGAGACTTTTTAGGTTCCAGCAGGATCATCAATCACAAAACCGCCTGGCCTGGGATGCGCCCTTGCTGGGCCACGTGACTCGGGCGCAGCTGGACCCTTCGAAGTTGGCCGGGCACTGCTGGGTCTGGGCCCAGAGATGCCCAGCCAACTGCGGGCTCCTGGCCGGCCCTTGCAACTGTTTCATTTACCGTTTGGGACAGTTCTCCACAGGGCTCAGGAAAGCACATGCTGCTGCCACACTCAGCTCCACTTCCCCTTCCAAGCCCTAATGAGGTGAGATAATGGATGCAGGAAAGTGTGCAAATGCAAATCAATATGGAACATATGCTCCAGCTCCCTCTCTTACCTCCAAGTGGGGGAGAGCAACGGAAATGCTTTAGAAATATTTCTAGACCTAGGCTCTTTACTCTTCCCAAAAGAATTCTAACAAATGTGAAGTTACAGCTTCCTGGCCTGGTCCAAGGTCAACTTCTGATTTTGATTGCTTCTCAGAAATGGCTTTACTGCTCATTTGTCTTTATCAGACAACACAAAACATACCAGCAAGATAGAATGAGAAAGAGAAATTTGGCACCATTTCCCCATTTTGTTTCTGCAGATGCCCTACGCATCCCCTGAGCATAAGAGGCAGACCCTGGACGAAGAGAAAGGATGGCTGCAGGTCTCTGAACCTCCCCAGCCAGGCCTCCTGGCTCCTCTATTTTGGCTCAAGAAGCCCAGGCACAGGGCCAGGCAAAGCTGGGCCTTCTGCCCGAGCCATTGCATCAGTGGACTCAGCGGGCTGCACTGCTGGCCAGGGAGGTCTCCGCTTTCCGGAGTCCAGGGGATAGATAAGCTGGCATGACATTCCCCACACTAGCCAAATTCCCCTGTAGAGGGAGCTTTCTACAGGTCCTTTCAGGGTTCATGTGAGGCTCTGAACAAAGAAAGGGGAAAGAAACCAGCATTTTTATGGGGTGTCTGCTCTGTGCCCTGTCCTCACCTCAACCCAGCACGGTCATTGCTATAATCCCCATGTCACAGGGGAGGGACCAGAGAGACTCCAGGTCATCAAGTAAACAATGGAGGGAGGACGCCAACCCAGGACTGCCAGTCTCTCAAACCTGTGCTCTTTCCACTGTACAATGAGGCACTTCATTTTATATATCCTGGTTATAGACAAGACATATGTCAATTGAGCACTCAGTAACCAAAAGTCTCCAAAGTCATTAGGCAGCAAAGGTGATTAAGTACCTTTCAACCCATCTTTCCTCTCAAAGATCTCACATGTCATGAAAAGTGATCACTGGGTCTCTGCCGCTCCATCTGCAGGCCCTTATCCCAAATCAGTCAATATGGAGAATGCAAATGACACAATGGGCCTGACCTCAACACCTGTCAGGCTTACAATATGCAACAAACTTCTGTTCATCTGGAACTCTCAGAAGAGAAGTAGGAAGAGCCCCACAATCCAGCCAATTCAGTAGGCAGAGTTTGAGCCCCAATATCTCTTACCACAACCTTAGCCAACTTGCTTACTCAGGGAAGCTGGCAAATCACCTTAGCTTTATGTTCCTTCTCTATGGAATGTGACAATAGTATATGTCCTAAAGGGCTGTTGGGAGAATTAAATACATTAACCCCTGGAGGCACACCACCTCAGTTCATAAACCCAATCCACCACCACTAGATTACAACTTTAGAAACACTACTTAACCACTCTGTGCCTCAGTTTCCTCAATTGTAAAA
Organism: Myotis nattereri; assembly: GCF_964212035.1. Lineage (NCBI taxonomy): Eukaryota > Metazoa > Chordata > Mammalia > Chiroptera > Vespertilionidae > Myotis > Myotis nattereri. The sequence goes on from NC_138079.1 coordinate 67,644,201, forward strand.
TGGAATTAAACATTGTGCTTACCATATAAGGGTGTTCTGAAGATTGTATGAATTAACATCTTTAAATGCTTGGAACAGTACGGGTTCAGAATAGTGTTATGTGAATTTAAGTTAAAATAAATAAATAATGACCATGAAGTGCTTAGCGGCACATAGGAAGCACTCCACAATGGCAACTATATTTATGAGTGACTTGCAAAGATTTAGAATGTCATATCTTTAACTCCCAACAGTAGTCACAGTTCCGGTTGTTAATTGAGCCATCTGCTGTTAGGATGGTGAGTCAACAGGCATTTCTCCAATGTATGGCATAGGCCCAGACAGTGTCATGATTAAGGAGCTCTGGTTCCATGCACTACTCCTCTGGGTTTGATAGTCTCTGAATTCGCAGGCCTTGCTTTGCCACAAGCTGCAGATAAGTCTGTGACTGCTCTGGGGTAGCCACCTCTCTGGGCTAATGACTAGGGAAGATTCCAGCAACAACACAGGCAAGCATCCTGGATACTCCTGAGAGGATGTCTACTCTGTGCCCACTAAGCTTAGAACATAGTCCACGGGGCAGTTGATTCTGAAATCAAAGGTTATGAATCCCTTGGTAACTTAAATAACTTGTAAAGTTCCCTGATAAAATTCCTAGATACAAACATATTTATTTTTCTAAGAACTCACAATGTGAAAAAAAGGTCATGAGTTTCTGGATAAGAAATGATTGGGGGGAAAAAAAGAAAAGAAAAGAAATGATTGGAGACAGAAACCATGGCTCATGGAACATTCTAGTACTAAAGGTCAGCCAGCATGTCTGCAAACATAGTTTTGGACAGACCTGCTCCTAACATAAGTAGAGTCCCACTGTTAAAAATATATATACACATATGTTCTGTCTTCCTACCTTGACAATAATGAGGTGATGGACTAGAGAAGGTCAAATTCAAACTTAGAGTTCTTAGACTCCTCAGACGTCCGTGCAGGAATAATATCCCGTGAGGACAGCCCTTCATGACTCTTGGCTCCAACTGTACCACAAGGGACATCACGTGCTTGATGGACACCACAGACCATATGTCCAAGCTCCACCCAAACTCCCTTCAAATAGCCACCCATCAGTCACCCCTCAGGCTTAGAATCGCACATCGGTGTCTGCCCCCGACCCTCCTCAGGAAAACATGCCCAGCCTAGACACAGGACAGTAGTTGTTTATGTGGAGAATTCCAGGAACCTTGAACCCAGAGTGTGACCTACAAGTGAGCAGTGTTTGCTGACTGAGGGAGAGTCCCTTGGCCCTGCAGATTCTTTTTTTTTTTTAATATATTTTTATTGATTTCAGAGAGGAAAAGAGAGGGAGAGAGAAATAGAAACACCAATGATGAGAGAGAATCACCGACTGGCTGCCTCCTGCATTCCCCTCACCGGGGACTGAGCCCGCAACCCAGGCATGTGCCCCCGACCGGAATCGAACCCGGGACCTTTCAGTCCGTAGGCCAACACTCTATCCACTGAGCCAAACCAGCCAGGGCTACCCCTGCAGATTATTTACCCTGTGGGAAGGTATGTGAGTAAAGGAGGCTAGATTTGGGGCCTCTAAAATGCAGAGCTCCTTTTGCCAACCTCTATGTTCTAAGACCTTGATCTCTATCACTTAAAATGCTCAGTGATTCTGGGCGAAGAGTATACTATATGACTACATTGTCTACCCAAGACCTACATCACCCTCTTCTCTAGAACTAGGCACCTTCTGCTTCTCTTCCCCAGAGCCCCAAACAATTCTGTATGACTTGAAGTTCAACATCACTGGTCCCTGAAAAGTTTTAATTGGCTGAGCTTTCCTGCATCTCTGACAGTGACATGACCTGCAGGAAACACATTTTTAGGACATCCCATGCTCCTCCATCTCATCTCTCTCAACAGAACATTGTTGCAGAAGATCTTATTTCTGTCTTGTTCCTCATAGTCATATGGGCTGAGAACCATGACCCTGGACTTTTGGCCCCAGGGTAACCACCATCCACTTCTAAATACCATAAGTTGCCCATTTTTTTCTATGGCTATTGCTCCTTTATTGTTGCTGTTATTTTCTTTTATAATTTTCCAAAAGACAAGGAATTGAGATCCATACTGAAGTTTTTTTATATTTAGAATAATAAAGTAAATGAGTTTTTTCTGGTAAGTTGCACCATGCCATATATTATTCAAGCTTAGACTCTCCACTGATAGCAACTATACTTACTGGTCATAAAAACACTAAACAGAAACACTTCTGGTAAGGAGTTGTTTGTTTTCTGTCTGAAAGCACTCTCTTCTGCAAAAGAAGCACCATCACTTAGATTTTAAAAACTTATTCTAGTGATGTTTAATGTCCCATCTCTTTACCTGGTTTTCTTCTCAGTTTCCCCATGAGAACAATGAGGTGATGGGCTAGGGCAGTGGCCTACCCCTTTTTGGTCTCAGGACCCCTTTACACTTTTAGTAAATATTTAGGAGCCCAAAAATATTTTCTTTAGGTAGACTACATTCACTAATATCTAATATATTAGGAATTAATATATTAGGGAAAGTTTTTTAAATTAGCAATAGTAAACCCATTTGTTGTTAACCTACAAAACAGTTTTTTAAAATAACTATTTTCCAAAACAAAAAGTTAATGAGAAGAGAACTGTTTTTACAATTTTGCAAATCTCTTTAATGCCTGGCCTGAGAGGAAGACAAACTAGATTCTCACATGTGCTTCTGTAGTCAATCTATTGTGATGGGTGTTTTAGGCTGAAGTATAGGAAGAAGATCCAGCCTCACACAAATATGTAGATGGAAAGGGGAGGGATGTTTTAATAGCCTTTTCAGATACTGTCAATAGTCATCCATGATACTTCACCAAACTTCACAGGTTGTAGTTTCCTAAAGACCATTTGCAATGCAGAAGCCAGATCAATAAACATTTTGCATTCTGTTGCATGAAAATCCATGAGCCCTATCTTGCACTGTGAATGTATATTTTACTGACAATATAATTTTGTAAAAGCATGCATTGTTCACTTGGAAATATTGGTTCACAAGTTTATTTCAGATCTTCCAAATATTGACAAATTACTTTGTGCATCAGAAAAAGCATATCAATTAATATTACCACCAATCCCATCAGAAAATCTTTAAGTATTAGGAATTTATTAAGCAGAGTGGGAGATATAGGGTTTCAACAATTCTAGTTTTTGCTTGAAAGCTAAAATTTTATCACTGCAAACAAATAATTTCAGGTGTTTCTCTTGAGATAGAAGGCTTACATCTTTTATTTTCCACCAGCTTTCCAGGTTTGCATAAGTATAGTTTGTCAGATATTCTTTCAAGTGAAAATAGTGTGCTGTGAGAAAAGTAACTGGTTCAGCTTGCAGCTCAGACAATGTCACAATGCTGTTCCTAAAGGCAACTATCATACTTCAGTATGCAGCAGAAATGCTTTATGCATGCCATACAGAATAGCTAAAAGCCATGTACTCATGGGTCAAGATTTTAAAAAATAATGATTTGTACTCCTTCAGGAAGAATATTCTTAAGTAAAACTGGCACTTTTTAAATTATTTTTTACTGTGTGTATTGATAAAGAGTACAATTTAGTGCCATGCTGGACTTGTGCTAAGGCACCCAGTTTTACCCACCATTACTTATAAGCAAATGAAAAAGATAAATCATGTGGAGTATTATTAATGAGAATAGTATAGACCTCAACGACTCCTTGAAGGGTCTTGGGGACTTCCATTGGTCCATGGACCACATTTTGAGAATCACTGGACTAGACTAAGATCAGTATTTGAGTCCTTTCCAAGTCTAATGTTTGTTTATTTTGTTTTGTTTTTTTCTTTATTGATTACGGTATTACATATGTGTCCTTATCCCACCATTGGCCCCACACAAGCCCCCCGCTCACTCATGCCCTCACCGCCACCCCCACCCCCACCGCCACCCCAGGTGTCTGTGTCCATTGGTTAGGCTTATATGCATGCATACAAGTCCTTTGTTTTTGACAAATTTCCTTGAATCTGTAGACCAAGTAAGTTTTGGGTATTAGGGTCTGGCTTCAACACTCTGGTAGTTTACAACTCTACTTTACTTTTTTTTTCAAATATATTTTATTGATTTTTTACAGAGAGGAAGGGAGAGGGATAGAGAGTTAGAAACATCGATGAGAGAGAAACATCGATCAGCTGCCTCCTGCACATCTCCTACTGGGGATGTGCCCGCAACCCAGGTACATGCCCTTGACCGGAATCGAACCTGGGACCTTTCAGTCCGCAGGCCGACACTCTATCCACTGAGCCAAACCGGTTTCGGCTACAACTCTACTTTAGCCTTGACTTCCAGCTTATGCCGAGTGCCAAGATTGGCCAGAGGTGAGAAGTAGGACCCTCTCGTGTCGCCCCTGGGCATGCACATAACACAGCATGTGTGTTTGGTCTTCAAGATTCCCAGAAATATGTCAAAGCTTTTCAATTTGTCTAACATTTTATCATGGGCATATTTGCTTACTATTTGGTACTATGTACAACTCATGATTCTAATGATGTGGATCTCACTCGTCTCTCATATACATTCTTCATCTTCAAACCTAATTTACCAAAAGCTCTCTTGCTCTACTTGCTTTGAGTCAACTGTCTTCTCATTTATCTTCACATCTACTTCTCCTCTCTGGAAGGACTAATCTGTACTGTCACTTTCATAATCATCTTGTGATAAATTCATTCACTCATTCATTCATCAATTATACTTCATGAAAGCCCAGTAATGTGACTGCCTGTGCTCCAGTCAGTGGGACACAATGCTAGGCCACAAGCTCTTCTTCTCAACAAGGTTCTTTGTCTCCTGGCAGAAAGGCACATGTAAACAGAGGGTGGCAATGGAGATTTTTAAAACAGGGCATACCAAGTGTGGCCCAGAAAGAAATAATTCCTGTTAAAATGGTATTCAATAAAGGCAACTGGGGGTGAGAGGCTATATAGCTGATTTTACCAAACTACACACCAAAATCTTGACTAATATATAAATACCAAGCAATATCCTACTCAGTATCTGTGTATAGCAAATGAAAAATATCTAGAGGGGGTTTTGGGGCTCAGTACGATGAGAACGGAGTCCCTAGAATAACAGAACTCACAATTGATAACAGTTCTCAACCCCAGAAACATAAAAATTGTGTATGTTGCTCCGTTTAAATACCTTGTTTAAATGCCCTGAACCCCTCCCAGTGATTCAGATTTAATTGTCCTGGGGCAGGGCCCAGCCATCTCCTTTTTTAAAAGTTCTTACAGTGTTTGTGACATGCAGCCAGGGTTGCAAACCACTACTCTCTAATGATATTCATGTAAAATGTTATTTGTTAAGGAAATGCTGGCTGATGTTACAAACAAATCCAAAATTCCAGTAACAAAATGGAGGGTGCTCAGGGCAGCCATGAACCACTCTCTAAGTGCAGACTCGGGGATGCAGGCTCTTTGCATCTTGTGGCTTCACTGTCTTCAATACATGGCTTCCAATTCACTAGGAAAGAGAAAAGAGCTTGGAGAGAATACACAGGGAGTCTTTGTGGGCCAGGCATGAGTGCATTTATCCCTACCATCCACATTCCATTGGCCACCACTCAGTCACTTGGGCACATCTAACTGCAAAGAAGGATGGAAATACATTTAGTTGTGTGCTTACTAGTAGAAGGGAAAGGAAGCAGAGTCGGTGAATGTCTAGCCAGTCTCTGTCACAGAGATGCTTACACCCATACAGTTTAAAGAATACTAGCATAGCTGTCTTGCACTAGCCAGCATGGCTCAGTGGATAGAGCGTTGGCCTGTGGACTGAAGGGTCACAGGTTCGATTCCAGTCAAGGCCATATGCCTGGGTTGTGGGCTTGATCCCCAGTAGGGGGCGTGCAGGAGGCAGCTGAGCAATGATTCTCTCTCATCATTGATGTTTCTATCTCTCTCTCCCTTCCTCTCTGAAATCCATAAAAATATATTTTTTAAAAATAAAGAATATAGCTGTCTTCTACAAATTTACTGCAAAGAATAAACAATTAAGATAGTGAAGGGAACCTGTAGATTTTAAAAGATCAAAAGACATAAACCAATCACAATTGGTGTATCTTATTTAGATTTTGGTTTCAACAAAATGAAAAATGGTAACATTTATGAGACAATCAGAAGTTTGAATGGTAGTTAGATATTTGATAGATGTATATTGATATATTTACAAACAAAATAATATGATGTCTGGAATATGCTTCAAAAATAATATGGGGGCAAAGAGGATACAGATGAAAAAAAATTTGCCAAGAGCTGATAATTGTTGAAGTTGAATAATGTGTATATGCGTCTATTTTTATAGATGATTTAAATTTTCCATAATATGTCTTTGTGAAAAGGAATATAGTTGTGATTCTAATTACAGTTTCAGCCCCATCTCCCTGAGAAACTGCTGTCAGACCTGCCCTTGATCTAGGAGAACAGTCCCGGTGCTGGTCTATCTGCATCTTTTCTAAGAAGCACGATTCCTCCAGGGAAATTCTTATCACTTCAAAGCCTTTGTAACTAAGTCTTGGTTTTTTTTAATTAAATATTCAGTCATTGAGTCACTGACTTCTGCTGGAGGCTTTGTTTACTCAACACTGTCTATAAGACATGGGCGGTGCCAGAGGACACTGCACTCGCTGCCTCTCTCTGAGCCCTCTGTGCGAGCACAGACAGATAAGCATCCTTCAGGGAAGCATGTGTACCCAAAGTTTCTTTTGGTCAAAAGATCATTTCCTGCTCGAAAATAGGAACAAGAAGCTGAATACATACTAGAATAACCTTTGTATCATGTGTAAGCACACCCCAAGAGACAGAGCTTGAGGCAAAGACTATGAATCACTTTATAGGTGATGTTGGAGAGGAGAGGACAAGCCTTTAAATATGCAGAGATAAAATCTAAGTACTGTTAATCCTTGTTCATGTTCCTCTGCTCCTTCTCATTAGAATGTTCTCCTGCACCAGGTCCCCTCCGTTCTCCTGATTCCCAGGACCTACCTTTAGCAATTCTTCCTTTTGGGCTCTTTTCCAAAAAATTATCTTACTGCCAAGGGACATTCACCTCTATCCATCTTCCATCTCCTCCTCTATTTGTAGAAAGACACAAAACTAGAACTCATGCTTGGTTCTTCATACCCATTTACTCTATGTAGCCATATTCACTCCAAGTTCCAAATCTTCTCTATCCCCAAGATTTTCCCCATTTTCCATATCTTTACAGCCACATCCTTTGGGTCCCAGCCTTTTCTTCTTTGTCTTGAAAGAAACTTTCACTTAGCCACCTATCCTCTTGTTGCCCGTTTTTAGCTTTATGAGCTTTAGGGCTTCAAATGAATTTGCTATACAGTATTTTCCCTTTCCACAGGGGACACATTCCTAGAACCCTAGTGAATGCCTGAAAGCACAGATGGTGCCAAATATCTACCCTAATAAAAGGGAAACATGCAAATTGACCATCCCTCCACTACACCCACCAGCCAATCAGGGTGAGTATGCAAATTAACCCAACAATGAAAGCGGAGGCCACAGAGCTGGAGGCTTGGGTTGCCCCTGGTGATGGAGGAAGCCAAGCTTCCCACCTGCCCTGGCCTCCGCTCAAGGAGGGGCTGGGGGCCTGGGTCTCCAGGGGGCGTGGCCAGCCTGAAAATGGCCCTCAGCCCCTCACCTAGGCTGGCCAGGCACCCCAGCAGGACCCCCCCCCCCACCCTGAAGGGGCTCTGGCCAGCCTGAAAACGGCCCTCAGCCCCTTACCCAGTCTGGCCACACTCCCATGGAGTAACAGTCCCCGCTGGGGGGCCTGGCCAGCCTGCAAACAGCCATCACCCCCTCACCCAGGCTGGCCAGGCACTGCAGCGGGGACCCCTACCCTGAAGGGGGTACGGCCAGCCTGGGTAAGGGGCTGAGGCCGGAGCGGAGAAGCCAAGCCTCGCTGCAGCTGGAGCAGCCGGACCAAAGGCCTGGGTCCTGGGTGCCAGAGGAAAGCCAGTGCCAGCAGCCAGGGGAAGGAAGGCCTATTGCATGAATCTTTGTGCAACGGGATATATATATATATATATATATATATATATATATATAGTCTTTTCACTTAAAGGAAATGCTTCTTTGTGGCTTCTCTTAGTATATCCAAATTGCCAGTATCACTACTTTTACACTTTGGGGCCATTGTTAAGTAAAATGAGTGTTACCTGAACACAAGTACTGTGATATTAGGAAAGTGAATGTAATAATCCAGACAGCTATAAAGTGACTAAACAAGTGGGTGGTGGCACATACAGGGTGGAAAAGCTGGACAAAAGGATGATTTATGTCTCAGATGGATGAAGCAGGACAGCATGAGATTCCATCAGCTACTCAGAACAACATTCAATTTCAAACTTATGAATTCTTTATTTCTGGAATTTCCCATTTAATATTTTCAGACTATGGTTGACCAATGGCAACTAAAACTAGGAAAAGTAAAATCAAGAATAAGAGGGGACTAGTGTAGCATTGCCTTTTAGGACTCTATATACCCCACACTCTGACATGATTCTTCTAGATATTTTTCCTACTTTGCCTAGAGGGACATATTCTACCTCATCTGTTTCTCTAGTTTAGCAACTCTCAAGTTCAAAAGGCTTTTATCTATTTGCCTCAATAGGACCAGAACCATGATAATGGGGTCTGTGAGTTGCAGACATTTTTAGTTATTCCCCTACCTTTGACAAGGCATGTGGTCCACCGGCCACAAGTTTGACATGCTTGGGCTTTACCTCCATCATGCAATGAGGTATTACAAGGAAGGCATTGTGCAAACTTACTGGGAGCAGTGTCACCGGGGAAACAGTGCCATCTAGAGATAGTGCAGAAATAATTAACTAAAGATCTTTAGGAGGGTTTAGGGTTTCTCCAAGTTCCTCTGCCCTCTCCATTGCTAATTCTGGAGGATCTGTGATTATTTTTAAATGAATGACTGTCAATAGTCATTACTTCTTCTCCAAACTTCTCACACAGAATTATCATAAAGCAAACATCCTTTAGAGGTGACATAGCATATACAAGAGAGAAAGAGAAAAATATAGTGGCCTAGGTAACTCAGTTCCAGTGCTACCTCTGCTACTAACAATCTGAAGCAGATTCACCTAACACTCTGAAGCTGTTTCCCATGAAAAGATGATCTCTGCCGAGACCGGTTTGGCTCAGTGGATAGAGCGTCGGCCTGCGGACTGAAAGGTCCCAGGTTCGATTCCGGTCAAGGGCATGTACCTGGGTTGCGGGCATATCCCCAGTGGGAGATGTGCAGGAGGCAGCTGATCGATGTTTCTCTCTCATCGATGTTTCTAACTCTCTATCTCTCTCCCTTCCTCTCTGTAAAAAATCAATAAAATATATTTTAAAAAAAAGAAAGAAAGAAAAGATGATCTCTGAGTTTTCTTACAAGATCCAGATGTCATAGTTTTAGATGCCTATGTGAGCTATCATGTGTGTCTGTGTGTGTGCATATGCATATGCATATACACATCAACCTTCCCCACAACATAAACACACCACACACAAATGGGATACCATCCTCATTTGTTTATTATCTTTCTCTCTGGGGAATATGCACAACAGTCTCTGTCAATATCAGACCCTAGAGAAGTAGATTAACCTGTGCTTAAAAGCCAAGAAATTCAGTGTGCTTTAATTAAATCTAAACATTCAACATGAGAAAAAACAATCTTAATTCTTATGCTATTTTCTTCTGTGTTGTATAATATAGCAATTGAAAGCACCGATTCTGAAACCAGACTCAGGGTTCAAATCTTAACTTTTCCATTTGCTATCTGTATGACTTTAGACAAGTACTTAGCTTCCTAATATCTCAGTTTCCCTGTTTGTGAAATAAGAAGAGTAAGAAAACTTACAGTGAGGACTAAGTGAGAAGAAGTGTGTAAAGTTCTTAGAACAGTGATTGGCGTATAATGAGAGCTATGTAAATGTTCGCTGTGGTTCTTATCATTACAGCAATTGAATAAAAAAATTATGTTAGAATGGTCATTATCAACAAAACAAGTAATAACAAGTGTTGGAGAGGTTGGAGAGAAAAAGAAACCCTCATTCACTGCTGGTGGGAATGTAAATTGTTACAGCCACTATGGAAAACAGTATGGAGGCTCCTCAAAAAAATAAGAATAGAACTACCCTATGACCCAACAATCCCTCTTCTGGGTATTTACCCAAAAAAAATGTAAAAACACTTATTCACAAAGATATATGCACTATGTTCACTGCAACATTATTCATGGTGGCCAAGACATGGAGACAACCAAGATGTCCTCCAACAGATGATTGCATATAGAAAATGTACATATATCCAATGGAATACTACTCAGCTATAAGAAAAGATGGAATACTGGTATTTGCAACAACATGGGTGGGTCTTGAAAGTATCATGCTAAGCAAAATAAGTCAGAGAGAAACAGTTTAAAACCATATGATTTCACAAAACTGAAAGCAACAAATGAACAAGAAAAAAACAAACAAAACCCCATAGACACCGACAACATTATGGAAGGAGGATGGGATAGGGTAATAAGGAGTAAAGGGGGTCAAATATATGGTATGGAGGGAGATTTGACTTTGGGTGGTGGGCATACAAAGCAATATACAGATGATGTATCATAGAATTGTACACTTGAAAACTATATAATCTTTGCCATAGTTTTCCTCATGCTTGAATGAAATCACATATTCTTTTTTTAATGGCATGAAAATCTTTGAGAATCAACCAGGGTAGTTTTGTAAAGATGATGCACTTTTAAGTAAACAACTTTAATTCCTCCTACTTTTCAGAAGACACGTATAGACAAGATTTCTCCAAATAGTGGTCTCTGAATTTCCCCTTTCCCCATATACATAGACTCAAATTTTTCGCCACCCAGCACATCCCCATTCCTAATGTAATGAATGACAGCACCCATTTGCTTAAGCCAGGACTCAGTAATCAGCCGCAGTTCTTTCCTTTGCCTTGTCTTTTACATCCAGTCAGTCAGCAACGATAGTCATTTCCATTTCCAGGAAACAGCTGGGCTCTGTCCACCTCTCTCCACCTCCATAGTGTGACCTAAGCCGCCACCATCACTCTGAACACTCCAACAGCCTCTAACTGGCCTCTCTTGTTCTCCTACAATTCAATGAACAAAGTAGTCGTAGACCCTCAGAAAATGCTTTCTGTTTATCATCTTCCATAATTCTTACACAATGTAAAGCACTTGGTATTTAGTCAATATTTACCTCTTGTCCTCTTGGTTCTGATCCCATTTCTGATGAGGCCTTTATTCTCTCCCTGTTCAGATCTCCAGTTCACATATTTTTCTCCAGCTCCTTCGTTGTTCAAGGTTCTTATCACTCGGTGTGTGCTGGGTGACTGGGGTGCGGTTGGGTATTAGATTAGCCAAAGTTAGTTTGCCAGAAACAGTTTTCTGCTTTCCCAATGACTACTTGACAGACCTCAGAGAATCAGCAGCGGGAGACCAAAGGAAGCCTGGCTACATTTCCTTCTCTAAACTATCCTCACCCAGAGCTCCTAGCAGGGGGCCTGGCACTGCAGTTTTTCAATAAACATGAGATGGATTCATGCAAGAACTAATGAATGACTGAACAAATGATTGAACAAACCCACCTGCTGGCTGCCCTACTTAGTGGCAGAGAAATAGACTATTCATCTCTTACGAGTCAATGAAGCCTCTTTAGCATTAGCCATAAAAGATATTAGCAATATTGAATGTCCCCACGCAGAGCAGAAGCCATGTATCAGGTTCAAGTCTTCTAGGAGTGTCACCAGTGACAAATGTCTTCTCCAATGCATGCAGACCCCAGAGAGCTGAGTTATCACAAAAGCTCATCACAGCTTATAAGTCTCAAAATAAAAACCAGCCTATTTAACAACTAACAAAATGAAAACCTACTTCTCTTGGAGAACCAGATCATCAGAAAAGAGAACACAGTAATAATAACTTATTTTATACAGAGTAATTAATAGTCTCAAAGTGTTATACACATGGCGAAATGCCCATCTCAAGGGGAGAAGAGCATATGGTAGCACTAAACACATTCACAACAAAGAAGCAAAAGATGGTTAAACAGAAGGCTTCAGTTCTGAGCGCCTGTACATTTCCACTGTCCCCTATAGTCTAATTTTAAATTGGGACAGGTTTTGTGAGATAGGTGCATACCTGAACAAGGTCAAGCACTGCCAGTGACTATTGTTAGAACACAAGCTTTCCCTTCTTCTGCTGGTCCCTTCCTCTCTCCTCCCTTCTATCCAGCCCATGGCTAGAATGAACTCCACATTTACTAAACTAATATTTACTAATGATAGATATAAATGGCCAATAAGTGTATTAGGAAATGTGTTACCCTACTAGTTATAAAATAAATTAAAATTTTAAAATTATAGGCACCATTTTATATTTTTTCATATTAGGAAACAAAGTTAAATAATGGTAATACCAAATTCTGGCAATATCGTGATGTAACTGTACACATAGATTGGAATGTTTGACAGGTTGTTTCAAGGGCTATAACAATATTAATATCCTTTGACCTAATAATCTTAGGAATGTCTTCTGATTAAATAAAGCAGAAATAGGAAAAAATATTACATACATGAAGAAAAAAATGTTAAATACTCAGCTTTGAGGAATGGTTAGGAGTGTACAATGGACTTTGTCATAGCCATTAAAAATTTGAAAGTATTTTTAAAGAATTGTCAGTAAGAAAGAAGACAAAATAGTGAACTGCCAGAAGAAAATGTAGCTGTTTAAGGATCATTTGTGCTCAGGCATCATAACGTCAGGACATTTTCCCATAATTAGAGGGCTTGGGATCAATGCACTAAGGGGAGAATCTGTGAGAAGCAGAGAAAATATTCTGTCTCAACAGCCCTGGCAGCTATAGTGCAATTGGATTTAGGACAATTGGGGCATTTAAGAAGCAAATTTCCACTCAGTGACACTACTAATAACTATTTTTGTTTTTGTTCTGTAAAAGGGCATTGTTGCAAAGAAGTGGCCAAAATTAGGTAGAGGACAAACATTTGCATGAATAACCAACTTAAATAAATTTCAGAGACAGCCTCAAATATCTCCTAAAAGAGTGAACTATAAAAGAAGCAGCACTTATTTCCCCATTTGTTTCCTTTTAGGGTGAGAAAAGCTAACAAGAAACTGAGTGGAGTAACAAGAGAACCCGAGAAAGGGTGCGGGGAGGACCTGGGCACGGGAGGCTGGATGGTGTCAACCGAGGTAAGAAGGCAGCCGCCTCACAGCTTTCTGCCACTGCCTTTTCCCTTCAAAGCACCGTGTGATTTTCTTCTTGAAAACCAGATCATTTTAGTTCTCAAAGAAGTGTATACTTTTATGATACATTTTGCAAGTAAATATCCTAAAATTTACCAAATTGTTTATAAAATTTAATCACGAAAGCTGTCAAGAGGCCTTCTTGTGAGGCTTCATTTAATTTCAGTAATTAGAAATACATGTTTTGGATTCTCCTTTTTCTGTTTCGCTGAATGCATTCCTTCCCTCTACATTTTCGGTGATAGAAATAAATCACAAGTCAGCATGGCCATTATCTCTGGAGGTGTAGGGAAAACAACATACTGCTTCCTTCCCCTCGATGGCTTTCCACGCTGTAAATGTTTGGCAGGGATCCTGCAAGTTAAACCAAGGAGAAGCTGCAGTTTTAAAGGTGATTCCTCCCGTCAGCCTTTGGTTCCTTTGATCAATTAGTCATTCTTCAGCAGGATTTGTCTTAGTTATGCTGCCAGGATCACACCCTTCAAATCAGTAAATAGCCACTGAAAGGAGGAATGGATGTATGTAAACATAATTCTGCCTGTGACTTTTGGCCTTCCTTGAACTAAGGAAGCAGGAGGTCAGCAGAAAAACTGAGCCATTAGTCAGTCAAGTTTATAAATGAACTGGGAATGAAGGACACAGGATTCTACAAAAAACAATGTAGATACTGTAGACACTCATGTTGGCATAAAAAAAGAACAGCATCCACTCTGTAAAATAGCAGTGCTGTTGTTAAGTATTACTCTGTTGTGCAATTGTCATGTCATAAAAGACTGGAGTTCACCCATCAAATAACCAAATACATGCATAACAACCACGTGTTGTTGTAGAATCTACACTTGTTTACAGTGGAAAAATAAATTAGCAACAGATGGACTGATAGAAATCCTTAGTTCTTTCTTCGTAAGTTATGTTTTGCTGAAAACCAAAAGCCTTAAAGAAGCACGGCCATGGTCACATATTCAGGTTGCTGGGTCCTGAGCCAGCTGTCGTGGGGAGCCCGGATAGCTTCGGGTGAGTGCATTAAAGCAGAGACCCTGGGGTGTGGTTGGAAATGAGCCTTGTTGCCTCAGCATCACCCAGGGGCTAATGGGAAAGGGGAATTCTCCTGAATCAGAACCTCTGGGGCTAGGGCCCAGGAATTTGAATATGAACAGGTGCTTCAGGTTCTTACAGGAGCACCAGCGAACAAAGCATTATTCACAAAACAGAGTGTGTGCCTCCACAGCTTACAAAGTCATCCCAGCTCTGCACTGGGACTAGGGAAAGAGACAGTTTGCCTAGATGTTGGAGGCAAATTCCTAAGCACCAGACAGTAGAAGAGTTCTTACGGAGAGAGACCCTAACTCTCCATCACTTACTCCCCTACTTCCTCAGAGGGAACAGAGGCCCCAGGCACCAGCCTGCCAGCACATTTTGTAACTCAAAGCGGGTTCTGAAGGGCCCGCTGCCCAGGAGAGTGCAGGGGAAGTTTTTTGAGCTTATGCGCTAGAGCCAAGGCTGGGATTGGGGGTGAGGGGTGCTATAATGGCTCACAGTTCCAGTCAGGAGGCCTCAAGTTCAGCCCAGCTTCTCAGAACCTCAATTTCTTCACTCATAAAATGAACAAATTTAGCTTCACAACCTCCAATGTCTTCTTCAGATCTCACCTTGAGCCTTGGCCAGGTCACTTGTGAGTCTCAGGTTCTTACCCCATGAGAGAAGAGCAGCTGACCTTCTAGGTTGGCAAGAGTGTGGGCACCCATGCCAGGCAGAGCTGGGTTCAGCTCATACACCACCTGTGAGCTGTGACAACTTGGGAAAAATCAATTCATTCCTCTATCATTAACTCACCTACAAAAAGGGGTAAATTAACGCCCTGGTGGGGCTGCTGGGCAGATTCAGTGAAATCATCTATGTCATCTTCCCAGATCAGGCTCTATCATTAACTCACCTACAAAAAGGGGTAAATTAACGCCCTGGTGGGGCTGCTGGGCAGATTCAGTGAAATCATCTATGTCATCTTCCCAGATCAGGCTTGGTACCTCCTAGTGGCTAAAGAATAAAGATTGAGGTTGATGCTTTCTACGGTTTGCGGTGTAATAATCACAGGAGATGTACATAAGTGTTTATAAATGTGGCGTGAAGTGCCCACAATAGCAAATGAGCTCAGTGACCTCTGAGGCTCCTTGCCTCCTGTAACTCACCATCACAGATACCTCAACAGCCTTGTGACATGAGGCTGAAATGGCAACCTCTGTTCGTACTTGCTTTTACATCTGCGCACATTGTCATCAAATGGATTGCAATTAGCAGCGGGCTCAATTACCTTCACATGGTTTAAAAAGAAAACTGAGACACTGACTGATCTCTGCAAACTGCCAGTGTGGTCCTAATTCCTAGGGGGTTTTACTTAAAATAATATTGTTACGTTTTCACATAACGATGCATAAAGTGAAAATCCCCTTGAGCAGGTGGAAGGCACTTTCTAGGAAAGGGTATAGAAATAGTGAGGGAGCTTTCTGCTCTGTTAGAAAGAAGCTGGTTCAGGTTTGTCCTAAGGAGGCCACGATCTGTGAAGGGTCCTGAGAGCCGTTTCATAAATATTTGCTGAGGTTGCTGAGTTCTTAGCACTCTGTCCTGACTTCTGATGGATGTACCAGGTGAGAAGGGCAGACTTCTTGGGCTGGTGTGCCAAGTACAGTAATGCTCTTTGGATATGCAAAAATGAAGAAATTCAGCCCTAGCCGGTTTGGCTCAGTGGGTAGAGCAGTGGCCTGCAGGCTGAAGGGTCCCAGGTTCGATTCAGGTCAAGGGCATATGCCAGGGTTGCAGGTTTGATCCCCAGTAGGGGCCATGCAGAAGGCAGCCGATCAATGATTCTCTCTCATCATTGATGTTTCTATCCCTCCCTTCCTCTCGGAAATCAATAAAAATATATTTTTTAAATGGAGAAAGTTAGATTTTATTTATTCTACACACAAATCAATGTAAATAGAAAGCAGCAGTCCTACTTTGAGTCTAAGCTATCTGTACTGCTGGGGTTCAGCAATGGCTAAGTGCCAGGGCCTTGAAGAAACATCAGGGAAAGGATGTGGGTGAAGGGAGTCGTTAGGGGGACCAACTGTGAGTCCCCACGCTGGCGAGCTCCTCAGTCCCGGAGACGAGGAAAGGTGGTCATCCACACCGCACATCGTGCGTGGCCCACGAACAGAGCCTCAGCTTGGGTCCAAGTCCATTGGGGTGCTGTTTCTCATCCAGCTTTGCCATCTCCTGGCCCAGCCTCCTCACTCCTTTCCCAACACACAGACATAATCCTATTTAGGAGCCAGAAATAATAAGGAAAAGGTACGCACATTAACTCACTGTCAAGACACCAGCAGCATCATTCAGGAGCCTTCTGGGTGTGCCACACCGTAAAGAGATCTATCCCACCTCATCAGAAAGCACAGACCAGGGGCTGAAACACCTCACAATACAGAAAGGGGAAGCGGTGCCTGGTAGGCAATGCCTGCCCCCTGAAGGTGGCAGTGCCCAGCTGCAGGGACATGGAGCAGGAAAAGGGGGATGAACCAGGACTGCCACAAGCAACTGGCTGGGGACACCTTGCAGGCCACTGGAACTCTCACATTCTCTAATTGAGCCTTGGCAGTAGGTGTTAGCAAGAACCAGGAAAATGATTTATTTTTCTTAAGTATTTTAATTCACTTATAATTATAAATTCCATACAATGATAATACAGAGCAAGAGGAGATGGGGAAATTACCTTTTAAGTACAAACATATATTATTTTTTAGCTCAGAATGATGAAAACCTGGTTCCAGTCAGCTGTTTTGTTAATCGTTGGGTTACTCAATGCCTCAGGCTTTTTCAGTTTTGACAATGTCTGTCCAAGGTTACTTTTCAGTTATAAAATCAAATCTTAGAGCATAAAGCCCATGGGGCTTCAAAGATCCAGTCTTTCTGCCTTGAGGCATATTCTATACTATTATTATTATTATATTACTGATATTGAAATTTAACAGATCATTATATTATGAGCAACTCGGGCCCTAAGAGGTTGGTGAAGCCAATGTCATGAGATAGTGTTTGGAGCAGAGACTAGAATGTGGGTTTGAGTGGGAGGGGGAGTGGGGGGTTTCCCAGTGCCTTCACTAATTAAATTTTAGCTATTAAACACCTCACTTACATTCCTGTATCCAATGGGAGCAAAAGTCCCCAGCATTCTCTTAGGTCCAAGCCTAGTTCTTCCCCATCTCTCAGGGTGGAGAGTCACTGCATGCTCCCCACTGCCCGCCCCTCTCTTTCCCCTTCCTGTGTTCTGGAATAAAAGTAAAGTCTGGTTGTCTGTACTCTCTTGTTTTGGATGCTTTCATGTGATCTGTAAGAAGAATCAGCAGGACAAAGCAAGAGAGAGATTATGAACACACGATATAGTAGAAAGAGAGGCTCAATCCTAAAGGCATTCAGGTTCTTACTAAGCCACTAACTGTGCAAACTTAGGAAACGTACTTAGCCTTCTGATCCCCCATCTCCCTACTGTAAAATAATGGACCCTAAGACATAAAGAAACAAAATAAAGATAAGATGAATGCTTGGGGAAAACGACAAGAAGGGGGTGGTGGAGATGGGAAAGGGAGGGAGGAAGGAAAGGAGGGACAGAAGTAGGGAGGAAAGGAAGAGAAGGAAGGAGGGACAGAAGGGAATGCAGAAAGGAAGGGAAATGGAAGCCTTAATACCTAAATCATTTCATCCAGCACCTTTTCAGCGATGGAGAATGGGTCAGAGGAGAGGGCAAGCCAGGCAGGATGTTGATACATACTTACAGAATACAGATGTTGACCGCTCCGAGGAATTAAAGATCCTCACTTCAGCTCAAAGCATGAGGTGGAGAAACAGACAAGACCAGACAAGACCCGTCTGAAGATCCATTAGGCAAAGAGGAAACGCTGTCCATTAAAGAAAAATGAGATAGGAGAGATGGAACTTTGTTCCCGGGGTTAGTTTGCCACAAAGACAATCTTCCAGTAGCCGAGTGTTGCGTGGATGTGGCACACAGGTTAAATATAAAATGCCAGTGAACAGTAGCTAAAACCTATGTAGGGCACCAATGTTAGTTTTACCTTGGATTTTGATTACTTGTGCCTTGTGTTTCTCCCAGGGCTTCTCATAGTTCTATTTCACTTAGTGCTGCTACTGTAAAGTATATTCACGAGCAGTCATAGATCCTGGCACAAAACTGGTATTCTAAGTTCCCAGGAGCTTACATATTTTTTTCTCATTTCTATATCATTCTTAACTCGTAATTCTGTCCTCATTCTTACCTTGAAATATTTTCTGAAATAATTCCACCATAGTTAGTAGAAGCCATTCAGTACACAAACATGTAAATCCTCAAAGTTATAGGAAAATCAATATTGTCTTTTCAAGAAATGTTTTCCCCCAGTCTATCGGTACAGTTCCAATGTTGTGCAAAGCAGTTTAACCAAGCTAAGACCAATATATAAGAAATAAATCCTAGATCTCCAGGTGAACTCTTGAGTTTTATCTGGAATCAGTGTATGTAATGAATATGTGTTTGTTACATTATAAAGTTAATGTTCACCCTGAAAAAGCAGAGAAAATAAAAATTTCATTGTTTAACAGTTTCATTTTGTTCTATAGAAAGAGTGTATTCCTAGCTTGAAAGTGCTAAGTGGTGTGGTGGAAGCTTGCTTCACCTGGGTTCCTACTCTACGTTTCCTATAATACTGACTGCCGCTCTCTAAGAGGACACAAAGAAGGAGAAAAAACCCCTGTGGACAATAGTATTGTGCAAAATAGCAGGGAAAGGATTGCTGCAAATAGTTCAACAGACAGAAGTGGATGCTCTTCATTTCTCATTTTCATTCAGCCTCAACCTTTGACTTTTTTTTTCCCTAACCTGGCTAAAATAAGGCCTCTCCTTCTCCCTCTTGCTCTGCAGCTCTGTCAGATCTAGTCTCCAATTGGGCTGCTGCCCACGGAGTCCTTAGTTAATTGCATGTAATTATACTGCATCCTACTTTCAAATGCTAGAGCCGTTTCTTGTATCCTCGTAACATAATAGGGCTGAAAGCTCCGACTGTTGTGAGGCCCTGTGAGTGCCGTCTGAACATTTTATAATGCCAGCACTTTGCTGAGTGACGGTGATCTTTAAGTACAATGCAGGCCACCGAGCTAAATTAGTAATAGCAGCTGCTGACAGTGTTCCCTTGGGCCCTGGTCGGCTCCCCCAAGGGAGGGCTTTGCTAAGCCAGCGACGCTTGTCCTTCAGACACTGAAGATAAGTAAATGATCAGGTCAGTCAACTGGCAACCAGCATATTCATCCTAGTTGGTAGGAAGGCTTTTATTATAGCATCGACTTCCAAAAATAAAAATTTTTTAAAGTCATCTGGGGCTGGAGACTATTTGGTGTTATACTGCCTTTCAGGTGTTCTCCTCTCATTTCAAGAGGGATAGCACTTTCCAGAAGACTGAAAACCCCCCTTAGTCAATTCAAACCTTATACAGCGGGAGACAGAACCTTGAGCACATCTTGGTTCTCATCACAGTAAGCAAAGCAATCTCTAGATATTTAGAAGGATTTTGATTTTTATCTGTAGTTTTGTCTGAGAAGCAAAGGGAAATCTAGTTGTCTTTGAGCACTTGAATTTTTTTAACCTAAGCAAGAAATTGATAAACCTAAATCATTCTGCCAAATGCTCATAGAATCCCTTTGGAAGAGATTAGGAGAGACACATTGGCATCACGCACATTACATACACAACAAATTAATAGTGTACTAGTGAGACATGATTACCCCTCTGGAGGTCAGGATTGCCAGCCCAGCCCTCACAAAGCCATTTAATTTCTCCTGGCAACTTCCTCTTGGCCTGCAATGCGATGACACTGCCAGTAAGATAGAACTTCATAAAGAATGGTCCACAGGCACTAGAATGACCTGGAGGATCTCATTAAGAATGCAGATTCCCAGGCCACCTATCTATTGAATCAGGATCTCCGAAGAGAAAATGAGAATCTGCATTTTTTATATGCCCCAGGTAAATTTTTTTTTTTGGACTTCAAAGTTTGGGAACCACTTATTCAAGCAGTTGTGTGTGTTTTTTGCATCATTTATATGGCTAACTGAAGCTCATACTAGCTTGTCATCCCCCATGATTGCCCTTTAAAAGATTAATCTTGTGATTCAAAGAACAGAAAAATAAAACATATAGTTCCAGAGAATATATCAAACTGTAAAACATAAAATCTTCAGGATTAGCCCTCAATCTCTCACTCGCGCACTCGGGCTTTAGTCCTATCCCCTTAGGAGACTGTTCCTTTGTGTGGCTGGTAAGCAGTTCAAGAGCCAGACAGGCCAG
This sequence comes from Myotis nattereri, assembly GCF_964212035.1. Lineage (NCBI taxonomy): Eukaryota > Metazoa > Chordata > Mammalia > Chiroptera > Vespertilionidae > Myotis > Myotis nattereri. Next base: position 67,664,924 of record NC_138079.1, read on the forward strand.
GGTCCCAGGGTCCCAGGGTCCCAGGGTCCCAGGGTCTAATCCTGGTTTCATGATGACTACGTATGTGACTCTTGGCAAGTGTAACATGTATAAGCCTCAATTTCCGCATCTACATTGTGGAGTTAATGATAGTGCCTACTTGATAGGATTAAATGAGACATTGAAAAGTCCTTAGGACTCAATGATTGTATCTAGATTTATCATCAATAACCCTTCCAACTTTTAGGTCAGAAGTCCTTGTCTCCAAGGATCAACAGCTTGTATTCAGTCATTGTGCTGCCGTAACCAGAACCTTTCATGCCTTTACCAAAGAAAGCTTAACTGCCTAGTGCAAAGGAGTCAAAGAGCAGGGGACAGCTCACTCCTCCCGTGGCCTCTGCTGTAATGTTGCTGCTGACTGCTGCTTTGTCTGTTTGACTTGCTGCTGACTCACACGGGGTTGGCTGAAGGAGTAAGTTAAGTACATTTGCATCTGCCTCTGGGAGCACCTCTCCAGAGCTTAGGTATAACCATGGTAGCAAAAAGTGGTTTGTCATCTTTCTTCATTATCTCTATCAGCACCTCCAAAGCCACCCCAAATAAACACAACACAAGCAAAAAAGCATGTGCTTGCTATGCTGAGAGTTTTAAGACCTGTCCTGAAGCCCACCCTTCCAACCAGAATGCCTAAGAAAAATAAAAGTCAGATAAATAAATTTTAAAAGATAATATGGCATTAATTGAATTCTTTTCCTTTGAGTTTATGGGCAGAATCTTAGTTTGGGAATAATAATCCTTCAGACTTAAAATTCCCTTGCCTCTGTATTATTTTTCTTTTTTGCAGGTTTTTTAAAACCTGTAGATGATAATCTTTTTCAACAAAAGAAAGACACTTTGAAGGAGCCAGCTGTGTGTCTGTCAGCAGCCTGACAGCTGGAATTGCAGAGCCCCGGTTGCAGGTGTGTGGGGAAGAGACTGTCGTACCTCTTTGATGTGAGTCCCCAGACAGAGAAGCTTCATCTGGGAAAAGGTGGGAGCCCAGGTTTGCCTTGAATAGGCAACAAAATCCGATGAATAGATGAAGAGGCCTAACCTTACAGAGGCCCTCATCACAGGATGGCAACACACCACACGGAGCCCTGCCTCTAAAAAAGCTCACTTAGCTGGCAACTGCCAACGGGAGAACGTCCTTAAGCTGAAACGTGAAACAAACGCCCCCTCCTTTCCCCGCGGCACACTCGGAAAGCCACTGTGACCCTCCTTTCCATGCCTGTGCACAAGGAAGGGAAGCAGAGACGGTAGGATGCTGGTCCTCAAGCCCACACAATAGTCAGTGTCAGGTAGACAGTAAAAATGTCGGTGCCTGGCAAAATATCAGACATACGTCGTAGCAATATCTTTATCGATACAGCCCCTAAGGCAATGGAATCTAAGGAGAAAATAAACAAATGGGACTACATCAAAATAAAAAGCTTCTGCTCAGCAAAAGAAACCATCAACAAAACAAGAAAGCCCACTGCATGGGAGAATGTATTTGCCAATATTATATCTGATAAGGGCCTAATCTCCAAAATTTATAGAGAACTCATATGTCTTAACAAAAAGAAGATAAACAATCCAATCAAAAAATGGGCAAAGGACCTAATAGACACCTTTCTAGAGAGGACATACTGAAGGCCAAGAGATATATGAAAACATGCTCAAAGTCACTAATCATCTGAGAGATGCAAATCAAAATGACAATGAGATACCATCTCACACCTGTCAGAATGGCTGTCATCAACAAATCAACAAATGACAAGTGCTGGCGAGGATGTAGAGAAAAAGGAACCCTTGTGCACTGCTGGTGGGGATGCAGACTGGTGCAGCCACTATGGAGAACAGTATGGAGTTTCCTCAAAATATTAAAAATGGAACTCCCATTTGACCTAGGAATTCCACTTCTAGGAATGTATCCCAAGAAACACCAATCAGAAAGGACATATGCACCCCTATGTTCATAGCAGCACAATTTACAATAGCTAAGATTTGGAAACAGCCTAAGTGCACATCAGCAGGTGAGCGGATTAAAAATGGTGGCACATCTATACAATGGAATACTATGCTGCTGTGAAAAAGAAAGAGCTCTTACCATTTGCAACAGCATGGATGGAACTAGAGAGCATTATACTAAGCGAAATAAGCCAGTCAGAGAAAGATAAATAGAAAACTAAGATGGCGGCATAGATAAACACCGGGAAATAGTCGCTTCCCACAACAATTGAAAAATATCCCAAAGGACGGAGCAAACATCGTCCAGAACAACAGGAAGGCTGGCTGAGTGTAATTTCTACAACTAGAAGAAAAGAAAAGCACTCTGAGAGCCAGAGGAGCTGCAGAGGCTGAGTGCAGAGGTACGGCGGCGGCTCGCGCGCGCGGAAAGGGGGTGGCACCTGAGGACGCGGCTGTCTTTTTGAATCACAAGCTCCCAACTGCTCTGAACTCCGGTTCTGGGAAGTCTCTGGGGACCCAGGACTCATACGGGGAGAGGCTGGTCTGTCAGACGGCAGCGGGCGAACTTGAGGGCGGATTTCCCTCAGAGGTGCTTGCAGCCGTTACCGGGACACTGAGACGCGCGACTCCGGGCGCGGAGAATAAGCCATAGCTTCTTTCCCCGCCCTTTTGACTCCCTGAGACCCCGCCCCACCCAGGCTGCAGCAGAGGCTTTTGCATGTGAATGTACCTAACTACAGCCCAGCCAAGCAGACCCGGAACTTCCAAGAGAAGGCCCAAGGCCCCGCAGAGGCTTGCATTGCTTCACAGCTGAGCCTCTTCCTGGTGGCTCCGGCTGTGTGGCCTCAGGCAGGGGCTGAATTAGCACCGCCTTAGATCCAGGAGCCACTGTACCCAGTGGTCAGAGGGGGACCATTCTCCCACTTCAGACACAGCTGCTTCCCACAGCCAATTGGCCTGGAGGTCAATTCCTCCCAGTGATCCTACAACAACCAAGGCACCAAGAGTGCACCAAGAGTGTCCACCCCAGGTAACTGGGGAGGCTGAGCCACTGGGCCCTACAGGACACCTGGCGCGCAGGGCCACTCTATCAACACAGGGAAGCAGCCAAAATGCGGAGACAAAGAAACAGGTCACAATTGGCAGAAACGGAGGAGGGCAGACGACTGGATATAGAGTTCAAGGCCACGTTTATAAGGTTTGTCAAGAATTTTATGGAAATAGCCGATAAATTTAATGAATCCCTCAAGGAGTATAGTGAGTTCATGGAGGACATGAAAAAGGACCAACTAGAAATTAAGCATACACTGACTGAAATAAAGAATAATTTACAGAGATCCAACAGCAGACAAGAGGATCCCAAGAATCAAGTCAAAGATTTGAAATACAAAGAAACAAAAAATACCCAACCGAAAAAGAAAAAAGAAAAGAGATTCAAAAAATATGAAGATAGTGTAAGGAACCTCTGGGACAACTTCAAGCGTACCAACATCAGAATTATAGGGGTACCAGAAGGAGAGAGAGGGCAAGATATTGAAAACCTTTTTGAAGAAATAATGACAGAAAACTTCCCCCACCTGGTGAAAGAAATGGACTTACAAGTCCAGGAAGCGCAGAGAACCCCAAACAAAAGGAATCCAAAGAGGACCACACCAAGACACATCATAATTAAAATGCCAAGAGCAAAAGATAAAGAGAGAATCTTAAAAGCAGCAAGAGAAAGACAGTCAGTTACCTACAAGGGAGTACCCATCCGACTGTCAGCTGATTTCTCAACAGAAACCATGCAGGCCAGAAGAGAGTGGCAAGAAATATTCAAAGAGATGAATAGCAAGAACCTGCAACCAAGATTACTTTATCCAGCAAAGCTATCATTCAGAATGGAAGGTCAGATAAAGAGCTTCACAGATAAGAAAAAGCTAAAGGAGTTCATCATCACCAAACCAGCATTATATGAAATGCTGAAAGGTATTCTTTAAGAAGAGGAAGAAGAAAAAGGAACTCTTACCATTTGCCACAGCATCGATGGAACTGGAGAGCAGATAAATACCACAAGATCTCACTTATTTGTGGAATATAATGAACAACATAAACTGATGAACAAGGACTGATCCAGAGACGGAGAGGCTTTGATTGGACTGTCAGGCCTTGGAGGGAAGGTAGGGGAGGGTGGGGGCAAGGGGGAAGGATCAACCAAAGGACTTATATGCAAGCATATAGGCCTAACCAATGGACACAGACAATGGGGGGGTGAGGGGATGAGCGGGGGGTGGGGGGGGGGGGGGGTAGAGGGTACACATATGTAATATCTTAATCAATAAAAAAAAAAGAAAGATAAATATCACATGATCTCACTCATTTGTGGAATATAATGAACAACATAAACTGATTAACAAAAATAGATACAGAGACAGAGAAGCATCAAACAGACCATCAAACTTCAGTGGGAAGGCAGGGGGAGTGGGTAAGAGATCAACCAAAGGACTTGTATGCATGCATATAAGCCTGACCAATGGACACAGACACTAGGGGAGTGAGGGCTTGTGCTTGGTGGTGAGGGTGCCTGGGGAAAGGGTCAATGAGGAAAAAGGAGACTATATGTAATACTTTAAACAATAAAGAATCTTTTTAAAAATGTAGTTGTCTGACTCCCAGAATATTGGAAAGCTTGGAAGGTAAGAAGGTAAAGGTTGCTACATATTTCATTTTTGTGAGTTGAAAATAGAAAAGTCCAAATTATCACATGGACTCCATCCTAGTATTACAAACTCCAAATCTATTTATCATGTTTAAATACAAATGTAAATAAATATTAATTGTAAATATTTAAATTCTCTATATGGCTTGCTATGCAAATGATATATTTACAGGTACTAACATAGGATATAACATAATTATAAGGACTATCTTAATATGATAATTTCTTATTTTATAATCAGATATTCCAGTGCTTGCCTGGTCTATCATATATCTTTAATATAACAAATACCTTTAATAAGACACTTATTGTCATATAATTAATCATAATAAATATTCACTGAGTATTTAGTATGCACTAGGTACTATAATAGATACCAACCTACTCTCACTTCACTCTAAAACTTTTTTTTAAAATTGAAAAGTCTTCAAAGTTACTCTAAATGGTATGATAGAAGAATCTAAAAATTACATGATTATTAAAGAGCCCCAAATGGTTAGTCCCTGTCCCCCAAAAATGGTGGTATTTGGTATTGAGGCAAGAAGAAATTCCACAGACAACTGTCACAAGAGAGATTTAAAAACCTGAAGCAGTCCTTCAAGGGTCTTGTTCAGCTGTGGGCAAACTATGGCCCGCGGGCTGGATCCGGCCCCTTTGAAATGAATAAAACTAAAAAAAAAAAGACCGTACCCTTTTATGTAATGATGTTTACTTTGAATTTATATTAGTTCACACAAACCCTCCATCCATGCTTTTGTTCCGGCCCTCCGGTCCAGTTTAGCCCACTGGTTTGTTCCAGGCCTTGAATTTTGAGGCCCAGTGGCTGGTAGCCATCCACCTTCCAAATGAGAAGTGCCTATGTAAAAATAACAAATAAAAACACAGAAGAGGAGATTTGCAACATTTTAAACATTTCTTCTAAGAGCTGACTCAATCCTATCGGAAAATAGCCTCTCTGGCTGGTAATCAATGTGCTTGCCATACCTTTGTGATCCCTGGTGATTCTCAGAAGTTCTGTGCAATGATTTCACACGATCATAAGACAAATGAGTCAAACAGGCATTTTCCTTCTTAGGAACTGAGTCTACTCAAAGACAGCCTGGGGCTTTAAAAATTGACTGAAAGCTCATACAGAGAGCAAGTAGGACGGTTGTTGCCAGAGGCTGAGGGAGAAGGAAATGGGGAGTTATTGTTTGTTTGTTTGTTTTTTAATTCTTTATTGTTTAAAGTATTACACGAGTCTCCTTTTTTCTCCCCATTAACCTCTCCGCTGCCAGCCCTTCTCCCAAGCACAAGCCCTCACACTCCCTACTGTCTGTGTCCATTGTTTATGCTCATATGCATGCATACAAGTCTTTTGGTTGATCTCTTACCCCCTCACCATCCCCGCCTTCCCTCATAGGTTGGACAGTCTGTTCGATGATTCTATGTCTCCGGTTCCATTTTTGTTAATCAGTTTATGTTGTTCATTATATTCAACACATGAGTGAGATCATGTGATATTTATCTTTCTCTGACTGACTTATTTCACTTAGCATAATGCTTTGCAGGTCCATTTATGCTGTTGCAAATGGTAAGAATTCCTTCTTTTTTATAGCTGCGTAGTATTCCATTGTGTAGATGTACCACAGTTTTTTAATCCGCTCATCTGCTGATGGGCACTTAGGCTGTTTCCAAATCTTAGCTATTGTAAATTTTGCTGCTATGAACATAGGGGTGCATATGTCCTTTCTGATTGGTGTTTCTGGTTTCTTGGGATATATTCCTAGAAGTGAGATCACAGGGTCAAATGGGAGTTCCATTTTTAGTTTTTTGAGGAAACTCCATACTGTCTTCCATAGTGGCTGCACCAGTCTGCATTTCCACCCGCAGAGCACAAGAGTTCCTTTTTCTCTCTGTCTTCTCCAGCACTTGCCATTTGTTGATGATAGCCATTCTGACAGGTGTGAGATGGTACCTCATTGTTGTTTTGATTTGCATCTCTCAGATGATTAGTGACTTTGAGCATGTTTTCATATGTCTCTTGGCCTTCTGTATGTCCTCTTTTGAAAAGTGTCTATTAGGTCCTTTGCCCATTTTTTGATTGGGTTGTTTATCTTCCTTTTGTTAAGTTTTATAAGTTCCCTATCAATGTTGGAAATTAAACCCTTACCGGAGATAACATTGGCAAATATGTTCTACCATGCAGTGGGCTTTCTTGTTGTTTTGCCGATGGTTTCTTTTGCTGTGCAGAGCTTTTTATTTTGATGTGGTCCCATTTGTTTATTCCTCCTTAGTTTCCATTGCCCTAGGAGCTGTATCAGTAAAGATATTGCTACGACATATGTCTGATATTTTGCTGCTTATGGAGTCTTATAAGATTTTTATGGTTTCCCGTCTTACATTTAAGTCCTTTATCCATTTTGAATTTATTTTTGTGTATAATATAAGTTGGTGTTCTACGTTCATTTTTTTGCAAGTATCTGTCCAATTTTCCCAACACCATTTATTAAAAGAGACTGTCTTGACTCCATTTTGTGCTCTTGCCTCCTTTGTCAAATATTAATGTAGCATAATGGCTTGGGTTGATCTCTGGGTTCTCGGTTCTGTTCCATTGGTCTGTATGTCTATTCTTGTGCCAGTACCAGACAGTTTTGAGAACAGTGGCTTTGTAATATAGCTTGACATCTGGTACTGTGATCCCTCTAATATTGTTCTTCTTTCTCAATATTGCTGCAGCTAATCGGGGTCTTTTTTTTACTCCAGATGAATTTTTGGAGGCGTGTTATTATTTAATGTGTATAGAGTTTCAGTTTCCAAGATAAAAAGTTGTAGAGATTTGTTGCACAACCATATGAATATACTTAGCAGTACTGAATTGTACCCTTAATAATGGTTAAGATATGTAAAGTTTATGTTATATATATTTTACCACAATTTAAACTTTTTAAAAAGTTGGCTGACAGAAAGAAAGGAAGTATTCTAGATGACTGTCAGGATTTAAATTTGTGTTTTGTGTTTCTATACAGAAAAAAAGGTTTAGATATTCAATTGGGTTTTAAAAGTTTAGAGTATCTTCTAGAAACTAGTTCCTTCAAGCTTTCTAGCAAATGAAACATTAGTTTAATACCCTGAATGGTAGCTCCACTGAGTATATCACTATGGGAATAACACAATTTCTATTTTTCACTTAGTTCTACTGGACCAGGACCTTCATGAACATTTTTCTGCTAACCAAGTTCCTCTTCCTTCTTTCACTCTGCTGTACTCTACAGAAAGGCACTAATTTAGAGAATTACCCTCATAACTCTTTGTTTTGTTATATTGCTTCTCCCTTTATAATTCAACTCTACATCCAATTTCTCATCTTCACTTCATAACTCCTCTTGATAGGAAGACAGAGGAGGGGGAGTTCACTCCTTTTAAACCTATCACTACGTACCAGGCATTGTTTTAAGCACTCTACACGTATCTGTTAACCCTCTCAAGAAGCCTGTAAGGTAGATAGCAATGCAGGTGATTAAAATTGAGGCACTGAAGTTAAGACACTTAGAGTTGGGTAGGTGTGGAGTCAGAATTCAAACTCAGGAAGTCTAATTCACACATATTCTAAGTTCACTCCAGTGCACCAAAGCTGATGAGTGTAAATGGGAAACTACATAGAAAATAACTTCAGAAACCTGGCAATTATTCTAGACCAGGGGTGGGCAAACTTTTTGACTCGAGGGCCACAATGGGTTCTTAAACTGGACCAGAGGGCCGGAACAAAAGCATGGATGGAGTGTTTGTGTGAACTAGTATAAATTAAAAATAAACATCATTACATAGAAGGGTACGGTCTTTTTTTTTTTTTTTTAGTTTTATTCATTTCAAACGATCCGGCCCGCGGGCCGTAGTTTGCGACGGCTGTTCTAGACCATACTTCACTGAAAATAAAAGAGAAAAGATAAGAAGAGACCATAACTTCTGAAAGTGATGACAAATGAGGCTGACGAAGACCTCATCCTGGGAGCAGGTGCACCAGCTCTGCCTTTCTCTTGCTGTTTCCATGAGCTTATGCTGATAATATTGCATCCACCCATGGTTTCTTTGCAGGAATCTTTTGAAGCCAATGTCCATTTAGTGGGGGTTAATTTGAACTAGATAATATAACCCATAAATCTATATAACCACTGAAAGCAACAAATAAATGATTACACCACTATCAACCACCGTCATGTTGTGGCGCTCCCACTCATCTTGCAGTTCCTGAGGATTATATGGTATCTGCCATCTGACAGAGGGACTGGTGAGCATTCCAGTTTCAATCTGGAAACTAAATAGAAAATGATATGTTTCTAATTTGTTTAAAATTACAGGTATGCTAGATAGCATAAAAAGTATAATCTCTCCCAATATAAAACTTAAAGTACAGAATGATGAATAACACATATGTCACCTGTTGAGCTGGGCTTGAAAGGAAATTAAGAGTTCAGGAGCAAAAGGGAAGAAGATGCTGGAAATAGCTGAGAAGTGGCAGCTACAGCTGACCTGTGCATCTTTGCCAATCTTGATAACCAAGAGCCTTGCCTTCTGACAGCCACACAGAAGCCAGGAAGACAAGGTGGAAATTGGAACTGAGACTCCTATTAAAACCCAGGTTACACCTGGGGGAAGAATGGAAGAGAAAAATAATAATCAAATTGGCTTGCTGGTAAATGGAGATAAGAAAATTTGTCTTCATCTGGGCTCAGGAAAGGAAGAAAATCCCCCTAAGCACTTATAACCTTATGACTGCCCTCTCATGGGTTTAGAATTTGAACTTGTACCCCAATGTGGTTTAGGAAATAACAGGCATTACTTAAAGTACTGTAAGACTCGTAGCTACCCAAGGTGCCAGCTAGAAGCCAACCCAAATGAACACAGAGAAAAGTTACCAACCCAACCTCGAAAGATTCCCAAAGATATAGCCCCACAAAACAAGTATTCAAAATTCAAAAGGACATCATTACTCAAGCTGTCATGAGTGAGAATCAGCAATTCTGCCCTGGGGATTATAAAATTTTAGTACAAAATAAATACAGTTAAATGTTTTACTAAATTTAAATAAAATCAAAATATTAACAAGGAAAGATAACTATCAAAATTTTGTATTTAAAAATTTAAAAGGCAATTCTGTGGTGAAGTTAATTCACAGACTAAACACGGCTGAAATGAGAATTACTAAACTAAAAGTTACCTCTGAAGACATTACCTATCAAGCTGTATAGAGGGACAAAGAGAGAATAAGAGAGAGGTTAAGAGACTCAGAGTCAAACTAGGTCACACACACCACAGATGGAGAAGACTGATGATCCAGTTTTGTTTCAAGGCTGCTGCTGCATTGGTTTAGTCCGGAAGCAGTCAAGAGGGAAATGGAGGTGCATGTCACAGCTGCCTCCCTTGTAAGAGGCAGCAGCAAACCCAGAAGGCGATGCTCTGTCAGCGCTGTGGAGTGAGACGTCTATGAGGCTTCAGAAGCCTAGACCCGATCTTAAAAGATCAAACTATTTCCAAGGACCTAAACCATGTTCAAAAACAATGCTCGGGGATATTTATAGGGCTATAAAAACATACAGAACTCCACAAGGTAACACCAAAGACACCACACGCACACTGGAAAGGAAAACTGTTTGTATTCACAGACAACATGATGGTCTATGTAGAAAACCCAACAGAGTCTGTAGGGTAATCTAATAGACCTAGCAAGTGAGTTTAGCTTGGCGGAAAGATACGTGTGTAATGTTTTTAAAAATCAATTGTATTTTAATATATGAGCAGTAAATAAGTAGAAATTGAAATTTTTTTAAATACCATTTAAATTCGCATCAGAAAACTTAAAATTCTTAGGAAATAATCTGACAAAGTCTGTATAAGACCTATACATTGAAAACTATAAAACATTGCTAAGGGAATTTAAAGGAGACCTAAATAAATAGAAAAATATAATATGTTCATGAATCAACAGACTCCATAATATTAAGATGTCATCAATTTTCCCCAAATTAATTTACAGATTCAACACAATCCCAATCAAAACACCAGCAGGTGTTTTGTTGACAATGGCAAGATGATTCTAAGATTCATCTTGAAACACAAATGGCCTATAGTAGGCAGAACAACGTTGAGAAAAAAACAAAAATGAAGGACTTTCACCACCTTGCTTCAAACCTTAATATAAACAACAGCCAAAACCTGGAAACAACCCAAAAGTCCATCAATAAGTGACTGAACAAACAACCTGGAGTATAACCATACAAGGAAATGCCCATCAGCTATAAAAAGAACAAGCTATCACTGATACAAACAACATGAATGATTCTCAAAATAATTATGCTGATGAAAGACGGCAGACAAAAAAGAGTTCATACTGTAGGATTCCATTTAAATAAAAATCGAGAAGATGCAAACAAATCTATAGTGACAAAGTAGATCAGTGAGGGCCTTGTGGGGTAAGAGGATGAAGGGAAGAACCACAATCGGGCATGAGAAAACTTTTGGGGTGATAGATATTATCCTGTAAAAGGATCGAAAACACGACAGCAAGACCCCAACTTCCCTTGCCTTCCCCTCACCTTCTTTCCTTTTTTCCTTCTCCCTTTTGTTTACTCTCCTCCCTTCCTGAGAACATTGACTAACCAACAAGCCATAAGGATTAGGACAATAGCTTTCAGGAGAATTGTTCTGACAATTATCTGGATGGGATTGCAGTAACTGTCCCAGGCAAGAAGCACAAGAAAAAGGGAGCCAATCTGGAATAATTCTAGCTGTGAGATTCACAGCAGTTAACACTAAAACTTCTGTCCAAGCCACCGCACAAGAACATGCATGCACTTCTGCTCACCCTGTAAAACCCAGCTCTGCTTTCACTGGGAGGTAGCTGATCTTCACAGTTTCCCTGATGCACACCTTTATTCCAGTCACCTAAACATTTAACATCTTGATTGGGGTGTACATATGTGAAAACATACAAGATTGTGTAGTAGTTTAAATATGTATGTTAATTATACCTCAAAAAAGCTGTTTTTAAAAAGAAGGGCGGAAAAAGCCCTACTTAAAAGGAGGAAAATCAGTCAGAAGCATCCAAGTCTTAAAGTGGCAAATGGACAAGTGTTGGAGGCTACCAGAACATTCTACAAACCCTTTCCTGGGTCCAGAGAGCTATTTAGTAAGTAACCTTTCTCCCAGTCTGAGCCCCACACTAGAAACTCTTCTATTCCTTCTTGGGCAGTGTTGGCCCTAGTGAAAGCTCTTCTACACATGCAACTTGCAGAGGGAGCTTTCTCCTCTTGTGGCTTCATTAGCCTTTATTCAGTCAGCTTTTTTTAGTCCCCTCAAGGTTGTAAGAATTGGTATCTCATCCCCAGACTGAAAAAACAAGGCTCTACTGGTATTCTTGGGTTTCTCTTCAAATCAAATCTTTCACCCTTAAGTAAAACAAACAAACAAAACTATTCTCAAAATTTCTAGATAATATCATGTTCATTATATTACCAAAAGAACATATGTATTGCAGACCTAGAAAAATACGGTATGCAAAGGCATGGGCATATACTCTTGATCCTCAGCCCTTAATAATTTGAGTTGTAGTTTCTTATACAGTGGGGCCTTGACTTACGAGTTTAATTCGTTCCGTGACGGAGCTTGTAACTCAAATTACTCGCATGTCAAATCAATTTTCACCATTACAATGAATTGAATGCTGGGCTGATGTTGTGGCGTTCACTGTGACGTTCGCTGTGCCAACTAGCAGTGGGGTATCTGAAGCTGGCTCGTAACATGAATTTTAGCTCGCAACTCAAAGCAAAAAATCGGCCGAGAGACAGCTCGTATCTCGAAAAACTCGTTAGTTGGGACACTCGTAAGTCAAGGCCCCACTGTATCACAAATACAAAGTACACTGCTTTGCCTTTGGATAAAAACAAATCTCCAGCCTTCTGCAATCCATGAGTTCTTGTTTGACACTGGGACCAAGAGTAGAAGGGAAAAGGCATGGGTAGGATCTGCCTCCCATGCCCTATCTGAATACCTTTTTGTACTTTCCCACCCTAAGCAAAGTAATTAACCAGCCAAGGTAATGGATCCTTAGTAGTGTTAAGCCTGTTCCCCATGAGATAAAGAAAGCCTCCAATGATGCTGTAACAGGATACCTGGTTGAATTACCAGAAAAAAATAAAAGAAGATTAAATAGAACATAGCCACAAATTGAGTTCACTGGTTCTTAAATGAGCCACCTGGTTCCATATAATGTGAAGGGCAAATGCTAATTGTAAAGCAAGCTTTCTGACAACTCTTGGCAGCAGCATCAGGCTAATTTTAAGTGTGATTGGTCTGTGTTCTTTTACCCGCAGCGGGGGTTTGGACATTGACTGTGACCAGAGGGGACCTGTATGGAGATCTAGCGCACATGGGCACACTGAAGCTCGTTTGCTTGTGGGGTATAAAATCTTTCAGACACACTATTTCATTCTTTTACTCCTTAATTTGTATATGTGATGTTACAGTCTTAATTTGTATTTGAGATGTTAATAAAAATATTCTTTAAAATGACTTTAAAAAATAGTATGCTGTAAGCTCTTTCTGATTTCAGAAAGGAATCAGAATACTAAAATCCTATAGCCACCATTCCTGTATTCTTTCAAATTCTCTTGATCTCCCTTCAGTAGTTAATCCTCATTACTAGCTAAAAATTCTGCTTATTAAATTTTCTCCATTGAAATTGTATGTGCGGTTTTTGTCTCCTGATAGAGCACTGCACATTTCTAAGGGACGCTTCCTGGAGTTGCAACCTGCCCAACTATACCTGGTGGCCCAGCCCAGCACCCCACACATTCTATTGCAATCGTCCTCATTCTACATGTCAGTCACTTCCACTCAACTGCAGGCTCCTCTGGGCCAGGGACTAAGGAAAGGAGTCAACTGTTAAAGGCAGGTGCCCTGCAACTGCTGGGCTCATATCGTGGCCCCAAAACACTCAAAGGCAGTGGTCCGAACTTTCTGCATAGAGCTGGCTGTGAGGATAAGCAGGAAAAAAAACAGACTCTGTTAAGCATTGTGCCTAGAATAGAATACATGCTCAGTACAAGTTAGCTGCTTCGACGATCTTATCCATCTGTGTATTCCCCACGATTTGACCAGTGACCAGATTCTAGTCACTAGAACCTAGTAGCTGCTGTGTGAACTTTGCCTCTAAGATAACAGACCAAAAGGAATTGTTACGAAAGACACTTTGTTTTTCAGTTGTTAGAAAGTCTGTGGTTCCGGAAATCATTTCCCTATATCCTGCATATATTCAATGGGGTCAGAGAAAGTGGGAGAAGAGAAAAAGACTACAAAGTGAAAGTAAACTACAGTAAATGGAAAAGGACATAGAGATAGAGAGCCATTCAGACAGGACGTGAACCAAATATGGGAAATGAAAAGCAAACCAGGAAAAAAATTAATAAATGTGAGGTGAAACAAAGGGAAAAAATGAAAATTGTACAGAGAAATAGCAGAAGAAGAAGAAGAAGAAGAAGAAGAAGAAGAAGAAGAAGAAGAAGAAGAGGAGGAGGAGGAGGAGGAGGAGGAGGAGGAGGAGGAGGAGGAGGGGGAGGAAGGGGAGGAAGGGGAGGAGGAAGAAGAATGGAACATAGTTCTCTATGAACCATCTCAGGACTTTTTAATAGCACTCAATTAAATTAAGAACACTCAATTACTCTGTCCTTGTATTATCTGAGCCTGCAGCCGGTTTTGGTTTCATTTGCCTTCTCTTTCTCCTGTTTTTCTTCCCTCTTTATCCTCCTCACTTCTTAGGGTCACTGGGAAGAACAAATGTTCTTTTTGCTTGGCCACTGGCCCCTGCAGCAAACAGGGAACCTCACTTCCGCTCCCCCTGCTTTTCATGGGCTTCATTTACGAGGGCCAATTCCCAGGTTTGCTTGCTTTGCTTTGTTTTGTTCTGATAGGGAGAAAGATAGGGAGAAAAAATCTCTCCACTATGAGAAGCTGCACTAAAAGGGGTTACACTGGGGAATTTCCCTGTCTCAAAATGAAACTGGGTTAATTGGGAAGGGCATGGAGAATTACTGAAGCCCAATTAACAAAATCTAAAGCCTCCCAATTAACAAAATAATTGTTCAATGGCTCTGGGGCAGCATTTAGACTCTAAATTTTAGAGCTTCAGAAAAGAAACCACTTCTTCCTGGTTTAGTCAGAGAGTTCCTTAGGATCCTTGCCACCCCGTAAAAGAAGCCTAGAATTACAGAAAGAGATTTCAAGCAGTTTGGATAGAATATACCTGTGGAAATCTCTGAATGGACAGCATGTGTCCTGAGGGGCCCAAGCAAAAATACTTCTTGCATGTTGGACTTCATTCCAGGGATATCACCATGGTCAAAACCGCCACCTAAGAGTGGCCTGACATACCCAGAACACTCTGGACCACCCATCCTCCATTTCTGTCTACTTGCCTTGATCACTATCTGTACTCCAATATCATCCCTTCCTTAATACACTGTTCCCTCTTGGCACTCTACAGTTCTGATAGCATTTGCTACTTATCAATGATTTTTAAATCAAGATACAGTAGAATCTCCATGGAAGACCAAACCAGGATGGTGTGGGAGAGAGAATGCTTTCCTGAGCTGATCCCTGTGGGAGACCTCTCCGCAGAGACCTGTGACTCATCCTCTGCTTTCAAACTTCCCTGAGACCAGGATGCCCTGAGAAACATTCTCACAACAACCGAGAGGAACAGCGCGGTCCCTGGGAGCACAACCACCTCCGTCACGAAGTAGACACTTGGCTCATAAGGAGAGCTCAGCCCTTGCCACAACAGAGCCAGCCGCCATCTGCCTTCTCTTAGATCCCTGCACAGTCTGTACTCTCCAGGCTGGGCAGGGAGCCAGCTGTCCCTGCTCTGGGAAGGTGGCAGGCGAGGGTGCCTACCATGTGTGAGCAGAGCGCCCTGCTGGCCTCATAGGCCGGGGCTGGGGCTTGGGTCTGTGTGCACCGCCAGCCCGAGCCCAGGCTGGGCCTATGGGCACATGTCCTTGGACAGCCTGTCAGCTACCGGGATTTTCCTTTGCTGGCATGATGTGTGTCATCCTTAAAACTGGTTTCTGGTTTTGTTTTTAATGTTGTGTTGCCAGGAGGGGAGGGAAAATGTAAGCTGTGGGTGTTGAGGCCTCCCACCCACAGCAGTGGGAGCTACCCGCAACAGGAACACATTTTCTGAGGTCCGACTTTAAAATACACCATCCTCATCTGAAGTAGCCATCTTGGTACAGACTGGGTTTCTTCAACCAAGCCCTATGTTATCCTCTTCCCTTTTAATTACTGGGACAATTTCCTCTTCCCTTTGAATTACTGGGAAAGTTTTCCTCTTCCCTTTGAATTACTGGGAAAGTTTTCGGGAATACAAAAGATAATTTCTGCTCTTTGGGCTTTAAAGCCTTCAGCCAAAAGTTAAACTCATGTGGCCCCTTTTGTCCACAACTGTTAATTGCACATTTTTCTACTCTGCCATGTGTCCCCTGACACCCTACAAGAAAGACAGTGAGATGTTTTTCTCTCAAACGAATGGGATAGTTGGTAATTGACCAAGATCATGGACCTGTCCCCCGACAAAAGAATGCCCTAACACTTTTGAACTAGACCTGTTCAAGTTTTATTCTTTAATATTCTCTTCCCCAGTGTTTACCCCCTACAAGACTGGGAATCATGAACAGTTGTAGAGTATTCATATATTAACTTCTTTAACATAGTAAAACTCAAGAGTAGTACTCTCTCAAGTTCCCACACTCTATAGCAGGGGTCCTCAAACTACGGCCCACGGGCCACATGTGGCCCGCCAAAAACATTTGTTTTTTTACTTCAAAATAAGATATGTGCAGTGTGCATAGGAATTTGTTCATAGTTTTTTTTTAAACTATAGTCCGGCCCTCCAACGGTCTGAGGGACAGTGAACTGGCCCCCTGTTTAAAAAGTTTGAGGACCCCTGCTCTACAGTGTAGGAAAAGCTCAGAAGCTGAAAATCATCAAAATACTGGTGATTAATTTGTAAAAGTTCTGCCTCCCCAGAGAAGACAGGTTGGCATCTATAGCAACCTACAGGAACACTTCAGTCATCCTTTGGGGAGGGAATTCCCCACAGATGAATCCAGTAGCGCCACAAGTCTCATCATCCTCCTTGACTGGATTTGAATTGGTGGCTTCTTCCCACCAAGCACAAAAGAAACTTGAACCAGGTCTCTGGTCCTCATGTCACCTCTCTATTAATGACAGCCGCGGGAACCCCCTGCTCAGCTGCTCAAGTGCTGGGACTGGCACGGCTGGCGGAAAGTAATAGGAGATGTGTCAGGGAAGACTGTAGGTAGCAGAAGTGATAATGAGACCGAGTGTGATCCCCAGCTCCCATCAAGATTAAATGTGTAAGTGTCTTTATTCTCTAATTAGACATTTATATCATTCACTTTCCAGCCTTAGGAAACGTCCACGGAGAGCACCCAGCATGCCAATTTTTCTATTGACCTTTCACAGCTCCGCAAAGCAAAATTCCCCGGGGGAGGGGGAGGGCAGCGGCAATGCTGGGGGTTAGGGAGCACAGATTCAGCACGCCCTCCCAAGTCAAGTGCAGTCAGCCAGTCCTTCAGCAAGGCCCACTGTCCCAAGTGGAGACTCTGGGAAAGAAGATGTCTATAGAATGTTTGCATCTTAAATGCAAAGAATTTATCCCATATGCTACTGGCAGCCTCAGATCAGGGAAGCATTTATCTGTGGTTTCTGAATGGAACAGCTTGTCTCTTCCAGCTACTTTATAAGCATAAAGAAGAGGAAATAAATACTCAAGTTTTGGGTAAGTTATAGGCAAATGCTTAGTACATCACATCTTGCGACTGTAAACATTCATGCTGTCTTCTCTCCCCCCACCCCCCCACCCACACCCCCCAAGCTTTTGGAAGATTTAGGGTTTTTCTGAGGCTACATTGATCTTTAACAGAATGTATATTTTACTCAACCTACTTCTAATATTTGCTGCCCAAGAGATGCCAGTTGCTGTAATGAGATGTAACAGTGGAGAACCAGTGATGCTGTGGAAGGGGCAGAGGCCAGAAAGAGTGGAGACCTTTGTCCCAGGGCTGGTTCCACTACTCACTAACTGTTTGGCCTCAAACCAACCACCTCACCTCTCTGGACTTTGGTTTTTCTGCCATCCAAAATGGAATGAGAGACAGGGAGGGCCAACCATCAACATGCTTCTCCTATCTAATATTGGCCAGACTATCCATGCCCTCCAGCCATTCATATACACCCTATAAAACACACACACACACTTTTTTTACTTTATTGTTGACAGTATCACAGGTATATTTTTTAGAAATTTAAAAATTAAGAATAGTTTTTAAATGAAGGCGGAGGTTGTTCAATAGAGAAACTAGGGGAACCCTCAAGGGCCCCCTGAAGGTCTAGAACAGCCGTGGGCAAACTACGGCCCGTGGGCTGGATCCGGCCCGTTTGAAATGAATAAAACTAAAAAAAAAAAAAGACCGTACCCTTTTATGTAATGATGTTTACATTGAATTTATATTAGTTCACACAAACACTCCATCCATGCTTTTGTTCCGGCCCTCCGGTCCAGTTTAAGAACCCATTGTGGCCCTCGAGTCAAAAAGTTTGCCCACCCCTGGTCTAGAATCAATTATCTTAATAATAACCAAACCTGCTCTTCCAACAGACTTCCTCCATCTCAGTAAATAGCAACTCTAGTCTTCTAATTTCTCATGCCAAAACCTAGGAATCAACTTTGACTTTCTTCTCTCCCACCCTACCTCCCATCTACCGACAAGTCCTGTCTGCCTCGCCTTAAAATATATCTCCACTCAGAAAGCCCTCCCCTAGTCTTTTATGTATCTCCATGTTCTCGTTTCCCCCACCAAGTCTATTCTCTACGCAATGGCCAGAGTTTCTCTTTTAGAAAGTAAGGCAAATCATATGTCACTTCTGGCTCAATGCCCCAGAAGGTTTCCTTCCACCAGCTCTGACTTGATCCCCCCATCGCTCCGGCATTTGCTACGCTCCCTGTTCTCTCTGCTGCAGCGGTGCAGCCTCTCAGCTTTTCTCCAACTCACCAGGTGTGCAGCCACCTCACAGCCTTTGCCCAGGAAATTCTTTTACCACCACCATCACCCCCAAGGTTTGTGTCCTCACTCTCTTCAAGTCTCTCATAAATGTGGGTAAGCCTTCACCTAACCCCCATCCCACCTTTGACACTCCAAACCTCTTCACTCTGTCCTGTCTCACTCTATCCCTTGCTCATTTATTTAGACAGTCTGATTTCTCCCCCAAACCAGCCCCATAGACTAGAAGCCCCATGAGGGCAGGGACTTAGTCTATAATGTTCCCTACTAATCTACCACATAGTAGGCGCTCAATAAACATCATGAAATGAATAAGAATACATTATTAGTGAATAGCTACTCTGGGAGCCTAGTGACTAAAATAGATACAATAGTGAAGGAAGCCAACACAGGCCAGACCTAATGGATTTTAGTGAAAGAAAACCTACTGAATGGATACTTTATAAATTTATCTATTTATTTAAATTAGATAATCTCAGGTAGTGATAAAGAGTAATGGAATAAGCAAGGGCTAAGGGTAGGGATGAAGAACTATCTTAAACAGGGCAGTCAGGAAAGACCTCTCAAGGGAAATACTTGGAGCTGTGATCTGAATGACAAGAAGGAGGGAGCCAGGTGTGGAAAAGCATTCCAGGCCAAGGAGATAGCAATGCAAAGGCCCTGAGGCAGGAACAAAGCTTGATGCATTGCAAGAATAGAAAACATCCATGTGACTGGAGCATGGTATGCCAGCGGGAGCATGGGAAGAGGGGAGGACTGAGAGATAGACAGGGGTGAGGCCACGGAGGGCCATAACAAAGCACTCCGTTTTATTTTAAATGTAATGGAAAGCTATTGAAAGGATTTAAGGGACAGATTTAATTTACAATTTTTATCCTTACCCAAAGATGTGTTTATTGATTTTAGAGAGAGAGAAGGGGGAGAGAGAGATGAGAGAGAAACTTCGATTGGTTGCCTCCCGTACATTCCCTACCCAGGAATCGAACCCACAACCTTTTGGTGTACAGGATGATACTCCAACCAACTTAGCCACCCTGGAAGGGCTAATTTACATTTTTACTTTTTTGCAAAAGTATTACATACAGTTTATCCCTCCCGCTCTGCGAGATAGAAGTAGCCTGACCCTAAATCTCAGGGACACATAACAATAATTCAAACTAAATTAGAGGAAGAATCCAAATGCCTGTTATTTCTCTGTTTCCTACTGTTGTTAGTAGAGATAGCCAAATGCTTTTTGTCATTCTGCTTTAAATTCAAAATCACTATCGAGGACAGAGAGGACCATTTGTTATTGCCTGAGAAGTTCCCTTCCAAGTAATGACTACTTATGAATATGCATATCAAGTAGATGAAGTTAAACTTCTGGGTATTTTCATAGAAAAACAATAATTTCTTTTTTAAAATTCCTAATGTTCTGAACATCCCTGCCTTCTTCTCGGTATTCTGACTAGGACAAACAGGTTGAAATTAAAAGAACAGATTTTAGACAAAAATGGGGCGGGGGGGGGGGTGTCTACATATCTAAACAAGTGCAGTCACAGACAGCCCAGGCAACCAGGAGGCTTCCTCCCAGAGGAAGAATTCAAGTGGGAACTGATTAGAATGTCACAGAAGAAATTCAACATCAAATAACCCTGAGGATTTTGACCATGGTTTACTTTAAATATCTATTGATCTCAGATTATAAAATAATCCTCCCAGAGAGACTATCATTTCTCTTTGAATTATCCCTGAATATAGAAACTCTGTCCACCCCTAAGAGAACAATGAAGAGATCAGAGTCTCATATTCTAGTGGCAGAAGAGGACTCCCCTACCCCAATGTTTGCAGCTGCCTTGACACGTTACTCTTCTCAGGGAGAGCTTAGACATTGGTTGGGTAGATTAAGAAAAAGCCTGGGCTCTTCGACTTTTGCAAGTGGAGACAGGGCAAGTCAGCTACCAGCCCTAATAAAAGTTCTCTTTTGTGGCCCATCATCCAGTGATTTACCTCATTGGTTGTCCAAGTGGTGGGCTGGATCATAGAATCCAAAAAATCAAAACATAATACTTATTGGACAGATAAAGAAAAATCAAAAAAGAAAATAAAAATGTACGATCACACACAGACATCGGTACGAGTTCTTTCAAGAATTGGATTACCATTTCTCCCAGCCAAATAGGATTCTAAAGAATTGAGAAAGGAAACAGGCATTTCTCTTTGATCTCTTTATGCGTGGCTGTGCGGATGACTTACAGAATATTTTCCAACCACTCAGTTGGAAATCCTCCTTCACAGAAATAACATGTTTCTTCAAAAGAGAGCCGAAATCATTTGATGAGAATGACCTTTTATAAAAAGCAAAACCAATCCTGACGTTCCCCATTCTCTCAAATGATTGGCATTCCTTCCAAGCACCAAAATAATTTGTTCCCCCTCGCTTCTACTTAGATCCAAAGATACAGAAAAGCAATAAAATGCCACTGACAAAACAGCTGTACAACTCTCAGTGCTATGGAAGGGCAATTTTCACTCATAAAGTAGTTTTATTTTCATCTAGACCCATAAATGTACACAC
This sequence comes from Myotis nattereri, assembly GCF_964212035.1. Lineage (NCBI taxonomy): Eukaryota > Metazoa > Chordata > Mammalia > Chiroptera > Vespertilionidae > Myotis > Myotis nattereri. The sequence goes on from NC_138079.1 coordinate 67,686,267, forward strand.
TATTAGGGGATGACTATAAATCTCCCAAGTTTGTTCATAAATGTTCTGAACGAAAAATACAAAGAGTGAGTTTCATGGCATAAAAGTCCTTTGCAGAAGCTTTTCTGCTTCAGCTCTTTTATTCTTGACAGACACATTATGTTTAAACTCCTAAGTGCTGGCTCTGCCAAAAACCAGTCCTGAATCTTGGCAAGTTTAAAATCTATGTGATAAGCAAATAATCACGTATTGTTATAAAGTCTAGGTTTTTAAAAATATGGTGGAATGCTTACATGGGAATAAAAACCTCAATGATATAAAAAAATAATTTGATAGAGATAAATCATTTCAGTTCACATGGTTTATTTTTTTCAGAGAGTGATTAATCCTCATGATTTTTTGCTTTGACTATTTTATTGTTGTTTAGCTTTTTTCTTCATAATAAGAGGAGGCTATATTATTTTTTAGGTGGCAAAAAAAACAAACAAACGATTTTATACATTCACCACCTGGGAAAGTAAGCAAGGTAATTAATCCAGTCAATGTAGTATCAACTGATGCAGGCCATTCTCCTCACTGATTCCAGAACTATTCTAAACACTGGTTGAATGAGGTCATTCTCACTGTCACTATCCATCAAGTCCATGAGAAAATTCAAACACAGTAGTCTGGCATTCAAAGGCTTCATTCACCCTTTGAGTGCCGGGGAACGCGATTGCGCTCCTCCTGTCTTTCGCCAAAAGTGCCGGGAGTGCTATCGGCAAATTTTTTTTTCTACTAGTATTTTATAATACAATCAGCAAACAATATATGTCAAAGATGAAAACAAATGTAGTAAAGGTTTCCTTAAGTGTTTGAATATGTAACTTCATTTACTTGCGATTCATAATTTTTTTCCTAAACTGCTGTAAAATCAGCAAAAATGCCTTGGCAATTTTAGCATAGTTCCTAGGATATTGGTTGGCACTCAAGGGGTCACCATCTGACCCCACCCAACTTTCTCACTTTATTTTTCCCTTCCCTTTCTCCACACACGCAATTTACAGAGACTCCAGTCACATTAAACAATTCTCGGTTCTCCCAACATCTCTGTGTCCTCCTGCCCTTGCTCACGCCACTCACTCTACCAAAACTGCACGTCTCCCTTCAGAGCTTGTTCAGATTTTATATCTTCGGGGCAGCCTGATTAACATTCTTTTATGGTTCTCATATTGGATAACAAATCTGTCTCTCACCCAACTCCAAGCTCTAAGGACAGAGCTAATCCTTATTCTTCTTTGTAATTTCAGTATAATCTGCCATGTAGAGACCTCAATAAATGTGTTCATGAATGAGTAATTGAATGAGTGAATGAATGAGTGAGGGCTGCATGCATTATGAGGGGCCAAAATAATATAGAAACACTGACCAGTCTAGAAACTGTGCTATTTACCAGCAAATTTCTTTTAATGCAACAGAAATATTAGAAACCAACCTACCAATAAGTATTTCTTATAACTGCCATATATGAATGGTAAATTTCTATCAATTATTCAAATAACAAATTGCCATGATAAACCTAAAAGAATTCAGTAAACATAATCCCTGTTTTCCAAGGCTCTTCAGAATACTATCTTATCACTTATCCTCTGAAAATAAATCTTTAAAAATTATAGTGAATGTCCACTTTCAGCCCATAAGTTTTCCCTGGCAAATTATTAAAACTTATGTCTTTCTGGAATTCTGCAGAAGGTAATAGAGAGTAAACCAAAGTCTGAGCTAGAGAGCCTGTGCCTGTCAACTTCCTCTTTTGTCTCTTCCTCCAGATGTAAATGCTTTACCTTAGATCTGAAGGAGGAAAGAAAGTTGGAGGAGGAGCTGGGGCAGAAGCATGTTAAGAAGAGCAGAATGAAGATCTTAAGGTTAGAAATGAGCTTGGTGTGCTTTAGGCCCAGAGGGAAAGCAGTGTGAGTAGAGTAGAGTAAGAAAGAATCCAACAGCCTGAAATAACCAAATCACAGTTCTAAGAGTCTCAGAAAACACCAAGCAGGATAAATGTCAAGAAAACAACACTAAACTTTAGAAAAATCAAAGATTTTTTTTTAATCTTGAAAGAAGCTAGAAGATAAAAACACCCTACCTATAGAGGAGCAAAGATAATAATCACATCCAAATTCTCTTCAGTGTCTCTGCAAGCAAGAAGTGAATGAAACATATAAGGTGTTGAGAGAGGGGAAAAAAACAAAACAACTTAGACTTCTGTATCCAGAGAAATTATCCTCCAAAAGTTAAGGAGAAATAAGATTATTTTCTGACCAATGAAGATGTTGTTACAGCAGACCAAATTGACCAAGACAAGAGGTTAACATCCAGATATATAAAGAACTCATGCAACTCAAAAAATATTTTTAGTAAACAAAGGACTTAAGCATTTCTCCAAAGAAAATGTACAAATGGCCAATGAAAAGATGCTTAACCTCAGTAATCATTGGTAAATGCAAATCAAAACTACAGTGAGATATCACCTCATACCCATTATAATGACTACTATAAAAAAAAAAAAACAGCAAATAACATGTGCAGGTGAGAATGTGAAAAAATTGCAACTCTTGTGCATTATAATGGTGCAGTCCCTATGGAAAATACTATGGCACTTCCTCAAAATTAAATATAGAATTTCTAAATAGTTCTGCAAGTCCACGTTTGTTTTTATTCCCAAAAGAACTGATATCAGGGATTAGAAGTGATATTTGAACATCCATTTCATAGTTTCCAAAGAGTGGAAGCAACCCAAGAGTCCATCAGGAGATATATAGGTAAGAAAATTTGATGTGTACATACAATGGAATATCATTCAGCCTTAAAAGAGGGGGAATGGATTCTGACACATGGCTACAACATGGATGAAACTTGAAGACATACTACATGAAATGAGACAGACACAAAATGCAAAATACTGTGTGAGCCCACTTACATGGGGTATTTAGAATAGTCAGACTCAAGAAACAGTAATTAGAATGGTGGTTGCCTTGGCTAGAGGGAGAGAAGAGTGGAGAGTTATTGTTTAACTAGAGGCCCAATGCACGAAATTCGTGCATGGGTAGGGTCCCTAGCGGCTGCCCGCCAGGGCCTTTCTTCGTTCTGCACTACCCCCTTGTGGTCAGCGCACATCATAGCGAGCGATCGAATGCCCTGTTGGTCGAACTCCCAAGGGGACACTTTGCATATTAGGCTTTTATATATATAGATAAGTACAGAGTTTAAATTCTGAAAGATGAAAAGAGTCTGTGGATGAATATGGTAATGGTAGCCACAATATGAAAGCATATATGCCACACAAGAATACACTTAAAAATTATTAAATGGTAAGTTTTATATTACTCTGTTTCACCACAGTAAAAAAATATAAAAATATGTGAAGTAAATGTATAAAGACAGACATTTTATACATAATTTAAATTGTGTAGAATTAAAAAATTAAAATCTTGAGAAAAATACACAAAATATTAACAGAATTTTTTGAGTAGAATTATGGTTACTTATTAAACATTTTATTTATGTACTTCCTAAATGGCTTCTAGTAAGTGTGTATTACTTTTATATTAAAATAAACTAAGGAAAATTATGTAATTTAGGGAGTATACACAGCAAAAAACATAACCAGCACAAGACAAAAACTAAGGAATTAGTAATGTTCACAGAGAGCTAAAGGTCAGTGAGGGAAAAATTGTGAACATTAACTTGAAATTGACACAGTAACTAAAAGTCAGTTTATGAGTTTGAGCTGCACACATATAAGCAGAAACAATATTCTGGTATTAACAAAAATACCAGATCTATTAAAATCAGGACAGAATCGCCAGCATCACTTGGGTTGTTGCAGATAAAAACACTCAAGACAGACAGACAGACACACACACACACACACACACACACACACACACACACGGAACATTTGTTCTTAAAAGGTCCTGTATATTTACCACCAGGGTGTTTCTAAGAATTCATTAAAGTTGACAGGAGTAGAACTATTAATAGTCAGCCTAGAACCCCCAGCAGTGAGTCAGCAGGGCCTTTATTTATTATAAAATACAAGAAAATCAACAAGAGAAAAATGATTCCACAAAGAAAAAGAGAGCCAGAGCTGAACAATAGGCAGGTGAGTTATGAGACTGAGAGGCAATCATCTCAAGGTGTGTAAGAACTACACCATTTGCAACTGGGTCAGGAAAACAAATCAAATTACTTTTTAATATTTGCAAAGTAATTTTTCAACAGTTGGAGCAATAGCAAATTCGGTATTCCCCTCTCTAGTTATAAATTCTAATTCTTGTATCACGCAGGAGAAATGGCTGGCTGACTCTTCTTTATACAACACTTCATCCTCAGACACCCTAGCTTAGAACATGGCTCTGGCAAACTGTTAAGAAGACATGGTGGGGTGGGGAGAAGAGACAAAGAAGCATTTCCATATTTCTAACATTCTAACCATAGTATCTAGCAAAATTTTAAATATGCTCAATCTTTGACCCAGAAATTCTACTTCTAGGAACACATCCTAAAGAAATTCTTGAACATCACATCCAAAGTAAGTGGATGTGATGTTCATGGCAATATTTTTAGTTAAAGGCAATATCTGATCAACCTGAATGTCCATCAATTTGAGAATGATCAAATTATGAAATGTTCAAACTAGGAATACTATACTGTCATTAAACAGCATCAATTATATTTGTATATTCTGACATGAAAGGATGTTTATGGTATGTTCCTAAATTTTTAAAATCCAAAATATTAATAATATATACAATGTAATTGCATGTGTTTTGGTGTGTGGTTTTTTTTAGTTTTTTAAATATATTTTTATTGATTTCAGAGAGGAAGGCAGAGGGAGAGAGAGATAGAAACATCAATGATGAGAGAGAATCATTGATTGGCTGCCTCCTGCACACTTTCTACTAGGGATCAACCCACAACTTAGGCATTCACCCTGACCAGCAATCAAACCATGACCACCCATTTCATAGATCAATATTCAACCACTGAGCCACACCAGCCTGGTATGTCATGTGTTTTTAAAAAGTCTATGCAGTCATATCCCACATAACAACATTTCAGTCAATGACAGATTGCATATACAACTGCAGTCCCCAAAGATTATAATGGAGCTAAAAAACTCAAATCATGTAGGTACAGAAAACAGATTAGTGGTTGATAGCGGGGTGGGGTTGAAGGATAGGTGAAGTGAGTCAACTTTATGGTGATGAATGGTAACTAGACTTATGGCAGTAATCACTTTAAAGTGTATACAGATGTCAAATTATAATGTTGTATATCTGAAACTTATATAATAAAAGAATTTTTTTAAAGGAACTTTTATTTTGAATTATCCCCATTATTAAGTTAAATCAATTAACAAAACCATCTATATATATAAAAAGCTAATATGCTAAGTGTCCGACCGTCTGACCAGTCACTATGATGCACACTGACCACCAGGGGGCAAATGTTCAACACAGGAGCTGCCATGATATGCACTGGCCATTTTTAGAGAAATGGCACTGCGGACCTGGTGTCCACAAAGCAACACTTGGCTTCCCCCAAGTGGAGCAAAGACCCCGCCACCACCCCAGAGCAACACTCCACCAAATCGCAGCTGACACTGCTGAGACCCCATGGCACAAAATGCAGCCCACAGTCCAGCCCAGCCCAAAAACAGTCACTGTGGGTACCAGGTAATGAGGTCACGTAGCAACTCCCAGCTTCCTCTGCCTAGCGACTAGCTTCTTTGCAGTTTCTTCAGCCCAGGAACATGACTTGCTTTACAGCCAGGTGCAAACATTGTACATTTTAACCAAATGTCTGTGAAGCGTTTTCCTGTGCCTCATCTCATTTGATCCTCACAGAAGTCCTGGAGTAGGTAGATAGGAGACTCAGTGGAATCCTATTTTCTTTTCATTATCCGGAAAACAGATTTAGAAAGCTTAGAAACTTGACCTGACTGAAAAGAAGTAAGAAATGGTGGACCTTGAAAATGACTTCAGGTTTTCTCACTGTGCAGAATATAGTCAAACACTGCTGCAGTTAAATATTTTACCCTTTGTTCTTCCTACATGATCTACAATAATAATCTGCTTCGTGTTAATATTTACTGCTGTGTTGCTGACAATTACCTGAAAGAGAAGTTGGGGTGCTTCAACTGGGCTGGAAAAAGTTTACCTAAATCAGAAAGCAGTTCTAATTAAGCAAGTTTATTATATATATATATATATATATATATATGGCTAAGTTGACTCATGCATGCATGATACATATAAAGCTCTTGCTGTTGCCAATTGTACGCATATGTTTCGATCTGTCATTGTCTATCATGAATTTGGTTGACACTTCTATTATAGAGAAAGGAAAAATAGCAATATTAAAATATTTCTTCTAGTTAATTTCCTTTCAATGTGCAGGTATCCATGCACTGGGCCACTAGTTATAAATAAAAGCATATCCATATTCAAATAAGCATAGCCCATAAAAATATTCTTGGGTACTGTTTACAAATCTAGAAATAAAGTAGCAGGGGTTACATTTCATTAATGCAAAGGAATTACACAAAGGAATAGGAGTGCCAGACGCTGAGTGGGAGGCTGGAGGGAAGGAGAGCGGATCAGAACGCATCTGTCTTTCAGGACTTAAGCTGCTGTTTTGTTTGGTTTTGAGTTTTGGGAGTTTCTGATTTGGCATAATAGAACATGTCCTATTTTTCCCAAGTTCTTTCTCTTTACCTAGAGTAGAAATTCTCCTGGTGCACGTGGGAGCGATACTCCTAAGGGTGGTGGTGTATGCTAGAATGATGAGATGTAGAAAATGTGTAGCTTGAAAAAGCATATGATACACCTTGAGCAGAAAAGATGGGGGCAGAACTGTAAGGAATGACTCATAATTTGAGGTGTATTTCATCTAAAGAGAAGCAAAAAAAGTACAGGAACTCTGCTGTTGGTGGTTAAGATTGCCTCATCGAGATGTTTAATAAGAAGACATTGGAAAGATGCCATACCCAAGCGAGGAGTTAGTCCCTTGGGATCACCTAGGCGAGAACTGCCTCTGGGCACAATTGTAAAGTATGGCTTTTGTACAATCCAATTTCTTCTAATGGGGGGTCATTTCAGCCCACTGGGAGTCTTTTCTCTTAATGCTCTGATTTCTGGAGGTCCAGTGCTCCTCTGTTGCACCCCTAATGCCCAGACTCTTCATCACACCCAGAAGCACACTGTCTTCCAAGACAGTGCCACGCATATTGCATCAGTCTCCTTCTCCATCACTGTGAAGCTCCCCCTTCTCAATGTCTCTCCTTCCTGGGTGCTTCATGAGATGATAAGTAATTCACAGTAAATGTAAATGACTGATGATCTCTTATGTATCTGCTCAGTAATCATTTTGTTTAGACCTATGTATTCTATGTGTAACTAAGCTGAAGATAGAGTGATATTCTAAGATTGGTTGATTTGAAATAGGATACTTGACAAAGATGAGTACCTAGGTAAGTGAATTCTTGAGCTGATATATATTGAGAAGGGATATAAAACTATAAGATGCAGTTGTAGTGATAATATTTAGTGGTACAAAAAAAGATAAAGGAGCCCTGGCTGGATGGCTCAGTTGGTTGGAGCATCATCCTGTACACCGAAAGGTTGCAGGTTCAATTCCAGATCAAGGCACATACCTAGGTTGTGGATTGGATCCCTGGTGTGGGTGTGTCCTGGAGGCAACTGATCGTTGTTTCTCTCTCACATGGATCTCTTTCTCTCTCTTTCTCACATGGATCTCTCTCACTCTCGCTCTCTCTCAAATCAATAAAAACATATCCTTGGGCCAAGATTTCAAAAAACAATAATAAAGGACACAGGAGAAAGATATAGAGAGGTTTCCTAAGCAAAAGAAGCCAAGATGATCATCTGCTACAGAGCTATGTTCTGTAGCCCAAAAAATGAGACCAATATTGATTTCCAGAATATTTATAACCAACAATCAAGCCACGTAGCTATTTGTGCCAGCATCCGTGCATCTAATAGTTCACAAATTAGTGTAGTATAATGGTTATTGTATCAAACTCTCTGGCTTGTCTCTTGCTAGCTGTATGTCCTTGAACATTTCTTCATCCTCATTCTGCCATAGCTTCTTAACCATCAAGAGCAACTTTCTTCAGCTTTTTTTGATCCTCTGTACACAGGCTGCTCTTTAGATGAAATACACCTATGAGTCATTCCCTGCAGTCCTTTTCTAGTCAAGGTATATCATATGCTTTTCCAAGCAACATGTTCTTTGCATCCCATATTTTCTAGCATATACCACTGTCCATCGTTTCAATTCATCTGTAAACTCTGAGTTAACAATATTTACCACAAATGTTTTTCATGATAACTAAGTGCACTGGTGAAGGTAAAGAACTAAGTAATGTATCTAGCACACAGTAAGCACTCAATAACTATTATCCATTGTTATTGCCAATATTGAAAAGTAAGTTATATCTTTACATCTTTGCTCTTTCTCAATTCAATTTTATTGTCTTAATTTGCACTTGCCTTGCAAGTGTACTTTAATTTTTTCACATTATTAGCCATTTGTTATTTTTATATTGGAAATTATTTACTTTCTTTGTCCATTTTTCCCATTTGCTTTTTTTTAAAAAAAAATATATTTTATTGATTTTTTACAGAGAGGAAGGGAGAGAGATAGAGAGTTAGAAACATCGATGAGAGAGAAACATCGATCAGCTGCCTCCTGCACATCTCCCACTGGGGATGTGCCCGCAACCAAGGTACATGCCCTTGACCGGAATTGAACCTGGGACCTTTCAGTCCGCAGGCCAACGCTCTATCCACTGAGCCAAACCGGTTTCGGCCATTTGCTTTTTTTTTAATTGATTTGTAGATATTTTCCCAAGCTTAATATCTGGCTCTTAATATTTTTTAACATTATTTTTAAAGTATAGTCTCATAAAAAATAATTCAAACAATATATTTCTCAGACATAAAACCTATTTGAAGTATTGCCTCCAAACACCAAGATCTTAAGGTCATTTTAAGAATGAAGAAACTGAAGACTAAGGTCTTATAGCTACAAAATAAAATCTGAAAAATTATATGTATATACAGATACAAAAGTAGGTTTACGGTTGTAAGTACACAAAACACAGGGTTCATTCTTGTATTATTATGTATTAATTATTGTGTCATTTTCCATATGAACAACTGTAAACCTACTTTTGCACAAATATATATATATATATATATATATATATATATATATATATATATATGAGGCCCAGTGCGCGAATTCGTGTAGAAGTGGGGTCCCTTGGCCTGGTCTGCGAGATCAGGCTGAAACTGGCTCTCCGACATCCCCTGAGGGGTCCCAGATTGCAAGAGAGCACAGGCCAGGCCGAGGGACCCCACCAGTGCAGGATTGGAGCTGGGGAGGGACACAGGAGGTTGGCCAGTTGGGGAGGAACCAAGGGAGGGCTCCAGGGTGTGTCTGGCTCATCTCACTCAGTCCCCATCGGCCCCAATTAGCAGGACCCCAGCAGCAAGCTATCCTACCATTCGGAGCATCTGTCCCCTGGTGGTCAGTGCACATCATAGTGACTGATCAATCGGTCAACTGTCTGCCCCCTGGTGGTCAGTGCACATTATAGCGAGTGGTTGAGCGGCCTTAGCATATCATTAGCATATTACACTTTGATTGGTTGAACAGATGACCAGATGACCAGCCACTTAGCATATTAGGCTTTTATTATATAGGATATATATATATTTTTTTTATGGGGTTTTGTTAGAAAACACTTCCAAGTCCTTTTTATAAACAAGGGCTTGGGAGTATTTCACAAGTATGGCATGTTGTAGAAGTGTATAACATCACACACTGTTCTTTCCTACCCTGCTCGGTACTGCTGGGTCATCAACAAGACTGCTCTCTCTGTGAAATGCAACAAGGCTGTCTATTTCAAAGTAAGTACACGCATCCAAGGTGCCTGGAACACAGAGAGCACCAGGACAGGCCATTACAGCCTCCCCCTGGTAGTTTCAATAGCAAGAGCACAGAAATTTGCATGCTCTATAAATAACAGAGAGAAGCAACTCTGTTTGTTTCATAAGAGCTCTTTCTTCCCTTATTTTTTTTTAATTAAAAAAGAAAGGCTGAACTTCACTTAAACAATCCTAGCTAGGACCTTATCTTGAATGGATAAATATCAATTAAGCTGATGTACCCATGAAGCTGTCTCAAATAGGGTTTTGAAGCATCTAGTTAATTGTCCATAAAACTCTTGTTATTACTTTTACTGTTTCTCAATAAAATGTAGTGTTTCAGCATCACACACACAAGAGCAAGGGCCAGACAGTCAATTATCTCCAACCTCTAGTATCCACTGTCAGCATAAAGATACTTAAATGTCTTCTATACTTCTTTATAGCTTTACTCAATAACAGTCATTGCTGTTCACATAGTTGATGATTGCCTACGACATGCTGGGGCTGGAAATATACAATAAACGTGGTAGTTCTTATCTATACCAATCATGAAATTTAGATACCAGTGAGGGAGACAATGACAACAGAATAAGAGATGTTAGGAAAGTCTAACCAGCTTCCGGGAGAAGTGACCTCCAAACTCAGATCTTAAGAATAGGTAGAAGCTAAGTCAGCAAAGGGAGAAATAACTTCTAGTTCAGGAAAATACAACTGCCAAGTTGAGAAAAAAATAACATAAGGCTTTGTCAATTATATCCCAATAAAATTATATCCCAGGGGAGGAGGGGGCCCCCGTGTTTACAGTCCCACTGGAAAGACACACAAACTATTACATTACATCGATAGGTAAATTGCTCACCAATCATGAGCTGCTATGTAAAGCCCTTCAAGAAAACTAAGGTTTTTTGTGAATGGCATATATTTCGTATATTGTTAAATACATATAATAATTACTGATATTTGGTGAAGTTAAACCATAAAGTTTGGAATCAGATCACCTGAATTAAAATTCCTGCTCCACACTTGAAGGAAAATTCCTTGTTGCTTCCCTTGCCTCCTCCCACAGGTATAAAAGGGTTTCAATGGGCATTGCAGCGGGGACTTCAGATACTGGAGTAATACACTGAACAACGTGTGCTTCCCGGGCTTCAAGGATCTTACTTACAGTTTTGTAGTAAAAGTAGATAAGAAATTCAGGTATTTTGAATTTGTTTAGCTTCTCACTTATCATGAGGCAAACAAGATGGGGCAAGGAGAATGAAAAAATTAAAATAACAAAGCTTAGAGTGACGAAAAGGGCTGTAGCACTGGTGTAGCAAGAGGTAAGTAAGGAATTATATCAAAGGGTTCAGGAAAGAGATCTGAGCTTTACATGCTCATTGAAGATGCAAGGGTAGATTGAGATTTACTAAAGCAAATATATATGATAAGAAGACACAGGGTCTAAGACAGTATCTAAAGAATACAGATTTTAAGTAATGGGCAAAGGAAAATATATCCACAAAGAATCCTGAGAAGAAAGGAGGAAAGAGAAGAAAGAAAAACTAGAAGAGTGTGGTACACAAAATCCAAGAAAAAAATGGAGAGTTATTGTTTAATTAGAGGCCTGGTGCATGAAAATTCATATACTCAGGGGAGGGGGGGCGGGTCCCCTCAGCCTGGCCTGCAGCCTCTCACAGTCTGGGACACCTTGGGAGATGTCTACCAGGGGATCAGGCCTAAGCTGGCAGTCAGACATCCCTCTGGCAGCCTGGGAGCCCTCGGGGAATGCCCAACTGCTGCTTAGGCCTGCTCCCCATACACAGGCCTAAGCAGCAGTTGGACAGCCTTAGCGCTGTGCTTGCAGCCGTCAGCCCGGCTTGTGGCTGAGCAGAGCTCCCCTTATGGGAGTGCACTGACCGCCAGGGGGCAGCTCCTGTGTTGAGCATCTGCCCCCTGGTGGTCAGTGCACATCATAGCGACCAGTCATTCCTGATTTTTCCACCATTAGGATCAATTTGCATATTACCTTTTATTATATAGGATAGCTACAGAGTCTCTATTGTGATGGAAAATTTTTAAAGAGACACTGGTGATGCTTGAACAATATTGTGAGTATAATTTATGCCATGGAATTATACACTTAAAATGGTAAAGCCCCATCAGTGGATAGAGCAGCCGTGGGCAAACAACAGCCCGCGGGCCGGATCCAGCCCATTTGAAATGAATAAAACTAAAAAAAAAAAAGACCATACCTTTTATGTAATGATGTTTACTTTGAATTTATATTAGTTCACACAAACACTCCATCCATGCTTTTGTTCCAGCCCTCTGGTCCAGTTTAAGAACCCATTGTGGCCCTCGACTCAAAAAGTTTGCCCACCCCTGGGATAGAGTGTCAGCCTGTGTACTGAAGGGTCCCGGGTTTGATTCCAATCAAGGGCATATGCCAGGGTTGTGGGTTTGATCTCCAGCAGGGGCATGCAGGAGGCAGCCAATCAATGATTCTCACTCATCATTGAGGTTTCTATCTTTCTCTCCATCTTTCTTCCTCTCTGAAACCAATAAAAAAAATTTTAATGGTTAAAATGGCAAATTACTTACTATATATATTTTGCTACAACAAAAAAAATTGAGGAAAAGAATATTCCAGGAGGAGGGTGTATTCAAGTGCTGTTTATTCTTAAAAGTTCTAAGAAGATAAGGGAAAAAAGTACACATTACACATTGTAATGAGGATGCCATTAGTAGTGTTGGTACATGCTTCAGAGAAGAGAGGAAGGACGGAGTCAGGATGCAGTGGTAGAGGAATAAATAGAGATGTGAAGTCAGCAAACAGGCAAATTTTTAAAGAGCTTTGCCTAGAAAGAGGAGAAGAGAAGCAGGGTGGCAACAAAAGGGGACCCTGCCATTGAAAGACTTTTATTTGCATTTTAAGATGGAAATAGTTGAGCATGTCCTTTACTACAATGTATTATTAGATAATGTTTTTGCCTCTCTGAATAGATTTGAGCAGAAAGGGTGGAGAAAAAAAATCCTTAGCAAGAAAATTATCAATTCCAAAATCTCAAAGAGTCAAAAGTTAGCTATTTATCACCTGCCTTTATTCCAGGTAAATGGTTGTCTCTTCCATCCCTAAAGAATCTCCAAGTAAGATTCATCAGCCCTCCCTATTAGTCCATTCCATGGTTTAATCATCCATAAAGACAAGAAGACCCTTCTTTATCAAACAGAACTCTCTAGATGCAATTTCATTCCATTTTCTCTTGCTCTGGCCTGCACAGTGGGATATTAAGGGCATTTGCTAAATGACACCTCAGTCATCGATTCTTCAGATTAAATAAACCCGGCAAGCGAACTCATACTACCTCTAACCTATTTTCAACTCTCCTTCCAGGCTTCCTTCAGTTTCCCAACATTGCTCTTACTGATCAATATCTGTCTTTTTATTTCTACTTGCTCTCCTCTTTTCTTTGAAGCATGTGTGAAAGTCAGTGTTTGATACTGTTTCTAATCAATCAATCTTTAAAGAGTTGTTGAGAGAAGCTTTCTAACCATTTCCTTGCTTCTGTAAACTGTTCTTGGGAAAATTTAAATTTTGGTTCTCATTGAATCTCTTTCCTTGGCAAATTCTGCAGCGTCCGTCTCTTTCTCATGCTCCAACCTCACAACCCATTATGAATTCACTCATTTTTTCAGAAAATATTTATTGAACCTGTCCTATGTGACAGGCACTGCTTTTACAAGAGAAAGCAAAATTGACATAAATCCTGCCCTACAGTCCAGTGAAGGGGTTGAGCATGAACCAAATAATCACACAAATACATTTAAAGTTGTAAGTGGGATGAAACAGAGTTGAGGTGGTAGGAGAACTGAAAATAAATGAATTCGACCTAGTTATTGAAGTAAAAAAGGTTTCCCTGAGGAGGCTGTAATTGAGCTGAGACCTGGAGTAGGAGTAGGAAGTAACTGAGATAAAGAGTGCATAAAAGAGAGAAGCGATTTGAAAGGAGAGGAATTGGCATGTGAAAAATATCCTATGATCAGACAGACTATGAGGCACAAAAGGGGTTGAGAGAGGCCAGTGAGTGCAATAGGGGATACTGGGGAAGAGCACTGTATTAAAAGAAGCTGGGGGTGCAGGAGGGTCTTGTTAAGGACTCTGTCCTTTGTCACAAGCACGCTGGTTGCAATGTTCAGTGCCTAAAACATCACAGAACCCTGATCAGGAGGCAACTGCAGTGCTCTGGGACCAAGATAATGTTTCTTGAGACAAGGATGGATCCAAGAGGTAAAATAATAGCAAGTAAAATTGACAAGACTTGATGACGGATTAGATATGGTGGTATGGGGGGCGGGGGGCGGGGGGTGATTTCTGGTTTCCATCTTGAGCAGCTGGGTGGAGGATGATGCAGTTCACTGAGATAAGAGGTAGTGGGAGTGTCTGGTAAAGATGATTGGGGTTGGTGCAGCCTGAGTTCTGAATGTGTTTGAAGTGCCTTTGCAACAACAAGGAGATGTTAGTGAGCAAATGGAGAGGAGAGGTGTGATATGCATCCCTAAGGAGGCACACACGTCATGTTAGGGCATGCACAAATTTTATTTTAATAACTATATGTTTAATTTAATGTCACAACAAATGATTTTAGAACTGTTAAGTAGAATTCTGTGAGTCCATTTAAAATCCATTTTTTAAAGTAAGTTAGAAGGTCAGTTCCAAAATGGCAGTGGAGTAAGTGGAAGCTGCACTGATACTCTCCCAGGACCAAACTGGAATTACAACTAAAATACAGAAAAACCATCCTGAATTATCAACTGAAGACTAACTGGAGAAAACCCTGATAACCATTTCATCAGAGAGATGCAAATTAAAACAATAATGAGGTGTCACTTCACACCTGTCAGAATGGTTACCAGAAAAAAAATCAACAAATGACAAGTGCTGGCAAGGATGTGGAGAAAAGGGAACCTAGTGCACTGCTGGTGGGGATGCAGACTGGAGCAGCCATTATGAAAAACAGTATGGAGTTTCCTCAAAAAGTTAAATATGGAACGGCCATTTGACCCAGTGATCCCACTTCTAGGAATATATCCTAAGAAGCCGGGAATACCAATCAGAAAGAATGTATGCACCCCCATGTTCATAGCAGTGCAACTTACAATAGCTAAGATCTGGAAGCAGCCCAGTGCCCATCAGTAGATGAGTAAATAAAGAAGCTGTGGTACATTTACACCATGGAATACTATGCAGCAGTAAAAAAGAAGAAGAAGAAGAAGAAGAAGAAGAAGAAGAAGAAGAAGAAGAAGAAGAAGAAGAAGAAGGGTCCCCTACCCTTTGAGACAGCATGGAGAGTCCTGCAGAGTATTATGCTAAGTAAAATAAGCCAGTCAGAGAAAGACAACTGTCACATGATCTCACTCATATGTGGAATCTAATGAACAAAATAAACTGATGAACAAAATAGATCCAGAGACACAGAAGCATGGAACAGACTGTCGAATCTGAGGGGAGGTAGGGGTGGATGGAAGAATGGGAAGAGATCAACCACAGAACTAATAAGCATAACCCATGGACACAGACAATAAGGTGGTGAAGGCCTGGGGTGAGGGGCATAAGGAGAGTTGCTAGAGGAGGTCAATGTGGACATTACACATTCTGTGTCAAGACCAAATACTATACACACTGAATCAACAGTAGATGAAATGATGACAGAAAGCAATTTCCAGAAACCACACGAGACAAGCTGAGCAGGACCCAACAGAGAAGGACACTCCTTAGACCAGACTAACTTTCCTGAACCACACTCAGTAGGTTACATAAATCCCCCCTGTGCCATGATGCTTCATGGCAAGAAAGAAAAGAGAAGGGGAGGAAGGAAGCCTCAGAAAGGCTGATCAGGTAGGTACTTACTATAAAAGAGACTAAGTTTATCTACAAGAGACAATTTGAGCTGAAAGAAATAGCAACCTTTAAACAGCAAATTTAATTCCCATCTTCTACTTCTGCTGGTAGAAAAAAGGTGTTTCAGATTAGACTCATTTTAGAATTTAAAGAACTTTCCTTTATGTTGTTTGTTTGTTTGTCTGGGTTGGTGCTACTACATCTGTTCTTGCTTTCTGATATTTCCCAGCAACCAGTCAAATGCCAATGTTTAGTAGGTGCTAAAGAGATATTTAATTGATGAATGAATGAATGAATAAATGAATGAATGAATGGCTAGAATGCCCTTTTCTCATTTATCAGAACTCACTTCATACATCACCCTCTCTGGAAAGCCATTCTGATGCTCTCTCATCTGCTCTCCTGGCTAATCCCCATCCATCTGTACCATGGCATCCTGTGCATTCCTTGAGCATTATTTGTGTCCAGTAGTTGCGCTCTTGCCTCTAGACTGTGAAATTCTTGGCTCATTTGTCTTTGTCTCCCCTAGATGTCATAAAAGCATATCTTGTTGAATTAATTCATTAAATTGTGAATCGTGTGCTTGAAGCAAAGGCTTAAGAGATGAACAAGCATGGCCAAAACAAGGGAGAAGGAAGGAAGAACTGAGCAGTGGCCATGACTGAAGATGGGGCTATTCGGGCTAACCAATAGATTCATCTTAGCCCTGAGGAGGGACCGTCTTCAGAGCATCCTAAAGGCCTTTGGCAAGCTCTGGAGCAAGGGGAGCTTGGCAGGATCTGACTGTCGATACACACATTGTACTAGAAAGTCTAGCAAAGGGACCAAACAAAGGTAGTCCCAGAACTCAAGAAACTAAAGTGCCTTTCAAAACTGGATGATTTCTACACACGCACATATATACAAAAGGGCAAGATGAGCTCACAAAAGAATTGGCATTCTCCAGCCACCTCCCACCTGGCAGCCTTCCAACCTCCTTGGCAAGGGTGGAGCCAACAGACGCTGCTCTGAACGGAGATTGTGTCAAAAGGCTGACTTTTCTTATATATTTCTTGTATTTTACTTATTATTTTAAAATCCTGACATGTATTATTAATTGGTTTCATCCAGTTTGAGATCCACATGAGTAAGCTCTTATTCAAGCCAACTTGAATTAATTTGGCAAGTATTACTTCACCAAGCATGTGCTGAGCAAAATCTAAATATCTCATCCAAGAAGATAAGCAGCCATGGCTCCTTAGCTGTAAAGACATGTGACTAAGATTTCATTTGGGGATGGGGGAACTCTCAATAAAGTCATATCTGGGTTTCTACTGCTGTTTGAATATTGATGTATTTTGGATTGTGACATTTTTTAAGACTGATGCTGTCATATTTTTCAAGATGGGCAATTCCCAAAACTTCTTAACTTCCTCATAAAAGTAATACTGCCTTTGTTGTACCCCAACCTGCTGCCTTCCTGAGTTCCCTTCTGCTGCAATTCATTCTCTCTGATATCTTGAAAATAACACATACGATTTATATAATTAGCACTCAGTGTTCTGGACACAGCATATGATCTTGAGTTTTCCTTAAGACTTCCTGAACTCTCCCTTACTCATTCTTGGTTTGCACCAGATTTTACACGGTCTCGGCATCTGCACTGTGGGGACGGCGAGAGTGTACATATTTGCTATGGAAAGCTCCTCCTACAGATGTCCTCTGAGAATCCACTAAACAGGAGCTCGTGTTCTCTCGGAAAACCATCTCAGATGCCAGGGAGGCACTGTGAAGCATTTGTCATTGCCTCCCAAGTTCTTCCTGTTCAGCTCAGGAATTCATGCATGTGCAATGCTTTGCGTTTGCTGGGGTGTCACGAAAGCTGGAGAACAGAAGGGACGCTCTGAAACCACATATTCTCTTGGCTCATTTGCTGAGAAGGGAAACACTCTGACAAAAACAACGGTCCTTCGCGTTTCTCACACTCCTCTGTGCAGTCTGATCTTATGAATCTTTGGGTTCTCCCTGCTGTCGCTTTGGCTCTCGTCAAACCCAACGTTCTCCCTTTGGAGGCATCTGTACTGGTAATGACTCTGGCACTACAAGCATCCTTTCCATTGCCTTATATTGCGGTGCCTTTGAAACTCACAAGAAGTTTCTCAGCCCTGCAGTTTTATCCTGCCATGAGTTTTGCAAAATGGAAGGTCAAATCTTTCTTGCAGAACCTTATGTACCAGCAAGTAATGCCACTATAAAAATAGCCCTAACCCTATAATCAATCAGCAGATGTGCAGGCACTGCGAGAAACACAAAGGGGAACTTAAAACATAGTCCCATCTTCTAAGAATTTACAGTTTATCTGAAGAAGTAAATAAGAAATAATGGAAAGAGTATATCATCCAGTGCTCAGTGATGTGAACAGGAATTACAATAGGTGATAAGAAAGTGGAGAGACCTGGGCCTCTGGGAATGTTGGAGGTAGTGCCGCCTTTGTGGTGGCAAGTGTTATATTAGGCTTTGAAAATATAGGGAATTTAATTGAGCATAAAAGAGAGGGGAGACTATCTGAGAGTACGAGAACAGAGGCTCAGAAACACAGGTGAGCATCACCTGGGGAGGATGAGGGATTATCTGAACTAAACACTGTAACATTTGTTCACATCCATGGGTCTCCATTAGCTGGTATTTTCCTTCATTTAAGAACTCGTGTCTGTGGATTTTTGCTTTTTAGGGAGATTGCAACATATGGGCTTTAAAATGGGGAAAACCCTGGGCTCAGATCCCACCTCTATTGTTACTAGCTGTGTGACCTTGGTCATGTTGATTTAATCAACCTCTCAGTTTTCTTAACAGTTAAATGGAGATGATAATGTCACGTTTTTCACAAGGTTATTTTGAAAATTAACTGAAATGTCTATAAATAATACATAGCCTGCCACACAGTAAACACAAAAATGTTATTTTATTAATGAATTAACTTTTTCTAGTGCTTCTTACTGATTTTCAAGTCAAAAACTCCCGCTTTAGCTCAACCAATCTTATTCCTTCTTTTTTTAAAAAAAATATATTTTATTGATTTTTTACAGAGAGGAAGGGAGAGGGATAGAGAGTCAGAAACATCGATCAGCTGCCTCCTGCACACTCCCGACTGGGAATGTGCCCGCAACCAAGGTACATGCCCTTGACCGGAATCGAACCTGGGACCTTTCAGTCCACAGGCCGACGCTCTATCCACTGAACCAAACCGGTTAGGGCCTTATTCCTTCTTGACTGAAAAACACTACCTCTTCTATAACGCCTCCACATCCTCTGAACTGAAAATAACTTCTCTCTTGTGAATTTTCATGGCTTTTATGGTGATCAGATTTGGGGGTATTCATCAAGGTTTTGCCTTTGCCACCTTCCAGCCTATAATCTCGCTGATTGCATGATTACAGGACAAAATCCTCTTTGAGCTTCCAGCAGCACTTAGCACAGCACCCTCCTGTTCATAGTGCACGCTCCTGAGGCCTAATAAACTTTGAGAACTGAATTCAATAGTGAATAATGTTGAGAAAGAAAATGCGGGAGTTGGGGGGTGGTTTCTACTTTAAAGCACATACCTGTCTGCATGACCTGGTCTGACTATTGACGTTGCTTTGATTGTGACAATGTTTATGGGGACTTTTCCTATTGGCTCCTCTGAGTTTGGGCCGAGGCCCCAAAGCAAAGAACAATGGCTGATGAGTGCCCACAATTCCTAAACAGAGGTGTCATGCATGTCCTTCTAGAACTTGCCAAGATGTAGCCAAACAGGCTCAGCAGCTGGCTCTCCTTCCTGCATGCAGGAGAAGGTGAGAGATGCTTTGAAATGGGAAGACTGTTTTCACAGGAATTCCAAAGAAGAGAGGGTGCTATGTATTTTCCCCTCATTTCACTAGTCCTTTCAAATGAGGAGCTTTGCTGGCTTTGAGGTTAAAGAGTTCCTGGGGAAGCTTGGTACCCGTTCCCTGGACTCGGGGAGGGGCCACAATGGCTAATGGTCCTGGCTGTTCCCATGAGAAGGCTACTGGGAAGTCTGGCTGGGCTGCAGCTAGAGGATGCCGGTGTAGTTCCCACATAAACTAAGTGATCCCATAGAAGGTAACTGGGTTTGAGTCATCTTGAGAGAAGATCACACAGGGGGACCATATGCTGGGAATATGGTCCCCAGAATAAGAAAGGCTGGAAATAGGAATGATATTTAAAATACTTACTACGGTAAGATAGCAGGACCAAACCATGAGGACGGAATCCAGCAAATAGTGAAATATCCAATACAGATCCATACTGGCTGAATATCAGTCTGGTCAGAAGTGTTTCCCAGGGAGCAAGAGTTGGGTGGGTGGAGCTGGGATGTAAGAGGTCAACTTCTAGGGAGATGCCCAGTGTGGAAGTCCACAGTGGGAAGATGTCAAAACAGCCAACCAAAGTGCCCGTAAGAGAGTCAGAATTGGGGCAATACAATAAAGACTTTGTGTTTCCCCCCTAATTTTCTCTCCCTCTGCACCTGCCAACCACGAGAAGGAGAAAAGTGGAGTCAGGAGAGGAAATGAACAGACCACACATGCTCTTTCTCTTATGCTGGCTGGGAAAACCCCAGATAAGGGCCTGTGCCAAAGAGAGGCAAGAAGCTATTGATTGCATGAGGTGAAGTCCTGATGCTCATTTCATATGAGACAGTTCAGAAGTAATTGAAAACCTACAGAAGCCACCCAACATTATTATGTAAGAACAGAAAAGAGAGACTGGCTTAAATATAGGAATCAGAGAAAAATTATTTCCTAAGGCACTCTTCTGTGTCCAACCTTTTCAAAATACTGATTACAAAGCATTAAGACTTTCAGAAGCTGTCATGTAAGAATTCTGGCATTTAAAAAATCACCCGTTTTCACCTCTTTGTTGATTTCTCAGCCAAACAGCACTCTTAAGAGTGTATCTCTGACATGGGCCATTTAGTGCAGAACAGACAAGAGGAGCTCATTTCCCAGTGCTAGGAAGACCCGATTATAACGTGCATGAAGTGGGAAAATAATTATGCTCTTTACGGTGGCTGAGCTAGAGATGAATATTGACATCAGTCCTTGGACACAATTAATTACCCTCTCTGATATCTCATTTCCACTGTGAGAGAAAAAATACTGTTGGTGGTCGAGGAGATGCAGGAGAAAGGGCAAAACTAAACAGCATCTCAGAGTTTTAATAAAAATAATTGGCTTCCCCGTAGCAGCCATCTCGAATTCTCTGAGGGTAGTAGGAATGGAAGTGATGTAGGAAAAGAAAATAGGAAATTAGCTAATTTCCATTTACCTTCTTATATTGATCATGACCAGGCTCAAAAGAATTAAAATTCCAAATAAATTCTGAACCAGAGACAACATCAACAAAACCACTAATATTATTAACATTTTTGAAGAGATTTAATTTATATTTAAGTGATGACAGTAAACTCTGAAGACATTTTTCCTCCTGACAGGAGTGTGACACTACAATCAGGAGCCCACAGTCAGAACTTAGATTAAATCTACCTCCTCCTAATGGGTCTTCCTCCTGCCAAATACCATTAGATGATAAACACTAAGGAACACTTGATAAAATATATCCGATTTACTACGACTCAAGTAGACCAAAACTTCTAGGCCAGTCTTTAACAATATGCATGAAATTTGGTTGGAAAAAGTGAGTTCTCTGTAAAATAAAAGTAAATCACTTCTAGGGCTACAATGTCTTTGTTTGCCATTCCTCATAGACAAATCCTTATAGGTAACTAGGAGAGGTTCTGGGAGACCAAAAGGGGAAATTAATTGTAAAACAAGAGAAGTTGTGCTAGGCATAATAATGGCCTGTCCATAATAATAACTCTCAAAAATGTCCACATTCCAATTCCTGGAACTTCTGAATATGTTATGTTACATGGTAGGGAAGTTAAGGTTGCAGAAGCAATTAAGGCTGCTAACCAGATGGCTGTGAGATGGAGAGACTATCCGGGATTACCCAACTGGGCACAATCTAATCACAGGAGCTCTTAAAAGTGAAGGACCATATACTGTACCTCAACTCTAATTGAAAAATAAAAACATATTATTAAATAAAAAATAAAATATAACAAAAGTGAAGGACCATCTCTGGCTGTGCTAAGGTAAGATGTAAGGATGAAAAAAAGGTCAGAAAGACGTGATGCTGCTGCCTTTGAAGATGGAAGGAGGGGGCTCAAGGCAAGGAACATGGTGACTTCTAGAAGCTGGAGCAGCCAAGTTAACAGATTTTTCCCTTCAACATCTAGAAAGAAATGCAACCCTGCTAAAGGCTTGATTGTAGCCCAGGCACTAGGATTTTAGCTTGAGACCTGTGTCAGACTTCTGATCGTCGGAACCATAAAAGAACACAACCAGCTTGTGTTAAGTTGTTATGGTAGCAATAGAAAGTAAAGGTAAATGATTTAGGTTATAGCCTGTTTCAAGAAAGCCTCCAAGTAGTACTAGATATCAGTTTATGGACTAAAATTAACATAAATCCAAATCAAACAAATAATAAGGGAGAGAGGGAGGGTAATTGATATTACACAAAGTTGGCTTTGTTCAAATTTAGATCTCTAAACCAACCAGGAAAAAAAGGACATCAGTCAAAAAGGAGGTAAAAACTCAAAAGGAAGAAAATATAAATAAAATAAAACTCCATGATAATAAGTATTTGGTAGTAAGTGTAATTTTTTTGTGTTTTTTTTTTTTCAATTTTCTCCTTCCCTTCTCTAGCTCTGGTTCTCTATTCTATTTATATTACATTCTCTCTATCCTCTGTTATTTAACTAATACGTAATAGTGAATTAAAGTACATTTTTGTTATATGTTGTATTTATCAGGTAGAATCCTATGTTTCTTATTCTTAATTATTAATGTGAACAACTAAACTTTCATTTCTTTCCAGGAGTATAGCCCTCAATTGATTTTCTTCTGGGACTTGATGTTCCTCACACTCATATGCTATTTCTCAAATGACAGAGGACAAGTGGTGTTAACAGGATTGACAATAGACTGATCCTACACAAAACCATTTGAGTGCTACTTTATTTGTATTTTCCAGAGAACAGAAGGTGACAAATCGATCCAGTAACTGCTTTGCCTAGAAATCTTTCCACTAAATGCTCTCAATGGGAAAAATTCTGAATAAAACAGGAGACACTGAAGCCCTTCCCTTCCTACCACACGCCCCCATGAGCAGAAAGCAATGAACACTCAGTCAATTGCCTATGAACTGTGTTCCCAGATCTCAGCTGCATTGCCATCATTTCAGATCATCCCCATCAATACCAGATGGCCCACCCAGATACATGCTCATTAGTCATGTGTTTTTAAATGAGCCCAGTTCACACACCCACCCGATGGTGGGAACGGAAATGATTTCTCTGGGTACCATGATGTGTGACTATCAAAACAACTGTTTAGTGTTAACTGATTTGCATAATGGTGGAAAACACCCAAAGTTCTGTTTTGGGGACAGCTTTCCTATTTCTGAAGTTCCACAGGCCGTGCTAGTTTCTAAGGGATGAGAAGCCATATATTAAAAACCATGTCTCACACATACACACAAACACACACACACGTCCTATACACCTAAGTCTAGTCACATGAACCCTCAAAAGCAGAAGTAGCAGCTGCCCTGGAAGTTTCCATGCGACGGACAATGTATTCAGTCCCCAGGACAAGATCCGAGTGAACACTCAACTCTAAGAGGCAGATGAGAATAATCTGGTTGAAAAATATCCCTAGCAGCATCATGAAAGGATGCAAAATCTTTTCCCTTCATCTACCCAGTAGGTGAGCAGTGTTTTTTAATCTTCCAGACCTAACCCTTGAAGAGAATGGAGCTATTTGTTTCAAAAGCCTATGCTCATGGGAAAAAAACAGTTAAAATGGGGTTTTGCCCAACTTCAGTGTAAGAGGATTTTTTGAAGATATGGTGGATGGAAAGGTAAGTGGGTTCTGCCTATGAAGAGATCAGTGCCTCAACCCCACCTAATGCTCCAGGACTAGGACCTTCTTATAAAGCTGGAAGGAAGATTTCCAGGGACTGAAGACACATGCCTAGAGATTCATGATCAAATTTCCTAAGGCAGAACTGGAGGTGAAACAAATAGACTTTTAAAAGGAATAATTGCCTGACTTCCAATGAATGGATAATAAGCAATTCTTCAGCAGGCCCGCCCCAACTTCCTAAAGTGTTAGAACCCTCCCACTCTTATATAACCCCAGAGAGTAGAAAGGGACCACCAAATATGTCTAAAATTTCTTTTCTGATCAGATAGGCAGCCAAAACTCAGAGCCAAGTATAATCTATAATAATAAAAGCATAATATGCAAATTAGATAAGACATCCTTCCGAAGGGCTGCGAGGGAAGCCCGGGTCCCAGATGCCAGAGGGAAGCCGGTGCCAGCAGTGTGTGTGTGGGGGGGGGGGGGGGAGGCCTACTCTTGCACAAATTCCATGCATCAGGCCTCTAGTATAATAGATAAAAATAAAATAAATATATTTCTTGCATCCAAATATGGTGGAACAATTTATGCCCCTTAGAAAATGATCAGGATGAATCTTATCATGACTCAAATCCCAGTACAAGCCTCCCTGATTGCTTTCACCAAAACTCTTATATCTCCTTATTTTGTGACTTCATTTTACTTCAGACCCTTATTCTCATGGTCACACCATAGTTGGACCTTGTCATCACCCAAAAATGTACAACTTTGGCATCTTAAATGCAAACATTTCACTCTCTAGAGCAGTGGTTCTCAACCTTCTGGCCCTTTATATACACTTCCTCATGTTGTGACCCAACCATAAAATTATCTTCGTTGCTACTTCATAACTGTAATGTTGCTACTGTTATGAATCGTAATGTAAATATCTGATATGCAGGATGGTCTTAGACAACCCCTGTGAAAGGGTTGTTCGACCGCCAAAGGGGTAGCGACCCACAGGTTG
This sequence comes from Myotis nattereri, assembly GCF_964212035.1. NCBI lineage: Eukaryota > Metazoa > Chordata > Mammalia > Chiroptera > Vespertilionidae > Myotis > Myotis nattereri. The sequence continues at coordinate 67,711,098 of NC_138079.1, forward strand.
AGAACCGCTGCTCTAGAGAGTCTCCTCTCCTGCTAGCACACTTTCTTAAGTACCAACATTTTAAAATGTTTCAACCCTATCATGACATCTAATCCATTGGTCCTATAATTTTTTTTTCTATCAGAACCTCATCTTCCATTCACTTCCCTCCTGTTCAGCTCAAATGACATGCTCCATCATTATAATTACACCATAATGGGTGTTGGCAAACACCATAATTCCCTTGTCTCTTCTCTCCATCCACCATACCCACTGGGGAAAAAACCCACCCTGGTAGCCATTCACCTTTTCTGTGCCTGCACCCAAAACAGCTTAATACTGCCAGAGAAATTCAAATAAATGACCAGAAGAATGGTTTTACTTTTAACTCATATTCTCACATCAGAAATAGACTCTCAACAGCCCAGTAATTCTATTCCTTTCCATAGTGAACTTCATTTCTGATTCTCTAAGATTACTCTTTCACATGTTTCCTCAAATTTCCCTCTAGACTCAGCCTCAGCTGCTGATCTTGCCTCATACTTCACAAAGGGTCCTCATCCGTATACCACCAGATCTACAGGTCATTGCCCATGTGCACACATCTTCTACAGTCTCCTCTGTTACAATTAAGGAAGTGACCTGTTCTTTTCTAAGTTTATCCCAGTGCAAGGACTTTGGTTACCATCACTGTCCTATGACCTGCTTCTCATTCCTCCTTAATCCTCTTCAACCAGGCATCTTTACCCACTTCCCTCACATGTCCTCACTGTGATTGTGCATAGCGAAGCTCTGGATTTCTGCAGTCATTCTGAATTGCTCTCTTAGATGTACCCAGATTCTGTTTTAATTTTCAAGTAGATAAACACATGTGATTTTTCTTCTTTGTAACATTAATGCATATTATGTATTTTGTTCCTATAGCCTACTTTAATATTTCTACTATAAAGTAGAATGGCAGCAATGAAAGCAAATAGAGCAGGCACCATTGACTTATTGTTAAATTTAAAGAGAAATTTTTGTGACTTTTTAAGTGTTATTTTGAAATTATTTCATACTTTAAAATGTTGCAAAAATAGTAAAGAATTTATATACATCCATACATTATATACATAGATAGACACACAAACACACACAGCAGGAAATATTAACATAATTCTAAAAGTCAGAAATACACAAAGAGATATATACTCAGAGAAATGTCACTGTCTCTATCCCTCTGCCCCATGCCCATCCCCACTCATTCCATTCTCTTCCACTCACCCATTCTATGGTTTTTCCCTTGTACAAATAAGCAGATACATATATATTTTGTTTCCTCTTCTTTCTTACATAAAAGATAGCAGCATACTATAAATATATATATATATATTCTTCTGCATTTTATATTTTTCACTTAAAATATACCCCTAGAAATCATTCCATACTTTTGTAACCCTCCATTGTATGGTTATACCGCAGTTTATTGAATCACCTTCCTACATATGGGTATTTAAGTTGTTTCTTATACTTTACAATTTTTAACTATGTGCATATATATTTTGAGATTTTTGGAGGTATTTCTTCAGGGTAAATTCTAGAAATGGGATTGCTCAGTCAAAAGGTAAGTGCATATACAGTATAATTTTATTAGACTTTTACAACTGGATGTACCTGTTTGCATTTTACCAGTAATGTATTAACGTGGCTCTTTTGCACAGCCTCACCAACAGCACCTTTAGTCATTTTGTTTTTTATATACAGTAGGTCCTCGGGTTACATGGGAGACCCGTTCCTATGGCACTATGTAACTTGATTTTCGCCGTAAGTCGGAACCCACCTACGTAAGCACCTACGTCACTCACATGGAGCACATACACAGCAGTAATGAAGTGAAACAGTAAAAAAAATTTAAAAGAAAGATTACAATTCCTGGCCTTTACTTGTGGTAAATAAATAATAAAAAACATAAAGCACATATGTACATACGTCGAAATGATGGAACTTTTTTTTAAATAAATAAATGGGAGATGGTGACATAACCACGAAACGACATACGTCGGACTCATAACCCGAGGACTGTCTGTATTCTTACTAGGGTCCCTAGGCCTGGCCAGCAATCAGGGGCTTCCTTCCCCCGGCTGCCGGCTGACAGCCGGGGCCTTCCTTCATTCCGCACTGCCCCTGGTGGTCAGTGCACAGTTAAATTCTCGGTAGGTCGAACTCCCAGTTGGTCGAACTCCTGAAGAGACAATTTGCATATTAGCCTTTTATTGTATGGGATTGATTTCAGAGAGGAAGGGAGAGGAGAGATATAAACATCAATGATGAGAGAGAATCATTGATTGGCTGCCTCCTGCATGCCCCCTACTGGGGATCAAGCCAGGGATGGGGGCATGTGCCCTTGACTGGAATCAAACCTGGGACCTTTCAGTCCACAGGCTGATGCTCTATCCACTGAGCCAAACCAGCTAGGGCAGTCATACTGTTTTTAATTTTCACCAAAAGGATAAGTGAGAAATAGTATCACAGTGTAGTTTTTCATGTGCATTTTCATAATTACAAAGAGTTTTTCATTAATATAATGAATGAAAATTTATATCATTAGCTTACTCTCCAATCAACTTTTTGAATTTTATTCTCTCATTTTTAAGAGTTCTATATTTAATAGAGATAATACCCTTGATCTACAATATATGGTTAAATATTTTATGCCAGTTTATCATTTGTCTTTGTTTATGTGCTCTTTGACATACAAATTCTTATTTTTATATAGTGAAATTTATCACTCTTTTCTTTTATAGCCTCTGGATTTTGAATTACAGCTATAAAACCTTTCCTTATATCTAGATTATGGAGTGTTTCATTCAATTTTGTTGTTCTACTTGGTCGGCTTAATTGTTTATGTTTAAAACCTTCTAGAATATAGAATTTATTGTTTTGTGTGGTGTGGGAAATGATTTAATTTTATCTTTTCCCAAGTAACAAACAGTTATTTCAGCACTCTTCATCAAAAAGTACAACTTTGCCGAAACCGGTTTGGCTCAGTGGATAGAGCGTCGGCCTGCAGACTGAGGGGTCCCAGGTTCGATTCCGGTCAAGGGCATGTACCTGGGTTGCGGGCACATCCCCAGTGGGAGATGTGCAGGAGGTGGCTGATCGATGTTTCTCTCCCATCGATGTTTCTAACCCTCTATCTCTCTCCCTTCCTCTCTGTAAAAAAATCAATAAAATATATTTAAAAAAAAATAAAAGTACATCTTTGACTTGGTAATTTGAGATGTAACCTTTATCATGTGCTTAATTTTCTTGTGTACTTGAGTCTTTTTCTGAACTTTTAATTTTAGTTCACTAGTCTGTTTGTTTGCTCATGTACCAATATCACACCGCCTTAATTATAAAGGCTTTATAGCATGTGTCCATGTCTGACAAGATCAGTCTCCCTAATGGTTTTGCTTTTTTGCTATTTCCCTGGACATCCGTTTGTCCGTTTTTCCACATGATATTTAAAATTTCCTGTCTGGGTGCAGAAAAAAAGTTATTGGTGTTTGTATAGAGATTCAGTTAAACTCAGGCATGAATTCAAGGAGTCATCCTATCCAAGAATAGGGTATGTCTTTCCATATGCTCAAGTATAGTTTTGAGTCTTCCAAGAGTGTGTTAAAGTTCCCTCAAATAAGGTTTGCACATTTCTTATCATGTTTATTTCTAGGTATTTCATATTCTTTTTTTCCTGCTGTTATGTTGGGTTTTCTCTGTCTTATAACCTCTAACTCGTGTGTGTGTGTGTGTGTGTGTGTGTGTGTGTGTGTGTGTGTGCGTGCTATGAAGGCTATTAATTTCTGTATGTTAATATTATGACCTGGTAGTTTTCTACATTTTTATTGATTTAGAAATTTTATCATTGGTTCTCTAGAATTTTCTAGGCATGCTATCACATCATCTGCAAACTGAAATAGTTTTACTTCTTCTTTGCCAATTCTTATTCCCCAGCTAATTCTGCTTGTTTAATTGCATTGGCCAACACCTCCTATATAATGTTGAATAGCAGTGGAGATAATGGGAATTGTTCTAAGTTACTCTGTCTAAAGTTGTTTACTAATACCTTTGGTACTTAAAGGGTTGCTTGGCTAGATATAAATTTTTAGTTTACACATTTTTTTATTTATTGAAAATGCTGCTCCATTGTTGCCTTGCTTTTACGTTATTTCTGAGAAATCTGATGCCAATCTGACTCCTTCCCTTTTTTTAATCTGTATGTGGTGGCCTGGAGGATTTTTTTGTATCTCTTAAGTCTAATTGTTTTTCTCAACTATGTCTTAAAGTTAATTTTTCTGGGTTAATTTTATGTGCATCTTGTGGGCTCTTTTAATATGTAGATCTAGATTTTTGTATTTCTGAAAAGTTTTCTTGAATTATGGATTTAAATGTTAGTTTTGTTGTTCTCCAAAGGGTTTTAATCAATACTTAGTATTTCTTCTTTTTCTTCCATTTCAGCCACTTCCTCTCCAACCCATTTATTCTATCTTTATCCCATTTTTATTCTCTTGGTTATTTTTGTCTTTCTTGAATACTCCTCATTAAATTTCCTTTGAGTCTATTCTCCTTTGAGCAATTTGTAATTTAGTTTTTATTTGTGAGATGATTTGGTCTTATTTCTTCTATTTCTCTCATGAGTTTAATCAACTCTCTTTTCATTTCTTTCTGGGGTTTTGTCTATTTCTATTTCTTTTTGCATTTCTTATTCAAAATAAGTTATCATATCCCCAAGTGCTTATTTGAGGATATTTCATCAGTTCAGAATATTGACTTACAATTTTCTAATGTTTCTTGCTTGCTTTGTGTGTTGTGGGGAATTTTCATCAGCTGAAATAAACTGATTCTCATTCTCCGATTCAGTAATTTTAATTGTATATAGATTTATTCAGGTTTTTGCCTATTCATTTTGTGCATGTGAGGTGTTTTTCTAGATTAGACATTCAAAGGCACCATCTCCTATCAATAAGCAAAGTCTACTTTCTTCAGTGAATGGGTTTTGGTGTTTTAGCTTGTTTATATATTCTTTTTATTTTGGAATAACTTTAGGTTTATAGAAAAGTTGCAAGTATACAGAAAGCTCCTGTGTACCCCTCAGCCAATTTCAGTTCCCCCAGTGTTAATTGTAAAAACTAAGAAAACAACACTGGTATATTACTATTAACTGAACTCTGAGCTTTACTTGGATTTTCACCAGTTTTTCCTTTAATGTGTTTTTCTGTTTCAAGATCCAGCCTCGGTTACCACCTGGCATCTAGCTTTCCTCTGCTCTATGTCACCCTCTCAATCTTTACTAAGTTTTCATGACCTTAACACAGTGATGGCGAACCCATGACATGCGTGTCAGAGGTGACACGCGAACTCATTTTTTTGGTTGATTTTTCTTTGTTAAATGGCATTTAAATCTATAAAATAAATATCAACAATATAAGTCTTTGTTTTACTATGGTTGCAAATATCAAAAAAATTCTATATGTGACACGGCACCAGAGTTAAGTTAGGGTTTTTCAAAATGCTGACACACCGAGTTCAAAAGGTTCGCCATCACTGCCTTAACAGTTTTTAGAAGTACTGGTCACATCTTGTCGACTGTCCCTCAATTTAGTTTTATCTGATGTTTTCCTCAGATCAGACTAAGTTTAGGTCTGGGGGAAAAAAGACAAGGTTGGAAAAGAATGCCACAGAGGTGAAGTGACCCCTATCACATCACATCACAGGGTATAGGATATTTTCATGATATTATTAGTGTTATTAAACTTGGTCAAGGTAATGTTTGCCAGTTTTCTCCACTGGAAAGTTACTGTTTTTCCTTTTCTATACTCTTTGAAAGCAAATCGTAGAAGCCCACAGTCAAAAGGGAGAGTGTAAACTCCAACTTGTAAAGAGAGGAGTATCAACAAATATTACATACAGAATTCTTCTGTAGAAAAAGTAGTCTCTTCTCCCCATCTATGTGTTTATCATTTATTTATATTAGTATGAACTTATCTATACTTATTTATTCTTTGTCTTATAATCCAAGATTTGTATTTTGTTGCTAAAATATTTCACCTTTGACCATTGGTAATTCGTTCAAGTTGGCTCCTATGTCTTTTTGACATGCCTCCATCCTTCTACTGTTTGAGAAATTTCTTACTTCTTAGTACCTATGTTTGATTTGGAGTGGGCATGTTCTGTTTTTCTGGAGGAGGAATTGTGGTCCTTTTGTTTTATGTGGGGGTTTTTTTTTAATCCTTCTTTTTGGTCTCGAAAGACTCTAAATATCCTCCTATCTTCGCCTTAACCACTCTTCTTGCCTTCTTTACCCAGAGCTTTCTAAAGACTGCCACCTCATATTATGCATATTTTAATACCGTGCCTGTAGTCAGTGCTCTGATCTAACAGAACACTTTTTTATTCTTTTTTAAAATGATAGTTGACATGCAACATTGTATTAATTTCAGATATGCAACATCGTTATTCAACGTTCTTCTAATGCAGTGGATCTCAACCTTCCTAATGCCGTGACCCTTTAATACAGTTCCTCATGTTGTGGTGACCCCCAATTTCGTTGTTACAAATTGAACATAACTAAAGCACAGTGATTAATCACAAAAACAATATGTAATTATATATGTGTTTTCCGACGGTCTTAGGCGACCCCTGTGAAAGGGTCATTCGACCCCCAAAGGGGTCGCGACCCACAGGTTGAGAACCGCTGCTCTAATGTTCCACATAAACATTTTCTTTCTGGTGGCTGCTTTACTGGGTAGAGAAATTTCAAGGCCCACCCCCACCCCACCTCTCTGGTTCTCTCTCCCTCAGTTTTTCTCTGAGCTGCCCTGACTTGCCACAAATGCTTGCAACAGAAGCGTGAGCACTCACTCTTTGGGATTAGGTGCTTTATTGTTTTTCATTAAGAGGAAATTTGACCTTCAGTGTATGTAAATTTGACCTTTACATATGCTGTAAGCATGATATCATGTGTTTCTGATGGCCTATATTGTATTTTAGAGGATATGGAGATACAGATGTTAGCAGTGTCTGTAACCGCCCACCCCTATGAATGATGCTTGATTCCTAAGCCTACATCAACTTAAGTTTTCTTTATCCCTAGTTTCTTAGAATGTTCCCTTTATTTTTTTTTATAAATCTTTATTGTTCAGATTATTACAGATGTTCCTCTTTTTTTCCCCCCATAGCTCCCCTCCACCTGGTTCCCACCCCACCCCATGCCCTTACCCCCTGCCACTGTCCTCATCCATAGGTGTAAGATTTTTGTCCAATCTCTTGCCGCACCCCTCACACCCCCTTCCCCCAAGAATTGTCAGTTCACTCCCTATCTATGCCCCTGCTTCTATTATATTCACCAGTTTATTCTGACTTAATTTTTAGGTTCACTTGTTGATAGGTATTTATTTGTTGTCACCTTATTGTTCATAGATTTTATCTTTACCTTTTTCTTCTTCCTCCTCTTCTTAAAGAATATCCTTCAGCATTTCATATAATCCTGGTTTGGTGGTGATGAACTCCTTTAGCTTTTTCTTGTCTGTGAAGCTCTTTATCTGACCTTCAATTCTACATGATAGCTTTGCTGGGTAGAGTAATCTTGGTTGTAAGTTCTTGCTATTCATCTCTTTGAATATTTCTTGCCACTCCCTTCTGGCTTGTGTGGTTTCTGTTGAGAAATCAGCTGACAGTCGTATGGGTACTACCTTGTAGGTAACTAACTGTTTTTCTCTTGCTGCTTTTAAGATTCTCTCTTTATCTTTAGCCCTTGGCATTTTAATTATGATGTGTCTTGGTGTGGTCCTCTTTGGATTCCTCTTGTTTGGGGTTCTCTTCGCTTCCTGGACTTGTAAGTCTATTTCTTTCATCAGGTAGGGGAAGTTTTCTGTCATGATTTCTTCTAATAGGCTTTCAGTATCTTGCTCTCTCTCTTCTTATGGCACCCCGATAATTCGGATGTTGTACATTTGAAGTTGTCCCAGAGGATCCTTACACTATCTTCATATTTTTGGATTCTTTTTTCATTTTGCTTTTCCAGGTGGGTGTTTTTTGCTTCTTCATATTTCAAATCTTTGACTAGATTCTTGGGATCCTCTCATCTGCTGTTGGATCTCTGTATATTATTCTTTATTTCAGTCAGTGTATGTTTAATTTCTGACTGGTCCTTTTCCATTTTTTTTGGCATTCTCATTAAGATCCTTGAAGGTCTCACTAAGTTCCTCGGAGGTTTGTAGAAGATTCTTGAGTAATCTTATAACTCTGGTTCTGAACGCTATGTCCTCCATTATTTTGCTTTCCTCCATTTCTTTCATTTGTGACATGTTTCTTTGTCTTCGCATTTTTGGCTGACTGCGAGGACCCACTGAGTCTATAAGAAGAACTGCTGTGCTGGAGACACCCTTATGGGGCAGGGCTTGCTTCAGTGGGGCTTTGGTGCTCCCACTGAAGCAAGCCCTTAGGGATGTCCCTTAGGGATGTGAGGAGTTGAAATCTGGTATCTGACCAGGGGTACCCTGGCTCCTGGATCTCCAAGTCAACCACTGTGTGAGTCCACCCAGCAGGAGCTACAGTGATATCAGCAGGTTTCTCCACTTTGTTTGGGATTTGGAAGTTTTGGAGCTCTCTGACACAGCTGCAGTTAGATTAGGCTGCAAAAGCCAAGGTGATTCCTTTGTGCCGCTGAACACAGATTGGCAGGGGATATAATTTGAGTGGGGCGGGGTCTCAGAGAATCACCAGGGTGGAGCAAACAGCAGTGCCTGTTGTCAGCATCTCCGCGACTCCCCGCATCTCCGCGTCTCTGCAGTTCCATGCCCCCACAGCAACGATGATCCCTGCAAGCAGCTCTGCGAGAAAGCCACCCTCACTTTCCAAACTGCTGCAAGACAGTCCAGTTTCTCCCCGTAGGAGTCTGGGACCCCAGAATCTCGCCTTAAATGAGCTCAGTGCATTCGAGAGCTTGTATCTCCTTCCAACTGAAAAAAAAAACACGCATCCAGGTGCAACCCACCTCGCGCACACCTTTGTACCTCTGTTCTTGGTGCCTCTGCACCTCCTACCCGGTCTCAATGCACTTCTTTCTTTCCTTCTAGTTGTAAAACTTCCACTCGGCCAGCTTTCCCGTGGTTCTGGATGATAGCTGTTTTGTCTTATAATTGTAGCTTCGATGTTGTTTGGGGGGCAGCATGCACAGGTTTATACCTTATGCCGCCATCTTGGTTATCCCTAGAATTTTCCCTTTAAATGGGTGTTTATTCTTACCAAATGCTTTTCTACATTTATTGATATGGTAAATGTGGTAATTGACATTCATAAATTCTTTAATGTAGTGATTACATTAATAAATTTCTTCAAGGTGGTCCTTCTTCCATTATGAAATAACATCTAAGTTTCCTTCTTGGTATTTGTCATAATATGTCACTCTCTCCTGATGAATTATGACTAACGTGTGGTTGTCAGGAGCTCATTCCCTAAAGGCAAAGGATATTCCATTTTGTACATCAATCTATATTCAATATCCAGTGCAGTGCCTCAAACCTTATTAATTCTCCACAAAATCTTCCTGAATGGAGGAAAAAGAGAGAATGTCTGCTAGACAAAGTCCTCTGTGGAAGAAATCTGTGTTATTTCTCAAGTGGCTCCTAGGAAGCCCAAGTTATACAGTTGTGTGTACGTGTATGCTGAAAGGATCAACTTGGGAGACTTGGGAAATGTTTAGAGTGGGAGAAAAAGAATTCCAAGCAGATTGTTAAAATGGTTATTTAAATGCACAATGAATCTTTGCCACTTTGAATATCTGTCTTTGCTACATTTCTCTCTCACAGAGAAGACTGGAGATAATGACAAGGGATCCATTATTTCCAAACCTCAATTTTCAAAAATAAAATGCAGACTAAGCACCAAAGAATCACTTGCAAATATATCACTTACTGCCAAAAATCAAAGGAAGCAGGACTAGCCTTCAATTGCTTAATCAACCGATCCACAGATACCAAGGGCCTCTGCCATATGGTCTTTCCTCCATCTGTCTTCTGCTCTAATGACTACTACACTGCAGACAAAAATTACATTTCACTCTATCTCTCTGCATTTCCCTCAACCTGGAATGCCCCTCCTATCCCCTCCCCATTCTACTCTGCTTTCTGACTTCCTGCAAGGTCAAGGACTAATGCTACATCCTCTAGAGTACCTCCAGTTCTCCCACCTGGAAATGAATTTCTCTCCTCTGCTTTCTGAGATCAGTTACTTTGTTATTTGAGTCAGATGTGGGGCGGGCTATGCGAAGAGTTTAGTATTCAATCTGTGGCAGTGTGGGTATTAAAATAAGAGTCCTGTGCTCTATAGTTCAAGGGCTCAAAAAATCATAATGAGATTTTGCACCTGAATATGTACACTTAAAACTACATATAATAATTGCAAACCTGTCCTATCAAAACTAAAACTAAAAACCTCATGTAATTTAGAAAAAAAATTTAACTACGTGCTTGGGGAAAAAAATCTTGAAAATTTGGTCCATGGTAGGGAAAGTAACAAAAGGCTAACGATCAAACAAGAGGGCATATGAAAAGGTTGATGGTGACCTTTAGAGAAGATTTCCAAGCCTGGGGTGGAGAATTGAGCAGAAAGTAATACAGCTCAAAGAATAGCTAAAATAAAAGTAGAGAACCATGTAAGGAAGGAGTGAGATGGGAGCTGTCAGCAATACTTCAGAGGAGTGTGAATTCTTGGGAAATAAGCCCAGGAGTAAGGAGCTGAGCAGAGTTGACTGTTGACTTTCAGAATTGGAGCTACATGTGTAGCTGCTGTGGAGCTGGATCCTTTAGATACACTTAGACCGAATGTGACCAAAGCACCCCTGCAACACAGCACTACCTTGTCCATGAGGCCACAACTGAGTGGTCTTAGCTGACAATCTAGAGGGAAAAAATGGTCTAATTTGAATCTGGGTGAAAAACTGTCTCACCTGGAGTTATTTGTGTGTATCCTTTTCTCTCTTTGAAAAACTTTCACATCACTGTATCTTTCCATTAAAACATGCATATAGCTCTGTCACACCCAGTGCATAATCAATCGATGTTGCTCTATGAGTCTTAAAATATTTCCAACATTACTTCTACAATCACTTCAACAACTCTTTCAGAACTTGGGTAAATCACCTAAATTATAGAGCTATTAAATTTTAACCCTGGAAGTAACAGTAGATATGTCAAGGTCTGGGAAGGCAATAAATGAATTTGTCATGATTGTCAACTGTGATTGATTGCTCCTTACTGCTTAAAGTTCTCCTCTGAGAAGAACTTTATGGTCATTTCCTATGGAAAGGGTGCTGAAATTCATTAGTGAGTTCTACTAGGGAAAATAGTAGCTTGCATGCTGTGTATTTGCCATCTCTTGTATATAGGACAATGCCTCATTCTATAGAAATGAGAACTGAGTTTTAGAGAGTAAGTAACTTGCTGAAAGTCCAATAGCTACTTAATATCAAAGCCAAGATAACCTAGATCTCCTATATCCATGCTCATTTCATTATACAATACTGGGATTGAGTTTTGGGTTATTGTTTTTTTTCTTACAGACAATTCAATTTTCCTATAGTACTAATCCCATTTGTTTGAATGTAAAGAAGGTAGCTCAAGAGACATTAATAGTAAAATTTCAAAACCTAACTTAAAGATTTGGCATATTACTTCTATATCCATATCCCTAAAAACAAAGCTACTTATTTTAAAAGATTATTAAAAGTTATGTTAACATAAAAAGTGGCATTATTCGTGTTTCCTCAAACCAGTATATATTAGTTATCTGTGGTTGTATAACTAATTGATTCAAAACATAGTGGATTAAAACTCTCACATTTCTATGGATCAGACATTTGGGAGTGGCTTGGCAGGCAGTTCAGCTCAGGCTTAAATTAGGTTGCAATCCAACAGGGTTGAAACTGGGGTTATCTCAAAGCTGGGCTCCTTTAAACAATGGAGATGTGAATAGCTAAAGGCTGGAATACCTGGGCTCCTCAGGTATCCTCTCTGTCTCCATGTGGCCTCTTCACATGGTCTCTCCAGCCCAGTGGCTTTAGAGTAGCCAAACTTCTAACATGTCAGCTCAGGCACCTCAAAACACAGGCACTGGAGAAAGAGAGCTGTCCTACCTTTAATAATCCAGCCTCAGAAGTCAAATACAGTCACTTCAGCCATTCTCTATTGGTCAAGGCAGTTACAAAGTCCACCCAGACCTTAATAAAGGAGTGTCAACGTCACAATATCAGGAGACCGTGAGGAATGAGACATATAATCTGCCATGGAGGATTAGCAAGAATCCAAAGTTGTCATTTCAGGGAAGAGTTCAAAAGGAATCTACACTAATAAAAGAGAAAAATGGTAATTGGCGTATGGCGATACCTTTTTCATTGGCTAATCAGGGCTATATGCAAATTAACTGCCAACTAAGATTGGCAGTTAACTGCCAACAAGATGGCGGCTAATTTGCATATGTAGGCACAATGCAGGGAGGCGAAAGGGAAAGCAGGAAGAAGCCCCCTGCCACTGACAGTGATCGGAAACCCAGGGGGGAGCTAAGAGCTGGGGGGCAGGGCAAAGGCGGCCCTGGGGCCGCCTTTGCCCTGCCCCCCAGCCATGATCGGAGAATCAGGCGCCTTTGCCGCCCTGGCCAGTGATAGCAGGAAGTAGGGGTGGAGCCAGCGATGGGAGCTGGGCACGGTCGAAGCTGGCAGTCCCGGGAGCTAGGGGTCCCTTGCCTGGGCCCAAAGCGAAGCCCACAATCGCGGCACCCCCCGCTGCCACTGCAGGTCCCCGCTGCCCGGGCCGGATGCCTAGGCCAGAGGCGTTAGGCCTGGGCAGGGGCGGAGCCTGCAACCGCAGGGAGCTGGGGGTCCCCTGCCCAGGCCTGACACCTCTGCCGGAGGCCTCAGGCCTGGTCAAGGGGCCGATCCGGTGATTGGTGATCGGAGGGTGATGAGGGTCAACTCCTCTGGCCGAGGCATCAGGCCTGGGTGGGGGGCAGAGCCGGGGATTGGGGGGATATGATGGTCCCCTTGCCCAGGCCTGAAGCCTGGGTCAGAGGCGTCAGGCTTGGGCGGGGGGTGGAGCAAGCGATCAGAGGGAGATGGGGATCCCCTGCCCAGGCATGATTCCTGGGCCAGAGGCCTCAGGCCTGGGCGGGAGCCAGAGCCAGTGATCAGGGGGAGATGGGGGTCCCCTGTCCAAGCCTGACACCTCTGGTGGAGGCGTCAGGCCTGGGCAAGGGGCCGATCCTGCGATTGGAGGGTGATGGGGGTCAACGCCTGAGGGCTCCCAGTATGTGAGAGGGGGCAGGCTGGGCTGAGGGACACTCCCCCCCCCCACCCACACACACACACACACACACACACACACACACACACACCCAGTGCACGAATTTCGTGCACCGGGCCCCTAGTCATATTATAAAGTTTTTGGAATTGGGATAAGATTATTAATTATTTCTAATTACAGTTGCCATGGCACCCAGTTAAAGTTGAAACTCAGATAAACAAATGAATCATTTTAGTGTAACTATTACCCATGCAATATTTAGGACATAATTAGCCGCCCAAAATTATTGAAATTCAAATTTAGCTAGACATCCTGTATTTTTATTTACCAAATCTGACAACCCAACCCCAGATTGAATCAGATAGTCAAGAATGAGACAATCTTCATGTCAGTGTCACCACTACTCTCCCAGTTAGCCTGACCAAAGGTGTCTTTTCTGAAGCTATTTCTATCTCTGGAGTGGAACATTGACTTTCATGTTCCAAGACTAGTGTGACTTTAGATCATTGTCTTTTTAGCTCTCTGATTTCTCAGAGTTTTCTTTTTCAATCTTTCCGCTGTGCATAAGCTGATCTCCTGGCACTGGTTTTGTTTCCTGACAGGCAACATTAATTCATTTTCACATTCACACTAAAATCACTTCCCTCTCTGTCTAACAACAACAATAATGGTGAAAGCCCATTTGGAAAACAGCTTGATGGAACAGCTGCTTCGTACTCATTATGAGTCTAACACTTTCTCTAATTTGGGGGAAGGGATGCCCACAACTACAAGTATATTGCCATTCAGGTATCCAGTAAACACTGCACTCCTTTTTCTGATTTATTTTTCTTACCCATGCAGTTAATTACAAACTGTTTACTCAATTTTTTAAAAAAATTTTTTTTTGCACACTAATCTTTAGGCCTACCTAACCAGGATGTCTTGAAATGGTTCCCCACATTATTTCATAAGTTCCAAAGCTGCCTCACATTCCCAAAGTCAAAGACTGGCTTAAGTGATCCCCTTTATAGAGTATCATTCTCTCTTGCGTAATTTATTCTGTGTCCCCAAATTAAGATCTGAGACCTAACTACATAGTCTGTTCAGCATTATGTCCTTCCTCTGCTACATACAAGTACGTGATGTGATGACTCATCAGAATTCGTGTTGCAATGGGAACTCTCAAAGTGATGTACTACTACTTATAGGAAATGGCCTTGGTAGCAAGATAATATTAGGCCCTAGCCTGTTTTGCTCAGTGGATAGAGCGTCGGCCTGCAGACTGAAGGGTCCCAGGTTCAATTCTGGCCAAGGACACATGGCTAGGTTGCGGGCTCGATTCCCAGTAGGGGCCGTGCAGAAGGCAGCTGATCAATGATTCTCTCTCATCATTGATGTTTCTATCTCTCTCTCTCCCTTCCTCTCTTAAATCAATAAAGAAATATATTTTTTTAAAAATAAAAAAGATTAATATTAGGCCCTTCCATTGAACTCATAGGTAGATCCAGCTTTCCTCTTTTATTGTTACAACAAAGTATGTAGTGGACACTGCTGGTGCCAACCCAACATTCATTGTCTTCTTTTTCCTTAATAACAAAACCTCAGTTTTATACAACTACCCGCTTCCTCCCACCATGTGTCTTAAGGGGCAGTTGGGGAGCACAGAGATCCAACACTAAGACTGATCATCATGTATCCTGACACACACCAACTGGGCTTGTGAACAGTCTAAGTCAGAGAGAAAGGGTATTTCCCTGGCCACTGTTACCGGCCCAGGAGTAAGCAGGTGGACATGGAAAGGAGAGAGGTAGCCCAGTACACTGAAGGTGACCTTGAAGTAATGTCAGAACTAGGCTTGGAATTAAGCCAACACAAATACCAGCAAAATGGCGAGAGAAGAACCTGGGCCCTTGATGACATTTCTGAGCCACTGCTTTGTAACACACCTGAAACAAACAGAAGATAATAAATTTTCTTATTGTTTAATCATTTTGAATCAGGATTTTCTGATTCTAGCAGCCTAAAGCATCTTCACTTTCACAAGATATAGGATGAGGGATCCAGTCAAAAGGAAAAACAATGTTTTTAACTTTTCCCCCAAGCCCGGTCCCTTGATTCTCTCCCTCTCTCTCTCTTTTTTTTTTTTTTTAACAGGTACTTAATCCACTGTCACCTCAAACACTGTGGTCGAGGAAATCCTGAGGCATAAATAGTAGACAACAGATCAATA
This sequence comes from Myotis nattereri, assembly GCF_964212035.1. Taxonomy (NCBI): domain Eukaryota; kingdom Metazoa; phylum Chordata; class Mammalia; order Chiroptera; family Vespertilionidae; genus Myotis; species Myotis nattereri. The sequence goes on from NC_138079.1 coordinate 67,726,602, forward strand.
ACATCCCATCATGTCATGTGACCCAACAAATTGTAAGCCAATAAGTTACCTAACTCTCTCAACTTACATTTACCTATATAATCAGTCTTTACTATACACCACTGAATTTTCAGGATCCTTCCATTGCAAGTATCAGACATTCTAAGCAAAACCACAAGATTTATTGGCTAACATAAGTGAGAAATACAAAGATCAAATTTAATTTCAGTTACAAGAGTTTTTAATGATGTTGTCAGTATTTTGTTCCTCCCAAATTTTTATTAAATTTACTTCATTATGGTGACCTTGAAGTAATGTCAGAACTAGGTTTGGTAGCAACCATAACTCCCAGCAGACCCAATTTTAAATATTCCTTAACGTCAGATGTATAGGTCACTCTTCCTCCATCAGTATCCATATAAATCCCTAAAAAGGGACTTGATTGGTTCTGCTTCAAGTAACAGAAGTATTAAGGAATGAATTGTGTCCCCCAATATTTAGATGCTGAAGCCCAAACCTGCAATGTGTCTGTATTTAGAGGTAGGTTTATGAGGTCATAAGGGTGTGGCCCTAATCCTATAGGGCTGGTACTCTTATCAGATACTAGAGGCCCAGTGCATGACATTTGTGCACTGGTGGGGGGGGGGGTGCCTTTTTGCAGCCCATGCCCTTTCATCATCTGGGAGCCCTTAGGGGATGTCCGACTGCCACAGAGGCAGGCCGCTGCGCTCCCCAGCTGTCAGCTGTCAGCCCCAGCCATCAGCCCAGCTTGTGGTTGAGTGGCGCTACCCCTGTAAGAACACACTGACCACCAGGGGGAAGCTCCTGCATTGAGCATCTGCCCCCTAGTGGTCAGTGCATGTCATAGCGAACGGTCATTCCACCGTTCAGTCGATTTGCATATTACCCTTTTATTATATACTAGAGGCCCAGTGCACAAAAATTTGTGCACTGGGGGGGGGGGGGAGTCCCTCAGCCGGGCCTGTGCCCTCTCCTAGTCTGGGACCCCTTGGGAGATAACGACCTGCTGGCTTAGGCCTGCTCCTGGGTGGCAGAGGGCAGGCCCAATACCTAGGTGCAGCCCCTGGTCGGGCTCAGAGCAGGGCCGATTGGGGAGTTGGGGCACTGCCCCCTGTCATGCACAGAGCAGGGCAGATTGGGAGGTTGCGATGCCACCCTCAGTCACACTCAGGGTAGGGCTGATTGGGGGTTGGGGCACCGCCCCCTGTCACACTCAAGGCAGGGTCGATAGGGAGGTTGCGGTGCCACCCCCTGTCATGCACAGAGCAGGGCCAATCAGGGGGTTGGGGCGCTGCCCCTGTCACGCACAGAGCAGGACCCATCAGGGGGGTTGGGGCTCCATACCCTGTCATGCAAAGAGCAGGGCCGATCAGGGGGTTGAGGAGCTCCCCCCTGTCACTCACAGAGTAGGGCCGATAGGGGAGTTGGGGCACCGCCCCCTGTCACACACAGAGCAGGGCGGATCAAGGGGTTGGGGCGCCGCCCTCTATCACCCACAGAGCAGGGCCGATCAGGGGGTTGGGGCGCCGCCACTGTCACACTCAGGGCAGGGCCGATGGGGAGGTTATGGCTCTACCCCGTCACACACAGAGCAGGGCCCGTGGGGGGGGCGGGGGAGTTTGGGCACTGCCCCCTGTCACACTGATCCCGGTGCTGGGAGGCCTCTTGACTCCACTGATCCCGGTGCTGGGAGGAATATTACCCTTTTACTATATAGGATAGAATGGTGCACGGGTGGGGGCCGGCTGGTTTGCCCTGAAGGGTGTCCTGGATCAGGTTGGGGGTCCCCACTGGGGTGCCTGGCCAGCCTGGGTGAGAGGCTGAGGGCTGTTTTCAGGCTGGTGGGTGACTGAAGCTCCCAACCACTCCTTTTTTTCTTTTTTTTTTATTCTGGGCAAGCTTTAGCTTTGAGGCTTGGCTCCAGCTCTTAGGCCTCCGCTGCTGAAAGCAGGTTTCTGGCCTTTGTTTACCTTCTGTATTTGAAACAATGTTGCGATCCTGCTGGCTGAAGCCCAAAGGACTAAAGCAGGTTTCTGGGGTTTTGTTTAGCTTCTATATTTGTAACATAGTTGCTTAGAGTTGCAGCTCAGAGGCCTGCAGCGGCAGGCGGGGAACGTTGGAGTCCTCCATCACTGAAGCAAGCAAGCCTCATGTTCGCTTCCAGCTGCCTGGCTTCCGGCCGCCATCTTGGCTGGCAGTTAATTTGCATATTTCCCTGATTAGCCAATGGGAAGGGTAGCGGTCGTACGCTAATTACCATGTTTCTCTTTTAGTAGATAGGAGGGTAAGAGCTCTCTCTTCCAGTTCCAGGTGCTTCAGGAGCCATGGGCTTAGATGCAGACAAGGCCAACTCCAAGAACTACACCATGGACAACTAGTCCCAAAAATGGCACAAAGATAATCACATATTACCTCAGTCCTCTACTCCTCACTAGGTTCCCTTCTCAGAGGTGCCCAATGCCCAATGCCACATCCAACCCTCTATATTTCCTTCTGCTCTGCCAACATCATCAATTTACAGGTGAAGTAAGTGAAGCCCCGCGAGATGAATGCACAGCCCAAGACCACACAGCCTGTTACTTCCGTCGACTCCAGGTTCCTTATTTACTGACCTAGCTGTTCATTCACTAAGCACTTGTTGAATTCAAAATTGTAATACCCAAGTTCCTGAGGAACATGCACTCTGCCAAGAAGCACAACAAGAGGTCCTGAAGAAGATGCAGGCCAACAATGCAAAGGTCATGAGTGCACATGCCAAGACTATGAAGGCCCTCGTAAAGCCCAAGGAGATCATACTTAGGATCCCAAAGGGCAAAAGCTGCAAGTTCAATTAACTTGCCTACATCGCTCACCCCAATCTTGGGAAGGATGCTTGTTCCACCGCACCAAGGGTCTCAGGCTCTGCCAGCCAAAGTCCAAGCACATGGCTCAAACTGAGGCCCAGGCTGCAGCTCCAGCTCTGGCTCAGCCTCCCAATGTTGCCTAGGCCCCACAAAGGCTCCAGAGGAGAAGCCTCTATCTACAGATGGGAAAACAGAAGGACTGGTGTGACCTCAGAGCTGCTGTCTACATGAGGCTGGTGTCCTGCACTATTTGTACAAATGAACCTGAGGCAGGATCTTTAAAAAAATAAAAAGGATATAAGATCTCTCTCTCTCTCTCTCTCTCTCTCTCTCTCTCTCTCTCTCTCTCTCTCTCCACACACACTGAAGAAAGGCCATATGAGCACACAATGAGATGGTGGCTGCCTACAAGCCAAGAGAAGAAGCCTCAGAATAAAACCTATCTTACCGGCACTTTGATCTTGGATGTCCCAGCCTCCAGAACTGTGAGAAATAAATTTCTGTTGTTTAAACCACCCAGCCTAGGGTGGGAAGATGGAAAGAGATAAGCCAAAGAACTTGTAAGCAAATGTGCATAGCCCAAGGACACAGACAATAGTGTGATGAAGGCCTGGGGAGGTGGCAGGGGCTGGGGGAAAGGGGAAAGTGGAGGGAAAATAGGGGACATCTGTATTAATGTCAACAATAAAAAATAAACTGCAACAGCATGTGAGAAGCATGACTTCCATGAAAGTGCAGCAATGATTATCAGAGTACAACAGCTGCCTCCAGAATCAGAGGGACAGGTGAGATAAGGAGGGTCCCCTGGAATCACAGAACTTGGGTTCTAAAGCCACCTCTACCTCTAACCATCATTAGTGGTTTTGGATAAGTCACTTCTGTGGCCCCATTTCTTCACATGCAAAATAAAGAACTTGGTCTAGGCTGCTTGTCTTGAATCTTGCGGCAACATAAGGAAAAATGAGAAGATAGAAAGGAATTACTTGATTCAAGTGCCAAAGAGGAAATACACTCATAGCTTAGAAAGTAATTTTGAGCTAAAGTAAGAAGTATGTCAACAGTGACCTTTCTTCATACCACTGGAGTTCTATGTGTTTCTGCTCTGGTGGCAGGCAGAGATGGCATATTTATTCAATTCTTTCTGTTAGAAAAATTAAAATGCAAATATATGTAAATTATGGACATTATAAATGAGAACAAGAAAGAAAAATAAAACCCTGATTACTGGTTGGCTGAAGGGACATTAACAGAATCCTGAAATAAAACCCAAAGTCCACGCTTGGAGAATCACAGCCAAGATAAACCCCACTCTCGCCCCTGCATTTCTTCAGTCACCACCTGGATTCTCTGCCATCAGCGAGCACTCAGTGCTCTAGCTACATTAGCATTTCACGTCCGCAGGAAGTACAGAATCTCAATCCGCAAAACTCAAGTATGCCAAAATTCAACTTCATCTTCTATGTATGGCCTTACTTTCTACCTCAAATGTATCATTCCATCTTTTGGCAAAAACCTCCATCAGACACTTCTGGGTAAAATCAATCAAGTCAGGGTTTTCTTCTCTCAACCCTTATCCTTGGGGTTGCCATTAAGTTTCTAGAAGAAAGAAGGGGCAGAGACTGCGATACTTAGCATCTGAGCCTGGGAAATGGGCTTTAGTCATGTCTCATCTGTCTTCACTGACATCCACATAGCGTCCCTCCAGTCACTGATTGCCACCATTCCCCTCGATGTCTGTAGAACATGCACATCCTGTATGGTCCCTGATTGGCTGCATTCTCCACGCCAGCCACCCCAGTGAGAGGCTTTCCCAGGTCCTGGGGCCTCTTTCAGCTATTTCTTCGGCCCTCTCTGCAGGTACATGGGAAAGTTTGGATGGTCTCCCCTATCAGTCTCAGAGTACAGTCTGGACACAGTATGACAACATTTCTATTCTGTTCTCACCACACAGTGAGGGATGCTGGATATTCTGTGGCTTGTTGGTTTCCCTGGTTCTCACTCAGTACGAAGGATAGTTCTCCCTGCCTTTAGATCACATATTATCTCAGTCCTCTACTCCTCACTAGGTTCCCTTCTCAGAGGTGCCCAATGCCCAATGCCACATCCAACCCTCTATATTTCCTTCCGCTCTGCCAACATCATCAATTTACAGGTGAAGTAAGTGAAGTCCCGCCAGATGAACGCACAGCCCAAGACCACACAGCCTGTTACTTCCGTCGACTCCAGTTTCCTTATTTACTGACCTAGCTGTTCATTCATTAAACACTTATTGAATTCAAAATTGTCATTCCCCAAGAATAAGACATTATCACACTCTAGTGAGGGAGGCAGAGTGGTAAATAGGGAATGACAATGTAGTTAAGTAATAGGCCAAGCAAGTGTATGAACAAGTGATATGAGGCCTATTCTGGCCAGCTCTCTGGAAACTTCTCTACTGAAACCTGAACTTCCACCTACCCAGAAGTTTTTCAAAATGACAGAAGAAGCAAGCAGACTGATCATTAGCTATTATTAAGCAGTCATTAAAACTACAATAACTTTTCCCAGAAAATAGGCCACCTATATTGAACAGGCAGAGAAAATAGCGTTACATAAATATCGATCACTTAAAGTCTTTTTTGTTTATGAATTCATGCATATGTATGTTTCTATAAAAGAATAAATAGAAAACTGCTCCTCAATATTCAAAACCATGTCAGTGCTTAGTGATTGCAGATAATTATGGACCGACATTTCTGCCATGAAGAAAATAACAAAGAAAGTGAGCACACCCCGACTGTGTAAGAATAGCCCAGTTGGGACTACAGAGGTTTCACCATTCAACATGGCAAACTTTCTCCACGGCAGCTACATCAGTCCTGAAGCCCCGGAGAGTTCAGGCAGTGGCAGGAGCAGGGCTGTTCATCCTTGACATTACTTGATACAGGTCCCAGTTCCTTGAAATTTCCAACTCATTGAAATCAGAGGGTTTAGAGTAGAATCTATCCCAGAGAAGGAAGACAGGCCAGTGATCTGAAGGCCGGAAAACAGTGGCACAGAAGAAGGTGAGTGCAGCTCTCCCATCAGAGAAACATGAGGAGTGAGCGAGTAAGTGGGCCAGTAAGCTGGCCGTGAAATGGTAGCGGAGGGAGCGTTTTCCAAGAAGCTAACAGCCAAGCTTTAGCAACTCTGAAAGTGGCTCTAGATGGGGAAGACACAGGGAGGCTGCTGGGAACAAAAGTCAACACTCCAAGTAGAAATGTAAAGGGCTGCTGGCAGGAAAGGTGAGAAACTATGCCATCAGTAGATCCCCAAAGTCAAGCCCAGATTACAGTCAAAGAAGCTGTACCTCCTGAGCCACCTTCAGAAGCAAGAAAGAATGAATAAGCATAGAAACTTAAGAGCAACTTTTGTTGTGCTTCCAGCACTTAGCACTAAAGTGAGGAAGCCATTAGGATAGGGCCAGACATGAGCTCATTCAGGAAGTCAGGAATTAAGTGGCCCAGGGGATGGAGGGCCTACCCATGGATTAGTAGCAGAAATTCAGCTCTCCTTCCCAAAGGAGTAGTTGTTCATGTTCTCCATCCTTCTTCTTTTGCAGTACCTTATCTAGTTCCCCAAGGCCCCCATACCACTCAGTGCCAGATATGGCTGCTTGTCTCCAAAAATATGTTCTCTTTTTTCCTTCAATTAATATTTTCCATGAAATTTTAGTTTGACAGATATAGCTACTTGTCTCCAAACATATGTTCTCATTTTTCATTAATATTTTTCATGAAATTTCAGTTTGACATCTGGCTGACCAGATCAAGTGTACATTTATCAGCCTCCCTTGCAGCTATTTATGTCATGTGATTATGTTCTGGTCAATGCAAAGAGGGAGAAAGTGATACTTGCAAATTATAGGTCATGCATTCCATATTACACCCCTTCCCACTGGACAGAATGTAGCTATGATGACAAGAACCCTACTGTAAGATGGAAAGAGTGCATTGAGTATGGCAAAGCAACAAGATAGGAGAAACCTGGATCCCCAATATTGTGAAGCCACCATATTGGTTCTATACTGCTTATGATCAGACTGTCACATGAGCTATAAGTAAATTTATATCTTCTTGAAGCTACTGTTATAGCCATACCAACATCATAACCAAAATAAACAGTATCTTTTATATAATAGGTATAAATTTTTCAACTTACTCAAATGTGCAAAAACTGTGGATTAATTTTTTATGTCAACTTAATCTCTATTTGAAGCTTCATCTAATTTGATAGTGGAAAAAAATAATCTAAATCAGGATTCTCTCAGCCAATCCCTAATTCTCTGAAAGTTTATAATGTCCAGAGATGAGGAGGGAGTTGTGAACCTGGCCCTGATAAATGTATCTGGCATCTTGCAAGTTGTAAGTTATTTAGGTATCTAGGTTCCTCTAGTCCAGTGGTTCTCAACCTTCGTAATGCCGCGACCCTTTAATATAGTTCCTCATGTTGTGGTGACCCCCAACCATAAAATTATTTTCGTTGCTACTTCATAACTGTAATTTTGCTACTGTTATGAATCTCAATGTAAATATCTGATATGCAGAATGTATTTTCATTGTTACAAATTGAACATAATTAAAGCATAGTGATTAATCACAAAAACAATATGTAGTTATATATGTGTTTTCCAATGGTCTTAGGCGACCCCTGTGAAAGGGTCGTTCAACCCCCAAAGGGGTCGCGATCCACAGATTGAGAACTGCTGTTCTAGTCCTCAGGTCCCTGGGCCATCTATTAACAGTTCTTCACCCCCGACCATGAGGCCCTTCCAGATGTACTGGCCTTTTCTCAGCATGTCCAAACTACTGGCAGCCACATGGGAAAATGACACCTTACTGTCTCCACAGCCCATTCAGGACACCTCATCCAGACTTGTGCCTCAGGCCCCTCAATCCAGGCGCCCCATGTGAATGTCTTATCCCTGTTCTTCTATGTTCTAACAGCACAGGACAGCTTGCACTTTCCCAGGCAATGAAAAAGGAAGTAGGGCAAAGCCCCTCTATTCTTGAATCTACAAACTTCTCTAGTGATTCTCTTATCATCTTCTTCACTAACCCTTAACATTTCAAATTTAAAAAACCAAGATTTTGATAACTGCCGTGACAATTCCTCTTAGAGTAATGAAAGCCCATTACTCCATATTTGGCAAAATAATACCCTATTTAGATTTTAAACAATTAAAATTCACCAACCACCATTCAGTGGGCTTAATTTCTCTTGTATTCCAAATGACTCAATTATGTGTGACTTTTGACCAAATTGCTATGTTCTATACTTTGGTTCCCCAAATGACCATGTAAATATTCTTATATCCATGATAGTCATACTTAGTTATATGTGTTTGTTGGGGATAGAAAGGGTAGAAATTTACATTTACATTTTTATGAAATCCACTTGAAGTTTATCTGCTTTTCCACTTGGGCCCAGGTCATACACATGATGTATTAAATGATACTACAGAGAAATAGGTAGGGACAGTCAGCTCCTTGACCATCTCATCACCAGTGATCATTTCTTCTGCTTTGCCTGGGCCCCTGACATGGCTACCCCCTGAACTATGCCATCACTGTCATCTGCCTTTCTTTCCAAATCCCAATTTCAAACCTGCCACTCTCTAATAATGACTCTTACCCTTTCAAAAGATTTTCTAAAGAACCCCTACTGCCAAACTTTCTGACCTTTTACTGACCATGAAGCTGCTTTCCCACTATCCATTAGCTAATTACCTATTAGCTTCCCTTTTGTTCTCATCCATTCTGGATTCTGTGGCACATCATTATAATCATCCCCTTGCTAATGCCCTCCACTCTCCAGCTGCTCTCTGTCTGTCACCCTGGCTGGGGAAACCCTCATCCTCTGTGAGTCTTACCTTCTATCTTCTCAGGGTATTCACCTGAGCAGCTGAGTATTGCCAATGCAAGACAATAACTGAGCTCATTCACTCACTCACTCATTCATTTAACAAATATTTCTTGAGCAGCTACTCTTTACCAGCTCCCATTCAGACACCATGAAAACAGACAAGGCCCTGGACAAGTAGCTCTGTTTGTCAGAGTATCGTTCTGATACAAAAAGGTTGTAGATTCGGTTCCTGGTCAGGGCACATTAAAAAAATCAACCAATGAATGCATAAATATGTGGAACAACAAATCAATATTTCTCTTTCTCCTTTCCTCTCTCTACCCCCTCTCTCTCTTTCTCAAAATAAATAAGTAAAAGTTAAAAAAGAAAAGACAAATAAGACACTTGTTCTCTATACTCTAATGGGCAGGCCTCACTTGAAACTTATCAACTCAAATGTGCACTTCCGAAAGGCCAGTAAGCATATGCTGTTTTTCTTGTGAGCCTGCTTTCCTCTTGTCTGATTTGATCATTTTATACCATCTGCTTTATTTCAAATCTCCATGTCCCCTGCTCTAACCATATCCTCACCTGATGGTCTTGTCTTATTCTTCACTGACAAATATATATATATATACACACACACACAAAATTCACAAGCCACAGGCCTCTTCATCTACCTAAGTTGGTCTTCCTTCCTGTTAACAAAGTCTTTCTGCGGCTCTAGAAACCAGTCCTTCCCCTGTGCTCTAGACCAAGGGTTTTGCTTCTTTGTTATTACCTGTCTGGAGGAATATTCCCATCACATGTAATCAATCCTGTTCTCTTAAAACCCATCTTTTGAAAGCCCTCCTTTTCTTCTTGACCTAATCATAGCTGAACTTCTCAAAAGAGATGTCTATATACACAATATCAACTTATTGATCTCCATGCATTCTTCAACCCATTCTAATATGATCCCAACACAGCACAACCTAATCGAACCCACCACTCCACTGGAATGGCTCTATGCTCACTGACTGTATCTCCATGTTGCTCAAATTCAGACCCTCTCTATCTTCACCTTACTGGACCTCTTACCAGTGTTCAATTCAGTTGATAATTCTCTCTCTTTACTCTTTTATCTCTTGGTTTCTACCCCCTTAGAGATTTCCTTTGTCTTGGTAATTACACCTTCTCATTCTTCTTTGCTGCTCTGCCTGAGTTCTAAGCATTATTTCTCTAGGCCAGTGGTTCTCAACCTTCGTAATGCCGCGACCCTTTAATACAGTTCCACATGTTGTGGTGACCCCCAACCATAAAATTATTTTCGTTGCTACTTCATAACTGTAATTTTGCTACTGTTATGAATCGTAATGTAAATATCTGATATGCAGGATGTATTTTCATTGTTACAAATTGAACATAATTAAAGCATAGTGATTAATCACAAAAACAATATGTAATTATATATGTGTTTTCTGATGGTCTCAGGCGACCCCCGTGAAAGGGTCGTTCGACCCCCAAAGGGGTCGTGACCCACAGGCTGAGAACCGCTGCTCTAGGCTCTCTTTTCTCTCCACACTCATTTCCTAGGTGACCTTCTTAATGTGGCTGTAAACACTATATGTAAATCAGCAATTCCCAAATTTAAATCTCAGCTCAGACCTCTCCTTTGAGCTCTAGACTCACAGATCCAACTGTCCTCTTGATATTTAATCCCCCAGCAAATTCTGTCAATCCTCATAGATGGATAATAGATTGATTCAGTTCACTTTGCTCCATCTCCACTGCACCCCCCAAGGCTAAGCCAACTGACCTACAACTGTAGTCTTCTGTCTCCATGCTGTCATTCCTGATCCTTCACCTCCCTACATTCTCTACTCAGGGTCCAAAGAAATCTGAAAATATAAATGATTTCATGCATTTTTTCTGTTCAAGCAAATCTTTTAACAACTGTCTTTTTGTGGGATCAAATTTAAAATCCTTACCATGGCTACAGGGCCCTGTATGACCTGGCTTAACCTATCTCCAGCCTTATAACTTCTCTTTGCACATGCTGTTCCTTCCTTCTGAAATGCCCTTCCCTTCAATTCTTTACTTGGATAGTTCTTTCCACCCTTCCTCAAGTATAAAGCATTTGTCCCTCACTAACTGCCATTACTTCCTATGTGGATTCCTGTTGGTTTCTTTCATGGAACTTATTAGAGTTTACAATTATTTTTAATAATTCAGTTGTTTTCTTAACAGTGTTTCCTGTATCTCCCATTCAAATGCTAACTTCATATCAGCAGGCATCTTGTTCATCATGGTATTTCCAGCATCTAAATCAATGCCTGACACCAACTCAGAATTAAATTAGACATCTGCAGAATGAATCAATAAAAGAGTGAATAAAATATGGAGTCATAAAGGTGTATGTACCATTTTCATAGCTATTAAAATCTTCATGTGGCAATAGCCTAATATCTTATTCATCCTAGCCATTGCTTTGTGTTCTTTTGGATATGAGTTTTTTATGCAGCCTTTGAGATGTGCAGCTCTCTAGGTTTTCAATTTATTTTTGTTGTGCATAGAGCGTCACTCCTGAGCTTCCCAATTAGTATTTTGTTATACCAAAGCAAGTAGACTAGCACATTCAGAATCCACTCTCAAGTCTTCAGGGTGAAGTTTCTTAGGTGTTTCTTAGATGCATGCTAAAAGAAATCAGGGAGTAGCACACAGATTCTGAGAGCACCTACAATAAAAGCAACCACTTACTAACTCTTCCTGTTTCAGGTACTGAACTATAAACCCCTCACATGCATAGCAGATTTAGAGGGACCAATATAACTCCCATTCTAGAGATGAAGAGGCCAAGACTTCAAGACTTGGCAACTGTGACCAAGTTCCTACAGGGGCTAAGTAGTAAAGCCATACTCTAATCTCTCTGCCGGTCTACCTCCCAGGCCTGCAGAGACACAGGTGAGACAAATGTAGAGATGGGCCTTAGGGCCCTTTTCATTTCAGATGATAGGAGATAACCAAAGGTCCCCAGACTCCAGACTAATACCTTGAAATATTAAAATTATCCTTTCCATTAACAAAAATGGAATGACTGTATTTTGTCCCAATTTACCTCAATCATTGTTATGCAAACCTCACATCCCACTCTTATTGCACAAGAATCCTGAAAGACTCCGGTGTGTGTGTTTTCAGTCGTTTAGAGGTACTCTCCTCTTTCAGAAGGCTTGGACATGATAAGCTAATGACAGCTGCATTCCTGCAGGCCGGAAATGTGGTCACTGGGTCATTTTTCAGAGTACACCCCTGGGAGAACACGTTGGGCCAAGAGCCAGGGAGGCAGACGTGCTCCCTCCAAACTGCACTTCTCAGCCACAAACTACATGAGGATAAAGCCTGGCAATTAAGAGACACTAATGAGGCTAGAATTAAAATTAATTTTAAGTCGATCCCCTTTGGCCAAATTTTGCTGCATAGAAACCCATTTGTTATGTGCCAGCGCTCCTTCATCTTTTTACTCTATTCACATCAGAGCAGGCTGACTACAAGTTCACTCAAACAGTCAGCAATGACAGAGACTTCACGCCAGATAGGAAGAGGCATGCAGGGAGAAGTCACTAATTACTACATACGGTAAGCTGAATGCAGGTGTGCGGGACATTGATTTCCCGCTTTGTTGGCCTGTTTTATTTATAAGTATTAATACTGACAACTATCATTTATTGAGGGTTTTCTCTCAAGCCTGTTATGTGTATTAATTTATATGATCCTCACAAGAATTCTATGAGGTACTACTATTATCCCATTTTACTGATATGGAAACTCAAACTCGAAAAGTTACAATAATTTGCACAATGTCACACAGTCAGAAAGTGGGACTGGAGGCATTATATCTGGGGGGGGGGGTGTGACCCCAGAATCTGAATTCTTAACCCCTATGCTCACCTGCTTTCACAGATATATATATATCAAATATGTACAAATATCAACCTGGATGCCCTTAATTCTAATCACTGAGTCATTGTGAAAAGACTTTCTGAGCTCAGTTATAAAATAACTAGAAGCCTGGTGCATGAAATTCATGCACTGGCGGGGGGGGGGGGGGGTCCCTCAGCCCAGCCTGCACCCTCTTCAATGTTGGACCCCTCGGGGGATGTCCGACTGCCGGTTTAGGTCCGATCTCGGACCTAAACCGGCAGTCGGACATCCCTCTCACAATCTGGGACTCCTGGCTCCCAACCACTTGCCTGTCTGCCAGCATGATCACCCCCTAACCCTAACCACTCCCCTGCCAACCTGATCGATGCCTAACTGCTCCCCTGCTGGCCCGATTGCCCCCCAACTGCCCTCCCCTGCAGGCCTGGTCACCTCCAGCTGCCCTCCCTGCCAGCCATCTTTGACAACATGGGGGCGGCCATCTGGTGTGAGGGTCAATTTGCATATTAACTCTTTATTATATAGAATATTTAAAGTTAGAAAGGGCCCTACAGAGGCATGTGGAGGAAGGGGTAGTCTTAACCTATTTACTGCAGACAAACTAAGTAGATAGCAATGATAGGGATGTAGTTTTTACTCAGCTGGAGTAAGACTATCCTAGCAAATGCCACAGGTGGTCTCATAGGCTAGTTCTAGAAGTGGTATACATCACTTCTGCTCTCATTCCATAGGAGAGGCTTGGTCATGTGACCAAGCCTATCTGTCAGTGGGGATGAGGAATGGAGTATGGCTACCTACTGTGGAAGAAAGGAGAGACATGTTTGTCTTCACAGGCATTTTTCTTTCCACTCTACAGCATTTTTCCTTTACTTGTGGCTATTTTAAGAGTTGAATAAGCATTTTTTATTGTTTTCTTCAAACTTACTATGGTTGTACAAGTTACAGATAACCATACTGACTGAGAAAGGGCTCAGAAATCTCAGAGAAGAGCATCTGAAAATAAGGCAAGTTTTTGTAAATGATGTGAGGCAGGGCATGGCAACTGCTGGGAGATATATATATATATTAAATATGTTATAGTAGATATAATTTTTAAAGAAAAGCTAACTAACTTCCATGCTCAATTCCTGAAATCCCAAAGCCCCTAAACCTTCTAATACATCCAGTGCTTACATTGGTGTTTTTCCGAGTCCCTAATCAAACGTAGAGGGGAAACAAAGAGTAGGTTAAAAAACCCATTTCAGCGGCATGCCAGTGAAAAAACAGAATCACGAAGCTGATGGTTATTTTTGGAAAATCCACTCTGCTCTAGAGATGAAAACCAAATCAGAGGCTTTTCCATTTGATCAATTTTAAGGTGTAGAAGTTGAGGGAGGTATGTCTCAATAATAGACTCTAGGACTCCATTTATAATTTACCATTTAATAAGAAAGGGGCTTTGTCTCACAAAGATTTGTACATTCTCTATCAAGGTAGTCCATCTGTTCACTTTACTTCTCCCCAAAGACCAACACCCTGACATACAAGGGCTTTCTCTCTACTCCTTTCTACTTCTTACCATTCTCTCTTTCTCTCACAATTATTTGAAGTAGTCATGTGTTTTTTTACTATAAACAGAATGAACAAGCGCATTCTCCCTTTTCCCAGGATGCTCTGAACAACCAAGAACAGGTCCTGTATTTTCTTTCCTTGCAGCTAGAATAGTGACTTATTGACCTAATTGCTTACTATTTACTGACCAATAACAATGTCTTATTTGCAGGGAGAGCCTTGAGTCTAGGGAAAGAGCCTAAATTGGGGCATTGGCCACCTATAGAAAAAAATTATGCTTCTTCTATAAAACAGAAAATCATATGGCCATAAAAATCACATTTTCAAATAATTATTAACAAAACCTAAAAATAAAAAATAACTACTCATAGAAACATTTCTAAAATTTCTAGTCATAAAAATATTGAACTTTTGCTTTATAATTTAAGGTTGAAAACAATGTTTGGCATTCCTTAGTGAATTATGCAAAAAAACTTATAAAAATTATTTCACTTAAACATATCTTGCTTTCAATTGTCCTTGGGGGGAGAAAAGGTTGTGTTTATGAAGAATAGTTTCCTAGCCCTCAGTGGTTATTTGCTTTGTGAAGATAGTAATCTACTATGCCCCTGATCATTATTTTGAGAATAATATTATAAGCATAGTGGGGGGGAAAGTGTAACTACTGTATAATATTACCCAAGAAGATTGCTACTTTTATGTAGGAAGAATTCTACCTAGTTTTATCAATAGCATTTCTACTCTAAATTTCATTTGCCCATTTTGCTGCATAGCCAAGATTCTAGATACAATTTTTGTTCATGTGAAAATTTGGGTGATATTGGAGCAAGAATTAAAATAATATTCCCATTTTAAGAACAATAGCATTCGTATTACTTTTGTTTCTGTCAACAGCTTTATGCATCTTACTACATTTGACTCATCTATTTTAGAAATGAGGAAACTTAGTCACAGGTTTAAATACATTTCCTAAGGACCTCCATTTTGTAAGAGTGACTCTGGGATTTGAACTGAGGTACCCTGACCCCTGCACCCACACTGTCAATTCTATAGTATGCTGCCTCATAATTTTAGTGAGGAAAAAAGGACAGTGTTGGGGAAAATAAATGTCTTATCTTCTTACATGTCTATTCACTCAAGAACCTAAAAGAAATTAGATAGGAAGCAAATCTAGACTTCACTCTCTAATTCTAGGTGACAATTTCTAGTCGCCATTCAAAATCTATTCATTAACTGATAAACAGAGGCTTATATTTAGAAATTATGCCTCAAAAAATTATATACTGAGAGGTAATCAATCAAAGATATTGATTAGCTTTCAGTATAGAGGTGTATACTCTATGACACACAGAGCTAATCAAGAAAAGCCTCTTCCAGTTTAGCACATAAGAGAAATTCAAAAGAATAATGCAATTTCATAAGTTTCCACAGCACAGAAATGACCACCTTTCTGGTCTCATCTTTCTTGCACAGCAGGGAGTGAGATGATTAAATAGAAAATCATGTCATCATGGACATAAATTCCAGCTGATTGCAATTAAAATATCTCTTGAAAAAAAAATGACTGAAAAGATAGGCCATAAGCTCAAATTAGAAATAGCAAGTCTTGGAAAGCATTCACATTTTTTCAATGAAAAGGCAAACTAACCATAAAATAAACATTACCCCAGTGGTACAAACTCAAGAATAAATAAAACCAGGCCAAAGACCAATCATCTACAAGCACATGTCATCTAAACCCTATTCAAAAAATGGAACAAATGGGAGAATGATGCTGAGTACACTGGGACCTGGGCCTGGCATGACCCAGCACACAGAGTGATTGACACACAGAGCGACAAAAGTAGACAGTGCAGGATTCAAGGACAAGGAGAATAATCTGATATTGACCAGCCTATTCACCTGATTCTGCTGGATTCGTTCAGTAAAAAGTTTTCCAATAAGCAATAATGAACGCAATCAGGCCAATAAAGATGTATACTCTGAAGTGGTGAAGTATACATCAACCCATGGGATAGGAAGAGGCAGGACAGAGGAAGACCATTAGCCATAGGAGTAGGTGAGGAGAAGAATCCATGAGGAGCATCATCTAACCTTCAGAGGTCTATGGGCATGGGAGTAAGGGTGAAAGAAGGTTTGTATTCAATGCCAACCATAGTTCTGCACCACTAGCCCAAGGAGGTAGGGGCGGGAGAAGGGAGGGGCGCAGGGTGGGCAGAGGGATGAAAACCATCCATCACACTACAGGCAGCCACTAGGAGTCATATCCTCCTCACCCAGGGCCAGGGGTCCTTTTAGAAAAAGAAGGCATTAACCAGGCAACACAAAGAAGGGTTTGAGTTGAAAAAGTATAGAAAGATCTCTTTCACAGGCCAGCTTCAGCTATTTGCTAACTTTAGCCCTTTATAATGGAAATAAATGGAAGGCGATTTGTTCCTTTCCCATTAGAACCTGAAAAGATTGAAGTAGCAATTCCAGAACCTCAAAATGCTGCCGTGGAGGCTGAGGCACCCTTTCTTAGTCATATTAATTCAAGCATTCATTCTTTCAACAGACCTCTTTTGAATGTCTATGGCAGGTCCTGTGACAGTGGCATGGAGATGTCAAACCACCACAAACATGCCTGAAGGAATTTAAATTTGTTGGAAGTACTAAGTCATCATCCAAATAAAGTTGATCACTCAAGATCAAATGTGCCAAATGTTGATGACAATTAGAAGGAAAGAATCATGACTTGTCAGGGCAGAAAGCCAGTCAGTGGAGGAGGGGAACTTGAGCCAGATTCTGAAAGGAAGAGTCATCTGAGTCACATCTTGAAGGAGGGGTACAATTTCAATCAACAGACATAGAACAAAAGAGCATCTGGAAGGGAAACAGAACTTGAACAAAGACTGAAGATGGGGGGGGGGGGGAATGAGTGATTAAGGAATGGGTGGTCATTTGCTTTGGCTATAAAGTGGCCCAGAAAAGAGTGATGTAAACCTGGAAAGGTGAAATGGACTTGAAATACAGCTCCTAGACAATCAATCCAAGAGGATTTTATGGGTAGCCACTAAATATTTTAATATGGGATTGAAACCACCAGAGCTTAACCATAAGGAAGAAGTGCTCAGTGGCTTCCAGGGGCAGAGAATGCAACTGAGGAGAAGCATTATACATATTCCTCGGGCAAAAAGAGCTGGACCTAAGAAGCAACAACAGGACCAGAAGGAGATGGCATTGAGAGAAAGAGGCAGAATCTGCTGGACTCGGTCTGTGGTGGGATGATTACATCAGTAGCCCCAGTTTTCTTCATCCTGTCCTGTATCCACACTCTGCCATGTGAAATTGCAGTCACGCCACTAAAAAGGTGGGGTCCATTTGCTCACCTCTAAAATCTGGATTCACTCAATGGGAAGAAGCAGAAGGCAGAGGATGTCAGTTTGAGTGCAGAATATGAGAAGCTTTGCATGTTTCTGCTCATGCTCTGTACCTTTGCCTTTGTTGTAAAAACATACCCCGCTGGTGTGCTGGAGTCCAGCCACCCATCACCTCAGCCGGCACAGCTCAGGTGGGTAAGTGAGCCCAGCCAAGATCAGTAGAGCCACCTGGCCAGCCCCCATCCCAAACTTAGGAGCAATAAATTCATTACCAGGTGGCACTAAGATTTTGTGATTATGTGTTGTGGATAATTGATGCAGTGCCTGTTAAAAGAAAAGAGAGAAGAGGAGGTGGACAGATAAAGGGAGTCACAGCTGAGGTATGTGTGAAGTCAGAGGTGTTTATGCCTAGAACAGTAGAGTTAACCAGTAGGGATTTAGGACGCCAAACCTCACCATTGGAAAAGCACGATTGCTGACAAACAGGCTAAAGAAGTAAGTTGAAATATAAAAACCAGGGCATGGTAAACTATACCCCTTGAGCTAAATCCAGCCTGCTGCCTGTTTTCATGAATAAAATTTTATTGGAACACAGCCACACACACTTGATTAGATACTGTCTATGCCTGCTTTAGCACTACAACAGAGTTGAGAAGTTATGACAGAGACCGTGTGGCCCATGAGGCCTAAAATATTTACTATTGGGCCCTACACAGAAAATATTTGCTGACGCTTGATAGAAACAATTAAATTTTTAACACAGTATTCTCCTAAATGTACAACAGAAAATGTTTCCTACAAGAGACCACGCCTTTAACATAGGCTCACTTTAAATTGCCCCTTCCTCTCTTGACTGTGTGTACAGTGTCGTAATATCCACGTAGTATTAAAAACGTGATGCGTTACAAGGGGAGAAGTCCTGAATAACTAAAATGGTAAAAATGTAGTCCAACAATATCTCCAACAGTATTGGCCTTTCCACCTGTCCCTCTGCTTTTTGTCACTAGTTATGTGACTGTGTTGATTAGATTACTGTTGAAAAGAGCCAGATTCACATCAGGCATAAATAAGTTCAGAGAGTTTTATACCAACTGTAAAAAAAAAAAAGGTAAAAATTTGATGCATTGATTATATAGTGAGAGATAAAATGCATTTATTATTAATTCAAATACTTATTATATTTGAATTAAAAGTAAATATTAGTATCCATTATGTGTTTTACTCAATTATTAAATGACATGATTTTTTAAAAGGTTCTGAAACCCATCTGGCTTTTGTAACTGTAAAAGTTACAAAAAGAGTATCTTCTGCATGGGGAACCTTCCCAGTACAACATAGGATTCTGCATCCAGCGGGTTCAGAGGGCATTCACAAGAATGGCTGAAAGCTGCCAAAACCGGTTTGGCTCAGTGGATAGAGCGTCGGCCTGCGGACTGAAAGGTCCCAGGTTCAATTCCGGTCAAGGGCATGTACCTGGGTTGCGGGCACATCCCCAGTGGGAGATGTGCAAGAGGCAGCTAATCAATGTTTCTCTCTCATCGATGTTTCTAACTCTATCTCTCTCCCTTCCTCTCTGTAAAAAATCAATAAAATATATTTTTTTAAAAAAAAAAGAATGGCTGAAAGCAAAGACACTCAGGTTGACAGCAGGCTGAGCGCTCCCTACTAGTAAGAAGCAATGAGGCATCATGGGAACCATGTGGGATTTGGAATCAAACTCCAGCTCTGTACTCCGCAGCTGTCTAAACCACCTCTCAGCACCTCGGTGTCTCCATCTGAAAAATATTGAAGTGATAACACCTTTGCCCAAGTTATCTCACAGGGTATTAGTATGAATCAAAGTAGCACAAGAAAGGTACTGTTACAGAAGACTGGAGAAGAACCAAGCAACACTAGAGAGATGGAGTTACACTTTCTTCTTATTATTATTATGCGTGGGCTGAGAGAAAACTGTATTTCAAATTCTGGGCCCAAACATAGAGGAAGTTTCCCTATTTATATCTTTTTACCTTCTTTATCTCCCAAATATGGGGTTTTCCGGTCCCCTTTGCAAGTTCTTAAAGAGCCCTATGTGCTGGGACTTTGAGACCTCAACCAAAGGCCTGGCCTGGTGCCAGCACTGATAACTTTGTGTGGGGAAGATTTATGGTCTCTCTGGAATGAAAGTAGTCTTATTTTCCTTGTTATTTAAGAAAGCAAGCATTTACAGGAGCCAAAATAGCAGGGTTAAAATTTCAAACAGCAGTTTTTATATAAGATGGATGCTTCAGTACAGTATAAGAAATAAAGTGCTGTTGAAATGTTAAGGTATCTATAGAGATATTTATAAATTTGTAAGCAAATAATATCAGGAATTATCTATGACAAGTAAAAAGCTATATCCTAAAAGACACTTATGACATGACCTTTTAGTAAACATGAGGCAGGCTTCCTTCAGCATATCCAACTAAAGGAAAAGTGTATAAAATAATCTAAACCATTATTAAACTGGATTTCTAAAACTGGTAACTAATTTATATGCAAATAATTGAAAATATCTGCCAGTTGCTCAATCAAGTTTACATTGATCACATTTCTAATTATGGTTTCTTGGTGAGGCAGTTGACTCATACCAGTACGTCAATAAACTGACTTCTATAGGAAGTAATTTGGAAATTATTTGGGAACTATTCTGTGATTGATGTTCCCAAAAGTTTCTAATTAGCCTTTAAAAATATCCTGAGGTATTGATTGCTTTGTAATGTCACATAATGGTTGTTTGTTCATTCAAGAGCTCCTAGTTTTGACTGTAAGTAGAAATTATGCATGTTAGCAGGATTTTAACTCTTTGGTGAAAAAGACTGTGACGCAATTCCTGGGATAAGTTTATATGAATACACATATACAACCCAGCCTCATAAGGCCAATCTTATAAAAAGTGTGGAAATCAGGACACTCTTGTGTAGCCACTAACCAGCCATGTGACTGAGAAATTCACCACTTCCCTGGTCTTGTTTTATGAACTGGGGCACCTGGATCCAGTTTCATCCTTTGACTTGGGCAAAAGGGGCTTTGCCCCGGGCCCAGTTCTGGGTTTCCTTAGCCACATCCTCCCTTCTCCTACCTCCAATGAGGTGGAGGGACCATGACGTCAAAGAAACTTGGAGCCCACATTCTGCACTTGCTCTTCCCACTCCAGGCACCTAGGATCTTCAAATTTTCTATCCATGTGGTCATAATGCTGCCTCCAGGGCCAATGTAGACCCCTTACCTGGGTCCATCCTTCCAATGGAGGGACACGCCTCATTGTGTACATCCCAGGCCTGGAGGGCAGCCAAGGGATAGCTGTTAGCATCAGTGTGGATGGAATTTGTATATGTGAGTTGGTGAATCCAAAAGTGTCCATGCAAGACCCCTTGCAAGTGCAGGACTAAGGGCTGAAAGAGGAGGGGAGGAGGACTATGGCAGTTTCTCCCATTCTGCCACATTCTGGCATTGAACTCAGCAGTTGGAGATTTCCAACTTCAAATTCGGCCTTTTAGGTTGTTGTGAAGGAAGACAGAACAACTTTTGTTTAATTTTGGGCTAGTAAATATTTAGGCAATTAGTATGTGCAGGCCTCCATTTGTATCCTTGCCCTAGGCCCTAGAATGTTAGGGGTGTGTCTGCTTAGAGCGTACCTCTCTAAGGTCCCTTCCAGCTCTAACTTACTTCAGAGAAAATAAAAGAACATTGGTACTAGACGTTTCTCGGTTTAAATCTTCAATTTGTTCAAATATCTCCTTGAGCAAATTGCTTAACTTCTCTAAGTATCAGTTTCTTTGTGTATTAAAAAAAAATCTATGCAAGGTAGTAATGAGAGCAAAATGACATAATCTATGGAAATGTTGACTTTAATAGGTCCTCAACATATGCTGGCTCTCTGCCATGAGAGAAAATGAAACTTATGAAGGCATAAAGCAATCCAGCAGTCAGGCTCCTTGGTATTTACTCAAATGAATTGAAAGCTTATGTCCGCACAAAAACCTGCACATGGACGTGTATAGCAGCTTTTTTCGTAATTGCCGAAACTTGAAAGCAACCAAGGTGTCCTTCAATAGGTGAATGGATAAATAAACATGAAAAGTTATGAAAAGAACAGGCATAGAGGAAATTTAAATGCATATTACTAAATGAAAAAAGCCAATATGAAAAAGCTACACATTGCATATTTCCAATTATATGATAATCTGGAAAAGACAAAACCAGGGAGACAGTTAAAAAAAAAAAAAAGGCAAAAAACAACAGGAGTTAGGTCAGGAGGAAAGGAAGAATGAACAGGCAGAGCACAGAGGATTCTTAGGGCAATGGAAATACTCAGCATGATACCATAATGGTGGATACATGTCATTATATATTTGTCCAAACCCATAGAATGTACTTTTACAATGCCAAGAGTGAAGTGTAATGTAAACTATGGACTTTGGGTGATAATGATGTGTCAATGAATGTTTTTCAATTACAACAAATGTACCACTCTAGTGGAGGATGCTGAGAGGGGAGAAGGCTGTACATGTGTGGGGCAGGGATGTATGGGAAATCACTGTGCCTAACACTCAATTTTACTGTGAACTTAAAACTAATCTAAAAAATAGTCTCTTTTTTTTTAAATGATAAATTAAATTCTATGATCATGCATACACACTGTCTCTCACTACTTCCTCAACAATAATGAGCTTCTACTAAGAGAAGAATTATTCCAAAGATCAATAACACTTTTTATCTGAAATGAGGAACTTTAGCTCATCAAAAAAAAAAAGAGTCATTCAAATTATGAAGCAGATGTTTTTTACCAGCTATTTGCAGATAATCTCATCAGCAGTGTCAGACACAGAGCTCCAGAAATATAAAGATGCTAAAACAGCAGTAATTCCAAGCAGAGTTTAAAGCAAAGAATTTAACTCTTAGAGAATGTGGTGGACTGTGCCCTAGCTGGATGGATATAGGGGTGTCTATCAGTGTTCAACTTGAACTAATAGGGCCTATATATTTTTGCAGTTAATCTAGTAACCAGTGTTTGCATACTATCTTGATTAACATGTGGTTGTATTTTTTAAAGTCATCCATATAAAGAATACTTTGGTTAGGGCAAATGACATTATATTCACGTCTTATTCTCATAACCCTTGAGAATGCTCTACAGAGCATTATAGAGAACATGCTGAATGTGGAGGGAACAGAATTAACCCAGCTATTGTAGAGCTCCTTTCTGAGGAAAGGATGCTGTGGAGTTTTCCAGTCTCTTGGTTGTCCAGAGCCCAAATGTTCAAGTAAAAAATAAAATAATATAACTTCTCTGCAAACCTCCCAGTGCATTAGTGAGGCTGGGGGGTTCTAGACAAATAGTCACAGAAAGAGGGCTGTAACCTCCTTTCTTCATTTGAGTTTAGACAAAACAAAAACAGAGGAGAAAGGAGCTAAAATAAGTAACAAAGGCACACTTAAGCATCTTATCAGTTAAAGCAATGCACTGCTTCAGAAATAACCCAGGAAATCCACCTGAAATAAAGTACTAGCTTTCATTGGTGAAAACTCTTAGCCTTCCTGTAAGAAATAGTCATGGTTGTATGCTGAGTTGTTGAGCTGATAAGTGGTGGTGTTTCTAAAGCTCTAAAGAAATAAATAAAATAATTTTGGATTCTTGGAACTAAATAACCCTCATTGGGAGTAGGCCTTGCATGATAGCACAGGATCTGTCATTAGCCAAGTAAGTAAGAACCATAGGTCAGCCTCCCTTCCCACTCAGCATTGGTCAAGCTTTAATTAACTGCCCAGTTATTGGCTCAATGACTAAAGTGTGATACTGAAAACTTGGAAGAGGTCCAGGAAAGAACAAGAAAAATTATCAGGAAACATTCCACCCTGAGGAAAATATTTAAAAATGAGGCTTGGTTAACCTAGAAAAGAAAGGCTCAAGGGAAACTTAGTAATTTACTTTAAATAGATAAAAGGCTAATGTAAGAGTGATATGAACATGGTTATTTTTACTGATAACAGTTTAAAAAATGACACACAGCAGAAAAAAATTAAGTTAGATATTAGGGGAACTTGGTAAGATTCGTAATCTATGTAAAGTTATGGAAGACCTGGAATAATTTTTTACAGACATGTAAGAAAGGAATTCCCTAGCGATACTTTGAGTCTCAGGGGGGAAATGGATGAAATTAGTTTTTAATTCAGTTTGAAATATAAGGTGTGTTGTTTATTTTTATTTTAGAGAAAGAGAAAGGGGAACAGAGAGAGAGAAATCCATTTGTTGTTCCATTTATTTATGCATTTATTGCTTGATTCTTGCATATGAACCCACAACCTTGGCATATGAGACTATGCTTTAACCAACTGAGCTACCTGGGCTAATATAAGGTATTTTTAGGATAAATAATTCAATACTACCTCATGGATATCTTCAATATCAAAGTCTATTTATAAGGATCCCAAGAATTAAAAAAGGTACATCTCTTGCATAAATAATTCAAATTAGAGTCAAGTAATAAACAACACAAGTTTAGGCAAAACAATTAAAAGAAAACACGTTTAGTAATGTCCTAAAAGTGACATTCAAACATGATTTTAAAAATTCATTACTAGTCCTCAATCAAGCTATTTTAATCACCTCCAATAGTTCATTCCATCAGCTCAGAATATTTAAGTTCTCTTAAGGTCAAAGATTTATGCAGATTCATCCTGGAATAAATTTCTGCCTGACTTTGTTATTTCATCTAAACTAAGCCTATACCTACTGGTTGGCTCACTCCCTTCTTTCCATCCTTATCCCTATTCACGGTGAAAATGCAGGAAAACAAAGACAAAGACCCTGAAAGCAGTCAGAGAGAAAGAACAGATTACCTAAAAGAAATGGCAGTTAGACTGGTAGCTGACTTCTAGACAGCAACAACAGAAAGTACAATCCAGTGGAATAATATTCCAAAACTGTCAATCAATAATTGACACAACTAACTATAAAGACTTTTATTAGATAAACTAAAATTGGGCAAGTCTATCACCAATAGAATCTCACTAAAAGTTATCAACAATATATTTTAATGTTTTGATGCAAATCAAAACAACAATGAGGTACCATCTCACACCTGTCAGAATGGCTATCATCAACAAATCAACAAATGACAAGTGCTGGCGAGGATAAGGAGAAAAAGGAACCCTCATGCACTGCTGGTGGGAATGCAGACTGGTGCAGCCACTGTGGAGAACAGTATGGCATTTCCTCAAAAAACTAAAAATGGAACTTCCATTTGACCCAGTGATCCCATTTCTAGGAATATATCCCAAGAAACTAGAAACACCAATCAGAAAGGATATATGCACCCCTATGTTCATAGCAGCACAATTTACAATAGCTAAGATTTGGAAACAGCCTAAGTGCCCAACAGCAGATGAGTGGATTAAAAAACTGTGGTACATCTACACAATGGAATACTACGCTGCTGTAAAAAAGAAGGAATTCTTACCATTTGCAATAGCATGAATGGGCCTGGAGAACATTATGATAAGCAAAATAAGCCAGTTGGAGGAAGATAAATATCACATGATCTCACTCATTTGTGGAATATAATGAACCACATAAACTGATGAACAAAAACAGATCCAGAGACAGAGAAGCATCGATCAGACTGTCAAACCTCAGAGGGAAGGTATGGGGAGGGTGGGAGTAAGGGGAAGAGATCAAACAAAGGACTTGTATGCATGCTTATAAGCCTAATCAATGGACACAGACAACAGGGGGGTGAGGGCATGAGTGGGGGGATGGAGGGGACAATGGGAGGATAAGAACATATATGTAATACCTTAATCAATAAAGAAAATAATAATAATAATAATAAATTATTATTTTAGAGGTATCTGAGTGAGGAGTGAGGACAAATGTTTTGTGCTATTTTAACCAAAGCTCACCAGCATGGATATAATCAGGCCATGGGATAGAGAGTTAGAAACATCGATGAGAGAGAAACATCAACCAGCTGCCTCCTGCACACTTCCCACTGGGGATGTGCCCACAACCAAGGTACACGCCCTTGACCAGAATCGAACCTTGGACCTTTCAGTCCGCAGGCCGATGCTCTATCCACTGAGCCAAACTGGTTAGGGCTTAACCTTTTATTTTTAATCAAGCTATCTGGATTACCCATTTGCTTCAGTTCCATTTAACACTGGGCTAGGCACTGAGGATACACTGAGACAAATAAAAACAGTGTCTACATATAAGCATCTTACTGTCCACTGAATGAATCTGTATAAGGCCAACTCTGCTGCAAAAATGCACAAGCCCTTTACATGACCAGAGAAGATAAAAATATCAGTGCCGCCCAGCCAGTGTGGCTCAGTGGTTGAAAACTGACCCATGAACCAAAAGATCACCGGTTCGATTCCCAGTCAGGGCACATGTCCAGGTTGTGGGCTTGATCCCCAGTAGGAGACCTGCAGGAGGCAGCCAATCAATCTCTTATCAATGTTTCCATCTCTCTCTCTCCCTCTCCCGTCCTCTCTCTCTAAAGTCAATAAAAACGTTTTAACAAAGTATCAATGCCTGACGGTCTGTATAAATAAAGTGTGTTGGCTGGGAGGAGAAGAAAAAGAGCAAGAAGAAACCAAGTAAAGTGAAGGGTCCCTGATGGAGGTAGAGAAAGCCAGTGATTATGTGTGTTGGTGCCAGTTTCTCCTAACAGTGGTTCTCAACCTGTGGGTCACGACCCCTTTGGCGGTTGAACGACCCTTTCACAGGGGTCGCCTAAGACCATCCTGCATATCAGATATTTACATTACAATTCATAATAGTAGCAACATTACAGTTATGAAGTAGCAACAAAAATAATTTTATGGTTGGGTCACAACATGAGGAACTGTATTTAAAGGGCCAGAAGGTTGAGAACCACTCTAGAACATGGCGAATCAGAAGCTGAGCATCATCCAGTGTACTGGAGTCAGAAACAGTCACTCTTCCCTCTGAAAATCAGTCCCCTGCTCTGGGAACTCGTGCGTGGATCACGGTGATAGCCTCTCGGTAGTTCCTCCTCTGCTTTCTATTTCTAGCTTATCGCTGGCTCACAGTGCAGCTGCAGCACTAGTTCCTAACCCATCTCCAGGGCTGCTCACATGACTTTCCTTTTCCAATGAGCATTCTGCCCTTTTACTTTATGAAATGGGCTTTGGATACTACTTTTTATATTCCAAGTCCTTCAATAATTGTCTTGAAAGTACTTAATGACTCTAGATGCAAGAGCCCAGAGGCGAGGTCCAGATGTGGGTCCTGTGAAAGATTTGTATCTGGGTTTAGGGCTATATCTAATTCTTCTTTACCAAGTGGAATGTGACATCATCTAAAATTGGGTCAAGAGAATCTTGCTGCATTCTCAGTGTAATACCATCCCATCCCATCCAACCCCTGTTGCTGTGTCCACAGAAAGACAATACAGTAGAAGATTCTAAATAAGTCAAGCAGGGAATAGAAAGCATAGGGACTTCCAGGGCAGACTGATCTAACTTTAGCCCGAGCTATTGGATTCACTCATTCTTTCATTAATTCGCACATTCATTCATTAGTACATTTATCAAGCACATACTATACACCAGGAAATCAAATGGTTGTTGGGGCTGCCATGGTGGACAAGATCTACTCCCTCCTTGCCTTTATGGCATTCAGATCGTGGCAGGGCTTATAATCATTTCAAGGGAGCCAGTGGGGTGCTCCAAGGGTGGGGGAGCAGGAGGAGCTCTGAGAGCACAAAGGGCACCTCCTGTAACCGGAAGAGGGAGGTTTCCCAGGAGACACGTGGTCTAGGCAGAGCACAAAAGGAGGGGAGGGAGCTAGGCAGTCATTAGGGATAAGGGGATGTTCCAGACGTGGGGAGCAGAATGTACAGAGCCTCCAAGGGTGCACAGCAGGATGGAGAAATGCAAGAAGTCCCAGGTGATTTAAAAGTGGTGGGAGGAACAAGCCTAGTTGAAAATGAGGTGGGAACAAGACCTTACTTATTAACCTAATGTGTCTGGGATGAGTTTGGAGGATCATGGAGAACTTTGGACAGGATGAGCAAGAGAAAAAGAACAGAATCCGTGTTTTGAATTTAGAAGGTTCAATCTCAAAGGTTTGTAGAGAAAAATACTGGAGGGAAAAGGAGACTCGGGGAAAGGGGTCAGTTGGGAGGCTGTTGCCGTAATCGAGATTATAAATATTAAGAACCCTGACGAAGGCCCTGGCAGAGGAGAAACAGAGGAGAGGCTGTGCATGAGAGCGTGTTAGGAACCAGAACAAACCAAACCTGGAGACAGGTTAAAGAGGCGGCGTTAGAAAGAAGAAGAAAGTAAGAAAAACTTCCAGGCTTCTGCACTTGCAACTGTGTCATTCCTAAAAGAGGGACTCCTGGGGCTTGTGCGTATTTTGCAAAACCCAATGAGCTCAATTTTGGATGTGTTAAATTCGCAGTGCCAGTGACACGGCCAGCTGCAGAGGACCAGTGGACATCGGGCTAACTTGTCTGAGCTCAGCACAGAGACCTGAGCAGGACATATGGAGATAAGCATCATTGGCATGTGGGTAGTAAGTGAAGGCATGTAGCAAATGAAATTGCTCAGAGGTGTATGAAGAGAGAAAAGAAGGATGACCCAGGAAACATCAGCACTTAGGGATGTCCAGAGGAAGACAAGCCCATAAAAGACCTTGCAGAAAAGATTCTGGAAAGGTGTGAGGAGGAAACATTTTCTCCATTAAAATGCAAATAATCATATCTAGCCCACAGGGTTGTTGTGTGCATTAGATAATGGATGCATGTAAAGCGAACATAATGCCCCTGCTAGACCAGGTGCATAATAAATGCACAATAAATGGTAGACTTTGTCATCATTAATGTTACTTTTTATAATAAAAATAATAGATGAGTTTTCCTTAGATATTTAGGTAAGTGTGGGTTTTTCATGATACCTTTTAACAGAGATCAACTCTGAGAATTTGTAGTATAGTTTATAATAGTCTGGATGAAAGCCTTAAAGTGAAAAATGCACCTGTATATTCCAGATGACATTCCTGAAACAAATGGAAGTATGAAATTCGGATATAAATAATATATCATTTAATACATAATTTTACTCTCCTGTCTCTTCCGTATCTATGTAGTCAGTTCATGGAGACCGCAAAGTGACCACACAAGGTTGAAAGTATAATTTGGAAAAACGTAAAGGACATTAGCCACCTCAGCAATGGCTAGAAGTAGCAAAGCAATTGCCTATGAGTAGGTGTCTGAGGGGGTTGCGAGCACCTCATTTAACCTAAGATGCAGAATAGACACATGGACACATTTAATCATTACTCAC
The DNA here is from genome assembly GCF_964212035.1 of Myotis nattereri. NCBI lineage: Eukaryota > Metazoa > Chordata > Mammalia > Chiroptera > Vespertilionidae > Myotis > Myotis nattereri. The sequence goes on from NC_138079.1 coordinate 67,755,475, forward strand.
TGAGTGTATGAGAGCTGGGCACACACAGCCGACTTTTGGGTTTCTCCACCCAGGCTTCCCAGGGGCCACTCACATTGAGTCTATAAAGTGGACCTTACTATCTTTTCCACAAAATTTGCTTTCTTCCTCACTTCCTTAAGCAATTGTCACCCAGGCAGACACGTACTCTAGGCTCTGTCCCTCTTGCACCCCCAAGTCACTACATCCCATTCAAGTGACATCCTAAGACCATTCCATTCTCCATCTGACGTCAGAGGAGTCTCTCTAAAACCCAAGTATCCTCCACATGACTCCCCTGCTTAAAGGCCTCTAATGGCTCTGCATTCCGCGGAAAAAGTTCCAAACCTATGGATGGCATAAAAGATCCTCCACAGTCTGACCCCAGCTTGTCCCCCAGGAGCCCAACCATTCCAGTCCTACTGGAACCGCCATGTCATTTCACACAGCCCTGCCTTTGGTCAGGGGCTTCCTTGCCAGCCAGGACTCCACCTCAGGCACACCTCTTCTTTCACATCACCATAGGTAGCAAGAACTCCCTGTGCTGTATCCCCATCATATCGTAACACCATAACACCAACAGCGTTTCACTGCAGGTACCTGTATAGGTGTGTATCTCTCCCTCCTGCAGTATTAGTTCTTTGGAAGTAGAGCCACCTCTTAGTCACCTTTGCATCTTCTGCGTTTAGCACACAGCCTGGCATATAGTAGGAGCTCAATCGGTGTTTATTTGCATGTATATCTTATCTATTATTTATGTGTTCATGCTTATTTTTATTATAGTTGGTTTTTTATTTGATGCTCCGTTTATGCAGTAGTCTTTGTGAATGGAGTTCGGGTAAAGCAGTTCTGGAAACTTGACATCTTTCTGTATATTGATAAACTCATGATTCTGGACTTCAAAAAATGCAGGCGTTGCTAGACCCATCTCTTGAAATATGTTAACCACATCAAGATGAATTCATCCAGGGAGAACCATCTGGTTTCTATAGATAACTTCTCGAGTTTCACCGAATTTACAGGCATCTACAGGGTGCTTACAGACATTTAAAGGAGTTCTTTGGGATTAAGTATAACAACTGGAGTTTTATGAAGAAAACCATAAAACCCTACTGAGGGATATAAAAGAAAACCTGAACTACCTAAAAGCAAAGCTGGCAAAGCACGTAAACTAGCAACTCACAAAATAAATAGAAACACCCACATAAGCAATTCAAGGGTTATAATCTGACAAGGATTAAAAAGACTAATCCAAGCACTCTCAGGCACTGTTAACAAGATAGCACACTGATAGCAACTGCGATCTCTTGGGGGTGGAGTTGGGGGTATTTCAAAGAACTTTTATTTTCTCTACTACAGATGTCTGGGATATTTGGGTTTTTATAATGAGCACATGGTGCTTTTGTACTCAGAAGTTAATATTTATTTCAGAATTTCTGAGACTTGGGGTATCTGTCAGAGAAACAAATATCACACTAACTAGACCTAAGACAATGTGAAAGAACAGCAAAGGAATCACCTTTATTATTGGTTTTTTTTAATTTTATCTTATTGTTTAAAATATTGCAAATAGTAGTACATATGTCTCCTTTTTTTTCCCCATTGACCTTCCCCAAGTCAGCGCTAGACTGCTGTTTGGAGGGAATGAAGGCATTTACTGCGGCCTGGAAGATCATTCTCTCTCCAGTGCTCAGGATGGTAGAATCAGAGGGTGTGCCAGTTTAGACATGGGGAGAAAGGCTCAAAGGAGCAAGGGGAGTGGACGCCTTGGCGGACTGAGGCTGTGCAGTATCTCACCTGACTGTGAATCCTGCACGGGAGACTCGAAAGCTGGCCTTCTCAAGATTGGCCTTGTAATGCAGCCCTCTCCCCCTCCACGCAGACAACTCTGCTCTATTCACTGCAGCTTCACATGAAATAACTACATTAAATACCAGTGACGAGGACAGGGAGAGGGTGGATGTCAGTTCATCTTATTCTACCTGCTGCCTTCAAAAACTCTTATCCTACAGTATAAGCCCCAAACCATTGTTATTATGCAAAGGCAATTGCTCATCATAAAGTTTCCTCTGCACATTTGTACAACTGAAAAGCAACCTGAATTTCTTCCCACCTCATTAAATTTCCCTTTATTTTATACAGCCAGGGACCCACAAGGAGTTGACCTGTAATATATTAGTAAATGGCCAAAGAATAACATGATAAAGCTGAGCACACGATGCCAAAGACCTAGAAAAGACGTGTTAACCCAATGTCCACTGGTCCTCTGCGGCTGGCTGTGTCACTGCAACGCGAATTTAACACCTCCAAAACTGAAGCCACTGGGCTTTCCAAATACGCACAGGTTCCAGGAGCCCCTCTTTCAGGAGGGGGACACAGGCTGAGGCAGAAGAGATGACTGATAAGGGTTATAAGAATTGACTGCCAGCCCAAGGGCTATTGAATTTCTTCACTGCTTAGCTGAAAGATTCTGCAGGAACATTCTTTCAGGGTATTCACTGTCCTCTGAGGTTGCAATAGCAAGCACCTGACAAAGTGATTATTTGAATTTCCTGCAAAACCATCAAAGCCCTGTATCTGGTCTTGGAGAGGGGATGGGGAGGGGAGGGTGTGAAATTTCTGTCTTTAGCAGCTGACATTCCTATTAAGAAAGTGAGGTGTCAAAGATTTGACGTTTCTGTTACTGTTGTCATTGACTCCATACACAAGCAAATGCATTTGGCGGTCTTTTATCGGAACACCGAGACACCTGCCTGAGAGGAGAAACCAGTTCAGGGGATGGATTTCCACTCCAAGCCGGAGGACCCTGAGCTCAGTTCAGAGGGGAAGCCAGCGGGATGGGAGAGGACACGCCTCTGAAATGAGCCTGAATTGACAGTCTGTAGAAAAGAGGAAAATGCTAACACTGCAGTGTGGTGGGTGGACCCTGGGAAGGGCAGGACAGCTGGACTCTGTCCAGGGCGGTGTAGTGTGGCCCTTTGGGAGAGGGAGTGAGGTGAGGAGGACAACTTCACAGTTGGCTACACACTGTCCAGGGGCATGCCCAGCAGCCACTGGGCCATCTCCGCAGACGCATAGTCAGCTGGAGAACTTTCCGTAAGCAATCAATGGGCCCTGTCTCCGTTGCTGGAACTGCATGCAGAATGCCATCATTTAAGTTCTCTTCCAGAAGATTTTCTGATCCATCAGCATTTTGGCAACTGTCAACCATTCCCCTGGTATCACATCATAAGAAAAAGAGGGTATTCAGGAATCTTATTCTCACATAAAATGGAATTTGTGGAGAAAAAAACCTGAAGGCCTTGGACATCCACAATATCAATATGTGACAAATATGTGATGGAGTAATAAATAAATGAATAAATCTTAGGGTGCATTCTCATTTCCAGAATTATAGTAAGTAAAATATCAGAGGTGATAGTTCTGTTGTTCTGTCACTGTTTTCTCTCCCAAGTGCTTCATTATAAAAGGCTAGAGGCCCAGTGCACGAATTCGTGCATGGGTGGGGTGCAGCTGGCCCTCCCTGATCAGGGCCTATTGGGACAATTTGCATATTAGCCTTTTATTATATAGGATAGGATGCCTTCAGCAGCCGGTAACTGAAACCACCACACATGACAGCTTTTCCTGAAGCACATGCATGTGTGAAAGAAGGCTGTAAGTCTGAACAAATGCACTCTCTGTTAGGAAGAAGAAAGGAGGAAATGGCTATCTGGTGGGCTGCTACTGCAGACATTTATTTATTGCACTATATCTCTTGTTCAGCTCAGAGTCCACTTCTAGGGGAAGGTTTACAACTAAGGTCTCTGAAAGTTAAGGTTTCCTTCATCAGATTTTCCTGACCGGATTGTCATAGACCAGAGAGACCTCAGGTCATGTGAAAGCTCATGCAGCCTCCGCCACCATCGGGGCCTGCAGGGCCATCGCTTCCCAGGCAGCAAGCGTGAGGCCTGCAGATGCCTCCAGCAGCAGCCTGTGACAGGTCCTACCAATTCAGTCATACAAAAGCAAGGGTAGGAGAAACAAGAGTTGTTTAATTCCAAGAAAGAAGATAAGGGGGCACAGCCGCTGCCTTCTGGACACTAAAATGCCACTTGTCCTATAACTAAGGATACACAGACGAAGCCATGTCCAGACATCAGAGGGGCGGAGACACAGAACTGGCTGGTCCCACACCCACATGTGGCTATGAAAACTCATGAGGGAAATCTCAGCACAAATGTCTCCCCTGAGGAATAAGGAGTCCCAGTTCCACATAGGGCTCCCCAGCCCAGGGTTCCTATGCAGGGAAGAGAAGTTCCCAGTAACTTCTAGCTGTGAAAATCAGCGGAGGTTGTGGCTGGGACAGAGGGCTGCTGGAGTCCCAGGTGCTCATCTTAAAGGGCCTGTGCACAGCTGTACTACTTGCTGACAGAGTCACTTGTTCTGCATTCCAGCCCTGGGGCAGAAACTTGCAAGGTGCCAGGGACATATGGGGGGAACCGAATTGTCTAGCTTCAGGAGAAGAACTGATTTCTCCTGGACAGAAGTGCTGGCAGAAGCCACAGTTTCTTTGCTGAACCTTCCCCAAGCAGGTGCAGGCAGGAACCATATCTAAATCTTCCTCAATCTGGCTAGCATAGTTACCCCACCCTGGTGATTCCCTGAGATCCATCCCGCCCAACTTGTGGGCTCACCCAAGCTGCTTCCAGTGGCTTTTCCATACAAATAGCCTGGCTTGGCTCATGCTTTGGACTTTCCTAAAATCTCTCAAAGGTTCACAAACCCCAAACAAGCAGCATCCGGCCTCGGCATGCCCCATACCTCTTGCTAAGTAACCCCAAGCCTGGCACTAGTGGCACTCAGCCTCAGTTCATACACAGCTTAGCCTCTCCTATATACCTCCATGCCCAGCACAAGTGGCCACCATCTGCAGATCACTTTGTAGCTCAGATGGGGTACTAGATTTATCTGAGTGACCACTTTATAAAGTATACAAATGTCTAATCACTATGTTTACACCTGAAACCAATATAATATTGTATTTCAACTATAATTGAAAAATAAAAAGTATCTAAAAATAAATTAAACATAGTTCAAGCTGTTTAAAAAAAAAATTAAGTGACTCTACTTTAAAACTCACAAGTAGTAATCCAAACTGAGGAGATTAGCCTACATGTTAGGTTGTCTTTAGTTTGAGGTTTAAAGTGAGGTCTTCTGTGTCATTTGAAAATACACAATCTTGCCCTAACCAGTTTGGCTCAGTGGATAGAGCGTCGGCCTGCGGACTCAAGGGTCCCAGGTTCGATTCCAGTCAAGGGCATGTGCCTTGGTTGCGGGCACATACCCGGTGGGGAGTGTGCAGGAGGCTGATCAATGTTTCGCTGATTGATGTTTTTCTCTCACCTATGTTTCTAACTCTCTATCCCTCTCCTTTCCTCTCTGTAAAAAAATCAATAAAGTATATTTTTAAAAAAGAAAATACACAATCTGATTGTGGGATTCTTACTCATCGAAAGTACATCTTCAAAGAGTCAACGGCAGAGAGAAGACCGAACATTGGAGGAACTAAAAGAAAGCCAACAGGGCTGGAGCACGAAGTCGTGAGTGTGGTGAGACACGGTGCTGGAGAGGTCATATGGAGCCAGGTCCCACAGGGCCGAAGGCCACCGACCACCTTCCCGTCACCTCCTCCTGCCTAACTGGACCCCCCACACACACACACCCCTCTGGGCTGCACAGCCTACCTCTACCCAGCAGGTCTGCCTGGTGCTGAAACCTAGTTTTCCCTCCCTGGGTCCCTCCTGGTTTCAACCACCTTCAATTTCTGGCATCGCCTAACACGGTATTTGATTGTGAACTGCTACAGGGGCAAGTGTGAGGCAGTCTACCGGTGGGAGCACAGTCATAAACTGGGAGGGCAGGAGATTCCAGCTTAACATGCAGGAGTCAGACTGCAGACAATCATTTCCCAGTGACAGCACTCAGGGCCTGCGTGGAGCAGCTGTAAATCCTGTCCTCTCCTTTGCTGGAGGAAAGCATGAAGCTCCCTGCGAAAGACTCTCTGCTTCCTGGTGAGCCCAGATCCCACCAGCACTGACTAGTTTTAGGAGACCTCTGGCACTGGGCGGTTTTTAGTATCACAGGGGCATTCAGTACGAATGCTAAAAAAAAAATAAATTTTAAATGCAGCTTTGCCAACAATAACCAAAATAAATGTGAAGGACTTTGTCTTTCCAGTAAATGACGTGCGCAGTGACAAAGCTCAAGGGGAAAGGGCCTCCGCTGCATCCCTCAGAGATGAAAGGGAATCTAGGAAAGAGCTCAGCCTTGAGATTCAGGGCTTGAAAGGCAGCGCTATCTTTTCACCGCAGTCAGTTTACAATCCTCACGTTGTTTCAGGGACAAGGACACTCATAAATCCAGAGAAACAAGTTACAAAAACACCGACCGGAACCCAGGCAGCCCTTTGTCCGGTCCCACAGTCTCCCCCACGAGCGCTGCACTGAGCGGACCTCAGATGGTTCTGCTTGAATCCCACCAGCAGACTCAGCTGGACCCAGGCCACCACAGGGGAAGGTCAAGATCACGGAAGTCTTCTATTTAAAAAAAAAAAAAAAAAGCTATGTTTGTTTGAGGTGGAGAAACGGGAGGGGGAAAAACCAAAAATATATGAAGATATCACTTTGTCAACTTGATTAGAAGTTAAAAAAAAAAAAAAGTGAAAGTTTTCTCAATTCCCCCCAAAAAAGAGAGATTCACTTTAGGTTCATAACGCTTAACTGTTATTTTGAACCCAAATTGCTCCTTTCTGCTATCAGTAGAAAAGAAAGCTCATAAACTAAGAGAAACCTCAAATATTCCTAACTCCCGGTGTGGTTCCTAATGAGTGCCCCACGCTGAGGCCTGCCCACTGCCGCCCACCTTTGGCAACTTTCCAGGTGGGGGGTTTCCAGGCCCCTTGGCGGCCCTGCACTCAGCCCTGTGCCTGAGCCCAATGCTCCAGGGGCCTGGGCACGTGCATTTTTCATAAGGACCACAGATCCTTTTAAGAGCAGACAAGTCTGGTCTCTTGTAATGGCCTTTCTAAAAAAAGAGACACACCAGTGTGACAATTTTGAAAGCCCCATTTCCAGCCTCAGATCAAAGTTTAGTGGTTTCGGGTTTTTAAAAAATTAAAATAGAATACAATGGGAAAATCATCTTTGAGAGAATAGAGATTAAATTTAAATGGACCACTTAGCAATTATTTTCAAAAGCCAGATGATTTTGAATAAAACTGCCAGCACAGCAGAAGCTAGAGGCTTGTTCCCTTGCATCAAATGTGCTAATAAATGTGCTAATAGAGAAGACTTGTTTGGAATGCAAATAAAGTACAAGAATGAGCTCACTTGAGGTCTGGCTATATTTTTAGAGATGTGCTCTCTTAGAGACTTAGGACGTGTAATGAGAAAAAGTGTATCCTCTGAGGAAATAACTAGAAAAGGTCTTGATCCCAGCCCCTTGTGCAGGCCCTGACATGATAGATATCAAACTCTACTCTTTATTTCTACCAGTCTGTAGAGAATGCTGGCTGAGAACATGGGCTTTGGGAACAGAGTAACTGGGATGGGTTCAAGTCCTGCTTCCCTGACTATGTCTTTGGGTAAGTAATTTACACTCTCTGGCTCTTGACTATAAAATAGGTTAACAATGAAAGCTCATTCTTAGATTTACTATGAGTATAAAATAAGGAAATGTGCCTGGATGGTGTGGCTAAGTGGTTGAGCGTTGACCTATGAACCAGGAGGTCACGGTTCAATTCCCAGTCAGGGCACATGCCTGGGTTGCAGACTCAATCCCTAGTAGGGGGCATACAACAGGCAGCTGATCAGTGATTCTCATCATTGATGTTTCTCTCTCTCTCTCTCTTTCTTCATGTCTGAAATTAGTAAAAATATTTTTCTTATGAAGAATCGTAACATTGCATCTGCACATAGTCAATGCTCTGTAAGTATTAGTCAGTTTCATTACTATTTTTATTGTGAATTATTAATGTTACTTGGTTTTTTAATTAGCACTGGCCTTACCTGGACACTCACTGCAAAAATATTTCCTATTTCTGATTTCCAAATTTGCTTGCTGCATAGCTGACATCTGAGTTTTTACCTTAAACAAGTAGCATCATCCACTCCAGCATCACGGCTTTTTAAAAATCTATTTCCAGGCAATAAGTTGTTCTTCATTGCCCCTGTGATAAATGCTCCTTAGGGGAAATGGCCTGGATTGCCCCATATGTAAACTATGCTAAACAGTCAGATCTTATAGATATGTGTATATTTCCGATTTCCTGCAATGGGATTCCCTCATTCACCATTCAGCCACCCTTACTTTTCCTTTAAAACCTCCTATGTGGCTTTCAGTGACTGTGAAGCTTGGGCGATCCAGCCAGACCGAGAACATCAAATCTCATTGTCCTCCCAGTGCTTCGAACCTTCCCTGAAGGCCCTCAATAAAATAGACTGCCTACCAAAAAAATAAAAATAAATAGAACCTCCTATGTGAGGCCTTTCTTCCCAACGGGCCTCGCATTTCATTAATGACCTAAATTCAGCATTCATTCATTCATTCATTCATTATTCAACAAAGATTTACAAAATACCTACTATCTGTGAGGCATCAACATTGCTTTTGTCTGTATCTTTCATCTGGCACTTTCTTGCGATTATTTTATTTATTATTATTATTATTATTATTATTCCCTCTCTACACTAAATTATAACTCTCTACATCAGAGACCATGTTGAATTCTTCCCTAAATCCCTAGCACCCAGCAAGTGCTTACCACAGAGAGGACTTGCAGGAAAAGGTTCTCATGGACCATGATGCTGATCTTTATCCATGTGGGGCAGTTTCCCTCCAGGTTAGAGAAGATATGGTGCTAAACCAGCTTGCTTGGGTTTGCTGGTGAGTTTTATTAGCTTAAGTAAGTCACTTTGTCTCTGAGATCCCCTCAAAGCCTTAAGACGATACAACTTTAATCCATGTTCTTCTTCATCCTGGACCTTGGAGTATCCATGAAGGATGCTCCTCTCTGGGTCTCCCAACATAGAAGAAACCCAAGGGACAAATAGACCTGTGTATACTCATAGATGGTTTCTGCATTTTCCCAGTTGAAATCACATGTTCTGTTTTGTTTTGTTATAATATTCAAAAATGTTCTACTGATAATATTATCCACCTTTTACCTCATTCTTTCTCCTCTCCTTCCCCCTAGGAAAAGACAAATAAAAGATATTAAGACCAAATTGACTCCAATCAGTACCACTTTCAGCATTCCCCAAAGAACAATGAACTCAGTAGTTGGCCAGCTACCAAAGAAAAGAAAATTACAAAAGCAAAAAGACCAATATCTATCCTGAAACAGACTAAAAATTTCCTGCCTGTCTAGTTTGTTTTATTGTTCATCCGATGATTTGGTATCATGGAGACACAACTTTTTACTCTGTTTATACCACCTGCCCTCAAAGGCAATTCATAAGACAGAAAATAAAAGATTTATAAAGCTATTCATAAGTCTTGGGTGATGGCAGTTCCAGCATTTTGTTACCTCGATTTGACATCATATATTCTTTTTTTTTAAATAAATTTTATTGATTTTTTTACAGAGAGGAAGGGAGAGGGATAGAGAGTTAGAAACATCAATGTGAGAGAAACATCGATCAGCTGCTTCCTGCACACCTCCTACTGGGGATGTGCCCACAACCAAGGTACATGCCCTTGACCGGAATCGAACCTGGGACCTTTCAGTCTGCAGGCCGACGCTCTATCCACCGAGCCAAACCGGTCAGGGCGACATCATATATTCTGAGTTTGATATTTAAATTCTTTCATCAACTTTCCTAGACTTCTAAAATGCAGAAGCTCCACCATATTTCCTTCTTCACTACAGATGTTATCCAGTGATGTTTAAGTTGGTGAGTCATTTATTGTAGAAGTTGCCTGAACTGCATAGCCTAGTTGGAGTCCAAGTCACAGGTCAGTCTCTTGGGAGCACTGATCTTCTGCTACTCTGTGGGGGCATATTTTATCCATTGCCCTGCTCACAGCCCTGCCCTCAGGAACCGCTGGTCAAGAGGCAAAGAGAACAAGAGTGTCAGGGGTTTCTACAAAGTCATCGCCAGATGAGAGAAGCAAAGTACAGACTGTGCTCAAGGTGGGTAAAAAGCACACTTTACTTAAAAATACACATACATAGCCCTAACCAGTTTGGCTCAGTGGATAGAGTACTGGTCTTTTCACCAGTACTCTCTGGTTAGTCTGAGTAGGCTAGCTTTTTAGGTACCATTTGGCAAATTCATTCTTCCAGAACCCAGACAGACCCCTGTACCAAATATCAGTGCATTCGTTTGGTAAAAGAAAGTATTCACCTCTCATAAAGTCAAGATCGTTTGAAGCTTTTCCACTCCCTATTTAAAAAATATGACCAGTTGGCTTAGGCGGTAAAAACATGATGGGTTATGAGAAATACCAATTCATTTCTCTCCTGCTCTTCAATAACATCCTCCTCTCTCCCTTCCCCTTCTTCCCATCATTCCCTCCCTGTTCCTTTAATTTGCCATTCCCATGCACAAAGGACCCCGGGTCTCTTGGAACAGAGTAGCTGTCCATGAAAAGAGAGAGCACATTGGGGCATGTGAAGGTAAACAGCAACAACTCAGTTCTTCACGCGGTGAGATTACCTAACTTCATTCCTTAACTTCCAATCACAAAATGGGTGGCACAAGATGAATACAGCTGAAAGGAAAAGCCTTTTAAATCCAAACAAGATTAATTCATGACTGTTTAGAATCACCCAGGGTTCAGTATTGCTTTTTTGGCCCTTCTTTCTGAGTAGCAAAAATAAATTCTGTACAGGGAAGTGAAATCACATCAGTCCTCTCTGGGAGAAAAGAGACACTTATTCTTTCTGAGTGAGAATGTACTAACGTTATATATATATATATATATATATATATATATATATATATATATATATCTCAAGATAAATAGAGCCAGATATACATAGATAGATTAATATGTAAATCAATTTATCTAGGTATCTAGATTGATCTAGATATAGATATATAGATATATAGATATAGGTATAGGTATTTCATCAGAAGAGATTTGAAAATGGTACTGCATGTTTGTATACAAAAGGGGGAGACAAATGAAGCCAAACCTAGAGCTGCTTCCCAGAGGTTTTCATGGAAAAATATTTTTCTTCTCAAATGTTATCAGGTGGAGAACACTTGAAGCCAAGCCAGATCACCCTGAGCTGCTTCCCAGAGGTTTCCATAGAAAAATATTTTTCTTCTCAAATATTATGAGATGGAAAATCCGACAGCCACACAAGAAAGATCACAGTAGGTTACAGCAATCCAATTCAGCATCAACAGGCTTTTGTTATCCTCACTGAACTGTTTTGGCCAATCACGTTTAGGAGAAAGCAGTTCCAAGAGTTACAAAGAAAACCTATTACAAATGATTCTTTCCCTCCTTTGCCTTTCTAGAAAGAAATAAGCTCAAAAGCAAACCAACTTCCCTGTCACAGCCTGAGATTTCTCAGGTTCCAGTTATGGAGGAACAATACCATGGAGTGGCTAAGAGGATGACCTCCATAGTCAAAGATAACAGATTCTACTTCCTCCTCTTTCTAGTAGTAGGACCAAAGCCTCAGTTTCCTCTTTAGGCAAATTAAGCTGTTATCTACTTCACAGGATTATTATGAGATGTAAGATTAATGTCTACAAAGAACCTAACCCAGCGTCTAGAGCAGGGGTGGGCAAACTTTTTGACTCGAGGGCCACAATGGGTTCTTAAACTGGACCGGAGGGCTGGAACAAAAGCATGGATGGAGTGTTTGTGTGAACTAATATAAATTCAAAGTAAGCATCATTACATAAAAGGGTACGGTCTTTTTGTTTGTTTGTTTTATTCATTTCAAACGGGCTGAATCCGGCCCGCGGGCTGTAGTTTGCCCACGGCTGGTCTAGTGCATAGTAAATTTTCAATAATACCAGCAGTAATCTTTATTAATAAATTGATTATAAGACTTATCATTAAGATTCTATAAATCTTGATATTGTCTTGAAAATCATGAAATTGGTTAATAAGACCATGTGGTCATAGAATTTCCAGGACAATCTCAATTTCAAAGATATTATCCTATGGTAGTATATGCAGTTTTATTTTAGTAACTAGGGTACTCATTGATAGATATTGCAGATTATTTCCAATGAAAGATGGGAGGAAGGAGAAATTAAGAGAATGCAGGATCTATTGTACATGGTGGTTCCCAAACTGGGGTTCCTGAGTCCCTAAGATACTAATGACACCAGCCTCTTTGAACACCTGAAGTCTTAAGAGACATCTTCCCAACTACACAGCCACAAAGACGCTAAAATAGAGCCAGCATATTCGATAAGTACACTGAATACTTTCATGAAAAAGGAAATGAGGAATGCTTTTATAAATACAGTTTACCACGGAGGGTGGTAGTGACAAAAATAGTGATAAAAAAGCCATTTAGTGATAGAAAACTTGGAAACCACCCTTTCAGACCGAGCACTTCTATGGTGTCGGGATTGAACACCAGTGCTAGGCAGACAGGGACCTAGGGATGTTCTAGTCTGTCAGAAACTTGCCATTTGGGTTTCTGATCTGAAGAACAAAGGAAATGCCACTCTCATAAATGCTCCCCAAGTTCCTCTTACATCAAATCAGCAATTGCCTGCTTTTCAAACCATAGATGTGAAGTGACACTTTTGAAGAAAGGTTTCGATAAAATCACATTTTCACAGTCAATAGGAAATGTAAAAATGTACTTTTTAACTGAGGGTGCTGACCTTTGTGTAAATAGATAAGACAATTTATGGGATGGTCTTGAAAGGGATGGTGATTCTAACGGCGACTTTTCAGTGAGGCCCGGATTCTCCTCCCGTGCTTTTATCCCTCTGCCTATGACTAAACTGCACCCCTTTGCTATCTGGTTTCAGGAGGATCCTGTGGCTGTGGAGTGGAGCTTACCTCTGTGGGGCATAACCAGCTAGCGATGGCGGAGGCAGCTTCCATCTCAATCGCATTCATGCCTACCTGTTGTGTCCAGCAGAGCTTCGACACAAGAGTTGGAAGTAGGAAAAGACCACAGGTTCCCCCTACATACACCAGCTTGTAGCTTGACCATCACTATCACCTCTTTTAAAAAAAAAAATGTTTATTGATTTGAGAGAGAGAGAGAGAGGAGAGAGGGAGAGAGAAACATCAATGTGAGAGAGAAACATCAGTCAGTTATCTCCCACAGGGATCAAACCCACAACCTTTGGTCTTAGGGATGATGCTCCAAGCAACTGAGCCACAACGGCCAGGGCTCACTCTCAGCTCTTAATTGGACAGCACCAATAAGTTGTAGCACCATGAAATCTGAGGGGTGGAATTTTAAAACCAGAATGTCTATATGCAAATTCAATGATTTCAGAGCTGACTGTGACACACAACACAAAAAATATCCCATCCCCTGAGATATCCAAACCTCTCCACAGTGTCGGCAGGTTTGCGGGTCTGAGGCCTGAGGCTGTTCACGCCAGAAGAGAGGAACTGGGTGGGATGCCAAGGAGGAGGGCAGTGATGTCCCCCTCCTGTGTCTGCCCTCCACTAGGTGGCTTCCTTGTTTTATTTCAAAATGTATCTGGTAATGGTCTGAACATATTCCTATATTTCCTTGCTAAATGAGATTAAATATGTCTGGACTAGAAAATATTGTATTGTTACAATCTGAATAAACTTAAGGCAGCAGTGAATAATGAATACCAAGGATGTACCTCCTTACAAAGTAAAGTGTTTTTATTGCCACCTCCAAAGCATGTCACGGAGGCGTTCCCACCCATCACAAAGGAGAACATACTGCGCCCCCGTCTCTAGGAAGATGGGATTCCTCCCCACCCCCACCCTTTCAGGACAGGTGCTCTGAGTGCTGTTTTCCCATATTTATTTCCCCTTGTGGCCAAAGATTATATTTATGAGATGCCTCTCTTTTATTTTTCCTCTCTTTATGCTTTAATAAATGCATAGTCACACTAAAGGATAGCATTTATAAAGCACCTATTTGATTCCAGGAACAGTAATACATTCATTTCATTTAACTTTGCCAACTACCCTTGAGTTGAGTATTATCACCATATCTGGAGGACGAGCAGTCAAAGGCTCAGAGAAGGTGCACAAGATCCAAGCAGCTGCCAGAGCTGGAATTTGAACCTAAGCCTCTAAGTTTTTACCACCTCACCAGACACACCTGCCAAGAGGCCGGTTGGCATGTCCAGGGATAGCTGGATCACAGGGACTGGTGCGAGGAATACCCCAGTATTTCCTGCCTCGTCATGGCCAGTTCATGAGTCCACACACCCATATTTCTCTCCGCCCCCTCCCCCCACAAGCCTACCCTGCCTTCACGGCCCCCAGTCCTGGCTTTGACTTGGTAAACTGACTCCAATCTCTTTGCTTCTGACCTCAGTTCCTGTTTTTGATTTGCTTTGTCCCAAATCCTCACCTCTAATCTGAGCTTAATCAACCAACCCTCCCCTGGTAGTTAAGTCAGTCAGTCTGGAACCCCCCTCATGGACTGGATGCCAGAAACAATCAGCATTCGGGAGCTAATGAAGTTTTTCTACTAAAGGTGGGGGGTTAGACATAGATACAAACACAGTATTAGCTTTTTAAAAAGCGGCCATTACTAAGATGATGACCCTCTGCCTGGCTGGCCTGAGGAGACACCTGCTAGGAATCCTTTTGCTTCCTGCAGAGAATTCTTCACAGCACCGCACATCTGGGAAAACAGCCCAGCAAGATCAAACCGACTCACACAACCCACCCTTTCTTGCTGTTTTTCCTGGGCCTAGCTTGCCACCTACTGGCAGGGAGTAGGAGCAACAAGCTAGGAGCAAGGACCCGGCAAAAGAATGAAAGGACCTGAACAAGACAGCTGCTGGCAGCCAAGTACCAGAGTCCTTAGATCTTCCAAAGCCCAGATCTGCGGGACAACCGCGGAAAGGCTGCGGGCAGAGGCAGTTCTCACTCCTAAGCTGCTGTCTACGCCTGTGTCTCCCAAAAGAAACAGAATGAATTAAGTTAATGTCTTTGTGCCCTTCCTTGGCAGAAAATTTCCTTCCATTCAGAAACTGCACGCACCAAAAGGAAAAGCATCTGAGAGAAGGGCAAATTTGAACTTCCCAGAGAAAGCTCTGGAAGACTTCCCAGGAGGCTTTCACAGTCAAGTCCATCAGCAGGAGTCGCCAATGCATGAGCCCACAGCAGTGGGCCCAGTGGACACAGCTCGCGAGAAGGCGGCTCACGGCTCTTCCCTGGAGCTGGAACTTGTGAGCCCCAAGTTGAACCAATGCCGACAGTGCTAGAGCCCAAAACTAAACCCTACCCTGACGCTAACACTTTTACTGACCTTCAAATGGACAGAGTCTCTGAAAAATAATAGTATCTTTACCAAATCCATATAAAACGATAAATTTCTAAATACGTTCAGCATATAAAGCATGCCATGCAAATTTGATTTCATGAAGATCTTTCAAAAGATCTTCTTTTTTCCAAACCCCCACCCTTGCAATATCATGAACATCTCACCAACAGCAAGACCTTCCAAAAATGACTTTTTTTTTCAAGCTTTAATTTTTTTACCCTAATTTTGTGCCCTGAGGAAAAAAATGAGAAGGAAGACCTCTCTGCCAGTCCTCCTCATTACCCTCTGCCCTCACTTGTCAGAAATTGGCCTAATGGGCTTTAAGTCCATTTTAAGAGTCAGGGTTTTTTCTCTATTTTACGTGCATGTGGATTTCAGGTTAATCACGACAGACTGACCACAGGTATTCATTTCCTTTCCCTCCCAACACTCAGCTAAAATGACAATGACAAAATAAAAAAGATATGACCCACCAGGACAAAGAGGAGGGGAGGGGAGGGGAGGGGAGAGGGGAGGGGAGGAGAGGAGGGGAGGGGAGGGGAGGGGAGGGGAGGGGAGGGGAGGGGAGGGGAGGGGAGGGGAGAGGAGAGGAGAGGAGAGGAGAGGAGAGGAGAGGAGAGGAGAGGAGAGGAGAGGAGAGGAGAGGAGAGGAGAGGAGAGGAGAGGAGAGGAGAGGAGAGCAGTCAAGGACATTAGCACATCTGTGGAGCACTGAGGAATGGACTTCACGGGGCAGTGGTATTTCCACCGGAGACCAGCGCTGCTGAGAATGAGAAGCACAGAATTCAGGCAGCAGGACTGCCAAGGGCCTGTGTATCAAGGCACCTGGAATCAAAGGCGGGGTAAAGCAAGGGGGTGGAGAAAAAGGACTTGATTGAAAGTCTACAAATAGTTGGAAGCCAGACACCCTCCTCAACACCATTCCCACAGAGCCAGGCAACTCCCTTCCTCACCCACCACTCTGTTCCCTACCCCCACTGGAGACTAAGGTTTATTCTCCTGAGAAGTCAAGTCTGAGAGGCTCAAATTTCTGAGATTTCAAGTATAGCAACGGCCTCAATAAGGCATGTCCCCCAACCACCCCCAAAAAACACAGGCTAAACAGGACTTCAGTGTGAACTCGGCCCTCCTCCTTCACCTGCACCCTCAGTGACAGCAACCAGGCTTTTATGTCACTATGGACTCACACAGTGTAAACACTATTCACTTTACCAAAATTATGTCACAAGGACTGTGAAAGAACTATAGGGAGGATTGGGAGAGTGGAGGGGGCGGAGAGAAGAGTTAAAGCCTCAACTACTACCACAGAAGTCTAGAGATCAGTGATGGAGAACCTATGACACGCGAACTCATTCTTTTGGTTGATTTTTCTTTGTTAAATGGCATTTAAATATATAAAATAAATATCAAAAATATAAATCTTTGTTTTACTATGGTTGCAAATATCAAAAAATTTCTATATGTGACACGGCACCAAAGTTAAGTTAGGGTTTTTCAAAATGCTGACACGCCAAACTCAAAAGGCTCGCCATCACTGCTATAGATCATGTAAAATTAAAACATTTTAAAAGAGCAGTCAAGATTTAATATTTATAAATGTGCAGATAAGCATCAAAAGAATTCATTAAAAGAATATAAAGTAATTGCCTCTAGGATGAGTCAAGGAAATGGGAGGAGTGGGGAACTGGTCCTTTTTCTTTATAAGACTTGTACTGTATATTTTTTAATTCTATGCATGAATTACTTTGATAAATATTTTAAAAATTAAAATAGCTAAGGAGTTTCACTTTGGGAAGGTGAAAAAGTTTTGGAGATGAATGGTTGTGATGGTTAAATAACAACAACATGAATGTGCTTAATACCACAGAATCACTTAAAAAACGGTTAACAGTGTCAATTTCATGTATGTTTACCCAAATAAATGTATTCTAAATTAAAATAGCATTTGATAATTAAATCAGGGATGACTGAACAGTCAACCATTAGTTGCCACCTACATTATGTGGCAAGACAAAATGGTTTTTCTCGTATAAATATTAGAGTTTCGGGTCAAGCTAGTTGGTCCAGGGCATTTGTTAATTTCACTCAAAAAGTTATCAACTAATATGATAGGCACCAAACTAAAGGTGATGAGAACAACAGAATATGAATTTTGAGCTCAAAGACTAGATTTGAGTGGAGGGAAAAGAGATAGCAACAATTTAGATGTAAGAATCTAGGGTGTAGTGTGGGAAAACACATAGGTGGCGCCTTACATCAGCTACTCCATGAGTGCTTGTCAGTGCTGAAAGGAAGCAGCAGAGAACTGCCGTGGTATTGCTGAGAACTTCAACAAAGGACCAGGGAAGATTTTCCTGAGGACAAGTGTTTTATTTTTTTGTTTTGCTTTGTTTTGTTTTAATTTTTTGCAAGAACCTTAGTCTTTGGGAGGAGAGTTCAAGATTTTTTTTTTTTAATATATTTTATTGATTTTTTACAGAGAGGAAGGGAGAGAGATAGAGAGTTAGAAACATCTATGAGAGAGAATCATCAATCAGCTGCCTCCTGCACATCTCCTACTGGGGATGTGCCCGCAACCCAGGTACATGCCCTCAACCGAAATCAAACCTGGGACCTCTCAGTCCGCAGGCCGACACTCTATCCACTGAGCCAAACCGGTTTCGGCAAGATTTTTTTTTTAATGTATTTTATTGATTTTTTTTTTTTTTTTTTTTTTTTTTTTACACAGGGGAAGGGAAAGGGATAGAGAGTTAGAAACATCGATGAGAGAGAAACATTGATCAGCTACCTCCCGCACACGCCCCACTGGGTATGTCCCCGCAACCAAGGTACATGCCCTTGACCGGAATCGAACCTGGGACCCTTGAGTCCACAGGCCGACGCTCCATCCACTGAGCCAAACCAGTCAGGGCTCAAGATTGTTTTTAATTTATTTTTCAATTACAGTTGGCATACAATATTATATTAGTTTCAGGTATACAGCATAGTGATTACCTTATAAAGTGATCACCCCAGTAAACCTAGTACCTACCTGGCACTACACAGAGTTATTACAATATTATTGATTATATTCCCTATGCTGTACTTTACAGTCATAAAAAGAATGAAATCTTACCACTTGCGACAACATGTATGGACCTAGAGGGCATTATGCTAAGTGAAGTAAGTCAGATAGAGAAAGACAAGTAGCCCATGATTTCAGTTACATGTAGGAGATGCCTTTGGAACAGAGGTTTAAAGAGGATTCCAGACAGAACCAATGTCCTCTCCTGGAGGCCCAGGCAGTCCAACTTACCGCACACACCAGAACTTTATTGCTTTACAATAAAAGCTTTGCAATAAAGTCAACAGCAAATGACTTTATAGGGCAAAGCAATGCTTTCTCTGACCACATGGTACCCTGAAGGGAGAGGCTGACAGTTTGAGAGGGAGAAGGCGGGTGTGGAGAGGAGGCAGGTTGATCAGTGGCCTAGTATTTGCTAATTCTCTTTGTCCTACCACCCAGAAGCAATTGTCCTTCAACTTCACTCACTTTTTTTCTTTGCGTAAACAAACCAAAAAACACTGGCCTGAGAAAATTGCCCATATTTTCCCACCACCCAGCAGAAGCAAACAAGACAATTCACAAAGAGCCTCAGGAGCTCAGGGAGAGGTGAACACTTGGCATGGCCCTCTTTCCTCTGCTAGCTTCAGAGCTCATCTCTTACTTGCGTTTCCACCACAGTGGGGCAGCCCTTGGTTTTTATCTGGATGTGTCTCCATGTCCCACACACCAAGATCCTGCTTTCTAGCAAAGTGCTAGATCTAATATATTACCATTAAGACCAACGTGCTTGATCTAATACATCACCTGATAGAGCTCCTCACAATAGCATTTTATGTGCATACCAGAGGCCCAGTGCATGAAATTTGTGCACTGGGGGGGGGGGGGCAGGGAGTGCAGGGTCCCTCAGCCCAGCCTGCACCCTCTTGCAGTCCGGGAGCCCTTGGTGGATGTCCTCCTGCCACGGAGGCAGGAGAGGCTCCTGCCACCGCTGCTGCACTCACCAGCCGTGAGCCTGGCTTCTGGCTGAGCGGTCCTCCCCGTGTGGGAGCGCAATGGCCACCAGGGGACAGCTCCTACATTGAGTGTCTGCCCCTGGTGGTCAGTGCAGGTCATAGCAACTGGTCTTTCCACCATTTGGTTGATTTGCATTATTAGCCTTTTATTATATAGGATGGGAGCACTTCCTTCCCAGTCATCTAATCAGATCCTTATCTGAGAAGATCTCTCTGTTTCAGATATTCCTGGGAATTTTTTGAGAATTGAGTTTAGTTTAGTTTCTCTATTGTGGGGATCCCATGAACACTTTGGTTCTGCTACATTTCTACTATCATGCTACTTGTGCCCTTTTTAGTTCCCTATGGAACTGTGAGCCCCTTTTGAGAAGAGACAATGTTTTCGTCATTGTGAAAAAGCAGTAAGAATTGGTAGAAATAGAGAAACATAAAGCAGATGTTACGGGTGATCTGTTCCGATGACCTCAGCCCACTGTGTGGGCACCAGCAGGTTGCTCTTATCCCACTGCTGTCTTCTGGCATCTCTATGCCTTGGGCCATCTGGTCATGGGAGTGGGTCAGCCTGTGCAAAACGGGCCACATGGTGCAAGGAGTTAATGTCCCAGTGAAGGAGGAGAGTCGGTGGCTAAATATCCCAACTTGCTGACCCAGGGGGGCAATTCAGAGCTATGAGCCAAACAACTTCCATGTGCTCCCCATCAGCAGGGTCTAGCAGCATGTTAGAAGCTGCTTTCAAATCAAGATTTTCTTAGGAGCTCGTGTACTTCTCAAATTCAGGAGCTGGGTATGGTCAGATCCATGAAGTCCTAAGGAAAGGTAGGTACAACATATATGCCTGATATCAAAGAAATGCTATGTTTAGGATTGGGCCCAAGTAGGTCTGGGAGACACAAAGGTACACATAGAGATAGCCCAAATCCTAGATTTCTAAATTCTCTCACTTAGCTCTTCTAGGGCCTATGAGGGATTATCTAAAACCAGCTGAAGGGAAGGAGGGGGCGGGGGGGTTAATGCCTGGGTCATGGATGGGTCATGAAAACGGACTGCGACCCTACTACAGTGCAGCTCAGGAAATCCTCCGAGCGGGGAGAAGTCCAAGAAGCACACATAGCCATTAACTTTGTGCGTGGGAGATGTGTTCAGGGGTAAGAAGATTCAAGAATTTCTAGACAGTGGCAACTGGCCTGGCAGGTTGGTCAGGGGCCTGGAAGGAGCAAGAGAACAATATTTGAAGGAAGAGACAAAGATTTGGAGACAAGGCACATGGGTGAATCTATGGGAATGGGCACGAAATGCAGATCTTTGTGATTCAGGTCAGTGCCCGCCAGGCCATCCACTGACCTGATATGATACAGAAAGGCTCATCCCATGGGTGCCAGCGAGCCTCTGTCCTCAGGCACACCAGTGTTTGCAGAATTGGTCCACAAATGGAGAAGTCATGATGGCAGGGGTGGGGGCTACGCATGGGCCCGTAGCATGGGCACCTTCCCATTAGGCCAATTCTTGTTACTCCCACTGCTGAATGTCAGCAGTAGAAACCAATACTGAGTCCTCAATATGGTACATTCCTCAAGGAGTCCAACAAGTCACTTGGTAGCAAGATGATTTCATTGGGTCTCATCCAACCTAGAGAGGACATGGACAGTTGATCGTGACCCCAGCTTTCTCACCTCTTAGTGGGAAAATTCTGAGTTGCATTTCACATTGCCTCTTGGAATCTCAGTAAGACTGAGCCCCAGTAACCCCAGAAAGCAACCCATTATTAATACAGCCTAAACCATTTTCTTCCTTTTCTGGTTTTACTTCCTCACTCCCTCCCAGTGCTTCCCAGAATCGCCTCCCAGATCCATTTCTTATACTCAAATCAGTGGCTGAGTTCTACTGTAGGGCAAACCTAGGCTAAGACAAAAAGAAAATGAAAGAAATTTTGATATATCCAACTAATAGAATAATATGAGGCCAATGAAAATAAGTTTATAGGAATATTAAAAGACGCATGCATTACAATGTTAACTGAAAGAATATTGTTTGTCCATTCCAATTACAATTACAAGCAAACGAAAGCATATGCTTATAAAGGGGATATATAAGATTGACCATTGCTTTGTTGGGGCTGAGGAAACAAAGTTTTCCAAGGAGGGAGGATAGTGTTCAAGTGCTGAAAATTCTGGTAGATAAGGCTGACTTTTACCCACGGTATGTTTTGATCTGTGTGCACCGTGTTACTCTCAACGTTCTCAGCAATCACAGATCACAGATTAATGGAAACCACTACCTGACCTGCCTGGGTAACGCCAGTCCGTTTCCCCAAAGCTGCTCGGTTGCTCACAGAGGAGGCTGGGAAGGCTGGGCTGCGTCTGCCGTGGCTGTAGAAAGCCTAGCTGGGAGAAGCCAGATTAACAATGTACAAACCCACCCAGCTTGAGAGAAAGCCTGACTCAGTGTTGGGATAGTCAATAGCAAAACTCATGACCCGAGGGGCCCCAAGCAAGTCTGACGTCCTTTCTGAGTCGAATGGGGTTGAAGGTGCCCAGCCTCCAGAATGACCTCATCATGGCCTCTGACACTGAAAATTTTCCCCTTTACCAAGAAAAGAGATTAGTGTGGGTCATAGGCAAGCCCATAAATGAAAAATATTAAAAGGTTTACCACATAAAAGGACAGAAAAATTAGGAAATGAAATATACTCTAAAAAGAAAGCCAAAAGTAAATAATACACTGGAAAAAACACACGTAATATATTATATATAGCAAAGGGTTAATATCCTTTAGTCAACAAAAAAGGGAGACAGATGGTAAATAATC
Organism: Myotis nattereri; assembly: GCF_964212035.1. Lineage (NCBI taxonomy): Eukaryota > Metazoa > Chordata > Mammalia > Chiroptera > Vespertilionidae > Myotis > Myotis nattereri. Next base: position 67,777,802 of record NC_138079.1, read on the forward strand.
TTTATTCATAAGCTTCACCAACCTCTTTGCTCTAAAAGAAACTGTCAGCCCTCAGCAGATATTTGGAATTCTGTGCTGACTTAAGAGAAAATGTTTAATGCTTTAATGGTAGAAAGAAATCAGCATTTATCAATGGCAGTGGAACGGCTAGAAATTGTGGAGGAGGCAATGCCTGGGCCCATTTTCCATGGTTTTACACCAGGCAAAATCAGGACAGGAAAAGTGTCACTGTGGGGTGGAACTGGCATAGTTAAACTACAGAACAATATGTAAGACTGTGATCTAGGACTTCCCAAGAGTTAGTCCTAGCAATCTATGAGAATCATGCAATGATAGCTCTATTTCTAATATGCTAATGTTTTGACAGATCTGCAGATTTGTTTATTGTGGCAACCTTGGAAATAATCATAAAACAAAATATCAGGTAATTATTTTGCTAAAAATAAAACAACAGCAAAACCCAAGAGTTCACAAAGAACAAAGGACATCAGTACCTGGTATTCATTCCTCAGGGATGACCACACAGCCACAGATTCCAACACTGTCAGTGAGGAACCCAGAAAGGTTTCAGTGGGGATCATTTCCCTAACTTCCTCCACTGAATTCAACCTTTATTTATGGAGATCTCAAAGGCCTTTGACTTCTTATGCAAATAGCCACAAAGCGTGCATCTAAAGTCATTTCCAACTATCACCTTTGGGGAGGGTGTTTTTCAGTTTAGCATGGGGCCCCAAGGGAAGGAGAACTGAGACCCCTCAGAGGGAACTGGAAGGGGCAAATATCCATTTCTATCAATTCCATTGTGCCAGAAAGCATTCCTCCTGGGCCAGTGTACTCACAGGCACCTCTGAAAAGCATACAGCTGCAATGAAAACTTCTCTAGATTCCAGAGTAAATGGACTGCTGGAGTGTGGTGTGCAGGGTTGGATTAACACACACACACACCCGCTGAGGAGGCCCAGCTAAGCCATAGAATGGAAAGACACAGACCATCTTAATGATAGGCGTGGGGGGGGGGGGCAGGTCAAATAGGCAGGTTTAGGAAATTTTAGAAAAGTAAGGGGTCCATGGGAAAAGCACAGGGCTACAGAATAGCAGAAGGTATATTTCCATAGAATAAGAGAGCAGGGAATAGCAGAAGGTATATTTCCATAGAATAAGAGAGCAGGGAATAGCAGAAGGTATATTTCCATAGAATAAGAGAGCAGGGAATAGCAGAAGGTATATTTCCATAGAATAAGAGAGCAGGGAATAGTAGAAGGTATATTTCCATAGAATAAGAGAGCAGGGAATAGCAGAAGGTGTATTTCCATAGAATAAGAGAGCAGGGAATAGCAGAAGGTGTATTTCCATAGAATAAGAGCTGGAAACCGCAGAAGGTATACATTTACAAAATAAAGGGGAGGAAGCCCCTCATTGAGCAAGGGCAGAAAATAGCCCAAAGGGGAGAGGGAACGATGAGGAAGGAGGGGAGGGGAGCCTCCTGTGTCCCATGTGAGGTTTGACCTTTGAGCTCAGGAGTTACTATAGTGACCAAATCGCAGGGGGTAGTGACCAGTCAGAGGGGATATCAAGGCACAGACGTCTGCAGCCTTTATAAACCCTCGGAAAAGGGACTCGGTGGGACTCTTTCGCCCTCCCCACGTGGGAGTCTGTGCTTGTTTCCCAATAAATTCCCACCTTCGCTACACCACCTTTCCTCCGTGGTTTCCTTCTTCGACTCCACCGGACAAGAGCGCGGGGACCACCCTGCCCAGGGGAACACCATGCGTTCCAGTCCACACTTCCTGTTGCACTGACAGGACTCCTCCCGCTGGCCCGCTCTGCCTTGGTGCCTCTCCAGAATTTCACAAGCCCTGCCTTTTACAGAAGCTGCTCCCAGATGAATAACCCGCCCTGAGCTGGGTTCCCAACTTCCGCACAGCCACGGCACACCTTCTCTTCCTTTGCGGGGCCACAAATGAGTGGGCGCCTCGGGAAAAACAAGAAGCTTTTCTGAGAAAAGGAAAAGAGAAAGCTGGCAACGCCTCCAGGAGCTGAACACCTCAAAAGAATCGCTCTGCCCTGAGCCTCCTAAGCAGGCGGGAACCTTTCTCTTACCAAACCGCCTCCCACCCGCCGAGGACCGGCGGGCCACGCCCACTGTCCTCTGAGGCTCTCTCCCTGTTCCAAAGCCAGGAGCACGGACTCTACCACCTGCCAGTGTCCGGCGCTGAGAAAGGAGGCTGGCGTCCATGTAACCCTCGGGTTGCCTCTATTTGGGGTGTGGTGTAATTGCCCCTATTTCACCAAAGATGGGCCTGGTGCTCACGGAGTTCAACCCTGTCCGAAGTCAGCAAGTGGGGCAGAGCCACACCGGAGAGGGGGAAAGCTGACTGACACTAAAGCTGGGGCCTCTTCCGCTTTATCACTCTGCTCTCAGGTTCACGGATGTGGGGAAAATGCACCTAAACTGGACTAAGGTCCACACAGGTCCATTTAGCAGAGGAACTAAGCATGCTTGTGAGGTGCTTACGAGGAACGGTGGTTCTGTTACCAGGAGAGCAGATCCCTCAGAACGCTCTCTGATACTGAGAAATGGACGGTGTCCGTTATCAATTTATTGACTCTCAGGGTCCAAATATCCACCCTTCTATGGCTGCCCATAACAAGAGAAAGAACCTGTATTTCCCCTTTGGCGGCTGGCACAATGTTAAGCTTCATCAGTGGGTGGGGGGTGTGGGTGGGGGGCGCGGTGGAGGGAGAAGGTTTTTTCCTGGTTCAGGTGTGCTCCTCCGCTATCTCCCAAAGCCCACACAGCTTGGAGGCTGGTGGCTCATGCAGCCTGTGGTGGTAGGCAGCTTCCAGCCGGCCAGCAGCTCCGCCTGCTTCACTCAGACCCCTCTTGGCCCCATGGCATGGTAACCGCCTCTGAGCACCCCATAAGACCTATTTCTAGCAAGTTCCACCAATGTGGCACCTCAGGGATTTCTCCACCACACTTCCCTAGGAGGTCTGGCCCAGAGACCTGACAAGGGGGATCAGGGGGCAAGGCTTGTAGAATTGCTCCCTTCTTGCTGTCATAGGGCAGTGCCCATTCCCTATGGCTGCTATTCTTATATTCTTTAAAGTGGTTTTTACTCTCTACCAGCCAATTCCCTATTACCCAATCTGTGATAATAGACATTTTTTATGCTTACATTTTCCTTTTCAAATTACTGTCATTGTTTTCTGCTGGTGGGACCCTGGTAGATACATGTGATCAGAGGAAGGAGCCGGTTTAACTCACTTGTTCTCCCTGCTAACAAAACCCAGAGAAGTCTTTTGCCTCACTTGTTTGCCAAATTTAAAAACTGAAACCAATATCCTGACATTGTATACAGAATTTAACACCAGTGACATATAATACAAGGTACATAAAAGGTATGATTATCTTCCATGAAGGACAATAGGTTCTGTACACTAGTGGCAAGATTTATACAATACAATAAACAACCATTTACCACAAATGTGAAAGAAAATCTTGTGAGCCAAAAATCATCACTGAAATAAGCTGCTACTTCTAAAGGTGCCATTGCCTCTACCTTATCTATAATAATAAAAGCATAATATGCTAATTAGACCAGACGTCCTTCCGGACCTCCCTCCAGACAACCTTCCGAACAAAGCCGGGGCTGCAAGGGAAGCCCGGGTTCCGGGTGCCTGCTAGCAGCCAGAGGGAAGCCGGAGCTGGCAGCCAGGGGAAAGAAGGCCTACTCTTGCACGAATTTTGTGCATCGGGCCTCTAGTCTACACTAATAAAAGAGAAAAATGGTGATTGGCGTACGGCGATACCTTTTTCATTGGCTAATCAGGGCTATATGCAAATTAACTGCCAACAAGATGGCGGCTAATTTGCATATGTAGGCACAATGCAGGGAGGCGAAAGGGAAAGCAGGAAGAAGCCCCCTGCCACTGACAGTGATCGGAAACCCTGGGGCCGCCTTTGCCCTGCCCCCCAGCCATGATTGGAGAATCAGGCGCCTTTGCCACCCTGGCCAGTGATAGCAGGAAGTAGGGGTGGAGCCAGCGATGAAAGCTGGGCACGGTCGAAGCTGGCAGTCCCAGGAGCTAGGGGTCCCTCGCCTGGGCCCAAAGCAAAGCCCACAATCGCGGCACCCCCCGCTGCCACTGCAGGTCCCCGCTGCCTGGGCCGGACGCCTAGGCCAGAGGCGTTAGGCCTGGGCAGGGGCAGAACCTGCAACCGCGGGGAGCTGGGGGTCCCCTGCCCAGGCCTGACACCTCTGCCGGAGGCCTCAGGCCTGGTCAAGGGGCCGATCCGGTGATTGGTGATCGGAGGGTGATGAGGGTCAACTCCTCTGGCTGAGGCATCAGGCCTGGGTGGGGGGCGGAGCCGGGGATTGGGGGGATATGATGGTCGCCTTGCCCAGCCCTGAAGCCTGGGTCAGAGGCGTCAGGCTTGGGCGGGGGGGTGGAGCAAGCGATCAGAGGGAGATGGGGGTCCCCTGCCCAGGCATGATTCCTGGGCCAGAGGCCTCAGGCCTGGGCGGGGGCCAGAGCCAGTGATCGGGGGGAGATGGGGGTCCCCTGTCCAAGCCTGACACCTCTGGCGGAGGCGTCAGGCCTGGGCAAGGGGCCGATCAGGCGATCGGAGGGTGATGGGGGTCAACGCCTGAGGGCTCCCAGTATGTGAGAGGGGGTAGGCTGGGCTGAGGGACACTCCCCCCACCACCACCACACACACACCCAGTGCACGAATTTCGTGCACCGGGCCCCTAGTACTTATATAAGAGATCACAGTCCCTGGGTCTGTTTTCCATCCAGAACCCAAGAGGGCAATATTTCTCTCACACTATGTAATTACCATTAATTCTTTTGAGCACCCACAAATAAATCAAAACCAGGGCAATAATCTGGGTCTTTCCAGCAAATGCTAAAAGCTCAAAGTGTTCAACTGTGGTTTGAGGTCCGGGTGCTCCTGGCTGCACCACATTTCAGCACTAGGGGGCAGTATCCCCATTTAGAATCAGCTCACAACTGGCACACACCTAATAAATTGTGTTGCTTTATTCCTCCCAATTAGGGGATTTGTCCAATTACAGAGAAGAATCCAAAGAATAAAAGAAAATAAATGTCATTCATAAATAGTTGGAAAGACTTGCTCTCCAACTATTTTGAAAAACCCCAAGAGTAGTCAGTTAATTCTGATTTTTATCTGAGCAATTAAAACTTGTGATTCCAGTGTAAATGACTATGTAAGCAAAACTCAAAGCCTTTATCATCCCCTGTTGTTCTTTATCAACCAGCCATCAAAACAAAACTCTGATTTTTTTCAAGAGTACCTTTCACTCAGACACTGAATTTCAAAGGGGAAAGTTACAGCTAAATGAAATTTATCCCTGATACATCAGGACTTGGTTAAACAGAATGATTCTGTCGTCAGGGAGGAGGGAGGACAGGGGTTTTTTTAATTAAGCTTCATTGCAGGAACCACAGGAAAACAGTCTTCCTACTTCCCCGGTGCTTGGGGAACATACTCTCATTTTTCCAGGGTATCAGGCCCTCCCTCCGTGTCTAAAATTGCATCAGATAGGGGTCACCCAGCACAGCACTGGACAGGCCAGATTGCTCTTTAGGAAAGCTCTATCTTTGGAGAGTGAATCGTGAAGTTTATGGAAAAGTCAAAATTTATAATACAAGGATCTATTTTAATTCTCAATTGAAATAGTTAACATTGGGGGGAGGGGGCATTAATTTTCTGCTAAACATATTACTCATGGTACCTTCACAGCAACCCTAAATTCCAGAAGGTCATAACTTGCTCAAGGTCCTCCAATTTCAGAAGAGTGGAGCAGAGTCTGACACCAAAACTCACAGTAATTGCCTATCCTGGTGCCATTCTGAGTCTTAAGAGTCAGAAAATGTTCGCGTAAGAGGGGCTTTAAAGGGTCATCCACTTCAGGGAAACTGTGTCTTGGATTATGCAGAATTTCAAATTTTTTTAAATACTGGGCAGTCAATGGCTTTAGTTCGGTGGGGGAGGAAGGGGACCTCTGGCCTGGCCCAGGCAGCACGGCCCTGCCCTCATCACACCTTGTTCTGCTAACCCGGAAGCGCCTCTGCTTTCCGCCCAGCAAGGTCCAGGAACCACAGTTCAGTCCGACTCCCAGTTTGAAGAGGAGGACACTGAAACTTAGTGACTATTCAGATCTTGCCCCTCCAACGCTGACACTAGAGCCAGGGCTCTAAAGATTCCCAAAACGTGGCACCCTTTCCATGTTTCCAAGCTGTGTTTAAAAGCACAAGAGAATGAACCGAAAATGATCCCTCCCAGGTGGTATAAAAAACCTTCAACAGGAAGAGCTGAGGCTCTATGTCCATGAAAGTACAGCTGCCTCCCAGCACACAGCCCATCTTTTGAGTGGATAGCAATTTGCATCTATATCATGGCAGTTACATTAAACATTAACTACATGCCAAGCACCAAGGCTGCTGCCTGGAGTTGTGCAGTGTATTTATTACTGAACAGCAGTACTCAGCACATGGGGGGCAGGGGGGAGGGGGAGCCACTGCCTCGGCCCAGAAGGGGTGCCTTTGTCTAATTCACACAATGGTGTCATCTGCTCACCAAGCTGTGTGCCTCCCACCCAGCCAGTGTCTGTGAGGAGGAGCATGCATTTTCTAATTCACACAAAAGCACCCCACGGGCTAGCTGAGGCCTTGGTGGTGAAAATGCCTCACATAGTTTATCGGATCTAATCCTCATTTAATCACTAGAACCCTATGAGGTGGCTCCTGTCGTGCCCATTTTACAGCTGAGAAAATGCCTTCTTCTAGCTTTCCCATTTTACACAGGCAGCAAGTGGTAAAGCAGGAATCTAACCGAGGCCTCTAGTGCCTATGCCACGACTTATGGCCACCAATGCCAATCTGGCCCCACCACAGCCACATACAGTCCCAGTGAGAACAACTAACTGGATATGATCTTTCCAAAGTCTCTAAATGTACCTGCCTCTCTAGCTATATTCCAAAATAAGGACATAAAACAGCATTAGCTATTTTGTTGGGGAATATTACATAGAAGCATATGAAAATGTAAAGTTTAAGGAATAAAGTGATTCCACTCCTGTCATCATCTCCCAAGTCAAGAAATTCCCAGCACTTCGGAAGACACCTCTCATCAGCCCCTTCCCAGTTATGCCTTCTTCCCTCAGCCCTACAGGTAACACTCTCCTTTTATAATGGCTTGTCTTTATATTTTGATACCCACATATACATTCCTAAATGATATGGTTAAGGTTACTCAATAATTATTCATTAAACATCTAATATGTGCCAGGCTCTGTTCTAGGCAATGGAAATAATAAAGATGCTTCCCTTATGCAGCTATGTTCCAGCAAATTTGTGTCTGTTTTTCAACTTAATATACCATCACAGACATAGAGCACAGCATTTATTCTGCACACTGTGAGATTCATTCGCTTCGTTATATGTAGTTGTAATTCATTTTCATTGCTCTCTATAGTAGCCCATTGTATAAATGTTTTATAATTTATTTCTTCATTATATTACTGATGGACATCTGGGTTGTTTCCAAGTTGGGATTATGAGCTTTTGGTTCATGATCCAGATGGACATGACCATGAAATCTCCAAAGCATACATCTATGAGTAGAATTGTGAGGTGATTGGGTATGCGAACCTTTAAATTTGCCAGATAATAAACTATTAGCCTAACCTGGTTGTACCAATCTGCCCTCCCTCAAGCTATGTGTGAGTTCCTATTGGTCCATAGCCTTACAAATACTTGGTATTGTTAGACTTTAAAATATTTGCTATTTTGATGTGTTAGCAAAATCTCAATGTGATCTTATTTTGTATATCTCCAAACATGTATTGGTCTTTTAGATTTCCTCTTTTGTGATGTGCTGGTTTCAAGATTTTTGTTCACTGACAGCAGAGGAGTTGGGGGTCATAGTAGAAGCCCAAGAGCAAATCGGATCCTGAATATATATCTGATACTTCTGAAGACTCCCAGTGGACAGGTTAAAGAGTCATTATACGTTAGAAGATAATGTTGGCATTATGACAGTTGCATCTAAGGCTGATTGGGTCTGGAATTTGCTGAGCACCTACTATACACCAGACACTTTATGCCAAGCAAGCTACAGAGTTAACTTACCTCCAAAGGTTAATTCCAAGATAACTGTTAATAGAAGCAATACAACAACCTATTGATGATTCTCATCACTGATGTTTCTATCTCTCTCTCCCTCTCCCTTCCTCTCTGAAATCAATAAAAATATATTAACAACAACAAAAAAAGCAAGCCCTCTGAGGTTCAATAGTCTGGTCTATGCTTCTATGTCTCTGGATCTCCTTTCATTTCTATTACCCTTAAATCAAACTACATATAACTGAGATATGGAGAGAAGGGTAATATAGACTGAAAACCTTTTCAGTTTCATAAATAACCTTTTAAATTATAAAGTAATTTCAGTTCTCAAACTAATTACAAATGATCTACAGACAGGTTGAAAGATAAGTGAAGTTATCCTGGTTGAATTAAAACGGTTGAAGCAAAAAACTATTTGGGGGAATTAGGAAAATTATCTCAAATGAGACTATTCACACATTAAATTAAAATCTTTTCTGGAACAACATATTTTGGGGTAAAGGAAAAAAGTGAAGATTACTATGAACAAGGTCCAATTTGAGGCACTGTCACCAAAGTACACACATCTCTACTAAAGATTACACCAGGTGCACCTTGTAGATAATGGGATTGTCCCTCGCTGGAATCTATAACTCCATCCATTTCAGAATAGATCTGAGTGTGAAAACTGCCTACAAATATACCACCAGATTCCTTGTCAAACCATTTGAATTGCCAACTTCACAGTTTTAGTTGCCTTTGAAAATATTTAAAAGCTGAGTCTAGTGACTACATTGAAAAGACTGGGAATTTCTCATCTTCCTAATTCACGATACATCTCTTCAAAACTCTATGTGAGCCTTGAAGGCTTTCAGGGGCAGGCAAGTTACAACAACATGAAAAGACTGAAATGGCAGAATGCATGCCCCACCCAAAGACAGGCGTTCACATTTTCTTGCTTTCTTACAGGATAGGTATTTTTCCCATTTACAGATGAGGAAACAAAACATATACAGACACATTCTTCCTGGAGTGGCCACTTTTAAACCCCTTACCAAGGACAGTCTTTGAAGCATTATTTATAAGAGATAGAAAATCTAACTGTCCAACAATGAAATTCTATGTGGTCATTAAGAACTTGTTTTTGAAGAAATAATGATAGAAACAATATTTCAATTATTGCCATCACTTTATTTGGCAAACATTGCTGTATATTTAAATGGGTTCAACCTCCATAGTAAAGTTGGTTAATAGATTATCCCAACATTTAGATTTTGGGATAAGTTTTGAGTTCAAATCCCAGCCCTGCCACAGATGAGCTTTGAGATCCAGGCAGGTAATTTAGTCTTGTCGATCCTCAGTTTCCTCATCTGCAAATGGGTAAAATCCTTTTCAAAGTGTTATGAGAATTAAAATAAGATTGACATAAGGCAATTAGCATAGTTCCTGGAACACAGCAATCAACAAATGGCAAACTTTTGAAATGACAAATCGTATCTAACAAATCTTTTAGCTAATTGTGGCTCTATTTTGCAATTAACACATTGTAGTATTACCAAGGACTAAGGCTCAGGATTAAGCAAATTCTACTCAAGACACAGTTTGGAAGATACATGCTGAGATGTAAAACGAACCATGTCGGTGGCGGTGCCCTATGACCCTCGCACTGAATTTGGGAAGTCCAACCTCTCTCTTCTGCAGGCAGACCTCGTTTCATTGCACTCCACTTTACTGTGCTTCACAGATGCGGTTTTTTACAAATTGAAAGACCCCTCCAACAGCCAAGAGATTCCGACTTGCTTTTTTGCAATCGCTTTATTGCGGTGGTCTGGAACCAAATCCGCAACATCGGAGGCATGCCTCACTGCATGACACAGCATTGTGGGGAGCTGCAGTTGAATGATTGCCCAAGGATCCACGCTGATTCAAAGCTTCCTTAAGAAGTAATTTTGGCCTTACCTGTAAACATCCTGGGGCCTACTTCCGATGACAGATCCCATTCCAGTTGAGCCTGATACATTTTCACGAAAAAGTAATTTATGCTCTGGTACCTCCGCTCCATTCCCAGGCCACACGCAGAAAGGAATCCTTTGATTCCCTGAAGCCCAGCTGCTCCCGTGACCTGGGATCAGCAGCACTGGTTTCACCTGGAGCTGGTTAGAAATGCAGGCTCTCCAGCCCCACCTCAGCCCTACCGAGGGAAGCTCCGCATTTTAACAAGATGGCCAGGTGACTCATGTGCACGTTAACACTTAGAAGTGCTGCTCCACAGTGCCTGCTGCTTCTCAATTCACAAGACCATCTGCAGGCTCCAGGAGCCGAGGAGAAATCCATCGTGGACCAACTTTGCCTGAGACTCTGACCTTGACACAGGCCACAGAAGTCATTTTCTTGCATATTTTATGAGCTCTGGTTCACTGTTACATAATAAGAAATACACCTGGACTATATTATCTTGATTTCACGGAAAACTGGATTTAATTTTTAACCGATTGGATGAATTATGCCTCAAATTAATGATTCCTCTCTCTCTCCAGTTTGATTTTGGGCATTTTAGCAAATAACCGCAGTTGAATTACATGACTTCTGATTTTCTGGGGAAATTCTGTTCTCAAATATATTCTCACCATTTGTAAAAGATCTCTTAGGAGGTTAAACCTAATTTTCAAAACTGCTCCTAATCTATACGTGTAGCCCCCATAGGGTGAGTGGCTTAACACACGGGACACTGTTACGGCCTTTGTCTGCATTCTCTCATTTACAGCCACTAGAACTCATTTGCAGATGGATGAAGCTCACAGGTTAACGATCTATCCAAGATCACACATCTAGTAAGTGACAAACCTCAGATATAGATCCAAACCCAAAATCCACACAACCATAACTAGCATGTCCCTGTGCACACTTCCCTAGAATGCTCTCTGTGAGATTCAGAGTCAGGTGGGCACTAAATGCTGAGAACTGCAAAATTCAAATGCCTGACTTTCCTTAACAGCATCCCCCAGCCTGTTTGCTCATGGAGCCCTCTGCTTTCCCCCAAACCTGTAAGTCAATAATTAGGTCACCTTTCGACAAGTACTACAACATACCAACCTTTACACTTTAAAAATGTTTTTAGAATTCTCTATTACTAAAAAACTTTAAGGCATGTTAGGTATGCTCCAAGAAGGAATTCAAATGCTTGCATGTCATAGTTACCAGAGGAATTGGTAACCCACAACATTTTATCAAGAAAATAATTTCCGAACTACAATTTTTCCATATTGTCAGAAGTGCTTTGCTTAAACAAATGGAGGGGCCTTCTAGGGTAAAAGGAATCCAAACAGGGAAAAGAAATTAAGGAGTTATTTTGAAAATATACAGGTATAATATATATCATTTTGAAAAGATATAAAATACTTTTACAGAAGCGTATAGTCCTTACCACCCAACCTAGGAACGTAAGTTAGAAAATCAGGTTGCTCAAGTCTTAAGATTACAAGACAGGTACACTGTTCCAAAGGAGAGCAGCTCTACTCTTAGATTTGTGCCGTAGGAGACCAAGCCTTACAAGAACAGAAAGCAGACCTCCAGAGGCAGTCATGTAACCTGGCTAGTCAGTATGGACTCAACCTGCATTTGAAACAGGGGCCAACATGAACACCAAGGAACTTTTTTTAGATTTCCTAAAAGCAAGCAGTGATGGCATTTAAAAAGTAAACCACTGAGTTCAGATAATTTACACAAAGAAATCTAGAGGGAAATGAAAGAATTTTAAAGTATTTTTAAGTTATATTGCCGAGACCGGTTTGGCTCAGTGGATGGAGCGTCGGCCTGTGGACTGAAGGGTCCCAGGTTCGATTCCGGTCGAGGGCATGTACCTGGGTTGCGGGCACATCCCCAGTGGGAGATGTGCAGGAGGCAGCTGATCGATGTTTCTCTCTCATCGATGTTTCTATCTCTCTCCCTTCCTCTCTGTAAAAAATCAATAAAATATATTTTTTAAAAAAATTATCCACAGGCAGGCAGACTGTTGTCTAACTCATGCACAGCACGTCAACTTATTTTCATTTGGACAGTATTCTACTATCTTACTTAGCATGCAGGTATCAGTCTGGTCAGCACTTTAAGGGTACTGTTTTCTTAACCACAGCACTTATTCTTCCCTATTCCAAAGAGATTTCAGACGAGATGGCAAACTCAAAAAAGCAGCAGCTCCACTAGCCTCAGATTGGCAGCATAGAAGGGCCAACCGGGAAGAGAAACACCAGAAAGCTGAAGGGGAAAAGGTTCATGGCTTTCTAAGGCTTCTGTTTTTAACATTTCGGACGGTATAAATGCCCTTATTTAAGCAGTCAGCACAGTGGCCAATAGCCTCCCGTCTCCCTCTCATTCACCAAGCCCTCCCCGCTTGTGCCAGTTATTCTCCATTTATGCCCCTGCCCCCCAATCACCACCAGGGCCCTGCTTTGCCCTCTCTGCCCCGGAAAGATGACCCCTGCTGCCTGCATCTCTAGAAGGCCCTCGCTGGCTGGCTTCCAGCGGAGTTTGGTCAAAGGCCGCGCAGGCAGATCAGAACAGGTGGAGACTATTCTTTCTCGCTCCCTCCGTCTTGGCACATCTCTACAAACAGCTGCCTCCCGTGGCAACCCCAGCTCCTAAAAACAATCCTTCCTCACTTAAGGTTCTCACTCTGAGATCTAGTCACCCTTTCCCCTTGCCCTCCATGCTCTTCAGGCTGTGGCTAGTCTTTCCCCAGCTCACCATTGCTTGTTTCTTCCTGTAAGGTTGCCCTTACCTCTAAGCCAGCGGTTCTCAACCTGTGGGTTGAGACCCCTTTGGCGGTTGAACGACCCTTTCACAGGGGTCGCCTAAGACCGTCCTGCATATCAGATATTTACATTACGATTCCTAGCAGTAGCAACATTACAGTTATGAAGTAGCAACAAAAATAATTTTATGGTTGGGTCACAACATGAGGAACTGTATTTAAAGGGCCAGAAGGTTGAGAACCACTGCTAACAATCCTTTTATTCACTTTTCCTTTTAGTTGAACCATCCAGGGTGGATTATTTTTCCTGCCGGAAATCTAATTCACTATCTCAAAGCCTTTGTGCATTTGTGTTTTATCTACGGAGGGAGCTCTTCACTTACCTCTTTGTATGGCCAGCTGTTAGCAATCAGGTGTCAAGCTTGTCTCACCTCCTCAGAGGGGCTTCCCGGATCACCAAATCTTGTATTAGCTCCCACCTCATATGCTCTAAGACCCTCCCACTCTTATCACCTCTCCCTCCTAGAAATTAAGCTCTTAAAAGCAGGAACCTACGCCCTGACCGGCTTGGCTCAGTGGATAGAGCGTCGGCCTGCAGACTGAAAGGTCCCAGGTTCGATTCTGGTCAAGGGTATGTACCTTCGTTGTGGGCACATCCCGAGTAGGGGGCGTGCAGGAGGCAGCTGATGGATGTTTCTAACTCTATTCCTCTCAGTAAAAAACCAATCAAATATATTAAAAAAAAAAAAAAGCAGGAACCTAGTCACACTGTCTTGCTCACTTTATACCCAATTCACAGAACAGTGTCTCATACATAGCAGAGGTTAAAAACTTGTGAACTGTAGTTCCAAACAAAATTTTAAAAACTTAAATTCCTTCAGGTTTATTTTTAAAGCAAAAGAAGACCCCCAAGCCTCATAATGTTAATCCCATAAACACCTTTAAAATGAATGCAAATTTATCTGGTAGAGCATCATTTCTTGAGTATTCTTGCCTGTAACACTAGTTCTCAACTGTTTTCTGTAGCAATACAACTGATTATTTTCCCTCATGGAGCACACTCTCCAGGCCAACCAGATGATGGGCTACAGGACAAGATTTAATGGGACTAGATTGTTTTCAATCCCCAGGAGATAGGTCTGGCTCTTACTACTTCCAAGAAAAGCAACAGTGCCCCACTGTGGGCACTGACCTATGAACCAGGAGGTCATGGTTCGATTCCTGGTCAGGGCTCAAACCCCATCATTTGGCTCAAGTCTCTCCCATCATTGATATTTCTCTCTCTCTCTCTCTCTCTCTCTCTCTCTTTCTCTCTCTCTCTCCCTTCCTCTCTGAAATCAATAAAAATATATTTAGAAAAAGAAAAGGAACAGTAAATATGAGGTTATTATACAGTATTCTAGGGATAGCCCACTGTGATCCACAGTGAACCACAACTACCAGAGCCCCATAACCCTGAGTAAAAATGTGAACCTAAAGGACCAGCCATTTGATCAAAATGTAATCCATTATGAATCAGAAAAATTAGACAAACTGATGACTTAATTGAAGTAAATTAGTTTCATGTTAAGCTTCTCTAATGATCATTTCCACAAAAATTAAAGCTAATAATTAAATGCCAAAAATAATTTTATATACTGGTAAAACTTTAGCTCTAAGTTAATATATTCAGCTAACAGCTGAATTTCATAAATTGCTTCCATTTTCCATATAAACATACTGAGAATTTTTAGAATAACAATTTCAATAATTCCACTTCACTTACTTTTAATTTTTATTAAAAATGCAAGAAATCCAGAACAATTTACAACTATACAATGTTTGAAACAGTTTTCCTATTCCTATTTAAAGCTTTATTTTTTAAATGTCTACAAGAGATGTGCTTACACGGGCTTGAGACTATCAAACCTGACCACCCAGTGACGTTAGCAGTTTTATTGCACAATGATCCACATAACACTGCATATTTGTTTAGTTCAGCCTATATCATAAAGTGCTAGTCATTGGTGGGAAAGTAACAAAGCCTACTAAACAATGCAATTCTCCATGATATTTTTGGGTTGTGAGGGGTAGCTAATTTAGTGCTATAAGCCTGAATAACAGATTTCCATTTAAAAATATATAGTTTAAAAAAAGGCCTAAGGTCTATGAATATGTCACAAGCATTCCAAAATTATGAGTGCTAATGCATAACAGTCTAGTTTCTAACATTTTAACTTCAAGAGAACAACCAGTTTAAATAAAACCACCTAAGAAAAAGATGTTTCAAAAATGAACATAAAATTTAGATAAAGTCATTCTTCAAATGAACTTTTAAAAGGATACAGTCATTATGATTTTGGTTATTACTCCTAAACAATTAAATTTGTATTTTTACTTGTTTATTATTACCAATGCTCATTACCAAACAATGAGCCACAGAAAATGCATACACTGACCAGTTAGTTAGTCCACATATTATGTTTAATGACACTAAAAATATATCATTAACTCTTTAAAAATGTAAACATAAACCAGGACAATCTGATATGTCATATTTGTGCCAAAAAATGAAAACCACAAGACACAGTAAGAGGAGATAAAAAAGCAAAAGACCAATATCAATATATCTTCACTAATATTTATGAAAAATTATTACTCAACATAGGTGCAAATATTTTCATAAAACATGTTTTATGAATGACAAGTTTTCCCAGACACATTTTATCTGGGGGGAAAAAGTGATTAAAATGAAGAGCTACATGTGTTAACCACTAACTTTGTGTTTCCTGCAAGAAACTATGTTTACTACACATGCACATATGGACGTTAGAGCTAAGAAAACACTTTTACATGTCCTTAAGAATAGTTTATGATCTTTAAAAAAAAACAGTATTCATTTTCCAGGCAAATATACTGTTAATATTCTTTACACATCTCAAAATACATAATTTTCCATTTAAATATATTACCATTTCTATGGCCTTTCCCCCATCTTTCTTTTAAAAACAAATGCAAGACACAATGTTTAGTACTAACTTCTATCCATTAGGCATTTAAAAAAAAAAATCTTCTCTTAGGACACAAACATGATATAAAATTGAAAAACCAAACACAAAAACAACATAATAAATACATTTGTATGCTTTCCCCCCAAAAGGAATGTAAGTATCAGCAACACCAGCTAGCATAAATAAATTTCATGTTCATAAAAAAAAGAAAGACAATCCAGTTAACCATTTCAGTGTGTCTTTTTCCTGTTATTTGTGAAAGGCAGAAGAGTGACATGGAAGAGGCAAGGCTGTTTAGGTCTTCTGTGTTTTAAGAAGAAACACACACAAAAAACAAGTGTGGCGACAGAATATTTAGATGATATGTAATTAGTTACGAAGGTAAACACCCAGGCATTGTTTTGCCTACATTTTTCCTTCTAAGTCACATCAGATGCTTAAACTACATGTCCTCTTCGTATTCTAGATATTTTGTCGTGATGGGTTCTTCAAGCTGAATTCCTCCACTGCCCATTAATGCAAATGCTGGATACATGGTGCTCGAACAGTCCACCTGGCGCTCATAAAGGCATTTCATGTGATCCATGTCATAGAAGCCCACTTTGCCTTTATCATAGTCGAGGAAAACCCCTATACTTGTTGGCATGGGAAGAACTCTATTTTCAGCTTCATTAAAAGTAGGTGACTTGGGTATAAAGAACTTCTTCATGCCTATAGTAACTAACGTAAAGCGTTGTGAAGAATCAAAACAGGCATCCTCACTTCCGCTGTCATGTCCACTGTCTTGCTCATATCTAAAACACAACACACAAAGTAGAATCTTATCTGAATCATTATCCATAGGCCTTCAAGTAACTGTGAAACATTTTACAAGACAATATACACTGATTTAACATTGAAATAAATTATATATCAAAAATTTTCTATTAAAACAAAAACATAAGATTACACATTACCATTCAGAATTATACAAACACACCCCAAATTCAGTCTTAAAACATCATCCACTCTTACCTAGATAATACACAGATGAGAACCTAAAAAATAACTTGTTTATCAAAAATAAACCAGGGGGACAGGAACTAAAGGACTTGTCAAAGATTATGTATGTATAGCACACAATCATACACAAGAAAATACCAAACCAAGATGTGTGCCTTAACCCAAGGAACTGCAAACTAAATAAATAGGCACTGCATAATTCAGGAGAAAAAAGGGCATGTTTCATCCTCCTCCGCAGAACTCTACTTCCCAATCGGGATTTCTACATAGAGCTATGATGTAGCAAGTATTCTGAAGGCTTTTTCCCTGTTGTATAGAAAATAGGAGCTTACAGAAAATTTTGATACGAGATTCCTTCCATTTTTTTTCCTACGCATACTTTGCTTTTTATATGGCCATATGACATCAACCATTTTAATTTTTTTTGTACTTCTAACATTCCTAAAATATGATTAATACTAATATTCTATCAAGTGGACATGCCACTGTTTAAGTAACCATTTCTCTAATACAATTTTCATTATTATGTCAATTTCTCATCTTTGTGCAAAATTTTTTCCTATTGCTCAGATTGTTAACCTGGGATTCTGTTCATGTAAGTGGTTAAAAGTTATGTTTGGCCCAGCCAGCTTGACTGAGTGGTTGAGAGTCGACCTATGAATCAGGAGGTCACTGGTTCTATTCTGGTCAAGACACATGCCAGGGTGTCTAGTTTGATCCCTAGTGGGGGGTGTGCAGGAGGCAGCCAGCCGATAGAACAATGATTCTTTCTCACCATCGATGTTTCTATCTCTCTTTCTCCCTCTCCCTTCCTCTTTGAAATCAATAAAAAAATATGTATTTTAAAAAGTTGTCTAGGCTACTCCACCATACACCATCTAAAAAAATTAAACTGCATAATCTCCATTAAATAGTCAATCTCTTAAGACACTGAAATTCTTTGCTGTGGAAACCTGTTTATTATGACTCAATTCTGTCAAGTTATTTATGGGACATTTAAAGACAAAAGAACAAGTTAATATCAAGTGTGAAGTATTGCAATTAGAGGCATTTCACTACATATGTGCATGATTTTTATCACATAATTGAGGTAACTGATGTGATTTTCAAAATTTAAAACTGCAAAGCTATATCATTATCAAGAGGTATACAAAACAGACTTACTTACTCACAGCATTGTAAATGGCTAAATCTCATTATTTCCTGTGTGAATAAAGAAACCTGACTCCCTTTCTTAGGCAGCCACAAAGCACAGCCAAAACACCTGAATCTAAGTATGCTGGAAATGTAATAAGTAAATCCAGGTTTATGTTCAAGCTTACCTTGCAAAACAAGCATGTTTACTTTTTAAAAAATTATCAAGTTGTAAATCAATTTAAAGAATGTACCTCGGACTCACTGCATCCCGGGGAGAACGAAGCCATTCTTGCAGTTTATCACTGGAAGCAACTCCTGCTTTGACCAGGTATGAATAGGGTTCCACACGGAAGGCCCAGAAGTGCTTCCCTTTTGTAATCCCAACATCTCCAATGATGTAGTCTAAGCTTGTGTAGTATCCCACTTGGATACGTTCTGCAGCAAGCAGAAGGTTAAATCCAGCTCTACTCTCTACACGGTCTCTCTTCAAGTTCAGCAAGAGGTGTTCATTATTGTAACCACATTTTTCATCAAAGAGGAAATTGAAAACTGTAAATAAAGCTTACAATTAGTCTGAGAAATATTTACTAGCATTTCTATAATTTACTGTTAAAAATGATAGGTTTTTCAAATAGAAATTACTGAAAAGAGACAGGATGTATCATACTACCCTAGACCAAACTATGACAAACCAAAACCACAACTTAGAAATAACTTCCAATAAACTCTCTATACCTGGAAATGTTCAGAAACCTCAAAGGCGGAAGAAAATATTTTAAACATAAGAAAACTTATGTGGCTCCTTAGACTTGATATAACAAATCTATCCTAAGTATTTCACACTATTAGATCTGCGTTTTGCCCCTAAAATAAAGGGTTGTACATTTTCATAATTATCTGTTTTCTTAAATATTTACTCCAAATTTTATAAATTTAAAAAATAACAGCAATTTTAATAATGTCTTTCCCGTATTCATCAACATGGGAACAGTGTACAGTGAAAAAAAAGAAAGCATAGGCTTTGTGTTCAGAGAGACATGGGTTTGAATCCTGCTCAAGCATTTAACTGGAATTTAATCTAAATTTTAATTTCCTCAACTAAAGAATGAATATAAGATTACTTCTAAGACTCTATCAACTCAAATCCATTAAGCATAACAGTAGCTGCTAGTCCAAAAACTGGTGACAATCCAAATGTCAAACAGATGGATAAAGAAAATGTAATATCCTATATAATAAAAGGCTAATATGCAAATAGACCAAACGGCGGAACAAACCGAACAACCAGTCACTATGACGTGTGCTGACCACCAGGGGGTGTGCACAAAACATGGCAGGCATCAGACATGACAGGATGGTGGAGCAGGTGAGCGGGGGCACCAGGCCAAGGCGGGGTGCTGGTCGCTGTCATCAGGGCAAGCCTCTGGTGGTTACTGAAAATTCTTTGCTCCCATGTGCCGTCCCGCCCAGCACTTACACCTGCTGCTGGTGCCAGCCTGACCGCTTGGCGCCCGTCAGCAGATGCGAGTGGCGGCTGCCGGCCCCGATCGTCCCTCAGTGCTTCTCCACCTCCCCCTGCTCCTGAGGGGCAATCGGGGCAGCAGTCGCGGCTCGCACCCACAATCGCTCCGCGCCCGTCAGTGGGTGCGAGTAGGGCCAGTGCCACCAGTGTGTGGGAGCGGGGCTGCTGGCAGACAGGGAGGGGACCAGGGGCTGCGGCAGGAGGGGCCAGGCGGGGGCACAGAGGATGGGCTGAGACCTGTCCCTGTGCCCACAGCAGCCTCACAGCCCACAGTTCCTTTCAAGGTGCATGAATTCGTGCACCTAGTATATGAGTCAGCCTAAAAAAGAAGGAAATTCTGACATGCTATAACATAGATGAATCTTGAAACCTGCCAGTCACCAAAGGATTCTGTGAATCTACTTATATGAGGAACCTAGAACAGGCAAACTCTGAGGCAGAAAGTAGAATAGCAGTTACCAGAGAAAGGAAAATGGGAAATTACTATTTAATGGGCACGAAGTTTCAGTTTGGAAAAGGTGAAAAAATTCTACAGATGTGAGTGGTGGTGGTTGCACAACATTGTTAGTGTACTTAATGCTACTGACCTGTACACTTTAAAATGATTAAAATGGTAAATTTTAACTATATTATACACCACAATTTTCAAAACTGTCTACTAGCAAGTTAAAACCATTCTCCATATGTAGCCGACATTCATTCTTTCTGGTGATGCCTATTGTGTCAATATGGTAAGTCATGCATGCTTGCATGCTTCCTTTTGATCTCAAATCTCCCAGTTTGCAAACTGAATTTAAATGGTCACCCTATTCATATGCTTCTCTCAGAAAAAAGGAAGACAACATTTAACACTTCCTTTCCTCCTTCCCCCTCCGCTGTGTCACTGAAAACAGTAGCTACTTTCAGGTTTCTTTTTTTCTTCCACTCTCAGTCAGAGACTAGAAAGGAAAATGAAGACTGCATACACTATAAAATGTTTACATAATAACTGCAAATCCATCCTAAAATTCTACTGGATTTTATTGAGATTCAAGAAAAACCCTTTTAGCCAACTCTATTTATCTGTATCCTCATTTTTTAAAATTAACCACAATGTGCATGAAAAACCAACAGTGAATGAGTAAACTTTGAACAAAAAGGGAAGGAAGGACAGACTGCACAAAATACAGAAACTAAGCCACTACAAATGGGCAGGGGCTATGGGGGTCTAGAAACCAACTGTCAGACCTCTGAGGCAGTGACCAACAGGGCAAAATGTTTTCCCGCAAACAACAATGAGCATGACCTTGGTCGAAGCGTCCCCCTGTCCATGCAGACATTATAGTGAACATCAACTAACCTATAAATCATTCTCATTCTATAAAAATCTAAAGACGTCTGTAAGTACAGTAGGGCCTTGACTTACGAGTTTAATTCGTTCCAAGACTGAGCTCGATAAGGAGCTCGATAAGGAGCTCGTTAACTCAAATTACTCTATCAACTCAATGCAAAAAATCAGCCGAGACAGCTGGTATCTCAAAAAACTCGTTAGTCGGGACACTCGTAAGTCAAGGCCCCATTGTAGTATCAGTGGGTTTTAACTTGAAAGGGGGAGGGACCGTGGCTGGGGAGAAAGCTATCCACGTGGTTCTAAAATATCCCCAGGTGTTAGGAATCACTGTGTTAGGAAATCCAGACAAGTATAAATTTGGTTAATCAAAATTCTATTTCATATTATATCAATACATTTTTAAACCATCTAACTAGATTCTATGTTCTAGAGATTTCTATAAACTGGAACAAATATAGAATTATACTACTTAAAACTTGTATGGTAGCATTTATGCCATTTTAATTCCAAATTAATAGCTCCCTCAAATTCTTCCTTTCAATTTTTCTTTATTTGATATCAGTCAAAAATCTAATCCTCTCCTCAGCCTACATGGTGAAATTAATGTAATCAGTCCATTTCTAAAACCTAGCTGGGTATGGTTTCCATAAACTTTTACAAATGAGAGCTGCTTTTACTGTAGGTCTACACAGAGACATTGGCTAGTTTATGTTTATCAAGGTCTCTTCCAACGCTATGCTTTTTAATTCCCAATGGTTACAATACCTGGAGCCGGAGGAGTATGAAGAATCAATTCTCTGCTGCAAGGACTGCAGATGGAACCCTTGTAGGCTCTTACTCTGAAAGCGTAGTTACAGTTACTTTCAAGTTCTGAAATAACTTTACTTGTGCCACAAACTTCTATCTCATTCCAAGACAACATTTCCTGATTAATCTTCCGATATTCGAGGACATAGCTATCAGCTGTATCCTTTTCTGGATGGTGCCAATTTATCAACGCATTGTTATAAACTTTGCTCTGTTCCTCATTGATCTCTGGCACATCTATGCCTGAAAAATTATGAAACAGAAAATAACGTTAAAATGTTGCTATTAAAGAATCTGTTTTTCCTCAATAAAAAATGCATTGGCAACACTTAAATGATTTCTGTACCGTTCAACTTTCTAAATCTGTAATTCTATGTATGAGAAAAACAATAATTCCTGCGCATGTGACAGCATGGATGGACGCTGCAGACATACTAAGTGAAGTAAGCCAGGCACAGAAAGACAATTTTTGTGTAGATGCTGCCAGTATTTTAACTGACTGCATGATAGAGGTATCTCAAACAGTCCAATTCATAAAATCAAAGACTGGAATGGTGGTTACCAGGGGCTGGGGGGGAGGGGGAAATGAGCAGGTATTAGTCAACAGGCATAAAGTCCCACTTAAGCAAGATGAACAAGCCTAAAGGTCTGCAGCACAACACTGGGCCTAGTCAACTAGTGTGATGCACACTTACAATCTGCTATAAGCAGATACTCGTGGTAAGTGTTCTTACCACAAAAATTTTTTAAAAAGTTAAGTAGAGATTTAAAAAGGTACATTTGTGTTTATAACTTAAAAGGAAGAGAATGAAAAATAAGACCAAAAATGGAAAGACTCGATTTTAGCTTTATATTAATTCTGCAAACACTATAAAAATTTTAACTGTATGCCTTCAATTTCCATCTACTGAATAACAACCCTCAACTTTAAAATATTAATTTGTGTCCTCCTATAAACAATTCTTTTAATAAACATTTTACTAGTAAAATCTAAGTTTGGTGAACATAGCAAAAAAACTTCAATGAAACATTATACAATTTTCTTTCATATTTTTCCAAAGAGTTGCAAAGCAATTTAAATAATATTTTCACAGTATAAACGTGATTTTTGTAAGATAATTAGAAGCTACATAAAACATGCAAAGATATGTTTTAAGTAATTCAAAGATAATCACTACAATAATTTTGAGTAGATCCTGCTAGTATTTTTCTCCCAGTGGCATTCCACTGTATAGAATGTATCAACTTTTAACTATTTATATGCTTCTAATTTTTCACTAAAAATACAATGGTTAAAATATTACCGCTAAGTCATTGTGCATATCCATAATCCTTTTCATAGAATAAATTCTAATAAGTTAAACCATCTGAATCATATGGTAAGAATAAGCTATAAGAGTTACTACAGCCCTGACCGGTTTGGCTCAGTGGATAGAGCAGTGATGGCGAACCTTTTGAGCTTGGCGTGTCAGCATTTTGAAAAACCCTAACTTAACTCTGGTGCCGTGTCACATATAGAAATTTTTTGATATTTGCAACCATAGTAAAACAAAGATTTATATTTTTGATATTTATTTTATATATTTAAATGCCATTTAACAAAGAAAAATCAATAAAAAAAAAAAATGAGTTCATAGGTTCGCCATCACTGGGATAGAGCGTTGGCCTGCGGACTGAAGGGGGGTGTGCAGGAGGCGGCTGATCGATGTTTCTCTCTCATCGATGTTTCTAACTCTATCCCTCTCTCTTCCTCTCTGTAAAAAATCAATAAAATATATTTTTTAAAAAAAGAGTTACTACATGTGTACACACAGACACATACGCACAAGCAAACCTATTTTTATCAAATCACAGAGAAGTATATGAAACGGAAAGTAGAAGTCTGCTCTTCTCCTTATCCCCCAGTTATATGTAGCAATGTATTAGCATGTCTGGGTATAGTGCATTTACGCAACCATAATGAAATCTAGAAAGTCATCCGAAATATATTTTAAAGTGAAAAAAAGAAAACACTAGGTACAAATAACATGACTAGTATGGCCCAACCTAACATCCCTTTTTTGTTTTGAAACATAGCTTACTTAAAAAAAAAGTGCATTCAGGAGAAAATGAAGAGACCATAATCCATCAGTCAGAAATTGGGTGCCCACTTCCCACTGTTGTACACTGTTATACACTGGTATTACCAAAGATTACCCACCTTCAACCTCATCTTTCCAAAGACTGTTGTGGGATCACCAGGGAAGGAAGACTTTGTATTTCTAAGTAAACTAGTGTTTATGAAAAAGTATACCCTTTGGGGAGTAGAGTATATGAAGTAGAATCAGCATTTCAAAGAGTAACAAATATATACAGTGGAACCTTGGTTCTCAAACTTAATTCATTCCAGAAGGCTGTTCAAAAGCGATTTGTTCGAAAACTGAATCCTTTTTCCCCTTAAGAAATAATGTGAGTTGAATTAATCTGTTCCAGACCCCCAAATGATTCTCTCTTTTAACCTTTCTTATATACAACAGATGTCTAATGTGTTGTTTAATCTATAAATAAACATTCTTTTTTTGAATTTATCAAACCACCTCCCACTAGCCTTAAAGGAATCACTCTCAGAATTCATTCCAGGGGTGATCTTTCAGGTCAACATGCAGATCTTTGCTTGTTCATATATCAGTGTCTCTGAAATGCTGGCACTGGCTATCTGCATTTCATTTATCTAAGCAACAGTTTTTCTGCCTCTTCAATTGCCTGTGATCACTGTTTCTTTCACACTCTTAGTAACATCAGCACTCTTAATGGCCTCTTTATATTTTAAAATTAAGTATACCTTTCTAAGAATTGTAATTGTTCACCATCACTAAAAGAAAAATCTGAGGAGTGTGAAAAGGTGATTTAAAAAAAGAAGGAAGAACTCTCTTCTGGGGAGCAGCAAAACATAAACATAAGCAAGTCTTATGGGCTGAATTGTGTCTCCCCAAAATTCATGTGAAGTTCTGATCCCCAACACCTCAGAAAGTCACATTCATTGGAGGGAGATAGGGTCTTTAAAAAGGTAATTAAGTTAAAATGAGGTCATTAGAGTGGGCACTAATCCAATATGACTAGTATGACTGGTGTCCTGATAAGAAATCTGGACACAGATGTGTATAGAGGGAAGACACAGGAAGATGACCATCTGCAAGCCCAACAAGAGAGGCCTCTGAAGAAATCAATCTTTTTTTTTTTTAAGATTTTATTTTATTTTTTTAATATATATTTTATTGATTTTTTACAGAGAGGAAGGGAGAGAGATAGAAAGTTAGAAACATCGATGGGAGAGAAACACCAATCAGCCGCCTCCTGCACATCTCCTACTGGGGATGTGCCCGCAACCCAGGTACATGCCCTTGACCGGAATCGAACCTGGGACCTTTCAGTCCGCAGGCCGACGCTCTATCCACTGAGCCAAACCGGTTTCGGCAAGAAATCAATCTTGCTAACACCTTGCTCTCAGACTTCTAGCCTCCAGAATCGTAAGAAAATAAATTTCTGTTGTTTAAGGCACCCAACTCTAGACATTTTATTTTGGCAGCCCTATCAAAGTAATATAGCAAGGTAAACACAATCATGTTCGTCACTTTTAGCCTGGGGATATCTAGATTTCTACCCTAGAGAAACTCACATACATGTATACAACAACCATTGATAAGGATGTTCATACAGTATTGTTTATAATGAGAAAAAATAGAAACAATTTTTTCTCAGTAGGGAAATGACTTACATAATGAAATACTATACACAGAGTATAGCTTTAAACCAGAACTTTGTGTATTAACAAATATTTATCTTAAACTTAATTTTTTAAAAAAGCAGTTTACAAAAAAGGAGACATACAATTTGATGTCATTTACATAATATTTTAAAACACAAACCAATAGAATACAGTTTTGTGTGTGGAAACATAAATGCACCATGATTTTAAGATAAGATGGTTCTGGGCAACTGAAATACCACTTAGTAATATCCATCTGAAGAGAACTTGTGTTTTTCCTACACAATGCAAATGTAGACTAAAAGACTGGAGTTCTGCCATTAGTAAAACTTACCACTAGAGAAAAAGGACAATTCTCCAAGAAGTTCTGTTTGTTTAGATGTATTAATAACATAATCTTCAAAAGAAGTCTGGGCCGCAGGTCTAAAGCTCTTCAAAGATTCCGTAGCTTTCTGTATTCTGTATTCAGACAGATACATTTTATGTAAAAATGATTCGTTAAAAAAGACAAATCAGACTAAGTATCTGCAATGTGATAAACTAAGGAAAACCTCAACATGCAAGTTCAAAGTGAAGTAAGCTTTGAGACAGCATGGAGGGACCTGGAGAGTATCATGCTAAGTGAAATAACTCAGTCAGAGAAAGACAAGTATCACATGATCGCACTCATATGTGAAATCTAAGTAATGAAACAAACTGATGAACTGACTGTATCCAGAGACATGGAAGCATGGAACAGAGTGCGGAATCTCAGAGGGAAGGGCGGTGAGAGGGTGGGGGGAGGTAGGAGGTAATCAACTAAAGCCTTTGTATGCATATATGCATAACCCATGGACACTGAAGGCCTGGGGCCGGGGTATAGGGAGGGGGCTGGAGAGGGTCAATGGGGGAAAAAGGGAGACATATGTAATACTTTCAACAATAAAGAATTATTTTTTAAAAACTCAGAAAACAGGTGTGGTACATGGAGAATGGAGAACATAGGGGTTTCTGTACCCAGAAGGCCTGACTAAACAGAAGTCAAGGATAAGGAGAGGGAGCTGTTCCCTTTGTGGGTCAAAAAAAAAGAGTGAAGCAAGAGGTATTTCACGTAACAACAGTATGAACAAACTGCTCAGAGCTAAAGGGAACATACAGCAGCATTTAATAAATTGCTAAGGAGATTCTAGGTTAAAAGTAAAATACCTGAGGTGGAGTTGTTTGGCTGTCTGTACGAAGCAAGACTGATCTGTCTCCTTAAGCACTTCTTGAGCATATCCCACAAGTCCATTGTTCTCTAGAAGCCCCTGATATTCTTCCATTTGAGTCTGAAATTTGTCTAATCTTAGTTTCTTTGAAGCATCGATTGCTTTCAAAACACTTGATTTCCTCTCTTCTAGGATTTCAAAGAGCTTTTCAAAATGGGTAATTGCATCTTCTTTAGCCCTCTCTCCATTACACTATTGTAAAACAAGCAAAGCATTACTACATCTGCTGAATCCCAATGTCTTTTCACAAAAATAACCAAAATTCAATAAAACAAACCAAATATTATAAAGAAAATAAATTCTGTCTGACTATGAAATCTGACATCAAGAAATGATCAGCGAGGTATGATGGGCAACTTTTATTTAGGCGCACTTTGTAATTCCATAATACTGTACCTACCTTCCTTAAACTTTTAATCTCCACAGTTCAGCAATAAACAATGTATTTAATTACATAAGAAAACAACCTTCAATTTGTATATAAAGGAAACTGAGGCAAAATTAACTGATTTAACCAAAGACAAGAGAAAATACAATTCTGGAGTTTTTAATTCATTTCTAATTTAATTAAGGAAATATTTTCCCACCTTATTCCAATTTTTAAAAAAAGTAAACCATGACCATGAAACTCAGTAAGATGACATCCTTTACTAAGATATAAAAATGTAGCTATTCAAATACCATTATTTAATTGTATAAGTCCTATGTGACTTTATGCAAATTACTTAAATTCTTTCTGCTTAAGTTTTTCTATTCTGAAAACTGGGGATCAGAGAAACCATTTAGGTTTGGGGGGGGTGGTTGAAGATAGAAAAAGATTATTTACATAAAATGCCTGCCACAATGTCACATATTCTCAAAAAAACCATTATTTTCACTACAACATAAGTATTCCTCTACTTTGTCAAAAAATGATCCTGTCTGTAGTGCTTATAAACATTGTAATACCAATAAAGTAGAGATAAACTTGATTTTGAAAATAAGGCCATGAGAGCACTCATTATACTAGAGCCTAAGTAAGAGCCAACAGAAAAAAAAGTCTCCAAGAACATTCTTAAAAGCTGACAATATATTATAGAAGTGCATTGTGCATTTTCTAGTGACTTCTGGACAATACTTATAATGAGAGAAAATTTTTTCCAGATTCCCTTCTGTTTCCTAACCCGAGCAGCCATACGTTTTTTAAATGGGTAGGACAGGGGAAGGAGAGGGTGGTGACATTTGGGTAGTATTTCAAAGACCTATCAAAACATTAAACTCAGAAATATCATTATATGTAGGTAAAAGATTTTTCTTTTTAGCTAAATACATTATAGATAAAAAGACAGCATCACAATCATCACTGAGTAAAAGCCAAGAATATGGATAAATTCTCTATTGTAGAAAAGCCTTACTGAAGACTACAAATGCTGCTTAGGCCAAAAGTACAAACTAAGTAATTTCTCCAGGATCCTAAGGAATCAGTGTCTACATGAATACCTGATACCTGAGTTCCTCCATTTTCACCCTACTGAATGAACAACTCCCAACATGTACTGGGTGTTCCTTATTTCAGAAGGGCGGCATGACTGAGAAACAGCGGAGTAAAACAAACTTAAACTGACCAGCACACAATCCCTGAAGCAACTAATACTCTGGGTGACAACTTGTTCTGTGTTGGGGGATTACACTAATCAGACAAAAATATAAAAACAAAATTCCACTTTTAAATTACATGGGGAAAAAACCACAATCTACTTAGGGTGGTGAATACAATTAGAAAATATCAGAAAAAGAATATTAAAAACAAAAGCAATACTGGTAATATAGGACTAATTTGCATAATTTCTCAATAATTTTAACCCATCTTTGAAAAAAATTTTCAAGAAGTAGTCTCATCCTAACCAGTTTGGCTCAGTGGATAGAGCGTCAGCCTGCGGACTCAAGGGTCCCAGGTTCGATTCCGGTCAAGGGCATGTACCTTGGTTGTAGGCACATACCCAGTAGGGAGTGTGCAGGAGGCAGCTGATCAATGTTTCTCTCTCATCGATGTTTCTAACTCTCTATTCCTCTCCCTTCCTCTCTGTAAAAAATCAATAAAATATATTTCAAAAAAAAAAGAAGTAGTCTCATACTAAGTCAGGATATTTTTTATATTTCATTATAAATTTCAAAATGATCAAGAGTAATTAATGGTTCTTCAATTTATTTCAAAGAGAAAAAAGAAACAGGAATTAAATTAGTAAAGAATATGTGGAATTTTAAAATAACCCAATCCTGGCCCCTTTTATTTTTCTGAATTTGTACTGAAATATAATACAGAAGCCGAAAAATGTACATAAGTGTAGAGATTAATGAATATTTGCAAACACACCCATGTAACCAGCAACCAGGGTAAATAAAAGACCATTACCAGTATCCCAGAAGCCACCCTTATAACTTCCGAGGCACTAATCCTCCTGTCCTCAACAATTCCTATTCTGAATTCTCACAATATAGTCCAGTTTCACCTTTTCTGGCAATTTTTATGAATGGAATCACACAGTATATACTCCTTTATATCTAGCATTTTTCAATATTATTGCAAGAGTTACCTATATTGTTTTACAAAGACGCAGATACTCATTCTTACTGCTACTTATATTTCAGTATTGATGAACATTTGGATAGTTTCCACTTTATGGATATTACAAATAATGCAGCTATGAACATTTTAATACATGTCTTTTGGTGAAAATATTCAATTATATACCAGGTATATAATTAAGAGTATCTGGAATTTTAAGTAAACCTGGTTCTATCCATATATACAGTACATTTTTCAAATGTGATGTTAACTTTGTAAAATATAAATAATTGCAAAAGCTATCATTTCCCTTATGTTATTACTTTTGAGACCTAAACTGCCACATAAGAATTAGCCATTCTTTCCACTGTGCTCAAATATTATTTAATCACTTACCTCTACCACAACACTGATCACATGTCATAGCATTATAATTTATATTTTATATTTGTTTCCCTAGTCCCAGAAAAGCAGAAGTAAAATCAAACACAAGTTTGTACTCCCAATTCATATATTACCCTCAAAATTTTATAAATGAAAAAATACTTGTCTAGATGAATATGTAAACCAGTTTATCACTTACCTCTGTTTCTTTCATTAACAAGTTTAGTTCAGAAATTTGACTCTTCACCTGGCTCTCCTTGCCAATAAGGTAATTAATATCCTTTGAAAGTTTTTCCTGTTGGAATATATTAGTAACACAAATAAGCAGAGATAGAAATTTAATGCAGGTCTTGAAGAACCTTTTTTTTTCTTCCTTTTTTACACAGTAACATCAATTAAAAGATCCATCTTTAATTCTTTGGAACACTCACCAATCAGACACAGTGAGTTTTTTTGATGACTCACTGGAGAGAGAGAGGAAGAACCCATCAGGAAAAGGAAAAAGGTTTCTGAGGAATAGAGGCAAGACGGGACCAAGAAAGAACTGTAGGATATCAAGGATAGAAAGGGACAGACTATCTTGTGTCTTAACCCAGCATTTTACAGATGAGGGAACCGAAGCTCACTGAGTTCAAACATCACAGTCGGTAGCTGAGCTGGAAGCTCCTCAGTGCACAGTATACTAACCACCATTCCCCAGGCTGAGAGGTACTTCCTCAGCGCTCAGCTACAAGACGACAGCTCCTCCAGTAAGTCCCTGTCAGGCCCATGCTAGGACCAGAAGTATGGGATGCAGGAGGTGGTACTCTTTTTAGCTACAGCAGCAAGGAGAAGAATTTGGCCATTTAAATTGAAGTAGGACTTGGTTCTAAAACAGCTTAAATTAGAAATACAAGATAGGCTAGAGAAGAATAGATGACAGAAATCAGAAATGTGGTTTAAGGTCTAAGAGCACCAGGGTCACGCCCAGTAAGCTGTAATGCTTAGACAAAGTCTCTGGTCAATGGCAGCCTTTATTTGAGATGGCTCCAGTTTTCTCTGTCCTCAGACACAGGTAGTCTGTGTTTATGTAGTCTCAGTTTTAACCAAGAAGCAGTGTCCATTTATTCATAGGTCTCCAAAAAGCATAAACACCAGCAAAACAAACCACATAACAAGCTCATGATTTTATAAAGCAAAAAGTTAAAGGCATAAAGCAAAATAAAGAATCAAAATGTAGTTCCAAAAATAAACACAAGTCCTACCTTTAAGGTTTTGTAGGCACTGCTCATAGTGGTCACACGGTGATTGGAATGATTACCGCCACCCAGCTTACAGAGATGACAAACTGGCCTCCTACATAACTCACAGTACATGTTCACTCTCTCCGTTTCATGTTCTGGGCACATTAAAATCTATCGAGTAAAAGAATAAAATTGTGATTTAGGGTCATCATAGCTCGCAGGGCACTCAAAGTCCCAAAATACAAAGATCTGCTTTAGAAAATCACTAAATAAAGCCATATAAAAGATAACAGGGTAAAAAGAAATAAAAGCATTTGGTATATGATATGAAAAGTCTCTATATTAGAATTACTATTGTTCAATTTCAAATGGTCAATTAAACATGTATATATTTAAACTTGGTGATAAGATGGTGAAAATTTCATTCCTATCAGACTTAAGTAGAATGTTTGACCAACTTAGAAAGGCTCTGACCACACTGATGAGGCAACTCTTTTTTTAATATATATTTTATTGATTTTTTTTTTTATAGAGAGGAAGGGAGAGGGCTGGAGTTAGAAACACCGATGAGAGAGAAACACTGATCAGCTGCCTTCTGCACGCCCCCTACTGGGGATTGAGCCCGCCCTTGACCAGAATCGAACCTGGGACCCTTCAGTCTGCGGGGCCATCACTCTATCCACTGAGCCAAACTGGTTAGGGCACTGACTAGGCAACTCCTAATAATTATAATCAATATTTTAATAAATTACCATAACAGATAACTTATGAGAACCCAGGGCCTCACTATCCTCACAAGAAATCTGCTACAAGAGAGTCTTGGAACACTTTATAGGCTTCCAGATGTGTTTGCTTTTACATATTAACCAAATTTAGAATTGTGCCGAGTTAAATTTCTATCTTTTATTCAGTAAACTATCATTAGCGGTACATTTGAAGATTTATGTAAAATAACTATTTTCATTTGGAAGGACAGATTTCTTTAGACTAGTGTGTTGATGAAATCAGAAAGGTGTCCATGCTTCTGACAGTTTAGATTTTAAGCAACTATAACTGCTCTGATCATTTAGAAAGAAAAAAAGTCCAATATGAAAGTCCTAACATCAATGTGCAGGTCCTGGAGAAAAACAACTGGAAAAGATTTCACATTTTTTAGCCTGTCCAAATTCCTACATTCTCAAAGCCACTACATTTAAAATAAAATATAAAGTTTGGCTTTCTGCAAGAAATGATAATAACACAGGGTCAGTGGTTCTCAACCTGTGGGTCGCGACCCCTTTGGGGGTTGAACGACCCTTTCACAGGGGTCACCTAAGACCATCGGAAAACACATATATAATTACATATTGTTTTTGTGATTAATCACAATGCTTTAATTATGTTCAATTTGTAACAATGAAAATACATCCTGCATATCAGATATTTACATTACGATTCATAACAGTAGCAAAATTACAGTTATGAAGTAGCAACGAAAATAATTTTATGGTTGCGGTCGTATTAAATTTAGACATGGGTGTCATACTGGTCGGAATTAATTTCCATTGAAAGAGCAGTGATACATATCATGCAAGATTATGAAGGATAAACAAGATTTATTAATTCTTTGGAACTACGTCACTACTAGTAGAATCACTACAAACATTATCACTTTCTACGTCAGAGTCAGTATTCAAGGTGCCAAAATAAAACTCTTCATTGTTACTTTCAGATTCGCAGTACACTTCTTTCGGTAACTTTCTTTTTGCCATTTTGGAGTATTATTTTGAAATATCTTAACAAGCGAGAATGCCTAATTACAGTTAAACGTAATTTGTAAAGCTTTATTTGAAATTCTGCCAAGTATCTCTGAAGCTTGTCGATTTCACTCTCAAAAGGCAACTGACTCGCCACGGTGTTTTGCATGGCGAGTGTGGAACGACCGCGTTTGTTTATATTGAGTTTCGATATCTCCGATTTGTCGGGGCAATGTTTTGGTTCGTGACAAGGTCGCTTAGACACTTAAGAGCTTTCAGAGAAATTATGAACTGATACATGAATGAATAGAGTTAAGATTCGTACGGTTCCTTGCTGTGGTGGCTGAGAGCAGACAAACGACCGCAAAGGGTTAAAGGGTCGTGGCATTAGGAAGGTTGAGAACCACTGCTATAGGCAAATATTCTATAGGATAACCTTTTTATAATTTTACTATATTGAATAACACAACTTAAAGAGGGGAAAAATTCTTTTCTCAATGTAACCATTCCTACTTCTTCAGTTTTCTCTTATTAATGTTTTATTATATTTGGAAACAAAGAATAAGACTGCAATTTTACTCAAAATTTCATGAGTTCTTAACTCTTAAAACGCAAGCCTCATAATTTATTCAATAATCGATTCTTTCGTATTTAAAAATGACATAGGAGCATAGCAGAGGATTGAAAACTACCTAATAAATCTTACCACACTGACATAGTTATAAAAAATTTATTCAAAACATGGAAGCAAAGATTTTGTTTTAATCTACCAGTACACTACACTACATTTAATACAATGTAAATACTCAGCTCATAGTTTCAAGATTAACTTTTGTGTTTCTTTTTTCCATTTTTCTATTACAAATTAAAGGCTTTATGCTCAACAATGTAAATAGACTTTCATACACAATAACTAAATTGTAAGGAATAAAAACTTTAAGAGAACCAATTATAGTTTTTTAATCTATATAAAACAAAGTAGTATAAGTGAAAATAACAAAAATCATTCTGCTTCACAGTCACAGAGCAAGGCAAGCAATACATAAAGCTCTTTTGAACATTATTATAGAAATTATTCAGAATATTTAAGAAATGCAAATTCAGCCCTGACCAGTTTGGCTCAGTGGATAGAGCGTCGGCCTGTGAATTGAAGGGTCCCAGGCTCAATTCTGGTCAAAGGCATGTACCTTGGTTGCGGGTACATCCCCAGTGGGGGTGTGCAGGAGGCAGCTGATCAATGTTTCTCTCTCATTGATGTTTCTAACTCTCTGTCCTTCTACCTTCCTCTCTATAAAAAATCAGTAAAATATATTAAAAAAAAAAGAAATGTAAATTCAGATACTATATAGTACATATCACGAGTTTCAGAATATTAGGCTATAGTTACACTTACTTATTCATAGTACAATTTTAGCTAAGAAGGTCAGAGAAATGTTTTCTAATCAAACCTTTTAGATAATTATGGGTTTATCATATTAAAGCACAAAAGCCTATCAGCTTTAACCATTTTAAACTTTTCTTTTTTTCAATTACAGTTGACATGCATTATTATGTTAATTTCAGGTGTAACCCCCAGTGATTTACACATTACATAACTAATCGATCATCCCAATAAATCTCAAACCCATCTGACACCTTACATAGTTATTAAAATATTATTGACTATATTCCCTATGTTGTACTTTACATCCCCATGACTATTCTGTACCAACCAAATTATACTTCTTAATCCCTTCACCTTTTTCACCCATCTCTCCAACCCCCCTTCCCATCTGGAAACCATCAAAATGATCTCTGTACCTATGAATCTGTTTCTGTTCTGCTTGTTCATTTTGTTTTTTAGATTCAATTGTTGATAGATAAGTATTTATTGCAATTTTTTTGTTCATATTTTTTATCTTTTTTTCCTTCTTCTTAAAGAAGACCCTTTAACATTTCACATGATACTGGTTTGGTGGTGGTGAACTCCTTTAGCTTTTTCTTGTCTAGGAAACTCTATCTGTCCTTGGATTCCCTTGCTTTCCATCACTTTGAATATTTCTTGATAATCCCTGTGGCCTGCCAAGTTTCTGTTGAGAAATCAGCTGCCAGTATCATCTGCAACACATGGGTGTGGGACCACTCCTTTCCTTGTCTCTGCCCCTCCTACAAGTCTCAATGTGGCTTCTTTAGTACCCTAGTTGTAGGACTTCCATTCAGCCAGATTTCAGGCGGTTCTAAATGATGGTTGTTACGCAGTTTAGCTATAATTTTGATGTGGTTGTGGGAGCAGGAGAGCACCTACCATGTTTACTCTATGCTGCTTGCCATCTCAGGTCCCCAGTTAGGACCAGATGAACCTAAGCATTTTAATCTTAAAGAGCACATCCCAGATCACCTTCCTTTTACTACTCAGAGTTATCATTGTGAACATTCACACACTATGTTTTATTACAGTGTACTATAATAAAGGGAACCATAACATTGCCATCTAACCTATGAGGATGTTTATCCACATACTAAGTAACTCCAACTATTAGGCCTTAATTTCTTTTCTTTTCTTTTTAATATATTTTATTGATTTTTTACAGAGAGGAACAGAGAGAGAAACATCAACCAGGCGCCCCTTGTACACCCCCCACTGGGGACGTGCCCACAACCAAGGCACACATCCTTGACCGGAATCAAACCCGGGACCCCCCAGTCCGCAGGCCGATGGTCCATCCACCAAGCCAAACCGGTCAGAGATAGGCCTTAATTTCTTATACCAGAATTAAAGTTCTTTTCTTTCTTACTGTTAAATTCTAGACTTGCAATAATTCCTTTTCTAAAATTAAGTTTAATATTCCAACAATAACAACTTCACTTACCTTGGGTCTAAAATTAGTGGTTGGGCCCACATACTCATGCTGGGCTTTTATAGTACCCCAAGGATGATAAATTTTAAAGCATTCATTGCAGTAGCTTGCACTACAGTCCATGCAACTTTTTGTGGATTCTTGAGGTGGTGGTTTACAAAGATCACACATAATGGCTGTGGCTGCCCTGGCTGCCTGCCGATATCTTTCAACAATAGTTTCCAAAGTGAAATTTCGAAATAGGCCGTTGATTCCTCGCTCTCCAAGATCCACATCATGCTCACAGCCAGGACAAGGAAAAGTAGTTGTCTTAGGGGGCAATGAATTGCGCTTCCAACCTGTATAATTAGTAAGTCCTTGTTTAGTTACATTGGTAGGAAAATGAATAGAATGAAGAAAAAAGGGAATGATGTCTAAGAGAGATATACATCTACAAATATATTCCAAAACTATAATACTCAGTTCACATTCTGAATCAATTACATTCTCAAAATGCATTTAAAAAAATATTTTCCCTTGGTAAATAAAAGACAGACACAAGCTATTAAAGTTATTAAAATGAAAGAGGAAAGAAAAATATTCTATAGTAAATCCCATATAAGAACCATTTTAAATCAAACAGATATATGGACAAAATATATAATACAATACTACACAAGGTCAGGATCTTTTGAAATTATGTGATTAACATTTATAGTTATTTTTATATATCATAAATAATTTTATATATCAAAGAATTTTTATATATCCAAAAGAATTTGACTTCCATTTAAATGAACACAACATTGGCTGTGTGATAAAGAATGATTCATACATAAAAGAGCAGGAGTCCTTAAACTGGGGATCCATGAATAGGCTCCACAGAGATCCAAATAGTTTTGCAAACTATTTGCAATTATATGCAAATTTTGCATCTATGTTTATGCATATTTTCTTTAAATAATACATAGCTTTTATTAGATTCTCAATTTGTTAAGAACCACTGCAATAGAGGGTTTCCCGTTGTAGTATTGTTTTATCTGGGGATATTCAGTAGGCAAAATCATTAGTTAATTGAGTACAATCTATAAAAGAGTGAAAAGCTCATTCATAGACCTAAAATCTAGTGACTTTAAGAATGACCAACCATTTAGTATCTTCTTATGACCTGAAAAAAAGAATCATTAAGGTTACTTAATTCAATAAGCCAAAAGTTACCCAAGAAGTATTATAATTTTACAATATATACACAATACAATGACCTTAAACATCACACTTGAGTTCAGTATTGTCCTGATTTTAACAAATCAAGAAACCAAGGCATAACAGTCCTTATCCACAGGTTCATAAGAATCAAGGGTTGTCCGCTTAACATCAGAGCATGCATACCATAGTCCCACCTCTCATTTATAAATCTAGTCTTAGAGTATGTAATGTTGGTTGCCCATAAAATAACTACCTAAAAATAAACTACAGCTTTCTTTCATACTGCCATGTATCCAGTACCAAAAATGAATGGTTAAACTTAGTATACCACACTTAGAAAAGGTCTTTAAACAGCTATATTAATATTGCCTTGGCACATTACTACCATCACTGAAAAGACTGTCTTAAAAAAATGTCTGGCATGATATATGTACAGGTAAAATCTGGCAATCAGGGGGGCAGGAGCGGGGAGGAGGAGGGTCAATGGGGGGGAAAGGGAACATCTATGATACTTTCAACAATAGACATTTTTGGCAACCAGTTCACAATATTATTCATTTAAAGCGACTTTACAACAAGCTAGATGGCACTGAGCCCCGAAAGCTACTTATGTAAAAATATGCAGGATGTTTTTAATATCTCCATTTAAATATACTTTTGCCTTTATATTTTTAAACACACACCAAAAAAATACATAAGGAAGTCACCCCATAAAAATCTGAAAATGCTTCATAAAATATATTCTTGTATTAATTCTAAAAACATGCACTAAAGTTCAAGATGTTTCACAACACAGCAGGCATATAATGAAATAAGCAGCAAAGCTGGTTTTAAAACACATGCCAATGAAAATTTCACTTAGTGAAAAAAACAAGCTAAATAATTCTGGAAGTGATACAGTGCAGTGGTCAAGTTTTTAAACAAATGGAAATTCACACTTAATTGCATGCTTCCACATATGAACTAGATGACAGAACTTAAAATGGTTAACTAATATGAACAATCAAATTTTTAATGGGTTATTGGTTTTATGAATTGAAGTTATGATCAATTAAGTAATGGGATAAAACAAAATTAAATTATGGTAACAAAATCATGCTTTAACATGTACACTGGTGATATCCAGATTTGGGCAATTTCCAAAAAAGTTTCATCCCTTTTCTGTAAACCTCTTTTAACTTATTTTTATAATAAAAAATAAAGTGTAAAGCATCATACAAAACTTCTTAAGTCAGACAAAAGTATATTTTTCTAAACAGATTTTATTTTATTTTTTTTTTTAAATATATTTTATTGATTCTTTACAGAGAGGAAGGGAGAGAGATAGAGAGTCAGAAACATCGATGAGAGAGAATCACCGATCAGCTGCCTCCTGCACATCTCCCACTGGGGATGTGCCCGCAACCCAGGTACATGCCCCCGACCGGAATCGAACCCGGGACCTCTCAGTCCGCAGGCCGACGCTCCATCCACTGAGCCAAACCGGTTTCGGCTCTAAACAGATTTTAAAAGCTCTCACACTTTTTTATAAATGCTAAAAAGTCAATACATTTTATTTCACCTGTCTTATACTTTGACCATTGTTTTCATAAAAACAAAACAGCCCTAACCGGTTTGCTCAGTGGATAGAGCATTGGCCTGTGGACTGAAAGGTCCCAGGTTCGATTCCGGTGAAGGATGTGCAGGAGGTGGCTGATGGATGTTTCTAACTCTATCCCTCTCCCTTCTTCTCTGTAAAAAATTAATAAAATATATATTTTTAAAAACAAAAAACCCCCCAGAATATATGTTCAGGGCAATAAGGAGAACATCTAAGGATATCCTGGGAAGTAATCCTAATGAAAAAATTCAAGAAATGGAACTAAGACTAAAATGTAAGAGAGTTAACTTTTTACTCTCTTTAGCTGTGCTAATACAGTTAGTAACCATTAGCCAAATGTGGCTATTGAACTTAAATTTAATTCATTCAAATTCTCATGAGGCTAGTGGCTACCATACAGTATGGTGCAGGGTCAAACATTTCCATCATTGTAGAAAGTCCACTGGATAAAACTGCTCAATGGCCCTAGCTGGCTTGGCTCAGTGGATGGAGCAGAGACCTGCGGACTGAAGGGTCCCAGGTTCAATTCCAGTCAAGAGCATGCATCTCAGCTGCAAGCTCCTCCCTGGTCCCCACCCTGGTCAGGACACGAGCAGGAGGCAACCAATGTGTTTCTCTCACATAGATGTTTCTCTCTGTCTTTCCTTCTCTCTTCCACTCACTCTAAAAATCAATGGAAAAATATCCTCAGGTAAGGATTAAAAACAAAAAAACCTGCTCAACAACATGATATAATGAAAAAAAAAAAAAAAGTAATAATGACTTAGAAAGGTAAGGAAACAATGTAGGCCAAGAAATGCAATTTTATGTCAAACTGTATTTGTGGGGCCAATAATATACCCAAGTGATTTAAATACTGTCATTATGCAGAATCAATTATTTTCCCCCATATACCTTTAATTCAAAAACAAATTAATCAAGTATAAATCAATACAATTTAAAAACGAAGACCACAAAAAAAGTTCTTCAAATTGGTTTATTCCAAATCCCCCCCAAAAGTCAGCTTTCAGTCATATGTTTTACCATTTAAATATCAAAGTATTTCAAAACAAAGAGAGTCAATTCATAACAGGTTCAAAAACTCTGCTAGCTGCATCCTTTCCCACATTCTGGCTAGAAACAATTTCCCCACTGTTACCACCTGGTAGTCAGTGGCCTACCTCTCCACATACTGGACATTCATGTTGGGCTTCCTGGTGTTTGGCAATGGACTGATGTATGATATTACCAGGAAAAGAATGTTTCTTTTCGTACATTCTGACCATCTGATTCCTACCAGTTATATTTAATTTTTTAGTATTATTAGTATTTTCAACTTGCAAAACCTTTTTCTCAACTACTGCCTTAATAAAAAACAGGTAATAAGCAATGAGCTTTTAAAAAGCAAATTGCTCCTACTTTTCCTCCTAATTGCTGAATTTCAATATTTAAAATTCTCAGGGACTCACTAAAGCCTGGTAAGAGAAAAAATTACATGTAGCTTCTAGAAGTGACTGTAAGATTTTAAAATCAAGACATGTAGAGGAAGGTAAGGAAGACAGAAAAGGGATAATATTTCAGATGTTCATTTTCTCTAGTAAGATATAAGGTATCACCAGCATTTCACAAAAATATTAGCCAATTTTACTTTAAAGGTCAACTGGAGTAAAAAACACTTTTTAAAAATAAGATAGGTTAGCCCATCTTTCATACAGAATCAAATACTTCAGAAAGCCTAAAAAAGCAGTGTACATTATTTACCCACAAATGGGTAAGATCCCTATGTTACAACTCAAATACTTTAAAACGTTAACAAATAAAAGACACCATGTTTTGCATAAAACAAAGATTATGTTTTTAACTACAAAAATTATCAACATCTTTAAGCAAATCTTTAAATATAGAAGTACTGGCTTATTTAAACCTCCCCAAGGCAACAATATGGCTGTTAAACTTAGCTTTGTTCCACTAAATAAACGTAAAGGATTTAATAAAAAGGGGGGGGTGGTCATCTGTAATAGTATCAGGAAAAATACAAATTAAAATTAAAAGCTAACAGTGGTGTGTCATTTTCTTAAAAAGTATCTTGTCATGCATATTGACAAAATGCAAGCACTAATAATCAGTGCTCCCTCTATAAACATCAGAACTTGCTCGGAAATTTAGTCCTGTTGACCTTTAAGTCATTTCAGCCCAATTTGTTAACTTTCGACAAAATTTTGAAGACTTGACCACTGATGTTTACAACTTATCTACACAGGGTTATTTAATTTAAATCTAACACTATACTGCCTGCGGCCACACAAGCGATAAAGCATTTTCTACCTCTCCACCCCAAAGATCTCCGTTGTGATGCTGTGAACAATGAACAGAAAGCTGGATTTAGAATTTAATTTAAAAGAGAAGTTTCACAACTTGTTAACAAAAGATAAAGCAGTAACTGTTCTGCATATAACACAATTATTGAATTAACATTAAAAAAAGAAGTGTTTTTCCTGGTACACATGGTAGTTATAAAGCTATCACTGTAAAACATTCATCAAGCTTATCTTAGAGTTCAGAATTAATCAGTACTGGTATAGCACTTAAAAGACCTACACTTTATCTTATAGATTTGTATTTTTAAATAATATTTCTGGTAACCATTAAAATACAAAGTAAAATCAAGCATTTTTTGTTTGACTTTTTTACTGCTGTAAATAACACTAAATAAACATTACTAAAACCAACTAGATCTTTCTGACAAAAGGAAATACAAAATAGGAGGAAAGTCTACATACATACGTTAAAACATATAGTAATATAGCTCTTTTATTGTTACATAATTTAATATGTAATTTTTATATACACAAATCTTACTCTCCTTTAAAGGCACTTTAACCTTTAAAATCTGTCAAATGTCCAATGCAGTGAGATCCAAAGGATCATGGGAGCCTAAAGTGTAGGCCACATATTTTAAATTTCCCAGTAACCAGAGAGAAAAGAAACAGGTGAAATTCACTTTAATAATGTTATTTAACCCAATATATCCAAAATACTAGCCATTCAAAATGTAACCAACATAAAAATTATATAGAGATTATTTTATATTCTTTTTTTTTTTCATTCTAGGTGTTCAAAATCCAGTGTGTATTTTACATCTTAATTCAGATTAGCACATTTCAGTGCTCAACAGCCACATGTGGCTAGTGGCTACTGTACTGGACAGTCCCGGCCTAATTAACCCCTTAATAAGCCAATGGCAAACTCATTTTTAGAATTCTATTCCTCCCACATTAATTACTCAGAATAGGGTCTCTGGTTTCCTTCTCAAACATATCTAAATGATGAAAAATTATTTTTTTAAAAACTTACCCATGAATTTAGGTTTGAATCTATCCAAAGAAAAGTTATAGGCAAATGCCCCTCAAATGGAGGGTAACTATTTTCAAACTGGTGACTGTGGCCCTGACCGGTTTGGCTCAGTGGATGGAGCGTCGGCCTGCGGACTGAAGGGTCCCAGGTTTGATTCCGGTCAAGGGCATGTACCTCGGTTGTGGGCACAGCCCCAGTGGGAGGTGTGCGGGAGGCAGCTGATTGGTGTGTCTCTCTCATCGATGTTTCTAGCTCTGTCCCTCTCCCTTCCTCTCTGTAAAGAATCAGTGGAATATATTTAAAAAAAAACAAAAAAAAAAAACTGGTGACTGTTAGATAGGAAATCTTAAAATTTGCATTAATTTGCTAAAAACCTCCAGGACTGACTATACTTGGAGCCTTCTCACCCTCTGAGTGCTCTATCTGTATCTGTTAACTTACTTTTAACATTCTTGATGAAGGATGGTGTTCTAATTATTGTATCTCTCTTTTAGCCATGTCTCATAACTAGCAGGTAACTTAAATATTTGGCAAATGAATGAATGCAACTGGTACGCAAAGAGGCACAGCCCTTCAGGGTGAGAGATTACATGGAAGATGATACAACAAAACTGGCCTGACTTACCACCCCAGGCAGAAATCCCCTCTACAATACCCGCTAATGATGGTCACCCACCCAATGTTTAAAACAAAAGCTCCACACACTCGTGGCCCAA
Source organism: Myotis nattereri (assembly GCF_964212035.1). NCBI lineage: Eukaryota > Metazoa > Chordata > Mammalia > Chiroptera > Vespertilionidae > Myotis > Myotis nattereri. The sequence goes on from NC_138079.1 coordinate 67,820,024, forward strand.
AAGCTGGATGGGTCAGAGTCAAAGATGTGTTTTGGCTGCCCTGACCACCCTACGTTGAGCTTGCAGAGTATTTTTAAGTAATTTGAATTGACTGCCAACATTTAAAAAACAGGCTTTACATCAAAACATTATCAGGTTTTCGTTAGGGAAAAAAACTGTAAATCCAACAATCTGGAATTCCCAAACTCATATGATAATTCACTAGTGCCAAATGGCTACTGCTCCACTAGACAAGGCATCCATTCCAGTCTCTACAGTCCCAAACCACACCCACTATCTTCAGCAGGGTTGGCCAAGAGTCAGCTGACCAACCCTCTTATAGTAGTTGAGTTAATGAAAAACTGAAATATTTACTGTTTCTATGCCTATATCAAAGAATTAAAATGACAGAGGTCCTGTATTTATTTTTCTGGGGCCTGCTTCATTAATGTACCTATTTGTCCCCTGCGATATGGCATCTAAATTTGACCTCTATGAAAAATCACAAATTTGCCTCTAATTTAAATATTTCTAGTGACAGTGATCTGACAAAATCAGGCAGCCCATTTCATTTTTGGACAGGCTTGAGTGTTTGTTTTCTCTCACGTTAACTTGTAATCTGCCTTCGTATTTCATTGGTTCCTTGATCTGGACCCTTTGCAAGGAAGATGCCCAGGGTACTGTTCTCTTCCACGAGACAGCCATGGTATTCTGCAGTTGTCCCTTCTCCAAGTTAAATGTTTTTATTTCCTATAACTGTTCACAGAAAAGTTTTCTAACTTCCTCCCTTCACGACAAAATCCAACTTAATAGAGTTCTTCCTAAAGAAGGGGAACATCTCAGGAATTCTGTTTGATCTAGACAGAGTCAAGTATGGTGGAATAGATCTCTTCTTCTGGAAAAAAACCCCAATATTGAATATGTCATATGGCATGCTTTGAACAAATTTTGCAGCAGAGGCTTGTCATTTAACATCCACTGAACATGTATTTATTAAACATCTATTGAATACTGTGGTAGGTAAGTTCCTGAAAAGAGAAATAGTTCACTGTATTTCATCTATATCTCATTCCTACTTCACATTAATCACATATAAAAACTAAAAAAGTCTTAAGATTAGAAGCCTACATAACATACAGGATTTCATAAAATACATATGTAAGCACAATCGAATTATAAATAGAAATACTAATACACAACTAAAATTCCCTTTAATGGGCTGTGCTAATAAACAAAAAGTAAATTTTCCTTGGCCAGTCAAGCAGGGGTCCCTAATTAGTCAGTAAGGATCTAGAATATCAGGCTGTTACTGTCTTTCTTCCCCTCCTCAGTGTGCCAGTTTCCTAGCAGGGATGGAAACAAAGTGATGACTTCACAATGAGCATAACCCTCTCGGACCTCCTACTCCCTGCACTCCCCGTCACCTAATGCTCCTTGTTTGCATACAGTCACGCGCTGCATAATGACAGCTTGTTCCGTGACATAGACAGTGGCCCCATAAGATTATAACGGCCCTGAGAAATCTGTCCCCTAGCAACATCATAGCCATCCTAGCACAGGAGCACAACGCGTTACGTGTTTGTGGTGACGCTGGTGTAACCAAATCTACTGCCAGTCATGTAAAAGTTAATACAAGTTAATAAAGCACATACAATTATGTAAAGGACATAATACTTGATAATGATAATAAATGATTATGTTTATGTTACAGGTTATATATTTATTGTACTATACTTTTTCTCCTTAGAGTGTACTCCTTCTACTTATTAAAAAAGTGCCCTGTAAAACAGTATGCCATATTATACCAGCAATAGTCTCTTACATCTTGTGTTTTCTGTGTCTCTTGATCGCATCATTATCTCTTGTACTTGATTTAATCTCATGTTGTTCTGTACAGTAATGTGATGCACAGGACCGTAGCCTAGAAGCAATGGGCTCTATGATAATGTGTAGGAGGCTTGTGTAAGTGCACTCTATGATGTTCACACAAGCACTAGAACGCCTAATTATACCTATTTAGTCACGTGCCATCTAATGACGGGGATTTGAGAATGTATCCCCTTCATTGGGCGGCACATGACTGTGTATGTATAATTTTTATATGTGCAAAATATCTTAGTGTTTACCATTTGAAGAAAAATACATGTTTTTTAAATAGCATAATACTACTATTATGCAAATACTACTATCAGCATACTACTACTATTAGCAAATCTACTATTATCCACTCTTTGATGGAGCACAAAGACATAAATGTCACCCAAGGAGACTCCATATCACAGCATAGACCAAAATAGATGGCATTCCCTAAAATGTAAATAAAGAGAGATGCTTTTCTGATAAGTTTTCTTACAAGATTAAGAAGTTACTCCTATACTATAAGAGGAAGAAATGAACAGAGAGGAGGGAAGGATTAAACTTAAAACCTCAAAGCCCAAATGAGGCAGAGTTGAAGCCCTGAAGTCTGATGCTATGGCCACTCAAGCACTCGCCGTACAAAGAGCATGCCTAACATGACGCTGTGGTATTTCTACCCAACCCAGGCCACCCTTTGGTCCTCACTACTAACTTTGGCCCTTCATTTTTCAGTGGCCCTGTTCCCAGTGATTATAAATTAATTTAGATCCGCATTAATCTTACTATGGATGTCCAGAAGAAAGTAACTATCCCAACAGGAAACAATTTAAACATTGGGTAAATAATAAAGATACAGTATACTAGTATATACTACACATCTCGTTAGACCTACTTCTATCATTATTACAGAATTCCACTACTATTTAAATAATGACAAATGTTATGAGGATTAATGAGAAAAAAAAAGAGTTCATTTAACTACAGTTTTAACTTATTCACCTGGAAAGATTAACCCTGAAAATGACAAAAATAATTTCCTTCCACAGTAATCAATGAAATTCCCCAGCCCCAATATTCTACCACATACCTGGTCTGTTAATCCTGTCAATTTTATCCAAGCTAGGGGAGGTGACCCAAAGTCGAGGACTGCTCTGATTGGAGTTGTCTGATCCCACGTCATTGAATGAATCATCAAGTGTCAGTAAGAGTTCTTTCACACACTTATGACAAATATTATGTTGACAAGGGAGAATCAACGGGTGGGTAAACAGCTCCTTGCATGCTGGGCAAATGAGCTCTCTTTCGATATTCTTAATGGTAACCTTAAATTGAAAAGAAATCAGAATCAAAGACTCTTAGTGGGTAAATATATGAACATGCTTACACCTCTTGTAGAAGTACATGTGCTTACCTTTCCAAAAAGAATTAAGATTTATTTTTAAGTCTGAAGTTCCTTTTTGGCTATGAAATATTGTACCATTAACTCCTTCTCAATACCCAATAGCCTAGAGCTTAAGTGACATGACATGGTAAAAACTGAAGTATGAGAAAAATTAGCAGAAAATATTAGGAAATCATAATATTTCATCAATTATGAAGTTATTCAAACCATCACTAACTTTTTTAAGATTTCAGTGAAATCTTAAAAGCAGATTACTTCAATAAAAATTAAGAATATAGCACATTGCCCTAACCGGTTTGGCTCAGTGGATAGAGCGTTGGCCTGCGGACTCAAGGGTCCCAGGTTGGATTCCGATCAAGGGCATGCACCTTGGTTGCGGGCACATCCCCAGTAGGGGGTGTGCAAGAGGCAGCTGATCGATGTTTCTCTCTCATTGATGTTTCTAACTCTCTATCCCTCTTCCTTCCTCTCTGTAAAAAATCAAAAAATATATATTAAAACAAAAAGAATATAGCACATTAACTTTGTGAGTAGCAAATAACAAGAGCTGGTCAAAACAAAGTTAGCTAGTATGTTCATGGAACCCTTCTTGAAATCTGTTGACAAGGTGGATTATCAGCAATTCCCTGCATTAAATGTGACCAATGTCATGCACATTACAGCTGCAACTGTAATGGAGGTAAAATGCTTGAGGTTCTCATGCTGCAATAGCAAAGCAGTTATCTTAAAAGCACGCGATAAATATTGAAAGGGTGTAGAGGCTAGAAGGCACCATTACAAATGCTTTCAATAGTACACGCTTGCATTATTTTCAAGGGGGAACATTTAGACTCTTATCACAACTAAAAAGGTTTGATGATGACCTCATGAGTTTTCCCAGCCTTTCCCTAAGCGGTTTCCCCCCCACATATACCAAACTTCAGGGCTAAGACTTCCTGCAATTTTAGTGATAGTCCAACATTAAAGTACTCATAGCCTTGTACAATCATTTCAACTCCTGCAAATGCACAATTACAACTGAATTGAGCCACTTTTTAAAATTAAATAAAAATGCATGCTATTCTATTCCCCCTAAAGTGACAAAAAGTGCTTTAATCCCTGACAATAGCACTACAGCCAACTGTCTCAATGGGTCTTTGTGGCATTTCTTGCTGCATCACTCAATACAGGGTGGGGCAAAAGTAGGTTTACGGTTGTCCGTATGGAAAATAATACAATTAAAAGGTAATGATACAAGAATAAACTGTTTTATGTACTCAGAACGGTAAACCTACTGTTACTTTACCCTGTATTTAATAAAAGCCCGCATTATGTCATAATTTGAGTAAACTGGGAAAGACAGCCACACCTCACAATTCACATCAAAGAACAGGGAATACTTATATTCTATATCATTTTCCAAGAAAATTGACAATTCAAAGGGAAATATTGTTCAGAATGTCCAACGTAGGTTCCCAAACCCCATTTTATGGGAGGTTTACTTCCCACCCTTAGGTCTAAATTCATTTCCATTTTTCCTGTACATAAAGCACTACACAAGCCTTTTAAGCACGATGCATAAAAAGTAGTTTTTTACCCAGAAGATAAATTAGTGTTCATTTTATATTCATTGAGGGGGAACAATCCGATGAAGAGAAATGTGATGTGGTAGTTCCCACAATTAAGCTGGTTCCAAATAAACGAGGTTCGACAGAAAATGAACAAGTTCTTAAGAACTGCCTATCCGACCCCTTCAAACAAGACCACTGGCACCCCGACAGCGGCCAGAGGGAGCCCCCTTCCCGGAGCTGGCGGAGCCGGGAGGAGCCCAGGCCGGCGGACGGGCCGAGCCGCGGGGGGCCTGGAACTCCAGCCCCGAACTCCGCGCGCCCAGACAAAGGGCGGCGGGACGCGCGCCCCGAGCCGCGACGGGCACCGGACTCCACGGAGCCAATTCGTTCTACCACCTGAACTCCATGGCAGAGCCCCGCCCAGATTCCCCAGGTGCTCCGATGGGCGATAACCGCACCCGAGGGCGCCCTCTTTCGGGCCCAGGTCACCCCGGAGTCCGACCCTCCGAGGAGGGGAAAGGGGGCGCGCCGGTTGCGGAACCCGGCCTGGGACCGGGAAGGCGAAGAGGAAGCGAGGCCACCGCTCGGCAGCCTCCGCTCCTCGGGAGGAGCGGCTCCCGCCCACTGAGCGCCGAGGGGCGAGACCAGGGGCCCCGGCCCCACTCACCGGCGCGTCTGAGCCGTCCCCCTCCATGCTCGCCTCCGCCAGGTGTCATCAACCGCGGGGTTCGGCGGGGCCGACGAGCGCCAGGCAGGGTCTGGTGGGCTGGTCCCTGCGGCGGCCGGGGAGCCGGGGCTGCGAGCCGGAGCGCGGGCTGGTCTGCCGGACCGACCAGCGGACCGACGGGAGCAGAGGCCAGGGCGGGCGAAAGCAGGGCGCAGAGAGGCGCGTGGCTCCCTGCGGCGCCCCGGGAGCTCAGGCGGCGGCGGCGCCTCCTGCGGACTGCGGCGGGGCCGACGGCCGCGCGGGGACCTGGGCGTCCCGGGGGCGGGGCGGGGCGGGGCGGGGCGGCAACAGCGCTCACCCGGGCAACAGCGCCCACCGCACAAAGGAGGCGGGGCTACGGGTGGTAGGGGGCCGCCGGGCGTCGGAGCGGCCGGACTGGGGCTGGGGTGGGGCTGGCGTGCGGGGTGGCCAGTGCCCTCCCTCCTACCCGGGCCGCCGCGGTCGCCCCCTGCGGGGTAGGAGGGCGGAAGTGAGGGCGCGGCGAGGCGGAGGGCAGCGCGGGGCGGGCCGGCGTGCGGCGGGCGGCCCCCTGCAGCCTGGCCTCTGGCCCCGCGGCCCCCTGCGCTTCATCTTGCGCTTCCTGGCCTTCGGTAAAGCGCGGCACCGAGCATCACAGACAAGTCACTTTTCCCGACTCCAGTCGCGGCGGCGAGGCGCGGGCGGCGGCAGAACCCGCGCTGCGGAGGCGGCCGGGACGAACCCCGCCCATCCGATCCCCGCACGGGCCGGCCGGGGGTTCCCCTAGTAGGGGGTCCCTGCCCCCGCCCCGCTCTCCTCCTGCTCTTCCGGCGGATTCATGGGGTGAACTCCACAGCCCCTGACTGATCACCAACCATTCATATTCCGCTTTTTGCTTCTGCTTTTCCACACGCACAACACGTTCTTGCCAAGTGGCGCGCGTGCAGACCGCACAGCAGGAATCCCTCTCCCGGGGGTGGACAGGCATTGAACTCCAGAGACGGCAGCACGGAGGCCCGCCGCGCCTAGCCAGCCCTGCCCCCGCCCCGCAGCTGCTCTGCGGCTCCCCCGCCCCGCCCCGCCCCGCCCCAGCCCCGGGGACCGGGCGCGCGGGGAAGTCGGCACAGCCGGTCCGGAGCTGCGCCGGCTCCAGGTACCCCGTGATGGGCGGCGGCGGAGGAGGGAGGCGCGGCTTCCACAGATCCGGGACTGGGATTGTAAAATCCACCTGCCACGCTCAAGCGCGCCTCTTCTATCTTGTTTTCAAAGCAAATGAAAACCATCGAACCTGGGGCTGTTGGAAGCCGCACTCCATCAGCCCCCGCCCTCCCGGCTGACTAATTCCATCCTTATGTCCAGACTGAGAAAACGCGCTCTGCACCGCCAGGGGAAGGGGCCACGGCGCTGCGGCGGCATCCCCTTCAGGCTTTGAAATGCTTCCCACTTTACTGCGTGTTTGCAAGAGCCCTCTCGCTGTGGACAGTGGTGCCGTCTCCCACAGCACTGTCCGCAGTGGTGGCCTCTTCTCCAGCCGGCGATTGAATAACGATGTAGCGGAGGAGAATTAAGAACAGCAACGGGGCCAGAGCAATTGTCCTTAATGGAAACGCTCCGTTTACGGATGAGGTGCAGAGGGATGAACGCCGGGCCAAGCAATGACTGGACTTTCCTGATCCGCATGAATGCCTGTTGAGTGGCCCCCACATGCTGGAATTGAGGCTGCTTTCTCCCTACGGGTCCTGAAGCTCCCTAATCTAAGGAGGGAAATAAGGAATGCCTGTGGACTTCAGTTACATGTAACAAGTACTACACCATGTTCCCAGAGATATATTTTTAAAGCTCAACCATTAGAAAGCATTTATACATCAGTTTCTGTTTTCAATGTTGGTCTGGCTCAAATAATTCCCCTCTGGCTGTAATCTCACATCAGTACAATAATCTTAATTGGGGACCTTATTTATAGAAACTAAATTTCTATCATCAACAATGTACATCCATACCATGAAATATTAGGCAGCAGATAAAATGAATGTACTAATGAGAAAGGATTTCTAAAAAATAATAGTGATTTTTAAAAGTACAAAAAAAAATATGGATTTTGTACTTTTAAAAATACGGTTTTGTACTTTTTAAAATCACTATTTTTTAAAATATATTTTTATTGGTTTCAGAGAGGAAGGAAGAGAGAGAAACATCAATGATGAGAAAGAATCACCGACTGGCTGCCTTCTGCACGTCCCGGACTGGGGACCAAGCCCACAACCCGGGCATGTGCCCCTAACCAGAATCTAAACCAGGACCGTTTAGTCCCCAGGTCAACACTCTATTTACTGAGCCAAACCAGCCAGGGCAAAATCACTGTATTTTAAAAATCCTTTCTCTCCGGTGCATGTGAACATGTTTGAGGGCAGGGCAGGACAGAGAGGTAAACTTGTAATAACACAAATGAGTCTACTGTAGTATGGAGGGCCTGGAATAAAGTGCTTCTTTTCCATAGCTGTATTATTCTGTTTTTTAAATCATTATTCCTCTAATTTGCATTTCATATGCTATCCCTTAGTGCCCACCCCTTTCTGGTTTGGAATATCCTAGCATCTCCTTTTCTAATGCTTTCTTTTAAAATATGGGTCAAAATTCAACACAAGGAAGCCTATTATTCCACGCCTAGCACCCTCCACCCAGTCCACAGATCTTCAGTACTCTTGCCTACATTGTGATATCTTGTGCTTGTTGATGTAGCTCAATTGCTCGTCTGTCATAGAGGCATGAGCGGTCTCAAATCTATCCACTTCATGAAGTCCAAAAGGTCAAACAATGATGTCATCAGTTGTCTCCTACTTCACCTGCCAAAAACTGCCACTCCCCAAACACACCACACACACACACACACACACACACACACACACACACACACACACTGCAGGTTCAATAATTGTTTGTTACCTGACATTAAAATATAAACCTGTTACCCTTTAGGCTATACCCTACTCAGTAAACTGACCAGGTCTCTTTCCATACTGACTCCTAATAGCCAACAAGAGATTAAATTACTGGCGGAGTCAAGTCCTAATGACCATGATGCATATTTCAGTAAGTGCTTTAAGCACCACTGGCTCTGAATCTGTTTGGTCTGAAATCAAACAGCCACGGTCTCATACTGTTAGTATGGCCTAATCAAGAAGTAACAAGGTGACATGGCTACATAATCCTAAACCTTGCCCCCTGTTGTGAACAACCTGGGTACAAAATTAAGAGTCCTGAACTTAGGGGAAAGAAGGAAGTTGTCAATGAAGTAAATCACAGGGCTTCACAGTGACTTGCACATGCGTTGTCTATGCTGCTGGGTATCAGAAGGTTCTAGGTGAAGGGACAATAAATGGCATTTATCAATTATTGACTCAAGCCTCTGACAGGCCAAGTTCACCTGTCATAAAGTGTTTCTATGGGAACAACCTCAGGGGAGGGAGTCCAGTGAGCCAGGAAGTTCAGATTTCCATAGCCTTGCCAAATCCTACTCATCTTTCAAGCTGCAGATCTAGAGCCTCCTTCCTCATTTGTCTAGTTTTCATTGATTAGCTCCCCTTACTCTGAACTCCTTTAGCACTTAGACTCTTTTTTTTAAATTTTTTTTAAAATATATTTTATTGATTTTTCACAGAGAGGAAGGGAGAGAGACAGAGAGTTGGAAACATCAATGAGAGAGAAACATCGATCAGCTACCTCCCGCACATCTCCCACTGGGGATGTGCCTGCAACCAAGGCACAAGCCCTTGACCGGAATCGAACCCGGGACCCCTCAGTCCGAAGGCCGACACTCTATCCACTGAGCCAAACCGGTTTTGGCAGCACTTAGACTCTTACCATTCAGTTTAACTAACATGCTTCCATACTCTCATTTTGTATACTAATGTTTGATGTTGTATAAGCCTTATCTTCCCATCCATTTAAGCTTTTGTTTTTTCTTTTTTTTATGTTAAATTTACCAAATAGCTTTATATTTTTTATTGATTTTTAGAGAGAGAGAGACATTGACCTGTTGTTCCATTTATTTATGCATTTATTGGTTGACTCCTATATGTGCCATGACCAGGGATGGACCCAAAACTGTGTCATATCGGGTCAATGCTCCAACCAACTGAGCTACTTGGCCAGGGCTGAACTTTTGTTTGTTTTAAGAGAAAATCTAGTAGGCATTTATCTACTAAATGGTAGGACCAGACCAACAATCTGAAACTTGATAAGAGGAACACAGTGCTGCTCTGGCAGACATTAATGGCAGGAGTGTACTGGCTGCATGTCTGGTAAGCAAAGGGGTCTCTCAACCACCTTGAGGTGAACAACACTAGTAATATTTAGAGGTTGTCAACTGGTCCCTTTTGACTGTATCTTATTATTTCTACACCTAGGGTGGCAAATAAAAACAGGATAGATACCCTGTTAAATTTGATTTTCAGATACATACTGGAAAATTTTTAGTATAAGTATGTCCCAGATATTGAATGGGACATACTTATACTAAAACAATTATATGTTGTTTATCTGAAATTCAAAGTTAACTCTAATTCCTGTATTTTATCTGGCAATTTTATATCTACTTGCTAATGATTACAGTTTAGTTATAGGGTGTCTCAAGCTCCAACCCTGTTGTCATAGTAGCTAGATATAATAGCTTTCATTTATTGAGAGCATACTTAATGTGCCAATAACAGTATCAGGAACTTTGAATAAAATATTCACATAAGCCTTGCAAAAACCCTGTGACATAGATATAATTCCCTTCAAAGGGAACATGTAACAACCACAACTTCCCCCTTCTTCCACTCAGATATTAAGTAGTACCCTCAAGGTCATATTAAATGCCAAAAGAGCCAGATTCAAATCTGGGTCTTACTCCAGCATCCCTACTGTATTGCCCACAGGTTAAGTATAAAACATGAAATTTACAATTTCATAAAAGATCTCACTTAAACATTCTTTTACAGTTTGAGGTACATGTTTTCCAAATTATCTTTTGAACTGTGTAGTAAAAACATCAGAGAGAAATTATAATGTTATTTGTGAAACTAGCTGTTTTCAAATGAATTTGCTTCAGTCTAAATCTTCTGTTTGCCTTCAGTACACCCCATAATACACACATTTTACCCAATCTCAATATATATATATTGCAGTGACCACAACCTTAGCATTATCACCCAGTTTAGATTTCAATTTTGTCCGAAACTATCTGTTGAGCCTTTTGAAATAGGCCATTTGGTATTATTTTAGTTTTGGTCCATGAGATGTTTAAGATTTTGTATTAGTCTAGATTTGAGGATTTTCTAAACCGAATTCTTTCAGTATACAAGTATCTTCTTGTTTTAAAGTAAAATTTAGATTTATGAAAGTTTTTTAATATTTTTGTGTCTAAAAGATGTTCAAAGTTAAAAGTAACAATTCACTGAGTAATGGAATCATTGCCTGTTTCTCTGTCAAAATGAAATGTAACATTCCAAAGCTTGTTTTATTTTGTTCAAACCACTGGACAAACCATTCAGATACTTTTTGGAAGTGCCTAAACAGTAACTATTGAACTATAAGAAACAAGAAGCATTTTCTGGCTACTTACACATAAATATAACAATGTAAGTTACTCTAAATATAAAGAGGTATACTACTAGATTTAAATCCTTCAGTGTTCTTTGTCATCAAATCTTTGTCATATGATTCCAGAAGAGTGTATAATAATGTGAAGGCAAGAGGTATATGAACTTGCTTTAAAAAATTAGCAAGGCAAACCATTCTAGAGACTAATATTGACCACAGACTTGGAAAGCTCTCTTTCAGAACAAAGAGACAAGTTAAAAAAGAAACAAAAAGCAGCTTCCAGAAATACAAGTTTCTCTGATAGTGAAATATAAGGAATTCCATTTACATTGATTTTTAAACCTTTGAGAATTATCGCAGGTATTAACTATACTTTTAGAGTGTATTGTTTGCTGAGCAGAAAGATCACACTGGTAGAGATCAGTGTGCTTTAAATATTAAAGTAATCATCACAATAGAGTAAAATAAGCTGATCAAATTGGTCAGGTGGGTTTTAGGTTACCCTAAGATGAAAGGCTCACTTCCCACATTCAGAGAACAAACAATAAACTAATTTAATTTAAAATAGACACACAGCAAACTGCTGCCACTGGGGATTGGATGTGGGAATGAAGTTCCACCTTTTATTCTGTAAAACTTTCTGGAAAGGTTGACTATTTTGAAGAAGCATATATTAATTTTGTAAAATTTTAAAGCCATCAGAGAAAAGTGAAAGAAATTTTAATAATTGTCACTGGTCTCAACTTTGGAGGAAAGGAGCAAGAGGATAACTGGCCTATGCTCTCCGTGAACTCAGCCAACTTGGTGTAATTAGACCAGTTTCACGTCATTCTTTACATTACAAGCCTGGACTACAAAGTGGAACCTAACTCCTCAGAGGAAGTAAAGCAAATCTCAAAGCTCTGCTATTCTATGGCTAATACTCAGAGAGGTAGGTATTCAGTATTCAAACCCTGTGTAATCTCACACAAAGTGAGGGTTTTAAATGGAGTTGGGGGGTGGGAGGGTGTCTGTGAGGAGAGTGGAAGTAAGCTTGGTTACAAGGCTACTCCTGACACACACGCCACCACCACCACCGTCACCACCACCACCACCACCACCACCACCACCACCACCGTCACCACCACCACCACCACCACCACCACCACCACCACCGTCACCACCACCACCACCACCACCACGAAGAAAAAAGTCACAGGGAGGAACTGTCCCAAGTTCTTATTGTGAGAGCCTGCTCCCCAACTCAGATTTCACAGGGAGGCCGGGCCCCTCTAACTTTGGAAGTCAGCTGAGCATGCTCTCTGTTGCCGCAGGCCCATTGCTGAAGCCTAGGATAGAGGGAGGCAGAGAAGTTCAGTGGTTGAAACCAAACGTTATTTTATTTTTATTTTTTTCATTACAGTGGGCATATCGTGGTAAACACACTGCTAATTCTGAGAAGTTTGTTTTTGTTTACCTGACTTTATTGAGTGTTAAGGGTTCACTAATGGTTCTGTCTTAAGTTTACTCATATGTTCTATGATCACCTGGGGTGCCAACATGTGGATCCCTGGGTGCCACCGCTAAAATATACTTTCAGAATTTAAAATTCTGCCTGCTGAAGGTAAGTATTAATACAATTCTGGCTCACTTTGAAGAATGTCTGAGCACCACAGGCCTAAGGTAAGTATTAATACAACTCTGGCTCACTTTGAAGAATGTCTGAGCACCACAGGCCTAAGGTAAGTATTAATACAACTCTGGCTCACTTTGAAGAATGTCTGAGCACCACAGGCCTAAACTCACATTTCAGTTGAGAGTGGTCTATTTATTTTGTAATCAATAAATGTCATTCCCCCCCCCCCCCCCCCCCCAGAGTTCCTGTGCACCAGGGTCCTGTGAGTGCTTTTGAGGGCCTGGTTCTGGCCCTCTGGGTGCAAGCCTCCTCGCTCAGAACCAGCACTTCCTTGGGGACTTTTTTCCCCTGGAGGGGACTATGGTATGCACCCTGGTAGATGGCCAATGGGAGGCTATTGGTGGTGACAAGGCGCTTGGATGTACTGGCCAGGGTGTCTCTGGGCAGACTGGAGCCCAGGGTAAGAAGAGTGTGACATTTATACTTCTGGTCTAGGGCTGTAATTGCTAGGGGCGATCCTACTTTCCAATGTTAATAAGCATTCTATCTTGGATGAGTGAATTCCGTGTGTGCAGAACAGGAGAGAGAGTTCAGGGAGGATCACAGTTCGCCAGGGACGCTTTAGTCTGGAAGCGTTAAACCAGCCGCAGGGCTCTCTGGCCTGACGCTAAAACCATTCCACACTCCATATCCGCGGAGCTGGGGTGAGGTCTGAGGCTGAAGCTTCAGGTGTTCACCCCAGGCTTGCAGAATCATCCTTCTCCTTTCTGATGACTGTGCGCAGGGAGTCCCCTTTCCTCTGTGCCATCGCCCCTTCCCGAAACTCCAGGTGCAGAGGGCGAAACGCAGACCCGGTTTCTAGCATGCAAATCCCGGTTTCTAGCATGCAAATCCCGGCGGACCGCGCACAGGGTGGCCTTTGCATTTCCCGACACCTCCCTCCGGGACACCACTTAGGCGCCTCTCCCGGCAGTTTCTCGCACGCAGCGTGGGGGCCAGGCTCCCCGAAAGGCTTCCTGCCCGGGCGCGGCGCCAACCGGCCGGCCGAGGGCGTGGTCGCGAGGCGCCGCCGACAGCGCTTGCCCGGATTTGGAACCGGCTCCGGGACAGGTGCCGGGCTGAAATCCAGCTCTTCGCCATCTCCCCGCTCCCCGCCACAAGAAACCGGTCGAAAGATCCCGGACCTGGGCAGCGGCTCAGGACTTGGGAGGAAGGCTGAAAGCGCCTAGGCGGGGCGATCAAAGCTTCTGCCCTGTTTACCCGCCGCCGGGTCGGACTTCAGGCTCAAGCCGACCCCGACCTCCCGTCCTGTTCGCTGCTCGGACCCTCCCTCCGCGCTCGGTGCCTGGACAGGCGAGGTCACGCACTCGAAGTCACCAGGCCTGGGCAGCCCCGGGTGCCTCCAGGCGCGCCCCCTTGGCCAACGCCCGGCCCTCCCCCCACCTTGCCCCCAACCCCGACCCCCATCTCCGCGGGCTGGGAGCGCGCTCCTCTTGGTCCCCGGGGGCTCTCCCGTCGCCCAGCTGGCCCCAAACACGCTGGAAACTCCCCGTCGGCACATGTCAGAGATGCCGCCTAATAAAGAAAAGGCAGCTACTCTGCCTTCCGCAGCGGCTGGGACGCCGGGCTGAGAAGTGGACGCGAGATCCCCGCCCCTCCCCGGAATGGAGCGGGGCGCCCACGACTGGCGGCCAGGTAGCGCCCGGAGTGGGGGCCCGGCGCCGCACGCGCGCCCCGTCACTTACCTTGCCCCTGGCCAGCAACTCCATAATGTAGCCAAATTCACTCATCTCCCCCGAGTCAGACATGGTCACGAGCCTTCACCAACTCTGGGAGACCCAGGAGGTGCATCCGATGTGCTCTTGTTTTCTCTCTCTCTCTCTGCTTTTCAGTCTGTTTTGCCAAGCGCCCCGCCGGTGTGTTGTTCAGGAGGGAGAATGGGAAAGCGGGGCGAGCAAAAGGCGGGGTTGGGTGGGAAGAAGGCTCCTCTGGGCAGCCCTGTGCTTGGCTCCCGGAGAAGCGGACGGTGCAGGGCGATGTAACGGAGCAAACAAGGGCGGCAGCGGTGAAACCCACAGCAGGCGGAGCCCGCGCCGACGCCCCGCCTCCTCGGGGGTCGCGGCCCACGCCTCCCGCCGGGGTCCGGCTGCTGCCGAGACAAACACCCAACACAAAAGAGGGGCCGCTCCCGTGTGGCGCGGACCCAGCCCGGACACCCACTGGGTGATTAAAGTGGTGCTTTATCCGATGCCCGGGAAGGTGGCTGTCCGGAGCTCCCAGCTCGAGGACCAGGAAAAACCCCCATCACCCTGTCTGGAGGTGCGAGGGCAGAGAGAATGAATGCAGAGGAGGCACAACAAAGGATCTGGCTGCCAGCGCCGGAAAAACAGAAAAGAAAAAATAAGTGAGGGCCCAGGAAATGGCAACGCCGCATCTCAAGTCAGCCTTCCTGAAATCCAATAGGTAACAAAGACCAACCCCAGCTCTTCTGAGATGAGAACAAATACAAGGATTGTATTTTAAACGCTCTAAGTGTGTAAGGTCGATTGTATCTCTACATCCTCCTGATACTCAACCTTCCCTAAATTAAATAATTAAAAAAAAAAATAAAAAGCGTTCCTGCCAGCAAGGTTCCTGGACAAACACTGTCATCCTTACTTATGCGACTAACTCACTTTCCAGTCATTCCTTTCAGTGATTGAGTTAAACATTCAGTGCATGTTTCTCACATTTTACACTTCTTTTTAAAATAGCAGCTCCCCTAGGAGGCTGCAGCAGCAATGGCCTCTCAGTCTTCTTCCTGCTCCATTCATACCTGACAATCTTTGCTCCTCTGGCAAAGAAAACTTGGCTGAACAAAGTCAGTTCTGGTCTATTACTTCACTCTAGGCAGTCTTACCTTTCTTGAAAAGGTGGAGAGCGATAAGGGCTGAGGTTTCCTACTAAATATACATCTCTGCCAGCGATAATTAGATTAGACACAAATGTAAGATTTACCACAGGGGCCAACCGCTTTCCTGAAGCAGGTTGGCAGAGTTTGCACTGGGCTCAGCATCAGTGGCAGGGTGCAGGGTGGAAATGACCTAATTTACGGAGCATAGGCTTTTGCAGGCTTGATGAGACAGGGGTTTTTCTTATTTGCCTCTTCGTTTGGTCGTTTAAAATTTTTTCCTCTTTGGCCCAGAAGTCTAAAAGTACATAATTTTTTTTTTCCTGCACACCTCTTCTTAAATGTCCAATAATCACTCCTTGACTGTTCTACCAGAACGTTGGTCTCCCTCTTCAATGTGTTGCTTTCCTTCTGTGTTGGTCCAGATAGCCTATTAGGACAAGCAGCAAAAATTAACGTGCTGAGTGTTCATTTGGGGGGTGGTGGTGGTGGGGGGGGGGGGCTCCTTAGGAGGTAAGACACAATCACAATGCTTTTTGTTTTGAAGCTGCTTCTCCTCAAGTTCTGTAGAACCTTGTGCATGCTCTTTGCTTTCGTAAGGAAAACTAATAGAATCCAAATGAGATCTGTAGCTGAATGGATTCCTCTTTAATATTAACAATACTTGACAGATTGCTCTAAAAGTGAAATTTTCCATGCTTCTGGGCATGATAAAAATCACAGTGTTAGAGCTGAACAACTAATCTTACGCCTGTTTTACAAGCAGGGAGGAGGAAAGTAGAGACAAAGAGGCATACAAGCCAAATGTTTTCCCTAAAAACATTCCCCCAAACTCCATTCAATGACCTCCACTTACATCTCCCATGTGAGAAATGGGTCACATGTCCACCCTTAGCTGCAAGGAAGGCTAGAAGGTGATTATTTTACTCTGGGAACATTGATCGCTACTCTAAACAAAATCAAGTGTTTGTTATAAGGAATGGAAGATATCAGGTAGGTAACTGATAATTTTATATTCTGGGAAATGACTGGTTTTGAATGAAATGGTATCTAACCCTTCCTACTCTTTATTTTTTTTAATTGACTTCAGAGAGGAAGGGAGAGGGAGAGAGAGAAACATCATTGATGAGAGAGAATCATTGATCGCCTGCCACCTGCTGGGGACCGAGCCTGCAACCCAGGCATGTGCCCTTGACCTGAATCGAACCTGGGACTCTTCAGTCCTCAGGCCAACTCTCTATCCACTGAGCCAAACCAGCTAGGGCTAACCCTTCCTACTCTTAATGCTAAGACCTCTAGGATCCCTTTACCATAGGACAGCGGTCAGCAAACTTATTAGTCAACAGAGCCAAATATCAACAGTACAACAACTGAAATTTCTTTTGAGAGCCAAATTTTTTAAACTTAAACTATATAGGTAGGTACATTGTTATTAACTTAATTAAGGTACTCCTACAGCTTAGGAAGAGCCACACTCAAGGGGCCAAAGAGCCGCATGTGGCTCGTGAGTCACAGTTTGTCAACCTCTGCCCTAGGGCAACTTTAGCCGCCACTCTTTCCCATTCTTTTCTGTCCACTTGATCACTTTCTACTAGGAAATACTCCAGGCAAAATTATCCTTATCAATTGCTTAAATTCCTCCCCAAGCAAAGTTGGGGGGTTTGGAATGGCTGTTAGAATCAGCTGCTGCAGTGGCAGGAAGGAGAACTGCCTGAGTCCAGATCCATGCCCAGAAGTTAGAACCCAGATAGGGTCCTGAGCATTTACTCAGATGCCTGCTGGTATTTACCACGCCTCATTGTTGTCAGGGTGCAAAGAGCACTCTGGAGCAGTGCAGGCCTTTCAAAGACGACCGGCATATAAGGGAGGCCACATTAAAATCTCCCCTGAAATTCTCTGCATGGACTTCAAGGACACAGGGTAAGACAGTTAAGTGCCAAACAAAAGTTGCTTTATTACTTCTCTTCCAAGAACAAAATTAGATTAATATCAGACAGATTAATGTCAAACTTCTTTCCACAAAGGAAACAAAATTTATAGAAGATTAATTCATATTTCTCAAAAATCATGAAATTAACATAACACGTGCTGCTTCATGAAAGACTTCCTCACCTAAGAGAGAGATTGTTAATAGAGGGATTATGTCATGTGTGAATTTTTCACGATGAGAAGACTAGCATATATATTTTAAACAATATTTTTAATTGATTTCAGAGAGGACGGTAGAGGAGGAGAAAGATAGAAACATCAATGATGAGAAAGAATCATTGATCGGCTGCCTCCTGCATGTCCTACACTGGGGATTGAGCCCACAACCTGGGCATGTGCCCTGATTGGGAATTAAACTGTGGCCTCCTGGTTCATAGGTAGACGCTCAACCACTGAGTCACACCGGCTGGGCAAGACTAGCAATAAAGGGTCACATGCTGTGAGAAATCTGCTAATTTCCAACTTCCATGTAAAGGACAAAACTTTCCAATATAACTGCTTACTGCCATGACAATTTTAGAAGTAGTTGTAACCAGATCCACAGCTTTTGACTTCATTTTCATCCACAACACCGTTTTCTCTATCTAATGGTAATCAACATAACATAGTAATTTCAACAAATAACATTAACAAAATACACATTTTAAGTGTTTTTTAAACTGTGGACACAGACAATAATTGCATTTTGAAGGTTTAGCAATTGAAATCTATAATGATCAATGTTTAGCAGTTTAATGTAAGAATTAGAGACTAGAATAATCTAAAAATATCTTGGTTTTAATAAACCCTCAAATTTACTTCGTTTTTATTTGAAAAGTATCAACATAAAATGTAGCATTATGACACAAATGCATCCTAACACCTGAACCCAGGTGTAATTTAAAATACCATTTTTTAAACAGCTGCATTGATGTATGATTTACATTCCATTAAACCCACCAATTGTTAAGTGTACAGTTTAGTGATTTTTATTAAATTCTGGATTTGTGGAATCATCTCATAATCCAGTTTTAAAACATTAGAATATCTCTCCATTTGTTCAGATTTTTAAAAAATTTTCTTAGCTCTGCTCTATAGCTTTTAGTGATCAGATATATTACACTTGTTTTATTAAGTGTGTTGCTAAGTATTTTATTATTGTGAATGAAACTGATTTCTTAATTTTATTTTTGGGTTGTTCATTGCTTTTATATAGACACTAGAGGCCCAGTGCACAAAATTCTTCCTGGGATCAGGCCTGGGATCAGGCCTAAACCAGCAGTCGGACATCCCTCTCACAACCCGGGACCACTGTCTCCTAACTGCTCACCTGCCTGCCTGCCTAATCATCCCTAACTGCCCCCCTCCACCAGCCTGGTCACCCCTTACTACCCCCGGCTGCTGGCCTGGTCACCCCTCACTGCCTCCCCACACTGGCCTGGTCACCCCTCACTGCCCCCACCCCCCAACCGACCTAGTCGCCCCACCCAGGCTGCTGCTCAGTCGTTTGCTCGCCTCCTGCCGGCCTGGTTGCCCCACGCAGCCTGCTCAGTAGTCCGTTTGGTTGCGATGGTCACTTAGGCATATATATATATATATATATATATATATATATATATATATAATATGGAGAGAGAGAGAGAGAGAGAGAGAGAGAGAGAGAGAGAGAGAGAGAGGCCAGATTATTATGACTACCCTATCAGTACTTCGTTGGGCCACCTTTCGCCTTCAATACTGTGGCAATTCTTCTTGGCATTGATTCCACAAGATGTTGAAAAATGATACGAGGAATCTGACACCATGCCTGATGAATAGCACTGTCCAGTTCTGTGAGATTTGATGGTTGTGGAACCAGCTGCCTGATGGCTCTTTTAACTTCGTCCCACAAATGCTCAATTAGATTGAGAGCTGGTGATTGTGGGGGCCGCCTAAGCAAGGTAAAGTCTCCCTCGTGTTCTTGAAACCACTCCTGCACAATACGAGCACCGTGGCATGGCGCATTGTCTTGTTGGAAGAAGCCATCTCCCCATTGGGACACGCCATCAACATGATAGGATGAACTTGATCAGCAACGATACTTAGGTATGTTGTGCTATTCAGACGTTGTTCCACACGAACTAAAGGGCCCAAATCATGCCAGGAAAACATGCCCCAAACCATAACACTGCCCCCACCAGCTTGAAGGGTTGTACTCATGCATATGGGGTGCATGCTTTCATGCTGTTTCTGCCAAATTCTCACTCTGCCATCTGCATGATACAACTGGAATGTGATTCATCGGACCACATGACCTTTATTCCAATGCTCGACTGTCCAATCCTTGTGTTCCTGTGTGAATTGGAGACGTTTTATCTTGGTAACTGCAGACAGCGAAGGTGTTCAAACAGGCCTTCAGCTTCCATATCCCATATGATGCAGTGTATGGCTTATTTGCCTACAAATGTCAGGTGGTCATAATAAATCTGACCACTCACTTTCAAATATATCCCACGTTCAAAGGCTATTAAATCGTGTTGTTTACCCATATTTTCAGAAAAAAATCACTTCTACTGTCGAGGTAAACAACCTGCTTCCCTATTTATAATGGTCTAGCCCTCTAGCAGCTTCAGCGAGAAATTATAGCTAATTTGCCAACAAATGTCAGGTGGTCATAATAATCTGGCCACTCAGTATAGATGTATACAGATATATATAGATATAGCTAAGAATTGCATAATGAGCTGTATCTTGCAGTATTGCAAAATTCATTTATTCCAGTAGATTTTATTTGTAGATTTCTTATATTACAGATACTCCTCAACTTATAATGGGTTATGTCCTGATAACCCCAGTGTAAGTTAAAACATCTTAAGTAAAAAATGCATTTAATACTACGCTGTAGAGCAGTGGTTCTCAACCTCCCTAATGCCGCGACCCTTTAATACAGTTCTTCATGTTGTGGTGATCCCCAATTTCATTGTTACAAATTGAACATAATTAAAGCATAGTGATTAATCACAAAAACAATATGTAATTATATATGTGTTTTCCGATGGTCTTAGGTGACCTCGGTGAAAGGGTCGTTTGACCCCCAAAGGGGTCGCGACCCACAGGTTGAGAACCACTGCTGTGGAGTATGGGCTGTTTATCCTCATGACCAGGTGGCTGACTGGGAGCTTGCTGCCACTTCCCATCAGGAAGAGAGAGTATCATACCACACATTGCTAGCCCAGGAAAATATCAAGATTCAAAGTTTGAAGTTCAAATCTTGTCATGCACCATCTGTATCTGTAACTAATGAAGTTTTACTTTTTCCTTTCCATCTGTATGCTTTTGATTTATTTGTCTTGCCTTATTACTCTGGTTAGATACCTCCAGTACAATACTGAATAAAAGTGACAGGAGTAGACATTCTTGCCTTATTCCCAATCATAGGGGAGTATTCAGTCTTTACCCATTAAGCATTAGGTTAACTACATTCTATAAATTTTGATATGTTGTCTTTTTGTTTTCATTCAGTTAGAAATATTCAAAATCCCCTTGTAATTTCAAAATTATCCTAAATTTTTAAGTATTTCCAGATTTCCCATATTTTTTTATGTTGATTTCTAATCGAATTCTGGCTTGAACAGAGACCATTCTTTGAATGATCTCAATGTTTTAAAAATAATGAAGCTTTTTTATGCTCTAACATGTGAGTGAGCAAATTCTTTCTGGCTCAGTGAGCTAGTAAACATTTTATACTTGCGGCCATACAGTCTTTGACTACTCAACTGCTGTTATGGGATGAAGGCAATCATCAACAATAGGTAAATAAATAAACATTTTTTTACAAAAATAGACAGCTGCATAAGCATGTGAAAAGATGCTCAACACCATTAGTCATTAGTTAAATGCAAATCAAAACCACAATTGATATCATTTCACATACCCATTAGAATGGATATAATTTTTAAAAATGTAATGTATTGGTGACAACAGAGAGAAAGTAGAACCCTTGTACATAGCTTATGGGAATGTAAAATGGATGCAACCACTGTAGGAAACTGTTCAATGGTCCTTCAAAAGCTAAACATAAAATTACTATTTGACTCAGCAATTCCACTTCTAGGTATATACCTAAAAAAATTGAAAACAGGGTCTCAAATAGATACTTGTACACTAATATTCACTGCTGTGTTTTTCACGATAACCAAAAGATATAAACAACCCAAGTGTTGATCAATAAATGAATGGATAAAAAAAAATGTGGTATACACAAATAATGGAATATTGTTAGGCTATAAAATGGAATGAACTATGCTATAGTATGGATGGAATTTAAAAACATTATTTTAAGTGAAATTAGCCAGACACACAAGAACAAATATTATATGACTTTACTTATATGAAATATTAGAATAGGTAAACTCATAGGGACAGAAAGTAGATTTAAGGGATTGAAGGGAATGAGGAATAGAGAATTATTGTTTAATAGGTACAGATTTTATGCTTGGGATGATGAAAAAGTTTTGGGTATGGATAATGGTTGCACAATATTATGTAATTAATGCCACTGCATTGCACACTTAAAAATGGTTTAAAAGGTTTTTAAAAAATTAGGTGGCTGGGAACCAGACAAGTGGCTTGTCTTAGCTGATTGGAGTGTTGTCCTATACACCAAAAAGATTATGGGTTTGATTCCCTGTCTGGGCATATACCTAGGTTTTGGGTTAAATCCCCAGCCGGGGCATATGGAGGCAATCCATGGATGTTTCTCTCTCTCTCTCCTTTCCCCTCTCTCTAAAGTCAATAAAAATATAACCTTAGCCAGGCTGGAATCGTTCAGTGGTTGAGCGTTGATCTACGAACCAGGAGGTCATGGTTTGATACACAGTCAGGGCCCATGTGGGTTGCAGTTTTGATCCCCAGTGTGGGATGTGCAGGAGGCAGCTGTTAGTTATTCTCTCTCATCACTGATGTTTCTATCTCTCGCTCCCTCTCCCTTCTTCTCTGAAAGCAATAAAAGATATATTTAAAAAAATATCCTCAGGTGAGGATGAAAAAGAAATTAGGTAGCTGGCCCTTGGGCTATGGTTTGCTGACCCTGGCCTATTGCATGATCTGTTTGGGGGTAATACTCCCTGTGTGCTTAAAAATAATATGTATTCTGCTGCTGGGTGGAGTGTTCTATGAATACCAGTTAGCTAAAGTTGTTTTTCCATGTCTTATGTCTTTGTTCTTCTGTTCCTCCTTTATTGTCTTTTTTGTGTTAAATATTTATTAGTATATATATTTTATTTTTTTGCTGACTTTTAACAAAATTATTATTTTTAAATAGTTACTCTAGGGACTAAAATGTAACTCTTAACTGATCCCAATCTACTTTAGATTTATACTGACTTAATTCTGCCAAAATGTAGTAGTTCCAGTTCTCCTCCCTCATTGTCATGCATATTACTTCTACATATGTTATAAATGCAACAATATAGTCTTATAATTATTGCTTTACACAATCTAACAAAAATGCATGTTTTTAAAGAAATTAAGAGAAAAATATATGTATAGTATTTATTTACTCATAAATTTATAATTTCTGGTGCTCATCATCTCTAATTATCTATAGTCATTTCCTTTCATTCTGAAGATATCCTTCAGTATCTCTGGTAAGACAATCTGTTAACAATGAATTTCTTCAATCTCTTAATTAATCTGTAAATCCAAAACAATTGTAATAAAACATTCAAGTGAAGGGATTAAGCAAAAATAAAACACCATATATTCTATATAATAAAAGCCTAATATGCTAAGTGTCTGACTCTTCATTCGACCATTAGACCAGGGGCAGATGCTCTGACTGGTAGGTTAGCTTGCTGCTGGCGTCTGGCCTATTGGGACTGGGTAAGACGTGCAGGACATGCTCTGGAGCTCTCCTACGGTTCCTCCCTGTGCCCTCTCACAATCTGGGAACCCTCGGGGGATGTCAGAGAGCCAGTTTTGGCCTGATCCCCACAGACCAGGCTAAGGGACCCCACCAGTGCATGAATCCATGCACGAGGCCTCTAGCATATTTATAACACACAGACACAGTGGGGAAAGAGAGTTAGGGGGTAGGTGGATGTGGGCAAAGGGGGGAAAATGGGGACATGGGAACAGAAAGAGACTTTGCTTGGGATGATGAACGCATGATGCAGTGTGCAGATGATGTTTTGTTGAGTTGTACAATTGAAATCTATATAGTTTTGTGAACCAATGTCACCCCAATAAATTCAATTAAAAATAAATAAAATTAATTCAAAAGAGGAATGCACACAAATGCCCAAGGCAATTTATAAAAGAACAATGTTCTAGCAAATAGAAAAATGAAGCCATAATAATTAGAAAAATTGGTATAAGAATGAACAAATAAATCAATAAAACCGAAAATCTAGAAAAAAAAAATCATGATTAGAATTTGCATGATTTATATTCACCTGCTAAATAATAACAGTGACATTTCCAATTAGTGATGAGAGCATAGGTCAAATGGTGATGAGAAAACTTCTGTACATCAAAGATACCAATGTTAAAAGAAATGAGACTGGGAAAAAGCATTTGCAACATATACAACAGATAAAGAATACATTTAAGAATATATAAAGAACTTCTTATAAATCAATAAGAAAAAAAACAAAAACCTAATAGAAAAATGAATAAGGGATAAAAACAAAATATTTGAAAATGGGGGAAAACAAAGGACCAATAAGCATGAAACGGGGAGAAACCAAGATGGCGGCATAGGTTAACGCCGGAGATTGCTGCCTCGAACAACCACTTCAAAAAACAACTAAAAGACGGAACGGACATCATCCAGAACCACAGGAAGGCTGGCTGAGTGGAAATTCTACAACTAGGAGGAAAGAGAATATCATACCCAGACTCAGAGGAGGCGCAGTGCTGAAGTGAAATACTCAGGTTCGAAGTGCACGTGGAGCGGGCTGGAGGCGGAGGGCGCGGTTGTTGTTTTCAATCGGGAGGGAGTTTCAGAATCTGAGCTCCAGATCCTGGCGAGTCTCTAGGGACCCAGACTCAAACGGGAGAAGCGGGACTGTCTGGCTTCGGTCAGAACTCGAAGGCAGCTTTCTCTCCGAGGTTTGCAGCGGTTGCTGGGACTCTGTGAGGCAGAACCCCTAGGGACGGAACTGAGAGCAGCAATAACTGCTCGCTCCAGCCCGCCCTGTAGGTCTCTGGGGACCCGCCCCGCCCAAGCCCTGCGCAGAGCCATTTGCCAGATAGCCTCAGGCAAACGCTAGATTAGCACCGCACTAGAGATCCAGCACAGAAGCTCTCCCACTGCAGACACAGCGGACTCTCATAGTCAGTTAGCCTGGAGGTCAAATCACCCCCGGTATTGCCGACAACAATCAAGGCTTAACTGCAACAAGACTGCGCACAAAGACCACTAGGGGGTGCACCAAGAAAGCATAAAAAATGCGGAGACAAAGAAACAGGACAAAACTGTCAATGGAGGATATTGAGTTCAGAACCACACTTTTAAGGTCTCTTAAGAACTGTCTAGAAGCCGTCAATAAATGTAGTGAGATCCTCAAGAAATATAATGAGACCCTCGATGTTATGATAAAGAACCAACTAGAAATTAAGCATACACGGACTGAAATAATGAATACTATACAGACTCCCAACAGCAGACCAGAGGAGCGCAAGAATCAAGGCAAAGATTTGAAATGAGAAGAAGCAAAAAACACCCAACCGGAAAGCAAAATGAAAAAAGAATCTGAAAATACGAAGATAGTGTAAGGAGTCTCTGGGACAGCTTCAAGCGTACCAACATCAGAATTATAGGGGTGCCAGAAGATGAGAGAGAGCAAGATACTGAAAACCTATTTGAAGAAATAATGACAGAAAACTTCCCCTACCTGGTGAAAGAAATAGACTTACAGGTCCAGGAAGCGCAGAGAACCCCAAACAAAAGGAATCCAAAGAGGACCATACCAAGACACATCATAATTAAAATGCCAAGAGCAAAAGACAAAGAGAGAATCTTAAAAGCAGCAAGAGAAAGAAACTCAGTTACCTACAAGGGAATACCCATACGACTGTCAGCAGATTTCTCAACAGAAACTTTGCAGGCCAGAAGGGAATGGCAAGAAATATTCAAAGTGATGAATACCAAGAACCTACAACCAAGATTACTTTATCCAGCAAAGCTATCATTCAGAACTGAAGGTCAGATAAAGAGCTTCACAGATAAGGAAAAGCTAAAGGAGTTCATCACCACCAAACCAGTATTATATGAAATGCTGAAGGTATCCTTTAAGAAGAGGAAGAAGAAGAAAAAGGTAAAGATACAAATTATGAACAACAAACATGCATCTATCAACAAGTGAATCTAAGAATCAAGTGAATAAATAATCTGGTGATCATAATAGAATCAGGGACATAGAAAGGGAATGGACTGACTATTCTTGTGGGGGAAAGGGGTGTGGGAGATGCGGGAAGAGACTAGACAAAAATCGTGCACCTATGGATGAGGACAGTGGGTGGGGAGTGAGGGCGGAGGGTGGGGCGGGAACTGGGAGGAGGGGAGTTATGGGGGGGAAAAAGAGGAACAAATGTAATAATCTGAACAATAAAGATTTAATTAAAAATAAATAAATAAATAATTTTATTTTTCAATTACAAAAAAAAAGCATGAAACGATGCGCAACCATAATAGTAACAAAGGAAACAGAAATGAAAACAATGAGACCCCATCATTCATTCATCAGGTTATCAGCAATTAAAAAAATCAATAGTACAAATTTTGATGTACTTAATCCTCACCCAAGAATATTTTTTCCATTCATTTTTAGAGAGAGTGGAAGGGAGGGGAGAAACAGAGAAACATCAGTGTTGATTGGTTGCCTCCCACATGTGACCTAGCCTGCAAAGGAGATACCTACCCTTGATCAGAATCAAACCCTGGACTCTTCAGTCTGCAGACCAATGCTCTATCCACTGAGCCAAACTGGCTAGGGTGCTAATATAAATTTTTAAGAGTGTGAGGAAATGTGTGTAGCTTTAAGAACTTTTGGGTTTTAGTATTGATATAGCTATTTTGGAGGGCAATTTGGCAACAGTGTCTAAAATGTTAAATGACTCAGCAACTTCACTTTTCAGTATCTGTTGGAAGAAGCATCCTTCAAGGAGATATACATAAATAATGTTAATTGTAACATTGTTTATAATGGTAAAAAATTGGAAGCAATTTAATTTCCACTAATTAAGAAATGCTTGAATAATTTATTTTGTATTCATATTTTGGACTCCATATAAGAATACAAAATGTGTGTGTGTGTGTGTGTGTGTGTGCGTGTGTGTGTTGAGAAAGAGAAACAGAGGAAGGCACAGAAAATATTTGGAGAAATAATGGCTAAAACTTCCCAAATTTGATGGAAAACATTAATCTACAGATCCAAGAACTCAATAAACCCATAGAAAGTTAAATACAAAGAGGTTCACACCTAGACACAAGCAAGTGGCTGTGTCTTCCCACTGTTTCCTCACACAGCAGAGAGGTGAGAGAGCTCTCCAGGGTCTCCTTATAGGTGCACTAATCTCATTCTTGAGGGCTCCACTGTCATGACCTAATGACCTCTCAAAGGCCCACTTACTTTCTGATACCACTGTGGTTAGGATTCAAAATACATGTCATAGGGGTCATGTCTTCACAAACATGAATTTTTGAGGAGACACACTTAGTCTATAGTAATATCCTTCACGTGTATATTGCTAGTAAGTTTGAATGCTATAGTTTTTGTCTGTTGATCTTGTTTCTCGTTGCCTTGTTGGATTTTTTTTATTATTTCTAATAGTTTTCATATTTAATTTAGTAATAGAGCAAATGACATTAATATTTTTTTTCCAATTTTGAACATCTCTGGCATAAATCCTGCTCGGTTATGACATAATTCTATTAATACATTACTGAGTGTGATGTAATAACAAGTTCTTCAGCATTTTTGCTCTACTGCCTACATTTGTCCCATCTCAGTACTTCCTGGTGGCCTAGGGCTCTTCCTGTTCCCTGAATCTGCCCTTTCTGAGTCTTTAGCACATTGGAAGTTGTTCCCATGGTAGTAGTAGCTTATCGCTGTTAACATTATTCCATCTGCTTTGCATATTTCAGGATTCCTTATAATGCTTTTTGGCTCACACAGTATCTATTTCTTTATTAAAATACTGCTATTAATTAAAAAAGAAAGAAAAGAAAAGCAAAAAGCATATGATCTGTCATATCTAGAAATTTGGGATAGAGGAATAGGAACCTTTGCAGGGGCTCCAGCTTCCTTCTTATCCCAAATCCAAGACTGATGCCATTTATAGGCTCCTGTTGGAACCTGATTATTTCTAGTACTCTCTGATCTGTTGAAATATCACCAAACCAACCAAACCAAACAAAAACACAAAATAAAATGAGCCACATCTACCTAATGTCTCCTCCTTTTCTAATAATGTGGTTTTTTTGGTTGAATTCCATAAAATGTTAACTATTAGGAAAAAAGGTGGCACACTAGCCAAAGTTGTCTGTAATGTAGATATGTCACATTATACCTGTCCTAGATGGTTTTTCAACACCCATTTGGAACAAATGCCTAGAATTTCTTCTTGGAATGAACCAGCTTGGTATGCCACCAATACTGTTTTTCTCCTCCACATCAGAATAGGATTTTGTTTTTTTTTCAAGTGAAGTGCTGGTGATCTTAGTAGCATTAAGCAGCATTTTCTTTTCAAGTCCCCTCTCTCCTGAGGTGAAAAGGACACTGTATCTTCTAACAGTTTGTTTTCTTCAGAAGCTTATCACACACAATCTTTGGCCTAAAGAGGGTGGCAAACTACTTTGGGCTTATTTAAGGGCAAAGAATAGATTCTTGTCTTAGAGTTTCCCAATGGCAAAGTTGGAACTGTGTGCATATATTCTAAATTAATCCTTAGTCCCCAGTACATGTTATTTCCCTAGCAAGCAAGACTCTACCCAGGAGGAAGCTAGGATGGCCAATTTAGGCTAGCATAGAAGCCAGCATCCCCCTAACACACTCCTGAGCACATGGCCTTTAGTGGCTGAATCCCAAACCCATTCAGTGAATCCAAATATGCCAAGAACATTCATTCATTTATTCAATATGACTGACCACCTACTATGGGCCTGGTAGTGTTCTGGCAGTGCAGATTCAACAGTACACAAGATTCTAAAAATATAAATGCTCTTTTAATACCATGCTATGCTTTGAAAGCTTCCATTTTGTATTAGGTTTTTTGATGCTGAGGTAATATGATGCCGGTAGGGAGGGCAGAATCTTTTTCCTGCAGGGCATACTGTGAAATGATATACCATTTCTTTCCTAGGAAATGAGATATACAAAGAGATCATCAGTTTGCTTGTCATTAGATATGGTAGAACTATATTGGATAACCAGTCTTTTCTTAACTAAGATCCTCACCAGTAACTCACCTCACACCCTTTCACTTTGGGGCATCATTCTTTAAGGGAGGACATAATTCTTTAAGGTTCGGGGAAGGTAGGGTTAAGAGAGAAACTCCCTCTGATCAATACAGCTGCAGCATCGTTATAAATAATTCAACCACATACTCTGCTTCTCTCATCAAGCCTGGCTGTGTTTCTGCCACAAAAGTTTGCTCATTCTGGGGCTGAAGAACCTCCCCTCAGTACTTTAGTCATTGTCTTTGTATCATTCTTCCTACTTTATAGCTAAGTATCCATGTGTTTTACCATCCTGAAGGATTTTGAATGCATTGTTGCTTTGAGATGTTTTAAGCCAGAGATGAAGGGAGTTACTTATTAGTGCTGGTAATAAAATAAATGGGCTTACTCTAAGAGCCATCTTTCTGCTGTTCCTTATTTATTTTAGAAGGTTGTTTGATAAGTGAGAGTTGGGGGAGGGAAGATATGAGGAGGAAAGAGAATTTACAGGATCTCAGAGTTAGATTTAGTATGGTTTTTCAGAGCAGTGAGTGAGAATAGGGTATGTAAGAGGTAGTACTTAGTGGAAGATGGGCTGCTATGTGATTATCAAACAAGATGATGGGCTCTGGCAAAAATGATAAAGTGTGTCTATTGTTCTATTTTGCCACCAAGACATACTTTTACTATCTCTTTCTTATTATGTCAGTGTTCCTCAACAAACAACACAGCTCAAATCTCCATGAATTTAAATTAAGAATGTTAACACCAATATAGGCTACTGATTTATTATGTATTTGCAAGGACTTAGCACTGTTGTTCTATTGTAAAGGAGAGAAGTATCTAGAAAAAAATTTTCAGAGTAGAAAAAAATGCCAAGAAAGGAATTCTATAAGCATCATACTATAAAAATAACACTGACTTTGAGGAGCAGGAAGGACAAGCTTTTGGCCAAGAGGGAGGAATATTACCACCTGTCCCCGAACTACAAACTAGCCAGCCAAGGCATAAAATAAAACTATGGTGCATGTTTAAAATTTTTAAATCATCTTATTCTAAATAAGATCAAGGGCACAATGGGAAAAGCATGTTGAGAATTTTACCTATTAACTATTTTCAGCTTTTTGTAACTGCCATCTTTAGTCTCTTTGCACAGAACCCTGCTTCACAGTCTTACTATTCTTGCTGCTTCCCTTTCTCCCTGTTGACTCTGCTTTCCTTCATTTGCTTCTTATGTGAATCCATAATTGAAATGGAAGGTTCTGTGTTTTCTGTTATTTGAAGGACTCAAATGACATTGGTGGCCCTTTTCCTCAATACACACACGTTTAGACAGGGCTCCAACTGGTGTACCAAAGCTTTTGGGTACTCTGAGTTTCCTGCCACAGCCAATGCTGGCTGTGTACTCTGGCAAGCAATAAATAAAGAAATAAAGAATTCAATAGTTTGAATAGCTTGTCTAGTGTCAGAAGGCAATCAGTACTAATAACAAACTGAAAATAAATCATGACCCCCAGCCATAGCCTTAGGCTCTGATGCAGAACTCATATCACTTCGTTTACCGTGACATGCACAATTTTGAATTCTATCAGGGGAAACGTTATTATATTATTTTCCATTGTAGAGGATTCATATACAATGATTTTCTTCTTAAAACATTTCTGGAACACAGTAGCAATGTTTACAAATGTTTCCTTAGAGAAGCAATATGGCTACATTAATATAAATGAGAAGAATATTTTCTGCAAATATATCTATTTTAGAGTTGTGTCAGCTCTAGGGGAGAGCACTGTATGTCACAAAGGCATGTCACAATATATTGTTTACTCTTAAAAAGGAAAATTGTCAGTACTTCCCTTTTAGTATCCTTATACGTAAAGATTCATAATATGTTTTTCTATGTGTAATGTGTACATAGTTGAAATATTCTTATCTTATGATTCCAAAAGTTTCCAGTTTCTTTTTTCAATACACCACATTTGGTTTATCTGTATGAAAAGAAATACTTTCTGTTTAACTGTAAAAGTACTTGTTGAAGTACAAACTTTAAAAATGTGTTTCACATTACCTAATTATTTTGTTAACAATGAGACAGAAATGACTATCAAATATAAAGCATCCAATACCTTTTAAACTCAGAAGTATTTAGTGAATGGATGAATAAATGAATGACTATACTTTATAGCTGGAGAAACCGAGATCAAAAGAAAGGTTTTAGCCATAATCAAGTACAATAAACCCAAATAAGTAATTGTCTAAATATCAATTCAAATATTCTTTTCCTTTCTTTCCTTAAAAGACAAATGAAAACTTTAATATTGGACATTTGCTCTTTGAAAGGGAAATCTGAGAGTAATGCCTTGCAGAAAAAAAACCCAAAAACCTCCAGATAAAAATTTCAGAATAAAAATAAGAAAAGTATTTCTTCTAAATCCACTTCTGTCTTTTTTTTATTCTTCATTGTAAGAGTCTAAAATAATCATTTGAATACTATGAAGTTACAGAATCTCATCAACTATAACTAAATTGTGGATAAGGGAAAACTAGAAACTAAGTAAAGTTCTAACTTTAAAAAAAATTGTATACACTACCTTGTTTGCATTTTTAAATGACTACTGCAAGTGGGAAATAAAAACGTAATACAGCCTTATTTTCACCTGCCAACAAAAGCCACAATTCTATTCTGAGAAACTGTATTCTATGGTGCATGAGTCTAAAATGTATTGTCTCTTTTTTCTTTTACAGAACCTTCAGAAATGTGTCCAACTTTTTAAAAAAAGAAAAAGAAAAACACATTTTCCAGCTTTCTTTGCAGCTAGGAGTAACCAGTCAAATGTTGGGTGTTGTTGGGTGGGGCTTCTGGGAAAGCCCTTTGGCCCTCTCCTTCCTTCTCTTCTAACTAAAACAGTTTTGACGCCTGGCATTCCAATCCCATCTTGGACTATTGAGGAGAACCCAAGGATAATCATGTGCTAAGATATCTAGAGAAAGAAGAAAGATGAGCCTGAGTTCCTAAGAATGGTGAGACTGCCATTCTAGCCTTTGACTACCTACCTCCCATCTTCTTTTACTCAGAAAATTAAACTCTAATTTGTTTAAATCATGTCATTTGAATTATTATACAACCAAAACGAGTTCCAACTGATATAGCCACATTAGAGCTATTTGACCTTTAGCATTTAACTTCTCTGTATCTTAGTTTACTCATCAGTAATAACGGGCACAATAACAGAGAGTTGTCATAAGGATTAAATGAATTAATACCTGTAAAGAGCTTAGAATTGTCACCAGCACACTGAGGGCTCCATGAATCCTCTGTTGTTATTCTTCTTCACTTGCACCATCTATACTATAATGCCTGGTGTATAAACGTAAAAGAAAAGGGTAAGTGAAGAGGAGAAATCACCACATTCCTTTCTTGTCACATTCTTTTTTTAAAAAAATATATTTTATTGATTTCAGAGAAGAAGGGAGAGAGAATCATTGATCTGCTGCCTCCTGCATGCCCCCTACTGGGGATCAAGCCCGCAACCCAGGCATGTGCCCTTGACTGGAATGAACCAGGAACTCTTCAGTCCGCAGGTGGACGCTCTATCCACTGAGCCAAACCAGCCAGGGCTGTCACATTCTTCAGAAACAGAGACCTGGGCAAAGAGCTTAACAGAACAGTGACGATACTTCTTAAGGAAAAGCACTTTACAGATTACCAATGGTGTTCAGATACTAAATTCCTCTAATCCTTACCAGAGTTCTAAAATGCAGGTGAATGTTGAAGTTTGTTTGTGTTGGCAGGTCAATAGCTGGCTGGCTGAGTGGCCAGGGTCCAAGTTCACTGTTCCAGTAAGGGCCAGTTGGCGCGCTTCCATTTCATGGCCCTAGAGACAGTGAGGCCTACTGAACCCTGGCGAACCGCCCTCTGAACATGATTCCAGGTTTAAACTGTATGAGAGGAGACACGAGGAAGTCTAACTCAGACACACTCCCGAGAAACTCTAAGCATCTGCCTTCTCCACCTGCCAGCAGACGCATACAGTTGGCAACAAGGCTTTTTTTTTTTTTTTTTTTTTTTTTTTACGAGAGAGATTTCCTGATTTTTTCCCCCAGAACATTTGTTTTGTCAGCTAGCTTATTTAGATGCCTTCAGAGCCTTAGGATTTTAACTTGAGGATACTTCCAGGATTAGCTCCATTTCAATCTTAGTCACCACCTGATACCTGCCATATTCATAAACTCGCCACTTCCTGCCTTTACTCCACTGATAGGGCGTGGGTGTTTCTTTGACCAGGTGCCTTTGATTGTGGCCATATTTTTATCACTTGTTATTCCACATTCCAGTCTTTCATTGCTCAAAGGATTAGAAAATCCCTCAGGAGATCAACCAAAGGACTTGTTTGCATGCATATAAGCATAACCAATGCAATGGACACAGACACCAAGGGAGTGAGGGCATAACCGGGGGTTTGGGGGTGGGGGGGACTGGGGGGGTTAGGACAAATATGCAATACCTTAATCAATAAAGAAAGAAAGAAAAAACAGAATAGGGGGAAAAAAAGAAAAAGAAAATGCCACAGGCAGTGTGTTCTCCCAGGCCAGCTGCCAGGATGGCTCTATTTTCTGTGCCGCGCTTGTTGCCTTTGCTTGGACCGTCTTCTCAGTTCACTCGCTATCAAGTCTGTGGCTCTCAGGCAACTCATCCCGGGAAATTCTCTCTGAGGAGCCCATTCCCACTAGTGATATCCAATCAGGTAGGAATGACTTCCTGTAATATGTACCAGAATGAGGTCCCGCCTCCTTGATCTTAACAGGCACTAGCAGTATAATAACAGGGTTGGGGGGTGGGGGAGATAGAGAGGAATTGACATGGAGTTTTTAAAAAGTAGAAAGGTATAAAAATGCACTATACTTTTATCTTCCTCACCAAAACCCATAATCCCAGTCTAATAATGAGGAAAGTATCAGACAAACCCCATTTGAGAGACGTTCTACAAAACACCTGGCCAGTACTCCTCAAAACTGGCAGTCATCAAGAAGAAAAGTCGGAGAGACTCACAGCCAAGAGGAGACATGATGACTGAATGTGATGTGGTCCCTGGATGGGATCTTGGAACAGAAATAGGACACCAGGTAAAACCTAAGGAAATCTGAGTATAGTTAATACTGCATTAATATTAGTTAATTGTAGCAAATGTACAGTACTAATGCAAGATGTTAGTCATAGGGGAAACTGGATGCTGAGTATTTGGGAATTCTCTGTCCTATCTTTGCAATTATTCTGAAAATCTAAAACCTGTATAAAAAGTTTATTAAAAAAAAAACATGGGCAATGTAGCCAAGTCCTATCATATTTGTGAGATTCTACTGGGCTGATATATGTCCTCTCAGTTATACAAACTCTAAACCAAACAGCCTCTCCTCTCTTCTGAAGAGCTTTGGGCATTTTAGAGATAGGAGCACGTCAGTTGTTACTAATTCTACTGATCCAGGCACCACATTTTATGATTCCTGTGTCATACAGCAAGGGGATCTGATTTAGGGAATGGCTTGCTAGAGGATCAGAATGGGGACTTAGCTAGGTGGGGAGCCCTGTTTGTTTACCTTTCCCAGTACTGAGGCAGGATAATAAGAAGCTAGGAAAGTTCCTTGGTGAGTGGAATAGGGAAACTGAGACAAATAGTTAAACAGCCAAGCAATTTACAGCCAGATAATAAGTCAGCAGAGCAATTTATAGACAAGTAATAAATTGCAAGGTCATATCTTCCCTAACCAAGGGATACTTAGGAGCAAATGGTTTATACATTCCGGACCCTATGGGGACAGACTCACCTTGGTCCCAGTTCCTCTTTGATGACATTCTTTGAAGATGAAACTTAGCAGAGAATGACCCTAACCCCGCTATATGCTCATTTTGATGAATCAGCACATTAAAGGACACACTGGGAAAGCTGATGAATATGCTATTGAGATATTCCTGAGACCTCCCATAAAATTCCCACTTTTGGAAAACA
The DNA here is from genome assembly GCF_964212035.1 of Myotis nattereri. Classification (NCBI taxonomy): domain Eukaryota; kingdom Metazoa; phylum Chordata; class Mammalia; order Chiroptera; family Vespertilionidae; genus Myotis; species Myotis nattereri. Next base: position 67,854,977 of record NC_138079.1, read on the forward strand.
GATCAAACCCTTAAGATAAAGGACCCATGCATGTTCTCTCTCTTGAGTTCACCTGCACCTTCCCCTACTTTCTTCCCCAGGCATGTTGTCTTTGCTGTCTTTCTCATAAACTCTAATGGTCCCCATGAGACTTGCAACGCAGTGGCAACTGAGGAGTGGTGGAATTAAAAAACAAGAATATTGTTCTGTGACCTTCCAGGTATTGTTGTTTAATTATTTTTGTGGTTTTAAAAATTATTTTATTAAGTCACTAGAGGCCCGATGCACGAAATTCATGCAAGGGGCTTGGCCCTCGCCCTGGCTGCCTCTCGGCTCTGCAGTCCCGCCCCCCCCACCCCCAGGTTGTTCCGGAAGGTTGTTCCAGAAGGTCATTCCACTGTCTGGTCTAATTAGCATATAAACTCTTTATTATATAGGATTCCTTAGCCCTTTCCCAAATATAACAAAGATTATTACGTTGGCCATTTTTCCTAATATCTGGTACTAGATATCTGGAATAGAAAAATGCCAGGCTATGTCAAATGAATGAAAATTTGAATTTCTGCCGAGTCAGTTGGTATTTGGGTCACTATTATATGTAAGTGTATGATTAGAAACATATTCACACATATATAGTTGTGTCTACAGGTCCATTTCTAGAAAACAAACTGCCCACACTTGTTGCTCCTGCAGAGGACTAGGGAATGAGGGGTTGGGTGTGACAGGGACACCTTCCTGTCCACAGTACCTCTTGTGTCCTGTTTAACAGAGTTGTATCAATGGTTTAAAAGTATGATGATACTTGAGGCACTTGTTTGGGTAGTGACAATCACTTTCCTCCTGGGGTATCTAGCCTGAAATTCTTCTCGTACTGTGTGTTTAAGGGGAAAAGATGAAAATCATTAGGTCTCCTGTGTTTAAAGCCAGGTTACTAAGTTACCCAGAATCTGTTAATAAAAAAATAAATCTTAGAAATAAAAACATTCCCCATAAATCAGAATATTTTGCAGCTGTGTCCTCAGTTGATAGTTTCTGCCCTCTTCTAAGACAATAGTGAAACATAACTGAAATGAGATGTAACATTGCAAGTAAAAAGGAAATGGAGGGAAAAGCATTTCATTTTAATAGTCAAGCATCTTCACTGACGCCTCTAACACCAACTTCTCTCTCCTCCCCAAATATACCATCATAGAACTCTGGGGACAAGTGCATTACAGATATACTCTTTATTGAATATTAAAATTTTAATGGGTAACTTCCATTATGTTATTATATATTTATAAGCAGAGAAGTGTTATTGTGTCTCCCATAAATACATTGAGTATTAAACATTCAACAGTTATTACCTAGTTCGCAATCTCCTATGACTTAAGTAAAACCTCATTTTAATAAGGTGGAGTGAGCTCTATGAACTCATTTAGACAATAAAGTAATGTTAGTACATGCCTGTTACAGAAACGAAAGCTGAAATAATTTTGGTTTGGAGCTCTACATTCGGTAATCCGTGCTTCCTCCCCTCCTAGTAGGCAATAAAACATTGAAAAAACTTAAAAGCAGTGCTTCTTGAAACTCATTTGTCTACTTAGATATTAACAGGCCTTATATTTAGTAATTCTTCCTACATTTTTAGATTTCATCTATGAGGGATGTAGAGATAAAAATAGAAATATTTTCAATATACTAAGGAGTCAACTAACGTGGAGCCGACTTTTTTTTTTCTTTCTCAAATCCCCAGGCTTCCAATTACTGATGAACCACCCCAGAAAAAAATATTTTTGCTAGAAACTTAATTGCCCCCTAAAGATGTGGCTCTCAACTACTATTTTTATGAGAAACACATTAACCAGTCTGAAGTCACCTTAAGATCATGTACTCTCGTGTAAGAAAGGACCTTTTGAGTTATTTAAAAGAGTGATCCCCAAACCTGGCTTTTCATCAGAAATTCCCATGGAGTCTAAAACAAGAAGATTCCTGTCCTGAATAAGAAGTTTTGGAGGTGAGTGCCACTATAATGTTTTTAAAGCAAAGCTCTGAATTTGACAATCCAAATTCTGAATGTATCTCTAAAATATTTTTATACAACACAAACCATTCACAACAAAATTTAAAGTAATTAATTTCTAAACCATAATCAAATTGCTGAGTAGCGAAGTCCAGACAGGCATGAAAAAAACTAAGAGCAGAGGGGCTGGTGGCCTGCCAGTACTCTAGAGGCCCCCATTCCAATGTTCCCCATAAGATGTGGAATTGGTGGGGCCCCTGGAGAGCATGCCTCACATACCAAAGACTCTGGCATTCTTACCTGAACCCACTTCCAGAGCCTGCATGGGGCTCTCCCCTGGCTCCTTTTGGACTGTGCTGCCATGGTGTATACTCCTAGGTACAAGGTGTGATGACCAAACAGCTGTTTGTGGGAGTTAGAGGTGATACAGAGCTTGTCACAAGCATGAGGGAGTTCCTCACGGTGTGTGACAGTGCCTAGGGTGGGAAAAAGAGGACTGGCCTTGGGCTGGGAACTCTAAGGAGGCCAAGATTTCTAAATTTGAACCTGGCCTTTAAACCTCAGGCTCCTGTAAGGTGCTTGAGTGATGTTGGACATGGAGGCTGGGCATGTGTTGTGAGCAAAGATCACCTGACTCAGACTGTGTGGATAAAGAGAAATCTTGTGATCAGATGGAGAGGGTACAGGTAAGTAAAGAGAGATCAAGAGGGGATGAAAGGACCATCTTCTCCCTCTCTCCCTCCAAGAGAAAGTGCATGTTTATTCTGTGGATATTCCCAATGATTGCAGGGAGCCAGAATGGCAAGCCAGCAGGAAATCTTTTCCCTTTGTCCACTTCACTCTTGCCCAGCAACAGCCACTGCCAAATCATGCCCTGGGGTGGAACATGAAGTTAACTATGGGTTTGTGCTATTCACAATGATTTGGCATGATCTGCTATTTGATATATTTGCCAGCCTGTGATGAGAGAACATTATTTTCTAGTTTGACTTGTAACTCTCACATATGTAGACATGTGGTATGTGCAATGGCCCTGTGACCTGCTTCTCCAGGCATTGCTTAGCAGGGGCGGCAGTCCTGGGAGTGTCAGCTTGTCTTCTACATCCAGGGAGGCTCAGCAGCATTGGAGTGAGGGGAAGTACCTAGGTATATGAAATGGAGACAGTGCTTCAGGCATTAATATCTAGGAGTGTCTATATATGCCAAAGATGTGTGTGGGTATAGGGGGCTGAGGGGTGTAGATATGGAGTTGCTAAGATCAGGTAGATTGGTGGAGCCCTGACATCAGGGCAAAGAGGCTATAGTGCTGGGACTGTGCAATCAGAGGCAAACGGTAGGCAACCCACCTCAAAAGGCCCCACTAGACCAGCAGCAGACACCTCCATAGGCACCAGCCCCGGAATCAAACTAGAGCAGTAACCTGCAACAGAGGCCTCCACCAAAGCCAGAACACAAGGAGCAGGAGGGAAAAACAAAACAAAATACTGATATTAAAAGACTGAAATTGTTAGTTGACCAATGTAAATGGCGCTGTTCCCAGCCCTGCCATTGTAAAAATACAGGCAAATGAAGATTGGGTCCATTTGAGAAAATAAAATGTAATATCCTCTTTGCATATGTGAGCATTTATTACGTTTTCAACCCATAGACTGATATCATATTAGCTATTTTGGGCAGAAGTAAAGACACATTGTTGAATCATACTGAGCTTACTGCTAACTAACACCCCCATTTAAAATTTATGGGGTTCTCTCTTGTTTCTCCTGCCCAAGCTGCTTTTTCTAAATCAGTGATTGGTCCTCGGGTTTTGAGTGTGCACCAGAGCCACTGGAGGGCTGGATAAAACACCGATAGCTGACCCCTCCCCCAGAGTCTCTCATTCAGTAAGTCTCAGGTGAGACCTGAGAGTTTGCATTTCTAAAAGTTCCCAGGTGATGCCACTGCTCCTGTCTGCAGACCAGACTTTGAAAACTATTGTGCTAAGTCCTATATTAATAAAGACATTATTTTGTCTGGCATGGCTCAGTGCTTGAGCATTGACCTACGAACCAGAAGGTCACGGTTCCATTCCAGGTCAGGGCACATGCCCCACTTGCCAGCTCGATCCCCAGTGTGGGTTGTGCAGGAGGCAGCAGATCAATGTTTCTCTCATCACTGATGTTTCTCTCTCTCTCCCTTCCTCTCTGAAATCAATAAAAATATATTTTAAAAAAAGACATTATTTTGATTTCACTATCTCAGACATAGCCCAATTAGTATCTGTAATAATAAAAGTGTAATATGCTAATTACACCAGATGTCCTTCTGGATGAAGCCGGGGCTGCGAGGGAAGCCAGTGCCGGCAGCCAGGGGAAGGAAGGCCTACTCTTGCACACATTTCATGCATTGGGCCTCTAGTTCATTCATATAATATATAAAAAACAAACTCCCCCCACAAGATTTGTTTTCCACAAATGTTATCAACAAATGAATACTTTTCTTCTTTTCATGCAGAAGGGAATAATTTTAAGATTGATAACATCCAGTGATGAGGAAACAGGTACTCTAATACCCTGTTGGCCCAGCAGGTGTAGCTCAATGGTTGAGCATATACCCAGGAACCAGATCACAGTTTGATTCCCAGTCAGGGCACATGCCTGGGTTGTGGGATGGATCCCCAGCAGGGATCCTGCAGGAGGCAGATCAATGATTCTCTTTCATCATTGATTTTCTCTCTCTCTCCCTCTCCCTTCCTCTCTCTGAGATCATTAAAAACATATTTTAAAAAAAGAAACCCTGTTGACGAGTTTCTGAAAAGCTATACTGGTTTTGGATGGCAATTTAGCAGTTATTACCAATACTTTTAAAGTATACATTATTTAATCCAGAAATTTCTAGGAGAGCCACAGAAAAATATATGATCTTCACAGCAACCATTTGTGTGTTCTAAATAACCTTAAGATGAGAAATATTTTAAAATAAGTATCAGTTATAAAAGAAAAAAAAGGTATTGCCTGAACAATTATTCTTATATGCATATTTCTATAATTTAACCACTGAATAATTTTCTACAGTACATCCTACAGCAGAAAAAAACATTCTTAGCACAGAGTTCTATGATACTCAATTACTGAAATTCAGATGGCAAGGTGAAAATCCATTAACATTCTAGAGCAAGCTACTTATGTACACTTTATCAAATTGATTATTTTCCTTCACTCCTTAGAGACTTTATATAGCTCTACCAAACTCCCTGACTTGCTCATCTAGGATTAAATGAGGGAAGTTGGCTTTGAGCCTCAGCTCAAATTTCTTCCAGTGAATTTTAAGACTACTTTCTGATCACATTTAAAATCTGTATCGAAGTACTGTGTACCAGTACAACCTTAGAAAGCAGTGTGGCAAAAGCTATCAAAATTTATAATATGTGTATTCTTTGCCCCAGCAACTCCACAGCTATACATTTAGCTTAAAGAATTACATAAGTAGGCAGCGAAACATTTTCAAAGATCTTATAGCAATATTTTTTGTAATTGTGTAAAACAAAGCACCAATTGGTACATTTATGCAATGAGATACTATGCAACTGTTTAAATCAAAGTATGGATAGTGAAAGGCATTCATAATATATTGTTGAATGAAAAATGTTATAGTACAGAATATATAGCACATCTCATAGTCATATGTATACTTATATGTGTGTATTTGGTTACGTATATATGTGGTAGTGGGAGGATTTAAGAGTATGTTTTAATGTCTGGTAGGGCTAGTTCCCTCTATTTTTTTTTCTTTCCAGTTTCATAGTTACTCTCCTGTGTTCTCTAAAAACGCAAAACAAAAAAAAAACCATGGTAATTTTTATTGGGATAGCTTAAATTGATAAATTAACCTAAGGGGAAAACATGTTTTGATGTTGAGTCTTACCTAAAAATATGGCATAATCTTTTCATTTTGTTCAAGACTTTTTTGTCTTTCATGTGTTTTATTTTTACGCTTTCCTCATAGGTTTTGGACATGTCTTAAGTTTACACATCTCTCTTTTTTGAAATCATAAAAGGGAAATTCTCTATAAGTCTATTTCCTAACTAGTTAAGGTTTGTGTGTGTGTGTGTGTGTGTGTGTGTGTGTGTGTGTGTGTATTCTTTTATTCTTCTTAGTAAACATTTTTATTGAACTGTGATTATACATACAGGAAAGTGCATAAATCATTGTGGACAGTTTCATTCATGAAGTGAATGCACCTCAGAACCAGCACCTGGATCATAAAACGGAGTATTACCAGCACCACAGAAGCTTCCTTGTACCCTTCCAGTCCTTGTTGAGCTAAAGAGGACAGTTGAAAAAAAATGTATCCATTATGACTCCTTTTATATCAAAACCAGATAAAACTAATTCGCGATGACGTCAGGATGGTGCTTACCTTTGGGGAGGGAGTGCCTGCAAGTGGGCGCTGATTTCTGACACCACACGTAAGTTTTTATTTTGAACTTCATTTAAATGGAATCAGAGTATGCACTCTTTTTTGTCTTGTGAAGGCTACTGATATTTCTGTTAATAAAGTGCTACTTTACTAAGTTCTCACAGTGTTTCTACAAATTCCTTGGGTTTCCCAGATAGAAAATCCTATCTGCAAATAGTTTCACCTCTTCCTTCCCAAGCTTCATTAGCTAAAACCCCAACACAATGTTTAGTAGTAGAGGAGATAGTGGGCTTTGTTCCTGACTGTAGTTGGAAAGCCTCTTTTGTTTCAATATTAAGATGCTGTTTTTGGGCAGAGGTACAATGTTAATCAATTACCATCAGTTTCTACTTGAGTATATTTAACATGAATGAGTGCTCCATTGTTATACCTTTGCTGCAAAGATGGAGATAATCACGATTATTCTCATTGACTCTTTTAATATATTAGTGGATTGTCTAATATTGAATTTTCCTTGCATTCCTATAATAAACTCAACTTAGTCATGATTTATTACTTTTTGAAAGTGCTAGTGGATTATTTGCTAATATAGTTAAAATGTTTGCAATGATATTCCCGAGAGTCTGTAATTTTCTGTCAGGTTTTAGAGACCATGCTATAACATTTACTTCATAAAATGAATTTGGAAGTCTTCCTCTTTTTTTTGACACTTTGAGGTTCAACATTCTTTTTCTAGTCTCTGGGATTCTTTAAACATCAAGACTATTTACTCTTACAGATTTGGTAGTAATCTTGAAACAATCTGTGCCTGATGCTTTTTTTGTAAGGAGTCCTTTAACTATGTTTCTTCTATGGTAATAAATAGTTGGTTCTTAATTTTTATGTCTTACTAAAGTAAATTTTGGCAATTTGCATTTTTCTAAAAAAGTTATTTTTCTAATTTATTATATGAAATTATTCAAAGTGGTCTTATAATTTTGAAAATTGCCCTGATTTATGGTTATTTCTATGTCATTTAAATTTTTGTTTCCTCCCTTTTTTCCTTAAGTAGGTTAGCTGGTGTTTTGTCTTATTCTCTCTCCCTTCTTCCCCACTTTTTACTAATTATTTCCCTCTGCTTTCTTTTGGCTTGCCTTTTCCCTCCAGTTTTAAAGACTTGGTTGCTTAAATTTCAGCTTTCCCCATTTTTACTGATATAGTTCTAAATACTATTTTATTTCCTGTCATAACTGCTTTAAAAAAAATACTAGGTTTGCCCTGGCTGGTGTTGCTCAGTTGATTGGAGCATTGTTCCATACGCCGAAAGGTTGCAGGTACGATTCCCAGTCAGGGCATATGCCTAGGTTTTGGGTTTGATCCCTGGTTGGGGCAAGTATGGGAGGCAAATAATTGATGCTTCTCTCTTAACATCAATGTTTCTCTAGCTCTCTTTCTCTCTCCCTACCCATCTCTCTCTAAAAAAAGAAAAAGAAAAAAAAAAGAATCAACAAAAACATATCCTTGGGTAAGGATTAAGAAATAAAAAACTTAAAAACATTTAAATAAGACATACTAGGTTTTCATCAGTCTCGTGGTGATGTCTTTCTGGTGTGCTTTCATTATGGTGATGTTGATCTGCTTCTTATTTCTTATAACTCTGAATGGGATTTGACTGTAATCCTTTTCAGCTGCTCAATTAGGAAAACAAATTGTTTTTCTGAACTTTTAGGAGGGAGGGTGACGACTTTTCTGAGATTCATACTGCTGACATCATTTTCTCTGAGTTTAAACTGAGATCTCTATTGTAGAAAAGAGGTTTTAATAACCATAATTTTTGGTAGTTATGACAGAAATTGTAATTAGGAATGTTCTGTATTTCAGTTACTATGCTAAGTACTTTATATGTATTATCTCATTTAATCTTCAAACAACCATATGAGTTAGATATCCCCCCTCCCCTGATTTTATCAGTGGGGAAGTTAGGGTCCAAGGCCACACTGCTGCACTGCCAGATCTGGAATTTAAGCCCATCATCTTTACTAAACTGACTCTTAAATTCTATCACGTCCAGTAGTTTTCAAACTATGTACCACTTCCAGCAGAACTTCTACTTGAATTTAAATATTTATAAGTAACTATTTAAACATCTAATGAAAATGCACACAAATTACAGATCAAATCTAAAACACTGTACATGATAAATAGGTTGAATTGTGTTGTATGACCTGACTAACCTTGTTTTTATGAGATGCCCAAAACAAAGCTTCTACTATCGCCTAAAAAGTACCATATTAAAAAAGAGAGAGAGAAAATACCATATTAGAGGTGGGATACAGCATTGGGATTAGTTATTTGAGATTTTGGAGTTCATATTTCTCTTCTCATTATATCACCATTGCTAAAAAACAAAGTATAATGCAAAATATCACTTAAAATTTACCTAATAAATACTTTTCTTGTAAATAACTATTTAGAGAAAGTTAGGAATAATTTCTCCACAATTCACACTAGTCTGGTATTTTTTGGTCAGTACGCTGCTGTGGAATATGACAATCACTGGTTCATAAAGTTTTTTTCTATTTTTATAGATAACTTTTTTAAAAAAGATGTTTTTACTGATTTTAGAGAGGGACAGAAGAGGGAAAGATAGAAACATCAATGCATCAACATCAATCGGCTGCCTCCTGCTCGCCCCCTGCTGGGGATTGAGCCTATAATCAGGGCATGTGACCTGACTAGCAATAGAGCCAGCGACCTCCCGGTGCATGGGTTGACGCTCACCCACTGAGACACACCAGTCAGGCCATAAAATTTTACAAGAAGGCCCCTCTCAAGTATATAAATTAGAATCTTATTATAACCTATAATCTTATGCTATTAAATTATACAAGGAATCAGAAAATATTTCTTAATAGTTTTATGAAATACTTTTACCTTGGCATTCTCTTTTCTTTTATGAATACACTTACTGTTACTAACTTTCCCACTTTCCAACCATTAATGGTGATTCGGGAAAAACAGTTTGGGCTTTGCATATAGTTCTAAAGCCACTATATATATGTTATTTTACCTCCGATGGCTAAATGATGATGTAGTTTGAGATGTGGATATCTTAAAATGGCTGAATTTAAAGAGAAGCAACTCATGGAAGGATGACATCTGTGGTTAAACTTATGTTTTTCCATCATCAGAAAATTGATTTTATTTCTAATGTAAAAAAAATTTTACTCTGGCAAATTGAAGTTTACAACTGTCCATACCAATAATACATGATCATTTTTTTTCAAGTATATACTAGTTTTCCCTTTATTTGGGAAGAACCATAATTTAAGGCTATTTTTCCTCCAATTTAGGAAATGAAAATAAAATGTTAAATGTTACTATACCTAAACAGTGATACTAGTAATTTAGTTTTTATACTGATTCTTGGAGAACAAATAATTCAATATTTATTATCACCACGATTTTAACTTAAATCCAGCCCCTTAAGTGAAGCGTTTTCCTTCTCCATTTCAGTACTAGTTTCATATCTTTGAATGTCATCGAGCAATAGTGACTGATGTGATTTACTGAATAACTTATTATTGACCAGATGAGTTTTTATACTACCTCCTTTATAATTAGCAAGCTCACAGAATAAAAAAAAACAAAAAGAACAAAACCAAACTCTTGTCTTCAACCCCTAAATAGTACATTTCCCTCCAACTTACCTGAAAATATAAAAACATAAATGGCCACGTATGGAGCTAAGCCATTTAATTTACTTGAGCAGTCCTACTTTTTAATTAAATTTTTGCTTATTAAACTTGAAAAAATTAAGCAATTATCAGTTTGAAATTAGAAAAGCTAAAGCATGGGGCAACAAACTAAAAATAAAATCTAAGTGGCTAAAAATAACTGTTATAAAAGTACTAGGATAAATCATGATATCACATATCTCAGAAAAATAAACAAAACTACTAAATGTCTTTTCTTCCAGATAATACTGTTTTCTCCCCATAAAGAAAAAGAAAAAAACAGGAACTAATAATTTGAGATTAAAGTAAAACATAACTGTTATTCACCCCAGCAACATCTAAATAAAGGATTTGCACAGCACAAAACTTTTCCATTCACTATCACATACAATTAAATTACTTTTCCCACAGTTACATAATAGTCTTCTTAAAACAATCTCCCTTTATGAAAATTATTGTATTAGTTAAGCCTATTCATTCTTGCTATGAGGTTAATTTCACTTATACTGGTATAGCCCACACAAGTTTAATTGGCACACACTTATGAATGAGACAAAATAAGTTGTCCTTCTTTTTAAAAATTATGGGATCAATTGTTTTCAAAGAATAATCCCAGATACTTAATTCTTAAAGCAATTTTCTACCATCAGCAGTCAAGCTTTTAAAATGATCACTAAGTGTTCACCCAAAGATTATCAATGCTATGTGAACTGTAAACTTGAATATTTCTCTTTTATAATATGATACAATTTGTACTGAAGAGTTTTAAAAAAGATAACCTACATACACACAGTTAATTTTCCTCAAAGAACTTCTTAGAAATACAGTACAAACATTTAAGAACCATAACAGAATCCATTGTGGTTCAAACTTCAAAGATTTTCTTGAAACCCATTACAAATACTGGCTCAAGACCATATTCCAAAGTGACACCAGCACAAGATTTGATTGTAAGACTCTACCTCTTTAAAAAAGAGCACACTTGGTTATGCATGGCTTTTAACCGTGAGCTACAGTGACGCTGCAAATCCCCCCACCCTCCCAGTCTAAAGGCAGTCATGTGGAGATGTGTACATTCTCTGAGCATTGTTTAGAGTCCTTGTTTTCCCAGCTCTGATGGAGATCGCGAAGGCGTTCAGAAGTCCGTGTGCTTACATTCAGGGCAGGATGAACTGTACAAATTCCACTTTCCTCCATTAGAGACAGGCCACAAATTCCAAAGTATGCATGCAAAGCATCTGAAAATGAGGCATTTTTGTCACAATAGGCATTCTAATTTGTGCATGCTACAAAATACTTTAGCTGCATACCTATCAGCCCATCACTACATTAAAAATGAATTTTAAAAAATTCTAAATACAGTTTTTGAAAAATTTGCTTTCACAAAGTCTCAGACACCAATGTTTAAAAGACCAGATAATCAAAATCTGATATTTTATTCAAGACAATAATAGTAACAAAGGAGAACAGTTCCTAGCTGAAGAAGTGACATTTCCAACATACCTTGTGACTAAAGGACAACAAGGAAAAGCAGCAGTAATGTAGAAGACTTCTCACTGTAGTGGGGTTTCCCCTTTGCTTACTATAGAATATGGGAACGAGGGGCTTTAAGTCGATTATCATAACAGGAAAATATTTTATTAAAAATGAAAATAAATCAACCCCTGAACCTAGGTAGCAGCACCCTTCCCCTCTACGTTTTATTTCTGACAGTACCCTATGTATTACCCTAACGGTGTTAAAAGAAAGGCACATAAGCAGAGTAGTCCATTCTGGAATGCTGTACCATATTTAATTTTCCAATTTAGGGTACTGTCAGTCATTCTAAAAATATCTGACCTGAAAATAAAAGCAAGCTTACATTCTATTTGGCTATAATAATGTGAGTTTTCATACTATAACAATTCTTCTACACTGTTCTCACTAGTTTCCCATCTTTCAGGGGTCAGAAACCCTCTTCCATTAAAGTGGCCACTGAAGTCACATGGCTGTTGCCTGTCCGAGAGCCTTATTTGGACTTCTAAAGAGCTCAGAGCTCCGCAGTTATGGGAACACTACAAAAAACAGATTTTGTAGCAGTAAATTTTTTTTCCTATTTTTGATTTGGCCATCATTTATGACCTCAAGAGCTATTAAAGTTCAAAACATCTTACAAAGTCAAACTTTGTCAAAGAATTAAAGAATAAGTTTTACTTAGACAAGTATAATTTACTTTTCAAAACAGAATGATAAATAGTTGTGCTTACTCAATGTTATTTGTGAAAAAGTTATTTCACTAATGGAGGCCCATGTTAATGCCCTTCTTTGTCTTTTCACAGAATGCTTAGGTTTCTTCTGGCTCATTTTCCTCTAATTTTTAAACCATAAAAAAAAAATTTGCATTTTCCCTGTACTATTATATGTTCTTTGAAGTTATTCTAAAATTATAAAAGACACAGAGCAACATTAACTTTTACTATCTAGACAATAGGAAACTTTCCCAGAAAAGAATGCAATGGAAAGAGAAATAAAATACATCCAGAATAACATAAAATTGGGCCTTACACTTTCCAATTAATGTACAAATACATTTATTTTTTTCTCAAAAGCATTCTTGTAAAATCCAGTGAATCAGCAGTTAATTGTTTCAAACCTCAAATAGTAAAAAGAAAACTCTTGGTATTCAAGCACTTAGAATAGATTATAAATACATTCTTTTCTCAAGTTTCCTCTATAAATGTATGTAAAATCTCCTTGTGTCAAATTGGTTATTAGATTTATTAGAACCAATAAGATAATTTTAAAGACTTGTTAAAATAATTTTTATAACAGCTTTAGGAAAAGGTATCAGGTCTATCCACATAAGTTCAATTTATCATACAAAGACTTTCTCTGCTCTATAGTGTACAGGCTCTGAAGACACTGTAACATAATCCGTAAAAAGTATTACATCGAAGTATTCACACAAATGTTATAGAAACTGATCTTGCAAGAAAAAAGCTTCAAGAATTTTCTTTTTAAAAAGCTACTGTAAATACTCAAAAGGTATTTCAAGTATGTCATTTCCCTATTTCCATTATTTGTTAAAATAGTACATTATTTGTTAAAATAGTACCATGCACTAGCTGAACAAAAATGGCATCAAGACCAAAATAATTTTCTTGAGTCCCTTTTCTAACATATCTATGGCTATGTGTTATAGATACCAAAACTTTAAAAATATGAATTTGTTTTAGAAATTAAAAGCATTGTACATTTTTTTTCTAAAGGAGAATATTTTGCATGAAAATACAAGTATGGATATAAGGATGTAATATTCCTGCTCATTTCAGGTACAGAAATATAATTTTATGATCCCCCTATTTATATTTTGATTCAAGTACATGTTCCAACAATAGCAGTTCAATAATAGGAGATGAACTGAAGAGGCTCTAGGCTAATAATAAAAACCATGATTCTATTACAATGCTGCAAAAACAATCATTTCTTGAATCTAGTTTCATATATAGCTAATAATTTTTCTACTTACTTATTAAAAATGTCAGTGTTCTAAATAATCTTTAATGAATTCTCAGTGATTTTTTTTGAATCTGTAAAGAGATTCATTATGCTGGAGGTAATAACATAAGGGGGAAGGGTAGTAGCCCGAAGAATGATGCTAGAGGTAGAAGAGGAGCCAAATCCCGGAGGGCCTGTGTGCCATGCCAAAGAACTGACTGAGTGCTAAGAAAGTCTTTGAATTTTTAAAATAGATTTAATAGAAGAGTTTAGATTAGAGGTTCTCACCTTTTTTTTTTAATTGCATCAGAGATCCATTTGAGAGAGTGAAAAAAGCTTTGGTCCCTTCTCCTCTTCTGCTTTTTTAAAATTATTTTTTAGTTTTTTAAATATATATTTTATTGATTTTTTACAGAGAGGAAGGAGAGGGATAGAGAGAAACATTGATGAGAGAGAAACATCGATCAGCTGCCTCCTGCACCCCCCACTGGGGATGTGCCCGCAACCAAGGTACATGCCCTTGACCAGAATCGAACCTGGGACCTTTCAGTCCGCAGGCCGACGCTCTATCCACTGAGCCAAACCAGTTAGGGCCCTTCTCATCTTCTTTAGGCACACGTACATACACACATACAGGGTGTCAATATGAGGGGACAAGGTTAGAGACAGGAAGACTAATGATAAGACTTCTGCAGAATCGTAGGCATGAACTTGGGTTTAGTGCTACTAGAGTTTTGGGGCCAGATGGAGCATGCAAATAATGAGTTCAATTGGCAGGTGAGGTCTGAAGGGCCTATAGATGGCATCCATGTAGTTACTGAGCAAGCAGTTTTATATTAAGAGTATGCAGCGTATAATAAGGTTTGGAAAATATCAGAAATATCCACATATTTTGAAGAAATGTCATTATTAATACAGAGTTTTCAATATTTGAAAAAAACCATTTAAAAGGACTTATGAAATACAAGAATCCTTTACTCTTCACATCTATATTACTCCTGAGTTTGGAAAGCATAGGTTATCATATTGTCTGAATCTATTGGGTTCCTGAGTTTTAGATAGTGAGTGAATGGTGAGAGTTAACATAGCAAAAGTATTCATCTAAAGAAGAAACTTAATCTGCCAAAATTCAGATAAGAAAAGTCTGGACAGTGAGGGACACCTGTATTCAGGATTTGAGATTTTTGATTTAGTAATTTTTTTAAAAAAATATATTTTATTGATTTTCCACAGAGAGGAAGGGAGAGAGATAGAAAGTCAGAAACATCGATGAGAGAGAAACATCGATCAGCTGCCTCCTGCACATCTCCCACTGGGGATGTGCCCACAACCCAGGTACATGCCCTTGACTGGAATCGAACCTGGGACCTTTCAGTCCGTAGGCCGACACTCTATCCACTGAGCCAAACCGGTTTCGGCAGTAATTTCTGAAAAGAGCAAAAAATGAGGTCCTCCTTTTGGATTAAGAGCAATTTATTCTATATAGCTCAACTGATAGCTAATAATCCTAAAGATTTTGGATGGATCAAATGATTCTGTTATTTGGACAGGGCTTATTTAGACTACTTGCCTTATTGCCTCAAATGAAATAAAACATTGCTAAGTAAAATATTTAGAAAATAATGTAAACTATACCAATATATCTTGATAATCAAACCCTTCCTTTATACCCCCAACACCCTAAATCTACCCTAAACTTTAACAATTTACATACATGTAAAAAAAACATATTATTTAATGTAAGTTTACAACTAGGGCTAAATTTCCTATATGTCCTTTCTGACAAAGATGCTTGAAGGTTTAGTCAAGAAATAAACAAAAGGAAAGTTCTGGATTCATACAAAAAAAAAAAAAAATTACCTGGATGACTATCTGGCCACTTGGCAAATCCCCCTACGAGGCGATCTTGAGTTGATAAGATGTAATTTCTATTTTTCTCAAAGTTAGTGTATTGGAAAATTTTCAGAAGCTGAAATAACAAGACAAATATAAATTTACTGACATAAAACTTTCATATTGACCAATTTCAGATCTGTATCAATTAAATACGCTTGTCTCAAGCTAGGGCTCTCAGAGCAAACCTCTGGGGACTTGAGCACTTAAAACTAGTCAACCACCTTATCTGTTTTATTATCGTATCAAATTTACTCTCCTAATTTCTTGACCCACTCAATGTTTCCTTCTTTTGAACCATGCCCACTTAACCTCTTTTCATCACAACTTCCCAAATCTGTTCAACTTCTTTAGTCACTTAAAAAAGTACAATTTTATCTACCATATTTTAACTCTTATGATAAGCTTTTGAGTTATTAAGTTACAAACTGTAACTTAATAACTTAGTTACTGGTAGTAACTAGAACTAAAAATATTTCATAAGAGAGCAACAAAATTTATTAACCAAATGCTAGAGACAGTTTTGTTTGAGAATAGGAAAAATATTATAGATTTTTAATTAGGAAAGATAAAAGGTGAGACAAATATAATTTTAGCCAAAAAATTATGTAGCTTAAAGATTTATGACATGTATTATTTGTTCTCTCTCTTAAGATCCCATTAAGTAGAAAAAAATAAAAGGATAAATCAAAGTGTAAACGAGAAGGGGGTGGTAAGCAGTAGGCAAGAGAGTTCAAGACATTTCTGTAAGACACAAAGCAACTGAAAGTGTATTAATGACTCAGAGAGACACGGAGGATATAAGTGATAAATGAAAAAGCATTATTTCTCAAAAATAAAAACAAACCAATAAAAAAGTTATGGTACAAATAAAAAACAAACTTATTCATTTTGATTTAATTAATAGAATATAAGGAACGACACTTTAGAATCCTGATGTTGGAAACAGTCCCACCAAATTATTCCCTCTACTTTTGAATATATTGAAATTTTCCATAATTAAAAAAAATTAAAAATGGTACAGGAGAGAGGAAGGGGGCTCCTGCCTTCATTTGAAATCATTCTCATATCAATCAATACACTGCAGACGGTTTATATAAATAAACAAAAATAGGAAACCTTTAATGATGTTTAAAGAAATGACCCATAGTTTATCTTTTAGGATTAATATCTTCCCATAAATTCTTTACTGGTATGCTTAGACAGATCCATGCTCTAGATGGACTACCGATCAGTTTCAGTAACAATTTTTTTTTTTTTTATAAATACTTTCTTACCTGGGCCACTTGAATATTGTAAGAATGGAAATTTTCAAGTGGTATGACAGATAACTGAATTCTATTGAAAAACCATATAGACACTGGCTTTGCCAGAGCAACAGGAAAAACTCAGTAGCCTAAACCAAAGAATATTTAATGAATAGTACAAAGACCAAACCTTCTAAACACAGCTGATATTAACAGAGAGCATAGGTTTCTCATTCTTACTAGTTCTCTTACCTTTAGAGTTGCTCCTACCCAAAAAGAATAACACGTGTCCACAGGCTTATTCGGTCTTCCATGATAACCATTTTGTTGCCTCATTATACACCATCTCTTTATCCTGTTCAATTCTTTTTCTGAAAAAACTTCTTCTAGTTTACCCATGAGACACAGCGATGCAATGCCACAAAAAGTTGATCCTCCTGTTAATCAAAACCACATAGTTCTTTATACTTCAAAACAGATGCCTAGGAAAATAATATAAAATGGTCGGAGGAAAAAAAGTGGTTAAATAATTCTAGAAAATAGTGAAATAAAAGTAGTTTAAATGTAAGACAACTATAATTTTAAATAGCCACTAAACACTGAAGCCTTCCATATTAATTTGATGAAACAGGAAAGAATTTAAAATAAGTTAAAGCTATAAGAAACATTTTACTTATGAAAGCAAGGGCAGTGATGGTGAACCTTTTGAGCTTGGTGTGTCAGCATTTTGAAAAACCCTAACTTAACTCTGGTGCCATGTCACATACAGAAATTTTTTTTTTTTAAATATATTTTATTGATTTTTTACAGAGAAGAGAGAGGGATAGAGAGTTAGAAACATTGATCAGCTGCCTCCTGCACACTCCCACTGGGGATGTGCCCGCAACCAAGGTACATGCCCTTGACCAGAATCGAACCTGGGACCCTTTAGTCCGCAGGCCGACGCTCTATCCACTGAGCCAAACCGGTTCGGCCACATACAGAAATTTTTTGATATTTGCAACCATAGTATAAAAAAGATATTTTTGGTATTTATTTTATATATTTAAATGCCATTTAACAAAGAAAAAGCAACCAAAAAAATGAGTTCGCATGTCACCTCTGACACGCGTGTCACAGGTTCGCCATCACTGGCCTACGGAGACTAAAAAACTTGTTCAAAGTTATATGGCTAGTGGCAGAGCTGAAACTAAAACATAGAACATACTACTATTCCCTGTCTAGGACTCTACCACCCGCGTCAGATTTTAATTCCCTTAAAGATAATGTATTACTTATGAATTGAGGTTTTATCTGCCTGAAGCTACAGCTAATTTTAACATATAATATAAACAAGCTAGAAGCTGGTATGCAGATGTGATACCTAGTCGGCTTAAGAAATTTAAGGAAGCAAAGTCTGAGCAAGGGAGAGCGTGTGTGGGCGGGGGAGAAGAAAGCTGTAGCTGGAAGTCAATGCACAGTGAGTGTCCATACTCACTACAGTAGACTGAATAGTGCCCCCCAATGATATCCAGGTCCCAATCCCTGGAACGTGTGCATGTTACCTTACATGGCAAAAAGGACTTTGCAAATGTGATTGCGTTCAGGATCTTGATATGGGGAGATTATCCCGAGTCACCTGGTTGGGCCCTAAATACACCCACAAGAGCAGACGGAGATTAAACTGCAGAAAGAGGAGGCAATGTGACTATGGAAGCAGAGCCTGGAGAGATGTGGCAATAAGTCAAGGAATGTTGGCAGCCACCAGAAGCTGGAAGATGTAAAAGAACAGGTTCTTCCCTGGAGCCTCCAGAAGTAACTAGCCCTGGTGACATCTTGATTTTAGCCACATAAGATCAAGTTCAGACTTCTGGCCTCCAGAACTGTAAGAGAATAAATTTTTGTTGTTTGACAACCCCAAGTTCGCAGTAAAATGTTACAGCGGCAATAGGAAACCAATATGCTCATAAAGGCAATTACTTTCCTCAGAAAGTGAAAAGTCAGTATTGTTACATAAAGAAAAGAAACAACACTTTCCATGGGCACTATTTATTGTCAACTCCAAACAATTTTAAAAAAACTTGTATTTCCAATTTATTACAACTTCAGTTAGTAATTTTTATTTCAGCTATTTAAATAGATGATAATTCCTAATATTCCTCATCTTATAATTTTCCTTTTGGTGTTACAAATCTTGGATGTGTTCTCTGGAAAAGGAAAAGTGAGCATTCCCTGTAGAAACTTAAGGCAGCTATAACATCAAATGGGTTACTGTATGTAAAAACTATTTAAACTTTAGAATTTTCCCCAATTAGCTCAGTAATCTATGTTAGTCATGAGTGAAATAAAACAAAAAAGTAAAAAAATTATCATAATCTTTTAAAATAATTTCTAGGAAGCAACTCTCAATCTTATTTCCTCTTCAATAACCCACTAGTTTTAATTTTTCTTTCATGAAAATCTGGCAATGACTTCAGGTCAGGTATTATAATATCACTAGTGGCCCAGTGCACGGATTTGTGCACATTGAAAGAAAATTAATTAGAATATTTTAATACTGATATTCACCCTTTCTCTATAATAGAAGTGTCAACCAAATTCCTGATCGACAACGACAGATTGAAACACGCGTGTGCGACTGATGCCAGCGAAAGCTTTATATGTATCACGCATGCATGAGTCAACTTAGCTTTTTATATATATAAACTTGCTTAATTAGAACTGCTTTCTGATGTAGCTAAACTTTTTCCAGCCCAGTGAAGCACCCCAACTTCTCTTTCAGGTAATTGTCAGCAACACAGCAGTAAATAGCAACAAAAAGCAGATTATTATTGTAGATCACGCAGGGAAAACAAAGGGTAAAATATTTAACTGCAGCAGTGTTTGACTATATTCTGCACAGTGAGAAAACCTGAAGTCATTTTCAAGGTCCACCATTTCTTACTTCTTTTCAGTTAGGTCAAGTTTCGACACTTCCTAAATCTCTGTTTTCTGGCTAATGAAAAGAAAATAGGACTCTACCGAGTCTCTTATCTACCTACTCCAGGACTTCTGTGAAGATCAAATGAGATGAGGCACAGAAAAATGCTTCACAAATATTTGGTTAAAGTATAAAATATCGCCCTGACCAGTTTGGCTCAGTGGATAGAGCATCGGCCTGTGGACTGAAGGGTCACAGGTTCGATTCCAGTCAAGGACATGTACCTTGGTTGCGGGCACATCCCCAGTAGGGGGTGTGCAGGAGGCAGCTGATCAATGTTTCTCTCTCATCGATGTTTCTAACTCTCTATCCCCCTCCCTTCCTCTCTGTAAAAATCAATAAAATACATACATATATATATATATATATATGTGTGTGTGTGTGTGTGTGTATGTATGTATATGTATGTGTAGTATGTGTGTGTGTGTATACATATATAGAAGTACTCGTCTGTTTAAAAAAAATAAATAAAAATAAAATAAAATACCTGCACCTGGCTATAAAGCAAATTGTATTCCTGGGCTGAAGAAACTCCAAGGAGGCTAGTCACTAGGGAGAGGAAGCCTGATGTTGCTACGTGATGTCATTACTTGATGCCCATAGCCACTGTTTCCGGGCTGGGCTGGGCTGGGCTGTGGGCCACATTTTGCTCCATGGCAGTGTTGGCTGCAATTTGGTGGGCTGTCACTCCAGGGTGATGGCGGGGCCTGTGTTCCACTTGGGGGAAGCCAAGTGTTGCGTTATTGGCACCAGGTCTGTGCAGTTTCTCTGTAAATGGCGAGTGTGTGGCACAGCAGCTCCTGTGTTGAGTGTCTGCCCCCTGGTGGTCAGTGGGTGTCATAGTGACCGGTCGGACAGGTGGAGGGACAGTTAGCATATTAGCCATTTATATATATAGATTAAACATAAAACGAATAGTATGTTGTCCTTAAAACTACGAAAAGGTAAAATGAAACATTTAACTGTTACTATGCAAATTACTTTGTTAGGACTCTTAAAGCAAAAAGGCACAATTCAAAGTAAATCTTTGTTCAAATCACCAGATTTTGAAAATATTAATGTCTGAGTAGTCAAAAACAGTAATTACAAAGTCTATACTTTAAGCTAAAATTCATTTACCAAAATTTACCCCTAAGAGGCTGTTTCACAAAATTCCAAAAAAAAATTAGTTCTAAAAACCTGGATTAAAAGCCTTATGATAGACATAAAAACAGAAAGAATCACAATAACATCTAGACAATAAGTAAATTAAGAAATATTATAAAATATCAGGTACAGAACTCAAATAGAATATCTTCTGAGGATTAAATAGGATTAGATTAATGATTCCCACAAGCTTCAAAAAAAGAAAAGCAAAAAAGGCTGAATTTGTGCTGTGTTTTTCTGCTAATAATGTAATATTATTTTACATTATTATATTAAAGTACAAGAAATGATTCTCATGGTAATGATCTGAATTCCTCAAGTAAAGGTTAATCTATGTTTATTATGCCTTGGTTGAAGAAGGTATGAAAATAACCTTCCTTATCAGAGGCATATACTAGTAAGGCACAAATAAGAGAAAGATTCCCACCTGAAATTGCTAAAAGTTTGCCATCTAAAGCGATATGCTTCAGTTGTATAAATAATTAATGTATGCACAATGTCTCAATCATAAAACATCACAGGAAGGGAACACAGAGATTCTCTTTTAACAACGTTCTTCTTAAGTTCTTCCAGGTGCAGGCCAAAGGTGTCCCTGACTCTGGTTTTTTAATGCTATGATTTACTAATACTTTAAAAGTGTAACAGTTATAAGTTAACTTACTGCTCCCCTAAGGTTTTACAGCTCAATCTTAAGCATTCTCTTAGTATCTATTTGTATATACCAAATTATCTGAAAAGAATCTATGTACTCTGAAATGTATAATTTAAGATGGTCAACTAACATATAAGTTGATATAAAGTAGAAAGCTAAATAGTTACATAAAGAGGTACACCATTTTATACTTCAATATCACATGAAAAGGGTTAAGTGAGGTAAATTCAAAGAAGCTGAATGCTTAGATGAAATTAAGCCAAAGAGAGTTTACTACTTCTCTTCTGGATTAAGAGTAGAGATAGTTTAAAAGAATCATGGAATCAAATTAATTTGTCTGAACTTTTACATTTATAGTATTCATCCAGGGAGAGAAAAAATAGTTTTAATCCTAGCAAATCAGGTAAATCCAATTTGTCCCAAACACCAGAACTGTGCTATTATAAGAGAATCACTAGGATAAATAGAATCATTACATGATCATGGCCTAGAAGGGTATAATGTGCCTGTTTAGCTTTCATGACAAATGGGCTCCAGGCTAAGCAGTAGTTGGAGAAGAGCAGATGAATTAATAAAACAAAATAACAGTGTATCAAATAATATTTAGATTGCAGAATTATGAAGAAACTTGATTATTACCAAATTGTAGGAGAAGTACATAGCACAAATTCAGCCTTTTTTGCTTTGAGATACAGAGTGGAATACCGGATAAGCTATTCATTAAATACTTACTGAACAACTACGATATACAAGCACATTAGGAGTAAGACATGAATAAGACATAGTCAGCTTACAATTTAGCAGAGAAGATAAAATAAACTGAGGTAAGTACCATGAAAATGGTATGAACCAAGTATTACAGAAATATAGAAAAGGGAGAAACTGCTCAGGGCTTAGGGGATGGAGGTGGGGAATGACACCAGATGATGAAAGGTTTTCAGAAAATGTGACACTGGAACCAGGCATAGAAAGATGGGTAAAACTCGGAAGGTTAAGAAGAGGGAATCAAGAAAAGGCAGGCGGAGAGGAAGCATTTCAGGCATGCATGCATGAATGAATGAATGAACTAGCAAAGTCCAGAGGTGGAGGCATGAAGGAACACTGGAGAATACATTCTCTCTACAGCCTATAATAAATTCTCTGAGTAAAATGGCAGTAATTATTGCGGTGGTTTTGTACTATAAGAACTTAGCTATGCTAGAACTTCCTGTATGGCCTGAAGTTAGAGAAATCTGTAAGATTTGTAAGATGGAAGTGAAACAGTAGCCAGTGCCCTGGCTGTTTTTAGGGGCGGCAGGAGACAAAGGCAGAAGTGCTGGCAGATTCCTGCTTGACCTTATTCTCCATATACTTGGAATCCAAGTTTTTCTTACTTCTTGCCCTTGTGACACCAGGCCCATAAACAGATGCAGGAGCAACAGCCCTCTGCAGACTCCTCCACCACAGTCACACTCTGGCAGCTGGACGTGCCTGGCTTCTCAGATTCCCCTGCAAGGTCTTGCTTGCCCACCTGTGCCACTGCTTCAGGAGGGCTTGTCAGTGACTTTTCCCCAATCCACCAACTACTCATTTTAGGACTTTACTACTCCTCAATCTCCTTCTACAGTGATGGAAAATCTTATTCTTATAATAAATCCTTATTCTTTCATATCCATACGGTTTTGCCTTTCTGAATCTAATACAAAGATGACTACTCTTAGAGGGCTGGTGTCAGTATTAAATGATACTAAATGTCACAGAGTAACAGTTAGTAAAAATAAATTATTTTCCTTTTAGTCTGTAAACCAAACATTATAAACTGGTAACTTATGTGGGACAACTGGTGTGACTAGCAAATTACAAAAAAATAATGACAGAACAAGAGATTACACACCCAACATTCTGGGTTTCTGGCTTCTCTGGTAGTAGCAATTTCACATTCCTGAATAACAAGGACAGGTTTGGGAAGGAGAGGAGAGGAATGGTTTAAACATGTGCAGCTTGGGATGCTGAAGAGACCGAATGGGGGTTATGCAGCTGAAAAGCAATAACACATGTTTGGAAACATAGTTTGGATGCCATCAACACAGGGATGATTGATAAACAACCATCTGTTGGTTCATTCAACTGTGTGCCACACACGTTATAGGTGTGGGGACACAACAGTGAATAGAACAGGCCCAAATCTCTATTCTCATGAGGCTTATATTATGTGAGGAGACAGTGAACAAATAGCTAAAATATAAAAAAGTGATATGCAGAAAAAGCCAGAAAGGGATAGGGTATGAATATGTGGTTGATATGTGATTCTAAATAGGCAGTATGTTGGTGGTTTGGCTTATCCAAAAATATCATATGAACCCAAACCTAAAGGATGTGAAATAAAACCAGGTGTATGCGAGGGCTGAGGTTGGAGGAATCTTTAAAAAACCCAGCAAGTACAAGAACCCTGAGATTTAGAAAGAAGGAAGTTGGGCTGAGGTAAAGAGATCAGAGGAAGAAACAAAATGGTGAAGGAGCCGGAAACAACTTGTCAGGAAGCAGGACAAAAAGAATGTGATATTTCAAGAAAGAGGGGGCAGAGGTTAATAGCTTCAATTGCTTCAATAAAGATAAGGAATGAGAAAGAGACACTGGATTTGAGATAAAGACCACTCATAACTTTAAAAGAGAAACTTCCTAAGTTACTGAAGCCTCACACAGAAAATTAAAGAACAAGCCATTTTTGTAGAAAGGCAAACAGTATATTTGGACCACTATTCTAAAAAGATTAACAATAGAAAGAACTCCCTCTCCCTCTAGGGAGCACACCCACACCTTTCTGTTTTCACCTACTTTTCTCCAGGCGTTACCTTTGCCTTTCTCTCTAAGCTCCAAGGGCTTGTCTTCTACCCCTGTAACTTGTTTCCTGAGCCTACTTCTACTCACTGTAGAGAAGCTGTCTCACTTCTACTACACCTGTCATTTTCTAAATAAACTTTCCCTTATAATTTCAAAAAAAAAAAAAAAGATTAACAATAGAAAGAAGAAAAAGGGAGTATACAAAGTCTTTGCAGAGAGACCAAATTGCAGGACTACTATTTAGGAAGAGGTTTTACTTACCACTATAGATAGTGATAAAATGAGACAGGGAAGGAAGGCTATACCAAAGTCATCTAGAATAGTGCTTCTCAGCCTATCTAACTTCAGAGAACAAAAAGAACAAGAGTATCTGATATTTGTAGGACATCCTGAGGTGTCCTGAGGAGGGTGCTCCTAGCCAAAGGCCATCTTACCAGGGGCTCCAGATACCCAGGGCTTCTTGGCTGCCACAAAGGCTAATAGAGCAATAGCTTGGCACACCAAGAACCCATTTATGGTACTGCAGCACTCTGATTAGGAATCTCTCCTCTAGGGCTTTAGGCCTCAAACCTACCATGGTGAATTTAGAGCTAGAAGAAGGATGTAAACTTCTTGGCATGAATCACAGTCATTGATGATCTTGATGGGTACAATCCTAGGCAAATCGTACTGACTCAAAATCACTACTTGTGTGACTCAGCAAGATTTTTTTTCCTGACAGGACCCTTCTCTGTTTCACATTCCACAGAATGTAATCCCAATTTCTTGGGAACAGTGTCTCTCCCACAGGTCTCCTATACTGGTAAGGTGTCTTCTCAGCTAGAGTGCCCATTAACAACCTTTATAATAATGATTACCAGACCCTATCTTTTCAGAAATTCTTTTTTTAAAATTTTATTTTATTGTTTAAAGTATTACAGATAGTAGTACATATGTCTCCTTTTTTCCGAAATTCTTATAGGTGCCAGATTTCCTATTTGGGCTATGAGTATATCCTTCCTTACCAAGTAGTGATGACCAGTGAGATAATTGCTACTGCTAGCTTGCCCCACTGCCAATCTCATACAGACTCAGGCACACACAAGAATTATGGTGTCCTAATTACAATATGGCCTCAGAGGAAAATCCAAGACAGTCTTCTATACAGTTCTAGTGACACACACTACAAATACCTACATCAAAGAGGGAGTAAAGATGTGAGAGAGGGAAAAAGATACCCGATAGGACAAGGTTCCAGGGAAAGTACAAGGATATGGGATCGAGGAATATATATTTAAAAAAATATTTTTATACATGTTTTATAGTTTACAACCCACTTTACCTCATATAATCCTAACAATAAAATAAAAAGACAATTATTTCTACTCTGTTGATGAGGAAACCCTCAGAGATACTAAGTGAGCAGCCAAGATCACACAGCTGGT
Source organism: Myotis nattereri (assembly GCF_964212035.1). NCBI lineage: Eukaryota > Metazoa > Chordata > Mammalia > Chiroptera > Vespertilionidae > Myotis > Myotis nattereri. The sequence continues at coordinate 67,880,691 of NC_138079.1, forward strand.
GTCAAGGATGAGACCTGAAAACTGACCTTTCTTTCCACTGTATCACGCTGGTAGAGGGATGGACACAACAGGTGAGCACAAAAATAAATGCTGTGATGAAGAGGAAACAAGGAGTTCACTCAAAGAGTCTCTTGATTTAGCCTTTCTTTTTTTAAAAAGGAGCATGGAAACTTATTTACTTCCACGTGGAAATACTCAGTCTGAAAGAGTTCAGACTACTGATGTGCTGACAAACTAAGTGACTATTATCTCTCCATTCTGCTTCTGCCAAAAGTCGAAAAAAATGTGGAAGGAGAGATTATATCAATGTATATATTGAACATATGTTATGAGGCAAAATGTTTTATGACTATGACTTAGGATAATTATATTAAAGAAGGTAAATAAAAATCTTTCATTTCTTCACAAATTCACTGATTCATGTTTAATAGGCTGCACCTACCCTTCTAATGTTATGCCAAAGAAGAAAACTTGCTATTTTCTAACAGTATCTTAAAAAATCACCCCAAAATATTTTAATGAAAATTCTGGTCTGAGTAATTTATAAATGATTACTGACCTAGAAGAGGTTCAAAGTGGCACAACAGTGTCAAAAGAAAGAAGTAGGAAGGAAGATGGTCAGGCTGCACCAAGAGCTGAGAAAAACTTCTGAGGTCCTCCATGCTGAAGTTACCATGACGTTATTTGAAGAAACAAAAGAAACTACATGTTCATTTATTTTAAGATGCCTTACCATGAGATTCAAGTCCAGCTCCCTGTGCCAACCCATTGTCATAGGACTGAAAAAGAAAAACATTATTTGGTTTAATAGGGAAATAATAATAAATAAGTTGTCATGTTATTTTTCTGTCTCCGCTATGTCTTCCAAAATATGCATTCTTTTCACAAATAATAGATGTAGGCATTTTCAAGTACCTGTTTTTGTCTTATTAACACCACCAAATTACTAAATGTATACATTAGGCACATTCTGAAAATAGATTATTCAAAGATGGCACCCACATATACAATTTCTACCCAATAAAAAGACCCAACTCTTACTCCTCTCCCACTTGCAAGAATATATGAGCATAAGAAAAATGTAGAGATTTTATACTCAATCATTATAAACACAAAATAAAATTATGTCAAGGCTTTTAGATAGAGGTGCCATCCTAAAATTTAATCTCCCTATATCCTACAAAATCAAAACAATACAACTATAAAAAAATAAAACCTTAGCAAAGCTAAGTTTTTGTTTTAAAGACATGTTCAAGCTTCAAATGACCTATCTATAGAAATAGGAACATCAAAATCCTACCAAGTCATCTCTCCCACTCCTGACACTTTTGCAGAGAGCAAGGGCAATCTGAAAAACAGTGAGGAAGTGAGAGGAGGAGAGATAGTGGCAAGTCTGAGACTGATCTAAACTCACTACCTGAAAGAGATAGTCTACTCTAAGTGCAAAATACAGGCAGTCCTTGCTTTGCACAGCTCCAATATGCACAAACTCAAGGTTCCATAGCTTAAATAACACAATATGACTCAAATTTCAGTAACCACTTATACATTAACTCTGAGCAACTGCATAAAATACAAACTTGCTGCTAGTTCCTCAGTCCACAAATCACTATATAAATAACAGATATGCATCATGACAAGTGACCAGTCACATCACCCTTTTCAAAATCTGTTAGTAATTTGTCACTGCACATGTTATTCAGTTCATGCAGATACGGCAAGTGTCTCTTAGTGATAAATCCACGACAATTTATAAAAAGAGGTATGATAGTGTCTACCAAAGATGAAAGTGCAGTAAAGAAATGAAAAGCATAAACACTGGAAGTGAAACTGAGATCAAACACAGTTATAGAAGAAACAGCTGATCATGAGAATGCTGGCAGTGCTACAGTCAGAAGAACTAAGTAAAGGCAAAATATCTACATGGATGAACAAAGCAGTTGTGTTGAAAAGAATGAAGATATTCTAGAAAAGTGATGCTGGCAAGAAACTTCACATAAAAGGAACTCTGAGAGGTACACAGAGATTCACTGCATATAATGAAAATGCAAAAGATAAAATGTTGGAAGTTGATACAAACTTATAAAGAAGTATGATCATTTACCAAGACAGAAAAGATGCTTGCTCCACATTGTAAGTTATATAAGAAGACGCAAAGCACTGTCCAAACTACTCTTGATAAATTCTTTTTACAAAGAAAGCACTTTAATACTCAATCTAGCTAATATTTTATATTGCAGTGTACTAAATAAATATTGGCTTTACTATTAAAAAATTCTCTATATATTTATAACTGACAGGAGAGTTTTTAATGTTGAAAAAATTGCAAAGATCATAGAACAATTATAATTTTTCCCTATGAATGATTAAGACCACTTAGTATCACCCTGGCCTGTTGCTCAGTGGTCAGAATGTTAGCCCATGGACTGAAGGGTCACAGGTTCGATTCCAGTCAAGGGCACGTATCTAGGTGGCAGGTTTGATCCCTGGCCCCAGTTAGGGTGCACTGAGGAGTCAACCAATGCATGTGTCTCTCTCACATCGATGTTTCTCTCTCTCTTTCTCTCCCCTTCCCTTCCATTCTCTTTAAAAATCAATTGGAAAAGTATCCTTGGGTGAGATAACAACAACAAAAAAGATCACTTTGTATTATTTTAGTTTGCATGATCATCATTTACAGTCTGGCACGACCATGCAAAGCAAGAACTGCCCGAACTGGAAGAGTTCTGGTAAAACTGAGCACTAACTTTAGGGAAGGGAGTTAAGAGTGTGCAAGTCAAGGTGGCAGTATGCAAAGGAAAACTCAAAAGAGCAAAATTTAGAGACTTGGGAAACAAAAAAACCTCTCTTCCACCAGAAAAATCATAGAACTCACGATCCTTTCCCTATCACTAAAAAAGAAAAAAACAGCCAACACTCATCAAAAAGAAAAATCAAATTTTGTTTCTTTGCATTGAAAAAATGGCAATCAAAAGTAGGAATTCTTGAAAGAAAACACAATCCACTAAATGACTAAACAAGGCAAATCTATGCAAAGTAACTAAGCTGAAACACAGCAACTGAAATGAAAACATCTTATATATGAAAATCTGCCTTTCCCTCCCCCCAAAGAGTGATAAAATGGAAGAAAACTCATACAGCACCCCAAACTCAATTACATATCTTCAAACAAGTTTTGAGAATGTGAAAAGAAAATTTTAAATGAAAACCAGAAAAGGATAGTCAGTAAAGAGAAATAAAAAAGAGTTAAATGATTTCAGGAAAGAGAGGGAAAAGACAAAGTAAATTGAGAAATGAAGACTAAATTACAGGATGCCTAAAGAATAATAGTCTCAAATGAAAAGACAATACAGGACATTAAAGAAAGACTGAAAATAGCCAAGAGAATAAAAATGAGATAAAGAAGTAAAAAGGGCCAATGAGAAAGTGGTTGAAATGAAATATAAGCAAAGAAAAAAAACCAGCCGAAACCGGTTTGGCTCAGTGGATAGAGCGTTGGCCTGCGGACTGAAGGGTCCCGGGTTCGATTCCGGTCAAGGGCATGTACATGGGTTGCGGGCACATCCCCGGTGGGGGGTGTGCAGGAAGCAGCTGGTCGATGTTTCTCTCTCATCGATGTTTCTGACTCTCTGTCTCTCTCCCTTCCTCTCTGTAAAAAATCAATAAAATATATTTAAAAAAAACAAAAACAAAAACAAAACAAAACAAAAAACCATACACAAATTTGAAATACCTAAAGAAAAAAGCAAATAATAGACTAGAACTAGAGGTCACCAAACCAGGATTGCAGGCTAAATTTGGCCTGTGGTTCTGTTTTATATAGTCCTGGAGTTAAGAAAATGGTCAGTCTTACTCATCCTATATAATAAAAGGCTAATATGCAAATCGATCAAACAGCTGGTCACTATGATACGCACTGACTACCAGGGGGCAGATGCTCATCGCAGGAGTTGCCCCCTGGTGGTCAGTGCCCTCCCACAGGAGGAGCGCTGCTCAGCCAGAAGCCGGGCTCATGGCTGGCGAGTGCAACAGTGGTGGAGGGAGCCTCTCCCGCCTCCACGGCAGTGCTGTCAGTCGGACATCCCCCGAGGGCTCCTGGACTGCGAGAGGGTGCAGGCCGGGCTGAGGGACCCTCCCCTTGAAGTGCACAAATGTCATGCACCGGGCCTCTAGTAATAAAAGAAAATTAAAAAAACACCCACCACACTGGTAAAAATCAAAGTAAGACAACACATTTCATTGGTGAGGCTGTATGGAAACAGGTACTGTCATACAGTGATGAAAATATAAAGTAGTCTGTACTTTTGGTAAAGAAAATGGGGAATATCTAATAATATTACATATGTATTTAACTTTTGATCAAGCAATTCCACTACTAGGAATTTACCCTAGAGGTATATCTTAAACAATACATAAGCACATATGCAGAAAATCATATTAATTTTAACATTGTTTGTATTTGGAAAATATGTATTCTACACATAGAAGAGCTGAAAGAAATAATGGCATACCATTGTACACAATGGCATACCATTGTACACATGGAATACCATTAATATATCCAAAAAGAGAATGAAGACAATCCCTATGACCTTATACAGAATGATTTTCAAGCTATGTTAAGTGAAAAAAGCAAACTGCAATAAAGTATTTATGGTATGGTACCTCTGAGTAAGAAATTGAAAGAGAAATAAAAATATACATATATGCTCATCAAAAAATTATAGGAAACACAAATCAAAAATTAGTAAGAATGGTTACCTACAGAGCAAATGAGAATAAGGTGGTAAACATTGTGGTTAAAAATGGGAGTGGATGATGAAAAGGACAGGAGGTCCCCATGAGTTACAATCTCTGAATATACATTTTTGTATTGTTCTGATTTTCAGAACCAGGTTAATATTTCATTTTTTAAAAAAAATCCTCACTCAAAGATATGTTTTTATTGATCTTTTAGATGGGAAGTGGAGGTAAGAAAATGGTCAATCTTACTCATCCTAAATAATCCCATACCTGCCCCAATTGAGGATTGAACCCTCAACCTAGGTATGTGCTCTGGCCAGGAATCAAATCTGCAACCTTTGGTATATGGGAAGATGCTCTAACTAACTGAGCCACCAGGCCAGGGGAAGTTAATATTTCACATATTAAGTATATAAAATAAACAAAGAGTGTGTGTATGTGTGTATATGGGGGAGGGGGTATGTCCTAAAAAGGAACCCAAACTGAAACAAACTTGTTTCTCCAATAAATACCAAAATATTAAAGGGGAAAAATAAAAGAAGTAAACTAAGTATTTCTGAAATATAATATTCTGAATATATACCCTCAGGCTCTAAACAAAAAGAATCATTCTGGATAATGAAGCTCTATCAGTGCCAGAGAGGGGCACTGACAAATGAAAAGAGGAGGATTAAAATGAATCTTGTGATGCTGGACTGAAATCTGAAGTATCAGTATAAACTCCTGGTTTTAAATATATAAATAAATAGATACAGAAATAGAAATAGATGTGTTTAAGGGAGCATCTGTGTATATATGCATACATATATACATTTCCTACCTCTGCTTGTTGAGAAAGGGGCTAGATGCAATACTGTCCTAATACCAATGAGCACATTGATATTGGGACAAATCCTGGTTTCTAAACCCCACCCTCCAAAAAGAAGAACCAAGGCTCCTTGCAGAAATGACTAAGTCCAGAGCTAAGGCTCGAAAAGAAAAAGATGAACCTAGAAATATCTTGTGTCAAAGCAAAGAGATGCTCAAAGAATGAAGGGGCTATGTCAAAAAGGCAAAGAGCTTGCTGAAGGGGTTCTCACTGGCCAAATCTGGGACAATCTGAGCATCAAAATATTTGGAAAGCAACAAACCTGGGAAGCAGCACTTCCATTTATCCAGTTTTATATAAGAGACTAAAAAGTAGAACAAAAAATAATTCTAGCTGAGATTAAGATTTCCTTATAGCTACCGATAAAAAGATTAAATTATATTGTGTGAAAGAATAACATATCTACTTGGTATTCTCCTTAAAATAAACCTTAGATTAAAAAAAAATTACTAAGAAACCAAAAGTGATTAAAAAAATTTATTGTCAGCCCAGTCAATCTTGTTATACTTGGGTCTTGCAAGTCAAATGGCTTAAGGAACTCACACCTCACATGCAATATAGGAATCATCTCACCAAGGATGCCATAATTTCCCATTATGCTTGGCCAAGGCTCCTCAGTGGTCCCTGCTAGGATGGACTATTAATATTTGCCTTTGAGATTTTACTATTTTCCTGCTTCTAAGGGAGACCATTCTCTTTCTGAAAAATACATAGTTTCTTTAAAAAAAAAAACATATTTCTTTATTGATTTCAGAGAGAAAGGGAGGGGAGAGAGATAGAAACATCAATGATGAAAGAGAATCATTGATCGGCTGCCTTCGGCTTGCCCCCCACTGGGGATCGAGCCTGCAACCCAGGCATGTATGTGCCCTTGGCCGGAAACAAACCCAGGACCCTTCGGTCCGCAGGCTGACACTTTATCCACTGAGCCAAGACAGCTAGGGCAATACGTAGTTTCTTTAGGTACAATTACATCACATTTTAATTTTAATGGTCAAGGAGAAAATCTGTCCTTGAAGACTATTTCTATATGACTGGTCTAATATATGACATACCCAGAAAGCAATCTTATTACCCTTATTTCCAAACTCTTGCTGGAAGAGATGAGGCATGCAATAGCTCCAATATACCAACAATAACAACATTTTAAAAAGTCAATTTAGTCCTGGCAGGCATGGCTCAGTTGGTTGAGTGTCATCCCATGCACCAAGAGGTACCCAGTTTGATTCCCAGTCAGACACATGGCCTGGTGGTGGGCTCAATCACCAGTAGGAGATGTGCAGGAGGCAGCCAATTGATGTTTCTCTGTCATCGATGTTTCTCTTTCTATCTCCCTTCCTCTCTCTCTAAAATTAATAAAAACATATTTTAAAAAGTCAATTTAGCCACACAACTCACCATACTTCTCCTAATATAGTTGATAGCTTTTTTCATATCCATGCCAGACCAATTGTTGAGCATATAGCAAATACAGGAAGCACAGTATACAAATCGCATGTCATTTTCACTGCCTTCAGGTACTGCACAAAAACTGAAAACAATAATAAGATTTACTATTAACATTGTACAATAATTTTTATTTATTTTTTTTGCAGGGGAATTAGAAACACCTACTTCACATCTTTAGTCACAGAAAAATCTATCACAAATAGGATTTAAAAATCTAAAAGCAGATTTAAAAACCACATACTACTTATATTGTTCAATAAAGAATAGGTCTATTAACTTGAATAATATAAAACTATCTCTACATCATTACTCCAAAGTTCTGATTTCTGGGTAGTTTTACATACTACCACACTTATTCCTCCCAGATGCCACCAGTCAGAGTAAGTTGCTCTCAGCCAGAAACAGCTATGGCACACTATGGTAGAGAATTAATGGCAATAAAAAGTAGCAGGTAAAACCTGGAACCTATTGGGTAGTAAGAAATTCCCAAACCCAAGTTTTGCTATGTGGAATTTCTTCTAACTACAGTATGTATGTGTGTGTGTGTATGTATATATATATATATAGACAATCAGTAGTTTATTGATCATGGTATTTTAACTTAATTTTTATCTATTTAATTAGTTTTAGAGAGGTAATCGCCTGTCTCTTATCTATTCCTTTATTTATACACTAGAGGCCCAGTGCACGGATTCATGCACTGGTGAGGTCCCTTGGCCTGGCCTGCAGGGATTGGGCTGAAACCAGCTCTCCAACATCCCCGGAGGGGTCCCGGATTGCGAGAGGGCGGTTCTCAGGTGATGCATCCCGGAATCAGGTTCCCTCCTCTCTGGTTCTGGGTGCATCACCCGAGAACCACAGCTGCCAAATCACCACAGCTTGGCAGCTCCTGCATTGAGCGTCTGCCCCCTGGTGGTCAGTGCACGTCATAGCTACTGGTTGGATGGTCGAACGGTTGCTTAGGCTTTTATATATATAGATAAGGATAAGGAAGCAGTAAACAGACTGTGCGGAAGTATTGAGAAATTAGCCACATGTACTTGATGACACAAATGTTTAGTATTGTAGTATTTCCAACTAATGTCAATTTATGTTATATGTTGACATTAATTTTCCCCTCATCAAGAGCTCCATTTTAAAAATACTGACAGGAAAATAGAGATAATAGTAGATGGGACAGAGAAATAACAACACAGCAGCAATTGTTTGTACAGTCTTTTGTTTAGATCAGGGGTCCTCAAACTTTTTAAACAGGGGGCCAGTTCACTGTCCCTCAGACCGTTGGAGAGCCGGACTATAGTTTAAAAAAACAACTATGAACAAATTCCTATGCGCACTGCACATATCTTATTTTGAAGTAAAAAACAAAAATGGGAACAAATACAATATTTGTATTTGCATGTGGCCTGCGGCCCGTAGTTTGAGGACCCCTGATGTAGATAGTATAGCTACTACTTTATCACTTCCTGGGCTTAAAGAAGTTTCACCATAAAACTCTAGGAAAACTCTTCTTTAGTTAGATAAACCACACAAACCATCAAATATTAATGAACTCATTAACTTCTTTTTCTATCCTTTAAAAATGTCAAGAAAACTACCTACACTAGAATATTCAATGCTCATCCCTTTCTACTCCTATCACAGTCTTAAGGAATAAAAGTTCAGACTAATAATAATTTGTGATAAACTATAAAGTTCTAGTATAATATTATATTCATTTTTAGTTTCGAAAGACTTTCCTTTAAAAAAATAAATAAATAAAAAAAGAATGACCCATACCTTCCATCTTCCAGCTGAAGAGCTCTCAAGCCTGCTAAGCAAGCTTCTTTATTTACTCGGCTTAGATCGTCTCCAAGAATAACTAAGCATGAAAGACCAGTGTAGGTCATTGCTATGTGGCCACTGTCATAAGGATGAGCTGTTCCAGGATTCTGAATTAAAAATAAATATGTTAATTAGTAAAATGAAATAAAAACTTATTTCATTAAACAATTTCAATAAATAGGTAAAATTAAATGTCTATACTAATTTGTATAGACATCTGATTGAGAAAAGTAAACATCAACTTTATATATATTCAGTTTATGAATCCTTTGTTTTCAGAATCCCTGCTAAAAGCAATGGGCACACATGGTTGAAGACACCTTGGCAAATTCATGACTGTGACATAGGCAAGTAGTCTATGGCTAAAGGCAGAGGAAAAAAGTTGAAGTGGTGCTTCTATCAAATTATGTCACATTCTCCAAAATCACTGCTATTTTTTCCCAAAATTTTGAAGCAGATGATAGCAAAACTTGCAGCATGCCATTTATCTTCAGACTGAAACTGGATATAAACCTTAGCATACTCAATGTAGCCAGATACTAACTTGTAACCATTATAGGAGCAAGAAAATAGTTTCTATTTTGTGAAACCCCTTTTGACAAAATGATGTTTTGCTATGCTCCCTCATGTAGAAAAATACTGGTATTTTGTGCACAGATGAAACATCTAAAAAGCCTGTGCTGGGTCTGCTTCTTTGAAGAAAAAAAAGCTTTTCACTTTGTTAGGACTCACTGTTTTCTACACCTGAATGTGCTGGTACCAAAGCCTATGGCTATAATGCTGAAGATATTTTGCCTATTGCCTCAAAGGTCAACAAATTCATCAGTACTTAGGTCTTTAATTACTGCCCTAGTAAACGAGTTTTTCTTTTATTACTAAGAAATGAGAACCAAATAAAAAATCCTTCTCTACACATACAAGTTCATGGGCTTCTTAGAGAGCAAGTATCCAGCACTTGAGTGCTTTATTTTCATTTTCTCCAGGGAATCACTAATAATTAACACACAAAAAAAAAATAGTAAGAGAGAGAGAAAATTTTTGTGACAATAGGAATCTCAGTGTATATATATTGTACATTCTTCCAGTAAGTAAGGTGGGCATAGCTTTCCCTTAAAGAATTCAGTTCATGCCCTCATTGGTTTGGGTCAGTGGATAGAGTGTCAGCTTGTGGCCTGAAAAGTCCCGGGTTCGATTCTGGTCAAGGGCACATGCCCGGGTTGTGGACTCGATCCCCAGTGTGGGGTGTGCAGGAGGCAGCCGATCAATGATTCTCTCTCATCACTGATGTTTCTCTCTCTCTCTCTCCCTTCCTCTCTGAAATCAATAAAATACATATATATAAAAAAAAAAGAGTTCAGTTTATAATATACATTACTAGAGGCCCAGTGCAGGAAATTTGTGCACTTGGGGGGAGGGGGGAGTCTCTCAGCACGACCTGCACCCTCTTGCAGTCTAGGAGGCCTAAGGGGATGTCCCCCCCCCTCCCCACCCCCCCGTGGGAGCACACCGACAACCAGGGGGCAGCTCCTATGTTGAGCATAAGCTCCCTGGTGGTCAGTGCGTGCCATAGCGACTGGTCATTCCACTGTTCGGTCAATTTACATATTAGCCTTTTATTATATAGGAAGGATTAGACAGTTTTCAGCCATATTGAAACTGGGAAGCTTGGTTCTTTCTGTATCCTGGCTTAGTATTCTTTCTCATTAAAATCTCCCCACCTCCTCTCTCTTTCCTCTTGACCCAAACAGAACTGACCTTTGATGGATTGAATGGAATACCCAGGTATGAAGAGCCTCGGAAACCACAGCGATTTAGATTTGACCCTAGAAAATAAAAACTTAGACTTAAAGTATCCCTTACTTTTGTACAGATGCTAAACCAGTTCAATTACACAATCATTCAGAAAGAGACTATTTTAGTACCAAAGCTTTGTCACTATCTCCATTTTCATGCTAGCTAATGCTGAATGCTTACTATGTGCCAGGTCTCTCCTAGGTACTTTATAGAAATTTCCTCATTTAATTTCCAAACCAGTCAGGATGAAATAATGATTTTCTACCATGTGCCTTTAGTTTACAACCCACCTCACTATTACAAAATGCTTTTCTACTTTACCTATTTGACCATTTTTCATGTGATCAACATATTCAATCCCTCATTCTACAGAACTGAAAGCAGAAACCCAGAAGTGACATGTTCAATGTAAGTGTTGGTTAGTAACACAAAAGGACCTAGAACAGGGGTCCTCAAACTATGAGCCGCGGGCCACATGCAAATACAAATATTGTATTTGTTCCCGTTTTGTTTTTTTACTTCAAAATAAGATATGTGCAGTGTGCATAGGAATTTGTTCATAGTTTTTTTTTTTTTAAACTATAGTCCGGCTCTCCAACGGTCTGAGGGACAGTGAACTGGTCCCCTGTTTAAAAAGTTTGAGGACCCCTGATCTAGAATCCCAACTTCCCATCCAGTGTCTTTACTTTAACTCATTGCTCTGTACAGAGGAGCAAGCTAAAGATATAAACTGATCAGGTCACAGAAAATATATGTGCTTTGTATTTTAGTATTAGACAGACCTCATTCTGAGGCTAATAACCCACTTTTCTTTGAAGTATATAGAACACTATAAGTCGGCAATTAGTCTCTCTCTACTCATTCAAAATGTTTACTCATACAATTTTTTTCTATCTAAAATTTTTCATATTTCAAGGTATCAATGGAATATAATTGGGAACTTAAGAATATAGTTACACATTCATAAAAAGAGAACTCTTGTGCACTGTTGTTGGTGGGAATGTAAAGTGGTACTGCCACTATAGAAAACAATATGAAGGTTCCTAAAAAAATTTAAAAACAGAATTACTATATGATCCAGCAATTCTACTTTTGGGTATATAGCCAAAAAAAAAAAAAAATGACATCATTATCTCAACAAGATACAGTATATGTACTCTCATGTTCACAGCAGCATTATTCACAATAACCGATCTCAAAATCCATTAACAGATAAATGGATAAAGAAAATGTCTCTCTCTCTCTACACACACACACACACTTACGCAGAGGACTATTATTAAGTCATCAAAAAGAAGGAAATCCTGCCTTTTGCATTAATATGGATGGGCCTTGAGGGCATTGTGCTAAGTGAAACAAGTTAGAGAAAGACAAATACTGTTCTCACTTATATGTGAAATATAAAAAAGCTGAAATTGTAGAAATAGTAGATAGTGGTTTTCAGGGACTGTGTGTATGTGCGTGTGTGTGGCGGGGGGGGGGGGGGGGGGAGACGGGGAGGTGAGTTAAGGAGAAGTAGGGAGATGTTGGCCAAAGCATACAAACTTGTAAGACAAGTTCTAGGGATCTAATATACAGCCTGATGACTATAGTTAACAGTACTGTACCGTATATTTGAAAGTTAAGAGAGGTCTTAAGTGTTATTGCCACACAGACATAAAAAAAGGTAATTATGTGACGGGATAGAGGTATTAACTAACCTTATGTAGTAATCATTTTGTAACATATACATGCATCAAAATCAGCAGTTGTACCCATATCTCAATAAAATTGGAATAAAGTAAATTTAAAAAAAAATTTAAAAATGGTCACACCCACAATAAGAAAATAATTATAGTTTTGATAGCTATTAGAAAATCAGCATGGTATACATATCAGGTAGGAATGTAGTATCAACAGGCTGGACATGTAGAGCTAATAAAAAATCAAGTTGATTTAAAAATAGGCTCTGATCTGAGGAAACCAGCTTCATATCTCTTATGACTGGTACATGACTAATTCATAATAACTGGTTTTTACTATTCTATTCTTTAAATCAGATACTATTCTCTATTCAGCTTTATATCCCCTAAAATACATAGAATAGTATCTTATACATTAATTCTTTGAACAATTTAGGAAACCTTACCCACAAATTTAAAACTCTCCACCAAGCATCTTTTCCCATTAACAAAAAATAAAAAAAAATATTATCTAATGGTGACAATAATTTTGATGAACATGGTTCTCTTATCCTTGCTGAAGACTTTTAAATTGGTAAGCACTTAAGACGTGCCATTATATAAGGACCCATAAAAATGCTCATATCCCCTTCAATCCAGTAATAATACATCATGTGCACAGAAACACTTGCTGCAGTATAATAATGGTGAAAATTTAGAATAAATAAATACTCTCAAAAGTTTTACATGTTACTGGTTTATAACTTTTTGTTTTTTAAAAGACTCCAATTGTAGTGTTTTTACAATGCTTGGCAGATAGTTGGTGTCTACTATGAATTTAATAGTAAAACTTTAAGTTTTTCTCTGAGATATGACCCAGTCATCAGGCAGGAGCTAGTTTTGTAGCATAATAATTGTCTTTCATGTGCAGGCACACAAATAAGGGGATTGTTTTTCCTTATAGTCGATAGCTAGACACTTATGTTCTCTATTAATACATCTATAATAACATCTCTCTACATGCTCACACATAAGCTCACATATACACATTACATCCATGTACATACTCCCATTTTTGCTGCTGCTTCTTTCCATTTACTCAATTTCATTTTCTAAAGTAATCTGGATTTTTATGATATATTGCTATCTAAACTGCTTTCATGTAACAAAATAAACTAGTCTGACTTTATGGCTCTACCATGGTGTAGGATCACCAGATCAGTGGTTCTCCATTCTTACTGTGTATCACACAGGGATTGTTGGACAGGTCAAAGATAACAGACTGTATATACTCAAAGGAATACTATACTCCTATTAAAGTAATAATTAGGGGGAACTATGTAGCAACATGGAGAAATGTATGCTGCCAAGAGAAAATATAAAAATATGTGCATTATGCTTATAATTAAACAAATGGTACTTATCATCAAAGCTCAGAAGAGAATAAACAAAATAGACACTGGATGATGGCAAGTTAGGATACTAGGTCCTTTTTTGTTACTAAGCAAATGTTAAGTATAAACTTCCCATTTATTCCAAATTTACAACTGGATGCATACTCAGGGCATAGTTTAAAATTCTTTGGCGATTATTAAATGGCACCATCTAGTGTTCCTATTCAGTAGTGGCAAAGCAAAATGAAAGGTCTGGCTGCCTAACAGACTCAATTGTATAGCTTCAAAAAAATAGATGCTTCTTAGGTTCTAAGCCAAGCCCACATCAAAGCCCCGAGAATTGGGCCTGGACAATCATATAAAAAAAGAAAAAAAAATTCCATGACACTATTTTTTTTAAAAATATATATTTTATTGATTTTTTTACAGAGAGGAAGGGAGGTCGAGAGGGATAGAGAGTTAGAAACATTGATGAGAGAAACATCGATCAGCTGCCTCCTGCACACTCCCTACTGGGGATGTGCCTGCAACCAAGGTACATGCCCTTGACCAGAACCGAACCTGGGACCCTTCAGTCTGCAGGCTCTATCCACTGAGCCAAACCTGTTACGGCTCCATGACACTATTAATGGTGGTCATGCCACTTAAATATAATTCAAAAGTGATTTGGTCATTTTCCTAACTTTCTAATCCCTATTTTAAAAGTTAGGTTTTTGCACTAAGCAAACAGAATTCAAGTGAAGAATATGACAATTTTTATGTAAAATTTGACATTTATATTTTATGACTATGGAAATAATTCTTCACATGTCTCAAGAAACACGAGGTTTTCTAGTAAAAGGACACACCTTATGCAACCTTTTTCAGGATCTCAAGAGAGATACAGACAAGGCAAATGTAATATTCAATAGCTTAAAAATGTTTTTGTAAATACCTATTTTCTAAATTCCACAGATTAGTTTTAGAATCGGACCTAGACCAATTAAAGAAAAGACAGGTGAAAGACTTTCTTTCATAGAAATTAGAGATTTAACAGTGTTTCATCCAACAAAATAGTAAATTGAGAATTTAGAATTACAGTTGGACCATGAAAAGATTTGTGGTGTGGCCCATCGGACACTATGACTAGGGACAGTTTGGACCATAAACCAACCACTGTGGGATCTTTGCAATAAACTCTTGATCACAGTGCTTCCAAAAAGGTGCTCTACAATTTTTTAAACTTGCAACGTGCTCGAGTTAGCCACAGGAAATTATATTTATATTTTAAGCATATTATTTTAAAAAGGCAACAATCTGCCCTCGCCAGTTTGGCTCAGTGGACAGAGCATCAGCCCTCGGACTGAAGGGTCCTCGGCTGGATTCTAGTCAAGGGCACTTACCTCAGTTGCAAGCTCAATTCCGTGCGGGAAGCAACCAGTCGATCTGTCTTTCTCACATCGATGTTTCTCTCTTTGCCTCTACCTCTCCCTTCCACTCTCTTTAAAAAATCAATGGAAAAACATCCTTGGGTGAGGATTAAAAAAATTTTAAAAAAATAAAAGGCAACAATCTGACTGAAAAATCTACTAAAAATAAAATCATTAAGCAATTTACCTTTTAATATTAAACCACCTTATCTACATTCCCAAACACTTAATCGTAATATTTTATGAGATCTATTAACGGACAGATACCAGTAATGAAAATAACAAAGGACTAGAAAACAGAAAACTGTATTCTAATTTTGCCTCTAATCTTAACTAGCTATAATATTGTGGACAAATGACTAATCTCTCTGGAACTTAATATCCTCATTTGTAAAATGATGAACTATAATATCCCTTGCTCTATACTAGCTTAAAATTCTCTAGTTGTTCCCCTGATCAGAGAAAGGAGCACACAATTCCCAGCCTG
This sequence comes from Myotis nattereri, assembly GCF_964212035.1. Lineage (NCBI taxonomy): Eukaryota > Metazoa > Chordata > Mammalia > Chiroptera > Vespertilionidae > Myotis > Myotis nattereri. The sequence goes on from NC_138079.1 coordinate 67,896,320, forward strand.
ATCCCTTGTGTTTCTTAAATACTTGCACAGGTTGATAAGAAGGGTCCCAAGCCTCCAATGGTCTGAACACACACGAATTACTAGGATACCACTACAGTCTTTACAACTCTGGAGTTAAGTGGAAGGTCAGGGTTAATTTTGATTAATTATTCACAATGTACTTGAGTGCCATACATGGCAGTCTCCACTAGGGACCTATTTATATATATACTTCAAAGCAGCATTGGGACTCTGAGTCAGAAGCCTGGGATTTCATGCTGGCTCTACTATCTGACATGTATGTGGCCTCTGTAACCATTTGTACACCATAAGCGTCTATAGATGCAAGCAGTGGACCTTTTTAAATTAAATTCAAAATATCGTGGCAGTTAACTGGTTAATCACTCCACCTCTCATTTTCCTCTTTTGGGACGGGCAGATCAAATTTAATAAAGTATTTGACAATGCTTTCGAAAATTATAAAATCTTAAATAATTTCTGCCAATATCAAATACAAATAATCAACAAGCAGTCATCAATGCGGAAGTGCACAACACAGGATGGTGCCACAACTCTAAATTATTCTCCCAAAAGAGTAAATATTAGACTCGTTAAGTGTTATACTTGAACAGAATGGAGTGTTGCATTACAATAAAAACATAGATGAATAAAATATATTAATAGTTTATGAATAAATATAAAGATATGCCAATCCAACAACACATGTAATGCCAGGTACAACTAGTCACACTAAAAATAAAATGCTAAAAACTCACTCACTGTCTTCTGTGGGAAGGACCTGCAGGGAGTAAATCCACTCTATTATATCATCTTTGTTCACCACATCTAAGGAATCCAACATATCCAGCCCAGAGAGCGCAAAAAATGCAATTGTCAACCTAAAAGAAAAAAAAAGTAAGATTCCATCTTTACAAAGGAACCACTGAAGTCTTCCTGATTCGAAAACATAATAAATTCATTCGAATTTTCCAATAATTTAAACAAACCTCCCACCTTGCAAAAGTAAAAACCCCCCAATATATTCTCATAATTTAGTAATATCAATAAAACCTCTGCTTCAATTTTTAAAAAAGAGATATTGTGGGGTTAAAAACTAACCCCACTCATCTGAATTTATTGAAGCCAGTATATTGGTAATATACTGAAGGCTAAAAGTAGACTTAAAAAAGAGAATTTCCCACACTTGTTCAGTACAAATAAAGTCAAAAGCCTGGAAAAACATATAAAAATCTCAATTTTTACTAATTTGCTAAAAGTAATTATGCTTATCGCCGCTGCTTAAATCTTAAAAAATGTTAGAATAAATCAATTTTTATTCAAATTTGTTTACAAATAATGTCGCCTCTTAGAAAAAAACTTTAAAAAATACAAATGCATTTCAAATCCATTCTCCCAAAGAGATCATTCTTTGATGGAATGAAAAACTGTAAGACAGCACTCATTACAAGATTGTGTACTAAATCAGAAACCTAAACCTTATACTTTCATATAAAAACACTACCTTAGTGATTGCATTTCACATAAAGAGCTTGTTATTTATAATTCCTTTCATGTTGAGATGCATTTTACAATGCTGTTTGATTGAGCATGGTTATGCCACTCCCATATTCTAGTATTTCTTATGACTAATATGGATAAATTAATACTTCAAATTATCTGGTCTGAAATCTTATAACAGAGCCACTTGAGTCATTCTGTAACCTTGTTAACAGAGATTCCAAAAGAGAATTCAACCTCAATGCATAAGGTACTTATTGTATATATTGACTTCTTCCCTATGTATCTAGAATGGTATTATCTAGAATGGTATTACCAACTTGAGGAGAAATGAGAAAATAATCAGTTGTTTTTTTTTTTTTTTTTAGATTGTAATGTTCTCTCTGATCCCTGGTTGAAAAAAGCTGGCATCCATTAGCTAATGGGAGGATAAACCAAAGAGGAACTTAATCCCAATCAAAAGGAATTAAGGGCAAAAACTAACACTAAAAAGATACTGGTACATTTAAGAACAATAAATTTTGGGAAACTTACATTATTGAGATTACTATTACTGCATATTAGACACTGAGCTAGAAATTTCTCATACACTATCTGAATTTAATTCTAACAACCCACTGCAGATCCACCTTCATTAGGGAGGTGATTCATCTGGTTAAGATCAGGATTAAATAGAGGGGGTTCCTGGAACACCTTCATATGGGAAGCTGTAATTGAGAGCTCAGATTTCGTAGTCAAATGAGTTAGGTTCAAATCCTAGGTTGGCCAATTTACAGCCATATATAACCTGGGGAGGTTACCTAACCTTTTCTAAATCCTTTCTAAGTCCTTATCTGTAAATGTCTTACACCTCACATAGTTACTGTGCTTACCTACCCATGAGCAAGCACTCAATAAATGGAAGATACTATTATTGGTATTTTCTCTGTTTTGAAGGGATAGGAGTATCAATGACTACAATCACAGTTTCCTGTTACAGTCTTTTATCCAGATTTGGGTTGGCAACCTTTCTCCCCCAGGGAACAGCTCTTCTCTAAAACAAAATGGTACTATAGACTTGAGAAAGGCTTCTACCTAGTTGTAGCCAAGTTTGAAAATCACTGCTCTTGGTAATAAATATATTTCACAAGATAAGGTCTGCCTTATTCGTGGTATGAATGCAAATGTCTATTGAATTAACTAACAAATAAAAGACCTGCAATACTACATCTAACCCTCCTGGAGAGCTCTCACAGGGGTTTCAGTTTTACTACAATCCAGAAAATGAATTATCACAATCAGATAAAATTAAACATATAATAATTTAGCTATTAAAGCATTATTATAGAAAAAAAGCAAAAGGAAGACAAATAAAAATGGAGAACAACATGAGATTGTTGATAACAATCTGTTGAGGCTGAATAAAATAAACACCTTCCAATTACTATAGTAAAAATACATACTAAGAAAACATATCAAAAGAGCTATTAAAATATGCTGGTATTCTTTACTCAGTTAAGAACTTGAGAAATAACACAGTCCATCTCTTAAAATTTCTAGCACAAGATAATGAAATTCAATTAATTAAAGCAGTTTGCTTAAGATTTCAATGCTATATAACCAATTAAAACTAGTCAGGAATTCTGGGTGGCAGTGTGGTGTTCTCCACAGGGGTGTTTCTCGAATCTGGCTGTACATTACAATCAGTTTAAAAACAAGCAACTGAAACACCACAAACAAACCTAGAGAGGCCTGGACCCTACTCTATGACAATAAAATCAGAAATTCTGGGAGAAAATTGGGAACCTGGTATTTTAAAAAACAAAACAAGAAAAAAACCTTCCCAGGTGAGTCTAATGTGCAGCCAGCCAGGCTTTCCCATAGCTGAGGTTCTCCACTGGCAGCAATATTACTCCCCAGGGGAACATTCTGAAGATTTTTGGTTCTCACAAAGAGGGAAAGGTGCTACTGGCATCCAGTGCTGGGGTCCAACCCCAGCAGGTCCAGGGGTCCCCAAAGGTGTGGATGGAGTCGGCGAAAAAGGAATGATACGGAGACAGCATTCAGTTGATCAGCAGCCTAGCCAGGATCTCTAGCCAAGTTCTGGTTAGGATCTCCAGCAAAGTTCTGTTCAGGATCTCCAGCCAGGTTCTGTGTCCATGTTCCCTCACTAGGTTCTCCAGCCAGGTTCTGTCCAGGTTCTCCAGCCAGGTTCAGTCACCAGGTTCTAGTCAGGTTCTCTTGCCACTGTCTATCTACCTGCCCTGTTGCATTTCTTCTAGGTTCTTCAGCCAGGTTCTCTCGCTAGGTTCTGTCTCTAGGTTCTGTTGCCAGTTTCTGTCCAGGATCTTTTGCCATGTTCTCTCCAGCGAAGTTCTTCTGTCTCTAGGTTCTGTGTAGGTTCTGTCTTCTAAGTTCTGTCTTGTTACATCTGTATTTATACCAGTTGATTCCAATCCTATCAATCTCTATTCCAAAGGTTAGGGCGTTTCTTATCTCCAATCCAGGGAGTAAAGATTATGTAGCTTAAGGATGATTGTTCATAGTTAAAGTGATTAATTACCCGCCTGGCACTTAGTTAAGAGGTTTTATTCCCTCCCTAACTTCAGGGGAAAATCCCTACCTGGGGAAACAACCTTTCTCAGAGACCTTGGTTAAAACACAAAGTGCCAAGAAGGTGAGCAAACATATTAAGAACAGTATGCCATATATGCCAGGTCCCTTGAAAAGGCAAGCATGGACCGGCTCCCGGCAATCCAGTCGGTAAAGGCCAGGGATGCTGCTAAATGTCCTATGGTTTACAGGTGAACCTCATTAAATAAGGGAATATCTGGTGGAGCCCTGGCTGGTGTGGCTCAGTTGGTAGGAGTGTCATCTGGTACACTGAAAGGTCTTGGGCCTCGGGTTCCATTCCTGCTCAGAGCACAAACCTAGATTGCAGGTTTGATCCCTAGTCCTCAGTCAGGCACCTTTAGGAATATTTCTCTTTCACATCCATGTGTCTGTTTGTCTGTCTGTCTGTCTCCCATCCTCCTCCTCCCCTTTCCCCTCTCTTTAGAAATCAATGAGCATGTCCTCCCATGAGGATTAAAAACAAATAAGTAAGTAAGCATCTGGTCAAAAATGTCAACAGTGCTGAGGTTGAGAAACCCTGATTTAAAGTCATACTGTTATCTGTTTATAAGTGTTATGATCTGTTTTGCATTTTACTTGCTCCTGGATATGGAGACAAATACCAGAAATCAGTCATCTAGTGGTACCCTATTTTAAAATCTTGCATGCTTAATTATTAAAGGCTTCTAAAAGTCCAGCATTTTCATTTCATAGCAGTTGAGACTATGGTTTATAGAATTAACAGCTACAGAGCAAAGCTTATGTTTATGAAGTGCTCAGTAGTGGCTGGCAGACAGGGCCAAGAGTCATCTGCGCCTCCCCTAAAAAAGATTAGGAAAGTATTCCTAAAAGGATTTCTGACCATGCCAGAGTTCTCAAGTAGTCCTAAAACTCTGAGAGGAAGAAAATTAAACAGGCCACAGGAAATAGAAAGGAATTTTGGGCTGCGGACCTCTGGGAGAAATAATGTAGGATTTTATGTTGACCAGATGACTGCTGCTTGGAGTATAGATTGCTGTGCAACCTGCCCTGTTGCAGGTATACAGAGAGGTAATCTTGTCATGTGTGTACCTAAAATCAGGCCAATGAGGTTATTTTTATTTCATTATTTCTTTGGAGGACGTTTCTCTATTCTTTCTTTTTCCTAAAATTGAACTCTGAGTATGTAGTCTGAAAAACCAAAGCAAGCCAAGTCTTCCTGCCTCTTCTACTCTGAACAATACATATAAAAGATATATCTTACATGAATGAAAAAGTAACATTTTTTGTCCCTATATCAAATCACTTCACCAGTGGAGTATAAATGATCTCAAAATTTTCAGGCTTGAAAACAAAGCTCACAATCCAAGATTTAATATCCACTTTAGTTGACTAGTAACTACTTTTCAGAAGCTAATATAAAAGAAAAACCTCAGGTAAAACAACAAACAATATACATTTGAATTTTCATAGAGCAATTATTACTAGAAAAGTAAAAATTATTTATTCTTATTTGTCAACGAAAGGAAAAGGGAAATGAAATAATTTTGCCAAAATGGCGGGTCAGAAAATAAGCATCTAAATGGTAGGTCTAATATTAGCCTTTTTTAGAGTCAACTGTTTTATCTCTATCAGTAAAACGGAATAAACACAGGAACACCTGAATCACTGGTTTACTACCATATCCCCATACCCAGGCACACATAGGCACTCAATAAATGTCTGTGGAATTGAACTGCAGTACTGGAAAGAATAATGTCTTTGTCAACACACTGTTTTATTTTAAAACTCTAGTATCAGTAGAAATTTTGTGACCAATCACCTTTGCTTAAAAGACTGGAGCTTCTCCACAAGTATCTTAAAGTCAGTATGAATCATATACACCACAAAAGGACTTAATGCTAAACTAAGAAAAGACTGTAAGTCAGGAAACAGAAAAACTGAAAACTTTAAAAAAATCACTACAAAAACTTATATGTACAGATTGTTTTTTTAAAAATATATATTTTTACTGATTTTTAGAGAGAGAGAGAGAAAAGGAGAGAAACACTGGCTGCCTCGAACCAGCAATGTTTCGGTGCACGGGACGCCCAATCAACTGAGCCACACCAGCCAGGGTTGTACACATTATCTTAAATGTATTATTAACTGAGCCATAAGAAACCAAAAATGATTTTTAAAAATTCTACTCAAGTGACAAACACGAGGCATAAAATATATGTAATTAATATCTCTTAACTAATGCAATGTACCATATTACATATCTATTATCTAATATGTAATGTCTGGTGTAGATCCTAAGATTATACTAATGTTATTAAATCAAGTATTAAATTGGCTGTTTAACCAAACATTTTTTGCTGTTTTACTTATACTGTGATCAGGATTACACAATTTACTGTCTACATTACTATTTACATTAGTCTAAGTGGTTTTGTCTATGCTGAAATTTTAAAGGGTAAACCAAACACACCTTCATTTTGAAAATCCAACCACAGACCTATAATAACAGCTACAAAGTTCAACAATCAAAATAGGATGAAAGATTTTTTTTTATCCAAATGCTATGAATTCACATAAAATTAATCCCAATAAGATATAAATGTGTTCATCAAAATATTTCTTAACATCCTATATCATACGATTTTGGAACTCTTTTAAAAAAATTAAATTTATTGAGGTAACATTGGTTAATGATATTATATAAATGGAAATCTTAAGTATAGGCATGGGCTCTGCTAGTCAATCAATACTGATGGATACAGAAAGGCATATAAATAATGCTTTACTCTTTTTGAACAAGAATCTGTTCATCTCTCAGGGCTCAGCTTACATTATTCAATAAATATTTATTTAATGCTTCTCGTGTGCCCAAAACTGCTCAATGTCCCAGTACAATGCTGTCCACTAAGATTTTCTGAGATGACAGAAAGAGAAGCAAAAGTCATTGCCAATGTGGTGACTGAGCATTTGAACTATAGTGGCTACTGTAAACAGAATGGAATTTTTAATTTAATTTTAATTAATTCAAATTTAAATAGTCAAAGGTGGCTAATGGCCACCATATTGGACAGGGCACCCCTAATGTTAAATAAACAAGATAGACAAAGACCCTACCTTCATGAAGTTTACAATCCAGTATGAAAAAATATATTAAACAAATAAGCCAATAAATGTATAGTTTCGGGTGGTGACTGGAAGTGGTGTCTTTTGGAAAGGGTGATTAGAGAAGGCATCTCTAAAGAAATCTGGATTAGGTACTGCCCTTCCGATAAGCTCCCAAGAATCCTACCTCCTCTAATAGCATTGAACTCTATTGAAACTGCTTGCTTATCTTGGTCAGCTGTATTACAGCACCTAACATACTAATAAATGTTTCCTGAACAGTATACAGAAATAATCTATAACACTTCCAAAACTGACCCAGTCAGACACTGTTCAAAATACATCAAAGACCCAGAGCTGAGAAAATGTGGAGAGATCAGAGCAAAAACCACCTGCTCTTCCCATGCAGTCTCACGCAGCTTTGGAGCCTCACTTCAAACAGCAACGCAGAGCAGACGCCTCCTCCTCCTCCCGCCCTTCCCGTCCCGACTTTCCCTCTGAATGACTAATTCACAGTTTCTCAGCCTCTGCCAGATCACATCTCACTGCAAATACACTTTTCCAGGCTGCTTCAAGCAGCACCGCACCTCCCTCGCCAACCTTCTCTGTCACTAGATTTCCAGTTCCTGGAAAGTTCACTTCTACCCAGACCTCAGAGGATCTCTGCTGCTCCCATACATCAAACACAAGACAGGCATTCGGTCACGAGTCAATGAGGCCAATACAGGGTAAAGGATGGAAACAGACTTGTAGTGATGAGCGCCCAACAGCGTATACAGATATCGAGTTACAATGCTGAACACCTGAAATTTGTATGTTATTAACCAATGCTACCTCGGTTTAAAAAAAACAACAAAAACAGCCAATGAACTGGGAAAGGGCAACACAGGAGAGGCTGTTTATCTAAAATATAATGACAAACGCTTTGTCTTTTTCCTTTTATCCTCGAAAGTGATGAGGCCGGGAAGACGGAGTGAAAAAGCTCGGAGTGTACAGGGTACAAGGTGGGGAAGTGAAAAAGGCGGAAACCGGAGCCTGCCAAAGCCCTAGGCGTACAGCTCCCCGAGTCCTCTCGCCGCAGCTCGGAGGGAAGAGAGTGATCACAGGCGCCGCGCAGAGGGAGGCGCGGGGCAGGGGCAGGGCCAGGTGGGCGGCGGCGCAGCCCCCCGCCGCGCCCCGTTAGCCGGCCGGCTCCGCGGCGGAACAGCGCCGGGGTCCCGACCCCGGGCCGGCCCGGTTGACTGTGGCCACCAGTTACCTGCTGGTCTCCAGCGAAGAATAGCGCTCCGGCAAGACCTGGAGGCAGCGCTGGAAGAACCGCACGTGCCGGTCCCGCAGGAAATCCAGCCGCTCTCCTTCGCAGTCCCCCGCCAGCTGCCCGTCCTCCGCGGCCGCCATGCTGCTGCGGAAGCGACGCCTGCCGTGACCCGGAAGCACTTGGCGAGCGGCGCGAAGGAGTCCCGAGGAGCTGAACTGGGCGGACTTACTGGAGACGCAGTCAGGGGGAGTCCGACGCCGCACTTTATCGCCGGGCATCTTCTTGGGAAGAGCACGACCCCCCTTTCCTACTCTACACCCCAAAGCGTCGGCAACACCTCGCCAGCCTACTGAAGTTCGGCCCACAAATCCCTCTCGTACTCTTACCCTCCTTCGGCCTTTGGGAGGAAGCGCAGCGTCCATAGTTTCAAGTGCGCGTTGAGAACATCAGGCCCCAAAGGTCACGAGGAGGGTATATAGGGAAACTGGAACGGCTCGATATAAACGTTCCAACAGACTCATGGGGGGGGGGATATGAATGGATATGTTACTAAACCTACAATTCAATCTGTGGATATAAATAATGTTTAGTAAGTGATTACTGACACTACAAAAGTTGAGTCGTTCCCAGTTCTCGAGAATATCAGAAATCACGTTTAAATATATCTAAACGCAATATGCATGCACAACATACATTCACACAGGTGACTGCGTTTTTCTTTTACAAGTTTTAAGTTTTACCCTCTGAGTCAATGTTTTGACTTCATCACTGTTTTATCAATTTGCAACAGCAAGTAAGCTCCATCTATTCTCCAACTACCCATATACTAAAAACAGATCACATGCTACTATTTTTTCAAAAAGAGGGATTTAAGTTGCTTCAGCATTTCCCTTTAAGACTTCATAACGAAATATTGAGAGAAAAAGAAATCCACCCAAGGATCAGGCCTAAACTAGATATTTTTGTTTTGTTTTATAATCAATTGAGCTAATAGAAGTTTGGGTATAATTTTAATTAATAGCTTTGTTAGGAAATTTATTTCTTAGAGTGTATCACGTGGGCTGGAGTTATCTCATACTTATTCACCAATCCAAAGTGCCTTGCATAATTTTAGGTACTTACAGGTTTACAGGCTTTCCTGCGTGTCTTTAACAAATGGCTGGGTATAAGCAGAGGCTGCCCTTGGTGCTTCTCTAAAACGATGGAGTCCACAGTCCTCGCCCTTCAGGCATGCCCTATCTAGAGAGTTTTCACTACAGTATTACAATCACGCTCTCTCTTACACACACACACACACACACACACACACACACACACACGTCAAATGTCTGAAGATGTTCAAAGTGGAGTCCTATCACGTCCATTTAACTTACTAGAATCAACTATGCACACTCTATGCTCTGAAAGACAATCCTCTTCAACCTGGCGCTTAAAAGGAAGCCAAACATTTCATCTGATTCTCTGCTGAACAATCAGCAATCGGATCCAAATCAGGAGGAAATACTTCTATGATGGGCTCATTGAAAAATAATATTATATACTTCTAGGTAAAGAAAAGGCTTTTCATGGGTGATTTTGATCATACAAGGTTTCTTACATGTCCATAACAGAATCTAACCTCTACAAAAAATGCCACTCAACATTAGCTAAGAAGTATAAATAGCTCAAGTCTTCAAAGTATGAGAAAGATGGAGCATCCTCATTATAATTGAATCTTATTTAGCCATTAAGTGATAATGTCTAAATTATGTAGATAGAAAAATATGTGTAATGTAAAGTGCTTACAGTATACTAAGTAACTTACTCTGACTATAGCTATTTAAAAATATGTAGGTATGCTTTTGGAAAAAGTTACCCAGGGGTGGTTGAATTGGTGCTTTATAACATTTTTTGTGTGTGTTTTTTTCTAAATTTCTTAATATACTTTTTAAACCAGTTTAAGAAATGTTTATTTGACATCTCTTCTATGAGCTTGCAACTGGACACACTTATGTTGTTTATTTTATGTAGTCTATATAAAGAGGCATACAACAAATTCCTCATTCACTTTAGATTCACTTAGAAGGCCTGGTTGTTCAAAGAAATTTCCATACTTTCTATTATTAAAAAAACAAACAAAATAAAAATAAACAAAAAAAACCCCCCATACGCACTGCCCACTATGCTTACCTTAGATGCAGGAAACTGAAAGCTGCATTTGTGTGCAAAAAAAAGCAACATGTTAGTAAGTAGCACATAAAAACCTTTACTTTTCTGTATCTTCTTAGTTGTTCAATTTTATTTTTAAATTCCCTTGTCCTATTCTGTATTTTATTCTAAAATGCCTCAAATCATTTTTAAAATTCATGGAAAATGAGTAGTACAAATAAAATGTGCATTCCTGATTAAGGATGTTTTACATTAATTCTCCTATTTTGCACCAATAACTGTATAAGAATTCCATTCCCTTTAGAAATTATATTTACTTTGAATCGTAAGTGTGAAATAAGAAAAAGTTTTGACTATTATTACTAATAGTAAATTTGAGTCATTTGAACTAAATGTATCAAGTTACATCTAAGATAAAAGTCATAAGAAATAAGTTTCCTATGTTTATTATGTATATGGTAACTTTTATATAAGCCAGTGAGAACTAATTAAAGTTAGGAGCTAAGATTTTATATGAAAAGTTTAGCCAAACTGTTACATTGTGTTTTCATGTACCAAAGTTTGTAAATTTTAAAAGTAACTATTTTAAAAAAATATTTTGAGGCAAACAAGCAGAAAACTGAATCAGGCAGGTAGATATGAAAGACACAAAGATTTTATAAATGTGTGAAGTCCAGAAAGGCTGAAAAGAAAATTGGAAAAGCTAAAGGAAACCAAAAAGATTTTATCAATAATACAAATAATAGAGTATAAATGAGGTGTGAACTGTGAGGCATATTTTTAATATAAATACTTTATATAAAACAAAGCATGCTTCGAACAAATACAAAATATTTATTACATAAAAATGTAGTAACTGATAAACTACCAGTTTGTTAAATTAGAAAAAGTACTTATTTCAAAATTCAAACCAAAAAAAACTTTACATTTTTGTTACTCAAGCTAACTTACCTCCAAAATATAAATGTTACAAAATTTTGGTTTGAAAATGTCATTCTGTGATTGTCCAAACTTATTTTGCTGTGCCATGCCAAAAACAAAGTATCTTTGAAATGTTCTGAATATTTAAATGAAATAGTATTTGTAACATAAACTTATTCAAAAAACTTTTACATAATAATAGGCCAACATACACATTACATACCCTCTTGCTATAAACAGGAAATACTAATGACAATACTACTTGGAACTTTACATCTGTCAATTCACATACAACACCATAATCAGTCTGTCTAAGCTAGTGACATTTAAAAACACATGTGGTTAATCACTCTGTTCTATTCAAGCTGAATATGCTAACATTCCCATCAACTGAATACCAGTTTCATTATCTCATATTCTTTTCTAAACTCCTTGTCTCCAGGTTGGAATAGCCCTAAGGAGAAGAAGAGAAGAGCAATTATAAATACGCAGAAAATTTTTATAAAGATCCTAACTGATTAGATGTTAACTTCTATTTCTTTTATTTGAACTTTTTTATAAAGCAAGTTTTATTCGGGTAGAGAAAAAGTAAGAGGCCAGGGTGCGGGCATCAGTGTGAAACAAGTGAAAAGTATGCAACCAAGTGAATGTGGGCCAACTCGAGTTATGCCGATTAAATGTTAACTTTTAAAAATATATGTAGATTTATTTTTATCACTTTTTACTGTAAAATATAATATACATATCAAAATTGCACAAAATATAAAACATGGTTATTTTTTAAAATATTTTTATTGATTTCAGAGAGGAAGGGAGAAGGAGAGAGAGAAACATCAATGCTGAGAGAGAATCATTGATTGGCTGCCTCCTACACACCCCCTACGGGGAATGAGCCTGAAACCCAACCCGGGCATGTGTTGTGACCGGGAATCAAACCATGACCTTCTGGTTCATAGGTCAGTACTCAAACACTGAGCCATGCCCACCAGGCGAAACATGCAGTTATTAAATTATTATAAAGTCAACACTCATTCTAATTCCTCTTTACCTATGTGGGATATGTAGAAGTGGCCCAGAGCCTGTTGGTCCTAAGTTTTTGGTCCGTTCTTCCCAACCTTTGGTAGGTTTGTAAAGCCTAGAAGGATCTCTGCTAACATTGTTTTCAACCTGTAATCAGAAGTAAAATGACTCTGAAATAATTAACATGGTATTTGTGATTCTTACTAAGAAAACTACTTGATATTAAAAACTGTTAATAACCTCTTCTGTAAACTTTTTATTGTGCTCATATAGCTAAAATAAAGATTGGGCCACATCAATCTATCCATAAATTGTTACTTTTAGTTTCTTTTTTAGTTCAGTTATTTTATTCTGTTTATATTATGAAGGAAATACGATGCAGCCAGGCAATAAATTTAGGATAAATATCTTCCTGTTTGTTATGAAAAAGCATAGGTATGTCCTCTGCCTTTTCCTTGAAAATTTCCTCCTTTTTTGAAACTTTTTAGTTTTCCAATTCTGAATAGACTGATTAAGAAAATATAGTAAGGGAAAAATAATTTTAATAACCAAAAGCACTTTAAAATACAACCTCAAGTCCATCTTTCTAGAAAGAATATTGGTTGCAGGATGCTTAGGTTTCCAAGTGTTTTTTGTTTGTTTGTTTTTTAACCAGTTCTTTGTTATGTCGAGAGTCACCTATATCTTTAGCTTTGAGTATCACCAACTGAGATTAAACAATGTGTTTATAATGTGAAATGGTAGAATTCAAACAATAGTTTAAACTGTACTAAGCTATGCTAAATAAGTACATTTTAAAGAAGATGGTACAGAAATCAAGCTGGATATAAAGAAAATGGATGTTTGTATCCTTACAAACCAAGGAATTAGGATAACAATAAAAATAAATTAATCTCAGTACAGAGCACCTTTTTTTTTAATTTTGCCAGTCTTCTTTGTTTTTCTGCCTTTTCATCTTCTTTTGACTGTCTATCAAGAATTTTCAGTTCAAGTTTACGTAAATCCTAAAAAACATATGCCAACAAAAAAGATAACATGAGAAAGTAAAATCAACTAAAATTTGTTTCAAACTTTAGTTGCTTGGAAGTAAAATTAAATCACCTTAAATATCAATATTCCTTCAATACTGACCTTTTCCAACACGAGTAAAAGCTTTATTTTCCTTGAAAATAAATGTGACACGTGCACATCTTTTGGAATCATTTTATGTTGGTTATTTCTTATTTTACTAGGCGAGTTAAGCCCACTTTCAGTACAGATATGTCTGGTTTTAGATCTCTCATATTTGGGGCATTTTGTTATTTAGGGAGATATTTTTATAGAGACTAAAAGAAATTCCACTAATAATGTGTTTTTGTCTTAATTTTTTGTATTTCCCTTATTTTTTGCTTTATAGATATTGCTATGTGTTTTGTTTTGTTTTTTAATTTATTTCTTTATTGATTTCAGAGAGGCAGGGAGAAGGAGAGAGAGAGATAGAAACATCAACGATGAGAGAGAATCATTGATCGGCTGCCTCCTGCACACCCCCCACTGGGGATCAAGCTCACAACCCAGGCATGTGCCCCCGGCCACAATCGAACCTGGGACCCTGCAATCTGCAGGCTTCCTTTTCTATCCACTGAGCCAAGCGGGCCAGGGCGATATTGCTATGTTTTATCTCATTTGCATCCCTTTCCGTTTTAAAGTATATACACTTCTTTGTCTTTTTGAGACTCTTTGGACTGAATTCCACTTTGATAAAATTATAATCTCTTTGATTGCATTTTCTTATATATATTTGTTTTTAAATCATTTATGATCCTGCCTCTCAGCAATAAACTTGATTCCTTTAAGTATACACTGAATATCTACAATGTACAGGTTACAGGAATAAACAAAAGGACAAAATCTCTGCCCTTGTGGAGCTTCTATTATGTTGGGAGATGGACAGTGAGCAAGTAAGGAAATCAATCATCTGTGGGGAAAAGCCAGTCAGTTTGGCAAAGAAAAAGTAGTCTAGCCTGTGGCTACCTTTCCAGCCTTGTCTCCGGCTGATTCCCACCTTCCATCTGATGCCCTTAGGATACTGAAGTGTTTACGGGTTCCCCCACAAACCACTGTTATACTTCTCCAAGCTGTCATTCATGCTGTTCTCTTCGCTAGGAAAGATCTCCCCTTTCTTCTTCAAGACTCAAATATCTTAGTGTCTCTCTAACACTAATAGTAGCTATGGTCATAAGCTACCCTCCCTGCATACCCATCTCCTAAGATTCTCTGTCCACAATTACCTCAATCACTACACTATTTACAACCTCATACAGAAATATACTTGCACATCTATCTTTCCCACGAGACTATAATATACTAGAAATGGTGGGGTGGGGAATGAGGGCGCATTGGTAGGTAGAAGCCTAATATAACAGAAGCACTCAATTTTTCCTGAACTGAATCTGGAAGTACCTCTATTGGTAGTAATACCACTAAATAATTTCTAAAATTATTTAGAAAACATATTTACTCACTCTTTCTTGAAATCTGGAAATTTCATCAGCAACAGTTTTCCTTTTTTCTGCCTTTTCTGTCTTTTCCCTTATCTCCTTTTCAAGTCTTAAAAATTCTTCCTGTTCTTTCTTCTGCTGGGTGTAGTTTTCTAGTAGTAATTTTAGTTTAAACTGGCGTTGGCGCTCTTTCTGCTGCCTTTTCTCTTTCTCTTCCTCTTCTTTTAACTGGGAAGCATATTTCATTGACATTTCTATACTTTTCTGTTTTTTCCAAGCTTCCACTGCCAATTTCTGCTGCTTTCTTTGTTCCTCTTTTTGCTTTTGATTATCTTCTTGTTTGTTATGAAAAAGCATAGGTATATCCTCTGCCTTTTCCTTGAAAATTTCCTCCTTTTTTTGAAACTTTTTAGTTTTCCAATTCTGAATAGACTGATTAAGAAAATATAGTAAGGGAAAAATAATTTTAATAACCAAAAGCACTTTAAAATACAACCTCAAGTCCATCTTTCTAGAAAGAATATTGGTTGCAGGATGCTTAGGTTTCCAAGTGTTGTGTTTGCTTGTTTGTTTTTTAACCAGTGCAATTTTTCTACTTCTGTTTTTAAAAATTAATGTCTCTTAAAACACTGAATAATGATTTATTCGTTTGGCCTTTCTTGTCCTCTCTTAACCCCCAGGTTCACAAAGATTGCACCTCATTTGTTTGTGTTCATGGGAAACATTCTTTTCCTCTGATCATCTTACTTATGCTTCCAAATCCTCTTTCAAGGCGTAAAATCCTTTCTGAGTGACCCCTCTCTGTTCAATTACCAGAAGAGGAACTAAGAGTGGTGTGGTTGAGAGTATGGGCTCTGAAGTCAGACCACTTAGAACCAAATCATGGCTTTACCACCTACTAGGTGTGACCTTGGATGAGTTACTAAGTTGCTCTGTCTTCATTTTGCTCATCTGTAAAAGTGGTAGGTAATACCTCTCCAGCAGGGATACTGTAAATATTAAATGAGTCAGTCCCTGAGAGGTAGTGCTTCATAAGTGTTAAAAAAAAAAAAAAAGCAAATTAGCTTCATTGCTTTACCAGGGTATGTAAAGATTATTTAAAATACTAGCAGCCTTCTTTATGCCATAAAGGATACATCCACTGAATTCCTTTACCCTCAAGTCAGGAAACTGTTCCCTCATCTTTCCTCATGGTGTATCATTCATTTATTCATTCAGTACATTCCTATCATATGCATACTCTATGGAAGGCAATGTGATAGGAATCATAGATGATTCAAATAATACCAAATGTCATCTAGTACAGTGCTACTCAATGTGCCAGTCCACAACAATTTCAGAGATTCATGCCAGAATGTAAATCAATGTACTGGTTCCTTCAAAAAGAGGGTTTTCTATTTTTTTTAAAAAAAGTCAAAACTGAACTAGTGTGCTTACTGGGCAGCTGATTCTAGTTCAATCACTTTATCTCACTGAAGACCAGTAACAGTTTGCAACCTAACAGCCAGTCCATGGACCAAGTTTGAGTAGCACTGTCTAGGTGAGATAATATATATGCATAAGTACCAGAATATATTCTAGAATATATTATTATGTGCTATAGCACTCCATAAAAGAGGTATAAGCAAACTGTTAGTAGGAAATTCTGAGAGGGACTACTTATGTTTGAGTGGACAAGAAGGAAGCATCTTATCTGGGCAGATTTTGATAACTGGGAGTTGAGGGGAAAGAATGGAGGTTCCAGAAAGTGGGAATAAGATAAACAAGGGTATTCAGGCCAGAAAGTTCAGAGCATATCTGAAAATAAGTATCTTTAGGCAAATGGTGATAAAAATGGTAAATCTACTCAGCATCTTAAACTAAGTTGGTTTAAAACTACATTTTGCTGCTTTCCCCCAAGTTTCCTCCTCCTCCTCCATGTCCTACTTCAGTAATTTTACCTCCATTTTCATACCCCCTCCTACCTCACCTCTTCAATCAATCATCAAATATCAGGAAACAGTGGTTGGGAACTAGCTAGAACTAAGGTGCTTTACCTTTACTACATGAGGCACTGTGTCTAGAGAGGTGGTTCTTAAACTTTAGCTTATAACAGATTACCCTAGAGGACTTGTTAAAACACAATTCCTGAGCACCACCACCAGAGTTTGGCTTAGGTCTATGGCTGGGGCCTGGTAAGTTCAATAAGCTCCCAGGTGATGTTGACTTTGCTAGTCCAAGAACCACTTTGCTGGTCCAGGGACCCCATGTGTTCAGTATCCAGGAAAAAGACTAAATAATACCTAATAGCTTGTTATTTTTGAGTTTTTAAAAATTACTTATGTTTCAAAATTTTTCTTAACACATTAAGCACCAAGCCTGTTTTGTCTTCCTTTCCGTTTCAGTCACCGGTGACTGACATGGCGCTTAACGTGTTAAAGTCCCAAATGTCACTCTTCTTACATTTAACTTATTTAGGAGAGATAAACAAGAAACACAAGCCATTTCCTCTAAAAATTTAGACTAAACATGGGATCAATATTTCTTTAATACTCCTGGGGCAAGTCATTTGTTGAACAGTCATACTCAAGCGAGTTAAAGTTTATAATAGTTGACTTCTACAAAAAAATGTGACTCAGACTTCAAGTGTCTGAACCCATGGTTCCCAACTTTGCCCTCTGGAGACATTTTTGATAATCACAACTAACGAGGTGTTACTAGCACGTAATGCAGTGGTTCTCAACCTTCCTAATGCCACGACCCTTTAATACAGTTCCTCATGTTGTGGTGACCCCCAATTTCATTGTTACAAATTGAACATAATTAAAGCATAGTGATTAATCACAAAAACAATATGTAATTATATATGTGTTTTCCGATGGTCTTAGGCGACCTCTGTGAAAGGGTCGTTCGATCCCCAAAGGGGTCACGACCCACAGGTTGAGAAACGCTGATCTAATGAGTGGAAGCCAGGAATGTTGCCAATCATCCTACAATGCACACAAGAGCATTTACAGCAAAGAATTATCTAGCCCAAGTGGTTAACTGTGCCAAGGTTGAGAAGTCCTAACAAAACCAAAGCCACAAGAATATTTTTGTGAAAATGAAACTTTTTAGATATTTGCTACACTTAAGAGTTAGTTACTTTTTCTCTGGGGTAGTCAAAATCTTGAGTCTTTTCAAATAAGCAATGGAGCTAAAGTTCCAAACCTCAATGAAACTTTGACGAGTGAAAATTGTTTTTCTACTGCCTCTTTATATTTCACTAGAGGCTCAGCGCACGAAATCACGCGACCCCGACCACCATGATAGCACCCCGCCCACCTGCTCATGCCTCGCCGCGCTCACCTTGGGGCGCCTGCCTTTCCACGCCCATCTGCCCAATGCCCCGCCCACCAGCCACCAGTCTTGCTGCGATCAGAGCCCGTGGGCTGTGGGGGAGGGACCAAGAGGTGCTCCATGCACTTCATGGTGACTGGTTGTATGGTTGTTACAGTGTTATAGACTAGAGGCCTGGTGCATGAAATTCGTGCAGGGGGGCGGGAGGGTGTCCCTCAGCCCGGCCTGTACCCTCTCCAATCTGGGACCTCTTGGGGGATGTCCGACTGCCGATTTAGGCCCTGCGGGATCAGGCCTAAACCGGTAGTCAGATCCCTCTCACAATCTGGGACCGCTGGCTCCTAACCGCTCGCCTGCCTACCTGCCTGATTGCCCCTAACAGCTTCTGCCTGCCAGCCTGATTGCCCCCTAACTGCTCCCCTGTTGGCCTGATTGATGCCTAACTGCTCCCTTGCCAGCCTGATTACCTGCAACTGCCCTCCCCTGCCAGCCCAATTGCCCCCAACTGCCCTCTCCTGGTGGCCTGATCGCCCACAACTGCCCTCCCCTCTGTGACCCGTCTCCCCTGCCGGGACCCACCTCCTCTGTGCGAGGCAACGGAGAAGCTGGGACCAGCCTCCTCCATGCCATGTGGAGCCATGGGACCCCCAGGCCTCACTGCGCGGAGCGGCCACTGGGCCCCGCCTCCGCTGTGTGCACGACCATCTTGTGGTGGCCATCTTATGACAATGTCACATGCGAGGACCACCTAGGCTTTTATTAGTATAGATTGAAAACCATGTGGCCTTTGCTGATAGGCTGCCTTTTATCAAAAGCCTGAGTATATCTGGATTTCCCACATTTCTGGTGGGTATAGAAGGTTTTGCCCACAATCAGAAGTTTTCTGGCCCACTATATTATTTCTTGGGGTAGAAATGTTTGGCCTTCAGAAAGTCCAACTATAGTTCCTTTAGTTAAGTTACTCAAAACTTCCCAGTGCCTGTTGCACCTTCTGTAAGATAGGGGGAAAACTGCAATATACCTCATGGAGTTGTTGTAAAATTAATAAATGTTAAAGAGTTTAGCACAGTAGCTGGAACAGAGAAAAATACAACAAATAATAGCCATAATAATTATTATTACCTCTTTTTTCCTTTCTTCTAGGGCCAGAAACTTTTGATACCATTTCTCATGCTGTTCAACTTCATCCTGTGTTCTTCCAGGAAGATGTTCTAGAACTTCTCCCATAAATGTTGGCTTCCCTTTATGTTTGTTTCTCACTTTTACAAAGTTCTGGTGATCATAATCATCCCAGCCCCCTTGTCGCCCTCCTGTTTGCTGAAGGAATTTTTCAAAATCCACAACTTCTTCTGGAAGAGTACTTGGTGCTACTTTGTCTACAGGAACTTTGCCTGACATCACTCTGAAAGCTTTCTCTGTTTCTGAACTACCCAAAGCCCATGTGTCAATCTTCCTTGATATGGCGCTCAACTCATTATTAGTTATTTTCTCTTCTTTAATAAGCTCTTCATATCTAAAATTTCAAAATAAAGTTTGATTAATAAGATACAAATCAATCCATATTAACCCTTTATTTTTCCTCTTATTTAAATTATTTCTCTTTTCATGTCATCTTTTCCACTTAACATTATTAACATTTATAAATCAAAGACTTGAGTTTCCCCACCCCCAGGTGGGCCCGGCCGCTCCATACGCTTGCCTCTGGAGTCCCCCGTCCCCTCAGACCCCAGCCACCCAGGGCCAGCCCAAGGTGGAGGCAAGCCTCGGATGGTGGCTTCCCAGCCACCCAGGGCCAGCCCGAGGTGCAGGCAAGCCTTGGATGTTGGCTGCCCCGCTGCCCAGGGCCCCCCAGGCTCAGGTAATCAGGGCCAGCCGAGGCGTGCGCTGCCAGCAGTGGCAGCAGCAGCGGTATGATGGAGGCATCGCCTTCCCCTGATCTCTGGGTTGCCTCCTGCCCCTGAGGGCTCTCGAACTGTGAGAGGGGGCAGGCTGAACTGAAGGACTGCCCCCCTCGAGTGCATGAATTTTCATGCACCAGGCCTCTAGTAATATATAAAAAAATAAACTAGTTCATAATAAAAAAAAAAGACTTGAGTTTCCTCAGAGAATAAGACAATCTTTTAAATTCTTATCTGAGATTTTATAGTGTCGATATATAAATGAACATTCACTTTAGACATGAAAAGCAATCTATGACCTAAAACAAAATTAGAAAAGTATTGTTGCCTTTGTGTAAGACTAATGTTAAATATATAACAATAAAATGGTTTATATATAACAACCTAGTGGAGAGTTATTGGAAATATATATGTCAGTAATTTTATATTAAAATGTGTTTAAAACATACATCAATCTCTGCTCCTCCTTAAAAGTGTTAATTGCATTTTCGATTTCTTCCATCATTTCTCTGAGTTTTTCAACAACTATAAAAAAAACACAGAAAAAGTATATCATTTCAGTATGACTAAGAATTAAATATTAGGGAAAAATGGACTGTTCCTTTAATTTAAAAACATTTCTTAGCCTAAAGAATAAGAAAAATGTAATTATACAAAGCTAATTTTTATGATTATAATTTTTTATTACAAATTTTTCCCTATGTACTATATCATTAAATATTATTATTATTATTTTTTTAAAATATATTTTATTGATTTTTTACAGAGAGGAAGGGAGAAAGATAGAGAGTCAGAAACATCGATGAGAGAGAAACATCGATCAGCTGCCTCCTGCACATCTCCCACTAGGGATGTGCCCACAACCCAGGTACATGCCCTTGACCGGAATCGAACCTGGGACCCCTCAGTCCGCAAACCGACGCTCTATCCACTGAGCCAAACCGGTTTCGGCAATATTATTATTATTTACCAAAAATGTTTCATACTACATATACTGTTTTGTAACTTGCAGTTTTAATTTAACAAAATGTTGTGGTTAACTAACATTTTATTATCTAAATCTATTCTAATTCATTAAGTAATTCTCCAATAATCAACCTTTATATAGATGCAGTACTATAATAAATATCTTTGCATGTATTTTTTTACATGCTCAAATAAGTATTTTTAGAGGATAACTGATGAAAGTTGAAATGCTAAATAAAAAAGTATGCTTATTTTCCAATATGCTAGATACCATCACATTATCCTTCAAAGAAGCTCCACCAACTTACAGGTCCTGAGAATGCTTCTTCTCAGGAACTTTTAATCATTTCCAATATGAAAGGCAAACATTTATCATCCCTGATTTAACGGACATTTTTTGTGTCTGTTAAAATAAGCCTTTTCTCGTTTTGTATTTCTCTCACTGTAAAATGGACCTTATTATCTTTGCCCATTTTTCTATTAGGTTATTTACCTTTGTTTCTCTAATTTGTAGGCACTCTTTATATATTACTAGAGGCCTGGTGCACGAAATTAGTGCACGGGTAGGATCCCTAGAGCTGGCTGGAGATCAGGGCCTATCAGGACTTTCCAGCTTCCAGCCAGTGCTTCCCTTCCCTGGCTGCCAGCTGCTGGCCAGGCCTTCCTTTGTTCCACGCCGCCCCCTGGTGGTCAGTGCACATCATAGCAAGTGATAAAACTCCCGGTCTCCCAGTTGAACTCCCGACTCCCAAGGGGACACTTTGCATATTAGCCTTTTATATATTTATATATTTACATATATAGATGTATATTAGCTTTTTAAGTTACATATATCACTAACATTTTCCTGTCTTTCAACTTTGCTTATATAGGGTTTATGGGCTTTTCTTGGTATTTTGTTTTTTTAAGCAGTCAATTTTGCCCACTTTTTTCTTTATGTTTTCTGATCTTTGTCATTCTTATAAATTATAATCCTATATGATACAAGCCTAATATGCAAATCGACTGAACGGCAGAACGACTGGCGGAATGACTGGTCACTATGATGTGCACTGACCACCAGGGGGCAGACACTCAACGCAGGAGCTGCCCCCTGGTGGTCAGTGTGCTCCCCCAGGGGGAGTGCTACTCAGCCAGAGCCGGGCTCATGGCTGGTGAGCGCAGCGGAAGTGGCCGGAGCCTCTCTCACTTCTGTGGCAGTGCTAGGGAGCAGCCAGCTAAGTGGTACGGAGTAGCGAGCAGGCGGGTGGTAAGGAGTGAGGGCTCCCAGACTGTGAGAAGAATATCTGACTGCTGGCTTAGGGCCGCTCTCCATGGGGAGTGGGCCTAAGCTGGCAGGTGGACACTCCCTGAGGGCTCCTGGACTGCAAGAGGACACAGGTCAGGCTGAGGGGTCCCCCACCCCTGCACGAATTTCATGCATTGGGCCGCTAGTACAATTATAAAAATATTAGCCCATGTTCTCTTCTAGTATTTTTATGGTTTCATGTATTAATTTAATAAACTATAATATTCATATTTGCCATTTTTAGTGCTTCCTAAACTATAAACACAGCACAAGTGTTTTATGTACACTGTCTTACTTCATCCCCCAACAACCCTGAGTTAGGTCCTGTGGTTATTATCCTTTTAGAGCTGAGAAATGAAAGCTAAGAAAAATCAAGTAACTTGCCTAAAGTCACATAACTGGTAGATCAAGAATTTGACTCAACATCTGTTTGATTCTTAAAATCTATTCATCTTGAGCACTTTACTGTTTCTCTCTAACATAGATGTTTCTCTCTCTCTCTCTCTCTCTCTCTCTCTCTCTCTCTCTCTCAAAATCAATAGAAACATACCTTCAGGTGAGGATTTTTTAAAAATGCTATAAATTTTTATAAATTATGGAGTGGGCAGAACAGATATTAGGGTCATTTACAGGATGAAGAATCGGTGGTAATGGAAGATTCATATGCAGTCAATAAAGAGGAAAAAAGACTGATTTCCTGATTCTTAGCCTAGTGGCTTTCCTATCATTTGCTTTTTGAAATAATTGCCTTTTAAGAGTCATTTCAAATGCCTAAAGAAATGGTTAAATAATATTAGGACAAATACTAGTCATTTATAAAGAAATAAAATTGTATCCTTTCCTCTCTACTTATGTAAACATATGCATATGCAACCTGGGTATGTGCTCTGACAGGGAATCGAACCTGCAACCTTTTGGTATACAGGACAATGCTCCAACCAACTGAGCTAGGGCAGGATTTATAGCATTTTAAAGATAAAAAGCTATGTAAACATCAGATAATACAGTTCTCTAATGTATTATCAATCCCTAACCAATAAAGTAGGGCTTAGTTCCATTAATGCTAAAGAGACAAATTCTTATTAGAAAAGTAAAAATGTTTCTAATGAATAAAAAATACTAATATGTAAGAATATAAAATCTAAATGTACTTACAACTAGGTGTAGGCTTCACATCTTTTAACTGATGCTGAAGTTTCTTTACATTATTATGTATTTTGGCCAATTGTTGCTGGATTTTTGATCCTATAAGGAAGAAGTATGTACTTTAAAATAATTCTATGACCAACATGGTTAGAGTTCAGGATTCTACACCTGAGACAGCACATCTTCACTTAGTAAAAGATAGCCAAGAGAAATTAAATAATGAACAAAAGATGGTTACTTAAGTGTCAATACAGCCTGAACCTTTTAATAAGTACCCTTGCTCTAAATAAAGCATCTCTCAATTTCCTCCAATATTTAAAAGCACAGTGGGGTAAATCTTACTATAACCTGTGCCAAGGAAATGTCTTTTTCTATACTCTGTGGAGATTGAGTTACTGGACACTCTTTTAAATACATGGATCAGTAGCTTAGGCTTAATCATATTTTATTCTTCAACAGAGTTTTATTTTCTTTTTAATTTGTTACAGTTTTATGGGAATAGAATTTGAATAGATCTCAACTCTATTTTTAGAATATTAAAACTGAATATTAATTCTATGAATAGTGACAAACTTGCTAATGAGAATTAATTTCATCTAACCACATCTTAGAGTGACTGACTGTCACAGCCTTGACAAAGTGCTTTCAGGTGCCATTCAGTGACATCTACACTATAGGCTGTCAAGCTCATCCCAAGGATCAGCCTGAAAATGTTGGGCCCACAATAAAAGCCTGAAAAACAGAGGAGGGTCTCAAAGACTTTTTCAGATGTTTTGTATCAGCAGCAGAAATCCTAGATTCCTCTTTTGAGTTTTCCTTCTGAAGTAATAATCTTACTTTCGTATTTATTTCAATTATATAGACTAAAATCATCTATTTACATTCATACATCTATATTTGTGTGATATATAATAGTAATACTATTTTATCACCTTTGGGTACTTTAGTATGCCCCTCTATTTTTTTAATGCTTCACAAATCACATGAAAAACCAAACAGCTCTGTCCAAAAGTCTTTAAAATAATTTTAAAAAAAAAAAAAAGGTTACCAGTAGGCCTGGAACCAATGCTAATATCCAAAACAAACCTCAAATATGTGTATGTGACTTTGGCTTTTTATTTCTTAATTAAAATTCAAGTGTTACAGAAGAGCAGAAACTTTATCCAATGTATTTTTATAGGATAAAAATTATCCTATAAAAAGTCTTATTCACTGTTGGAACTTTAAATCAAGAAACTTCTCTAGTAATGTAAGCAATTAGGAGAGTGTTTGTGTGTGCATATGTGTGTGTGTGTTGTTTTTTTTTGCCACAGTTTGATCAGTTACAGTAACATCTCTATAGGGCAAGTAATCTTTTATTTCTTCATTTGGAACTGCCACTCTATTAGGCAAACCATTAAAGTACAAACCATTTAAATACATAAATGCAGGCTAATATTGTGGCATGATGTTTGAGGTAAGGAAAAGAAATTTACTACTTCTGGGCTGTAATAGTGGAGGGAAAGCCTCTATATCCTTATATTAAGCGCATTCCTTCCTCTCCTTGATAAGACAAACACAAAGTGTTAATAAAGAGAGGCAAAAGTATAGCAGAAAAGAATAAAAAGATAAAAATAAAGCTGCCTTAAAAAGAGAAAATGAAGTGACTTAAAATGCAGAGAATGGAGACACTATACATAGTAGCACAACTGAGATATAAAGATCAGCTTCTCAGTGTCTATAAAAGAACGGAGGGAATTTAAGAAATATTAAACTAGGGATATTTAGATTTCTCTATGAATCAAAGAGGAGAACTGATATAAAATCTGGTTTTATAATAGGTCCTGTTGTCATTCAAATAGAAGAGGGAGAATGATTCTTGCCAGTACCCAACAAACGATGACTTTTAAAATAGTGCAATCTTATGTTCTGAAAGAAAAAAATTAAGAATTTCTTTTAATTGGCTAGAAGGGATTTATAAATCAATATTTTATAAAGCTTAGTTAGTTGATAACCATTATTTTTCCTTTAAACAATGCTAAGCAATTTTTTATTATTATAACCTAAGAATTTTTCAACATATAAAATCTACTCTTCAATAAAAGAAGGTATTTTTGTAGAATTCTTTAAGACCAACATTTAGTACACTATAAACAATGAGTGATATTCATAGCAAACAATAAAACATTTTCTGTGTAATCTATAAGGCACTTTTTCATATATTATCTCATGGGATGTACAGAACAACTGCCCTGAGGTAGAAATGGTAGGTGTTGTATCACAGACAAGTACACTCAAGTTTACAGGATTATGTGACCTGATCACTTCATACTGTTATGATGAGCTAAGACCAGATAACCCAGGAATTAATTTCTTTTAAGAAATTTTAATAACATTATCTAGTTTGTCAGCCAAAAACCAGAACCCTCTTTTTTCCTATTAAATTGAGAGAAATGCACACAGAAAACAATCCAGCTAGAATCACTAAATAGTAACCTGACAAAATAAATACATATCCCTAAAAGACAAACGCATTACTAACTAGAAAGTGTCTTGATAGAAAACATAAGTCAATGCACAGATACAAAGCACAGGGCAAAACTACAACTTTATGTCACTCAACAGTTTTTGTTCATCATGAACTCAACTTACTTTCTGTTTTCCTGCTGTTAATCAATTTATTTTCCAATTCTTCCAGCATACTATGCTCAATTCTGAAGTCACTTTTTTGGTTGTAGAAATGACTGTGTTTATCTTTTTCTATGTTAGTAACTCTTTAGAAAAAGAAATAAATGGTATAAATATGACTTAAATATATTTTTAATTGTTTAAAATATGAAGACACAATAATCAGAACTTTATATTTGAATTCATTCATCTAAGGAGTCAAAATATAATGAGTTGAATAATAAGGCTAAGGAGTCAAAATAGTAGCTAGAAAAGAGTTAAGTTCAACTAACACAAGTAATTTGAATTATTTAAATTATAAAATGTTAATTTAAAAAAATGCAGACTTGCTTTTAAAATACATAAACCTTTGACTGTTGATTCCAACGCAATCTCCCTGTGCCTGAAAGTGGCTGCCACTGGTGATGGCTGCTTTCAGTAGAAGATACTGTTAACTTTGTAACCTGAACCAAGACATTTACCCTTCATCACTAAAATGTGAATAATAGTTCTCCACTACCCAACAGGGCTGTAATTTCATTATATGAGATAACAGGTATGAGGGATCTTTATACAGTAAAAATGTGCTATGGAAATGCAAGTCATTAATATTATTAATACAACTAAAACTTCAAGAGGCAAACAATCTAAGAAATTTTATTGTATTTAAGGGATACTGTCTACATTTACTTCAAAGCTTCTTTGATTTAGTTCATCTACCAGTAAGGTCTGTTAGTTTGAATCCTGGGGTAAAACAAAATAAACACAGTACTAACAAGAAACTTTTTTTGTTGGACAAAATAATTTATTTTCTTAATACCTGTTCTCCTTCTCCCAGAAGGTGGAAATTAATATGAATACATCTCTACTAATCCTGGATTTAAGGAGAGGTGGAGTATCTCTAGCCATTGACTTACTTTCATATAACTTGAGGGGCAACTATCTAAGGTAGAGTTCCCAATCCTTTTCACTTTGGCACACATAGAGAAAAATTTGATATTCATAAGGCATACTTGGTGAAACAGATGAGACTGCTGCAGGCCCTTCCTGACCGCCCCAACACTGAGGGGATCATAATTTAGCACCTGTTTCAGAGAGGAAGCAATGAGTAGAACAGAGATGTCAAGTAGATTTCCGCCCGCAGGTCAACTCTAATGGACTGATGGTGGCTACTGGAGTCCTGTGCTGAGGACTGGGAAGCCCATCTAGACTCCAACTGGGGATGGGAAAATTACTATGATCAAATAGAAATTTCTAGCATTGACACAGGATGTACTATGACAGTAAGTGAGTTATGTTTTGCCATTCCTGGGTTAGAAATATTAACCCATAAAGACATTAAAAAGATAATAATGGAGACAAATTGCCAAACATATGAAAAGATGATCAACCTCACTCACAATAGAAGAAATGAAAGTTAAAACTATACCATGGCAACATTGTACACCTATCAGACTGGCAAAAAAATCACAAGTTTAAATAATATATTCTAATGGTAAAACTGTGGGAAAATAGGTCCTCTCATACATTGTCAGTGAAATCGTAAATTGTGTATGGCGGACCATTTGGCAATATATCAGTGCATATTCGTATAACTTTGACCCAGAATTTCTACTTCCAGGAATATTTCCTAACGATACACCTACACATATGCAAAATGGTATGGACCTATGTGAATATGGCAATTAATTGCAGCACTGTTTGTTATAATAAAAGATTGACTATAACCTAAATGTCCATCACTAAGGGGTAGGTTAAATAAATTATGTCACAATTACAATTTATTTAACATGGAATACAATGCAGTGGTACTGTGTTCCATGTACTGATAAGGAAAGATCTCCACTACACACACTTTTTATAACAAAGAATTTATATGACATGACAATGTTAGTCATACCCAAAAGTAGAAAATGCTAAATTGTATACCTTCAAATGATATTATTCCCCTCATATCACTCTGATTCAACAATTTTACCTCTTCTTCCTCTCTTGGCTCATCTATCGTTTTACTTTTAGCTTAAGTATTCTAAATTAAACCCATTTCATTATTTAATTTCACCCCAACATACTTCAGTGTGCATCTCTAGAGATTATGGATATTTGCCTTACATCACTATAATGCCACTCTCATGCCTGACAAGGTACAATCCCTTAGTATCTAAGATATACTCTTAAGTTAAAAAAAACACACACAACAATACGCAAGATCCAGAACAGATGTTAAAATTTATATAAAAAAGACAAACTATGAATATGTACTTTTATTTCTTTATAAGCACAGATTATAAAATATCTGTGGTACGATACACAAGAAACTAAAAATGGTGGTTGTGTGAGAGGAGGGGAAGTAGATAGCTGGGGTCATGGGCGAAACAGACTTTTCACGGTGTACCCTTTGATATGCATTGAATTTTAAACCACGTGAATGTTTTACCTATTCTGAAAATAAAACAGAGTTATTACAAACTGTGTTTTGTTTTTTCTTTGTATATAATGAGAATTGCTGGATAGAAATATTCTTCCAATGGATTTTTATCACATTCTCCCAATGAGTTTTTCCAAAACCTTTTAACAGATGAAGAAAGCCTACTCAGAGCTGTAAAACCAGCACATACTGGTAGACAAGGAACAAGACTGGCATAATCTACTGGTTTGCTATATATATATGGACATTAACTTCTTGGTAGATTACCTGTTGAGAGAGAAACATAAACCAGAACCCTTAACCAAGAGTCTAATGCTATCCAAGGTAATACATTTTGGAAATCAAAGAAAATAAAACTGTATTTTCTCAAATTCTGAGTATTAAAAGTAGTATATAAGTATTATATAAATGCAATTGAGAATTCAATGTCCCAAAGCTATAGTATAGTACAACTTTCCAATTTCAAACAGTATTACTTTTTCATTGGTAGAATTTCTAAACAGACCACTGCCACTAATTCTAGTCCAGAGACCATTTTTTACAAGTCTCCTTTCCTCTGGGTTCTTTAGCAAATTGGTACTTTATAATTTAAAAGAAGTGTTTTGACATACTTCTCAATTGTAGGGTAGGGTTGACTGCTCTGAGTTCTAATTCTCTTATCATTCCTCACCCTATCTAATAAAAGAGAAACATGGTAATTGGCGTACGACTGCTACCCTTTCCATTGGCTAATCAGGGAGATATGCAAATTAACTGCCAGCCAAGATGGCGGCCGGCAGCCAGGCAGCTTGAAACTAACATAAGGCTTGCTTGCTTCAGTGACGGAGGACTCCAACGTTCCCCGCCTGCCTTGCCGGCCTCTGAGCTTGCAGTTTAAGAAACATTGTAACAAATATAGATGCTAAACAAAACCCCAGAAACCTGCTTTTAGCGAGTCCGGGATCTCAGAGCTGGAGTTGATACAGAGTTTCGATTATAGAATCAAAACAAACCAGATACCTGCTTTCAGCAGCAGAGGCCTCAGAGCTGGAGTCAGAGCTAAAGCTGGCCCAGAATAAAAATAAAGAAAAAAAAGGAGCAGTTGGGAGCTTCAGTCGGCCTGAAAACAGCCCTCAGCCCCTCACCCAGGCTGGCCAGGCACCCCAGTGGGGACCCCCACCCTGAAGGGTGTGTGACCAACTGCAAACAGCCATCAGCCCCTCACCAAGGCTGGCCAGGCACCCCAGTGGGGACTCCCACCCTGATCCAGGACACCCTTCAGGGCAAACCAGCCAGCCCCACCCATGCACCAGGCCTCTATCCTATATAGTAAAAGGGTAATATGCCTCCCAGCACCGGGATCAGCGGAGCTGAGAGGCCTCCGGGCACCGGGATCAGCGTGACAGGGGGCAGCGCCCAAACCCCCTGATCGCCCTGCAGCTCTGTGTGTGACAGGGGGCGGGGCCACAACCTCCCTATTCACCCTGCTCTGTTCGTGACAGGGGAAGGCACCCCAACCCCCTGATCAGCCCTGCTCTGTGCCTGATAGCGGGGAGCTCCCTAACCCCCTGATCGCCCTGCGGCTCTGTGTGTGACAGGGTGCGGCGCCTCAACCCCCTGATCGGCCCTGCTCTGTGTGTGACAGGGTGCAGCGCCCCAACCCCATTCCCCCCTCCCCCCACGGGCCCTGCTCTGTGTGTGACTGGGTAGAGCCATAACCTCCCCATCGGCCCTGCCCTGAGTGTGACAGTGGCGGCGCCCCAACCCCCTGATTGGCCCTGCTCTGTGGGTGATAGAGGGCGGCGCCCCAACCCCCTGATCCGCCCTGCCCTGAGTGTGACAGGGGGCGGTGCCCCAACCCCCCCAATCGGCCCTACCCTGAGCGTGACTGAGGGTGGCATCGCAACCTCCCAATCTGCCTTGCTCTGTGCATGACAGGGGAAGGCACCCCAACTCTCCAATTGGCCCTGCTCTGAGCCCGACCAGGGGCTGTACCTAGGGATTGGGCCTGCCCTCTGCCACCCGGGAGCAGGTCTAAGCCAGCAGGTCGTTATCTCCCGAGGGGTCCCAGACTGCGAGAGGGCACAGGCCGGGCTGAAGGACCCCCCTGCCCCCCAAGTGCACAAATTTTTGTGCACCGGGCCTCTAGTGATATATATAACACTGAACATTCAATATAGGGCATCCCATAAAATATACACATATATTTTTGACAGCTCAATTGATGTTTCTTCCTCTTCAGATTTAACCCATTGGAATCAATAATTACTCAAAGTGTGTATACATTTGGGGGTGGGGGCACCCTGTATATATCACTAGTTATTTAAAGAAAAAATACAAATACACCACAAATTAAAAGTTCTCAGCCTAATCATTATGTGCAGGATGGATCTGAAAGGGACAGAAACCATGAGAGGGAGACCAAATAAAAGGACATTTCAAAAAATAACTCGAGGTAGAGACTTTTCATTATAATTGCTCACTCACTCAAAAATATGTACCAAATGCTAACCTTGGTAAGTGAAAATATATTCAATCTGTTATTTGATATATGAGATCTAAAGAAATAACTATATTGTCTCCTTTGAAAGACACTGGTTCAAATGGTAAAAATAAATAAAATTCAAATAACTGCACTTAAAATTAACTTTATATTAAATAGTCTCTTATCATTTGTCTATTGTACACACTCCACCTTTCTCTAATGACCAATTTTTTGTAACTTAATGTGGAGATTGGACAGGGTGGAGTAGAATTAACTTTATACATTGTTCATAATAAAATGACTAGTGCCCTAACCGGTTTGGCTCAGTGGATAGAGCGTCGGCCTGAGGACTGAAGGGTCCCAGGTTCGATTCCAGTCAAGGGCATGTACCTTGGTTGCGGGTGCATCCCCAGCAGGAGGCAGCTGATCGATGTTTCTCGCTCTCTCTCTCCCTTCCTCTCTGTAAAAAATCAATAAAATATATTTTTAAAAGAAATGACTAGTAATGTTATTTGAAAACAGTGTTTTTATACTTACAGATTTTTTAATTTTTCTGCTGTGCGTATGAATTCTGCTTTCTTAGGCTGACTAACTTTCTGTTTCCAGTTGTGAAGCTGAAAAGAACGAATTCCTCCTGAAGTACCAAAACAGCCATCATTCTGCATTAAAAAAAAAAAAAAGAAGTTTATCCTCAATAATAAAAATGGTAAAAGATGAAGGTGGAATTTTTTTTCAGAGATGAAATGTCAATGATGGAGTTTCTCAGGGGATAATTTTATCCATTCATCCATTGATGGCTACTGTAAATAAAGTTACAATGAACATGGGGTGCATACATCTATTCAAGTTAATGTTTTCGTTTCCTTTGGATAAATGCCTAGAAGTGGAATTACTGGATCATATAGTAGTCCTATTTTTAATTTCTCGAGGAACCTTTGAATTATTTTCTATAGTGCCGCACCAATTCCCATCCGTAGTGCACAAGGGCTCCTTTTTCCACTTCCTTACCAACACTTGTTGTTTCTTGTCTCTTTGGTAGTAGCCATTCTAACAAGTGTAAGGTAATATCTTACTATAGTTTTGATTTGTATTTCCCTGATTAGTGATGTTGAGTACCTTTTCATGTACCTGTCAGTTTGTTTCCTCTTCCCATTTTTTAAATTGTATTGGTTTTCTGCTATTGAGTTGTATGAGTTCTTTATGTATTTTGGATATTAACCCCTTATAAAATATATGATTTGTAAATATTTTCTCCCATTCAGTAGGTTACCTTTTCATTTTGTTGATAGTTTCCTTTGCTATTTAGAAGCTTTTTGTTTGATGTAGTGTCTTTACTTTTAGAGACTAATTTTGCTGGACATAGATATTTTGGTTGACAGTTCTTTTCTTTCAGCATTTTGACTGTCATCCCACTGCCTTCTGAAGTCCAAGGTTTCTAATGAGAAATCAGCCATTAACTTACTGAGGATCCCTTGTATGTGTTGGGTTGCTTTCAATATTTTGTTTTTGTCTTTCTACAGTTTGATTATAATGTGTTTAGGTATGGATCTCTGAGTTTATTCTGTTTGGAGTTTGCTGAGTTCTGACAACATATAAGTCAACTATTTTTCATCAAATTTGGAAAGTTTTTAGTTATTATTTCTTCAAATATTCTTCTCCTTCCTCTTTTCTCCTCTCCTTCTGGGACTCTCATCCTATATAATAAAAGCCTAATATGCAAATTGACTGAACGACAGAATGACCAGTGGAACGACCAGTCGCTATGACAAACACTGACCACCAGGGGCAGATGCTCAATGCAGGAGCTGCCCCAGCCCTCAGGCCCCAGGCCAGCCAAGGTGATGTGAGCGGGGATCCCCTGATTGCCCCACCCGTCACCCCGCAGAGGGAGGTGACCGGCGGTGGCGGGGGGCAGGGCTGGCAAGCAGGTGGTGCTAGGCTGGCCAAGGAGAATGCCGGCGTGTCCCAGCGGAGGCCCCCTGATCACCCCACTGGTCACCCCACAGATGGGCCCTGATTACCAGCCAGGCCTAGGGACCCTACCCATGCATGAATTTCATGCACGGGGCCTCTAGTTATACATAATGCTTGATGGTGCCTAACAGATCTCTGAGGCTCTGTTCATTTTACTTTCTTTTTTTTTTTAATCCTCACCTGAGGACATGCTTAGAGAGAAAGGGAGGGAAGAAGGGAGGGAGATGGAGAGAGACTGAGAGAGAGAGGAGAGAAGAGAGACATCGAAGTGAGAGAGAAACATCAATCGGTTGTCTTCCCACCCAACCAATGTGGCTCAGTGGTTGAGCATGAACCAGGAGGCTCGTGGTTCAATTCCCAGTCAGGGCACATGCCAGGGCTGTGGGCTAGCTCCCCAGTGTGGGACTTGCAGGAGGCAGCCGATCAATGATTAGCTCTCGTCATTGATGTTTCTCTCTCCCTCTCCCTTTCTCTCTCTGAAATAAATAAAAACATATTTTAAAAAAAATCGGTTGCCATTGATCCCACTGCTAGGAATATATCCCAAGAAACCAGAAACACCAATCAGAAAGGATATATGCATCCCTATGTTCATAGCAGCACAATTTACAATAGCTAAGATTTGGAAACAACCTAAGTGCCCATCAATGGATGAATGGATTAGAAAACTGTGGTACATCTACAGGATGGAATACTATGCTGCTATAAAAAAGAAGGAATTCTTACCATTTGCAACAGCATGGATGGAACTGGACAGCATTATGCTAAGTGAAATAAGCCAGTCAGTGAAAGAAGAATACCACATGATCTCACTCATTTATGGATAATAAAGGCCATTATAAACTGATGAACAAAAATAGATACAGAGGCAGAGCAGCATTAAACAAACAGACTGTCAAACTACAGTAGGAAGGCTGGGGAGGGTGGGGGGGGGGGTAAGAGATCAACCAAAGGACTTGTATGCATGCATATAAGCATAACCAATGGACACAAGACACTGGGGGGTAGGGAAGGCTGGGGGAAGATCAAGGGGGAAAAAAAAGGAGTCAAATGTACTACTCGTTGTAATATTTTAAGCAATAAAAAAAATAAATAAATAAAAAATAAAAAAAATCGGTTGTCTTCTGTACCTGCCTGATCAGGGACTGAACTCGCAACCCAGGTATGTGCCCTGACTGGGAATCAAACCAGCAACTTTTCAGTGCACAAGACGACACTCAGCCAAGTGAGCCACTCTGGCTGGCTGTTCATTTTTCTTCATTCTTTTTGTTCCTCAGTCTGGACAATCTGAATTTACCTATCTTCAATTTATTGATTCTTCTACCAGCTCTAATCTAATGTTGAGTCCCTCTAGTAAATTTTTCATGTGAGTCATTGTACTTTTTAACTCCGGAATTTCTATTTAATTCCTTTGTTATAATTTTTACCTCTTTAAGATATTTTCTATTTGGTGAGACATAGTTCTCACACTTTATTTTAGTTCTTTAACATAATTACCGTAAAACAGGTGATTTAAAGTCTTTGTCTATTATGTCCAACATGTAGTCTTCCTTAGGGAAGTCTACCTTACTATCTTTTAAAAAAATTATCCTGTGTGTGGACCATATTTTGTTTCTTTGTTTACCTCATTTTGTTGTTAAAAACTGGACATGTTAAATAACATAATGTGGTAACTCTGAAAATGAGATTCTCTCCCCCCAAAGAGTTGTTGTTGCCCTAACTGGTTTGGCTCAGTGGATAGCGTCGGCCTGTGGACTGAAGGGTCCCAGGTTCGATTCCGGTCAAGGGCATGTACCTTGGTTGAGGGCATATCCCCAGTAGGAGGTGTGCAGGAGGCAGCTGATCGATGTTTCTCTCTCATCGATGTTTCTAACTCTCTATCCCTCTCCCTTCCTCTCTGTAAAAAATCAATAAAATATATATTTTTTAAAAAAGAGTTGTTGTTGCTGTTAGTTTAGTTACTTTCCTGAACTAATTCAGTAAAGTATGTTTGCATGGCACCTGAACTCTCTGCTTGGTTAGCTTAGTTGTCAGCTAATGGCTGGTTGGTCAGAGATTTTCTTAGATGTCTTGAACCAAAAAGTCTCTTAGCCTTTGCTGAGGGGGGGTCTATGTGCATGCCAGGCATGCCTTCAACACTTGTGCAAGCAGTTTATACCTCTGCCTTAGCCTTTACTTCTTTTTGCAAAGAGTTTCAAGGTCAGCCAAAAATAAAATCTTAGGCCAAAGTTCTTCTCTGGCATATTAGTTTCCTGTTGCTACTATAATAAACTTATCACAAACTTAGTGGCTTAAACAACAAATTTATTTTTTTACCGTTCTGGAGTTCAAAAGTAAAATTAAGATGTTGGTAGGACTGCCTTCTTTTTGGAGGCTTCAGGGAGAATGCACTTCCTTACCCATTTTTTGGCTTTTAGAGGCCACCTTCATTCCTTAGCTCCTGATCCCTTCCTCAAATCACTTCATCCTCTTGCCTCCATCATCACATCTACCACTGGCTCTAATCTTCCTGCCTCCCTCTCATAAGGACCTTTGTGAATACACTGGTCCAGCCAGATAACCCAGGGTAATGTCCCCATTTAGAGACCTGAAGTCAATCATGTCTGCAAAGGATGTGACTATCGCTGGTAGGGGGTGGTGTGCATTCTTCAGTCTGCTACACCCAAACATACACGCAGTCTTATGGTTGTGTGTGATCTTCTAGAAGAAATCCGTTTTGAGTAATCATTTGAAGTCAGAGAAGAAATGTAATTATTACTAAAAGACTACTCCAGGCAGCCAAGTATCATAAAATATAGGCCACAACAGGGAGGTCACTAGAAACAAAACAACAACAAAAATACAATGAAACAGAAGATGCAGCCCCATCCTAGTACAAAACCATGACGTACACTATTAGCGATATTTCCAAAAAGTCACAATTCAACAGCTAAAATGATCAAGTGCGATATGGCATTTGAGAGGAGGATAAAGATATTTGTAATTTTCAGTTTTGGAAGGCAATGGCTGAGGGGAATTGTAAAATAATATACAAATATTAAAAAGCATAGAGTATATTATTATTTTTCATAATAAGTGAGAATTTTATGGGATTCCACAACCTACAAAGGTTATAGAATAAAATACAATATAAAATGTTTCTAAAACTTCAAAGATAATCGCTTCAAAATAATTTAAGGAAACTGTTATGCACTGAATTATGTTGTTTCCCCCCTCCCAAATTCATATCTTGAAGCCCTAACTTCCTTTGTAACTATAGTTGGAGATAGAGCCTTTAAGGAGATAATTAAGGTTAAATGAGGTCATAAGGATGGGGTCCTAATCCAATAGGACTGGTACGCTAATAATAATAATAAGAGACGACACTAGAGAGAGCTCTCCCCCCCACCCCCATGTGCACAGACATAGCAAGAAGGTGGCTGTCCACAAGCCTCTTTAAACCACCCAGTCTGTGATATTTTGTTATGGAGCCCTAAAAGACTAAAACAGGAACTTTAGATATTTTGGTGGATATCTCTAATATCATGAGGTTGTCATCAGAAAATTATCTTAAGAAAACATTAGTTGGTTTCACTGTTAGAGTCTATAGGAACATTCATTCATGCATATGACAATATTCAAGTTCAGTGTTAGGCTATAGAATTTGAGCATATCATTATGTGTATGGGGGAGGGGAGTACAAAGATGGATAACACATAGTTAAACTCCATACAAATCCACAATATAGTACAGCAGAGATTCTAATTCCTTTTTTTAAAACCCAAACACCCTTGAGGAGTTCTACCCCATTACCGTTGCAACTGTCAACTATAAGGCTCTGCATCCCCTAAAGTGGTGAGAGGATATAAAGCAGGTGTCTTAACCTCAGCACTATTAATATTTTGAACCAGATAATTTTTTGTTGTGAGGGGCTATTCTTTGGCCTCAACTCACTAGATGCTAGTAGAACACCAACCTCCCCCTAAACCCCCACATCTGTGACAACCAAAAATAGTCTTCAGACATTGCAAAATGTTAGGGACCGATACAACATTTGAAATAGCTCCACGGTGATTCTAATCACCCTGGAAAGCAAACCCCTGGAAGGCACACCACCTCAGCCCGGCCTGCGCCCTCTCGCAGTCTGGGAGCCATCAGTCAGGACATCCTTAGCGCTGCTACAGAGGCGAGAGAGGCTCACTCCCCAGCCATGAGTCCAGCTTCTGGCTGAGCGGAGCTCCCCTGTGGGAGTGCACTGACTACCAGGGGGCAGCTCCTGCACTGGGTGTCTGCCCCCTGGTGGTCAGTGCGCATCATAGCGACCAGTCGTTCTGTCATTCGGTTGATTTGGCTTTTATTATATAGGATTATGAATTTTTATATATTTTATATTTTTTCCTGAGTCATTTGGGCCAGAGTTAGAATATAAAGATAATTATAAAGGATGTGTGAGAAAATGTGTCTGAGGTGGAATTTCTTGAATTTATATAAGACACTGTATTTCCTTAGAACCCGGGTGGGAAACTTTTTTCCTGCCAAGGGCCATTTGGATATGTATAACATCATTCACGGGACATACAAAATTATCAACTTAAAAAACAACTTGTTATATTTGGTCAAACATTTAACTAACTCATCCTTAATGCCTTGGCAGGGCCAGAGCAAATGATTTCTCTGGCCTTATATGGCCTGTGGGTGTTTCCCATCCCTCCCCTTAGAGGAAGAAAAAGATGGAACATGTCCTCAGCTCACAACAGCCTTCCCTCCGTTTGGACTGACCCACAAATATTTAGTGAGCACCTACTATGCTCCAGGACTAAACAGGCACAGTTCTTGGTGCTGGGAACACAACAGTGAATAAAAGTTTCTGCCCTTACAGTTTACATTCCTAAGGGTGGATGGTATATGGAGAAAGACATTTTTAAAAATAGGTATAAAATATATAATATATCACGGTAATAAGTGCTATGAAGAAAAAGAAAACCAGAAAAAGGGACGGGTTGTGCTGGATAAGGGAATTCAGTTTGGGGAGGGCATAGAAAGAATCATTGAGCCGATGGCATTTGAACAAAGATACCTGAGGGCGGTGACAGTGCTAAGCATGGGGAAGAGCATTCTGAGCAGAGGGAATAGCAATTTCAAAGCCCCGAGGTAGGAGAGTGCTTGGCATGTCTGAGTGACCACCGGGAGCCGGGATGGCTGCACAGAGCGCTGGAGATGCAGCGACAAGGAGGTGGGGCGAGGGCGGGGCAGCTCATCGCCGGGGTAAGGCTGTTGGCTTTTGTTGTGAACGAGATCAAGACGCTCCGGAGGCTTCTGGGCAGAGGGGTGTCATTACTGGACCGAGTCGCCCAGGCGTCGAGAATGCTTTAGAAAGGCAAGCGTGGGAGAACAGAAACCAAGGAGGAAAGCAGTTCAGCCAGGGGGAAACGACGGTGTGGACAAGGGCAGTGGCGAGAGGAGGTGGATTCCGGATTTATCCTGGGGGTGGGACAGGCAGGAACTGCCCGTGCTCAGCTGTGGGCTGTGAGGGAGCGAGAGGAGCCAACACTCCCCTGGAGGGACCCTCCGGTCCGCACGGTGGAGACACGGGTCCCGCACTGATCTCTGGAAACACATCTGCCGCGGACCCTCCCCGTCCGGCACAATAACAGAGCAGCCGCCGATCCCTTACCCGGCACACAGTCCCTCTCCACCAAGCACTGTGCGGGGGGCTCCCAGACACGGCGGCCACGGCTCGGGCAGGTGCACGCCACCAGCTGCAATGTTTTAGGGAAGAATTCGCGTCGCGGAGAGGAGGTGGCTCTCGGTGAAAAGCAGGGAAACGCACAGGCGAACAAAGCGCAACGCCGGGCCGGGCCAGGCCTCGAGCCACGGGAGGCGCACCCCTCCCGGGCCGCGCGGCAGACACCTGTTCAGACACCGCTTCGGGCTCGCGGCCGCCCCCACAGCGGTTCCGGCCCTCCTCCGTTTACCTGTTGCGGCACCGGCGCTGCTCCCACGCCGTTCCCGGCGGCCGCGCCCGCCCCCGCCACAGCCCCGGCTACCGCGGTGGCCGCCGCCGCCACCACGACCGTCGTCAGGGCAGCCATCTTTTCTCGCCGAGCCGCTCCGGCCGCGGCGACCACCCCGACCTGCGGCTCCGGGCGCCGGACGCTCCGGGAAAGGCAGACGCTGCACGAAGCTGCCGGGCTCCAGGCTCCGTCGGGATGCTGGGCCGGGCGTGGATGCGGGGCCGGGCGTGGATGCGGGGCGGGGCCGAGCGCGGGGCGGGGCCGATAGAGGGGCGGGGCCTGGCTGGGGCGCAGGTTGGGTAGAGTCCTGTCCTGGCTCTGAGCTGCAGGTGGGGAGAGGGGGGCAGGGTATAGCCTTCTTAGCAAAATCTTTCTACACCTAACCTCTCCCTGACCACCAGAAAAATGCATTGTTTTTCATTCTCATACTGAAATGTATTCTTGACATATATAGAAATATCTGTATCTATCTTAGATATATAAATATTTTACATAATAGAACTTTCTAGGTTCCTACTAAGTGCTGGTGAGGAGACTGAATCTAAATGAAAAAGCATTATTGATGAACTTGAACAAAAACTATATTTCACTTTTTAAATAAACGAACAGAGCATGCCCCACACTGTCAGATACGAGAGACAGGAATGCATCTGGACTTGAGGCTTTTGTCTTTCCTTACTATCTTATATATTTGCATTTCTTTTCTCTTACACTGAAAATCTGGGTTCCTTAGAATATCAGCATATTTACTTATTTGCTTTTTCTCACACAATTAGGTAGTTTCAAATTACAATTCTAATATGACCACTAACAGTGAACTTACTAAGTGAAGTTTAAGACCATTTTGCAGTTCTTTTCATCCTTGGAATATCTCCTGGACAGCATGGTGTTAGAGAGCAGTCTGAGGGAAGTATCTGGTAGAAACTTTGGTGGGATCAAAAATGAAAGGAAAAACAAGAAAGGAAAGGTTTTGATTTTGGCAAATTTGTAAATTCAAGTGTGTGTGTGTTTTTTAATATTTTTTTATTGATTTTTTTACAAAGAGGAAGGGAGAAGGATAGAGAGTTAGAAACATTGATGAGAGAGAAACACCGATCAGCTGCCTCCTGCACAACCCCCACTGGGGATGTGCCCGCAACCAAGGTACATGCCCCTGACCAGAATCGAACCTGGGACCCTTAGTCTGCAGGCTGACACTCTATCCACTGAGCCAAACCAGTCAGGGCTCAAGTGTGTTCTTGATGTGACTGCTGGTAAGTGTAAATGAGTGAGAGATAAGGACTAGTTCTTGTAGATCTATTTCCTATCAATATTTCTGCGAGGACTGGTTCTTAGTTTGGGAGGCAGGATGTTCACTCTCTTGGCAGAGCTTGGGATCATAGCTGTCAGACAGATTGCAGAACTGCTCTACCTCTTAAGGCTGCCAAGCCATGGGGAGACTACCCGGAGAAGGGCAGAATAAGGGGGGGCTCTCAAGATAGAGTGGATTAAATGACATATTTTATAAGGTAAATCTAAATTTATAAGATAGATCTAACATATTGAACTATATTAATTGAAAACAGGGACTATACCTTCTTTTTTAACATTCATGAAACATTCACATGAAAAAGGCCATATATTTAGGCCACAAATCCTCAGTAAATGCCAAACAGCAGAAATAATGCAGATATAATTCTCTGGTCACAAGCAAACTAATTGAGAAGACAAAAAGACTGAATTACCTGGAATTTTAAAACTCTCTTAAAACTCTAGAGTCAAAGAGAATATAAAAAATAAAACTGCAATTGAATTAGAAAACATTGGTGACATTACATATTAGTATCCATAGATTATAGCTAAAGCAATCTTCACAAGAAAATTAGCATTTCAGTAATTACATTAATAAATAAGAAAGAATAAAAATAAATGAATTAACCACCCAGCTTAAAAGGAAATCAACAAACAAAAAAAAAGGAATGAAGGAAACATGAATTAAGAAGTGTTAAAGCTAAAAATATAAAATAAAAAACAGATAAATGGTGATTTCAATGAATAAATTTAACAAATTAAGATAGATAAATCCACTAGCTAAACTGATCAAGAATTAAAATTAAGGCAGCACAAATAACATTAAAAAAAAAACAAAAAAAAGAATTTATAAGACTACTTTGCTCAACTGTCTGCAAATAAATGTGAAAATCTAAATAAAAAAATTTTTCTGAGAAAAGACAATTTTCCAAAATTGGTAAATTAAAAATTCAAACATTAAACATTAAAAACCTAAGAAAAAGGAAAAAGTTGTCAAAATGATAGGCTCCCAAAGACCACCAGGCCCAGAGGGCTTCACAGGTTAATTTTACCAAATATTATGGAATAAGTAGGCTCTAATGTTTTTAAAATTGTTCTAGAACAGAGACAAAATGAAGAAAATTCCGGATTCTAATAATAAAAGTGACATATGCTTCTTATTCAAAACTGACAGTAATTGCACACAAAATTCCTGACAAAAATCAATTATGAATATTGATGCAAAAAACGTTTACTGAAGTTTTAGCAAATGAAATCTAGCAGCATCTCTGAGGAATGAAAAGAAAAATACTTTGCTCCATAGGATCATAAGAATGATTCAATATTATTCACTATGTTGGGAAGTGGTTGGGTACAGTCAGTTGGCTCATCCAGCATCTATTCTTATCTCTTTTTAGTGTCTCATCCTATACTGGAGAGGCTGGAAAACTCAGGATTCTTGTTTCCCAAGCTCCCTTGCAACTAGGACCCTCAGTGTAAATCCGTTTTGCCAATAGGATGCACTCCTGTGAAACTTGATTTCAAACTCAATTAAATAGGAGAAAAGGTGATGCCTGAGGCATTCATTTTGTGGAGATGTAGCAG
This sequence comes from Myotis nattereri, assembly GCF_964212035.1. NCBI lineage: Eukaryota > Metazoa > Chordata > Mammalia > Chiroptera > Vespertilionidae > Myotis > Myotis nattereri. The sequence continues at coordinate 67,938,315 of NC_138079.1, forward strand.
ATGTGATGAAACTCTGGAGCTGACAGTTCTAGCATCAGTGTCCTGATCCAGAGGTGATAGATAAGAAGGAGTGTTCTCCTGGAGCTAAGAATTCTGGTGGCAACTTCTCATTCCTAGATCACATCAAGATGGTGTGCTCCTGGAGCTAATGGGTGGGTGTGAATCTGACATCTGGACTGTAGCAGAGAGAGGGAGCGGGTCTCTCGGTGGGCCAGTGCTGCAGTGTGGTTCTGGGAGTTATTCTGGGAGTTAGCCTCCTCCTCCAGCTCTTCACTGATTTTCATTTTCAGCATTAAATCCCTTTCTGTTTTCTGCAACTGAACCCTGGCTGATAAAATAGATTACAAGAAAAAAAATTGTAAGATTTTATCCAAATATGCTGGAAAGGCATTTGATAAATTTCAACATCCATATTTGACTTTAAAAAATCTTCATAAAATAGGGAAGATAGGTAATTTTTAAAAGCATTATGTTTAATGAGGAAACCTGAGACACATTCCCATTAAAATCTACAGCAAGATAATTATGTCTACAGTCTATTATTTAGCATAGTTCTGGAGGTTTTCCAATGGAATTAGGCAAGAGAAGGACATAAAAAGTATAAACACTGGAAGAAGAGGATATTTATTACTGCTTACAGATAATTGTGTACCTGGAAAACCAAGGAACTCAATTATAACTTGAGATGGATGGTATCAAATTAGTGTGTAAAAATCAATTGCCTTCATCTATACAAATGACAACCAGTTAGAAAACATAATGACTATATGTCAATTATACCTTTCTTTTTTTAAAAAAATAAAGGCCCAAATTGCAATAGCAAAAATGAAAGTACTTACAAATAAACTGAAACCTAGTATTTGACAAAGATAAAATTTTAAATTAGCAACCCAGCCCTGGTAGATGTGGCTCAGTTGGTTGGGCATCATCCCATGTACCAAAAGGTTGCTGGTTAGATTCCCAGTCAGAGCATATATGGGTTTCAGGCTCAATATTCAGTAGGGGGCAGGCAGGAGGCAGCTAATCAATCTCTCTCATCGATGTTTCTCTTTGTCCATTTCCCTTCCTCTCTCTCTAAAAATCAATAAAAATATTTAAAAATAAATTAGCAACCCAAAGAGGACTTCTGAAAGGTTAAGTTTCATGCATGTCTAAAATTATTTAGCTCACAACAGGACAGTTTGACTCAGTAGAAAACTCAAGATAGAAAGAAAATGTCCCTCAGAATGCTGAAGATATTGTTCTGTTGTCTCTTTTTTTTTAGTATTGCTACTGAGAAGTCCAATATCATCTGATTCTTGTTTGTTTGTAGCTAATCAAGTCATTTAGCTCTTTACTGTCAGAGGTTTGAGCAGAACTCAAAGCCTGCCAAATCCAGGAGAGCACCGGAGTGTTCTCTCTATCACCATAATGCCAGAATACCAAATGAGAAGCAAAATTAATCTCCAACCAACTCATCTCATATTTTTATTTTATTATTTTAAAAATATATATTTTTATTGATTTCAAAGAGGAAGAGAGAGAGAGAGAGAGAGAGAGAGAGAGAGAGAGAGCAAAACATCAATGATGAGAAAGAATCATGAATTGGCTGCCCCACACTGGGGATGGAGCTCCCAACCCGGGCATGTGCCCTGACCAGGAATCGAACCGTGACCTCCTGGTTCATAGGTCAATGCTCAACCGCTGAGCCATGCCAGCTGGGCTCATCTCATATTTTTAAATGATTTTCTACCATGGAATTTGAGAACCTCACTTTTCTTAAACAATATAAAACTGCATTTCTATTTTTATCCACCAGATGTCATCTGAGAAACAATAAACAACTGTACAGTCTATATTTGATTTTTTTGCAAAATAAAAGAACTTTAATCTTTTATGCATGAAAATTAGAACGTTCTTGTTATATCAGCAGTAGGCATAAGAAAGCATATACCAGTTGAATCCTTGGCAGATAAATAAAAACATTTACTCTCATAGACTCTCAAATATAGTCAACTGACATTTAGTCTCTTAAGTAGATTCAGTTTCCCAAATTTTAAACCAAATCTAAGAGTTCCTCATAGTTCAAGTTGTTAGAATATTTTAATACTATCAATTTCTATATAATATAAACAATTAAAAAAAACCCTCAACTACTTACCAGAATGTAAACCAAAATAATAAAGACGAGTAACTTCTAATTCATGAACGAATTTTTACCAACAATCTCATTCAGACTTCTGTAACCTATTGTTCCCTAATGTGTGTGACCAGGCTCCTTAAATGACCCACAAACCTTGCATGATCTGGCCCTGACCACCTTTCTTGCCTTCTTCACTTCCTCTCTTGGTTCTCCAGCTACCCTGGGCTTCTTTCAGATCCCCAAATGTACCAACAAACCTTTGCATATGTTGCATATTTTTCAGTGCCATTACTGATTATCTCATAGGTGGGTAGAAGGGTGGAACAGCTTTTCCACCCAAGAAACCATTTGCATAGGGGATTTCTCCAGGTACTGCCACAACACGGCACTGGGACCCTTGCTGGAATCGTCAGTTATTTCACAACTATCATTCATTCACCCATTCATTCATTCAATCACTTTCTATTGAATAATCATTATGTACCAGTTACGCTGCTTAAAGCCAGGGCTGTAAAACCAAATGAGACATGCCAGTGGACTAATAACTGAAGTCCAGTGCGGCGCCTATAAATACAATGCACAGGGTATTACAGGAATGCACAGCTCAACATAAATTAGAGGTGGGGCTGGGTGTCCTCAGGAGAGCTTCAGGAGGAGACACGGAGCTTGGTTTTCAAGGACAAAAAGCATTTAATTGTAGTAAAAAGGGAAGGTCAAACAGTTGCTTAGAAGAGAAAATAACCTGAGGGAGGGCACAGAGAAACAGACACAAAGTCGTGTTTGGGGAACTAGGAGAAAGTCATCATGCTCTCACAAAGCGTGGAGCCAGTCCAGCTAGGCTAGGAGACTCTTAGTGATCCTGAGAATTGACAAGTTAGTTCCTTCACCTCCACTCTCACATCCCAATTCCCCCATTAAGTAATTTTATTTTTTTAACAGGAGGCAAAAAATTAGAGACAGTAGAAAAGTTTTCAACATGAGTCACAGTCAGGGCAAGTGCAGGTTTATAAATCTGCATGAGTTTCCAATACTAGTTTTCTAGGGAAAACAATTGAAGCTGGTCATAGAAACCAGGCAAAGATCTACTAGTGAGAATAAGTTGCATCTGTAATAAGAGGCTCCTGTAGCCTGGGTTCTGTTAGAAACCAGAGCCTAAGGGAGATGCTTCTGAGCTGCCACTTTTCAGGGCGGTGCGATCCCAGAGAAGCAAGCCTGAGGGAAGCGGGAGGCCGGGCCAGCGTGAGGGAGGCTTGAGTCCATGTGCTATGGCAGCAAGTGTGGTTAGTACTCCAGCTCATGGGGTGCGTTCAGTCAGACCAAATAAAGTCCTGCTTCTCAAGGTGGCCCAGGAGAGAGCAAGGGAAAGGAGTCTATCAGCCAGCTCTTTTCCACTCCCGGTCTCCCACTGGTCAAGAGTCTGCCCCATTGGGGCATTAATGCCCCAGGGAAGGTGTGACTGGTCTCTCCGGGCATTCTAGAGGAATGCCATTGAAGTGGCATTTGTCAGATGCTTTTTGACCACCCTTTACCGTGGGCTTCATTTTTTATTTGGACAATGCCCTAATTTCAGAGAGTCTGCTCCCCAAAGAAGTCAGAAACTCTCCGACATCTTAGATTTGAGTATAGAGAGTCCAGGTTCTGCCCATCAGACCCACCTGACTCAGATCTCCATGCGGAAGTGAGTGAGGTACCTCAAAGAATCCATCGTGGCAGGCAGAGGGACCGGCGGCACCTTCCAGAGACCACCGCCACACGGTCCCCCTCCGGTGGTCAGAGCGGGGTGTCTGCGCCTAGGGACAGCGCAGTGTCCCTGGAGACATCCTGCGTGTAACTGTATGTGGCTCCTGGTCTCAGAACACCCATGGTTGAGGTTGGTTCTCTGGCCCTCACTGAGATTCTTAGAACTACTTAAAACCTTTAATAAAATGATTTTCTTTCCCTTAAACTAGCTAGAGTGGGTTTTGTTTCTGAAATCAAGAACCTATAAAGATTCATGTTCCCTAAAAATTAATTCTGGATTGTCTTCAAGTTGTGACATGCTTCTAATCCTAGATCTGCTCATTGATGTGGGACACATCTCATTGGTTTCTATTCTGTAACCTACAATCACAGAATTCTAGAATCTTAGACATGGAAAGATCCTTTTAGAGACTAGTTTCTCACTCACCTTTGGCTTTGAACAAACTTTAATACCACTTCCATTTGAAGGAACCGAGTTTCTCCTGAAACAAACAAACAGAAGTTTGCGCAGGCTGAAATGTCTTTGTGCCAGTCAGTCAGTGAGTAGGGCTGCAAGGGCACTCTTGGGAAATTTTATTTATGTGACAGACAGGTGAAGAACCTGCAGGCTGTAACCCAATTTAGTCAGATTCTCCTGGTAGAAAAAAAGCAGTGACCTATAAATCAGCACTTTTCCTGCAACATCTAGGGAAACCAGGTCACTATTTCCAGTCCTAATTGTATTCCCTGGTCTCTTAGCATTTAGCTATGTCACGAATTTCCTTTTGATAAAGTTGATTAGTAAATCTGTAGGAAAACCAAAAATTTAAGGCAAAACCCACAGGAATTTTTGGAAAGTGTACCAGATATGTCACAGTTATATTATACTAGAATCATAAATTATAAAAATTATTATGGCAATGTCCTTCCTTTTAGGACATCATGAAAAATATGATGAAACTTTCTATTTGTTTTAATTTCTCTCTCGAGTGGAAGTTTATCAGTGGCCAATGGGCACTGATTTGGGTCTTTATTTAGAACTATTTGTTCCCCAAGATGGCTGAGTGAGTGAGTTTGGGTGGTAGACTGGGGGACGTCTCAGAATCACTAGAGGACACTGCCACCACTCTCCTCTCCCATGGTTCTCATATGCTGCCCTTTGGGTGAGGATGGCAAAGAAACAGAGCTCTGTAAAGCTGGCAAGATGGCCCTATGCAGTCCAGAGAACTGTGCCCCAAATAGAACACCTAGAAATATACTTATTTATTATTATTTTTTAACCCACATCCAAGGATATGTTTTTATTAATTAATTTATTTTTTGGTAATCCTCACCCAAGGATATTTTTTCCATTGATTTTTAGAAAAAAGTGGAAGGGAAGGAGGGACGGAAGGGAGAGAGAGAGGGAGAGAGAAATATTGATGTGAGAGAGACACATGTGTCGGTTGTTTCCCGACCAAGGTCAGGGATTGAACCTGCAACCCAGGTTCATGCCCTTAGTCAGGAATCAAACCCAAAACCCTTTGGTGTGAGGGCTAATGCTCTAACCACTGAGATGCCGATCAGGACATTAATTTTTAATATTTTTTTTAGAGAGAGGAAGAGGGTGGAAAAAGATGTGAGAGAAACACTGATCGGTTGCCTCCCATAAGCACCTGGGGATGGAACTTGCAACCTTTTGGTATACAGGACAATGCTCCAATAAATTGAGCCATCTGGCCAAGGCAGGGTAGTTTATTTTTAAAAACAGAGATATTCTTTTCTATGCAAGCAAATACCTGTGTGTGAATTTATATTTTTCTCCTATTGCTACACAAATATTTATATGCTATATACACTGTTTATACATCTTAGAGGCTATTCTATATCAGCACAAATGATTATTCTTTTTGATGACTGCAGAATATTGACTGTAACAGAGAACCTGATAATTTCTCAACTATACTCTAATTACTCTATTTCCTCCAGTCTCATCTCATTGTCAACTCTAAAGTAATTAGATAATGTAGCAGCATTTCCTATTAGCCAACAGTTTTACCTTGCTATAGGAAATACCATTTAGGATATGGAAGGGTACTTTGCTAAACATGACATATTTTTGTTGATGGTTTTTTATTTTGTATATTTAAAACCTGGGTTTAAAAGAAAGACTATAAACTTTGCTTTTCCCAAATACTTTCTCTCCTCTTGGCACTGATCTTTTACTTACTGATCCTAAATCCAGGCAGGGTTGGTTTTATGTTATTCCCAAGTGCCTTTGATAGAATTCTATTTCCTATTTTCAATCAGGGTTCATGACCAGAGGGCACACGGTCTGAAAGTAGCCTAGAAGTTTTGAAGGATGGGGTGGCAGCCAAGCTCCTTCTCTGCCCTGACCCAAGTGGTTCTTTAGCTTTCCTGACCTCAGAAAACATGTCCTTGGAATGTATGCTGGCCTAACATTTGGTACAATCTGATCTTCTAGTCCATTCCTTTAAAGTTTACAAAATTTTTTTCCTGATGTGGTTACTAAGCATGGCTGTAATCAAAGGATCTCTCAAAGTCTCAAAGTTCAGGAAAGTGACAATAAATGAAATCTGCTGTGTCACTCCCCCTCCCAAGACCAGCTACCAATAATTTACAACTAACAGTGGCTCTCTTTCATCATGCTACCAAATATGATGGCAAGAGAGAAAAGCTACCTGTAATTCTATGTATTTCTGCTGCTACCAAGACTCACGAGCTTATAACACCATCCTTAGTACAAAGAAAAGTCTAGAGAATAAAAACTTTGGAGTAAATAACTCTCTTTTTTTGAAGAGAGATGCAGCGGGAAAGATGGCAATGAAAGGGAATACTTCATGCAATTATAGATCATTTCTAATAGCCCTAACCAGATCAGAAGGTTATTTCTGCTAAGAAATCGAAAGTTCTGGCAAACACAAAATCCTTTTACCTCCTTTACTTCTGCCTTTTCTTTTCATGTTGCTGTTACTTTGGGTTCTTCCTGTCTTATTCTCTTCTTGTTCTGTACAATATCATTACATCACAGGTTCAGAATTTCATCGTGGTGTTTATTATTTCCATATCCATATATTAGATTTAACCTCTATCTTTTCCCCATATTTAAGACTCATATAGCCACAAAATTCTTAGACACCTCCATTTGGATGTTAAACATATACCACAAAGTCAAATTGTTTAAGATCAAATCTGTCATCTTTATCCTCAAACTGCCATTTATCCAAGTTACAAACAAAGTATCAGTACTGATGCTTTCATTTTCACATTTATCTCAAAATCCAACCAGGTGTTGAGTCCTTTGGGCTCCTACAGGTTCTCTGACTCCATGTTTTCTCCTGCCTTCCAGCATCTGTAATACTGTTCACACTTTCTTTTTTCTCTTCATCCTCCCTTTTCCCCAACCTGTACTTCAGCAGACTAATGCCAGCTCAAAACTCGAGGGTTCATCCTAAACCTTCCAAACCTCTCAAGTCTAATTTGAATGACCCTTTTATGTGATCTTAATTTTGCATCTTAAAATCCTCTTATTATAATATTTTCACACTGTATCATAATGGCATTTTTTGGTATATGTCTCATTTACCACATTAAATTTCCAGGAAGAACAAGGTTATGTTAATTTTGTTCTCACTGGCATCCCTTCATCCCTAGCATTATGTCTGGGTCAGTGTAGACCTTCAATATATATGACTTGAATGAAAGGGAGAAAAACCCAAACCTCTTTTTTTAAAGAACCAGCAACACCACTTTTAGGTGTTGTAGCAGAGATGGTCAGCCATCCTCCAAACATTTATTTCACCTTCCGAAGATAGAGTAGTGTGGGGAATGAGGCTGCCTAACCATGGGCAATGTTTCCTGGGCAGGATGCATTTAGGTACACTGGTTCTCACCAATGGAAGTTGAGTGGACATAATGTGTGTAATTTCTGGGCCAAAGAGCTTAAAAAGCTAGTACACGTTCTGCACTCTGTCTTTCTCCGTTATTGGCTGGATGTTGAAGAACAGGCTAACCTTGACAGGAGGCAGGATCTCCTGCAGCCTAGGTCTCTGAAAGGTTCCGTGGGACAGAGCTGTTTACCCCCTTACTCACACCTACCTCAAACATGTACTTGGACTTTACATAAGCAAGAAATAAACTTCCATTATGTAAGCCACAGTGTTTCAGCATTTATCTGAACTTGGGTTACATCAGCTAGCATTTATTAACTCACATGGATAGATAGATATCTACCATAGAAAAACTCTTGCACAAAGAAAATATACATAAATATGTCAATTATAGCATTGCTCATTCTGAAGAAAAAATGGGCACTCTCAGAAGGAGCCCTTCAAATGCCCTGGAGCTTATCCAGCGGACCTGAGCACTTTGTTTTAGGGATAATAGCCAAAGGGACCATAACACTCTTGATTCAGATTCAAGTTTAAATGACATTTCTTCTTTTTTTTTTTCTTTTTAAAAAAATAAATCTTTATTGTTCAGATTATTACAGTTGTTCCTCTTTTTCCCCCCATAGCTCCCCTCCACAGGGTTCCCACCCCACCTCCTGCCCTTAGCCCCCCACCCTACTGTCCTCATCCATAGGTGTACGATTTTTGTCCAGTCTCTTCCCGCAACCCCCACACTCCCTTCCCTCCCGAGAATTGTCAGTCCACTCCCTTTCTATGCCCCTGATTCTTTTCTATTCTAGTTTATTCTGTTCATCAGATTTCTGATTCACTTGATTTTTAGATTCACTTGTTGATAGATACGTATTTTTTGTCACTTTGTTGTTCATAATTTTTATTTTAACCTTTTTCTTCTTCCTCTTCTTTTTTTTTTTAAATTAAATCTTTATTGTTCAGATTATTACATTTGTTCCTCTTTTTTCCCCCCCATAACTCCCCTCCTCCCAGTTCCCGCCCCACCCTCCGCCCTCACTCCCCACCCACTGTCCTCATCCATAGGTGCACGATTTTTGTCCAGTCTCTTCCCGCATCTCCCACACCCCTTTCCCCCCCAAGAATAGTCAGTCCATTCCTTTCTATGTCCCTGATTCTATTATAATCACCAGTTCATTCTGTTCATCAGATTATTTATTCACTTGATTCTTAGATTCACTTGTTGATAGATGCATATTTGTTGTTCATAATTTGTATCTTTACCTTTTTCTTCCTCTTCCTCTTCTTAAAGGATACCTTTCAGCATTTCATATAATCCTGGTTTGGTGGTGATGAACTCCTTTAGCTTTTCCTTATCTTCAAGTTTAAATGACATTTCTCAACTGAGAGAGCGGCCCCAGTGACGTGGTTGAGTGTTTATGGACTCTAGAGTTGGACCTAAATCCGAATCTAGACCTACTGACCTACTAGCTGAGTCAACCCAGGGCAAATTACTCAACTCTCTGTTTCTGTCCATCTCCTACCTGCCTGGTCAGGTTGTTTGTAAGGTTTAAGTGAGGCCATGAGTCTAACGCCCTTCGTAAGGCCCCTGCACCTGGCCAGAGACCCAGCAGTTAGCCAGCAGGGTCCCTAGTGTTCCTGTGCACGCAGGCTCTGCTTCAGAGACTCATCTCAGAGAGATCTTGTGAGAATGACAAAATGTGTCACTCCATGAGAAACTAATATTTCTAATCCACCAAATAGGTAAAAAGCTATTTTATTTTATAAACTTCAAATGCATTTTTATGGTATTAGAACAGTGATGGCGAACCTTTTGAGCTCGGCGTGTTAGCATTTTGAAAAACCCTAACTTAACTTTGGTGCCGTGTCACATATAGAAATTTTTTGATATTTGCAACCATAGTAAAACAAAGACTTATATTTTTGATATTTATTTTATATATTTAAATGCCATTTAACAAAGAAAAATTCACCAAAAAAATGAGTTTGTGTGTCACCTCTGACACGCGTGTCATAGGTTCGCCATCACTGTATTAGAACAAATGTCCAATATTTAATTTGCTTCAGTAAAGTCTGGGTCAATCCTCTTTCAGTTCAATAAAAATATAATCCTACTGGAAAGCCATGTTCTTCATCTGCCCCATTTGTAATTTCTTGCTCAAATCTGTGTCTATATGAAATTCTGAAATGTTGCAAGAATTAATGTTCCCTAGGTCTGTCTAGATTGATGTTAAATAATTTATATGAAGAATATTAAAGCTTGGTCAAGACCACAACTCTTTCAGATATTTTGCTTGACATTTAGTACTTCCAGATTTAAATATGGAATTAAATTTGTTTTCTTATTTGATAAGTATCTGTCTTCTTTCCCTAGTACATAAGTTCTGTGAGAACCTGGTACTTCACCTGCTATATAATAAGAACTTAATAAGTCACTGTTGAATGAATGAATGAATGAATGAATGAATATATGAACAAACCAACAAGGTTTTTAACCACACAACTAAAAAAAATGTTTGAGCTAGAATAAGATGTGTGCATAGACTAAGCCTCTTTCATCTAATACACTGAATTTAGTTTTTCTCTAAATTCACAGAATTATTTTTCATTCTCCCCTCTTTTTTATTTATGATGTTGATCTAGAATTTTTCCCATGTATGAACTGAGTGCATTTTATGTTGTATACAAATTTAAATAAATTTTCAATTATAATATTCATGTGCTATTGACAAATGAACTGGACATGTTTGGTCCTAGGAGAGACTCCTGACGAACTAGAGGCCTGCTTTCACGGCAACCTTAGCTCACCAGTATAGGTAATTTAAGGGGCTGCTTCGATTTCTCATTCTGTGTAGGGTGTGTAATTTTAGTTCTAGTACAAAAGAACTTCTGTTAGAGGTCTTTCCAAGAGTTAGTGACATCATTTATTCCATATGACAAGTCTATTTTTACTTTTTGTGAAAATATTAAACAACCACTCTCAGGTGCAACATTATTTTCCTTAATTGGCTTTTATATGATAACTTTTCATGTTAAAACATACACACCTGGAAATGGAACCGTAGACAAAAAGTTTAAAGGTGCTGATGTGATTTTTGTTCTTTTCTGAAAGAGGGACTTGGCCTTTGACCATGTTCCCAGAGACAATGAAGGGAATTCCTTTTGTCTGCTGGTCTGAAAGGCAGTTTGATAAAAATTAACGAGGATGTAATTGCTAATTAAAAGACACTTCTATAGACTTTCCAAATAGGGAAGTCCTGCCTAAATGACAGGAAATAGAATGCAAGTATCAGAAGAATGCATTTTGAAAGCACATTCTAAATAGCTGTTTGACGGTCTTTCTGTGTCACCCCACTGCACGCCAGTGACATACTGCTCCCTGACCTAAATTAACTTTCCATAAAGAGTTCTTATTTTCTACCTCAGACTTTTTTTTTTAAGTTGTGGGTAGAAACCTTGCCAGTTCATTCATTGAACAACTATTCATTAACTACCAATATGTACAGAGGAAATTCCAGGCTCTCACAAAGCTTATGTACTAGTGGAGGAACACAGACATTGTCAACTAAGCAAATAAATAAACAAGATAATTCCCATTACTGATGAGAGCTACGAATAAACTAAAACAGGAAGATGCGATGGAGAAGGTGAGTGGGTGATCTTGAGCGAAAGGTGGTTGGGGAAGTGCCATTTGAGCTGAGACCCAACTCCTGAGCAAGAACCAGCCCCATGAAGAGGTGGGGACACTCTTCCAGGCAGAGAGAAGTGAGGGGAAGGCAGGTGTAAACACCTAAGGCATGAGCTTGGAACAAAAGAAAGCTTATATGGTGGGTCTCAGTGAGCAAGGAGAGAATGGTGGCAGATGGAGGTCAGAGAAGTAGGCAGAGGAAAATCTTGGAATTTATGCCAAAACAAGAAGTTGGCAGAACATTTTACTCAAAGGAGGGACTGTGTTTTCAAAAATCACTCTGCATGCTATGTGAAGAATGGCTCTATTTTAGCTTTATAATTATTTCAATTAGTCCAGGAATTCTACCTACATCAATACAAGAATTACATTTTGTTTTGTTCTGTTTTTGTTATTTTCAAATCCAGATTAGTTTGTGATCCCTCCCCTTATTTTTCCTCATCTTTAGATGTGACCTCCAGAAATAGTAGAGCCTTTAGGGAATAGCCTTTCCTATCCCCAGAGAACATGATATGACTGCCTGCATAAGAAACGTCCAAACCTATAGTGAATTTTTGTAAGAGTTTATCTGAGCCAAACTTATGACATATACAAGGGAGCAAGATCTCAAATGCTTTAAAGAATTACAGTTTTGCCGACTCTTTTACACATTTGAAATTAAATAGGGGATGTAAGGAAGCTTGGAGGAAGCAAGGTAGGGAGTAGGTTATAGGAGAGTTAAGATTATGGGCTCTCCAGAGGGCTAAAACCTGCCTCAAGGGGTATTACTTCTGGCATTTCAAAGCTGTGTTAGTCTGTGAGTCTGTAACTATTTGGCTTGTTAGTTCATTTTATTCACTAGATGAACTCATAGACAGAGAGCAGGCTGACAGCTATTGGGGGTGGAGGACTGGGTGGGGTCGGGGAGTGGAGGGATTGAGCAAAAAAAAAGAGAGAGAACTAAGGGACAGGAACAACAGCGTGGTGATTGGTGGAGGAAGGAGGGAAGTTAGAGAAGGGTATTGGGGGTAATAAATGGTGATGGATGGAGACTTGACTGGGGTGGTGAACACACGATACAATGTACAGATGTGCTGTAGAATTGTGCACCTGAAACCTATATAATATTGTTAACCAGTGTCACCCCAATAAATTCAATGAAAAGGAAAAAAAATCCTATCTAATAAAAGAGAAACATGGTAATTAGTGTACGACTGCTACCCTTCCCATTGGCTAATCAGGGTGATATGCAAATTAACTGCCAGTCAAGATGGCAGCCGGCAGCCAGGCAGCTTGAAACTAACATGAGGCTTGCTTGCTTCAGTGATGGAGGACTCCAACGTTCCCCGCCTGCCGCTGCAGGTCTCTGAGCTGCAACTCTAAGCAACTATGTAACAAATATAGAAGCTAAACAAAACCCCAGAAACCTGCTTTAGTCTGCTGGGCTTCAGCCAGCAGGATTGCAACATTGTAAGCAAAGGCCAGAAACCTACTTTCAGCAGTGGAGGCCTAAGAGCTGGAGCCAAGCCTCAAAGCTAAAGCTGGCCCAGAATATAAAAAAAAGAAAAAAGAAAAAAAGGAGCAGTTGGGAGCTTCAGTCACCCCCAGCCTGAAAACAGCCCTCAGCCCCTCACCCAGACTGGCCAGGCACCCCAGTGGGGACCCCCACCCTGAAGGGTGTGTGATCAGCTGCAAATAGCCATCATCCCCTCATCCAGGCTGGCCAGGCACCCCAGTGGGGACCCCCACCCTGATCCAGGGCACCCTTCAGGGCAAACCAGCCAGCCCCCACCCGTGCACCAGGCGTCTACCCTATATAGTAAAATGGTAATATGCCTCCCAGCACCGGGATCAGCGTGACAGGGGGCAGCGCCCAAACCCCCTGATCGCCCTGCGGCTCTGTGTGTGACAGAGGGCGGGGCCACAACCTCCCTATCCGCCCTGCTCTGTTCGTGACAGGGGAAGGCGCCCCAACCCCCTGATCAGCCCTGCTCTGTGCCTGATAGGGGGGAGCTCCCCAACGCCCTTATCGCCCTGCAGCTCTGTGTGTGACAGGGTGCGGCACCCCAACCCCTCCCACCCCCCACGGGCCCTGCTCTGTGTGTGACGGGGTAGAGCCATAACCTCCCCATCGGCCCTGCCCTGAGTGTGAGAGTGGCGGTGCCCCAACCCCCTGATCGGCCCTGCTCTGTGCGTGACAGGGGGCAGCGCCCCAACCCCCTGATTAGCCCTGCTCTGTGGGTGACAGGGGGTGGTGCCGCAGCCTCCCCATCGACCATGCCTTGAGTGTGACAGGGGACGGTGCCTCAACCCCCCAATTGGCCCTACCCTGAGCGTGACTGAGGGTGGCATCACAACCCCCCGATCGCCCTGCTCTGTGCATGACAGGGGGCGGCGCCCCAACTCCCCAATTGGCCCTGCTCTGAGCCCAACCAGGGGCTGCACCTAGGGATTGGGCCTGCCCTCTGCCACCCGGGAGCAGGCCTAAGCCAGCAGGTCGTTATCTCCTGAGGGGTTCCAGACTGCGAGAGGGCACAGACTGGGCTGAGGGACTCCCCCTTCCCCCCCGAGTGCACAAATTTTTGTGCACCGGGCCTCTAGTATGTATATATTTTTTAAAAGATGTGTTAACCTAGATGCACAAGAACAATGGACAGGGCTGGCTAAAGACGTTGCACTAAAAAATTATGTGCCTGGGGCATGACCAGCCACCATGACCTGCCCAGGTAGGAATTTATGATCAGACCACCCTGTGAGGTGACTTTCCATGGACCCCCTTTTTTCTGGTCAGATGACCGGGTACAAGGATAAAAATTAGTCTATAGCCTCATGCTTTCCTAGCAAATATATTTGTTTGTCTGACCTGGAAAAGCCAAGCTGCAACTATGCCAAAATCCAGGATTTTTTGACAGGTCAGTTGTACTTGATTCACTAAAATGAATCAAGAGAGAAGAATCAATCTCAGAGAGAAGAAAAAGTGTTTTACCAGGTTGCTGCTCTCATAACACAGGCCTAAAAAATTAATAGAGTTTCTAGGTGAGAGACTCCAGAATTATGATTGAAGGATAAACCATTTGAAGTATGAATTGTACCAGGGCCTCAAAAGGACAGGGCAAGTCTGTTCCCCAAGACCTCAATGTGAACATTAACAATAACAGTGACAACGATAGTCAATACCTATCGAGAACTCAGTTTTTGCCAAACATTAATCTAAACCAGGTGTTGGCAAACCTCTCCTGTAAAGGATCAGAATAAATGTTTTAGGCTTGTAGGCGGTCTGGTCTTGTAGCAAATACTTAATTTTGCTCTTGTAGTGAGAAAGCAGCCACAGGTAACAGGTAAGGAATGAGTGTGGCTGTGGTCCAATGGAACTTTATTTTTCAAAACAGGGGGCTGGATGGAGTCCACAGGACATATCTTGATGCCCCCCTGACTTAAATGACTTACTTGTGTTAACTTATTTGAACCTCAAAACACCCTGATTTTATTATTCCCCTTAATTTATTGATGAGAATAGTGGCTCTGAGAGTCCCAGATGACACGCTCAAATGTTATGGAGCTGAGGCTCACTCTGGTGCAGTGGGATACTGGCAGCTGAGCACAGAGTCCTTGCAAGCATGGTGTGTATCAATAGTTCTGTCATTTTTATTGCCGAGGATGACTGTATCACAGTTTGTTTAACCATTCACCACCTATTGAAGGAAATTTGGGCTGTATATAGTTTTTGTATATTATGAATAAAGCTGACATGGATATTCATGTACATGTTTTTGTGTACGCATAAGTTTTTATTTTGTGGGATGAATACCCAAAAGTAATTGCTGGGTCATATGTTAAGTGCATGTCTAGTTTTAAAGAAACTAAAAACTGCATTTGAAGAGACTGTACTATGTTATTCTTATTTATGTTTAAAGCCTATGTTAAATAAGAAAACTCCTTTGTTATTCAATATTAACTACAAAAGTTATTGTGCATATTTTTAAATTTAGTTAAATCATTTATTTTGCCATTACAAAGTTAAACTTATATCAGATCTATTTTTACTTTAAATCCACAGTGGTGGAAGATAATGTAATCCTCATCATGCCCCTACTATTGAACATACTTGATCTTTTTTTATGTTTACCTCTCTAAACTTATAAAAATAAGACAGTCTCCGTAATACTCAAGACTGTGTTTTTCTGCTCTTTTTGTATAAGGGGAGAATATAAAGCAAAGTAAAACCAAAAGATTCTTCCAAGATACTATAGTTTGAGAGTGGAAAATATAAGCTCTTACTGGGTTGACTCAAAAGTAAATTAAAAAAAACACAAAATGAATAAAATGAATCTGATTTTTATCTTTTCCCCCTTTTACTTTTTCATCTAGGTAGACCAAAAGATCAAATAGCAGACTTCTTTTTCTAAAAAAAATAAAAAAATGCTTAGAGGTAAAAGTAATAATCTCTATATAAAAAGCAAACAGAAATGAGGACAACTGGGGTGAC
The DNA here is from genome assembly GCF_964212035.1 of Myotis nattereri. Lineage (NCBI taxonomy): Eukaryota > Metazoa > Chordata > Mammalia > Chiroptera > Vespertilionidae > Myotis > Myotis nattereri. The sequence goes on from NC_138079.1 coordinate 67,954,190, forward strand.
ACAATGTCACCCACTGCAGAAGACATGAGAGTCCATGCTCTCCACTGCAACATGCATGACGCAACTGATAGGTTTTTGTTGAGAAGTCATTATATGCCAGACACTATACTAGGTATTGTGGGGAGACAGGAATTTAATAATATAGGATAAAAAGTATAACGCCATCCAAGCACTTTCAGTCCAGTTGGGAGACACGTGGATCCCACAGGAAGGAACTGGACAGTGATACAGAACAGTACACAATTAAATAAGTAGCTGGCATGTACACTGACTGTGGGCCAAACACGGGCAGAGAGCTTTGCATATGCTACTCACTCAAGTTTCACAACCACCCTGTGAAATCACTGTCACCGTCCCCAATTTACAGATGAGGAAATGGAGGCTTGCAGGGTTGGTTACAATATAATGTCATTTGCAATAGCCTGGTTTTCCACGCCCACTGAAAATGTCTCTCTCGTGTACGTATCTTTCCAGCCCCAAGAATGGAATGGAAAAGTGCCCTCTCCACAAATGTGCAGCTGGAGCTGGGAGGCAGCGTAAATCTTCTTAGGCCTGATGTGGCCCTGAGACTTGGTCATGTTAACCCTGGGTATTGGACTCACCTGAGCTCCAGGAAGCAGGAACTAGGGCACAGAGCTCCTCCATTCCTGAGAGCTTTAGGTGCCTCACTATTGTTTTCCATCTTTATTTTGGCCACAGAACTCTTTGCTCAAACGTTTTATACTGGGGGAAAAGAAAGGGAAAACAAAGAATGGATTTGGTTGAAGAGACAGTGGGGGAGGAGTCAGAGTCCCACCTGCTCCCACCACCTCCCTCCCCTGGAGACCCCCGAGGGGCTGTATTTAAGCAGTTACTGCACAAAGCTCTGCTGACTCTTGCTTCCCTGAGCCAAGGAGACACAAAAGTATTACCCTGTTAGGCACAGCGGGATGAGAGACCTGGTGAGAAGATAAAGTTGGCGCCCAGGCAAGCAGATGAAGGAGGCTACTCCTCACCTGCTTGGTACTGGGAAGGCCCTGGTGTCCACAGAGTCCGGCTTCACCTGCTCCTCGCCCACTCTGACACCAGGATTCCCCAGTTACAGCATCCATGTTCAAATGCAAGTATTTTAAAACGGGGTCTGAAAGTTTTTAATAGCCAGGAGACAGAAAAAAACACAGAGGAAGAAGAGAAAGATGGTCCAAAGTGGAAGCCAGGGGCTAAGAGAAACCCTCTGCTTTACAATGTTGCTGAGATCCAGCCTTGAGTGTGAAGTTTGTGGCAAGAAGCCTTCCTGCCGATTCGAGCAGGTGAAGTCCTGTCAGAGCAGAGGCAGCTCAAAGCACAAACCAGCTGGACAAAACAGTTGCTTGGACGCTCATACAGGGCTTTAAATAGAAAATAAAATGCATATGTCCAGATTTGAGAATTTGATACGGGACACGAGGCCATTTCACTGCTCTTTAAAGCAAGCCAATCTTTTAAAGCAGGTTTTCTTGCTTTCAGAATTATTCTGTATTCTTGGGAGGCTTGCTTTCTTACTTTTGGCAACATGTGGCTTTCTTTTGGCTTCTTAGATTAAAAGAGTATGATACATATATTCAACGTTTAAAAAAAAAATAAGCCCAAAATTATACATTTTCTAGAGAGGGAACTTTCACCCTTGCATTTCTGATGTGAGCCTTTGATACTCAGCCAGGATTTGACTTTGAGCCATTGATCCATTAGGATGATATAAAAGCCTATCTCCTCTGCTTCATGACCCACAGCTTGAGGCCTTCAACAGAAAAACTAACATTACAGATGATGGTTCACAGAGCCCACTGGCAGATTTCAGGGTCAGAGATTTCCAAAGAGGGAAATTTCCTAGAGAGTTTCTATGCAAAGATTTATGCAAGCCTCTGTCTTTTGAATATTCTGAACACTCCTCTTTCCTTCGTGTACAACTAAAAAATTAGAACAAGATGTCAGCCCACACGTGCCAAATCCTTTCAATTAACAGGATACTTAATTTTTTAAATGTTACTTTTCAATTACAGTTTGCATTCACAATTATTTTGTATTAGTTTCTGGTGTACAGCATAGTGGTTAGACAATCATATACTTTACAAAGTGCCCCCCCCCCCGATATTTCAAGTTATTATAATATATTAATATCCTATCTAATAAAAGAGAAACATGGTAATTAGCATATGTCCGCTACCCTTCCCATTGGCTAATCAGCACGATGGCGGCCGGCAGCCAGGCAGCTTGAAGCTAACATGAGGCTTGCTTGCTTCAGTGACAGAGGACTCCAACGTTCCCCGCTTGCCTTGCCGGCCTCTGAGCTTGCAGTTTAAGAAACATTGTTACAAATATAGAAGCTAAACAAAACCCCAGAAACCTGCTTTCAGCGAGCCCAGGATCTCAGAGCTGGAGTTATACATTGTTTCAATTATAGAACCAAAACAAACCAGATACCTGCTTTCAGCAGCAGAGGCCTCAGAGCTGGAGCCAGAGCTAAAGCTGGCCCAGAATAAAAAAAAAAAAAAAAAAAAAGAAAAGAAAAAAAGGAGCAGTTGGGAGCTTCAGTCACCCGCCAGCTTGAAAACAGCCCTCAGCCCCTCACCCAGACTGGCCAGGCACCCCAGTGGGGACCCCCACCCTGAAGGGTATGTGACCAGCTGCAAACAGCCATCATCCCCTCACCCAGGCTGGCCAGGCACCCCAGTGGGGACCCCCACCCTGATCTAGGACACCCTTCAGGGCAAACCAGCCAGCCCCTACCCATACACCAGGCCTCTATTCTATATAGTAAAAGGGTAATATGCCTCCCAACACCGGGATCAGCGGAGCTGAGAGGCCTCCCAGCACCAGGATCAGTGTGACAGGGGGCAGCGCCCAAACCCCCTGATAGCCCTGCGGCTCTGTGTGTGACAGGGGGCGGGGCCACAACCTCCCTATCCACCCTGCTCTATTCATGACAAGGGAAGGCGCCCCAACCCCCTGATCAGCCCTGCTCTGTGCCTGATAGGGGGGAGCTCCCCAACCCTCTGATCGCCCTGCGGCTCTGTGTGTGACAGGGTGCGGCGCCCAACCCCCTGACCGGCCCTGCTCTGTGTGTGACGGGGTAGAGCCATAACCTCCCCATCGGCCCTGCCCTGAGTGTGAGAGTGGCGGCGCCCCAACCCCCTGATCGGCCCTGCTCTGTGGGTGATAGTGGGCAGCGCCCCAACCCCCTGATGGGCCCTGCTCTGTGCTTGACAGGGGGGAGCTCCCCAACACCCTGATGGGCCCTGCTTTGTGCGTGACAGGGTATGGAGCCCCAACCCCCCTGATGGGCCCTGCTCTGTGTGTGACAGGGGGCAGCGTCCCAACATCCTGATTGGCCCTGCTCTGTGCATGACAGGGGGTGGCGCCGCAACCTCCCCATCGACCCTGCCTTGAGTGTGACAGGGGGTGGTGCCCCAACCCCCCAATCGGCCCTACCCTGAGCGTGACTGAGGGTGGCATCGCAACCTCCTGATCCGCCCTGCTCTGTGCATGACAGGGGGCAGCGCCCCAACTCCCCAATCGGCCCTGCTCTGAGCCCGACCAGGGGCTGCACCTAGGGATTGGGCCTGCCCTCTGCCACCCGGGAGCAGGCCTAAGCCAGCAGGTCGTTATCTCCCGAGGGGTCCCAGACTGCGAGAGGGCACAGACCGGGCTGAGGGACTCCCCTCCCCCCTGAGTGCACAAATTTTTGTGCACCGGGCCTCTAGTTATATTATAATAACTTAGGGATTAAGCCCACAACCTGGGATGTGACCTGACTGGGAATCAAACTGTGACCTCCAGGTTCATAGGTCAATGCTCAATCACTGAGCCACACCAGCCAGGCCAATCTATAATTCTTAATCCCTTCACCTTTTTCACTCAGCCCTCCAAACCCCCTTCTCTCTGGCAAGCATCAGTCTGTTCTCTACATCTATGAATCTGTTTACATTTTGTTCATTTATTTTGCTCTTTAGATTCCACATATAAGTGAAGTCATATGGTACTTGTCTTTGTCTGGCTTATTTCATTTAGCATAATACCCTCTAGGTCCACAGGTTTTTACAAAAAATAAATACAAAGATTTTTTCATTCATGAATTTGTTGATTTGGAATGTCCTAAAGAAATCATATGTATTTATACGTTAATGGATCGGTTTTGTTACAAAAGTAAAATTTTATGAAATCAGAGCCCTTTGCTCCCGAATTCATTCTACACTTGTGTGCCACCCTCTCCTCTGTGGCACTCGCTGGACCTGGGTCTCGGGGGCAAGGCCTTAACAGGTTACCTTTCAGGTGCTGAGAGGGGCTGGGAGATAGACAGGAGAACAGGAACTTTATTTCAGAAGATCTAAGAGCCATGAAGAAAACAGACTGACGTGATGTGACTAGGGAGCAATAGGGACTATACTGGTTTTCCATTGCTGCCCTAACAAGTGGCCCCAAACAGCGTGGCCTACACCATCAAGTGTGTGATCGCAGGTGGTGTGGGTCAGAAACCGAGGTAGGCTCATCAGGCTGCGCACCTCCCTCGAGGCTCCCGGAGGCCCCGCCCCCTGCTCCTGGGGTGCTGGCAGAATCCACTCCTTACAGGACAGTTCCCTTCTGTGTCCCTGCAAAGCCACTCCTAGCTTCCAGGGGCCGCCTGCATACCTTGGCCCCAGGTCCCTTCCTCCAGCCTCAAAGCCAGCAACTCAGTCTGAGTCCTTCCCATGGCATCTCTAACCCACCCTCCTGACCCCATCCCACTTTCAAGAACACCTGGTTACCTTGGCCCACCTGGCTGACCTGGGACAGTCACCATCTTACCTGGGTGCCTGTTCTTCTGTTTGCTTGGTCACCCTTATTGCCTTGGTCACAGTCACATTTATATTACCTGCTTTCCTATATCATTTGCGTTTATGACCCATGACATTCTCAAACCACTTTGCTACATTCTGCTATTGCAGTTACACACTGGGTACTCTATAAATATTTAGTAAATTAATGAAGGCATAAATGCTGTGTTTCCCACACAGATACACTTGCCATCAGAAGCAGTTTGGTCAAGAAAAGTTTTACATATTTTCATAGTATTCTGTCTTTTTTCCTCTTTTGCTCTTATTCTCTACTAGAGGCCTGGTGCATGAACTCGTGCACCAGTGGGGTCCCTCGGCCTGGTCTGAGGGATCCAGCCGAAACAGGCTCTCCAACATCCCCAGCAGAGCCCCAGATTGCCTGAGGGCACAGGCCAGGCTGAGGGACCCCACTGGTGCATGATTGGGGCTGGGGAGGGACATGGGAGGTTGGCCAGCCAGGAAAGGACTGCAGGAGGGCTTCAGGGCGTGTCCGGCCTGTCTCGCTCAGTCCCAATTGGCTGGACCCCAGCAGCAAGCTAACCTACTGATCGGAGTATCTGCTCCCTGGTGGTCAGTACACGTCATAGCGAGCGGTTAAGCGGCCTTAACATATCATTAGCATATTATGCTTTGATTGGTTGAATGGTCGACCGGATGATCGGACACTAGGCATATTAAATATTTATTATATAGGATTGTTACAGTTTTTCCCCTTATGGAAAATTTATGGAAGAGCATGCATGGGTAAAGGAAAAGACTATTACCCAACCAACCTGTTGATTTTATTTGACCTAATTTCAAATTGTTCTCTGAGTTTTTTTTGTGATGAAGCAAATATTTCACACTAATACCACCAGAATAGAAGATAAACTTTGTCTCTCACTAGGCTAGGGCTATGTGAAATAGGTCTAGGTCAGCTTAATTTTAATTAAAAATAAATTAGAATTAAATAAGTATTTTAATCATGACATGTTGAACAGTGTTTATTAATAAAACACACTCCTAAATGCAATTCTTAGGTCAGCCCTTAGAAATAAGAATAAAATGAATCGATCCTTCATCAGAATAATGTTTCTAAACCTCTTTGCAATTTACCAATTTAAACCAGAGGCAAAGTCCGAGGGCAGCTTCCACATAGAAGGGCTGTGGTGAAACCAGATGACTCATTGTTTGATTTAGCAATTGTAATATATATCCTTGCCAGTTTGTTTTGTTCCCACTTAATTCCCAAGTTCCCATCTTTTTTTCCTAACGAAAAATCAGCTTTGAAAAATTGCTTAACAAACTGCTTTCACTGAGTCAAAATTTCATAATGCAGCCCTGATTGCTGAAGTCCTTTGAATGCCGGATTTTGCAAAGTTACCTCTGGGAAGCAGTCAATGGAGAGAGGAGGGGAAAATGTGCACATATTCACTGACATGAGAGACTATTTCTTCTCAGTGTGTTACAAACTCAGAGTGAGGCTGTAACAATCAAGCTTTGATTTTCCTCCCATTTCTAGTCAGAAATTCTCTCTAAGGGAGTTTTTGAAGGATCTGGATGAAAAGCATTATGTAAACTCAAGGTGTCCAACCTATCTCTGGTCTGTACACAGAGGAGAAGGAAGGTTATTCTGTGGCCTTCTTGGAAGAGAGAAGAGGATCCTTCTAACCCTACCTCCTCCACATGTATATCTGACTGTGAGATCATGGCTGCTCTTTTGCATAATCTCTGGGCTCTTTGCTGCTTGAGGCCATGGCCAAGCCCAGCGCCGAGCCTCATCTGTCTCTGCCAGTAGAGCTGACACCTCCTGTAACTAAGTCAGAACACTCGTGGCTCTATAAGCTTCTCCAGGACTCCCTTCCAGGCACTGAAGATACAAACAGAGCAGGACTCTTTTCAGTTACTTCATGGCCAAAGGGCAAGACAGTAGGCAAGGCAAAGCCATTATTAGCGTTTAGCCTGGTGCAGAATGGAAGGGTCCTCCTCCCCGCTGAAAGAACTGCCGTCTCATGCAGGAAGGAGGTGCAGGTAAGGTGCTTCTCCACGCAATTTACCTGGTTCTCCTCCCTGAAGTGTGGAGAGCCCACCACAGCCACCAAGGCCCAGGGCACCCACAACAACCTGTCCATGGGAAAAACACCCTTAGTGCAGCCCTAAAGAGTTCACGACGGGGTACTCAAATCAAACAAGATGATGCGCCAAGATCTAATTCAGCTTTTCTCTGCTGGAGTTCTGTGGAGGACTATTCCCTGCTACCCTAGGACATGCATTATATGTAATAAATACTCCGCTTGATGCAGAGACAATGGTTCTAGTTATGAATTGTCTTGTTCCTATGGATCCACAGCAGTACTAGTTTTGTGGACCACCCTTGGGAGAATTTAGAAATAGCCACTCATATAATTTTCTGGGCCCTGTCCTCTACCAAAAGTCTTGGCCCTGGTTAGTGATGAGCTGCTTTCCCCTGCTTAGGGAGTAGACAAATTAAGCAGTAAGAATGGAAAGAGGCAAACAAAAGAATACATTTCCTCTGCATTGCTGAAGCTGACCTGGCAGTTTCCCCCCTCACCACACACCCTCTCCCACCCCCCCACCCCCCACTGCCCACCCAGGGGGTGGGAAGAGCTTCTGCTTAGACAGTGAGGCACCACAATGGAGGTGCATTTGCAGCATCTGAGAGTGCATTTTGGAAGCATTCCAATTCAGCTGAAAATGAAGTGTGTCAGATTTGCTCGCCTAGGGAGAGACTTAAAGCCACTGATGTTTATAGCAATGTAAAACGTACTTCACTTTATAACACGTGCACATGCTGTCCATAGAATCAAAACATTATAATAATAAAGAGCTGAAGGCCTGCTTTAAAATCTGATGTATTATTAATGTGTCAGTGTTTGCTTTGTTTTATGTGCCTCATTCTTGCTTGGCAGCCCTGTCTGACTGGCAGCTTAGAGGACTGAACTAATGTTTATCATTAGTAAAAAGCTCATTCTTCAATATGTGTTATGCAGCTAATATGGGCCAGGCAGTGTGGATTAAATGGAATCACATAAATAATGGTAGTTTGAAAATAATTATGATGGTAATAATAACACTGATAGTTGTTTGTTCCTTCCCTGAATTCATTTTCCCTTCTCCAACAACTTCTGACCCTCACTGCAGATTTGTTAGGGGCAGAAATAGAATACTGGAGACAAGCTATAATTATAAGAAATATAAGTCACTCTGTTAACTGTGATTGTTTTGTTCTGAATTAAGAAAGCACATTCTAACCTGGCTGGGAGTTGCACATGGGATCTGGGAGCTCACCTGGAAATGCAGCCCATCCTGCCCATCCAGGAGCTGCCTAATATCATGGAAAGATTAACAACCTTGTTGTAGAAACCAGAGGCACCAGCCCTTTGCAACCCCCAGGTCTTTGCAAAACTCCAGCCTTTTTCAACCCCCTAGCCTTTTGTAAACCCAAGCCCACCTTGCCTGTAAACTGCCCATTTTGCATACCCATTCTTATCTCTTTTGCCTACTTCCCCATGTAATCTTTGTCCTTATACCCAATATAAGCTGCTGGGGGAGAGAGAGCAGGTTTTTGTGGATGACCTACTGCTCTCCCATACTGCCAGCATTATTTTAGAATAAATGCTCATATATGATTCAACTGTGTCTCTGCTGAATTGGTTCAAGTAGTGACAGGCAGCCTGGACCCATTGGTTGTCTGGTTTCATATTCACCACTTGCCCAGTGTGGTTCCTTCCCTGACTCTAAGGACAGAACATGTGACTCGAGCATAAGCCATTCAATATACCGTCTTCCTTTGTCCACAATGATTGGTTTAGAGATGGGCACGTGACCTAAACTCCTAAGTCTTAAATCCTAATAAGTCTTGGGCCTTGTTCAGAAGCTACTGGAAAAGATCCTCTCTTTTGAGCTGCACTTTAACCTGAGAAAATCTAAGGCTAGAGCTGCCCCAGCAATCACATCACTATGACGGAGCGGCCTGGAGCCTGGAGCTTATTGGAGACAGAACGAAGTCAGAACAGGAGGCAGCGCTAGCAGAGACAGAAAGAAGCTGAGCCCGAATGGCATAATTTAAGCACCACGTCCAGCCACGGCTGAAGGCAGCCCAGCCCTGGGCTGTTCAGCTCCCAGAGCCAATACGTGCACTTTTTGTCCTAAACCAGTTTGAGTTTAGATCCATGTCACTTGAAACTAAGGAAGAACTCAGACAAATGATAATGATAACGCAAAGATAGTGGGGGGAGGAGAAATTTTATGTGAAGAGGACAACGATATCAGATATTAAGACTCGGGATTTTATAGAAACCTTGCCTGAACAGAAGCAAAGCAGAAAAAATTAACTAAGATCCAGAGAAACATCCCTGAGAACTTCAGGCTCACTATATTACCCAAGGGGAGTTCACCTTGGCCCCAACAGGGCACATGAAACAAAAACCATACAAGAGATACTAAACCCCTCAGGCTCCAGAACAAGCCACTTTCTGGTCAAGCTTGGAAGAAACCCAGCCTGAAGAGTTCATTTTTTAAACCTAGATTCAGAAGCTTTGTGTAACCAATAGAGGTATTTCCATCGGTGCTTGCTATCAAGACTCCATATAGCCCTAAGCAATAACGTCAAAATGATAAGTAAGAAAAATTACCTGTAAGAGTCAGAGGTACTGAATGTCAGAGACAGAGTACAATCTCTTACATCCCCGGAGTAGGCACAAGAAAGGATTGCTTGGTGCGAAGGTAAACAGACTACTGTTTGGGCAGCCACTACGTTAAATCAAATTGTGTTCAGACTAGTCTGTTTTTCACTAAAATGAAGTTCAGAAGTGCTGTCCTCTTCCTTTATGACACTCTCATGAATCATGTAGCTCAAGGAAGGGCCTGGAGCTCAGCAGTTTACTTACTGTCTTCTCTATTTATTTACTTTAAAAACAAACCAAAAAACCCAACACACTCCACTCTAAGCTTTGCTAGCTAGGAGACTGCTTATCAGTTTTTTTTCCACTTGGCAGATTTTCCCAAGTAATAAAAAAGCCAAAAACTGGGCGAGAACTTTTCTCTTGGATTCTAAAACTGGAGGGTTTTCAAAATGCACTGTATTATTTGCCACAAAGTAGGGAGTAGGACCCTGTGTACAGGGGCTGAGGGTGGGGATTCCTTCCACTGTGAAGTTAACATCTGTCTTTAAAAACCACATCACTGTGTATTTTGTGTATTATTCCATGGACAGCCGATCTCATCCCTTTAGGATGGGCACTCTGCCTTTTAAAAATCATATTGCTGCCAAAACCAGTTTGGCTCAGTGGATAGAGAGTCGGCCTGCGGACTGAAGGGTCCCAGGTTCGATTCCGGTCAAGGGCATGTACCTGGGTTGCGGGCACATCCCCAGTAGGAGATGTGCAGGAGGCAGCTGATCGATATTCCTCTCTCATCGATGTTTCTAACTCTCTATCTCTCTCCCTTCCTCTCTGTAAAAAATCAATAAAATATATTTTAAAAAAAATAAAAATAAAAATCATATTGCCGAATATTTTCTACATTATTCTCTGGACAGTACCTAGTCCCTTGTGGATAGTGTGGCAGGTTGTGTTTTCCAAAAATGGCCACAAAAATATCTCTGACACTGGCAGAGTAACCTTGCTACCCCCACTTCAAGAACTATCGTTCATTTCTCTCTCCTTTTAAAAATATACTTTTATTGATTTCAGAGGGGAAGGGAGAGGCAGAGAGAGATAGAAACATCAACGATGAGAGAGAATCATTGGTTGGCTGCCTCCTATACACCACACACTGGGGATCGAGCCCACAACCTGGGCATGAGCCCTGACCGGGAATCAAACCATAACCTCCTGCTTCACAGGTCGACACTCAACCACTGAGCTACGTCAGCCAGGCCATTTCTCCATTTCTCTACCTGCCTTGAACTTAGGCAGACCCTGTGACTACTTTGACCAATAGAATATGAAAGTAGCACTGTGCCGATTCTAGATGTAGTCCTAAAGTGTCCATCTTCTGCCCTTTGAAGTCCAGCTGCCATGTGTGACTACTCTGAGACCAGCATGCTGTGAGAAGCCCCCAGTCACATGGAGAGGCCCAGGAGGATGAGGCACCACGTGGAAAGAGAGGGAGGACGAGGAGTCAGGTGTGTAAGTGAAGTCTAGCCCTCAGATGATTCCAGTGCCAGCAACTGTATAAGAGACCCCAAGAAGGAACCACCCAGCTGAGCTCAGTCAACCCCCAGAACCATGGAAGATAATAATAAATTATTGTTTTAAGTTACGAAGATTTGGGGGTGGTTTGTTAGATGCCACAATAGATACCTGGAGCAGATAGGTAATTTGCCAAACTGGGTATCCATTAAAGTATAGTGGATGTGGTAGATGCTAGAAACAGTACTGGATTTATTATAACAGTCAGTACCTTATCAGTTAGAGGTCTTCATAGCAAGTAACAGAAGCTAATTCTGGCTGAGTTAAGCAAACAAGTTTTTGAAAGGATAGTGGGTAACTCATGAATCATAGAAAGGTCTGAAGATTAGCTTTAGTCTAAGCAGGAAATAAGAACACCAAAGCTATGGCCCCAAACCATTCTGGAGAGGAAAGGGCTGACACCTTTGCCCAGAAATGACAGAGAGCTTCTGTCCCTTTGGTTATAGTGTCACTAGTCCCCACAGCAGAGTCTTGGTGTAGGTGGCTCTAACTGGCAGAGCCTGAGGCATGGGCCTCACCCTTCTTGCAAGGGGGGCCAGGGAAACAAGTGCCCAGCAGACTCCACACTGAGAGGTCATCTTTGTCCCATCAGAGTCATGGGATAAGCGACTTCTCCAGGTTCAGAAGTTGGGAAGTCAGAAAATGAATCACGAGTCCACCACTGCTACTGGGTATCAAAACGTGTGTGTGTGTGTGTGTACTTTTTGCATTATGCAATTCCTGCTTTATCACAATTTTTGTCTTCCTGATACACTTAGCATTCTACAATTAATACTAAAATTAGCATTCATACCAAAACTATGGAAAAAGGAGCATACCTCTTAAAACCTACACAAATTTGTGACGGGGCATTAACAAAAATAACAATCCCAATAAAAATATTACAACAGTAAAAAAAAAAAAAAAGTTAAACTCCTAATAAAGAAATACTACAGTAGATCTAAAATTTTTATTTAAAGCCCTTGATGGTTTGGCTTAGTGGATAGAGCATCGGCCTGTGGACTGAAGGGTCCTGGGTTTGATTCCAGTCAAGGGCACATTCCTGGGTTGCCGGCTTGGTCCCCACTGTGGGCGTGCAGGAGGCAGCTGATCAATGATTCTCTCTCATCATTGATGTTTCTATCTCTTTCTCCTTCTCCCTTCCTCTCTGAAATCAATAAAAAATATATTTAAAAATAAATAAATAAAATAAAAATTTTACTTAAAAAATTAAAAAGTGAATGTACCTTGGTGTAAGGGAGTGTGAGGCTACTAAATTATGGTGATTAGGGCATCCTGCCCAAAGGTTGGGGAAAATCATACAATAAACACTTTCTGGACAGAGCAGTGGATCAAACTGAGCCAAAAAAAGAAAATAAGGGGTGACTAGACATTGTGGACAGTACTGTAGACCTCACATCTGTCACATTCAGCTGTGTGGATACACCTGTGACCAGCTGCTAATACTCACGGAGGAAAGCACCGGCCTGCTGGTGACGTTCATCAGCACTTCATGTTATATGCCATCACTCCACTATGCACCAATCACATATGCGATCATTCCTGCTTACAAAAGCAGGCTTTAGCAGAATAAAATGTTCTGTGTATGCGTGTAAATTGACACAACCCTTGCAAGGTAGGTATTATTCTCATTTCATAAATGAGGAAATGGAGACTCGGAGAATAACAAATGTGACCTAGTTCAAAAAAGATAGGTGTTAAGCTCAGATCTGAAGCTTGTACTATCTCTTTCTACCCTGTCTTGTCATTTACTAGGGAACCACCTTCCACTTTGAGAAATTTAAACCCACATCTCCAGGTTGGTAAGCGTCATAGCCCTAGTGAGACTGGACTTGCATGGTCCGCATTGGCTTTCTAGCTAAAGGTTGGTTCAAGTGGATTCTTCTCCAAGGTGGAGATGTGGTGCTTTGGACCCTCCAGCGCCTCCACCTCAGCTGTTTCAGAGCTGGGTTCAAGAATCCGTGAAACCGAGTGGGTGATTTCCATTTTCCTGCTTTCACTCAGGAGCTATAATTCAGATGACTGTTGTAGAAATACAACTATATTTTCCAAGGGCAGTTTCTAATCTCTAAGAACAATGTATTTTTCCTACAAAACAAAAAATTTCTCACTTCTTAGACATCAAGGGACAGAAAAAGTTTCTGATGTAATAAGCACAGATTTCTGCTAATTTCTTTGCCTCTGTTTTTAACTTTTGCATAAATCAACTAGTTAAAGAAATAAAATGCCTCAGTAGGGATCTGCCAAAGAGTGGGTCAAGTTCTCTCTCCTGCAGCTGAAGGATCCAGAAAATACTTCACAGATGATAACACTTCAAGGATGAGGTGCATCAAATTGGCCTGAGATGTGCTCAAGGAATGAGATGTTAAATGGACACAAACTGGCAACCAGATTCAAAATCCTTTGAGGACATCAACCTCCTGGCCAGGTCTGGATTTAAGAGAATTTTTAACCCGTATTTCCTAACAATGGCTATACATCTGAGGTATGTGCACAGGAGGGGATGTGGGCATCACCACCGGATAAACCCCCACCCTGAAGCAAATAAGGGCAGTGAGTCATTTAGAGCCTCACTTCTGCATTGCACTAAACAGTCCTCTCAGGGGTTCCCAGAACTGATGTTTTTGTTTTTGTTTTTGTTTTGGATATAACCACCCATGTAACATCTATTTACTGTTTCTTAATTCATTTAACATCTAGAATATAAAGCCAATTAATTTAGTTTATTCTTTAAGAAAAATGACCTTTATTTGATGAAAACTCTAATTTAAGCTTGAGAAATATAAACATATTTTGTCAATAGTGACTCGTCATCTTATTGATGTGAGCATAGATTTATAGTTTTTGTACAGCTCTAGAAAAATGTTGACACCGATTGCATACAAGAAAAGTTTTAAGGCTTAATAAAAATACAGACGAATAATTTCTCGATGCAGCTTAAAGGTTGAGAATAGGATGCTAAAATGAATGAATCCTTCAAATACCAGCAGTCGCCAATGTATAGAGTACACTTTAAACACACTCCTAAAGCCGCAGGGAGGGAAGGATGAGTAGAAAGATAAAACAGGGAGTTTTATCATTGTTGCCCAGAGTTCAGATTTTCCTCACTCTCTCAGGCCTCTCTTCCCATCTCTGGTTTCCTCCAGCTACACCCCAGAAATCCCTGCCTGGACTAGAGAGCTCTCCCTCTATTTGGCTGACAGTGGGGGTGGGGGTGAAGTCACAGGGCCAGCACTACAATGTTAGTAGAACTGATGTATTTTAACAGTGAAGCTGATGTCCTCACCGGGCTTGTTAAAATAAGATGGCTGGCCCCTCCCCGATGCTTCCTGAGTCTGTGGGTCTGGGATAAACCTGGAGAACCTGCGTTTCTGAAAGTTCCCAAGTGCTGCTTTGAAGACGGTTGCCTGGGCACTAGGAAGGACCCAGACCCATTTTGTTGCAAGTGGCAAATCTGTGGTTAACATTCCTTAAGCTTCTTAGAAATCAGTGGATTTTCAAAGAAATCCTATTTTTCAACAGTCAACCATATTTCTTTGTATGTAAGCTGTCTGTCTCTGTATTTAAAAAAAAAGTCATTTTGGTTTTGATTATTTTGAAAGATGGAGAAAGAACAGATCTATTTCCAGTTACTCAGGAAAACACTTTTTCTTCTGGTCTTAAGTGAGTGCTCATAGACCTAACACATTTTCAATAGTGTGTGCTTCACAGAGCAAATTTGTTTCATTGGTGCACACTGTATATTCATGTACAGTATATACAATCATTTAATAAAAGCATCTCATAAGAATTCTAAATAGTATTCTTTCTTTATCTATCATTACATTTCCTGAAGTATTTCAAAGAAGATGTCAGGCATTTTATCACTTCACCCCTACAAATGTCAGCATATATCTTTTAAAAACAATGGATATTCTTATATAACTATAATGCCAACATAATAATCATCAAAATTAATAATTTCTTGGTATTTCACTGTAGTCCATCTACAAGTTTTCCTGGTTGCCTCAATTCCCCTCACCCCCCAAGTTGGTTGTAATCAGGATCCAAATAAAGTCTATTTATTGTATTTGGTTATTATATCCCTTAAACATCTTTTAATATAGATCAGATCATTCTCCTTCTCCTCCTGCTTTTTCATATTCTTTAATCCTAATAATGTGTTGAAAAAACCACAGCCAATTGTTTCACAGAACGTGTCATGATCTGCCTTTGACTGTTGGCTTCCTGGTAGCATCATTTAACTTTGTTTCTCTCCCTGTGTATGCCTATAAACTGGAACATTTACAGGACCGATTCCATTTTGGTTAAACTCCTTTGGCAAGAATACATGAGAGGTGGTGCTGTGTTTTGCCCAGTATACCACAGCAGGAGACACGTCTGATTGTCCTACTCTTGGAGATGCCGAGTTTCATCAGGTGAGGCCCGCTGGGTGCAGGTAGGGCCGTCTTGATCCCTCCTTTGTGAAGTTTGTCTAATGGTTTCATCACACATGACCATTAAGCAGGGCTTCCGCATCCTTAGATAGACACCAAAGGGCTGAAATCAGAGTTTCTTTCCTTGCCGTGGTCGCCCCCTCTCCTCTCCCTTGCTCAGCAGAGTGCAGTGTAGGGGAGTTGATGTCAATCAGCTCAGGGCAGTGGGAGTGCTCCGGGGCTGGAGTGCTCCCATTTTGGAAGGTGACTTTCCAGCTCGTTCTAAACTTCCCACGGGCACTGCTTTAAATGTTCCCAGATGGTGGGCAGAGTCACTGAAGAAAGAATGTTTGAGTTCAGAATGTTTTCTCCTAGTATTTACTGGAACACTGGAAATTGGGAGAGGTCTCCATGGCTGTGCATGTCATATGCTCTACATATGCAGGAAGAATTTCTGCCCCGTCCTGTCCGTTCAGGTACAGTCTGCCCTGTCTCACAGCCTGTACTTGGAGACTCCTCACTTCCCTCGTTATTGCACAGTGGCCTTTCCATTTCTTTCATTTTCTTAACAACAGAGGGACTAATATTTCTGTTATTATTTTTCATTTCATGAAATTCCAGACTATTTTATGTCAATTTGTCAACTTTATGTCATGGCATCAATTCTCATATTATTTTTAAAAGTATATAGCTTTTCTAGAGATTGCTTTGCCTGTAATGGACCTGCAGGGACAACTTTATATCTCAAAGGGTTAAAGAGGGATCTTGTTTGTTTATAAGGTTTTTGTTTGTTTTTTTACTTGTGGGTTACACTGTACCTATTTCTGAAGGACAGAATTGGGTGTAGAGAAAGATGGTTGGCCCAGACCAAAGACCGAATAGAGGAAACATATCTTGGCCATGACCTTTGGCCCTCTACTCTTCCTCCTTCACCTCGTGCCTCACCACTAAATGCCGTTAGCTGCATATATTGCTGCTTTTGACTCTCATTCTAAAGGCACAGGGTTGGTTTTTAAAATGTTTTATTTCCATGGGCACTGCCGACAAAACAGTAGTTTCCAGCAAGCAAAATTGGGCACAAAAATAATCTTCTCCAGATGAGTGGGTGATAGTGGCCTGGATGACAGTGATTTATAGGAGGCTTGTCACAAGAAGGAAAAGACTGTCATACGGGGCAGAAGTCAGTCTTCAAGCAAAGAGAATGAAGAGGGAAAGCATTGGTCATTTTAGATGACTTGAAGGAGAATGCCTCTAGGATCCAGAGTGTCATCTTCTCAATTCTTCAGTGTCTCCTCCTATTTCTTGCAAAGAGCTATAATTTTCCAACTCACCTAGGCACTGCCTCAGCCTAGGATGTGGTGGGATAGAGGATGGGGGGGGGGGGGTGTGTCAGGTTGAGGAGAAACCTTACATTTAGGGTCTTGGGTCCTTCTCCCTACCTCCAGTCTGGGGCTCCTGTTGAAGGTCTGGCCTCCCACTTGAACTGGACTGTTGCTCTCCGGGCCTTGGAAGGATCAGACTGGGCCCCAAGAATGCTGAAGGCCTACCTCTTTCTCTTCACACCTAGGCTGAGGGCCACACCCTTCTCCTCCCCGAAGTCCTGGGAGATTTTTTGTTGCTCTTTTCCCTCAGTAACAGCAGCCATCCCTTTACCAAGGCCTGAGGGGCCACTTGACCTTTGGGGGAGGCTGGAGAGCCCAGGGCTCTAGAGAAGGAGGTGGGATTCTGGGTCAGGCTGTGGGCAGGGAGAGCCCTTTCCGCCTGTTCTGCAGGGTGGTGGGTACAGGTTGGGGGTTGGAGTGTGGGAGGCGACATGTTCTGAAGAAGCAGAGAGGTGGGCTCCCACCCGAGGCCCCAGACTATCTGATCGTTTTTGCTTCTACTCACTCTGGATCTCCAGGAGCCTCTCTTTCCTGCCTGTTGTGATTGTCTTTGTCCTTGTCTGCTCCTTGAAAGACACAAATCTCCTGCAAGGAGTCTGATGAATCCAGGCTGGGGCAGCCTCCCTGACATCCCCAAACTAAGCATCACCCTTGAGGGGCAGGGGGAATCACCTCTGCTCAGTGGCCTCCTTGGGATAGAATTGGGCCTTGGGCCCATATGATGAGTGTGGAATCCAAATGACACGGAGGAGCTGGTTGGGCCTGAATTTGGAGTGGCCTGAGGCTCCTCACATAGGGCCTGCAGCCTGGAGCCAAGTGCATGCTGAGCTGTGAGGGCAGCTAATAACCTGGCGAGCCTACCTCACTGGAAGGAACGGACTGGTTGCCATAGCAAAGTTGAATTGCCATTTTGCTTATGAATTGTTACATAAGCCTATCAAGAAATGCCGAGCTGCTTCCAGTTGACTAAGTTTCCCCCTGTCTGCCCTGAAACCTCCAGGAGAGAAAAGAAAAGCCCTCAGTATTCTCTATAGCTGGTTTTATATAAATCGTCACATGCAACATGCTTTCAGGCAGCCGCTGTGGCTGCATGATCCTCTGCAGGCACAGGACCAGAGCGCAGGCTCCGAATGAAAAGGAAAGGAGGGCTGTGGTCTGGTGTCACAGATGCTGACCCATGTCTGAAATGGGTGGACTGCTTTACCATTAGGATGTTTACTTTCAGTGTTCTCAAAAAAAAAAAAAAACTCCCAAGGCCATCCTAGATGGTTGTAATGTTCTTAAACTGGACCGGAGGGCTGGAACAAAAGCATGGATGGAGTGTTTGTGTGAACTAATATAAATTCAAAGTAAACATCATTACATAAAAGGGTACGGTCTTTTTTTTTTTAGTTTTATTCATTTCAAACGGGCCGGATCCGGCCTGCGGGCCGTAGTTTGCCCACGGCTGGCCTAAACAGTGAAAACTTTCCCTTCTTCCCTTGACTCCCACCCACCCAGTTTCCATCCTCAGAGGCAACTGATATTGTCACTTGCTTGCATGTTCTTCCAGAGGGACTAGAAATATAGGCTCTCCCTGGCTTTTCAACTAGCATAAGTACGCTCTACACAAAATCCTACTTCTTGTTTTTACACTTGACAATGTGTATGCACTTGATGAAGGAATGGCCTATCTGGAAAAGGTCTCTCTCTCGACAGCTTTAGGAGGTGGCCGATGGACTAGGAGGAAAGACAGTCTATCTGTCAACCACAGAGGTAAGTGTAGTCAACTCTTGTAGTCAAGCGCAGGAGGACACATCTCATAGCCAGAGCACCCTTACCTTCTCTTCAGAATTGAGGGCAACAAGGTGACTTCTCCATGTTTAGATACCTAGAAGGCCTCAACTGATATTTGCCAATCAATCAATAATGAAAAACTGTTGAACTTATAGAATTAAGAATAAACATGCTGCAGAACTGGTAGATGGGCTTTTAAATCTGTTAAAAGGTGTTTGTGGCAAAATAAGTTTATTAGCATCTCTTTTTTTTTCTTTTCCTTTATTTATTTTTTTTATTGCTTAAAGTATTACAAAGGGTATTACATATGTGTCCTTCCCCCCCCCCCCCGCCCTTGACAGTCCCCTAGCCTCCCCTACCCCCAGTGTCTTATGTCCATTGGTTATGCTTATATGCATGCATACAAGTCCTTCAGTTGATCTCTTACCCCCCTCCTTCCTGCCCCCCAACCGTCCCCGGCCTTCCCGCTGCAGTTTGACAATCTGTTTGAGGCAGCTCTGCCTCTGTATCTATTATTGTTCAAAAGTTTATAATGGTCTCTATTATCCATGAATGAGTGAGATCATGTGGTATTTTTCCTTCATTGACTGGCTTATTTCACTTAGCATAATGCTCTCCAGTTCCATCCATGACGTTGCAAATGGTAAGAGTTCCTTCCTTTTCACAGCAGCATAGTATTCCATCATGTAGATGTACCACAGTTTTCTAATCCATTCATCTACTGATGGGCACGTAGGCTGTTTCCAGATCTTAGCTATGGTGAATTGTGCTGCTATGAACATAGGGGTGCATATATCCTTTCTGTTTGGTGTTTCTGGTTTCTTGGGATATATTCCTAGAAGTGGGATCACAGGGTCAAATGGGAGTTCCATTTTCAGTTTTTTGAGGAAACTCCATACTGTCTTCCATAGTGGCTGCACCAGTCTGCATTCCCACCAGCAGTGCACGAGTGTTCCTTTTTCTCCACATCCTCTCCAGCACTTGTCGTTTGTTGATTTGTTGATGATAGCCAGTCTGACAGGTGTGAGATGGTACCTCATTGTTGTTTTGATTTGCATCTCTTGGATGATTAGTGACTTTGAGCATGTTTTCATATGTCTCTTGGCTTTCTGAATGTCCTCTTTTGAAAGGTGTCTATTTAAGTCCTTTGCCAGCATCTCTTTCTTAAGCAAAGAGTAACCCTCATAACTCCCCCCCACACACACACACATGCATGCACTAGCCTTGGGGCAAAGGCCCAGGGTCTGGCAGGACTGGGGAAAAGTTGTCACCAAGAGCTGCAGGGAGCAGGTGTGACCTGAGGTGGAAAGCAAACCAGAGCCCAAGGAGGCGGCAGAGCAGGTCTCGGAGAAACATCGAGCACCAGGACTGAAGAGTAAGGGAGATGCCAGAGACTGCAGCTGAGGCAAATGCTAAGATGCCAAAAGATCAAGAACGAGGGGGAGAGCAGCAGACAGGGCGAGATGAAGTGCTGGGGAGACAGGACAGGAACCAAGGAAGGGTGCCAAGGAGTTTGATCCCATCAGCTGCCTCGCTGGGGAAGAGTTTGGCAGGGCACCTAAGAGGGCCTGCAAGTGATAGGTTATATATTCCTTTAATTCCTGTGTCCTGGCCAATCACACATTTTTTAAAAAAATATGTGTTTATTAATTTTTAAGAGAGAGAGGAAGGGAGAGGGAGAGAAAAACATCCATCGGCCGTCTCTTGCACACCCCAGCTGTGGAGGATAATGCTTAACCAACTGAGCCACACCAGCCAGGGCCAAACCATACCTTGTTAAAGGTATAACTGTATACTTCGTATGTTGTTCAAAGCTATCCTAGGACTCCTACTTGAAATTGATCTAAATAGTCATCTAAAAAAACCAGTCTCATTACTTTAAAGTATACACCGTAGGGTCAAGAAGTAGTGAGATCATTTCCCTTCTTTAAAGAGGAATAAGACAAGTGAAACAAAAATACTTTGAAATAAGTTACAGGTTATGTCAGCATATAGCCATGAATTATGATTACCTGAATAGTGATTACCATTTTCTTGGATTACTTAAAAAGAAGTTCTCAGGCTACTTTTATTGGGCTAACAGACTCAGGCTGAAATACCAAGCAGCCCATACGTAAGCCTGGGTTTCTGTCACCAGACCCATGGAGAGCTGCCTGCGGCTCTCTTTAGCATGTCTCAGGACTCAGGGCATGCATTTCAGGGCTACTGCTACAGGGGGATCCTATCCACTCTGAGTCCAGACAAGTAGAAGACTCAGATAACCAGATCACTTCTAAGCAAGTACTTTGATAAGAAGGTAGCAGAAGCCCAGAATCAGATAGTAGGGACACACTCACAAGACAGCTTAGGTGCATATGTTGGGCCCAGTGGCTTATATTTTCTAAACTATAGAACTGCACAGCGATAATGACAGTGGTGAGGTCCTCAAAGATCCTAAGGCTCTTCGAAATTGCCAAACAAAGGGTAAACTAATTTTACTAGCTTCTGTGTTAATGCATTTTGTCAAGTTCTCATTCTTTGAAAGTTGGCAACCTGCGTATGACTGCAATAAATACCTCAGTAAGGCAGAGAGAGAGTAATCAGAACATGCCTGGTCCCGTATCCTGCCAAGTAAAGAATCTACCAAATCTAGAACTGCGTCCTAAGTCACTAGTGCCAAAGATAGAGCTCTTCTCTTCCACTGTAGACTACGATGAAGCTCATCCCTAAACCACACTGAAAATAAGTCTCTTGTATTAATAGTTTGTAAATTCAGCAATGCCCTGCTCTGCAACAAATGGTTGTGACTTGAGGCCAAGCACAGGAGTAAACCATCCCCTTGTAAAGTCTGGTTCCAGGGTGGACAAAGGTTAAAGCTTATTATAGACCAGCTGAGGTTTCACACACGACGTCAAAAGTCCTTATATTTAGAAACCTTACTCAATTGGCCTTGTGCATTGTCAGCCCTCCCAGTCACTGCTGGCTAACCTTGGCCGGGCCCCACAGTGGCTCTGTGTGCCTCTCACGTGCCCACAAACCACGGGCCTTTGGCTCTGTTTGCTGACCCTCACTCACCACGTCCTGTTCCTGCCTGAACCCAAGCGATTCATTCCCATGATGGCCACCATACATGACCACACCCCTCCCTCTGGTCCCTTACGTGCCTACTCTCAGGCATCACTGAAAATAGCTATAGCTATTCATCTTCATGTAATTCTCCTAGAATTTATTCATGTTCTGCTATCTTGCAACTTTGAAGGTGAATCTGCATTTCAGATATATTTTTTTAAAGTACTTATTTTTCGCCTGGCTGGTGTGGCTCTGAGGTTGAATGTCAACCCATGAACCAAGAGGTTGCTGGTCCCTGGTCAGGGCACATGCCCAGGTTGTAGTCTTGATCCCATGTAGGGAGCATACAGGAGACAGCTGTTCAATGATATCTCTCTATCCTTTTCCCTTCCTCTCTCCCTAAAAAAAATAAAATAAAAAATACTTATTTTTTTCTGCATTCTTTCATATCTACCCCACTACCTACTGGTTTAGATTTCCTGCAGCAGAAAACTTAAGCATTTGGCAGATTAAATAAAGAAGAGTGTTTGTGGGGATATGACAGAGG
This sequence comes from Myotis nattereri, assembly GCF_964212035.1. Classification (NCBI taxonomy): domain Eukaryota; kingdom Metazoa; phylum Chordata; class Mammalia; order Chiroptera; family Vespertilionidae; genus Myotis; species Myotis nattereri. Next base: position 67,976,381 of record NC_138079.1, read on the forward strand.
ACAAAGACCCTATGGGCCTCACCATTACCACCACCACCACCATCATCATCATCATCATCATCATCCAACACTTTTGGTGCCAGGGCCTATGCCAGGCTCTTCGTGGGCATCACCTTACTGAATCCTTATAGTAGTTCCAGGAGGAAACAGCTCTTAGAGTCTCATTGCACATATGAGGAAGCGGAGGTTTTGAGAGATTGACTTGTCCAAGAACACACATCTGGAAGCATTAGAATCAGAACAATCCCACTCCAGAACCCAGGCTCTTAACTACTAGCAACACTGCCTCCCATTGTGGCTGGTCAAACTCTTACAAAGAGCACTTCAAAGCCCTTACAAGGGCAACCCAATATTCCAACAGGAAGTGCAATAACACCTTCCTAATTCAGCTGTGAGTGCAGCAAATAATTGAATGGTTGTATTTAAAGCAAAATTTTGCAAATCAAATCCTATTCTAAATTCACCAGGGAAGCTTACTCCATTCCTTCATAAAGGAAAGAAAAAATATGATTGTAACACAATTAGTTAGAACAGATCTATTTGGTAAAGTTAGATTTTTATATACATGACTACCTTAGAATTGGGTTCAAATACTGGGCTCAGACCCTCCCTACCCCTTAGCTAAAATTTACTCCCTGCTGACAAGGAGGGTAACTTATGATCCAGACAGAAGAAGGAGAAAGTCCCCAACCCCACCCCCATCCACCATGACAGACATTGCTGGCCTGAGGGTAGGGTAGCAGGAATCAGTGCTCCTTTGGGGGAAGGAGGAGGAGAGGCCTGAAATATGCATGAAGCAGACTTGCACCAATGGCTAATTAACTCCTCAGTTCGCCTTCTACTTACTGTTCAACTCCAGCAGCAAAATGAAGGTAACAGTACATTGGGTCAGATACCCTTGATTTGAAATCCTCTGAGGAAAATAACAGTCAATAAATATCATTGTATTATATGGCTATGCAGCTCCTCCTGCAGAGTAAATCAGATGCATGTGGCTAGAACAGGGGAGGGCAAGCTTTTTGACTCGAGGGCCACAATGGGTTCTTACACTGGACCGGAGGGCCGGAACAAAAGCATGGATGGAGTGTTTGTGTGAACTAATATAAATTCAAAGTAAACATCATTACATAAAAGGGTACGGTCTTTTTTTTTTAGTTTTATTCGTTTCAAACGGGCCGGATCCGGCCCGCAGGCCGTAGTTTGCCCACGGCTGTGCTAGAACCTGACCATGACTCAATCAGCATTCTGCTGGGTCTTGAAGGAAGAGCCTTCAGTCTCAGAATTGCCCTCACCTGTGGGCACTGGCAGGGATTGCCTTGCTGCAGAAAGCCACTTAGCCCAAGGTCATGTCCTTCCCAGAGGACCCCAATGATTGATGGAGGAAGCATCCTGTATAATAAAGAGCTAATATGCAAATAGTTGTCACACCCTCACACCATCATGCCATAACAACTCAGACACTCAACACTGGGGAGAGAGGAATGGGGACCAGCCAGGCACAAATGAGTTTGTGAGAGAGGAATGGGGACCAGCCAGGCACAAATGAGCTTGCGAGAGAGGAATGGGGACCAACCAGGCTGCGGCCTGGGAGAGGGGCAAGCCACTGGCCCCGCAGTCCCAGGCCCCAGCAGCTGCGCCTGCATCTTTGGCCCAGGAGAGGGACAAGCCGCCTGTCCCTCGGTCCCAGATGCCTGTAGTTGCAGCCTGGGCAAAGCTGCCTGCCCATGGTTACCTGTGGCTGCGGCCAGTCCAGGCAAAGCCGGCCCAGGTCCTGGGTGCCTGCAGCCGGCCAGAGGGAGGGAAGCCCGGGTCCTGGGTGCAGGGCGAGGCAGAGGTGGTTAGGAGTGATCAGGCCAGCAGGGGAGCAGTTAGGGGTGATCAGGCAGGCAGGCAGAGGGGTTAGGGGCAATCAGGCAAGCAGGCAGATGAGCAGTTAGGAGCCAGCAGTCCCGGATTGTGAGAGGCAGTCAGATATCCCCCGAGGGGTCCTGGATTGGAGAGGGTGCAGGCTGGGCTAAGGGACCTCCCCCCGTGCACGAATTTTGTGCACCGGGCCTCTTGTTGTTTATAAAGGCCCAGCCATATTGGCCCAATCTGGGACAACTCTGACAGGCTATTTTATTTTTTAAAATATGTTTTTAGTACTTTCAGGAAGGGAGAAGGAGAGAGAGATAGAAACATCAACTATGAGAGAGAATCGATTGGCTGCCTCCTGCAAGCCCCCTACTGGGCACACGCCTGCAACTCAGACATGTGCCCTGACAGGAATCAAACTGTGACCTCCTGGTTCATGGGTTAACACTCAACCACTGAGCCACATGGGCTGGCCCTGACAAGCCATTTTAGATCCAGAGCTCTCCAAGAGATCAGCTGAGGCTGGGAGCCTCCCTGGCCTATCAACCTCTCTCTCTGCTCCTCCCTCTCTCTTCCACAGATGTTGATGCCTTATAAACATGGTATATACTGGTACTACATCCCATCTCAGAGTTACCTCCCAGAAGTCCCAGCCTGCAACAAGAATTTATACAAACTATTGCACAATAAAAGTTATTATATTGGGATTATTTCTGCAATTATTGTATTAAGCCTTACATTTATGTGTATAAAATCTAGGAAGCCAGACTAAAGTTAAATGAAAATTTGCCCTATGTTTTCATGGTGTCAATATTAGCAAGAATGACTGCTTCCTATTTCAAAGGAGGTACAAATCCATACAACTTATTTATCAGCCAATTTTTCTTCTATGAAAAATTCACCTGTGATAAAATTATTTGGATCTATTTTGCCTTTACTTGGTAGGTGTAATAGATTGCAAAAATTATTATGTTTTTTTCTCCTTCCTGTATCTGTGCCTCTAGCAATGCATGTGATTTTGAAACCCTTCCCATCAAGGGGTGGGCTAGACCTTGAATCTGGAATGACTTTGTGACTTGCTTTGGCTAATAGAGTGTGATGGAGATGGTGTTGCACCAGTCCCAAGGTAGACCTTAAAGAGGCCTTAGACACTTCGGCTCCCTCAGTCGGATCTCTGCCCAGCTACTATAGAAAAAGCCTGGGCTAGCCTGCTGGAAGGCGAGGAGACCATGTAAAGCAGCTACAAGCTAACCAAGCTGAGATCACCCTACAGTTTCTAGACAACCCAGCAGACTCATGACCAAGCCTAGCCAAGACCAGAACTGCTCAGCAAAGTTCAGCCCAAACTGCTAATCCACAAAGTTATTAGCTACATAAATAGGCATTGTTTTTAGCCACAATTTTGGGAATATTTATTATGCAGCAAAAGCTACCTGATAGAATAGAGTAGCTCATGGTTACCAGTATTTCCAAGACTGATTCTGGAGAGTGAATTTTTTAGCAACTAGTCCATTACCAAAAACCCAACAGTCAATATTACTGGTTTCCTCTCCCATTTCCCTTTTTACTTTTTCCCAGGCAGTGGTCTGAGTCAATGATGCTACCAAGCAGATGGGAAGAAATACAGAACAAATTCTACATAGGTTTGGTTAAAATTTCACTTTAAAAACGGCTCAAGAAAAGACTGCATAGGTTACGAAATGAACTTCCAGACAAATATATAGAAGGAAGTTTGTGGCCAACTTGAAAGTTTGAGAATCATGACTTTGAAAGTTCCTGTGTAGCCTGCTGCCTACTGTCTCTGTCCTGTGGACACAAAAGGGGGAATTGTAGCAGACTCCTTTAGAGAACCTTTAGGAATTGCCACTCCCCGCCCCCCCCAACTCCCACCTGCTTGCCTGCTATGGGATACAGTAAGCAAAGAAAGAAAGAATATCTCATTTTTCCAGTAACAGAATAAACAGCTTTATGGTTTAAAAAGATTTTTTTCAGAGCTTGACACTGTATTGTTACTACATCTGATGCAAAAGTTTATTGGCACTGCATCCACTTCCTAGGAAAAAAGTCTCCCTGGTTTCCGGCCCAGGTGTTGACAGAAGCCCGATTCCTTTTCTGCTGCTGTGAGGGTCCAGAGAAGTTTGCAGAGGGCAGCTTTTGCACCTGCTGCTTTATGGGGAGTGAGGTGTGCATTCCTCTGGTAGCAGTGCCTGCGGTGGTTTGCTGAGTCATAGTTAGACTTCAGAAATCACTGATTGGCTGCTTCCTGCACACCTCTTTCACCTCAGTCTCCAAATCAACATTTTCTACAAATTCATCATCAGTTCATATAGGATCTTAGGCTTTCTAAAAAAACCTTTGACTTTCTGATACTTCTCATTTCTCCAATCTAGATGCTTAGGACACATCTACTTTAATTAGACTACTTCCTGCTACCCAGCAGCCGGAAGATGCTGAAAGAGGTAATGTGTTTAATTCACATGCCTCTGAGGAGGTACTCACCTGTTGACTCACTGTGTGGACACCCAGAACGTGGGCGGCTGGCCCTGGGCAGGGGTACATAATTAGGGTGTATGTGCTAGAAAGCTACTCAGAAGGTCCTGTAAATAGGTCCCATGAAATCTTCCTGAATTATGACCTGACCTCTCAGTAACATCTTATATTTGCATGAGTCCATCTGCCACAATGTCATTTGCCATGAAAGGGTTTTCACTCAGAGAAAGATAAGAACATGAATGACACTGCCATCCAATGACCACCAGCATCCAGATTGCTAGGAAGACCTGAAACATGTTATTTTTCTTCTTAACAAACTCCCATAGGAATATTCTTACCCCACCCGCTCAAGCAAGTACACTCATTCACAAGTATAGGGCTGTCAGGGTGGGGTGAAGGGTTGGCTGGGGATACAGGCATAGCATATTAGTGAACTCCTGAAACACTTTCACCCTCTCCTCCTTTGTGTAGAGATAACATCTGATCAAGATGAACTTCAAGTGTGGTCTCCAAGGAGAAAGTTTCAGAAGGATAGCCCAAGGCATGTGGACGTGAGTGTCTGTTGTACAAGAGGAAAGAAGAACCCCATGGGCTCTACCTGCAGGCTAAGGAGATAACAGAGAACACAGGCCTGCCATCTGAAAGAGTTCTTCACGGGGCTCCTGCAGCTAATGGATGTCCAAGTACCTAGTGATCTCCGTAATAAGGACATGTTCATTAACGAAAATTGGCAACATCAGGGAACATTTCATAATTATGTTATGCATTTCTGAGCTTTGTTTGTTTCATGTACTTAAATATAATAGAGTTTTTACAATTACAACTTTTAGACAAGTGTTCAATATTTGAAGCGAATAAAGTATGGACAAGTACTTATAAAAATTGTATGCATTTCTCAGCGTTTTTATAGTAAGTATACTTTCTTGTGCAGTTTGAGCATTTATGTGCTTAAACAAAGATTTTTACGTTTTAAGAAGTGTAAAAAAGCAAACAGATGAGCTGTGTAAGAAATGTTAATGCAAGCTTAGACAAATGTCAAATAGAATATGAAACAAACAAAACTACAAATGATGAAAGAAAAGTCAGAAGAATTCAATAAGAATGCAAAAATAGAAATTCAGTATAAAGAAGAATGGTTAAAAATTTGAAGAGTAGATATAAGACTAATAACCAGGTTTGGATGTGAATAATCAACGAGCTGTAATGAAAAACAGAAACCCCAAACTATAGAGTGTAAGTAGGAGCACTACAAAGTAAGGCTTTGGGGACAAGAGTTAAATACAACAATATTTTATGAGTAAATATTAGTAAATTCAACAGTGGATATAATTCTGGGAAAAGCTAAAATGAATGTACGAAATTCTCAGGGAGGTTAGGCCCCTGGCTGTGTGTTTTAGCTGCGGCTGCTGGAGCTACCACCTGACTTGCTGAGTCACTGGCCAGTCGGGACCCGATACAGAGGCCTCGTCACCACTTCCTGGCTGTGGCTGTATTTAAACACCTTGCTGCCCTAACCAGTTTGGCTCAGTGGATAGAGTGTCGGCTTGCGGACTGAAAGGTCCCAGCTTCGATTCCGGCCAAGGGCATGTACCTGGGTTGCGGGCACATCCCCAGTAGGAGGTGTGCAGGAGGCAGCTGATCGATGTTTCTCTCTCATCGATGTTTCTAAATCTCTATCCCTCTCCCTTCCTCTCTGTAAAAAAAAAAAAAAAAAATCAATAAACACCTTGCTCTTATTTTATAACAACAACAACAATAATAACAAAGATAATGGTAACAATTTAAATATATTATTCATACCTGAGCTTTATTGAAAGTTCACTATCAACTAGGCTCTGTTTCAACCTCCTATGGCATCGATCCTTACTAGGAGTGTTATGATCCTCATTTTACAGACAAGGGATCTGAGGCAGAGTTACTAGTCCTGAGCTCAGATTAGCCTTTACCACTTTTTAAATGTCAGAGCTTATGGGATAATATGAAGTAGAAAACTGTACTAAAGGCCTGGGATACTCAATGCTTCCCAGCTTGTTCATGAACTGCGCCAGGCGATGCTACCTTGCAGTCTTCTATTTCCATCTCCAGTATTTCCAAAGGCAGCCTCACACTGACCTGGACCCCTGGACACAGAGTTAGAAAAATATGGGTTTATGGACAATAGTGGGCATTATCTTTAATCTGAGCTAACTAAGGAAGTGAATTAGCTTGTTTATTGAACAATCTAATTAACCAGGCAAGGAATCTATTGGTAAGGAACAGAAGAGGGAGTACTTTAGTAGATTAAGACAGACCTAGGTCCAAATCTTCAGTCTACCACTTATTAGATGGAATTATGGGCAAGTAATTTAACCTCTTTAAGCTTCTGTTTCCTCCTACACTGCAAAAAAGACAAAAGGAATTAGGTTTTACCTGCAGCATGAAGAATTTAAGTGAAAAATCAATAGACTCAGGTTTCCCAGTGTCAGCATGTCCAACAGCGAGAAGGATCTGCCACAGAGGTTATAGGATTCTCTTTTCCATAAACCTTTAAAACCATGACAGAGACTCCCGAGTGAGATGGGATTTGATCACACCTCTCCCCCTTGGCGTGCAGTCTGGTGGTCTGTGAAGGACTTACAGGTGGTCCCTTTGGTCTCTTAATGTCAGATTAATGACAATCTTTTGCTTCTAACCTATTTGCTTAATAAAAGCTAATTTTTTATTTAATGTAATCATTGTTTTGCTTGCCTTTACCCACATTCCAAACTTTACTAAAATGCAGATATTTCTGTTTGAAAATTATTGGCCGTTTATCTGTTTCAAAACAGCAGAAAGCCCCCATTCAAGCTTAATATGAACCTGATACTCTTCATCAGTCTCCCAAAATGCATCAAAAGCAGTCAACTGCCTCTAAGCTTCAATGAAATAAATAAGCAGAGAGACAGATGCAAAATGAAGAATGGTTACATTAAATGAAGAACTTAGCAATCACCTTTTTATGCCTGAGCACTAGAATTGATTAACTTAGGTCTACTCTATTTTTTGTAGAAGCCAAAAATGGAGACAAAGACAGGTAAACAAATATAGAGAGTGCACAAATGACCTTCAGGCACTTGTGATGAGAGTGTCTGCCTGAGAAAGTGAACGAGTTAGGCAGTGGCCACCTGTATCTGGAGGCATTGCTAGAGAAAACCACATCAGTGCTTCTGCTCCAGGGCAGACCAGACCCAGGAGAGTTGCTCAACGGTGCAGAAGTAGATACAGATTCATTCATGGTGCAGGCCAACTACACCTTCGGATGGTCCCCCAAACTATCTAAAACTTCCTGTCCTGGTGGAACATTCCATACAGGCAGGCAAATGAGCAACCCCAAAACTCATTCCATTATCCCACAAACCTTGACTGTCCTACACAGCTTTGGGCTGTGCTGGGGATACAAAGGTGACCTGGACCTAATCCTTGTTCTCAGCACACTTGCAATTTAGAAAAATAAACAACACGTATTTAGAGAAGAAGTTACTATAAAGCAGTGGTTCTCAACCTTCCTAATGCCACAACCCTTTAATACACTTCCTCATGTTGTGGTGACCCCCAATTTCATTGTTACAAATTGAATATAATTAAAGCATAGTGATTAATCACAAAAACAATATGTAATTATATATGTGTTTTCTGATGGTCTTAGGCGACTCCTATGAAAGGGTTGTTCGACCCCCAAAGGGGTCGTGACCCACAGGTTGAGAACCGCTGCTATAAAGTATAATGAGACTCATGACAGGGGAAGTGGAAGAGGGGTGTGATAGGGGTCCTAACCTCACCTAGGGGTCAGGGAGTTGTTAAGGAGAAAAAAAGCCAGACACTAGTTAAAGGCTGTCTAGGCAGACTTTATTCAGTAGCTACTGCAGTAGGGAAAGAGACTTCTGTATAGAACTGGACTCTATTCCAAATATAGCAAAGACAGCTGGGGATTCACAGCCAAGAAGCAGAGGGAAGGGGTCAGTGGACCAAAAAATACTAAGAGAAGACATCAAGGGTTGGGGATTCTTGCTAAATTGACCTAACAGGATTTTTGCTAAAGGCAGGTCAGGGACTCAGACAACAAGTGTGGAATGAGGAACTTGATCAGTTCTTGCCAAAGTGACTTAGCTGAATTCTTGCTAAAACCTGCCAAAGATGAGGCCTAGATAAAAAGAGGGCTCAGAGGAGGCTATCTCCTTTGAGGGCTTAAAAGAGAGAGTCTTTGTCAGTTTTTCTTGCAGAAAGAGGTATTTAAGCTGAAAACTGAAAACTAATTAAGGTTGGATGATAGCATATTCTAAACTGAGAAGAGCATGTGTGAAATCCTTAGAGGTGAGAGAAGAGTGTATTTGGAAAAGTAAAAAAAGCTGGTTATGATTGGTAAATGAAGTTTGAGGCAAAGAGGGTAGGAAGGAAGACTAGAGGCATAATCAAAAGAGAGATTTGGAGGCTTGTAAATTTGTTAGTTCAAATTTTGTCTTAAGGACAGTAGGGCAGGTTTAACTGGGGGAATAATATGATTTGATTTCTTTAGCCTCCAAAGTGGAAGATAATTGAAGGGGGCAAGACTGGAGGCAGGGAGTCCAGTTGAGCCCATGCGATGGTAATTTGGGTGTGTGGTTGGTAATGTAACTTGGATGAGGGCAATGACCTGGGGCTAGAGAGGAATGGAAGGATTAAGATGTTTAGGAAACAGGAATTGTAGGAGTTGGGCATATATTAGTGGCAGGAGAAAGGCAGGAGTCAAAGATGACTCCCAGGTTTCTGACTTTGGCAACTGGATGGATATTGAGAATAGGAACATTGATGGGAGAGCAGCTTGCAGAGGAAGATGATACATTATTTGGGGACATACTGAGTTTCAGTTGTGAAACTATTGAGTTTGGATCTCAGGTGTTGAATTCCTATTATCCTCAGTCCCATAGTACCTGGCATTGTGTCTGGAGGGCAAATGTGGCAGACACCACTTAGACCAAATGATAAAGGTTAACATCACCAGAGATGTCACATGGTATCATATACCCCTGATATGATGTGACACGAAGGGCGTTTCACCTCTGTAGCATTCTTTTCCAAAACCCACAACCCCAGTTAATCATGTGAAAAACAACAGACAGGAGGAGGAACCAAGATGGCAGCATAGGTACACACTTGTACTTGCTGCCTCACACAACCACTTCAAAACTACAACTAAAAGACAAAACGGATATCACCCAGAACCACGGGAAGGCTGGCTGAGTGGAAATTCTACAACTGGAAGGAAAGAGAAAAGCACATTCAAACTGGTAGGAGGTGCAGAGATGCGGAAGTGCGGAGGTACGGAGGCACGTGTGGAAACGGGCTGGCAGTTGGGTACGCTATTGTCTTTTTCAATCGGGAGGGAGATACAAGCTCCCAATTCCAGTTCCGGCGAGACTCTGGGGACCCAGACTCATATGGGGGAGAAACTGGACTGTCTGGCATCAGGCCAGAATGAGAGGGCAGCTTTCTCACAGAGGTGCTTGCAGGGATCATTGTTCCTGCACGGGGCCGTGGAACACAGAGACCCTGGGACCTCTCAGAGGCAGAGCAGACTGGCAGTCATTGCGGTTTGCTCCACCCTGATGATTCCCTAAGACCCCACCCCACCCAATATACAACCCCACCCAAGCTGTGTATAGAGGCTTTTGCATATGAACGGCCTGTTCTTTTGCAATCTAAAAACGTAACAAACTGCAGCTGGGTCAAAGAGCGCCAAAGCTTCCAAAAGAAGGCCTAGACAGCAGCCTGCATTGCTTCACAGCAGGGCCTCATCTGGGTACCTCCAAACCCCAAATGAAGAGGAGGAATCTGCAGATCTCTCTGTAGCACCTGCTGGGTGGCCTCAGGCAGTGGCTGACTTTGCACCTCCTTGGAGATCCAAGAGCCAGTGTACCCAGTGATCAGAGTGAGACCATATCAGAGTACAACTCTTCACATCCATAAGCGACACACTCAAGGGGCAGACTCAGTGAGCACCAAAGCCCCACGGAAGCAAGTCCTGCTCCATAAGGGTGTCTTCAGTACAGCAATTCTCCCATTGTAGACACAGCTGGTCCTTACAGCCAATTGGCCTGGTGGTCAATTCCTCCCAGTGATACCAACAGCAATCAAGGATTAACTACAACAAGACTGTGCACACAGCCCACAAAGGGGTGCACCAAGAGTGTCAACCTCAGGTAATTAGGGAGGCTGAGCCACTGGGCCCTATAGGACACTTAGCACACAAAGCCACTCTATCAACACAGGGAAGCAGCCAAAATGCGGAGACAAAGAAACATGTCACAAACTAAAGAAATGGAGGAAAGCAAACGACTGGATATAGAGTTCAAAACCATGGTTATAAGGTTACTCAAGAATCTTATAGAAACCTCCGAGAAATTTAGTGAGACCCTCAAGGATATGAAAAAGGGCCAACTAGAAATTAAGCATACACTTACTGAAATAAAGAATAATATACAGAGATCCAACAGCAGACTAGAGGATCCCAAGAATCAGGTCAAAGATTTGAAATACAAAGAAGCAAAAAACACCCATCCAGAAAAGCAAAAAGAAAAAAGAATCAAAAAATATGAAGATAGCCCTAACCGGTTTGGCTCAGTGGATAGAGCGTCGGCCTGTGGACTGAAGGGTCCCAGGCTCGATTCTGGTCAAGGGCATGTACCTTGGTTGCGGGCATATCCCCAGTAGGGGGTGTGCAGGAGGCGGTTGTTTGATGTTTCTCTCTCATCGATGTTTCTATCTCTCTATCCCTCTCCCTTCCTCTCTGCAAAAAATCAATAAAATACATATTTTTTAAAAAATATGAAGATAGTGTAAGGAGCCTCTGGGACAACTTCAAGCATACCAACATCCAAATTATGGGGGTGCCAGAAGAAGAGAGAGAGCAAGATATTGAAAACCTATTTGAAGAAATAATGACAGAAAACTTCCCCTACCTGGTGAAAGAAATAGACTTACAAGTCCAGGAAGCACAAAGAACCCCAAACAAGAGGAACCCAAAGAGGACCACACCAAGACACATCATAATTAAAATGCCAAGGGCAAAAGACAAAGAGAGAATCTTAAAAGCAGCAAGAGAAAAAAAGTTAGTTACCTAAAAAGGAGTACCCATACGACTGTCAGCTGATTTCTCAACAGAAACTTTGCAGGTCAGAAGGGAGCGGCAAGAAATATTCAAAGTGATGAATACCAAGAACCTACAACCAAGATTACTCTACCAAGCAAAGCTATCATTTAGAATTGAAGGTCAGATAAAGAGCTTCACAGATAAGAAAAAGCTAAAGGAGTTCATCACCACCAAATCAGTATTATATGAAATGCTGAAGGGTATTCTTTAAGAAGGGGAAGAAGAAGAAAAAGGTAAAGATAAAAATGATGAACAACAAAGTGACAACAAATACATATTTATCAACAAGTGAATCTAAAAAATCAAGTGAATAAAAAATCTGATGAACAGAATAAACTGGTGAATGTAATAGAATCAGGGGCATAGAAAGGGAGTGGACTGACAATTCTCGGGGGGAAGGGGGTATGGGGGTGAGGGAAGAAACTGGTAAAAAATCGTACACCTATGGACGAGGACAGTGGGGCGGGGGGTAAGGGCATGGGGTGGGGTGGGAACCAGGTAGAAGGGAGCTAAGAGGGGAAAAAAGAGGAACAACTGTAATAATCTGAACAATAAAGATTTATTAATTTAAAAAAAAGAAAAAGAACAGACAAAACCAATTTGGGGGGAGGGGCATTCTACAGGATACCTGGCCAGTCCTCCTCAAGACTGTCAAAGCCAAGAAAAACAAGGGAAGGTTGAGAGACTGTCGCAGACCAGCGGAGACTGGGGACCCAGGGCAGCTAAATGCAGTGTGGCTGCCTGGGTTGGACTCTGGAACAGAAAGAGGATATTCATGCGAAGGGCGGTGAAATCTAAACACAGGCTGGATTTGAATTAATAGTAATGTTCCAATCAATGTGTTTCTTAATTCTGTCAAATGTACTTTGGTTATGTAAGTTAACAATGGGGGAAACTGGATGATGAGATTTATGAAAACAACTATCCATACAACTTTTCAGTAATCTAGCATCATCCCATCAGAAAGAGTTTATTTTAAAAAATGTCTATGCCACTGAGAACCGTCTGCTTCAATCACCGGTGTCTTCGGGAACCGCGGCCCATTATGAAGGTACAGCAGTACCTTGTTTCCCAGCCACATGGAGAAGGAAGTGCACCACAGAGGTCGGCTTTTCAGAGAATTGAAACTAACCCTTCAATCATAGACGAAAAAAGTTATTTTCAGCTGTTTTTCATGGCAAGCTTTCAGAAGCGGATGATAAAATTCCCTGCTCTCTGAACAGAGGACACTGTCACTGAATCCTTTCTGGGTAAATCAGGGTCACCGGCGTGAACATCTGCTATTACATTACATCATACCAAGCATGGTTCTGCCTTTCGCTTCTTTCTTTCTTCCTTTCTTTCTTTCTTTCTTTCTTTCTTTCTTTCTTTCTTTCTTTCTTTCTTTCTCTTTCTCTCTTTTGTTTTTCCTTTCCTTTCCTTCCCTTCCCTTTCCTTTCCTTCCCTTCCCTTCCCTTCCCTTCCCTTCCCTTCCCTTCCCTTCCCTTCCCTTCCCTTCCCTTCCCTTCCCTTCCCTTCCCTTCCCTTCCCTTCCCTTCCCTTCCCTTCCCTTCCCTTCCCTTCCTTTCCTTTCCTTTCCTTTCCTTCCCCTCCTTTCCTTTCCTTTTCTTTCTTTTTTCCCCTGTGGCATGAAAAAGTTGGAAATGCAGGCGCCACCTCCCCACAACTAAGAAATGACTAAGGAAAGGGAAAAAAAAGTTGAATATGGGTTAAGAATAAGACAGATGTTTGTGGAACCTCAGGTGAGCCAGCACTGGGTAGAGAGCATCTTCCACCTTCGTAAACAGCAATTTAGCTAAGGACAGCAGCTGGCAGCTGATTTTCCCATTTCCTGTGCCATTTTCTGGTTAGTAATGCACCCTCTGCAGTTTCTTTTAATGCAATGCATATCCTCTGGACAATAACTGAAGACACCAATAAACCATCTGTACCTCATTCTAGGTAGGCCTGGGAAGCAGGTGGAGGTGAGGGATTAACCTACCGATATTTTCACGAGGGAGTTTACATTGTGGACTCTTCCAGCTACTTAGAGAATATTTTCTTTGTGGTGTACTATTTGGCTCCTATTACATGAAGAAGTGTCTAATAAAATTATTTTAGAAAGCAGTGTGATGTGGACCTTGGCAACAGGCAGGCAGAGAAGTAAAGGGAGTTTAGTTTGAGAAAGAGGGATTAAAATTCTGACTTTTCACCAAGCCTTTTATGCCACCCTCGTCCAGAGCCATGTGCCAGCTGGGACTCCCTGCTTGGAAAGACCACATGCCCTGGAGCCCAACAACTGCCCACACTCACAGCCCCTCCTTTGGAAAATGGACTTCCCTCAGCTCTCTGTTCCAGCGTGTCCTTCAGTCAACCCCTGACCTTTACTCAGTCCCACGTGAAGACATGGAGTATCCTTCCCTTGAGTTACTTCTGCCACTGAAATGCAAGGCCCTTAGTATCACAGCCTCTATTTACTGCCTCTTTTTTATTGTCCAAATCACCTTAGTCAATGTCAGTCTGGGTAAATGTTTCTGGATTAACTGTTTGTGAGATAAATCTCTCCACGTAACCAGGCGAGGCAGGAGGTAGCAACTGACAAACTATTGCTATGGACAGAAGATATTTAAAGAGCAGTGGGGATGCTCAAGGAGTTTCCTATACATGGTCCCCTTTGTCACTTGTTTGTTGGCAACAGGACTCGAGCTCTCATCAGCATCACGGACATAAATAAACTAGGCCGAGGCCAAAGGTTTTGGCCTGAAACTAATTGTCAGCTAAATAATCTTAAAAGTCTGACTAAGGAAAATATATTTTAACATCTACACGATGTTTCCATTCCTCTAGGAAAATGTGCAAAGATCTATGCTCCCCTTAGGGCAGGGTTTACCAACTTAACTACTATTCTCATTTGGGGTAGACCACACTTTCGCTGTGGAGCGCTGTCCTATGCACTGCAGAAAGTTTAGCCGCGAGGGTTACTAGAGTTAGCAAATTAAACTACAGGGTTCCCAGTTAAATTTGAATTTCAGATAAACAACAAATATATTTTTTAGTATAGGTATGTCCCATGCAATATTAATAGCATCCTAAGCCTCTATCTACTAGATGTCAGTACCTTTACCCCCTTCCCACCTCCCACCTCAAGTTGTGACAACCAAAAATACCACCAGATATTGCCAAATGACCCCTGGGAGGCAACACTGCCCCTGTTTTAGAACCACTGATTCAAAATAATGCTTAGAAAATTACAGACCTGAACTTTATCATAGCTTCCAGAAGAAATAGCTATATCTGATAAAGCATCAGTGAAAGAATTAGCCATATTTAAACCATTATGAAAACATAATTCATTCTGCTTTTTAATGTCCCTTGTGATCAATTCCCTTTAGGTTTTCATGCCAGTTTAATGCTTGGCTCTCTTTCAGATCATTTTGATCATATTTCCTTTTTTCCTGAACTGCTAGAAAGCTTAGAGGTAAATTTAATGCTCAGTTGCCAAAGCCATCTAAGTTCATGTAGCTAGTATTTTATTTTTTAAAAACAAACATCTACATAGTGGCTTTCATATGCCACATATATTTTAAATGTTTCATAAATACTAACTTCTTGAATTCACTCTATCACTGCAACAACCCTATGGGTAAGTGTCATTATTACCCTCCCTTTTCAGAATAAGAAACTGAAACCTTTTTAAAATTTCTATGAATTATTTCCTCTTTCATCCTCATCCTTACTTTATGAAGAAAGCCCCTTCAGATTCTGTGTGGGAGTTGGTTGGGTGTATTACACACTTGGCCACTGTGGTCACCAGCTCCAACTGCTCCCATGTGCCCCCAGCCTCAAGCCCATGCCACAGGCCTCTCACCGCCCATCCTGGGCTTCCCCAAGATGGGGGTGCAGGGAACCTTGCTTCAAGCCCAGAATTGCACAATCAAGAATTGCAGAGGAATTAACATCTCATGGTCAAAATGTTGCCAATTAGGAAATGAAAAGTAGATAAATCTGTTCTCTTTTTTTTTTCCACCCTAGACAGTCTGTCCTAAGATGCAGCTATTCAGAGCATGGTTCCATAAGACAGAGCGATCAGTTGCACTTGGTGGCAACCAACTCAGTTATGCCTGCTCAAATTTCTCTCCCTCCTCCCCAGCCTCACTCCAGTATCTCTGGCTTCTGCTCCTTGGGATTGTATCCCTAACAGAGCAGCAGCAACAGAGCATTGTCAGGCTCTGCTTTCTAAGGAATCCAGACCAAGACAATTATAAATAATCTATCTATATAAAAGCCTAAGTAACCATCGCAACCAAATGGATGACCGAACAGGCTGTGTGGGGCGACCAGGCTGGCAGGGGGGTTAGTGAGGGGTGACCAAATGACCGAGCAGCAGGCTGCATAGGGTGATCCGGCCAGCAGGGGAGGCAACCAGGCCGGTGGGGGTGGGGGGGTAGGGGAAGGCAGCTGAGGGTGATCAGGTCGGCAGGCAGAGGCAATTAGAGGTGATCAGGCTTGCAGGGGGCAGTTAGGGGCAATCAGGCAGGCAGGCAGATAAGCGGGTTGAAGCCAGCGGTCCAGGAATTTGAGAGGGATGTCCAACTGCCGGTTTAAGCCCGATCTCCAGGGTCTTGGATTGGAGAGGGTGCAGGCTGGGCTGAGGGACCCCCCCCCCCCCGCCCCCGCGCATGAATTTCGTGCACCAGGCCTCTAGTTACAAATAAAATTACACTGAATGGAGGTTTACCTAGTTATTTCCATTAACTTCAGAGTCAGTACTAGTAACTGAGGTGCAATCAAATACAATTCTGGAATGTTATCCCTGAAAGGACTTTAAGGGCCAACCCCATCATCTTTACAGCTTAGGACAGCAAGACCCAGAAAGGGAAGGGGGCTGCTTAAAATCACAAGCCCTGCTAGTAGCCTTCAAATAGAGTGCAAACATTTAGTGCCTGCAATGTCAAGTTTCTACATAAATTATTCCACTTTGTGCTTGCGAATTGCTTTATTGGTATTATTGTTCCTATTTTATGCTTAAGAAACAGAGGCTCAGGAAAAGTGAAGTGAAATGTTCAAGGTCACAACCTTAGCAAATGGAAGAATCAGGTCTGCACCAGGCCTCCGGACTGCCCCGCTGCCTCCTGGAGGCCTGGGAATGGGCCCTGGCTACCTGGGGAGCTTGGTGGAAAACCAACATGGACTCAGAGGAAGACAGGCTTGAATTCAAGTCCTAGCTCATCCACTTAATAGATTTCCCTGAGCCTCAATTTTTTTAATTTCAAGAATGGGGATCATAACATCTATTCATAGTGTGGCTATGAAGAGGAAATGAGATAATATATGTAAATGTCCCACCACAGTGTCTACCCACAGTAGTTCCTTAATAAAATGTTAGCCAGCATCAGTTCTCTGGAATCAAAGATGCCTTCCAAACACAGTATTACCTTCTCTGTCATAGGTGCTTAAGTGCCAGGCTTGGTGCTAGCATTTCTATAGAGGAAGGAATTTCTTCTGACCATTGGAATTTCACTGAGGGAAGGAAGATGAGGGAGTGTCTCTTACCTCCTCTTAACCTCTTATTTCCTCTACCAATATCATAAACTTTAGTCATTTATGTACTCCCTTGTTGAACTTTGCCATGTCAGTTTTTTTAAACTGTAGCAATTTTAAAACTTAAATTTATAGTGAAGTTTTGTCCTAAGCAAGAAAACGCTGAAGTATTAGGTTTGATTGGCTAGTTTTGTTTTTTCTTATACACTTTAAAACATAAATACTCCATCATTAAAATTAAAAAGTATCATTATTTAAAATGCTCCAGGAAACAGGAGAAACCAAGATGGCGGCATAGGTTAACGCTGGAGATTGCTGCCTCGAACAACCAATTCAAGGGTACACCTAAGAGACTGAACGGACATCATCCAGAACCACAGGAAGGCTGGCTGAGTGGAAATTCTACAACTAGGAGGAAAGAGAATATCATACCCAGACTCAGAGGAGGCGCAGTGCTGAAGTGAAATACTCAGGTTCGGAGTGCGCACGGAGCGGGCTGGCGGTGGAGGGCGCGGTTGTTGTTTTCAATCGGGAGGGAGTTTCAGACTCTGAGCTCCAGATCCGGGTGAGTCTCTAGTGACCCAGACTCAAACGGGAGAAGCGGGACTGTCTGGCAGCTTTCTCTCCGAGGTTTGCAGTGGTTGCTGGGACTCTGTGAGGCAGAGCCCTTAGGGACGGAACTGAGAGCAGCCATAACTGCTCAATCCAGCCCGCCCTGTAGATCCCTGGGGACCCGCCCCGCCCAAGCCCTGCGCAGAGCCATTTGCCAGATAGCCTCAGGCAAACGCTAGATTAGCACCACCCTAGAGATCCAGCACTGAAGCTCTCCCACTGCAGAGACAGCTGACTCTCATAGCCAGTTAGCCTGGAGGTCAAATCACCCCCGGTATTGCCAACAACAATCAAGGCTTAACCACCACAAGACTGCGCACAAAGACCACTAGGGGGTGCACCAAGAAAAGATAAAAAAATGCGGAGACAAAGAAACAGGACGCAAATGTCAGAAATGGAAGATATAGAGCTCAAAACCACACTTTTAAGGTCTCTCAAGAACTGTCTAGAAGCTGCCGATAAACTTAGTAAGGCCCTCGAAAAGACTGGTGAGACCACTGATAAATGTAGTGAGATCCTCAAGAAATCTAATGAGACTCTCGATATTGTGATAAAGAACCAACTAGAAATTAAGCATACACTGACTGAAATAAAGAATATTGTACAGACACCCAACAGCAGACTAGAGGAGCGCAAGAATCAAGTCAAAGATTCGAAATGCGAAGAAGCAAAAATCACCCAACTGGAAAAGCAAAATGAAAAAAGAATCCGAAAATACGAAGATAGTGTAAGGAGCCTTTGGGACAGCTTCAAGTGTATCAACATCAGAATTATAGGGGTGCCAGAAGATGAGAGAGACCAAGATATTGAAAACCTATTTGAAGAAATAATGAAAGAAAACTTCCCCCACCTGGTGAAAGAAATAGACTTACAGGTCCAGGAAGCGCAGAGAACCCCAAACAAAAGGAATCCAAAGAGGACCACACCAAGACACATCATAATTAAAATGCCAAGAGCAAAAGACAAAGAGAAAATCCTAAAAGCAGCAAGAGAAAGAAACTCAGTTACCTACAAGGGAATACCCATTCGACTGTCAGCTGATTTCTCAACAGAAACTTTGCAGGCCAGAAGGGAATGGCAAGAAATATTCAAAGTGATGAATACCAAGAACCTACAACCAAGATTACTTTATCCAACAAAGCTATCATTCAGAACTGAAGGTCAGATAAAGAGCTTCACAGATAAGGAAAAGCTAAAGGAGTTCATCACCACCAAACCAGGATTATATGAAATGCTGAAGGGTATTCTTTAAGAAGGGGAAGAAGAAGAAAAAGGTAAAGATACAAATTATGAACAACAAATACACATCTATCAACAAGTGAATCTAAGAATCAAGTGAATAAATAATCTGGTGATCATAATAGAATCAGGGACATAGAAAGGGAATGGACTGACTATTCTTGGGGGGGAAAGGGGTGTGGGAGATGCGGGAAGAGACTGGACAAAAATTGTGCACCTATGGATGAGGACAGTGGGTGGGGAGTGAGGGCGGAGGGTGGGGCGGGAACTGGGAGGAGGGGAGTTATGGGGGGAAAAAAGAGGAACAAATGTAATAATCTGAACAATAAAGATTTAATTTAAAAAAATTTAAAAAAAATAAAAAATAAATAAAATGCTCCAGGAAAAAAATATAAGATAAAACATGATTGGAAAATACTCCAGGAAAAAAAATTAGATGGAATAAAACTGGCATAATGTTGACCATTGTTGAAACATGGGGCTATACATTTTCTAATTTTTGTATCTTTGAAATTTCCACAATAAAATAGTGTAAAAAATAAAGTATACTTATCAAACCCAGAAACAGGGGCGGGAAACATTCTCTGGCAAAGATCTAAAATCATCTCAAATTCCCCAGAGGATCACTTGGGCAACACTGGCCTATAATGCCCACTAGAAAGTCACCAACACTCACGCTTCAGTATTTCCCATGCGCTTCGTCCCCTGTGCTCAGAACAACTAGCCACCTAGATAAATGCCCGTTGAAAGTTTGCTGAACCAATGAATGAATGATGCTCTCACCTGCTACCCTACTTGCAGCTCTTAGCTCTGTTTCCTTGGATGCCTTAAACTACTAACTCTCCCTTAGGGAGTGGGCAAGAAATTAACTTAGAAATTTTCACCTCAAAATGATTAGTAATGTAAAACTAGGCCTAATCTGAGAAGCACTGCTATTTTTATTTTACTGCTCTGCCATTTGGCTTCTGCTACCGTAAAGAAATACCTAGAAAATGTCAATAAACTTTTGAGTTGGCATTGGACTTATTTTTTTTTTCTTTTGCTAAATGAGGTCAAATGTATTGGATGATAGTACTTGGCTACTGGTTATGTTTTTTTGTCTAAGAATCTCTCATCAGATGCTATCAAGACCAAGTTTCATAACCATTTTTCTCAAACAGCTTACGTGACGTCAGTTTGGAAAAGGAGGAAGAGGCGAGGTGGTTTCAGGAACCAGAATGACTCAGTGTTCTTAGGGTCTGACAGGTCCCAGCAGGCCCACGTGGAGTGTGCCTTCCCTATGCTACTCTGGAGCCCATGCTCTCCCACTCACACCTGGAGACAAATAAATGATACCCACTCTCTGCAGATAGGCTCTCTCTGGGATATTCTGGGATCAGAGTCTGGTACCAAATTAGATACCTCAAGTAAAGGTTGAATGTAAGATGTCTAGATCTATCCAGGATAGAAAGGCCTTGGTGGGATCCCTTTTTTGTATATAATTAATTATCCTAAAGGACAACCATAGCATGCAAATCAACTAGTATTATAAAAAATACCGTTTCAAATTATAACATCTTTTCTTTTCCCTTGGGTGCAGGATGTAGGCCAAATTTCTATGAAATATCCATCTATCTACCTTTTGAATCTTCTTAGGTATTCAGTGTAAACTTTTTTGGATACAGAAACAATAAAAGAGATTATATCACTATTTAAAGACTGAAAATAGAGAACTAATAAAAAAGAAGTCTGAGAAATTAGAGCAGCAGTGCTACTCTGCTGCCACAAAACACAAATACAGAAATTAGGCTTGTGCTCCCAAAATCTGTCTTCTGGAAATAGCTCTCCCTTGTTTATAGAATGAGAACAGCCCATCAGATTATTTTTATGGATCTTTTTTAGAAATGAAGCTGCCCAAGAATGGAAGAGAATGAAGTGGATGCGGGGTTGGTGGCTCAGCAGCCTCCAATTAGCATTAGCACCATGTGATGCAAAGCCTGATGCTGTATTAAGCCAGTGCAATCGGACTCCCCAAGACAAAGAAAGGGTCTTGCACAGCTCATGGAGTAAACGAAACCTAAAACATTTTTCCAAGGAAGTAATTGAAGCCCGTAATTATCATTTTAAGAATTTTACAAATGCAAATGGTCCAAAAACAAATGAGAAGATTCTCAATCTCACTCATACTGGAGGAATTAAATTTAAACAGTACTTTCTTTTTCTATATCTACTAGAGGCACAGTGCACGAATTCGTGCATGGGTAGAGGTCCCTCGGTCTGGCCAGGGGAGAGGGACTGCGGGAGGTTGGCTGTGGGAGCACACTGACCACCAGAGTGCAGCTCCTGCATTGAGCTTCTGCCCCCGGTGGTCAGTGCATGTCATAGCTACAGTCATCCGGTTGTCCGGTTGTCTGGTCGTCCAGTCATAAAGGTCGCTTAAGCTTTTATATATATAGATATACAAATGTATTTTTATTGATTTCAGAGAGGAAAGGAAAGGGAGAGATAGAAACATCAATGATGAGAGAATCATTGATTGGCTACTTCCTGCATGCCCCTACCCTGGGGACTGAGCCTGCAACGCAGGCATGTGCCCTGACTGGGAATCGAACCATGACCTCCTGGTTCATAGGTAGAAGCTCAACCACTGAGCCACACCGGTTGGGCTAACCAGTACTTCCTTACCTCTCTGCTGGCCTGTTGAAATAGCCTCCTGAGAGCTCCCCCTGCTTCTATTCTTGCAGACAAGCAATCTTTTAAAAACAAAAATTAAGTCATGTCTTTCCACTGCTTGAAACTTGGTTTCCCAGTTTACTTAGCAGGTATATTTAAACATAAGTTACATCACACTTTAACACAAACTGAACACAAATTATATCACTCTGCAACTCTTTGCAGTTATGTCTTAGAAATCTTTTCATGTTACCTTACAGAAATCTGCCTCTGTCTTTTTAGCTGCTGCCTGACATTCCACAGTACGGCTATGATTCGCTTATCCATTCTCTTAGCAGTGAACATTTCTGTTGTTAACAATTTTTCAGTTAAAAATAAGCTGAAGTGAACATCTTATATGTACCTTCTTGTTGGAAAGTGTTTGTCTAAGGAAGATTCTGAGAAGTCTTTTCAAAAAATTATTAGCCACTGCCAAGTTGCCTTCCAACCTAGCCGTGGGGACACCCCGGGGCAGAAACCTCTTTTCTCACACCTCTCTGCCCATATGTGCTCCGAGATGCAGTCTGGACTGTTTCACTGTCCATTCTTACAACTCGTATCATTCTTTAATTCTGGGAAATTCTTGTCTCCTCTTTAATTATGTCTTGAAATACTGCATCCCTCCATCCTCTTCATTTTCTACCTGTGAAAACGCTGCATCTTTATGCTGCATCGTGGGAGGATTTATTGTCTCAATCTTTCAACTCGTGAATTGGCTCTTCGGTAGTGTCTACTTTTTAATTCCATTTCCTCTGCAGGCTGCATGCTCATGGCGCGTGTCCCATGCGTGTCCTCGCCGCGCTGCCGAGCCTCCAGCCGGGAGTCGGGAGCCGGGAGCCGGGAGCTGGGAGCCGGGAGCGCGCAGGCCGGGCCGGGGCCCAACTGTCAGCGCGGCGGGCCTGGCTGCCAGCCATGGGGGTGGCCGAGCAGCTCCTGCGCGCGGTGATCATGGGCTCCCCAGGCTCCGGCAAGCACACCCTGTCATTGCGCATCGCCAGGCACTTCGAGCTGAAGAAGCTCTCCAGCGGGGAACTGCTCCGAGACAACATACTGAGGGACACAAAAACTGGTGTGCTGGCCCGGCCTTTCATGAGGCAGGGGGAGCTCATCCCGGACGACATCATGACTCCGCTGACCCTTCAGGAGCTGAAAAACCTCGCTCAGTACAGCTGGCTGCTGTGTGGTTTCCCCAGGACACTCCCACAAGCGGAAGCCCTGGAGAGAGCGTGTCAGACACACCTGGGGCTGCACCTGAACGTGCCCTTTGAGGCCATCATGCAACGCCTCTCTGCTCGCTGGGTCCACCCAGCCAGTGGCCACGTCTACAACCTCGAATTCAATCCTCCCAAAGTGGTGGGCGTGGATGATCTGATGGGGGAGCCTCTCATTAAGCGCGAGGACGACAGGCCGGAGATACTCATCAAGAGAATGAAGGCTTACGAAGACCAAACAAAGCCGGTCCTGGAATATTACCAGGAAAAGGGCGTGTTGGAAACCTTCTCTGGAACAGAAACCAACAAGCTCTGGCCCTACATACATGCTTGCCTGCAAACCAAAGTTCCCCATGCCCACTGGAAGCATTGGTTTTTCCATGAGGAAAAATGCTCGTAATTAGCGAGATGAGCATCTCTACCTCCCTTCATTGAGAAGTTCCTCCTTCTAAGACTCCACCATGTATGAATTCTTTGAAAATTATATTCGTATTATTTCTACGGATTTTATTCTGGGTGGTAAAGATATGCCAAATGAGCCAGATAGTAAGACTTATCTTTTGAAATTGTCTGGTGTGTTTTATCCAGCTATCTTCTATATGTAACTCAAGATCGTCAGAGATGGCGAGACTCTAAAAAAATTCTTCTAGAGCCAAATTCAAAGAGCAATTGGCAGTAATCTAACTTTTGTTCAGTAAAAATAGGTGTTTGATAAGGTTGCCATATTTTTCTTGGGGATGTTGCTGGTCTGAATTGCCCTCTGGCCTATTCCTAGTGAAGAGGGATAAGTCACTGGGTGAGATTTCAATGTGTTCAGTTCTGGTACCCCGTTCCTCTGGCAACAGCCAGCCTCATGACCCATGGCCATGCCTGTCTAATTTGGGCTCCCTACCTGGAGACTGACTCTGTCACTGCTGTTTGGTGCAAGGGTAGATGAAAGGGCGTCACTGGAAGATGAATCTCTGGTCCCTCCTGCAGCAGTGCCCCAGGGACCTACATGTCCATGATCCTTAATGCTCTCATGCTTCTGGTGTTTGCCATCTTTGGGGATGGAGTAGCCTTGGTGGCCCCTTCACCTTTGTGGCAATAGTCTTCTGTGTACATTGTAGAACGGGTTTTCTGTTTTTGCATCAATCCGGTCGACATCCCACACCTTAGGATTTATCCACGTTTCTGGTTCACTGGAAGTGTCACTTCTTCTTTAGGGTCTTCAGTTGAGGCTCTTGCTGCAGGAATGAAGAAGCTGTAGAATATACTTAGTCCACCGTCCTGAAAGGAAACTAGATTTCCCTGTTCACCCTCAGTATACAAAGTCATCAGACCTCTTCGAGCTGCCACTTTCAATTCTGGCTGTACAGCAGAATCATCTTGGAGCTTTAAGACTGAATACCCTGATAACTTTGACTTAGTTATCAGGGTGGGGGCTATGCTTATTGCTATGTTTGCTGTATTATAAAAGCTTCCCAGCTTTTGCAAACCACCATGGGATTACCTCTAGAGGGCCAGCCTTCAAAACAGGGTCCATCGGGAGCTCAGAACCACCTGGCAGTCTCACCAGTGGGGACTTTCATACAAAAGGCTCTGCCCTCCTTGTCACCTCTTTTCTCCCACACAGATATTTAAGCAATAGGTAGTTTATCATTATTGTATCATTAGTCATCACAATGTCTAACTAACAATTTTTCATTTGATCTGTGTTGCTCACCCAATGCCACATCAAATGTCATTCTAGTTACTGATTTTTAGAAGCTTGTTCAAACAGCCTTTCCTGTGTGGCTGGTTTTTAAATTCTCTGATATCTCTATTGTATTTAAACTCAGCTAATGATGTTCACTTCAAGTGTGGTGGTTGAGAAATCAACGAGCAATAAGATCATGATGTAGTTACTTTGTTTTCTAGTCTTCAATAGCTTTGGCTGGGTCCAAATTAAAAATCTGAAATATGCTTGTTAAATGGATTTGGAAGACGAGGTGACCCAAAACACAATGCATTTCTCTAAACAGCTACCTTTTATATTAGTGACTTACTTATGCTGAACTGGGAACCTGTTTATGTGCAAATTGTGGGTTGTCCTATTCTCCAATTAGGCCTACAGTCTAGATTCAGGCCTATGGTCTTGTGAGGTCCTTGCATATTTTTGGTGGTCGATCATCTAGACAACATTACAGCAGTGCCTTCTCCAGCGATGGGTAGGGAAACACCAGGTAAGCAGAATGAATATTGAATTTGAATAGAGTGCAGGTGGGGAGTCAGAATTAGGAAGAGAATTGGGGAAGTATGTGAGAGGACTTTGAATATCATGACATGGTGGCACCACCCTCCCTTCAGCAAGCGTAGAAAATTGTCATAATGTCAGGAGATTGGAAGAAATATTCAAAATTGGTGGTGGTCGTTAAGGACGCCAAAGGGGCTAGGATTATCGACAGGTAATCAGAATGGTGTGTTAAATGAAAAGGACGGCAGGCCACGCGGATACAGAATTTAGCTACTGCCAAACTGTAAGGCTTTGGGAATTTATCAGATATCCCACTGAGCCAGTGTTGCATGGGTGGCAGATGCCCACCCAATTGTGATTTTATGAGGAAGAAATCATGAAGTAGAGGAAATGAGGAGGGTGTAAGGTTAAATGTTGACGGGAAAGACTCTGGGATGAGAATAGAAAATCCATTATTGGGGAATTTGAGAGTGAAATAAATTAGAAGAAAACCTTTAGGACTAAGAAAGAAATGAGAAAATATTAGCAAGAGAAGTGATGGAATTGTGATAGGAGAAAAAAAGCCAGACCTACACTCAGAGGGAACATGCTCTAGTTCTGCCTTCTTAATTTTTTAAAATTTCTCCTTATAAAAAATGAAAAATATTCCTACTGCATTCCTTGAGCATTGAACATTGATGAGACCCATTAACTAGGGTAAGTCAAGAGGTCCAGGTAAATTACTTTGAAGCAAATGAAGTCTTATTGGGGTTTTTATCTAGCAAGAATAGGATCTACTTCCTGGAGTCATTACCATTTGAAATGGCCATTTCATGGGGCTATAACAGGTGGATACATTGCATAGGATATGCCTCCAAAAGTGATCATTTCAGAAATAATTTGGGAATCAGTGAAAATCATTAGCAAGTTTAACAATCCTAGAATCTTTCTTTTCTTAGTCTCCATGACATTGCTTTCAAAAGTTAGCAAATTTAAGCAATAAAGCAATCAAATGATATTTTTGTATTTATATGGAGCTTGGGCTCTGGGTTAGCTTTTGCAAGTGACAACAAGGCGAGATTCAAGCTATAATAACTATAGTCTGAAAGCAAAGTTTTCAACTCATTGTACTTTGTTAGTAGCTCTCTTGTCACTTAAAATGTCCTCATAAATAAAGTGGACAGGGATCCTCAGATTAAATTCTTAACTGGAAGCTGTAATGACTAGTCAGTCCCAAAGCGATACCAAGTGCCAGCCAGTGTTGCTGCTGAATGTGTGAGCACCAAAGGAGGAGAAATGTTCTAAAAAAAAAAAAAAAAGCAGCAATACCTAGCAACAACCCTAATCCCTTTCAGGGACACTGTTGTTCTATTTGGATGGCTTTATGCTTCTGGTCTCCAGCTGGATATGCAGTTTACCATTTTCTTTGCCTTAAGTAGAGCTTGCCTTAAACCATGATTTGTGGTTTCAAGAAAGTAAAAAAAGTCCACTTATTATCCACAGGTCCTTCCTCTTCTGATGATAGTCACTAAAAGGGGGGACACATTTTTCTATTTCATAGTTAATAATAATCTTAGAATCATCTCAGAAAACTCAACACAATGGCTAATACTTATTCCAGGATTAAAATGAGGGATATAAGAGGGCAGAGAGAGTGGTGATTGCCTAAAGCATGGGTGATGGTGAGGTGGGATGCGTGAGAGCCAGGAGGGATGCCAAGAAAATGGTACTGGCCCAACCGGCATGGCTCAGTGGTTGTATGCTGACCTATGACCCAGGAGATCATGGTTTGATTCCCAGTCAGGGCACATGACTGGGTTGCAGGCTCAACCCCAGTTGGAGGCGTGCAGGAGGCAGCCAATCAATGGTTCTCTTTCATCATGGATGTTTCTATTGCTCTCTTCCTCTCCCTTCCTCTCTGAAATCAATAAAAATATATTTAAAAAAATAAAAAGAAAATGGTACTAAAAGGGAAGCTGAAGGAAAACCCTCAGTCACATATCTGCCTAATGCAAGGCTAGGTGGTAATGAAATATTTCTTAGTCCAGCAAACCTTCCTCCTAGCCCACTATAGAGCAATCTCTAAAAGTTTTCTCTAACACAACAGGTACTTGCCACATGTAATCCGTGGACATGGCTCAGCATTTGCTGCACTGATATTTTGCAATACTTTTAACAACTACTTCTCCTTGCATGGCCACTGCTACTTCTGGGAAAGGGTGTCCATTCTGTGCTCGGATGCATTACAGCTGTGGCTTGCCTGGAGTTTGCTCATCACCACATGGCCTTTTCAAGTCAGAAGCCTTCTTTCATCATGTCTCACATGTGTTGGCTAATAGTCATGTGATTACCCTTTCAGTGATCTAAAGCAGAACAGCCAGCTGAGCATTACAGGCCCCAGGTAGATTTAGAACTTAGCCCTTGGTCCTACAATCAGCATGAGCCATTGGGTGAACACTCACGGGAACAGCACAATAATACGTCCACACAAGCGTATGTGGTGAGAGGAGGGTGCCATATCAGCAAATACATGTTCTAAAAATGCAGAAATCCCAAACATGTCTGAGTCTTGAACTGCATTCGTGAGTTTATGCATTGTTAGGTAACCACACACTCTGTGCAGTTTATTGGGGAAGCCCAGCCGCAAGTATGGGCCTGCTTAGTGCTAGACACCTGGTCAAATCTACTTGCTTCCAACTCCCTAAAGACACAGCGTACAGGGCAAGTGTGGGTCTTCAAGGTTGAGCTGCACCAGTCAGCTCAATGGGAATGCTTAATCTGACCCTTACAACGGCCATACGGAGCCTCACTGAGGCTTTGGATGAGGGGCACAGTCTCCCTGGGAATAAATTTGATGAGTTGCTATTATGTTTGGATTGCCCTGCCCACACTCACCAACTATTTTAGATAACACATGACTCTGACTCACAGAAAAGAGCAAAGAACTGCACCGTGGCTCTAAAACATGCTGCTCACCCACTCCCCTGGGCAAGAGCCAGAAAACACTCAGGTCTCTAAGTGCTGGCCGTGAGGACCCTGCTCTCTCTCTCTCTCTCTCTCTCTCTCTCTCTCTCAAGCAAGGTCATCAAAATTCACCAAAACACAAGCACACATTTAAAAATATCTCCTAAATATACAAATGGACAACTTGAGTAAGAATGTGGGGGCTAAAGAAATAAAGTAAAGGCCTTTTATAGCTTGATGTCTTCTATGATCTAGTAAGCTCTGCCCAGAGGCTGTGGGTGGGATGAAGCCTAAAAGTGTCTACATCAACAGGGGTTCTGGGCCACCAACATGCTAGATGCAGGGCCTTCTTAAAGGGACCAACAGCTCCAGGTGATGTCATGGAAATTAAGCCACACAGTCTGGTTTCATTCCCCATGGCATCTTGCCTTTGCTAGGTTAATTTTCAGAGGTTGTTTTAGTTGAGCTCCTTTGGCTACCAGGTCTGATGCCCCTCAAATTTGCTCAAATAAATTGTGTATTGTGTGGGGATAGCAGGCAGAAGGGACAGTGCACACTCTAGGTATGAAAAACCTTGGGAATTCAGGAATTGTTAACAACCAGACCTCAGCCAGGGCAGGAACTGGGACCCCTCAGAAGCCCTCCTGAGCTGAGCTCCCTCATTTAGTGCAAGCTCACAGGCTCCACGCCTGTGGGGCTCATACACATGAAATAGTGGGTCCAAAATGAAAACTGCACGTGTCCCTCAGGCTCAGGGTCAGAGTCTGGGTAACAAAACTGAGTAGTGGGGACTGTGGGCCACCTATATAAAGCAGAATTCTGCATTCATCTTGTCTCCTGTAAGTTTTCTGAAAGTTCTTTATTCACTCTGAGTAGAACCCCACAGGCAGCAGGTGAATCTGCAATGTGCCCATTAATGCTCCTGAATGGATACTCATGGGAACATATGTGCAGGTGAGCTCCAATGGTGTCTGAATGTATGCTTTAAAAATCTGATAAGACCCAAACACACCTCAAGTCTGGCTTCTATGTTATCACCTTAGGTAGTCATAATTCCCATGCAGTTTGCTCTGGAAGCTCATCCATTTTCAAGTGTGAAATATTCCATTGTTTATGTGTTGGCAATCATTTAAAATTTAAACACCTGTAAGCCAGACAAAACATGTTGTGAATTAGATATGTCCTGTGGGTGGCTGATTTGCAGAAGCTGGTGCCCTAACGCCTCAGCTTACATTGCACATATCTGTTCCCTTATGTTCCTTAACCATATTGGCAAATTCTATCTACATCTCCCAGTTCAGACTCCCTAAAGAGTAATTTAATTGGTTCTGACTTGGGTAGGAGCCATTTCTGGCCTAATCACACAAAAGTTGTAGGTGAGGAAGTAGGTGTGGCAGATAAACTGAGGAACCATTGTTGACATTTCCAGTTTGTTTCCTCTTTGGGTCATGTTCTTGAACTGAGAAGGGAGCAGAGGATTTGTCTTACTTGAACTTCCTGAACTTTCCTAAATAAAAGAAGCTGGCAATGATCAGATGCCCTGTGAAAATGGCCTAGCATGCTTAGAGGCGGCAATCTAACCCTGACAGGGTGCCTTCTCCACCAATTACTTCTCAGTCAGTTTCTGAGAACAGAGATGACTGTGGGCCATCACCCAAGCTTTTCCTTTGGCCAAAATTGACTTCTTTGTCTCTTTTCTTCATATTTCTAAACAACACCACTCTTCTTTACTAATGTTTGCTTGGAAATAGGTCTATGCCTGATTACCTTGCATATAGGAAGTTCCAGAATACGCTCTCCCTAGTGAGAAAAGGAATCGGCAGGTGTCAGTTTCTGAGGTGAGCTACTTGTCTTCACACTGTCCTTATTTTTTTTTTTTAATGGTAACAAGCTCTGGTAATGATGTATTTTTCTCTGCTTGCTTGACCTGATCATATAATCTGCATTCTGATCCAGCATTTTCCAAGTCTCTGTAGACTCCACTCAATCTGTGTATTATGAAAGACAACATTTCTGTCTTACAAAAATATCTTTTCAAACTTCACATTTCTGGAAGGTAGCACTGACATTCTTTGCTGCTCTACCCACAGCAGACACAGAAGAGCTCCCCTTGCTTTGGGATCAGAATGCCTAAGTATGGGTCCAGCTTGTCACTGATTGGCTGCTCTGAAATGTTTTAAAAACAGAGGCAATCATGGAATAAAAATAAATTAGGCTGGCTCCCTTAGGTTTGGGGGAGGAATTATAAAGCTCTTTGGAAAACTTTTGAATTATTTTACCTCTCTTGGGGAAATCTAGACCAGGAATCCATCCAGGTTTGGGAATACTCCTAAGAGCATGTATGTCTTTTTTTGGTCCCAATCTGTTTTCAACCCCAATATTTGGGATAATGACAAATTACTCAAAGACTCTAGAGTCAGCACCAAAGCCTTAGGTTATGGTCAGGGAGCCTCTAATCTCTAACACTTCAAAGAAGGGGGTCTCGGGAAGGATTGGTAAGCTCCTTTCTCCCTTTCACTTGCTACTGGGAGCTTAAAGCTTGGAAGTCTATACTGGTGTAGTGGACATTTAATTTTCTGTTGACTCTCTCCTCCTGAGTCTGATAACAACACACTCATTTTCCTGTGAACCTCCTCTTGAACTCTACTCTCCCACCCCCAATCTGGTGTGACTCTAATCAGGGGTGGGCAAACTTTTTGACTTGAGGGCCACAATGGGTTCTTAAACTGGACCGGAGGGCCAGAACAAAAGCATGGATGGAGTGTTTGTGTGAACTAATATAAATTCAAAGTAAACATCATTACATAAAAGGGTACGGTCTTTTTTTTTTTAGTTTTATTCATTTCAAACTGGCTGGATCCGGCCCGCGGGCCGTAGTTTGCCCACGGCTGCTTCAGGCCTGGGTACCAGGTCTGGGCCTAGAAGATCACAGGGGCCATGATTGGTTCAGAGACAGACACATGTCCCAAACTAGACCAGGAAAACCATAAAACCATAAAACTATAGAGAAAGAGGTACCTGACACTGGGGTTGCTGAGCTGGTGGGCAGAGCCCTTGGTAACATCTTTACCACCATGTAGGCAATGAAACCAGCACTAACAAAAGCATGGCTAAAGGAGAGAAGCAGTGGCAATGTCCTTGTACTATTGAAAGCCCTGGATCTAACTGTGCCTGAAATCACCCACCCAACTTCCCAGTTACACAGATCAATAAGTCCTGGTTTTTCTTTAAGTTGGCTTAAATGGGACATCTACTTAATGATTACAATGGTTGGGACAAATACACCTGGTCTAGTGACAACTTCCTAGATCCCATATTTCCCACATACTCCTCCCTTCATCTTGCTGATTTTATCAACTCATATTAACCTACATGAGATTCCAGCTTTACAAGGTGGAACTTGCCACTCTTTAGACCCAAGTTTTCTTAACATCCTATAGTAATCCTTTCTGGACCATGGGGTTGTCGGGGTTCAGATTTTATCATCAAAGTATGCAGCCAGCCGCTAAGGTTACTTCCCATAAAAATAACTGTCCTACAATTGAAGCACCAATTGAGCTGCTCTTGGGAGTTTCACCTTGAGATCCTTTGGAAACAAATGTCACCTTTTCTGCCATCTGCCTTGTGGTGCATGGCTGTCGTGCTGCTATCTCCCTGCTGTGTCCTCATCCCACTCTCATTAGTAGAGGAAAGAGTCAAAATAAACCTTTGCTTTCATTTGACGCCTGAGTAAATAAACTCCCGGACACATGCCAAGTACTGTCAGAGCACATGTGTCCTCACTCATCTGTAAGAAACACAACCTGCCGAAAACCACTTGGAGGCCCTGAGTGTTCCCAGGACTCTGTGTTCAGGCAGAATATCGGTATTGTCCCCAGTGCTGGTCACAGAATGCCTTCATGGCCCAGCCATTCCTGGGAGGTTCTTTCCTATGTTCTGGTCTCCCTCATCTTCTATAGGGGATCTGGGAAGACTTTGGTCATGGAGAGGCCATAACATTACACATTTATGGGAGGGGAGAAGCAGGAGGAAGGAGTAGGAGTAGGAGTGGGGGGAAGAGGGAGGGGAGGACAGGGACAGGGAGATGGGAGCAGGACAACACCACCTTTATTATAACCATTTAAATTAGTACAGACTAGAAATTAGACTGTACCTTATATGTTAAGAGAGTGATATCGAAGAAAATTTGATAAGTGAAAACTCTTTGTGCTATTAATTTATAAAATTAGACTTTGAGCAAATGTGTGCTACTGGAAGTAATTTTTTATTAATATAGAGAAAGACAGACAGTAGAGAGAAAATTCAATCTATACAAAAATATATACAGTGTCTAATAAAAGCCTCCCTCCACACTAACTCCCAAGCACTCTCTCCCTTTGGTTAACAGGTTTTTGTTTTCTGCTAGGGAAAAAAATATATATGTTTATATAAAAATTATATAAATAAATATATATACATATATATTTGTTTACACAAAAGAGGTCAAACCACATGCTCTTTTGTAACTTACTCCTTTTCACTCAACAGTATGAACTGAAACTCATTCAATGCAAACAACTCTATCACATTCTCTGAATCGCTGCCTGCTAGCCTGCTGAAGGCTCATTTGTGTAACTAGTTCCCATGCATGGATGCTTAGCTTATCTACAGTGTTTGCTCTTGCAAACAATACTATTTCTTGGTGTACATGATAAAATTCCAAATGAATTTTCTGAGGCAATGACTCAATACCCTTTGACATTTGGTTAGTTAATATCAAATTGACAGTGCTTTATTTATTACCAATAAATACTCAGTTGCCTATATCAATTAGCATTAAGGCTCTGGGCATATACATGAAAAATCTTATGTAATTTTGACTCACTCACATGAAGATTTATTCTCACTTTGTAAAATACATCCAGATAAAGACAGTTCGGAGAGTTGTCAGCGACTGGGCTCCTCTCTTCCTGCTCTGCCACATCAGGCCTGTGGCTTCCTTCCTCAAGGTCCCCTGGTGGCCCAGTATGCTTGCTGGAACGCTACACCTCACATCTGCCGTCCAGGAGCAGACAAACGAGAGAGGAGAAGGGAGGAGGAGACACCTAGAAGAGTCAGTTCCTTTTAAGGAACCTTCCAGAAAGTCCCATATAACATTCCTGCTCACATTTCATTGGCCAGAACTAAATCACATGACCACACCTCATGATAAAGAGTCTGGAAAATGTTTGGGTGGCAGTGAAGCCTGCCAACCAATTAGTATTAAGCTTCTGAGGAAGGGAAAGAGAAGGGGGCAACTAGCCTCTCCCACATCACTCAGCTTGATAACTTCTAAAATGCTGCTCCTTTTCAGTTTTTAGTGGAAAGAACGGGCTATGCGTACATTTAAAATAAACAAAAATGCTGCTCTGCAACTCCCACCTTTTTGTGGCTCTATTTCATCTCTCCTGCCATGTGCACTTTTGGATGTCTTCATCCTAGAGCAATAGAACGTTCACCTACAGGAGCAGAGACACAGAGCTCTGAAAACTTTCCTCACGCAGCACGCGGCTGGAATCACAAGGAAAGCACTGGCTTCATATATAAGGAACCAATAATCTGCTTTAACAAGTATCAACTCAGAGTCAAGCTTGTTTTAACTAACTCTTTCCCATTCCCCCCAATTTTTTTTAAAACTCCTATCATATAATTTCATCTATAAACTAGAGGCCTGGTGCATGAATTTGTGCACAGATGGGGTCCCTCAGCCAAAACCAGCTCTCCAGCATCCCCCGAGGGGTCCCAGATTGTGAGAGGGCGGTTCTTGGGTGACACACCCTGGAATCGGGCTCCCTCCTCTCTGGTTTTGGGTGTGTCACCTGAGAACCGCAGCTGCCAGGTCACTGCAGCTCGGCAGCTCCTGCATTGAGTGTCTGCCCACTGGTGGTCAGTGCATGTCATAGCGACTGGTCATCTGGTCGTTCAGTCACTTAGGCTTTTATATACTAGTATATATAAATAGATATATCAGCATATATCTCTAAAAGGTTTGAAAAAAAATACCACAATGCAATTATCATATGTAAAAATAGTAATCCCTTAATACAAAAAGTCAGTGTTTATCTTTGCAAATTTCATAAACCTTTTAACAATTTGCTTAAACCAAAAATCCAAATAAGATCCCTACATTGCAACTGGTAGATGTGTTTAGTCTCTTTTAACTTATAGATTTCCCCTCCATCTCCTGTTTTCTTACATTTAAAGGAAATTTATTATAGAAAATTTTAAACACATACAAAAGCCTGTAGGCATTTCCATTTGCAACTGGTGGTTTAACTGGTACTCAAATCTCCCCCCTTTTCTGCACCTTGGGGCTTCAGGAATGTCCTGGGTTTTGTCAAAGCCCAGTCTCCTGGTTCACATTCTCTACCCTTTCCTGCTGTGGGGGAGCCCTTTCCTGATCGGGTTCCTGCCTTCTGGATCTGTCCTTGCTCACATGCTTCAGCGTCCCTGCTTTCAGTGTGCCTTGGTTGCTAGTTGCTACCTTATGTTCCTAGATACCAGCTTGGCTCTCTCTCTCCCAGCTTTGAGCCCAACCCCTTTCAAAGTGTCATTTCAAATAGACTCCACACACCCATTTCACTAAGACACACACACACACACACACTGCCACCCTCAACGACATAGGAGTTCAGATATTTTTTCCTTAATCAGCCACATTAAATTATCACCATACCTCCTACTTCCTTCTGTCCTGACTGAATTTACCACCTAGTGAGACAGCAGAACAGATTAAGTGCACACACTAACAGTGTCCCTTCCCACAACCTGAATGCAAAAGCCAATGTCTAGCCTAGCCTGGGGACCTGGTATTTAGACTTACAGAGATTCCCCAGGTTGTTGAATAATCAGAATGTACTGTATTTATTGATGTATCATGTATATCCAAATGTAAGTTTAGGTTGGTGCCAAAGACAAAATCATTGTCTTGTTTCATCAGGCTTCCTGGATAGATTATACTCTTAAAATACTGGAGTTGAATTTGTCAGTAGCGAAAGCAGAGCTGACAGCAAGAGGAGCAGAGTGACTTGTTGACTTTGTTCACTGGCTCTGCTTTCTTCCCCTCCTCTGATCCCAAGTGTTCTCCGCTTATCTGTACGAAATGGTCTCCCAAAATAATTTTCTCCCCAGGGGTCTTTATCTCTGCTCCCTTCAACAGAATAAATGGATTTTTTTCCAGTGGCCACCGTTCAGCTGAACTTTCTGCCTTCCAGAAATAGAGCGTGGCTCTAGCCAGCTGATCCTGTGTTCTGTGAACTGCCCAGCAGGGAGGGGCAGGCTGCTGTGCCCGAGTCTTATATAAGACCCTCCACGGGAGGAGCAGTGCCAGCCGAAGCAGGAATGTGCCCGGCAGGGCCGCACAGCTGTCCCCGTGCTCTCCTGTCCCCACCATGTGAACGACTGGCCACTCAGAGTGGGTCGCTTCATCTCCTGTCATTGTTACTACAGCTCTGGCTGCTACTTTACTAGAAAATCCGAGGGAAGGTACCCTTCCACTGCTAAGTCCCCATCAGGAAAGCAAGTAG
The DNA here is from genome assembly GCF_964212035.1 of Myotis nattereri. NCBI lineage: Eukaryota > Metazoa > Chordata > Mammalia > Chiroptera > Vespertilionidae > Myotis > Myotis nattereri. The sequence goes on from NC_138079.1 coordinate 68,011,847, forward strand.
CCTTTGAAAGAACAAAGACCTTGTACTGGCTAGAGAACCAGGCCTGAAAACCCAGTCCTCCCTCAAACCGTTCAGAATAGCCCACTTAGAGTTGACTTGTGCTATGGTCCCACAGGGGGCAGTTATTTAGCCACAGACTCTTTGAACAGAGGTGCGGGGGCATGGGGGGTGCTTAGGAAGAGAGATTGCCTAGTGGGACGATGTTTTAACTCTAGTTAAAGGATGTTGGGATAAACATCTAATAGACATTTCCACCTCCCCAGGAGCACTCACATGGACCCAGAAAGGAAGGAGCTGGGAGATCAGCTGAAACTCACGTGCTTCTGCTCTATTCAGACACTGGGAGAACAAAATGGAAGTGTGGGGTTCTGCTCCAATATTCTCTTCCTAGCTCCCATTTCCATGGAAAATCAAGGAAGGTGATACTACAGATAACATTACAGATGCTATATCTGGCGAATGCAGATGTAGTTGAAAAGTTAGGTGACCTGACAAAATATTTTCCTCAAATGAATGCGTTCATCTCTGAGCTTCCATTCATTTGCCCATGTTATCTTTGGTAGGTTATTTTAAAATGTACAAAGAGAAAAGGTCATTCACACAGATACGTAGTCTTGCTGTTACAGTCCGAGCCACCAGACCTTGCCAAAGGAAACTGATCCCAGAGCCTTTCCCCTGCAGGCACAGATGGCAGCTCCGGGAGCAAGCTGCTCCCCTGGGACTGGCAGCAGGTCCTGTCACTCTTATTCAACTGTCTTGAGCATGTATGGTAGTGAGCAACTGCCAGGGATATCTTCACCTGCACATGTTAGAATGGCTCCTTTAACTCATACATAGTATCTGTATATGTAGAATTAAGGCCTTCTTCTAGACACCACATTTCAGAAACAACTCTTCATAGGAATCTATAATTCACTGGGGAAAAATATGACAAATAGGGCTAGAATAAGTGCAGGTATGTTTAACAACTGGCTCTACAGGGAAATAAAACTCTGATTTGTAGTGTTTGCCATTTTCCACAGTGTTAATATTCTCACTCCTAATTTCATTGACTGTGGAGTTGGGAAGAGATGCACAAAATGGGCTCTTGAAGGCAGGTCTGAGCCAGTGCAGACCGGCATCAACACACCACTAGCTGGAATCATTAACAACAAATCATTCCTGTCCCTTCTAGGACAGCTTACTTTTCCTAGACCAGTGCAGAACTATTCTTTTAATTATATTTAATTTCATTTATGTTATCCTCACCAAAAAAGGGGAGCAAGTCGGGCACTTTTTGGATCACTGTTGTGTCTTGATCTTGTCACTGCTCAGGACTGACTCAATTATTACTTTGGGATTCTGCTGGAGTCTGGAAAACTATGGGGTGACTTGATAAGAACCTGTGGACCCAAGAGAAGCAGACCAGCCCAATGATTGAGGATAGGAGTTACAGTCCAGACAAACTGGGTTCAAAGTGAGTTCTATGATGAAGATAAGCTAGGAGATAGGATTTGGTTCCATGATCTCTCCTAACCTCTCTAAATTGGATATTAAATAATAATATAATAAGCTCATTGGGAAGCTGTGAAGATAAAATAAGCAAATGTATGTAAAACATCTGGTGCAGCATCTGGCACACAGTGTTCCATAAATAGTAACTGTGATTATTATTATGGCTATTACTTGGCCTGGTTTCGATCTCAGCACTGTCACTGCCTCACTAATCTATGAGCCCCTTCCAGTGATATGATCAGGTGTCTGCTTCTTGTGCAGCACACCAGGGGCCACCAAGCAAGGCTCTAGAGAGCCCTAGGGTGGGACATCAGGGTATCAGCCCCTGTAGTCCCATAGGCAATCATTTTGTCTTTAGAAGAAACAGTACAACAGACATTTCCAGCAGTAAGACCATACACAGAGGGTCTTTGAAGTGGACACAGGAAGTTCAGGGCTTCCAAAGACCCCAGCCTGAAGCTGACTGCTGGATAGGAGCCTCCCCCTGCCCTCACGGTCTTCTGGCCCTGACCTTTACCTGATCTGTCTCTCCTCCTCCCTCAGGCCAGCTCTTCCCCTTCACCCCGGTGCTGAAGTCCCGTCCCAGCTTTCTCCCTAGGCCAGGCACAGGGGCAGCAACACCTTTCAAAGCTGCTCACAGTCCTTCCATTTATGTGGCATGGTATGGTTTTCAAACTCTTTTTACTTCCACATGTGTTCTTATCTTATCAAAAGTCACTGAGCAAGGCAGGACTGATCTTATGACCCTTACTTCACACAGAGCGGTGAGTGACTGAGCCAGAGGTCAGACAATGTTTGCGGCAGAGCTGGCTGGCCCTTGCTTTAGGTCTCTCTCCCGCACACATTTCCATTATGCTAGGCTTCTAACCAAAAGCCCCATTTCCCTAGCAAGCCCCATGCCAAGGCCTGTATGGTCAGGATGATGAATTCTATTAGCCCTCCCTGGTCTGTGACTGAACAGACTGTTCCCACAATACCTTTGGCTGAAATACCTCTGAGCGTGACTAGTTTTATGGGATGGGAGCACAGCTGAGGCCCCTGTGCTTCCCTAATGGACTCTCAGCCTTGGGAGCTATGTAAAGGCTCTGGAATTCTCAGGGGAAGATCACTAAGCAAGCAGTGACGCTGGGAAGGCCTGAGGGACGACCTAGCCCAGCATCTCACTGCACTAATAAGCCAAGGCAGAGAGCCTGAGTGACGCGGACTGAGTCCTCTGACGGGTTGGCCAGTGGCTGAAGGGGGCCTGGCATCCAGGCCTCCTAACTCCTTGTGCATTGCTCTTTCACCCTAGGTCAAGGCTGTTTCTTAAACTTCTAATCCTCTTTGAAAGCTTGAGTTGTTGTTTAAAAATGAAAAAAAAAAAAAAAAAGAGGCACAGTCATAAACCCAAATATGGAAAAAAAATATATAAGCTCTTTTTTTTCCTATTGCAAGATCTTGCTGTTTCTTTATTCGTATGCTCAAGGCAAAGAAGATTAGAAAATGTCAATTAAGGTAAAAAATATTTTATACATAAAGTACTACACCTTTAACTGTACTGCAGTATTTTTCTTTACTATATGTAAGGTCTAATTCCTAAACAGTGAGATTTCCTTTTTCAAATGAGACCAAATGTCTGAGTGAGTAGCATGAACACCATGCTCTGAATGTTTTAGAATCCTTCTTGGAATTTTCTTTATAATCAATAGCAGTCTTTTGCATGTCTACAGTGAAACGGTCTTCTCTCTTGGCAAAATTGGATTCTTAGTGCCCTCTCTAGCAAAGGCAATGAAAAAGACTCCATTGTCTTCCTTCATCTCTCCACTGTGCAGATTCAGAGAATGTGACCACTTATGTGAACCTGAGGATTCTGCCAACTGTGAGAAAGTCCATCGATCTTGGAAAACCTGTTGTCCCTAGATGAAGGGAGACTAAGAGCTGAGCTTGCTCATATCATCAAGAGAGTAGCTCAGTCTTCCTTCAGAACCAGATAAATCGTTCCAGGGAGGTGTGACAGGAAGTCCCCTTCCTTCCTCCTCCCAACCTTCCCGACAGCTTGCTGATGTCAAAAGTTTCTTTTAAAAATGGTTACATATAGAAGGGGAAGGCTGAGACTTGGCAGGGGAGAGATTATCAAAGTAGTGAACCTTTCATTCTTTAATAAAAGATTTTTTTTAATTAAAGGTAAACACCTGGCTGAGTAACCTAGTTAAGGGAAAGAGTAAGCCTTCATACAAACAAATTGTGCAAAGGACCCATGTTCAGAGCCTTCCTGGTTTGGATGGTATGAAAAGGTGTAGAAACCAGGAGGCGTGTCAAATACCTTCAAGAGAAGGAAGGATGTCTATGGGATGTGAGCAAGAGCCCATTAGGGCTCTTTTTCTACTAGTTTACCCAGGACAAATGTAACAGCGCTGACTTATTACCTAACAAATGAGGCTGGAGCTCAGGTTGCCTCAGTTGCACAGAGGTTTAGCTCCTGCCAAGCCTCTCCAGCCAATTTTATGTTTTTAAGTTAGTTTTCTTTTTGTTTCCCAGATTAAATAAATTTTAGTTCCATGAAATCTGGGTTGCCAGGTGGAGGTTCTGAGTGACAGAGTTACATGTGAAGGCCAGTCTGATGGGGTCATGGATGAAAATGCTTAGAGCTGCTCCTTTCACTTGGGTGTGCAAGAAGGACCACGTCTCTATATCCCATGAAGCCCCCTGATTTTCACTTGAAAGCTCCACCCTGCTTGGATGTCTGTCTCTCTCTCTCTCTCTCTCTCTCTCTCTCTCTCTCTCTCTCTCTCACACACACACACACACACACACACACACACACTGCCCTGAGGATGGCTGCCCTACCCATGCATGCGGCACAGGAGCTGCTTCCAGGACTGAGAACCCCAGAGCAGTATCCCCATCTCCTCAGGCACATCACACAACCATCTCCCTTGAGGACTGGCCATTTCCTTGGGCTCTTGAACCAAAAGAGGGCACATCCCCTTCCCTAAACCCCACAGACCTCTTTCTCCTTCTTCCACAGGAGTATTTCCTCTTCACTACACAGCTTCATACAAGCCACTTGCCTCTTTTCTTTCCTGTAATTTTACAATATTTTTTTTTGCCTACTCTACCTGGAGTATGATAATTAACCAACCAAATGTTAGTTTGCCTTCCCATGGGGTAGCAGGCCCTGATCAGAAACTCTCTCAAGAAGAGGGGACTTAAGCTGTTATAATCCAGAAGAGGAAGCCCTTTATGAATTTAGATGGGGCATAGAAGACGACTACAGCCAAGGAGACGACAGGTTGCACATAAAAGGTGTTCATTTCGTCAAGGGCACATGCCCAGGTTGCGGGCTCGATCTTCACTGATGTTTCTCCCTCTCTCTCTCTCCCTCTACCTTCCTCTCTAAAATCAATAAAAAATGTTTTTTAAAAAAGTGTGTTCATTTCATGCTAGATCTCAGGGCCAGTGAAAAACTCTCTAAGGGAGTACCTAGCACTTTACATGGTTGGCCCAGCTATAAACCAGGTTTGTTTTTCAGCCTCATACTTAGAGTGTCAATATTTGCAAAAATGCTGCAAATATCACCTCAAGGAAATGTTTACTACTGTGCCCCTGGCCTCATTTTTATTGTTTGCTTATTGTTTTTCTTCTCCAGATTCATTATAAACTCTTATCAGGTGGTTGATAGCCTGGTGTAGAATGATAAACTGTTGTGCAAAAATAGCCACACTGCCCCTCCTGTTGTCCAGAACTGACCGAGTAAACCTTGACCTCTCCCGGTTCCCTTAGTCAGCAGGACGGGCAGTCCCAGAGGGCAGGAGAGCTGGCCCTGTGCGTGTTTACGCAGCTTCTGTGCAGTGCTGGCCCAGCTGCACTGCAAATAGAAGCCAGCATAAAGAAAGGTGTGTTCTCTGTGCGAATAGAGATCGGTGCTGCTTTTGTGTTTGTTTTTGGTGCATGGTTTCCAGTTCACTTGAATCCATTTCACATTAATGGAACAAGCAAGTGCATAGGGTGTCTTGTGCTCAAAGACATGATGAATTAGATGCAGTGATGAATCAGACCTTTGGGGAAGAGTAAACCTCTCTTAGGGTTCTTCCCAAGGGCTCTCTAAATTCTGTGATACAATTCTAGCTGAGTGTCTGCCCTCCTGAGGAGTTATAGCTTCCAGGTCAGGTTTGTGTGCCATAAACTCACCTAAACAACACTCTTGCTAATGATTTTTAAATACCCTTAATGTTGCCCAGCTTAGTGCTAAGCATACACGAGGGACTGAATAAATAGTCCCCAATTGACTCCACCTCTCTATCTCCAGCTTGTTAACAGCATACCCAAGAAGAGAAATTCCTCCTGAATCAACTCGCTACTAAATCTAGACAGCATTTCAAGCACACTTGGGCTTCCTATCACAATCATTGTTTTATGTTTCAGGAACCCACTGATGCCTGTCTCTGTATGTAACCATCTGACATTTCTTAAGTCTATTGCAACAGCACCACTAAGTTTACCCAGGATGTTTACCATCAGTTATTCATCATAGCACATCCATGGGGCAGGTGGCTGTTAGCATTGGCATTTTATGGGCCAGGAATCATACTCCTGATGACACACAGGGAATCTGAGACAGAACCATGACCAGAATTCTAAATTCTCAGGGCTGTCTATGACCCAAGACAACAAACGCTACTGACTTAGGTGACCTTTCATTATTTTATGATTGATCCATTATTCAAAGCACTACCTTCTCTAGAAAGCTTTTCTCAATCATTCCAGTCCACAGTGACTCCTTCCTAGGGCACCCTCTCCAAATGTGAGAAATGGTTCACCTGTCCAAATTTCAAATGACAGACTAGGAAACAGAAGCATGGTGAAAATGAGACTTTTAATCATACTCTTGAGAGTGGGCGCCCATTGTACAGGATCACATGTGCGGGACATAGCCTATTTATTTAGGCCCTCCTCCAGCTCCTCACTGGCTGAGTACTCTTTGATCACCTATTTCCTAATAGGTTTCCTAGGTCTTACTGTCTCCCACAGGGTTATTTTAAAAAAATGGGCTGGGGCCTTCTCTAGTCTCTTTCACCTCCCTTTGTCTAGGGCAGTGGTCGGCAAACTGTGGCTCACGAGCCACATGCGGCTCTTTGGCCCCTTGAGTGTGGCTCTTCCACAAAATACCACATGCGGGCACACACATATAGTGCGATTGAAACTTCGTGGCCCATGTGCAGAAGTCGGTATTTTGTGGAAGAGCCACACTCAAGGGGCCAAAGAGTCGCATATGGCTCGCAAACCACAGTTTGCCTACCACTGGCTAGGGGAATCTTCCTAGGACATGTGCTATTAGCCACTGTGTACCGCTGTCATCCTCTCTCCCCACCCCCACATCCTGTTTGCTCTGGGGAAATTCAGCATCAGCCGCCTGGCCAAATGCTGTTTATTTTCCATGAAGATAAATCAGAGGCATATTTTTTACACCAACCACTTCCCAAACTCCTAACACATTTTATTTGAATGCTATCTTGGTCTTTATCACCCCTTCTTTATATGAGCAATAATTTCCAGTGGATTACATTACCTTCCCTCTGGAGTATTACCTCCTTGAGGATACTCTTATTTTCATTCCTCTACCAGGCCTAGCAGCGTGCTTCTTCTCAGATGGGGCTGCAAATGCCCTGCCCGTGGCCACCACTACCCTGAATGGCTGCTGACTAAGGGCCATAAAATTCATATAAAACTGAATCAGCATGTGCTCCTCCGTTTGACCCAAAAAAGGACACATGGATAACTCATCCCAGGTACTGCCCCCGGGTGTTCTCCTCTGACCCAAGCAGGTAACAGCAACTGCCTCCTACAGCCCTCGAAGAAGTCGTGCTGAGCAGACACCATCTGGGAACAGCCCTCTTGGTCTCACAAGTTCATGCAGAAACAGGCTCATGAGCTAACCTTGAAATGATCACCCACAGATTGTCAGACTGCCCTGGGGAAGTGGGCAGCAAGACAGCGCTGAGTAACAGCCTGCCCTGTGCTCACACCAACAAGCTCAAGAGTAAGTCCACCCATCTACCCAGCACTTTCCCATTTGATCTAATAATTACAGAGAAAACAAATCACTAAAACAAAAGAAAAATGTTCAAATGTTCATTGCAGAACATTTGAGAATAAAGAAGAGTATAAAAAGCTATAAAATTATCCATTGCTCTCATGACCCAGAGATAAACATGAATGTGTTGTATATTTCTTTCTAGTCCTATTTTCTATGTAAAAATATTTTTCTCTTGTAACTGAAATTATAATTTTATAACCTTTTTTTTTTTTTCACTTAACAGTGGCATTTCACTTAGCATTTTTCATGTTATTAAGAGTTCCAAAAACATGATGTTAACGCAGGAGTAGGGAACCTTTTTTCTGCCAAGGACCATTTGGATATTTATAACATAATTCACGGGACATACAAAAATTATCAACTTAAAAATCAGCCGGCTACATGGCCAAACATTAACTCACCCATAATGCCTTGGCAGGTCTGCACCAAATGATTTCTTAGGTCTTATATGTTCCCCAGGGCTGGACGTTCCCCACCCCTGTGTTAAGAGCTTTATAACATTTCCTACCATGGAGGTACTTTGATAATTTAACTACGCTTATATTACTATGTCATTGACATGTCATGCTAATGTTCCTACAGGGTATGACTGGGAAACCCTCCCTAAATAGTCAAATAGACCCTCTTCCTGCGGGAGAAAAGAAATATAATTTCTCATGCCAAATGGATCAATCATAAAATAATGAAAGGTCACCTTTCAAATACATAAAAGTGGTCAGTGTGGCTGACCCTATCCATGCTCCATCAGTATGTCCCTTACCTATTCACCTACAGTGATGGCAGACCCCTCTCCCTGCCCCCTGACAGCTTCTCATCTAAAGTACCAGCTGTTTTCCTCTGCCTGGGGGTTTTCTCCAGGATTCAAAGCCCCCAGGGGCAATTCTCAACCAATGAGGGGAGGAGAGTTAGTGGTTAACTATCCCAGCTTCCATGACCCTCCCTGGGAGAGGTTTGAAGCTCAGTCTACATGGTTACTTGAAGATTTTCTGTAGGATTGAGCGGTAGGTGCCCACGGTGGTCATCCACTATTGGCTTTCTTCCCTTCCCTGTCTTACTATCCCCACTTCTTCAGGAGTGCTTCTTGGGGTCTACCCCCAAATAACTAGCCAAAATCAGTCTTGGTCTCTGGGTCTTCTTGGGGGAACTCAAACAAAATAGTCACCTAAGCTTATCTGAGAAAGAATATAGAGGGGGAAACCCAATATTTCACAATTGGCCAATAAGTAATGACTATCCATGCACTCTCTATGGAAACTACCTCCTATATTGCAGCACTACCAGAAAGACTGTCTGAACCCTCCTTCCTTTGTGAGCCATTTTGACTGCCTCCCACCCTCTCTGCAATTCACATGATTTTGAGTGTAAACAGAATGCCAGTCCCTATTTCTTCAGTGTCATTCTTTCCAATACACACATTGTTTGTCTTTAGGACTATTGAACACTCCTGTCACCTTCACTGGTTGTTCTGCAAAGGATCTGGAGACAAAGTAATTTGAAATGTCAGTGGATTTTAAAAGACTGAAGTGTCTGCTAAATCCAACCAATCGGTTAATAGTCTTTGTTTATACAGCTGTGTCTTGATATAAACCTGCAGCAACAGTCAAGTACCACATAAATAATTTACCAAGGAGTGCTTGAGGCCAATTCATGAAGCAATTGATGTTTTAAATAAATTAGAAAGCCAAAGAGTCTTTGAAACCTCAAGCTGTTTACAAAAGAATTGAGATTCTCTTTCTGCATACAATAATACAAACCTTTTGTACATTTCTAGAACATTTTCTACCAAGAACTGTTTTGTATTCTAACGATTGAAGAGTTTATGGCCCTTTTCTGCTCCCCAGTTCTTCGGAACCTCATTTCCCACCCGAGTATACTTTTTCCTTCTTCAGTTCTTGCTTTTTATGCTACTTTAAAGACACATTAAAATTTTTAGAGGCTAAACTATGGTAGATTTCCCTACTGATACATAACTGAAAACCAACACAATTCTAAATCACAAAATGAGTAGAAGATGACAAAGTCCTAATATTTCCTATGATAAATATTTTAATGATTTTTGAAGTATCAACTGCATTCCAAAAATATTTCTTCTCTTTTCCTTCAGCATAGACCAAGTTTGCCTATTCAGTAACCCCATCAGTGACACATCTATGATTATGAGTCAGTCTGTAGAATGATGAAGTGAAAAACCAACTGGCATCCCAGGCCCCATATTCAGCTACACCTTCTATATAAGCTAACAGCCAAAAGATTAAGAATTAAGGGCTGCCTCAAATTTGGTCCTCTGCTTAGTATTCAGACGTGTGGTGAATTTATTTTTCAGGTAAGTAAATCATCTCATCCAAAAAGGCTATTGTGATGCCAGAGCCCCCTCAAATGAGGATGTTACAGTGAAAATGACATTAATGTACATATCACCAAACAAATGTCCCCACCAGTTTCTCTCCCAGCTTCTGGAAACAAATTGACCTTAAATAGCCACTGGACAGGACTGGCAGCACAGCCCATATATCAGCACTTATGCTGGCCAAGCCCTCAGCTGGGTTTGCCATCCAGAGGATGAATGGGAGCAGACTGTCCAAGCAATTCAAGTGGCCTGAGATAAAAGAGTCCTCCATATCTCAGGACTTGTAGTTGACACGGAGAAAAACCTGACTCAATCTAGCTCAAGGAAAAAAAAAAAGAGGGAAGGAGCTTTTGGGTTATGTATCTGGGGAGTCCTGGGTCTTCAGGAGAGTCCAGTGAACTTTAGGTAAGGCTAATCCAGGGGCTCACACAGTGCCACCAGGCCCATGCTCCCGTCTCTTCTCCCTCTGGTTGTGGTTGCCCGGAAAGTTGGAGGCTCCACAGACTGGAGCCTCTCCTATCCCCTCCCCAGCTCCAGTAGCCTTGGGGCTGCCCTGTTTGATGCAGCTTGCACCACTTGCCCATCCTTAGTCTCAGCATAAATCTGGAGAGAGGCGTGGTTCCCCGAGAGATGCTGGGCAAGCAAGAAAGCAAGTCCACTGTGATGTCTTATCCCTCACTTAAAGCAGATGTTGATTGAAAACAGCAACAATATCATGTATCTTTGTGTTGAAGCAGCCAGCATAGATCCTCATCTCTAATAGGTGCTCATCTCTATTTGTGCATCAGTTGATTGACTAGCGCAGAATAAAACCTGGGGTTTCTTTTAAGCACAGGCCATGCATGGCAGTCTGTGAAGACAAAGTACCTCACCAAAGGGCAGAACTTACACACACAGGCTCTTAGTGAATCTTTGTAGATGTCTGCCTATCTTAGAAAGCATGTTAACTTCAAACAGGAAACCCTAAGGTAGAAAGGGAGACCCCACTCCATCTATATCTAGGTTCCCAACAATGGAGAATAGCATTTTGAGGGGTGAACTTGTGTAGAGGGGAAATGGGGAGCTACTTGCATAATATTCTAACAACTTCACAAGAACTTTTAAGTCCCCAATTTCTCCCCAGAGAATCAACCAAAGCCTGTGTGGTAGAGTATTACAGAAAAAACACTGGGATGCATTCTAGCCACTGCTCTGCTATTAATAAGATGTGTGATTGTCAGCAAATCACTCGGTTTCTCTGAGTATTTGTTGCCTCATCTATAAAGAAAGGAATTCATTCTCTGCAAGCTCTGGCATTCTGTAACCCATAACTTACTGAGCTCTGAAGAAAAGGACTGGCTTCCAACCTGGGCAGCATATTAGAAATAGTTTGAGAGCTTTAAAAATAACTCCGATGCTAGGCCACAACTCAAGACCAATTAAATAAGAGTTCCTGGTGACAGGAACAAGCATCAATATATATTTTAAACCTCCCCAGGTAATTGTGATTTTAAGCCAAGGTTTCACTATCCTATTTCATTTTTTGATCTTTTAGAAGAGTGAGTGGGTGGGCCTCATCTAATCAGTGGAAGGACTTAAGAGCAAAAACTGGAACAGGGTGAAAAATGAGTCCTGGCAAAGGACCCCTCCCAGAGACCCTGCTGCAGCCAGGGCGGATGGCCCTGCCGCGCATGGCATCTGCATGCGCATTCCAGTTGCTGCATTAGCAATGGTCTTTCATTGATGTTCCCAGTGTTATCTGCACTCACCACATTTTCAGGGCAACTTTCCAGAGTTAGGGTGTTATTATTTTTGGTGCTGACTTCTTAGCATAAATTGTTTACCTGAAGCCATCTCAGCCAAAGGACATTTTTCACTATGAAGAGAATAGGAAACTTCAGGGCACTCCACATGTTGCATAACGGACTATGAAATGAGAGGCACCCAAGTGATAGTTTAATCATTTCCCTTCTCTTATGTAATAGCACATATTTTTGTTCAATTACATGAATCATCAAATTTGCTGTAACATCAGAATGCACTGAAAAGTAGGGGGAAATATATCCTTGGCAATTAGCTGCCTTTTAAAAGAAAAAAAAAATAGTTAATCAGTTGAGCTTTCTGTGGTTCAATAGTGCTAACCAGCATTTATGTCACGTTCAATGACAGGTTGGTCTGTTTCATTGAACCTTTCTTCCCAGGGGAAAAAATTGCTCTACAATTTCGTGATCACATCCATACCTCCTGCCACATAATCCCATGTTCCATGCAAGCCTGCCTCCTACGTGGAAAGGCTTGCTTCTCACTTCTGTTGTTTGTTCCTTCTTGTCTCTGCTTTGTGAGCTATGATGCCCTTTCAAAGCAGCAAGATAGAAATAACTTGGGTTGATGTTTCACAACGTTACCTTATCTTCATGAAACACCATTCATCTAAAGGATTCTAAAACATAACTGATAGAACTGAAAAACCTGACATAAATGAAGTCAATGGACAGGTGAGCCCTCCTCACTCCTCAGCCCCACCCACTTTCTCCTCAGCATTAAAACAAGGAAACATGGTGGTGATTAGATAAAAACAAATGTCAGTTAACCAAAGTTAGCATCTTTAATTTTCTTTAAAGAGGCTCAGACTCTTTGTGTAGGGAGGATCCTGGGTGGGTGGGTGGGTGGGAGGGCTTACGATTATTTTGTATGGCTTCAAACCCAGTATTTCCTGTACTTCAGTGTAGATAGCACTTCTACACTACTTCTTCTACAGAACACTTCCTGTAGTGATTTCCCATAATAATTTGGATTTTGGTTTCTCTTCATTAACCACATTGTCTGATAACACCAAACTTCATTCCCACAGGGCAACCCTTGCCTGGGGTTGAGTAGAAGTCACCCCTTTTCAAAGGAGTTTGGGTCCCTAACTCTTCATTGTCTCTGCCATTCCTATTTCACTCACTTCAGTTACCTTTACTTTTCTGGGATCTTATATTCTATTGCTCTCACATTCCCTGAACCACTCTGGGGGTTTTAAGAAGCTTCTATTAGTCAGGGTTTTCCAGAGAAACAAAACACTGTAGGATGAGAGAGAGAGAGAGAGAGAGAGAGAGAGAGAGAGAGAGAGAGAGAGAATTTAAGGAATTGGCTCATGTGATTATGGGGGGCTGTCAAGTCCAAAATTTGTAGGGCAGACTAGCAGCCTAGAAATTCAAGTAAGAGTTGGTCTTGCAATCTTAAGTCTGATTGCAAGAAAGTCAAGTCAGGCAGGTTTCTATGTTGCAGTCTGGATGCAGAATTCCTTCTTCAGTTTTTGCTCTTAAGTCCTTCCACTGATTAGATGAGGCCCACCCACATTATGGAGGGCATTCTTCTTGACTTAAAGTCTGCTGATTGTGTCAATCACATTGTTAAAAAGTACCTTCAAAACAGCGTCTCACCTAGTTTTGACCAAACAATTGAGCACCAAAGCTTAGCCAAGTTGACACATAAAATTAACCATCATGGAGCTTCAAGGAACAGGGCCCGTTTCTCAGGAAATACAAGGTTAATCACCCCTTACTTCCCTTTCAACTCTCCTCCTTGCCTAACCATAGGGCTCTTTATCTAGTAACAAGACCAGGGAGCCTTGTATTCCTTCAAAGTTAATGATGATACTCTGAGAAACCTTTTGTCTGCTATAGTACCCCTTCCCTGAGACAGGACATACTGCAAGGCTGAGCTGCCTGGGTGGGGGAAAGGCCTGGGGTACAAAGACATATGGGAAGCCACATCCTCAAGAAGTATTTCAGAATGTCACCAGCCACTGAGACGTTCTAACTGTGTTCATCAGTGCTGTTACAGCTGAGCCCTCTCTTTTCCTGCCCAAGTGATAGAGTTTTCTTCTTGGCTGTTGTTAATTCTTCAACACTCATTTATTCTTAAACATTTTTGTGTCCTGACTTCTGCTTCCCATCCCCACCTAACTGAAACTGCTTGTTGGAAATTTCTTGATGATTCATTAATTGGGCCCACGATCTTTGGCCTTCAGCTGCATTTGGGGTTGTTACCGCATCTTCCTTTCTGGCTCTTTTTCTTATGCTCTATTTGTGAGAGAATCTTTTCTATCTGGCATTCTAAGTACAGTATTCCCCAACAATCTGTTGTTGTTATTGTTGTTGTTAATCCTCACCCTAGGACAGTGGTTCTCAACCTGTGGGTCGCGACCCCTTTGGGGGTCGAATGACCCTTTCACAGGGGTCGCCTAAGATCATCCTGCATATCAGATATTTACATTACAATCATAACAGTAGCAACATTACAGTTATGAAGTAGCAACGAAAATAATTTTATGGTTGGGTCACAACATGAGGAACTGTATTTAAAGGGCCAGAAGGTTGAGAACCACTGCCCTAGGATATTTTTCCATTGATTTTTAGGGAGAGTAGAAAAGAGAGGGAAAGACAGAGAGAAACATCGATGTGAGAGAAACACATTGATTGGTTGCCTCCTGCAGGAGCCCAGACCAGGGCGAGGGCCGGGGAGGATCCTGCAACCAAGGTATGTGCCTTTGACCTGAATCGAACCAGGGATCCTTTGATCCACAGGCCAATGCTCTATCCACTGAGCCAAACCCTCTTGGCCCTAAGGATTCTTAACAATCTTATCTACCCTCAACTTCATCATCTTGATAAAGAAGATTCCAAAATATTTATCTCTAGCTCCAAACTGTCTCATAAGCTCTAGATTAATATTTTTCTCCATATTTAAGATCTCTCCACTATATCTCATTATGTTAAAAAATCATCGTAAAAAAATTGTGTGTGTGTGTGTGTGTGTGTGTGTGTTTCTGATACTGAATGCTCTATGAATGTATCATATTTTCCAAATACTCAGGGTTTCAACTTGAAGTTGAATGGCATTTTCTGGCCATTGTTTTGCCCTGGCCCCCACATACACCTCATTTCCACGCACTATTTATTCTACCAGTATGTTGCCTCACAGTCTGTCACACCGGCCCTGCCCATCATGTTCTCACTGCCACCATCCTGGCGAAGAAGGCCTTCTCATCCCTCATTTCCTGTCTTGCAATGGCCACCTCACTGTCCTCACTCCACCCGCAGATGAGCCTCCCGGTGCTCCTAAGCACTTGTGGGGTTCTCATTCCCCACCCCTTTACTCAGGTTCTTCCCTCTGCAATGACCTTTCAGGAATTGCCCTTGTATCCAGAGACTTTACTCTGTGCCATTTTAGCATTTCACCATATTGCCTTGTAGCAATTTGTGCGTCTCTAGTTTACCCATGTGACCTTCATTTGTCTTGGAAGCCCCTGTAAAGGTAAAGAGTTTACGTATAATCTGAAAGGGCAAACAAGCTTCACCCACCAGTACAAAGTGTTGCTCATAGAAGGAGCTTCATAGATATTTGTGGAAGGAAGGAGTGTACATTAATCTTGCTTCTTCTCTGGAATTTAAACTAAGGGTAAGGACTTTGCCTCACACTCTTGTATTCTCATTCCCATTCCTCATTCCGTTTCCTCTTTCTTCTCCTCTGTTTCAAGTGAAAGCAAGCCAAGACCCTAAACAAAAACAAGCTTTCATCCTCACTCTCCTTAAAGAACAAATTGGAGCAACTATTGCCAGCCCATCTCAAGCACGACTATCTCCCCAGAACAAACACTGGAGCATTTTACATAGCCCAAAGGCCCAGGGACTCCAAGGGAAAATGAAGGGGATTTCCCAAGTTAAGCGAGGCTTCAGCACTGCTGGTTGCAAAAACGTTTTCAGATAAAATGTGAAGACCTCTGGATATTTTGTTTATAAAAAAAGATAAGGGACTCCCCAGAATCTCCCAGATGATTAACTGAATCTACCCCTTTCATCCCGTTACCACCGTACTATAGACTCAGCCTCCATAACAAAACAAGACAGTACAGTCTTGAAACAGACTGACCCTTCGGCGTAGCAGAAATACTAATGGTGACTGTGAAATGTAAATTGCTGGGTGCAGCCCCAGCTGAGATAAGTGAAACAGGGCAATTCTTTAAGTGGAAGCATGTGTTCAATTAATGTGTCATCAAATTCCTCAGGTATTACTGTAATCTATTCTTTTCTCAAAGCCAGTCTTTTTTGAGAGAAAATTATACAAATGCACATACATAGGTTAAGATTTGACTATGCTTTTCTTCCAGAATTTTTATTTTTTTAATTTTTTAAATATATTTTTTATTGATTTCAGAGAGTAAGGGAGAGGAAGAGAGAGATAGAAAAATCAATGATGAGAGAGAATCATTGATCAGCTGCCTCCTGCACACCCTCCACTGGGGATCAAGCCCACAACCCAGGCATGTGCCCTTGACTGGAATCGAACCTGGAACCCTTTAGTCCGCAGGCCGATGCTCTATCCACTTGGCAGGACCAGCCAGGGCCTTCCGCAATTTTTGAGAAACATAATTAGCTACATCAGAAGCATATTTCCTAGGTCGTTTTTAATACAAATGAAGGGTGAGCTGTAGTCACCGTGCAGGTGCTTTGGCTCTAAAGAGGCAGGGGCTTTTCTGGCCTTAGCCTGACCTGTGGCCAGACAGACATTTACTTAATACAGGTTTCTAGATGTATGTGTTATTAGAAAGAACTAGAAGCCATGCAGTTGAGCAGGCGTTGGAGGAGCTAAAGGTCAACGATTTAATCCATCAGAGCCTCTGCCTTGCGTGTGCCTCGGGGACCTTTCCTGGGGGTGGGAGCAGGGTGCTGGGCACTCAGGCTGGCCTGTCTGAGGGGCACTAGGAGCCAGGCATGGGCAGACCCACAAAGCCCTGCTCCCATGCGCAGGTACCTGGTGACAGTAATGACAGTAATAAAAACAATACAAGCACAGGCAGTTTCAGGCCTCTGAGGGGCTGAGTGCTTCTCAGCTGGTGCTCCTTGCTTTGAGACACAAAGGCCAAGTGCTAACCTGCGTGGGCGTTGCTCAGCACACCCACCCTCTCCCCAAACTGCCCATCCCCCAAATCCACACTATATTCAGGTCTTGCAGCCAAGAGACTGGGCCCTGCCTGTAGGAAGGCTTTGTTCACCCAGCAGAGATCTTTGCTCACCGTCTTGTTCTTGGCCATTGCACACATTCCTGTCTGCCCTGAAGGGGACTGCAGCACCCCTACCTTTAATACCTGGCTCCCAGTCCTCACTCTGCACCTTCCAGGCACCACTGTGACTCCTCCCAGTGGGCTCCTCGGCCAGGGACTCGCTGTCCTACCTCAAGGCTTTATTCTTGTTGACAGCATAGTGTAAGCATCTTCTCAGTCTCTTGTGGTCGGTATGTGCCCTGCTTCTCTCCTATTGGAAACAGTGAGCTCCTTGAACCTGTACTTCAGGTATTTTCATACAGCGTGTTTTTAAGGGGCATCTGAAAGTACCATGGAGAAGATGGGGTGGGTGGGAAGACAGGAAGAGAGAGGAAAACATGGTAAAGAACCAGCTCATCTACACTAATAAAAGAGAAACATGCAAATTGTTTCTCTACTACACTCACCAGCCAATCAGATGAGTATGCAAATTAACCCAACAAAGATGGCGGTTAATTTGCATACATAGGCGCCCAGTGGCCTGGGTCCCGGGAACATCATCCTAAGAAATGCCTAAAGAAAGTTGTCATTTTTTCATGGTGAAGGCACTGGAGTTTGTGTTGATGAAAAAACCTTGGTGTCTGCAGTGACTGGCAGTGGCTGCAGCAGCAGGGTGATGGGGCTGGTGCCTTCCCCTGATCAGCTCAGTTGCCTCCCACAAAGGGAGGCCAGACTGCGGCTTAGACCCGATCCCCAAGGGGAGCAGGGAGCAGGACTAAGCCGTCAGTAGGACATCCCCTGAGGGCTCCCAGTATGTGAGAGGAGGCAGGCTGGGCTGAGGGACCGCCCCCCCCCCCCCAGTGTGCGAATTTTGTGCACCGGGCCCCTAGTTTCTTTTCATAATTTCCTTCAAGGCATACAAGAAAGATTCATTCTACCCATTCCCCAGATCGGTCACTGAGGCCCGCAGACTGCAATGAAATCAACCACAGACCCTCTGTGGGTGGGGCCTGGACCTGCACCTAGACTTTCAACTCAGAGCTCTTCCTGAGGAAGATAAGTTGTCTTATGTTCCTTTGACCTATCTAGATATTTCCCCAGAAGCAAGATGAAGCAAAAGAAATAGTTCTATCTGAAAAGGAAGAAACTTAACCAGTTAAAACTCCTCTTTCTGTCATTCATGGTGGAGGTACCTGAAGAGTGCAGCCAATGGGCCAAATGAAGCCCTTTTGCTCAGCAACCCTCCTCCCCCTGAGTCTCGGTATGTTTCTTTTTCTCCTGTAGGAAGAGTCCAGAGGTTCCCATTGCCTCACTCAGCCGCCAGCACTTGCTGCGTGCTCATGGGTGCTCAGAGGCCTGCTTCCAAATTCCTGACCAATGAAGCCACCCTGGAGATGTTCTAAGCTGTGGAATGCAAACCTATTTTGCTTGGCAGGAAAAATCTGCTATTTTGTACCTTATTTTCATGGCTCTAGGAAAATTTTAAGAATGACAAAGTTACTCCCACACCTATCCCCCTCCCCACAGAGAAGAGGAGGTGAAGGCTGGGCTCATTTTAATTTTGTCTCGTAAAACAAAGACATAGGCAGTTTCTTGGACAGAATTCATACCAATAACAAGAGGAGAGGGGCATATTTGGGAAGAGCAAGGTCTGTGTTAGGAGTAAGGGGAGTTAAGGTGCAATTGAATTGTTTAATCTTCCCTGGGCAGGGCCAGAGCCTCCAGGCACTTGGTTGCTGCTGAGTGGGAAAACTCTATGCCTTTGGGGTGGTTTAAGGTCTCCAATATTACCCTGATGTTGGAATTAGGCAGCCGGTGCCAAGACCTCACTCTTAGAAGCCAGGTCGAACCAGGCCTCTTTCTAAACAAGGCCAGGGGCAGAGCAGAGCAGACACCAGAATGTCTGCCAATTCTTAGAGTGGTGTATCCTGGGGCCACAGGACTCAGTCAGCCAGAGCATAGTGGGAAGATGACCTGGGGAATCACCTGCGCTCCAAAGTGTGAGGCCCTGAATTCCACAAAATTCCCAAGTCATTAAAACAACCTTGGGCAGCTTCTCAATCCTCCAAGCAATTACTCCACTGCTCAGCTCAGGAAACTCCTTACTTTATACCATATCTACATTTGGGGGGACGCACTCTTTCCTGACCAGCTCCTGTGGGGTAACAGTATGTTCCAAAGACTGGATGAGCTGCCTGGGTGATGGCTCAAGGGCTAAGGATTTGGATTCTGTTCAAAGGCATATAGCCCTAGGAAGCCTCCACCTGGGCTGGCTGGCAGGGGCAAGTTTGTTGAATTTCATTATTTGAATAGATGATCTATTAACATGTTTCAAAACTCAAAATGATATAAAAAGTTGCATTGAAAAGTCTAACACTGTCTTTCCTACTATCACCCCTTCCATCCTATTCTCCACCACCAAAGTATTGGTTCTTCACTATTTCTTTATGCAAATACAAGCAAATATGAATCTATATTCATTTCCCATCCCTTGCACAAAATGTAGCAAACTAGTTACACTGTTTTGTATTTTGCTGTCAATCATTTTCTGTCAGTTTACTGCCTCATTCATTTTTGTAGCTGTGTAGTGTTCATGTGGTTCCATCACTGTTCATTTAACTGTCCTATATAGACGGTCCCTTAGGCTGTGTTCAATCTCTGCCATTATAAAACAGGCCACAACGGACAATCTTACACACACATCCTGGTATATGTAGGCAAATATGTGCGTAGGAAAATTCCCAGAATTGAGATTGCTGGATCCAAGAGTCAATGCAATTATCATTTTGAGGGATATAATGCAATTGTCTTCCATGCAACTGGCCTGTTTGCCCCTCACAAGCATCATAGGAGAGTGAGTGCCTGCTTGGGAGAGGAACTGTTTGAGGACAGATGGGCCCCTGTGCTGGGGGCAGCCCTGAAGACCCCTCTGATAGAGAGGTGCTAGTGGCACCCGGAGAGCACTGCAAGAGTCAGGGGGTGCCAAGTCCACTCAGCTTGCTCTGGGTCTCCGAAGTGCTCTGTAGCACGATTGCTCCTGCGATCCCCCTTTCAGAAAGGAGCCTTGATGAAGAACTCAGATCTGATTTGACATCCTCAAGGCTGATTTTTTGAGCCTATGAGACTTTTGGTGTCAGTGGCTGGAACCCTGGACAGTGACAGGAGGGTAGTGGGGACCACGGAGAGAGAGAGCACTGGCCTGGGGGTCTGGATTCACGTGTTCTAATTTCACTGCCTTTCTGAGACCTAACTCGCTCTCTGAGCTTCAGGTCCCTCACCTGGGCAACAAATTAAGTCAGGAGAGTCCAGGGAATCAGATCATGGGGATAGAAGCCCCTCACAATCTGTCAAGTACTCCTCAGCTGTTGGGGTTATTATTGCTGAAAGGCAATGTCCAGTCAGAATGCTGAGACCTGTGGATCAAGCAAGGCAAGTGAAGGAAACACAGGCTGTGAGAAATCAAGTCACATGGGTCCCTCAGGGGTAACCTGGGTCCTTTGCAGAAAATACATGTGCCAGCCTATTCTACACATTGAAGACAAGCCCTGTGATTGGAAACGCTCTGACTCCTTCCCCAACACATCTTGGCCTTTGGCAAGAAGGACATTCTGTTTCTTTGGGGTCAGAGACTAACTCATTTCCCTCTTCAATGCAATGAGCGCAAAGGCCAAAGCCAGTCCCCTTTACCAAGAAACCACAAACAGCGCTGAGAGCGGCGCCCTTCTGGACCGGGAGGTGGGGAACATACATCTATGAATATTCATTCACTGTGCATTTAGGAGTGTTCTGTGTAAAGATCCTTTGAAAACTGATGAGAATTGGCATAAAAGGGTTTGATTAATTCCTGAGTCAGCTGGCCCCTGCCCGAGAACACATGCAATGGTTGTCATAGAGAGATGGTTTACAAAGCACATGTTTCTGCAGATGTGTGGGCTTGCACTGCAACGGTCTCCCACTCTCTGGAAAGCACAACATAGACTCCGGGATGGGGCTGGGCTCTTAAGAATTAAGCCACAGATCCAAAACCCAAATTCAACTTCAGCTCCCTAAGGGAGCATCCTCCCTGCTCACATTCCCTAAGATGTGAAGTCTGAGTATGAGGGACCTCTACCTGAAACTGCCGCCTCTTCCTCTTTGCTCACTGAGCTCCCACCTGTCCTAGACGGACCATCTCAGCCTCCTGCCTCCTGTGAAGGCTCCCCCAGCTGCTCCCTCTCACCGGGATGCTTCATTCTGCAGTCACCGAACTGCTGGCAGATGCCTCCCATTTGAGAATTAATTACACACCTTGCCACCTTGTCATGTCTCCCTGCATTGTTGGCCTGTTTTAATAATGAGTTTCATTATCATTATTTAACTTCTCACATGTTCTTTCTCGTTCATTCACTCCCACACTCATTTACATTCAGCGAACCTATATCAAGCAGTAACATACCTTGACTAAGTGCTAAAGATGCAACAATAATGATGAAAATAATAATAATGTAATAACACTACAACAACAATATTTACAAACAACAAAATAATAATATTTACTGAGTTCTATACTCTAGCGTCTGGGCTAGACTCTACCTCACTTAATTCTCACTACCACCCTTGGAAGGGAGGTTTATTATTATCCCTATTTTACAAATGAGGAAACTCAAGTTCAAAAAGGTTCATTAATTTACCTGAGGCTACATTTATTACGTAGTGACTAATAGCACTGTCCCCCAGAAGTGAAGGGAAGAGCAACAAGCATATCTTGCTACCACACAGCTGCCCATGGTCTGTCCATGGTCTCCCCTGCCCCTGGCTCTGCCTGCCACCTCCCTTTATCTGGCTCCCAGTCCAGCCTTTGCCCCTGAGGTTGAAGAGAAGACATCTGGTCACCTGAGCTTGACGTCTTCTCAGCTAGAAGCTGTGAGTCCTCCCTAAGGCTTCAGATGGCTTGCCCCTGTTCTCTGGGTCAGTCAGAGGGCATAGAGGTGAGGTGGAACCTGGTGACAATGCAGAGAAGATTGCATTCCAAATTTGAATCCAGGACTGAGTAGAGAAAAGTTCACAGCAGCAGTGAGGAATTCTTGAGGAAAAGAGAAATAGACTTTCCAACAGTGTCTGTGTCAACAAATTCTGCGGGCAGAATTGTAGAAAGAGGAATAAGGCATGTGAAGGGGGAGGAGGCATGAATTAAAATCCATTTGTTTTGTAAAAGATACCATTTACTACATGTCAGTGAGCTAAGCGATTTACAGATATTATCTTTTCTCCTTACAACACCCTGTGAAGTAGACAATTCACGGTCTCTATTTCAGAGAGGAGTGTCAAGGATTATGTAACTTTCCCCACTCTATGCTGCTGGTAAGTGGCAGAGCCAGGACTCAAACCAGCTTCAGCTGAAAGAAAAACCCATGCTCACAAACCGCCACAATGTACCACCTCATTCATTCGTTCATTCACTCATTCATTCATTGTTGTAATAAGAATTTACTGAGCACCAGTACTGAGCCAGCCAAGACTTGTGTTACACATTGAAAATACAAAGACAAGTAAGACACAGTGTCCTTAAGGAGCTTACAGGCCACCAGGGACAAAGTCCCATCAACATCTCCATGTAGTACCACCCTCAGTTGTAAACACTAGATAAGCAGAGCTAGGGGAACAGTGGAGGGCATGCTACAGAGGTAACAAAACAGCAAAAGTGAGCCTGAAAGAGAGCTGAGATAGCTCACAGTTGGAGGTAATTTTGTCCCTCAGGGGACATTTGGGAATGTCTGGAGGCATTTTCACTTGTCACAGGAGGGGAACAGGATAGCAGAGGGAATGTGCTACTTTCATCAAGTGGGTAGAGCCCAGGGATACCCCTAAACATCCTACAGGGTACAGCACAGTCCCACAATGAAGAATTGTCTGGCCTAATTTTCCTGCTAAAAAGCAAGTTGAGAAATTGCTTTTGATATTTAATCTGGACCAACCCTTCATTTTGCAGATAAGAAGGCTGAGACCCTAGGAGGTTAAGGAATCTTGAATCTAAGTAGCCAGGGCACGCAGGACTTACTGTTGGGCAGCTGAGACCTAGCAGAGTAGAGCGTGGTGGTTCAGGCTCTGGAGACAGACTGTCTGGACTTGAATTCCATGTCTGCTTCTTACTATTGCACGTCCTTGAGCAGGTCACTGAACCTCTCTGTGTTTTGGTTTCTTCATCTGTAAAATGAGGATAAAGACCTCACCTAGGACACAGTGTGGTTGTTCCAGTTATCTGTTGCTGAATGCACACCACCCAGACACTGAGGTGTAAACACTCGTTTTAGTTTGCTTATAAGATTGTGGGTCAGGACTTTAAACAGGCTCAGCTGGGCAGTCCTTAGATCCACGTGGTGTCACCTGGGCTGGCTGGATCCAAGATGGCTTTTCCTTTTCCATGTCTGGTGCCTCACCAGGAACAATTCAAGGCTAAGCTTAGCTGGCCCCTCTGCCTATCCATGGAATCTCTGGCCCCTCCCTGTGGCTTCTACAGTGAAGTACTCAAACTTCTTAAATGGTGTATAGCTTCTCTGCAAGCATGTCAAACTCGCTGCCTGAAGGCCGCATGCAGCCCACAACGAATATTTTTGTGGCCCAGACAATATAACGGTATGTAATAAATGTTTTAATTAAAAAATTTTGTAACTTAATTTTTACAATATCCTGTTATACATAATTATTAATAACGAACTACAACATTTGCTAATGACTGGTTACTATAATCATGTTGCATTCATTTCCCTTACATACCTTATTTGCAGGTGCATCATTTCTCTCCACTAATACTAGCAGCAAATATTTTAGCAGCCAATTTCCACGTCATTAGTCTTGGACTGACTTGTTTGGTGAGCGCAACAGGAAATATTTCGCTTTCAGAGAACAACAAAAAAAAATAGGTTTATTTGCGTTATGCTTATTAATTTGTGCAGTTATTCAGTGTCTGGTAAGTTAATATTCAAGAAAAAATTTTATTAAAATGTTCTATTATTTTATGTTAACGATTATTCATTTATTTCAGCCCTTTGTATTCAGCATGTACCTATTAAGATAAACCTATGTTTCTATAAAAATTGAAGCTTTTGATTTTTTGCAGCCCACATAAACTTAAACCTTGTTTATTTGGCCCGTGTTAGCCTTTGAGTTTGACATGCTTGTCCTAGAGTGAGCATCCAAGAGCAAGTTCCAAAAGACAGTTTATAACAGGCACCTCCTAACTGCCACCATATTGTATTGGTCAAAGCAGCCACAGAGCCTGGCCAGATTCAAGGGGAAAAGCATCAAAGACTTTGTGGCCATTACAAATACACCTTGGTGGCTGTGGAAATTGTGTTAACCCATATAAAACACTAGAACAGTCCCAACATGAACAAGCACTGCACATGTTTGCTATGGTTGGCATCACCTTAGCAGTGGTAGTACATCCAAACGCCTTGCTGGCAAGATCAGAGAAGCAGGACCTTTCACAACAGACTGCCTCCCTCCCTCCATAACCCTTCCAAAGAAAGTGGGGGTTCGTGCCAGCAAGAAGATATAATCCGGACCTGATACCTCAGCCTAGCATGGCAACTCTGGTCAAGGGCAGCCGACGACCTGATGTGGCTCCTGAGGATGACTTACAGGTAAGGGTAAGGATTGTGCCCTTGCATAGAACAGCCAGTTCACCAATCTGCTGCCCTGACTCACCATAGGCTTGTGTTGAACACATCTTGCTATGATCACCTCCTTTGTAAGACCTTCTTCTGCTCCATGGTTTCCAGGTAAAGCCTTCAAGAAAAACAAAGATTGCATTTTCCAACTGTCTGTTGTCCTTTATGGTAAAATATTTCCTATATTTTTCTTTCTTCTCATCAAGATGAATCTATAAAGAGTTGAGCATGCATGCATGCATTCATTCATTCTCACATTTAAAAACATGTGTTAAGCACTTACCAGTACTGTGTAACAGGCACTTAGCTACACTCCAAGAGTACAAGTTGAACAAGACAGACAAATCTTTGCTGATATGAAGCTAATACTTTAATGGAGGAGCCAAATGACAAATAAGTAAACAAAGAAGCAAATGAGCGAGAGACAGATTCTGATCACTGCTCCAAAGGAAGGGGCCACGACAGAAGGGAACGTGAGGAGTCAGATGATAGTTTTGGAAGGGCTCTTTGAAGAGGTGGTATTTGAGTTTTCCAGCCTCTTAAAAATCCAGGGAAGAGAATTCCAAGCAACATGGATGCCAAAGACAAGGACACTGAGGTGAGAAAGAGCTTAATGTATCCCAGGTCCAAGGTTGAGTGTAGAAAGAAGAAAAAGGTTTATGATAAGGTTCAAGTCTAGGCAGGGGTCAGATCCTGCTGGGCAAACTAGCCTGGAAACCAAGTGAAAACCAAACTGTAAAGGGAATTTATTGGCTCAACTGAAAAGTAGAGGCATAGCATGGGGTTACACTGGCTCCAACAGAGTCAACAGGACTTGGTCTTTTCCATGTCTTATCTCCTTTGTTCCGAGAGGGCTTTAGCCCAGGAAGCCTTTGCCCATGGATGAGTTTCTGTAGCTCAGGCATACATACATCATCTTTACAGCCAGCAGTTCCCAGTGTGCTAGCAACAGTCTTATTGGATCAACTCAGATGTGTTCATCTCTAGATCAATCTTTGTGACACAGAAAAAGAATATGCTGATTGTCCATGTTAGTATTACATACTGACCCTCTGATACAGGGAGTGAAGTAGAGTCAGCCTGCCAAGATCACTTGCAGTGAGAACCAGACAGTAAGTGGCATTTAATCTGATAACAGTTCAAAAAGGTTATTTTGACTGCTGGGTAGAGAAAGTTTGGAAGGATTGAAATCAGAGAGCTATTACAGAATGGCAAGTGGGAGAATGAATAAACGCATAATGCACGCTCAACTCTTCATAGATTCATTTTGATGAGAAGAAAGAAAAATATAGGAAATATTTTACCATAAAGGACAACAGACAGTTGGAAAATGCAATCTTTGTTTTTCTTGAAGGCTATTACAGAATGGCAAGTGGGAGAGATTGGTGCCTCAGACTCTGGGTGGCAGCAGTAAGAGTCAGAGACTTGTGGACAGACTTGAGATTCTATTTCTGATGGAGTGGAGGTGGGGAAACAAGTGAAAGAAGAAGTCAAGCATGATCCCCAGGGTTTTGGCTTGCTCACCTGGATGAATCATGATGCCATTTACCAAGAGGAGAAGGACATGGGAGGTGGAAGACAGGGACAAGTGAGGAGGGTAAAAACCAAGAGTTCCATTGTGAATGTGTTCAGTTTTAGATTCCTGTAGGAGATGTTGAATAGGTAGTTGAATGAACAAGTCTGGAATATAGAAGAAAAGGAATCATTAGTAGATAGACATTATTTAAACACGAAAGACTGAATGAGATCCCCCAGGAGAGCATGTAGATAGAGAAAAGAAGGGGGCACTCATGCTACTTCCCCAACAATTGTTCCACACTCCCCAAACTGTTTTACTTGGGTTTTAGGCAAACATGGGCTCTCCTACCCCTAGACTGTGTGTGTGTGTGTGTGTGTGTGTGTGTGTGTGTCTATGCATGTGCCATTCCCTCTGCCTACAATGACTTCTGTTCTCTCCCCTGTACCCCCAAATAAGGATCAGCTCAAATCTCCCATCTATAGCAATCCTTGCCTCTGTTAGCTGCATTGCAAATGTCAGCCTCTTTGCTGCCTATAACTTTCTTTTTTTTTTAAATGTATCTGGCAAAATTTATTAGTTTTTGAATAAAATACAAAATTTAGTATTTAATAAGATACATCTGCCTTTCTTTCCTGCACTTATGTGTGGGGGGTTTTTTGTTATTGTTGTTGTTTGCTTCCTATAACTTTCATTGTCTATTCACCACACATTTGGCATTTACAAAACACTGTCCTCTGTGTGTGCATATCTCCCTCAAAAAGATTATAAACTCTGAGAAGGCAATCTACAAACCTTTATGCTCCCAACCTGGCAGACTGCCCAGATAAAAAGTTAAAACAAAGATCTGTTCGTCAATGACAACACTCACTCATACATCGTTTTGGTAGTTTTTGTTCCAGTGGCTGGGAATTCATCTCAAACTCCTATGCTTGGTGAGACAGCAGCTCAGCAAGGGCGTTTCAATCAATGCCCTGAGCATGAGGCAGCAATTGTCCAATGCTTTAAAATAGTTATGGCAAATAAATGCTTGTGGCAAATAAAGAGTACATGACTCAATCTATATTGAAAAGAACCAGATGAAAGTAGTTTCCCACAGAGGGAAATCAAAGATTTAAAATGAGCACCTAGGAAGCACTTCAACTGTTTCTGCATCTATTCCTGAATAATATTCCACTTCATCGGAACACATCTCAGTGTGTTTGTGCCCATTTAGCACCCCCGCCTCCCTTCCCAGCAGAGGTTTCATAACTTACAGTCCACAGTCATTCCAAAATGTTTCCAGGTGGATTCTCAAGCTCCAGACAGCTCAGTCAGCACCGGGGATGCTAGGGAGCCGCACTTTTTCAATTTTTCTGGTTGAACTATGAAACACCTCCCCACCTCACTTCTACCCCAAACTACCCCTAAATTATTCCAAGCTGTATTTGTCTCAACCTGGAATTCCAACAGTCTCCTGCTCTTTCACATGCTCTCCATCTGGGCATCCCTTGATCAGCTATGCAGAACAGAGCTCTCCAATTAGGCAAATCAACCTTCATTCCCCAATTCTCTTTAAAGCTGCAGCAAGCACACCCACAACGACTCCAGTGACCACACTGAAGAGAGTTGAGCTGGTCCGATGCCGTTTCCCAAAGACAACTTTTGCTACTGATTAAGTCATATCTGCCTGTTTTCCAGAGCTCATATTATTTTCCCTTTTTGACACATGACTCACTTCAAAACTAGTATCACTTGAGTCTGCCAGTTGAATGTGACCCTTCATTTTTGTTTCTAGGATGTCCAGCTGCACAACAGATGCTGTGCGGTGGAAAAGGACCCATTTTAGAATAGGCTTTCTGGATTGACCACTTACAATTGCTGCGTGTCCTCCAGCTAGTGAGTCTGAGTCTGTTACCTTGCACACAAAAAATGAAGATTAAAAACACTTTGAAGTACGGATGGGCATACCCCAGTGGAAGACCACTACAATCAAGAGAGTATTACAACAAAGTCATAATTTTTTTGCTGGTGGAGGATCTTGCCTTCAATTTGAAAACAAAAAAACAAACAAACAAAAAACTCAGCATTTGTGAAGTACAATAAAGCAAAGGGCAATAAAAACGAGGCATGCCTGCACTGTTGTGAGGATTAAATGAAATGGCATAACAGAAGTGCTTGGAATTAAACCTTGCATAATATAAGTAGGGGCTCAGCAAAGGATAAGTTGACCCATGTGAAATTGCCTTTTACATAGGTCCAAAATGACCAATATTGACAATTTCACATGGTTCAACCAGCCATTAGCCTGATATTTAAGCATTGAGGAGCTCAGTGTCCAATTGGCTGGAATATTGAGTACAGAGGAGGTGAAACCTCAGAGTTGACTCTTATTTAAATCATCAAAGATTTAAGGAATGCCAGCACCCTGCTAGGCACTTTAAATTCAGGGAGATTTTCTTGACTCTGAGCTGGCAGTTAAGCAAAGCTAATTTAAGAGCCAGGATAACTATGTGGTTAGGAGTCTAGACTCTGGGGAGTGATTTCTTGAGATCAAAGTCCAGCTCTGCTACTCACCAGCTTTGTGACCTCGAGTAACTTCGTTAAACAATCTGAGTCTCAGTTTTCTCCATGACATGGGATCACACAAGGTTGTTGTTAGGACTAAATAAGTTAATGTATGTAAAGTTCTTAGAACACTGAAGTGTTAGTTATCATTAACTTGATTGAAAATAGGTGGTTTGGCCTGATAAGCCCCATGGACAGAAATCAGAACCCGAACAATGGAAATCAGCCTCGCCTTCTTGATCAGCCCCAATATAACAGCTGGGACACCCGTTGGGAAGCTCAGGAATGGAGGATGAAACCACCCAGGAGAGTTCAGTGAGAATCCTCCCAGCCAATGGCATTGCATACTCTCTCCTGGTGTTTCAAGGGAAGGGCAGAGAACTTTGTAGTTACCCAGAGCAGAAATGACTAACACATGCCCTACAGAACCCAGTGAAAAAAGATGATAGGAGATGAAAGGGAGGGGAAAGAGCTATCACACACCAAGAAGGAATATACTCTGCTCATTCTGGTGGGAAATGAAAACATTATTTGAATCCCCCATTTATTTAGAAACTCATATTAATTAGGACAAAGACATTGTAAGGAAAATGATAATAATGTCCTATGGGTTTTCTCATAACCACTTTTATGTATATTATTTGACTACACACACACACACACACACACACACAGTCAGGTAGGCGAAGCCAGCATTCTATTTAAAGATGAGAAACTGAAGGATCAGGGAGCTTAAATGACTTGCTCAAGCCTACCTGGACAGTAGGTGATGAAGCTGGAATTTTAGTCCCTTAAAGGCAGGGCCATGTTTATCTTTTTTCTTCCCAGCACCAGGCACCCACCTCACATTTATTGAGCAATTGAATGGGGGTGGGGAAAGGCTATTCCTAGAAAACAGACTCACTTTCTCAGGCTAGTTCAGGCTCTCAGTCTAATGACTCTAATGCTCATACTTTGTAGAGTCCTGAACCTGTAGTTGGGCAGTAATTCAGAGGCATCTAAAGGAGGCAAAAGAAAGAGTTTCAACAGTGTGTGCTAGGACAGATTAGGTATAGTACACATAATCAGCATTAAAAAATGCCCTTCTCCGTAACTCTAATAACAGGTGAGACTATCCACCCGTACTTCTCAGGCTGCCATTTATAATCTATTTGCACATCTGAAAAATGAGGAGATAAAGCTTATAAGCTATATGCTGTATACATTTGCTTAGTAAATACACAATTTGATTTGCCCCACATCTCATTAGGGAAAGATCTGGCAGAGCACTTAAAATCTCAAGAGGGCCCGGCTAGTGTTGCTCAGTGGTCGAGCACTGACCCATGAACCAGGTGGTCATAATTCAATTCCTGGTCAGCGCACATGTCCGGATTGTGGGCTCAATCCCTAGTAGGGGGAGTGCAGGAGGCAGCGGATTAGAGTCTCTCTCTCATTGATGTTTCTATCTCTCTATTCCTCTTCCCTCTCTCTCTAAAAATCAATAAAAACATATTTAAAATCTCAAGAGGATTTTCAATAAACATATTTTCTTCTTGGACCTCTGAATGCAAGAGAAATCTGAGGTTGAGACTAGGCAGTCTCAGCCCTTGCTTTGGGTTTTCCCTTAATGTAAAGGATATTCCCCCTCCATCAAGATGCAGGGAAACGTGTAATTCTAAGTGTCCAAGTCTTCCTACCCCCCACTTCTGTTTCAAAGAGTTTTTTGGGACTCTGAACTGATGGTAGGATAAGATGAGAGGGTGGCTCTCCAAATGGAGCATGCTCAGTGGAGGAGTGGGGAGCCGGGAGGCATCACGACTCTCTGGAAGATAAATGGGCTCTGCTTTCTGCTGTTAATGGTGGTCCCTCAATGTCTAGGAGGAGAGTGACATGTATAGCAATGCCATGCTGATACAACTTCCACTGGGTTTCCTGGTTCTGGTAACAGACATTTGCTACCAAGGGATAAATATTTGCAGTTTTTATTTGCTATCTCTGTAGTCAGGGATTCTAATCTGTTTGTGATGAGTGGAGAAAATCCTCAGGGTATAAATTTATTTAACTTACCTTTGCTCTCTTGAATCCTTCAGAATTTCCTCTTTATCTTTCTGCAAAGTTGCCCACAATGTGGAGTAGGATGTGTGTTTTCCTCATTCTGCAACTTTAGAAAATTTTATTCTTTCATTTCTTCCTCTATTCTCTTGGTCCTATCCTTATGAAACTCTTATTAGAAGGCTGTAGGAATTACTGCATCTGTTTTCCAAGTCTCTTAACTCTTCCCTCATGTGTTTTTCTCTTTGTCCTTTTGCCCTATGTTCTGGGTCAAATTTTCAGGTCAATCTTCAGGCTCACATATGCTTTTTATTCGTGTCATTACTGCTCTTCATCAGAGTATTTTTAGTAATGAAGCCAACATAAGAAAATTGCAAAAACTTGCAGAAGATCATAATGATCAAAATAAATGGAGATACTTACCATGTTTGGATATGAAGACACTGTAACACAGAAGTGGCAATTTTCAAGTTAACCTATAAATCCAAAGCAATCCTAGTAAATTGTCTTTTTAAAAAAATATATTTTATTGATTTTTTACAGAGAGGAAGGGAGAGGGATAGAGAGTTAGAAACATCGATGAGAGAGAAATACCGATCAGCTGCCTCCTGCACACTCCCCACTGGAGATGTGCCCGCAAACAAGGTACATGCCCTTGACTGGAATCGAACCTGGGACCCTTGAGTTCGCAGGCGGACGCTCTATCCACTGAGCCAAACCGATTAGGGCTAGTAAATTGTCTTTAACAGACAAGCTATCTAAAGTTTATTGGAATATGTTTCAAGAATGAGGATTTTATCTTCTCTTCTGCTTAAGACTCCACTAAATTGATAGTTAAGGAACTACATCAACAAAAAGAAAGTAGAAACCTGTATAAGACAAAGAGAATAAAGAAGATGAAAGCAGACAAAAGAATTAAATGCAATTTTAGAAGATAGGACCAGATAGAGGAGCAGTGAGTGATTTCACATGGCAGAGGAAGCAATGATCTAAGCCACCCGGAGGGGCATAACCACTAATAAGTGAGCCAATTCACCTGGTGGAAAACTGTGAGATGCTCAACTTTGGAGACAGTAGGTACAATGAAAGGCTGGGTTGAGCTGAGGAGCTAAAAACAGACATTGTTGAAAGTTTGCTTTTGGAGTAGTCATATCCTTCCCTCTCCTCACAAAGTAAGGCTACTCATGTCCAAGTCTAATGACTGAAGAGTTATATTCTGCTGGGGGCTAATTCCAGCAGGTCATAAAGTTCATAAAATGTTGATGGAACTTGAGGCTTCAGCAGGGCTGAATATTACCTGCTGCTGGAATAGCTGAAAGCATTTCCCCAAACCTGAAAATCTGCATATATTATTGCCTGCTGCCAGACAGCTGAGGGCAGTTTCCCCAACCTGATAATTTTACTGTTTACCAGGCCTTACCTTTGATATGTATATCTGCTTGGCTATAGGGCAAAAATGTGTGAATAAAAAACCCTGGGTCCAGAGATTCAGAGAGACCTTAGTTACTAAAGCCAAGCTTTCCTGGCTCCCCCATGTATTCCAAATTTATATCTCATGTCAAGTCTCTTTATTAAGGGTCCAGATTCCTGAACCCTTCTAGATGCTGAGTAAGACCCTGACAATTTTTTGTATAATTTAATGATGAAGGCCAAGACTTAGGGATACCCAGATGAAGGCAGCAGAGGGGAGGCACATGGAAGTCAGCAAAAGAAATGCAGTCACCTTTTCACAAATTGCCCTCCAGGCTGACAGACACATAAAGAATATCAGAAGATTCTTTTTTGACAAACTAAATGTCCCTAAAGAAAAAACTTCCAGTTTTTGGGTTTCTCCCTCCATCTCTCTTTCCTCCCTCCCTCCCTCCCTCCTTCTCTCCCTCCCTCCCTCCCTCCCTCCCTCCCTTCCTTCCTCCCTCCCTCCCTCCCTCCCTCCCTTCCTTCCTTCCTTCCTTCCTTCCTTCCTTCCTTCCTTCCTTCCTTCCTTCCTCCTTATGAACTCCCTGCTAAAAGGAGCCTACAGGTCAACAAGTCCTGCCTACTCACTCAGAGCCTCCAAGCAATATTTTGGAGGCTCACTCTTAAATATGAACAGAAAGCCAAGGCTCCCAGGCAACTGAGGAAAACTGCAAACATGAAAGAGAAAGATTGTCACAAGAATAGAGAAGGATATTTAAAAATCTACAACCCTAGAGAAATAAGTGAAGTGAATGTATTCTTATACCCAGAAGTAGAGGTTATGTAAAAGGATAAATAAAAAAACAAGAAATAAAAATTTCTTCTGGAAATAAAAATTAAATTAAATTAAAACATTCATTAGAAAGATTGAAGAATAAAGTTGAGGAAATCTAAAAACTAGCACAAAAAGACATTAGCACAAAAAAAATGGAAAAGAAAACATAATTAACATAAAGGACGAATCCAACCAAAATGATTTCTTAAAATAGAGAAGTGAGAAAACAGAGAGGTGGAAAATATGAAAGTAAGATGACAAACTTTTTTAGCAGTAAAACAAAAATTTCTGGATGGTAAATGTCTTTTTTATGCCCAAGAAAATGGATGAAATAAAATCCTTATAAAAGTATATAAATTGTGAGATGTCAGAGTTCTGGGGAAAAGAGAAAATCCTAATGGTTCCCAAAGAGATTGGGCGGGGGCGGGGCAGTCATTTGCAAGGAAACAGGCATCAGGTAGGAATAGGATTATTCAACAGCTACAGTGAATGTTAGAGATCAATAAAATAGTGCCTTCAAATATTTGAAGGAATGTTAAGGTTCAGTCTAGACTTCAAATCCCAGCCAAATTATGACTCCAAGGAGTGGCTAGAATAAAGACATTTTCAGAAGGGTAAGAACTCCAAAATATTACCCATTTCTTCTTTTTAAAAGACACTGGAGGAGGAACAGCATGAGCCTGAGTCTTGGCTTCTTGCCTTCCTCCCTGGATAATAAGTTTCAGCACCAGCTCCACCTTTTCCACCAACTACTGGACCCTGGGCTCCATACAGTCACCCAGCCACCAGGCCCAGCTGGCCAGCAGTGTGGCCAGAGCCTATATATGCACTGGGGACTCGGGCTCGCAGGTCTCCATGGCCCACTCCACCAGCACGTGGGGCGGCTAGGGGTCTAGGGTCCTGGCTGCAGAGATGGCCTGGGGTCTGGCAGGCATAGGGAGCATCCAGAGAAAGAAAGAGACTATTCAATACCTGGAGAGGGTGAGTAGCCTGGAGTTTGATAATAGAGGAGATTGGAGAACAAAATCCAGACACACCTGGAGAAGGGACCCCAAGTCAGAGACTAGGGGGCATTACTTCAAGATCCCAGAGGACTTGAGGGCTCAGGTCTTTGCAAGTTCTGTCGGCAATGCCTACATTATTTTGCAGATTGACAATGCCTATCTTGCTGCTGATGACTTCAGAGTCAAGTATGAGATGGAGCTGGCCATGTACCACTTTGTGGAGAGAAACATCCAGGGTTCCAACAGGTCACTAATGACACCAATATCACTCAGATGCAGTTAGAGACAGATCAAGGCTTTCAAGGAGGAGCTGCTCTTCATGAAGAAGAACTACAAGGAGGAAGTAAATGGTCTACAAAACCAGATTGCCAACTCTGGGTTGACCGGGGAGTTGGATGCCCAAATATCAAGACCTCAGCAAGATCATGACGAACATCCATGCCCAGTATGACGAGCTAATTTGGAAAAACCAAGAGGAGCTAAACAAGTACTGGTCCCAGCAGATTGAGGAGGGCACCATAGTGGTCAACTCACAGATTGTCAAGACAGGAGCTGCTGAGATGATACTCATGCAACTGAGACGTATGGTTCAGTCCTTGGCGACTAACCTGGACTTGGTGAGAAATCTGAAGGCCAATTTTGAGAACAGCCTGAGGGAGGTGGAGACACGATATGCCATGTGGATGGCACAGCTCAATGGGATCCTGAGCAGCTGGAGGCAGAGCTGGCTCAGACCTGGGCAGAGGGGCAGTACCAGGTCCAGGAGTACCAGGCACTGCTGAACACCAAAGTCAAGCTGGAGGATGAGATTTCTACCTACTGCCTCCTGCTGGAAGAAGGGAAGGACTTTGATTTTGGTAACAACGTGGACCACAGCAACTCTATGCAATCCATCCAAATGACAACCACCTGCATGATGGTGGATGGCAAAGTGGTGTCTGAGGGGCACCCCTTAGGGGGGCAGTAGGCCAATGAAAGTTCAGAGATCATTGAACATTAAAAAAAAAAAAAAAGCAATTGGAATATTTTCAATTCTCTTAATGGCAGGCTAAATCAATCCTTCCATTGAGGTCAACTATAGGAAAAATTACATAACATATACCTATTTATTTAATACTAGAAGCCTGGTGCACAAAAATTTGTGCACTGGCGGGGCGGGGGAATCTCTCAGCCCAACCTGTGCCCTCTCACAGTCTGGGACCCCTCAGGAGATAACCACCTACTGGCTTAGGCCTGCTCCCCTGGTGGCAGATGGCACACCCGATCCCGCGGTGCCTGCCCCGTCTCCCCTGGTCACACACGGCAGGCCCAGATCCCGTGCTGAGGTGGGTGGCGGCTCGGGATCAAGCTGCTGCCTGCACAGGGCGGGCGCAGCAGGAGCTGCCTGCAGTATGCAAATTTAATGGCCATCTTTGTTGGGTTAATTTGCATACTCTTCTGATTGGCTGATGAGCATAGCGAAGGTACAGTCAATTAGCATTATTGTCTTTTATTAGTGTAGACTAGAGGCCCGGTGCATGAATTTGTGCACCAGTGGGTTCCCTTGGCCTGGCCTGCGGGATCAGGCCAAAACTGGTTCTCCGACATCCCCTGAGGGGTCCCAGATTGCAAGAGGGTGCAGGCCAGGCCAAGGAACCCCACCAGTGCATGACTGGGGCCAGGGAGGGACGTGGGAGGTTGGCCCTCTGGGGAGGGACCGAAGCAGAGCTGCAGGGTGTGTCTGGCCCATCTTGCTCAGTCCCAATCAGCTGGACCCCAGCAGCAAGCTAACCTACCAGTCGGGGTGTCTGCCCCCTGGTGGTCAGTGCATGTCATAGCAAGCAGTTGAGCAGCCTTAGCATATCATTAGCATATTACGCTTTGATTGGTTGAATGGTCAACTGGATGACCGGACACTTAGCATATTAGGCTTTTATTATATAGGGTTATATATGTTTAAGTATGTATAATATATAATATTTTAAATATACAATTAAATATATATTTTATAAATATAAATACAATATATATTTTAATTTTTCTTAAAAGCATCAAAGAGCTGATAAGACAGTGAAGGATTTTCATGCCAAAATTTGGATGAATATGAGAAGCAAGTACTCAAAGCTGCCTTTGCCCCACTCAGGAAGAAACAGCTGCAATGTGGAGCTGTGGTATTTGGCAGCCTCACTGGCAAAACAGATAAAAGGGCCTGCCAAGTGGAGAGTCTGATAAATACTCACACACTAAGTTGAGGTCCTGAAGAGTTTTACTCTTAGAGCAAGCTTCCCAAACCTGTCTGCACATTAGAATCACTGGAGAGCTTTTAACAATTCCAAAGTACAGGCCACCCCACAGAACGATTAAATCACAGTCTCTGGGGTGGGACACTGGTATCGGGGTATTTTGAAGCTCCCCAGGCAATTCCAAGTTGCAGATGAGTTGGGGAACCACAGCGGTGAGAGTGAATGGGAGGTAACTTTGTCCTCACATGGGTGACTCAGAGAATCTCAAGTCTGGAACTTCAATTACAGTGGTCCCTGCATGTCAGCTGCAAATGAAAATGCTCTGTGGGGCATTATGTTCTCATCCTTGGCCTCACATTATTTCTACAAATAAAATTTCAAATGCAGTGTCATAGCATAAGGCCCCTATGAGTGGGGATAAAGACAACAGACACAAACCCACCAAAGCATACAACTAGATAGCATAGCATGTAATTTCTTCTAATGCTTTGTGCTCAATCTAGAAAATTTTCTAAGAAAAACTGCAAGACAAATACTCCTTCCAGATCCGTGGTTGGCAAACCACAGCTCTTGAGCCACATGTGGCTCTTTGGCCCCTTGAGTGTGGCTCTTCCACAAAATACCACGTGCGGGCACACACGTACAGTGCAATTGAAACTTTGTGGCCCATGTGCAGAAGTTGGTATTTTGTGGAAGAGCTGGTATTTTGTGGAAGAGCCACACTCAAGGGGCCAAAGAGCCGCATGTGGCTCGCGAGCCGTGGTTTGCCAAGCCGCAGTTTGCTGACCACTGTTCTAGATTATGGTATGAAATAACTTCATAACTCCAAGGCAATATTGACAATTGAAAAAATGGAAGTGATTAAAAAAAAGCATCCCTATATATCATCCTATCTAATAAAGATGGAATGTGCAAGTTGACCGTCACTTCACGACAAAGATGGTGGCGCCCACAGCCAATAAGGAGGAAATATGCAAATTGACACAACAAAGATGGCAGTGGCTGGGCGGGACACTTGTGTCATTGCCATGGCGACAACACAGGTGTTTTGCCCTGCCCTGGCCACTCCAGGCCTCTGGGCAGTGCGCGAAGGCGGAAGGCGGCTCCCAGCCGGAGCAAAGGCGGAAAGGCGGTGCCAGCAGCCAGGGGAAAGAAGGCCTATTCTTGCATGAATCTTCATGTATCGGGCCTTTAGTTAGTTATAAGAACTGTCGTGGGCGGGGGGGGGGCGGGGGGGGGTGCAGGGAGAGGGGTGTAAGCACTCGGAAAAATATTTCCAGAAGCATTTAATTAAAAATAATTGCTTCTTGCTCCAATTTTTTTTTTAAGCCACAATAGTAAGACCCATTCCCCCCCCCCCCCGCCCCCCGTAGGGAAGGAAGAGATCAACAAAATCAAATTGAAAGCAATAGAAAAAGAGGAGACTCGAGTTTTTATATTACCCTGGAAAAGCCACCTAGATATCCCAGATTTTAAGAAGCATGGGGCCTAAATCTTGACATCTCTTTCTCCCACCTCACAGTCATTTCCATTTCTTCCCATACAAGACTTACTGCTTTTAGCCAAGCATTGTGTTGGGCCTTGGGGATGTGACAACCTCAAGTCTTTGTTAGCACAGAGAGTGGGAGAGAGATCAGCCAGATAAGCCAGCAGGCAGTTACAATTCAGAACTCAAATGCAGAGGTGTGTGCAGAGTATGAGGAAGCCTGGAACTCAGATCACTTCCCAAACACACCCATTATCCTTCCAAAGATGAGAAGCCACAAGAAGAAACAAAATCTAAAAGCATTGTCACTTGTGATTGCAAAATAAATACCCCATGATATCACTCGGACAGGAAAGAGTGAGGTGGATTTGGGAAGGTGAGTGAAGCACGCAGCCATGCTGTGTGCACAGATGGCGGAAGGCCCTCAACAGACCAGCCAGGACCTCTGCCCCAGGCCCCTTCCTTCCCCTCCGCACCTGGCCCCTGACCTCTGTGCCTGTCTGTACCAGAGTCCTTGTCCTGCTGCCTCCGGAGGATGCTGTAGGCTGTGCATGGCTCTGCTCTGCTGGAGACACCCCTGCACACACACACACACACACACACACACCAACTGCTCCCACCACTCAGCCCTCCAGGGACAGGACACTTCTTTCCTCCGGGTGTTTCTATACCCAGCCCAGGCCTTCCCTTCATTCTCCACACATAACAAATGTCCAGGCAATATCATCTGAAGAATCTGCACCTACAAACCAGAGATATTGGACTTCACGTTCCAATTCAAAGAACAGCTTCCAACGAGTGCCAAGAATCAGACCTGCACCAGGTCCCTTCGTTTCCCTCCGTCTCAGTGCCCAGGCTGCTGCCACTGTGGCCAGGAAGCGCTCCAGGCCTCCTCAGAGCCCAGGGATGCAGTCTTTTCTCTTATTTCACCTCTGAGTGTCCTAAAAGAGAGATGATTATTGGTCCTGGTTCACACCTTATGTTCCAGTATAATTATTAACAGTTTCCCCATTTCACTCCCCAAAGAGCCCAATTTGGATATTATGTTACATGATCACCTTGCCCAGGAATCACGGGCTAGGAAGACCGACAGCAAGACAACCCATTCCTTTCAGGGAAACCATCCCCAGTACCAAGGGAATGATTGGGCCCCATAGGACCCAATAGTAGTCAGATGCCAGCTGTCTGCAAGTGTACATTCACCAAAGCGTGGCTCAGTCAGGCTTACATAATAGTATGCATGGGACATCGGTAGTCCAACCCAGGTTGCAATATGGCAAGATCAATACTGTCCCTTTTCAGTCACACTTCCAGTAAGAGGTGAGTCCTCTGCTAAGTAGGAGTCCAAATAAAGTCCAAGTCCAGCCTTGTTACATGACGTTCAGACAGTCAAGCCAACTTTCACAGGACAGTTCGTACAGGATGGCTTACCTCCAGTGACAGGAGCCCCATGTGTTAAATGACTAAGCAATTTTAGCTGATATACAAGCAACTTAATATATAAAGTAATCTCGGGTCGAGCTACCAACTCTATTTGAAGAGAGAGGCAAATATCAGCTCAGAAGTAAGACTCTGTCCACAATACTTGGGAGTGTATGGCCATATCCAGAGGCTATTGATGAGAAAGCTTATGCGCCCACAAATGAGATCAGTGAGGAAACTGGGCTTTGGCACTCCCGCTTCACCCTCAAACCCAGTCAAACTGAATCAGAACGTGACCTGTGGGAGCTGTGAAAGAGCAGGCCCAGGGCCCGGTTGCCGTCGGCTCTATTTGCCATGTTTCTTTTTCCTATTCACGTCTCATGTCAATGTTTATGTCACAACTGTTGATTCTGCTCCGCTTTCCATGCCTCCTGTCTTGGGAGACAATTAGTGAACAAAGGAACATCAGCATGTCCGGGCTGCCCAAGTGCCTCGCAGGCTGTGTGCAGCTAAGCTTTCAAGACAACCCTGCACTCAGCTCATGCCAGATTTAAAATCTGCAATGCCAGCCTGGAAGTGGCATACAGACACCCTGTGGGTGTGAAGCTCTCCAGCTTTCCCCATATGTCTAAATCTACATGGAGTTTCTTGCTTTCTAAGTCAAGTCAGAAAATTTAGACCTGAGTTCTAATTCTAGCGTTTCTTCTAAATAGCTCACATCTATGCTCTAGGCCTCAGGATCCCCAACTGGAAAATGCAGTGGCTGGTCTGGGAAGTCAGTGACTCCCCTTCCTACTCTGACATCCCGTGGAACTACACTTCTCGTGTCAGTTGTCATCTGGTTGTTGGACCTCAGAAAATATTCTCTCGGGCCTTAGTTTCCTCACTTGGAAAAGTGGTTCCAATATAATAAGCGCCTCCCAAGTAGGCTGTGGGTTTTAAGTGGGACAGTGTACACAGACACATGCAGCAAGTGAGTGCATACAGTAGGAACTCCATAAATGTTTTTGCACCATTTCCTTGATTCTCCACCCATGAAAGCTGAATAATACTTGCCAGTCTATCTTGTGAAAATTTAAATGAGCATTTTGGAAAGAGATGGAAAGTGCTTTTAATTTAAAAAAAATAAAAAAGCACATGCAAATGCCAGGAATTATTATAATTCAAAAATGGACTAAAATCAGAGTTTAAGACGTGCCTGATTAATTTATTAAACAAACTAAAACCATAAACAGGGCCATCTGCTCAAACCCCTGGATTTATCTCAGATGGGATTGAGAGAGAAAGGGCAAAGAAGGAATCAGATGGTTCCTGGACTTGCCCAAACCCAGGCCATGAGGCACCACGGAGACTGAGGGAGGGATAATAGTGAGAGAGTGACTGCGGGGGTGGGGTGGGGGGGTGCGGGGGGGGGAGTAGGAGCTGCCAAAGCCCAGGGAACAGCTGGGAACAGAGGTGATGACAGCTGAAGCAGAGGGGTTATTTCCGAACTGCTCACTATGCCTCAAAGAGCGCTTTGGGGCTTGTTAATATGAGGGGACCAACTGAGGGAGAGGGAATTTTGCTTTCCTTGATAAGAGCCTTCTTTGCCTCAGAGGGGAATCATCACATACAACAGGGTGCCTTTTTCAGCTTACAGGTCTTACTGAGACCCAGCAGCCAGACCCTTAGGTAGTGGATCTTCTCTTGGGGCACAGAGGGAAGCAGGAGCCATGGGCTGGTCAGAAAGATGAAGCCCTTGGACGGGAATCTGGGCTTTTGGCTACAGTGATTTTTTTCTAAAATATTATTATGAAAAATCTCAAACATACAACACAGTTGAAAGCACTTTCCAGTGAATATTGATATGATCCACCTGGATTCTATCATGATCATTTTACTGTAGCACATCCATCCATCCATCCATCCACCCCTCTATTCATCCATACTCCATCTGAGTTTAGGTGCATTTCAAAGTAAATTATAAGTCTCAATACACTTCCCCCTAAATACTTCAGCATGCATATTATTAGCTAGAGCTCACTGTCTGTTCACAGGTCTTTCCTTCTGATATAAAATTTAAATACGATGAAATTCACAAATGCTAAGTATGCAGGTGCTGTGTTTTGACAAATGCATTCACCTATGTAACCCAAACCGCTATCAAGATAGAGAACCTCCAATCATCCCAAGGTTGGTTCACAGATTTGCCGTACGACCTTGGACAAGATATGTTTAACTTTGATCCCAGCATGTCCCAAACTTTTCTGATCATAGAACCTTTTCCAAGTACCAAGTTCAAACATTCCATCTTTAATCATTAAGCCTAGATGTAATGTTAAATACCATTTAGTTCAAGCCCCCATATTATAGTCGAAGAAACCTGAGGACTAAAGGAAGACCATATTGCCTTTATTTACTGCCATATCTCCAGTTCTAAGCATAATAAATGATACATAGAAACACATTATAAATATTTGTTTAATAAATGATGAATAAATTAACTGCTGTATATTAATCATTCCACGGACCTAGCTCTATACTAGTAAACTCCATTGGATATACCTGGACTACTCCCTTCTCCCAGCGCAAGTCATGTTCCCTCTCATAAGGAACTAATCAGTTTCTCCCAAGTCATGGTTATTTTTTCTCCCACCTCCCACCCCCACTAGACTATAAACACTAGGGAATACCTGCTCACCTGTTTGCAGCTTCTATAATGTCTAGCACAGTGCCTTGCACTTTATAGGTGGTTTAAAACATATTTTAATATAAATTCAAACAAGGAAAGATGGTCAACTTTTTGCTCATGTATCTTACCTTTCCCTATGCCTACATTGCTAAAGTGCATCTTGATATTCCTAGATGAGTAAAGGATAGTGGGATGGGGTCAGAAATAAAGGGGGTATTTGTGATATGAGAAATAATAGCTGAAGGGAGAAGAAAGGAGGGGAAAACATGAGGAAAAGGAATAAAGAAAAGGGGGAGAAAGAGGGAAGAAAGGGAAGCGATGGGGTTACAACCTTATATTATGATTAATGAAATAGATTTGAAGTCACAGTTATTAAAAAACAGTTAAAATTTCCTTCTCTACTCACTTTTCTCTGCCATATTGCATTTGATTACTTCTACTGCCCAGGCTTTTTACTAAAAGTTGAAGGATCTGATAGTGGTACTTCATATTTTGATTCTTATGGCTCTTGTTCATGAGTCCTCCTAATAGACCTGAAGGTATTAGACAGTGATGAAAGCACCCCTATTTAACAGATGGAGAAGCTGGCACTGCAATGGTTGGC
This sequence comes from Myotis nattereri, assembly GCF_964212035.1. NCBI lineage: Eukaryota > Metazoa > Chordata > Mammalia > Chiroptera > Vespertilionidae > Myotis > Myotis nattereri. The sequence goes on from NC_138079.1 coordinate 68,054,152, forward strand.
CAGCTGGCACCAGAGAGTAAGGTGTCAGCAAGCTCGACCTCAGGTCATACCTAGTAAATGGACCTGACTCCCCAGGGTCTCAAAGAGCTCCAGTCAATTCAGAAATCTCACAATCCCTGGGTCAAAGTATGTCCTTTAGTCCCATGTGTTATCAGGATGTGTCCAAAAGAATTTTTTTTCTTTCATGAGTGGCTCTGCTTTTTCTATCACTAAATATGACATCTCAATGGCCAATCATTGTTTCATTCCATTTGGCCCAAAGAATAAATGATTTTCTAACCTATGTACTAAGAAATATTCCATTAAAATGCCTATCAAGTAAAGTCAAAATTTAAGTGGGAAATAACTGAGACCTCTATTAATATATTTTAAAAATGACATACCTACTTGTAGAAATGAAAGGGTTCCATTGGTTGGTGGGAAGGAATAGACTAAGAATAAGTAGTCGCTTTAGCCTTGACAGCATTAACTTCATAATAATATCCAGAGAGTAAGTCATTTTCCCATTCCCTCACCTGATCCCCTTCGGGGAGACACAGCATCAATGAAGTTGAGATTTGCATGGGCCTTATAGGTAAGAATAACATGTAGTGAGAAGTATACTGAGCCAGGGATTAGAAATCTGGACTCTGTTCCCCTTTCTTCCAATAATTAGTTGAACTGTGGTAAATCCAACCCCCATTCTGGGCCTTAGTTTCCTGGATAATAATCTTTATTATTCCTTCTAGCTTCTATTTTTCAATATTCTAGGCCATCTGGTTTAATCTTCCTGCCCCTAATTCAACAATTTCTCCTAAATACTCTAATGTAAACATACTCCTCTTAGCTTAGACCCATGAGTTACAGAGAGCTCTGTTTTCCAAGGCATTTGCTCTTTGTTAGTCCACGTGTGGGCTTAGAATCTCTGTAATTTCCCCTTGTTGATTTTACCACATCAGGACTTCACTTGGTCATAAGCAGAAATGGGTAGGGTGCTACCTCCCCAAACAACAGCCATATCAACAGCCAAAATACTTAGTGTTTTTTTCTAGATTACTTGAAATACTCTTTTGAGCTATCTACTGGGATCACAGCTAGGATACACAAATTAATTTTGGGAACTAATTTTAAAGATGGACTTTGGTCAGCTGGAGAGGTGCTAGCAAAGGCAAGAAGGATGTTGAAGTGTCTGGAAAGCTTTTAATAGTGTGAAAGAAAGTGAAGAGGTTAAACTTAGAAAATAGAGGCTAGATAATGTCTTTCACATTTAAACAGCTGCCATGTGGCCAGATAGGTCTCTTGTTCTGTATTATTCTGCTGCACAGAAGTGTATTTATTGACAAGGAGAGATGTCTAGAATACACTAAAAAAAAAAAAATGACAAGCAATAATAACAAAGAAAAAGATATATGTTATAAAATGTTAACAAAGATGACCGCTGGGCTTATTCTTACATCTTTGTGTTGTTTTTCTAAATTTTCTTATGTGTCTATAATAAGCATGAATTCTTTGTGTAATTTTAAGAAAATAGTTAATATCACTAAAAGAAAATATAGTGTCAAATATGCTTTTAAAGAATTTGGGAAGATTGGGAAATACATTAAAAAGTCCTAGAAAGCAAAGCCCTATGTTTGTATGTCAGTGAGGCAACTTGAAGGGTGGGGTGGAGTCTACAAGATGCCAAACCAACTGGTTAGTTGACTAGCTTTTATTCAAAGAGTCATTTGGTTGAAGGAAATGCCAATGATCTCTACTCTAGCTTCCCCAGCCTGTGCCGCACTGGCCTCCAGTCAGTCCCACTTCGAAACCCGTCAGCGTCACCTCTGGGTCTCCCCCACTTGAGGTCTGGGCATCTGCATGAAGCAATGAGGAAACACCATGCTCCAGGTGCTCGGCCAGGTCCCTGGCAGGTAACCATCTCCCACAGGTGAAGGTGAGCCAGGAGACTTCAGGGTAGCCACCCACAACCAGTCCTCCCTGAACCATGAATAAGGCATGGGGCCCAAGGCAGAGTGAGTGCTGGGAATAAATGCACAGACAACTAATTTCCTCCTGCTTGGTAAACCAATCTGATGACTCAATTTTTTTTTTAACTTGGTTAAAAAGTGCCCACGCAGTAAGAGCAGCCAAGGAAGTATCAGTTCTGTGTTTTCTTTTGCAGTTGCTACATTTTCCAGTTGAAAATTGCTTCCTTATCTACAATGTCCTCTCTGCTTCATCACGCTAGCTTTCTTGCTTTACTGAGAGCCCTGGGATTCCCCATGTCTCTAGAGCAGTGATTTTCAACCTTTTTCATCTCATGACACACATAAACTAATTACTAAAGTTCTGTGGCACACCAAAAAATATTTTTTGCCGATCTGACAAAAAAAAAAAAGGTATAGTTTTGATTGATTCACACCGGGCTGTTATTGTTGTGTTAGCTGATGTCATTTTTTTACTTGACAATCTAAGGGAAAAGAGGCATTTCTATACACCAATAGTGAACTTTCAGAAAGAGAGATTATAAAAACAATCCCGTTTACCATCGCACAAAAAAATTAAGCTACCTAGGAATAAACTTAACTAAAGAGGTAAAAGACCTCTACTCAGAAAACTACAGGACGTTGAAAAAAGATATAGAGGAAGACATAAACAGATGGAAGAACATACCGTGTTCATGGATTGGTAGAATCAACATCATTAAAATGTCCATACTACCCAAAGCAATCTGTAAATTCAACGCACTTCCCATTAAAATACCAACGGCATACTTCAGAGATCTAGAACGAACTCTCCAAAAATTCATCTGGAATAAAAAAAGACCCCGAATAGCTACAGCAATCCTGAAAAAGACCAAAGTAGGTGGGATCTCAATACCAGATATCAAGTTGTATTACAAAGCCACTGTTCTCAAAACTGCCTGGTACTGGCACAAGAATGGGCATATAGATCAATGGAATAGAATAGAGAGCCCAGAAATCGGCCCGAACCAATATGCTCAATTAATATTTGACAAAGGAGGCAAGAACATACAATGGAGCCAAGATAGTCTCTTCAATAAATGGTGTTGGGAAAATTGGACAGATATATGCAAGAAAATGAAACTAGACCACCAACTTACACCATACACAAAAATAAACTCAAAATGGATAAAGGACTTAAATGTACGACAGGAAACCATAAAAATTCTAGAAGAATTCAAAGGCAACAAAATCTCAGACATATGCCGAAGCAATTTCTTCACTGATACAGCTCCTAGGGCACTTGAAACTAAAGAGAAAATGAACAAATGGGACTACATCAAAATAAAAAGCTTCTGCACAGCAAAAGAAACCATCAACAAAACAACGAGAAAACCCACTGTGTGGGAAAACATATTTGCCAATGTCATATCTGATAAGGGCCTAATCTCCAAAATTTATAGGGAACTCATCCAACTCAACAAAAGGAAGATAAACAATCCAATCAAAAAATGGGCAAAGGACCTAAATAGACACCTTTCAAAAGAGGACATTCAGAAAGCCAAGAGACATATGAAAACATGCTCAAAGTCACTAATCATCCGAGAGATGCAAATCAAAACAACAATGAGGTACCACCTCACACCTGTCAGACTGGCTATCATCAACAAATCAACAAACGACAAGTGCTGGAGAGGATGTGGAGAAAAAGGAACAATTGTGTACTGCTGGTGGGAATGCAGACTGGTGCAGCCACTATGGAAGACAGTATGGAGTTTCCTTAAAAAACTGAAAATGGAACTCCCATTTGACCCTGTGATCCCACTTCTAGGAATATATCCCAAGAAACCAGAAACACCAATCAGAAAGGATATATGCACCCCTATGTTCATAGCAGCACAATTCACCATAGCTAAGATCTGGAAACAGCCTAAGTGCCCATCAGTAGATGAATGGATTAGAAAACTGTGGTACATCTACACGATGGAATACTATGCTGCTCTAAAAAGGAAGGAACTCTTACCATTTGCAACGTCATGGATGGAACTGGAGAGCATTATGCTAAGTGAAATAAGCCAGTCAATGAAGGAAAAATACCACATGATCTCACTCATTCATGGATAATAGAGACCATTATAAACTTTTGAACAATAATAGATACAGAGGCAGAGCTGCCTCAAACAGATTGTCAAACTGCAGCGGGAAGGCCGGGGAGGGTTGGGGGGCAGGAGGTAAGGGGGTAAGAGATCAACTAAAGGACTTGTATGCATGCATATAAGCATAACCAGTGGACATAAGACATTGGGGGATAGGGGAGGCTAGGGGACTGTCTAGGGCGGGGGGATAAAATGGACACATATGTAATACCCTTTGTAATACTTTAAGCAATAAATTAAAAAAAATAAAAAAAATAAAAAAAGATATTTTGTAAAGACCATATCTATGGGCAAATTCTCTTTTTTAGGATTCCACTGACCCCACTTTTATAGACAAAACAGTTTTCAGAACTAATTTGCAGAAAATCCTGATGTCTAGAAAAAGAAAGAAAAAAAAATGAAGTGGAAAGGGAATCTATCAAGAAAAATCAGGGTGCTAATCAGAGAGCCCTGAAGAACAAACATATATAGCCCTCTCTTAAGACTCATGACTTTTCCATTCATAATAGCTGTTCACTCTGTGCTAGATCTAGAAGCATGACCATTACCAATCACACCCAAAGGAAAACAAATCTCTAGCCAATACTAATTTTTAATATACCCATCCATAAGATCAAATCACTCTATCTTCCTACTTCTTTCCAGATATCCCCAAACCCCACCCCAAAAAAGTCTTCACTACCTTGGTACTTACACAAATTGGCAAGAGTACTAAGAAAGTAATCATAGACTGTCAGTTTAAAAATCTCTCAGATGGGCAACAGAGTCCTTTTAAAGTGGCAATGAAGAGAAACCAATTCTAGGATAGGAATTGATAGGGAGGACTTATAATCTGATAGATAGAGCACCTGAATTAATCTGAAAAATAATCATATTATTTTAAATCTTAGAACACATATACTTAAGTGAATACAGCATTAAGTTTCTTATACGTGGGTAGAGGGTTAAGTTTTAAGTTCCTCTCCAAGGCCTGTGCTAAGCGATTGAGGAGGTGACTCAGCTGTGAATCCAGCAAGCAGAACATATAAGCAGGGTCAGACCAACCCACCAGCAGTCAAAACATCATCTCATCAACATCATCTCATCACCTGATGACTAAAGGACAATAGCTGATGTCTGTGGACCTCCACGGCTGCCTACTCTCTAGCCCAGGGGTGGGCAAACTTTTTGACTCGAGGGCCACAATGGGTTCTTAAACTGGACCGGAGGGCCGGAACAAAAGCATAGATGGAGTGTTTATGTGAACTAATATAAATTCAAAGTAAACATCATTACATAAAAGGGTACGGTCTTTTTTTTTTTAGTTTTATTCATGTCAAACGGGCCGGATACGGCCCGCGGGCTGTAGTTTGCCCACCCCTGCTCTAGCCCCTTCTCCTTTATAATTCTTTCCCCTAAACCTTGCTGTAAGACAGGATTTGAATGCTTGTAAGCACCCTGTCTTCTTGGTTGGCTAGCCTTCTCAATAAACACCTAATAAAGGGCATCCCAAAATTCATGCAAGAAGTAATTTTGATAGAAAACACAGGTTTATAATTAAAAATTGTAATTTTTTTATTGATTCATAAAGTATACAGTATAGGGTTATGTATGGAATAGCATATCGGGTAAATGGCCTCCACAGCTTTGCTGGCACATACGCACTCTTTTGTTGAAATTTTCCATGACCGTTTTGCATAAATGTGGCTGAATTTTGTTGATACAGCGCTCAATTTCCTCCTTCAAGGCATGGGTGGTTATGAGCTTGTTGGCATAAACCTTAGACTTCAAAAAACCCCAAAGGAAAAAGTCCAACGGCATTAAATCACATGATCTGAGCGGCCAATTCTGATCACCAAAGCGGGAAATTACACGACCAGGAAATGACTCAGGCAGTAATTGAATTGTTTCTTGGGCTGTATGGCATGTGGCACCGTCTTGTTGAAACCACATGTTGTCCACATCCATATCTTGCAATTTAGGCACAAAAAACTGGATTATCATGTCGCGATAGCGAGCACCATTAACTGTTATTGCCTGAGCAGCCTCATTTTCGAAGAAGAATGGTCCGATGATGCCTCCAGCCCAAAATCCTCACCAAACAGTGACACGTTGTGGATGCATTTGTTTCTCAACAATCACTCGTGGATTTTCTGAACCCCAAATGTGACAATTTTGTCGATTAACCAAGCCATCAAGATGAAAATGAGCCTCATCAAAATTCAGCCACATTTATGCAAAACGGTCATGGAAAATTTCAACAAAAGAGTGCATATGTGCCCGCAAAGCCATGGAGGCCATTTACCTGATATGCTATTCCATACATAACCCTATACTGTATACTTTATAAATCAATAAAAACGTTTACAATTTTTAATTATAAACCTGTGTTTTCTATCAAAATTACTTCTTGCATGAATTTTGGGACACCCTTTATGATTTAGCTTTCATTATTGGACACAGCAACAGGCAGCCCAAGCCCAACCGGGGGTTTCCCAGTAACATATTGGGACCCTCCTGACAACAATACCATTCCAGACACATGCCTGAGATCCAAGGCAGGATGGGGGGTGGGGGACAGCAGAAAAGAAGTTGAGAGCATGAGAGAATCCTCACTAAATAGTCAGACATCATAGGCTTCTATGTCTACTCCTTAACTTATAAAGAGAGAGAGAGAGAGAGAGAGAGAGAGAGAGAGAGAGAGAGAGAGAGAGATCGGCATTAAGTGTGCCAGAATATTATTTAAAGAAAGCTTTACATGCACATGGATATACACAGGAGGGGAAGAAGACTATCCTTTAGAAACATAGAAACTTTTGTGTCCAGATTTGTAATAATGACCAAGACATTGTTCAGTAGAAAAGGCAAGTTGCTGAACACTGTGGTGAGAATAGTACCCGCTGTGTGAAAATAAGGAGTAATTACATATACATTCATAATTGTGCATGTTTAAAATATATCAGAAGAGTATTTGAGTAAACTGGTGAAAGTGGTGGCAGGGGCTGGACGTTGAGAAACTAGGAATGAAGGGATGCTTTTCACCACTTTCTCTGGTGCAGTTCCTCCTGAAAGTGTTGTGAAAGCAAAGAAAAAATTTGAAATGCACTGGTTTATATTGCACCACAGATCTACAGAAGAAGGGAACATCCACATATATTTATTATTTATTCAAAACTGTAGATGGAGAAAGAGGGAAACGCATTGCACAGTTAAGCCAACAGGAAAGTAAGCCACAGTGCTGGGGGTTCACAAAGACGACCCTGACCCTTTCAGAGAACCCAGCCTTTACCCACCCTCCTAGCAGCGAAGTCTTGAGCAAATAGGATCTTTTAAAAGAAATCATCGAGAAATCCTGATTGCTTGATTGATGTATGATTGAGACCTGGAATTTGCTTCAAAAAATTTTCGTTTTGTTTTGTTTATTTATTCCTTCTGTAGTAGAAGCACAAGCATCAGCAACATGACTTTCTAACCTTTGGAGAAACAATGAGATGTGGGTGAAGGAGATTCTAAGAAGCCAAGAAGCACAAGAAGAACAGCACCCAAATGCTTTCATCGACTTCTGGAAATGTCTTAAACATACTCAGGACCATGGAAGAGCAGATTTGCTGAAGAGAAAGGAAATTTGAAAACCATTATGAAAGGGAAAACTTCCATGCCTTCCAAAGGGGAATTCAACTTATTGCTCTATTAACTAAAGACTACTCTAGAATTGCAAAATAAGGAGTTGCAAGTATATTGTTGACATTCTGAATATATCTATATTATATTTTTAATAGTAAAAAGGAAAGAAAGATATCAGCTATTTGAAAGAACATATGAACCCTCCAACATTGCTGGAATAATTGTTTTTAAAGAGTATGCTCCTCTCTGTTAAAAATGTGAATTGAGGAATAAAGGACACTTGGTGTGTGGACACTTGATAAACAGCATCTGCTTTAATCCTTCCAGCCACTCAGTGAGGTAGGTACTGTTATGCTCCCCATTTGTCAGATGAGGAAACAGGCACCAAGAGGTTAAGTATTTGCCCAGAGCCACTCAGCTGGAGCAGAGGAGCAAGTTGCTCCATTGGGAGTGGGCTGGGAAAGGCGTGCTGATGCGGGGGTGAGGAGACTCAAAATCTCCCAGGTGCTCCTAACCTCACTTCTATTGGGGCCAACCTAATTTCACACATGGCCTGAATTCCCTTGTGCTCAAATTAATTTGTAAGATTGTCCTACATTTTCCTTCAGAGAGTGACTATGTGAAGGCTCCTCGTCACAAGGCCATGAACATCTTTCCTAAGTGGGAACTGTTTCCGCTAATTAAGGAAGAAGAACACTGGAACGAGTCTCTAACTCACCTTCTTTAGCTGCAGCTATGAAAATGGACCCTGGAGATTCAAAAGAAGAGAGATGATAAAAGGCACGGCTGGGGCACCATCCTTTAACTGATTGAGAAAGGTGTTTTGAACATGGCTTCTGTCTGACCCAGAAATAAGGCTTCTACAACTGAAATTTGTTCAGATACTCATCATACATATTGCTGCCTCTTCTCTCTCCCAAAGTGCCTCTGGAGCCACAGAAAATCTCAACTCAAATATTCCTGAACACCTCCTCCCTTTGGCAAAGGATGACCAAAGCTGTCTAATTTTAGGGTCTAACAGTTGGCATGCAATTAAAACTATATTTATTATGGGCTTCAGGGGAGAATAATTTATGGTAAATTAGGATCATTGCAATACAAACATGCTCCCACGGATCAGGATTTAACTATGCTCAACCAGGGACAGTAAGAACTCTGCCATTTTTACAACATGAGGCTTCTTGTTTCAAAACAAGCAAAAGATCAGGCACTTCTGGTCCACTTTTTAACATCAATCCCAGTGCTGCAGGGGGGTCCTGTCAAGACTATATTTCAGCATGGCTACTGATCTGAGATCAAAGGAAACTATAAACAAGAAAATGTATTCCCCTTTCTGAAAAGAAATTTATTATTGTTTATGTTCGAAAATCAGACTGAGAGGTTTCTTTGTTTGTTTTGTTTTGCTTTAAAAACTTTGCTGACCAGAAATTTAGGCTGGGATAGATGAGTTTAATTATACTGGTTTATTTTGTGATATTGATTTGCTAAAAAAAAAAAAAAATAGAGTGAATAAATGCACACCTTATTATTTAAATGAGAGAAAAGGAAAAATAAATAAAATAGCTTACAGTATGCAACCATCATTCTCCTGAGAACAAAGTTACCATAATACTCTTGGCAATTCAGGATCACCTTTTATTTAGTTTAAGAGTTTTCCAACCTAATCGGAAGATGTTTCCACCTCCACCACAGCCACTTTAGAAAAAGATATAAAGCATATAAAAATACACAAAAGTATGTGTCCCTCCCAAATAAAAAACTATAACACAATGTTCTATGTGGAGGCAAGACATTTGGTTTTTGAACTTTTTATGTGTGTGTTCTGATATAGAAAGAAGTCTAAAACCTAGAGCTAGGATTTAGTTTTGCAGCTCTATTATTTCATTTAGGTTCTCCAAATAGAGTACTTTGTTATTGGTAACCTGAGACTACATTCTCTGGGTTCTGTTTCTGCTGCTTTTTTATCCTGCCCACTCACTATTAGGCATTGGCTCAGGCATAAGTACTTACACATGATTTCTAACTAGTACCTTTATGGCCAAACCCGTTCAGCATAAAGAGAAATGGAGAGCTGATAACTATCCCTGAACACTCATCCAACTGAGAACACAGAGACCCTCTCCCAGTTCATGTTGAAACCTAATCCCTAGTGTGATGGTATCTGGGGGTGGGGCCTTTGGGAGGTGGTTAGGCAGAGCCCTCGTGAATGGTTTGAACAGGCTGACCTCTAGATGGAATCCATATCCCTTGCTTCCTGGATCCACCTACAAAAGAGGCTGGGTCTCCAGACTATCCAAAAATTACCTAGTCATTGTTGCCTCATAACTTACAGAGCCGCGATAGCAAGGACAAAGAGAAAAAAATCTCCCGAAGTACGTACAGAAGGTGGGTTCTCGGCCTGACCCAGATGTGCTTACTGCATGGAGGACAGGAGTGAAAGGAGAACGCATCTACTGCGAGGCACAGGCTGGCCAGGGAGAAACCTGCCGGAGCTGAGCCATCAGATACTACTTCTCCTCGAGTAAAGGATAGAGAGGTGGCCTGCAAATGAAAGATCGCTCATGGAAACACAGTCTGGGGAGTAGGAATTTCTCCATCAATTTAAGGTAATAAAAACACTGTTTGTGTGAAGGGCTGAAAAGCAAGTTGACTAGTTTATCTCTAGAAGACCCCCCTCCAATCACAACTCAATGCTGGAAGAAATGCAAGCTCAGTGAGGGCATCCAACCCCTTATTATTTTACATGAACATTGCTCACATTTTACTGGTACTTATCTTTGCAAATTAAAGCACACGTTGCCCTGCTCCCATACCCAACACCTATTCCACTTGAACCTGGTTATGTAAGCTAATGATCTTCCTACTTCTCCTGTCTTTCCTGTCATTTGCAAATTAAGTTGCCTTTCTCTTTGGTGGCTTTATTATCCTTCTGTATCTCTGCGACTATTGTGCTAAATTGTAGGTTCTTCATTTCAACCGAGGTAGCAATACGGCAGTAACAGACTTACTGTGCAGAATGACACCATGTTGAAGGTGCTTAAAAAAATGGTAGAGAAAAGAAAAAAACCTAAACACCCACTCTTTCTTCCATCTTCTCAAATGCACCCTCATCATTCCCCATGTGTTGAATGCTAGGCTAGGCCTTGGCCCTGTTAAGTCACATGACCTTGCAAGCCTGATCACCCTGGCCTGATCTGTGCCTTGTGTTTGATCTGCACATCTACCATTTCTCTTGACAGCAAATCACAAGTGAAAAAAGTGTCATCTTAGTTAATTGTGAACATTTCTGAAAACAGAAAAGCAACTGAAACTGAATATGGACCTTTTTAAAATGTATGACATGTAGTTGTTATTTTAAAACACATATAAAGAAGATTTATAGGAACAAGGGCAGCATTAGAGTAAATGAATATCTGTATCGCAACAAAAGTCGACCTGAGAAAGTCATGGGAACTGATGTGGCATCTAAAGCCATTTCTAAATATGCAGATTCTTAACACTACTATCTTTGAAGCCTTAGCTATCACTAGGCATTTTGCAAAACAGTTAAGCCAAGGTTTTATTAAAACCAGGGTTTGTTGCTCTGGCCAGTGTTTCTCAGTGATTAGAGCATTGGCCCATGCACCAAAGGGTCATGGGTTCGATTCCTGGTCAAGGGCACATACCTGGGTTGCCCATCCCCAGTTGGAGCCTGTGCCAGAGGCAACCAATCAATGCATCTTGCTTACATCCATGTTTCTCTCTCTCTCTCTCCTCTCTCTCTCTCTCTCTCCCTCTCTCCCTCCCTTCCACTCTTTCTATAAGTCAATGGGAAAAGTGTCCTCTGGTGAGAGTTAACAAAAAAAATTTTTAAACCACCAGGGTGTGTTACTAAAAAGATAAAATTTAACTGTTTCAGCTAAGATTCTTCTATTGCAAGCAATAGAAACTAATACCACCTAACTTAGCAAGAAAAGGGATTTATTGACAGGATATGGGAGGGGGGGTGTGATATTCACTAGGGAAAAGCTAAAGAACCAAGTCTCAGCAGGGACAGGAATCAGGCTGCTCTGGAATCTAGGTAACTGAAATCAACAGGGAGTCACTTTAAGATGTCATTGTTGAGTTTAACGAGTTCAGTCATTTTTGTTTGTTTGTATTAAATCCACAGAGATGGTGCATCTGAATGCCCTGCCTTGGTCAATGTCACATTAAGACTGTAATCACTGGGAGAGGGGTTACTCTATCAAACAAAATCAGAAAGTTGTTATGAGAAGACAAGAATGGATGACGCTGGGCGGTGGGGTTAGGGTTTGGATGGTGCAGGGATGGATAAAGGTCCACTCTAGACCACCAATGATTTACTGATGGAAGACGTTTTCATCTTAGTTGTATACTTTTAAGTATTAATTTGATGACAATGAGTAATTTAATACACTAAGAAAAGTCTCTTTATGCATTGGCTTAGCAATCAGGGACAGCAACTTTGCATGGTGATTGTCTTGAATTTGCACCAGAGGGAATATCATATGTCCCCTGAAGGCATTGTCTTCCTTTCCTGTTAGCTCACAAATTCTTTTCATCCATTTCTCATGGTGTGCAACCCGCACATTTAGTTTGTGCTTCTTTTTTTTTGTTTTATAGCTCCCATAAGCTAAATATTGTTACTCTTTTCTTTTTTAACTTTTGCACTATTGTTATTTGGGGGAGAAATATATACTCCAAACATGGATGGTCAGACTGCCTTAATATCTACTCCCATGAATCTTTAAGGAGGGAAACATTTTTTTAAAAAGCCATTTTCATTGTGGATTTCATATTTATGTTCCATGTGAATCAAAGTCATTTACACAGTTCATTTATTTATGCCTATGGGTTTTTTTGTTTTCTTTTTCAAGATTCTAACAGATACTTTCAATATTCTACGTAAACCAAATCATTTCTGGTGGTATGTGTATGTGTGTGTTGAGTGTGTATGGATGGATATTTTTTTTCTTCTTTAAGAGTCTGACAGCTAAGGAAATATTTCCTGTTTCCTTTTTGAGACAAAATTAAAATAATGATTTAAAACATTTTGAAGCTCAATTTTAAAAATCCCATCATCACTCACAAGTGCAAATATACTGCCAGTCACTGCCGCTGTTTCTAGGAGTGAGAGAAATGACTGGGTAATCATCAGCAGGTTGCCTTTTGTTTTATAACTGTTAAGAAAGTGACAAGTTGCCAAGCATTTGTTGAGTTCTTGATTCCTCATCTTACCCTCACACTCGTCATTCAATCCATCAACAATCCTTTAGGAACTTCCTCTAAGCATTAGCCTATATCCTTCCACTTCTATTTTCATTACTATAATCCTAGGCCCAGCTATCATCATCTTTCATCTAGACTATATAGTAACAGCCTTCTAAAATTTACCAACTTCCACTTACAACTAATTCTCCAGACAGCAGCCAGAGTTATATTTCAATAACATATAGCATGTTAATTGTAGGTCAGAACCTCTAATGCAATGGTTCTCAACCTGTGGGTCGCGACCCCTTTGGGGGTCGAACGACCCTTTCACAGGGGTTGCCTAAGACCATCGGAAAACACATATATAATTACATATTGTTTTTTTGTGATTAATCACTATGCTTTAATTATGTTCAATTTGTAACAATGAAAATACATCCTGCATATCAGATATTTACATTATGATTCATAACAGTAGCAAAATTACAGTTATGAAGTAACAAAAATAATTTTATGGTTGGGGGTCACCACAACATGAGGAACTGTATTAAAGGGTCGTGGCACTAGGAAGGTTGAGAACCACTGCTCTAATGGCTTCCCATCAGACCCATAATAAAATCCAAACTCCTCCACACGGCCACCAAGGCCTGATGTAATGCACCTGTCAACCTCTCCTACTCACATGTTTTGTCCGTGTCATTCCTTAAATAACCAGGCTGGAGCCCACCTCTGGGTCTCACACTAGCTAGTCTGTCTCAAACACTCTATCTCCTGAAGGTTGGATAGCTCTCTTTCCTATTTCTCAGGTCTCAGTGCAGATGGCAGGTCCATGAAGAGACCTGAAGTGATCACCCTTTCTAAATTGCCACCACAGTCCCATTCCTATTCACTCTCCATCCCTCTATATTGTTCACACATATATTTCTTTTCCTGAAGAGCACACATTACTATCTGAAATTATTTTCTATATGTCGCTCTATGAGATAAGCTCTCATAGAAGATAAGCTCTATGAGAATAGGAATTCTGCCTTAATTGCTGCTAATTCTCCAGCTCCTGTGATACTGCCTATCACAAAATATGCTCTCAATCAATACATATTGGGTGAATGAATTCTCCTACTTCTGGATACAATGGTTATTCCCATGACCTATTCCCAGTTGTCATCATAGAGAAAACTTATTTCAGTGCTAAAGATGTGAGAATAGATGTCTGAAAATGTGGTGGTATAAAAGAAACAAAATTGGAAGGACCCTAGAGATCCCAATCATCTCAGATAGTCTCCTGCATCGTACCAAATCCCATTATCCCTAAAAGACTGTCAGTAATACCCTATTCTCTGTGCCTTAAAGATCTCTAGCAAGAATGCATAGTCACTTGCGTGTATAGTACCTTACAGGATGAAAAATGATAAGAAAGTGCCCGTTCTTTGGCAGATAGAAGAAACCAGGAATCTGGACCTTCTTAAAAATCTAGGCCTATGTCTTGACAGTATAGAATTTGCCTAATTTCCTTTGCAGTTGTGGTTTAACTCTGACTCTACTTTCTTTAGTCTTTTTAAAATGGAAGCTGATGGATGGAAGCTCTAGTGGCAAGAACTCCACACTTGGAGTCAAATAACAAAGGCTTGTCATTAGGAGCACTAACAACAGCCTGTGACATTGGTCAAGTTTCAGATGAACATATTCCCTTATCTGTAAAGTGGAAATGATGCACCTACTTCACCGGTGACCAGGTGGAGTCATCAAGAAGTGGCCAGTAACAGAGCCCAGTCCAGCACTTGGGTGGCAGCGCTCAGTGCATGTTAGCTTCCTTTCATCCTTCAAACTCTGTAGCTGTTTTCCTTTTGTCCTTCAAACACTCACAAGAGAATGATCTGGCATGCTATATATGCTTTTAGAGCAGTGGTTCTCAACCTTCCTAATGCCGTGACCCTTTAATACAGTTTCTCATGTTGTGGTGACCGCCAACCATAAAATTATTTTCGTTGCTACTTCATAACTGTAATTTGCTACTGTTATGAATTGTAATGTAAATATCTGATATGCAGGATGTATTTTCATTGTTACAAATTGAACACAAGTAAAGCATAGTGATTAATCACAAAAACAATATGTAATTATATATGTGTTTTCCGATGGTCTTAGGCGACCCGTGAAAGGGTCGTTCGACCCCCAAAGGGGTCGCGACCCACAGGTTGAGAACCACTGTATTGGCTTTCAAGGTTTGTTTTCTGAGCCTCACATAATCAGACGAGTTATGCCTAATCAGCCAGAGATGCAGTCTTCTTTGGAGGGTAACAGCTTTAGATTTTGAAAATACATGGCCTTGACTGCATTTATTCTCAGTGCATCACTAAAATGACAAGTTTCATTCCTCACAACGTATCAGGAATTCTGTTTCTTAGCAACACCCCTCCCACAAGCAATAAAAGACAGAACATGATTCCCTTTGGGCATTAGAAGTCTGCTCATAATACTAAAAATGTGGCAAATTTTCCCTTAGATGCAGAATTAGTAATCATTCTCTACTTCTGAAAGACAATACATTTGAGACCCTTCAAAGTAAAGCATTTGAAAAGTTTGGAACATTTTTCGTTCCAATACTTGCTATTTCAGGGCTTGTTTTTAAAGATATTACAAAATTTTAATGTAATAGGTCTTACACAATCCAAAATTGAGAATTAAGCTTTTCTAATTTGTAGCTGTTTCCTCCTACCACCTTCCAAGTTCACTGTTCAAGAAAGTATAACAGCTTTCTAGTTTTGAACACCAGCTGCACTCTTTAGTTATATATTCAAGAATTCAGAAAATAAAAAATCTACATTTTTGGTCAAGTATAAAGTAAGCTTATTGTACATGTAAAGTTTATTTAAAGGTTAAAATCCAAATAAATCCAGTATTTATCTTATTTTATTATCAATTTTGTCACCAAATAATAAGTTACTACATTTACTAAGAGATTATGTGCCAGTTGTTCTATTGAGCACTTCAAATGCTTTATTTTCTCTTCATAAAAACCTTATGTGGTGACCTAAGATTGAAGTTCTCCATAGGATGTAATGGATGCTCAATAGTGCTATGTTCTCCTGAGGAGATAGAAGATTTATCAATGATTGGTGATGTGGGAAAGTAAGTAAATGTTTCCCAAGTTTAAAAAACAAAACAACCTCATGTGATGGGTATTATTAATTCTCATTAACTGTGGAACTAAGACTTATAAACATTAAGGAACCAGCTCATGGTCACACAGCTAGTAGTAATAGAGACCCATGCATGTAAGTAATATATTAATCTTTATACTTGAATAATGACCTATTTTGTTGAATCTAATTAAATGAATAAATAAAACCACCTGTAATTTCCTATTTCTAGGGAAGGTAGTCTTCAGTATTACCGAAGGAACTTGAACACATTCATAATACTTAATCCTTTAACTCCGTAATTGTTTGTTACAAAGAAGGCATGTTGAATGATTTGAATGCACTAAAAAGGCCCCAATGAGCTTTGATGGCTTTTGGAACAGATAAGTTTCTCATCAACAGAGCCAGACTATTTTTTTCAGCTGTTTGACAATCAGAGTAACTTACCACATCTTCTCTGCAATTCTGTCCTGTCCTGTGGGTAACTAGGAGACCAGCAAGCACAACAAATGTAGTCACAATTATTTAAAGTGTGTTCCCATCTAATGGATCTAAATTTTTCTTAGACACCTGACATTTGAATGGCTATCATTTTCTATGACTAAAAAAAATTCTTGCCATTATAACTTAATAGGCCTCTCCTGAACTTTACACAAGTACTCCAGCAAATATACTATGTGTTATGCTGTTGGCACAGTCCAGCAAAGTGCATTATCATTTAGCTATATATTAAAGTATCTTGAGAGGGACTGCTCTCTCTCTCTCTCTCATATATATATATATACATACATACATATATGTAAAATGTAAACTTAAATATATTCTATATAAATATATATAACATGTATGTATTTCTATATAGATGTATATATTAAATGAAGTATCTTGGGGGTCAATATGTAATACATAGTATAAGGGGTGCTTGTAATGAAAAGATATATTAAATAAACATTTCTTCTTTCAGCTACCTTGTGATGTTAGTCCACTGCTAGAGGCATAAGATATTCTCTTAAACATTAAACACTAAATATGTGTAAATAATAAAAATAAAAATTGTATTCTGTACACCAAAATAACCCAAGTGAATTTTTCTAGTAAATTAGAGGAAATGCAATATACAAACTTTCATCCTCCCTGTTGGCCTGGACATTGCAGGAAGGTTTACTTGAGCTAGGTCTACAGTGACTACAAAATGAAGACTGCTCTGTGGCTCAAAAGATTCTCAGCCCCAAATCTTGGCCTCATTACAGGTTGCTCTAAGCAACTTTGCTTTTTATTGTGGCAGAGAAAAAAACAATGTTCACATTCAAAACTAAATTCAGGGGCATGACCAAGGTCATATAGGACTCTCAACACAATTATAATTCTATGCTTTGCTGATCCATTAACAAAGTATAATTGAATTCTAGGGAAAATATCAATGTAAGAATGACCTTGATTCAACTCTAATTTATAAAACTGAAATCCCTTAGTAACTCTGGTACTTGTGACAATTTGAAATGAGACTGGTGGACTAGCTTTGAGACTACCCACTCATTACAAGCACATGGAAATGGTGGATGAACATACCTTGCCTCCTAAACCCCAATTTGTTTTAATACATAGGTGAGTTTGAAAGAAAGGAAGACTTAAGTTTCAGAAATAAAGAGGGGAATTCAAAGCTAAAGTGTAAGTGCACAAGCTAATGCCAACATTGATGGAGGTGGGGTATCTAATGGCCAGGACTGAAGGTTTAGACCTACAGAAGGCATCTCCTTGAATCCCAACTAGACAGAGAACTGAAACTAAATTCTACTAGTACATATAAGAACCAAGAAAGACTACTCCTTGAGTATAGGAACCAAGACCACCTTATCTTTCTAGTCCAGTGAAACAGCTAGGAGCCTTGGTTGTCTATGCATAATACAAAGTGGATTAAAAACAATATGCTCCAATGAGAAAGTAGAACTTTAAGCCTGCACTTGTTGCACAGAATCCAAATTTACTTCACTCTCTTCATATAGAATGCCCAAGCTGAACATTTTATATAAATGCTGAAACCCCAGGGGCCTGTTTGGTCTGGAGAGATATTTATTCCCAAAGTCCTGGACACAGAGGTCTTCCACTTGAAGAAATAGCACCTGTTGAGGATAGCAACAAAAATAAAATTACAGCCTCCAGGAGGAAAGGCTTCATCATGGAAAAAAAAAAAATAAAGCACTATAAATAAGAGGATTCATAGTATAACTACAGGGGAGCATAAAGTAGGAATGTTTAAGGAGGTGAGAGAGAAATTGAAAAATCAGCAAGAAAACTTGAATAGAACTTCTAAAAATAAAAACATAGGCATTGAAATTTTAAATTTTCATAGATGTATTAACAGATTAGAGATAATAGAATTAGTGAACGGAAGAAAGTTTTAAGAAAATTACAGAATCTAGTATAGAGAAATGAAAGATATGAGAAAAGTTCAGAGACAAAGAAGAGATTGGAAAAATCTAACAATATGTATGATAAAAGTTCCAGAAGGAAAGAATAAAGAGAATGAGGAAGAGTTGATAGACATATAATGGGCGATAATTTTCCAGGATTAAAGAAAGGCATGAGTCCACAGACTAGACTCATACTGAGTCACCACAGGATAAATAAATCAATCCCACCTAATCAAATCACAAAGAAACAGTAAAATGCTGAAGACAGAGAAAATCTCAAAGTAAATGAGAGAAAAATGAGTACCCAAAATGAAACATGGAATGACAGAACTCATCAACATTAGAGGCCAAAAGACAATGAAAGAGTATCTTCAAAATGCTGAGGAAAGAGCTGTTAGACTGAGACAAACATAGTTTAACACGCACAGTACCTTCCTCCCCCTGCTTCAAAATAGAAATATTAAAATTACTTTACGCCCTAACTAGTTTGGCTCAGTGGATAGAGCATCAGCCTGTGGACTCAAGGGTCCTGGGTTCAATTCCAGTCAAGGGCATGTACCTTGGTTGCGGGCACATCCCCAGTAGGAGGTGTGCAGGAGGCAGCTGATCGATGTTTCTCTCTCATCGATGTTTCTAACTCTCTATCCCTCTCCCTTCCTCTCTGTAAAAAATCAATAAAATATATTTTTTAAAAAATTACTTTACATTATCTCTAAAGTCTGAAAATTAATAAAAAGCCTCATTTAAAATGCAGTTGGTTAGACTAGAAAAGAGAATTTTCATTCACATGTCACTCAACGCATGCACTAAACTCCAACGGGAAGAGGCATACCTTTCATCTCCAACAGGAAGTGATACCATTTTACTACCTCAGCAGAAGGAAGAAAAGATTTCTCCTTGCCTAATAACAGCTCAGCCAATGAGAGACCGCCATAGCTATACTTCAAAATTTCAATTTCCTCCAATGGCCCCTCCAAGTCCATAACTGAGTGTTCCTCTCCTTTGTTTCTCTGGACTTGCACTCAGTTCACTATTAGACTGCAGGCATATCCCAAATTGCAATTCTTTTTTTTGTTCCCAAATATACCCATTTTGCTGGAGAAATATTTTGCTGTCTCTTACAACTTAACAGAAGTATTTAAACTGAAGACAGAGAAAATCTCAAAGTAAATGAGAGAAAAATAAGTACTCAAAATGAAAGGTAAGAAATTGTTTTCTTAAAAATAAGGATTATGCCGAAACCAGTTTGGCTCAGTGGATAGAGCGTCAGCCTGCGGACTGAAAGGTCCCAGGTTTGATTCCGGTCAAGGGCATGTACCTGGGTTGTGGGCACATCCCCAGTAGGAGATGTGCAGGAGGCAGCTTATCGATGTTTCTCCCTAATCGATGTTTCTAACTCTCTATCTCTCTCCCTTCCTCTCTGTAAAAAAATCAGTAAAATATATTTTTTTTTTTTTAAAAAAAGGATTAGAGTGTACTAGTAAGTAATGGTCAAATATAGAAAGAACCTGGCAGCTACCATCTTAACCAAGTGATCAAGGTAAGTATCAGTGATAAGTCATACTGGTATCATGTACCCATTGATGTGATGTAATGAGAAAGGCACTTCACCTTTGTGATATTCTTCCCTAGAAAATGACAATCCTAGTAAAATCATAAAAAATTATCAGATAGATTCTAATGGACAGATATTCTAGAAAATATCTGACCAGTAGTCTTCCAAAATGTCAATGTCTAGGAAAACAAGGAGAGATTGAGAAACTGTTACAGACTAAGGAGATATGATGACTACAACATACACTGTAGTGTCTTAGATTGGGTCCAGGAACAGAAAAAGGACATTAGTAGATTATTAGAAAAACTGTGAAATATAAATAAAGTTTATAGCTTGGTTAATTGCATTGTACCAATGTTAACTTCTTAGTTTTCATAAATTAATTTTGATAAGCTGGTACCATGTAATATGTTAACAGTTGGGGAAGCCAGAAAAAGGATATATAGGAACTCTCTTTAACTACCTGTGCAACTTTTCTGTACAACTGAAATTACTCCAAACTTTTAAAAAGTATTAAAGTATTCAAGAAATAAAAATATTCTATAAATCTTACTAATTTATGTAATTCATCTGTAAAATAACAAGTAATTTTCATAATTCACACAAATCAAGACTTGTTCAAAAGTAAGTCAGTGATAGAAAACTAAGCACTATAAACACGTTTATTTTTAAGATTATAGAAAAATCAGAAAGGTTTAAATGTATAAGCTCTTTATGTGTAACTAAAGATTCCAATTTCTTTAAAAAGTTACATTTAGATGAATAGAAGGTATCCTAACATCAGCTACTCCAGATTAGCAAGGAATTGTTGCCTACTAACAAAGAATGTGGACTTATTTTGCTACTTGGTACATATATTTGTTTAAGATTACCTTGAAAGTGCATGAGGACTATCTCCAATTTTCCTTTAAACTTCATTATAAACAAGTCACACACATTTAAATTTATCCTTGACCTAATTCTATTTTCAGAATTTCCCAAAATTTAGCTACCATCCACTACTTTAACAATTTGTCCTGAAAGAATTTAACACATACATAAAATATACCTAAGGATTACCTGTGTATACCTGGGAGATGAGATTGGTGGTTTTCTTTTTGCTTATTTTCCAAAGTCTTAGTAATTATCATTTGACAGTGCCTGGTCCTGCAGGAATTCAATATTACTGACTGAATACTCAACTAGCATTACTTTTACTATTAAAGAATCGAGGTGGGGATAGTGACCCAGAACCCAGACCCAGATACCTGTAAAGGAGTGGGGCCCAGTAAGGGGTATGTGAGGGGCTGGGGGTGGGGGAGGGGGAGAGTGGGTTCCTAGGCAAGAGGCTCCAGCAGGAGCTGATACTCCTCATGATAATTCTCTGGCGACAAGAGAATTTCTGCCTTCCCTGACTTGGTCCTTTTCAAATGCGCGGACCATCCACAGAGCAGCCAGAACAGTCAGTAAAGATCTGAAGCCTCTCCAGGGAGTTCACCAATGGCTACAGTTACAGAGCCTACCTACTGTCACAGTGTCATCACAGCCCACTCACCACCACCACGTGGACACCTGTCACTTCTGCCTGGACATCCTGGAGGACAAATGGTCAGCCCATCCTGCTCTCCATACAGGGCCTGCTGAGAACCCAACACCAATAGCCCTTTGAACACACATGTTGCTAAGTTCTGGAAACACCCACAACCTTTGAGAACCTGCAAGAAAACTACTCAGAGCAGGTCTCCCTCCAAGAGCTGCTGTTTTTTCTCCTGATGGTCTCTTCTTTGATTGCTGTGTAGGACGTTGTATGAAGCTGCAATGTCATTTTCGTTTTCTGGTTTTTTAAATGTCTCCAGTTGAGCCCTTGTAATGAGTAGATTAAATATTTTGTCTTAAGAAATCAAGGTGGCTGCTAAATTCTAGGACTAAATATTACCACAAATAAAGTTTTATAATGTACAAAGATATTCAATTGTAAGTGCCAATCCTAGGATCAATTAATACTGGTTAACTATAATGTAAACCAGCCAAAGTTATATTTGGTCTTTCAGAAAAGGAAAAAAGGAAATAAATAAGGCTCAAATATGTCTTTAAAGTAGATCTCACTTTACAAGAGATTGTTTACTGGAAAGTTTTAGAAATATTTTTTCTAGAATAGACTGAATCTTTTTTTCCATTTTTATTTTTGGCAATAATGTCAAATAATTTAAACCACTTCACTTCTTGATTTACAGCAAAGTATACAGTGGTTAATAAGCACCTAAATTGTTTTAGTTTAACTACTGCTCTTTAAATCCTTCTTTAATGTGAATGTTTTAAATGTATTCCTTTTGTAAGTATAAATTTTCAATTTTTTAAGGCAGAGGACCATAGTTTAGTTTTTATATCAAATATTAGGAAAATAAATTATACATCTGAGATAATTATATAAAGTTGAGTTCATTTTACTAGAGATCTTATTTAAAAGTCTTTACAATAAACAAAATGTAAGGTAGCATAGCACCAAGGAACCAATTATTTCACAATTCCCATAACCCCAAGTTATTCAAGAAAGAACCTGCTGATAGTACAGAGATGGGAGAAAGGATTTAAAAAAGTATTTTAAAAGGAGTATCTTGAGGACATAAGACTTTTCTTTGTTCAAATCCTTAAAAATATAACATCCTTACCCTATAAATTTCAATTTTCTTTTAAATATTGGTGGTGGTGTTCAGGGACAACCACAGAACCAAGGGTATAGAAAACTATGGTTTAAAAAGGTCCTGTCAAAAGGATGGCAAAGCATGTACTTGTTATGGATGTGGCAGGTTAATGATTCAAAAGGGGAAAGCCTATTCTATTGAATATTTGTCTATGCATGAGAGAGTACAAATTACAGCCAGTGCATTTTCTAGACCTATTAAATCTTTTTGTATTAGGAAGATTACATATAAGGAAAAGACAATGAGCACTTAGGTTTTATGATTTAAAAGTCACGGAAATAAATTTCTAAAACTTACCTTCATAGTAATATATTTATGACATGCTTCTGATACCTAATACCAAAGCAGTTTAAAAACAAAGAGTTAAAAGCAATCCCTCTCCCATGCATTTGACAACAAGTCTTCCCATCTTTAGTTTCTATGGTCTTCACTGAAAAAAAAAAAAACCAAAAAAAACAAAAACAAAAAAAAAAACACAAACCTGTACCTAAGTCATCTTTTTTACATAGAAATATTAATAATAAATGCTGTCTTAAGTTCTAACCACAAATTGTTTTTTGAAGCAAGAGTCTGCTATCAAAAAGCATTACGATAACATCAATCAAGTATTAAGAGTTAATAAAAATACACTTGTATTTGGTGCAAATTTAATTTTATTAGACCTTACAATGAATGTTGTGGCATATCATTTTCCATTGTGTGACAATTTATTGGCTGGCACCTGAATACAGTACTTCTTCTGAAAAATACACAATGGGAATGGACAAAAGGGAGAGAAACTAGTTGTTTAATGACATATAACGGGAAGGGGGGAATGATGACCAATTAATTTTAGTTTCCTTAGTATCTAACTCTAAAATGGTTAAAGTTCCAAGCAATAATGCTGTTAGAGTGCACAAGAATGATTATTCTCTCATTCAGCCCCCACAATTCTGAGAAATTAATTTACAAGGATTATTATACCTGTAAAATTCAACCTAGGTTTCTGCTGGGCAATATGATTTTAAAGAACTAATTTTTCAAATATAGCCTAACAATTTTCCCAAGTCACAGTAGATGGGGGGTCTCTAAAATATTATACATTAGGTAATCACTTTACAAGTGAGCAATTACTTAACTTCAAAATCATACTGGGCACCAAATTATCTGTTGCTGATTTGGGTTTATGTGCCTGTCATATTTATGGATAAGAAAATGATGATCTTTTAAATCTATAATCCACTTGTCTTTATAAAGTGGACTAGTATCAAATCTGAGTAGAGTGACCATTTCTTTTACAGAAATGATCACTAGTGGAACATCTAAAATTCAGCAGGCCTTAACAGGGCATTTTTATAGAAATGTAGTAAAAACTTACATATTAACTCCAGCCAATATCACCATGCTACAATGTAGTTTGGATGGACTCAAATGACAATTAGCTCATTAAGTATTAAATTATTCATTTGTGGTTTAAAAAAAAAAACCACAAAATCTTTATCTTATTCAGTCTCACAACAATTTTGAGAATACTTTCTGACAAAGGCCTAAACAGTGTCTCAGGTCACATTACCAACCTCCTCTAAAAATCATGGACAATTTTTAGCTATTAAACTAACTGATTTTTCAAGCACTCCTAATGGCATTTGGGGAAATGGCAAACAGAGTAGAATTGCATCTTAAGTGAAATAAGGCATTTGAAGTTATCAAGATTGATGAACAGTTCTAAGTTATCTAAATTTAGTGATGAAAAAATGCTAAGTAAAGAAATCCTTAATTTATACTAGGGTTGTACAATTCAAGTTCACCTGTACAACAGTGTGAGATGTGCCTTACTATAAGAGCATGTAGGCCCTTCTACCCACTCCCAAAAAAGGAGGAAATATTAAATCACTTAAAAATCCAATTGCTCATCTTCTACCCAAAAATTAATGCGATCAACTAGTGTAGATTTATTCTACTGGCAACAGTTTCTTTAAAAAAAAAAAAAAATAGCTCAGGCATATATAATTCTTGTATCACAGGTTAGAGTCAATTATTTCAAAATATTGATGTCTGATATTTTTAGAATACTTGTCTAAATCACAAATTATTCTTAATATATGTGGCAGTTCAAATATTTCATCAAATTTGCCCATGGTAAGATATTAAAATCTCTTCATCAAAAGATTAGAGAGGAACCATTTAAATCCAATTCACCTCTTTTAATGGTGAAATTAAATTTACAACCTAGTAAAATAAGGATATCTTTTTAAAAATTAAACCTCAATTATTTAACCACAAAGTCTAATGCTGTTTTATTTATTTACTATTCTTCATTACAAGTATTTTATTGAGTAAAGATGAAATAAACCTAATGTGACTGTTTGCAATGATGACTCCTTAAATACTAGTACATCAACCCTCAGAATAAAATGACAGAAAAATCCCAGTGATCCAGCTCACTAAACTCACAGGTAAACCGAGTTTTTCTCAAACCAATAAGGAGTTTTTATTTATAACAATTTCATTAAGTAAGACATTTGCAGGGCAAATATGCCATCATAAATTTTATTCTGAAAAACAATAAAGTGCTGAATAATTACCTGAATCTTTTTAGTATGTTTCATTTATCTTAAGTTAAAAGAGCCCTTTCTGTGGCATTAGTAAAGCTGTTTAAAAAACACTGAGGGGGGAAAAAAAAGTAAAGAAAAACTAACTTTCAGTAAGGGAAAAGCACTGCAACCTTTTGTGTTTAACTATGGTGACAAATAATTGAGACCAAAATAATTCATGCAAGTTATCTTTAAAGGTATACTTAAGCTTGAAGAAAGAAAGAACACTGTTACTGACCTTTGATACAATGGCAGTCAATTGCATACTAAAGTATCTTAATTATCCTAGATGTCTAGATTTGGCTTGGCAAGCATCATGCCATTGACATGCTTTAGCTCTTTTTGTAACTAAAAATGATTTGCAGTTCAATTACTGAATATTTCAATGTGACTCATTAAGCCGTGTGATAAATTTTAGTTTAAATTGAAGCTTCTCTATTCCTAATCACTTCATCAGCACAAGCAGGACAATGCTGGCACAGCATGAAAGGTGGGTCACTTTAAAAAGATTCCTCCTTTTACTGCATGATATATTAAGATGACAGACCTAAATTTCAACTGGGTTAATGAGTTAGATTTGTTTCCCAAATTTAGCACATAATAACTTCAGTGGATTAGAGAAAGAAATCTCAGATGTGGAAGAAAAAAAAGCTTGAGCTCAGGTAGCTAACCAATAGCTCTAAAAATTGCCATGCTACAAGAGTACTTTCATAAAATGAACTTTGTAACAAACTCAACAGTGTTTTGAGTTGAAGTTGATCAACTGCTGCATAGAAAATATGCTAATATACAACAGTTAAGTTTAAGCCGGTGCGTAGAGAAGATAAAGCACTTATGGTAACTGCATATGGTAACAAGTCCATAAAGTTTGTACATAAAGTTTATGGGTCCATAAGGGGATGGGGAAATGATAAGTAGAAATGGTTAGAAAAAATATAAAGTGAAAATGGGAGAAGCTTGGAAAAAAGCAGAAAAGAAAGACCTTCAATTGTATAAAATTCACAAACCAGAAGGGTATAAAGATACCACTGAAGAATGGTTAACTCTGCCCCAAACACCCAACAGCAAACAAAACTAGAATGAATAAGCCTTTGGCAGACAATTTTAGAAATTTGAATTATGACATTACATTTTTCAATAATTCACAAACAATATATTATATGGTATATTTATAGTAAATACTGGGAAACCAATCCTGTAAATTTGATGCTTATAATGTTTTAGCCAATGAGAGCACGATGATATCAAGCTAAATGAATGCTGGTGTTATCACAACAGTGCTCATTTATGAAACAACTGTTAATAATTCGTGCTTTAACAGTGCTAAAATACAGTCAAATTATCATCTGTGAAGTGAAACAAAGGTCTCTAGCTTTTCTGGGATATGCCCCTTATAATATATTCTATGATTCACTATGACACGAGCAGCAAGACACTGCAATGTGGTATGATTTATGGGCTGGATCAAATTTTTAGCTATTTCTTTCTCGTCCAACAAGTCACTAGCAGTTTGTTTGTGCAAGTTTGTGGCATCAAAATGTGCACCTGATTTGATAAGGAGATTCATGATGTCTGGATGGTTGTTCAGAGCAGCAATATGTAGGGGACTGTTGTCATCGGAGTCTCTGACGTTCACATCAGCACCACATTCTATCAGTATGGCAGTAACTTGCAGAGATGGAAATTTGCAAACAGGATACCGCCCTACACATGTAGTATTCTTGTCCACAGCCAGATGAAGAGGGCTGAAGTTATTCTTTCCCCTTGGATGCAGCTTAAGAAATCTGTATATAGTCTGCTTTTTGAAGTAGTCCTGTTCTAGAGTACAAGGAACTTTTTCTAACAAGCAAATTAAGTGCAAAATGATGGAAAGAGCCTTATTTAACTGTAAGGGGTCAGCTGGACACTGAGTCTGTTTGATAGCTCGCTCTATTTCAAGGACACTTTTGCACAATATTCCCATAAGATCATCAAATGTAACAGTGGTACCCAGCAGGCCTTTAGCCCTATCCTGTAACATAAAAGAAAACAGTTCTGCAAAAGATAATAAGCTGCTGGCGGTCATTGGGCTTAACGGGTCCAAATTGTTCTGTTGCATATCCAAAGCATACTTCCATAGGTTGATGCATCGTTTGAAATTTCCAGAGTCTGCATAGACAGCGCCTCTATACCTAATATAGTAAGAGGTATCAGGATGAGAAGGACCAAGAATACGTTCTCTAATTAACAGTGCCTGCATTCTCATCTCATCAGGATCAGCAATAAGACCTTCTAGCTCTTCCGAACTGTTTACCTCCTTGGCATAATCATAAGCCATTATTAGTGTCTGAGGTACTGGTTTGCTAATTATATTAGTCCTATCACTGTACCTCATGTTCATTGCCTTTTTCCAGTATTTTAAAGCCCCAAGTAGATCTCTTTTTTTGTCTACAAATGTAGCTCCCAGAAGCTCTAAAGCATTGATCCGCTCTGTTTTGCTAGTCTGTGCATGGTGAGTCAGAAAATCCACAATATTTGTGTGACCAGTCACACTTGCTGAGAGAAGGGGAGTCATTCCATAACCATCCTTTTCCATCTTGGCACAATACATTAGAAGCATCTTCATGATGTCCAAACTTCCAGATTCTGCACAATCATGCAATGCAGTATTACCTTAAGGGGAGGAAAAAAAAGAGATAAAATATCTTGAGGGACCAGGATCCAATGTAATAAATGCATATACTTAAGAACCTACAGAATAACAGGCAGCTCCAACCTACCCTTAATAGGACAGATTTTAATTTGATTACAAATAAATAAACTGATACCGAGCATCTAAAACTAGTGTCTGACACACAACAAGGATTAAAAAAATACTTGTTAAATTTGTTGAATAAATAAAATGAAATGACCAAATTAGGCATGAAAAGATATCCAAGAATGAAATTCAAAATTAATCCATGGCCTCTTGATATTTTTAAATAATGTTTCCAGGTGCATATCTATAACTAAAACCTAATGAAATGAAAATAACCAGCTATTCACAGTTTTGCTGATAGTCACTTAATTTCCTGGGTCAGCTTTCATATTTGGAAATAAGAAATCTAGTCCATAATAGCTAAGATTCTCCAATTTGATTCTAATAGTAGTCAGAAATTATTTCTGGTTGTCAAGAGAACTGTTTAATCAAAATTCTTAGTAGCAAAGTACTTTCCTCAAAAAGCTCCCATAGAAAAACAAGTCCACTGAAATCTGAAAAATATGTGGGTGGTTCAATATGAACTTTAAAAGGAGACATCTGAAGTGTCTTTTCATAATAGATTATTTCCCACTATAATTTAATTTTTAAACAGTCTTTTTAGATGTACTAAATGTTCTAACACTGTCTTGTTCTTCCCACATATGGATTAAAACTGACAACAGGCACTGGCACATTAGTAAAAACATGTATAAAACATATTAAGACGTTATAACCACCGAACTGTTTAGCTACGTAAGTTTAATAATAAACATTTTACTAATTACCAAAACAAAAATTATTACAGAGGCCTTTGATATTCACATACAATGTTTACAGAAAATCTCAACAATTAGTCATTTTAGGCATGTGTACAGA
Organism: Myotis nattereri; assembly: GCF_964212035.1. Lineage (NCBI taxonomy): Eukaryota > Metazoa > Chordata > Mammalia > Chiroptera > Vespertilionidae > Myotis > Myotis nattereri. The sequence goes on from NC_138079.1 coordinate 68,082,999, forward strand.
AAAGCTTATAACACAGTTGGCTGAAGACAGCTATCCTAAGAAAGGCCTGCCTGCAAAGCCATTGGCTGGAATCTGACAACCATCTGGGAAACAGTTCAAAGACATACATAAAACTTTTCCTAAATGATAAAGGTGGCTCACCGTATGCAGTTTATGCTGAACACCTGCATTCCTTCTGAGAGTTTAGAATTTTGGGTATGTGCTCAGGAAAGGGTGCCTACATGACCAGCAGGACCTAATAAAAATCTTGGGCTCTGAGTCTCTAATGGGATTTCCTAGGCAGAAACATTGCACACATGCATTTGTGTTGTTAGGGGAAGATTGTAACCTTTGTGACCTCTCATGAGAAGAAGAGAGCATAAAAAACCCTACATACAGATTTCTCTAGACCCCACCTGTGCCTTTCTCATTATGATCTATCTGCATCTCCTTATTACATCACTGTAATAAGTCTTAGCTGTGAGTACAATTATATGCTAACTCACCTCCAAACATGGGGGTGGCCCTGGGGACCCTGGACAAAGCATGTATACTAACAAAATGGTTTAAACCTATAACTAAAATTCCCAAACAGTAACGATAATAATAGACTAGGACTTTATCTCTCCACAAGTTTAGTCTTCAATAGTATCTACAGGGACTAATTATTTGGATATGTTTATTCTGATCCAGGATTTCAGTGGTCTACAGTGGAATGGTGTCTGATAGAATGTTTAGCAATATGTATGGTAACCAAGCACTGAAAGAGTACAGAACTTCAAACTACTGATGTTAATTTGCTGAAAATAATTTCAATTAAACATAACTACTACACAAAGTATATTTTTTAAACTCTTGAATTAGGAATTCCTAATATTCTTATTTTTCTCTAAGAAATGAAAATGTAAACGAAATATAAATTCAGGGGTGGTCAAAAGTAGGTTTGCAGGTGTTTATATGCAAATACAATAATTAATAATAATACAAGAATAAACTCTGTATTTTGTGTACTCACAATTATACTTCTGCCTGCCCCATAAAAGAGAAGACTTAGATGGCATTCTCTATTCACTAACAAAATCAAGAATAATTATACAGCAAAAGCCAGTTTTGTTTGAGTTGATGTATTGGGAAAATACAGAATATACATATTTTGAATGCCCCATATATAGAAAAAAAAATGTTAGTTTAAAAAAAAAGAATAAGGAAGACTTTCACATTTAGAATTGGCAGAGGTAATATGATCACCTTCCCACTAAGAACTAAAAAAACTGAAAAAATGTATTTTTAAAAATCTATTTGACTTCATTTAAGAGCTAACAAGGGAACAACATCCAGGAAAGTAAAGAAAATAAGAAAAGTAAAGCCTACAATTTAGGGAAGCTTCCCTCAATGGCTGCTACCAATTCTGGAGAGACAAGTGAAAAACTGAGTAGAGCTTTTGACAACCATACAGAGCTAGAGAAGAAGTTGGAGTCCAGAGCCCACTGAAAAGGGAACTTTGAGCCTGGCTAGTGTGGCTCAATGGTTGAACATCAAACTATGACCAGGAGATCATGGTTCAATTCCCAATCAGGGCACATGTCTGGGTTGTGGGCTCGATCCCCAGTGGGGGGCATGCAGGAGGCAGCTGATCAATGATTCTCTCTCATCAGTGATGTTTCTAAATCTCTCTCCCTCTCTCTAAAATCAATTAAAACATTAAAAGAAAAAGAAGGGAATTTCAAAATCCCCCTACACTTTGGGTTATAGCTCTGAAGGTCTATACTATAGAAGTTAAGGTGAATTGCAAACATCATAGGAACTACAAACCAATTTTAATCACCTCAATATTAAAGTAATCCAGGACTGCTCATATACATAATAAAAAACCAAAAAGCAAATACAAATACTATTTAGAAGAAGATATTATCATACTAAGGCTCAAATTCTTTTTTATACAAGAGGCCCAGTGAACGAATTTGTGTACCAGTGGGGTCCCTCGGCCTGGCCTGTGGGATAGAGCCAAAACTGGCTCTCCAACATCCCCCAGGGGAGTCCCGGATTGCAAGAGGGCGCAGGCCAGGTTGACGGACCCCACTGGTGCACAATCAGAGTGGGGAGAGACCCAGGAGGTTGGCTAGCCCAGGAGGGACCGAGGGAGGGCTCCAGGGCGTGTCCGGCCCATCTCGCTCAGTCCCGATTGGCTGGATTCCAGCAGCAGGCTAACCTACCGGTCTGAGTGTCTGCCCCTGGTGGTCAGTGCATGTCATAGCGAGCGGTTGAGCAGCCTTAGCATATCATTAGCATTACACTTTGATTGGTTGAATGGCCCACAGGACAACCAGACACTTAGCATATTGGGCTTTTTTTATATAGGATTCTTCAACATAACGTTTTTAGTTTCCAATCAAAAATAATGGACAGAAGGGAAAAAAAGGAACCATAACAGACAAACCAAGAGAACTAAGAGCTAATAGAAAAGTCCAACAGAAGATCAAGATAATACACTTATCAAACACAGATTTTATTTTATTTTTTCAAACACAGATTTTAACAAGAATATGCTTAGCATATTCAGAAAAATTAAAAAACAATTTTGAGAATGAGACAGGAAATTGGAAACTACAAAAGAAAAAACCAAATGTGCATTCTAGAACTGAAAAACTCGGTGGGTGGCTTTAAAAGCAGCCTACATACTGCTGAACAGAAAACTAGTGAACAAGAAAATAAAAGAAGCATGGAGGTGAAGGGATGGCAAAGCAGGAGACTGTAAGAGAAAGAGGGAATGTTGTCGGAAGAGTTACATACTTAAAACCAGAATTCTAGTGAAAGAAAACTGGCCCAAAGCAATACCTAAAAAGTTAAAGTCTGAAAATTTTCTGAAGCTGATCAGAGATTAAAGTATAAATTTAATAAGTTTTAAAAACACCAAGATACATTTTTTAAAAAATCACTCTGGCCCTAGCTGGTTTGGCTCAATGGATAGAGCGTCGGCCTGAGGACTGAAGGGTCCCAGGTTCAATTCCCACCAAGGGCACATGCCTGGATTGTGGGCTCGATCCCCAGTAGGGGGTGTGCAGGAGGCAGCCAATCAATGATTCTCTCTCATCATTGATGTTTCTATCTCTTTCTCCCTCTCCCTCCTGTCTAAAATCAGTAAGATATATTTCTTTTTAAAAATCATTCTGAAGCACACTAGTGCAAAAGCTGAAAACAAACGACAAAGAGAAGATCTTAAAATCAGAGAATAGGTGGAAATGACCTGCAAAAGAGCAACAGTTAAACTGACAGGGAAGTTTTCATCAGGAAAAACATAAGTCAGGAATCAACAGAATATCTTAAAAGCAATAAAGAAAAATAACTGCCAACTTAGAATTCTATACCCATATCAAAAATATGAACTAGATAGGAAGATGGCTGCCGACGGGAAGGCAGACTACAAGATAGTGTGAGAGGGAGAACAAAAAGAGAGTGTGTGGATGTACGGGGAGTGTATATTTGTGGGTGAGGGACAGCTATACTCCAAGGGACTGTTGGGGACTGCCAGACCAGGCTCCCCTGACTGGGCAGCCTCCACTGCTGCTGAAATTTCTCCTGGAGCGACCAGCTATGCTGCAGAGACCATGCCATCTTGAAGGGGAGAGTGGCTGTTATCAGAAGTCTATACAGCCCGGGCCTCTACAACCACAACACCCAGCAACCAGCTGTGAACCCAGGAACACTGGATCTCTAGCAGTGTGATACGCAGACTTGGATGAGCTCTGCACCTTCTCACGGAAAGGTCAGATTTCGCCTAGGGAAAGGTGAGGTCTGCGATCCAGGCCCGAGAGAGAAATGCGCGAATGGGATTTAGAGGTTCAGGAAGTCTGCACCCCACAAAATCTGCAGCCGTTGGGGCTAGCATGACCCACAAATGTGGAAGGGGATCCGCAGGGCTGCTGGCAGAAGTGAACTGTAAAAATCAACCCATAGCTGGACTGGGCGCAAAAAGGCAGACTGAAATTTTTACCAGTGTGCCGGCTGCTTAGTGCCAGGGAAAAAAGCATGCAGTGCCAAGGGTAAAAGCTGCAAGTTCGTGCACTTACTCTGGCTCTTTTTTTCTGTTTAAATCCTTGCTTTTGATTACTAAGCCCAGTACATAGGATCACCCAATTGGGGACACTCTAAGAGACTACAGGGGAAAGTTGTTTCTGTGGAACCTGGGGATCAGAGTGGGGAGAATCAGCTCTGGGGCAGTCCATTCTCCCAAACCAGTATTAAGTGTGACAGGGAAAACAAAAGCTAAATACTGGCTAGAGAGGACTTATAGCCCCAGAGGTCAATTCAGAAACACTGCCACCCAGGGGTGGAATCGCAAATTGACCCTTGTGTAAATACAAATAAAGGAATCTAAGAAACAAAGAAATACTGCCTGCTTGAAAATCAGGACTGTGGCTTACAATACAGAGGAGCAGTGGAACACAGGAAACTTCAATACTGTCCTGACTACCTACAGGAAACAGGCGTGACAAACAGAACAGTAGAGGAAGTAAATGACTTTCACTACTGCACATTTTTATTTTTTCATCTTTTAACTAAAAAACTAATTGTTTTTCTTTTTTCTCACTTGATTTTTACCTTTTTAATTATTATATTTTTATTTTTAATCAGTATTATTACTACTACTATTTTACCTTTATTTTTAAAAAAGTATTTTATTTTCTCTTTATTTTATTTAGGGATTAGTGTTCTACATTCTATTTTCAGTTTTCCTTTAACATCATTTTACTCTATCTCAACTTTACCTTTATGTCAACACGCTCTTCCTCATTTTTCCCATTTTATTGTTCTGTTTCTCTTACCCTATTCCTGCTTTAGATTTTACCTATTCCTTCTTTTTACCCCGTTAAAAATTTATCCTACTTATATATCTAATTTCCGATCCCCTGCTCTAAGTCCATACACACCTCTCTCTCCTCTTTCTTTACTACCCAATTTTTTTTTCTTTTTTCTCCTCCCTTTTTTTGTTTGTTCGTTTGTTTTTGCTGTTCTTGTTATTATTCTTGTTTTGTTTTGTGGGGTTTTTTTGTTATAGGTTTTTGTATTTTATTTTGTTTTGATTTGCTTTCTTTCTCTCTGTCCTATTGTTGTTTGCTTGATTTTGATTAGATTGGGGGTTTTTTGTGCTTATTTGTGAGACTTTCTCTTTTTTTTGTTTTTGTTTCTGTTTATTTTTTGCTTGTTTTTCCTCTCCTCGCTTGTTATTAGTTGTTGTATGTAGTTTCATTCATCTCTGGGCTTTTGTTGTTTGCATTTTTTGGGATTAGTGGTTGTTCTATTGGAGAACTCTCCCCATATAGTTTTTCCCCACTTCTTTTTTTACTCTCTTTCTTTTCCCTCCTACTTTTTTCCCCTTTTCTCAATATCATTTTTGCACTCCTTCCTTCCTTCCTTCCTTCCTTCCTTCCTTCCTTCCTTCCTTCTTTCTTCCTTTCTTTCATATCCCCTAATTCTCTTTTCTCTAGTGGTCACCTTTATTTGGGTTTACTAGTATCGTGAATACATTTGTGCTCAGTGCCTTGTGCGTTGTGCCTTGTTGTGTTGTATTTTGTGCCTTTAAATCAACGCAGAAAAGAGAGAGCTACAAAACCAGACACCTGAAGAAGAGAGATCATGGGGAGACAAAGAAACTGCCCACATATGAAAGAAAAGGAGGTATCACCAAAAAAGGAAGTAAATGAAATGGAGGCAAGCAATATGCCAGAGAAAGAATTCAGAGAGTCGTAAGGTCGCTGAAAAGAACGGAAGACAAATTCAACAATATGTGTAAAAACCAAGAGGAAATGAGGGAGAGCCAAGAAGAAATAAAAAATGGCATTGCTGCTATAAGGAACTCAATGGAAAGCATCAATGTTAGACTAGAAGAAGCAGAGGACCGCATCATTGAGTTAGAAGACAAGGTAGGAAAAAATACCCAAGCAGAGCAGCATCTAGAAAAAAAACTTAAAAAACAGGAGGAGAGCCTAAGGGAACTTTGGGACAACATGAAACGAAACAACATCCGCATAATAGGGGTGCCAAAAGGAGAGGAAACTGAGCAAGGAATAGAAAACCTGTTTGAAGAATAATGACAGAAAACTTTTCTGATATAGGGAAGAAAAAATTCACACAAATCCAAGAAGCTCAGAGTCCCAAACAAAATGAACCCCAAAAGACCGACGCCAAGGCACATTATAATTAAATTGGCAAACACCAATGACAAAGTAAGAATCTTAAAAGCGGCCAGAGAGAGACAGAAAGTTACCTACAAAGGATCCCCCATCAGAGTGGCGACTGATTTCTCAACAGAAACACATTAGGCCAGAAAGGAATGGAATGAAATATACAAAGTAATGCAAAGGAAGGGTCTGAATCCAAGAATACTGTACCCAGCAAGGTTATCAATCAAAATTGAGGGGGAAATCAGGAGCTTCACAGACAAAAAAGGACTTAGTGAGTTTATTACCACCAAACCAGCAATGCAAAAAATGCTAAAGGGTCTACTGTAAAAAGAAGAAATAGGAAGTGAAGAAGGAACACAGGTGTAAAGAATAAAAATGACGACAAACAAGTACCTATCAATAACAACTTTAAATGTGAATGGATTAAATGGCCCAATCAAAAGATAGGGTAGCTGAGTAGATAAGAAAACATGACCCACATATCTGCTGTCTACAGGAAACCCACCTAGAAAAAAGGACTCACACAGACTGATGGTGAAGGATGGCAAAAGGTTTTTCAGGCAACTGGAAATGAAAAAAAAAAAAAAGCTGGGGTAGCAATATCTGACAAATCAGATCTCAAAGTGAAGGACATAACAAGAGATAAGGAAGGCCACTTCATAATACTATCCAGCAATCCAACAAGAAGAAATAACTCTGGTAAACATATATGCACCCAATATAGGAGCACCCAAATATATAAAAAAAAAACTTCTGGAGGATATCAAGGGAGAGATTGACAGCAATACAGTCATAGTAGGGGACTTTAATACCCCACTATCACCATTGGACAAATCCTCTAAACAAAAACTCAGCAAAGAAACATCAATCCTAAATGACTCACTATATCAGATGGAATTAATTGACATCTTCAGAAAATTTCACCCCAAAGCCACAGAATATACATTCTTCTCAAATGCTCATGGGTCATTTTCAAAGACAGACTATATATTGGATCACAGGCAAAGTCTCTTCAAATTCAAGAAGATAGAAATCATACCAAGCATCTTCTCAGATCACAATGGTATAAAACTAGAAATCAACTACAATAAAAACAAAAAAATCAAAAACCTGGAGACTAAATATCATGCTATTAAACAATGACTCAGTTACCAGAGAGATCAAAGAAGAAATAAAAAGCATCATGGCAATGAACAAGAATGAAAACACAACAATCTAAAATCTATGGGACACAGTGAAAGCAGTCTTGAGAATGAAGTTCTTAGCTCTACAAGCCTACCACAAAACACAAGAAACAATGGTAATAAATTACCTAACCCTACAACTCAAAGAGTTAGAGAGAGAGCAACAAGAAATGCCTAGCGTAAATGGAAGGAAGGAAATAATAAAGATCAGAATGGAGATAAATGAAATAGAGACCAAAAACACAATACAAAAGATCAACAAAACCAAGAGCAGGTTCTTTAAAAGGATAAACAAGATTGATAAACCTCTAGCCAGGCTCACCAAGAAGCAAAGAGAGAGGACCCAAATAAACAAAATCAGAAATGAAAGAGATGAAGGCGGGGTAAAAAAGGAGACATATGTAATACCCTTTGTAATACTTTAAGCAATAAAAATAAAAATTAAAAAAAAAGAAATGAAAGAGGTGAAATAACAACCGATCCCAAAGAAATACAAACATTATGAAAAAATACTATGAACAACTCTATTCCAACAAAAAGGACAACCTAGACCAGCGGTTCTCAACCTGTGGGTCGCAACCCCTGTGGGGGTCAAACGACCCTTTCACAGGGGTTGCCTAAGACCATCGGAAACACATATAATTACATATTGTTTTTGTGATTAATCACTATGCTTTAATTATGTTCAATTTGTAACAATGAAATTGGGGGTCACCGCAACATGAGGAACTGTATTAAAGGGTCGCGGCATTAGGAAGGTTGAGAACCACTGACCTCAACAAAATGGACATATTCTTAGAAAAATACAAGCTCCCAAAACTCAACCAAGAAAAATCAAAAAACCTGAATAGGCCAATAACTACTGAAGATATTGAAATAACGATCAAAAATCTTCCAGCAAACAAAAGCCCTGGTCTGGATGGCTTTATAGGGGAGTTCTACCAAGTATTCAAAGAAGAACTAAAACCTATCCTCCTCAGACTATTCCAAAAAATTCAAGAGGAAGGCACACTGCCAAGCTCTTTCTATGAAGCCAGCATTACCCTAATCCCAAAACCAGATAAAGACACCAAAAAAAAGAGAACCTCAAATATCCTTGATGAACATAGATGCTAAAATCCTCAACAAAATTCTAGCAAATTGGATTCAGCAATACATTAGAAAGATCATACACCATGACCAAGTGGGATTTATTCCAGGGATGCAAGGATGATACAATATCCACAAATCAATAAATGTGATACATCACATAAACAAACTGCGAGACAAAAATCACATAATCATATCAATTGATACAGAAAAAGCATTTGACAAAATCCAACACCCTTTCTTGATAAAAACTCTCAGCAAAGTGGGAATAGAGGGATCATACCTCAACATAATAAAGCCATATATGACAAACCTACAGCCAGCATCATACTCAATGGGCAAAAACTAACACCATTTCCCCTAGGAACAAGACAAGGATGCCAACTTTCACCACGCCTATTTGACATAGTACTAGAAGTACTAGCCATAGCGATCAGACAAGAAGAAGAAATAAAAGGCATCCAAATTGGAAAAGAAGTAAAACTATCCTTATTTGCAGATGACAAGATATTATACATAGAAAAACCCAAAGACTCCGTCAAAAAACTACTAGATCTAATAAATGAATTTGGCAATGTAGCGGTGTACAAAATTAAAGCCCAGAAATCTATGGCATTTTTTATACACCAATAATGAACTCTCAGAAAGAGAAATGAAAAAAACAATCCATTTACCATTGCACCAAAAAAATTAAGATACCTAGGAATAAACTTAACCAAGGATGTAAAAGACCTGTACTCACGCCGAAACCAGTTTGGCTCAGTGGATAGAGCGTCGGCCTGCGGACTGAAAGGTCCCAGGTTCGATTCCGGTCAAGGGCATGTACCTGGGTTGCGGGCATATCCCCAGTAGGAGATGTGCAGGAGGCAGCTGATCGATGTTTCTCTCCCATCGATGTTTCTAACTCTCTCTCTCCCTTCCTCTCTGTAAAAAATCAATAAAATATAGTAAAAAAAAAGACCTGTACTCAGAAAACTACAGGACATTGAAAAAAGAGACAGAGGAAGACATAAACAAATGGAAGAACATCCCATGTTCATGGATTGGTAGAATCAACATCATTAAAATGTCCATACTACCTAAAGCAATCTATAGATTCAATGCAATACCTATTAAAATACCAACGGCATATTTCAAAGATCTAGAACAAACTCTCCAAAAATTCATCTGGAATAAAAAAAGACCCTGAATAGCCACAGCTGCCCTGAGAAAGAAGAACAAAGTTGGAAGGATCACAATATCAGACATCAAACTCTATTACCAAACCACGGTTCTCAAAACTGCCAGGTACTTGCACAAGAACAGACATATAGACCAATGGAACAGAATAGAGGATCCAGAAATTGACCCAAGCCATTATACTCAATTAATATTTGACAAAGGAGGCAAGAGCATACAATGGAGTCAAAACAGCCTCTTTAATAAATGGTGCTGGGAAATTTGGTCAGATACATGCAAAAAAATGAAACTAGATCACCATACACAAAAACAAACTCAAAATGGCTAAAGGACTTGAATGTAAGACGGAAACCATAAAACCCCTACAAGACTCCATAGGCAGCAAAATTGCAGACATATGTCGTAGCAATATCTTTACAGACACAGATCCTAGGGCAAGAGAGACTGAGGAGAAAATAAGCAAATGGGACAACATCAAAATAAAAAGCTTTTGCACAGCAAAAGAAACCATCAACAAAACAACAAGAAAGCCCACTGCATGGGAAAACATATTTGCCAATGTTATCTCCAATAAGGGTTTAATCTCCAACATTTACAGGGAACTCATACAACTTAACAAAAGGAAGATAAACAACCCAATCAAAAAATGGGCAAAGGACCTAGACACTTTTCGAAAGAGGACTTTCAGAAAGCCAAGAGACACATGAAAACATGCTCAAAGTCACTAATCATCTGAGAGATGCAAATCAAAACAACAATGAGGTACCACCTCACACCTGTCAGAATGGCTATCATCAACAAATCAACAAATGACAAGTGCTGGAGAAGATGCAGAGAAAAAGGAACCCTCCTTCACTGCTGGTGGGAATGCGGACTGGGACAGCTATTGTGGAAAATAGTATGGCGTTTTCTCAAAAATTTAAAAATGGAACTGCCATTTGACCCAGTAATACCACTTCTAGGAATATATCCCAAGAAAACAGAAACACCAATCAAAAAGGATATATGCACCCCTATGTTCATAGCAGCACAATTTACAATAGCTAAGATTTGGAAACAGCCTAAATGCTCATCAGCAGATGAGTGGATTAGAAAACTATGGTACATCTACACAATGGATTACTACGCTGCTATAAAAAAGAAGGAATTCTTACCATTTTCAGCAGCATGGATGGAACTGGAGAGCATTATGTTAAGTGAAATAAGGCAGGCAGTGAAAGAAAAATACCACATGATCTCACTCATTTATGGATAATAAAGAACATTATAACCTAATGAACAAAAAGATAGATACTGAAGCAGAGAAGCATCAAACAGACTTGTCAAATTGCAGCGGGAAGGCTGGGGAGTGTTGGGGGGGGGGGGGGGTAAGAGATCAATCGAAGGACTTATATGCATGCATATAAGCATAACCAATGGACACAAGACACTGGGGGGATGGGGTAAGGGCATGTGCCGGGAGGTAGGGGAGGCCGGGGGAAGGTCAATGGGGAAAAAAAAGGAGATATATGTACTACTATTTGTAATACTCTAAACAAAAAAATAAAATTTAAAATAAATTAAAATAAATAAAAAAGAAATATGAACTAGCCCTTGTTTGGCTCGAGTGTCATCCCATACACCAAAAGGTTGTGGGTTCAATTTTCAGTCCAGGCACATACAGGAGGCAACTAATCGATGTTTCTCTTTCTCTCTCCCTCTCCTTCCCTCTTTCTAAAATCAATAAACATATCCTTGGGTGAGGATTTTTAAAAAAGAATACATCTATAATAATAAAAGCATAATATGCTAATTAGACAGACATCCTTCCGAACGAAGCCTGGGCTGCGAGGGAAGCCTGGGTCCCGGGTACCAGAGGGAAGCCAGTGCCGGCAGCCAGGGAAAGGAAGGCCTACTCTTGCATGAATTTCGTGCATCAGGCCCCTAGTATGAAATAATATACCATTTCAGGTGAGAAACAAAAGCAAGAGAAAAACAAAGACTACTTATTACCAGCAGATTAAATACTACAGGGCATCCTTTAGGCTAAAAGAAGATGAGCTACATGAAAGCCTGGGGATGTGGTCATAAACATCAACAAAAAGGGTAATTTCTAAAAATACTAAATAAATATTGACTTTAAAAATAATGTCTTATAGGGCTTGAAATACATATGTAAATAAAATGCTCGACAGCAATAGCAGAAAAGTAAGAAGGGTATTTGGAGTTAAACTACAGTGGGGCAAAAGTAGGTTTATAGTTGTGACTACACAAAACAGTTTATTCTTGTATTATTATTTATTAATTATTGCATTATTTTCCATATAAACAACTATAAAACTACTTTTGCTGCACTCTGTATTCTAAGATTTCTGAAAGAGGTAAAATTTGAAATTTTATGTTAGCCTTTGATAAGACAAAGTAGAACTATCTAGGGTAACCACTAAAATAATGATGGTTATGCATGTAATTACTACATATTCTCTTAATATAGAGAAAAAAAATAAAATGAAAAATAATCCAAGCAAAGGAAAAAAGGAGAGGCAAAGAATATAAAACAAGTAGGGCAAATAAAAACCAAAAAGTAGCTAGGAGATTAAAACCCAAATATATTAGTACTTACATTATATGCAAACAAACTGCAAGTTCCCATTGAAAGACAGAAACTGTCAGACTAAAAATATAAACACATAAAACTGAACTACATGCTCCTTATAAGAGACACACATTAAATACAAGGAAAGAAAAAGGTTGAAGTGTAAAGATGGAAAAAATATTTATCTCCTATGCAAAAACTAATCATAAGAAAGCTGTCTGATATTAAATGATCAGACTAAGTAAACTTTAAGAAACATTTTGTAAATGATATAAAATTCAAAATAACATAAAAATTCTAAATGTTTCCATCTACAAACATATGTTTGAATTATAGAAAGCAAAAATCAACAGAACTACAAGGAAAATGAGACTAATCCACAATCACAGTACATTTGAACACACCTTTCTCAGAATAAAAGACCAAAACCAATAAGGATATAGGAGATCTGAACACAATTAACAAACTTGATTTAACTGACATATATAAATGAACACTGAACTCAATACCCATAAAATACCATTTTTTCCCAAGGATACATGGAGTGTATATAAATATTGATCATATATCCTGGACCATAAAATGAGTCTCACACAAATGTCAAAAGACTGAAATCACTGAGTATGTTTTCAATTCACAATACAAGTTAGATATAAAAAAACAAAAAACTAGGAAAATCTCCATATATTTCAAATTTATAAATAACCTACGGGTCAAAGAAGAAATTCCAATGGAAAATAGAAAATACTTTTCACTGAATGATAATGAACACATTATCTTGTAGAATATGGCTAAAACTGTGCTTTTAGAGAAGAAGGCTTTTAAAAGATTACCTAAGTTTCCATCTCAAGAAGTTATAGGGGAAAGACAATAGATTAAAACCAGAGGAAGTAAAAGCAAATAAGAAAAAGCAGAAATAATGAAGAAAAAGGTATCAACATGCTAGCACAGAATGTTTTATTTTCCTAAATTTTATTTAACTATTGCCCCTTTGTTATATTAATAACTGCACAAAGGAGAGAAGAGAAACTTACTCTACAAATAGAAAAGAGAGACATTAGCAGTAAAACATAAACCTACATTTCCCAATCACCATTTCAGAATACCACTCGTTTCTCAGGATTGGTCATATTTTAAATGCTAGATTCCAATGAATAAGTTATCCTATATAATAAAAGAGTAGTATGCAAATTGTCCCCTCGACCAGGAGTTGTCCAGGAGTTTGACCAGGGGGCAAGGCTAGCCAGGGGAAGGGAGGGAGTACCCAGCGGCTGCTAGGGACCCTACCAGTGCACGAATTTCATATACTGGGACTCTAGTACCTAATATAAGTCAAACTGCATAATAAAACTCTCACCAATCACATTACTTTCCAACTCTAAAGCTTTCATGATTCCTGTAAGGAAATAGCTGAAAATTTAAGATGGCTTTAGAAATTCTACAGCATTGATTCTCAACGCACCATCTGTGGGAGGGCAAAAAGGAAGAAATCTATGAGGAAGTCATGGTATATGAAGTAAAGCTTAATTGTGATTAGTGGGAATACACATAAGACAGTGATTAGTGGGAATACACATAAAACAGCCCTAACCGTTTTGGTTCAGTGGATAGAGTGTCGGCCTGAGGACTGAAAGGTCCCAGGTTCAATTCTGGTCAAGGACATGTACCTTGGTTGCAGGCACATCCCCAGTAGGAGGTGTGCAGGAGGCAGCTGATCGATGTTTCTCTCTCATCGATGTTTCTAACTCTCTATCCCTCTCCCTTCCTCTCTGTAAAAAAATCAGTAAAATATATTTTAAATATAAAAATAAAAAATAGCCCTAACAGGTTTGGCTCAGGGGATAGAGCAGTGATGGCGAACCTTTTGAGCTCGGGGTGTCAGCATTTTGAAAAACCCTAACTTAACTCTGGTGCCGTGTCACATATAGAAATTTTTTGATATTTGCAACCATAGTAAAACAAAGATTTATATTTTTGATATTTATTTTATATATTTAAATGGCATTTAACCAAAAAAATCAACCAAAAAAATGAGTTCGTGTGTCACCTCTAACACGCGTGTCATAGGTTCACCATCCCTGGGATAGAGCATCGACCTGCGGACTGAAGGGTCCCAGGTTCGATTCCAGTCAAGGGCATGTACCTTGGTTGCGGGCACATCCCCAGTAGGAGGTGTGCAGGAGGCAGCTGATCGATGTTTCTCTCTCATCGATGTTTCTAACTCTCTATCCCTCTCCCTTCTTCTCTGTAAAAAAAACCAATAAAATATATTTTTTAAAAAAATAAAGACTGAAAAACAGTTCTTCCTACCCTACCTCTCCAGCCTCATTTCTTATTACCTCAACTATGAATGTTGCACTGTGAATCTAGCCCAAAGTTTTGGCAAAGAGTTGGCAAAGTTTTTTTGTAAAGGGCTAAGCAGTGTTTTAGGCTTTGTAGGCCATAAGTCTAAAAGGCTCCATAGGCAATACAGTAGTTCCCCTTACCCACAGAGGATACATCCCAAGATCCTCAGTGAATCCCTGAAACCGAGGACAGTTGTTCATATGAAAAATAATACAGTAATTTAGAAATAATAATACAATAAACTATGTTTCACATCCTCACAACTGTAAACCTACTTTTGCCCCACACAGTATATTGTTTTTTCCTACTCATATATACCTATGATAATGTTTAAACTACTTTTGCACTTTGGAGCCATTTAAGTAAAATAAGGGTCACTTGAATACAAGCACTGCAATGTGCTTACCGAAGTCTACTAAGTGACCAAGTGAGTAGTATATACAGTATGAACATGCCTGACAAAGGAATGATTCACGTTCCAGGCGGGACAGTGAGAAATTTCATTCCACTATTCAGAACAGTGTGTAATTTAAAACTCATGAATTGTTTCTTATGGAATTTTCCATTTAATATTTTCAGACCATGGTTAATCTTGGATAACTGAAACCATGGAAAGTGAAACTTCAGATAAGAGGGAACTACTGTATGTTAAATTAATGGACATGGTGTTCTTCTAACAAAACTTTACTTATGGACACTGAAGTGTGATTTTCCTGTAATTTTCACATAAAAAATATTATTATTCTTCATCTGATTTTTCTCCAACCATTAAAAAATATAAAAACCATTTCTTAACTTTCAGGCAATCCAAAAAAAGGGAGTAAGCAAGATCTGACCCCTGCGCCACAGTTTGCCAACACCTGCCCTAATTCAAAAAACATTACCAGCCCTAGCTGGTTTGGCTCAATGGATAGAGTGTCGGCCTGTGGACTGAAGGGTCCCAGGTTCGATTCCGGCCAAGGGCACATGCCTGGGTTGCGGGCTTGATCTCCAGTAGGGGATGTGCAGGAGGCAGCCAATCAATGATTCTCATCATTGATGTTTCTATCTCTCTCTCCCTCTCCCTTCCTCTATAAAATCAATAAAACATAGATATTTTTAAAAAGACATTATTAATACCTGCCATCCATAACGCAGATATTCTGCTTATGCTTCACATCACTCCATCCTAAGCATCTCTCCCAACACCAGGAATAGTCTGCTCACTCCCACCTCCAAACCTCTGCTCTTAATTTTTCCTGTAATATGCTATCATCTTTTTAACTGCTTGTCCTTCAAGTTTCACCAAGAAGTTTAGCTGCTCAAAGAGGCCTCCTTAGTTATATCGTATCAATCTGCCATGTTGAGAAAGCCTGGTAAATAAATGTATAACTCATTCTGGTAGGTATTCATATTGCATCTACTATTATAAGATTATGCAATACCTTATAATAGTATAATGTCACTGCTTCAGAAATAGGTTTTCTTACCTAAACTGTCCATATTCCTAAAGTACACAGATCCTATATTTCCTTTATATCCCAGATAGCAGTTAGGACACTGTTAAAGCTGAGATAGATTGTTACATTTTTAATACTTTATATCACAAAAAGTGATTCAAACTTTTTGAAGTTTGAAGATACAGAAGATTAAAAAGTAGAAGATACAGAAGTTTAAAAAGTAAAATCTTAAGAAGGGGATCTTCTTAATTGAGGGCATCTAGTTAATATTCTAACAACGTAAGTATATCAAACCATGACTTTCATGCCCTGGAAACCCTAAAAAAATTCTAAATTATAGCATTATTTAGAAGTTTAGAAAACAGAGGCTTAAAAAAAACAAATTTTAAAGCAACCATAATTTTTGTTTCATGTCTCCAAGTCTCTTTTACATAGTATGCGTTGATAAAGTTGTAATCAGTACATATACAACTACTGCATGCTTTTCTCCTACATCTTGGTCATATTTTCATGTTATGTTACTACATGAACTACATAGTTACTACTTAATAATTCTTAATATCTTTATGGTGAAAGTACAAATAAGGAGCCATGTCATAATTTACATAAACACTTCCCTGTTAATGGACATCTAATTTATATGAACACTTTCCTGTTAGTGGACATACACACTGTTTCTGAATTTTCACTATTAGAATTAGTGCCTAAAAACTGTAAGGACAGATAACAGACCAATGATTGCCAGGGAGTGTGTATTGGAAGAGGGGTTGATTACAGTTAAATTATAGTATATAATTGTCAAAAGTTATAGAACTATATACTAAAAAGGGTGGATTTTATTTATATATAAATTATACTTCAATAAACACATAACAAAAAAATGCCGACCTTAAAACAGAATCACAAACGTGTGATAGCTTAACACACCTTTAATTCACTTTCAAAGGAATTATAAAATATTTCAAAAGTTCCAATTTTACAGTATTCTTTCTAGCACTGGAATCAATCTTTGAATTTTAATTTATATTACCTTTATACCTACTTATATAGAACATTTTCCATGTCTGTTCACAAACTTCATTTTCTTTTATGACATGTCTATTTATGTTCGTTTCTGAGATTAGTAAATGATAAGTTGTCTATTATATTTACTGTATACAGATATACCTCAGAAATATTGCAGGTTTGGTTCCAGGTCACTGCAATAAAGCTATTATCACAATAAAGCGGGTTACATGATTTTTTTTGTTTCCTGTGCATATAAAAGTTATGATAATATACTATAGTTTATTAAGTGTGCAATAGTGTTATGTCTATAAAAACAATGCACATACCTTAACTTAAAAATATATCTTGCTAAAAAATACTAACCATCATCTGAACCTTCAGCAAGTCGTAATCTTTTGGTTGGCAGAGGGCCTTGACTTGATGTTGATGGCTGCTTCTTGATTAGGGTGGTAGTTGCTGAAGGTTGGGGTGACTGGCAATTTCTTAAAATAAGGCAAAAGGCATTGACTTCTCTCTAGCTATTAAAGTCCTAGATGGCATCTTCTTCCAATAGAAGGCTGTTTTGTCTACATTAAAAATCTGTTGTTTAATGTAGCAACCTTCATCATCTTAGCTAGGTCTTCCAGAAAACTTGTTGCAGCTTCTACATCAGCCCTTTATGTTATGGAGACAGCTTCTTTCCTTAAACTTTACGAACCAAACTGTGCTAGCTTCAAACTTTTCTTTGCAGCTTCCTCACCTCTCTCTTTCTCTTCATTAAAGAAAGTTAAGGCCTTGCTCTGGATTAGGCTTTCGCTTAAGGGAGCATTGTGGCTGGTCTGATCTTCTATCCAAGCCGCTAAAACTTTCTCCCGATCAGCATTTAAGGCTGTTTTACTTTCTTATAATTTGTGCTCACTGGAGAACTTTTAATTTCCTTAAAGAACTTTTCCTTTGCATTCATAACTTGGCTAACTGGCAAAGAGGTCTCACTTTCAACTTAACTCAGCTTTTGACATGCCTTCTAGCTTTTGATTTAAAGTGAGGGGCCTGTGACTGTTCCTTTCACTTGAACACTTAGAGGTCATTAATGGGTTATTAACTGGTCTAGTTTCAATACTGTTGAGTCTCAGGGAACAAGGGAGCACCAGGAGAAGGAGAGATAGGGGAACAGTCAGTTGGTGTTGTAGTCAGAATACAAACAACATTTATCTATTAAGTTCATTATCATATCGGCATGGTTCGTGGCACTCAAAAAGAATTTTAATAGTAATATCAAAAATCAATGATCACAGATCACCATAACAAATATAATAATGAAAAAGTCTGAAATATTAGATAATTATCAAAATGTGACACAGAGACACAAAGTGAGCAAATGCTGTTGGAAAGATGGCACCAACAGACTTGCTTGATGCAGGGTTGCCACAAACCTTCAATTTGTAAAAAAACAGTATCTGCAAAGTGCAATAAAGTGAAATGCAATAGGACGAGATATGGCTGTATATTTTGTTCTATCAGTTGTTTCATTAAAGAGTGTTAGATATGCTATAAGTATTAAATGCAAGTTCTTGCAAAAAATATAACAAGCTGAATAAGTTACTATATTGTGACTAGTCTATGCTAAGTTACATGCCAAAGACCAATAAAATCATATTTAATTTTAGTTAGGTAACTTCGTTGACTTAAACTTTGGGTGCATAATAATATATATCAAGCACTTTTGAAAAATTTAATTCCGGCACTTTTTCTGGTTTACATGCCCCTTACAAATGTTCCCACAATTCAATAAGCGCACTTTCAAAAATTTTGTATCTTCACCGTTTAATGTCTTATTTTTGTATCCTTAGAGAAAGACAATGAAAATATAAAACAAAGTCAAAAATTACTACCAGGCATCTTAGATAAAATTAAGGATATTAAGCAATAATATTAAATGAACTTACCTTTATCTAAAAAACAGGTAAGTGTTGTATTATATAATTCTCAATTAAGAAAAATTTAATTTGGAGAAAAAATTAAATTTCTGAAACTGAATTCATAATGGAAAATTTTTATGATTTCTCAAAATACATATTTGTTAAATGGACAATTCTTAAAACTCAAGATAATAGTACCCTAAGTGTTAACTCAGTTAAAGTATTGTTGTAGAAGTTAAAATAGTATGATCCAAATACATTAATTTTCAACTATATAACTTAACATAGAAATAGTGTTAAGAATGTTTAGAAGAATAAAAAGAAGCCATATTTGCCTGGCCAGTTTTGCTCAGTGGTTGAGTGTTAACCCATGAACCAAGAGGTCACAGTTAGATTCCCAGTCAGGGCACATGCCCTGGTTGCAAGCTCAATCCCCAGTAGGGAGCATACAGGAGGCAGTTGACCGCAATTCTCTCTCATCATTGATGTTTCTCTCTCTCCCTCTCTGAAATTTTTTTTAAAATAAAAATGTTTTTGTGTGTGTTGTGTGTGTGTTTTTTTAAGTAGCCATATTCATTGTGATACTTCTGAGATGGCTATTAAGGGAAGGAAATTATGGGAAGTACTCATGCATTAAAACATGGTAGTATTCATTAAGAAGACCTAAAGGGCCAATCTTAGTTGTTATAATTTTAAAGAGACCTGTAATCTCTCAATAGCAGGCACAGAAAAAATAGGAATTCATGCTGAATTGTAATAGTTTAGGTGCATAGCAATGTGATCAAGTTTTTTTTTAAATAAGCAATCTGAAACATACTAGTATTTTGAGTGAAAACTATTTTGGATCCCAAGAGTTTCCTGGCTCCAAACCAGATGGTTTGGGTTTAACTAAATGATAAATAAATGACTGTTTGCAACTGAATGTTATCAATTAACAACTTAAATTATGACAAACTTCAATAGAGCATTTATAAATATCTCAATTTGGGTAAGATTACTTACCAGAACCAGAATTCAGTCCATTTCTAAACCACTCCCAAAGAGTAAACAGAATTTATCTTTTTAATGAAACAAAATTGTCCTCATAAGGCAATAAAACATTTAACAAATACAAAATGTTTGTTATAACTTAAATTACTTTTTCTAGCAATATCAATTCAACAGATTCCACTGCCTATAAAGTCTTCACATAGTTCAAGTTTTCTGTTTGTTAGTATAAGTCACATAAAGTTGTTCTTCTCAAACTTCAGTGTACAAACACCAGAGGATCACAGTAAAATGCAGACCCGAGTCAGTGATCTAGAGGTAGTTCCAAATGGTGCCTATGCTGCTGTCCTTTGCTAATTGAGCAGCAAGAAAATAGAAAGAATCTTATACAGCAGGTCCTCAAATAACACTGTTTCATTCATCATCGTTTAATTATAACATTGATGAGATGTCCTAGGAACTTAACTCTTGTTTATAAAAATTAGCCCAAGGTAAAACTGGTTTCATTGTACATTCTTTTGCTTAAAGTCGCTTATCGATGACATTAAGTGAGGACTTACTATATATATATTTGTCATATAGCTAACATATCTAATAGCGCTATCAAGTGATATAAATATAAGTTTAAAAGGAGAGTTAGGTCATGGCCCTATTTTACACCATATAGAAACAAAACTTCACTCTTCTTCTTTACTCTAAATTTAAATACTTACATGCCATAGCAGACACAGGGTATATTATACAACTAGATTACACAGTTGATCCACAGAAAAGTTCCTGTTTATCTAGTAAAGAGTATCAGTAAACTCTGAAATCTATTCCTACCAATTTTCTTGTTTAAGTCAAATCTAAGTAAATGACCCACAGTCGAATATTTTTAAATTAGTTTGCAAAATATAATCAGTATTGCTGCAAAAAAATATCTTCAAAAGAATGAAAATCCACAAAATGTTGAAAAAAGTGTTTCAAGTTATATGTTATAGAACTTGTATTCAGAATATATAAATTACTCTTAAAACTCAGTAATAAAGATACAGAACCCAATTTAAAACGATATGTACACACTCCCCAAAGAACATATACAAATGGCCAATAAGCATATGAAAAGATACTCAATCATTAACTATTGGAGAAATAAAAATCAAAACCATAATGAGATACAATTCTCACCCACTAAGATGGCTATCTTAAAAAGAAGGGGAATAACAAATGTTATTAGTAAGGGTATGTAAACAATGGATCCTCCTACATTGTTAATAGAAATGTAAAATGGTGCAGCTACTTTGGAAAACAGCTTGGCAGTTCCTCAAAAGGTTAAACAGAGAGTCACCATGTGACCCTGCAATTCTATCCCTACCTATGCTAGAGAAATGAAAACATACATCCTTAGAATTTCTACACGAATATTCGTAACAGCATTATTCCTAATAGCCAAAAAATAGAAACAACCCAAATGTCCGTCAACTTATGAATGAATGTGACATATCTCTATAGTGGATTCAACAATAAAAAGAAATAAAGTACTGAAATGCTACAAAACAAATGAGCCTTGAAAACATTATGCTAAATAAAAGAAGTCACAGAAGACCAATATTATGATTCCATTTATATGAAATGTCCAGGACAGATAAATTGACAGAGACAGAAATATTACTGGTTGTCTAAAACCAGTAATATTTGGGGATGAGGGAGGAGGGGGAAAATGGCAGTGAATATTAATAGATATGGAGTTTTTTTGAGAGGGTGTAGGTGGGGGTGAAAAGGTGACTGTGGTGATGGTTGCACAATTCTGTGAACATACTAAAAACCACTGATTTATACACTTTAAGTCAGTGAATGGTATGTGAAAGCTGTTTTAAAGTCAAAGTACCTGTGTTTTTGGTAAGTTTTGACTTATAGAAGCAGCAATTAAAGTGTCTTTCATTTTAACAGATTTGTCTGGAAATGCCCACATCTGTTACAAATAGGACCTCTTTAGCCTACTGTGTTTGGCATCATTCTTCTTCAACTTTGTAGCTGGGACTAAGCTTCCATAAGAGAACTACTTGTAAAGATGGGGAAAGGGGTAAGCAGTTCAACTAGGGATGAAAAATTGCCTTTGAAATGGCTCTTGAAAATAAGTAGAATTTTCAAGGCTAAGCACACTCGAGCTAAGGAATCAGGACTAAAACAACTAATAATAGCGTAATTTGATAAAAATTACACAATGAAACTTGATAAAAGCATCAACATTATAATTCTAACTTCATTAAAATTTCCTTTCTGGTCTCGATAGTTCACTCTATTCAACTGTAGCTCTTCCCAAAGGAAGAGAAAAAAGAAAAAGAGATGTTTCAGTCAGATTTGCATCCTTGTAACTTCTTTACTTGGGCCTCTCCACCACTTCCACCTCCATCTTCCAACACATAGATTCCTGATGTCTCAGTAGCATAAATCTCTAGAATACCAAGGGCTTCCAGAATTTTGTTTTAAACAAATTTAATTCATCAATCTAGAAAAATGTGATACAGATGAACTCAGTGAGAGAACCACATGTACCCACAAGTCATTAAGTAAAACTTAATCTCTGCCTTCAATTCGTGGTGTTGCCTACAGCTTTTGAAATAGCAGTAGTGCAAATGATCTATTCATTTCAATTCAACTTCAATTCTGTGAGAATTCACTTTTCAAAATCCAATCTCCACTATTTTCCTACTGAACTCAATTTACACATCATCTACAGCTTAGCTTTCCAACTAGGATAACAAGTTCCCTGAGGATACAGGGAAGTGTGCAAGGAGATACAAGAGGGAAAAGAATGAACATGGATTATATATATATAATCTTTCCCTTTTTAAAATTTTCTTGACTGAAATACATCTATACACTAAAATGCCTATACTCTGGGAGAGAAATAATGTATTGCCTGGGGTTTGCTTTAAACTACTGCAGAAAACAAAAGGAGAGGAGAATACACATTTTTTAAAACTCTGGTAGATGTGGATAATTGTTGAAGCAAGGTGATAAGTATATAGTGATTCAATGTATTCTTCTTTATACTTACATATAAATTAGAAAGTTTCAATAAAATAAAAACACTGCATGAACTAGCTCTCTACAAACCCTTACATGCTAGCTACACTTAACATGAGCCTATGTGGATTTCTCCCTTTTCTAAACCCTATAGAATTCCACCTGTACCACCCATTTTTCACAATTACTGACAATTCTTCACGCATGTTTTTATTTCCATATTGAAAGGACTACAAGACAGAGTCCTTGCTATCAAGTAACTTATAATCTTTCTTCTATTAAATCCAAGACATTCATTCAACAAGCCTATTTCCTAAATAGTTATCATGGACCAGATACTCTTTCTAATGCATGGATACAAACACCAAGCATCTAACCTCAAAGAGCTAAGTAGAATGTAGTTAGATGAGTTTCTATAAAAAAATCTCAGTTATTCCTCTGATGAAAACTTTCACTAGCTTACCACTGCATAAAGAATAAAATCAGGGAAACCAAGATGGCGGCATAGGTTAACGCTGGAGTTTGCTGCCTCGAACAACCACTTCAAAAATACAACTAAAAGACGGAACGGACATCATCCAGAACCACAGGGAGGCTGGCTGAGTGGAAGTTCTACAACTAGGAGGAAAGAGAATAGCATACCGAGACTAAGGGGAGGCACAGTCCTGAAGTCAAATACTAAGGTGTGGAGTGCATGCGGAGCGGGCTGGTGGCTGAGGGCGTGGTTGTCTGTTTCAATCGGGAGGGAGTCTCAGACTCTGAGCTCCAGATCTGGGCGAGTCTCTAGGGACCCAGACTCAAACGGGAGAAGCAGGACTGTCTGGCTTCGGTCGGAACTCGAAGGCAGCTTTCTCTCCGAGGTTTGCAGCGGTTGCTGGGACTCTGAGAGGCAGAGCCCCTGGGGACAGGACTGAGAGCAGCCATAACTGCTCGCTTCGCCAGCCCTGTTGATCCCTTGCGACCTGCCCCGCCCCGCCCAAGCCCTGCACAGAGGCATTTGCCGGATAGCCTCAGGCAAAGGCTAGATGAGCACCTCCCAAGAGGACAGAAGTTCTCTCACTGCAGACACAGCTGATTCTCACAGCCACTTGGCCTGGAGGTCAAATCCCCCTTAGTATTACCTACAACAATCAAGGCTTAGCTACAACAAGACTGCGCACAAAGACCACTAGGGAGTGCACCAAGAAAACATAAAAAAATGCGGAGACAAAGAAACAGGACGCAAATGTCAGAAATGCAAGATATTGAGCTCAAAACCACACTTTTAAGGTCTTTCAATAATTTTCTAGAAACTGCGGATAAATGTAGTGAGATCCTCAAGAAATCTAATGAGACCCTCGATGTTGTGATAAAGAACCAACTAGAAATTAAGCACACACTGACTGAAATAAAGAATATTATACAGACTCCCAACAGCAGACTAGAGGAGCGCAAGAATCAAGTCAAAGATTTGAAATGCGAAGAAACAAAAAACACCCAACCAGAAAAGCAAAATGAAAAAAGAATCTGAAAATACGAAGATAGTGTAAGGAGCCTCTGGGACAGCTTCAAGCATACCAACATCAGAATTATAGGGGTGCCAGAAGATGAGAGAGAGAAAGATACTGAAAACGTATTTGAAGAAATAATGACAGAAAACTTCCCCCACCTGGTGAAAGAAATAGACTTACAGGTCCAAGAAGCGCAGAGAACCCCAAACAAAAGGAATCCAAAGAGGACCACACCAAGACACATCATAATTAAAATGCCAAGAGCAAAAGACAAAGAGAGAATCTTAAAAGCAGCAAGAGAAAGAAACTCAGTTACCTACAAGGGAATACCCATACGACTGTCAGCTGATTTCTCAACAGAAACTTTGCAGGCCAGAAGGGAGTGGCAAGAAATATTCAAAGTGATGAATACCAAGAACCTACAACCAAGATTACTTTATCCAGCAAAGCTATCATTCAGAATTGAAGGTCAGATAAGGAGCTTCACAGATAAGGAAAAGCTAAAGGAGTTCATCACCACCAAACCAGGATTATATGAAATGCTGAAAGGTATCCTTTAAGAAGAGGAAGAAGAAGAAAAAGGTAAAGATACAAATTATGAACAACAAATACACATCTATCAACAAGTGAATCTAAGAATCAAGTGAATAAATAATCTGATGAACAGAATGAACTGGTGATTAAAATAGAATCAGGGACATAGAAAGGGAATGGACTGACTATTCTTGGGGGGGAAAGGGGTGTGGGAGATGCGGGAAGAGACTGGACAAAAATCGTGCACCTATGGATGAAGACAGTGGGTGGGGAGTGAGGGCGGAGGGTGGGGCGGGAACTGGGAGGAGGGGAGTTATGGGGGGGGAGGGGAGAGAGGAACAAATGTAATAATCTGAACAATAAAGATTTAATTAAAAAAAATAAAATCAAACATCTTTACCTAGAAGTCAATATTCTTTATAATTTAGCCCTTCAGTCCAAACAGTACACCTACCTTCCAATTCCTGGGCCTTCCAAGCATATTTCTCAATGTGTCTTTCCTTATGCCATTTCCTCAGTTTTAAGAACTGTATCAAATCTCTTCTGCATATCTGAACCCTAACAATCCTTTCAAGGCCCAGTTCAACTTGTCCATGAAGTCTAGGTAAGTATACTTTTATAAAATTCTACAGCATAGATTTATACCATTCCTTTAGCAATTAACAAATGTGATGTCCTGTATCTTCTCATAGCCTTCACAATGTTCAACACAATGTCCTGCCTACGGAAAATGCACAGTAATTATCTTATTACCAGTTTACTAATTACCTTGGGTATCTAAAATGACTGGCCCATGCATGAGGATGGTGTGTCCTCTAGGGCCAGCCTCCCCAATTCCAACTCAGAGCTGTTCCATTGATCTGTAGTACTCAATCACTTTCAGCTGCTCGTTTACCAGTTAAATTTTGGTATAAAAGCAGAACTGAAGGGCTTTAAGTAACTTTACCATAGATCTGCAAAGTCCCATTCTAAGTTTAAAAAAATAATAATAAAGAACAAAAGAGCCCAGCTGGCATGGCGTGGCAGTTAAGCACTGACCTATGAACCAGGTGGTCAGGGTTCGATTCCCAGTCAGGGCACATGCCAGGTTGTGGGCTCGATCCCCAGTGTGGGACATGCAGGAGGCAGCCAATCAATGATTCTCTCTCTCATCATTGGTATTTCTATCTCTCTCTCCCTCTCCCTCCTTCCCTGAAGTCAATAAAAACGTATTTTTAAAAAAAGAACAAAAGAAAGCCAAAAATGACAACTATATAGGGCTGAGATCAATGTGACAGCTCAAAGACTGGCCTGTATAATCGCTTCTGATTTAGGGTCTGTAGTTTTAAATAGCAAACAACTCTCCTGTCTCAAAAATCTGCTGGGCTAAACTAGAGAAGTTTCTCTAAATATTTCAAAGTTTTTCTTCCCTTTTTGAATACCAAGGGAAAAGGAGGAACCCACTGTCCCCTAAGGGAATGAGTTGTTTAGGGATAAAGTATTTCCAAAAAAAGAAAGCACTGCTGTTGCACTTAGCATATTGTGGTTTAAGTATCTGCTATGAACCTGTCTCTCCCATCAAACTATAAGCTCCTCAAGGGCAGGGAATCCAAGACTGGATATCTTGTCTTACTCATCTTTATATATCCTAAGTCTAACAGCCTGGCACACTGAGGGACTCAATAAATGCTTTCTCAATTAATGAATGAATTCCACATTAGGTTAAAATATGCTCAAAATGCCAACAGCCTGTTAAAAAGTAATGGATAGAGGTTAAATAATATATTCAAATGCCAACTGCATGTTAAAAAGTAAAGAAATATAGAAGTCACATACATTTTATATTTAAGCAAAGCATAATCTATTGGCATTTTCTTTCTTCAAAATCATTTCAAACAGCTGACATATAAAATTTCCTAAGAGCCCTGGCCAGTGTAGCTGTTGGTTGAGCGTCATCCCATGAACCCAGAGGTAACTGGTTCGATTCCTGGTCAGGGCACATGCCCAGGAGGGGGCTTGCAGGAGGCAGCCCATGGATATGTCTCTCTCATTGATGTTTTTTTCTCTCTCTTCCTCTCTCTCCATTTTATCCCTGGTCTTATCAGTGTTTTCCATTTTCTAAATGGGATTAAAAATGGGGTGGGGTGGGGGGGGGATTCTCCTTGATGCTCTCTTGGATCTTTCTCCAGTGTTCCTGCCTCAGTTTCAACTGATCCCTGCTTTTTTATTACCCTTTAACCCATAAAAAAAAAATATCTGAAGAGCCAATGAGAGTGGGTCATCAGAGAATGGAAGTTTCAGAATCAGAGAGAGGGTGCAATGTACTTTAATCTGCCCCAACAATCATTAAAAATAATTGTTGAAATTAAAATGCACCATGAAAAGGCAGAGTACCACACACAGAGCAATATATATTATAGACAGGATGTCCCCAAAGTATGTATACACACTTTAACAGCTGAAAGCTCAATTGATGTTTCTTTTTCAGATTTAACCCTTTAGAATAAATAATTATTCAAAGTGCATATAGAGGCAGAGGCTAGATTAGCGCCTCCTTAGATCCAAGAGCCAGTGTACCCAGTGGTCAGAGTGGGACCATCCAATTACATCTCCTCAGTTCCATAGGGGACACACTCACAGGGCAGGCTCAGTGAGCACCAAAGCCCCACTGAAGCAAGTCTTGCCCCTGAAGGGTGTCTTCAGCACAGAAGTTCTCCCACCGTAGACACAGCTGGTTCTCACAGCCAATTGGCCTGGAGGTCAATTCCTCCCAGTGTTACCTACAACAATCAAGGCTTAACTACAAGACTGTGCACAAAGCCCACAGGGGGTGCACCAAGAGTGTCTACCTCAGGTAATTGGGGAGGCTGAGCCACTGGACCCTATAGGACACTTAGCACAGAAAGCCACTCTATCAACACAGGGAAGCATAAAAAATGCAGGGACAAAGAAACAGGATACAAATGACAGAAATGGAGGAAAGCAAACTACTGGATATAGAGTTCAAAACCACACTTTTAAGGTTTTTCAAGAATTTTCTAGAAACCGCCAATAAACTTAATGAGACCCTCAAGAAATCTAATGAGACCCTCGATGTTGTGATAAAGGACCAACTAGAAATTAAGCATACACTGACTGAAATAAAGAATATTATATAGACTCCCAACAGCAGACAAGAGGAGCGCAAGAATCAAGTCAAAGATTTAAAATATGAAGAAGCAAAAAACACCCAACCAGAAAAGCAAAATGAAAAAAGAATCCAAAAATACGAGGACAGTGTAAGGAGCCTTTGGGACAGCTTCAAGTGTGCCAACATCCGAATTATGGGGATGCCAGAAGAAGAGAAAGAGCAAGATATTGAAAACCTATTTGAAGACATAATGACAGAAAACTTTCCCTACCTGGTGAAAGAAATAGACTTACAAGTCCAGGAAGTGCAGAGAACCCCAAACAAAAGGAATCCAAAGAGGACCACACCAAGACACATCATAATTAAAATGCCAAGAGCAAAAGACAAAGAGAGAATCTTAAAAGCAGCAAGAGAAAGAAACTCAGTTACCTACAAGGGAATACCCATATGACTATCAGCTGATTTCTCAACAGAAACTTTGCAGGCCAGAAGGGAGTGGCAAGAAATATTCAAAGTGATGAATACCAAGAACCTACAACCAAGATTACTTTATCCAGCAAAGCTATCATTCAGAATTGAAGGTCAGATAAAGAGCTTCACAGATAAGGAAAAGCTAAAGGGGTTCATCAACACTAAACCAGTATTATATGAAATGCTGAAAGGTATCCTTTAAGAAGAGGAAGAAGAAGAAAAAGGTAAAGATACAAATTATGAACAACAAACATGCATCTATCAACAAGTGAATCTAAAAATCAAGTGAATAAATAATCTGATGATGAGAATGAACTGGTGATTATAATAGAATCAGGGGTATAGAAAGGGAGTGGACCCACTATTCTTGGGGGGGGGGGGGGGAGGAGGTGTGGGGGATGCGGGAAGAGACTGGACAAAAATCGTGCACCTATGAATGAGGACAGTGGTGGGGGGGTGAGGGCGGAGGGTGGGAGGGGAACCTGGTGGAGGGGAGTTATGGGGGTGAAAAAAGAGGAACAACTATAATAATCTGAACAATAGAGATTTAATTTTAAAAAAACAAAGAACAAAGTGCATATACATTTTTGGGACACCCTGTATATATAAAATACACATATATGTATGTGTATAAAATTGGGGCTATGTCTATTTTTTAGAGACATAAATATATGATACTGACACTGGGGGAAAAATGACTCTAGACCAGGATTGGGCAAACTTTTTGACTCAAGGGCCACAATGGGTTCTTAAACTGGACCAGAGGGCCGGAACAAAAGCATGGATGGAGTGTTTATATGAACTAATATAAATTCAAAGTAAACATCATTACATAAAAGGGTACAGTCTTTTTTTTTTTTTTTAGTTTTATTCATTTCAAACGGGCCGGATCCGGCCCACGGGCCGTAGTTTGCCCAGGGCTGCTCTAGACTAAGCAGACCATTGGCCAAAAGAGGAAGGATATACACAGCTATACGATAGTGATTAGAAAGGAATATTCTTCTAAAATAGCAAAGGTAATCAAGTTAAATACTGTTCAGAGTTTATTAAGGAAAATGCTCACAAAATAATGAGCTATTTACAATATAGTTCTCTCAAATATTCTATATCTAGGAATATATAAAGCAGCTTTGAAAAACACAAGGAAAATAGTGCCAGTACTCATCTCTCCAATGATATATAAGAGTTTAAAACATACGCCAATTTTACTTAAATATATGAACTTATTAACAAACAATCTGTTCATCATTAGGCTGATAAATAAAAAACGCAAAACAAAGAAACAAAAAATCCAACAAGCCTAAACAAGCAGCCACACCTTTTATCCCTCTTTTAGTTATGATTTCAAAGCATTCCTAGTATGAATATGGTCTCTAAGCAGCAATTTGTTCTATTAAAAATAAGTGTTTTTTAAAAAATGATGAGTGTTTAAAAAGTCATGCTGTCCTCTGACCTAACAACCTATCTCAAAGACAATCAGGAACAGTTGCAAACATATATAAGAATGCTAACAGAGACATGTATATCATACTGAAAAGCTAGAAGCAACATAAAATTCCACTGGAGTATGCAGCTATTGAAATTAAAGAGCTATAATTAATGGTATTAAAGATAACATCTAGTAAGCTAAAAACAGACTATAGAAGAGGACATAATATAAAATTGCATAATATATCTATTCACGAAATTCAGAAACATCTTGGAAGGATTAACTCTAAATGTCTGGATTTTTGTGATATTTTTATATTTCCTCTGGGAAGAACATTTTCAGAAAAATCACAATGAGTCTGATTCACTTTAATAACAAATCTTTTTTTAAAAGATGATACTAACTTCAATAAATATATCCAGTAACTATATGCCCCATAACTGTGTAGTTTAAAGTGTCTGAAAGGCAATCAGACACTATTCAGTGATAAATGCACATATACTTTGATTCAGCAATTCCACCTGTAAGTGTTTATCATACAGCTACTTTCACACAAATGTGCAACACTTTTGTTCAAGAATATTTACAGCAGCATTATTTGTATTGGATGTGACAGAACTGTCCATCAGTAGAGAATAGATAAATAAATTATATACAATGAAGTACTGTGTAGCTATGAATCAGACTGAGGTAGCTATGTGTGTTGGAGTTGAATGACATCCAAGATAAATTGGAATTTTTTTTTTAAAACAGTATGTATCAACTAACAGAGGAAAGGTGAGATTGATATAGAGGCATATCCTTGTATTTGCATAGACTATCTCTAGGACTCACACAAAAACAGTAAATAGTGGTTACGGGTGGGTTGGAGGTCTAGAAATCAGGGGTGATAGGACTTAATTTTCACTATAAACACTGTAAACCAATTTGTGCTGTTTGAATATTTTTTTACCATGTATGTATGCTACTTTTAAGTTTTAATAGTTTTTTTTCATTAGACAGTGAATTATTTTGCTGCTATATAAATAGATGTTTAAGAAAAACAGGTCTTCAAGTATAAAAATTGTAGTATCAGGACAGTTGTTTTTTAAGAATTTAAAAAAATTCTAAACTATCATTTGCTGTTTTAAGTTTATTACAATCGCTGGAAATTATACTCCATTGTAAACCTTAACTTTTGTGGACAAAGGTTATTTACATTGTTGCTAGCCAACAAATCCACATTTGTTTAACCTAATCCTTGTTTTGCTCTCAGTATTGTTAGCAGTTTAAAAAAATGTTTTCTTTCTTGCTATATTAAATACATATTCTTTATTTAAAAAAATTTGGCCAAACAATAAATAGGGAATAAGGGAACAGATTTTTCTCCTTTTCCACTGATACTTATCCTTCTAGGTCAGTTTGCTCTAGCCTTCCCTGACAGAATAACAAAAGAAATGCCGACCTAAGATAAACAAGATGACTCACTAAATATAGTTTTTACTCCAAAGTGTTCTACAAAAATTAAAGCTAAGAAAAACATAATACATTGAAGTATATTCTGAGGAAGATGAAATACAAGCTAATGGCTCAGACTCAACTGCCATTAACATGCTCTGTAACTTTGAAGAACGCATGTTCCAGCAATTAGGAGTTATTCGAAAAAGAGACAAAAAATGCTGCTTAACATAGTAACAGAGGTCTTTCTATTACACTTGTTCAATGTTATCAAATAACAGAGAAACATCAACAAGGTTATACTGGAAGGGATACCTAATCAAAACAAGTCAGTGTTGACTTACTCAACATCACTGCTTATATTTATGTACCAAACTTCCAGAAAATAAGTGGTAAACAAAAATTCAAACGAAAAAGCGAAACTCACCTTTAACACTCTTTCTATTAACATCTGCTCCCTTTTCAAGTAAATACTGCGCAATCTCTTTGTGTCCTTTGTAACAGGAAATCATCAAGCAGGTATGCCCATGCCGGTTTGACACTTCCAAGTCAGCTTTGTGTTCTACAAGGTACTTCACTATTTCCAAGTGGCCATCGAAGCAGGCAGCTCTTAGAGGAGTTGAATTGGTCAAAGTCGTGTTGTTCACAGATGCTCCATGATTTAACAGAGACTGGACCACCTTCAGATGTCCTGCTGCCGAAGCGGCCCACAAAGGGGGAGCCCCCTCGATGGTTTCACCGTCAAAATTGACCGAGCCCCCGATTTCTATGGAGGCGCTGCACTGCTCCAGGAGGAACTCCACCATGTCCAGGTGCCCATACCTGGCCGCCATCAGGAGCGGCGTGGCCCCATTCGTTTTCTCAGAGATCAGGGAGGAAATCTCCTCTTTGGATTTGCTGGCCAACAACTTGGTGAGAAGCCGGAGTTTGCCATCGCGAGCTGCGTTAAACACTGCTGTCTTCAGATCCATTGATGTCCAGGTGGGAGGCGGTGCTTTTATTTATCCCTCAATGCAAAGCTCAACTCTATCGACAACAGGCACGAGTCACAGGAACCAAAGTTCACTTTTCATCACAGAACCCCAGGACGGATATCAAAAAATAAAAAAAAAAAACACAAAAAAACACGGAGAGTATGTTCTGTCCTGTTGCCTTCCGACATCTGACAACCAGAGCAACAAACTGGAGAAAGGAAGAAACAAAACAGTAGTTTTGAATTTGTCATAGGTAAAAGCAAAAAACATTTCTTTTGGTGTTTCGTCATTTCTACTCCTGTGGGGAGGAAAAGTCCTAGTTTAGGGGCTACCACGCCACCGACACCACCCCCCCCGCCCCCCGCCCAAAAGGTGAAAAAGAACACACAAAGGTACGCACACCCCCGAACGGCTCGGTGGGAGGCGGACTCCTCGCTACATATGGTGCCTTTACGCACGAACAGGCGCCCGGCTTCTCGGCTCCTCTCCAGCCAAGCTTCGCCCTAGTTTGGTGCCGCACACGCCCGGGGAGAGTTCGACCGACAGGGGCGTGAGGCGCGGGTCCGGGACGGCGCCTTCTCCCGTCCGCAGGGGAGGGCCGGCCAAGGGCGCGAGGCCGGGAGGCCTCATGGTGGCCAGAAGGGGTGTCGCGGAGGAACAAAAAGTCAGACACCACCAGCCACGGCCAGCCGGCGCCAAGCCCCCCTCCGCACGGCTCTCTCGCCTCCAAAACTCCGAGAGGCTCTCAGGAAATCCGGCCGCCGCGGAGCTCCCTTCGCCCGCCCCATGTTGATCCCCCGCCCCCAAGGGGTCGCAGGTCCCCACACCTCAGAGAACCTTCACCTCGACCTTTTGCGGACGCGGGCAGCCCCTCCCCAAGGTCCTCCGCTGACCACGACCCCCTCCCGGCGGGCGGACCGGCAGGCGGCCTCCAGCCCGCCGCCACCTTCAGCTGCCCGGGACGCCCTCCTTCCCCTTCCCGCCCAGGCCTCCCCGCGGGCGCCTCGGGCCGCGGCAGAGCCACCGCCGCCGCCACTACCTGCCCGTCGCTAGTCCTTCCAGCCGCCGCCGCCGGCCGCTCGGGCTCCAGCCGCCCCCTTCAAATGGAAACCGTTGTCCCGGCCGCCGCCTGCGCCGCCCAGCTCCGCCTGCGGCCGCTCAGTTCCTCCATGCCCCGCGCCCCACAGGAATGAGTGCGGCCGCGCCGCTCGCCCCGCCCCGCCACGCCGAGCAGCCTCCCGCCCTCCGTCTGCGCGGGCTGCAGCGGCTGCAGCGACTGCCGCGGCGGGTGGTGTAATGGGCTGCGGGCCTGGGGCCGGACGAGCCTGAGCACTATTCCACATCACTGACGCGGCAGCCGCGCCATTGGGCCGGGGGAGGGCGGCGGCCGCCGGAGCAACCGCCTAGGGGCGGAGCAGCCGGCCGGGGCGGGCCGGCGCGGAGGGGCGTGGCCACGGGCCGGCGGAGTACGCGCCTGCGTGCGGAGCGCGGGCGGGAGGAGGTGGGGGCGGGGGCAACTGCGTGCCCCGAGGGGGCGGGGCCCCCAGTGCCGCGGCCGCCGAAGGTCAGTGGCAGGGCTGCGGTCACCTGGCGGACTCCTCTGGTCTTCAGCTTTCTGGGCGCTTGTTTCGGGGAACTTTTGGGTCCCACTGCCGTGAACCCGAGGGGTAGTAACCACTGTTACTCTCTCACACACGGTAAACTCTCTCGGACTAGCCTGTTCTCGCCTTCCGTGGGTGGGCCCGAGAGTATATCAATCCGATCTCAAGAAATAAAAATAAAAAACCCACAAGAAACAAATTTGAGAAAAAGATTAGTTTTGGAGGCTGCCAAACATGACTACCTTTTTAAAGTACGGATTTTAAAAAATATAAAGGCTATGAGGAATGCTAAAACTTAAGAGCAGTACAAGTTAGCAAGGTCGAGTTCTTGAACTCTGAACAACCAGGAAATGAAAGAAAGCTAAAAAATTAATATGAACGAGATTATTACTTCACACAGCAGGAAATAAACATCTGTAACTCGTCACATTAAGGCATGGGATGTATTCGATTGAAGAAGAGGTTAAATATATTTGGGAAATAACATCTTTAATGAATCATGATGAGAAATTAGTTTTTGAAAAAAGGATCTTCAATTTCTTGAACACTTCTTTTTGGGGAATTTAAACTAACACATGGTTTCTTAGTGCCATTGGAAGAAAGAGAATATTACATTTGACAGATTACCTGCCCCCCCCCCCCCCCCAGCATCATAAATTTTATTATTGAGTCATGCAACATTGAAGACATTTCACAAAAAATCACTTCATTTTTGCATATTATAGTGTTGTCCAGAAGTTTATGTAGTTTTGCATAATTGAAATTATAATTTTCATACAACTATATTTTGCTTATATCCCTTACCATACTCTAAAGATTTCTTATTTTTTTAGTGGTCTTAATTGTGAATCCTGAAAGAAAAGAAAGAAGACACCTAACTAATAAGGGCTCCTGGTGGCTAACTGGGCTCAAATTTTTAAAAACAGACCCTAGTAGCCATTTCTGCACAGGGGCCTCTGGCACAGACTGCACTTCAAGGAGTAGCCTGCACTGAACTACCTGCGTCTATGCTGAACTGCCTACCTGTACTGTATTTCTGCTACCTGAGTGAGCCTATAAAGGAATTCCTGGCATCCTATTTCAAACAATAGGATAGAGGATTTCCCCATCCAGTCAAAACTGTGAAGCTCTAACCAATTAGAGTGGCTCTATTCTGACCAATCAGTACAGTGCCTTTTGGACCAATCAAACTGTGAGGATTTGGAGTCTTCATTTGCATGAGGCAGGCCACTCAGGGACCAGGGAGGGGACTCCTGTTTATATAAACCTTTTCCCCTATGGCTGGGAGAGCATACTTTCCCTTTCCACTGAAGACTTACTGAGCTGAGACACCCACACATGTGGCGGGACTTACTAACTCAGTCGATTAGGGCATCAGTATAATAGAATCTCCTCCCCCATCAGGGCACATATAAGAATCAACCAATGAATATATAAATAAGGATAACAACAATCTGTGTCTCTCTCTCAAGTCAGTTCAAAAAAGAAAAAAAGAAAAACACCCACAGATGACTCTGCAGTGCTGCACAAAGCAGACCTGCCCTGAGCAGAACAGAGCAAATAATCCAGGAGCAGTGCAGATCTGTCTAGCTGGAGAGGGGCCTGGCCCCAGAGCTGTTGTACAGCTGTGCTGTTTCCCAGCACTTTGTCCTGAGCAAAGTTTCCTTCTTTTCACCACAACTCCAATCTGGTGTTGAATTGGCACCAACAACTACAGACTGACATAATCATTTTTTTAAAAAATATACTTAATTAATTTTTTACAGAGAGGAAGGGATAGAGAGTTAGACACATCGATGAGAGAGAAACATTGATCAGCTGCCTCCTGCACACCTCCTACTGGGAAGTGTGCCCGCAACCAAGGTACATGCCCTTGACTGGAATCGAACCTTGGACCTTTCAGTCCGCAGGCCGATGCTCTATCCACTGAGCCAGACCAGTTAGGGCTGACATAATCATTTTTAAGTGGGGCATATTTCCCTTAGGCAGTCAGTAAACAGACAGCCCTTGGGTTACGTCCGACTCGACGTACATCATTTTGTGGTTACGTCACCATCTCCTATTTATTTATTTAAAAAAAAGTTCCATCATTTCGACGTATGTACATATGTGCTTTATTTTTTTAATATTATTTATTTACCACAAGTAAAGGTCAGGAATTGTTATCTTTCTTTTAAATTCTTTTTACTGTTTCACTTCATTACTGCTGTGTATGTGCTCCATGTGAGTGACCTAGGTGCTTATGTAGGTGGGTTCTGAATTATAGCGAAAATCACATTACATCGAGCTGTAGGAATGGACCTCTGAAGTAACCCCGGGACCTACTGTACAGGCTCAACATAAGTACTCCAAAATGAAGGTAAGGTTACTATCACTGACAAGAAAATATAGAACAAATATAAAGGATGAGATCAGCCATCTATAAAAATGAAACAACCAAGAGGATTGGCTGTTTGATGCCTAGTACACAGGTCTCAGTTCTCAGTTCTATACTCCCAAGGTATAGACACCAGTGCACAGTGTCCCCAACGGAGGCCTAATCTGAGATGACCTTTCTCTCATCAAATTCAATAAGTTGGTGTAAAAATTTACAGCAGTGGTCTTTAAAGTGATATGTGCCTATAATTTATGATGTTATTGAATCCTATTATGTACTATGTTAAATAATAAATGAATATGACCCCTGCCTTCAAGGAATCTATAGTCTGTGAGAGAAATATAACTATAAACAGATCAGAGTCAAATATGTATATATACAAATGTGATAGACCAAAGGATGGAGCTTCTAACTCTCCTTGGGCAAATCTGGGAAGGAGGTGATAGTTAAACTGGATCCTAAATGATTAGTGGGCAAAGGCCCAGCCAAAGGGCAGTGGGAGAAGGGAGCAGGCCCAATGGAGAAAGCAGAGGTTGAGCAAATACAAGAGATGGCCCCTTCCCTTTTCCTCACTTACCCCCCACATATAGGGTGGTACCCTAAGTGATCTTCTGAAGACCCAAAATCCCCCACTTCCCTCTCTCAAAGTGCATCATAATTCACCATTTCCCATTTCTGCAGCTCAACTAGAATTCACATTCTCTCAGTGCAGCTGCTCTCTTAAAAGGTTTTAGGAGCCCTACCTGGTTTAGCTCAGTGGATAGAACGTTGGCCTCCCAGGTTCGATTCCAGTCAAGGGCACAAGCCTGGGTTGCGGGCTCGGCTCGATCCCAGTGGGGGGTGTGCAGGAGGCAGCCAATCAATGACTCTCTCTCATCATTGATGTTTCTATCTCTCTCCCTCTTTCTTCCTCTCTGAAATCAATAAACATATTTAAAAAAACAAACACGTTTTAGGAGTCTGGCTGGGTGAAAGTAATCTACTTAAAGCAAGAATACATTCCTGGGGTACCATTAAACTTGCAGAAGTATGCAGGGAAGAATTCTTTCAGCAAGGAAATTTTCAGATTCCCCTTGTGTATTTTGGTCTAGCCGCTCTTTTTTTTTCCTTATAAAATCTTTATTATTGAAAGTATTACATAGGTCCTCTTTTCCCCCATTAACCTCTTCCAGCCCGCTCCCGCTCCCATCCTCCCCACCCCACCCCCCAGGCCCTCACCACCCCATTGTCTGTGTCCACCCATTATGTATACTGGTATGCCTACAAGCTCATTGGTTGTTCTCTTCCTACCCACCCTCCCTTGCCTTCCCTCTGAGGTTCAACAGTCTGTTCATGCTTCTATGACTCTGGGTCTATTTTTGATTATCAGTTTATTTGGTTCATTAGATTCCACATATGAATGAGATCATGTAATACTTATCTTTCTCTGACTGGCTTATTTCGCTCAACATAATACTTTCTAGTTCCATCCATGCTGTTGCAAATGGTAAGAGTTCTTTCTTTTTTATTGCCACGTAGTATTCCATTGTGTAGATGTACCACAGTTTTTTAATCCACTCATCTGCTGATGGACACTTAGGCAGTTTCCAAGTCTTAGCTATTGTAAATTGCGCTGCTATGAACATAGGGGTGCGTATATCCTTTGTGATGAGTGTTTCAGGTTTCTTAGGATATATTCCTAGAAGTGGGATCACTGGCTCAAATGGGAGTTCTATTTTTAAATTTTTTAGGAAACTCCATACTTTTCCACAGTGGCTGCACCAGTCTGCATTCCCACCAGCAGTGATAGGGTTCCCTTTTCTCCACAATCTCACCAACACTTGTCATTGGTTGATTTGTTGATGATAGCCATTCTGATAGGTGTGAGATGATATCTCATTGTCGGGGTTTTTTGTTTGTTTGTTTGTTTGTATTTACTCTTTCTTTTTTTTCTGGCTTTGTTGCTCATGCCACTTTGATGGAGGGGCAAAAAAGTTTAGTTATTTCATTTCTCTCATTGTTATTTTGATTTGCATCTCTCAAATGATTAGTGACTTTGAGCATTCTTACATATGTCTCTTGGCTTTCTGTATGTCCACTTTGGAGAAGTGTTTATTTAGGTCCTTTGCCCATTTTTAATTGGATTGTTTATCTTTCTTTTGTTAAGTTGTATGAGTTCCCTGTATATTTTGGAGATTAACCCTTATCAGATGTATCATTAACCTCTCTTTATTTCCCTGAATAATACAAAATGAGGAGGTAGCAACTTGATCACCAAATTCAGATAATGGGATCATTCAGATAATGATCCCAGCCATGTTTTTCTCTTGACACTGTCTCCTACTTTGGTATGGT
Source organism: Myotis nattereri (assembly GCF_964212035.1). Lineage (NCBI taxonomy): Eukaryota > Metazoa > Chordata > Mammalia > Chiroptera > Vespertilionidae > Myotis > Myotis nattereri. The sequence goes on from NC_138079.1 coordinate 68,121,633, forward strand.
TCTATCATTTACTCATCACATTTTTACAAACTACAAATCTTGTGTCATAAAAGTAACTGTTTCTTTCCTCTGTTACCTCATTTCCTGAAGTTTTTAGGGCCCTAACTCTAGCTCTGTAGGAGCAATGGATGAGAAAGATTCTGAAGAGTCTTAAGAATCAACGTCTACCTCACATCTCAACCCAGCCCACCCAATATTGTCCAGCAATTCTAGCATAGAAGCCCAAAGTTTCCTGGAGAGATGAGGATGCATTTGGTAGCTCAGTGCAGGGGATCTGTCCTGAGGAATTTTTTATAGCTTAAAAGAGTTTCTTAGGTGTGAGACAGATGAAGGAGACCAGAATCACCTCACATATGAGACCGCTGTCAGCAGTACTCTCCTGTCATACATCAAGAACAGCTGGGCCCAGCCAGTATGGCTCAGTGGTTCGATTCCCGGTCAGGGCACATGCCCAGGTTCTGGGCTCAATCCCCAGTGGAGGGCGTGCAGGCAGCAGTTGATCAATGATTCTCTTCTCATCATTGATGTTTTAATATCTTTCTCTCTCTTCCTTCCTCTCTCTAAAATCAATTAAAAAATATTTTTTTAAAAAAAAGAACAGCTGGAAATGATCCTTATGTACTGACGATCTTGGCTACAGCTTCAGTCTCAGTTCTTCTTTCTGTCCATGCCCCTGACTGGCTGCCCATGCTATTGTGGGTGTCCATCCAATCACCGAGGAATACCTAGCTCCAACCTCACCATGACTCCTTAGCTGCAGCCAGTCATCCTAATGAGTAATCCAGAAATTATCCAGCCTCAATATTTACCCATCTTATATAATTTTTATCAAATATTGCATTGCCTGATGACTGCATCTCTTCCAAATACCACCACATCTAGGCCATCATGAATAAGCCAAATCAGGGCAGTTTTCATCCAATCCCCATATAATAAAAAATCTACCTCTACTTGCTATTGCAGAATGGGCCTCCATGTTAATGTTTCTTCGAATATGGTCCACAGATCTCAAGCATAAGAACCACCTAGGAAACTTGTTTAAAATGAAGATTTCTGGGACACATCTCAGTAATGAAGATTCACTAGTTTTAATGTGAAACATGAGTCTGCATTTTTAATAAATCCTAGAAATGATTCTTATGCTCATAAGAACCATGGTCTATAGGACCCTGTCCTCCAACTTTCTAAAGAGAAGGTGACATCACGGGTGTGTTTCCCAACCACATTTCCTCCAATTACATTAGTAGACACGTTGGGTAGAAAACTCAAGACTGCTCTACAGATCTTTAGCCCAAGGATATGACTTTATGGCTGATGGATCACCCTACCAATGTTGTGGGATTTGCTTATTGGGGATTTACCAACCTGGTTGACAGTCTGATGAGTCACATCCTAAATGAGGAACCATGATGTTGAGTTTTCTGACATCGCCCAGACTGATGTGAGATGAGGCAGGCTCTTGTCAGTTACAAACATATGAGACCCCACCCAAAGTCTTAGGAGCCACACTTTATTAGGAGGAGTCAGATGGCTTCTAACCCAGTAGTCCATTTAGGTCCCCTAGTGCCACCCCAACCTGGGTCTAGGGCAGCCGTGGGCAAACTACGGCCCGCGGGCCGAATCCGGCCCGTTTGAAATGAATAAAACTATTGAAATAAAAGACCATACCCTTTTATGTAATGATGTTTACTTTGAATTTATATTAGTTCACACAAACACTCCATCCATGCTTTTGTTCCGGCTCTCAGGTCCAGTTTAAGAACCCATTGTGGCCCTCAAGTCAAAAAGTTTGCCCACCCCTGGTCTAGGGCATTCCAACCCCCTCTCCCAGCCCTGGGGACATTACCTCAGACACCACTCCAAAGTCCCTGTTGGCCAGGGACTTTTTTTTATTTTGGCTATATCAGTGTTTTCCATAGCTTTTGGACAGTCTAGGGCACCCAACCTAAGAATACAAAAAATAAAAATTAAAATTAAAATAAATCCCTCATCTTCTAGGCCTCTATTCAAAGTAACCCTCTTGGTCATTTGTAGAGGACTGGCATATTTCATGCATCCATTCATTTACTGATTCATTCAGTCACACATTCTTTCAACACATTTTCTGCTGACTCTGCTCTGCCCAATGATGAGGCCTGGGAATACAGGGTGTGTGAGCAAGGTCATGCTGAACGTGTCCTCGTGCAGCATCTGAAGCACCTCACCTGGGCTGGGCAGTGGGATAGGAGCCGGGGGCTTTCCAGAGGCAGCGATGATTATGCAGAAATCCACACAGACGAAGAGGTGATCTGAAGAAAGTTCTAGGCAGAGGGAAAGACTCAGAGGCAAGAGAATGCCTGACCGCTAAAGAATTGAAGTTCCATAAAACTGAGAAATAACTTGCAATGGGAAGTGGTGAGAAATACAGGCAAAGTTTTGAAGCAATCAGGTCATGGAGTATCTTAGAAAGCCACGTAAAATAACTGAACTTGATGCCATACAGCTTTCCTCAGGTGGAATTCAAACCTGAGCAAATGGGGCAGGGCCAGGTGTGGCCTAAAGGGTGCCAAGTAAAAACCAACTTCTGCTTTTACAGGTAGAAAACTGGATATGATGCTGGAAACTAGCTAAGTCACTGGCTCCTTAGCCCGAGGACAAGTCTTTACCCAGATCTCCAGGTCGGCCTTCTGGATCAGTGAGTAAAAAAAAGTAGTATTTCCATGTTCCATCTCCCTCTCAACAACAGCAAAACAAACAGACAACAGCACACACCCAAACTCTAATGCAGTACATCTATTCAGTAGGTTCTGGCACTGGAACCCCATATTTTTCCTGCCCAGAAGAGCCCTATCTGTTAAAGTTCTATCTCATCTGCCCTCAGAATAAACAATAGTATCCAAGGTGTTTGTTTTATTTTAAGTAAAACCATTAGCCTGGGTCCCTTCGCTCCAAACATATAACTCATGTCCGAGTCCGAGTCTGAGTCTCTTCCTGTGTCAGGTACCTAGCTGGACTTGGGCAGGAAGACAGCCTCTGCCCTACTTCCCAGACCAAACCTGACACAGGCAGGCAAACCCAAATGTCCTTACTCGTCAGAACAGCAAGAGCTCCTGACCTTGAGGAAAGGATGTGTCAGCTGAGACCTGAAGGAGGTGGGGAAGTTGTAGCCAGACACTGAGGAGGGAGATGAGGTTCCAGGCATGTGGAATATCGTCTGTGAAGTCCTGAAGGGAAAGAGGGGCATGGTGATTCAGAGGTAGCCTCTGAGGGTTCCAGTGCTGATCATGGGTTTCCCAATTAGTGCTTGCTGCTGCTGACAATATCAGCATTTATTTAGTGTTTCTGTGTGTAAGGAGCTGTGCATAAAAGCTTTACGATTGTTACTGCATCAAATTTTCCTAACAAATACTGTTAAGTACTACTACACAGATGGGGAACCCAAGGGGTCAAAGGTTGAGTAACTTGAGCAAAATCACATGGTTAGTCAGTGACAGGTGGAATTGGTATCTAGACAATCTGACTCTAGAACTTAATCTCCTAACCATTGTGCTACACAGCCTCCCCACTACATTTCCTCTGTAATGGGTGTTTGCTTCCCAGGCTGCCACCACCCTAAGTCCCCAGGTGCTAGAGTTGAGCTTCTGCTTATCGTTGCCTCCTGACAGGGTTCCCACCCCCCTGCGACCTGCCCTACAATCTTCAGGTGGCAGGCCTGCCCCTCTGCTGCTGGGGAAATACCAGTGAGAATGGGCCCTCCACCTTGGTCCTGCTCGTAGTTTATATCCTCAGCTATTTCTTTCATTGTTTCCTATCTGCCTTCTCACCATTCCTGACTCCTAGACTCCTGCTGCCTGAATTCACTGCCCATTTGTAGACTTATTTGCCCCTTAGATCTGACATGTGACCATGTGCCACTGGAACATCGTGGATGGCTCATATTGATTATGGTTTGCACTTATCCCTTGCATGCTGATGTTTCTGGCTGCTTTGAGTAAACACCTCATCCAGGAAATTCCACTCTCTGAACCTGGCCGCCTATGTGAGGCCTCCACGAGGGTGTCCATGCTAGTGTGGGGGCTAGATGTCAGGCCTTGGTCTCTGGTCAGGGTAAATCTGGAACATTTTTGTTCCACAAGGTAAGAAGGGACTGAGGGTAGTATTAGCTCCAGGGGCCAGATGGCAAAGGTTGTGATAGAGGTAAGTACTTACTTAATTTGTGCTTTGTTACCCACTAGCCAAATCTTTATTGAGCATCTATTTGTATAAGCATAGTGCGAGGCATTAGAGATTTAGTCTCTGTTCACATGGAGGGTAACCTACATTCGCCGGTTGCCTACCCAATAGCCAACCCTCTCTCCACTCCCTAACAGCACCCAGACCTCACTATTGAGAATTCTCCTTCTCTCATTTTATATTAGCCTTGAAACTTCAGTGGGGTGGACATCACCCCCACCTCCTGCAGATGGGGAAATGGTGAAGGCCCAACTGGTCTATGACCGTGGTTGGCAAACTGCGGCTCGTGAGCCACATGCGGCTCTTTGGCCCCTTGAGTGTGGCTCTTCCTAAGCCTTAGGATTACCCTAATTAAGTTAATAACAATGTACCTACCTATATAGTTTAAGTTTAAAAAATTTGACTCTCAAAAGAAATTTCAATCGTTGTACTGTTGATATTTGGCTAATGAGTTTGCCGACCACTGGTCTGTGACAACAAGAGTGGTTGTATGACACAGTCCTTCTGGTGTGATGTGGTGTGTGGATGTAAAATAACTGAACTTATATTGGAAATCAATTTGGAGATTTTCGGTATATCTGATGATTAAAAAAAAAAAAGTCTGGAAATGCTGCCATCATTTTGCCATGATAAAGAAATCCAGGCAGGATGGAGCTTACACAAAAATGTAAACCCGGCCAACAGATCACAGAGCCTAAATCAAATTGTCCTGAAGTTCACTCTACTTATGGAATTTTCATTTACATAATTCAATAAATCTCCTTTAAGCTTATAAAAATTTGAGTTGAGTTTTCCATTGCTTAAAAACTTAAAACCTAACTGATGCATGGAGCTTAAATCTCAAGACCCAGGAACTATTCTCCTTTCTTTGGATAAAAGCACTCATTTGTTTTGTGTTAGATTTCAGGACAATGCTTCTAAGGGGAGAGATCGTGTCCTTCCTCCTCTCATGTGTTCATGGCTAAAGCTGGAGCAGCGGCGTGGGGCCATCAAGTAGAAGTGGACTGAGGAAGATGTAGGAGTTTGAGTCTTGAGGAGAAACATGCAAACCAGAGACTACATAATTCTGGATCTCTTTTACCTGAGAGAGAACTAAACTTCCTTTGATATCATACTCTTACTGGTATGTTGGAAATTAATTTGGGGACTTCTGGCACGTCTGATGATTAAAAAATAGTAACAATAATAAACCTTTTTCCAAGGGGTTTTCAGCAGGGAGAAGAGCAGCCTGAAGCTGCTGGGTGCCACCACATGAAGCAAGCCTACCAGAAATCAACATACATGAGGGAGATGTGGACAGACACCATGACCAGCCTGATGGCCTTGCCTAAGCCCCTGAATCCTGCAATTTCAGAGGCAGATCTCCTCCAGCCACTGGGTTGCTTACCTCCAGAATTGTTGAATGGTGCTCCCTGGAGTCAGACTCCATGCTAATCCTGTCCCAGCCACTCAGTTATGTGAGCCAATACACCCCTCCTCCACTTTTTCTGGTTTTTGCTTCAGCCAGTTTCAGTAGGGTTTCATTCATTTGCTAGCAAAAGATTTCTGGGGGGAAAAACCCAAAACAAATAAACAATATGTACAAACTGAGACGAACACTAGGAAGGAGAAACACAGGATGTTTTTGAGAGAGTATGAGAGGGGGCCTGACCTATTTTTAGCACACAGGGTAGGCTGCTCTGAGGAAAGGACAGTTGATAAGAAAGCTGGAGGAGAAGCAGTTAACTAGTGGAGATGAGTACAGCCGGGAGAAAGAGTGGTCCAAATGGAAGTAAATACCAGTCACTAAGAGCCCGGTGGGGCGAGGTGAAAAAAGAACTCAGTGCACTTGGGAGAGTGAAAGAAAGCCAAACCATGCATAACGTAGTAGATGAGAGTCTGGACTGCACAGGCTGTGGAGTAGGCAGGGGCCAGACTGAGCAGCCGCAGAACTGCTCTGTGTCCAGACTCCTGACGGATGCAAAGTAGCTTTCACCCGGCAGAGAAATAACTTGGCGGTGGATGTAGTAGTGGTGCTGTCAGGGGGCAGACTCGTTTAAAGACTGTCCCATTAAGACTCAGGCATTCATCTCCTAACAGTTGCTCTTGCCTCCTCCAACCAATTTTCCACTCAGCTAGCCAGAGAGAAAAGCATACATATCCAGCTACCCTTCTAAATTCAGTGGCTTCTCACTGCTCTTAGGAAGAAGTCTACAGATTTTAATGTGGCTTAAAGGACCTCCGGGATCTGGCCTGTACCCGCGGTACAGTCTCATGCTTACCATTCTTCTCTGTGCCTTCTCACCCACCACCTTGGTCTTGCAGTTCTGCCTCTGTGTCACACACTTGCTCACCACTTGGCTTCAGGCCTCATAATGCCTTTCCAGCTAATGCCCATGTAGCCACGCTGCCGTGGGCCTCCACTTAAATATCCTTCACACATTCCCAAACTCTGAAAACTAACTGGGGTCTCCCTAATATGTTTTCCCATAGGTCCTTGCTCTTCACCATTATCAGGCCTTGGCTACTGTCTGCTACGCTGTGAGCTCTATGGGCCTGTGCCCCATCCTTTTCTGTTTCCTCGTGTCAAGCAGTAGTGCCAGGAACATGCGAAACATGCAGTAATTATCTGTTTAATATTCTATGTGCTCTAGAAGGTGGGGTGGGGGTGGGGGTGGGGGTGGGGGTGGAGAGGAAGTTAGAGGAAGAAAGAATTTCTACCACAGTTTTCCATGTGTTGTCATGGAGTCCAGTTTCTTACCATCAACAAGAAAAATTTGCATGAATGAAGAATTTCAAGAATTCTTCCAAAGAGGACATAGGTCATTACTCGGAGGCCTTCTAATGCTGAAACTTTGCACTGTCCTTGCCTGCAAGCCTTAATTGTGTCCCTGCCACATTTTTATAGTGTTCTTACATCGACTAAGCTTAGGCAGATGATAAGAGCACAGGCTTTAGCAGCAGACAATTCAGTTCAACACACATGCATTGCCTGCACTGGGTTCAAAATAAGAGAGTCCCTCTCCTGGTGAACTTACAGTCTAGAGTGGGCAAAAGACACATAAGTAGGTCATTTCAACTTACTGGGCACGCTATGAGGAAATTATGCAGAGTGCTTCAGAGGCAACCACCACTTATAATTGCGTCCTTGGGCAAATAACCACCTCTCTCAGATCCCCAGCTTCCCCAACTATAAAATGGGTCCACAATTCTTACTGCCAAAGGATTGCTTTGAGAACTAAGTGAGATAACATTTGTAAAATACACAGCACAGTGTTTCACACACAGGAGGCACTCAGTAAATGGTATCCATTCGTTATGTAATAAGTCCAGAAGCCAGAATTCTTGTTCTATCTGTGCTGGCTAAATTTGTATGATTCTCCCACCACAAAGCCTATGCACTATAGTCATTTTATCAACACACTGTGATACTTGTCCTTGTTCACAGGAGAGTGTGGACAAGAAATGATGACAATATCAGCACAAATCCATAGCTGCTACTCAAAAAACACCTCAGAGAACATCCTGTGCTGACAATGAGCATGAACCGTTGTTTTAATATGTGAAGAACAAAATGTCCACGTTGTCACTGTAACTTCTTCCCACTAGTCCATCTTTTACTCTACTGCCAACGTTATATTTTACCTGCTGTTCCAGCAGCATTAACCCTATTCCCTCCATTTAGAAATATCAAAGATTTCCTCTCAATCAGAATCAGACTCATAATTATGTTCTAGGCTTTCCCTTCCAGCTGGTCCTTATCTCATGCCTGTCTGCTACAAATTATTAAAGTAAATATTTTCTCTGTCTTTTGCCCATATCAGCCCTCCCATGACTCTGTCCCAAGGTCCCACTCAGGACAGCCTTGCGTGGAAATAGTCTCCAAGGCTGTGTGATTGAAACACCCTCCCCCCCACTCCCCCCGCCGACCAACACCAAAGAGTCTTCCAGATGCTGGCCACTGAGATTAGGTTTTGGGGACTTACCCAAATACAAATGAGATTTGGTTGGCTTTTTCTTACTGATGAGATTTGACTATTCTAGATGAATCCTTGGTTTAAAGAACTGCTAGTGGACTTTGTTTAAAGCATTTACTGTGTCATCCTGGCTGGTTTGGCTCAGTGGATAGAGCGTGGGCCTGTGGACTGAGGGTCCCAGGTTTGATTCTGGTCAAGGGCACATGCCCTGGTTGTGGGTTCAATCCCCAATAGGGGGTGTGCAGGAGGCAGCTGATCAATGATTCTCTCTTATCATTGATATTTCTATCTCTCTCTCCCTCTCTTCCTCTCTGAAATCAACAGAAATATATATTTTTAAATAGCATTTACTGTGAACTTTTCTCTCAGTTCTTTAATTTCCTCAAGATACCTGAAATGTGGGCTATACACACACCAAAAAAATCCAGTAATTGCTACAGTAGCATTATTCTTTTTTTTTTTATTATTGCTTAAAGTATTACAAAGGGTATTACATATATGTCCTTTTTTTTTCTTTTTCTGCCCTTGACAATCCCCTGGCCTCCCCTACCCCCCAGGGTCTTATGTCCATTGGTTATGCTTATATGCATGCATACAAGTCCTTCGGTTGATCTCTTAACCCTCTCCCTCCTGCCCCTCAACCCTCCCCGGCCTTCCCGCTGCAGTTTGACAATCTGTTTGAGGCAGCTCTGCCTCTGTATCTATTATTGTTCAAAAGTTTATAATGGTCTCTATTATTCATGAATGAGTGAGATCATGTGGTATTTTTCCTTCACTGACTGGCTTATTTCACTTAGCATAATGCTCTCCAGTTCCATCCATGCCATTGCAAATGGTAAGAGTTCCTTCTTTTTTATAGCAGCATAGTATTCCATCGTGTAGATGTACCACAGTTTTCTAATCCATTCATCTACTGATGGGCACTTAGGCTGTTTCCAGATCTTAGCTATGGTGAATTGTGCTGCTATGCACATATGGGTGCATATATCCTTTCTGCTTGGTGTTTCCGGTTTCTTGGGATATATTCCTAGAAGTGGGATCACGGGGTCAAATGGGAGTTCCATTTTTAGTTTTTTTGAGGAAACTCCATACTGTCTTCTATAGTGGCTGCACCAGTCTGCATTCCCACCAGCAGTGCACGAGTGTTCCTTTTTCTCCACATCCTCTCCAGCAGCATTATTCTAATAATGACACTCACCCAGAGGTCAGAACCAAAAGCCAGGAGAGAGAAACCAACAGCCTAGATAGTGAAGCAAAGAGTGAGGGGGAAATAGTCCCAAGCCTTGAAACCTAATGGAGTCAGCCCACCTGGATGCCAAAACTGTTTTGGACTGATAACTCCTTTGTACCTTCCACTCCCTTTTTGAACTGAAATGCTGTAACTGTTAGCTTATGCCAATCCCACCATTGGAAGTTGGAAGTGAGGGGACGGGTAACTGGTCTCTTTAGTTTCACAGGTCTACAAATAGAGAGGAATTGTGCCCAGGAGCCTCATCAGTGCCTGACTTACATGATGATATTTTTTACTTTTGAGTTGATATTTATATGAGACTTTGTACTTTGAACTGATGCTATATAGGGCTAAGGCCCTTGCAAGTTTGGAGGAGGTACATGTATTTTGCATGTGGAATAGGCATAGATGGTTGGGGTTCAGAGGGTGGACTGAAGCAGTGTCCCTCAGTCCTGTATCATCACCCTCCTTTGAGAGTGGGTGGAACCTGTGAATAGGATGAGATATCATTCCTATGACTGTCACCTTTAATTTCAAAAGGGAGATTATCCATCTAGGCCTAATCTAATTATGTGAGCCTTTCAAAGGAGAGAGTTTTCTCTGGCTGGTGGAAGCAGATTCAAAGCATAAGAGGCTTCAATGCGAGGAGATTCTCCTGCTGGCCTTGAAGGGTTCTGCTGCGGCCATCTTGCAAGAAAGCCTGTGAAAGGAACGTCCGTGACCTTTGAGAGAGGAGATTTATCCCCGGCCGACAGTCAGCAAGACAAGGACCTTAGTCCTACCATCACAAGGAACTGACTTCTGCCAACAACCTGGATGAGGATGGAAGCAGATTCTTCCCTAGTCGAGCCTCCAGAGGAGAATGCAGCCCGCTGACACTGATTCACGCACTCCGCAGCATCAAGCAGGGAACTCCACTCTTGCTTTCCAGGCTTCTGACAGGCAGAACCGTGAGCTAATAAAGGGGTATGACTTTAAGACATGAAGTCTGTGGTAATTTTATTATGTAGCAAGAGAAAACCAATACAATTCTTAAATATATACGACTATATTCAATGTAAGTTTGCATTTGTATAATTGAAGCCAATTGTTATTCAAGTCATCAATTGCTGATTCTCTTTTTAGTTATAATAATTCAACAGCTAACAATCACATATCCCTACTGTACTTCCAAACTCAATCAAATCACACATTTCTATTTCCCTTTAACCCCTAAGAAAATTTTAATTCATCATGTTAATCACAGCAATTGAACTATACTAAATCAAAATTCTATATGTAGTAAGTTTTACAAGGGACTTGGGTGATAACAGAACATGTCAGGCCAAGAATGGTTGATGCAGGCAGAAGACGGTTGGCAGGCACTGCAAATTACATGGGTGTGGGAGGCAGGCTTGAAGTCAGGCCAAGAAATGTTTTAAGGAACATTATGTGAGCCCTTCAAAGGAGAGAGCCCTTCAAATGTTTTAAGGATGCAGAGCCTGGGCTAAGATATTAGAGAAACAAAGGGTCAAGGACATGAGAAAAGAGCCTGCAAAATTCTGGGATCCAAGACTCAGGCTCTAGACAAGAGACCAGGAAAGAGACTTGCAGATTAGCAACAAGAGGAGACTTGAGACTAGGCTACCTAGAATTTATCTCAGCATGTTGAAAGGTAAATCTAAAAGAAGGAACATAAAATCCACACAGCTGGGGGGTGGGGGTGGGGGAGAGGGGGGGTGGGGTTCAACAGATAGAAATATACTAATAAAGGTTTTTAAAGTGTGGCTTCTATCAGCACTATGGGCGTCAGTCAGGAACTCACTGGAAATGCAAATTCTCCAGCCTTACCTGAGAACTCAGGAATCAGAAGCTCTTGGGGGCAGGGCTCAGCAATTGGTGTTTTAAAACAGCCTCTGGGTCATTGTGATGTGCAGTGAAGTTTGAGAACCACAGCAATAGTGTCCTCACCCTTACCTTCCACTGACGAGTATCTCGAGAACTGCCATTAGCCTAGCTTCCTCCTTCCTCCTGAGACTGCTTCCTCTATTTTCACACTAGAATCTTTCTGTCAGGGCATGTGGAAGGGGAGCAATGGTCAATATGCTGTCCATTTTGCTTTTCACTTTGGGAATGTCATGAAGTAGATTACTGTTGAGCTCCATGTATGCATATTAATTCAGGACAGGTTTATAACAGATTATAACTACAGTTGTGAGTATGCAAAACAGTTTATCTTGTATTATGATTTATTAATCATTGTAATATTATTCATATGAATAACTGTAAACCTACTTTTGTCCCACCCTGCATTACTGCAGGAACAAGTGTCTGTGGAATATGATCTGGAAGAGAAGGGGGAAAGACCAACAGTAGTTTACTATAGCCAGGCACAAAAGCAAAAGGACAAAGCAGTGAGAAAACTCGAAGGTAATTCTCACCCGTCATATTGTCCACATGAAAAACAAAAATATTTTAGAATATTAGTGTTTATATAGTTTTTCTGACTGAAGAAAATAGTTTTGCAACACAAATGAAGGACATTAACATAATAATCCTAGTGTATATTATGCTAAGGGAAATTAGACAGAGATAAATACCGTATGATCTCACTTATATGTGGAATATAAAAAACAAAGTAAATAAATAAAACAAAACATAAACAGACCCATAGATATAGAGAACAAGTTGATGGCTGCCAAAGGAGAGGAGGGCAGAGGTAGGTGGGTGAAATGAATGAATGAATGAAATAAGAAGATCCTGTCTAAGTTAAAAGCACGTATATTAGGAGTGTTGTGTGTGTGTGTGAGAAAAAATTTCGTGCCTATTTTGGGTCACTGTATTATCCAAGTACTATCATTTATGAAACATCGAAGAAATAATATTTACTAAATGCTTTGTTTCCTTGACTTTTTCTTACATAATATATTGTACAACTTGTAATCCAGAATCTAATTGTAGCTTTTATCATTATTCCTCTGTGTCTTTATTGTTTATTATTAGTGTGCAACTAGCCACATGGCATTACACTATTTCTAGAACTGAAACACATCAACTGAAGCTCATATATGACTTATAATATCATTCTCTGTACATTGATTAACAAGTTATTACCATGATCCTTTGTAATCTTTTGTTAAATGTAAAAAAAAAAAATAGATAAAAAGAGAAACCAGGAATAGTCAAATCATTATTTTTTTAACTAACAATGATTACTGGTATTTGATTACCAAAGAATAATAAGTGTGGCTGAATAAAACATAAAGTAGAAACTCCTTTTTTAGAAATATTTTTTATTGATTTCAGAGAGGAAGGGAAAGATAGAAGCATCATCAATGAGAGAGAATCATTGATTGGTTGCCTTCTGTACATCCCCTACTGAGGATTGAGCTCAGAGCCTGGGCATATTGCCTGACCCAGAATCGAACCAGGAACTCCTGGTTCACAGGTCAATGCTCAACCACTGAGCAACACCTTTTTTGTTCTTCTTTCATACCAGGATGAAAGATATGTCCAGTCTGAGACACACCCTTCTGAGGAAATATTTTCCTGCTATCGTTGGGGTACTCCCAGTCTAACTTCCTTAAATCAGCCAAAGAGAATTATAAAATTTCCATAATGTTAACCATTAAAAGGAACAACAGCATTTCTCTCCCTTTATATTAAAGTACCATCATCTGAATTTCAAAACACAGCATTATATATAGAAAATAATGTGTGCATCTTATAGTGTTGCACTTTGCATTGAGAAAGAAAACAAAAATGACAGTCCCTGACATTTAGAAGCTTGCCTTACCCTCACAATTAGGCCATGTTATTCTCCTACTAGACATAAATCATCTCACAGAACATTATGTTTTTCTTTTTAGACTTTATTTCTGCTCTGATCTTTATTTCCTTCCTTCTACTCACTTTTGGCTCTGTTTGTTGTTCTTTTTAAGTTCCTTTAAGTGTAAAGTGTAAACTGTTTGAGATTTTTCTTGTTTCTCAAATAGGCCTGTAATGTTATAAATGTCCTACTTAGGACTGCTTTTACTGTGTCCCATAGATTTTGGGTTGTTGTGTTCTCATTTTTATTTGTTTCAAAGTATCTTTTTATTTCTTCCGTGATCTCATTGTTAACCCATTCATTGTTTAGTAGCATGTTATTCAGGCTCCATGTTTTTGTGTGTTTTTCAGTTTTTTTCTTGTGATTGGTTTCTAATTTCATACCATTGTGGCCATAGAAGATGCTTGCTATGATTTCAATCTTCTTAAACTTATTGAGACTTGTTTTATGACCTAACATGTGGTCTATCCTAGAAAATGTTCCATGTGCACTTGAAAAGAATGTCTATTCTTCTGCTTTGGGGTGAAATGCTCTGAAGATATCAGTTAAATCCATCTGATCTAGTGAATCATTTAAGGCCGCCATTCCCTTGTTGATTTTCTGTATGGAACATCTATCCATTGATGTTAATGGGGTGTTAAAATCCCTGACTATAACTGTATTACTGTTGATCTCTCCCTTTATATCCATCAAGATTTGCTTTATTTATTTAGGTCCTCCTATGTTGGGTGCCTAAATATTTACAAGGATTATATCCTCTCATTTGATTGCTCCCTTTATCATTATGTGGTGTCCTTCTTTGTCTCTTACTATATAGCCTTTGTTTTTAAAGTCTGTTTTGTCAGGTATAAGTATTGCTATCCCAGTTTTTCTTTATTAAAAAAAAAAAGGAATCGGGCTTGACAAGAGTACATTTTAAAAGTCGATTGTAGAGAGAGGAAGGGAGGGGGAGAGAGAAAGAGTGAGACATGGATTGGAGAGAGAAATATTGAACATTTGCCTCCCATGTGCACCCCGACCTGGGATCGAACCTGCAACCTGGTTATGTGCTCTGACCAGAAATTGAACTCACCACTTTTAGATGTACAGGATGACACGACAACCAACTGAGCCACATCAGCCAGGGCCCAGTTTTCTTTCTTTCCATTTGCATGAAGTATCCTTTTCTATCCCTTTATATTTAGTCTATGTTTCATTCTGAAGTGAGTCTCTTGTAAATAGCTTATATATGGATCTTGTTTTCTTATGCATTCAGCTACGCTGTGTCTTTTGATGGGAGCATTTAAGCTGTTTAAATTTAAAGTTAATTATTGATAGGTACATATTTATTGCCATTTTATTCTTTTAACTATGTTCCTCTGATCTCTTCTTTTTCTTCTCTTTCTCCTTCTTAAAGAAGACCCTTTAACATTTCTTGTAATACTGGTTTGATGGTAACAAACTCATTTAGCTTTTTCTTACCTGGGAAAAAGCTCTTTATTTCTCCTTTAATTTTAAATAATAGTCTTGCTGGGCGGAGTAGTCTTGGTTGTAGGCCCTTGCTTTTCATCACTTCATGCCAATCCTTTCTGGCCTGAAATGTTTGTGTTGAGAAATAAGCTGTCAGTCTTATGGTAACTCTCTTGTAAGTAACTAACTCTCTTTTTCTTGATGCTCTTCCCCCCCCCCCCCAATAATAGTTTATTGATTTTTAGAGGGAGAGGAAGGGAGAGAAACATTGATGTGAGAGTGCAACATTCATCAGCTGCCTCCTACACACCCCCCACTGGGGATTGAGCCCCATAACCTTGGCATATACCTGACCAGAAATTGAACAGGCAACCTTTTGGTGCCCAGATGACACCCAACCAACTGAGCCAGGGCTCTCTTGCTGCTTTTAAGATTCCGTCTTTGTCTTTAACCTTTGTCATTTTAATTACGATGTGTCTTGGTATGGGCCTCTTTGGAGTACTACTTAGCCATAAGAAGAAGAAAATCTTACCTTTTGCTACAGCATGGATGGACCTGGAGGGTATTGTGGTGAGTGAAATAAGCCAGAGAAAGACACGTACCATATGACTTCACTTATATGGCAAATCTAATGAACAAAATCAACTAACAAATGAAATAGAAACAGATACAGACGCGGATAACAGACCGACAACAGTAAAAGGGGAGGGTGGATGGGGGCCTAGTGAAAAAGGTGAAGGAATTTAAAACAAACAAAAATTTCTAGATGGTTGTTCAGAGCTCAAATGTTCTTCCTCCATCTTTCACAGTACCTAGTACAGGGAGTTTATGTCATTACTGTGGCCATACTTTTACTTTACTTGTGTCTTTCACATATCTGAACACTCATTGAGAGCAGGGACAGCGTCTTCTCTATATCTTCAGCCTCTTATTTAGTATATCACTAAACGTATGATGCATAGTGTGTGCTCAATAGAAAGACTGTGAATGAAGGTGTACAAATAGCTCTATACTGCAACACCTGGGAACTAGGAAACCCTCCAGAGTCTAGGAACAGACCTAAAATACATGTCAATTTTTAATAGATGATAAAGTGGCATTTGAAAGTACTGGAGAAAGATAAATTATTACAAAAGGGTATTAAAACAACTAGAAAAAAAATAATTACATCAACATTTCTCACTTTACACCAAAATAAATTCCATAGAAGTCTAAGACTGTAATGTGAATAAACCCACAAAGGTACTAGAAGAAACCATAGGATAATTTTTAATAATCTTTACATTAGGAAGTCCTTCCTAAGCATAAAAAGGATAGGGGGAAAAAAACCTCAGATAAGCCCTAGCCGGTTTGGCTCAGTGTCAGCCCACAGACTGATGGATTGCAAGTTTGATTCCAGTCACGGGCACATACCTGGGTTGCAGGCTCAATCCCTGACCTTGGTTGGGGTGCGTGTGGGAGGCAATTAATCAATGTGTCTATCTCACATCAATGTTTCTCTCTCTGTCTCTCCCCCTCCCTTCCACTCTCACTAAAAATCAATGGAAAAATATCCTCGGGTGAGGATTAACAACAAGAACAAAACACACAGACACACAGACACAGACACAGACACACACACACACACACACACACACACATACACACAAACTCAGATAAAAGAAAAATTGATAAATTCTATAATTTACACATTTAAAATAAAGTTTATGTGGAAAAAACTACCATAAGTAAAGTCAAAACTTACATGAGAAATATATTTGCAACTTAAATCTCACTCAGTGGCTAATTTATCCCACACATAAAAAGCCCCTATAAATCAGTATGAAAAGACCAATAATCCAATAAAAACTTGGGCAAGAGGAGAAAAACCAAGATGGCGGCATAGGTTAACGCCGGAGATTGCTGCCTCGAACAACCACTTCAAAAAACAACTAAAGACAGAATGGACATCATCCAGAACCACAGGAAGGCTGGCTGAGTGGAAATTCTACAACTAGGAGGAAAGAGAATAGCATACCGAGACTCAGGGGAGGCACAGTGCTGAAGTGAAATTCTGAGGTGCGGAGTGCGCGCGGAGCGGGCTGGCGGCGGAGGGCGCGGTTGTTGTTTTCAATTGGGAGGGAGTTTCAGACTCTGAGTTCCAGATCCGGGCGAGTCTCTAGGGACCCAGACTCAAATGGGAGAAGCGGGACTGTCTGGCTTCGGTCGGAAATCAAAGGCAGCTTTCTCTCCGAGGTTTGCAGCTGTTGCTGGGACTCTGTGAGGCAGAGCCCCTAGGGACGGAACTGAGAGCAGCCATAACTGCTTGCTCCGCCCACCCTGTAGATCCCCAGGGACCCGCCCCGCCAAGCCCTGCACAGAGCCATTTGCCAGATAGCCTCAGGCAAATGCTAGATTAGCACCGCCCTAGAGATCCAGCACAGAGGCTCTCCCACTGCAGACACAGTTGACTCTCATAGCCAGTTAGCCTGGAGGTCAAATCACCCCCAGTATTGCCGACAACAATCAAGGCTTAACTACAACAAGACTGCGCACAAAGACCACAAGGGGGTGCACCAAGAAAGCATAAAAAATGCAGAGACAAAGAAACAGGACAAAATTGTCCATGGAGGATATAGAGTTCAGAACCACACTTTTAAGGTCTCTCAAGAATGGTCTAGAAGCTGCCGATAAATGTAGTGAGATCCTCAAGAAATCTAGTGAGACCCTCGATGTTGTGATAAAGAACCAACTAGAAATTAAGCATACACGGACTGAAATAAAGGATATTATACAGACACCCAACAGCAGACCAGAGGAGCACAAGAATCAAGTAAAAGATTCGAAATGCGAAGAAGCAAAAAACACCCAACTGGAAAAGCAAAAGGAAAAAAGAATCCGAAAATACGAAGATAGTGTAAGGAGCCTCTGGGACAGCTTCAAGGGTACCAACATCAGAATTATAGGGGTGCCAGAAGATAAGAGAGAGCAAGATATTGAAAACCTATTTGAAGAAATAATGACAGAAAACTTCCCCCACCTGGTGAGAGAAATAGACTTACAAGTCCAGGAAGCACAGAGAACCCCAAACAAAAGGAATCCAAAGACGACCACACCAAGACACATCATAATTAAAATACCAAGAGCAAAAGACAAAGAGAGAATCTTAAAAGCAGCAAGAGAAAGAAACTCAGTTACCTATAAGGGAATACCCATACGACTGTCAGCTGATTTCTCAACAGAAACTTTGCAGGCCAGAAGGGAGTGGCAAGAAATATTCAAAGTGATGAATGCCAAGAACCTACAACCAAGATTACTTTATCCAGCAAAGCTATCATTCAGAATTGAAGGTCAGATAAAGAGCTTCACAGATAAGGAAAAGCTAAAGGAGTTCATCACCACCAAACCAGTATTATATGAAATGCTGAAAGGTATCCTTTAAGAAGAGGAAGAAGAAGAAAAAGGTAAAGATACAAATTATGAACAACAAACATGCATCTATCAACAAGTGAATCTAAGAATCAAGTGAATAAATAATCTGGTGATCATAATAGAATCAGAGACATAGAAAGGGAATGGACTGACTATTCTTGGGGGGGGAAAGGGGTGTGGGAGATGCGGGAAGAGACTGGACAAAAATCGTGCACCTATGGATGAGGACAGTGGGTGGGGAGTGAGGGCGGAGGGTGGGGCGGGAACTGGGAGGAGGGGAATTATGGGGGGAAAAAAGAGGAACAAATGTAATAATCTGAACAATAAAGATTTAATAAAAAGAAGATACTAATTAACATTTTGTATGTCATAAATTCTATAAATATTAAAAAAAAAAATTGGGCAAAAGGCATACACAGATAGTTTACAAAAAAGTAACACCAAAGACTCCTAAACATATGAAAAGATGTTCCACCTCACTTTTAAAAAGATACCAATTAAAATTTTGCTGAGATACTATTTTTTGAGATGCTATTTTTTTTATCTACTAGATTAGCAAAGATCAAAAAGTTTGGTAACATCCTTAAAAGGATCTGGGAAAACAGTCACTCTTGTATAATGTCGGTGGCAATATAAATTGATACAAACTTTGTGGAGAGTATTTTGACAGTATCTGTAAAAATTTCATAGACACTTGCCCAGCAAGTCCACTACTAGGCTTTTATCTTACTGACATAATCATTCATGCATGTGCAAAATTTCACACATATTATTTGTTACTAGAGGCCCGGTGCATGAATTCATGCACCAGTGGGGTCCCTCGGCCTGGCCTGTGGGGATCAGGTCGAAACCAGCTCTCCGACATCCCCCAAAGGGTCCCAGATTGTGAGAGGGCGGTTCTCAGGTGACACACCCCGGAATCAGGCTCCTTCCTCTGGTTCCCGGTGCATCACCCTAGAACCGCAGCTGCCAAGTCACTGCAGCTTGGCAACTCCTACGTTGAGCGTCTGCCCCTGGTGGTCAGTGTGCATCATAGTTACCAGTCGGACAGTCTCTTAGGCTTTTATATACATGGATAGGACCACTGTAACAGCAGATTGGAAACAACCCAAAAGCCTATCAATAGAGACTGATTAAAATAAATCATCATACATTGAAATAATGAAATGTTTGAGAGTCAAGAAGAACAAAATAAGGGAGCTCTTTATGTTTTGATATGGAATGACCTCTGAGATTGATTGATTCATAAGTATAGATAGATATATATACATAATATAAATTTATCCATACTTATACATATAGGTATTATTGACAACATGCATAGAGTATCTTTGGAAGAGCAACCTAGGAACTGGTTATATTAATGGGCTTTGAGAATGGAAACTGGATTGCTTCTTTGTATCCTTTGAATTTTGAAGCATTTGAATGTATTATTTGTTTTAAAGATTAAATAGAACTACGTTAACTTTTTTAAGTTGAGTGGGCCTTTGTAACCACAGAAAATCGCTTGGATTCTAATGAGGTAGTCCAAGGAAGAATAAGAGAAATATCTCAGCAGAGCATAATAACCAAGACCTATTGTTCCCCTAAGGTCCCAGTTGTCAGGTAGACTGAATTACCTACTCCCCGTGCCAACCCCGTGGCAGAGTACTAACCAATGCCAGAATTTCCCCAGCAACCGAAATCAGCGCTACAGCTGCCCTCACCTTCCTTTCCTTGCCTCCTAGCAATGGAGAAGCCACCACAGCACACACTTAGACTGATCAATGAAAGAATGGCTGGAGCCTTCCATTTCTTTAGCTGACATAAAACTCAGAGACACGAAAGTATTGCAGTCCTTAGGACCAGTTACTACCAATCCTTATGTCACCTCATCTTCAGAGCACAGCCTTTGAGTTCTCTCCCTTGGATCTGCTCCAATGTCTGGATGTCTGACTACATCAGGCACCTAGCCTTGGCTAGAGGCAGGCAGTGCAGCTCATCTTTACAGACGTTCTTTTTAAAGTTAAATGCAATAAATCTGTTTCTGTTTAAGTGGCAGATGGGTTGTTCTTTGGCTTTAGGAAAACTTATGTGAGGAAAGTGAACCCATATGGTCTGGTAGGAAAAAAAAATAGGGCGACTATCAAGACCTGGATCGAATTACTTAGCTAATCGCTTAGCAGTCGGCCATGATTAATGAGCAAGCTCACGATAAAGATGACTTCCTAGAATGCCTTACTCATGTTGTCTTTAAGCACTCTATTTTTATTATTATTTGTTAATCCTCATCTGAGGATATTTTTCCATTGATTTTTAGAGAAAGTGGAAGAGAGAGGGAAAGACAGAGAGAAATATCGATGTGACAGAAACACATTGATGGCTTGCCTCCTGCAGGTGCCCGGATCAGGGCCTGGCCTGAGAGGAGCCTGCAACCGAGGTATGTGACCTTGACCAGAATCAAACCTGGGACCCTTTGGTCCGCAGACCGACGCTCTATCCACTGAGTAAACCGGTTAGGACTTTAAGCACTTTACCTGTAATAACTCATTTATTTTTCACAACTCTTAAGAGGTAGTCATTACTATGATTTCCATTTTACAAATGAGGCAACTGAAACATAGAAAATTAATTGACCTAAAGTTACCCAAGAGGTAAATAACAAAACCGGGATTGAACCCAGATAATGTGGCTCCAAAAGCTGCACTCTTATGAAAACATTTGGCATTAAGTCATAGTAATTTTACCTGTAGCGTGATCTAAGCATGAAGAGTAATAATTTTTGTTAGAACCAGCCCTACTGAAACTCATAGATAAGAGTATATGTGAATGTCTATATTTCCTTTAGTCAGTGTTTTGTACATTGCTGAATTTTGTTCTGAAGACATAATAAACAACATAGTTATATGTACCCAGAAGCTTTGCAACACTAATTTTCCTGAAATAGACACGATTCCCACTCATTTTTCTTCTTCCTTCTAAATCAAGGCAGTGTTTCATTTAACATATATATCATCTAGTGTGAGTAAAGAAAGCAAATAAAGCAAAACAGGAGTCCTCAGCAAAATTTAGGACAAAACTTGAGTCCTTAAGACTGAAGACTGGAAAAGTTAGCTAGACAGAAGCACAGTGGAGTTGGAACATGTATCTCCTGACGCCCAGTCATGAGTTATTCATACTAGGCAAAAACTAGAAACAGGGCACTTTTACCTCACCATGCCATTTCTTGATTTTATCTAGCAATTGCTATGGCTTCTCCTCATGCTACTGACCCACCTCTCCGAAGATTCTCCACCCTGGGAAGAGCAGACAGATTCCAGAGAAGCACCAGACTTAGAGCCAGATCACTTGATATTCCAAGGACTCCACTATCTACCAGCCTGTGATCTTGGGCTTATTACTTTTGTCTCCAGCTTCATTATCCAGGGACTAATAAGACTAATCATGTGCATACATGGAGACGATGTAAATTTAATGACCAACACATTAGGTGGTAAAAAATGAAACCACAACTCAGCAGCTGCTGCGTTGAGCATGTGCCCCCTGGTGGTCAGTGTGCATCATAGCTACTGGTTGGATGGTCAAACGGTCGGATGGTCCCTTAGGCTTTTATATACATAGATATTATTCTTATCCAGCTACTAAGTATTCAAATTCTAATACATGCATCTAATCTCTAGTTTATGCATCTATTGAGTCGTCCTCATTTTTTCTTTTTTCAAATACATTTTTATTGATTTCAGAGAGGACGGGAGGATAGAGAGATAGAAACATCAATGATCAGAGAGAATCACTGATTGGCTGCTGCCTGCACACCCCCTACCGGGGATCAAACCCACAACCCAGGCATGTGCCCTTGGCCAGAATCGAACCTGGGATCCTTCAGTCCACAGGCTGACGCTCTATCCACTGCACAAAATCAGCTAGGGCCCATTTTTTCATTCCTCAAATCATTGCATGTGTAATAAAATTCTACAGCACTTAACATGACTTCGAGTATGTGCTAACTTAAAAAAATGACTATTAACTATTTCAAATATACAGAAAAGCATGGAAAATATTATACTATCACCTATGTATGTATCCATTGAAAATATAGTGCTGTCTTGTATATTTTAAAACTTTATATAAGTGGTATCAGATTGCCCATATTATTCTATAACTTGCTCCATCCTCTCTAGCATTGTGTTTTTCAGATTTAGCTAGGTTAATATATGTAGCTTTGTTAGTTATTTTAAATGCTCTACACTATTCAATTGTGTGAACCTACCACAATGTATTTCTACATTCTCCTACTGGTGGACATTTAGATTTTCCCCCAGTTTTTCTAAGCTTACAAAGAATATAGCAATAGACATCCTCCTCATGAGTGCTTCTTTGGGTACCCGTGGGAGAGTTTCTCTAGGGTACAAATTCGGAGGAGGAATTGCTAGGTTCATAAGATATGCCCATTTCAACCTAAGTAGCTCTTGCCAAATTATGTTCCAAATTGCTATAGCACTTTCTTGTTGCAGTTTGTGGGGTTTCTTTGTTTGTTCATTATTGAGATATATTTTACATGCCATAAAACTTACCCATTTGAAGTGTATAATTCAATAGTTTTTAGTGTATTTGCCAAACTGTACAACTGTTACCCCAATAGAATTTTAGATTCATGTAATAGTGTTTTTATTTATAAATATACTTAAGACATCTCTTTGTAAAGCTGGTTATATGTTCTTTCCAGTGTATCCATGGAAATCCCCTGGGAGGAGCTAGTTTGTACAGATTTCCTTGTTTTAAACCTGTTTGAGTAGGTAGCTGGAAGGAACACTCCTAATTAGATTATGAAACTGCTTAAATGCAGGTTCCTGTTATTTGCTATAAAAAGCATTCCTATTTATTCACCTCAGAGTAAAATGACTCAGAACTAACTCTATTTGAAGAGAATGGGAGGAGTGTTATACCAAATAAAGGAGTTATTTTCCCCCAGAACAATTCTTGCTGAAGCCAGAAAGGGAGGGAGGTGTGAACCAGCATAGATGTTAGAGTAAACAGTTGTGAAAGCCAGTGCATTGGCAAAGGAGAAGAGAGCAACCATTTCCCTCCCTCTTAATCCTCCCCCACTCCCCACCACACATACACAGGTTAGCTTGTTGAGCTTTTAATCAAATAATTTTCATGCTCTAAATTATTAATGAAACTTTCAAATACTGTTTACTCCAATTCAAACTTAATGTGTTAATTGACAATGTGGATTGTCAAATATGACTTAAAATAAAAATTTATATAAAAACTAGAGGCACAGTGCACGGATTCATACACTGGTCAGGTCCCTTGGCCTGGCCTGTGGGGATCAGGCCAAAACTGGCTCTCCAACATCCCCTGAGGAGTCCCAGATTGCAAGAGGTGGTTCTTGGGCGATGCACCCCAAAACTGGGCTCCCTCCTCTCCGGTTCTGGGTGTATCACCTGAGAACCGCAGCTGCCAAGTCACCACAGCTGGGCAGCTCCTGCGTTGTGCCTGTGCCCCCTGGTGGTCCGTGCGCATCATAGCTACTGGTTGGACGGTCGAACCGTCAGATGGTCACTTAGTCTTCTATATACATAGATATTATTCTTATCCAGCTACTAAGTGTTCAAATTCTAGTACATTTTTTTCTACTTGGAAGCTCATAAAAAAAATCAGGTTTATGGACAACAACATTGTACTAGCTCATTCCTTTTAGTCATTGGCTTAAGGACATCAATTTTCAGATGCTATGGTTTCATTTCCTCAGGTGCTTGGCAGCTTTCTGAAATTTCCTCCTTGCCCTTCAGACTTTCCTTCGCGTACAGAGGGTACGGTCACATTCTGAGACCCACCCAGCGGGTGACATTAAGACCTGGCAATGTAAGACTGTGATGAGGAGGAAAGGCACAGGGCTGACTGCCCAAGGCAAATACACTGTATCTCACCTTGCCAGCAATGCAGCTATGGCAACAGCTTCTCAATCTTGGGCCAGCCCCACCCAGTCATGAGTCAAGAGGCTTTACCTAAAGGAGGAAACAGCCTGACTCAACAGTGAAGAGTGGCACGTGGACTGGGACAATTCTGAATTGGGTATTGATACTAAGCCACCCTCAATCCTCAGCAACTGGGGTGCCAGCTCAGACTTCCCTATGAGTTTATGAAAATCACTCTGCCCTCTCTCCCCTCTGCTCTGCAAGCCCTCATCTACATGTGAATTTAATATTTACCACCTGGAGATGAAGTGATTGGGCTTCTTCGGGCTTTGGAACAACACTCACAACCGCAGCCAGCTTTGGGGTTTAAGAATGAGCTGCAGTCAATGTGAGGACCCAGGGAAGCTGCTCCTGTAACGGCCTGTTACTCCCCACGCATTGAAGCCTCAGGCCCACATAGGAGGTTTTGGGTCCACCCCAAGGCCCAGCTAATACCTTAGGATCTGCAAAGGTGAAGAACAACAGAATGAAATGGAAAACAGCCATGCTTTTCACTGGAAGGGATTAAGCCCAGCAGGCAACCTGAATTCAGGGTAGAGATCCAGTTAGTCTGGAAGGAGCAAAGTGAATGAGTTCTTTTCTCACTACCCCCTCTGCCCACCCTAAGAAGGAACAGTCTAGCTACTTCATCAAACCTGTGTTCCCAAATGAGGCAAAATTATCTAGGTGTTGCTCGACCCCAGAAAATAATCGAGTTAAATGAGGCCCTCAAACCCCAACTCAACTGCATGCTCTATTTGTCCGCCGCTTCTGAGTGTGAGGAGCAAGAACAGCGGAGGCATCCGCATCTGGGCTATTCCCCGGAACTGCTTCAGAGCTGGCACTCCTGGGCTCCCACCACCCTGCTTTCCTAGCTTATGGCCCCACTTCCCTAACTCGCCACAGTCCCAGCCATGCTCTTTCATCCCCGTGGCCTAGGCTCCCTCCTACCACAACAGCTCACACATCTCTTGCTGTTCGGGGGCTTCTCTCAACTTTCAGTGTCCCGATGGGTACTACACCTAAAAACAAGGCCCAACACCCTTCTTTCTCTGTTTAAAATCTATTTCCTGCAAGGAGCAAGAGTTCTAAGAATTGGGGCGTGAGTGGTTATAAACTCCTATTTGCCCTTTCCCCCATCCCATGGTGCAGATTCAATGTGCATAGTTAACAGTAATAGTTCTAGTAGCATAGAACTGGCATAGTAGCTAGGTGTAAGGCACTATTTGAATGCTTCCCATGTATTACTTAATCCTCAAAATAACCTTACCAGGGAGGTATTATCTTTATTTTTGGATAAGGACTCTGAGACTCAGAAAAGCTAGGTATCTTAATTAAGATCACATTTTATGAGGACGGGGTGGGATTCAAACCCAGATGGGCTGACTCCACAGCAGTGGCGTTGGAAGAGACGGGGCAGGGGAGGTGGTGGGAGGAATCCACTTAGCTGCAGGTGGAGAGAATTTTAAAATAATAAAATCAACTCAAATAATTACGCCAGGTATAAATTATTTGCAATATAGCAGTGACGAAATATTGTTCCTTACTTGGGTGGATCCCTCCCATCATCTTAATAGGCTAGACAGTGTTGTGTCTGTATATGGTGCCTGACAATGGAACAATCATGGTACAACTGAGGGGAGCTTGACTGCAACACTGCAGATGGCTGAGCAAAGATATGGAAAGAACCTGGGGTTTTAGAATTATTGTGGTAAAATACACACAAAATTTATGATTTTAACCATCCAGTTCAGTGGCATTAAGTACATTTACAATGTTGTGCAACCATCACACCACTATCCACTTCCAGAACTCTTTCACCATCCCAAAAAAGAAACTCTGTACCCATTAAACATGACTTTCTATTCTTCCCTCCCCCAGCCCCTGGTCACCTCTATTCTTCTGTCTCGATGAATTTGCCTCTTTTAAGTACATACAATATTTGTCCCTTTGTGTCTGGCTTTTTTTCACTTAGCATAGTGTTTTCAAGGTTTTATCTATGTTGTAGCATGTATCAGAATTTTATTCCTTTTTAAGGTGTAATATTATACTGTATGTAAGAAGCTGGGTTTTTAATGACACCTCTGAAGCACCATATGTTAGGGGACCTCTTGTTAAGGTGGATGATAAGTTTACCTTATGGAGTAGGTCACGTGCATTGGGTTTTGTTTCTTACAGCTGAAAGAATCCTAATTGACACATAAGGCACAATTCAGATTCTTCTGTGAAGCTCTAGGGTGGGCAATAGGCCTAGAGTACTCAGAATGGAAGCTCTCCAGCATGTGGCACAATTCTCCAGCAGTTCCTCTGGGTGTGCGTGTAAATCTAAATCTATGTATGTGTACGTATGTCTAGGCACACAAACACATGACCTAGCCCACACCTTTACCTCTTTTCATCCTTAGTTTAGCTATTTTGATAATTTTCTTTAAAAAATGTTCTTATTGATTTTAGAGAGAGAAGAAGTGAGAGGGATAGAGAGATAGAAACATCAATGAGAGGGAAACATTGATCAGCTACCTCCAGTACACTTCCTACTGGGGATCAAGCCAACAATGGGCATATGACCTGATGGGGAATCAAACTGGTGCTCTTGGTTCATAGGTCGATGCTCAACCACTGAGCCACACCAACCAGCTATTTTGATAACCTTTTGTTAAAACTCTTGAGTTCAACATATATAATTATTCAGTACTTAACATTTTTCATCATAAAAAAACTACATTGAACTCCAAATCAAGTGAGACATTGTGTCTGGTGCTCTACAGAGGAGTACAGATTAATGCTTCTTTTGAAAATACTTTTCCACCATCTTCAATAGAGTTAGTAATAATCAAGTTTAGTTGAGGGTAAAGAATAAAAACATTTATTTAAGGAAGACCATCCAGCATCAATAGCTCTGAGTTTGGCAAGTATGAAGAGTGGATGATTAATGATTTGTTGGTGTATGAAATTTGAGATACAGGAAGCAGTATGGCACAAAAAAAAAAAGAGAATACTTATTATTAAAACTGAAAAAGAAGAGTTAGTAAGCTACTATGATAGAAAAGAACTTGAGATTAAGAAAATGTCACCATGCAATGAAAACAATCATCTCTTTAATAAGTACTAGTAGAGAAGGAGGCTAGACTTACTTGCAAGATTAAGGGTGAATGTTCCTCATGGAACATTTTGGTTCTTGACTATAAAGAGGTGGACTGTACAAAGATGTGAGCAGACCCCAGTACTAGAAGGAGACACAGAGAAGTGGGATAAGGAAAAAGAAAAAATCAGAATGTCTTTGCTCGAGGGTCCCTATAAAAAAACATATTTTTAAAAATCGGAGTAAACATGTATTATAATTTTTTCTGTGACTATAAAAATATAATAAACAGCATGAGAACTACTGTAAACATAAGAATTCCCTTTCATTGTAAACATATATAAAGCCTCCTGATACTATATTATACATCACATTACAAAATTCTGTTTTTTGCTGTTCCCTTTTCTGGTTCCTAGTTGTTCACATTCTTGGAGAGAACCAAGGCTTTTAGAGACCCATCAATCCAGTCCTTTCATTTCATAGATAAAGAGGGTAAGCAGCTTGCCCACGGTCACATTCATCCTCAGTGGCAGAGACTGGACTAGAACCAGGTCTCCTGATCTCCCATTGGGTGCTCTTCACATTATAACATGACCTAGCTCATACCCCCACTCCTCCTGGTCTGTACCTAATGATTCTCCCTGAATCTCAGCTGGGTAGAAGGGCTGTGAGGGAAAGGACAGGTCTGTTTGGGGCTTTCTGGGTTGCTATGAGTGTGGGACACTAAAGTCCTGGTTACAGAAAATGTCCAATATGAGGAGCTTCAGGCTCCAGGAGACATCTCCACCCTCCTCCATGAAGTCTCTAACCAGCACACGATCAATTGAGCTACTAATCAGTAGTGGGACTTGCTTCCAAGTATGTACATTTCAGCAAAAAGAAATACACATTTAACTGGATTATTTTGAAAAGCCCCACCATTCTCACATCTATTTCTGATTTCATGTTCATTAGCACTCAACATTCCATATGTTTTATTCTGGCTAACCAGATTTCTGGGTGACAATATGGGGGATGCTTTATCACAACATTCATGAGGTGTCCCAAGAGGGAGAGTGGTCAGATCTCTTGGGGCCATTCTTATGTGTTTCCTTTGAGAATATATTTACTATTATTTTTCAATCCTCACTTGAGGATATATGTTCTTATTGATTTCAGAGAGAAAGGAACGGGGGGACGGAGGGAGGGAGGGAGGGGGAGAAAGGGGGAGGGAGAGAGAGAAGCATTGACGTGAGAGAGAAACATCAATCAGTTGCCTCCTGTTGCACCCCAACTGGGGATCAAACACGCAACCTGGGTATATGCCCTGACCAGGAATCAAACCTGCAACCTTACAGTGTATCAGACGACACTCCCACCAACTGAGCCACGTAGGCCAGGACGAAAGTGTTATATTTTTAAATGTCTATCATGCAAGTTTTTGTTCAAGATTCAACACAAGAACTGTGAATTGAGACTATCCTTTGTCATATTCATGAATTAGGGAAACTGCGACAGCAAAGTTCTTGAAACTTTCTCGAGTTTACTGAAAATTCAAAAGTACCACAGTTCTTTGATTGTCTGGCAGAAATTTATCTCCCGTGTGCTCTCTAGGTTCCTATAAGAATAGGATCTCTTTTATTTAAACTTTTCCTGGATTTACTTTCTCAAGCGAAGATAAATCATTTGTTTTATAAGTCGAGAGCCAGCCACGTGTTCTGTGGTCCACCTCAGGCAATAAATTCCCTTTGTGCCATTTTTCTTGTCTCTTTCCATATAGTTTGCTGTATCTTATACACAGACTCCTGAAAAATTCTTTCCACTTGTGTACGAAAGCCACGACTTTCTTCCTCCAGGGCATTGATGGTTCGCAGAGCAAAGGGAGTCCTTTCCCGGGTCAGGGGATTGTTCAGGGGCCGCATGGGTATAACAGAGTTGTATTTGTGCTGCCTGTTCACAGAGTTCATTAGGGACGTATAGAACTGGAACCTACACCAGGTATCTCTTAAAAAGTTTTCAGTCAACAATAAGATGGTCCATGCAGACCCATTTACAGCATCATCTAAATTCTGTAAATGCTGTCTGCCACATGGCATCTCCGCAAAGATGATTCCAGGTTTGATGCCAAAGTCATTTTGGAGCAGATCCTGGACTCTGAGAGCTTCG
The DNA here is from genome assembly GCF_964212035.1 of Myotis nattereri. Classification (NCBI taxonomy): domain Eukaryota; kingdom Metazoa; phylum Chordata; class Mammalia; order Chiroptera; family Vespertilionidae; genus Myotis; species Myotis nattereri. The sequence continues at coordinate 68,150,869 of NC_138079.1, forward strand.
TCTGTGTCATCCTCTGCGTGCAATATCACAAATTTGAAGAACACCTCTTCTTCTGCTTCCTCTTCAGACATCCCATCCACGCCCGCAGCTCCTGCCAGCTCTCCTGTTGGCATCTCTGTTGTGCAGCTGTGATCAGCAACATCATGCAGGGAGATGTCAGATTTCTTGGAATTCGACTCATGATGTCTCTGACTTGTAGCCATACTGTGGCTTTTTCCCAAAGAGAGAGAAAGAGAGCAGGGATCTATTTTAGACTTCCTGATACCCATGATAAATATTCAAGTTAGAAGAGAAAAGTTTTATTTCTCAGCATTTCTTTTCATTCTAAAAGAAGAAATAACAAAGAGAAGAACATTGTAAATTTAATCAAAACATTAAAAATAGAAACTTGCATTCAACATCAAAAGCTCAAAAAGATGACACACAGATCATTGGGAAACAAAATCAACTGTCTTTTGTGAGCTTCACAAGGGCTACTACAGGTAGTCAAAGATAAGTTAAACCAAGTGTCCAGTCAAATATAATAGGAGACATTTGGAAGTTTTAAATGACATTCTATTAGCACTATAAACCTCCAAATTAAAATGAATTACTTTGGGGGGAAACCAAAATGGCGGCATAAGTAAACACCGGAGATTGCTGCTTAGCACAACCACTTCAAGAATACAACTAAAAGACGGAACGGACATCATCCAGAACCACAGGAAGGCTGCCTGAGTAGAAATTCTACAACTAAAAGGAAAGAGAAAAGCATACCGAGACTCAGAGGAGGTCCGGTGCGGAAGTAAAGTACAGAAGTACGGAGGCGCACGCGGAGAGGGCTGGTGGTTGAGGACACGGTTGTCTTTTTCAATCAGTAGGGAGTCTCAAGCTCTGAGCTCCAGTTCTAGTGAGTCTCTGGGGACCCAGACTCATATGGGAGAAAGTGGACTGTCTGGCATCGGTTGGAACTCGAGGGCAGCTTTCTCTCAGAGGTGCTTGCAGCGATTGCTGGGACACTGAGAAGCGGGGCCTCTGAGGGCAGCCATAGCTGCTTGCTCCGCACTGTTGATCCCCTGGGACCCCCGCCCCTCCCAAGCTGTGCGCTGGCTTTTGCATATGAAAGGCCTGGCCCTTGGCAATCTGAAAATTACCTAACAAACTGCAGCTGGCCCAAGGCCCCACAGCAACTTGCATTGCTTCATGGCTGAGCTCCTGCTGGGTAGCCTCAGGCAGAGGCTAGATTAGCACCCCCTTAGAGATCCAGGAGCCAGTGTGCCCGATGGTCAGAGTGGGACCATCCAGATTGCAGCTCCTCGAATCCATAAAGGACACATTCAGGGGGCAGACTCAGTAAGCACCAAAGCCCCACTGAAGCAAGTCTTGCCCCAGAGGGGTGTCTCCAGCACAGAAGTTCTCCCACTGCAGACACAGCTGATTCTCACAGCCAATTGGCCTGGAGGTCAATTCTTCCCAGTGATACCTACAACAATCTAGGCTTAACTACAACAAGACTGTGCACAAAGACCACAAGGGGGTGCACCAAGAGTGTCCACCTCAGGTAATTAGGGAGGCTGAGCCACTGGGCCATATAGGACACCTGGCACAGAAATCCACTCTATCAACACAGGGAAGCATAAAAAATGCAGGGACAAAGAAACAGGACACAAATGACAGAAATGGAGGAAAGCAAACTACTGGATATAGAGTTCAAAATCACACTTTTAAGGTTTTTCAAGAACTTTCTAGAAACCGCCGATAAATTTAGTAAGACCCTCAAAAAGTCTGGTGAGACCGCCGATAAATGTAGTGAGACCCTCAAGAAATCTAATGAGACCCTCAAGGTTATGAAAAAGGACCAACTAGAAATTAAGCATACACTGACTGAAATAAAGGATATTATGCAGAGTTCCAACAGCAGACTAGAGGAGCGCAAGAATCAAGTCAGAGATTTGAAATACGAAGAAGCAAAAAACACCCAACCAGAAAAGCAAAATGAAAAAAGAATCCGAAAATACGAAGATAGTGTAAGGAGCCTCTGGGACAGCTTCAAGCATACCAATACCCGAATTATAAGGGTGCCAGAAGAAGAGAGAGAGCAAGATATTGAAAACCTATTTGAAGAAATAATGACAGTAAACTTCCCCTACCTGGTGAAATAAATAGACTTACAAGTCCAGGAAGTGCAGAGAACCCCAAACAAAAGGAATCCAAAGACGACCACACAAAGACACATCATAATTAAAATGCCAAGAGCAAAAGACAAAGAGAGAATCTTAAAAACAGCAAGAGAAAAACAGTTAGTTACCTACAAGGGAGTACCCATAAGATTGTCAGCTGATTTCTCAACAGAAACTTTGCAGGCCAGAAGGGAGTGGCAAGAAATATTCAAAGTGATGAATAGCAAGAACCTACAACCAAGATTACTTTATCCAGCAAAGCTATCATTCAGAAATGAAGGTCAGATAAAGAGCTTCACAGATAAGGAAAAGCTAAAGGAGTTCATCACCACCAAACTAGTATTATATGAAATGCTGAAAGGTATCCTTTAAGAAGAGTAAGAAGAAGAAAAAGGTAAAGATACAAATTATGAACAACAAATACACATCTATCAACAAGTGAATCTAAAAATCAAGTGAATAAATAATCTGATGAACAGAATAAACTGGTGATTATAATAGAATCAGGGGCATAGAAAGGGAGTGGACTGACTATTCTTGGGGGGGAAAGGGGTGTGGGGGATGCGGGAAGAGACTGGACAAAAATCGTGCACCTATGGATGAGGACAGTGGAGTGGGGGGTGAGGGCGGAGGGTGGGAGGGGAACCTGGTGGAGGGGAGCTATGGGGGGGAAAAAAGAGTAACAACTGTAAAATATGAACAATAAAGATTTAATTTTAAAAAAAATGAATTACTTTGGTATTATAGTGGAGGTATCATACCACTCTATCCATCTGCAGTTAAAATCCAACTTCTCTATTATCAAATTATTGTATAGACTAGAAACATGAACATTTAAAGAAATAGAATATTCAAATATTAAGTACAAAATTTATATCTGCATCAAATACAAATATTCTGAAATTGGCCGCAGGCAGCTCTACTGACTCAGCACAAAAAGATGAAAAATGTCAAATCTCACTGGTTCGGAGCTTTTTTGTTTGTCTAAGATCAGCCATTATGGCTATAGTGGGGCTGTTGGAGAAATTATAGTAAGGATTGTAAAAAGTAAGGAATACTTTTTTCCAGCTAATTGTGGGAAAACTGAATAAAAGTATTTATTTGCATATGGAAAAATCTCAGTTTGGAAGTGAAATCTAGAAACAAACACTTGTGATTTTTCTCCAATGAAATCAACAAAGAATCATTATTGTCTAAATTCATTCTTTTATTTTAAATACTAGAGGCCCAATGCATGGGATCCGTGTACTGGTGGGGGGCGTGGCCTGCAGGGATCCGCCCACTGTGGGAGTGCCGTTCATCCCAGTCAGCCCAGCAGCGCTCCCACTGCATTGAGTGTCTGCCCCCTGGTGATCAGTGCACATCATAGTGACTGGTTGGCCGGTAGTTCTGCTGTTTGGTCACTGGGCTTTTATTATACAGGGTTCTAATTTCAGAGTGGAAGAATTAAATCAGACATTAAAAAAGTATTCCATGTGAATCTAATTTAAATAAATGTTCAGATAATGTTGGTAATGTTGGTAATGTAACTCCAAAATAGGCAGTGACAAGGGGGATTCTTTTATCAAAAGACAGAAAGTTCAGAATACATAACTATAGGCTCCATATTTTCAAATATGGGCCCATTCTGTTTATTTTCCAGAGCATTTTTGTTTATTGTTCATGGGCAAAGACCATAGTTCAGGAAGAAATCAGAATTACATTGATAATGACACAAAAAACACAGCTTCATATACCAAAATAATTCAGGTTTAGAAGAAACCATTCAAAATGGTGAAAAATTGTTATGGGAAGAAAAGATAAGGAAAAAACACCTAGAACTTCTTTCTCATATATATAAAGCATGAAAGGGTTTGCTGCTGCCCCTGAACAGTGAAGGCACTGCCAGCTCGTCTGTCATTTATTATATCTGTACTTCAGGTTCTCACTCCATAGCATATTATGCCAACTACCAAGAGATATTCTAGGCATAATAATTCTAAACTGCTACATACATACATATGTACATTCCAAGTAATTAAAATCAAATGAATCTGAACTCCCTTCACTGGTTAGGATTAACTGCCGGCTTTGTTACTGCATTATGAAAACAGGTTGTACCATGCAAAGTTGCAGAAAGAAGCTTCCCCTGCCTAATAAGATAACTGTTAAGCCATTCAGAGACATCGATTTACTGTGCCAATTAAAATGATCTTCACTTCTTCATTGAGTAGGTTTGTTAAAGCATCTTACTATCATTGTCTTGATCACTAGCTGCTGCAGGTAAGTGCACTTAAGTAATAAACGATATTCATAAAAATGTCGAAAACTTCTAAGGTAAAATGCTGTGTCAAGCCAGATCACAAAGTCTTTTAAACTAAAAAAATTTTTTTTAAATTACAACTTTATGCCTTAGTTTTCTTAAATACCAGTCAGCAAAAAGAGCAAAACACTCCAGAAACCTCTGTGTCCTATTCAACTTTCAAACACTCCCACCCACCCGTAAGCAGAACAAAGTGAATGACAGTGTCTGAAAAGCTTCACTGTGACCTTCTACTCTGAAGGGAGAGAGTAAGGAGATGGCCAGGGGGAAAGGATGTGGAAAGCTGTGTGCTGAGACCTGCCTTTCCTACCATCAATGATGCACAGCCAGGCAGATGGTCCAGATTCATCACTGGGGTTCGCAATGCTGGAAGACAGGAGAGAACCTGAGCGTGCTCACTCTGAGCCATTAACTCCGTTGATAAAGGGCCTTACTAGATCAGAAGGAAGGCTTGGAACGCTGAAGGGAAAGGAGGAAGAGTGAAAAAGAATCTCGGGAAGCTCCCTTTAAAGCTCTCCTTTCCATATCAGCACACAGAGAACTTCCTCACTCTTACTTACAATGACACAATCTTCCAGCATGTGGATGTACTATAACTGTCCCCTGTTCCTGCATGTGTGAGTTGTTTCCAGTCTACTACTATTATGAACAATGCTTTAATGAATAACTTTGGGCAAAAGTCATTTCATATGTGTGCAAGTTCATCTGTAGCAGAATTCTACCAAATGGGATTTATATATCAAATAACAAATGGCCTGTGATTACGATAGATTTGGCCAAATTGCTCTCGATGAGATTGAACCTTTTTTGTTTGTTTGTTTTTAACTTGATACAATGACACCCCCATCTCCCCTCCCTTGCTCCAGCAAAGACCTAAGGCCATGGAAGCCACCAATTAATACTGACCACAGCCCAACAGAGCTAATCACATCCCCTTAGGCAAGCGAAATGTGGAAAAATATAACCCGTCCGAAAGAAGCCGAAACTGAGGTTCTGAAGGAAAGATCAGAACAGGTCTGAGATAAGAGGGAATGAAGGTCCACAATGTACCCACTTTATATCTTGGCTAAAGAGGTTCCGATAGGACCCCATATTAAACAGGAGTAAGATGGAAAGAACAGCTTGCCAAATATGCAAAAATATTACAGGAAATAAAAAAGAATATAAAGAAGAACCATAGCATGCAAAAGACAAATAAAAAATTCCATTTTCCTTAAGGCTCTGGAATCAGACTGTCTGAATGTAAATCCCAGCTCTGCTATAAAAAAACAACTGGGAAACCTTGTGCAAGTTACCAAATATCTTTGTGCTTTGACTTCACCATGTATATAACGGTAATAATTATAGTACCTACATTTAGGGGTCTTAGTATATAATTATAGTACCTATGAAGATCAACATGGCTTAGAACAATGCCCCCAAAATTTTAGCAGCTATTACTGTTATTACATACGTAACAAGCTAAAGAAAAATTTACTCAACAAATGCTTATGCTCTGGGACAGTGCAACTCAAAGTGTAGTGCATGGACAAGTTGCCAGTCTCTGAACTTTTTGGTGCCAGTCTACGTCACGATAAGGAGATTGTGCCAGAGTGTCCATCAACTACATCAGTTAAATATGCTGTTTAATTCTGCAGACTTTTTTTCATAGTAAGACATTCTCAATGAAGAAAGCAGCATGGTTTACATTGGATGCATGCTTCTTACATTACAGACAAGCACTTTGAGTAATACTGCTCTAGGAGACACAAAAGAGAATATGTAATTCAAAAAACAAAAATATTAAAAATGAGATTAACAGAATTAGATGGAAAGGGACGCTATAGACAAATCAAGGACCTAACACTATTAGGAAAAAAATAGAAACAGCAAAGAGTGAAGTAATATGAAATCAAAACCATATCAGCTAAACATGGGGGAAAGACTTGAAAAAAAAATCACAGAATATGGAAAGGAAAAAAAGACACCCTCCACCCCAATAAAGCAATTTGAAAAAAAGATATAGCTATGGAGATTTCTTTTTTTAAAAATACATTTTATTGATTTTTTACAGAGAGGATGGCAGAGGGAAGGAGAGTTAGAAACATCGATGAGAGAGAAACATTGATCAGCTGCCTCCTGCACACCTCCTACTGGGGATGTGCCCGCCACCAAGGCACATGCCCTTGACTGGCATTGAACCTGGAACCCTTCAGTCTGCAGGCTGACGCTCTATCCACTAAGCCAAACCAGCCAGGGCTGGATATTTCTCTTAAAAGACAACCAATAAAATGAAAACCAATGCATCTGAAACAGAAAACCCAATGATCATAACAAAAACATTCAAAGATATAACAAATTCATCACTCTAATCCAAATGATCAATCTTACTGATGACAACTAGACATTATGTACCTCCTGGTGTAATTTGATATGATATGTACAGCATAATGTATGACAAGATTTGCTAATGATGTCGAGTAACAGCATATAGTCTGGGTTTGGGGGAGAGGTCTAGCCAGGAGGTGGGTATTTGGCATTTAAAACCTAAAGATTATATGAAATTATTAAGGGAGTGAGAAAAAGGAAGTGGATTTTGCCAGTCCCCACAATCATGTGAGCCAATTCCTAAAATAAATTTCCCTTCCTCCCTCCATCTCTCCCCTCTCTCCCTCCTCTAACCTAGTATTAGTCATGTTTCTTTGGAGAACCCTAATACCACCTTCTTTAAAAGTTTGTTGCCCTAAAATTAAGAGTTAATGTTTGCATTTTTAAAACATTATGACCACTTTGATAAAATACACGCACATATACAATTTTTAAATCTGTCCATGTATTTACCACAAAAAAAGTTTTTGTGTTTAAATCACAGCCTCTGAAATTTAACACATTTAAAAGTAATGCATCTAGGACAGTGATGGTGAACCTTTTGAGCTTGGCGTGTCAGCATTTTGAAAAACCCTAATTTAACTCTGGTGCTGTGTCACATATAGAAATTTTTTGATATTTGCAACCATAGTAAAATAAAGACATATTTTTGATATTTATTTTATAAATTTAAATGCCATTTAACAAAGAAAAATCAACCAAAAAAAATGAGTTCACGTGTCACCTCTGACACGCGTATCACAGGTTCGCCATCACTGGTCTAGGACTAGCCTTGAATCCTCCAGCCTTTTAGTTTTCTGTCCTATCTAAACAGCGCCATCTTGTGGCAAATACATGCAAAACCAATGGGTTCTTGTCAGTTAATACATTTTCATGTTATTAGTAAGTAAGTGTTGTTGAAAACTAACTCTGTACCAAAACCTGCTGGACTTTGGGGCTGTGACGCCAGGATACGTAGACGACTGCACTGGGGCATCATTCAGGAGAGCAGGTGCTACGCAAGCACTCGGGAAGGACACCTGCAGTGGGGAACACGGGCGTTAGTTAGCACGGCAGGGAGAGAGGTGGACGTTTTCCACGCAGCAGGACCAGCATTTGCAAAAACACAGGCACCAGAGGGCAAATTTTGTTAGGATCACTAGGTGTTTATGTGGCTCGAGTCCACGTATATGAGGGTGGGCAGAAGGTAGTGATGAGAGATTAGAATGGAGAGATAAATAGGATTGAGAGCATAGGGGCCTACTCTGTTCAGGACTTCCAATCTGATCATGCTGGCAGAAAGGGAGCCCCTGGTAGGTGTTCAGTTGGGGTGTTTAGGCAGGTTAAAATAGTTGCAGTAAGGAGACAAGGCTAGAAGCCTGTAAGGCAGGGGTCCTCAAACTTTTTAAACAGGGGGCCAGTTCACTGTCCCTCAGACCGTAGGAGGGCCGGACTATAGTTTTTAAAAAAACTATGAACAAATTCCCATGCACACTGCACATATCTTATTTTGAAGTAAAAAAACAAAACGGGAACAAATACAGTATTTGTATTTGCATGTGGCCCGCGGGCCATAGTTTGAGGACCCCTGCTGTACGGCCTTAGACAGGCAGAACAGTCAGTTGGGAGGCTGGTGCAACAATAACCTGGGTGAGAAAGCAGAGTCCTGCCCTAAGAAGTGATCATGGAGACAAGACCTATAGTAGGTAACAAAGGCGGGTGGGTGGCAGAAAGCAGATCAGGTATGCCTTCCAAACCTGTGCCTGCTGTAATTTGGTGGTACTGCCATTTGCCTAGATGAATGGGGGTGGAGGCGGGTGTGAACAATTAATCCAGCTTGGGATCTAGGGAGCTTGGGGTCCCCATAACCTAGAAGATGAGCTGTCCAGCAGGCACATACACAGATAGGTTCGATGCACAAATAGGAGAACATCTTCATGAGGGATAAAAGTTTGTCACTACTTCACTTCTGTGAGGAATTGAGCCTAGGCAGAAAGTAAGGTGAGAGAACAAAGACAGAACCAAAGCCAGACGGGCATCCAGAGGAGGAGGGGCCCACAAAGGAGAGGGAGGAGGGGCTCTGGAGCAGCAGGAAAATCAGACACAGATCAGTACCTGGAACTGAGGGAAGAGAGCGTTCTGAGCAGTGATTGGTGTCCACTGCTTTTAGCACCTGGAGGCTGGGGGGAGCAATGATGGAACGATGGGAGCCACCACACCAGACTGCAGTGTGCTTAAGAGTCCAGGAAGTGAGGGCTCAAGGAGGCGGGGGGACTTCAAGAAGGAAAGGAGAGACCAATAGTTACAAATGAACGTAGGGTCCAGAGATTTCATTAAGAAAAGTGATACTTGGAATGCCTAGGAACGGAAGGAATTTGCTAGGAGAGAGAAAGAAGATGAAAAATAGGAGTGGGAGCTTCTTAGAGCTGAGCTATCTTCTTGGTCGTTGGGCAGTTCTGCCTCTCTTCAACTTCCCCTTTCCTGAGGAAAGCAGAGAGAAGCCTTAGCTCCTGAGTGTGCTCGGTCGGTCGTGGGATCACGCTCCCGAGGACCACTGCGCACAACGTGGTGACCTAGCGGCTGTCAGGAGAAGGCGAGTGCACGTCTGTTTGTGTGAGGGCTAGGTGCATTATCTTGAGAGAGATATTGTTGTCCAGAAGTTTCAGTATGGATGTGAAGGGGCCAAAGGGGTATTCTGTAGCAGATACTACAGATTTGCTTATGCAAAATTGATTCCGACTTCCTTTTAATGTTCCTTCCCGAAATTCCTATTCCAAAAGTACTTAAAGCTGTATTTCCTAGAGTCTCTTGAAGCTAGGGTTCAAGATGTTGTTTAAGTTCTGCCTATCAGATGTACTTCCATGTCTGGGTTAAATATGAAGGCATCCAGAGCATGGGGCCCCTATTTAGCTGGTTAAGAATTGAGCAGAGTTGTGATTCAGGAGCCGGCAGCTTCTCGATTTGACAGGTTTCCTGGTCGTGGCAAAAGCCCCAATGCTGCTAGGTGGTGCTAGGAGGTATCCCTAGAAACTCAACCTAGAACCTAGCTCTTCAACTATCCTGATGAGACTGTAAATCCTGTAATATCCTCGTATGCATACCCCTCTGCTTCAACTAGCTAGAGTAGATTCTGTTCCCTGCAACTAAACTGTGATTGGTACAACATCCAAATTCAGGGCAAAACATAGCCGCCACCTGTTTTGTAAATACAGTTGTATTGGAAGACAGACATGCCCACTTACTTATGTACTGTCTGTGACTAAATTTCATGCTACAGAGGCAGAGTTGAGTAGCTGCAGGAGAAACCATATGGCCCATAAAGCTGATGATATTTACTAACTGACCTTTTCCAGGAAAATTTTGCCAACCCCAAGATGACAGCACAGGAATGCCAGGACACAAGAGAACAGACCTATCAGCCAGACAAGGAACATGTGGACTTGTCTTTCTTCACACTGAAAATATTTTTAAAATCCCAACTATGGTAACCAACACCAGCATAAAAAGGTAAAATTTAAAAAAAGTTTCTTTTATTGATTTCAGAGAGGAAGGGAGAGGGAGAAAGAGATAGAAACATCAGTGATGAGAGAGAATCATTGAGTGGCTGCCTCCTGCACACCCCCTACTAGAGATCGAGCCTGGAACCCGGGCATGTACCCTTGACCGGAATCGAACCTGGAACCCTTCAGTCCACAGGCCGACACTCTATCCACTGAGCCAAACCAACTAGGACAAAAGGTAGAATTTTAATCTATCCTGATCTTATACTGAAATAATATTATTAAGAATCAGCTGTCATCTATTTTCTTCTTTTGGAGGTTGTGCAGAATTCATAAGGATGGCAGAGGCCCAGTATAAATAAAATAATTAGCAAATATTACCTAATGATACTTATTTATAGCCCAACTAATTAGTGCCTGTATTTTTCATATGGGATACCAGAGCTTGCATGAGAAAAGTTAAGGTTACAGGCTTTCTAGGAGTGTAGCACCCTGCATCTTTCCTTCATGGCACTAATCATAATCATAACTTTACTAATGATATATATTATTTTCTGCTTAGTTTCTCATTTTTCCCACTGGCAGGCTGTAAACTAGTAGATTGTAAAGTCTACCAGAACAATGACCAAATCTGCCTTATTCACCACTATACCTCCAAAGTCTCACTTACAATCACCACTCAAGAATACCCCCTCTGAATGAATGAATGAGACAATTCCAAATATGACTAACAGTTTTGTTTTTGTTTTTGATTTAGAGAAATAACCAAACAGATAGCTTTTTATCAACTGTATTAGGTAAATTACTGATTCAATCAGAATAGGACTAGCCAATCCAAATATATCTTGGATTTTAAAAGAGCAATTATGTTGTATTTTTAAAAAATTATGTGAACATAAATATGGCATATTCATTTCAAGACACAGCTCACGGATCAGATTTGGCAGAAAGCATTTTCTGTTATCTCTAGGTTAAGTACTCCTCCCCTGGACACCCATAATGTCCTGTTCACATCTCCTATAATATGTACAGCACAGCAATCTTAACCTGTCTTCCTTGGTAGCCTGGGAGGCAGCTTCCACTCATTTTCTCATACTTCGTCAAGGTACATGGCTTCACCACTTTCCAGTTATGACTGCCAGCAACCTGAGGCATCACTGACACATTCCTCTTCCTCTCTACACTTTCACTTCAAGCTATCAAAAATCCTGTCATTCAACCTCCAAAATACATCTCTAATTGTTCCACTTTCCCTCTGCGCCACATTTTCACTCTAGATCAACATCTCTCCCCTAGTCCACGGCACTGCTTCCCAATTGGTCTCTGTAGGTACTTTGGTCAACCTAATCCTTTCTCCACTCACAGCAATGATCTTTTTAAACACATACTTTGGATCAAGTTACTTCCACTTACAACCCAGCAATGGCTTTCTACTGCTCTTAGAATAAAAATTTCTTAACATGGTCAATGCTGCCCAGTATCTGACTTCTTCAGCTCCAACCTCAGCTCCTGCCTCGCTCCCCACTGTTCCTCCAGGTCCCGCACACATGTCTTTTTTTTCCTCCAGTTTGTTCAGCTTTTCTCCTGCCACAGGATCTATGAAGACATTTTACTGCAATTTTGAAGAATGTGTTATATGACTATATTTTCCTTTTATTAGAGAACTTGAACATAGTATCATGGACTAACCAAAATTCTATTGAAGGTAAACAATCAGAATGTCCAAAAGCTGGGGAATGGCAATAACATAAACTGTATTATATTATTTATATGATTGAATCCTATTAAATGATTTAAAATGTTTATGAATGTTATGAATAATTTTAATGACATGAGGAAATGCTTCCATAATAATAAGAGAAAAAAAAGTAGAGTGTAAAATAGCATATACAGTGTGATCTCAGCTTTGTAAAACAAACTGGAGAAAACAGATTGGAAAGAAGTACACCAAAAAGGTAACATTGATTATCTGTGTTTCATAGGTGTGTGAATGTACATGTATCTACATTCTATATATATATATCCTTTTTCTACAATGATAATGCAATCTGAAAAAAAACTTATTTTAGTAAATAAAAAATTGTTTTCTAGGTTTTATACTTTTAAATGGAGATTTTGCTATAAAATCTTGATAATCTGATGTCTGCTTAGTCACTTAAAAATCTGTATAATATTTTCTGAACAAGCTACTTCATTTTTCTTCTTTCTGTTTAAAGTACCTGTTACTGTACCTTTAAGAAATTCTTTAAATTAGAGACCACTGCTTCCTGCTGAAGCAAAGGAATTAACAAAAATAATTATTACATATTCTTTTCAGTAAACTGGAAAACTGGATGGTATTTTTCTCTCATTTCCTATATTTAAAAATGAGAACTGGCATTAAAGGGCAAATCTTCTCCCCAAACAGGAAGAACATTTTATAAAAACACAGAATTTAAGGGTAAACTGTATATCTTATCAAAATGAGGCCCAACAGAAAGATGGTTGTGCATTTTAATAATAGAGAGTCCAGCATGGCTGGCATGACTCAAAGGTTGAGCACCTATGAACCAGGAGATCATAGTTTGATTCCCAGTCAGAGCACATGCCCAGGTTGCAGGCTGGATCCCCAAGGGGGGTGGGAGGACATGCAGGAGGCAGCTGATCAAGATGTTTCTATCTCATCATTGATGTTCCTATCTCTCTCTCCCTCTCCCTTCCTCTCTGAAATCAATTAAAAAAATATACAAAATATATTAGAGAGTCCTAGTAATCTACAATGTTCTAAAGGTGCCATATGCTTCATGGAATACCAGTATCTAACAGCTACCCACCTGAGGGTCAATAGCAAAAAAAAAAAAAAAATGGCACAACAGGACTATGGCAGCACTGAGACAGAGCACTTGCACTGGGAAGTGAAGGTGCACAGCCTGTGATGTCTACCAGAGGCCGTCGCAGGCAAAGGGAACAGCCTCGAGGTCAGTGTCCCTACAGTGGAGTAAGCAAGGGAGAAGGTAGGGGATGAGATCAGAGAAGCAGCCAGGAGTTAGATCACACAAGGCTCTGAAGCCATATGAAGAGTTTGTTTTTCATGACTGTGGTAAGTAGCCATCAAAAGGTTTTTAAGGGAAGTGAAAATTCTGGGTATACTTGAAAAAAGTCACTGCTATTTGTAGAAAGATTGAGGAGGAATAAGGACAGAAGCAAGAAGAGTAAATCTGAGACTTCAGTCATCTAGGTAAGAGAGAGATTGTGTTTTGCATGAGGGAGGCAGTGAAACGTGGTCAGATTTGAGGCATCTTTTCAAGGTAGAGTCAACAGAAAGAATTTGCTAGATGCTTGGATGTAGGGTCTGAGCTAAAAAGAAGCATGAAGGATGATTCCTGGAGTTTCAGCCTAGTTGAATGGCATTAACATTTACTGAGATGAGGAAGGTAACTGAGGGAAAATGGAAGGGAGGACTGGGCTCTGTTTGGACTAACTCCATTTAAATGCTTCTTAGGCTTCCAAGTAGAGATGGCGTGTAAACAGGTGGACGTACGCATCTGGTGCTCAGGCAAAGTAAAGCTAGAGATAAAAATTTGGAAGTTTTTCAGCTACAGATGTTATTCACAACCATGGGATATGGCTTGGGATAGAAAGTGCCTTGGGATGTATGGCTAGAAAGAGAATACAGTGGGGCCTTGACTTACGAGTTTAATTCGTTCCGTGACGGAACTCGTAACTCAAATTACTCATATGTCAAATCAATTTTCACCATTACAACGAATTGAAATGCCATTAATCCGTTCCGGACACCCAAAAAACGAAGTTTTGCAAAATAACTGCAAGCACAAATGCGAGCACAACACTGATGCTTCAACTAAGAGCTAACCGCTTAAAGTGAACGAGTGAGACACGTGATGCTGGGCTGATGTTGTGGCGTTCACTGTGACGTTCGCTGCGCCAACTAGCTGTGGGGTATCTGAAGCTGGTTCGTAACCCGAGTTTTAGCTCGCACCTCAAAGCAAAAAATCGGCCGAGAGACGGCTCGTATCTCGAAAAACTCGTTAGTCGGGACACTCGTAAGTCAAGGCCCCACTGTATGGCCAACTGAGCTCTGTGGTACTCTTAACACTTAGTGGTTTGGGAGAGGAGAAGCCTGCAGACACAGGAGTACCAGTGAGGTGGAAGGAAAAGCAGGAGAACTGACGACCTGGAAGCCAAATGAAGAAAGAGTATCAAGGAGAAGGAGCTGTCAACCTCGTCATATGAAGTGAAAACTATGCACAGACACTGGATTTCACCAGTGGCCAGGGGGTGATGGAGACAAAAAGCCCAGAGGAGAGGGTGGAGGAGGAAACTGGAGGAGTGGAAATAGAGACTTGGCCCCAAGTCATTGAAAGAAGTGCTGTTTTCTTTTAAAATCTTTATTGTTGAAAGTATTACAGATGTCCCCTTTTGTTGTTGTTTAAAAGGGAGCAAAGAAATGGGTGGGACCTAGAAAGGATGTTTGGTCTGGGGGAGGGAAGAATTATTTAAAGACAAGATTTATCAGCAGTCCCGAATTTGTTAAATGAATTTTTAAAAAAATTACACGAGGAGCAAATGATTCAACAGTATAAACGTGGTTTATACTTCAAGTGCCATACAGCTGGGCATGCGTAACATTTACTTTGTCAAAAGGAAGTAAGGCATTACTCTACTCCAGCTCATCTACTTTCAGATTTAAATGAAATATAAACTGGAGTTGCTTAACTCCATTTATAACCAACACACTAGTTAAAGTGTTCAACTCTCTCATATTTTAAAGACACCCCCCTCCCTCCCTTCTTTTTTAAAGTTTACTGCCAGAAAAACCTGGAGAGGCCTTAACTAATACAATACAGTTGTCAGCCCAAATTATTTTTATCCCAATTAACTTTTGGACAAGAAGCCAAATAAGACAATGGAAACCTTCAGCATTTTGTGCCTGGTTGAGGCTCATGCAGAACCAAACCATTTAAGACGCGGGGCTATTTGCATATGGCTCGAAGGTTTCTTTTCTTTAAAAAATGGGTTTTCCAGTCAACGTGAAACTTACAAGGGCAGCAGAAAGTTCGTGGCTATTCCCTTCAGAGTCAGGCACCGTCGACCTGAAGAGACGGCGCTGGGCCCACCCGGGGACCCCAGGAGCGGGCCGCGCCCCGTTCGCCGCGGGCCGGGTCCGCTGGGGCAGCTGCGCGCGGCCGCCCGGCCCCCCAGCGCACCAGAGCCCGGCGGCCGCCCCGCGACGCCCTACTTGCCTGGAAGGAGTGCGGGCCACACCGGGCCCAGCCTCGGGGCTTTTTGGTCTTCGTCTCCCGCTGAGCGGACCCACTCAGGGCGCGACTTCCCCGGGGCGTCGGGAGGGCGAGTGCCCAGTCCCCGCCCGGCTGCAGGGCCCGTGCCCACGCCCACTCACTGCGCCCCGCGGCGCTGCGCGCGGAAGTCC
This sequence comes from Myotis nattereri, assembly GCF_964212035.1. Classification (NCBI taxonomy): domain Eukaryota; kingdom Metazoa; phylum Chordata; class Mammalia; order Chiroptera; family Vespertilionidae; genus Myotis; species Myotis nattereri. The sequence continues at coordinate 68,166,607 of NC_138079.1, forward strand.
CGGCACCGGAGTCCCCACCCCTCGCTGACGCGCTGACTCAGCCTTTGGAGATCGGCGGTGCGGGCGGCGCAGCTCCCCAGGGCTAGTGTGTGTGCAGGCGGTGGTTATAACGTGGCGGGACCTCTCCGCGCAGGAGGGGGAAGCGGGCCATTCAGAAGGGCGGAGAAGAAATCAGAACTCTGGCCCAGGCAAACAAGGACTCTCCCTGCGCTGCGGCGGCTTCTGGTCCACATTCCCCACCCCTCCACCCCCCACTCCTAAGCCCTGACTTTGAGGCTCGGGAGTGCGGGGGACTGCACTGTATCTGCTCCTAACAGACCTGGGTGCACTGCTTCCACCTTGCCCGCGCGCCCAACACTGAACCCGCCAGTAAAGCCACGTACCTGATCCTACCATATCCACCGTCGCTTCCCAGACGGGAGCCCCTGAACTCCAAAGGAAGGAACGGCCTGTCTTACCCAAACAGAAGACCCTAGACCTTTCCCGAGGTACAGCGACTCCCCTGGTCCTCCAGGAGGGTCCCTTGGCGTTTCCTTTCGCATTGGGGCTCTGCCACCGAACGTTCCTGCAGTCAACCACATCCCTGGCCAGGGAGGCATAGCGCACCGCCCCGGCCCCTGCAAAGTCACCTTTCTCAGGTTCCTTTCCCACAACCGAAACAGATGGAAACTTCGCTGAATTAAAAAAGAAAATAAAAAAGCAATCAAGTAAAAGAAGCATAAAAAGCCTTATGGAAGAAACACCTGTAAGAACAGTTATGCCTTTATTTGAGCCAAACATGACAATTGCCAGGAAGCAAAATCTCAATGAATTGAGAAAAATGCTCCAGAAAATTACAGTTTTGCATCTTATGTCATACATTACAATCAAAAGAGGAGGCATAAGGGGGTTACATGAAATTTATTGGTGATAGATTAGGGAAAGTGGGAGAAGGCAAAGTGGAGAAATCTCTGGGACAATAAAAAGTCAGACGAATAGACACATACTTCTTTTTAGTAGGTGGGTATAGCATAGTTAACAATTAACATTATAACAATAACAATGAGGGGTTCTGCGGTCTCCCGTTCTGGTGGGAGATTGTGCCCTGAGGGGGTCTGGAACAAGGAAATTACCCTGACATTCCAAACACATGTTATCCTAGAGATGCAGACAGACTCAGTTGAGGTAAAGAATGACCTTGGTCGAGAAAGATCCTGGCCCAGGCTATGACTACCTTCCAGGACCTGTTTTTGGTTAAAAGGTTTTAATTTTAGACCATCCTATATGGGTACTAAAAGGTTAACATGGGTGGTGCACACGGGCAGGCTAAATAGCCATCTCAGATGGTGGATAAAGAAAAATTGAGGGGGTAGGGGATGGGATATCCCAAGGGAAGGGCTGCACAGCACTGAGCCAAGGGGACATTGGATGGATGATGGAGCTAGAGTTTCATTCTTATATGCCAGTGATGGCAAATCTATGACATGCGAACTCATTTTTTTTGGTTGATTTTTCTTTGTTAAATGACATTTAAATATATAAAATAAATATCAAAAATATAAGTCTTTGTTTTACTATGGTTGCAAATATCAAAAAATTTCTATATGTGACATGGCACCAGAGTTAAGTTAGGGTCTTTCAAAATGCTGACACGCCGAGCTCAAAGGTTCGCCATCACTGTTATATGCAGTCACTGGCAGGAAGCTTTTGTGGTCAGTGGGTTTGGGGGCTGAGGTGGTGGGTTTGGAATGCGATGGAATGCAGGTGTCCAACAGGTGCCTTCAGGACAGTTTCAATTCCTTAGTCCAACTCCTGGTGTCTAGCAAGTTTTTCCTGGGCTTTCGTTCTCCTGCAGCAGGAAGCTTATAAATGGTCATTAGGATCATACTGTCTTATAGTCCTATTTTAGGTCTCTGAGTTTGTAAGGCTGCCATGCAGGCCTCCCTGGAGCTTGTCAAGTTTAGTATGTGGCCCCTTTTTTGTTCACACTTATAAAGCCAAAAACTTGATCCTACCATCTCTACTTCAGGCTCCCAATCCTATCATATCCTAAGAACCCAGTTCAAAAATAGCCCCCTACTCCTTCTCTTTTAATTCTCAGGCAATCCCTACTTCCTGCCACAGGTAGAGTTAAGAGTTATTTCCTGTTCCTCTACCCCCACCCAACAACAGGACGGGCCATGGAAGGGAAGCACTGGCAGATATGTGTCAACCAACCCATGTGGACTTTATGCTTATCAAACTTATTGAAATTCTTCTTTCAGTCTCCTCTGCCTGTACCTCTCACAATCCTTCAAATCCGTGTTTTTCCATTTTTTTTTCCATTGCAATGCTACTAATGGCAAATGCCATAAACATTTATTTCCCCATTCACCACCCACATCCCATGTACAAATAAGCCTAAGATCACTAATGTCAAGGACAAATTCACTTGAATTTTTCCATTTTATGTCACAAATTGCTCCAAATTTTGCATTGTTCTTCATCTTCACATGCTGTACTAAGAAAATATTTTAAATTGATTATGAGTTCTATTACTTAAATTTTCTTTTTTCAAAATATATTTTTATTTATTTCAGAGAGGAAAGGAGAGGGAGAAAAGATAAAAACATCAATGATGAGAGACAATCATTGATTGGCTGTCTCCTGCACACCCCACTCTGGGATCGAGCCTGCAACCCAGGCATGTGCCCTGACCGGGAATTGAACTGTGACCTCCTGGTTTACAGGTCGACGCTCAATCACTGAGCTACGCAGGCCGGACCATTACTTGAATTTTCTATCCAAATTATTAAGTATACTTTTCAAGAGAGTACACCGATAACATCTGCCACAAATATTTGTTGTCTTCTACACTAGGGATACAGAGTGAATAAAACACACATGGTCCCAGTCCTCTTGGAGATTTTGTAGTCTAGTCCAGGAGACAGACAATAGACATATAAACACGTAAGAAAATTTCAGGTCCATTCATTGATAATGAATGAATGAAATAAAGCAGAGTAAAATGGGAAGGAGTGCTAATTAAATCAGAGAAGAGATGGCTTCTCTGACATGTAAAATGTTTTTCCTGTGGCTTCTTTCCCCTGAAATCTTTGACATTAAATGCTGGTGTTTTCAAGGTCTTGATCCTCTGTCCACTTTAGCTTACTTTACCATTTCCCTGAATATCTTACATATGCCCAGCAGACTCTCACATAAATCAGTAAGGATACGAATGATTTGAACATGACTAATGAACTTGACCTGATTGACAGACATAGATTATGGCATCCAATATAATTTCAAGACACATACTCTTTTCAAGTACACATGGAACATTAACAAAATGAGACATTAACAAAATTAGTCTGTATTTTTTGCCATAAAGCAAATCTCAATAAAGCAAAATCAAAACAAATCAAAAGATTGAAATAACATAGAATATGTTCTCTTACCACTTACATATTAGTCTGAAAACCAAAAATAAATGATAACTAGAAAAGCCTCTGCATGTTTGGAAATCAAAAGACATTTAAAAATAACCAATGGGTCAAAAATAAACCACAACAAAAATCATAAAATGTTTTTATCTGAATGTTACTAAAAATGCTACATATTAGTATTTGTGGGACATAGCTAAAGTCTAATGAGAGCAGCATTTCTAGTCTTAAACATACATATCAAAAAACAAAGCCAGAGAATCAACTATCTAAACACCCACATCAAGACATTAGAAAAACACAGAAAATGAAATCCCAATAAAAAGAAATAAAATAAGACTAGAAAATCGGGGGGAAAATTATCATAGTATCAACAAGAGCAAAAGACATTTCCTTGAAAAGACTAATAAAATTAGTAAACTACTGGTGAAACTACTTAGAAAAAAAAAATAAAAGAAACAGGAAGGACATAATACTAAAAATAAAAAGGAAACATCACTACAGATCATAAGACATTTAAAAGATAAAAGATAACTCCATTCCAATAAATTTAAATGAAATGAGCTGGGAGACAGTTGTCTATGTGCCTCTTATGTGTGTGTTTTAATATACATATATATATGTAATTTATTGATTTCAGAGAGGAAGGGAGAGGGATAGAGTGGTAGAAATATCAATGAGGAGAGAGAATCATTGATTGGCTGGCTCCTGCATGCCCCCTACTGGATATTGAGCCTGCAACCCAGGCATGTGCCCTTGACTGGAATTGAACCTGGGACTCTTTAGTTGAAAATCTGACGCTCTATCCACTGAGCCAAACTGGCTAGGGCTCTTGTGTTTCTATGTGTTTTACTGAGTACACCAATAATTTAAGACCCTGACTGCTCTTTACCTGAGCCATATCACAGGGTAGTATTTATGGTGAGCAACCTTGAGATAAAAGGTAATGTCTCCCACTAGGACCAAAGAACAGGCTTACTTACTGCTTGCTATAACAGTGGTGGATTCCTCAAGCTCAGTGTTCCTCAGATGTGACACAAGTCCACTGTGTGTGCAATATCTACATGGATCTCTTCATGATACCCCCATGGGACTTGTGAGGAGGAACCAATGCAAATGTGCTGATAGTGGTGCTGCTTACTGTGTCGTAAGTAACTAAAGTCTTCTGTCTCTGACCCAGGAATTCTGTCTTCTGCCAGCATCCATGAAACAGTAACAGGTTAATTTATTAGACTGTAAGTGGGGTAAAACCAAATCCAAGACCTGACAAAATTGGTAGGTGGAACTTCTGGAAAATCAAATTTTCTCCCCAAAACAAATATACACTGGACAAAATTGTCGAAAATAATCATCCAAGGGCTCTGGAAATTGAGATAACAACGAATTGAGAATCATGTATTCATTTATAAAAAAAACCATGCTGAAATTTTGGTAGGAGTCTGTGGCATTCTTGCTAGAAGCTGCTCTCATCTCCCAAACTCAGCACATTTTCCAGTGTTGGTATACCAGGGGGAGGCCAACAATGAAAGCTGCTGGAGAGGCCAGTCAGCATGGCTCAGTAGTTGAGCAATGACCCATGAACCAGATCATGGTTTGATTTCTGGTCAGGACACATGCCCAAGTTATGGGCTCGATCCCCAGTGTGGGGCTATCCCTTGTGCAGGAGGCAGCTGATCAATGATTCTCATCATTGATGTTTCTATCTCTCTCTCCCTCTCCCTTCCTCTCTGATGTCAATAAAAATGTATTGAAAAGAAAAAAAAAAGCTGCTGGAGGGAGCTAACTTGACTTCGAGTGGATGGGTGGCAAAAAGTTCATACCTAGTGGTGCTGCCAATAAAAATCACAAACTTGGGAGGAAATACATGGGGGCATCACTTTGTTAGTCTGAAGTTGTGGTCTCACATGAGGTGAGCAGCAGACCAGTGGAATAGCCAGCAATTTATCAGGAAGGTCCTGGAAATGAGAGAGCTATTGAGAGTCAAAATTAGCTCTTCACAGGTCTCTGCATGATTGGAAGGCTACACATACACATGGGAGACACAAGCCTGCCCCTGCAGATACGTGTGTGTTTGAACCCTGGTTCTAGCACTGATTGTGTGACCTTATGCAAGTGAACTTAACCATTCTGTGCTTCAGTTTCTTAATCTGCAAAATGGTGGGAAAGCATTGTTTAGAAGAGAAAATAAACTATGTAGCATGAATGTAGAACATAGTATAGTAGGTACATAGTATTACAAAAGTGTTTTACTATTATTTCTCAAAATGTGGTATAACACATCGAACTCTCCGTGAGGATTTCCAAGATTCACTCCACATCTAATGAATCAAAGTCTCAGGGTCAGGGGAAGAAACTTGAGAAAGATCACTTTTTTACAAGTAGACTAGGCGATTGTTATATCACAATGATTGAGAACTACTATTTTCAGGTTGTAGTTTTGTAAGTTTACTATTGCAATTTTCTGTTTGGGATCTGTTTCCAGATGCCTTGAGAATAAGAAATTATCATATTTACTTCAGTATTCCCATTTCTTAGCACACAGTAGACATGTAGTCAAACATCTATTGAATAGTAGAACGTTTTAAAGTTAATCTCCAATTCCCACCATGTAGAATAAATAACAAAATAGACTTAGAATTTAAAACTTTATAAGGCTAAAATTACTCTAACATCATACAGAATAATGCTTTATAATATATATATATTATTGATTTCAGAGAGGACGGGAGATGGAGATATAGAAACATCAATGACAAGAGAGAATCACTGATCAGCTGCTTCCTGCGCGCCCCCTATTGGGGATCGAGCCTCTCATGAAAACTGGCTAACTCCTAGAACAAAATAATTAAGCTATTTATAACTGAATCTCTATTTCTAGAAAAAAGGATAGAACATACTTGGCACTAAATGAATATTTGTTGAATGAATAAATGAGTCACTAATAAAAAGATATCATCTGGGCATTATCTGAACTCTGTGAGTCATCCAAGGGTGATGTAGAAAATGAAAGTACAGAAGTTACACATTTCATCCTAACCAGTTTGGCTCAGTGGATAGAGCATTGGCCTGTGGACTGAAAGGTCCCAGGTTCAATTCCGGTCAAGGGCATGTACCTGGGTTGGGGGCACATCCCCAGTGGGAGGTGTGCAGGAGGCAACTAATCGATGTTTCTAACTCTCTATCCCTCTCCCTTCCTCTCTGTAAAAAGTCAATAAAATATATTTTTTAAAAAAAATAAGTTACACATTTCATTCATGACCCAAATGTAACCTTGAATTTCTGGAGGTGGATAATGAGAAAACAGGTCATTGGGACCAATGTTCCCACTGAAGATGAAACACATGTCTTCTTGAAGACAAGAGAGAGAAAATTTCCCAAGTCAAAATCAGGGACAGGATTGGAATTCAGGAAGCAGTGCCAGAACTACTTTTGCCCTTGGAGTGGATTGCCAGTCTTAGAGGAAATAGCTGAGTGGCAGAGCTGTCTTTTTTTTATTATTGATTTTTTAGAGAGAGGAAGTGGGGAGAGGGAAACATTAATGTGGAGAGAAACACCGATTGACTTCCCTGACAGGAATTGAACCAGCCACCTTTCAGTGTATGGGATACTCCAACCAATTAAGCCACAGTGGCTGGGGCCAGAGTTGTTTTTTCATCATCAACTACAATAGGAAAGACAAGGGTTGGGTTTGGTATCCAAGGGTTGAATCCTGGAGTGGGGGTTACAAACTGCAGTGCAGTGTGTCATCTAGAGGAACACAGAAAATCTAAAGCCTAAGTTCCAGACTGTACTTGGTAGAAAGAATAAAAAACTTCTGGCCTTGAATCTACTTAGCAGCATCAATGCTAATGCACCAAGGTCAGAATTATTGGTAAGTAAAGACCCATTATAGTGCCTCCGTCAGGGAAATGGTGAAGAAAATTGAAGTCAGCCAACATGCCAAGTACACTTGCTCTTTCTATGGCAAAACCAAGATGAAGAGGTGAATTGTGGGGGTGTGGCTGTGGTTCCTGTATGAAAACGATAGCTAGTGGTACTTGGACCTACAATACTTCTGCCATCACAGTGAAGTCTGCCTTCAGAAGACTGAAGGAACTGAAAAAACAATAGAAGCTCTGTCATTTGAAACACTGCTAAGCTTTTAATAAGTGGGTTAATTTACATAACAAATGAACAAATAAACCAAACTCCATAAATCTCTTAAGGAAGAGAAAATCATCTCAGATCTTAAGTTATTTTTTTTCTTCTTTAGGATTTTCAAGTAAACAATCAAAGATAATGAAGTATAAGTATAACTAAGACAACATTAATTAGAAGCAAATGGACTACAAATAGCACAAAAATAATCATAACAGGCTGTACATAATGAAATTACCAGATACAAAGGATAATCCGTGGAAATAAAATCCTCATTTTATAAATGCAGCAAGGAACTGGATGCCATAAAAAGTAACAGAGCACATAAGAAAAAAGAACCTAACTGAAAAAATATAACTAAAATAAATAAAAACAGAAATCATAAACTCAATGAATCTCTTACAATAAATTAAAGTTAAAAAGTGAGTTCATGACTTATAAGCTTTATCAGATACTATCTAAGATGATGCAGAGAAAATAAATACAGAACACATAGAAGAAAAATATAGAGATATAGGGGATACACCAAGAAGGCCTAACATATATCTACTTGAAGTCCCAGAAGGCAAAATGATAGCACATTGGACAGAGGCAATATTTAAAGAGATTAGAGTTGAGAATTTCCCAGAACTGACATTCAAATTCACAGATCCAAGTTGTCAAATAAACCCAAGTAATCAAATACATGAAATCCTCACTTACAATATAACGAAACTACAGAAAATCAAATACAAAGAGAAAATCTTGAAAGCAGCCAGAGAAAAAAGATTAGTTTCAATAAAGCAACAGATGGATAGCTGACTTCTTCATAATAAAATAGAAGCCAGGAGACAACAGGAAGATATCCTATCTAATAATAGAGAAACATAGTAATTAACCGTAACTTCGCTACCCTTCCCATTGGCTAATCAGCGAGATATGCAAATTAACTGCCAACCAAGATAGCGGCCGGCAGCCAGGCAGCTAAAGCGAACAGGAGGCTTGCTTGCTCCAGTGATGGAGGAAGCCAATGTTCCCTGCCTGCCGCTGCCGGCCTCTGAGCTGCAGTCTAAGAAACAATGTTGCAATTATAGAACCCAAACAAACCCAGATACCTGCTTTCAGCAGCCGAGGTCTCAGAGCTGGAGCCGAGCCTCAGAGCTAAAGCCAGCTCTCAGCTCCAGTGACAGCCATAGAAGGAAAATAAATCCCAGAATAAAAATAAAAAATAAAAAAAAGGAGAGGTTGGAAGCTTCAGTCACCCGCCAGCCTGAAAACGGCCCTCAGCCCCTCACCCAGACTGGCCAGGCACCCCAGTGGGGACCCTCACCCTGAAGGGGGTGTGACCAGCTGCAAACAGCCATCATCCCCTCATCCAGGCTGGCCAGGCACCCAAGCGGGACCCCCACCCTGATCCAGGACACCCTTCAGGGCAAACCAGCCGGCCCCCACCCATGCACCAGGCCTCTATCCTATATAGTAAAAGGGTAATATGCAAACTGACCCTAACAGCAGAAGGACTGGGAATGACTGGTCACTATGACACAACTGACCACCAGGGGGCAGATGCTCAATGCAGGAGCTGCCCCCTGGTGGTCAGGGCGCTCTCACATGGGAGGAGCTCTGTTTAGCCACAAGCCAGGCTGATGGCTGCCAGTACAGCGGTGGTGGTGGGAGCCTCTCCTGCCTCCTCAGCAGCGCTAAGGATGTCCAACTGCAGCTTAGGTCTGCTCCCTGCTGGCAAGCGGGCATCCCCCAAGGGCTGCCGGACTGCCAGAGGGATGTCTGATTGCCATCTTAGACCCAATTCCCCGGGGAGCAAGCCTAAGCCAGCAGGTGGTCATCCCCTGAGCGGTCCCAGACTGCAAGAGGGCACAGGCTGGGCTGAGGGACCGCCCTCCCCCCCGAGTGCACAAATTTTTGTGCACCAGGCCTCTAGTCCTATATAATAAAAGCCTAATATGCTAAGTGTCCAGTCATCCGTTCAACCAATCAAAGCATAATATGCTAGTGATATGCTAAGACTGCTCAACTGCTCACTATGACGTGCACTGACCACCAGGGGCCAGATGCTCCGACTGGTAGGTTAGCTTGCTGCTGAGCTCTGGCCGATCAGATTGAGATGGGCTGTACATGCCCTGGAGCCCTCCCACAGTCCCTCCCCAGCCCTGATTGTGCATTGGTGGGGTCCCTTGGCCTGGCCTGGCCCTCTCACAATCTGGGACCCCTCGGGGGATGTCGGAGAGCCGGTTTTGGCCTGATCCCACAGGCCAGGCCAAAGGACCCCACTGGTCTATATACATAAAACCATAATATGCAAATAGACTAGAACAACCGAACAACCAGTCGCTATGACATGTGCTGACCACCTGGGGTACACGCGGAACATGGCGGGCGTTGGCAGCAGGCGGCAGAGCACGGAACATGGTGGGCATTGGCTGTGGCTGCGGCAGGATGGTGGAGCAGGTGAGTGGGGGCACCAGACCAAGGTGGGGTGCCGGTGGCTGTCATCAGGGCGAGCCTCTGGTGGTTACTGAAAATTCTTTGCTCCTGCACGCTGCAGTCCCGCTGGGCGCTTGCACCTCTGCTAGCGCTGGCCCTGCTAGCACCGCTGTTGGTGCTGGCCCCAATCATTCCTAAGTCAGCGGGTGCAAGCGGGGATGGTGCTGTCAATGTGTGGGAGAGGTGGTGGGAGCAGAGTTGCTGGCAGACAGGGGACGGGGCCGTGGTGGAAGGGGCAGGGCGGGGGCACGGAGGATGGGCCGAGACCTGCCCCTGTGCCCACCGCAGCCTAGCGACCCACAGTTCCTTTCAAGGTGCACTTCTATACTCGGCACAAATTTCCTTCAACAATGAAGGGTAAAAAAAATGAAGGCCAAGTAAAGACATTGTTTAAAAAAAGAATCTAAATTAATATTGACTATATAAAATAGTAATAACTTATATTTAAAGGTATACAAAATATATGACAACATATAAATTAAGAAGGTAAATGGAGTCACAAAGCAATTGTCCATAAATTTCAAATAATTAAAATAATAGAGAATATGGCCTCTGATCACAATGCTGCAATTACATTAGAAATCAATAAAAAAGAACTTAAATACTTATGTTTGTAAATTAAGAATTATAATTCCAAATACTATCTAGGGGTCAAATTAGAGCAATAAAATCAGAAAATTCTTTGAAATTGATAAGTAGATATCAAGACTTGTAGAATGGAGCTCGTGTAGGCAGACTTCTAAGATGGACCCTGAAATCCTTCCCCAGCCCCTTATCTATACCTTTGTGTGGCAGAACTTGTAATTTGCTTCTCATCAATAGAATATGGTAAAGGTGGAAAAATGTTGAAGATGCAATTAAGGTCCCTATTCAGTTGACTCTGAAGGGAGAATATTCCAGGTGGCTCTGACCCAGTCAGGACCTGTCAGGCCTTCCCTGAAAGAAGAGACTCGAAACAGCAGCTTCTTTCTCCTGCTGGCCTGGAAGTGGCAGTCAGGATGGGAACTGCCTATGTGGAGGGGAAGCCTCACTGGCTGAGGGCCTCAGTTCTCCAGCTGCAAGGAACTGAATTTCATCAACAACCTGACGAGTTAGGAAGAGGACACCAAGTTCCACAGGAGAGCACAGTCCAGGTGACAACTTCATTGCAGCCTGTGAGACCCTGAAAAGAGGACTCAGTAAGGTTTGCCCAGACTCTTGACCCATAGGTATTGTGAGTTAATAAAGTATGTGTTTGACACTGATAAATTTGGTAATTTGTTATGTAGCATAGAAAACTAACATAGCCCTGGCCGGTGTGGCTCGGTGGTAGAGCATTGTGCTAATTCTAAATTTTGTACAAAAATGCAAAAGACAGCCAAAATCTTGAAGAACAGGTATAAAGACCTGTTTTACCAATTATCAAGAATTTAAAAAGCTTTAGTAATTAATACAATATGTTACTGGTGTAAGGACAAACAGATCAATGGAATAGAGCAGAGAGCACAAAAATAGACTTATGTAAATATGGGCACTTAATAGATGACCAAACTGGCATTATAAGTCAATAGAGAAACATGAGTTTTCAAGAAATTGAAAAAAGAAACCTGGTTGCTCACCTTACCTTATCTCATACAAAACTCAAACTAAGTAAAAGGTAAAATTATACATATTTTAGAACATAGTATAGGAGAAGATGTTCATGACTTCAGGAAAGAGAAATATTTCTTAAACAAGACATAAAAACATCAATACAGGAAAAATTGATACAGTAGGAACAGAAAAATAAAAACAGACAGTGAGAAGATATTTGAAATAGTTATAACCAAAAAATTCAGTCTCCTGAATACACAAAGGAATCCTGTTAATTAAAAAATGACAAACTAATGCAACTTTTTTAAATGGGCAAATGATTTGAACAGGGACTTCACAAGAGATGAAATAAAAATGGTAAATAAGCCCATGAGAAAAAAAAATTACCTGAAAATACAAATACAAATTAAGCAACGATGAAGTTTAATATTAGTTTAACAATATGCACATATATGTATAAAAATAACTGAAATACTCAGATTTTCAAAAGTTTTAAAGTCTGACAATACCAAATGTGGAACATACTTCGTTGTTGCTGGTGAAAGCACTAATTGGTACAATTGCTTTAGAAAAGTTAGCTATTACCTAGTAAAGATGAAGATACACACACACTAGGAGCAAATAATTCCACTCCTAGATGTATTCTCAAAAGATCATACACATGTACAATAGGACACATATACAAGAGTGTTCATAATGGATTTGTTCATATTAATAAAGAACATGAAACAATCCCAAAACTATTATAGTAGAAGAGATATATACCTGTGGTACACTCATATGATGGACTACTCTATAGTGACAAAATCAAACTACAGCCATATGTATCAACATGGATGATTCAGCAAAACAAAGTCACAAAAGAAGACAGGTAATATGCAATTTATTAAATGGAACTTAACACTCCATTAAATTTTACTTATTAGTTTACTTTTTGCCTGATTAAAAAAGAAATATTTTTTCAGTAATACAGACATCAGTACTATTCAAAGTATGGTCTATAGACCATCTCAAACTGTTACAGGCTGATGCTGAGATAAGCAAATCAAGTGAGTTTGACATTGACAAAACATTCAAGTATTTGATTTTGTATTTATAAAAGTATCTGTGACATGTGGAAATTATTTTAAAAAGTAGTTTGAGAACTATTATACATAACGGGTGAAAACATAAAGAAAAATAAAATTATTTTCATTACAAGCAGAACATTGGTTATCTCTAGTGGAGAAATCCAGGGATGTGGTCAGAAAAAGATACATAGGAACCTTCTAAGATGCTGGCAATGTTGTATTTCTTTAAAAAAAAAAAAAGTATTTTATTTTTAGAGAGGGAGAGGGTAACATCAATGTGAGAGTGACACATGGATCTCCTGCATGCCCCCTATTGGGGACCAAGCCTGCAACCTAGGCATGTGCCCTGACCTGGAATCAAACCTTAACTTCCTGGTTCATAGATCAACGCTCAACCACTGAGCCATACCGGCGGGGCTGAAACATTATTTCTTAAGTTCTTGTGCTGCCTTTTCTTTTTAAGGTAGTAGTAATCACTAGCAAATAGCAGCACTAAAAACAGATTATGCTAAACCAGTGTTACTTCTGGTATAATTTCGATTTCAGCAAGGAATGGGATAATTTCTAATGATGATATCTTGTGGATAAAATCAAGACATGCAGACTGAAAATTGCACATTTAATAGTTTAGGGATAACATTCTGTATATTCCTCCAGAATTTGGAAACAACTGAGGTGGAGAGGTTAAGAGGTCATCACCTTTATTTTTAACAAAGTTAAAGAACATGTTTTTCCCACCTGTAGCAATGTGGACAGGCTAATAGTCCCTATCCCTGAATTAGAGTTTACTCCACTCAATTGCTGACCTAGCTAGACCACAGACCTCCCCTGTGGGTAGACAAAGTTAAACTTTTTGGGATATAAGTCTTTCAACCTATATGCTTTCTTCCTCCTATAGCACCCTGTAAATGCCTTAGCCCCTTCAAGGTCATTCTGCTTCATTGCTTATGAAACATTAGTTGCTCACATAGCTGTCCTGCCTCCCTCAACTAAGTTATATTCCTGGAGGTCAGACTATCTTATTCATTTTTGAAACTTTTAACAGACTATTATATACATGATAGATGTTCAAACACTTTCATATGTGTGTTATATACTACTTAAGAATCATATGAGTAGAGATCAAAGTAAGAACTTTAGAAACAGAACAAGAAACCAGAATTGGACCAATGATAAAAATACAGCTATTGTTGCGTGCTTATATATCATAGGCACTGTTCTTAATCCTATATAATAAAAGGCTAATATGCAAATTGACTGAACTGCAGAATGACTGGTCACAACAACCGGTCACTATGATGTGCACTGACCACCAGGGGGCAGACGCTCAACACAGGAGCTGCCCCCTGGTGGTCAGTGCACTCCCACAGGGGGAGCTTCACTCAGCTAGAAGCTGGGCTCATGGCTGGCGAGCATAGCAGCGGTGGCGGGAGCCTCTCCTTCCTCCGCAGCAGCACAAAGGATGTCTGACTGACGGCTTAAGACATCCCCCAAGGGCTCCTGGACTGCGAGAGGGCGCAGGCCAGGCAGAGGGACCCTCGCCCCCAAGTGCACGAATTTCGTGCACTGGGCCTCTAGTATTTAATAAACATCTCATTATATTATCATTATAGTAGATATCACCTTAGTAATAGATGAAGAAACATACTAATAAAATCAGTTGTGTGGTCATGCAGCCATGATTTGAACTTGACGTTAAAGCACTAAACTGATATTGAGCTACCCTGAAATCAAGATCGGTAAGCCTTCATAAATCTAGCCTTTAATTGGTGTTTGTAAGGCAATACTGCACGGTGGATAAGAAAAAGGGCTCTGGAGCCAGATTGGAATGTTTGTATTCAGATTCTACTAATTACTGTGATATGGGGCAGGTTTCCTAACCTCTTTGTGCCCCTGTTTTCTCATCTGTAAAATGGGAATTTGTTGGTTCATAGGATTATTGCAAAGATGAAATGTATCAATACAAGTAAAATGTTTAGCACACCTGGCACAAAGTAAGCATTTAATAAATGTTAATCTCTATTTACTGTTATTTTTTATAGGATTGTGCCCAGAACCCAGGAAGTCCCCTATGACTACATTACAAAGGGAAAGAAAAAACTTGAGGCAACTTGGCATTATACCAGTGATGGCGAACCTATGACACACGAACTCATTTTTTTGGTTGATTTTTGTTAAATGGCATTTAAATATATAAAATAAATATCAAAAATATAAATCTTTGTTTTACTATGGTTGCAAATATCAAAAAATTTCTATATGTGACATGGCACCAGAGTTAAGTTAGGGTTTTTCAAAATGCTGACACGCTGAGCTCAAAAGGTTCGCCATCACTGCATTATATAGGTTAATTTACTTAACAACTAAGAGCTTTTTAGGAAACTGTAGGCTAAAGTGCCTTTCACCCAAACTTTCAGTAAGAAATGCAAAGGGCCCTAGGCAGTTTGGCTCAGTGGTTAATAGTGTCGCCCCACGGGCTGAAAGGTTCTCGTCAAGGGCACAGGCATGTACCTCAGTTGCAGGCTTGAACCCCAGCTGCAGGTCAGGGCACATGTGGGAGGCAAACAGTCAAATGTGTCTTTCTCACATAGATGTTTCTCTCTGTCTCTCCCCTTCCCTTCCACTCTATCTAAAAATCAATGGAAAAAATATTCTTGGATGAGGATTAACAAAAAGAAATGCAAAAAGGTTAAAAATGAGGCAGTTTAGAGGTGGTACAGGTTTCCTGTGCTATCTGAAAGCTGAGTGTTCCTATGAAACCTTTCCTAAGCAGAAATGGGGTAAAGAAAATAAGCCATTACCGTTTATGTGGAAAAAACTTTAAGCATTCCCAGACCCAAAAAATAACGTACTAAATAACACATAAAACCTAAAATAACAAGAACATATAATGAAAGCAGTGCCACTCATGCTGCCTCTATAATGGCTCCCTGCAAAATAGCTGAATGCTATTTTCACTATCCTATATAATAAAAGGCTAATAAGCAAATCGACCAAACAGCGGAACAACCAGTTGCTATGGTGCGCACTGACCACCAGGGGGCAGATGCTCAATGCAGGAGCTGCCCCCAGGCGATCAGTGCAGTCCCACAGGGGCAGCACCGCTCAGCCAGAAGTCAGGGCTCACAGCTGGCGAGTGCAGCAGCAGTGGCGGGAGACTCTCCTGCCTTTGTGGCAGCGCTAAGGATGTCTGACAGTTTAGGCCCGCTCCCCATCGAGCCGTGAGTCAGACATCCCCCGAGGGCTCCCAGACTGCAAGAGGGTGCAGGCCAGGCTAAGGGATGCCCCTGAGCACACAAATTTTGTGCACTGGGCCTCTAATTTCTCATAAAAGGACAATCCTCTTTGGATTTCTTCATTAGTGAAAACAAGAACATATAATGTAAAACTTTTTGTTAAAGGGAAGTGGTATATTGTGAACTTTCTCTTCATTTATTTTTTCTTGGCTGTTCCAAGATGTTTTGATGAAATACCAAATAAATAATCACTCTGTGGTTACAAAATGTACTCCAAGCTGCAAATTCTGACAGAAACAAGTCAATTTGTTGATTTTTTAATTCTACACGTACTGATTGGTGCAACCCTACAGAACCAACACCTGTTTAGAGAAATTTATTTTTCTTTTCAAAAGTAACTAAAAAGCCTCTCTGATTTATTTATATATTAATTTAATTTTTGAAATCAATAGTCATAAGGTCAGCTTTGTCCTTTTTAACTATCAATGTTACACATTTATAAACTAAGCAAATATGGGTAGTACAGAGATTTGAATGAAATCTAAAAGAATAAAACTGATTTTAGCCCATTGTATTTTCAAAGTTGATGAGCATCAAGCCAGAAGAAAAGTAATGACCACACACCGTTTATTTCTTTTAATAGTAAAAAGAATGTTTAGATTATTAGCAAAGTAATCTTATAATGTATCTTCACAGTTGAAATTTAAGTATACACTTGATACACTTGTATATCAAAGTCCTTTTCCACTATTTAGTCTATTTTAAAAATATATACAGCTAATGATGTTTAAATATTCTGAACCATGTGTTCAAATATAAATATTTGAGAAATTCAAACTGTTGCATCAAGTTATGAAAGAATTAAAGAAGAAAAATGAGCTACAAATTATATAGGAGGAAGAAAAAAGTTTACTTAACACTTACGTCTGGCTAAATCTGTACTCTTTCATTTATATATACATACTCAGTTGAGTATAGGCAGCCATCAAACATTAACCAGTTACATACAGATTAGACTAAGCCTGTACTATTTTCTACGACAGGCAGCAGTGGTGATTTCAAACATATTAATATATCTCAACAGTTTCATCAAAAGTTATTTGTAGCAATAGTCTAATATTATGAAATTCTGATAGGCACAGATGAAATCACATTATCTATGCCAAACTCAGCACACTAATGGTACCTGACTCTGCTTATGGTCTCAGTATCTGAACAAAACAGAGCAGACAGGTAACCAGAAAGGACAGTTAAGACACACCCATGCTTATGAATCACATTAACATTAGTGTTTAAAATTTCCAAATCTAAATATAGAGGGACACTTATAAAGCTGTGGGACAACTCCAACATAAGAATCCAAGTGATAAAATTGCAAAATCTTAAACTTCAGTTTTTAATCTGATATTAAGGATTAGCCTATTTGGTCTTAAAAAATTTTAAAATTAAAGGGTTAAAGTTGAAAACATGTTTATCCCTTGCTACATTGCAGCATTTGAATTAGCCAGCATGACAACTTTAATTCCTTTTTGCTCTTACATGCAGTAATATATGTATATACGCATTTTAAGACAGCTTAAAGTTGAGTTAAGTTTTAGTCAGTAGTGGTGACTAGAATTGCTATTCAATCAGTATTCCATGGCACCACATATCAAAGTCTGTACAATATGAGTCTTTTTCAGCACTTATCACTTTGGGTGGGGAAGGGAGGCATGGCAAAAAGTAGTTGATATATATATTTTTTTATAGCAGAAAAGCTTTAAACACTTACACAATTTTACAATATCTTGTACCCTATCTTAGAATAAAATCTTATTCCAGTCAGCTCAATCTATGTTATGAAATACAAACACATTCTAAACCATACAGTGTACAGAATATGCACTATTTAATATTCATTAAATGCAGTACAATCAAATAAAAAATACACACAGCATTCTAAATTTTTAAATCTTTGGGATGCTAACCAGAAATTATACAAATTACATATGCAAGACAAAAAAAGAATAGAAAAGGAAAAGAGAAAGAAAAAAAAATCCAAAGAAAATAACTTCTCAGTGCATCACACCTATTGGGATTAAATGAATGGCACTTTTATGATCCTAATATTACAATTATCAATTTAAGCTGGGAATGACTCAAAAACATTAAAGCCACATAATGGTAAGAACGAGCCAATTAAATGTTTAAATGAAACAGATCACCTTTTTTCTTTGTAAAAGCACCGAAAATGTAACGGGTGCAGATAACTCAATAAAATTTTTCGTATTTCATTTGCCCCTACACTATAAGACATTGCAGTACCTTAAATTATTCTGTATTTATTCTGGTATGAAAATCTGATTTTTAAGGCCTGAAAACTATTATGCTACTGAAACATACTATTTTCTACGTGGTAAGAATGTCTTTATGAAAAAAATAATATATCTGGTTATAAGTCATAGAATAAACCCCAAAACCAAAAATCTGACATTTTCCAGGCTAGTGAAAAATAAGTTATACCATGATGTATCAATTAAAAATTATATCAATATTAACAAACATTTCTACGGTAGATATTTCCCCCATGAAAATTAAACAGTGCACAATAGGGCTTGGGCTATAGTGAGTCACATTTGGTTTTCTGAAAAACAAAACGTAATTTACTATAAACAATTAAAAGGCAATTTTCTTCCTCCATAACACATGTAGCTATTAAATCGAAGTTCTTAAAAATATTCACTACCTATAAGAAAAGTAGTTTTAAAATGGCAAAAAGGAATCAAAATACCAAAGTTTAGTGTGCGAAGAATAGATATAAACAACCAAGAAAAGAGATCACTGGTGTACTGGTGTTGAATATTTAACACGAATAGCCCAAAATAAGTTCCAAAGTTTTTATACCTTTACAAATAAAAAAAGGTGTCCTTTCCATAGTTTGGGATATGCATTGTGTATTCCCCCAAACAAGTATATGAGTAATGTTTTTAAAATGTTGCCAATATTAAGTTCTTCAGTTACCTAAAATTAATCAGAGGACAGCAATATTACAGTGGCAATGGTGCATCAATTCCCAAAACGTAGTTATGATCCAACACGAGTTGTGGTGGTTCTTTTATCAGAGAAAAAGCTTTTCAGAAGAAATACCTGCCCTATGCTAACCACCAGAAGAATGAGGGCTTCTCCTACTGACCAATAGGCCACTCTTGTATTTAAATCCTCTGCTCGGCTTCGGCCTTGAGCTTCTCTCAAGCGGAAATGAGTCTGATAGTCAATGACAGACTTCAGAGCTTCATGAATCGAAACACAGGCAGATTCCATCTAAAGAGAAATATTTCCAGTTAGTATGTTTAATATTTTCTGTACACTCCATCTTTCATTTTTAATATCTCATTTCATTAACATTCACACATTTATGTCTGAGGTCCTGGCAATGCAACCATTTATTCATTCCCACTAGTACAACTGGTAAAGTTACAGATCCCATAAAGCAGCTGCTTGCCCCCAACTAAAATGTCACAGCTGTGGCATCTGTAAGGATGGAACACTAAGCTAACAGCAGCAGAAGTACTAATCAGCTAAGGTTTGTGGCTATGAAATTTCAAACCCAGATTCCTCAAAAAGGAAAGCTTAGGAAGAAGAAATTGGGTAGATCAGCAAATATGACCAATCCTATATAATAAAAGGGTAATATGCAAATCAACCAAATGGTGGAAAGACCAGTTGCTATGACGCACACTGACAACCAGGGGGCAGATGCTCAACGCAGGAGCTGCTTCCAAGCCCGCAGGTCCTGGAGGGCAGGCTCCAATTGCCCATGGGGAACGGGGAACTGGGGGTGGGTGGCAACAGAGGTGGGCGGCACCAGGCCAAAGCCCCCGCCCTGCTGATCACCCAACACACAGAGGGCAACCCGCGGGGGGGGGGGGGGGGGAGGGCGGGACGGGACACACGGGATGGGGCTGGTGAGGGGGCGGGAATGACCAATCTCTCAGTCCCTCTCCCCAGCCTGCAGGCTCCAATTGCCCAATGATGAATGGGGAACCAGGGGTGGGTGGCAGTAGATGCAGGCGGTGCCAGGTCAAGGGCCCTGCCCCACTGGTTGCCCCCCACTCAGAGGACGACCGATGTCAGGGGACTGGGATGGCGAGGGGGCTGGAACAGCCAACCTCTCAGTTCCTCGCCCTGGCCAGCAGGCTCCGATTAATCGCCCGATGGTGAATGGGGAACCAGGGGTGGGTGGTGGCAGGGGGCGGGGCCGGCTGCCTGCAATGGGGGAAGATGGCCTTGATCATAGGCCAGGCCTAGGGACTACACCCGTGTACAAATTTCGTGTGCTGGGTCTCTAGTCAGAATATATACAAATATAAATCAAGTATGGCATAAAAATAGGTTGTTAGTCAAAAGTTATTTATCTATTTTAAAATTGGTGAATCTGAACATTTTGTATTTCTTATAAACTGGAGTATCTATTTTTTAAAAATAGTTACCAATTTGTTAAATAAGTTTTTCTCTCATACCAATCAATCAAACCAATATATATATTCTCAATGGGATACAAGTTTCAGTTTCACTGTGTAATCAGTTTGTGAGCCTTCACTTTACTTTTTTTTTTTTTTTAAGAACAGTTTGCCCTAGCTGGTTTGGCTCAGTGGATAGAGCGCCAGCCTGCAGACTGAAGAGTCCCAGGTTTAATTCCAGTCAAGGGCACATGCCCAGGTTGTGGGCTCAATCCCCAGTAGGGAGGGGGCATGCAGGAGGCAGCTGATCAATGATTCTCTCTCATCATTGGTGTTTCTCTCTCCCCCTCTCCCTTCCTCTCTGAAAACAATAAAAAAAATATTGAAAATAAATAAACAATAAAAAGAACAGTTTATTGATTTTTAAAGAAAGGAGAAGAGAGCAACATCAGTAAGAGTTTTAACATTGACTGGCTGCCCCCTGCACGTACCCCATCAGGGATTAAGCCCAGAACCCAGGTATGTGCCCTGAATGAGAATCGAACCAGCAACCTCTCCATGCACTGGATGATGCCCAACCAACCGAGCCACACTGGCCAGGGTGACAACTTACCTTTTAAGGGTTAAATGTCTAATTTTTTTTTTTTTGTATCCCAGAGCTTAATATTTTTCTACTGCTGAAAATGTAATCCTGGTGATGAAATACATGCTTTATTATACTATACTTATTTTCTATCACAAAACACATATTAAGAATTTTAAAAATCTGAGTTGGTCTTAATTTTAAATAAGGAGTGTACACATTAGAAAATAATTCAAATATTTAAAAAAGTTCTACCAAAGTATGTATAAAAGGAATAATTACAAAAATATTCCATTAAAAATACTTTTAAAAAGTAGAAAATTGTATTTGATGAACAAGAATAGATCCAGAGACAAATGGGGGAGGGGGTGGTTTAGGAGCAACCAAAGGACTTGTATGTATGCATATTGGCATAACCAATGGACAGACACTGGGGCGGTGGGGGCTTGCCTGGTTGGGAATGATTTGGGGGGGGGGGGGGTCAATTGGGGAAAAAGGAGACATATATAAAACTTTAAACAATAAAAAAAAAAGTAGAAAATTATGAGATCTACAGGTTGAATTTACCTATTAGAATACTCAAATATTTTTGCTGTTCTTGTTTTAGTTTGGCCCCTAGGAATGAAAGATTAGCAAAATGGTGCTAAAATGATTTCTGATTTGTGATAAGAGGCTAGAGAAGTGCTTTAGCATTTCTTTGCTATCTATGTATCCTCAAAAATACATGGTCTAAGGATTCTTCCCCTGGAAAATATGCATAAAAGCAAGGACTTAGCACAAATTTAGAAAGTTTAAAGGATTCCTTGAAGCCTGACCATGGGGTATGGATTAAGAACACAGTTGGGGAGAAACTAAGATGGCGGCATAGGTAAACACCGGGAAATTGCTGCCTCCCACAACAACTTCAAAAACACAACGAAAAGACAAAACGGACATCATCCAGAACTACAGGAAGGCGGGCTGAGTGTAAATTCTACAACTAGAAGAAAAGAGAAAAGCACACTGAGACTCAGAGGAGCTGCGGAAGTAAAGTGCAAAGGTACGGAGGCTCGTGAGTGTGCAGAAAGGGGCTGGTACCTGAGGACTCGGCTGTCTTTTTGAATCGGGAGGGGCTCACAATCTCCCGACTGCCCTGAACTCCGGTTCCGGGAAGTCTCTGGGGACCCAGGACTCATACGGGGAGAAACTGGACTGTCTGGCAGCAGGCAGAACTCTGAACTTGAGGGTGGCTTTCCCTCAGAGGTGCTTGCAGCAATTACCAAGGAACACTGAGACCCGGGGCCTCTTAAGGCAGGGCTGAGGACCAGCCATAGCTGCTTGCTCCGCCCTTTGATTCCCTGAGACCCCGCCCCACCCAGGCTGCAGCAGAGGCTTTTGCATATGAATGCCCTGGCCCTTTGCAACCTGAAAATTACCTAACAAATTGCAGCTGGGCCAGACAGACCCAGAACTTCCAAGAGAAGGCCCAAGGCCCCACAGCAGCTTGCACTGCTTCACAGCTGGGCCTCATCAGGGCACCTCCGAACTCAAAAAAGGAAGGGGAATCTGCAGTTCTCTTCATAGCTCCTGCTGGGTAACCTCAGGAAGAAGCTAAATTAACACCTCCTTAGATCCAAGAGCCAGTGTACCCAGTGGTCAGAGGGGGACCATCCAGATTACAACTCCTCATATCCATAAGGGACACACTCAGGGGGCAGACTCAGTGAGCACCAAAGCCCCACTGAAGCAAATCTTGCCCCAGAAGGGTGTCTCCAGCACAGAAGTTCTCCCACTGTAGACACAGCTGATTCTCACAGCCAATTGGCCTGGAGGTCAATTCTTCCCAGTGATCCTACAACAATCAAGGCATAACTACAACAAGACTGTGCACAAAGCCCACAAGGGGGTGCACCAAGAGTGTCCACCTCAGGTAACTGGGGAGGCTGAGCCACTGGGCCCTACAGGACACCTAGCACACAAAACCACTCTACCAACACAGGGAAGCATAAAAAATGCGGAGACAAAGAAACAGGTCACAAATGACAGAAATGGAGGAAAGCAAACGACTGGATATAGAGTTCAAAACCACGTTTATAAGGTTTTTCAAGAATTTTATGGAAACCGCTGATAAATTTAGTGACACCCTAGAGGATATGAAAAAAGACCAACTAGAAATTAAGCATACACTGACTGAAATAAAGAATATTATACAGACACCCAACAGCAGACTAGAGGATCCCAAGAATCAAGTCAAAGATTTGAAATACAAAGAAACAAAAAATACCCAACCGAAAAAGAAAAAAGAAAAGAGATTCCAAAAATACGAAGATAGTGTAAGGAGCCTCTGGGACAGCTTCAAGCATACCAACATCTGAATTATAGGGGTACCAGAAGAAGAGAGAGGGCAAGATATTGAAAACCTATTTGAAGAAATAATGACAGAAAACTTCCCCTACCTGGTGAAAGAAATAGACTTACAAGTCCAGGAAGTGCAGAGAACCCCAAACAAAAGGAATCCAAAGAGGACCACACCAAGACACATCACAATTAAAATGCCAAGAGCAAAAGACAAAGAGAGAATCTTAAAAGCAGCAAGAGAAAGAAACTCAGTTACCTACAAGGAAGTACCCATACGACTGTCAGCTGATTTCTCAACAGAAACCATGTAGGCCAGAAGAGAGTGGCAAGAAATATTCAAAGAGATGAATAGCAAGAACCTACAACCAAGATTACTTTATCCAGCAAAGCTATCATTCAGAATGGAAGGTCAGATAAAGAGCTTCACAGAAGAAAAAGCTAAAGGAGTTCATCACCACCAAAACAGCATTATACGAAATGCTGAAAGGTATTCTTTAAGAAGAGGAAGAAGAAAAAGGAACTCTTACCATTTGCCACAGCATGGATGGAACTGGAGAGCAGATAAATACATGATCTCACTCATTTGTGGAATATAATGAAAAACATAAACTGATGAACAAGGACTGATCCAGAGATGGAGAGGCATTGATTGGACTGTCGGGCCTTGGAGGGAAGGTAGGGGAGGGTGGGGGTAAGGGGGAAAGATCAACCAAAGGACTTATATGCAAGCATATAGGCCTAACCAATGGACACGGACAACGGGGGGGTGAGCGCATGAGGGGGGGTAGAGGGTAACGTGTGGATAAGGACACATATGTAATATCTTAATCAATAAAAATTTTTTTTTTTTTTTAAAAAGAACACAGTTGTATTAGAGAAAATAGATTGAGTAAAATTTTTCAGAGTGTTGTTTTCTTTTCTTTCCTGTACTTTTAAAGTGAAAATGTTCATACATATTCAAAAGTATAGAGAATACAACAATGAACCTCTATGTCAATAATTATTAACATACTAGGGGCCCGGTGCACGAAATTCGTGCACTGGGTGGGGGGGGGGGGTGGGGGAGGAGAGTGTCCCTCAGCCCAGCCTGTCCCCTCTCACATACTGGGAGCCCTCAGGCGTTGACCCCCATCACCCTCCAATCGCCTGATCGGCCCCTTGCCCAGGCCTGACGCCTCTGTCAGAGGTGTCAGGCTTGGACAGGGGACCCCCATCTCCCCCCGATCACTGGCTCTGGCCCCCGCCCAGGCCTGAGGCCTCTGGCCCAGGCTTCAGGCCTGGGCAAGGGGACCATCATATCCCCCCAATCCCCGGCTCTGCCCCCCACCTAGGCCTGCTGCCTCGGCCAGAGGAGTTGACCCTCATCACCCTCCGATCACCAATCACCGGATCGGCCCCTTGACCAGGCCTGAGGCCTCCGGCAGAGGTGTCAGGCCTGGGCAGGGGACCCCCAGCTCCCTGCGGTTGCAGGCTCCGCCCCTGGCCAGGCCTAACGCCTCTGGCCTAGGCGTCCGGCCCAGGCAGCGGGGACCTGCAGTGGCAGCGGGGGGCGCCGCGATCGTGGGCTTCGCTTTAGGCCCAGACAAGGGACCCCTAGCTCCTGGGACTGCCAGCTTCGACCCTGCCCAGCTCCCATCGCTGGCTCCACCCCTACTTCCTGCTATCACTGGCCAGGGCGGCAAAGGCGCCTGATTCTCCGATCATGGCTGGGGGGCAGGGCAAAGGCGGCCCCAGGGCCGCCTTTGCCCTGCCCCCCAGCTCTTAGCTCCCCCCTGGGTTTCCGATCACTGTCAGTGGCAGGGGGCTTCTTCCTGCTTTCCCTTTCGCCTCCCTGCATTGTGCCTACATATGCAAATTAACCGCCATCTTGTTGGCAGTTAACTGCCAATCTTAGTTGGCAGTTAACTGCCAATCTTAGTTGGCAGTTAACTGCCAATCTTAGTTGGCGGTTAATTTGCATATAGCCCTGATTAGCCAATGAAAACGGTATCGCCGTACGCCAATTACCATTTTTCTCTTTTATTAGTGTAGATGGCTAATCTTGTTCTATCTATATTCCCCACCAATTTATTCCCCACCAATTTTCCTCCCCACTCCAATTATTTTAAAGCAAATCCAAGATATTTTATCATTTCAGCTATACTTCTATACTTAATTTATTTCTGAAAAGTAACACTTTAAATTAAAAATAGTTCCTTTATATCAAATATAAAATTAGAATTCAAATTTTCCCAAATGCCTCAAAAGTTGTTTATAAGTCAGAATCCAAACAATGTCAACACAATAATTTGGTTGACATGTCTTTTAGGTCTTCTTTAATCTTTTGATTCTTTCCCTTTTTTCCTTTCTCATCCATTTAGTGAAGAAATTGGGGCCTCAATTCTGTAGCATTTCCCACTTTCTGAATTTTGGTAATTGTATTCCCATGGTGTTCTTCTATCCTTTGTATTTCTTATAAACTGGTAGTTGGAACTAGAGATTTGATGGAATTCAGGTGTAATGTTCTTAGTGGGAACATCACAGAGGCAATATTGTGTACTCAATTACTGCCTATTATCAGGAGACACATGTCTAGTTACCTCTCCATTTGTGAAATATCATTAGATTTAGTGATATCAGTCTCATCTACCCATTATAAGGTTTCCCATCTGCCTTTCACCTGATGATTTTAGCAGTGGTTTTACTGCCTACTCTAGATCCAGTATTTTATTACTGGTTAAAAAATGGTGATTTAGTAAAACAATCCTTTTTTAAAAAAATTAATTTGTTGTTGTTAATCCTCACCCAAGGATATTTTTCCACTGATTTTTAGAGAGCGGAAGGGAGAGGGAGAGATAGATAGGAACATCAATGTGAGAGAGACACATCTATTGGTTGCCTCCCACATGCTCCCCAACCAAGGCCGGGGATTGAGCCTGCAACCATGGTATGTGCCCTTGACCAGAACTGAACCAGGATCCCTCAGTATGAGGGCCAATGCTCTATCCACTGAGCAAGACCAACTAGGGCTTCTTACACATTCTTAAAAACTGCCTCTATCATCACATGATTTTGCCAAGAAACGTGGGAACAATAAAATACCAGTTTCAGGTTTTAACAAGCAGGGGTTAAGTAATTCCTCTGAATACCTAAGTATCTTTTAGATATAATCTGAGCTCATACTGTATTTGAACTAGAACTAAATTAGCCCTTTCATCACCTCAACAGTACCTGTTCACTGACTTTAAATTTATTTTGCTATCTTTTTCTCATTGAGCTATTCTTCAAAATAAAACCCAATTTAGCTTCCTTAACTATTTTTGTTAGATGACTTATCATTTATCTTTTAATATTTTACCTTAAGTTACAGCAAAAGTTATTGTAACAGTAGCTTGAAGAACATAAATATTGGTATACCACCTGTGGTATCTTTATATATTAATTAAGGCATCCTTTTGCATCTAGTTATATTAATCTGCTAAGCTATGGTAGCAACATTCCTCCATGAAAATGCTTCAGAATGCTGGAAGCTGGTTAGACTTCCTAAATTTCCTTTGCCACTATGTTTCTACTTAAATGATCCTCCTATTTTAATACTTCTTATTTTCCTTATACTTAAAAGTTCATAAAATCCTTTAACACTGGTCTTCACTGAAAAGTCTGAGGTTCTCTGTAAAATGCCTAATCTACTGTAAGAGTTAAGATAAGTCTTAATGATTATGTTAAAAAAAAATCAAAATTCTGTGTTTATCGAGTTAATGCACATAAACTATGTGTTTCACACACCAACATTGTATCGTTGACTTTTTATTTACCTGGGTAAGAGCACTGACTCGGTTCTCACTAGGAAACAAAGGGGGGTCTTCTCCAACTTGAAAATCAAAATATACGGTTTTATGTGTGAACGTAGAAAATTCATTGCTGAAGCAAAATTTGTATGTCCCATTTTTGGAGGCTGTGAAAGTAAAACTGTCATACTGTTTCTTCATCTCCTTGTATAACACATTGCCATCAGGATCTTCTAATCGACAATCTACATCATAGTGACCACCAGTAATCACCTATAAAGAGAGAGAAAAAAAGAGATCATTGCAATTAACAAGTTTTAGAGATAACCAGATTTCCTGTTAAAATGGCAATAAGGTTATAGGCTAAGGACCTTTACTATCACAGACAATTTTACATTTTTTTATTTCTACCAGTGGATGTAACTTGGGGAGGCAGATTTCAGTTCAACTAAAGGTTTATAAAAACTGAACAAATTTCCTCATGATAGGAGAGAAGGAACTAGCTAACTAGCCAGACAACTATTCTGGTTAATGTAGATCTCTTATATCACTTAATTCTCCCAAACAACCCTACCAGAGGTTTTTTTCACCCTTCCATCTGACAAACTGAGAAACTGAGTTAAGATGAAACTTGACCTCCAAAGTCGTACTCTTTACCCTTAAGCTTAGTATCATGTAATATTATTCTTCTGTATATTTTCTCATCTAGTTTCCTATTAGTATCATCCAAGTACACCCATAGATAGAGGAATGAAATAGTAAGGTAGGTCAGTCCTTAGCATTACACCCCATCACAGAACTCAAACTAATTTTATTGCCAAATTACAAATAGGTTGTGTTTAAATTATTTTACAAGTCAGTTACATAGAATTTGATACATACATTGCGAATTGAATAGACTTACCGGCTGTTCTAAGAGTATTATCATTTATAAACTGGTTTCCAAGAGAAACAGAAATGATTAATGACTAAAGCAAAAACAGAACAACATAAAAACAAAAAGATCTTTTATTTGGAAAGTTTGTATTTAAGGGCAAGTACATTGAAAGGAAAGTTGGGAATAGATAACATGTTTCTGAAGAGGATTTTGGAGCTATTTTCAAAGGCTTATGCTTAATCGGTCACCATTTGGGCAACTTGTGTTGTCCAAGTGAAGAGAGGAGGGGGAGATTTTTCCTGAAGTAACTGGACAATCACCAGAGGAAAGGGGAAAAGGATTAAAGAGGAGAAAGGCCTCCTTATATGAGAAAGAAGTGAGTGGGAAGAGGGAGGGGACAGGAGAAGAAATTAGGGTGCACATAAACACTTGGGTAAGAATGCATGAGGAAGAGACAATGGGTTTGAGGGTTCCCAAACAACATGAGACTGTGTGACACAAGCCTGTATTTTCAAGCTTGAACACTTTGGTTATTAGCATATTATTGACATTCTAGATCTGTAGAACAGAGATCAAACTTTGGACTTCAGAGAAGAATGGGTTACTTATATGACCTCTTATAACTGTACTATGCTACCAGATCATTTTGATAATTAAATGAAATTATGCACTTAGGAAACTAAAAACATGTAAAACTTTAAGAGCCAAAAATAAATAAATAAATAAATAAATAAATAAATAAAAATATGTAAAACTAATATTAGAGACATAATGTTTTGACATAAAAACAGTGTCTTATCATTTTACCCCTCCCCTCAAAAGTCAACAACTTTTCTTCCGGATTGGGAGTGGGGAAGAAATATTACATCATTTTATACACCCAATTATTCATATTGACTGTTGTACTTTAAATAATCAAATAAGTACATACATACAAACTGAATAGGGCCAGAACTTATAATCTTGCCACTTTTCTTCCAACAAATTTTCAAACAAGTATTCTCATTTCAGATAATAGTAATCCCTTTACAACCTGTCTAGTCACATAAGATAGAAACTGGAAATCATCTCAAATTAAGTGGCCGTAGCAGTCCAGTTAAATCAAAGGAATCTCTTGATGTTTTTGCCTTTCTCAAATTCATCCCATCTTTTCCATTCCTAATCCACAACCCAGAGAGGACTATTGCCACAATTTACTAAAGTTCTTCTCACAACCCAATCGCTCATCCCTCTAATCAAGTGTTTCTCAACTTAGATTAGATAATTCTGGGCTAGATAATTCTTTGTTGTGGGGACTGTGTTGCCTGTGCAGATGCCAATAGTCTCCCCTTTCTCACATGTCTCCTGGAGGTGGGGCAACCTCCCTATTCTTCTCCATCCCCCGTTTAAAACCTTTTGATAATTACACTTCCTTTCAGAAATCCCCTTTTGATTTCCTCTACAGAAAAATCCAAACCTGTTAACAATGGCATACCTTTCCTCTGTACCTGCTCCAGGTAGCCTCAGCTCTTCTTTTATACCCTTTCTCATTCTGTGTTCCAAAAATAGCAGATTGCCAGAAGTTCTCTGAAGAAGTCCTTGCTTTAAATCTTTTTTAACAGTTAACAGAGTTTTTTTGCTGAAGAACCACAGGACCCAAAATGACAATACTTACAAACCCGATTTTTTACAGGAAAAGAAAACATCACAGCTAAAAGCTGTCTCACAGAAACCGGTCAAGGAGAGGTCAGGTTTTGGCTTCTTTGTCCTCCCTCTGTGAGGGGTGTGGCTAGACATATACCAGTACTCTCTCTCTCAGATCAGGTACCACCAAGCGCGCAAGGAACACCTTGGAACTAACCTAAAAGAGTGTTGGCTGGGTATTTTATATTTTGCTGGTCACACAGGCATATTCCTGATAGGTAACCAGTCTTAATACCAAGACTCTGGGCGGTCTCAAAGAAACCAGGTGCAAATCATCAGCCTCACTATTATCAATAAAAAAATGCCAACAAACTAGTACAAATTACCCCCAAAGCCCTTGGGTCCACAGTTACAAAGCAACACTAACACTCCGTGTATTTCATTGCCAGCTAAGGCTAATTTCGGGCCTGCTGGATTTAAGTCTTACAAACATAACACATCTGCCTAGGATGTCCTTTTTCGTCCTGCGGCCTTGTAACTCCTATTAATCCTTGACTCAGACCAAACATCAGCCCCTCGGCTGAGTTTCCCCATGATCCTTCCTCCTTCAGGCAGCACCAAAATTTTGCCACTCCAAAATGTGCCTTTTGGAATATTGATTTTTAAGCTGGTTAAGAAACAAAAGACTCTCAAAGACTGTTAACTCCACTTTTCCCACCCAGGGTCTGGCCTCTGCTGACTCCCATCTCCACCCCCTTTCCCAAAGAGATTCAGATTAAAAAACCTGCTTCAGGAAGGGAACCTCAGCATATTCACTTTATCACATAAGACAGGAAATAATTTAGCAAAGCCAGTTTGTCCCTAGCCTCCGCCCACTGTTCCTGGTGTGCCTAGCAGGCATTTGTTTGCCACATGTTCTGCTCTTTCTGGGTTACCTGTGAATTGCCTATTTCTCCTCTGAAATCCCAGACCCTGACCACACCTTCTGCTTTGTCCAACATGGAGATAAGCCTCAACCGCCCAATGGGTTTTGAGTCTCATATATGGTACCCCTGCATATAGATTCGTAATAAACTTTGTACATTTTCTCCTGTTAATTTGTTTCTGTTAATTTGATTATAAGTCCAGCTGGAAGAACTTTGAAGGAGGGGGAAAGTTATTTTTTTTTTTTATGGCCCCACGATACCTACTGTGTACTTTCACTGTTGCATTTAATATTAAATGACTGTACATGTCTACATAAGCTCCTGAGGTCTAAGTAAGTCTTGAGTTTAACCTGGAACTGCATACTGATTCTGCTACTTGCTATGTTTTATGTCCTTGTGTTTTAACCTATGGAAGCCTCAGTTTCTTCATCAATAAAAAAGGAATAAGAAATATACCTATTTCATATCGAGTTGCCCTGAGAATTAATACACCTGAAATGCTTGGCATACTGTCTGCCACATAACAGGTGCTGTTTGTAGTACTATATGGTTTGGCCCCTGCTGACCCCCCTCCTCTCTGCCCCCCTTTCTGGCTTCTTATTCCCAAATATATAGGACCTCTCTATGGTTTTCAAATGATCAGGTACACAGCGTCCTTGCAAAGCCTTTTCCCTCTTCCCCCTTAATGAACTATGTGCAACTCATTCTTTACAATTCAGCTTAAAATCACTTCCCAAAGGAGGCCTTCACTGATCCCAAAGACCAGGTTGTCTATCCCCTATTTTCTGCTCTTACAGCAGTTTTGATGAATGAGCAGGTACTAATTAAGAAAAGAAGGGTAGGAAAAGCGGGGAATCAAGAATGAAACAACACCCTTCGGTGTTTTGATCACAGCACACAGCACCGAACAGCTATTCAAACACGTGAAATTAAGTCTACCAAAGAGAATAGAAACAAGAGCAAAGATTGTCCTAACCAACTTAAACGGCATCCTGCCAAACAAAGCTTCTTTTTTAAAACTATACTCCCTAAGACAGAAGGGGCCTTTCATTTATTGCAGCAATTCTTTTTACACCACCTTGATGGTCATCTGGCCTAGAAGGATGCTCTTCCAAAGAGAGCGCGGCGTTAACCAACAGGTCTACTATCAATGAAAAAACTTAAAAAGCAATGGAGATAGGTATTGGCAGCATCTCAAATCTGATTAAAGCAGAGGTGGGGATTAGAGAGTCGGGAGAGACACTGGGCACTATCGAACAGGAATAATTTTTTTAAACAAGTAAAGTCTTTTTAAAAAAGAAAGTCCAATGGCCTTCATGAAGGACATTAGAGAATGGGGGGAAAACCACAGCTACGGAAAGCATTTGTGAAACTCCTGTATCTTAATATCTGGTCTTAAATGTCTCTCGTCCACGGTTTAGAAGCGGGAAACCAGAAGCTCTCTCAGCTACCTAGAGCGGATTCCTGCATCGGCCACGGAGTAAAGAAACAAGGTCAGCAGGGGGGCACCTGCAGATCCCTCCCGACCCTGGACCCGAGGGCGGGGCCCCGGGCCGAGCCCGGAGTACCTGGAACTCGAGGGTGCACTTGGTGCCTTGCGTGATGTCCTCGTAGAAACACTGCTTGGCATTGTCGGGCAGCTCGAAGGTGATCTCGGAGGCGCCGCCGGGTCCCGGAACGAGCAGCAGCAGCAGCAGCACGAGCAGCCGGCAGCCCCAACGGCCCGCAGCGGCCGCCCAGCGGGGGGCAGAACCCAGCCGCGGCATCCCGAGGCGGTGGCGGCGGCCTCAACGCAGCAGAGGAGACGCGGAGTCGGGTCTGCGCGGACTCTCCGCGCCGCAGGCCTCAGCCTCGGTGAGATTGGGGACGAGGAGCCAGCCGCTGGGGGCAAATGGGGGTGCGGAGAGACCCGGACCTGGCGCCGAGAGCCACCTGGGGAGCAGGCATTAAAACCCGCACGGAACCGGCGGAAAGGCCTGAGGTGGCCGGAAGTGGGGAGCCTGCGCTTGGGAAGGGGCGGGGCCTGAGGCACCTGCCCCAGCGACCCGGATGTACTCTCTTCGGACTGAGGGGAGAGACGTGGGAGTGTATACGTGGAAGCTCGCGAGGCCTCCGCCGCAGCCTGGGACGAGGGGCGGGGCCAGCGTAGGGAGCGGGTGGGGCGGGGCCAGCGTAGTTAGCGGGTGGGCGGGGTTAGAAGAAGGGGTGTGGCCGGCGGGCCCCTGTCAGGGCGTTCGGACTTAGGAGCAAGCTACCGCCTGGGAGAGTAGTAGTGAGCGGCACGGGCTGGTGCAGTGAGAGCTGAGCGCTCCCGGGGAGTGGTGAAGAGCTCATTTTCTCATTTTCACCGTAGGGGACTACCCACGGGTGGTAGAGTGCTTAGCTATTTGCAGAGAGTTTTCTCTTAAATAATAACAAATATGGGGAAAACAGTTTAGCGAGGAGCGTGAATTTTGGGACCGTCTATTGAGTGTTCATTATCATCAGGCTCTGTGCTAAGCACATTACACTTATGTTTTTGGATCCTTCAAATAACCCTAGAAAGTAGGTATTATGCCTGTTTTACTGAGGAGGAAGTTTGTCTTGGAGTACTTAAAAATAATAGAGGGTAATATTAATAGTAGCTAGCAGGTGTTGATTTCATAAATTATACATTTTCTCGTGTTTATAAACATGAATTAGGTATTATACCTTTTAAAAGTAAATGACCATGGGGAGGCTCATGCGCTTTAAGATGGTCAGCAGAGAAGGAAACAGAGGCAGGTAGGTGGGAGCCAGGAAGTGAGGGGGGCAGTGAGGAGGTGGGGTAGAGCGATGGGGTGGAGGGGGTGTTCCTGGGCAGCGAGTCTCAGAACTTCTATGGCACGCTGAAGGAGCTCCAAGGAGCTGAAATTTGGGGGAGATCGCACCTTCCTGAGAACTGGGCTAAAAAGAAGCACTATTTCTTCTGTGAGTGGGAAGAAGACAATTTCAAAGTCGAAATTGTGGGTTCTACTTTCCAACTCTTGACTTTGGGCAAGTAACATTGCTCTTCTAAACCTCAATTTCTTTATACATAAAATGGCAATATAAACAAAGAATGAAAGTGAATTAGATTAAAATCACAATGCAATACATTACACACCACCAGATAGGCAAAAATTTTAAAGTGCAACACTATCAGATATTGGCGAGCATGTAAAGCAACAAGACCCCTCATACACTGCTTGTGGAAGTGGAAACTGGTTACAACCGCGTTGGGATACAATGTGGCATTATCTAATAAAACATAAATTTAAAATTTGAAATTTAAAAAAACTTTATTTAATTTTAAAAATTCTGGGATCAAAAATTTGAGAACAGCTATTTCAGAGAAACTTATGCACAGGTATATCATGATACATATACAGGAATATTTAAAGCCTAATAAGAGTCCCAACCTGGAAATACCCCAAATATCCATGAATTTGAGTATATTAATAAAATGGGACATTACATAGCAATGAAAATGAACATTATAGCAGCATAGGAAAATTATATAAACATAATGCAATAGAAGCTAGGCAAAAGAGAAATAATAGGCAAAACCTTTAAAGTGCAGCACTACCAGATTGGGCGAGCATGTAAAGCAACAAGACCCCTCATACACAGAATACGAAGGCTGACAACAGGAAAAACTAAATGATACTATTTTCCCTAATACAGTGATCCAAAGAAGCAAGGGAATGACTATCTCAAAAGTCAGGGTAGTAGGGAAGAATAGGGTAATAGGTGAGAAGCAACACAGGGTAGCCTGTGAGGTGGGGGCTCTTTGGTGCTTGCAATGCTTTTTTTTTTTTTTTTTTTTTTTGCTTTTTTTGCCTAGAGGTAGTTACATTTATTTCAACTTTATAATTACTTGTTAAACTCACATGTGTTTTATGTATTTTTCTATATGTTTGTTATATTTCACAATAAAAGGAGAGAAAAAATGGGATGGGGGGAGAAGGGGTCCTAATATATGGTGACAGGAGAAGATTTGTCTTTGGGTGGTAGGCACACGATGCAATATATAGATCTTGTAACATAGAAACCCACACCGGAAACCTATATGTTCATGTTGATCAATGTCACCCCAATAAACTTTAAAAAATAATAAAAATAAAGTGGCAATTAAAAAAGTAATACGTAGATGTTAAGTTTGAAGAATCACATATTAAAAGCTAAAAAAATCCTTGTGTATTTTATGATTAACTATAAGTGAATTTCTTTGAACTGTCCTGAAAAAAAAAAAAAAAGGAAAAATTACTATGTTGGATGCATCAGTTAGCTATTATTTTGGGGGGAAAAAACATCTCAAAACTTGTGGCTTGCACAATATATATTACTGCCTGGAAGACTATAGTTCAGCTGGTGCATCTGCTCTCAGATGGGCTCACTCATCATCTGTGGTCGGATGGAGGTTGGGTAAACAGCTTTGCTGATCTTGGCTGGGTGGGTATACTCATATTTTGTTGGAACAGCTGGTTATAGGCTGGTCTAGAATGGCCTTGGCTAGGACAACTGGACTCTCCTCCATATGGTCCATGTTGTAGCTTCTCGTCCTCCAATAGGCTAGCCCAGGATTGTGCACTCGGTGGTTATAGGATTCCACAAGAATGTGCAAGGCTTCTTGAGGCCTAGGCTCAGAACTGGGCCCTGTCACTTCTGCCTCATTCTGTAACCCAAAACAAATCAAATTATAAGGCCAACCTAGTGTCAAGGGACAGGGAAGAGCTGTAAAGTCAGGGCTCCATTAGGAAAGCAGAAGAATGAAAAACTATATATATTAAGGAGTCGACTATAGGAATTTGACATTTCTAGTTGGGGTAGCTGGTTAAACAGTTTTGGGGAGGCTGTTACTTCTTCATCTGGTGCCGGAGCCTGAAGTCTGCAGGTAAAGCAGTCAGAAAGGGAAGATGGATATGAAGTGGAAGGAGGAAGAGAAACTGGACCTTCAAGGATTGGCTACAATCCACATCACTTTCTTACCACCTCCAAGCCTCCAACTTCCATGATGGATGGTCAACACAGGAAGAGCTGGTGTTCTTCATTGAGTTAAACATGCACCTGGCCCAGAGCCATTCCTTTCTTTGGGTGCAGAAAGGAATATTACTGCTGCTTCATCACATCTGTCTTTCAAAATGTCTCTTGTGGACCACTAACCCCCAACTATGCAGGGAATGGAATTTGAGGCAAGAATAGTTCCAGCTGAGTTAAGTTAATACAGTACAAATGCACCACAGACACTGCAGAAGCAGGGGGTGGGGGGTAAGATTAGGGAAGAATTTTGTTAATTTTTGCAATCAATCTATCCCACTGGATAAAGACAGAAAATGAATAAAATTAGATTCTTGCCCTTGGACAGTTCATAGTCTAGATTAGAAATTTAACATTGTTCCAAATTTTTAGTTTATCTTTTCCTCATTTCCCAGGATTATTATGAGAACCAGAGAGTATATATTGTGAAAAATCTTCATAAAATACATGACATGATATGATCTTAATGTCAGATACACATTCTTGTAGGGACTACAAAATAGTACAAGAAAAAAAACAAACAAACCATGATTTCTTCAGGTTACAATAGAAATTTTGACCTAAATATAGGCTTTTTGCCTAGGTCATCTCATACCCCTTCCTAATGTAGGTAGTGTCATGTAGGCTTGGGCAAATTAACCTAACTTTCTGATACCTAGTTTCTTCATCCATAAAAAAGAGGTAATAATGCCTATTTTAT
Organism: Myotis nattereri; assembly: GCF_964212035.1. Lineage (NCBI taxonomy): Eukaryota > Metazoa > Chordata > Mammalia > Chiroptera > Vespertilionidae > Myotis > Myotis nattereri. The sequence continues at coordinate 68,202,793 of NC_138079.1, forward strand.
AGGTGGCTGAGAAAATTGAATGAAATGAGATAATATTCATACAGCATACAGCTCACAGCATAGTGCATTAAATGAAGTAGAGACTCTATATATAATTCTCCTTCAAAAAGCTACAATGAAAAAACTTTATCTTATTACTCCTATACCAGTATATGGGTCTATGCTTATTTCTGTATGTTAGACTATTAAATCAGGTTAAGTGATCAAGTTGGAAGGTAAATATAGGGCAGTGGTTCTCAACCTGTGGGTCGCGACCCCTTTGGTGGTCAAACGACCCTTTCACAGGGGTTGCCTAAGACCATCCTGCATATCAGATATTTACATTATGATTCATAACAGTAGCAACATTACAGTTATGAAGTAGCAACGAAAATAATTTTATAGTTGGGTCACAACATGAGGAACTGTATTTAAAGGGCCAGAAGGTTGAGAACCACTGATATAGAGTGTCCCCCAAAATGTAAACACACACTTTAAATAATTATATATAACAACTAGAGGCCCAGTGCATGAAAATTCATGCACTGGACGGGGGTCCCTCAGCCTGGCCTGCCCCCTCTCACAGTCCAGGAGCCCTCAGGGGCGGGAGGCGACCTGGCAATCAGGGGAAGGAGACACCCCATCACACCTCTGCTGCTGCCACTGCCGGCAGCGCAAGCCTCAGCCGGCCCTGGTTACCTGAGCCTCGGGCGGCCCTGGTTACCTGAGCCTCAACCGGCCCTGGTTACCTGAGCCTCGGGCAGCCCTGGGCTGCTGGGCAGCCACCATCTGAGGCTTGCCTGCGCCTTGGGCCAGCCTGGTCAGCTGGGAGGCTGAGGGGACTGGAGGACTTCGGAAGCAGGAGGGCCCAGCCTTGCTGTGTGCCTGCCAACCCAGCAGGGCTGAGGGGACTGGGTACCACTATCTTGTGGCTGTGGGCACCGCCATCTTTGAGGGAGGGGCAGTCAATTAACATATTCCCTCCTTATTGTCTGTGGGCACTGCCACCTTTGTGGTGGCATGAGGGCCAATTAGCATATTTCCTCTTTATTAGATGGGATAAATGTATTTATTAAAATACATTTCATTTTCAAAATTGAGCTATCAGCTGTTACAGTGTGTATATATAATTTTTTTTAAAATATATTTTATTGATTTTTTACAGAGAGGAAGGGAGAGAGATAGAGAGTTAGAAACATCGATGAGAGAGAAACATCGATCAGCTGCCTCCTGCACATCTCCTACTGGGGAGGTGCCCGCAACCCAGGTACATGCCTTTGACCGGAATTGAACCTGGGACCTTTCAGTCCGCAAGCCGACGCTCTATCCACTGAGCCAAACCGGTTTTGGCTGTATATATAATTTTTGAGACAGCCTGTGTAAAATCAAGAGAGGTTTCAAATGACAGTGTTTAGGATGGGGGGGGGAGACACTTCCATGACCTCCTTGGTGTCAGCATCAGATACAGATCAGAGAAGCTGTAGGATGAAGCATTTGGCCATGCAGAGATGAAGATGACCTTTTATTTATTTATTTTTTAAAAATATATTCTATTGATTTTTTACAGAGAGGAAGGGAGAGGGATAGAGAGTTAGAAATATTGATGAGAGAGAAACATCGATTCAGCTGCCTCCTGCACACCCCTAACTGGGGATGTGCCCACAACCAAGGTACATGCCCTTGACCGGAATTGAACCTGGGACCCTTCAGTCCACAGGCCAATGCTCTATCCACTGAGCCAAACTGGTCAGGGCTGAAGATGACCTTTTAGATAGCACCTGCCACAAAGGGAGTTGGGGGGGGGGGGCAGGGACCAGAAAAGTCAACATCTTCACTGTTTTACCTACAGCCTGTATTCATCATTATCTGAATCTGAGATATTGAGTAGCAATTTAGACACTAGAGCATCCGTGGGCAAACTACGGCCCGCGGGCCGGCCCGTTTGAAATGAATAAAACTATTGAAAAAAAAGACCGTACCCTTTTATGTAATGATGTTTACTTTGAATTTATATTAGTTCACACAAACACTCCATCCATGCTTTTGTTCTGGCCCTCCTGTCTAGTTTAAGAACCCATTGTGGCCCTCGAGTCAAAAAGTTTGCCCACCCCTGCACTAGAGACTGCTCTTATTTCTAGTATTTTTAGAGGTGGTCTAATATTCTAGTATTTTAAATGGGAAAAATAATCATGTAGTCCACATCCAAACAAAAAATCCAACCAATTTTTCTAAATATCATTAACAACAATGTTCAGTTCTATAACAATCCTTAAATGTATCTGCATGATATAAGTATTTAAAATATTAATCATCCAATTATTTAACACTTAATGGGCTCATCAATGGTATGTTTGTATGTAGCTCTCAAGGATACTATACAGTATCAGATATGAATTCTGTTTTTCTTCTACACTATACTGAACATGTACTGTAATGTAAATAAACAAGGACATACTATATTAAAGATATATAACACTTAAGAAACTAAAATTTTATAAAATGAGACAATTAAAAAATAGTTACTTTTCAATTGCCCAAATAAGGTTTGATGGTGGGAGGGAAGGGGCACTGTGGTCTTGGTAGAGGTTTGGTGATGGGTAAGATTTGAGAGAGCATGAGCTAGCAAAGGAGCTAAGTGACTCAGTACATGTCAGTGGCATATCCAGGTCTAAATTCAACTTGGCAATTAAGACACTGTCAATGACTGAGAAGCCTCACCTGAAACAATAGGATAAAAACCAAAACAGCCAATAAAACAACTCCTCAAAATGGATAGCATTCCCTTATCACAGTTATATGGCTCCCGAGTATAAGGTTGTACATGGAAATGTGACTCTTCTGCTCATGTCACAATCAACGTCATTTACAATTCCAATCATCTCCTATGAATGATAGTAGATACATTCTAAACACTTAGCACTGAGTATTCAGAATTGTTCTTTTTTTCTCCTCTTATGACTCAATGAGCATTAAGTTGAACAAGTTTCTCTTTGAGTTTTTCAACATTTTCCCTGTGTAACCTTAGCAACATCTGTAATTTTTTGCTTTGAGATGATCACTTTCCCAAACATTGGTAGTCAAAACTAATTGGCAGGATCAAGTCTTTAGAAGACATTGTTAGTTAATGGCCTAGTCCATTTGAGGGGCTATAACAAAATAGCACAGACTGGGTAGCTTTTAAACAGCAGAAATCGATTTCTCACAGTTCTGGGGACTGGGGAGTCCAAGATCCAGGCGCCAGCCTGGTTGCCTTCTGGTGACGGCCCTTTGTCTGGGTCACAGTCAGTGCCTTCTTGCTGGGTCTTCACATAGTGGAAGGGGTTAGAGAGCTCTGTGAGGTCCCTCTTATAAGGGCACTAATCCCATTCATGAGGGCTCTACATTCATGACCTAATCACTTTCCAAAGGTCCCACCTCCTAATATAATCACTTTTAGGGGTTAGGATTTCAACATATGAATTTGGAGGGGAAGGATGACAAACATTCATATCATAGCACTTAATAATGTGAAGATGATGTCTATAACGTACAACCCATGTACACAAGGACAGGAAAGACCCATCCTACCTGAGGTAGGTCTGCAACGCATTCTGCATCCTCTCCTCCAGATGTGTAATCTAATCTACATATTGTACTAGCAGATACCCAAAGATTCATTATAGTGGGTTTTGATTGAGAGTGAATTTGGAATAAAATTGTTTGTGATCTTCAGACGGTGAGAAATCAGAAAATGAGGGAGGGGTTCCTGTATTTTTACCCAGCTCCCACAATTGCTCCCTAGTGAAGACTTGTCTGATATCTCTCATATTTAAGAGAAAGTCAAATAGGTACATTAATTCATTATCTTCAGTTGCTTAATCTTTCTACAGACACACTTATATGAACAAAGGATACATATTCAGTCTTGTGAATCTGTGAGTACTTCTATAGCATATAATATTTCCACAAGTAGGAAATCAATTTGAAATTTAAAAATTCAAATTCAGAATTCTATTGAGAGTGATTGCCTACTTGACAGTGAATAAAAAACAAAACCACCAGGAAAACCTGATGTCCAATCATACAAACCACATTTGTGTCTCAGGGAAAAGAACAGATTGTCAGAAGTCCTGGTCTTCAGAAATCTCTCACTGATGGCTGAAATGAAAAACACAAAATCTCTGAAAGCCAGGAATCCACTCCACTGTATTGTCAGCTCATCAGAAAGCTCTGTGGTCAGACCATGTTGTGCCCCTCTCCAAAGAAAATTTTCAACGTTCTAGAGTTGTCAGGTTATGAACACAACATTATGGGGCAATATTTTAAAATCTCATTTGAAAAATGTTTTTGTGTTTCACAAAAGTGAAGTTGAACACAGTAATTTAGGCACTAGAGTTAGAGGAAACACTACCTTCCTTCAGAACATTAGCTAGCATTCTCCAAAGTGCAAGAAGCAATGGATGAAGAAGCTTCATTTACGAATGGGCTGTGGTCCTGCAGACATTGTAGGCTTCAGATGTCTTCTCTCCCTTCAATTCTCTCTTCCACGCCACCGACATCCTACTGGCCGCTAGGGGATGCTGCACCCTTTCTAATATTTCTGCCCAGGCAGAAACAATTGATTCTTTTTCATCTGGGATTTACAGTAGCATAGCTGATATATTTAAGCAAAACTTTGCTAAAGGTACCCGGATAACAAAAGGGAGATAATATTTAAAAGTATTTAGTGAATGGATCAGAAATCTTCTGGAAAGTCATGTTAATAGATTTGGACTTCTTCCCAAGGCAGTGCAGAACTATTAAAAAGTGTAAAGCATGAGAGAACCTAATTAGAGTGGTGTTGTAAAAGAGCATTCTAGTGCCATATCAAGGCTGCGTTACAGAGGTGAAAATATTTAAACAAGGAGACCAATTGAAAGACTGTTTACATTTTTAGTTGTTTGAGGAAACTCCATACTGTTCTCCACAGTGGCTGCACCAGTCTGCATTTCCACCAGCAGGGCACAACGAGGGTTCCTTTTTCATAGCGGCACAATTCACCATAGCTAAGATTTGGAAACAGCCTAAGTGCCTATCAGCAGATGAATGGATTAAAAAACTGTGGTACATCTACACAATGGATGTACCACATGCTGCAGTTAAAAAGAAGGAATTCTTACCATTTGCAACAGCATGGATGGAACTGGAGAGCATTATGCTAAGTGAAATAAGCCAGTCAGAGAAAGATAAATATTACATGATCTCACTCATTTATGGAATATAATGAACAACATAAACTGATGAACAAAAACAGATCCAGAGACAAAGAAGCATCGATCAGACTGTCAAACCTCAGAGGGAAGGTAGGGGAGGGTGGGGGTAAGGGAGAGAGATCAACCAAAGGTCTTGTATGCATGCATATAAGCCTAACCCAGTGGTCGGCAAACTGCGGCTCGTGAGCCACATGCGGCTCTCTGGCCCCTTGAGTGTGGCTCTTCCTAAGCCTTAGGAGTACCCTAATTAAGTTAATAACAATATATAGTTTAAGTTTAAAAAATTTGGCTCGCAAAAGAAATTTCAATCGTTGTACTGTTGATATTTGGCTCTGTTGACTAATGAGTTTGCCGACCACTCACCAAACCAATGGACACAGACAACAGGGGAGTGAGGGCATGGTTGGGGGGGGGGGGGTGGGGATAAGGACACATATGTAATACCTTAATAAATAAAGAAATAAAAAAAAGAAAGACTGTTTACAGTAACCAGATAAAAGATGGTGGTAACCAGAACTAAATTGGTGTGTCTGTTGGTGGCTGATAGCACCCGTTGTGATGGCTGTAGGATGGAATAGGATATGAGTAGGAGGTGAAAATATTGACACACTGGTTCTCAACTTTCTGGCCCTTTAAATACAGTTCCTCATGTTGTGACCCAACCATAGAATTATTTTCATTGCTTCTTCATAACTGTAATGTTGCTACTGTTATGAATCATATGTAAATATCTGATATGCAGGATGGTCTTAGGCAACCCCTGTGAAAGGGTCGTTTGACCGCCAAAGGGGTCGCGACCCACAGGTTGAGAACCCCCGGAGAGTAAAGGACTAGAAGATTTGTGTGTGTGTGTGTGTGTGTGTGTGTGTGTGTGTGTGTGTTGGGGGTGGGGGACAGAAAGAGAGATTAGATTGATTTTTCCTGAGGTTGAGAAAAAGTTTCCCTAACAGAGCCAAGTTACTCAGCTATTCAGAGACACCTTGGTGATGCCAAAGAAACGAAAGCAGCCTAGCAGTACAGAGCAGAGGGCAATCATTTCTTGGATAACGTGGCATTCTATAAACAACCACCTCTGTTTTCTAGGCATTGTGATAGGCGTTTGAAGTACCAAGAAGTCAAGCATACTTATTTTTATTATAATTTCCTCCTTTAAAAAAAATCACACTATAAGACAGAGAACTGTCGTCTCTTTGCTCCATTATTTTGCACATAAGAGGTGGTAAATAAATATTGGCTAAAGGGATGGATGAATGGAAAATAAGAATGATAATTGTTTGGATTTGGAACACCATTCGGAACCCAGCTCTTTTCTTTTGTATTGTTACATATAGCAGTCTTATTTTAACCCTTTGAAAATATTAGGGTTATATAGCATGCCACTTTCAAACAGCTATGTTTACTAGATGACCCTAATCACATATGATTTTCTTTTTCATTTATAGTAATATTATCTTAGTTGAAAACAAAGTTAAAATGAATAGTTCCAGATGGGTGGCCTGGACAGGAAGCAACTGCAGATGATATTAGTTCATTTGCATTGAATTAACTGGCAAGGCTTACAACATACAATGGTAGTGAGATCTGATAACAAAATGTCTTTTAGCTTAAGTCTGGCACTTGGAAAATAGCATCAGCTGCAGTCTTGCTGCATGTCTCTGAGCAGTCGTCTCATTTTATTGTTGTCATGTCTACTTCTTTAAATGTAGGAATCATCCTTGATTTCCCTGTATTCCTCAGTATTACTCTGATTTAGTAATTAGATAGTGAGAAGGAACTCTGATAACTTCTATCTGGCACTTCTTGCCATAATTTTCCTTACTCCAGAGGTCAGGAGTCAACCAGGAAATGTTATCAATTGTTGCTGTACCAGTCCTATAGTCAGAAGTTGAGGAGACAACTACAGAATGTATCTTGGGCCCAACTGGGCTTAGGGTGATGCAGACTTGGATTAAAATCCCATTTATTATTTGGTCCCTGTCTGATGTATGGAGTACCCAAGAATTTGTGTTAATTAATTAGTTTTGAATAACCCTCAAAGTCAGAATTATTTCTCCAAATGCATGATTTTCAAGGTAAATGGCCAAGATCCCTAGGAGAAAGGCTAGCAGGCTGATCATGGGAAAGACCTTTCTCAAAGATACCCAATATCTTGCCCAGTAGGTGTGACTCAGTGATTGAGCTTTGACCCATAAAACAGGTCATGATTCAATTCCAAGTCAGTGCACATGCCCAGGTTGTGGGCTCGATCCCCTGTAGGATGCAGGTGACCAATGATTCTCATCATTGATGTTTCTATATCTCTCTCCCTCTCCCTTCCTCTTTCTGAAACCAATAAAAAGATTTTTTTAAAAAGATAACCCAACAGCTTATTCAAAACATTCTAGGGTGGGGAATTGACTCAGGCCTGGAAATGGATGAAGACCATGGCTCTCTAAAGTGGACATTCAGGTCAGGTTTCTCTTAGCCTTTACTTCCCAGGAGTCTGTGACTATAATAAATTAAGTAGGACTTTACTACGTTGCTTATCAATTTTATTCCAGTGGATTCCATGAATTAACCACAACTAGAAATCTCTGCATATTATAACCTATTCTAGGTCTGATTAGCAAAACAACTCTGCTTATTAAAATGAGCAGAACCATATTTTTTAGGGCACTGTCTTTAAGGACCCTCCCAACATCACTGAGCTCAGCTCATTTTTATTCAGCTTTTCCCACCAGCCTTCCCAGCTTACTAAGGACAGTGGTAGAGCATGTTATAGTGGGGGCAGTGCTCTCCTCACCAATCTCATTATCATGGCAAGAGTGGCAGTCTTCAGGGCTGCAATGATGGAGAGAGGGTGTGTATGTGTGTGTGTGTGTGTGTGTGAGGGGACATGAATGCTTACGATATTGAATCCAACATGAATGTCTGCTGAAGTCTTTGAATTCATTCCCCAAACTCATGCAAAACAAATTGTTGCCTTTTGATAGCATTTAACACCGTCATCCATTGCAGGTTGTATTTGCTAGTCCAGCCAACACACTTTTAGGATCAAGGTTGACTTCCTGAGCCAGCCCAAAGAATGACAGCACCTGCATCAAAATATAAACTGTCTTAAAATAGCTTCTTCAACTGAGCACTGTCAAAATCCATTTCCATTAATATTTTTCAAATTTTGTGTGCCATGAATTAGTAAAGTCCTTATAACGTAACTACTCTGTAGTGTTCCCTGCTCTGGTTCTATACCCACTCTGAGTTTGAACTCTGGTCACCAGTCAAGCCACAGTGAGACACAGGCATGATTTGTTAGTTCTCTTCTCCAATGGAAGCAGTGGCCAAGTATTTCAAAAAATTGGTGGGGGGGCAGTTTCTGGATTCCCCAAGTCCTAAATACCAGGTATGTTCTGATAGTTGCTCCTCTAATTGCCAGGATACAAGTTTTTCTTGATCATTGTCCTAATTTACATAAAAGACATAGTGAGGTTGTGAATTCAACTAATCTATAATAATATAAGCGTAATATGCTAATTAGGCTGGACATTCTTCCTGACATCCTTCCGGACAACCTTCCGGATGAAGCCAGGGCTGCGAGGGAAGCCCAGGTCCCAGGTGCCTGCTGGTGGCCGGAGGGAAGCCGGGTCCTGGGTACCAGAGGGAAGTCCAGGTGCCAGAGGGAAGCCGGTGCTGGCAGCTGGGGGAAGGAAGGCCTACTCTTACATGAATTTCATGCATTGAGCCTCTAGCAGTATACATAATAAGGCAGCCTAAGAATTAATCTCTAGATTTGGTTTTTAGTGACTTCAGGCTCCATTAATCATTGGAAAGGTTTTGAGTTTTGTACTGTGCTTTGAGGAAAAAATTTCAAGATTTGAATGTGCCTTTCTTTCACTTTATTATCTGGTGTCTACAAGAACAACTCTCTTGCCCAGCCAATGTGGCTTATTGGTTGAGCATTGACCCATGAACCAAGAGGTCCCTGGTTTCATTCCTGCTCAGGGCACATGCCTGTTGCAGGCTCCATTCCCAGTAGGGGGCGTGCAGGAGGCAGCTGATGGATATCTCTCATCGATGATTCTATCTCTATCCCTCTTCTTTCCTCTCCCTCTAAAATTATTAAAAATGTATAAACATGGTATATATATATCTATACATATTTTTAATATATTTTATTGATTTTTTACAGAGAGAAAGGAGAGGGATAAAGAGTTGGAAACATCGATCAGCTGCCTCCTGCACACGCCCCACTGGGGATGTGCCCGCAACCCAGGTACATGCGCTTGACCGGAATCGAACCTGGGACCCTTGAGTCCGCAGGCCGATGCTCTATCCACTGAGCAAAACCAGTCAGGGTGATATATTTTTAAAATAACAACTCTCCTGCCTAGTTCCCCAGAGATTTATCCCTGTGAACACAGATGAAGATTAGCCAAGGGCTGTGGCTGTGACTGCACAACCTGGTGTCTGAACTTTTATCCCTGCCTGATTTTTTAGGGAATATGTATGGAATACACGATAATAATCATTTGCATTGGCAGGGGGCTTGTTATTAAAAACAGATGAATAAAATGCTATGTTATTGGGCGTATTGATATTTATGCTGATTACATTTGAGCTTTGGACTGGTCTCCAAAGGTCCTGACAAAATGATGACAGGCCATTGTCCTGAGAATACAGATCCTCAGATATTGTGATAGCATATGCTCAGCAGTTCACCTGATGATTGCTCTTCTTCGATTCATCTTAGCATATGACACACATAAGTTTAAAAAAATTCTGATAACTAGTGACTCATACTTTACACTGATGATGGCGTATTAAATTTCTGTGACTTACCTGGTTTAAATCTGATCTCCATCAAGAAAAAGCACAGATAATCACTTCGGGATATTAATATGATTAGACAGCTACGCACTGTCCTTCCTGAATAGATAGAAGAAAATTCTGTTTGTTGGTCGTGCCCAGATGGCTCATTAGCTATTTGGACAAATATAAACGTATCACCATGGTGTTGACTAAACAAGAAGAAAAACATTCACCAGTAATTAGACAAATGTTATATACAATATTGAGTATTCATATTTCATATCTTATGTATTTACTTAATTCAGATGAAGAATAGGGTAAACTTTTATTTTGAGGTTATATTATTTGTAATGAAAATAACCCATTCCTGAAGGTACATGGGATGAAGTAGTTAATCTTAAGAGTGGGTGAATTTACTGAGGTTTCCTAATGTTAAACCAAAATAAGTTTTTAAGTTGTTTTTAAAATTGGGTGGGGGATACAGATTCTGAACTAGGTTCTACCATACATATGTACATGTCTGATTTGAAAATTCACTTCAGAAATAGGACAGGGAAAAACAATAAGACGGACAAAACAGTGTGTCAAAGGTGAAGATGATAGTGAAAAGGTGAGGGTCCAGATAGTAATCTTACATGACATACAGTAATCTTATATGAGCTTTCTTACTACACAGGAATGAAAGATAACATATTGTTTTTATATAACTCTGGTCTCATTAATGATAATGCTTATATATGGTGTTATATAATACTGTGTTTTCCCTAAGCTCACACATAATGATACTTTATACTTATAAAAAAATAAACCATGTACAGTGAACATACAGACTAGCTCAGGGGACAGAAATCAAACCAGTAAGCTCTCTTTTTTAAAAAAATTTATTTATTGATTTTAGAGAGACAGAATGAAGGAAGGGGGGGGGAGGGAGAGAGAGAGAGAGAGAGAGAGAGAGAGAGAGAGAGAGAGAGAGAGAGATTTGTTGTTCTACTTATTTATGCATTTATTGGTTGATTCTTGTATGTGCGTATGTGCCCTGTCTGGGGATCAAACCTGCAATCTTGGCTTATCGGGGATGATGCTTTAATCAGCTGAGCTACCTGGCCAAGACCAAGAAGCTTTCTGAGGAACTGTGGTCACAATTTGAGGTCCAACCACAAAATAGGACGGGAGCTACAAAGAATGGGGCAGATTGTAAATATTTTGGGAACGTGGTATGAAGAATTAAGTTGGATATGTATGAGGGGCAACTATGAAGTGACATGCCAGGTCTAACTCATGTACCAAACATAACTGTGCTCCTCTCCACCCTCAAAGTTATATAGCCTAAGGACCTAACGATCCAGGCTGCAAAAGATTCTTTTGGGTTCCGCCTTTGTTATTGCTGATAGCATATGCTTCAGAATAAAGGGCTTGGGAATATTTTAGATGTAAAGAAGAAGATAATTTTAAGAAATAACCAAATATCTTTGGAATGTGAATAATTTAGCTGGGTATTGCTATTTTTAAAGTTTTAAAAATATATATTTTTATTAATTTCAGAGAGAGGAAGGGAAAGGGAGAAAGAGAAAGATCAGTGATGAGAATCATTGATTGGCTGCCTCCTGCCTGCCCCCTACTGGGGATTGAGCCCCTACCTAGGCATGTGCCCTGACTGGGAATCAAACTGTGATCTCCTAGTACATGGATCAACACTCAACCACTGAGTAACAGCAGCTGGGCGGAATTGCTATTTTTTTTAGAGGAAGAAGGCGAAAGAGAAAGGTGATTATAAAGTAATGAAGCTTATTTTCTTACATATCTTTTTTATTTTTTGTTAATCCTCACCTGAGGATATTTTTTTCATTGCTTTTCAGAGAGAGTGGAAGCTAGAGAGGGAAGGGAAAAGAGAGAGAAACATCCATGTGAGAGAGACACATTGATTGGTTGCCTCTTGCACATGCCCTGATCTGGGCCAGGTATGTGTCCTTGACTGGGAATCAAACCTGAGACCCTTAGGTTCGCTCTAACCACTATACAACACCGGCCAGGGCCATATCTTTGGTAAATTTATTTAAAAACTGGAGGCCTGGTACACGAAATTTCATGCCCTGGGAGCAGGGAGAGGGGGTCCTTCAGCCTGGCCTGCGCCCTCTCATAGTCCGGGACCCCTCTCCTTACTGTCTGCCTGAAGTGGAGGCAGGAGACTCTCCCGCCACTGCCACTGTGCCTGCCAGCCATGAGCCTGGCTTCTGGCTCAGCAGCGCTCCCCTGTGGGAGTGCACTGACCACCAGGGGGAAGCTCCTGCATTGAGCGTCTGCCCCCTGGTGGTCAGTGCTCATCATAGTGACCCGTCATTCCACCATTTGGTAGATTTGCATATTAGGGTTTTATTATGTAGGATAATTACATTTTAGTGCCCATCTACTAAAAATTTACATTTATATAACATAACCAAGTTGTTCTTAAAACAGGAAATGTAACTACTTTCAATTTGGACTATAGGTTTTACATGATTGATTGATATAAAATATGTCCATGTCAACTCTGGGGATGGATAAAAATCATAGGGAAGTCCCACTGGTATGGCTCAGTGGTAGAGCATCGGCCTATAAACCAGGAGGTCACGATTCAATTTCCAGGCAAGGCACATGCCTGGGTTGTGGGCTTGATCCTGTGTGGGGCGTGCAGCCAATCTATGATTCTCTCTCATCAGCAACGTTTCTCTCTCTCTCTCTCTCTCTCTCTCTCTCTCTCTCTCTCTCTCTCTCTCTCCCCCCTTTCTCTTCTTCTCTGAAATCAATAAAAAAATATATCTTTGAAAATCATAAGGAAACACAATACAGGAATAAAGCATAAATTGGTGTAAGCATCCATAACGAATGGTAGCTTTAATTGCATCAAACTAGTGAAAATGTAAAAAGGAGCTGGCACAAATCAGCTCTTGGTACAGGACACATGAGCTCTACACACAGATAGAGCTGCCACTTATAGCACTTGCTGTGTACTAGACACTCAATTGTGTTACACACATTATATTGTTTCTTTCTAGAGCAGTCCTTTCACGTGCTAATTAGCATTGCCACTTTTAATAAAGGGACTTGGTTTAGAGAGATTAAGTTAACTAAGGTCACAGAGCTTCTTGGTGGCAAAGCCAGTTTTTGAAACCATGTTTGTCTAACACCAGGTTCTGCACTCTTAATTCTTTAAATACTTTTAAAATGATTTCTTAAAAAGTAAACAAAGAGTTGCTCTGCTTGCACTGAAATCATTACACTGATAGTCTGTTCCTTGGCCGAAGGTTATGCGCAGGCACAACTCTTTCGGACTTACACACACATGCCCGCCTCATGTGGCTGAAAGAATCCCTTCTCTCTTACATTTTATCTTTTTTTTTTTTTTTTTATCATTGGTGTTCCTTTATTGCCCTTCCATCAGATTCTGCCTCAGCCCAGCTGTTCCCACCCCTTTCAACAGAATCCCACCCTTACTTCTCTCCTTTCCCAAAGGGAAAGGCTTCGGTGGTGGGGCAAGGTGAAGAGAACCTCCAACCCGTGTCCTCTTCTCCCCAGGCCCAGGCTACACATGCACTTAGCTTGGTAGGAAACTTCCGGTTTCCCCAGCAGCCTTCTTGCCTCAGTCCCAAAGCCCTTCCCCAGCCCATACACAGAGATGCTCTCAGTCTAGTTTTCCTCTGAATTGCAGCTTACCCTCTTCCTTTACGTCCTCTGAGGCATACTTTCCCCAACTGTTTTCTTTTCTTAACAAGGTTAGAAGGAGGAGACACAAAGACAGGGGTGCAGAAGGAAACCTTTGCTACATTTAGGTGGTTTCTAGGTTATTCCCAGATCTAAATAAGCCTTGTTAAAAGAGTATTCTGTAAGTGGGACTGCTCATCTGATACTGCCCCCTCTGATCCTGTCCACATTCCCAGTGCTCTGGGGAGAGGGGGGGCGGGGGTGGGGTTCTCCAACTCCAGAATTCATTAATGTATCAACAGGGCTTGTGAGAAACAACTAGATCCACAGTATGGCATAAGAACTAATTTAACCATAATTATACCATAATTATCTCTCTCTATAAAAGCCCAAGTGACCATTACGACCAAACAACTGGAACGACGGGTCGACCGGTGCCTAAGACGCACACTGACCACCAGGGAACAGACACTCAATGTAGGAGCTGCCCCCTGGTGGTCAGTGTGCTCCCACAGCAGGAGTGCCGCTCAGCCACAAGCCGGGCTCATGGCTGCAGAGCACAGCTGCTGAGGTGGGAGCCTCTCCCCCTCTGTGGCAGCGGCAGGAGTGGTGGTGGTGGCAGGCGCAGCGGGCCAGGCTGAGCGACAGCGGAGCTGCACCCGGCCCAGCTGGGGCTCTTCCCTGCTGCCTGCCATATCCCTCAGGAGGATGTTGAACTGCTGGGTTTCGACTTGACCTGTGGGGGATCGGGCCGAAACTCGGCAGTCCGACACCCGCCCCCCCCAGGGGTCCTGGATTGTGAGAGGGCACAGGCCAGGCTGAGGGACCCCACCTGAGCACGGATCTGTGCACCAAGCCTCTATATAATAAATGCTATACAATGCTCCTAACATTAATTTCCAATTCCTTTATCAATAAAATTTGTTTTAAATATGGCCTAGGGCTAAGAATGGTTAAGAGTCTCTGCTTTGCTCTAGTCTAAATGTCTCTTCTCTAGTGTGTTCTCCTAATTCTGCTTATATTTACTTTCTTTCTTCTATTTTTTTTTTTTTTAATGATACTGGTTGTTCCTGTTTCATGCTGGGATGTCACGCCTGTCTATGTCAGAAACAGTGTCACTAATCAGTAAATTATCTTTATCTGCAATTGCTTAAAGTTCAGATTTTAAACCACATAGTCATTATATAGAGTTGCCAATGTTTACTTTCAATATGCTCATGAAGATGCCTGGCACTAGGTACTTTTTACTCCAGGAACAGTGTCAGGAGCCTATTGAAATCAACAGGTGGGTGTGGGTGTGGGGAGCGGCAATTTAATAGAAGGATACAGGGGCAGTTAGTGGTCCCTAAGGGCAGGAAATACAGCAGGGACTAGCACTAGGAACTGGAAAGTTATGAGCCAAACGTATTCTGCCCACCTGCACACAATCTCTTGTTTCTGTCTCTCTCTGTGCAAATGATCCGTTTTCCCTCTTCCAGGCTGGCTTTTTCTGCTTTTCCCAGCACACGGGAGAATATGACCACCTCACCAGCCCCCAACTTGTAAGGCCCTTCCAATTCATGTTTTCACTGAAGATTTGGAGTCTCTACGTCCCAAATCCATATTTATGGGGAAGTGAACAGATTGATCAGGGGGAATCAGGTTTCCACTCTGGGCCCAATGAACTCAGGGTGTAGGCCAACATGGGCGTCAGATGTCTGAGAAGGAGGTGAAGGAGGGTTCTTTAAGGAGGGGCCTTGGGGTTGGGGAGCCATGGCTTCTCTTTGAGGCACATGGCTTCTTCTGATGGTGTGGTGGTGATGCAGTTCCTGCTACCACTCCTTTTTGACTCCTCTGTCTTTTGTGCTTCTGTACCCTTTGTTAGGACAAAGAATTTTCTGACCAAGCTGCAAACTGATCAGCCATTGGGCTTAAAAATGGACTCCACGACATGTCCCTGGTGTTGCCATTAAGTCTCAACACTGTAGCTGTTTAACCATGGTTTCCTCTTGCTTCAGAGACAGAAGAGTAGAAGCAAAGAGGGGATACCCAAACCTCTTTCTTCTGGAGTCCAGATTGAAGGAAACAGCAATTAGAAGAAGACAGTTGTGTCTCACCCCTTATTCTAGATTGTAATCTCCTATTAGGATTTAAATCATACCTCAAGGAGCTCTCTCCCCCATGCAGTTGAAGTTAGAAATCAGTCAATTAACAAAGAAAACAAAGGAAATTATTAAAAAATGCACACATACCTTAAACATTTTATTTTAATTTAAAATATGATTAATCATTTGCAAATCTTTTTTAAAAAATATAGAATCATTGTTTGGTGTTCTGATTCATATTTCTTGCCTAAATCACATTCATTTTCTATGACCTTTGAATTTGATTTAAAGTGGAATGAGTATTTACAGACTCTTATGAAGCAGAGTTTGTGCAAAACACTAGCTCTTAAATACTTTTTCTCCTTTCAAGAACATTTTTCTTAGTGAGTTGTCTTCACTGAGTCTTGCTAAAAGATTCAATTCAGTTTTCATAAAAATAACATTTTTTTTTCATTTTGCCCTTGCAATTCATTGGTAAATATAATAACTAATTAAAATATCTAAATAGAGTGCCAAGTAAAACTGGCATAAACAGGTGTGGGACAACGCCAGCGGTCTCTTGGCGAGGCTACCACTCAGCTGGTGAGGGTGCAGCCGCACTGTGCTTGGGAGCGTGGCTTTGCAAACTTGAGTGAACTGCGGAGTCTCCGGGAGAGATTGTTAAAACACAGATTGCAGATTTTAGCCCACCTGGTCTTGCATTTCTTGCAAATTATCAGAAGACACTGATATTTCTTGTCTGGGGCAGGGTAGGGTGGGGGTGGGGTTGTAGAGAGTGACCTGGTAGTCAGCATAGGCAACAGTGTAGATTTTTCAGAGTGATTGGAGAATGCCTGATAACCCAGTAGGAGGATTAAATGAAGTCTGACTATAACAGCTATCAAGTTGCTTATCAAGGTATTCTGTGCACAGCTGTAGAGGCTCCGTTGCCCTGGACTATGTTCCTGTCTCTCTGAGTAAATGATTGTGTGATCTGGGATGGTTACTTCACTTCAACAATCCCCTAGATTACTTAACTTCAATAATCCTCAATTTACTTGTCTGTACAGAATGGGTATGATAATTTTTTCCCAGAGACAAAGGATTTTATTACTCATTTGCACAGCAAGCAGCATGAGCATCGACACGTTTGTGTTGTTCTCCTTTGCCACCAAGTCTCATAAGGGGGCACAATATGGGCCAGGTGCCTACTATGCTCACAGTGGATTTGTGCTGCAGCTGAGGAACACTGAGCTTGGAGAATCCACTGCTTTTCTAGCAAGTGATAAATAACCCTGCTCTGGATCTAGAGCAGTGGTTCTCAACCTTCCTAATGCCGCGACCCTCATGTTGTGGTGGCCCCCAATTTCATTGTTACAAATTGAACATAATTAAAGCATAGTGATTAATCACAAAAACAGTATGTAATGATATATGTCTTTTCTGATGGTCTTAGGCGACCCCTGTGAAAGGGTCGTTCGACCCCCAAAGGGGTCGCGACCCACAGGTTGGGAACCACTGATCTAGAGGAAGACATTAACTTATTTCTCAAGTTTACCAGCTATATAAAATAATCCTGAGAAATAGCCCCAGTTAAAGAATGGACAGGGTTGGCACACGCAGCAAAAAGTGCACTTGTACAGAGTGCAGATATGCTGTAGCCAAGCATATGCACATTTTACAACTTGATGCCCATTGCCAAGTTGCCATTCAAAAAACTGGTACCAAGTTATAGTCAAGACTGCATAAGAGCCAAAACCGGTTTGGCTCAGTGGATAGAGCGTCGGCCTGCGGACTGAAGGGTCCCAGGTTCGATTCTGGTCAAGGGCATGTACCTGGGTTGCGGGCACATCCCCAGTGGGGGATGTGCAGGAGGCGGCTGATCGATGTTTCTCTCTCATCGATGTTTCTGACTCTCTATCTCTCTCCCTTCCTCTCTGTAGAAAATCAATAAAATATATATTTAAAAAAAAAAAAAAAGACTGCATAAGAGAGCCCATTTCTCTCCATTCTTCCTAACCACTTTTTAGTCTTTGCTAATTTTGTAGACAAAAGGTAAATTCTCATTTCATTTGTGGCTCTTTTATCAACAGTGGATTTGAATATCTTTCCATATTTACCGGTCATTTGTATCTCTACTGGGATAAATTTCACGTGCTTGTTTTCTTAAGACTAGTTGGTTTGTTTCTTCTTTTTCTTCCAGGAAAAATGCATCCTAGACCATCATTTGTAAGTACTGAGAATTGAGCTATAAAAACAACTCTGTATCTGCCTTTGAGCTTCCCCAGAGTAGTTGAGGAAAGAAACCACACTCCAATAAAAAGTGACTTACAATGCCAGCCTCTGAATGCTAAAGATCAAAGGTGTAATATAATCATTTATTCACTCAGCATTAACAGAGCCCCTTCCAGCACCAGGTGTTTCTCCAGGCACTGGAGATATAAGACTCAGATATAGCCACCAACCTAAGTCACTCATAGTCTAGTGGAAAACAGGCAAGTAGGAATAGTGTGAGGAGAGCTATGATAATAAAGATGTACATAGGGTGCTGTGACAGCAAATTAGGAGATAACTTTTATCTTTTATAACAGAAGATAGTTTTTATCTTGTGTATGTAAAGATAACATATAAGAAAGTATTATATAAATGTGCTACTCTAAACATATACCTTATATATTTTTACCCTATTAATTTTTGTTTATACTTGGGTTTGGGTTTGAAGATTCCTGGTAGGAGGTCAGAGGGAGGGAGAAGAGGAGATCTGAGATATTTATTTCCTTATCTCCCTTCAGGGATGCCATGGGATGGGGGCAGCATCTCTTGGTCAAAGGCCTTTTATCTTATCAGCTGACTCTCTAACCAGCGACTGCTCCCTTTCACTGCCTCTTCAAGTATGTAACTCTATAGTTTATAGTCCTGGAGGATTGCACTACTCTTTGTGGTTTGCCTTATTCTGCATGTACTTTTATAAATAGTCATTTTGTAAAACTCTCTTCAAATTACCCAATTTGAGTATGCCATCATTTTCCTGCTGGGACTCTGATGGGCATAGTAATGGGTACTGTAAGTGGCCCTAGGAAACCAACCAGAATCTCTAAAATGGGATCAGATCAGTATTTAAAGAGTATAGAGAAAATAGGGCTGTGGGTTGTCCTTGATATACAATAGCATCACAATTACTCAAACTGTCACTGGTGATGACATGGAAGAGCAAGATACTAGTAAAATGAATGTCAGAATTCAAAAAAATTTTAAATATAATTTTAAATAACTAAACCAATTAAATATCTAGAAATAAACTCTGGGGAAAAAATAAAACATCAATGGGAAATTTAAAGCAGACCTAAAGAAATGGTGAGAGATAGCATTTTTATAATTGGAAGAGTCAATATTGATTAAATGTCAATTCTATTCAAATTTTTCTATAAATTCTATGTAATCCCAATCAAAATCCCAGCAGGTTTTTCATTGTGGAAATTGACAAACTGATTTAAAAATTCATATGGTGCCCAGCCAGTGTGGCTCTGTGGTTGAGCATTGACCTATGAACCAGGAGTTCACAGTTCAATTCCCAGTCAGGGCACATGCCCGGGTTGCAGACTTGATCCTTAGTGTGGGATGTACAGGAGGCAGCTGATCAATGATTCTCTCTTACTGTTGATGTTTCTATCTCTCTCTCCCTCTCCCTTCCTTTCTGAAATCAATAAAACTGTATATTTTTTAAAAAGAGAATGAATAGCAGAAATGAATTAGGAGCTACTGAAGAGGAAGGAACAGAGCACCAAAAGGGCCAGTCTTACAAAATGGACCAGGAAGCATCCATCATGTGGCAATCTCTAGAGTGGCTGTTTAGTTCCAGAGCTGCAGTTAGACCACTGGAGCTACAGCTTTATCAGGGGCTGTGCTTCTTTTCTCCGTGACGACTGTTGGTTGAGACTGTTTCATGCCTACCCTCATTTTCACGTGAATTCTTGCAATAGAATTTTTTTTAATTAAATCTTTATTGGTCAGATTATTACATTTGTTCCTCTTTTTTCCCCCCATAACTCCCCTCCTCCCCGTTCCTGCCCCACCCTCCGCCCTCACTCCCCACCCACTGTCCTCATCCATAGGTGCACGATTTTTGTCCAGTCTCTTCCCACATCTCCCACACCCTTTCCCCCCCCAAGAATAGTCAGTCCATTCCCTTTCTATGTCCCTGATTCTATTATGATCACCAGTTCATTCTGCACATCAGATTATTTATTCATTTGATTCTTAGATTCACTTGTTGATAGATGTGTATTTGTGGTTCATAATTTGTATCTTTACCTTTTTCTTCTTCTTCCTCTTCTTAAAGGATACCTTTCAGCATTCCATATAATACTGGTTTGGTGGTGATGAACTCCTTTAGCTTTTCCTTATCTGTGAAGCTCTTTATCTGGCCTTCAATTCTGAATGATAGCTTTGCTGGATAAAGTAATCTTGGTTGTAGGTTCTTGGTATTCATCACTTTGAATATTTCTTGCCACTCCCTTCTGGCCTGCAAAGTTTCTGTTGAGAAATCCGCTGACAGTCGTATGGGTATTCCCTTGTAGGTAACTGAGTTTCTTTCTCTTGCTGCTTTTCAGATTCTCTCTTTGTCTTTTGTTCTTGGCGTTTTAATTATGATGTGTCTTGGTGTGGTCCTCTTTGGATTCCTTTTGTTTGGGGTTCTCTGCGCTTCCTGGACCTGTAAGTCTATTTCTTTCACCAGGTGGAGGAAGTTTTCTGTCATTATGTCTTCAAATAGGTTTTCAATATCTTGCTCTCCCTCATCTTCTGGCACCCCTATAATTCTGATATTGGTACGCTTGAAGCTGTCCCAGAGGCTCCTTACACTATCTTCGTATTTTCGGATTCTTTTTTCATTTTGCTTTTCCGGTTGGGTGTTTTTTGCTTCTTCGCATTTCAAATCTTTGACTTGATTCTTGCGCTCCTCTGGTCTGTTGTTGGGTGTCCGTATAATATTCTTTATTTCAGTCAGTGTATGCTTAATTTCTAGTTGGTTCTTTATCACAACATCGAGGGTCTCATTAGATTTCTTGTAGATCTCATTAAGTTTATTGGCAATTTCTAGAAAATTATTGAAAGACCTTAAAAGTGTGGTTTTTAGCTCTATATCCTCCATTTCTGTCATGTTTCTTTGTCTCCACATTTTTTATGCTTTCTTGGTGCACCCCCTTGTGGTCTTTGTGCGCAGTCTTGTTGTAGTTAAGCCTTGATTGTTGTCGGCAATACTGGGGGTGATTTGACCTCCAGGCTAACTGGCTATGAGAGTCAGCTGTGTCTGCAGTGGGAGAACTTCTGTGCTGGATCTCTAGGGTGGTGCTAATCTAGCGTTTGCCTAAGGCTATCTGGCAAATGCCTCTGTGCAGGGCTTGGGCGGGGCGGTTCCCCCGGGATCTACAGGGTGGGCGGAGCGAGCAGTTATGGCTGCTCTCAGTTCCATCCCCAGAGGCTCTGCCTCTCAGAGTCCCAGCAACCGCTGCAAACCATGGAGAGAAAGCTGCCTTCGAGTTCCGACCGAAGCCACTTCTCCCGTTTGAGTCTGGGTCCCTAGAGACTCGCCCGGATCTGGAGCTCAGAGTCTGGAACTCTCTCCCGATTGGAAACAACAACCGCACCCTCAGCCTCCAGCCCACTCCGCATGCACTCCAGCACTGCGCCTCCTCTGAGTCGGTATGCTATTCTCTTTCCTCCTGGTTGTAGAACTTCCACTCAGTCAGCCTTCCTGTGGTTCTGGATGTCTATTCCGTCTTTTAGTTGTATTTTTGAAGTGGTTGTTCGAGGCAGCAAACTCCGGCGTTAACCTATGCCGCCATCTTGGTTTCTCTAGAATCTTATCACCAGGGGAAATTTAAACTTGTCTCTAATTCTTTCAACCTGTTGTGTTTACTGGGCCGATATTGCTTTCCTCTTCTGTTGCTAACAGCATACCATTTAGGCTTCTGGAAACCATTTCTCACACATTCCAATTACATAGGGTTTTGTTGCCTGAGATGCTGCTGCAGTCCCCGCAGTTCTACATTTGGCGCATGATCCAGGAATGGTTACATATAGCACACCTTTTTCATATGCTTGCTGGCTACTTGCATATCTTCTTTTATGAACTGTTTGGTATAGGGACGGGCACCTGCCCAACCAGGCCCATCAATGTGATTTCCATGACCTTTCCTGAGATCATTGGGAAGAAGGCAATCTGTTTCCTTGAGGTCACCAGCTGGTTGAATTGAGCCTGGAGTAGCTGATGACCATCTTTCCAAACTCAATGGGAAGAATGACTGGCCTGAGAATAAAGCCAACATAGAGAAAAGCAGAGCAGAGGAGGAGAATGAGAGAAGGTGTAAGAGAGATGCTAACAATTTTTTGGAGGTCTTGAATCCAGCATTGGCTGAACTCATAACCAAGTGCCTTCCACACTTGCAACCCAAATTGTCCTAATAGCAACAGTTGACCAAAATAAAAACCTATCTCAAATATTAAAAAAATATATCATGGCCTTCAGTATCCCACAGGGTCTCCACATAGGTTTTTCCTTACTATTACACTTACTTTTTTTCTTTCAAATTAGTGCTTAGAATAGGTTTCTATTTTATATACATCAACATGTACAAAAAATTTTTTCTGATTGTATGAGTTTTTATTGGAAATTTTAGAAGATTCAGCCGAAGGTTTAAGTTTAAATTTGGAGATGAGTACAATAATTTGGCAGAACCCATGTACATTCAGTAGTTGTAATACAAAGATAGTTTCCCTTAAAAATTGTTCTCTCTTTTGTAAATGTCCTAGAGAAATATAGTAGCTTTCTGTTCACACTTTACAAGTAAAAAGGGTGGATCGTTCCACTACTGACATATTTTTTTTAAAAAATTGTTCTCTCTTCCTTAGGGGCTCCTAGGCATAGGCCACTAAAAGGAGATTTACAATTTCTAGCACAATCAAAATGCTCAGAAAGATCCGGGCCTTTAGAAACTGTTCTGAGCTCTTATGGTTTTTTCAAATACTTGGAATTCAACCCTTTTGAGTGTTGCCCCCAATTTCCACACAGAATCCGTGAGTAAAGGAAATAAAAACTAAGCAACACCAACAAAGCCAGCAGAATAAGTGCTGAGCTAATCTCCACTTCGCCCTGTATCTGCTCCCAGGCCCAGTCCTTGCCCAACGGCCCCCTGTGCACCCTCTCTCAGGAGTGTGCTCTCATCCAGAGAAAAGCCCGCATTCCTACACCATACGTGCCGAGAGGGTTCTCTGGTGCTTTCAGAGGACATAACGTGGTACTAAGAAAGCTTGCAGTTTTCATTGGCATGGTTTTCAGTTCCTGTTTTAGAAGAATGCATTCTGACAGCAGAAATTTCTTCTTAGGTAATGCTAATCTAGTTCATTGGATTAACGTTGGAAACGGCAGATGACTACCGTTTTTAACAACTCTGGTGTCAAATACTTTGCAGTTAAACCTTTGCTGCTTGAGGTCAAAAGTAGAAACATTTGGTTAATTAATAACTTATTCAGATGTCTTCCTTTTAAGAAATTGCTCCTTTCTTTGATTTTGTCCAAGAAAGTCTTAGATTAGTCTTCCTTCTACATTAGAGTCTTAACTAATGAAATGTACAGCTCCCTGAAGGAGGCTATTCAAACAACAATCCTGCAGTCCCCCCACACAAATTCCCTCACAATGGCTTTGATGGGTCTTGTGTATAGATTTGGCCTTTCTGACTGGACTAAGCAAGATTCGATTTCATTTTAAGAGATGCTGAAAGAACACCACTTTTCAGCAAACAAGCAATAGGAGTATTTCTTTTGGCTTGCTGCCTTGTTTGTTTTCTTTGTAAACACTGAGAGTGTGACATCAATGTAAAGCAATATGCCCAATCAGATTTACAAATATTTAAGTACTGGAATAAAATTCAGATAAGACCACATCTAAAGTTCTCTAAAGAACTGAAAAACAAGAAACATACCTATCTCCTACCAGGAGTAGCTAGGATTTAATACTTGCAAGTAACTTTTGCTAAGAACACTTCCCCCCCACCCCTCATTTTATTAATGCTCCTCATATCTCTGGTGCCTAGTATAAATTTGTCTTGAATAAGTAAACAAATGAATGAATAAATCGTAGTTCATCATGAAAATTTTATTTCTTTTTAAATTATACTCTGGCATTTAAAACAAACTTTTCAGCATTCATACAATTTTAAGAACTCTGGTGTCAAATACTTTGCAATTAAACCTTTGCTGCTTGAGGTCAAAAGTGGAAACCTTTGGTTAATTAATCACTTATTCAGATGTCTTCCTTTTAAGAAATTGCTCCTTTCTTAGATTTTGTCCAAAAACATAAAGAGTGGCAACTGAGAAGGAAAATACAATATTCACCTTCTGTCTTAGGATTGGCCAGTAATTGCATAGAATGAGAGAATTTCCCTGTTCACTAATTTGTGAAACTCATATGGATGGATAAACAGTCTGTGTAAGATGCTGATCTGCCAAATCAAATCAGACACAGAGTGTCAAATTAGAGGCAAAACTCCACTTCCCTGGAGGGACAATGTGTTCTGAAGAAAGAAAGCAAAAGTTTTCAGAGTTTTTAGATTGCTCTGCACACCACATCCAATGTGCTTTCTGCTATAATTTATCTCATTTATTCCACTGGGAATATTTAATATAGAAAGGAAACTTTTTTCAAGCACTTCTAAGTTATTTGTTTAACCATCTGTGTCTTATGCATAGTGATTGCCTTTTAGAGTGAGGATTACGCCTCTGAGAGTGTGTGTGTGTGTTTCAATGGAGGCATGTTAGCTCGATTTTTGAGCAGCATTCCTGGCTCTAACTGTTTCAGTAACTTCCAATATCTATCACTACAAGATTTTTCAAGAGCTCAACTTTTGCTAGCAGGCACCTGAACCACTGTCTTTTCTGCCTTTATTAAAAAAAAAAAAAAAAAAAAAGCCCTAGCTAGTGTGCTCAGTGGTTAGAATGTTGGCCTATACCAAAGGGTCGTGGGTTTGATTCCCGGTCAAGGACATGCACCTGGGTTGCAGGTTCAATCCTTGGATCCTGATTAGGACACGTGCAGGAGGTAACCAATCAATGTGTCTCTTTTACATCAATGCTTTTCTCTCTCTCTTTCCTCTCCCTTTCCACTCTATGTAAAGACAATGAAAAAAATATCTTCTGGTGAGGATTAACAAAAACAACAAGTTTTTTTTTAAAAAAAAAGACTCCTGGGCACACCATTCTATCAGGATTTAGAGTTATGTTTTGATCTATTTGAGGCGTCAGTGTCAAGCCCTGTGGCAGTATTCAACTGGTCCCTCTGCTCCTATGTCACCAACTCAGTGTTTTCTCTTACCCATCCTCTATAGAGGCTCTGATTCTTACACACAATGAGTGATTTATGGTTGTTATCTCATGTAAATTCTGACTTCATTTTTAAAAATTAAAATGACTTTTATAAAATGTTTTCTTCTCCACCACAGCTTTTTTTACTGTCATATTCTGGCCTCCTGGCCACCCTCCAATGAGGTCCATGTACTTGACTCAGTCTTCTTCACCGCTAGCTGGCCACATCCTGAAACACCTGACTGCCCATCACCAGTCAAATATCCTAAATTCTGAGTTCCTTGACCTTCGTCAATGCCAATCTACAGGCCACAAAAACAATTCTCATGGGCAACACTCTGGACCATGTCATAATTTAAAGTTCATCTTCCACTGATACCCTAAACATTAATAGTGTACCCAATCTCTTATTCTTCTAGCTCACTCTTTTGCTCTCAATATATCTAATCTTATTCATGTCCAGTTATTTGAGCTACATACTTTTCTTCCAATTTACCACCTCCCATTAGATGACATTTTTGGTCCATCACTGTATTTGCTATTTAACTGGACTCACAGCCCAGGATCCATGCCATCATACTTTTCTTATTTGCTCCTACTCATAGGTGGGTGGATATGGTGGACAACATTGTTCAACATTATAAATTAAAAACACTGGTACTTCATGGTCTCCAATCACAATGCTAATCCCTCTCCTACCTCTGGCCTCAATTAGCAGATGGCTTTGTTCCTGACTTTATTGAGAAAATCCAAGTCATTGCACCTTCATGATCTCAACTGACTATCCTTGCCAACTATAAGTGCATTTAACCTGTATCCCCACCTCTCTCCTTTCATGCTGTTTCAATAAAAGAGATGTCCTTTTCCCCGAAAAATGAGCTATCTCTCCACTTTAGTTTTTTTTAAATATATTTTATTGATTTTTCACAGAGAGGAAGGGAGAGGGATAGAGAGTTAGAAACATTGATGAGAGAGAAACATTGATCAGCTGCCTCCTGCATGCCCCCTACTGGGGATGTGCCCGCAACCAAGGAACATGCCCTTGACTGGAATCGAACCTGGGACCCTTCAGTCCACAGGCTGACGCTCTATCCACTGAGCCAAACCGGACAGGGCTCCACTTTAGTTTTTTATCTTGTACCATCACCCATCTTTTTCTCTTAACTTGCCTGCTCCTCTAGGTCATTCTTCCTAAACCACATTCTTGCTTTGCACCACATTCCTACCCCCTTCTTTCTTGAGAAATGCTTCTGCCCCCCATCTCCTTAGGTAGCTCAACATCACTTGTCATGTTTACTACATGCCAGTCTCAGCTGATTCTCAAGGAAACTTTCCTAGTTCAGCATTGGGAATAAGTGGAAGGTGAGACCCCAAGGACCCGAGTATTCATTCAGAGACGTGTTCAAGCTTTTCTTTCTGAGACAATGGAATGAATGAGGTTGTTGTTCAGAACAATGGAGAGAAGAAAACCAAGAACAGAGAGAAGA
This sequence comes from Myotis nattereri, assembly GCF_964212035.1. Taxonomy (NCBI): domain Eukaryota; kingdom Metazoa; phylum Chordata; class Mammalia; order Chiroptera; family Vespertilionidae; genus Myotis; species Myotis nattereri. The sequence continues at coordinate 68,229,373 of NC_138079.1, forward strand.
GGAGAATCTGGAGGAGTGCTGGTGAAAGCCTAAACTTGAGGGAAGGGGCAGGAAGAAGGAGAAGGGAGAGAGAGGGAGGTGAAGAATATTTTAAGAATGGAAAACCTATTCCTTTATTTGAGTGTTTATGTTACTGTTATTTCACTCCTCCTCCATCTTCCCACACATCTTCAGAAAACATCTTTCTGAGGTGATTTTGTTGTTGATGTTGGGATTTAAAGAGGAGACTGCATTACTGTGATGCAATACAAAGACCTCTCACGTGGAAGAGATAATAAAACAATCCTGAAATTTATAGAAATTATATGAAAAGCTTTGGAAACGTGCAGACATTATGAGAAGAGCTTTGGACTTCCATGTGATTTGGCTTCAACTCAACTTTATCATTTTTTTTTTCCTGTAAGGATAGGAAGAAGGCCCTGCTGACACTGGGTTATATGTTATATGCCCAAGTAGATAAATGGCAATCCATGTGCAGTTGCAAAGCAGTGATTCTCAAAATAAGATTTGCCAAACACTGATGGACTTTGTGTAAGTCCTTTTTCACTATTATGGGTGACTGACTAATGCACTATTATATAGACTTACTTCACTCAGTGAATGTTAAAATTAGCCAGTTAGCAGAGCTGCCACTGAATGCTGCAAAATTCCAACTGTGCCTGATGCACAGAAAGAGAAAATTTCCATAATTCTCAGACTGAACTGTATTATCTGCATCAGCAGTCCTGGCATGAGTGGGTCACCATTTCATTTGCTGCTGTTCCTGAAATAATGATATTTTACTTTGGCGGGTCATTTTGTCTTTATGTAATTGTAATTTTTTGTGTAATTGCTATAATATTACCATTTTTACTTTAATTTGGACCCTTCCTAAGTCTTTGTTATCACCAAATTCCTTTTTTCCAGTGGGAGATGGGAAGAGCTTGGGTAGACCATAGTGCCTTCTGTCCTGACTATGTTGGCAGAGGTCCAAGCAATTTAAAATCTATTAAGCTTAGGGGCTTAACAACTTTGTAAAAAGTTTTTCACTCTATTCTTCAAGGAGAATGGTGCTAGAGGAGAGGAAGGCTGCACTCACTTGCACTTTGGAAAGGGTGGTAGCCCCATTCTGATACACCCTTTTTAAGAAAAATATATATTTTTATTGATTTCAGAGAGAAAGGGAGAAGAAGAGAGATAGAAACACCAATAATGAGAGAATCATTGATTGGCTGCCTTCTGAACAACCCCCACTGGGGATCAAGCCTGCAACCTAGGCATGTGCCCTTGACAGGAATTGAACCCAGAACTGTTCAGTCTTCAGGCCAACGCTCTATCCACTGAGCAAAACCAGCTAGGGCTGACATATGCTTTCATATTTCTCTACAGTCAGTAATGATGTCTCCTCTTTTATTTCTACTTTTAGTAATATTAGTCTTCTCTATGCTTTTCTTGACCAGTCTAGCTAAAGACTTACCAATTTCTGGTAAACTTTTCAAAGAACCAATTTTTGCTTTTGTTGATTTCTCTATTGTTTTTCTATCCTCTATTTCATTCACTTCTACTCTAATCTTTATTATTTCCTTTCTTCTCCTGGTTTATAATACTTTGCTCTGAAGTAAGTTACAGTGGAAAATTAGGCTATTGATGTGAAAGCTTATTTATTTTTTAAATATAGGCATTTATACCTTTTAATTCTAACTACTACTGCCTGGCTGGTATGGCTTAGCAGTTGAGCATCAACCTATGAACCAGTAAATTGTGGTTCAATCCCAATCAATGATTCGCTCTCTCATTGATGTTTCTACCTCTCTCTCCCTTCCTCTCTGAAATCAATAAAAATATTTTTTAAAAAGAAAATGTCTTATATATACACAATGGAGTACTACATGGCCATAAGAAAGGATGAAATAGTGTCATTTACAACAACATGGATGGACCTTGAGAACATTATGTGAAGTGAAATAAGTCAGACAGAAACAGTTAAGAACTATATGATTTCACTCATATGTGGGATATAAAACTGCAACTTATAAACACAAATAACAGTGTGGTGTTTGCCAGAGGAGGGAGGTGGGGGGGAGAAAGGGGTTCTAATATGAGGTGACAGGAGAAAATTTGACTTTGGGTGGTGGGCACATGATCCTATATACAGATTTTGTAAATTAGTAATCCACACATGAAACCTATATGTTCATATTGACTAATGTCACCCCAATAAAATTTAATTAAAAAATTCTTACTACCACTTTAGCAGCATCCCATAAATTTTTTAAAAATATATTTTATTGATTTTTTAAAGAGAGGAAGGGAGAAGGATAGAGAGTTAGAAACATCAATGAGAGAGAAACATCGATCAGTTGCCTTCTGCACACTCCCTACTGGGGATGTGCCTGCAACCAAGGTACATGCCCTTGACCGGAATCAAACTTGGGACCCTTGAGTCTGCAGGCTGACACTCTATCCACTGAGCCAAACCGGTTAGGACTCCATAAATTTATTTAATGTTGTGCTTTCATTTCTATTCATTTCAAATTATTTTTAAGTTTCCCTTGTGACTTCTTTGACCCCTTGGCTATTTAGGTCTATGTTGTTTAATTTCCATGTATTTGTAAGTTTCCCTGATTATTTTTTGCTATTGATTTCTAAATTCATTCAACTGTGATTAGAGGACACATTTTGTATGATTTCAATGCTTCAAAATTTATTGAAGCCTGTTTTATAGCATAGCATGATTTATACTAAAGAATGTTCCAGCCCTACCCAGTTTGGCTCAGTAGATAGAGTTGGCCTGCAGACCAAAGGGTCCCAGATTCTATTCTGCTCAAGGGCACATACCTTGGTTGCAGGCTTCTCCCCTGCCAGGGCCCTGGTCAGGGTGCATGCAGAAGGCAACCAATCAATGTCTTTCCCTCTTTCTTCCACTCTCCCTGAAAATCAATGAAAAAATACGCTCGGGCAAGGATTAACAATAACAATAACAACAAAAGAATTTTCCATAGTCACTTGAGGAGAATATATATTCTACTGCTATTGGGTGGAGTATTCATTGGGTATTATTTTCTTACTCCAGTACAGCTTATTCCCACCTGTGTTCTTTGTGCTGTTATTATCAAATATATTGCATTTCTATAAGTTATATTCCCAATAATACAATTATATACATATTATAAGTTCACAGCCAAATTAAGAAGAAGCTACAGAGATTTCCCACATATCACCATCCCATGCATGGCCTCCCCCATTATCAACTTTCCCTCATCATAGTGGTACATTTGTTACAATTGATGAACCTACACTGATACATCATCATCACCCAAAGTCCATAGTTTACTCTTGGAGTTGTACAATCTAAGGGTTTGGACAAATGTGTAATGAATGACATGTATCCATCAGAAAGGTATCATTTTTTCCCCGCCCTAAAAATTTTCCATGTCCCATTGATTCATCCTTTCCTGATCCTCACAACCTTTGACAACCACTGATCTTTTTACTGTCTCCATAGTTTTGCCTTCTCCAAAATGTCATGTAGTTGGAATCAGTGCATACCCTTTTCAGATTGACTTCTTTCACTTAGTAATATGCATTTAAGGTTCTTTCATGTCTTTTCAAGTTAATTTCTTTTCAGTGGTGAATAATATTCCATTTTATGGGTGTACTAAAGTTTATCCACTCACCTACTAAAGGATATCTTTGTTGTTTTCAAGTTTGGGCAATTGTTAATAAAGCTCCTATAAATATCCATATGCAGGCTTCTGCATGGACATATGTTTTCAGCTCCAAGGAGCATGACTACAAGATTGTGTGTGTAAGAGTATATTTAGTTTTGTGAGAAACTGCCACACTGCTTTCAAAGTGGCTTTACCATTATATCAGCAACAAATGAGAGTTCTTGTTGCTACACATCTTTATCAGCATTTGGTGTTGTCAGTGCTCTGGATTTTGGCCATTCTTACAGGTATGTAGTGGTATCTCACTGTTGTTTTAATTTGAATTTCCTTGATGATACATTATGTGAAGAATTTTTATATGCTTCTTTGGTATCTGTATATCTTCATTGGTGTGATGTCAGTTGAGGTCTTTTGTCTATTTTTTTAATTGAGTTGTTTCTTTATTGTTGAGTTTTTAGAATTTGTGTATATTTTGAATAGCAGTCCTTTATAAGATGTGTCTTTTGCAAACATTTTCTCCCACTCTGTGGCTTATCTTCTTGTTCCCGTAACATTGCTTTTTATGGAACATAAGTTTTTAATTTTAATAAAATTCAGCTTACTATGTCTTTCAAGGATAATGCCTTTGGTACTGTATCTAAAAGGTCATTGCCTACCCAACGCATTTTCTTCTAGGACTTTTATAGTTTTGTGTTTTAGCATTTAGGTCTATGACCCATTTAAGATAATTTTTGAAGGGTATAGGGCCTGTATCTAGATGCATTTTTTGCATATGGTTTTCCAGTAGTTCTAGCACCAATTCTTGAAAAGACTATCTCTGTGACATTGTATTAATATTTCTAGAGTAAGATGTATAATATAAAGTTAAATAGTTCTGACAATATACTCAGAAATCTCATAGTTCCTTTCTGTTTGCCTTTACAAATAATTTAAGGGAAAGTTGTATCCAAATTAGTTTCCTATGGAGTGAATATCTCTCCATAAATAGTTAAGAATGTATGCTTTCGAGTCAAACTTGACTCTACCATTTTCTAGTTGTGTGGCCTTGGGTAAATGATTTACATTTTTAAATTTCATTTTCCTCGATTTGAAATGGGGTCAATATTTTTCTTATAGGGTTACTGTAAAGATTAAATAAGGTGCTTTTTTCATAAAGTGCTTTTCACTAATAAATACTCAGCAAATGAGAGCTATTGCTATTATTTATACCAGGAGAATGATCCTTTAGCAAAGGAACATCACAAAGAATGTTTAAATATTGTTTTCTTTTTCCCTAGAAACTATAATAATAAAAAATTCCATGCCCTAGCTGGTTTGGGTCAGTGGATAGAGCATCGGCCCATGGACTGAAGAGTCCCAGATTTGATTCCGGTCAAGTGCACATATCTCGGTTGCAGGCTCCTGGCCCTGGTCGGGGCATGCGGGAGGCAACCAACTGATGTGTCTCTCTCACATCAGTGTTTCTCTCTGTCTCTCCCTCTCCCTTCCACTCTCTGTAAAAATCAATGGGAAAAATATCCTTGGGTGAGGATTAAAAAAAATTCCAGGTAATCTAATATGACATTTGAGCCTTAATCCATAGAAACCACAAGTTTTCCAAAGAACTCTGGCTGGGGAATAAAATCCTTTTGGAAGTCATGAGATACTGTGTGGAAATTAAGAGTGGTGTACGTACACAACGTATTATGGCGACACTCTGTGCAAAATGAAAGTAAGAGATGAGTTTCTGAAGTTTATTTCTGGTGTACATATTATACTCTGCTATACTCCAAATTCCCTACTTCAGTCCTTCCTTTTCTGACTGCTTTTCACCCTGGCATTGCTACACTAGGGTTTCCTAAGAAGAAGAGGTAACTGCAGTAGAAATACTCCACTCCCCACTCTCAATCAGGTTAGAATATGGATCAACCATGAAATTTATTCACACCCTGAGGAGTCAGAATCTAAAAGAGTAGTATCTGTACTTAAGGAAATTAAGTAATTCAATGGGCCAGGGTTGTTCTAGGTATTGGAGACAAATTGGTGAACAACATGGACAAAGAGAGAGTTCATGAAGGTTCTATGAACTAATGTTACGAGACCACTAAAGTTATTAAAATAGTCTCTTTTGAAAAATGTTATTATGGAAATTGTCAAACATACCAAAGCAGGGAATGATGGCACAGTTCTAAAAAACTGGACATAAAACACTTTTGGAATGTATTTGTTTGTTTTATCCTGATTTTAGCGATAATACATGCCCATTTTAGAAAATTTGGAAAACACACAAAAGCATTAGAAAAGACTAAACATCACCCCTGTAAACATAGTGTGGCAACCACGAAGCTGGGCCGCTCCAGCTGGGGCAAAAAGTGGAATGAGCTGACAGCTTCCAGACATCAAGCTTTCAGGATTCTAGCAGTAGCCACTGCGGGTCAGGCCTCTACCCACTTCCCAGCCAATGGCTGAACTGGGCAGGGGCGGGGGAGGTGCTAAAACCTGGCCATTTCTGCCTGACGCAAGACTCCCCTGCAGACAAGAATATTTATTTACAGTTTTGCTCCTGGGCTCTGTTAACCTCTCTGCCTTCCATCATAATATAGTCTATAGTGGTCTGAACTTTCAGGACAGCCCACAGAACATTACACTGATCTGTTTCCTTGATGGCATCATGCTCAATAGACAGGTTGAGCAAGAGGCAACTAATATGCTAGAGGCCTTGGTAAGACAACTGTGCTCCACAGAGTGGGAGACAAGCCCAAGGAGACTCAGAAAGCCACCACTCGAGTATACTTTTTAGAGTTCAATAGTCAGGGCTTTGCCAAGACATCCTCTCCAAAGTAAAAGGCAAATTTCTGAATCTTGCATTCCCTACTTCAAAGATGGAATTGTGCTTGTGAGCCATTTGGGATTCTGAGGGAACATATTACACATCTAGGAATACTTCTCTTGCCCTAGGGATACAAAAGACTGACAACCGCAAGCAGCTCTGCTGATATCAGGGATGAAAAAAGTTGCAGTGTGGCGAGCCCCAGTGAGAGAAGCCCCATGAAAGCACTTGGGGTTCCGGACCAATGCTGTGCCACTTGCAGTTGGGAAGTACATGTCTCTCGAGAAACAGCTCCTAGCATATTACTGGGTCCTGTTAGAGCTGGAAGGCTTGACTATAGGGCACCAAGTGACCATGCATACACAATTGCCTATTATGAGGTGGGTTTTGTTAGGCCCACCAATTCATAAAGTAGAATAGGCCTAACAGCAGTCCGCAGTAAGATAGAAATGGAATGTCTGGGATTAAAGCCAGGGAGGACCAGAGGGCATGAGTAAGTTGCATAGGCAAGTAGCTCTGACTCCCGTGTCACCACCATGGTTACACACCAGTGACACTCCTTCAGCTCACACAAATGGCCACCTATGCAGAAATTTCATACAACCAGATGAAGAAGGAGGAAAAAGCCAGGTATTTTGATGAGTTGGCTTGCTATGTGAATGCAAGCTGACAATGAACAACAGCTGTATTACAGCCATATTTAGGCTTGAAAGACAATGGAGACAAAAATCTCAATGGACGGAGCTGGGAGCAGTACATTGGTCATTGACTTTGTGTGGAAGAAAAAGTAGTCGCCAGTGAGAAAATGTATAGAGTCCTAAGCAGGTGCCAGTGGCCCAGGCAACTGGATAGGGGCCTAGAAGCAAAACACACACACACACACACACACACACACACACACACACCAAAAAACCCCACAAACAAACAAACAAACACAAATCTGGAAGATTAGAGGCAAGGAGGTCTTGAGTAAAGGCATTTGAATGGAGTGGGCATGAAGTATGAAGATTTTTGAATCACATATTAATGTCCATTAGAAGCCACCCATCGAAGACATTCAACAACCCCCCTAGACACAGGACTTGGCCAGATGACATTTGTCAGCCTTCACCATTGATCATCCCAGAACTGGCACATTGTGCGCATGAATGGAGTGGCCGCAACGCCAGAGACAGAGGTCACGCATGAACTCAACAGCATGTATGCCTGTCACTGAGGCTCATTTAGCTACTCCCACCTCTGAGAACTGCCAACAACACAGGCCAAACTGTGTCCCCAAAACAGCATTATTCTTTGAGGAGATCAACTTATTTTATCGCAAGTAAATTATGCTGGGCCCCTTCCATGCTAGAAGAGCCAGTGGTTTATCTTCACAGGGAAAGATAACTGTTTAAGGTACGGGTTTGTTTTTCTTGCCCACAGAGCCTCGGTCAACACCACTGTCCAGGGACTTAAGAATTTTATGGCATAATTTGCAGCCATTAAATCCCACACAACACAGAAGCATCTAACCAGGAGACTCTCTCATTATATCATATACAGCATTCTTTAAAAGCAGCTACCTTCCATTGATGGCCTTCTAAAGGTAGCAACTGATACACCATCTTGGAGACAATACAACAGTGATTTTCAACCTTTTTCATCTCGTGGCACACATAAATTCTTTATTAAAATAGGGCACACCAATAAAAAATATATATTTTTTGCCAATCTGACAACAAATAGGTATACTTTTGATTGATTTACAAAAATTAATAATAATAGTAATTACCTACTCTTTTTGCTCCTAAGTGACTTTTTAAAAAAATCAGGTGCCAATACTTGTATATAAGGATTTCTAGTATCAAGAATTAACCAATCAGATGTAACCTTATTACACAACATCCTATATAATAAAAGCCTAATATGCAAATCAACCAAACAGCAGAACGACCAGTCGTTATGATGTGCACTGACCACCAGGGGGCACATGCTTAATGCAGGAGCTGCCCCCAGCCCGCAGGCCCCAGGCCAGCCAAGGCAGGTGCCAGTGGGGGGCCTCCCCAATCGTCCCACCAGTCACCCTGTAGAGGGAGGTGACCGGCCGTGGCGGCAGGGGTGGGGCTGGCAAGCGAGCAGCGCCAGGCTTGCCAAGGTGGGTGCCAAAAGAGGGACCCCCTCCCAGATCACCCTGCTGGTTGCCTGCAGATCGGCCCTGATTGCTGGCCAGGCCTAGGGACCCTACCGGTGCACGAATTTTGTGCAACAGGCCTCTAGTGACTAATAAGATGCAACTCTATTATAGGACCTTTATATTTATGGATCAAGACAGGGCATTCACACCAGATGGCTATTGTGTTGGCTGTTGTCATTTTTAATTTGACAATCTAAGAGAAAAGAGGTCAGTGCCCCTGACTATATAGTCAGGTATTGCATGTTTTAAAAATTCTTGCAGCGCACCAGTTGAAAATCACTGCTCTACAAAAATGGAGTGTCTTCCTTTGGCATGTAGCTAGACACTAAATCAGAGAACTTTATATGGTGATGTGTCCCCTATAGGGAACAGACAAGTGTTTGAGACCCAAGGTAGGGAAGCAGGACAGATCTGCTTTATTCCAGTGATGCACTGAGGGACTTTCTTGTGAGAGGACACAGCAAGGGTCCATCAGACTACATACTATGACTATTGCCTGGGCACTTTGGACTCCTTGTACCCATGGACCAGATGGTAATAAGAGTCACCTTCATGACAGGGAACTGACCCTGACCTGCAGAAGCATGAATTAGGATGGTTCATCTCATGTGCATATGTGAGAGCAAGACAGAATTAATGTGCAACCCATGTTCTTCTTGGTATTCCTTGCCCAGCTGAAATAGTGGATGGACATGTGCAGCAACCTTAGCCTGAAATGGGTCCAATTACTAAGGACTCAGACCCTGCAAGAACGAGGGTTTGGGTCACAGCACCAGGTGACTCAAGACTTTACCCCAGGAAGAGAGGCCCACAGTTCCTCAAATACATGGAGCAAAGGATCTGTGCCGCACAGGGGTGGCCTGGGGCAGTCATGAGGGTGCACATTCAGACCCCCCTTCAAGAGAATCTGCTGCAATGAGTATAGTTAACTGTGCAAACTGGGGCCACTCTCTTCCTAGGCTGCACCCTGCCAGTGACAGAGCATGGTGGGTGACTTCTGCTCTAGAGTTGACTAACTTTCTTAGAGCTGTCCTGCAGTCTGAATCTCTTCTACCCAATCTTCCTTCCCTCCCTCCCTTCACATGTATCAGCCTGGCATTGCAAGCAGAAGTCTCTGTGTCCTCCAACTTCCTCCTGCTTTTATCCCTCAGAGGCATTTTCCCCAATAAATCTCTTGAATTTATAATTCAATCCTGGCATCTGCTTCTCAGAGGACCTGGACTGACATATTAATGTACAACATTAAACATTATTAGCACTGTGAAATATTTGCTTTGAGTCATACAGTGTTTATTTGGACCACACTGTACCTACTGAATTAATGTCCACACATATACAAGCAGCTCTACAAGCTATGCAGGCTAGGGCCCCTCATACCATCCTAGTTCCAGTAACATTTACTTTGTGGCTGGGATATCAGTTCCTACATTTGCCTTAGCTTTCTTGCCAGTGCCACAAATTTAGTATTTCAAGGTAGATCTTTTCATACTTCTAATATTGGGGTCTCTATTATCACAATATCTGAGTTACTGGAGCAGGGTCTACAGCTAAGATGGTAAATTGCTGTAAAGTTGATTTTACAGGAAGTAATGTATTACTGGGAATAGCAAGCAGCTCTGATCATGAGTGTGATATTTTACATTCAGCCCTCGTTAATGATGCTAAAAAGGCAAGATTCTTCTTTTACATCTTAAACATCACCAAATTATTAAATTGGGTCCCAAGGCTTGGATGCAGCTCAGAAACAGAGGTGGAATCTGGGAAGGAGCAAGGTTGGTCAAGAATCAGAGATGTGTGTGGGGACCAGCTATGGAAGTGGGATTTGGCTGTAGGATGAGGGTATCTATTGCACACATTATTGGGCAATTTAAAATAACAGGTATATATATCATTGATTTCAGAGAGGAGGGAGAGGGAGAGAGAGAGAGAAACATCAATGATGACGAGAGAGAATCATTGATCGGCTGCCTCCTGCATGCCCCTACTGGGGATCGAGCCCACAATCCAGCCATGTGCCCTTGACCAGAATGGAACCTGGGACCCTTGTGTGCACACGCCAAAGCTCTATCCACTAAGCCAAACTGGCTAGGGCCAGGTTGGGTGTTTTGTGGGTTTTTTTTTTTAATTGCAAAGCTTTGCACACGCACAGAGTTGGGATTGCCACAATTTTTAGATAAGAAAAATTTAACTGTGCCTCATCAATGTTGCCTTACATGGGCCAAGGGTTTCAATTAATATATAAGATTATATTAATAATATATTTGTGTAATTACTGATAGATTTTACTTCTGTTGATCATTTCAGATTTTATTTTCAATTACTGCAAAAAGACTATGTTAATTATAATTTTGGTCCTCTCCTAATTCTTTGTAATTCTCAAATTCTTTTTTTCAGTGAGGTTGACTTAGGTGGGCAATTGTCTCTCTTAACTGAACAGGGTTCAATAAGGTCAAAAGAGTTTGGGAATATTGATCCATAAGACTTTCAAATATGCCATTGAAAGTATTTTATCACTGCCCTATAAATAGACTTGTACTCCCATCTTAGCCTACATGCTTGTGGCTCTGGGAACTTTAGTGCTCACTTATCAAGGGCCTGGACTTAGCCCTGCTCTTCCTTTGAATTATTTATGCTCACAGTCAGTTACTTAGGGCACAGCCCCTACCAGTTTGTCTGGATTGCAATGAGAACAAGTGACCACCATCCCACATAAGGGGCCACTATCCTACGTCAACGGCCGCCATCCTTCGTATCCAGAACCAGTTCCTTAACCTTTATTTCCCTCCTTCTCTGTCTTCCTCGCTCAGTCATTAGGGACACTTCTTTCAGGTGAAAGCCCCACCCAATTAGATGATACAATTACTAGTAAATTAAAAAATAAAGTACAAAATTGCATTCAAACTTAATTTGAGCTAGGTTTTTGTATTTTTTAAAGGAATGTAGAGGAGAGAACCAAGATGGCGGCATAGGTTAACGCCGGAGTTTGCTGCTTTGAACAACTACTTCAAAAGTGAAACCAAAAAACGGAAGGGACATCACCCAGAACCACAGGAACGCTGGCAGAGTGGAGGTCCTACAACTAGGAAGAAAGAGAAACGCATACGGACACTCAGAGGAGGCGCAGTGCTGAAGTCAAATTCTGAGGTGCGGAGCGCGAGCGCGCGCGCGGAGCGGGCTGGCAGCGGAGGGCACGGTTGGCGTTTTCAATCGGGAGGGAGTCGCAGACTCTGAGCTCCAGATACAGGCGAGTCTTTAGGGACCCAGACTCAAACGGGAGAAGCGGGACTGTCTGGCTTCGGTCAGAGCCAGTGCAGCTTTCTCTCCGAGGATTGCAGCCGTTGCTGGGACTCAGAGAGGCAGAGCCCCTGGGGACAGGACTGAGAGCCGCCATAACTGCTCTCTTGGGCCCACCCTATTGATCCTGTGCGACCCGCCCCACCCAAGCCCTGCACAGAGGCATTTGCCGGATAGCCTCAGGCAAAGGCTAGATTAGCACCTCCCTAGAGGACAGAAGTTCTCTCTCTGCAGACACAGCTGATTCTCATAGCCACTTGGCCTGGAGGTCAAACCATCCCTGGTATTAACTACAAGACTGCACACAAAGACCACTAGGGGGTGCACCAAGGAAGCATAACAAAATGCGGAGACAAAGAAACAGGACAAAACTGTCAATGGAGGATATTGAGTTCAGAACCACACTTTTAAGGTCTCTTAAGAACTGTCTAGAAGCCGCCGATAAATGTAGTGAGATCCTCAAGAAATCTAATGAGACCCTCGATGTTATATTGGGGAACCAACTAGAAATTAAGCATACACGGACTGAAATAACGAATATTATACAGACTCCCGACAGCAGACCAGAGGAGCGTAAGAATCAAGTCAATGATTTGAAATGCGAGGAAGCAAAAAACACCCAACCGGAAAAGCAAAATGAAAAAAGAATCCAAAAATGCGAGGATAGTGTAAGGAGCCTCTGGGACAGCTTCAAGCATACCAACATCAGAATTATAGGGGTGCCAGAAGATGAGGGAGAGCAAGATATTGAAAACCTATTTGAAGAAATAATGACAGAAAACTTCCCCCACCTGGTGAAAGAAATGGACTTACAGGTCCGAGAAGCGCGGAGAACCCCAAACAAAAGGAATCCAAAGAGGACCACACCAAGACACATCATAATTAAAATACCAAGAGCAAAAGATAAAGAGAGAATCTTAAAAACAGCAAGAGAAAGAAACTCAGTTACCTACAAGGGAATACCCATACGACTGTCAGCTGATTTCTCAACAGAAACTTTGCAGGCCAGAAGGGAGTGGCAAGAAATATTCAAAGTGATGAATACCAAGAACCTACAACCAAGATTACTTTATCCAGCAAAGCTATCATTTAGAATTGAAGGTCAGATAAAGAGCTTCACAGATAAGGAAAAGCTAAAGGAGTTCATCACCACCAAACCAGGATTATATGAAATGCTGAAAGGTATCCTTTAAGAAGAGGAAGAGGAAGAAAAAGGTAAAGATACAAATTATGAACAACAAATATGCATCTATCAACAAGTGAATCTAAGAATCAAGTGAATAAATAATCTGATGAACAGAATGAACTGTTGATTATAATAGAATCAGGGACATAGAAAGGGAATGGACTGACTATTCTTGGGGGGGAAAGGGGTGTGGGAGATGCGGGAAGAGACTGGACAAAAATCGTGCACCTATGGATGAGGACAGTGGGTGGGGAGTGAGGGCAGAGGGTGGGGCGGGAACTGGGAGGAGGGGAGTTATGGGGAGGAAAAAAAGAGGAACAAATGTAATAATCTGAACAATAAAGATTTAATTAAAAAAAAATAAAGGAGTGTAGAGAGAAAGTTCCAGAAGAAAACACACCAAAATATATAAACAAATGTACCTCTTGGGTGAAAGGATTGTGGGTAATAATTTCACTGCCTCCTATCAGCATTATGCAATTTCCAAATTTCCCCCAATGGCCACGTATCTGATCAACAGGAAAAAATGGTGTGAAATGCTAGGGAACAACACAAAATATAGTATTATAAATCATTGTACACCAGATAAAATTATAGTGGCAGAGAATGCACACAGTTCCCAGAATAAAGACCCTTGCAGCTAGGTATGGTCATGTGACTACAATGCGGGGAAGAACGAAAGGAAGGAACTGATCAGCTTGGTCTTCCTCCTACTGTTCTGGGGCAATCACCACTTAGCTGAGTCAGGGTCTTCCTGTTCATATTTATATATATATATATATATATATATATATATATATATATATATATATATATATATCTCTTCCTAGTCATGTCTAGGAATTTAGGAAACAAGACACATTTCTTTGCTTTACATATTTATGTGAATAGTTCCTTCTCTTGATTACCTAAAATTTTTATTCTAATCCACCAGTACTGTCTCTGGGTTGGCTTAGGTGACATAGGTGGTCTGTAGACTCCCTGAAACTATGGAGCAAACTACTGCATGTTTGTAAATATGTGCACTTTCCTAGAGCATGGGCCAATAATTCTTACTTTCAAGGAAATCCATGAACCACAAAAAAGTTTAATGACTGTGCAAAAATAAAAGACAGGCCCTAACTGGTTTGGCTCAGTGGCTAGAGCGTCGGCCTGTGGACTGAAAGGTCCCAGGTTCGATTCTGGTCAAGGGTATGTACCTTGGTTGTGGGCACATCCCCAGTAGGAGATGTGCAGGAGGCAGCTGATCAATGTTTCTCTCTCATCAATGTTTCTAACTCTCTATCTCTCTCCCTTCCTCTTGGTAAAAAAATCAATAAAATATATTTTTTAAAAATAAATAAAATATATTAAAAAAAATAAAAGACAGTAAGATAATGATTTCAGGATTTTTAGACCTGGTCTAGAAGTTTATATTTTCTTTTAATTTTTATTTTAAGATCTGAGCTCAAGAAGGGGGTGGTGGGAGCAGGAATCTGCTATAACCTCAACTAATTTTGACATAGATTTGGAGCTGATTGCAATTGCAAATAAAAAATAATTTTATTTCCTTCCCTTCTTCATATAAGGCACAGAAGTTAAATTTACGAGAGGACAAAATAAAACAATCTCAGCATGTAGATGAACAGTATGTGTTTTAATAATTGCACTTGGGATTGTCAACAAAATGAATACAGGGTCAAGTAGCATGTTGCTTTTGGAAACTGTTTAATGGATCCTTGTCAGCAACCTAGGAACAGAACCTGAATGGTGGTAACTGTGGATAATGGGACACAGTTGGATTTGGGGAGAAATAACTTTGCTAATCTCTAGAAGAACAATCAAGAAAATGCCTGGAATTCATAAATAACAGTGGAGGGAAAGCTATTATTCATCTGCTTGGCTTTTAGCAGAGTCTGGGGAATTTGCTTGGGTTATTTGAGAAAGTCTTGTGGTAATTATGATATAATCAGACGGTTTTTCATAGCTCTGTTTGCCTTCCAAATGCTAACGATTACTGAATGCAAGTTGTACAGAGGAGCTGTTGAATAAGTTTTCCTTCACATCATCTGTGGGGTGTTTGGAAGTATGAGTACCTGATCAAGAAGTATGCTGTAGGGGACACCCAATCCCCAACCTTTTTTTCTACCCTGGAGGTACTGAGGTTAATCATCAGGCCCCATTTACCTCCCTGACTTCTCTCAGAACCTTAGAGAGGTTCCAGAGTTTTTGGTGGCATGACGGCGGGCTTAGTTGGGCACTGAGTAGGCCTAAGAAGGCTTTGTCACACAAAGCATTTGCCTCTCCACCCTCCCCATTCATCAAGGGTTCTGCCCACAAGTTTCTGGGCCTCTTAGTAGCCTCAGAAGCAGCCAACAGAGAAAACGTGGCAGAGCTTCAGCCATGTGTGCAGAAACTCAGCCAAGTACACAGCCTGGAGAATACTAAGCATGCCTGTGTGTGTGCATTCTAGCACTCACCCACCTGGCCTGCCACTGAGCACCCCCTCTTCCCGAGGTTCTGTACTCAGCATGGGCTTTGACTGTGAGGGGAAGTGAGCCCCTGGTAGCTCATTCTTCTGAGCCCAGAAGTGTAGGCTGGGATAGTGAGAAAAGGGCACCTGGCCTGGCATGTTGAAAGCCATCATTGTCTAACCCAGTGATGGCGAACCTTTTGAGCTCGGCGTGTCAGCATTTTGAAAAACCCTAACTTAACTCTGGTGCCGTGTCACATACAGAAATTTTTTGATATTTGCAACCATAGTAAAACAAAGACTTATATTTTTGATATTTATTTTATATATTTAAATGTCATTTAACAAAGAAAAATCAACAAAAAAAGTGAGTTCGCGTGTCACCTCTGACACGTGTGTCATAGGTTTGCCATCACTGGTCTAACCACTCTGGCCAGTGGGTCTCCATCTTGGCTGCACATTATAATTACCTGGAGAGCTTAAACACCAAACAAAAAGCTGTGCCTGGATCTGACCCCAAGGCTCAGATGTCATCATTCTGGGATGGGGTGCCAGCACTGGTTGCAGATGGTTCTGATGTGCAGTCAGGCCTGACAGTCTCAGGTTGAAACCTAGGTCACAATCAGATTTCATGGTTATAGAAACTGATTCGTTGAGGTAATACCAGCCCCTGTTCTCCCATTTGTGCCTGCAGAAAGACCCAGATGGGAATGTTTGGGAGGACAGCGTCTGCTGGGAGGGGGGGAGGACACCTCATCCTCTCGATGAAGCAGTGAGGGCCCTCAGCTCTGCAGGCAGGAGCTGGCTAATGTACTCAAATGCTTCAATTTGTTACAGTTTTCTTTTTAGTTGAAATTTTTACTGAGATAATTGTGGGTTTACCTGACATTGAAAGAAATAATACAGATTCCAGTATCCTTTACCCAGTTTTTCTCTGTGATAACATCTTGCAGAACAATAGCACAGTGCCTCTCGACAGAACATGACATCGCTACAATCTGCTGCTCTTCTTCAGACTTTCCCAGTTTCACTTGTACAGTGTATTTAACTGTATACAGTTTTAGTACATGTAAATTCATGTGTCCACAGCCAGTCAAGATATGAAACAGTTTAATCACCACAAGGATCCCTGTGTTGCTGTTTTATAACCTCGCCCACACCTCCCCATCCCGAACCCAGGCAACCACAAATCTGTTCTTCATTTCTAAGCTTTGCTATTTCAAAAATGTGCTATAGGTGGACTCGTAGAGTATGTAGCCATTTTTTTTTTCTTTTTTGTTAACCCTCGCCTGAGGATATTTTTCTATTGATTTTTAGAGAGAGTGGAAGGGAGGGGGAGAGACAGAGAGAGAAAAACATAAATGTGAGAGAGATGCATGGATTGGTTGCCTCCAGCACATGCCCTGATCAGGGCTGGGGATCAAGCCTGCAACCGAGGTACGAGCCCTAGGTCGGAATCAAACTTGAGACCTTTCAGTCTGCGGGCTGACGCTCTATCCACTGAGCCAAACCGGCTAGGGCTGGGATTGGCTTTTTTCACTCAGCATAATTCCTTGGAGAGTCATCAAGGTTGTTGCGTGTATCAGTGGTATTCTATAAAATATGTGCATCACAATTTAACTGTTCACCTATCGAAGGATCCCCGGGCTGTTTCCAGTTTTTAACTATTATGAATAAAGCTGCTATGAATCTTAATTTTTGTGTTAACATAAATTTTCACTTCTTTGGAATAAATACACAAGAGTACAATTGCTAGATAATAAGGTTTAGTTTTATAAGAAATGGCCCAACTATTTTCCAATGTGGCTATACCACTTTATATTTCCACCAGCAATGGGGTCCAGTTTTTCTGCATTGTTGCCAGACTCTAGTGTTTTCACTATATTTTAGTCATTCTGATAGTATGTAATGACATTTAAGTCTGGTTTTAATTTCTATTTTTGTTATACCAATGACTTTAGACATTTTTTATGTGCTACTTGCCATCTGCATACCCTCCCCGGTGAAATGTATATCATATCTTTTGCCCATTTTCTAACCAGATTGGTTTTTGTTTTCACTGTTGAGTTTTAAGAGTCTTTTTTTTTTTTAAGGGTATTACAAATAGTAGTTCCCGATTGAATTCATGTAACTTTTAACATGTTACTCATGAAATACAAGGTTACATTTTCACTGTAAAAGTAATACAGTAGAATAGTATTTAGCATACCCCCTATCTAATCCCACTCTTGCCCCATAAAAGGGGGTGACATTCTTTAACAATTTAATTCAGACCCTTCTTTAAGCTACACCTAGACATAATGGGCTTGATCTCTATATATTTTTGGCAATTTGCTTTTTTTTTTTTTTTACTTAACATCTTGACATGATGGAAAATACATAATTATGTTACTTTTTCTCCAATCATTCAGCTTTTTAATTGTTCCATAATCCAGAAGGGAAAAGCACACCACAAACACTTCCTATCTCCAGGAATCTGAAAGTATAGAGCATTGTTTTCACAAGTGTTTAAAACTTTAACTTACGTTGAAATAGAAAGTGGAGAACATGTGGTTGCGGACTGCCCTCCCAGGTAAGGGGAAGAAAGCCTTGCACCCCCTGGGCATAGCCAAGAGACTCCATTTCCTCTCCTGGTGCTGCATGGCTAACTGGGAATTCCTTGCCTGAAAGAGCTGCTGTTTCATTCTCAGTAAAACCACAGCATTGGACACAATGCTTTCCCAGTCCTGCCAGATTTAACATACCATCACCCGATTCTCCATAAGGGTGGGAGCAGAGTGTAGGGCCAAGCACAGAATATTGATGTCTATGCAAGTAAGGGTGGAAGCCCTTAGTCCCTTCTTTTGCTCACATACAATAGAAGCCAACTCCAGGACGGGCAAAACAAATCATCTTTCTCCTCACTACTTGGGAAACAGATCTCCCAGAGAAAAGAGGAGAACGATGCTGTCTGTAACATAAGTGAGCCTCGGGAAAAGAGATTTCTGGTTCTCTGAGCTGCTCTGCTGTTGTAAGACATAGTGCAATGTAATAATCGTGACTAGCTTTACTAATTTGTCTTTCCAGAAGAGCCAAAGGTACTTTTATCGACATCATTACCCACATTAGTGGGATGAAATAGAGAATATGGGGAGGAAAAACCTGGATATTGTTAAAGCTGTAATCCCAGCAACCTAAACACACACACACACACACACACACACACACACACACACACACACACACCTTATTTGATATATTTATTCACCTAACAACTATTACTGGATGTCCATGATGTGCCAGGAACCCTGTCGGGCAATGAGATACAATGGTGACCATATATATTGGGTCCTAAAATCTTCAGCATCAGGAAATGGTCCCAACATTGGGTCCTCTTGCTCTTGTGGCTTATTAAGTCCTTCTAGAAATGTCCACCAACAAACAAAATCTGCAGGACAAGGTGGACTCATGATGAAAAGCAGAGTACTTGCAAATGAGGGTTCTAGCAAAAGGGCTCAGTGTTTCGAAGCTGCTCTCCAGGGCTTACAAGGTGTTTAGTCACAGAGAGCACGAAGGGGTACAACGGGGTTAGGGAGGGTGCTAAACAAGCGTAATGGACCTAAAAACGTCAAGCAGCCCAGGACTGAGCACTGGACACTCTGGGTCTCATCCCAGGTCTGTCCCTTCTATGGCTAACATTTTGTCACATGGCAATTTCATGACCACAACTTTCTGGATGGGTTCATCTAACCTTGAATGAGAACACTGAGTTTCGGTGATGGAATGAGGACAACCCACAAATGTCTGCTTTTACTTTTACAAATGATTTCAGATAGGGTGAGGCAAGAGTTGCTAATGTCCTATGAAACTGTAAAAAGCTCTAGTGGTTTTTTTATGTTGTTTGGTTATTAACAAGGTCTGAAATACTAGACACTGTATTTGAATAGTCTTTTACAATGACAATGGATTGTATTGAAATGGCTTGGTATTTCCTCCCATCTGAATCCTGTCACATTACCCTCTCAGGGAAAGTTATTGGCAACCATGGCATCTATTTTTAACTAAAACTAAACTATTACAGAACTAAAACCAGATGCCAAGCTGCATACTGACTGTGTTCTAATTGCTCAATATACAACTGCTTGTAATACTGACGCTGTCAGTATTAACTTGTACTTCTTGTCTGCCCTCTGGGTATGGGCCTGAAGTTATCTGTATTGGATATTTTTTTAGATTATTCCCATTCCAAACCTTTAAGAAGGCAAGTGCTATTCAGTATCCAGCTATTCTGAGAAGCTGAGAGAGAAAAAGTATTGCTTAGGGCAGTGATAAGACTTTTTCAGGGAAGCAATTAGGTCAGATTATTTATTTGTTAAAAGGAGGGTTAGGACTATGGGTAGGTGGACTCGATATGTCATTAAAAGGGAGGGGGGAAAGATCTTTAAAATACCTGTTAACTAACCTTTTTAAAAAAATTGCAACACAAGCTCATTTGGGAACTTCTGGATACAAAAAAGTACTCACATTCATGCTACCACCATTTTCATTTCCAGAATGTGGAATGATTTTGTATTTGTAATTCAATGTCAGAAAAATGCTTGAATGTTTCTCACTCTTGTTTTCCAGAGCATCCTGATCTCAAATCCTCCTCTTACGCTAGCTAGCTCTCCATCCAGAGCTTCTAACCAGGCATCTGGCATGAGGATGCTTGTAGAATATAAAGAAATCAAGAAAAGAGGACAAGGAGCAAGCTGGGTCAGAATAAAAGGGGGAATGATCACTAACGCTTATTCCTAAGAATTAACAACAACAACAACAACAACAACAACAACAACAGTCTTTTTGTCGCTGTTGTATCCCAGAAGGTAATTCAACACTATTATTAAGTATCCAATTTGTACTTCAAACAACCCTTCCCCATTTTCATTTGTTAAAATTCATCTGTTCTGCAAACCTGACTCACATGCCACCTTCTTTCCTGATTTGTTTCTTTCTCTCCTGTGACACATAACGAATTTTGTCTTGTGTTTGTAGATTTTTAAAGAAATCTTACCTACTGCAAAGTCATACAACAGCCTCTGAGCCTAGAACAAATGCTCAAAAGATCATTCTCTCCCCATTTGCTGGTCTTTCTCATCAAACTATTACAGATACTCCTTGTTGAGAGTTGCCCCCTAGCCTGCTGAATCATTAGAGCCCTGCTCATTCAATTCAGAATAAAAATCTCTAAACTGCAGTGGACGGACCCCAGCTGTATAAATATGTGAATTGTAAAAAGCTACACATGTAGTTAGCTCTACACAATTGTGAGAGCTGTCCTGTTACCACTCAGTATCGGCGGGGAGGGGAACCGCTCTCCAGTCATAGACTCTCAATCTCTCTAGAATAATTATAAATGTCATAAATGTAAATATATTCTTATTTTCAGAATACTTATAAACCACATACATTAATAGATTATTCCACTTTTCTTTATTCTAATAATTCTGGATAATATCACGTATTAATTACAGTGATTTAATTTTTGTCATTAATAGGTGGTTTCTGCTTTTCCCTTACACTTGCCTAAAAGCTCCTGCTACAAACCATCGATGGGAGATTCTGGACAAAACTTCAAAAGATCTTCAAGAAAGAGCTGTTGGCTATTTGAGTCCACAAGAAAATATACTCATGGATCCAAACCCCTTCCCCCCCCCTCCCCAAAGCTGATATTATTGCAAAGAGACACCTGTCAGACTTCACAAAGACTGACTTAGAGCCTCCAGCCCCTCATTCAGAAGTGGTCACCTTACAGAAGTGGAGTCCTAAATCAAGATGAACAAAACAAGAATTAATTAAGGCTTAAAGAACTGATTTAGCCGAAACCGGTTTGGCTCAGTGGATGGAGCGTCGGCCTGCGGACTGAAGGGTCCCAGGTTCGGTTCCGGTCGGGGGCATGTGCCTGGGTTGCGGGCACATCCCCAGTGGGAGATGTGCAGGAGGCGGCTGATTGATGTTTCTCTCTCATCGATGTTTCTAGCTCTCTATCTCTCTCCCTTCCTCTCTGTAAAAAAATCAATAAAATATATTTAAAAAAAAAAAAAAAGAACTGATTTAATTATGATTAATGTTCCATTTATAATGAGCATGTTAAAATTTAGGTTCTTTTTTCCTTTATAACATGTATTAATATTCTCACGAATCATTTCCTACAGATCCTATAGCTAATGATTAGTGAGATCCATACAAAACTATTATTCTTTGAGCTAATATGAATAGTAATTCAATTAGTGAACTTTATTAAGTACCTCTCTACATATGTTATTTTGCTATCCAGAATATAATCACATCACTATAAATATTATTTGTGCCTCTGGTTGTTTACACTCTACAACATTAATGATGTGTTGATATTAGTGATATTTTAAACATTAACAATGTATTAATTTCATTTGCCTTCTAAAATACATCTAAAACTATTGACCACTGTTATTGGGAATGTGTGCTGCTTTTTCCAAGAGGGGTAGCTATGTTAGCATTGATCAGTGTACCCTGTCCAGCTTGTCCTGTTCTTTTTAACAGGGAACTATGACAGTTAATTTTATAAGTCAACTTGGCTTTGCTACAGTACCCATTTATTTAATCAAATAGTAATCTAGGTGTGGCTGAGAAGACATTTTGTGCACGTGGTTAATATCTACAATCATTTGACTTAAGTATATTATGCTTGCTAATATGGTGAGCCTTATTTAATCAATTGATGGTCCTAAGAGCAAAATCTGACGTTACCCAGAAAGAAGAAATTCTGTCTCAAGAATTCAGCATCAGCTCCTGTCTGACTTTCAAGCGAGCCTGCTTGTCCTGCAAATTTTGGACTTTCCAGTTTCCCACATGAGTCAATTTCTTAAAATAAATTTCTTTGTATTCATCTATCTATCTATCTATCTATCTATCTATCTATCTATCATCTATCATCTTCCTTTCTATTTACTGACCTACCCTGTTGGTTTTATTCCTCTGGAGAACCCAAACTGATGCAGAAACAGATTTGCACAGAAGTTGGCTAAGGTTAGGAGTAGTCTCTGTGCCTGTAGGAAGGAGGTACTCTATGGAAAGCCTGCTAAAGCCATTTATTTTATTTTTAAAAATATATTTTATTGATTTTTTACAGATAGGAAGGGAGAGGGATAGAGAGAAACATAGATGAGAGAGAAACATCAATCAGCTGCCTCCTGCACACCCCCTACTGCAACCAAGGTACATGCCCTTGACCAGAATTGAACCTGGGACCCTTCAGTCCGCAGGTTGAGGCTCTATCTACTGAGTCAAACCGGGTAGGGCAGGCTAAAGCCATTTAAAGATCAAGTCCATTAACTTGATCTCCTAGGGCCCTAGGAGATCTGTATAATAAGAACCCAAAGTGATGAACCCAAGAACTATTTTTTAAATAAAGTCTTTTGTTCTTTAATTGAAGTATATATTTATTTCAAGGTCATAATGTGAACACTCAGAATGCCGTGAGATACCGCAGTGGAGCTCTCTTTGCCCCATTTGTTCAGTTTAATGCTGACCGATAACTCTTCCAGTGACAGACCTGGCTGCGTGATGAGTCACCTGCCAAGGAGCGGACCTTCTTTTCTACATCAGACCTCTCTTCAAATGCTGAACCCTCCAGGGAAATAAGCATTCCAAAATCAGCAAGGCAGAACTGGAAAAATGCATTTAAAAAAAACATAACTACACATGACCGCAATACAATTTTGTCTTCTTTTGGAGACCACATCTATTTCTGTTCCAACCACCAAGAACAGTTAAAATGCTATTTCCTCTGTTCTCAGTGAAAGAAGCATTTTCAAATTCGTATTCATGTGTATCCAAAGTCTTCATAGAAAAGTTATTTCAGAAACTGTTCTCATAAGACTGTTGTAAAATTAGTTAATTTCACGAAATAGGTGGAGAAAAGGGAGCAACAGGACTTTGAGTGACTCCCAGGACCGTTTCAAAGACTAACACAGGATTCTCTCCCTCAAATAGTTTCCCTAGTACCCAATAAAACAAGACTTCATTTCCGACCTGCTGTTAGTTTGTTTCTGTGTTATCTGAATTTAAAATACTAGATTGAATCCTAGAACAACAACACACACAAAAATATTAGTGGAGAAAGGTGAAATACAAATAAGCCTGTAGTTTAATTAATAGTATTGTCCTTATGGTAATCTTTTTTAAAATATGTTTTTATTGATTTCAGAGAGAAAGGGAATGAGAGAGGAAGGGAATGAGAGAGAAAGCTAGAAACATCAATGATGAGAGAATCGTCGATTGGCTGCCTCCTGCACAACCCCTACTGGGGATTGAGTCTGCAACCTGGGCATGTGCCCTGACCAGGAATTGAACTGTGACCTGCTGGTTCATAGGTGCTCAACCACTAAGCACACCAGCCAGGCTTATGTTAATTTCTTAGTTTTGATGAACTGTACCATAATTACACAAATGTTTGAAACCAGATGAAGGGTATAGGGGAATTCTCTGCAATTCTTCCATAAATATAAACTTATTTCAAAATAAAAACATTTATAAAAAAGGAAAAAGGAGGCACTGGTAAAAAAATACACATTCCTATATCCCACCTTACACTTATAGAACCCAGATGAGCATGGAAATCTGCATATTAAATATGCACCCAGCTGGTTCTGCTGCATGTCAGAGTTTAAGAAGCTTTATTCCATATATTCTGAAAAATGTTTTAAAACTAAGAACCATGTTTGATAAAATTAACAGGAATGTATTAATGCATTGCTTGTGTAACTAAAAAGAATATGAAAATGCCAGCCTTCTGGACTTCCAGTCAAGATGGCAGAATAGATAAATGCTGTGCTCACTTCCTCCCACAACCACATCAAAATTACAACTAAGTTATAGAACAACCACCCTCGGGAACTCCCACAGACTAACTGAACAGAACTCCTATAACTAAGAATATAAAGAAGAAGCCACATCAAGACTGGTAGGAGGGGCAGAGGCATGTGTGGTGATTAAGGATCAAGAAAAATATCTCAGCTGCAGAAGTTCCTACTTAACGGTGAGGGGTCCCAGCCCCACACCAGGTTTCCTACCTGGAGCACCTGCAGGGAAAAAGACTCCCATAACAGCTGGCTGTGAAAATTAGTGGGGATTGCATCTATAGATGAAGGCGTCCTCTTAAAGGGTCCGAGCACAGACTTGCTGGCCATGGCATGGTCTGTACCTCTTGCTAAGTGGTCCCAAGCCCAGCACTAGCGGTAGCCAGCCTCAGTTGACAGCATAGTCTCTCCCAGGAATGTCCAAGCCCAGCACAGGGAGCTATTGACCACAGATCACCTTGTAGCACCTACCCGGAAGCCCTGGGTCACACACAGGCAGAGGCCGACCTTGGCCTGCACTGGAGCTCCTCCCCAGAGGGCTTAGAAACAACACACCTGGTGGTCAGCTTCAGACCCCACCAGAGCACCACCCAATTAGTGCCCAAATGACACACCCAAAGAGTGGACTCAGCAGGCACTAGAGCCCCACAAGCAATTCTGCTCCACAGGGTCAGCCCCACACACCAGCTTGTCTACTATAGTCATGGCCAGTTCTCACGGTGAGTCAGTCTGAGGGTCATTCTCACTCACTGACATGCCAACAGCAATCAAGGCTCAACTACAACAGAAAAGCACACACAGCCCACACAAGGGACATCCCTAAAACACCTGGGTGGTCAGGGACTGTGCCATTAAAGCCCCATAAGACCCCTACTATATAAGACCACTCTGGCACAGGGACACCACAAACCAAAAATCTATAGAAATATACAAGAAATAAAGAGAAATAAATCTAAACACAACACTACAGAACGTCATCA
Organism: Myotis nattereri; assembly: GCF_964212035.1. Taxonomy (NCBI): domain Eukaryota; kingdom Metazoa; phylum Chordata; class Mammalia; order Chiroptera; family Vespertilionidae; genus Myotis; species Myotis nattereri. The sequence continues at coordinate 68,254,775 of NC_138079.1, forward strand.
ACAAACAAGAGAAAATAAAATAAGAAAGGAACAGAAAAGAGAACAAGCAGAAAACAAATTAATAAAATGGCAATCACTAACACCTATCAGCAACTACTTTATATGTAAATGGGTTAAGTCCTCCAATTAAAAGATGAATGGTAAAGAAGGAGTAGTACATATATACACTGGAATATGACTCAGTCATAAATAAGAATAAAATCTTACCATTCGCTACAACATGAATGGATCTGGAGTATTAAGATAAGTGAAATAAGTCAGAGAAAGAAAGACAAATACTATGATTTCACTTAAATGTGGAATCTAAAAAAACAAAAAACAAAATAAATGAACAAACAAAACAAATTCATAGGTACGGAGAACAAACTGATGATTGCCAGATGGGAGGGAGGTTGGGGGGCTGGGCAAAAAAGGTGAAGTGTTTAATAAGTATAAATGGGCGGTTACAAAATAGCCGCAGAGATGTAAACTACAGCTTAGGGAATATAATCAATAATACTGTAATAACTATATATGGTGTGAGTGGGTGCAAGATCTATTGGAGGGATCACTTCATAAGTTACCTAAATATCTAACCACCATACTGTACACCTGAAACTAACATAATATTGAATGTTAACTATAACTGAAAAAATTTTAAATATGAGAACAACCTAAGTGAGTGGTTCTCAACCACTTTTTATTTAAAGTAACACAAATTATCTTAAAACAGCATGAACTATTGGTCCTTGTTCATAACAAAGAAAAAGATAAGCCTAGTATTTTCATTTTCCATGCAAGACTCCATTCTGTTTCAGGCTGAGGACAACATGCATCAGCCTTTTAGAGGTCGGTTGGTAAAGGCAACTGCTCATTTCTCTTTGAAGAACAAAATTGCTCAACCCACGTATTTATATGGTTGCAGCAGAAGCACCCATGTATTATCTTGATCCAACTCTCCACCCATTCCAGCCAAGAGATAGGAGCAAGAGTTGGTATCTGACCCAAGTTGTGTCTGAGAGAACTTCCCTGGGATTTTTTGCATGTAAGAAAAATATAGGTAATCTTTCTTTGGGGCCTGAATTATAAGATATTAAACTTGATAAAATAGATTGAGTACTTTCTTTTCCCCCAGCTGCTGTTAGTATAATAATACATCGATGTTCCCACTGGCATATGAAGATCAGGGAATTATAAAGTATATATCACACATAAACGCATTATCAACAGTGATTCCCTTCTCAGCAAGAGAGTGGAAGTAGGGAAGGTCAGAGAGTTTGATCATTACAGTTTCTGGAATTACATCAGAAGTCAAGAAGGGTTCCCCTCAAAAGGACAATAGTCTCCATTTGTTAAAGGCTGGCTGATTCACAGAAAACCTTTCCTTTGACTTAATTAAAATTTAGAATTCAAGAAAAGAAGCTCAGAGGGAGGGGAGACATTAAAGTCAGAGGTGCTTTAGGCAGATTTCCTCAACCTGTGGACCACTGACCCCCAAGGTTGCCTATTGGTAGAATTCATGGAGTCCATGGACCTGCATGAGAATTGTACCTTTATTTTCACTAAACTCTATCTGAAATCTAGAATTTCCTTAAATTAAGAATGTAGACAATAAACCACAAGTAAACCATAGACCAGTGTGTCTTTATCTGCAATGGAAATCATAGATATATTCATACTCAGTTTAGTTAATGCAGATACCTCAAAATACTGTTTCTGCTCATCAATACTTCAAAATTATAGTAGGTAGTAGGCCAGCTACTAGACCATAGTTATTGCTTTCATAAAGAAGTACATGTATCGCTATATCACAAATTTGACTTGTTATTTAAGTAACTGTATTTATAAATAGCTAGAGGCCCAGTGCACAAAATTTGTGCATAGGTAGGGTCTTTAGCAGCTGCCGGCTGCCAACCAGGGCTGTCCTTCCCCGGCTGCCGGCTGCTGGCTGGGGCTTTTCCTCCTTCTATGCTACCCCCTGGTGGTCAGTGCACATCATAGTGAGTGATTGAACTGGTTGGTCAAACTCCCAACGGGACACTTTGCATATTAGACTTTTATATATATAGATTGTTTTTATTTGTAGCCCTATAGATGGTGTTTTTGATGTATTTAAAACATTCTAAGAAGGCACCAGATTTTCAGAGAGGCTCACGGCACAAAGTAATTTAAGAATTTCTGCTTTAAAGCAAAACAAAACAAAATACTAATTTAACAAATAAAAGCAATAATGATCCTTTACTCTGATGAAAGGAAAAGATATTTACCATTATGTAAAAGTCCATATGTCAAACAAGGTTTTTTCATTTTGTAGAGACGTACCACAAAGGAAATAACACTACTGCTATTATCTGAAGATAAACCATCTTCCTGTACCTCTAGAAAGACCTTTTATATAGAAAGAGGACCTAAGAAAAATCCAAAAATCTATCAATTGATGAGATTTCTGCACTTTCAAATGATGGAGAGGATGCTTTCGGAATTTCAACTGGATTTTTCCAAATAATGAGCCTAAATCCCATTTTATCTTTCTGAATCTTAAAAATAGAAACCAGGATCCAAGCAGCCAATCAAAGGAATGTGCCATGTAAAATTACTCAATCTAAGAGTTCAAGATTACTGCCTGGAATCACTGTATTGAGGTTTATGGCCATTTCATAGCTCAGATCAAAGATCTTTGGAAGGACAATGCAGAGGACTGAGCAGGAAGTCATTAGCATTTGTCTGTGTCAATACATCCCAGTGTGTCCTTTGACATTATGAAGTTCATGGAAGGGCAGCAGCAAGGAAAGTAAAGAAAAACAGAATTTGGTGAGGGGATAGGAACAGAGATTGGGGATGGAGAGAGGCTGCAATATTATATGAGGCCCTCCGAGTCCACAGAGCACGTTGTGCAATCTTCCTGCCTGCCCCGCAGTGGGACACATGCTCTGTCCTCATGCTGAGTTGCATAAGTAGAGAGTTCAATGTTTTGTTTTGTTTCTTTTTGTGTGTTTTTTGGTTTTGTTTTTTACCTTATCAGTGAGGATGCTGTTTATGATGGCAAGGGCACCAAACCCCTCTTTCTGACGTATGGGCTGGGGAAACACCACTTATGCTGCACTCCTCTCCCTTACTTCTCAGTGGTCTGAGTTTGTGGCAAGTTGCAGGGCATCCCAGGTTACCACAGGAGGGCAGTCCCATCTGGGAACCAGGGTGGAGCACTATCAGGGCTCAGGTATTAAAAAGTATGGCACCGCCTGGCTGGTGTGACTCATTGGTTGAGTGTCGACCCATGAACCAGGAGGTCATAGTTCGATTCCTAGTCAGGGCATACGCGGGGGTTGCAGGCTCAATCCCCAGGAGTGGGTGTGCAGGAGGCAGCTGACCAATGATTTTCTCTCATCATTGATGTTACTACCTCTCTCTCCCTCTCCCTTCCTCTCTCTGAAATCAATAAAAACATATTTAAAAACAAAAAAAGTATGGTACCGATTAGCAGATATGCTACATGTTTTCGAGGTTTGTCTGCTTCTGCCCATCCTGGCTCTATCAGACATACTTATCAATATATATAAGGAGGGAGAAACTAAGATGGCGGCATAGATAAACACCGGGAAATAGTCGCTTCCCACAACATTTGAAAAATATCCCAAAGGACGGAGCAAACATCGTCCAGAACAACAGGAAGGCTGGCTGAGTGTAATTTCTACAACTAGAAGAAAAGAAAAGCACGCTGAGAGCCAGAGGAGCTGCGGAGGCTAAGTGCAGAGGTACGGCGGCGGCTCGCGTGCGCGGAAAGGGGGTGGCACCTGAGGACGCGGCTGTCTTTTTGACAAGCTCCCGACTGCTCTGAACTCCGGTTCTGGGAAGTCTCTGGGGACCCAGGACTCATACGGGGAGAGGCTGCTCTGTCAGGCGGCAGCGGGCGAACTTGAGGGCAGATTTCCCTCAGAGGTGCTTGCAGCCGTTACCAGGACACTGAGACGCACGACTCCGGGCGCGGAGAATCAGCCATAGCTTCTTTCTCTGCCCTTTTGACTCCCTGAGACCCCGCCCCACCCAGGCTGCAGCAGAGGCTTTTGCATGTGAATGTACCTAACTACAGCCCAGCCAAGCAGACCCGGAACTTCCAAGAGAAGGCCCAGGGCCCCGCAGCGGCTTGCATTGCTTCACAGCTGAGCCTCTTCCTGGCTCCTCCGGCTGTGTGGCCTTAGGCAGGGGCTGAATTAGCACCTCCTTAGATCCAGGAGCCACTGTACCCAGTGGTCAGAGGGGGTCCATTCTCCCACTTCAGACACAGCTGCTTCCCACAGCCAATTGGCCTGGAGGTCAATTCCTCCCAGTGATCCTACAACAAACAAGGTACCAAGAGTGCACCAAGAGTGTCCACCCCAGGTAACTGGGGAGGCTGAGCCACTGGGCCCTACAGGACACCTGGCGCGCAGGGCCACTCTATCAACACAGGGAAGCAGCCAAAATGCGGAGACAAAGAAACAGGTCACAATTGGCAGAAACGGAGGAGGCCAGACGACTGGATATAGAGTTCAAGGCCACGTTTATAAGGTTTCTCAAGAATTTTATGGAAACCGCCGATAAATTTAATGAATCCCTCAAGGAGTATAGTGAGACCATGGAGGACATGAAAAAGGACCAACTAGAAATTAAGCATACACTGACTGAAATAAAGAATAATTTACAGAGATCCAACAGCAGACAAGAGGATCCCAAGAATCAAGTCAAAGATTTGAAATACAAAGAAACAAAAAATACCCAACCGAAAAAGAAAAAAGAAAAGAGATTCAAAAAATATGAAGATAGTGTAAGGAACCTCTGGGACAACTTCAAGCATACCAACATCAGAATTATAGGGGTACCAGAAGGAGAGAGAGGGCAAGATATTGAAAACCTGTTTGAAGAAATAATGACAGAAAACTTCCCCTACCTGGTGAAAGAAATGGACTTACAAGTCCAGGAAGCGCAGAGAACCCCAAACAAAAGGAATCCAAAGAGGACCACACCAAGACACATCATAATTAAAATGCCAAGAGCAAAAGATAAAGAGAGAATCTTAAAAGCAGCAAGAGAAAGACAGTCAGTTACCTACAAGGGAGTACCCATCCGACTGTCAGCTGATTTCTCAACAGAAACCATGCAGGCCAGAAGAGAGTGGCAAGAAATATTCAAAGAGATGAATAGCAAGAACCTGCAACCAAGATTACTTTATCCAGCAAAGCTATCATTCAGAATGGAAGGTCAGATAAAGAGCTTCACGGATAAGAAAAAGCTAAAGGAGTTCATCACCACCAAACCAGCATTATATGAAATGCTGAAAGGTATTCTTTAAGAAGAGGAAGAAGAAAAGGGAACTCTTACCATTTGCCACAGCATCGATGGAACTGGAGAGCGGATAAATACCACAAGATCTCACTTATTTGTGGAATATAATGAACAACATAAACTGATGAACAAGGACTGATCCAGAGACGGAGAGGCTTTGATTGGACTGTCGGGCCTTGGAGGGAAGGTAGGGGAGGGTGGGGGCAAGGGGGAAGGATCAACCAAAGGACTTATATGCAAGCATATAGGCCTAACCAATGGACACGGACAACGGGGGGGTGAGGGGATGAGCGGGGGGTGGGGGGGGGGTAGAGGGTACACATATGTAATATCTTAATCAATTAAAAAATATATATATATATAAGGAAGTGTGGCCTGTGGACAGGAAGCATCGTCTGGGAGGGAGCTTATTAGAAATTCAGACTCTCAGGCCCCAAACCAGACCTACTGAATCAGAACCTCTGGAGGTAGGGCCAGAAATCTGAGTTTTAATAAGCCCTCCAGATGATTTTTTTAGGCACACTAAGGTTTGGGAAGCGCTGGCCTAGAAAATCCTCTATAGGCTGCTCTTCCAAGGAAGGAGGATGTCACTGTGTCACTGGGTAGCAGCAATGTGATGTGGGTGTTTATAAAATGGCCAAAACGCCACAGTGACGTGCACCAAAGCCATGATCTTATTGGACATAGACCAAGGGGGAAGATTCACTAGTTTTTCTCTAACTTTCCCAAGCTACTCCATGCCAGTGAGTTTGCAAAACATGACACCCCCCACCCCCCTGCTGTGATTAATTGTTTTGAAATTGTAAACAAGAGGTGAGGCTGAATAATTCAGAGAATTAGGCATAACAAGCTGTTTGGTGAGTCAGAAACCTTTTTCTGTTCCTCCCACTGACTTTTTATAAATAGTTGAAAACTGGGATTGGGTCTTACTCACACTTTTATTACCAGCAACTGGCTCAGTTCCTGGTTCACTATAACTACTCAATAAATGTTTGAAAAATAAATGAATGAATGAAATTAAATGAAGCTTTTGTCTATACCACGGAGTATTAGTTTAATATTGCTACCCAAACAAATTACTACTAATGTAAATAACAAAAATTTACAGAATTTTACAGTTCTCTATGTCAGAAGTCCTGTGTGGGTCTCACTGAGCTAAAATAAAAATGTCAGCAGGGGACATATCTTCCTTAAGGCTCTAGGGTACAATTAATTTCTTTAGTTATATGGGTTGATGGCAGAATTCAGTTTCTTAGGATTGTAGAACTCAAGTCCCCATTTCTTTGCTGGCTCTCAGCTGAGGGCCTTACCAAGGCTCTAGAGGCTGCCTGCATTCCTTGGCTCATGGCCTCCTTCCTTCACCTCCAAAGCCAGCAATAGTAGGTTGAGTATTTCTCAGGCTCTGACTCTTTCCTCTTTCTTACTTGGCCACATCTCTCTGACTGACCCTTCTGCCTTCCTCTTCCACTTTTAAGGGCTACATGGTGAGATGGGTCTTACTCAGATAAACTAGGATAATTTCCCTATTTCAAGATTCATAATCTTTATTACACCTGCAAAGTCCCTTTGCCATGTAAGGTAGCATACTTACGAATTCTAGAAATCAGGACATGTACAATTTTTGTGGGTCATTATTCTGTCTACCACACTCTACTGGACAAAGTATATTAAAAGCACCAAATCCCAGAAATTTGGTGGGGAACAGGTATGTTGTCCTTGAAGAATGCATTAACACAAGTTATCAACATCTAGAATTGGCCCTTTTTGAAATGATGAGAGAAATTTGTAGCTTTCCACTATCATCACATCTATTTATTTATTTATAATATATTTTTATTGCTTTTACAGAGAGGAAGGGAAAGGGATAGAGAGTTAGAAACATCGATGAGGGAGAAACATCAATCAGCTGCCTCCTGCATGCCCCCTCCTGGGCATCAAGCTTACAACCAAGGTACATGTCCTTGACCGGAATCAAACCCAGGACCCTTCAGTCCATGAGCCAACACTCTATCCACTGAGCCAAACTGGTTAGAGCCCACTATCACCCGTTTTAAAGCTCTCCCTCCTGCACTCCCCCCATCTTCCATACAGTGCTAGATGACACCCAAGTTCTTCACTCTTCCCCCTCTTTCTTTTTTTGTACTCTTAATCAAAACATAACAGGAATAGTTAATTAATATTGATTGCTTTGCTATATGTCGAGTATTTTCACAGAAACCATTGCACTAAATTATCATATGATCTCAATTAAGTAATTGTATTCTCATTTTAGAGGAAGAAGATCCTATTCAAGATACAAAATAGTAAAGCTCAGATTCTATCACAAGTCCCACTCTTTAATCATTACAAACCCTACTTCCTGTGATGCCCCATTTTCACATCCCTCATCCCAAGAAATAAACAGCAAACCTAACATGCTCATTAGCTGATATGCAAAGAAGTATGTATTAATCATGGTTCCCCAGAAAACAGAACCAAACACACTCAGGAAAAGTGTTTTATCAGCATTCTGGGCATTCCTTAGCCCAGTCAAGTTATTACATAAAATTAACCAAATAAGGTCTTTAATAAAAAGATCTCAAGCTATGCCCTAGCCAGTTTGGCTCAGCGGATAGAGCGTCGGCCTGTGGATTGAAGGGTCCCAAGTTCAATTCTGGCCAAGGGCACATGCCTGGGTTGCGGGCTCGATCCCCACTGGGGGGCGTGCAGGAGGCAGCCAATCAATGATTCTCTCTCATCATTGATGTTTCTATCTCTAACTCCCTCTTCCTTCCTCTCTGAAATCAATAAAGAAATATATATATTTTAAAAAGATCTCAAGCTATAAAGAAGAATCTCAATAGTGAAAATCAAGGAGAGAGAGAGAGAGAGAGAGACAAAGAGACAGAGAGACAGAGAGAGAGAGACTTATTATAGAAATTATGGAGTGGGGAAATCCCATGATATGCAGTCTGCAAACTGGAGAACCAGGAAAGTTGGTGATATAATTTAGTCCCAGTCCAAAGGCCCTGAGATTCGGGAAACTGATGCTATAAATGCAAATGCCAGGAAGAGTCTGAAGGCCAACACTCTGGGAGAACCAGGAGAACCAGGAATCAGACATCAAAGGAGAACATAACTGTCCCAGTTCAGTTGAAAAGAGCAATTGGCCTTTCCTCCACCATTTTGTTCCATTCAGCCCTTTGATGGACTAGAGCAGCAATGGCGAACCTTTTGATCTCGGTGTGTCAGCATTTTGAAAAACCCTAACTTAACTCTAGTGCTGTGTCACATATAGAATTTTTTTGATATTTGCAACCATAGTAAAACAAAGATTTATATTTTTTATATTTATTTTATATATTTAAATGCCATTTAACAAAGAAAAATCAACCAAAAAAATGAGTTCGCATGTCATCTCTGACACGTGTGTCATAGGTTCGCCATCACTGGACTAGAGGATACCCACTCACATTGGCAAGGGCACCTTCTTTACTCAGTCTACCAATTCAAATGCTTATCTCTTCTGGAAATACCCTTACAAACACACCCAGGAAAATTGTTTTACCAGCATTCTGGGCATTCCTTAGCACAGTCAAATTATCACATAAAATTAACCAACATCAGGTCTTTAATAAAAAATTCTCAAGCTAGAAAGAACAATCTCAATAGTGAAAATCAAGGCAGAAGAAGAAATCAAAACATCTGGTTTCACTTGAAACACAAACATTTATAAATCCCAGCAGAGTAGGAGTTGAGCAAAAGAGCGCTGGGGAATTATTTTTTGTTCTTTTTATGCCAGAAAAACAAAGCATTAGTTGTATGAAGTAGTTAGGAAGAAGGTCTAGGGAAGGTCTCAAGAAACTGGTTATTGCTAAAGACACAATATTTGAACAAAGTTCCTCATGTCTAGATTGAACTTCTATTTCTACCAGAGTTGTATCCAAATTGGTCAAAATGTTCCCTCAATGTGGGAACCTATAAATAATGAAAACTATTGAGTAACAGAGTTATTTCCCCTCTTTTTTGAATATTCTTTGTCTAGTTTTATTAATCAGCATTCAGTGACTCACTATTTGTAAAAACAAATAGAATATTTTGCTATTTGAAGACACCAAGCTAGGTACAGAGGCACAGATTGAGACACAGTGTCAGCCACCAATTATAATATGAAATGATCTCATAAAGGTACAATCTCATTTTTACCCTTATCCTGGATGATACCTTAATCAAGAAACCCCAAGGAAACATAGATTTAGTTCTTAATGGCTTGTTAGTTTGGAGACCAAGGCCTTCCCTACGAGATTCATTTTTAACACCTGTCCCATACAGGGCATTCACAAAAAGGAACTGTGTTCCTGGAGAACAGGAAGCAGCCTGCTCTTCCAATAATCTGTTCCTGCCCAACACCAAAGATTATTTCACCCTTAGACTTCCCACTAGCTTTCCTGAGAGAAGAGCAATCAAATGTAAATATGACTTACATTTTAATTGAAGTCATAAATATTTATTGCACCCTGTATATAATTTATTATGGATAATAATCTATGGCTGAGTGTTTTTAGTTTAATTCTTTTGCTTTAGCAGGACTGACCTATGAAAATGATAATGTATGTTAAGTTTGTATTCACCCATCTCTTCTCTCTGACTGACTCCTACGGTGCCAAGAAGACATAGAATGATATTGGATCCATCTTGTATAACTCCCACCTCCAGACTTCACCCATCTGGAATGTGCTTTTCCAGTATTCATTACATGTGGTTCTGAAATTTGTATTGCTGATTTCACACCCCCACTCTTTAAAACTTCCTGCCCTGTTCACCTCTCTGTTAAGAACTTAGATCTCTAACAGATAAAGAACTAGCTACAGGGCAGGGTCTATGACATACATATCTGTATTCCCAATATCTAGGTCTCTGCCTGCATATAATAAGTATCAATACTATAAATAATAATAATAATAATAATAATGAATAGTAAAATAGCATACATTTATGTAGTACTTAAATGTGTTAAGCAATTATTTATACAATTTGTATAAACTCATTTCTTCTCATGACAACTGTAGGAGACAGGTACTCATTTTACAGATGAGGAAATTAAATCTGTTTGTTGAGCTAATGCATGAAAGAATGGAAAGTTACCACATGTAATTAAATGGACTACCTTGAGACAATTCCTCCAACAGTGGGGATTTGTGGTCTAGAAAGGTACTTGGGTGTGAGGAGGACTGGGGCAGGAGAGGACAAATCTTTTGAATCCCTTCAGTGACACAGTGCCCAACTTACACAGTTTTTCAGGGATCCCTCCTTGTCTATGGTCTTGTTTCAGACAACTCTGCTCCATCATTTTTCAGATTTTAAGGAGTTCTAGGAGTCAGGAAGATGGTAAACATGTTTGCCCAGCTTAGGGAAGTTCTGTGAAATCACAACTCTGCAACCCTAGGATCCTAAGGAATGTATTGGAGATGAATACAGGAAGCCAGCTTACCCAGCTACAGGAGCCTACGGGACAAGAGATTTCTCCTCTTGTCCATGGGGGTCTCTGTATTCGTTTTCTATGCTACTTCAGATTTCCACTATCTTAGCAGCTTAAAACAGCACCCATGTATTATCTCATAGTTTCTGTGGGTCAGGAGTCTAGAAATGGCTTATCTGCAACTCACAAGGCTGTAGTCAGAATGTCAGCCAGCCTGTGTTCTCCTCTGGAGGCTTGACTGGGGAAGACTCCACCTCCAAGCTCACTCTCAGGTTGATGACCAAATTCAGTCCTTGCAGCTATAGGCCTAAGGGCCCTGGCCACTTGCTGGTTGTTTTTCAGCTCCTTATCACATAAGCCTCACAATATAGCTCCTTATTTCTTCAAAGTCAGTGAGGTAGTTTCTAGAGTGAGTGTGCAAGTGAAATATTAAATGTCCTATTACAATCAGTGAAGTGACATTCCAACACCTTTGCCACATTATATTGCCAGAAATCACAGGTCTTGCCTGTACTCAAGCAGAGGATACGAGTACCAGATGATGGAATTGTCAGGGGCCATCAAAGAGTCTATCTGCGACAGCCCCTTAGCCCTCCTGAAGCTTCAGCAGAAATGTTATGTGCACTGCATTCACCTCGCATGGGAATGGGTGAGATCAGAGACTCTGTCAGACTCGTTCACAGAGGTTATCACAAGTCTGAAACAGTACCTCCTTCTGAATAAACATCTGTCCTTGAATGAATGAATGAGTGAATGACTTCTGATATCACGCCTGTGGTAAAGGAAGGAAATACATATGATGGGCAGGAATGAGGCTAGAAAACATGCTTTCCATTAATCTGATATATAAAAGATGGCTCTTTACTACTATTTTACTCCTAGTTAACTAGTCCATTTGCTACTACAGAATGCTGTAGACAAAGAAAGTGTTTAGAAAATTGGGTCAAGAGATAAGAGAAAGAAACAGCTCTGTGAGGGCACCTTTTCTGGGGGACAGAAGTGCGATCTGCTCTCAGGAAGGCCCAGTGCCCAGACTCCTGGGTTGTTCTGTTTGGCTCTGCTCTTCAGAGAGAAACTTTGAAGAGCTGCACAAATGTCAACAAGGGTGCTCTGCCTTTCTTTTTTTATAGTAGTTGTAAATTACAGACTCTCAGGCACATTGTGAGTCTCAACCTGCAGGTAGCAACCCTGGACACAAAGAGAAACCAAATGAAAACATAGAAAAACTGAAATGAGAAAAGTTTAGATTAAAGTAGCCTCCCTCTTGGAGTTTTTTCTGGCCTGATTTCAGGGCCTGCCTCTTAGTTATGAAATATGTTCTGATTCATAAATTTTTGTGAAGGTTCAGCCTGTGAATAAATCCTTTATCCTGTTTGAAAGGCTCTGTGAGGTTGGATTTTAGAAACTCTGCTGAAGGAGCGGCCAAAGGCAGTCTCTGAGTTCTGATCACTGTAGTTCCCCTCACACACCTCGGGTTTCTATGCCGGGAAAGTCCGATGTTTTCTCCCAAGGAGAAAGAAATCCACCCATGACTCTGAGCTGCTCTCTGTACGGGGGGCTCCTAACAGGCAATTCTCATCTCCTGGGTCACTGGCAGGTCACCCTTACCAGAGGCTCTAGGGCCCTGGGTGGCCCACTATTGATCTGGAGGCCTGAGGCTTTCTTTGCTGTGTTCCTTTTCCTGCTGGACCTGCCTCCTGCCTTGTGGTTGATGATGAGACACGTCACTATCTCTAACTCTCACCCATTACTCCTGGGTGAACTGGTTGAATGAGAGGCCTCAAAGCATTCTTATCTGTCCTGGCCTGGTAGCTCAGTTGGTTGGAGCATCATCCCATACACCAAAAGGTTGTGGGTTCAATTCCTAGTCAGAATATGTACAGGAGGCAACTGATGGATGTTTCTCTCTTTTTCTCCCTCTCTCTAAAAATCAATAAACATATCCTTGGGCGAGGACAAAAACAAACCACAAAAGAATAATCCTTCTTGTCCTTCCATAAAACACCAAGACATCTTCCTGTCTCAACTAATCAAGCGGTTAGTCAAAAAGCACTTAACCTCCTTAAGTGCTGGCCTAACTGGCCAATGTTTGTGACTGTGGATGATTTCCAAAGCAGTTATGATTGAACTTCCAACTCACAAGGCTAGGAAAACTTTTCTCAAGAGACAGATTATGCAATGGCAAGTATAGTACACATTAATTAGGGGCAGTCAGAATTCATGGAGCAGGATACACACAGTCACAAAGAGAAGATCCCCTTAGTCCTAGGTAGGAAAGCATGTGAGATTCTGGTTGTGCCGCATGCTTTGGACACAACATGAGCAGAGAGAAGAACTTAATGGACTTAAAGGTTAACTGGCACGTTAGTAGCATGCCATACATGCCAGGGGTGGTTAGAAATGCACAGGAGTGGTGGGAAAGATGACAGTCAGAGCTCAGGTTAGAGCTTTTAGTTGACACAGTGATGATAGAAGGGGGAGGAAAAAGTGAAAAAGGAGAAAGGACACAAAGATGGTAAACAGGTAAGTGCCATCTCAGAACGTAGGGACAAGACAAAGTTTCAATACAGTTGAAATGCTATTTTTGTGTTTAAGGAATAAAAGCAAGGAGGAAAAGGTCAAACGAGGTTATCTGGGACTTGAGCAGGTTAAGAAACAATTGTGACATTTAAGATAATCTAACTCATCAAGATTATATAAAACACTAACATTTTGTCCTTTAAACTGACAAAATAACCGTCTTTTCTAGACCTTTTTTTTTTTTTTTGCCACTGAAGAATTTAAATAGCCACATTGAGAGAATGGCAAATGAGAAAACATATGCATAAAATCAGACAATCCTGCTCTCTCAAACACACCAGTCTGTGTGTGACACTGAGTGTCATTGCTGATGAGCCCTGTCCCCTTCATTCAGATGGAAGCACTGACAGTACAGTTTGCTAGGGCTGCGAGAGCCAAGTGCCACAGATGGGGTGGCTTAAACAATATAAGTTTATTGTCTCACAAGTCTGGAAGTTAGAAGTCTAAGATCAAGGTGTTGGCAGGCTTGGTTTTTTCCGAGGCCTCTCACCTTGGCTAGTAGATGACCATGTGCTCCCTGTGTATTCACATGGTCTTCCCTCAGTGCGTCTGCATTTCAATCTCCTCTTCTTATAAAACACAAGTCATATTGGATTAGGACCCCCCCACCCCCAAGACCTAATTTTAACTTACTTATCTCTTTAAAGACCCCATGTCCAAGTACAGTCACATCCTGAAGTCCTGGTGGTTATTCAACCCATAGCAGACTCTAAGGAGGTAGAGACCAGGACAGGATCTTCCTCTCCTGTTTCTCCCATCACTTTTGAAACACCACTCCTGGCTGAGAGCTCTGTAGATGGAGAGTGTTCCCAGCCTCCCCTGAGGCCAGGAGTGATTTCTTCCTTTCAGAACCCATTGTTGGGTCTAGGATTTGACTCAAGCAACAGCCAGAGGGAGCCTGCAGCAGTCTGTCCCTTCCTTTCTTCAGTGACAAAACTGCACTTTCTAAGTGATACAAGGTCCAGGGCAGCTGCATCTTTGAGGTGTATCTGTCATTTCTCTGAGAAATATGAAACCGTCCCAAATTTTATCTCCGCCTTCTAAAATGTGACACACTCGCCACCAGCCACACCTGGGACAATATTATGCGGCACATAAACAGGGTGTTAACTTGCAGCGAATCAAATTGTGAAAAAGTTACTCCCTTTTTATCTTTTTCCCCCCCAGTTATTTGATTAAATAAAAACGAAATGGTCAGGTTGGGGCTAATATATCTTTAACACCTATCAGTAATTTTTCTTTTTAACGAAGAGAGTAGATCTTAGGGCATAGACTTTAGCAAGCAGAAAGACCTATCTGGAACTTAGTAACATTGTTTAGTCTCCATTATACTTATTTTTATACTTAAATTCTAGAACCAGAGAGGTAATAACAGTGTTCATTTACCTTTTAAAATTAATCTGTATTAAAAACTGACTTAATTTAAAGGAAACACTAAGGAAATAATAGCACAGGTGATATTAAATATGGAAAAAAATGTCTAGGCAAGTTGCAAATGATTGAAATTTGGGAAAACCTACTTTATTTCTTTTAATTTCTCCAGCAACGTGTAAGGTAGGTCTTATTTGGCACATTTTAATGAGGAAGAAACTGAGACTCCAAAAGTTTGTTGGTCACCATCACCCATCCAGTTAGTTAGTCAGAGTGCACATGCAGGTGTGTTTGACTGCAAAGCTTATGCTTCTAACTACTGCACACCACCACTTGCTCAGCAGGCCCACACAGCTTTTTGAGTAAAAGAAGGTAAGTGCTTAAAAGAAAACACCTCGGGTGTGGGAAATGTGACTAACGGAGGTTTGGGTTTGACTGGTTTGTGACTAATCATTGCGCTCGTCAGTCAATAAACCTGTACAAAGTGTCTGCAATCATAACTTGGTACCAAATTATGTTTTTTTCTGGGAGTAACCAAAGACATTAGTTTCCAGACAAGGAAAACAAAAATCAAACAAAGCAAAACAGAACACAAAACGGGGTGATTTGTTTTTTCCATGGGGCTCACTAAGTGGTTTGAGAATGATAAAATGACCAAAGGATCACCAGGATTGTCTGTGGCCAAGTATACTGGCCTTCTGTGCTGGACCAGAAAGTAAATATTAATGATCTCCTCTCTAAAAGAACATTGCATCCTAGCTATTTTAAGGCATGGGACTTTAAAGAAAAAGGTAGGAGTTTCTCTCATATCCAATCTCTGCCTAGCATGAGTTTCTTAATGTTGGCAATAGTTCCCAGTAATTTTGCCAGAAAAGTCATTGCAGTCTTTTAAAGACTTTACCTAGGAGGACTGCCAAAACAGAAAATTAAAACTGTGACAGAAACCAAATCCAACTCACTCATGCTCTCCCTCTCCACCCACACATGGTGCCATCTATTAGAAAATGAGGTATTCTCTTTTTTAAAAAATATGTTTTATTAACTTTTTACAGAGAGGAAGGGCAAGGGACAGAGAATTAGAAACATCTATCAGCTGCCTCCTACACAACCCCTACTGGAGATGTGCCCGCAACCAAGGTACATGCCCTTAACCGGGATCAAACCAGGGACCCTTGAGTCCGCAGGTCGATGCTCTATCCACTGAGCCCGTGGTTGGCAAACTGTGGCTCGCGAGCCACATGCGGCTTTTTGGCGCCTTGAATGTGGCTCTTCCTAAGCCTTAGGAGTACCCTAATTAAGTTAATAACAATGTACCTACCTATATAGTTTAAGTTTAAAAAATTTGGCTCTCAAAAGAAATTTCAATCGTTGTACTGTTGATATTTGGCTCTGTTGACTAATGAGTTTGCCGACCACTGACCAAACCAGTTAGGGCTGAGGTGTCCTCTTAACCGAAGAACTTACTTGCATATGCATAGCCCATGGACATAGACAATAGTGTGGTGAAGGCCTGGAGTGGGGTGGGGGGAGTGTAGGGAGGGGAGAGAGTGGAAAAATAGTGGATATCTGTAATACTGTCAACAATAAAAAAAAAACTTTTTTAAAAAATAGAAAAAAGAAAAAGAGATGTTCTAAGAACTTATACCTGCTTGTTAGCCACTGACCACATGAGGATGAACAATGTCATACTTTCTATAGCCCCAGAACAGCAGCAGGGAAAGGGGAGTCAAATGCTTCTCTCCAACCTCCTTCATCGTAGCCACATCCACAAGGACACAGAACCCCGGAAGCAGCTGCCACAGACTGGCCCCTGTGACCTTGTGAATCGCCCTCTCCAGCGCGATCAAACAGCAGCCGAGTTTGCTCACAGAGGCCCTTTCTGTTGGGTCAATGTGGGAATTTCTCTCTACATCTTTCTTCTCTGCGAAGGTTCCTGACCTTTCCAGGAGCACCTGGAAACTTCTGGTTAAATATTCCCTGTGGTACGTTGGTACTGACTGCCGCCCTCCAGGGTATAGTTCCTGAATGCCTAAGGAGACAGGATTATTTGCGTTTCTAGCAGACTATACCACCCACTCCATCAACAGACCTGGACAATTTGATCATAAAAGCTATTTTTAATATCCTCCAAAAAATGGTGGGGACCACCACATGATCACATTTATTCCCTTAATATTGGTTGAGGTGGTCTGTAATGATTAAAAATTATGAAATAGGGAGTCCTTCTAAGTGATTTTAAATTTTATTAATCCCAAAGCAACTACATATGTTTCTAAAATAAACCATATATGTTTGAGGCAGGTTCATTATTCAGTCTGAAGAACAAATAAATTCTCGGAAAAAGGCTTTCCAAGGAATCTTCACTCTAAAGGTTGAAAAACATTACATTATGTCATGGGCTCTTTGAGGAAAAAGCTTTGTTTTGTCCAGCTTTCTACCCTTGATGCCCACCCCAGTGCCTAGCCCATAACAGGTGCTTAATCAGAAACAGATATTTGGGAGGAGTTTTGTTTTAATTGGCACTTGTGATACTCGTGGAGCATTTATCATGCTCCAGACACTGTTCTCAGTGCTGTACATGCAGTAACTTAATTAAACATCAAGGGGGTAGATATTCTTCCATCCAAATTTACAGATAACAAAACCGAGGTTCAGAGATCTTCAGCAACTTACTCAAGGTCACACTGCAAAGAATTTTGAAAGCTAGGATACAAACTAAGATTTTATTGGTGTTGTTCTTTCTGTGTCTTATATGTAACGTCCTAGAGTCCACAGCTATGGGTGTTCAGTGGGGCCTTGGGCCCTGCTGACTGCGACACTAATGGAATGTCCCTGGGCAACTCCCCCACATATGAGGAGGAATGAGGGCCCTTCATGAAGAGGCATTAATCTCCCTGACTACTAAGGAACAGTTTCACAAACATGCATCACAGTGCATCTATCCTGCCAGTCCCGACCTGATGTATTTCATATGTAAGCTCTCACCTGGTTTTTAAGGAGAATGAGAGACTGCAGGAAGGATGGAATGAATGAATATCTATTCTTGGAGGAAGACTTTAAATGACATCAATTACTTATCTGGCTGTGAGGCTTGTGGCTCCATTGTAAATCCTTGCATGAAAGAAAAATTATGTCAAGGCTTTTTATTTCTAGAGGTTGAAGAATCAGAACCCATTAGTGAAAGAGACAAAAAGACACGAGGCAGAGAGAGGCAGGAGGCAGGGGCCAGCCCAACACGGTCAGTCTGACTCCACTGTGTCCCTTTGGCCCTGCGTACACCAGAGAGCAGGTACTTTGGAAGATGCAAAGAGAAATGTGGTGGCACCCGGCTCTCGAAGAGCTCATGATGGATTAGAGAAGGTGAAACATGTACATTAATAAACACAAGACAAGGCCAAATGGGACCTGTGTTTAAAAAAAAACAATCCAGAGAAAGATTTGAACCAAGTGTTCTGGGAGCACAGAGAGGGGTCAGAGGACTTCCAGCAGGGAAGCAGGAAATGCCAACCTCTGAACAAGCTGTGTTTTGATTAACAGAGATTAGAAAGGACAGACAAGCGAAACTCCGGAGGTGTGGTGGAGGGTGGGAGGGGAACTGGCAGTTCATCCTGGTTGATCAAACAGTGGCTGCGCACTGGCCAACTCTGGGCTAATCTTTATTTAGCTGTAAATTATTGTTTGTTTGTTTTTGTCAAAAACAAAGGTTGTAAAGGTTGTATTTGCATGTCCTGAGGGAGGACGTGAGCTTTGTATCTGTCATCATTCTCCAGCGTCAGACCTACTGGCTCATCCACATATTCATGTTACCGGCTGTTTGCTGGGTTTAGGATAGGTGACCCCTGCACTAAAGCAGGGGGTGTCTTGGGGCTTGCTGGGGAACTAGGACATAGGCAGGAATTCTCAACTGGGAATTAAGGCAGACAAGGGGTGTGTGTGTGGAGGGAAATTGAATTAGATGGGGGGGAAATGTACCTTTATTTTCACTAGCCTCTCATTGAAATTCAGCATTTCCTTTTGTTTCAAATGTGGGCAAAAAAAAAAAAAATCACAATAGTATCAGCAGTATGTGTGACTCTCACCAATACAACTCACAGATCATTTCATTCCACATTATAGTTGTTGCAGATTTCTGAAACTACTGTTTCTACCCACCATCACTTTGAAAGTATGGTAGTTACGAGACTTGTGCTAGCTCTTGTTATTTAATGAGTTAATAAAGAAGTACTTATACTACAATATCACAAATTTTATAATATTTTTTAAAAATATATTTTATTGATTTTTTACAGAGAGGAAGGGAGAGGGATAGAGAGTTAGAAACATCGATGAGAGAGAAACATCGATCAGCTGCCTCCTACACATCTCCCACTGGGGATATGCCCGCAACCCAGGTACATGCCCTTGACCGGAATCGAACCTGGGACCCTTCAGTCCGCAGGCCGACGCTCTATCCACTGAGCCAAACCGGTTTCGGCAACAAATTTTATAATATTTTAGCCGAGGCCGGTTTGGCTCAGTGGATAGAGCGTCAGCCTGCGGACTGAAGGGTCCCAGGTTCGATTCCGGTCAAGGGCATGTACCTGGGTTGCGGGCACATTCCCAGTAGGAGATGTGCAGGAGGCGGCTGATCGATGTTTCTCTCCCATCGATGTTTCTAACTCTCTTTCTCCCTTCCTCTCTGTAAAAAATCAATAAAATATATTAAAAAAAAAATTTTATAATATTTTAATATAATGTCCATATAATTGGTTTCTCTTGTATTCTTATGTTTTTTATTTTCTGCATTTAAACAGATTGCTCTGAGAAGGAGGCAGTAGTTTTCACCAGATCACCAAAAGGGTTCATGATACAAAACAGGTTATAAATCTTTGCCAAAGGTAGCTTGGGAGCACAGAGCAGAGAGCTTTAAATATCTCCTTTAGCAGTGTGAATACAATCTTATAGATAAAGGGAAACTACTGAAGTGTTTTTTCTTTTTTTGGGGGGGGGGGACGTGGATTAATATGTCAGTTATTACTTTTTAATAATCTGATTGGAGCATAATTACTTTTAATTGGTTTATTGTGGTATAATTAAATTGAGGTATAATTACAATTAAGTACATTCCTTTCAAGTGTAAAATTCAGTTAAGTTTTGACACATGTATATACACACATGGAACTACCATTACAATCAAGGTACAATCTGGGTAGAAAATAAAATTCCAAAATTGCACATCCTGCTCTCCCACCCTCACGGGCTCCCACGCTGAGCTCACAAGTGCAGCAGTGTGTCACGGAGGAGGGAGAGCAGCCACCAAAGCGGTCCAGATACACAAAGGGCTGGTACAGTGGAAATCAGAGACTTAAGTATCGATGAGATGCTCACATGAACAATGTAAGGCAGTTTTCGACTTCCTGCCTATTAATAAAGAAGTACTTATTCTACAATATCACAATAATTTCTGTAACCATGACCAAGCACAACTCCTTCGTATGTAAGAAAGGGCCAGAATCTGATCATCCGTTCTTATCTGTTGATAGCATGTGATTCTGATAAACATATTGGCACAGGCACTGATGATACCTATTTTATATTAGCCACAACTTAAGCTATATCTTGTTGGGACTTGTGAAAACAGCAGGCATTCATTTAAAAAAAAAAAAAAGTCACTCATCACCCTCTGGGACTTTGGGAAATCGGCACAATTTGATTTGTCGGGTCCTACACACATTTTTACCAAGATGGCATAAAGCAAAGGGAAGAGTCACAAAGCTGTTTGCATTAGTTGTTACTTTGGCTGCATTGAGGTAAATTAGCCTTTTCCCTTTTAAAGACAGAGAAGCTAGGGGGGAAAAAGTATTCACTTTAGAATAGCTCTCTAAACCCTCTTAAATTTTGAAGTTACTGTTGAACTCTCCACATATATATTTTTAAAAATATATTTTTATTGATTTCAGAGAGGAATGAAGAGGGAGACAGAGAAACATCAATGATGAGAATCATTGATCAGTTGCCTCCTGCACGCCCCCTATTGGGGATCAAGCCCGCAACCTGGGTATGTGTTCTAACTGGGAATCAAACCGTGACCTCCTGGCTCATAGGTCAATGCTCAAACATTGAGCCATACTGGCCGGGCTCCAAACATTTTTAGGGTGTGAAGTAAAATTGAAAAGAGGTAATTTTCTAGAAGGGTATATGTAGAGGTCTTTCCTCAACTTTACAAGTCTTCTGCCACGTGCATCCTTATATTATTCATGTTAGGTAAGCAAACTACACAAAATAAATATATTTGTGCCAACATCAATGTTCATAAGCCGTCACTGCATAAAATGATGGCAACAGAGATAAACATAATGTTACAAGTAATTTTGTTTCCAATGTAGATAATGACTCTTCCAACATTTGCTTCACTAATAATGGCTCTTACTTATTGAATGTTGCCTGTGGTCCAAAATGTTATGATACTATATATATATATATATATATATATATATATATATATATATATTCTCATTTAATCCACCCAACAATCCTAAAAGTGGTATTAAGAGCATATATTTTTACAGATGAAGAAACTAAGATGTACAAAGCTGTAAGTGACAGACCTAACTGTTTTCCAAGACTGTATTTCTTCCATTTCCTCACTTTAGTCAGCTATGTATTGCAAGTTATTCACTTATTAGGATTTGTCAGCTGTGTTTCAATTCCTCACTTTACAATATCTGGATTAAAAGGTATGAACTAAGGGTTATAAGTTCTATTTTTCAAGGGATGACCTCATCTTTTATAACTAGTAAGGGGTAAATTCTCAAAAAGGGGATAAGCCCTACTGCCAAGATTCCCAGGTCTAGTTAGCTCCACTCTTCCTCCCAAGACCTTTACTCTGAGCTCCTTCTCTATAGACTGAATGTCTGTGTCCCCCACTCCCTCCACAAACCCTAATCCCCAATGTAATGGTATTTGGAGATGGGGCTTTTGGGGGGTGATTAGATCATTAGGGTGGAGCTGTATGATGGGATTCGTGCCCTTTTAAGAAAGATAGAAAAGAGCTTGCTTCTTCTCTGTTCTTTCTGCTATGTGAAGCTACAACTAACGGGCAGTCATCTGCAAACCAAAAAGGGATGCCCTCACCAGACGTCAGATCTGCACTGCCTTGATCTGGGACTTCCCAGCCTCAGAACTGTGAGAAGCAAATGCTTGAACCAAGAAACAGCTTGAACTAAGAAACTTCTTTAACTCCCAGTTATTACACAGCCATACAAATGCACCTAACACTATATTTGATCATATTTTCTTTTCACTCTTACTAAACTATTCTTGTTAGTTATTCTTCATAAGAGCAAGTTTTCTAGATAATTTAACAATAATTGTAGAGACTGGCCATAGGATTAGTGCAAGGTCTGC
Source organism: Myotis nattereri (assembly GCF_964212035.1). NCBI lineage: Eukaryota > Metazoa > Chordata > Mammalia > Chiroptera > Vespertilionidae > Myotis > Myotis nattereri. Next base: position 68,276,868 of record NC_138079.1, read on the forward strand.
TTTAGCTCTCAATAATTAGTACATTAATAAGCACAGTCATGAGATGTGAGTGAAAGGAAGCTTGAGCTTTGTCTCCTATTGTCTCTTTAAAATGTGTTTAGTTTCCAAACCCATCAATACAGAACTCATATTGAGAGTCACCCGGTTGGGGGTGGAGGGTGGAGCGGGTAAGAGGATAAGTGAAAAAAGTGAAAGGGATTAAGTACAATTTTCAGTTATAAAAATCGTCACAAGGATATAAAGTACAGCATAGGGAATACAGTCAATAATATTGTAATAATTGTGTACGGTGTCAGACGGGTACTAGACTTCTCAGGGTGATCACTTTGTAAGTTACATAAATGTCTAATCACTATGTTGTAGACCTAAAACTAATACAATTTTGTATATCAACTAAAACTAAAAAATAAATTAAAAAATAAAATTTAAACAGTGGTTTAGTTTCCCCCTCCCTGAATAAAATCCAGCATGTTCCATGATTTTTCTGTTCACTGTTAGGAAACAGATCACCCTAGGTCACTTTATGTCACAAAATAGTCTCCATTCAGTATGAGAATGCCCAATTCCATATGATATGCAGGACTCTTTCTTTGATTTAGTTTAAATCTTTTTCCTCTCCTAGCCAGTTCAGGCTTCAAGGAGGTATGATGGTTGGTGCCTTTTCTCTCTCTCAACCTGCTAAGCAAGGCCCTTAGGGCCTGGCGGTGGGAGGGAAATGGGAAAAGGAGTATAGATAGGTAGTCCTTGACTATTGTCATTCTAAAGAGCTTTGCACTATTTGGTGTGGCAGACACTTAAAGCTGATTTTCCCTTGATAGGTCCCTCCCACTGCAACTCTGGCTTGAGAAAGCAGCTCTCCCACAGTTCATTTACAATTTTCATTTCCATCTAACTCATTAACCTCTTTAGTACCTAATAGTTATCATATCTCAGAGCCTCAGGTAGATTTCCTACTTACTAATAAAATCTTTAACACTTGCCATTACATTAACCCTGAATATCATGGCTCATTGTCCCTCTGGTAGGTATGAGTGCAGCATGATATTCCTTCCAAGCCAGTAAAGCTATATGTGAAAAATGTTGGCTGGCCCTCACTACAGTACCTGGAAATTCTTTTTATTACCTTTCAAAGTTTTGCTTTGACTTAAATTTGAAAATGGGTTATAATACCTCTTCCACAGACATTAATTCTTTTTCCAGTTTTTGCCCCCCGCCCCCCTCCCCCCCCCCCCCCTATTTTGGTGGTTTTCAGTAAATGGTACTCTCAGCAGCTCTGGTCATCTTGTGCCTAGACTTGAAATCAATTCTGTGTCTCCTGCTGATGGAAAATTTTCATATGAGTTCTTCCTGTTCTATGTTTTCTACGTAAAAATGCAGAGGAGATTATAAACTCAAATTCCCAATCCCCAGAAGATTTGCTTTCTAACTCAAGTCCAGTGCACCACTCTTGGTCAATACCATCTGTGCTGTTGACGGGCCCATTAGAGATTCGTTGGAGTCGTAAATGTTTAAATAACAGTAGCGTGTTAATTTTTAAACACACTAATCCCTTTCCCTCTCATCCCGCCCACGAATTATATCAGAGACTGCTACTATACAAAATTTAAGGAGGCACTCACTCCCGTGGTCATGCCAGCTCAGTGACTCCTTAAATTTTGCACCCTAGGTGCCTCACTCACCTTACCCTAGTCCTGTCTCTGTGTATCAGACTGTTATTTATTCACTAATTTTCTCAAGTACCTTCTCTGAGTCAAACACTGTTCTTAACGTTCTTAAGAGGAGCAATCAAGTAAGAGTTTCTGTCCTCAGTATTGGGCCGCAATAAGTGCTATGGAGAAATATGAAGCAGAGAAAAGGAATAAGGATGTGCCAGGGTAGGAAATAGGGTGTAATTTAAAACAGGGTGGTCAGGTAAAATAAAATTAAAAATAATAATAATAATAAAATAAATAAAGTGCCCAAGCAGGTTTGGCTCAGCGGATAGAGCATCGGCCTGTGGACTAAAGAGTCCCTGGTTTGATTCCAGTCAAAGGACTGTACCTTGGTTGCAGGCTCCTCCCTGGCTGGAGCCCTGGTCGGGGGCTCATGCAGGAGGCAACCAATCGATGTGTTACTCTCACATCAATATTTCTCTCTGTCCTTCCCTCTCTCTTCCACTCTCTCTAAATATCAATGGAAAAATATCCTTGGGTGAGGATAAAATTAAATAAATAAATAAAACGGGCTGGTCAGGGAAATCCTCCCTGTGAAGATGACATTTAAGCAAAGACTTGATGGGGTGAAATGTTTTTGAGCAGGACAAAGTGTTCAAAGTATTTTATAAATCTGTTGCCACTATTTATAATGAATAGATTTCACATGTGTATCTGACTTCTCTTGACAAATCCAAAGATCTGCCAACATAAAGCCACACTGTGGTATGACAACTACATGTTGTTGAGAAGGGCTGGCCACTTTAAACTGTCAGGGCCTTTATATTGGGAAAGAGTTCTCTTATTTTTCAAGTTTCCACCTGCCTGCCTTGCTCAATTATATCACCTGTCCGTCCCCTGTAAGCACTTGATTTTGCAAACCTTGGCTAGAAGCCGAGAGCCGACAAATGCTGCCACTCTCCTTCCAAGTGGGCGCGCAGAGGCTCACTGGCTGTTGCAATGAGGCGGTCTGCTCACCAGAGCACGGTGAGGCAGGGAAGGCCTGAACTCTGGACTCCAGAGATGAGTGCGTTTACCTAGTTGCTTGAAGCTAAGGGACACAGATATCACTGGGCTGTTCTCTTGCACAGTGACTGACATAACCAGAACTTTGTTAAAATCCTGCTTGCTGTCTTTGTCTACACCTGTTATAACTTTCAACTAGTCTTTTCTTGGAGCAAAACAACAACAAAATATTGGGGTGTGCAAGACATGATGTCCTGGCTCAGCGGAGTTGCAATACAACGAGCAGTCACAGGCCTTTGAAACCCCACCTACTGGCTGGCACATATGAAGGACAGGAATTTTCCACTTGGGTGAGATGCCCGTTTGTGGAAACCACCCTGAGGAAGAGATGTGTGGTGGCAGATAGCACAGGCAGAGACTTCTGTGTGATAAAGAGCCATTGCTAACATAGCCAGCAGAGGCAAAGGCACGTCGCCATAGCAACTATCACTTACCCTTTCCACGCTTAGGTGGATTTTTATTTCTGCAACTATCTGCCTAAGTTATAAGAAGATTTTAAACGGAAGCCCAGTAGGTGAGAATGAGTTAAGATGTCTCAACTTAAACTTCCGTTAAAATCTCAACTGTGAACTTGCATGAATGCGGTTTTGTTGTCAAATGAAACATAGCTGGGAGTGCTATGACCTTGAAGCGGACATGGCATTAAGTGTTTGACAGATGGTGAGAGATTCTGGTTATTTTCAATCAACTTACTGTATTTGCACTGGATTGAAAAGCCTCAATCTTTGCCTAGAGTACAGAGTACATTACGCCTGCTTTATTTCACAATCACTTAAACAAAAAGGGAAGGGGGGGGGGGGGAGATTTTCAGTTTTAATTCCAAGTGGGGTATTGGAAAGTTTAACTTTCATGTTAGTTAAAAAAAAAAAATTAGAGCTATTTTTAAAACAAGTTTGCAAATAATTACTGAGCTATTCACACATGTGAATACTAAATTCACAAGAACTGAGAGAATTTGTGAAACAGGAGAAAGTTCTCTTTGGTGTGCAACATCTGTCTTTTCTGTGCATTTCCTCCACTTTTAGCAGGCTCTCCTCCCTGTGCTCACCACACAGTTAGTTCCCCAGGCATCCTCTCTCCCACACCTTCGCCCGCCTCCCTGTACCAAAATATGGGCCAAAGGAAGGGTATAAGAAACATGTTTTAAACATTTTTTTTAAAGCTCTAATTCAAAAGGTCGCTTCTGATTTTAAGGGCATGAGAAAAAAGAAAGTCAATAGAAGTAAGAGACTTTGTCTCCTTTGCAAGTTCTTATAAGACATGCTTCTTCTCTTGAGCAGACTTTTCAAAATACGTCAATCATTTTTATAATGAAAGCTTTGTGTTGTTTTCATTTGGAAATCAAACATTAAGCAGCAGCATCTGGCCTGCAGATTGTTCTTTAACTCTCATACCTTCCTGTTACATCCATTGCGTCAATAAAAGCACTTTGCAAATGTTTCCTTGTGGTGTCCTGAATAAACATAGACTTTAAAAATATATGTCTATATATTTATTGATTTCAGAGAGGAGGGGAGAGGAAGATAGAAACATCCACCATGAGAGAAAAATCATTGATCAAATGCCTTCTGCACACCTCCTACGTGACCTCCTGGTTTATAGGACGACGCTCAACCACTGAGCCATGCTGGCAGGGCTCTTGTTAGCCTTTTTAATCTTAAAACAGCTTAGGGAGAACAAAGATTCCTCTGTTGCTTATTATTTTATTTTGTATCCCCTGGTATCTAGCATGGAGCAGGCGCTCAGTAAGTGATTTTTAAAGGAACAAAGGAAGGAAGGAAAGGGAAGGCTCTAAAACAGTGGTTCTCAACCTTGGCTGCACATTAGAATCACCTGGGAATCTTTTTAAAATCCTGATTTCTGGGCCTCATCCTCCGGAAATTCTGTTTCTTTGTTACTTATGTTGTGGCCCCACCCCATAACAAAGAAACAGAATTTCCGGAGGATGAGGCCCAGAAATCAGGGTTTTAAAAAGATTCCCAGGTGATTCTAATGTGCAGCCAAGGTTGAGAACCACTGCTCTAAGAGATTAAGCAACTTGCCTACAGTCACACAGTTAATTGGCGATCGAGTAGGGTTTCTCTACCCTTTCTGTAAGTGGAAGCCTGTGTTAAGGACTGCCTTTCTGTGTTCCCAGATCTGAACTAGGTACCCCAGGAGGAAAGCAATATGTAGAAGACAAAAGCTCTACCCTAAAGAAGTATATAATTTAGTAAGGAAGCTAAAAGACACACACAACTGTAATATAAGGTAGGGTATAATCATGAGTTCCCATTTTCTGAAAAGATTTGTTCAGAACCTAGTTTCTGGGTAAGTAATTATAGCGTATGGCAGAATAAAACAAGTTAATAAACAGTGTTCAGACGGAGGGCCCTCCTTCTCCCTGGAGCCTTGCGGTCAACATTACTAAGAACAAGAGTCTTGAAATCCAAGCTAAGAAGACTCTCCATCACATGACAGACCCAGAGGCCCAGGTTAATGGAGATTTCAACATAGTTCTCAGTCCAAAATCAGAACCAAGGTGCTTAGGAGCAATTCTTACCTGCTGGCTAGCGAGAGCAGGAACAGCGTCGTTAAAAGGTGCTATGCCAGTGTATTGTCTTTATATGTTGCTACAAAAGAAAAAAAAACCCACTTACCTACAACTTGGAAGGGACAGAAAGGGAATCTGTTTGTTTTTTTTAAAGCCTAGGGTAGACAAACAGTGTAGGTCTCTCTTGTAATTTTTCATCTTCGAATAGTCTTCAGAAGAAAAAGGAGCAAGAACTTCTAGCTGTTTAGTGAACAGACTATCTGGGTAGTAAGCCCAAAATTATGCAAGCTACCAGGGTATAATAAAAATAACAAGCAAGGTTTATAGTGGGGTTAGTGCAGCTCCTGAAATGCAAAACTTTAATGTCATGGACAGGTAGGCTCCATACGTTTTTCTTGTATTTCCCAATCTCTCCCAGTCTAGGGTCAAATTAAGATGGTCATAAGTCAGACATTTCAAATCTGAGGGAGTCATAGTGTTGGGATAACTGGCTAGCCTTTCGCAAAACAAAGATCCACAAAGCAAAATACCCCAACAAATAAAACAACCCAAACAGTTCGATCATTGCCTTAACCTTCTATAAAAAAATGTATTCGGTATGTTTAAAAATTTAAGTAAATATCAAATGATAAAGGTAGTAGAAAAATGTGAACTAGGTGAATAATTTTATACTTTAGGTAAATACAAGTCTTTGGCACGACACCAAAGGCAGAGCCATAAAGCACAAGATATGTAAATATGTTTAAAAAGGAAAATATAAAATTTTTATGTTGAAAAAATACAATAAAGCAACATCAGAATTAAAAAAAACTGGACAAACATTTAAAATACTGTGATGAAGAAATTACATTTCTATAGTTGTTCAATTAAAAAAAGAAGGAAATACATCCTTGCTATATGTGATCAGATAAGTAAAACAATTTTTAAAAAGACCTACAATTTCTCAGCCAACAGATTGCTAAATGTATATAACAATCATATCCAGTGACAGCAAGTACATGGGAAAATGAGCCGTCCTACAGAATTAGTGGGAGAATACTTGCTACTATTATTGTGAAGGGCACTTTGTAAAGTTGTACCACAAATCCTTCAAAATGGATATCGTCTATGACCCAGAAATCCTACTTCTAGGAATTTATCCTAGGAAATTATTAGAAAAATATAAATCACCCAGCCAGCATAGCTCAGTGGTTGAGCATTGACCTATGAACCAGGAGGTTTGATTCCTAGTCAGAGCACATGCCCAGGTTACCGGCCTGGTCACCAGTGTCGGGTATGCAGGAGGCAGCCAATCAGTGATTCTCTCTCATCATTGCTATTTCTATCTCTTGCTTTCTCTCCATTCCTCTCTCTGAAATCAGTAAAAATATATTTAAAAAAGAAAAAGATAAATCAATATATGTGCAAAACATTTATTGTAAAATAGTGAAGAACTGAAATAATATGTGGTCAATCATGGAAGAGTTAAATATATTATGATTTAATTATACAGTAGAAAATCATGCTATTATTAAAAAAAAATCAGGATTTGAATAAGTTTTTGTTGACACAAAAAGTTATTTTTAACTTTTAAAATCTTATTTCAAAACTCAAGGGAAAGGAGGGTGCCGTTTTTGGACTGTCATCAAATCCCAATAGTGTGCATTCCTATTTTTAATGATAAATGTATTTTATTTACAATTATCTCTTAATTATTTGAAATAATCAGTCACATTCTAAATCAGTCTTATATCTGAAATCAATCCCAGAACCAGTGTGTGGTCATATATAAATACACACATATACCATCCATTCATTTTCAATATTTGAATGAGTGCTCTTTACCTAAGGAGATATTTGAATAATTTATTCAAGAAAGATCACAGCCATATAGAAAAATAAACCTTGTTTAAGTTCCCAGGATAATGATTTAAACAAAATTTATCTACATTATAACAATTTTGTTAGAGCCTCAGTCTCCAAAGACATTACCTACCAAATAACTTCCCTATAGTGAGGTGCAAAAAACTGAACATGTGCATACAATCATGCAAATGCATGCATGAGAAAATTCAGTTCTAGATTTAGAACAATGTAAAGTTTTTCAGGCCCTGTTATTGCTATAATTTTTGTTTCTTTCAGCTATTTGCTCTATTTTTATCATCCTACATTTCTCCACACTATTTAAAGAATATACATTATACATACATGTACATATATATAATTGCATATGCTATATACACATACATATACAATATATATTTATATCCTTTTTTCTTTACAATATTGATTTTACCTTTATATCAGGTAGTTATACAGTAGACATATTTCTTTTAGCATCAGAAAACAGTTTATGCGTAAAATCTTCAAGTGTTGCGTATGTGAAAACCAGTAGCATAGGGGAAGATTCATTTAACAATGCACAGTAAATATCTCAGCTACTCAGACCCCCAAATGAGTCTGAGATCTGTGTGTCTCAGGCCCCATCAGTCTGTGCCACCCTGCAGGTAGCATATGATTTCATGGCTCTGGGTTCTACGACTATTGTGGGCTTGCTAGCCCTTTTCAAATCCCTGGGGTGTCCCATGTGTAGTTCATACACAGTGCTTTCAGCTACCACCTAACGAATGTTTGTTAGTGCTCCACTCTCCACGGCTCTTCACAGATCTGCAGATCGGGCAGCAGTGGAGAGGAGAACAAGGGGAGTTGGAGGAAGCGGACCAGAAAGCAGTAAGAACCAGTTTCTCAGAAATGACCCACTCTCATCTCTAAGAAACGGCACCTTCTCTTGGGAGTGCTGCTTTTTCCTTAAGATGAGTTCTTCTCAAGGAGCCCTGTACTTCTTACCATAGGCCTTCTTTTTTTTAAAATTTTTAATCTTTGTTGTTGAAAGTATTACATATGTCCCTCCCCCACCACTGACCTCTTCTAACCCGCCTCCACCCCTCCACCATAGTCCATAGGCCTTCTTGTCATGATCACATACCTCTGAGTACCAGGTCAGGCCCAGCTGGGGTTCAAGCTAAGGTCCCCATTGCATTTACTAGTTGGCTGAGTTTCAAATAGTTAAACATTTATTCACTGAAAAACAAAATTTCAAAAAAGTTTTGGGTTGAAATGCAGTTCAGGCTTTACTAATGCCTTAAACTATAATCTGAACATGAGTCAGACTTTCCTAAATGACTCCAGGTCAGCATTATGAACATGCTTGCAGGCACTGTTCTAGAATACAGCTATTTCACACTGTTGAGGTGTATAACTGTTTGCCCCACTCCTAAATTGCTATACTTTGGGCATCTAAGTCTTCTATTCATGGTTGTAGTACCTCCCTTGCTGCCTTTCCATTAGTTTTCATGTCTTATAGTGAACATCTTTTGTGAATTAGAAACTAGAAAAGAAATCTTGACAAACTAGGTTTAAAATAAGAGTAAATGCACTGGGGCGGTGGGGGCTTGTCCTGGGTGGGAGGGGTTCGGGGGAGGGGTCAATCGGGGGAAAAAGGAGGCATATGTAATACTTTAAACAATAATAATAATAAAAAAGAGTAAATGGGCTCTGCTGAGAACTATTGGAGTCTTTCCGGAAATACAATGCACGGTCCGAGTGAACTTAGGGGTTTTCATTTTGGGGTCTTCATTTTGGCTGCTCTGATGCCTTTGTGATTCAGCTCTTAGGTTATAGCTGAATCTGATCTTTGACTTTATATGCTGATTTTTTCCCATGATAATCCTGATGTACTAAAGAAATATATTAATCGTGTCCTCTTTATTCTCAAAAGTGTCCCAGATAGGGTCATAGGTTAAGTGGTCACCCTAAAGATGAGTGATCGCATGATTATACACTGTAGTAATTTCTTCTCCAAATGATCTATACATCAGGATTATACTCAGGATCACAATTTTTTTCAAAGAAAACATAAAAATAGGTGAATAGTAGAGTTCATTCTAAATATTTCTAGATTTTTCTGTCCAACAGAAAACTGAGATGAAGGAAAAAAACTAATATTAAGTACCAATTGTTTACTTTGCCCTATGTTAGACATATTCACATTTACCAAACTTGTTTAATCCTTAAGACAGATAAAATTTCATTTTATGTAAAAAGAATTAGTAAACATTAGGGATGACATAAAGGAGAAAAGATAAGTTTTATACCACAGATAATCTGATGTCAGATTCTTTCATTCCATTTCCAACCACATTGTATGTTGGTTCATACAGCCAACTGGAGTGCCTCTTCCTGCTAACATTATAACATTGCCTTCATACTTGGTTAAGGGACAGAAATATGATAGGGGGAAGAAAGGTTAAATTTAATTCTAAAATATTTAGAAAGCCTTGTTTTGGAGGAAGTGCTGAGTACTATCCCATAGCTTTAGTTAACTGTAAACTCTACCTGACGAATTACTTCTCTAGTTACTAAGGTTTCAATCATTTAATGAGTCATGTTGTTTCCAAGGTTCCAAGGTCCCTTGGTCTGTCTTCTTTTCTCAACCTTTTAGAATATTTTTACGTTTGTTTGATATATAATATACAGGGATTTGGCTATACCTAAGGAAGGAATAGAGAGAAATGCTCTATCTTCCAGTCATAATCTTTTAACCCTTGTTATGTACTCTCAGTGTCCAAATATTTTGAAGTAACTGAGCTCCAGAAAGTTCTACAACCAACGTGGATATGTGGATTCCCATGTCAGCTGGTTCTTTCAACTATTCACATATATTTGAGTTGGTATTTGTGAGCGGGGATTTTGAGAAGCAAACTGACATCCGCTGACTTACCTTGGTCTAAGTTGCTTTTACAAATTGCATTCTGCCAAATCACTTATGGCCTGATTTCTTCCTTTTCCCAAAACATGTGTAACTCTTCAGGCTAAATCCCTAGTCTTTAATCTCCTGAGTATATATTAACTTTTATCCTAATTGGTGAAATAATTTCAGAAAAGCTTGCTTTGGGTTTAGAAGTGAAACTGCTTCCTCTACTCTCAAATCTCATTTCAAATATAAGCTCCATTTATAGAGTTTACCTGTGAGGTGTGGCTGCTGAGTAAATTTCAGGGTGTTACAAGTTCTTTTTCTGGAGATCATAAATCTTGCTATCAGTGATGTGGGTCCTGAAGTAAGGCAGCTCAGGTTGAAGACCTAGAATATATGCCTGGATGCGGTCTAGGGAGATGGCTTTGGAAAAGGGGATCAGAGAAAAGCCCAGGTGATGAGGGTGCTAGCAGATGACAAGGAAAGGTGTGCTTATAGGGGCGAGAGAGCAGAGTAAGTGTAGTCAAAGCCTCAAAAGCTAGAGAAAGGAGGCAACCAAAAGCGGCATATTTCTGAAGGTGAGTCAACGTGACTGACTTTGTCTAACAGGGTGGAGAAAGCCAGATATTTTGTCCTGTATTATGATATTCTGATGAACTATGACTGCAAACTTGATGTCTACAGGGACCAGGGTGATGACATGGTTATAAAAAATACTTACCTTTCTTCTTAGGTTTACTATAATAAAATAAATAACTCTAGCATAATTATAATTAATAAAACCATCTAAAGGCTTCCCATCTCACCCAGTAAGTGACAGACACCCTTCAATAGTTTATAGGACCTCACACCATCTCTACCCTATAATCTCTCTGACCTTTTATCTTATGTACCCTGCTCTAAACCAGATTAACTTTTAAAATCAAATTAGAGAGAGAGAAACATCGATTTGTTGTTCCACTTATTTAGCATTCAATGGTTGTTTCCTGACCAGGGATTAAACCCACAACTTTGGTGTATCAGGATGACACTCTAACCAACTGAACCACCCACCTAGGGCCTAAAAAAGACTAACTTTTGATTGTAGACACTAGATAAACTCCCTGTAGTCTTTCTCTGGAATGTTGCTTCTGGCTAGAATGCTATTCCCTGGGAAGTCTATACAGGGTGGGGCAAAAGTAGGTTTACAGTTGTGAGGATGTATAACACAGTTTATTCTTGATTATTATTTATTAATTATTGTGTTATTTTCCATAGGAACAACTGTAAACCTACTTTTGCCCCATCCTGTATATATTTTAAGAAGTGCATGTATTTATGTATGTATTGACTCTCTCACCCCTTCAGGTGAGTGGACTGAAGTAAAATACTAGTATACCAGCAGGCCAGATTCAGGCTATGGCCAGCCGGTTTTTCATAGATGCCGAGATTCTGTGTTTTTCTCTTTAGAAGTAGTGTGGTTCTTTGGCTAGACTGGCCCTTTGAGATTTGATGCCAGATTTTGTGTGTTCGCCACCCTGAGATTGTGGAGATCATAATAAGAGGCCATAATTTGAGCTTGGTAGTGCTCCCCTACCCAGGGATCCTCTGCAGGGGTTACTGTAAGCGGGTGACCCTTCCATAGAGAGGTTGGGTTCTCGGGATGGTGAGAGGGTATATTGGCACATCTTCTCTGATGGACTGGAATTGACAGTGCAGTTGTCATAAGTCTACTTGGGGTGCTTGCTTGGGGGACTTCTGTCTGGTTCCCCACCATCCGCCAAACAAGCAGAGTGGGAGTCAGACAGGCTTCTGTCATTTCTGTGTGGGTGGTCCGGCCAGGCTGTTAGCTGCTCCAGGCAGCCTCCGGGCCTGTGGTGACAGTTCCAGGAAGGAAGGGATACAGGGATCCTTTGTTCTCTCTGGCCTGAGATGGAACGAAAACTGCAAGACTGGTTTGGACATTAAGCCTTGTTTATTTTTTAATCTTTCCTTCCTATCAAAAGCAGAGAAAGGGAGAAAAAGGTCATTACTTGCTCTGGAAAGTAGCAGTGTGCTCTGTGGCAGTTGCAAAAGGGAAAGTCAATAGAAGAAGGTCAATTTGGGCAAAGATAGGGGTTGGTGGCCTTGTGAGACCTTCAGCCCCTTAGCTGAGATGCTGGTGGGCACCCCCCGGCAGTAGTGTAGGGGTCTTTGAGAACCATGTGAGGAGGGATGCCCTTAGGCATGCTGGCAGGAGATATCCCCACAGAGGCAACAGCAAATGGGAGACCAATGTGGTAGCTAATATTAGCAGTGCTGAGATCCCCCATCATGAATGCTTCCTAATACCACTACAGCTCCTCAAACACTTTGGGGTGAGTTTGAAGGCACTGGGTTTCTGCAGAGCTGGTGCACACAGATCCAGAGAAATACTGCTTTGTCATTAGTATTATGCCTCTATCTTCAAAACTGAAATAACTGTATTGTTTTCTTATTATAATAGTAGTACATGCTTGTAAAAATTTCAGAAAATTCAAAAAAGTTTGAAGAAGATTGTAAAAGCCATTTGAGCCTCTGCTATGCACAGATAGCCATTGTTAACTTGAAAAATAGCTTTCTAAATTTTTAAATATCCAGGGAGCCAGGGGATATTTTATACATACACATGCTATTATAAACACAGACATATTCGTGTATATGTATATATACTTATATAATATATCCATACATATACATATCTAATGATAAAGATAAAATTTTATTCTATCACCTTTCTCTTGGGGCCAGATGTTGGCTCGCACCAAAGCTTCCAGAATCAGGCAGGATAAAGTCTGAAGACCTATTGAGATAGGAGTCTAAGTAATCAATACCACACGTTTAAACCTTCAATAGTCAGCAAAAACTCACAAAAGGCTTACAGGGAACAGATTTCTTGAGAAAGGACTATTTTACATATGAGTTTTATAAGGTGAAACAAATCAGTGTACAAGGGTATAGAAGTACAGAGGCAGATAGGCACATTAAGAAGTAAACCTCAGGGGAGGGTGTTGAACTCTCAAAGGCCTTTGGGTTGGTATTAGTCTTATCCAGGCCTCATCAGATCTAAAGCCAGTTCACCACAGTATTAATATATATTACATTAATATATATTAGCATATAGTATAGCTATGTAATTTTAAAAGAATTCATACCCATTGTTGTGCTGTATAATGTGCTTCCTTAAAAAAAGAAATTATTATGCAAGTTGCTGTGTAATGTGATTTTTTTTTTTTACTGATAAAACTAGTACTGGAGAAGGGGGCTTGTATCTGTGGATGAGCTTCCTAATATTGGAACCAGAATTGGACAGTCCCTCTCCCATGGGCAGGCTGTCCTCTGCATGTGAGGAGGAAGGCGCAGGCTCCCTTTTGGGCAGCTCACTCTCAGAAGGCAGGGAAATGAGGAGTCTATGCTCTTTGTGCCCATTTTCTCCTTCTCAACTCATGGGTCTGATAAATAAGGGAGTGGAAAGCGTTATCTAATGCATGTCCTTCACATGGGAGGAAACGTCAGGAGTGTTTCCCAAACACATTCTTTAGTTTTGTGTTCTATTCACCATTAATCCTGGGGTGCAGCCACCCCTGGGAGGGAAACATTAACAGTTCTGAGATCCCCCATTATGAATGCTTCCTCATTGAATAGCATCCTGGAACCACTGCTGAGACAGTTTTAATTTTGCCTCCAAAATAACTCGATCTTTAGTTCCTAGGGCAGTTAGCCCAGAACAAAATTATATTCTCCGAATTGGATACTTAGTCTAAACCAAAAAGAGTTGGCAAAGACACTGCAGGGACTCAGTGGCATTGAGGAGAGGTAGATACCTCCTTGGTTTGAGCTGGATCCGTTTGCCAGAGTTTATGCCAGTTGTCTGGAGGCCATGGCCTATGAACTTCAAATCAATTGGGAAATAGTTATTGGAAAGATTTTTTTGGACTATGAATTTTCTAGATGGGGGCAGAAATCCATCTATGCATACTTTCTCCTCTCAGAAAAGGACATTGAAGATATTGTTGCTTGACATTGTTCCCTGGGCACTGGGTGGGGGCAACCCCGCCACCTTGTCTAGCCTGCCGGGTCCCCAACCCTCTCACTTTTCTCATTGCACTTGGACAGGCCAGCTGGGAACTCCCAGACGTCCTCTGTGTGGCCAAGAGAAACTTCCTGTGTTCCTACAATGAGGGTGGCACAATGGTGAACTGCTTTCCTCTGTGTCTCAGTAAATCTTCCCAAGAACCCTAGAGATAATGATGATGCTTGAACTGAACAATTAAAGGTTCTGAAATCAAAGATCTTGAGGTTAATAATGGCAGGAAAATCACCACTTTTAAAAATAATTCTTCTTGGGGATGGTGAAGTTGGGAAGAGTTCTCTAATGAATAGATAGGTGACTAATAAATTTGGTACCCAGCTCTTCTATACAATAGGTGTGGAATTTTAAAATAAAGATTTGGAGTTAGATGGACATTTTGTTACCATGTGAATTTGGGACGCGGCTGGTCAAGAGCAGTTTAGAAACCCGAGGACACCACTTTACATCGGTTCTGACGGTTGCCTGCTCACGTTTAGTGTCAATGATTCTCAAAGCTTTCAGAAGTTGAGTAACTGGAAGAAAGAATTTTTTATTACCAGATGTAAAAGAGTCTGAAGGCTTTTCTTTTGTGATTTGGGTAACAGGGTGACATAGGTGATCGGCAAGTATCTGCAGAAGAACCTAAGCCTGATGAAGGAATAATGGGGACTACCTTTACTTTGAAACAAGTGCAAAAGATGCCACGAATGTCACATCTGCCTTTGAGGAAGCCGTTGGAAGACTGCTTGCTACTGAGGATGGGTCAGACCACCTGATTCAGACAGATATGGTCATCTGCACCAAAAGCCCAAGCCTAGCTCATCTCGCTGCTTATCATTATAGAGGCTGCTTGAGCCTTTTAACAAACTCACACATACACACAAGGTGGAGAGAATTAGCGTTTGCAGCAATGGGTCATCTACTCATAAAATTGCACTAACCACACTGCTGCTTCATCAGTGGGTGGGAGAAGGGACGCATCCACTCATGGACAAAACCATTTACTCAATAATGGTGCCTTACATTTATAAATTGTAACGGTTGTCTAATTACATTTAATTTAAATATGTTACAGAGCTAATAAATGAGATGACTAAGACTTTAATTACAACAAAATACTTGAATACTCAAGAAGTTATTGTTTTTTGTCCCTGGGAAAATGGAGAACTACTTTTTATGCATGTATAGTGTGTCCCAAAATTCACGCAAGATTTGCAATTCAATTCAATTGCATATCTTGCGTGAATTTTGGGACACCCTATATATTTCTATGTAAGTAGTGCTCTATTCCTTGTTCAGGGAAAAATTCCTAAAGCAATAATGCTGGATATTAAAGATTAAGATCTGCCCTGGCTGGGTGGCTCAGTTGGTTGAAGCATTGTTCCATATACACATGAAAAAGATTGTGGGTTTGATTCCTGGTCAGGGCACATACAGGAGGCAGACATGCTTCCCTTCCCTTCCCTTCCCTTCCTTCCCCTTCCCCTTCCCCTTCCCCTTCCCCTTCCCCTTCCTCCTCCTCCTCCTCCTCCTCCTCCTCCTCCTCCTCCTCCTCCTCCTCCTCCTCCTCCTCCTCCTCTTCTTCTTCTTCTTCTTCTTCTTCTTCTTCTTCTTCTTCTTCTTCTTCTTCTCTCTCTCTCTCTCTCTCTCTCTCTCTCTCTCTCTTTCTCTCTCTCCCCTTTCCTCTCTAAAATCAATAAACTTATCCTCAGGTGAGGATTAAGAAAAGATTAAAATATAATGCATTTGGGGGAAAAAAGATATTGACACTTGAACATAGTCTAGTAATTTGACCTGGTGGCATCCCAGTCTTATTTGAGGTTCCATTCTTTCCCATCAAGTATATTAAAAACCTTCTAAATTTCCAACTCCCTTTTGAACTCCACATTTCTAGTGTTAAAAAATATTTCAAAAGTAGAAAAATCAGCCTGGCTTGTGTGGTTCAGTGGTTAAGCATCGACCTATAAACCAGGAGGTTGTGGTTCAATTCCAGGTCAGGGCACATACCCAAATTGTGGGTTGATCCCTATTGGGGGGTGTACAGGAGACAGTTGATCAATGATTCTCTAATCATTGATGTTTCTTATCTCTCCCTTCCTCTCTGAAATCAATAAAAAAATATATTTTTTAAAAGGAGCAAAATCATGACATATGTATATATAAAATAAACATGTGCTAGTGATTTTATTTAACTAATTGATTCAATGGAAGAACCAGGCAACTGGATCAAAGGAAAAATCAAAGAAGCACAAATTTTTTTGGAGTAAGGAATGTTGAAATGAATGTGCAAACAAATGCAAAACTGGCTTTTGCACAGGATAGCAGTGTAAGGGTTGTCCCTCACAGAAGGAATCTTTTCCATGTCGATACACAAAAATTACTTTGCATTGCTATCAGTTATTTTCAACTTACAGAGTTGTAAACTAGCTCCCATAGAATCAGAATCAGGTAACTACGAAGAGTGTGTGCTAATCTAGATGTGACATAGTTACATCGTTTCCCATACGTTTTCCCTCACTATCACCCCAATATTGAGTTGACTGTAGGCCCCAGTTAGTTACATAGCATTCACATTCTTATGTATCTTTGCTGCCTTTGCCCATAGAGACTATGTTTACTACCTCTTGCTGCTGGTTCACTAGTCCTGAGAACCCAGCCTTCTAATCTGAGGTAAATGAAGATTACATGGTGAGGAGTGATTCTTGATTGCACAAGCACTGTGAATGCAGGGTTAGCTGCTTCACACGTCACAGTTCATCCTGGATGCAGATCAGCTGGTGCTCCTACCAAGGTCGGGCACTAATAATTGAAACCTCTGTAACACACACACACACACACACACACACACACACACACACACACTCACACACCTCAGATGCATTGCATTATAAAAGCAGTAAAAGTATGATGCTTTAAAAGCATGTCCTTTTTTCCCTAAAACTGGAGACTGCCTCAGCTCCTCCAGCTATTAATCCCTCTAGGGCCCACTGGTGTTCCAAGAAGCCCAGGAGGCCAGAGCATGCTTGCCTGTGTAATCCGAGGACAAGCTGCAGCCTGCACAGCAAAGCCACCCCTGGGGAACAGCACCTTTGCTGAGGACAAGGCCAGTGTCTGCCTGCTCACCAGCCCCTCATGGCTGTTTGCTGAGACCAACCATGGGCCCCACGCATTTGCTGGGTCCTCCTCCATAAAAGACAGACACTGACCTGTGAATAGAGAGACTCCTAATCAGAAGTAACCAGCAAGTCAAAAGTCCTGCGTGGCCTGAGGGAAAGAAGCTCTGGCCCAGGCTGCATCAGTTAAAAGTTAATTGTACAGCTGTTCAGACTGACTGCGTCAAACCTCCACGATCAAAAATCTGGGAGACCTGGCCTCACCTAAAGCTCCATCGAAGACAGCCATTTGGGTACCCAAATTAATTCTACTCCTTATCTATTTCTCCAGGTTTGCTGCAAATGCCTCAATGCCCACACTCACCTGGCTTCCACTCAACCCTCCATACTGCAGTCCCAAGGAGACTAGGCAAGGCAGGCTGAGTGTCTGCAGGCTGTCTCCTGCCTTACTCTACAGCTGGGGACGTACTCCTCCAAATGGGAGGATAATAGGGATAGAGAAAGGCCAGACGCATTCAGGGCTAAATGCTATCGTTTCACAGCCTCCACAGGAAATATAAGAATGGGAAATAACGGCTCACCCAACACAAAGTAATGCCATTGGTTTAAGATGCATTTCTGTTTCATGTATTACCAAGACAGGAAGAAGACGCTGTCCATTAAGCATGTCTACAATCTAATGTAAGATATATCCCAATTAAAAAGCAGTTCAAAATTAAAGAGAGAAAAAAGTAAGCCTTAGAATTAATGAAATATAGTCGTAACCACAATAATTGCTAAACTTTGAGGATAGTTACTGTGCACCAGGCACTGTAAGCTCTTTACTTGAAAGGTCTCATTTGATCCTCACAAGAGCCTCGTGAAGGCAGATACTGTTAATACTATTCTCCCCGTTTTATAGAAGGAAACCCAAATGGCATGAGAGTAGTTCTTAACCAAGGCCACATAGCTATTCAACAGTGGAGACAATTTGTCTGAGTCTAAATCCCTACCCTTGCATCATTTTAGCTCATTCGGAAATTGCAGAAAGTATATAGAAGCAGGAAAAGGTAACTTCTTAAAAACAATAGAAGCAGGTAAAGGTCATTTGTTGTCCTACCAAAATTTCAAAAGACAAAAAATTTCTGATATTTTTAATGGTCAGTATTTTTGAAGCTACAGTTTTTATAAGCACCAAATGGAACTATTAATAAATAGCACCCTGAAATTTCTGTCCAACATTTTGGAATAGTCTTACAATGAGTCTTTTAAAGAAATATGTTTTTATTGATTGTTTTGTTGTGGTTTTTTTTTTAGAGAGAGAGGAATGGGGAGGGATAGAGAGATAGAAACATCAATAATAAGATCATTGATTGGCTGCCTCCTGCATGGCCCCTACTGGGAATAGAGCCCACAACCTGGGTATGTGCCCTGACCAGGAATCGAACCGTGACCTTCTGGTTCATAGGTTGAGGCTCAATCTCTGAGCCACGCTGCCTAAGCCTACAATGAGTCTTTTGATTTACAAAGTTTTTGTTGGGAGTCCCAGCCAATCCTCTCCTTGCTTTGCCCTGTAATGGGTTAATCCAAACCTTCCCACGGTTTTCCCCATTTCCAAAGGGTACTTGAGGTCACCCAGCAGTGTGTTTCTCCTGTCAGTGTCAAGTGCCACTCTTAGACCCTGGACACTGTAACATGATTCTAATGATTTCTTACAGAAAATGATACCAGACCCTTTGAGGCACCATATGGCAAGTAACCAAATGTCATCACAAAAGCATGACTCAGAGTTCTGGGCAGCCAGCAATCTCAGGGGACAAAGCTCGTCTAAGGCCATTGGAGCCCTTGTAACACCAGTGACTAGTTGGAATGGGTATCTCCAGGTCAGAGAACCCAACCCAGAAGATGCCTGGCATTTAAGAATGCAAGTGGGGCTTAAAAGCTTGTGGAAAACAAAGTTGAACTCCTTGCCTGTGGCTATGACATCAGCCATCCACACACACACAGCAAACCCAGACAAATGGAATGCAGATTAACTGTATTTTACAGGAACAAGTTGAAAGCTTTATGCTGGGTTTTTTTCCCCCTTCAACTCACACAGGAGGAAATACCAGTAGGGTGGTGCTTTACATTCATTGTCAGGGCCTCAAAAGACTCCATATGTGATTGGGAATTGTTTTCTTTAGAAATAAAATTGTGGCTGGTATAGGTTTTCTCTAACTGGGAAGGGGGCGAGAGGGACTTGCTACATTCTTAGAGGCTTAAAAGTTTTGAGAGGAATTTTAAATGTTGAGTTTAGATTTTAAAGATGGTATAAAAATCATCTTGTTATAAAAAAAGGTAAGTCATTTGCACTGATAATTCACATCTGGAAAAGATTTTTTTGTAAAATAAGACTTTTATTTCTTAAAATAGTGTTTCTCCCACTGAAGAAATGGACATATTTTGGGGACTTTATGAGAATTTCTTTCTCTGAAAAAGGTTACTATAGTTCTCAAATTGGAGAAACATTGGTCTGGTACATTAAACAAAATTAAAACTATAACACTTATCAGAGGGGTACTAAATTTATTGGAGTGAACACATTATAAATTATATGAATGTCTAATCACTATATCATAGTGATTAGAAGCTAATAATTGTCAACCGTAATTGGAAAAAAACCAAACACTACAACACATAACTATAATTCAGGATGAGTCTGTATTTACCTCAGTTTCTCTGCTGCATGGCTTCTTCCCACCCATTCCCTTAAATGAGATGTCAAATCTTGTGGAATGAATATGCGGTAACTCTCTCAGTGGAAAGACACCCATAGGAGGGCACTAAATGTTTCAGGCATAAATATAGCTCTGAGTAGGAATGCAAAGCACTACACAGATAAGAAGAAAAAAAGTCATTCTTACCCGGAAGCCTGTGGGGAGCGAAGGCGAGACAATGGAACACATGCTCAGAGCCAGCTGGTCGGCTCCTTGGGCTCCTCCGCAGGGCAGAGCATCCTGGGCAAGGTCGGCAGGGAGGTCCTCAGAAGGAGCAGCAATGGGCCTCAAGTGTGGCCAGATAAACAAGGTCTGTTTATAAACAAGGTCTGTTTATCTGGCCATGGAGAGGACTGTTAACAAGGCGCAGGTGAAAATGCGTGTAAAAGTACAAAGCAGGTGCTCCCGATGTGCTTGTTCATTCTGAATCTTTAATTTCAACAGTTTGGCTTGACCGAACTGCCGTTTTGATTTATATTCTCAATAAGCTTTTGTATTTTACTTAAGCTTGCCTTGGGCACAGACCAAATGACCATATTCACATTTGACAAGCTTATAGTGGATATTTACCATCTGCCAGACACATGAGTGATGTGATTTTACAGATGCAACCCCAGTCTCTCCAAAATCCTCCAAACTCCTAGTATCAAACTGTTTACTAACACCCAAATAAAAAATTATAGTCCCAGCCCATATTACCCTGGACGCTCCAAACCCAGAGCCTCTGGGAGGAAACCCCCACTCTCCTACAGTGCTCTGCTCAGTTCTCTGTATGCCACGATGCGAATGCAGCCTCTCCTCCATCGCTCCCCAAAGCACACTCTGTGGGGCTGTTGTGACCTTAAAATGAATTCTGCGGCTTCTCTCGAAAACTGCCTCTGTATTGGAATTCTTATCCCGAACTCCAAGAGTGTCTTTCCATTCCTTACCCTACCTTGAATGCCTGGCCCCAGAAAAATCATGCTGCCTAGAAGGAGAGAAGCCCTCTCAGGCCAGCCTGCTCAGTTTTTCTTCTTTGAAAATCCTCACCCAATGGTATTTTTTCCATTGATTTTTAGAGAGAGTGGAAGAAAGGGAGGAAGAGGAGGGAGAGAGAGAGAGAAAAACATCAATGTGAAACACATTGATTGGCTGCCTCCCACTTGTGCCCTAAGTGGGGACGGGGGATTGAACCTGTAACCAAAGTATGAGGCTTTGAATCAAGGTATAAGCCCTTGACAAGGAATCGAACCCGTGACCATTTGGTCCTCGGGCCGTAGCTCTAACCACTGAGAAAAATTGGCCAGGGACAACCTGCTTGCTATTGGCTCTATATGTAGATTCAAAATGCTGGATACAGATTCATTCTGACGCCTAAATAAAAATTAAGGAGTGTCAGAAATGAGAATTGCCTGACATCTGACATTTTAAGTGTTTCTATTATAAGGTTCTATCGCAGTTACTTCATTTTTGAAAACAAAGTACTGTTTGGGTAAGCACCCTATCAATACTAATTTTGGCTGCTTGTAGAAGTCACTTGATGGGCTTAGTTAAAAACAAAGGAAAAAAACAAAATCTAACATAGATTTAGTCATTATTCCTGCTCATATGACTACACAGTTATGATTAAACATTATTGTAAACAAGCCTTTTAAAATTTACTTTTAAAAGCCATACAGTATGTAGTTAAATTTTGGCAATCGGGGAAATACACACCTACAGAAGGAATGAAAACCAACATTTGCATTTGCTTGCTGTGATGTGAATGTGTATTTGTGGCTTGCTTCGGGAATAATTTCAGCTGCATGTAATGGAAGCCTGACTACAGTGGCTTCGTCGGCAAAGACTCAATTCTTCTCACACGGCATGGAGTTTGGATATAAGCAGCCCCAGTCTGGTATAACAGTTCAACAATCCCATTAGGAATACCAACTTCTTTTTACTTTCCCTTCACCATCCTCTTGATGTGGCTTTAGTTCTCCTGGTTATAGGAAGACAGCTCCACTTGTCCACAGCTTCTTGTCCACATTCCAGGCAGAAGTAAAAAGGCTAGGACATGATGACAAAAGTAAAAAAAAAAGTGCAAGCAAGCCAAGCTTTCCTTTTATGAAGAATTTTTCCTAAAGCCCTCATCCAGCAATTTCTGCTTACTTGCCATTTTTACTCATGGAAGTAAAAATTATGCTGTCGCTGTGACAAACATCCATATCTTTAGAGAATTCTTATGAGTTTATTTGAGCAAAACTAACAACAATTGCTAGGAAGCAAAATCTCAATGGATTGAAGGCAAGAGACATCAAAACAAGGAAATCTCTGGAACTGGATAAAAACTAAAAAGAAGAGAAACATATTTATTTCTTTTACATAATTGGGTATAGGATAGTTAGCAGTTAATAATTAACACAATAACAATAATAATGAGGGGTTCTGTGATCTCAGGTTCTGGTGCAGTGATTGTGACATGAAGGGTCTGGTAAAAGAAAATTACCCTGACATTCCAAAGGTATGTCATCTTAGATGCAAAAAGATAATAGACAGGTTCAGTTAAGGTAAAGATTGACCTTTGTCAGGGCAGATACTGCCCTAGGACATGACTACCTGCCATGACTCACTTTTAGTTAGAAAGTTTTAATTTCAGACCATCCTATGTAGGTTTTTTGGGGGAGGCCTCTAAGTTTGTAAGGCCACCATGCTGGCCTCCCCTGAGCTTGTCAAATTTGGTATGTGGCCCCTTTTTCCTCCACAATGTATCCTGGAAAACAGATGACACTAGTGATTACAAGACACTTCTGTAGACCAGTGTGCACACCAATCAAGTGGGGATCTTATTAAAATACTCTGTCACTTACTTTAAGTCTCATAACCCCTCTGAGCACCGATGGCCTTATATAAAATGGGAATCAATAACTGTCTCTAACCCATGATGAAGTTATTTGAAGGTGAGATAATATATGTTAAGTGCTATGGAAAAACACAGATCAATGGAGTTGGTATTGTCAAGAGAGCAATGTAAAATGGAGCTGAGAGGCCTCTGGGAAGCATTGAGCTAACTCACCGCCCCCCCCCCGCCCCCTGCCGCCCCTTATATGAGCCTGAACTTTTGAACTGAGTTAAACCAAATGGCTACATTCTGATCCAGTTCCTGGAACTGGCTCTGCATCACTGAGCTCTCTATCAAAAAATAAGTTTTTACTTAGCAAAAGGCATAAGCAATTAACCACGTATAGAGCACAGTGTAAGTCTGCTTGCCAGCACCAAATAACAGCTCTTTCAAAGCAACTTACATAATTCTTTTGGAAGCCCCCCTTTTCTGTCTTTATAAATTTGGTTCCCTTCCTCTCCCCTTGGAATATAGTTGGGTTTCTACCAAAATCTGTGTCTCCCGGATTAGCAATTCCTAAAAAGACCTCCCAATAAAGCTTTTGGCCTCTCATTTCTGTCAAAAGTGATTGACGCTGCTTTTCACATAGTAAGAGCTCAGTATACATTAACCACAATCATGATAATACTATCATCAACATTGTTAGATGATGGCTGTGATACTGTGATTTATAATAACATATATGAATTTGGTCTTCCTGCCATACACAGCTCCTAAAACCACGGTAATTTCCTAAGTAATAAGAGAAGTGGGAGCATCTTTTGTGCTTTTGGCCTAGTTCTAGAAGTGAAAGGAGTATCTTTTGTTATTCATAAAGAGCCCCTCAACCGCAGCTTATGAGTTTATGTCAATTAGGTGAATTTTGGAAAGCCCCTAGATGGGGACTGATAGCCAGGGAAACCAACTTGAGATTGGAGGGTTTGAACTCTCAACTCCATCCTCCAACCTCCCGGGAGGGGGCTAGGGCTAGAGGCAGAATTGCCACAGGCCAGTGATTTAATCAATCATGCCTTTGGAATGAAGCCTCCATAAGCATCCCTATAGTATGGAGCTCAGGGTTACTGAGCATCCAGGTTGATGAATATGTGGATGATGAGCCTGGAGAGGACACGGAAGCTGTTTGCCCCTCTCCGCTTGCCTACCTTTTGCATCTTTTACATTCAGCTATTTCTGAGTTGTACCCTTTCATAATAAACTGCTAACCTAAGAAGTCAACATTTTACTGAGTTCTGTGAGTCAGTCTAGCAAATTATCAAGGCTGAGGAGTGGGCTGTAGGAACCTCCAATAGATAGCCAATCATTCAGAGGCTCAAGTAAGGAACTGGACTTGCAATTGATGTCTAAAGTGAGTGGGCAGTCTTATAGGACTGATGCCTTTAAGCTATGGAATCTGAGGCTAACTCCAGGTAGATAGTGTCAGGATTGAGTTAAATTGTAGGACACCAGCAAGTTTGGGAGAATTGGTCAATGTGAGAAAAAACCCCACACATTTTGTGACCAGAAGTGAGGTATTGAGAGTAGTGTGTGTAGAGAAGGAAAACATTAGTTTTCCCTTTCAATAGCCACAAACATTCGTACGTATATCAGTACAGGTCACAGGGAAGTCCACATTGCTCACTCAGGTAGCAAAGTGAAAGGTGCACTGTGGGCAGAGAAGGAACTTTCCTTTACCCCAAAGGATCTTCTGGCTGTTCTAATAATCACATAGACATGAGGCAGATTAGCAAGAGAAAATAACCAAGTTTAATACATACATATGTTTGGGAACTCTGCATACTTGACACAGTCAGAGACACCACCTGCACCAGAGAGGTTTAGGGACAGAAAGGGAACATGGTATATAAGACATTCTGAACTAGGATGAGGGAGGGTGCCTTGGGGACTTCAAAGGGTCATTACAGTATGATAAGAAAAGCAGATGTTTAATAAATAGAAGTTTTTCCTGGCCTACAGACAGGTCAAAGAGGTGATTTCTGATAATCTCCCATTATGGAAAATTCGAGTTCTTCTAGGTAGTCAGGGAAGGGGCAGAAGCTTCCCCTGAGCCCACAGCTCAAATCGCCCTTTGCTCAAAACAATCCATATACCAGAGCAGCACATCTAGTTCTGACCTCTCACCGCACAAAGCTCCTCATTCCTTCTTATATTCATAGAATGATAGAGCTGCCCATCTCTTGCACACCTCCCCTGCCCTACAGATAACACATTTCAGCTCTCTGTATTTAACAGAGTTATTCCACACTTCTAAATCTTTGTACAGGCTCTTCCCTCTTCCTGGAATACTCTTTCTGTCTCTTCAATACTTTACCTAACTTCAACTGATTTTCCTTTTCTCAATAAATACATTGATTTGTTGTCCTATGCATTATCTTTCTCTCTTTTCTTCTTTTTCCTCTTTCTTTCCCTAATATATGTATTTAGCCCCCCCCCTTTTATTTCATTCATTCAGCAAATATTTACTGAATGTCAGTCATGTGTCAGGAAAAACATTGTCTTAAAGTCACTGTCCTCCTGAAACTTATAGTTTAGTGAGGAGGATAGATATAAGTTCCTTCCCCATCCCAAATAAGTACCTAAATATATAACACATCATGTGATGATGACTGCTGTGAAGAAAAATTAGCAGGTAAAGAGATAAAAAGTTGTGACATGGGGAGATATTTTAGTCAGAATAATTTAAATAATTTAAATATATTTATCTTCTTCATAGCCTGTGAATACCTCCAAGTCAGACATAAGATCATTTACCTCTATATCTTTAGTACTTAATGTGACTGAAGCCAAGATGTTTAATATTTGTTGAGTAAAAGAATGAATGAATGAGTAAATGTTAGATTTTAATATAAACCCCAGATGAGAAAACAGACCCCGAGAAGTTTGGTTTTCCCAAGATCAGAGAGCAAGAAATAAAAATCTTATCTCTAAAAACGCTTGCTTCAAGGACAGCGCTGCTTTTACTGTGTCATATTATGCATGCCTAAGACATCTCTATTTTAATAATGTTCCATCTGTTCTTCTTTCAGTGTTGACTAAACTTGGCTACTTGAATGAAATTCTGAGAGCTTGTTTTTCAAGTTGTTTTTTTAAAATTTATTTAGTCTTCATAGAAACTATCACTGTTTACTCCTGAGTAGACAAGGGGCTTCACCAAAGTCCCAATAGTATATTTGTTTACCTGGTCAAGCAGTTAATTGGTCATAAATCACAAAGATCAGAATGTACAGTGGATCCAGGATGAGGAGAGAGTTTTCATTGCAATCCTCTAGGATTCGTTTATACAGGAAAAATACAGATGCGACAACAGTCCTCAAACTTTTTGGCTCAGGACAACTTTACTGTCTTACAAATTATTTAACATCCCAAACAGCTTTTGTTTATGCAAATTATATCTGTTGATATGTGCATCATATTCATTCATATTGGATATTAAAACTAAGTAATTAAAATATGTTAATGCTTAATTTATTTTAAAACAACAATATGTTAACATAAATATCATTTTTTATGAAAAATAACTATTTTTTAAAACAGAATATATATAATGAGAAGAGTGGCATTGTTTTACATTTTTAATGTCTACCTTAATAGAAGAAAGCTAGATCCTCCTACTTGTTTCTACATTCGGTTTGTTGTGATGTCACTCATCAGTTAGCCTCTGGAAAATGCCACCGCATATTCGTAAGAGAATGAGTATAAAAAAGTCAAATGACATCTCCCTATTATAAAAAAAAGGAGTTTGGAACACAATCCCAAATGGTCAATGTGGCAGCAGCCCTCAGGTCCCTTGGTAGAGTCTTGATACCTCAAAGGCAGTCTTCCCAAGATGGCTTATCAGACACCTCTTCATCCTTGTTCTGCGTGTGTTCATGTGCCTAAAAGGCATTTTGCTGCTGCTGCTAGGAAGCCTGAAAAGAAAACAAAGAGAAGGTGCCAAGGAAAAAGCATCAAATGAAAAACGAGATAAGGTAGAAAAAATAAAGTCATACCAGTTTATGGAAAGCAAACCCGAAGATGATGTTTACTTAAAACACTCATACCCAAGGCAGATATACGAGGTGGAGAAAGCTATTCATTTACTTAAGAAATTTCAAATCTGAACTTTACATATCCAAAGCAAAGTTTTTTTTTTATCTTGATTTGACACTGGATATGGCACTGGGGAAGAAGGACAAAGGGGAGCCATTTGCCAGTGTTATTAGCTTGCCACGCCCTTTCTTTCAGAAATCAATAAAGTTGCTGTATTTACAGGGCAGGCATCAGAGAGTAAAATAGCAGAAAAACATGTAGCTGCGTTTTCAGGAGGAACCAATTGGATTCAGAAGATTTTCGGTGATAAAATTAAACCTGACTTTTATGTAGCTGAACCAGAAATAATGTCCGAGCTTAATCCATTAAAGAAGTAAAAGAAAA
Organism: Myotis nattereri; assembly: GCF_964212035.1. Lineage (NCBI taxonomy): Eukaryota > Metazoa > Chordata > Mammalia > Chiroptera > Vespertilionidae > Myotis > Myotis nattereri. The sequence continues at coordinate 68,304,040 of NC_138079.1, forward strand.
AAGATTTCCAAAGCTTACTTGAAAATTCTATTGGCCATGACATCCCAAAATGCTTGAGCTATTCAAAACTGGAATTGAAATTAAGGTAGACGAAGAAAGGGAGAACTTTCTCAAGACCAAAATAGCAACTCTAGATATGTCAAGTGACCAGATAGCTGCCAATCTGCACACTGTTATCAGTGAAGTTTGCAGGCACAGACCACAGAATTTGGGAAAGAAACAAGATTTTAATCATGTCATGAGAACAGTGAAACGTGATCAAGGTGTGGTGGCTGTGCAGTATCCTGGGCACACGTCCAGCACCCCTATCATTGCATACATGCCACTCATTCCTTCCCGAGGACCCTTTGTGATATGAGCTTTCCTTATAGTTCAACAAGCAAAGGCTTGTTACTAAAGATGGAGCCATTGTTGCCTAAAGAAGTGGAAACCAAAGAAAGTAGCAGAGAAGCTGCCTAAAAGTGTTTTATTGTGAAATTATTCGTAGTGAATGAAGAAGCAACAGAGAAAATCATAAAACTGTATAATTTCTTTAAAAAAATGTTTGACCTGTGGACTCCATGAAAGATCTTGAGAACTTTGAAAACTGCTAGTTTTACCCAGCCAGTGTGGCTCAGTGGTTGAGTATCGACCATGAATCATGGAGGTCATGGTTCAATTCCCCGTCAGGGCACATGCCCAGGCATGCAGGAGGCAGCTGATCAATGATTCTCTCTGATCATTGATGTTTCTATTTCTCTCTCCCTCTCCTTTCCTCTTTGACATCAATAAAAAAAGAAAACTGCTAGTTTCAAGAGCCATAAATTTATATTTAAAACCCCACAAGGAAATTAAATGAAGCTATGTTTTAAGTTTTTATTCTAAAAATGTATGTATTTTCATATTCCTATAGCAGCGTTCCGCAACTTTTAGTGCATGTACTTAAAAATCATTTAGGAGGCACATTTAAGCTGCTGATTCCAGGCTTCCATCCCCCATTAGTTGTTGATTCACTAAGGTTCAGTTAGGATTTGGGAATGCTTTTAGCAAGTCCAGGCTCCAATTCCTCCACCCCCAGGTCATAATAATTCATGGTGGATTGCTTGAGAAACACTGGTTCTAGAGCAAAAATAAATAAATAATAAATAAAAAGCTTGGGTATTTTTAAAAACTGAAGCACATTTCAATGAGATTAAAATTTTAAAATTGGAAGTGAAAGCAAATATGAATCAGAGGCAGAGACCAAGAAAAGAGAGACCTTTTTCTTGCAATGCACCTGGGCTCCTTCTGTGGTTCTTGCACCAGGACCTGGGAGGACAGACTCTGCCAACCTGCTTCCACGTGGCCCAGGAAAAACTGCTGGGCACCGGGGCACCCAGCTCACCAGGGACACAGCCTGCCCTGCTCTCCTTCCCCGAGGAACGCAGCCTTTACTGGTGCGAAGGGTGGAAACAGAAGGCTCCTCGCTGGCTCTAGATCAAGGAAGGGTCCCAGTCTGCCTGCTTGTCCAGCACAGGGCCACCAGAGCAAAGACCACTGCAACTGCAGTGTCACTCACTCTATCATTTTGACTAAAACCTCAGGGGCAGACAAAGCCAACAGTGGACAAAGAAATGGTCTTGGGCAACCTAGCAGGGAAAAAAGAATGAATAGCAACCAGAACACCCAGAATTGGGTTAGCTTCTATAGTAGTAATTGCTAGAGGAGACAGAAGACAATATAAATTTAATAATAAATCAGCACTCAAAGAGATTCTATTACACCATCCAGGGGACTTTCTGGGCCTAAAAGGGATTATTTTGAAGCTCAGTAATTCAGTGAAAAAATGGAAAAAGAGGAAAGGTGAAACTGATCATCTAATTAATGGTATGATAGTCAAGTAGAAGAGGCATCTCAAATCAAAGGACAACAGTCTGGTTTAAATAAAGACTGAAGTCATCACCTTGAAAAGGTGTACTGAGTTCCAGGTCATCTTAGAAAAATAAGTACTATGCCTATTCCTAGGCATATCTCAAAAAACAGGAATTGGGAGAGGGTGGGAGATAAGAAAGGTAATTGCATTCTAAAGCTGTCATTTAGAGAGTGAGGAAATAAAAACGCCACCAGGTTAAATAGAAAGGCAATAATAACCCTTTGTACCTTGTTTTAAATAATAATACAAAAATATCTATTTTATTAGAAGTAGGAGAAGTTCAAAAATTACCGTGAGCGGAATGGAAAAATAAGAACTTTTAAAATAAGGGCCATTTGCCAGGGGAATTTGGAGTCTCAGCTTTATGCCCAAGGGCTCAGTTTGCTGGCTCTCAGCATCAGAACAGATCAGCCTGAAGTCAGGATACTCATCAGGTCTGCTCAAGTGTGAGAAAAACCTGCTGGAGGGGCAGAGCACACACTATGGAGTCAGGCAGAACTTGCTTCCAATCAGAAGTCTGCCACTTTGCAGTTTGCTCTGGGCCTTTGATATCTTTAGCTGTAAAATGAGGATTAAAAACACAACCTTACAAGGTTGCTGTGAAATGGGGTGAAATAATATGTGACCATGCCCTAGAGCCTGGCATAAGTAGCAGTGCCAGGGGCCAGCTGGGCTCAGCTGGTCAGCCAGGGGCTTTGATTTCCATCCCTTGGTCCCTCTTTTAGCTCTTCCCTATAGGACTTGGGTCTGCAATTCCAAAGCCACCCTCTTATGCTGAGACTTTCCTGGAATTTCACCTCCTGCCTGGAGAGAGACTGGACTGGCTTCTCGGACCTCTTTTACTTGAATCTTTAAAATAGCCGTAGATAAATTTATTCATCAGTTTCTTCGCATTGTGTGAAGTGAAGAGAGGGTAAAGGAACCAAAATGAGATCATTTTATGACTATTCTGAAAAAGTATGTGAAAATTATAAAGTGAAGGAGTCCTACATTTCCAACCTGCAGACAGGCTGGAGCATAGAGAAGGAACTCAGAGATGCCAGTGAAATTGCTCTAGCAGTGGAGTGAAGTGCTTCATATGGAAAAACTTTGTACGTATAATAATAAAAGCATAATATGCAAATCAACCAAATGGCTGAACAGCTGAACGACCATCTGGACGACCTTCCAGATGACCTTCTGGACAAAGCCTGGGCTGCGAAGGCCTACTCTTGCATGAATTTCATGCATCGGGCCTCTAGTTGTCTTTAATGTCTTTAAACAATGTATTTTTTGCCAATACTTTATTATGAAAAATTTCAAACATATAGCCTAAAACAATTCAGCCTGTTTATGATTAATTAGAATTCAATGTTTGCTTACATATATTTTTTTGAGATAAAATACAAAATGTATTTATATTAGTACAAGTTTGGTGTTGTTTTTTTTTTGTATTGATATAACACTATGCTCAAGAGATTTAAGGACAGTAGCTTTATCCTTGCTTAGACTGAAGTGTTGCAGAAGGAGCAGCATTTCCTGGGGCCAGGCTGGGTGATGGCAGCAGGAAGTGGAGTGGAAGAGTCTCACGAGAAAGTAGGACGGATTCGGGGCACAGAATGAGAGCTGCTTGGCCTGGTCTTCTGCCATCTCACCTGGAGATACTGCCTATAATAAATCCAAATAACTTCTCACCAGCCTGCAACTGTAATCTTAGATGACCACATTTCTATTAAATACCTTCATGATGAAGTTCCAGAACCCACTAGTAAGATTTTGGACCCCAGTCCTTGCAAAGAAACCCCTAGGTATTTTTGAGAACATGCAGGATACTGTCTCCTGTGGGTACAGCAAGTCCCCTTGGTTCTTCGCTGCCTAGCCTAATGCTGCTGACCATGATTCTTGGAGATTACTGGCCCTTGGCCCCATCACTGCATCCCCAACTCTGACCTCAGGGAGAGGACTCCACAGCCTCTTTGCAAGCCCAACTCAAACCTTCCCTTGATCCCTCACAGCCCTGCAAAAACTAAGTGGAAATGAACAAGACATCACCGCGGGTTTGGGCACAGTGAAATGGACTTTACATGGTACAGTGCCTCATCATACTGCTGCATGTGGCTCCCCTGAAACTCCAAACTCAGACCTGCTCTGAGGTCCCTTAGGCTGCCTCCTGCTTCCACCTGGAGGAAGCAGCCCTCTCCCCTACAGAAATGCTCAGACGTGCTCCGCATTTTATGCCCTTCTGCTGGGGAAGAAGAGATTTTTCACCCCCTTCTAGTCTGTGCCCCACCTTGTCTTTCCCGCAGCCACAACCTGCCTCTTCTCAGAGTGACTGAGAGGAAACATGCAGTCCCTTCAGCGAAAGCCTGCCAACCCCATCCCTCCCTCTATCTCCTGATGTGATCTGGCCTCTGGCTCCAGCAGGACACACAAAGAAACACAGTCCACCTGCATTACCAGAAGCGTGGCATACTCTGTCTTGAACAACACCGAGAGAAAAAGGCCTACAAAGTCTTGTCAAGCCAGGCCAGTTACCTCCCACCCTTTCTTCTGCAGAGGGAGGTGACTGTGAGGCTGTCTTGTCTCTCCTATAGTCTCTGTAGCTAGTCTCCCATGGGCCCCAGCTTGACCATGCACGCCATCTATCCAGAGAAAAGATCCATTTATTCCAAAGAAACAACAAAGTCTGCAGAGACATAAAATCAATTTTCATGATCACCCAGAGCATTTAGCTTATTTATCTCAACATCTGTATAGAAATAAATGATAGCATCCCAGTTTTCCCAAAAGCGGGGGGGGGGGGGGGGGGGAGGGTCCCTTGATTGTCACTTATGTTATTAAAAGACTGTCTGAAAATATTTTCCAAAATAAAGAGTTATTTTTTTTTTGCAAAAGTAAATTCACAAAGTGCCTACATTTTTAAAAAATCATTATTTTCTCATTTTTTAAAACGTCATCGAAGTTTCTAAAAACACCAAGGCATCCCATAACACTTATTCATCTCCTTACCTGACAAAGATTTGAAGGCTTCTATATTTAACATATGTTTACAGGAGGTATACAACTACTATATTTGTTGATGACGGTGTAAAATTTGAACCTCTGATAAGTGTCTATTGCCTGCCAGGGACCAAAAATGACTATTTTATAAGCTGCCATAATGCAGAAGTGCACATTTTCAGAAGAAGGCAAGGCAAAGTGCAGCTCTCAGCTCCATAGCCTGCAGGGGCTCAGCTAACTCCTGGATGACATCATCCTCTGTTTTTATATTATTTGTCTGTGCTCTTGCTCACAATTCAAACCTTTTTGAGTTAGAAACCCAGTTGCTCCCAGCAGATTCTTACCCTGTGGTTCAGTGGAGTGTAAGTCTATGAATCGGAACTAAGCTTGAAAGAAAATCCCTTTTGAATCAACACAACAGCCGGGATCTTATGAAAGATTGGAAGCTGTATTATTTTATTTCTCTGTGAACCAGATTAATTCCAAGTCTTGGCCAATACCCTACCTGGTGGGAAACTCAATGTTAGTCTTTATTGGAGGGGCTTTCTTCCCCCTCTCAGGGTTACACAAATGTCTGAGAAGCTTATGTGATGCTGAGGAAGTAAGTGCCTCTAGGTCAGTTCACCTTGTAGACACGGATAAGCTTGTTGCTTAAGTCTGCGTGGTCCTTGGAAAGATCCTGCTTTGTGCCAAAGCTGACACCAGTTCTCAGTACAGCCCTCCGAGGTGTACCACAAGTTCACTCTTTTCCAAATACTTCCAAGTCCTTTCCATTCAGCTACCATCCACAAAGGCATCTAGGAGCCTGCCTCCCACCCTACCCAGCCCCTGAACACCTACTATCATCTCTTCCTTTTAAGCCTTTGAAAAGAACAAAACAAGGGGAGGTGGGGTAGAAGAGATTGTTCAGAAGCCCCTGAAATCAGACAGGGAAATATAATCAGAAAAATTTTTTTTTCAATGGCCAGTATTCTTTCTGATTTCTCTAAAGTAGCAAAAGAAAGACACAAATTAGTACTCTTTAAAAAGATGTCTTGCTACAACACACTACAACAAGAATTAGCTGTGGCCCATTGAATGGGCTCTGTTTTGGGGCTGCCCAGCATCTGGGGCATCTGTTATATCAGCAGTTCTCAACCTGTGGATCGCGACCCCTTTGGGAGTCGAATGACCCTTTCACAGGGGTCGCCTAAGACCATCGGAAAACACATATATAATTACATATTGTTTTTTTGATTAATCACTATGCTTTAATTATGTTCAATTTGTAACAATGAAAATACATCCTGCCTATCAGATATTTACCTTATGACTCATAACAGTAGTAAAATTACAGTTATGAAGTAGCAACGAAAATAATTTTATGGTTGGGGGTCACCACAACATGAGGAACTATATTAAAGGGTCGCGGCATTAGGAAGGTTGAGAATCACTGTGTTATATGGTGGTAGATCAAACACAAATTTCTGTAACCTAGAGCAGAAAGTGGCAAGTGCTACAATAAAGTTAAATTTCATGGAAGCCCCAAAATGAAGAGATTCCCTCCCACTGGGAACACTTCTGAAAGGATTTTTGAGCTGGGCCTGAGAGAGGAGTTGCTATTACCCTCAGAAGGCAGGGTACTGGGGCAGAGTGTATTTTAGGCAGGAGACAGGAGAACAAAACCAGTGAAGTGGGAAAGTGTTATTTGGCCAAAGCACCAGGAGGCCTAAGATCTGAATGGAAAATCTGGCTCAGCTGGGGAGGGGGAGGGAGGATTGGATTGAGGAGTGGGGGGTGGAGAGGGGCAGTGGGCAGGAGACATAAGAGGTGTGGTCATAGCAGGAGCTGGAATGTGATTCTAACAGGCTAAATGCAGTCATATAGATTCAGGAGAGGGATTTGAGTAACTCACAATGGCAATGCAAACTCCAACTCCTCAGCCCTATCTTATGCAGGCTGGGGAAGAGTGATGGGATAGGGTTGCTACTAGGACAACAGGTCTGCCAGCTCCTAATAAACCCTGAAGGGAAATTCTTACTCCAATCTCTTAGAGACTATGTCTATTCTCTTTAGAATATGGGAGTATTTGACATCTTTTATTTTTAACCTTATGATTTAGCTAGATTCTGGGACAATGGGAAAGCCTCACTTGCCTCCTATGCACAGAGCTATAATTCTAGTGGAAGAATCTTGACATGGGTTAGAACTGATGGTGGTTTCCTTGGGTGTGTAAAGTCCTCTGTTTTTTGGAGTGATAGGGTGTTTTGTAAGTTTCACCAGTAAGACAAAGAAAAACTGCCCTTGAATTGTTTGAAATAGTGTTATTAGGAATAAAAAGGTGATTTCGTTTCTATGATCTTTGATTCATTTCTTCACTCATTAACTTAACAAATATCTATTGAGCTATTCAGTTCCTATGTAGTAGAAATCTATTGATTTTGTCTGCCTAGCATCTAATCGGCCCCTCCCTATTTCTTCTTATAAGAGATTCTGATTTTCCTTGGTGACCCCTCACACCAACCCATCTGATTTGGTAGGCTGTTTCCACTCCTGACTGCAGAGGCAAACACATGACTTGGGCCAGAGCAAAGATCATACCCTGTTGGCCATAGTGGGTGCATCAGGGATGGGAATGTGATACAATCAGAGCCCTTATTGCTAAATTCCTAACTTCTATGAAAACACTGTGAAGATATAGCCCCTTATTGCACCAAAATTGAAACTAAAATTGTAAGCCTGAAGATATTGGGAGTCATCTTAACACCACAAGGGTAGACTTTAGAGTCAAGAAAGGTGGAGAGCAAGACAGAGTCTTAAAAGATGTTTGAACCCCTCAAGCCACCCTTGCTTGAGAATCTACTGAACTTTATAGTTATATGAACTTGTTTTGGTCAAGCTAGTTTGAGTCACATTTTGTACTTGCAATTGAGTGAGTCCTAATCAAAACAATAATGAACTGGTGCCATGGGGTAGATCTATGAACATAGTCCCTAAGTTTATAACCTGTGCCCTGTCAAATAAGTAGGAATAAAAGCACAGGCCAGACCCAAGCTCTGCTATGACATAATAATTAATTGGATTCACTCAGGAAAAATAAGACTCTTCACTATTCCATTCAGCCTAAGTACTTCTTGAGGAATTTTTTAAACTATGAAGTCAGGAACCAAATGATGGATTTTAGATAGAAAAGCCATAGAGGTACCATTGCACTGGTAACATTGTTGACTTTCTGTTCCTACTTAATAATTTTTTCTCTTTTGCCAAAGGTACAGTGTGTCCTGGGCAGAACCAACATTTATTTGGGTTTTTCCATTACCTACTTGTGTGTCCTAGGGTAAAATATGTCATCTACATGTGCCTAAATGTTCTCATCTCTGAAATGAGGCAGGGAGAAATAATATCCCTGTCTTACCTCAAAGGATTTCTCTGAGGTGACAATAATGTATATCTATATATACAAAAGTAACTTAAAAATTCAGAAGTCCAATAAAAATTAAAAAATAAAAATGTATATTTAAATAGACCAGGCAAACCCTGTCTTTATTTTTTTTAATACATTTTATTGATTTTTTTTTTTTTTACAGAGAGGCAGGGAGAGGGATAGAGAGTTAGAAACATCGATCATGATCAGCTGCCTCCTGCACACCCCTTACTGGGGATGTGCCCACAACCAAGGTACATGCCTTGACAGGAATCGAACCTGGGACTCTTCAGTCCACAGGCCGGCACTCTATCCACTGAGCCAAACCGGTTAGGGCACCTTGTCTTTATTTTGAATTGGTTGAATAGCCTTAGATAAAATGGTATGCTGGCAAATGTTTGACAACAGACTCCCTGGGGAAAGAGAATTACCCTGATCTGTAGCAATGATAGTTTCCCACAGTGTAAGCCCTCTCAATAGGGCCAATTTTAACCTGCCAATCAGCTTGCAAAATTCCTGAACATCACCTCCCATGGGGTTGTATGAACCTGCACTAGCACAACGTTGCTCAGGTATGTTGGTTTACCTTAACCTTACCTGCCTCAATTTCTTCATTTATCAAAAGGCTTGTTTGGCTAAATGCTCACTCAAGTACATTTCATCTTATGATTCCATAATATGATTATTTTATATTTATCAGTTAGACGAATCCTGCATAAACTCATGATTATCCTACAGCTTTTGCTGAAAGGTACATCACAGTGATCTATTTTTGTAATGACAATTCTTCTTGCTATGATATGCCTAGGAGGGATCTTGGCATTGAAGGCTAATCAATCTTCAGTTTCATTAGATTATTTCCTAGTTCTATAATATTTCTACCTGTCATGTGCAAGGAATTTTTCTGGTTGTGCTTTTAGGTAAACATTATACATAGCACTATAGTGTATAGATATAAGTATTTTAAGTAGGTGACCATTTCCTTGAGCTTATATATAGATACAGTGGGGCCTTGACTTACGAGTGTCCAGACTAACGAGTTTTTCGAGATACGAGCCATCTCTCGGCCGATTTTTTGCTTTGAGTTGCGAGCTAAAATTCGGGTTACGAGCCAGCTTCAGACACCCCACCGATAGTTGGCGCAGCGAACGTTACAGTGAACGCCACATCAGCCCAGCATCACGTGTCTCACTTGTTCACTTTTGATTTGACATACGAGTAATTTGAGTTACGAGCTCCATCACGGAACGAATGAATTAAACTCGTAAGTCAAGGCCCCACTGTATCTCTCAGACTGATACAGGCTTAAATCAGTGCTCAGAACCATATTCAGTAGATCTCTGTGTCTCACAGCTTCTTTGCTGTCTCTGTGTGAATTATTAAAAAAATAAACAAATGCCCCTCATTAAGCAACCTCTGAGGCATTCTTTCAAATAGCACATGAAGCTGTCTGCCACATCTTCAACCACCCAAAAAGCTCAGTGATGAAAACAAAAACAGGAACGCATAACTTTTCTACTGAGCACGGGCAGAACTGCAATGTGACCATGACTACATCATTAGTTTTGTCACAAACACATGGACTTTCCCTGGGCTTTCTTGCAAGCAATAACTAATCTCTGTGAGTATTAAGCTTCTGGCAGCCTTGGAGGGCTCACAAAACACGCTTAATTAAGTAATAAGCAGAGTGGAAATGGTTGAATTTAAGTAGAGATGACATCAGGTGATAGATTCTGCACAGAAGGGTTACTCTTCAGCCAGGATGGCTTGCCATGACCTTCTCCCATTACCTCATTTCCTGGGGCTTAGTTATCTTAGTGGTTTCATAATAAAGAAATGATCAACTGACATTTGTGAAATGACATTATGTATGTGGTTATTCATTGCAGAATTGTTTGCAATTGGAAAAGGTTGGAAATCACATCAAAGTCCATCAGTAGAGGACTGGTGAACCGAACTATGGTACGTTCATACCACACAGCCAGCAGGACACAAGAATGCAAAAACTGTTTGTATTCTGATATGGAAAGGTCTCCTCATAAGCATGAAGTTTAGGATGCTACACTTTGTATACACACTGGGAAGGATACACGAGAAAACACAAGAAACTGGTAATACAGGTTTCCTCTAGAGAGGGAAGCTGAGAGCCCGCAGAGAGGAGACTTTTCGCCATATGCCTTCTTACCTATTCCATTTTCTATGATAGGTCTTTCCTATTCCAACACAAGACACCCACACATCATATGTACACTTTCTCCCACGTGTACCTTTTTTAAGGAAAGAACCTTTTTATGGTGGGGAAAAAAATATATATAACATATTTATCATTTTAACCATTCATAAATGTACAATCTGGTGTATCAAATACATTCACAATGTGGTGGGCCCATTACAACTATCTATACCCAAATTATTTTAATCATCTCCAAAAGAAACTCTGCAGCCATTAAGCAAAAACTCCTCCCACCCCTCAACCCCCACTGCCCCAGTAATCACTAGTCTACTTTCTGTCTCTATGGACTATTTTAGGTACCTTGTATAAGTGGAATCTACACTAATAAAAGAGAAACATGGTAATTGGCGTACGACCGCTACCCTTCCCATTGGCTAATCAGGGCAATATGCAAATTAACTGCCAGCCAAGATGGCGGCCGGCAGCCAGGCAGCTTGAAACTAACATGAGACTTGCTTGCTTCAGTGACGGAGGACTCCAACGTTCCCCGCCTGCCACTGCAGGCCTCTGAGCCTGCAGTTTCAAACATTGTAACAAATGTAGATGCTAAACAAAACCCCAGAAACCAGCTTTCAGCCGGCTGGGATCTCAGAGCTGGAGTTGATACAGTTTCGAGAACCAAAACAAACCAGATACCTGCTTTCAGCAGCGGAGGCCTAAGAGCTGGAGCCTCAGAGCTAAAGCTGGCCGAGAATAAAAAAAAAAAGAAAGAAAAAAAGGAGCAGTTGGGAGCTTCAGTCCCAGCCTGAAAACAGCCCTCAGCCCCTCACCCAGACTGGCCAGGCACCCCAGTGGGGACCCCCACCCTGAAGGGTGTGTGACCAGCTGCAAACAGCCATCATCCCCTCATCCAGGCTGGCCAGGCACCCCAGTGGGGACCCCCACCCTGATCCAGGACACCCTTCAGGGCAAACCAGCCGGCCCCCACCCGTGCACCAGGCCTCTATCCTATATAGTAAAAGGGTAATATGCCTCCCAGCACTGGGATCAGCGGAGCTGAGAGGCCTCCTGGCACCGGGATCAGTGTGACAGGGGGCAGTGCCCAAACCCCCTGATTGCCCTGTGGCTCTATGTGTGGCAGGGAGCAGGGCCACAACCTCCCTATCGGCCCTGGTCTGTTCGTGACAGGTGAAGGCACCCCAACCCCCTGATCGGCCCTGCTCTGTGGGTGATAGAGGGCGGCGCCCCCCCCCCCCATGGGCCCTGCTCTGTGTGTGATGGGGTAGAGCCATAACCTCCCCATCGGCCCTGCCCTGAGTGTGACAGTGGCGGCGCCCCAACCCCCTGATCGACCCTGCTCTGTGGGTGATAGAGGGCGGCGCCCCAACCCCCTGATCCGCCCTGCTCTGTGTGTGACAGGGGGCTGTGTGCCAACTCCCCTATCGGCCCTACTCTGTGAGTGACAGGGGGGAGCTCCCCAACCCCCTGATGGGCCCTGCTCTGTGCGTGACAGGGGGTGGCGCCACAACCTCCCCATCGACCCTGCCTTGAGTGTGACAGGGGGCGGTGCCCCAACCCCCCAATCGGCCCTATCCTGAGCGTGACTGAGGGTGGCATCACAACCTCCCAATCCGCTCTGCTCTGTGCATGACAGGGGGCGGCGCCCCAACTCCCCAATTGGCCCTGCTCTGAGCCCAACCAGGGGCTGCACCTAGGGATTGGGCCTGCCCTCTGCCACCCAGGAGCAGGCCTAAGCCAGCAGGTCGTTATCTCCCAAGGGGTCCCAGACTGCGAGAGGGCACAGGCCGGGCTGAGGGACTCCCCACTCCCCCCCGAGTGCACAAATTTTTGTGCACCGGGCCTCTAGTCATATAATATTTGTCCTCTGTATCTGATTTATGTCACTATTCCACATACACTTTTTTAAAAAAGCATCTACTAAGTGGATAAATAATATTATGAAACATTTTTTTCCTGAAATGGTTTTAGAAAGACAGAAAACAGATCTTGTGCAATGTGTGGACGTGCCTTGGACAAAGTAGCAACGGTCTCTGGTGTTTCCTAGAAACCCTGTTGTAACATTTAAAAGATTAACTAGTTGCCCAGCTTGCTAATGCCCTCCTATTTCAGAAAACGAAGTGAAATAGCCACCAGCTACTTCCCATACATCTTGACTCATATACGACAGGGTTCTTTAAATGGGGCACCTAATGGGTTTCAGAAGGTCCAGAAATCTCTTCTGAAATTGTGTGCACATTTGTTGTATGCTAGTCTTTCTGAAGAGAAGTTCTTTAGCATTCAGAGATTGTTAGTCAGAGAAAAAAAGGCTAAACACCACTGCTAAATGGGGTAATTAATGCTGCATCTTCCTATGAAATACACATAAAAGCCCAAATCATTAATTAGTTTGTCTAAGTATATGATTAATGAACCCATACCAAACGATAAGCTTCTGACATAGTCCACAGAAGAAATAAGTCTGTGACTGAAAACTTAAGTATAGACTTCTATACTTAAAAAAAATAACATGGCACACACTTTGGTAGTATGTAGCAGACAACTTAGCATCAAGGGTTTGTTAATACAACTCTTATGTAAGGATACTGAGGGTTTTTCCATTCATTTCATAAATATCCATTGAATAGCCCCTTTGCGTCAAACATGGTCTCAGAGCTCAGGATATAGCAGTAAATGAAACACTGCTTCTACCCCCATGGGGCTTGCATCTTACTGTAGAATGTGAAAAAAGAAATGACAGTTTTCAGATAACCATAAGTGTGCCAGTGAAATTGGATGAAGATAGCCTGGAGATTTTATGTTCAGGTAGAGTAGTTGTGGAATCCCTTTCTGGGTAGATGGCATCTGGGCTGACATTGAAAGGGCAAGAAGAACCAGCCATGGAAAGAGCTTGGAGAAGGACATGCCAGGCAGAGGGAACAGAAGTGCTGAAGCTTGAGCTGTAGGTAAGATGGGAGGTCCTGAGTGCTTAGGGCTCACCACCACCCTTCACTGTTTCCTCACACAGGGCTCATTCCTCCTCTTCTAGTCTCAGCTCCTTATCCTCTTCTTTTACATCCATTCACCTTTAGCAACAAGCATGATTCCAGCCCTCAATGCTCCTTCTCCCTCCTACATCATCCCTTTGAGCCCTTGATGGCTCCACTGCCTTGCCGTATGTGCATACATTTCATCAACCCAAGCATGTGCTGAGCTCCTCGAGGAGAAGGATGCCTGCTTCTCTGTGAACACTGTCATGGGCAGCAGAGAACAGAGCCAGTCGTGATGTCAAGGTGGGCAGGACGGCCAGGACAGCCAGGACCACCAGTGCAGCCATTTAGGTTGAGCCTCACAGGCACAAGGATCCTCAAATCAGATTTGGCCATTACTTGTAACACATAGGGTATGACCACATTTGTGTGTTAAAAGTGCAAGATATTAAACATTTAAATATACCACACATACATAACATATACATATACCATAATATCGTTGTTTAAAGATAGAAAACAAAAATTGGAAGTGGCCTAGGTTTCTCTTACCCTGAAAGGCTTGAGTTTAAAGAGAATGAGTTTTAAAGGAAAGTGGCTTGGAATCAAATTCTAGCTCTATAATTTCTTGGCTGGATAACTTTGGGCAGGTTTTTAATTTATGTTGAACAGGTATAAATATTGGGAATAATTATGTTCAGGATGGATTATAATAAAGGCTTACCCATACTGAATTTAAATGATGAGATATAATTTAGATAAGATTTTTGGAATTTCAGTTGACATTGTGATGGGATGAGACTTTGGGGATCTTGGGATGGGGTGAACCTACTTTGCATGTGGGATAGGCATGGCTCATTTCAAGCAAGTGGGCAAACTGTGGTAGGCAGAATGACCTCACAGAGGTCCTCATCCTAATCCCCAGAACCTATGACTACATGGCAAAAGAGACTCTATAGATAGATTTAGCCCTAAGGTTATAACCTAGAGATGGAGACGTTACTAATCACTTGAGTCCTTCAAAGTACAAGAGAAATAGGTCAGAGTGCTAAGAGATAGAAGAATTAAGGCTGCCTTTGCTGGCTTTGAAGATGGAGGAAAGGGATACCAAGCCACAGCAGTATCTAGAAGGAAAATCCAGTAAAACAGATCTTATCTACTGAGAACTTACAGAAAGAAACGGCCCTGCTGATATCTTGATTTTAGTGCAGTAAAGCTGCTTGACTTCTGAGCTATAGAACTGTAGGAAAATAAAATTTGTATTGCTTTAAGCCACTAAGTTTGTGATGATGTTGCAATAGCAGTAGAAAACCATTACAGTACCTAATTTATAAGGAGGTTCATTTTATTAACAAAAAAAGATGTAAAGAGGTAGATAATTCCTGTGGGGAGCCAATATAGGGTTAAGCCTCGGACTGACCTGTTGGCAAAGTCACAAACAAGTCCCAGCTTAGAGGGCACAGTCCTCTTAGCATAGTTAGGCTTGACCTTATCACGCTCCCTAGATCTTATCTGGGAAGCCAATGGGCTGAGGGAGGTGCAGCAAGTGGCCAAAACAAGTGAAACTCACAAGAACAGTGTAACTATGGTCAAAACAAGTGAAACTCACAAAAACAGTGTAACTATGGTAACCACTACCTTGTTTACCTCTGACTATAAAATAAAGGCTCAGTTTGTCTTGGGATCTCTCTCTGTGGCCTCAACTAGGCACAGGAAGATCCACGGAGACTAAAGAGAGTTAGAGAGTTCTGAAGGCTGTCTCCGTGTAAAACATTCTTCGCCTACTCCGTCCACACCTTTGAGAACCCCTGGACCCCCGGGGCTGAACCCCGGCAAATTCCGAGATGGTATAAATGCAACCAATGACCTATGTAGAACTATCTTCAAAGGACTTTATTTTCTAGAGATAATAAAAACTCCAAGATTATGACAGATAGTCCTAAGAAAATTGCCTAAAGCAGGGGTAGCAAACTCAAATGCATATGTGGGCTTTGCTGGTAACATGCATAAGGGAAATAGGCAAGTTGGATGCTGCTGCAGATTGGAGGAGTGGCCCCACTTAAGGGACAGACCCTAGCCTAGCTGACTGATGGCAATGAAAATGCAATGCAGGTCCAGGATTCTGAGATACTTCAAATTTTCAAGAAGCAGAAATCCACATCTTCTTCTGCTATGAAATCCCGTGTTTACATGTTGGAAAACAATTCACATTTAACTAGACAAGCATACCTTATTACAGGTTTGGTTCCAGACTACCGATATAAAGCGAGTTGTACTAGTAATCTTTTTGCTGGTGGAGGGTCTTGCATTCAGTTTGTAAAAGATGCAACATCTGTGAAGTGCAATAAAGCCAAGTACAATAAAACGAGGTATGCCTTTATAGACCCCCGCACACAATTTTTAGGCAAAATTTTGGTTATGTCTACATTTAGCCCCTCAGGTTAGTATCTCTAGCCAATTACTAAACACATGAAAAGCCCAAAAAAGCAAGCTACTTTTTTGTTGTTTATTTATCGTCACAGGGGAGAGACAGAGAGATAAACATCACTGTGAGAGAGACGTCCATTGGTTGCCTCCTGCATGCACATTGACCAGGCTGGGGATCCAGCCTGCAACCAAAGTTCATGCCCTTGACCAGGAATTGAACTTGAGAGCCTACAGTTTGAGGGCCAGCGCTCTAATCAGTAAGCCAAACACGCTAGGACAAGGTAAGCTATTTTTTAATGCATTTTTGTGGGCTCTCTCATAGTCTTACATCATAAAATCATACTTTGCACTGATTTTGGTAGTTAACCCAAATCTAAGAAACAATGAGTTTTATGAAATTAAAGAGAAGACAACTTCAAAATGTGTTTAAATCCAGTTTTATTAGAATTTGAGACTAGTACAAAGTCTTTGACTATGACCACTGGACACACCAGACATGAGTTTATGTTTTTGGTTTGTTGCGGGTTTGGATACATCTACTTTTCTAAATCCTTTGCCCCTCATTTCATTACCAAATGTCAAAGTACTTTAAGTTCCTCTATCTACAAAACCCTATTGTTTATAGAACAGGAATTTGTAAAATATGATTGAAAAAATAAAATCCACAGATTCCAAAAATTCTCTTCAAATATTAAGAACATACAAAGTATACTAAAGACATCTACATTTAGTTATCCAAGTCACAAGGCAGGCATTTGATGTCTGTAATTTTTATATGTTGTTAATTATAGTTCAGAGACCAAAGTGTTCCCAAAAGCTATAAAACCCTTCACTGACATTCCCAGTATGGTTCCAATAGATTTAGAACAGGGGTGGGAAATACTGGTCAGCGGGTTGTATAAGGCCCGCAAAATCGTTTGGTCTAATGCTAAGGCATTAGAGGTGAATTAATTAAATGTCTGACCAAAATATAGCAATCTAACTTTTAAGTTGATATTTTTATGGCCAGAGGATGATATTATAAATATCCAAATGGCCCTTGGCAGAAAAAAGGTTCCCACTCCTGATTTAGAGAATAACACCAGGAGAGTACTTGATTTGGCCTTTAAAATCACAAGCCCTTTTTTTTTTTTTTTTTTTTCCCCTTTAGTGAGATTTTTCTTCTGTAGTTGCTCAGGGAACTATTTGCTTCCTTAATGCCTTATAATTAGCATCTGCCTCACAGGAGATCTAAGTATTGGCTTTGTAAAGTGTATGACTGAACAGCAAATGGCGGGTGCTCGCTCCTTAGTTGTTCTCCAGTGATCCTGAAGTTGCCTGTAAGAAGGAAAAAAAGAAAGCTCTGTAAAAATCTTCATACCAGACATTTCAGCTTGTCCTAAGTAGCTCTGCTTTCTTATCAGTGGATGGAAACTCAGCTATGCAGTGGAGCCCTATTGTTTTGTTCCTGTCCTAAGAGTAGCTCTTGGGAATCAAAATGCTGAAAACAAAGCAGGGCAATCACCTGAGAAAGTTCTGCCCTGGCTTTTCTCAAAGGCGGTACCTTTGTAAGATCCATGAGAATTACTTTCAGTCTTTACATTCCCCTAAATAGCCAACTTATTTAGCCAGAGGTAGAAGAGTGCCATACCATATTACCATTGGTTGCCTTACTATTTTTAGATGGGAACACCTGTTCCTCAAGGGGAGCATGCTAGTCTACATGATCATCTACTGTCGTTTATTTGTGGTCTGAATAGCATCACTACTGAAAGAAAAGGCAATTTGGCAATCAAAATAGGCATGTTTTTTTATTTGTATAATCGGAATAGGGTCTCAAACTTTGGAAAGGTTAACTCTGCAAGTTATTTGTGTTGTCCCAGCAAATTAGACCTATTAATATTAAGTCACAGCTGAAATTATATCAAATATATTGTACTCTTATTTCTCTAATAAATGAAAACATTTTCTTTAGAAATGAGCATACTTTTGAACTTAATAAATCTTTGCATCTAATTTAGATTTATTTATAAATTGAAAATATAGTCTCCAAAGTTAATGAATTAGGATATAAGGAGCCTTTCCCCTAAGTTAAGGTTCATTTAAATTTCAATTTGAGAATACTTAAAATATTTAAGTAATATCTAGAACAAAAAAAGCAATGAATACAGTGTAATGTTATCAACCCAGAAAACACTAACCAAGGAGAGAAATTATACTTACAAATGGAGTCCTAATTCCAAATTTGCTATGGAATGTCATGGTAACTTTGTTTTTATATCCTGTTCTTTGATCAAAGGTTTGGCATGTATCAAAAGGTGGGCTGTACAAATGAAGGCTCACAGCAGGTTCCGTATGGCTAATATTTTCTACTCGATGTAAGCCAATGGAATCTAAACAACAACCAAGAAGAACAAATGAAGGGTTTTAGAGGATTGCTGTAGGTAAATTTTTTGTCAATCACCTAAGATCATAAATCAATTGGGTACATTAGGAATGGAATTTCTTGTTAAAGAAATGAGGCACATGCACTCTGTTATTTCCTGAAAACATCCTACAATGTCAGTAAAAGACTAAAAAAGGCATCAACATATGTAGAAAAAGAGAAAACATTAATTTTCTCTTTTTAAATTTAAATTTAAAAGAAATTTAAAAGCTTGAATGTACAGTTGACTCTTGAACAACATGGACATTAGGGGTGCCAACTCCCACACCCTATAGTCAAAAATCCACATATAACTTTTGACTCTCTCAAAACTTAAGTTGTGCCCAAGTATCGATGGGGGAATTGGTTCCAGACCCCCCTGTAGATATGCAAATCTGAGGATGCTCTAGTCCCCCACCCCCCTGTATAAAATAGCATTCATCAAAGCATACAGTCAGCACTCCACATCCGTGGACCTCCAACTCGAATTGAAAACATTACAGGTACTTATTGAAAAAAAAAAAAAATCTGGGTATACATGGACCCGTTCAGTTCAAACCTGAATTGTTCATCATTAACTATAGATGAATAGCTTTGCTGGAGAAAGAAAGCTAAATATTCATTCCCACATGGAGATAGCCAAGAAATAAAGTGATTTATATTGTGAAACTCCGCCTCCCCGGCCAAACAGCTCAGGAATTGGCAGCATGGGTATTTCTGAGTATGGGGAAGAAGATGGGGCTAAAAGTACAGGAACTGGTTAAAAGCCTATTTCAGTTTAGAGTCTTACATCCCTTTTACCACTTCTCCCTCCCTCTCCTTCCTTCTGGTAGAAGTCTGAGATCTGGTCTCTAGAAAGAATATAATAGATGAACTCAGGACAGGTGAAAAAGAGGTGACCAAAGTGAAAATTTACATATTGAATGAGAAGAGCCCCACTTTCTTCACCACATAGCTGCCAGAATGCTTCGAGATAGGAATTTTCTTCTCCAGGAAGGAGATGGGAAGCAGTTTCTCAGGGAATCTGATTGGCTCAAGAACAAAGAACAACTGCCACTGGTTGTTCATCAAGAAAAAAGCTCTGCCAGATTAGCCTAGAACGAAGTCCAGTGTTTAGAGCTACCAACTGATATTTTTTGTCCCTGGTTTTTAAATATTAGCACACAGCCAAGGTCACCAGACATTTGAGCAAGCCCCCTAGTATGAAACACAGAGGCCAGAGCAACCTAAAAAGAGCAGCTGGAAACAGACATAATTCAAGAGAAGGCTTAAAAAACAAACTTATCATTAATATCCTTAGAGAGATAAGACAAAATATTATAAAAGGACCAGAGAATGAAAAGAGCTTTTAGAAATAAAAACCCGAATAGAAAGGTTGGAAGAAAAACTAAGGAAGCTGAGGAAGACTCAAAGAACAAAATAACAAAGATAGAAAATAGGAAAGAAAGATAAAGAAAATCAAGAGGAGGTTTAATATCTGAGCAATGGGAATTTCATAAACAGAGCAAAAAAATAAGTCAAAGAAATAACTATACAATATTTGCTTGAATGGAGGGAGAGACATGAGTTTCCAGACTGAAAGAACCCACTGAGTACTCAGCACAATGAATGAAAGTCATGCAACATGGTATATATCACTATAATATTGGAGACAGAGAAAATATAACAAAAGAGATCTCAAAAGTCTCTAGAAAGGAAAAATAGGTTTCATAGAAAGATTCAAGAATCAGAATGACAGTAGATTTTCAACAAGAAGATTGAAAGCATTGGCTGGGTGTCTCAGTTGGTTAGAGCACTGTTCTGATAAGCCAATATTGCAGGTTCAATCCCCAGGTCAGGGTACAAACAAGAATCAACCAATGAATGCATGAATAAGTGGAACAACAAATCAATGTTTCTCTCACTCTCAAATCAATAATAATTTTTTTTAAAACAGAATATGATTATATTTAATGCACAAGTTTGATACAACCAAAAAGTAAAACAGCAGAGTAAAATAGTAACAAAAAACATGGTAGATCATTTGCAATGCATGAGAAATGGTTAACATCTTTAGTTATAAACAAGCTCTTAAAATCCAGTGACACTATAATAATGCAAGGAAGCTGGAAAAATGAAATGAAAAAGTACAAGTGATGATTAAGCAGTGAGCATATATAATTTTGCGGGGCAGTGATGAAGAATAACTACTCTGCAGTGTCAGTGAGCAGAATAAAGACAATGACACTAATAATAATTTTTTAAGACCAAAAACTAAACGATACGGCATTACCTCCATTGTTCTGAGAGAATGTGATTGTCTGGTCAGAATTCCATATCCAGCTAAATTAGCAATCACATTGCAAGGGTTGAATACAGAGATTTTAGATATATAAGGTCTCAAAAAATTCCTTTCTGGAACCCTTTCTCATAGAGCAACTGGAAGATATGCTCCACTAAAACAAAGGCCTGAACCAAGAACAAGGCAGAAATGAGATCAGGAAACAAGGATATTAGCAAAAGAAGATGGCAAAGGAAAAGCCCGGATGATGTGAGGGGACCCCAGGATGACAGTGGAGCCGTGGCCTTGAGATCAACCAATCCAGATTGAAGCTGGTGTAAAGGCCCTGGAGGAGATGTCTCAAAGAAGATTAAAATAAAGAAATAATGACAAGATATATGATTTTGAAAAACTATGCTGAGAAGAAATTTATAGTTAGAAGAGGGTTTGAGGATGAGTCAAGGAAGGAATTTAGTGTAATTAGTGTAGCTAATGTAGGCACCACCCAATTTGGCCTTCTGCTTTATGATCTAGCTCCACGAGGTTGCGTGATAAAGAGCAAAGCCTGGAAGCAGAGGACTTAGGTTCTACTCCCGGCTAGACTACCCTGAAACAACTCACAACTTCTAGAACCCTCAGTTTTTCTCACTTCTAAAAATGGGCCTGATTCTCAGATCCGTAAACTCTTTAATTCTATAGCTTACTTCTTTCATAAGATACTGGCTTAAGCACAATCTTGAACAAAAGTTCAATATTCCTAAGAACTGACTGCCCCTACACAAATTATTTGTTTCTCCAATTGCAAATACATACACCACCCAATGCACGCTGGGCAATCTGTAAGCAAAGGCCCTGCAAAAACTAATTACCTGTCCGTTAGAGAAGTTCCTGAGGCTCATGTCTGATCCCAATTGTTAAGAATTCCAGCATTGTTATTTTTGGTCTTTGCCTCTTTTTCTTTGCCCCCATGGTGCACCCTCTGTCACAGTAATTCTGAACTTGGTGATACTTATGGATGCCAGTTTGATCCTGGCCATATCCATCTTTTTTCTATTACAGTAGGTAACTTGGTCTCCTTGCCCCAATTCTCCCTTTCCTCCACCTTATGTTGCACACTGCTACCATATTGATCAAGATATTTCCCCCCAAAAGTCTGCTCACCAAAGCAAGCTCTTACTTTAGGCTGGTCTTAGAGGCCTAGGACCTGATCTCACTTTACTCTCCCCTACTCCTGTCCATGCCCATTCTTCCTTCTTCCCTCCAGGTAGACCATTCCTGACGAGTTTTTATTTTTCGCAGTGACTATGCCTTCACTCGTGCTCTTCCCTGTACTTAAAACATCCTTCCCACTGACCAGTATCTATCTGCACTCCTCCTGCACCTGTAATAATAAAAGGTTGTAAATATGTGATTTTTTAATCATGTGAGTAATTAGTCTACAGAAATATTTAGCTTATTCCACCCAGTATTTTACCAATTGGCAAAATTTCCCATATAAACATCAGAATTTCCCACTTCTATGGAAAAAGAAGTCAGGATGATCTTGCTGCCCCGTGGCTTGCACACATCAGTCCCCAAGCCTTATTCCCAGCCTGCAGCACTCATCTACCATGTCTGTTTGGCTCCTATACTCTTCGCATTGTAGACTCTTTACCTGTTCTTCAAGATCTATCTAGGTCAGCCGTGGGCAAACTACGGCCCGCGGGCCGGATCCGGTCCGTTTGAAATGAATAAAACTATTGAAAAAAAAGACCGTACCCTTTTATGTAATGATGTTTACTTTGAATTTATATTAGTTCACACAAACACTCCATCCATGCTTTTGTTCCGGCCCTCCGGTCCAGTTTAAGAACCCATTGTGGCCCTCGAGTCAAAAAGTTTGCCCACCCCTGATCTAGGTTCACAAAGACTCTGTGACTTGCTGAAAGTCATTATTCTGAAAGCTTTTTTGCTTTTCTGCGAGTTATATGGGCAACAAACTTGTTCTTGAAAATCTGGTGTGCCTCATATATAGCAACCCTCCAGAGTTTTCTGCTACGTAAGAAACTAACACCTTGTGTTATGTGAACGAGAAGAAAAGCTTCCCACACAGTAGTCTGCAGTCTTATCTGCAGTTTCACTTGCTGCAGTTTCCGTTACTTGCAGTCAACCATGGTCTGAATATATTAAAAGGAAAATTCCAAAAATAAACAATTCATAAGTTTTAAATTATATGTTGCTCTGAGTAGTGTGATAAAAATCTCCCGCTCCATCCCACCCAGATGTGAATTATCTCTTTGTCCAACCTGCTGTATAGGCTCCCTGCCCTTTAGTCACTTAGTAGCTATCTTAGTTATCAGATTTACAGAGAGAGGCCACATTTACATAACTTTTACTACAGTACATTGCTATCATTGTTCTACTTTATCGTTAATCATTGCTTTTACTCTTACTGTGCCTTATTTATAAATTAAACTTAATCCCAGGTATGGGAAAGAAACATAGTATATATAGGGTTCAGTACTAACTACAGTTTCAGATATCCACTCGGGGGCGCGGGGTGAGGGGGTGTCTTAGAACGTTTACCCCTCAGATAATGGGGAACAACTTTGTAATCTGACCTTTCTAAGTGTACTCGGAAACTAATGAACAAATTTAAGCCAGTACCAAGGCCAATATCTGTCTTTAAAGAAGATCCTGCTTTGCCAGAAAAATCTCTATAATATCTTATTATATGTAAGTGAAATAGCATCCAATAAGAGTATGGCCCTTGGAATCAAATTGCTTAGGTTTGAATACTGGCTGCCATTTAAAAGTTGAGTAATGTGGACAAGTTATTTAATCTCCCTATGTGTTGGAATTTCATCTGTAAATGGGAATAAATGATCTCATATAAGCATAACAAGCTTTCTGGGAAGTTATTATCCCCTTTAAGAATACAGATGTTAATCACTGCCTCCCCTAAAAAGCATTTGGCTTTCCATATCACATTCAGGGGAAAGAATGAATTCTTAGTGAGAGATCTATAAATCACTGCTGAATAATGTGCTTTGTAAAGTTTCCCTTGAGAATATGCTTTTAAGTATATGCATTTTAGAAAAATAGGGACTAGCTAGCATTCATAGCTACTTCCAGAACATTGCTTTACATTTTCTTTTTTTAAAATTTGTTTCTTTATTCATTGATTTTAGAGAGACAGAGGAAGGGGAGAGGGCAGAGAAAGAGAGGGAGCGGGAGAGAGAGAGAAACATCAATTTGTTGTTCTACTTATTTATTTCCACCTTGGCCTCACTCCTTCATTAGAAGACTCTACATACATAAATTCATATTCAGCTCTAACTATCCTAAGATTTGGCATGTAAATGACGTTTCAGTCGGCACTAATCTACAAGCATGTGTTTCCAATAAGTGCCTCTAGTCCAGATGCAAAACTTTAAAAAGCAAAACCCACTGCTCTCAGGCCCTTTTCCAAGCATTTGAAATTAGTGACTTTGTGATCCAAGTTCTACTGCACATGTGTAAGTAACCAATATTTCCGATGGGATTTACAGCTTTTTCCCACTTGCCCTTAGGAAAAGGTTTGGATGTTACCGTTGATGTAGGCACACTGGTTTTCCCTCAGGATTCTTTCAGACTTCTTGATCATCTCGTTGGACTTTTTGTCAGGCCAGGCAAACAATGTCTCCTTTAGATTTCCCTGCAGCATCTTCAGAAAGCAGTGGGAGTTGGTGTGGTCATGGATACTGCTATATAGACACAAAAGGACAACTGAACTCAGCAGATGGTCCAGTACCCAGACCTGCAGTAACAGTCAGCCCAGAGCGGAAAGCTGCACACTGTCAATAGGACATCTCCCAGGACAAAATCCATTTCAGCTGAATTTTGAAATGTCATCAATTTATAATTCAACATTGTGCAATATAGAGAAAATGTCTGCCACATCAATGTATATAAGAGGTTTTCATACATACCCCCTACTAAAGAACAGTTAATTATTTTAAACCCTGTTATAATACTACTTTCACGAGAAACACAAAACCAGCAACCTTTTATCTTCTCCAAGATACAGCTTTTAATAACTCAGTTAAGTGACACTAAAACTTGATCATAAAAC
The DNA here is from genome assembly GCF_964212035.1 of Myotis nattereri. Taxonomy (NCBI): domain Eukaryota; kingdom Metazoa; phylum Chordata; class Mammalia; order Chiroptera; family Vespertilionidae; genus Myotis; species Myotis nattereri. Next base: position 68,328,657 of record NC_138079.1, read on the forward strand.
TACATTCGAGAATTTTTAGGAAGAACAAAAATAATCATCTATAATCATTGCATCACACTGAGAAGATCACTTAACATTTAATGATTTTTCCCAGGCTTTCTCTCTTTTATCCTTCCTTTGAGGGACAAAAGGTATATGTATCTATTGCCACCATCTTAAAATTATATTATAATATATATATAATGTTAACATTTTGCAGATTTAGAGCAGCCGTAGGCAAACTACGGCCCGCGGGCCGGATCCGGCCAGTTTGAAATGAATAAAACTAAAAAAAAAAAAAAGACCGTACCCTTTTATGTAATGATGTTTACTTTGAATTTATATTAGTTCACACAAACACTCCATCCATACTTTTGTTCCAGCCCTCCGGTCCAGTTTAAGAACCCATTGTGGCCCTAGAGTCAAAAAGTTTGCCCACCCCTGATTTAGAGTATCCTACCTATGATTACATCCCAATATTTGCGGGGGAAAGAAAGTAAATTTGATTTGGGAAAATAATATATTCATATAAGCTTATAGTAAATAGTATTTAGGTTATTAAGTAGGATTAGCTGTAGGGATGATTAAAATATATACATATGTACGATAGGAAGAACTTGTTTCCTAAATTCACAGAGCCTAGTCCTACTCTTTATATGTAATCTGCTTTGAAAAAATATTGACTAAGGGAAAAGTGCTCCACTCTATATGAGTATATAAATGTATACTATAAACCTAATTTTCCAAAACCTTATGAACTCCTGTTTCCTTTCTCCCATCAAAAATGGGTCTGGATTATTGTCTCGCCATTCTCAAAAGACTGAGAAGGATCTGTTTAAAGAGATACTAATACTCAATTGGTAATAATGCTGGCAAATGTTTAAACTAAGGATAATTAAGGAACCAAGTTTCAAAGAATTGGTATTAGTTTAAGTTGCCTTATTCTCTATATAAAGAAAGGAAACCATAAACTTGAAGTGAAAAGAAATTGCTTCAATTCATGAATTGTTTTTCTAGTTCCAAATATGGACACTTAGGTCTTTAGTCCCACCATTATTTACACACTTCAAAATACAAAAGTCAAGTTTTAGCACAATCCCATAAAAGTTTGGAGAGAGAATAAGTTAAACTGATTACCACCTATTTGATTTATTACTCATTTTGGGGGCTGGTTTTGATATTCATGGTGTATGCCTAAACCCTTCATGCTAATTTCCATGTGATTTTTTGTTAGGATTAGGGGACAAATAATTATAAAATGAGATTTGTTAGTTCTCTCAAGACTTGTGGCCAGCCTGGCACTGTACACTGCATATTCTGGAATAGACACTCTAATAAAAATCTGTAAATAGTTGTATTACCTGCCATGTCCTTCACCCCAACATAGAATCATCAGATTAAATTTTCCATTTCCTTGATCCACAAGATTTCGGGTGTACCTGAAAGGAATGTATTCAGAAGTTTGAATTTGGTTAATGAAACAAGCACTGGTAAAAATAAGTGTGTCACAAAGTATCATTCATTTACAGATGCTATTATTTCTACCTCTAAGCAACTATGAATGTGGTTTTCTTTTTTTAAAAAAATATTTTTATTGATTTCAGAGAGGAAGGGAGAGGGAGAGAGACAGAAACATCAATGATGAGAGAAAATCATTGATTGGCTGCCTCCTGCGTGTCCCCTACCGGGGACAGAGCTCGCAACCCGGGCATGTGCCCTGACTGGGAATGGAACCATAACCTCCTGGTTCATAGGTAAACACTCAACCATGAGCAACGCCAGCCAGCTGAATGTGGTTTTTAAAATCCAGCACAAACGAAAAGTATTTTTCCCAGTTCATTTTAGACATTTTTATATTTTGAATCGCTGCATTTACAGCTGCTCAGTTTTAATTAATGTCATGGAAAAGTTAACAGGAAATAAATTCCTTTATTCTCCATGTGACTGCCTCAAATTCAAAAAGGTTTCTCACAGAAGGTAATTGCAAAGTGCATTAGTGCGCTAGGCAAGAATGTTGCTATTGTATTGTCATGTGTTTTCCCTGGATAGATAAACCTGAATTTGAGAAACAAGGTTTTATTAAATAGCTGTTCTAGAATTCTCCTTAGTTTTACTATAGCCCAGATACAAACCACATTCAAAAGTACCCTTAATGAAAAGTCCTCCACAAACAGGGTGCGTGTGTGTGTGTGTGTGTGTGTGTGTGTGTGTGTGTGTGTTGGAGTGGGGGGGTGGGCGGGGGTTGATCTAAGTACTAGAACGTAGGACACTATATTAGGAAAGTAGCTAACACTCTAAACCAGTGGTTCTCAACCTTCTGGCCCTTTAAATACAGTTCCTCATGTTGTGACCCAACCATAAAATTATTTTCATTGCTACTTCATTACCGTAATGTTGCTACTGTTATGAATCGTAATGTAAATATCTGATATGCAGGATGGTCTTAGGCGACCCCTGTGAAAGGGTTGTTCGACCACCAAAGGGGTCGCGACCCACAGGTTGAGAACCTCCGACTTAGACTGTCACTTTTAAGGAAAGCAATCTTTACCCCATTTCTGGGGTAGTGTTTGTTCATGTGGTCATCTGTTCACTTAAGTCCTACATGCCTCATCCTCCGCCCCCCAGCTGAAGGCCAGGTGATGGCAGAGCAGGATTAGTAAAGGGAAGTGATTAGTAAATGCTCTTTAGATGTCAGCCATCAACTTTTATGACTTAGCAAGGGGCTGTGCCCTTAATTCACTAAGTAACTCTGGCACCTGGACCAGGACCCTACTTCTCCCTCCACCAGTCTTAGGGCCATGCCTCCTGTTTCTCTGGGGCGTCTAACGGAGAATTCACTGTTTGGTCTACACTGGAACACTCTGTCTTGGCTCTTCTTGCACTGGCTTTCCCAAGGTCAGAGATCAGAATGCCTCAGTGTTGGACTTGCACAGGCAGAAAATACTATCGAATTGATTTCTGCTGTCCCTTATCCCTCCCTCTCTTCCACGGAACACCCACCCATCTATTACCTTAGTGAGCTGTATCTCAGATACCTGTGGAATAGATCAATCCAAGCAGTTGCATTTCAAATGGTTTAGAGTTTGTCAATCAATATAAATTCAGAGCCCCTGGAAATATCCTTGTTCTAAAGATTAAGGGCACTTACAGCCTGGTTAATTAATTTCACTTGATCAAGAATATCTTCAGGCAGAACAAGAAAACTATTATACGCCATATGTCTGCAAAAAGTTTAATAGTGGTTTAGAGTGTGGGCTCTGGAACAATAATGCTAATTTGGATCCTGGTGCCACTTCTTGACATAAGTATGACCTTGCACAGGTAACCCAAACTTTTTATTGCTTATCATTTCTTGCCTGTAAAATAGGGATAAGAATGGTACCAATCTCATAGGGCTGCCGAGGTAAATGAGTTAACCCACATGTAAAGTGACTACAATAGCATCTGACCCGTAACAACCCCTCAATTACTTGGAGCTAATGGCAAAATTAAAAACTAGACCCTGCCCTAGCTGGTTTGGTTCAGTGGATAGAGCGTCGGCCCTCAAACTGAAGTGTCCCAGGGCTCGATTTCAGTCAAGGACACAATGTTTCTTTCTCTCCCCTCTCTCCCACTCTCTCTAAAAATAAATATATAAATAAAAATAAATGGAAAAATATTCTCAGGTGAGGATTAACAACAACAACAATACAACACTAGACTCTGGCAACTTTATTGGCAGGCACAGAAGAAATGAGTTGATAGGAACAAAAGGAATTCCTAGAGACACTGCCGACAAAACTTTACCAAAAGCCCCAAGTATGTTTTGTGAAATGACTAACAGAATCGGCTCCCAGTGAAAGCTTAATCTTTCCTTATTCTTTTCTTTCAAGTATGCCCTTCAACCCAACTAACCATAAAGACTGAAGCGCTAGCTACCTTTCAGAAAGAACCTCTCACTCTTCGGAGTGACTAAATTTCATTCCTGGCCCCAGAGGACTGGTAGAGATTCATTTTTACTTAATCACCAGGCCTCCCAGGGCATCTCACTCCAGCACAGCTGGGAAGCAGCGGCCTTCAATTTACATTCCAGATCCTCAGAATTAAGGATAAGAGAAAGCATATTGCTGGGGGTGGGGAGAAGCGAGAGACAGTCCTTTAATTCGCGAATCGATAGTGGGTTTAAATAAAGTCCTCATCTGGGAAGTTAAACTGGTTTGGGAGAGGGGTCACCACAAACTGAAAACGAGCAGTTGACAACTCCAAGACAGACAAAAAAAAAAAAAAAAAAAAAAAAATGCCTGTTGGCAGGTGCTTGCTCGCAGGCGGCAGAGGGCGAAGTGATGGAGAACCAGCGGCGGGGACTGTGCCTCCACCGCTACCCCCTTCTCCGGACGCTGATGCAGTTCCCCCCTGGGAGCAGCAGCCTCCCTCAGTGCAGCCGGTCGGTTCCCCAGGGCCCTGCATCCGAGGCCGGGGGCAGGAGTGGCGGTTTGGGAGCTGAGAGGTTGACGCGTGAGAAGTCAATAGAAAACGGGCGATATGCGGCTGCCTCCCCTACGCAGGCTCCACCTTCGGCCCAAAGCGCGGAGGGCGAGCCGGCCGGCGGAGGAGGCGCAGCGCTCCTGAAGGCCCCGGGGCGCTGGGGGCGTGGGCACCGGGGCCCGCACTCTCCCGAAGCAAGACCCCCGCCCTTCCCACCTCGCCCGGTTCTCCGCGGACTCCGAGAGTCGCACCCCCGGGCTTGGAGGCCGGCGCCCGCGATCCCCGGCGGGCAGGGCGAGAGCGCACTCACCTGTACTGGTCGTACTTGGCGTACACGGACCACTCGGCGGGGTCGCTCTCGTAGGCTTCCATGACGGCCTGCACCTCCTCCACGTTGACCTCCTCGCTGGCGAAGAGCTGGTGCAGGATGCGGATCAGATCGGTTAGCGTCCGTGGCTTCAGCACCTCGGTCTGCTCCATCCTTTGCAGAGCTGGCGGCACGCCTTTCTCACTGCGGGGCTTCGGCGAAGGCGCTGAGCGAGCCTAGGAACCGGGGACGAGGGACCCGAGCTGCCAGCCAGACAGCTCCACACACACACGCACACACACCCCGCAAACACTGGAGAGCCACAGCTAAAAGAATCCCTGGCCAAGAGACCAAGACACCCACACCGGGGCGGCGTGGACCTGCGACCTAGTAGGACGAGCGCCGCACACAAATCAGGACCGAATCCGCTGGGTTTAGCCTCCCCGGCCCTTTTTAAGCTCTCGGAGTCAGCGGGAATGTACCAATGGCCCTCGGAGGGTGGGGAGAGGCGGGTGCAACCTGAGGAAGGTGGTGGCGACGGAGAGCGTGCGGGCCAGGCTCACGCACCCAGCGCCCGCCCTCCCAGCCATGCAGCCCTCCCGCGAGCCCTTCCCTCGCGAATCCCCGCACTCGCGGTGGGCGGCGCGCAATCCCTCCCTCACGTCAACAGGCTCATTTTGGCCTCCCATTCCCACCCCTTTCCACACGCCCCTCCGCCGGCGTTCCCGGGGAGGTTACTTTTGGCCGCCGGGGTTTCACATCCTGGGACGCAGACCACTGGGCTCGGGAGAGAACGGCTGGGGGTAGATGCTGAAGAAGGAAGGGGCCCTACCCGTCAGAGAGAGCTGAGGAACTGTGAAGAGCTTGTGAAGGTTGAGGATGGATTCCACGTCCAAGATGGAGATCTGTTTTGATCGATTGAAACTATAGGTAATATGCTTTAGGCTAAGGTGAAAAGTCGAAGTCTTCAATTTAAAAAAACAACACCTTCTATTGAATTTATTGGCGTGACATTGGTGTTAGGAGTACAATCCTATAGTACATCATCTGTATATTGTATTGTGTACTCTACTGAAAGTACATTTTGACAAAGGAGACTCGGCGGTCCAGCTAGATTAGCAAGTAGAACGATAGAAGGCCAGGTATCCCTCTTTGATTTTAAAATCAAACATTACCTAAAAATTATTCAGTGGAAAGACCTGATATTTCAATTCATGGTGAAAGGAAATGCTGTGTGTGTGTGTGCGCGCGCTATTTTTTTTTCTCCCAATGCAGTATTTAAAAAGGGTTCTACTAGACTATGGTCGGCAAACTCATTAGTCAACAGAGCCAAATATCAACAGTACGACAATTGAAGTTTCTTTTGAGAGTCAAATTTTTTAAACTTAAACTATATAGGTAGGTACATTGTTTTTTTTTTTTCTCTTTCAAATCATTTTAATAACGTGGCAGTCAAAACACGAAAAGCAGACTCAAACTTGTTTTCTTAAAGGGAGGGTGCTACCATGATTGCTTCCCACAAGCATGATCTAAGGTAATGATGACACCGATTCCAAAGAGCAAGGGTGGTAAGAAGACCTCAAGGCTCACAGACTGAAAAGCTCGGTTTCGGAAAAGTCTCAGAGGGGTCGCCGGTGGCAGGAGAGACATGAAATTGAAGGGACCTTCACAGGACAGGGCGCGGCTGCTGGGTCATCAGCACCTTGAAACGTTTCTTGATGGTGACTCGGTGTCGAGAGTATTTGTCGTCTGGGGAGAACCGAGCAGGATGGGCCGAGCAGGTCTGTTGTCCAATAGGATCAAACTTCTTCAGGGTATAGACCCGGTCTCCCTGTTCATTGAGGTAATACTGGAGAAACATGATCTCGCTGAAGCAGGAGGTTCCAATTCCGTCTGCACTTCTCGGTCTACTCGGTACATTGTTATTAACTTAATTAGGGTACTCCTAAGGCTTAGGAAGAGCCACACTCAAGGGGCTAAAGAGCCGCAGTTTGCCGACCATGGTAGACTAGACTATTTAAATACATTATTTCTAGAAGCAGTGCTTGGAGAACAAGGCAAATTAAGTATGAATGAAAATAAGAAAAATGTGAGGGACAGAAGAAATGCAAGTGTAGATTCCTTTTTTCTCATTAACGGACCCCGGGAATAACTTGGACTCAAGATTATTAAAGGTCTAAACTTCTGGAAGACTAATCTTTTTTCTTTTTCTAGACTTTGCTTTAATGTATGTATATACAGGAGTGGGCAAAAGTAGGTTTACAGTTGAGAGTACACAGAAACTTATGCTTGATTTTTCTATTCATTGGCGTTATAATAATGATTTATTACTTATGATGTATCTTTTAGGTAATGATGGCTGGTAATTTAACCTATTTTTGCCCACCCCTGTATGTATGAGTGTATATGTTATGTACAAATGTACTTGTGCTAACCATGTTCTTCAGAAGTACAAATGACAGCTCAATCACCATTGTTCTGAAAGGACTTTGGGTAGAAAGCATGCCAGAAGCCAACCTTTTGTCATGTGTTGCAATTAGAGGATCTAGTAACTTAATACTTTAGATCCAGAGAGGTAGTTTTACTGTACTCTGCATTGATCAGGGCAATGATTTACACATTCTTAGACAGTCATTGACATGGGGTGGGTATCCAAAGGAGGGAACCAGAAAAGAGGTCTGTAAATATACACCTATCTATCCATTTTTAAAATCATGCACTATATGCCAGCCACTGCTCACAAAACGAAGTCTCTGCCCTCACAGGGTTTATGTTCTAATAGGGGGGAGGGCACAGGTAGACACACCAATATTACATACAGTATACATGAAGTGGACACAAATATTGTATTCTATTTACAATGGAGGAAAACTAAAGCAGGGGGAGGACAGTTGAGGGTGGTGGTATTTTAGAGGGCCTAAGGCAGTGGTCGGCAAACTGTGGCTCGCGAGCCACATGCGGCTCTTTGGCCCCTTGAGTGTGGCTCTTCCACAAAATACCGACTTCTGCGCATGGGCCATGAAGTTTCAATCGCACTGTATGTGTACGCCCGCACGTGGTATTTTGTGGAAGAGCCACACTCAAGGGGCCAAAGAGCCACATGTGGCTCACGAGCCCCGGTTTGCCGACCACTGGCCTAGGGGAACACTTTTTTTTTTTTTGTAAAGCTCTCACACATTTATTAATGAACCAACCTACTATTTCAGGGGGAAAAAATCAACAGTGCAAAATCACAAGTTCATTAATCTTCCAATTAAAATGCCCCAACTGTCCAGACAGTAGCATCTTTTCAATCATTTAAGGGTGTAGGCAACCTGGATACAGCATAAATATGTGAGTCATCTCATGTGTGATTTCTCATAGGCCCAGTTTGGTTCTTCTCCAATGTCTCTTCGAGTTGTACTTGATTTTATTACCAGTTTTCATCCGAATCCATTGAGGAATGGGACGATTCTGCTTTTGTTTCTTGGCCAGGAACCTCTTGATCCTGAAAGTCGGGTGGGAAGACATGGTGAAGGAGAAGCGAATGCGCGCACCTCCATGGCGGAGAGAAGGAAGCAGAAGGACGTATTTAGTGGCACTGATGGGGTGGGGAGGGGAACACTCTTGATGATGATATTGGATCAGGGACTGAAAGATGTGAGACATAGTTTTCTGAGGGAAGTTTCCAAGTAGAGGAAACAGAAGTACAAAAGCCCTAGGATGGGAGCAAGCTTAGTTTTTGAATAACACAGATGAACATGGATATGCATGGCAGGGTTTGCAAGTGGGGACTCATCACAGAAGACCTTGCTAGGTCTTCAGCTTTTGCTGATATGGGAGGTCATTTCATCATGCAGACATTGTACCATCTCACATCATCACAAGAAGGGTGAGAACTGTATTTTGAGGTACCATTCACATATTTCATTACATCATATTGTTATAATTGTTCTATTTTATTATTGTTAAATCTTACTGTATCTAACTTATATGTATGGGTATATCTATGTATGGGAAACTTTATTGTAAGTATGTATGTATGTATAGGAAAAAACAATACCTATAGGGTTCAGTTCTATCCAGGGTTTTAGGAATCTACTGGAGGTCAGGGGTAAGGTGGGGGCTACTCTAGACAGATTGCCTTTATTATTGTTTTTCAAAGTTAAATTATACTTTGAAAGCCATACTTAATTTCATTCACCTAATATATAATGAATTACTAATTAGGTATGTGTAAGGCAAAGCACTAAGTATTATGTGTGTGGGTACCAAATAAAAACCCCAAAATCCTATTTTTAGGGACATTACAATCATGAAAGGGTATTGGACACAATATTTATAAGGTAGTATGCAGCAGTGCTGTAATAGTGGTAGTTCACTGTAACTGTTCTTACAAGACAGAGCATCTCCCCCTTGACTGACATGCCACGATATTCTTAATTTAAAAAATCAATTTGCAATGATTATAAAAATATATTACTCACAATTTGGGTGTTCTTTAATATTTTCAGCTGAAAATTCTCATGAAAAAGGATTTTAAAGTTGGTCAGGGCTGCCACTTAGGGAAAACATTTTTTTATAGACACGAGTGGCTTGCGTCTACAGATGCTTATGGCATACAATGGGTTAAGAAACAGAAAAAACAAGCACATTCAGAGAATAGTGAGTAATCCAGTGTGGGTTGAATACTGATGTAGAGAAGTAGTACTTGTAGGACTAAACGTGCTGTACTGCTTTCTGAATACTTTTCCTCCCATTATGTGGTTTGTAGCTGACTTACTTGTTGCCAGAAGCTTATCCAGTATAATTCTTGAAAAATGAAGCTGTATGAAAGGTGACTGTCACACCCCTTCCCTTGAACAATGCACTTCCCACTTTGAGTTATACACAACTAAACTGCTATATAATTGAAGGCATAGTCTGCGCTTTTCAGTTTTTAACGTGCTTAGAGCAGATATTTAAGGTTCCTTCAGGGTTAAAACTTCTAGAAATTCAGATTCCAGGAAGTATCCAATCTTTTTAAAAAAATATATTTTTATTGATTTCAGAGAGGGAGAGGGAGTGAAACAGCAATGATGAGAGAGAATTATTGATCGGCTAACTCCCTGCACGCACCACGCTGGGGATGGAGCCTGCAACCTGGGCATGTGCCCTGATCAGGAATCAAACTGAGACCTCCTGGTTCAACCACTAAGCCACACCAGCTGGTCAGGTATCCAATCTTATTTTGATTACAGATATTCTTAGCTTAATTTATACCCTAAATATGAGGAACTCATTATGAAGTTCTTGGTGTAGATACCTTCTAAGATGGAAGCATAATATTCTAATAATTACATGCCCTCTGTATGTTGTGGGTCATCTTTGCACAGTAAGATAAAGCATGACATTACTGACAATGATTTTCTCATGAACATAAAAAAAATATAACCCTCTCCCCCCGCCAAATTTAATTACAGTTAACAGTTTAAACCAGACATCTGCAAAAAAATTTGTGAATTGTGTATAAGGTGCCCATCACCCAGCAATTTAGGGGATCCAGGCTTACAAGTAAGTGTTGCAAAGTTAGCACAGAATAATTAATTATTTGGCTAAGGATTAAGAGATTATAGTGTAAAAGAGATAATAGTGTAAATATGGTTTGTAATAGTGTAAAACCCTGTACTATATCTTCAAGGTTATTATGAAAAAAACCCCACAAGGTATATACATATTTAGCTAACCTTAGATTTAATTAATTAATAAATTCTTTAGATTAAAAAGGAACAATTAAATTGATGTCACAAACTCAAACTCAAATAGCTTTGATTATTGTAGTAAATATCCCATCACTTAAAACCTTACTGGCAAATATTAAGTTAAACACATTTTTGCTATTTGTTAAATACATATGTATATAAATACATTCACATTCTTCAGTAACTATTAATGGAGGAAGCTACAGAACAGATCCACATCCAACCTATTTGACTTGAAAATGATAGTACACTTTCCAGCTTCCAACATATATATAAATTTCTTACCTAATCTTACAAGATAAATTTGCACAATTCAACCTGTACTATTCCAGTGTTAACTACTAGCTGTATTAATTTATTACACCGGAACACTGGCATAAGGGGACTTAAGAATTTATTCTTGGACAGAAAATGAGAACTGAACAGCAATTTCATCACTATAAATGGAATTCTTCCTTAGCACCCCCTAATGCTAGTGTATGGCAGATCATTAATCATAAAGTACATTACTTTTGAAAACAAACACTTAAGAGAATTCTTGTACATACTTTAGATTCTGTTTGGACATTCCATTCAATTTATTGGAATGCTTTTTTAATGCTGCATTACAAATATAATACAGAATTTTTAAAAAGTTAAATCTCACCTCAAGCAATTACCAGTCTAATGGCATTAGAAAAAAAGGTACTTTTAGTCATGGCATGAAATACATGTAAAACTAAGGCTTTTGTCCAGTTTTTCTTTGAGCATTTTCAAGTTGAAAAATACATTATAAAAACTCAAAGATGTTGTCACATTTACTTGAGTGCTTTTGACACTGTAAAAGAGACAGAAGACCATTACACCTATAAACATTGGGACTCCAGAATCCTCAAATGTTAGGACTAAAATAGGTGTATACTTCATTTGTCTAAAGTTTTTTTTTCACAATAAGACAATTAAATCTAAACCTTGCATATTCTCTAAAGCAGCCTTCCAGTGTGTCAACATACATGTGCTCTTGGCTAGGTATTTGCTAGAAACAGTCTTCTCCTCCATTAGCATCTGGCAAAGATGGAAAACCAAACTGCTCATTTCTGCCATCTGGGCTGCCCTCTACTGGACTACGTAAGGTATAAAGCCAGCAGGTCAATGAGATTTTCTTTCATAATACTGTAGATATAAATATATACAAGAAAAAGTATATCCCATACCTCAAACTGAACTTCCCAGGAGCAGCACAAAAATAATCTTTTAGTAAACTAAACTGACTTTTACAGTGCTAATTCTACAAGTAAACAATTTCAGTAATTTTAAGAACCGATAAAAAGAGGTTTTATTGCCCTAACCGGTTTGGCTCAGTGGATAGAGCATCGGACTGTGGACTCAAGGGTCCCAGGTTCAATTCTGGTCAAGGGCATGTACCTTGATTGTGGGCACATCCCCAGTTAGGGGTGTGCAGGAGGCAGCTGATCGATGTTTCTCTCTCATCGATGTTCCTAACTCTCTATCCCTCTCCCTTCCTCTCTGTAAAAAATCAATAAAATATATTTTTTTTAAAAAAGAGGTTTTGTTGATTTGTTGATGGCAGCCGTTCTGACAGGTGTGAGGTGGTATCTGTTGTATTAATTTGCATCTCTCTGATGATTAAGGACATTGAGCATTTTTTTCATATGTCTCTTGGCCATCTGTATGACCACTCTGGAGAAGTGTCTATTTAGGTCCTTTGCCCATTTTTTAATTGGTTTGTCTTCCTTTTGTTAAGTTGTACAAGTTCCTTATATATGTTAACCCATCAGATGTATCATTGCCAAATTTATTCTCCTATAGTGGGCTCCATTTTCATTTTGTTGATGGTTCCTTTTGCTGTGCAGAAGCTTTTTATTTTGATGTAGTCCAATTTGTTTATTTTCTCCTTTGTTTCCCCTGCCCTAGGAGATGTATCAGCAAACATATTGCTACAGGAGATGTCTGTGATTTTGCGGTCTGTGGTTTCTTCTAGAATTTTTATGGTTTCAAGACTTACATTTTAAGTCTTTTAACCATTTTTTTTTTGAGTTTGTTCTTGTGTATGGTGTAAGTTGGTAGTCTAATTTCATTTTTTCGCATGTACCTAACTTTCCGAATACAACTTATTGACTAGACTGTCTTGACTCCACTATATGCTCTTGCTTCCTTTGTCAACAAATGACAAGTGCTGGTGAGGATGTAGAGAAAAGGGAACCCTAGTACACTGCTGGTGGGAATGAAGATTGGTGCAGTCATTATGGAAAACAGTATGGAATTTCCTCAAAAATTAAATATGGAACTGCCATTTGACCCAGTAATCCCACTTCTAGGAAAATAGTCTAAGAAACCTAAAAACGCAATAAAAAAGAATATATGCACTCCTATGTTCACAGCACCGCAATTTACAATAGCTAAGATCTGGAAACAACCCAAGTGCCCATCAGTAGATGAGTGGATAAAAAAAACTGTGGTACATTTATACCATGAAATACTATATAGCAGTAAAAAAGAAGGATCTCTTACCCTTTGACACACCATGGAGGGACCTGGAGAGTATTATGCTAAGCAAAATAAGTAAGTCAGAGACAGACAAGTATCACATGATCTCATTCATATGTGGAATCTAGAGAACAAAATAAATTGGTGAATAGCTCCAGAGACATAGAAGCATAGAACAAACAGTCAAGTCTCAGAGGGACGGTGGGGTGGGTAGGAAGAGATTAACCAAAGAACTTATATGCATAACCCATGGATACAGACAATAGTGTGGTGAAGACCTGTGCAGCCAAAAAGGGGTCAATGGGGAAAAAGGGGGACATCTGTAATACTTTCAACAATAAAGATAAATTAAACAAACACACAACAAACAAATATGAGGCTTTATACAATCTTAGTCTCCTTTTCAATATCCTGGAGGCATATCTGGAGCAATAGTTGTAGTACTGTATATACTCTAATGTCAATCTTTCACGATGATTCCTGTATTAATGCAAATCACATTTTTGTGGGTCAACTCTCTGGATTTTTTACATGCATAAACATGGGTCTTAGCAGATAACATGCTGAGATCATATCCACAAGTATCTTGCCATAAGTATCAAACTTTTCAGAGCTGTGTCCTTTGTGAAGATTCATTTTTAGTTATCAAGATCTTTTTCTCTGTCGTTCATCCCCATGCCTGAGATTTGCAGTAATGTAGGACCAGTTTACCATCACTGCCAAAACACTACAAAAAGAAAATAACAGCAACAAACTTAATTCTTTGATGAAAGAAAAAATGGTATACGTATCATAAATATCCTTATACACGTAGGTGTAAATTATCTACAAAGCTATTTCTTTCAAAAGATGCAAGTTGCTATTTTAACACATCAGTAATCATCCTATGTAATAAATAGGTAATATGCAAATTGACCATCACACCCTCACACAAGGGGGCCAAGCCAGCAGGGGAGGGCAGTTGGGGGTGACCAGGCCTGCAGGGGAGGGCAGTTGGGGGCAATCGGGCCAGCAGGGGAGCAGTTAGGGGCGATCAGGCTGGCAGGCAGGTGAGCGGTTGGGAGCCAGCAGTCTTGGATTGTGAGAGGACTGTCCCAGATTGGAGAGGGTGCAGGCTGGGCTGAGGGACACTCCCCCCACCAGTTTACAAATTTCGTGCACTGAGCCTCTAGTAATCTATATGTATGAGCTTAAGTGACCATTAAACTGTTCACCTGGTAGCTATGATGCTCTGACCAGTAGAGGAGGGAGCCTCATGGAATCGGCTGTGGGTTAGAGATTGTAGATGGGGCACTGTCAGCGCTGATTCTGCTTCACCTGTACCTCGGACCCAGAGAGGAGGGAGCCCAATTCCACACGGAATCAGCCATGGGTTAGGTTGCCGCTGGGCACTGTTGGCCCTGAATCTGCTTCACCCGCACCCCGGACCCAGAGAGGAGGGAGCTTGATTCTGGCGTGCGTTACCCGAGAACTGCCCACTCATAATCCGGGACACCTTGGGGGATGTCGGAGAGCTGGTTTCAGGTTGATCCCTGCAGGCCAGGCCGAGGACCCCACCAGTGCAGAATCTGTGCACCAGGCCTCTAGTACTGAATAAAAGCTGTCCTTTAAACATCATAGGCATGGATGGGCTTACATATTTTAATCTTGCCCTTTCTCTATATCTCTTAACTGTAATGTATATACTGTTTTCTACTAGCGGTGCTAATGTGTACACTATAATAATTTTTGTCATGAAACTGTTAGTATGTTGAATACAGTCATTTTTATGTAGACTTCTTTTAAATTTCTTGGAAGCAAATCTGGATTACTAATTATATAAACAATGTAAAAGAAACAAATTAGGCAAAAAAGAAGGCCTTATTTTCTGGACTTCTGTTTGTATTATTCATTCCTTAATTTTTTAATCACTGACTAATTTATTGAGGTAGTAAATGTTCAAGGTGTTAAGAGATATAACAGAAAACAATAAAGTAATATTTTTTCCTGAGAGGCAATTAAGAATAGCATCTCTTAAAATAATGATGTTAATTAATAATACTATTCACAGATGTGCATCTTTTATTAAAAAAATAAAGCAGTTATGTTTTACCTCATAGAGGGTTCCAACTTCCTGGTCAGGGGAAGGGGCAAATGACTGATTCACATAAATAAACTGCAAAAGAAAAAAAAAAAAAGGCAATTCATTTTTAATGGTATCCTGATTAATCTGTATTTTTCTGGGGTTCAATCAGCCAGCTCTTTCAAATTCTTTGTCTTCAGAATTGAAAGAAATTTCCTTAACCTCTTTTTCCTACTTCTCATAAATCAGTCAACTAATGAGATCTTTATGAAGATTAGTTCCTACCTGGAGGAATAAAACCAGATTTTTTGCTTCTAGAGCAGTGGTTCCTACTTATTAAAACTAATAATCTTTAAATGTTTTTACAAATAGCTTTTGAAGATTTATTCAAGAAATTATTAAAAGTATTACTTTTTCCAACTACTCATTTTATTTTATTTTATTTTTTTATTTTTATTTTTTTTTATATTTTATTGATTTTTGACAGAGAGGAAGGGAGAGAGATAGAGAGTCAGAAACATCGATGAGAGAGAAACATCGATCAGCTGCCTCCTGCACATCTCCCACTGGGGATGTGCCCGCAACCCAGGTACATGCCCTTGACCGGAATCGAACCTGGGACCCTTCAGTCTGCAGGCCGACGCTCTATCCACTGAGCCAAACCGGTTTCGGCCCAACTACTCATTTTAAAGACAGAATTTTTCCTAACAAAACTTCATACACAGTATAAAATCAGGAAATCTCTGAGATAGTGTGAGCATTTTTCTTGGGTAATAACATACAGTTGGATTTTTTTTTACCTTTACCACCACTGAAAACTCATAAAAGTACTGAACTCCAGGCTGGGTGCCACTACTGTAAAGTCACTTGTATCTAAATAAGATGGTAACATAATGAAACCTAATGTTCTTATAACCTTGTTCTTTAAAGGATTCATTGTTCAATGTTCCAGTTTAGTCTGTTTTCATTAAAACTCTCTAATACATGTATCCTCTGCTTTTTGAAAGTTCATGTTATGAATGACCTACATTAGTACCTGTTTTAACTGAGAAACCCTAAGAGGATTTTCACTTTTATGAAGAAAGCAAAAATAACATTCAGCATGTTTTGCAGTGAGCCATTATAGAAACGGTGAGATTAGCCCTGCCGCCAATCTCTTTCAGTGGGAACTACACTCTGCATCTTGGCAGTAAGCCAGCATAGCTTTGGACTGTGTCTGTAAGCGTCTGTGCTTTATCTCAATTTTATACATCTGTTAGCAAGATGTGACCTAAAATATCAGAATGCCTAAAAGAGCTCATAAGGGTGTTATGCTTAGCATAAAACTGGATATAATTAAGTGTATTATGGTTTGGTGGGTTATTTGAGGGGATCTTGGTATGCACAAAATTTTTTCACATAAATTAATGGTAATTACTTTTTTGTTTTATGCCATTTTGGCTTAGAAAAGATTTCATAGGAATGTTCTTCTTTTATATAGTGGGGGGAACCTGTACTTAAAAAAATTACTGCAGATACAAAAGGACAGTGTCTTAGTAGCTTTTGATAATTTTCCTTTTAGAAAATAAAACATTATTTTCAGGTAACATATCAATTTACCTTTGTCTATAGTCAAATTCTAAGACTAAAATTTCCTGGACTTAATATAGCCTTTAAAACCCAATAATATCAGAATAGTTGGTTGATCCTTTGTCTATAGTCAAATTCTAAGACTAAAGTTTCCTGGACTTAATATAGCCTTTAAAACCCAATAATATCAGACTAAACAGTTGGTTGATAGACACTATTTGGGTCACCAACTGTAATAAAAACAAATAAGGACTACATTTCTCCCTTGAGTGATTCAGTGTGGTAATTAAAAACAGAGGCTCTACTGAGACAGATCCAGGTTTAAGTTCTGGCTCTAAACACAAATACCTTTTCTCAGCTGGTTTCCTTATTTATAATACGGAAAATAATAGCACCTATACTTCTTGGAGCTGCTGGGAAACATAAAATGAGATAGCACAAGTGCCTGGTATATGTACTCAATATACATTAGTTTTAATTATTTAAAAAGTTCATGTATAAATATCAATTAATGGTTAAGGCTGAGTAATACTCTTAACAAAAACTTCATAAAGTTAGAAATCAGTGTGCATTTAAATGTGAATTTCTATAATCTATATACTGGTATTTAAAAGCCTAAGTGACCAAACAACCAAACAACTGGTTGCTATGACATGCACTGACCACCAGGGAGCAGACACTCAATGTAGGCGCTGCCCCGATGGTCAGTGTGCTCCCACAGTCAACCTCCCGCAGCCCGCCCCCCCGCTGGACGGCCAGCCAACCTCCTGCAGCCCCTCCTCCCCGGACAGCCAACCTCATGAGGCCCTCTTTCCCTGGCCAACCTTCTGGCCCCGATTGCAGGCCAGGCCGAGGGACCCCACCTGTGCATGAATTTGTGCACTGGGCCTCTAGTACAGATATAAGACTCTGTCTTTAGATCCTAGCAGTTTAACTGTGAATGAACATAGATATTTTATTCTTCTGGTACATTTTAAATGAGAAGGGCTCTTGATGACAGTTTTTAGTTCAACAAACATACACTATCTATTATGTGGTAGGAATTTCCCAAGGTGTGGAACTGTGAAGATTAATATGACTCCCATTAATAAGTTTTCAATCTACTGGAGAGGCAGACATATGCAGATAAGACTACAGATGAAAAAAGTGCATCTGACAAAGTGTGTAGTACACAACAGATGTGGCATTAATTTAATCTAGCAAAAACATCAGGGAAAGCCTTCTCTAAGAGATAATAAATAGGATTTAACTAGGTGGAAGAATAATTAGGACTTTGTAGCTAAAAGTAAGATGGTTTTAGTGTTAAGGGGATAGTAGAGTAAATGTAGCAGAACTATAAAAATTCATTACAATTTATAACAGGAGTCAGGAACTGAAAGTGACTATAATTTTTTTTAAAAAAAAGCAATTCAGCTAGTTTAAAATTCCATGGAAGTAACAATTTCAAAATGTAATCTTGCTAATAAATGCTAGAATTTGGGAAGATAGTTATTTTAGTTTTAAAGAATAATGATTTTGTTTTCAATCCTCACCAAGGATACTTTTACCATTGGTTTTTAAAGAGTGGAAAAGGGTGAGGGAGAAACATCGATGTGAGAGAGACAGATTGATTGGTTGCCTCCTGCACTGTCCCAGGGATCGAAACCTGCAACCTAGGTATATGCCCTTGACTGTAAATCAAACCTGACATCCTTCGGTCCATGGGCTGAAGCTCTAACCACTGAACAACTCTATCTAGGCAAGGTCTTCTGCTCCTGAGGTTTTAGCTCCAATATGCATGTGAATGACACTATAACCTTCTTGCCCATCTCTGACAATTAAATTCTATATGGCACTGTAATAACACAGATGCTTTTCTCACTCTGATTACAGAGGGAGATGTTCAGCTGCAAAACTCAAATATTTCCACACTTTTTCTAAACATCTTCCTTTGGAGGAATCCCAGGCTCTATATGCTATTCTTCCTCAAATTACTTCTAGTGATTGATCTATCTTATACTTACTCTTGCAACTATGTTCATTTTGTGAGAGGTACTTAAAGCCAAACTACTAGATCAGTATTAATATTGCCCAAGATGTGATCTGCCCATAAAGGTGTCTGCTATATTAATCAAAATGCAACAATATTCCAAATACAAGTAGATATTTAAATTTCTGTAGCTGAATGCCAAGTTAAAAACCAGTGTCATTTAAAATATTAATCTTTCCAACTGCTACCGTGAAGTGTTTAACATCTACTAATATGAAATAAGAGTATCTCTTAGTTCTTCCATAACATATGGCAAGGACATATTGCTTACCTTAATAGGAACACAAAGGAAACAACATTAATATCAAAACAAATTATAAAACCTAAATATTTCCGTATGTTCCCTGACAGATCTTTCTGCGTGGGCATTCAGTGACTTTTTTGAGAAAAACCACCTCAGTGGTAAAAAAAAAAAAAAAAAAATCAGTTCACATTGTAAATGTAAATCTAAAATTCATTTCACTTCAGAGTTCCCCAGAGAATCCTTCAATAAAGTACAGAAATCCCACCAACAAAAGAAATAAAAGAACATTACTGAAGTAAAAATATATGGCTCCATATGTATTTCTATATACAACAGTTATTCATTATTGCCTAGTAACCATTATAGGTAATTGAGGGAAATAGTCAGCACTGGTTTCATACCAACTGTTCTGAAGCCACAAGTTTAAGGAACTTTTTGATGAAGTCAATGAGTCCTTGGATGGTTCGGGTTCGCTCTACAGCCCACTTCTTTGTTTTCATTATAGGGGTGTCTCCCACAGCCTTTAGCAGGATATCAACTGTAAAAGGAAAAAAAAATTAACAATTACACTACAACATACAATGACTTTAGAAAAGTTAAACCTTTAATCTACACATAGTACATATGTTGGATACTGGAGGTATGTCTAAGATATACAAATGTTAGGTTGTAAGATTCTTTTTCGTCATTTTTCTCCCCCCTCTGATTCTACAGTCTCAGAAAGGACTCTCCATGAAATATAATTTTAAATTTTATTTTAATAATAATAAAATAGAAATGGTCAATAAATATGTAAAAATATATAAAATGTCGCTGGGCTGGTGTAGCTCAGTGACTGAGCGTCAACCCATGCACCAAGAGATCACTGGTTCAATTCCTGGTCAGGGCACATGCCCAGATTGCGGGCTCGATCCCCAATGGGGGGTGTGCAGGAAACAGTCGATGGATGTTGACATTTCTCTTTCATTCATGTTTCTATCTCTCTCTCCTTCTCCCTTCTGCTCTCTCTAAAACCAATAAAAATGTATTTTATGTATATATTTATGTATACACACACACACATATATATATAATGTCAGGGCTTTTTACAACCAACCAAATTAGCAAAAATTAGAATAATAATACTGTAGATGACACTACTGTTGGGAATAAAAAAATGGCACACCCTTTCTGGAGAACAATATGGTAATACATTACCAAATACTTAAGATATGCTTTGATCCAATAATCCTAATATATATCAAGAGCTAGGTGCCGTCACGACCGAACGGGCGACCAGTCACCATGAAGTGCCTCTTGGTCCTCCCCCTGACCCTGAGCCCCTCACCATGAGGCGGGGGCTGGCGGTGGGGCGGGACTGGGGACTGTTGAGCTGCGGTGGCGGGGCTGGGGCTGCTTCTGCTTCGCAGGGTGGCTGTGAGCTTAGAGGAGCAGTCACCTGGGCGGCCAGCGGTGAGCTTCACAGGGCAGCAGCAAGCTTCACGGAGCAGTCGAGGGGTGGGGGGGGGAGCCTCGCAGAGTAGTCGAGGGGCTGCGAGCACCACGGAGTGCCCTGGAGCGGGGAGCTTCACGTAGCATTGCAGGGCGGCAGAGACCATGCGACTGAGGCCAGGCTAGGCCCAGGGGCCCTAACCGCGCACGATTTCGTGCACGCTGGGTCTCTAGTACTAATAATAATAGTACTAGGAATCTAGTCTCATAAAATATGAGATGTAAAAGATGCACTTAGAAGGATTTCACCTTTGTTGAAACATTTATTTTTATAGAAAAAAAAATACCTGGCAAATCTAAATATTCAACAATGGTATTTAGAGGGGATTGGTTGAAAAATGATATTATTGTCTATAATAGAATTTATATAATTCCATAAAGAGTACACACTCTGAAGTCCCTGGGTTCCAAATCCTGGCTCTGCTACTTGCTATGTATATATTCCTGGATAAATTCTTTAATGTTTCTGTGCCACAGTTTTTCCTTTTATAAAATGAGGACAATAGCATCTACCTCATAAGGTTGTTTTGAGGATTAAATAAGTTAATACATGTAAAGCGTTTAGAACAGTATCAGCTCCTAACTCATACTTTTTGAACCTTAAGATTTTAAGTTGCCATTAAAGAAAACATGCTATAAAAGCATATTTAACAGCATGAAGAAGTTATCAAAATGTACTAATATAAAACAGCATGTATAACACCTCAATTTCATTAAAACCATCACAAACACATATTCATGTAAATGTGGAATGTGCACCAAAATGCTATTTCTCAGTAGTGACATTATAGGTGATTAATATTTGGTTTTACTGGTACTTTTTGTAACCGCCAAGTTTTCTATAATAACATTGCTAATAAAGAAACATAATAATTATTGGGGAAAAAACAACTAGGGGCCAAAAAGTTTCAATTAGAGAAAGGTTTCAATAATCCAAAATACAAACACAACCTATGAATCTGCCTCCTGAAGTTACTATACTTAAAAGGATGTGTGTGAACACGCAATACAATATACAGATGTAGTATAGAACTGTACACATGATACCTGTATTATTTTATTAATCAATTTCACCCCAATACACTCAATAAAAAGGGGAAAAAAGTCTCTATCAAAAACAACACTGAAAGCAAAATAGTGTACTGCTGCCCCCTAAAGTTAATTCTAGTATATTACATCTCTCTTGTCCCAGTCTTTGGTGTTAAAAATTGGGATCCAATGGAGTCAGAGGTTAATTTATTCAAGTTTACCCTGGGAATGAAGGCACCTGGAACACATAATGCACACTGTATTCTTCTTGAAAAAGTTTACCTTCCTTCCTCCACTTAAACTCTAGCTTCAGTTATCCAGGAAACAGAGATGAATTGAAAGATAAATGAGGGGATTTTGAGTAACTCACCTTCTATGCCCTCTTCAATCTCCTGAGGCTATCAATAACTCAGTTGCAACTGAGCATTTCAAGAAAGTGAAGGAGAAAATATTATGAGCTGTACTACTGCAGGAAAAAAGAAAAATTGGAAGGGATAGGAGCTAGAGGACACATTTATTTAAATTGTAACTACATTTTCTTTTAATTTCTAAAGGTGATTTGCTTTACAGTTCTCAATCCTAGCTATGCATTAGGAGCAACGGGGGGAACAAATTTAATTTACAAGAATACAGAATGTTTGGAAGCAGGGTCTTGGCACAGGTATGTTCTAAAGCTCCCTGAGGTGGTCCTAATGTGAGGCCAGGACCAACAACCCCGGTTTGCTGCAACAATCTTTGTTCTTCTGTAGATTAAACCAGAAGTGAAGCATATGCAACAGCTAAGCTTCTTTCCTCAGAAGAGGTCCTCAAAAAAGGATGACAATGTCAGGGTAGAAATCCAATAGCTAGAAACTAAGTTTTATAACATCAAAGAGGCAAACTCAAATGCTCATGGGAGCCAGAAAAAGAACCAATTTTTAAATGACGGCTTAAAAAATATATATATATATATTTTGGAACCAAGAGACCATGCCATATAACCCCAGGCTGTATCCCTGTTGCAGGTCACTCATCTTTAGCCACTGTTTTTGCAAAGCTATCCTCAGGGAGTAGTAGTACACTTTTGACTGAGACTGTTAGAGCTTCAAACAAGCCCTTTGAAAGTCTGTTCCTGCTTATTTTTTTTTTATTTTTTTTATTTTATTTTTTTAATATATTTTATTGATTTTTTACAGAGAGGAAGGGAGAGAGATAGAGAGTTAGAAACATCGATCAGCTGCCTCCTGCACATTCCCCACTGGGGATATGCCCGCAACCCAGGTACATGCCCTTGACCGGAATCGAACCCGGGACCCTTCAGTCCGCAGGCCGACGCTCTATCCACTGAGCCAAACCGGTTTCAGCTGTTCCTGCTTATAATAAAAATGGAAGAAAAAGAGGAACAAAACTCGGTAAAACTCATGGAATTCTTCTCAAGAAAGATTCTAGTGGTTATCTATAAAAATAATCAAAGGTTTGTTTCTCCAGATCCCAAATCCAATCCACTTGTCTTCATTCCCTTTGCCACTGCCGCATTCCAGCCACCACTCACTTGGATGACTGCAGAACCTTCCTACTCGTCCCTCTGCCTGTCCTATTCCTTCAACAATCTGCATCCAAAGTGAGCTTTCAAACTGTAAACCTGGGGACTTCGTTCCTCGGTTTAAAATGCATCGGTGCGGCTGCACTGTCCTTGGGCAAGAATTTCATCTTTTCCCAAGTCTGATCAGGACTATGCTAAAAACATTTCATGAAAGCCTCAGCGTCATCGTATTTTTAGTCACAGCTCCCTCACTAAAATCCAGTGGATACCTTCATTTAACACACAGGTGACTTCATTCTCTGTCTTCCATGTGGGTACGAGCTCAAACCTCATGTTTCAGGGACACCGGGTAGCAGCCGTGGACAAACTACGGCCCGTTTGAAATGAATAAAACTATTGGAAAAAAAATTAAAAAAAGGTTTGTTTCTCCAGTAGTGCGTCATGTGGGGACAAGAAGAGATTCCCCCCAAATGGAGAAGCAGGCTAACTTGGGCCCCCGGGGAGCAGGGCCGGAGGAAACAGCTACCTCCCGCGGCAGAAGAAAATGACGTTCGACTCCGGGCTGTGAGGTCACTGAGCAGAAACCCTGCCAATACCTGGGCTAAGCCTCCGGACTGGCAAAACGTGTCTGCGGCCCCGGGCCGACCTTTCTGCATTATAGGTGCCGACTTGCTGCTTTTTCTCATAAGCTACTCTACACAGAGTGCTGCTCCAGGGCAAGCCAACTTAGGAATGTCTGGATTTTACCATGGCAAACGAATTCTCAAGCGATGACGGGGTGGATGACAGCTAGTTCACACAATGACATGACTCACAAGGGTTCCAAAATGGCTTGTGTGTTTTTTAGAAAGGCGATGCCTGTGCCTTTAGTATTCCTTTAAACATTCTTCATTTTGGGTAAAATTTCAGTTTTTTGGTTCAAGAAGTGAATTCACACGCAATTTGGTATTTTAAACAAAACAAACCCCTGCGAACTAACTAGTTGGAAGGCGTGAACTAGCCCTATCATCTTCAATCATTATTCTATTTAGCTACCGGGCTAAGTACCTGGAGCTCCCGAGATCCCCCTCCGCTCCCACCTTGAGAAAGTCTGAGGTCAGGCCAGGGCCGCACCACACGGCCAAGCGTCCAGCAACGGCCTCTGGCAAGGCCCTCCACAGGAAGGTCTTCAAAGCCGAGACGCACAGGTCCCTTCCTAACCGTTAAAAACCACGCCGGGCACGGGCCTTCCTCTCAATGTTGCTTCTTCATTGGCCGCCATCCCCAGTGGGAAGCGACCTACACCTCCCGCCTCTGCCCAGAAACCACTCTCCAAATTACTTTTTTTCTTGGTGTCGCCGGCAGGTTCCTCCGTTCCCGGGGAGACTGCGGCGGAAGAAGGGGGCTCCGGCGTGGCTGTTCCTGGGGAGACGTCCGCAGGGCCTTCGCCGTCCGCCGCACCCGAAGGAGGGAGCGGGAGCACGGCCTCCGGCTGCTCAGCCATCTTGTTCGGGGGGAGGCGAGATAGGAAGTGGGGGCTCAGCGTGCAGTGGGCGGGCTTTGCGCCAGGAAGTCGTCAGGCTGGCGACGGCGAAAGGGGACCCAACTCTGCAGTGAGAGCTGGGGTTGCCGGCTACCTTCTATGTCGAGCCTGTCGTAGAAGCCTGCCCATTAATACCGCGACTGCTGTTTTTCCACAGCTACCGCCTCGGGTAGGGGACGACGGTCTGCGTCGCCACAGACCCCGGAGCGCGCAGGAGCCCCTCCGGCCAGTGGGCGTGGCCTGGAGTGTTTCCGCTTCCCTCCGCCCCGGCCCCGCCCACTCCCGCCCAGGGCCCGCCCCGCGGCTCGGGGGCGCGCGCGCGCGTGCGGGAGGGGGCGGGTTGGGAAGGATCGCCGGCGAGATCCCGAGGCGAGGCTCGCGCGCCCGCCCCCGCCCTGGCCCCCAGCGCCCACCCGGTCCGCCCGGCTCAGCCATGATCAAGGCGATCCTCATCTTCAACAACCACGGGAAGCCGCGGCTCTCCAAGTTCTACCAGCCGTACGTGAGTATCCCGCCGCCGCCGATGCGGGCGAGGGGGAGTTGTGGGCTGCAGGCAGCGCCCTCAGGGCGACTCCCTCAGGCACGCGCGGCCCTTCTCGCGCCCCGGCTGCCTCCAGCTCCCGGGTGGTCAGCCTCCCTCCCGGTGGGTGTGAGCGGGTGCCCACCTCCCGCCGCGCTCGCATCCTCCGACGTGGCTCTGCCTGGGTGGCTCCTCCGCCCGTCTGTTGCCTGAGTGGTTCCCGGCGGCGCGGGCGAGGCCCGGGAGACTTCCCGGCGCGGGCCCTCGCGGGTCGGGGCTGCAGCCCACCTGCGCCCGCGAGCCCACCTGCGCGCCTGTCTCCCCGACACCCGCGCCAGCCTGCGAGGAAGACGGCGGAGCTCGCTGGTCTCGCAGCCCCACCTGCCCGACTCCCAGCCTTTCCTGGGGGACTTCTTTCTCCTCCGTGGACAGGCGGGCTGGGGCTTTCCTCTCACCCTGCAGAACTTAGCTTCCTGCGCGCTGGGAACCGCACGCTTTGGGCAGTCTCTCTCCTCTCTCCCCTCTATGTGGTGATACGTGGTCCACTGCCCAGTTTGACTTCCACGTGTCTCTTTGTTAAAGAAAAAAAGATAAGTGAGGAACTAACACTTTCATGGGGCTTTTCTCTTAGTGGCTGCAAATTGTTTAATTATTATTTAAATTAATTATTATTGACGTTTGTGGGTGACCGGCCAGACCTGTGATTCTGTACTTGGAGGTCAGGATTTTAGCTGCTGGTTTGGTGTCTCTCTAATTTGTAAGAGAATTTGTCCTCATTTATAGTTTTTCCTCCACTTATGAAGAAGAGTAATGTTTATAAAAACGCTTTTAGAAGTGTAAATATTGTTTAAAAATGCAGGAGATCTTAAGGTAGGAAAGATACTAGTAAGTAATTTAGTAACGATGGAGGGAGGGTTCAGTGCCCATCTGAGGGCAAAATTCGCTGTTTAGATAAAACACAAAGTTGGGCTTTCATCGGTATGGTTTATGTAAAGATATAAATATTGTGCAGTATTGGGGCTGTTTGCTTATAGCCAGAAATGAACCTTCAGTTAAATATTTAAATTGAGCCAAGGCTAACACTTTTATGCAGGTTAGTCCCAGATAGAAATCATTCCTGCCATTAGAAATTAAATGTGAAAATGTCACTTTGCCTAAAATGATAATGCAGTCTGTGGAGGTGTTAGTTGACGTGAGAAATCTTGAGCTTATTCCTCATTTCCTTAGTTTTGCTGTTGCTAGCGATAAAGAATATTTTCTACTACTGTGTGGCTTGAGTATAATGCAACTTAAATGCTAATGCTTTATTTAAGAATTCTACATCATTCCTTGATCCAGGATAAAATTCTAGTTGATCCTTCTGGGTTTAAAAAACATGACTTTAACTTTACAGTGTTACCCATTTGCCTAAAATATAGTACTAGTCTTTATTGAAGGAACTTTCTCTTAACCATTTTGCTTGTGCCATTCATTCACAGTATAAAAAAAGTATGTTCCAGCGATGAAAGAGAATTCAAACATTTGTTTTTTCATGTCTACACTTAGTAATTAAGCAATATTAAAAGTAGGTTTCTTGCCTAATCCACAATATCAGTGTAACCGTTCTTGCAGTTTATAATTTAACCATCTACAGAAAAATGAATTTCATTTGGAAATGCAGGAATACATCTTTCTCTTGTCTAGCAATGGGAATAGAATATGTTTTACCTTTAACCCAGGAGGTCGCAGTGAGGATTAATGTGGGAAGAGGAGGTTCTGGCAGCAGTGACAGCTATGGTGTCATTTGGCCATTGGGTAAATGACAGTGTTCTTGGGGTCAGGGGGCCGAGAGGTGTATAAAGAAGGATCTAGTGGTCACTGGCCATGTAGAAGTAGGGATGCCAGAGCTGTTTTTGTGTATTAGTCTTTTATAAATTGAGTTTTGCCAACTGTATTTTTGTCATTCAGAAAATAATGGAAGGTTATTTATTTGTTTATATATTTGCTTCCTTCACTAGACCATAACCTATTTGAGGGCAGAAATCTTTTTCACTCATTTATTTCAGTCAGTTTGTTAACAAATTTTTATTTTATGCCTACCAAGTGCAGGCAGTGTTTTAAAATCTGAAGATGAACAAACATAACTTCTATTCTTTCTGGGGTTGGAGATACACAAAACTAATAAGTAGTTATTAGTGATGTGGAAAAAATAAAGCAGGACAGGGTGACAGGGAGTGCAAGGATGATAATTTAAAATAGGATAGGCAGGCCCTGGCCTGTGTAGCTCAGTTGGTTGGGCAGTATTCCCGTGCACCTACAGGTTGCTGGTTCAATTCCTGGGCAGGGCACAAACCCAGGTTTCAGGCTCAATTCCCAGGAGATGGCGTGAGGAGGCAGTCGATTGATGTTATACACTCACATTGATGTTTTTCTCTTCTTCCTTCCTCCCGCTCTAAAAATCAATGAACTATTTAAAAAGAAAAAAAAAATAGGGTAGGCAGGTAAGTTCTCACTGAGAAGGAGACATTTGGGCAAAGACTTGAAGGAGGTAAGAAAGCCCGCTTGCGGATATCTGGGGAAAGATCATTCCAAGCCGAGGAAGCAGGAGATGCAATGGCCCTGAAAAGGCAATGCCTATTTGAAGCACCTGCCTAAATGTTAAAGAATACCAGGAAACCTGGCATGGCAAGAGCAGAATGTGTACCAATAAGGGAGGAGTAGTTGGAAATGGGTGTATTTGTATAGGGCAGGGGTGGGCAAACTTTTTGACTCGAGGGCCACAATGGGTTCTTAAACTGGACCGGAGGGCTGGAACAAAAGCATGGATGGAGTGTTTGTGTGAACTAATATAAATTCAAAGTAAACATCATTACATAAAAGGGTACGGTCTTTTTTTTTTTTTTTTTTTTTTAGTTTTAGTTTTATTCATTTCAAACGGGCTCAGCCAGCGGGCCGTAGTATGCCCACGGCTGGTATAAGGAGTCAGAGTTTATTCTATCCTCACTGCTTGAAATATTCTTTTCTTCCATTGCCAATTGTCTAGATTCAACCCTTTGTTCCAGGCCTAACTCAGATATCACTTAACCATTCCCTGAAGCCTCTTTGTTCTTAGGATTTTACATTATATTTATTTCAGTCTAATATTCTGTTTCTCAGCCTAGAATTCCTTTGGGGCATTCTATAGATTCCCTGAGGCAGGTTTTAGATTTATTTGTGTCACCCTCAGCAATCAATAATGAGTCTTGAATATACTAGTAGAGACCTCTCAATAAATCTTTGCTAAATGTTTCCTAGTTTGGGATAGAGTTTGGGTTAAAAGTGACCTCCTAAATTTCCTTCCAGTTCTTAAAATTTAGTCCTTCATTGATGAGAGGCTCCCAAAATCCATGCCTTTACAACAAAAGTAGTGATGGAATAGCTGTTACATCAACTGTTTCTGTTTTAAGTTGAAAGAAATTTCTAAGAAGTGCACATCCAATAAGATTGACAGTTTGTGTTTAGTTTATTAAGCAATATTTAGGGGTGTGGTGGGTTAACAGTTTCATATCCTGATAGAGTACTGAGATTTGAATTCAGTAATAATGGTTTAACACTGAGCAATTTGAAAAGTACTTAACAACCCACTTCCCCTACTGCATTGGATTTTCATTCCTCACTTTTCCTCTCAGATAACAATTTATATGTTCATCTTTACCCTTTAATAGTGCAGATTTCCATTTCCTGCTGTAATAAATTTTTAGATTTGATTGTGCCTCCAAGCTGCTATTATGTGTGAGACACATGGAGTCACATGCATATTTGGCTAAACTGAAGTTTTTGGTTCATTCTGCAAGAGTCAGACATTAAGAAGTCAAGGGTAGACTCAGAATAAATTCTCTTTTGTTTTTGCCTTCTATATCCTTAAGCTATGACTGTACAAGTTCAAATGTTTTTAGTCTTTTAATATTTGCCTGGCAATAGTTGTGTGTTACTATAAATGACTAATGAGACTAATATTTCTTAAAGCAGATATATTTTTACATAGCCATCAGTCAAGAAAAAAAAAAACACCTGTTTATGGTTCCTGTGTTTTTAATGAACCATGGTATATCCTTCGGTGAATCACTTTAATAAAGTAAAAAATGTTTTCCTTTTATATGAATTATCTTAGTTATTTCCACAGATTTAAAAGATTTTATATGTAGCCCTGGCTGGGTGGCTCAGTTGGTTGGAGAGTCATCCAGTACACCAAAAGGTTGTTGGTTCAATTCCTGATCAGGGCACATACCTAGGTTTCTGGACTCTCTCTATCTCTCTCTCTTCCTCCCTCCATGACTCCCTTTCTCTCTCAAATTAATAAAAACATATCCTTGGGTAAGGATTAAAAAAAAAAGATTGTGTATGTTTGCATATGTATACTCATGATCAAGCTTACATACACATACGCAAGTACAAACAGGAAAGTTTTCAAATGGTTACATATACAAGTTGCCTCAATTTTCATATAAACTGTATCTGATTATTCAGTTGTTTGGCAACCATATGCAGATCCTAGAAGGAACTCTAAGATTGTTCTTTTCATTTTTGAGTTTATTTACATAACAGATATAAAGTATTGAAAGTATGTATAACTTTTTCTTTTAAAAAATCTTTAAGAAAGATGCGTCCGTTTTTACTGATGTCTTTTTTAGTGGCTGTTAAGACAGTGTTTCAGATGGGATGGTTAAAATTATTTTTATGATCAAGATAGAATTGTCAGCAATTCTAAGTATTAATTAAGGTGTTAACACATATTATATATTTTTATTATAATCTTTTTTAGTAGAAACAGACATACAGATACAGAGGGGAAGGAATTGAGCCCGAAACCTGAGCAGGTGCCCTGACCTGGAAACAAACCGGCAACCTTTGTATGACCCAACCAGCTGAGTCACACTGGCCAAGGCAACACATATTATATAAACACATAGTATTTGAGCTGCTTTATTAAGAAGATAATCCCAAGTGATTTGGTTTCTTTTCACATTAGTTAGGATGCTTTTGGATACATAAATTGAGTTTTATGTAGTCTGACTCAAATTTTGCTTTAAAAGAACTGTTAGTATACATAATAGGAAGTGCAGAGTAATAGACAGATTCCACAATTACTTGATTTAGCAAATCAGTGACTTCATTATAGATCCAATTTCTTACTCTGTCTTGCTCTTCACAAAGTTGATATCCAAAAACTGATTTCCTCCTTGAAGTCAGTGGTAATCAATTCAGTCCATAAGGAGTGATGGTTCCTGCAGTGCTAGAATATATCTTTCCCTTCAGTCTGGTTAGTCCTACCCAAGACCAATAATAGCTTACACTAATCAGGATCTACCCTTGGAACTGAGGATGAGGATGGAAGCATGAATAAAATTGGTGTCGCCCTGACCAGTTTGGCTCAGTGGCTAGAGCGTCGGCCTGTGGACTGAGGAGTCCCAGGTTCGATTCCACCTTGGTTGTGGGCACATCCCCGGTGGGGGTTGTGCAGGAGGCAGCTGATGGATGTTTCTCTCTCATGGATGTTTCTAACTCTCTATCCCTCTCTGTAAAAAATCAATAAAATATGTTTAAAAAAATAAAATTGGTATTATGTTGGAAAGGTGAAAGAGAAGAATGGACGTTGGGTATGCAAACAGGTGTCCACTATTCTCGCTGTATTAGCTCATGTTATTTCTTTTGAATAAATATTAATGTTTTCTTCTCTGTAATTTTAGATTGCTTCTGAGGTTGTTAATATCAGGAATGGTCCTTGAAATTTGTGATTCTGAACATGTCACACAAAATATCTTAGTTCGAGGTATTCTTATATCAAAGGATCATTGAAAATTTCCATTCTAATATGATCACAGTTTTTATAGGTAGTATGCTTGAAGACTTCCTTTTAAAAAAATTAAGATTAAACCTATCGAAAATTAAAGGAAGAATTAAAATACTTAAAATTACAGTGATTCTTGGCTTTAGGGGGAGGATTATAAATTGGGCAATGGGATAGGTCATTCCTTGGACTTTATAAACAGAGAAAGGCCTTGTTTAGGGTGTTTATATTTATACTAGAGGCCCGGTGCACAAAAATTTGTGCACTGGGGGGGGGTGTCCCTCAGCGCGGCCTGTGCCCTCTCACAGTCTGGGACCCCTCGGGAGATAACGACCTGCTGGCTTAGGCCTGCTCCCTGGTGGCAGAGGGCAGGCCCAATCCCTAGGTGCAGCCCCTGGTCGGGCTCAGAGCAGGGCCGATTGGGGAGTTGGGGCGCCGCCCTGTCATGCACAGAGCAGGGAGATTGGGAGGTTGTGATGCCACCCTCAGTCACGCTCAGGGTAGGGCCAATTGGGGGGTTGGGGCACCGTCCCCTGTCACACTCAAGGCAGGGTCAATGGGGAGGTTGCGGCGCCACCCCCTGTCACGCACAGAGCAGGGCCAATCAAGGGGTTGGGGCGCTGCCCCCGTCACACACAGAACAGGGCCATCAGGGGGTTGGGGCACCACCCTCTATCACCCACAGAGCAGGGCCGATCAGGGAGTTGGGGCGCTGCCCTCTATCACCCACAGAGCAGGGCTGATCAGGGGGTTGGGGCGCCGCCACTGTCACACTCAGGGCAGGGCCGATGGGGAGGTTATGGCTCTACCCCATCACACACAGAGCAGGGCCCGGGGGGGGGGGGGGTTGGGGAGCTCCCCCCATCAGGCACAGAGCATGGCTGCTCAGGGGGTTGGGGCCCCGCCCCCTGTCACACACAGAGCCACAGGGCGATCAGGGGGTTTGGGCGCTGCCCCCTGTCACGCTGATCCCGGTGCTGGGAGGCATATTACCCTTTTACTATATAGGGTAGAGGCCTGGTGCATGGGTGGGGCCGGCTGGTTTGCCCTGACGGGTGTCCTGGATCAGGGTGGGGGTCCCCACTGGGGTGCCTGGCCAGTCTGGGTGAGGGGCTGAGGGCTGTTTTCAGGCTGGGAGTGACTGAAGTTCCCAACCGCTCCTTTTTCTCTTTTTTTCTTTTTTATTCTGGGCCAGCTTTACCTTGAGGCTTGGCTCCAGCTCTTAGGCCTCCGCAGCTGAAAGTAGGTTTCTGGCCTTTGCTTACAATGTTGCGAATCTGCTGGCTGAAGTCTGGCGGTATTTGTTACAATGTTTCTTAAACTGCCCGCTCAGAGGCCTGCAGCAGCAGGCGGGGAACGTTGGTTTCCTCCAACTATGATCCTCCGTCACTGAGGCAAGCAAGCCTCATGTTAGTTTCAAGCTGCCTGGCTGCCGGCCGCCATCTTGGCTGACAGTTAATTTGCATATCTCGCTGATTAGCCAATGAAAAGGGTAGCGGTCGTATGCCAATTACCATGTTTCTCTTTTATTAGTGTAGATTTCTTTAGCAAAGTTGTTGATTGTTAAAGTATTTATTGTTTTAAGTTTTTATTGAATTTATTGGCTAATAAAATTATATAGGTTTCAAGTGTACAATTCTATAATTCATCATCTGTATATTGTACTGTTGTGTTCTCCATCCCAAGTCAGGTCTCCTTCCATGAGCATTTGTTTTATTTTTTAAATGTATTCTTTTTTGTGATAATGTAGAAAATATTGAAGTATTAAGATCTGAAAGGTCATCCTTGATTTCATTTCTACAGATAGCTATTAACATTTAGTTATATTTTCTCCACTCTTTAGATTTCCTTTCAGAATGTCCTAATGAAGAGTATATACTTTTTAGACATTAGTATCACAAAATGAATGCATCAAAGCTATTGCTGGATTTATTAAAAATTTGTGGCTTTAAGATAACCAGATTTGTTAATGTCTGGGTACTCTATTGTTAGAATCTTTAAAAATACTTTAATATAGCCCTAGCCGGTTTGGCTCAGTGGATAGAGCATCAGCCTGTGGACTGAAGGGTCCCAGGTTCGATTCTGGTCAAGGGCACATGCCCAGGTTGCTAGCTCAATCCCAAGTAGGGGGGTGTGCAGGAGGCAGCTAATCAATGATTCTTTCTCATCATTGATATTTCTATATCTCCTCCCTTCTTCTCTGAAATCAGTAAAAATATTTTTTTAAGAAATAACTTTAAATAATACTTCAATAAATGTTAATAGCACTTTAATAATTTGCTTTTTTTTGTATCTGTGTATATCTTTCTTTTTTACAAAACTGAACTCATATATGTAAACTGAGTGTATTAGGGCCCTACCCTTTTCTGATCCTGAAGGGAAGTATTTGCTAATTTTTGTTGGAAAGTAAGAATTTATTCTTGTCTTTAGCACTTGTAGTTGTCTTTGTACATGTGGGTTATGGAATTCTTATCTGCTGCTGATAAGCCAAGGTGATTCTGAGTTGTAGACCAAAGAGGAACCAGTCCCTTTCAAGCATATCTATATATATAAAAGCGTAAGTGACCGGAATGACTGGAACGACCAGTTGCTATGATGTGCACTGACCACCAGGGGGCAGATGCTCAAGCAGGAGCTGCCCCTTGGTGGTCAGTGCGCTCCCACAGCCAATCTCCCATAGCCGACCAACCTCCCCTGGTCCCTCCCTGTGGCTGGCCAACCTCCCATGGTCCCTCCCCCGCACCGGCAGGCCCTGGCCAGCAGCTGGCAGGAAGGCCCAGGCCAGTAGCCAGCAGGAAGGTCCCGGTTGGCAGCCGGCAACAGGCAGGAAGGCTCTGGATGGCAGCTGGAAGGCCCTGATCGGCCTTGATTGTGGGCCAGGCCTAAGGACCCACCCATGCACCAATTTCTTGCACAGGGCCTCTAATTGTTATATAAAACTCACATTTCTTGCCTATTCTGCCCGTTCAGCCTTCCCCTTACCAAATCCTTTGACTGCGGGAAGAATAAAAGACATCATTCTATTTAATAGAGTATTAAGTTCTTAAGACTCCCAAGGAGGCACTTATGGACAGTCTCTTAAGAAGAGAAGTGGTCTTGTTGCATATTACCTGACCTGAGCATTACACTCCCTTTTCTCTTTTCATATTTTTTCAACAAATATTTGTGTTTGTATGGCCTTGTTTTAAGCACTCGTAATATTGTGCTAAGTAAAATAGATGTTATCCCTGTCTTGTGAGTTTATATTCTAGTGATAGAAGACAGACAGTAAACAAATTATGTAAGGTTGTGATTAGTCTATGAAAGAAGAAAAATGAAACAGTGTAATGGGATAAAGTATGATGGGGGAGAGGCTGGGGTCAGTGGGCTCCCACAAGGGGAGCACTGCTCAGCCAGAAGCTGGACTAACGACTGGGGAGTGCAGCGGCTGTAGCGGCATTGCTAAGGCCCCGCTAAGGATGTCCGACTGCTGGCTGTGGGGAGTGGGCCTAAGCCATCAGTCATTCATCCCCCAAAGGCTCCCGGACTGCGAGAGGGCTCAGGCCAGGCTGAGGGACCCCCCACCCTGAGTACACGAATCTCGTGCACTGGACCTCTAGTATTAGATAAGATCATCAGGGAAAACTTTGTGAACCTGACATTTGAAAAGAGAACTGAATGAGGTAAAGGAGTGTATGAGAATACCTGAGAAGAAAATGTATGGGGCATGAAAAGGTACAGGATCCCTCAAATCGGAGCAAATTTGGTGTGTTGAGGAATAGCAAGAAGGCAAGCTGAGTGATTACAGGAAAGAGTGGTAAGAGATGAGGTCTGAGAGAAAGACAGGGTCAGATTGGGCCTGCATGCCAAATCATGCAGCCCCTTCTTCAGACCTTTCAGTCTGATGACATTATCCCCAACACTCTACAAGAAAAGATACTTCTTCTTGAATCTTACTTGTATTTTGCACAATTGAACAGTGCCTCTGGCCTCTGCAGGAGAGGCAGTGATGCTGTCTCTGCTCAGTTATTTTCTTTTCCACCTAGTTATCTTAGGCTCTGGAAAGGTATGAATAAAGGTAAAAGTGAGTGCTCCAATTCTCTGAAGCCTCTGTACGGAGTCCAATGATCAAGCTGGCTCCATTTCCTAAGACACTTGTAAATAGCACAAGTCAAGAGGAAAATAATTTATTTTTCCTAGACATCTCACATTCTTAATTAGAGGGATGCAGAGGTTATGTGAAGCCCACTAGACCAGTTCTATTATTACTAAGAAGCATTTCCATCTTTCCTGCCTTGGATGAAATCTGGTGTTAATTACAGGAATCAGTAGCTGTCAGTCATTGTTCTCTTTGTTGCCCAGGAAGAAAGGGCTCCTTGCCAGTCTGCCAGAACCATTGATCATTTTGATTCCTGTGTGCTACATAAGTGAGAAAAATTGTTAGTTCATCCCACCACATATATGTCTTGCTATTTCTTGTCATTAATGTATCTTAGTGTGATTGTTTCAAATAATTTTTTGCAGAGGTAAAATATATATAACAGAATTTACCATTTTAAGTGTACAGTCCTGTGGCAATAAGTACATTCACATTGTGTACAATATCATCATCATCTATCTCCAGAACTTTTTCATCTTCCCCATTTGAAAATTTGGAAGAGTATGTAGCTAAAGGAACTGTAGAACATTCTAGAGATTGTTCTCAGCTATTCTTTGTATTTCCTCAGACTGAATTGCCTCTTTTATTTTTATTCTCAAATACTCCAATGTTTAAATTATCAGAGTCTTATTTAGGAATGAACTTCCTTCTTATTACAAAATGCAATATCCTCCACTATTATTTCTGAGAATATATCTATAGGGAGACTTTTTTAGGAAAGAGTGTAGCTATAAAACTTGCCCCAGCTTTTTCTTTTTAAAGAATTACCTAATTTTATTGTATTCACCATTGTGCAGCCATTACCATAATTTAAGTTTAGAACATTTTCATCAATCCAAATTAAACCTAGCCTGGCTGGTGTTGCTAAGTGGTTGAGCTTCAACCTGTGAGTCAGGAGGTCCCTGTTGGATTCCCATTCAGGACACATGTCTGGGTTGCAGGTTCAGTCCCCAGTAGGGGGCGTGTAGGAGGCAGCCTGTCATTGATTCTCATTATTGATGTTTCTTCTCTCTCTGCCTCTCCCTTCTTCTCTGAAATAAATAAAAGTATATTAAAAATTAAAAATAAATAAAACGTAGTACCTATTAACAGTCAATCTGCAACCCCCACTCCCCACAGCTGTTGGCAACCACTAATCTATTTTCTGTGCCTATAGATTTGCCTATTCTAGACATTTCATATAAATGGAATCATGAAATATGTAGTCTTTTGTGACTGGCTTCTTAGCATGATACTTTCAGGAGGCATCCATGTTGTAGCATATACCAATACTTCTTTT
This sequence comes from Myotis nattereri, assembly GCF_964212035.1. NCBI lineage: Eukaryota > Metazoa > Chordata > Mammalia > Chiroptera > Vespertilionidae > Myotis > Myotis nattereri. The sequence continues at coordinate 68,364,825 of NC_138079.1, forward strand.
TATGGCCAAATATTTCATTATATAGATATACCACATTTTGTTATGGGTGTTTGGGTTGTTTCTACTTTTTGGCTACTATGAATAATTCTGCTATGACATTCATGTGAACTCATATGAAATTTTTATGTGAAAATATGTTTTTATTTCTCTTGGGTATATATATCTAGAAGTGCAATTGCTAGGCCATATGGAAACTCTGTGTTTAATTGTTCAAAAAACTGCTGGATTATTTTCCAAAGTGACTGTGCCATTTTACATTACCATCTGCCATGTATGAGAGTTTCAATTTCTCCATATTCTCATTAATTCTTGCTATTGTCTGTCTTTTTTATTCTAGCCATCCTGGTGGATGTCAAGTAACATGTCATTGTGAATTTGATTTGTATTTTTGTAATGACAGGTGATGTTGAGCATCTTTTCAAGTGATTATTGCTATTTCCATATCTTCTTTGAAGAAAAGTCTAGCCAAATCCTTTGTCTATTTTTAAGTTGTGTTTTTATTATTATCATTGAGTTGTAAGAGTTCTTTATGTATTTGGGATGCAAATCTCTTATCAGATATATGATTTGCAAATATTTTGTTCCCATTCTGTGGGTTGTTTTCACTCTCCTGTTGATATCATTTGCAGCACAAAGATTTTACATTTTGATGTCATCTACTTTATCTCTTTTTTTTCTTTGCTCATGCTTTTGGTGTTATATCTAAGAAATCTTTGTCTTATCCAAGGTCATAAAGATTAATTACTGTTAGTTTTAGTTTTTACATTTAGGTCTGTGATCCATTTTGAGTTTTTGTATAGTATGAGGTAGGGATCTAACTTCATTCTTTTGCATATCCAGTTTTCCCAGCACCATTTGTTGAAAAGACTATTCTTTTCCCCATTGAATTGTCTTGGAACCTTGCTTCAACTTTTGGAATTTAAGAATAGCCCCATCCTGATCACGTGAAGTGAGGCCTACCCACATACACCAAGTCTCTAGCCAGACTTCCTACCTGGGAGAGGCCTGGCAAAAAAATCACATTTGTGGATTTTTCCTGATTCCTCATTGTTGGAGTGCTTTGAAGCTTAATCTTCAGACTTCTATTCTTTTTAATGCACAAAGAACTAATTATTTCCCATGTGATTTTTGTTTTCCTGATTTTAATCTTTTGCTCAAATTTTTCTTTATGCCTCAAATGTCATGCAACTTTACTCTATTTTTTGTATTTCTGAATTCTACCTATTCTTTATGGACCTTTCTAAATATATGTCACTTTTAAAATGATAACCTTGCTGCTGAAAGTCTTTGTTCCCCTTTAGTTCTTATGACATTATTTGTACTATTCATATGTCAGGGATTGCCCTCTAATTTTGATAATAAAGACATCTATTTCTTTTTTCGTATATAAAGGCAATATATAGAACATTAAATAAAAGTTTAAAAAATAGTTATATTCATGTTTTATTTCTTGTATTAAGCTTTGAGAAAGGATCTGTTTCTTTTCATCTTGGTAATCCTTTATATTCTAAAAAAATTCTTCTCTGAGTGTACATGGGAGGGAGGGATAAGGATAATGACTTATTTACTGTTGGATTAAGAGGGAAGTTTTGGTTCTGACATTGCCTTTTATGACATGCTGTAGAGCAGCATTTGCCAACCTTTTCAGACCTCACAGATCACCAGTGGTCCACAGACCACCAGTTGGCGACTGCTGCCCTAGAGGCCCGGTGCATGGATTCGTGCACTGGTGGGGTCCCTCGGCCTGGCCTGTGGGGATCAAGCTAAAACCAGCTCTCATCCCCGAGGGGTCCCGGATTGCAAGAAGGCGGTTCTCGGGTGATGCACCCCAAAATCGGGCTCCCTCCTCTCTGGTTCTGGATGAGTCACCCGAGAACCGCTGCTGCCAAGTCACTGCAGCTCAGCAGCTCCTGCGTTGAGTGTCTGCCCCCTGGTGGTCAGTGTGCATCATAGCTACCAGTCAGAGCATTTGCCCCTAGTGGTCATTGCTCACCATAGCTACCAGCCAGTCGGCCGGTCGCTTAGGCTTTTATATATATACATAAGGTCAGGAAAGGAACATAGGAAAAGAGAAAGTTTTACTAGTGGGTTACTGAATTTTTTAAATTTATTTTTCATTAATGCATTAAGAAGTATTTATAATATAGCCTTTTGTAACTAGTTGTCTTTAGACTGATGTAATCTAGGAATTGTGACTAACTGAAATATATCTCTTTTGACTTAGATTATGAAACAGTCGTAGGAAATCCGATCACCCTGCATTTTGATTCCCAGTTTTATAGCATTGCTCCATACCTTTTAGTTTCCAGTATTGCTATCAAAAAGCCGGTAATAATTCTGAGTACTTATTCTTTGCATGTGATCTGTTTTTACTGTCCAGACTGCATGTAAACTCTTGTTTGCAGTTTCTAAAGTTTCACAGGTCCTTGCTATCAGTCAATTTTCATCAGTTGTGCTGGGTACTTGATGGGCCCTTTTATTCTGAAAAACTCTTGTCCTCCTTGCTTGAAAAATTTATCAGTTTTCTGTGTTCTCTTTTTGAAACTTTTATTCAGCATTCCTCGGCTCTGTCCTACTTTTTTAATCCTTTCTCTTCTGTTTTCTATCTTTTACCCTTTGATTCTATTTTCTGGATGTTTTTCTCAAGTTTATTTTTCAGTGTTTCTCATGAGTATTAAAATTTCTCCTTGTATTTTTAATTTTCACAAGCTCCTATTTGATCTCTGAATGTAACTGTTTACTAGTGTGCCTTTCTTTTCTTGTTTCATAGTTGTATTACCTTTCTTATCTCTCTGATATTAATGGTATATATTTTAAAATTTTCTTCTCCCTACTTGGTTTGTTTCCTCTGAGTTGCTTCCCTCCTCCCTGCTATTTCGTCCTTAGTTTTTATGTTAGATGTCCAATATCCTTGGTTGTCTGCTCTTATCTAAGGTTAGGATACTAAAAGCTAATTGCAAGCTCTGAATCCATGATTAGAAGTTGTCTGTATGAGCTTTACTTGAGTTGATCAGGCAGTTTTAGCTAGTATAAGAATTGTAATTGGTGTAACAACAATCCCCCAAATCTTAGTGGCTTAACACAATAAAAGTTTATTTCTTACTCACATAAAGTCCAGTATTGGTCATCCTGATCAGATAGAACCTTCCATGTGAGCATTTGTCTGTCATTCTTAAGAAGGAATCAAGAGACCTTCTGCATCTAGCCAACATGAAAGATTGTGCAGGAATTTTTATGAATAAGGCTCATATTTTTAACTACTACATCGTATTGTTTTTACTTCATTACCGCTGTGTGTGTGTGTGTGTAAGATAACCTAGATATTTGATAAGATAAAGGGATGTGGATCCTATCTTTTAGATTACATATTCACTTATTCAGTACACTTTTATTGGTTACTCTATGCCAGCCACTTGTTGAGAATTTCAGATTCAAAGAATACCTGGAGGAGCTCAGAGTCTGGTAGAATTAAGATATGCACAAAGGAAATTTGAACACTTCTTATAAGCGTATAACAGGAATAGAAATAATGCCAAGGAAGCAATGAAGAAGAAGGAACTAATTTTTCCTGAGAAAGTAAAAAAGAACTTCATAGAGTTATCATGTTTTAGCTAAGCCTTAAAAGGATGTTGTTAGAGAATGGAGTGAGGATGTAGGAAAATAGGAAGGGAGTAAATGGCGAGAACTTCAGTATGGTTGGAGAAGATTGTATAGGGAAGAAGAAATAGATGAATTTTGAGACATAAGTCTCAGTTAGATTTTGGAGGGTGTTTTATGGCATGGTAGGGAGTTTGGACTTTATCTTAGATCAAATGAAAGGGCTTTAAGAAAGTAGGTAAAAATGCTGTTTTTTTAGGAAGTAATTCTGGTGGCTTGTAGGATGGAGTAGAGAGAGGTGACAGAGTGAACATTTAGGTGGTTCTTACAGTATTCTGAGTAAGAATAAGAATCTGAGTTGAGGTAATGTCTTTGAATCCGGCTTTCCTATTTCTGAAATAGAATTAACAGTTTGTGGTGACTGAATGTACATGTGAATTGAAAGGAAAGGAACCTTAAAGATTTTTGCCTCAAGAGTCTGGTGAATGGTGATGTTATTAACTGCGATTAGAATATAGTAAGAAAAATTGGTTTCAGAAAAAAATATAATGTTTTTAGTCTTCAAAATGTGGGTTTTAATATGACTTTATAGCTATAAGTGGAGTGTATAGTTGGAAGCTGGAAGTACTATCCCAATTCAGAAAAGAATGTTGCCTTCTTTTAGGCACTGGAGATATGGGAGAATTAAAGATTCAGGAGATAATAACATGGTTGAAACCACAAGAGTAGATAAGGTCATCCAAGGGCCACCATTTAGCTCTAGATCAGTGGTTCTCAACCTTCCTAATGCTGCAACCCTTTAATACACTTCCTCATGTTGTGGTGACCCCCAATTTCATTGTTACAAATTGAACATAATTATAGCATAGTGATTAGTCATAAAAACAATATGTAATTATATATGTGTTTTCTGATGGTCTTAGGTGACCCCTGTGAAAGGGTCGTTCAACCCCCAAAGGGGTCACGACCCACAGATTGAGAACCACTGCTCTAGATGAAGACTAGAAGGAGGTGACAATAAAGCAAACATCATAAAGGAAAAGGGCAACTGTCTTACACATGGCTCCCCCCTTTCAACTTTTTAATGAAATATTGAATAGGTACAAAAGAATATTTATATAATAAATATCTGTAAAATGTGATAAGTAGTGCCCTAATTACTATGCATTCACCACCCTTTTTTCAGAAAAATTGCCAATAACTTTGAAGTCTTTCTGTATTTCTCTTTTATTTCATCCTGTTTCCTCTCTATAACTACTATTTTGAATTTTTAAAATAATATTATGTTTTTGTTTTGCCACATATTTTTGTCTTTAGACAATTTATTGTTTAGTCTTGCATGTTTTTGAACTAAAAATAGAATGATGGTGTTTATAGTCTTCTGTGACTTAATTTAAAAAAACACACCAATTCAACATTTCTAAGATCACCATTGGCATTATATCTACTGTAGTCATTAATTTTCATTGCTGTGAGTATTCCATGCACAAATAAACCACAGTTTATTTATACATTCTACGATTAGTGGACGTTTACATTGTAGTTTTCTTACTGTTACAAACAGTGCTGCTATAAGCAGTCTTGCAAACATCTTTTATAATTTCTCTAGGACATAACTAGGAGTTGAATAACATTGTCCTAGGGTACTTGCATGTTTAGCTTTACTAGGTAATGCTGATCTGTTTTCAGAAGGGGTCGTACCAATTTACAGTTCTTCTAGTATTGTATAAGTACTTTGTTGTTATGCATTCTTGACAATACTTGATATTATTAGACATATTTACATGTCTTCATCAATAGTATGGGTACTTGATGATGTGATTATAGTTTAAATTAGCAGGGGATTCCCCCCCCCCCCCCCCTTTCTCTTTTGTTCCTGTGAGAACATGAGCATCTTACATAGTTTATTCTTTATTCTGGTTTCCATTTTTCTTTTTAAATTACATTTATTGGGACATTAGTTAATAGGATCTTATAAGTTTCAAGTGTACATTTTTATGATACATGATCTGTATATTGCACCCTAGCTGGGTAGCTTAGTTGGTCAGAGCATCATCCCAATATGCCAAGGTTGAAGGTTTGATCCCCAGTTAGGGCACATACAAGAACCCATTTTCTGTTCTGATAACATATAAAGTTGAGTAAGATGGATGGCCTCTTACCTCAATTTGCATTTAGTTAAGCTTACTTAATTAGAAGCTCCAGACTTTGTTCCATCAAAAAATAGATTAGCTATATGAATTATTTATAACTTCTCTATTTCAGTTTACTCATTTATAAAACAGTGGACTTTAACTATTTAATATCTAGTGTCCCTTTTACTAATGTCTATAATTCCCTTGTCTAATATTTTTCTTGTTGGTCTTGAAACTTAGAAATAAGGTAGTTATATTGTAGTGGTAAACTATAAAGCATTGATTTTTGTTTTGTTTTGTTTTTCATAAGAAAATGTTGGGTTCTGTTTCTGTGAGATGTGATATGTAAGTTCTTAAAGGAACTATCAGATGAATTTCCCAACAAATATCACTATCTTGCATTTTAAAAATTATTTTTATTGATAATTTTTTTATTCCTCAATTACAGTTGACAGAAAATATTGTTAGTTTCAGGTGTACAACATAGTAATTAGACATTTATATAACTTACAAGGTGATCACCCCAATAAATCTAGTACCCATCTGACATGATACATAGTTATTACAATATTATTTATTATTATTTTAAATCCTCACCTGAGCTTATGCTTTTTATTGACTGTTTTGTAACTAGCAATTTGTACTTCTGAATCTCTTACCCTTTTTTACCCATTCCTCTAACCTCCCTCCATCTGATAGCCATCAAAACGTTCTCTGTATCTATGAATTTGTTTCATTTGTTCATTTATTTTGTTTTTTGAAATTTCACATATAAGTAAAATCATATGGTATTTGTCTTTCTGTGGCTGACTTATTTCACTTAGCATAATATGCTCTAGGTCCATCCATGTTGTTGCAGATGTCAAGATTTCATTAATTTTTATGGCTGAGTAATATTTCGTTGTATATATGTACCCTTCCTTTCTTTTTTATCCATTCATCTATTGGTGGATACTTAAGTTGCTTCCATATCTTGGCTATTGTAAATAATGCTGCAGTGAACATAAGGATTTTTCTGTCTTTTTGAATTAGTGCTTTGAATTTCTTTGGATAAATACCAAGAAGTGAAATTGATGGGTTTTTCTTTGTCTCTTGTTATAACCTTTGTTTTAAAGTCTATTTTGTCTGGTATAAGTGTTGCTACTCCAGCTGTTTGTTTTTTTCAATTTCCATTTCCAAAAAATTTATTTTTTCATCTCTTTATTTTCTGTCTCTGTGTGTCTTTCCATCTGAAGTGAGTCTCTTTAGGCAACATATGTAAGGGTCTTGGTTACTTATCCGCTCAGCTACCCTATGTCTTTTGATTGGAGCATTTAATCCATTTACTTTTAAAGTAATTGTTGGTAGATATGAACTTGTTGACGTTTTATTATTCATGATTTTGATTTTTCCTTTCTTCTTAAAGACATCCCTTTAACATTTCTTGTAACACTGGTTTGGTAGTGATGAATTTCTTTAGCTTTTTTTGTTTGGGAAGCTCTTTTTCTGTCCTTTGATTCTAAATGATAGCTTTGCTGGGTAGAATAATATTGGTTGTAGTCCCTTGCTTTTCATCACTTTGAATACATTACGCTTATCCTTTCTGGCCTGAAATGTTTCTTTTAAGAAATCAGCTGACAGTCTTATAGTTAGGTAACTATCTGTCTTTCTCTTGCTGCTGTTTAGAGTCTCTCTTTGTCTTTAACCTTTGGCATTTTAGTTATGATGTGTCTTAGTGTGGGCCTCTTTGGGTTCATCTTGTTTAGGACTCTGTGCTTCCTGGGCTTATATGTCTATTTCCTTTGCCAGGCTATGGAAGTTTTCAGTCATTAGTTCTTCAGATAGGTTTTCAATCCCTGGCTCTCTCTCTTCTCCTCCTGGTACTCCTATGATGCAAATGTTGGTGTGCTTTAAGTTGTCCCAGAGGCCCCTGAAACAATACTTGTTTTTTTTGTTTTATTTTGTTTTTGGGTTCTTTCTGCTATACTGATTAGGTGTTTTCTCCTACCTTATCTTCCAAATTGCTGATTCAGTCCTTTGATTCATCTAATATACTGTTGATTTTCTCTAATGTATTCTTCATTTCAGTTATTGTATTGTTCATTTCTGACCGTTCTTTTTTATCTTTTCTTTCTCCATTTTTATGTTTCCTGTCTCTTTGTTGATCTCACTGAGATAATTGAGCATACTTATAACCAGTGTTTTGAACTCTGCATCTGGTAGATTGTCTCCATTTTGTTTAGTTCTATTTCTGGAGTTGTGTTCTGTTCTTTCATTTGGGACATGTTTCTTTATTCCCCTGTGTTTGTTTCTGTGTGTTAGGTAGAGCTGCCATGTTTCTTGGTCTTGATAGAGTGACCTTATGGACTAAGTGTCGTGAGGGGCCCAGTGAGCCAGTCGTGTAGGTTGTGTGTCCCTCCTGTTGTAGTTGAGCCTTGATTACTGTTGGCACATCAATGGGAGAGATTGACCCTCAGGCTGATTGGTTGTGAGGATTGGCTCTGACCACAGTGGAGGAGCTGTTGTGCAGAGGTTGGCCCTACAGAGCAGGATTTGCTTTAGGATTCTGACGCCTGCAAAGTCTGCACTTCGAGCCTGTCCCAACCTTTAAAGTTGTTGGGAGGGACTCTGGTGCAGGCCAAAGTTAGCTGTTGGCTTTGCCCTATGTGGGCTACTTGGTATGAGCTGCAAAGTGATCTACAGATAGTTGCCCCTTGACTGGGTTTGGAGGTGCCTGGGAGAGGCTAAGGTGACTGAGGCTGGCTACCACTATTGTCAGGCTTGGGGCTGCTTTGCAAGAGACACAGGGCACAGTAAGGACAGATGCTGCTTTGGAGTTTGTAAATCTTTAAGAGATTTTGGGAAAGCCTGAAGCATGAGCCAAGACAGGCTGTTTGTATGGAAAAGCCACTGGGAGCAGCTTGGGTGTACTTGCAAGTTGGGTGAGGTGGGGTCTCAGGGAATCACCAGGGTTGGGTTAACTCTGTTAGCTAGGTGGATGGAGGCTCAGATGCAGCACCCACCTGCGAGTGCAGGCTGGGTTGAGGGAGGGATCAACAAAGGAACAGTGTTCTCTGCCAGCACTTCTGTCTGGGCAAAAGCTGCCCCTCCACCCCTCATTCTGAAGCCAGATAAATCAGTCTTCTCCGTATGTCCCTGGAACCTTTTGAGCTGCCTCCCCACAGCGAGTGAATCTGTCAGCAAGTAAGTCTGTTTGCCAGCCCTTTAAGACAAATGCTTGGAACTCCAGCAACCCTCCATATTACTCAGCCACAATCCCTCTGGTTTTTATAGTCAGAAGTTATGGGGACTTCTCTTCCCAACCCTGGAATCCTGGTCTGGGGAGCCTAGTGTGGAGCTGGGACCCCTTGCTTCTCAGGTGGCACCTAAGCAGCCAAGATATCCCTCTCGATTTTTAGCCACCACATGTGTGTGTGGGACCAGCCCATTTGGCATCTTTACCTCCCGCCCCCTTGACTCCATGTGGCTTCTTCAGTATATCCTTAGTTATGGAACTTCAGTATATCCTTAGCTAGTCTTCAGAAGGTTCTCAATGATGGTTTTCCTATAGTTTCTTTGTAATTTTGATGTGGTCGTGGGAGGAGACGAGCACAGCGTTTACTACTCCACCATCTTAACCAGAAACCCATTTTTAAAAATTTTAAATGCTGTTAAACCTACAAATCCAATCCTAACATATATGAATTATTCTTTCTCAGAGTGAAGATACACAACAGCAAATCATCAGGGAGACATTCCATTTGGTATCTAAGAGAGATGAAAATGTTTGTAATTTCTTAGAAGGAGGATTGTAAGTAAAGCATTTCATAGACAATTCTAATCTTTGTATGTTTAGAATATATACTGTTTAATCTGTTTATGGTAAAAGTTTTTTTAATTTTAATTAATTTGATCAGGTGAATTAATTGCCACCTATGTTAGCTATAAATCTAACTTAAAGAATTTTTTAGCCTGACTGGCATGGCTCAGTGATTGAGCGTCAACCTATGAACCAGGAGATCACGGTTGAATTTCCGGTCAGGGCCCTTGCCTGGTTTGCGGGCTTAGTACCCCATGTGGGGTATGCAGGAGGCAGCCAATCAATGATTCTCTCTCATCATTGATGTTTCTATCTCTCTCTTTTTCTCTGAAATCAATAACAATATACTTTAAAATTTTTTTTAAAGATATGCAATCTTGTTTGTTCTTTTTAAGAATTTTATAAAAGTACTAGTAGCCCTGCACATGAATCCATGTGCTAGTAGCTCACTGCTGCCCTCCAGTAGCTCTCTGCCCGCTGCCCCGCCGCCTCATAGCTTGCTGCCCTGCCCCCTCCTGTAGCTCTCCACCCACTGCCCTGCCTTTCTGTAGCTCCCTCTGCCCCCCACTCCCATAGCTTGCTGCCCTGCCCCCTCCTGTAGCTCGCTGCCACCCTCCTGTAGTTCTCCAACCACTGCCCCACCCTCCTGTAGCTCCCTCCACCCCCTTGCCACTCCCCTCATAGCTTGCTGCCCTGCCCCCTCCTGTAGCTCTCTGCCCGCTTGTATCTCACTGCCCCACCCTCCTGCTGATCCCTGATCCGGTCCTTACACGATTGGTCGTTAACGCTTCACAGTGTAACAACCATTTGCATATTACATCTTTATTATATAGGATTTTATATAAGGCAATATATGTATATGGTGAAAATTTGAACATTATAAGGAAGTATAAAATGTAAAATGTAAATTAGTCTCTCTGAATTTTAGTCCTCCTTCCCAATTTCTTGTGTGTCATTCTAGAAAATTAATTTTGCATTGACTAACATATAAAAGTGTGATCTTAAGATCAAACTATGTATGCTAGTTTGCATATTTCTTGTTTTCACTTAGTAATTTGAAAAGCTTTGCCATATAAACGTACCTAGAGCAACTTCATTCTTTGTAATGACTACAGGCTATTCCTTAGAGCAGCGGTTCTCAACCTGTGGGTCGCTACCCCTTTGGGGGTCAAACGACCCTTTCACAGGGGTTGCCTAAGACCATCGGAAAACACATATATAATTACATATTGTTTTTGTGATTAATCACTATGCTTTAATTATGTTCAATTTGTAACAATGGAATTGGGGGTCACCACAACATGAGGAACTGTATTAAAGGGTTGCGGCATTAGGAAGGTTGAGAACCACTGCCTTAGAGTGAATAGATCTGTTCATTAAATTTTAGATTACATACTTTATTTTATTATTACAAACAAGACTGAAGTCTGCTTTTTAAATCTATGACTGTGTATATGTATAGGCATTTCTGTATATAGATTAGAATTCAGCTAATATATTTTTCTATTTTAAATGAAAAACTAAGAATTACTTACACTTTGTAGTGTTACATGTCACACATACTGCAACAAAAATAACTTTAAAAAATAAAATTACTTATAATTAGCTTGCTAACTATTATAAATACTTTTAAATTAATGGGGTTCATGAAAATAATGTGCTCTCAAATAGTTTTATAAATGTTCCCCCATGTTTATATCATTGATTTCTTTTTTAAAAAAAATATATTTTATTGATTTTTTACAGAGAGGAAGGGAGAGGGATAGAGAGTTAGAAACATCGATTAATGAGAAACATCGATAAGCTGCCTCCTGAACACTCCCCACTGGGTATGTGCCCGCAACCAAGGTACATGCCCTTGACCGGAATCGAACCTGGGACCCTTCAGTCCGCAGGCCTCGCTTTTCCACTGAGCCAAACTGGTTAGGGCTATCATTGATTTCTTATTAAGAAATGTCCTCATTGATAATTCAAAAACTGAACTTTAACTGAGTCCCACTGTAAATAATCACAGGTTTAGTCAAAGAAGCCTACACTTTTGTATTTTAAGGTACATAGTGCATATTATGAAAAATAGGATAATAGAGCCGAAACCGGTTTGGCTCAGTGGATAGAGCGTCGGCCTGTGGACTGAAAGGTCCCAGGTTCGATTCCGGTCAAGGGCATGTACCTGGGTTGCAGGCACATCCCCAGTGGGAGATGTGCAGGAGGCAGCTGATCAATGTTTCTCTCCCATCGATGTTTCTAACTTTCTAACTCTCTATCTCTCTCCCTTCCTCTCTGTAAAAAATCAATAAAATATATTTTTTTTAAAAAAATAGGATAATAGAGAAGTCATTCTTATCTGAACATAATTACTTTTTACCATGTAGAAAGTTTACTTTTATTTCATAAAAGGTTATATCATGCTGCCCTTAAATTGATAAATATTTGTAAATTTTGCTATTAACTTATCGCTATCAATTTAATAGTTGAGACAGGTACACCTGGTTTCTGTTTTTATATTTTAATTGTATTTTTTTATTTCTCTTACACCTTTATAATTTAATGTCTTTGCCATCACTATTACTTTCTGTCATATCAGTCTCTTAATCTCTTATCCTATAAGAAACTACCACCCACCATAGTGCACTGCATGTGATAGACATGCAAAAACTTGATTGATCTAATCAGGCACTGTTTCAACTATAAATTATGGCCTGACTTTGTGACCAACCTTATAAAAAGTAGGTAGCAAATATTGCATCAGAGATGAGAATACACATCTGGTTTAGTCCTAGTTTTGTCACTAACACGCTGGCTTTTTTGGTCAGGTAACTTAAAATCTTCTATCGCAGTTTTTATCTGGTATTTGGACTAAGAAGATTTCTAAAATTCTGTGGTTTTATATAGTGTATTGCATTCCATATAAGAATTTGTATCAGTATTTATCTGTATTGTACTGTAGTTTAAAGATTAAATTATATTTTTAAAGATAAATATATACTTGCCATATTAATATATTTTCTTTCTTTTAATAACATTCATAACCATTTTTAACAACATTAATAGTCATTTAATAACACCAAAAGTTTGGTCTTTTCTTAAAAACAGCCAAACAGAAGTTTAAGACAACTGCAAATTGCTGATTTCTGATGAAGTGAAACCTGCTGCTTGTGCTCTTTTTGTGTCTTTCATGGAACAATTGCAATAATTTACACTAATAAAAGAGAAAGATGCAAATTGCTGTACCTTTGTGACACCCACCAGCCAATCAGGAGTGAGTATGCAAATTAACCCAACAAAGATGGTGGGTTAAGTTGCATACACAGGCACTGAGTGGCCTGGGGCAGGGCAGGACGCTTGCACCATGGCAACAACACAGGCTTTCCACACTGCCCCAGCCACTCCTGGCCTCTGGGCAGCGGGGGAAGGCAAAAAGACAGCTTCGGGCCGGAACCAAGGCAGAAAGGCGGCTCTGGCCAGAGTGAAGGTGGTACCAGCAGCCAGGGGAAGGAAGGCCTATTCTTGCATGAATCTTCGTGCATTGGGCCTCAAGTAACCTATAAAAATAATGTCAGATAATCTTTAAAGTATACATATTTTCTAATTGAATCTTTTCTATAAACATATCTAGCATAGTTAAAAAATTTTTGTCAAAAATTATTTCTCCTTTTGCTATTAGAGAACATAAGATAAATTGTTTCTATAGAACTTATAAATTCAGTATTACTTTTTAAATTTATTTACCCATTTTATTTTATTTTTTTGTTAATCCTCATCCCAAGGATATTTTTTCATTGAATTTTTAGAGAGAGTGGAAGGGAGAGGGAGAGACAGAGAGAGAGAAACATCGATGTGGGAGAGTCACATCCATTGGTTGCCTGACCGGGACCAGGGATCGAGCCTGCAACTGAGGTATGTGCCCTTGACCAAAATTGAACCCACAACTCTTCAGTCCATGGGCTGATGCTCTATCCACTGAGCCAAATTGGCTAGGGTTTCAGTGTTATTTTACTGAGTAAGTAATATATGCCATTTTCCCTTTTTTGAGTGTTCAGTTAGCTTTTATGTTAGTGTTAGAGGGTCTTTTGAGAAGATGAATAAACTAATTATTGTAAACTTAACTATGATAGTTAAACTATACTTAGAAAAATGTAAGATGTTTGGAAAGATTATTTATAAAATGCTGTAATTCTAACAAATATAAATAAAAACATTTGATGAAAGAATTGAGTATCTCTTAGCTCAATTGTTGTTGTTTTGCATTTATATTTCAAAACAAAATGTGTTTTTGGAGATTTTGTTAGGAAATCTGTCCAACTTAAGAAGAAATGTCATTCTTTTTTTTTTCTCCCCTCATTTCTAATCAGTCTTAAGCTTGTGACTTATGTAATTAAATTTAGTAAGCACTTTCAAATGCCCTGTCATCTGATTTCTGCCCTCTTTCTGACCTCATTGCTTACTAATCTTTCTTTGTCTATAGACCGTCTTTCTCTTCCCTGAACATCCATACTTTGTTCTTGATGAAATGGCCTTTTTATTAGTTGTTACTCTGCCTGAAATGCTCTTCTCTAAATTCTGTCATTGCTGCCTCATTATTATTAGATCTTGGCCTAAATATCACTCTTAACATCTAATCTGAAGTAATGAACCCATCAATATGGTATCATCTTATTTTGATTCTCTATGTAGTGCTTTCCACTCTGATAATGTTTGTTTATTGCTCCTTATCCACTATCAGTGTCTGACACATAGTATATACTCAGCAGATAGTTTAATGAATGAATGAATTAAAATGAAGCAGCAACATCTTTTACTTGACATTTTTTAAGAAAACAACCACCTTAATTTACTCAGTCTGATACAAGATCACTTGAATGCTATGCCAGTAAATGTTACCTTTTATTTTATAAAATGTTTTTAAGTAAATTATCAGTTTGCTTGAGCTAATGAAAATGTTTTTCATTTTCTTCTTATAATTTCCCAATTGTTTTGTTTTGTCATTTAGATTAATTGGAGGATCTGACAACAAACTAATTTATAGACATTATGCAACGTTATATTTTGTCTTCTGTGTGGATTCTTCAGAAAGTGAACTTGGCATTTTAGATCTAATTCAAGTAAGTTAACATTTGCCTCTATTTAAATAACAATTTTGCCATTTACATTTTAAAAAATGTGTATGTTACAAATTTTCTAAAATGATGTTTCGTTTAGTAAAAAATGAAGCATTCCATAGTAGTATTGGGTGGGTAAAAGAGGGAGGAAGGATGTAAAAACACGTAGACTAACTTAATCTGATTAAGACTAATCACAACTAATTTCATCACGCTCCTTTTTTCTTGTTCATGTAAGTCACCATAAGAAGCCCAAGAGTCATGAATCTCTTACCATGTGTATCCAGATTTGACCCCAAAACCCACTCCTCTCTGTCTCTTGAAAATCTTTCATAATGTCCCTTGAGCTCAAGGTCAGTCATCAGGAAATTTCTCTTTATCTTCAACCTCTTCTGTAACATTGCCTCTCATGCTTTCTTTATAACATTGATCCTGGAGGTCTTCCCTTGCTTCTCTTCTCATTGCTTTTTCCAGATCATTATCTCTTCTAAAACATCTCCAAACTTTATCTCACGTTATTAAACTATACCACCTTCTGCCCATCCTGTTGCAATAATCTTTTATTCCCACCTTCCATTCATTGGAGATTCTATGAAAAACTTTCAAGGGTCTGAGATTTTATCCTACTTGCAAGCTAATAAGTTAACTATCACAGTTTCATGGATGTTGGCAGAAGAGGAGAGATTTCTGGGCCAGAAACAAAGGACTATTACTAGCAGCAAAAGCAGTAGCCAAAGTAAAAGCATTTGCTTACACTGGGTCCTCAAGTCCCAGTTTCCAAAGTGTGACTTGAAAAGGGCCATGTGATACCTGCATACACAGTAGATTGAATGATAGCAGAGGAACCACAACCTTAGGGAACTTGAATCTTTGATAGTGGGCACTAAGCATGTCTGCCCTTGAAGTGGAGGAAGATAATATATTCTAAAGGTAAACCTACCCTTTGCTTTGGAGAGAGACATTCTCCATTTTTTCTAAGGCTGTTTGCTAGACAAGGTTGCTTGAAAAGGTAGTCCACAGTAAAGACAGTCAGTAACTCTGCTCACATTATGTACAGAAATGAAGAATTATTCACTGCCTCCACTTCAATACTGCTTGTGATTTCAGTGTTCATGTGGATAATTCTTTCAGTACACTGGTGTCTTCAAACATTGGAATTCCTCTTCTCTAATAAATTTTGCCCTTTACCCTATCTCACTACTTACTTCTTGATCTTGTCTTTATTCAAACTTCAGTTCCTCCATCATTTCAACTTAACAGTTTGCACTCTCTGCCACCTCTTACCTTTCATATCACAATTTCTATTACTCCTACAAATCTTTGAGCCTGTTGGGATCTTAAGTCTTTTAAACCTATTTTATTTTCACTGTCCCTGATCCTTCTGATGTCTAACTTTCCTTACCCAGCTTAAATTCTATAGTCATCATGATAATCATAGCCTTGTATATAGTGCTCAATTGCTTCCTTGTACCTATACATTTCAACATACAAAGAGGGGGGAAAAAACATAACCATACTTACTGTGGCTTTACTTTAAATTCATAATCCCTAATCTCCAAGAGTCCTTAATGCTACTCAGTCCATTCACTGGTCCATACTCTAGGCAACTACTGATAACACTCTCCTTTCTCCTTAAACCTCTAGCACTTCTAGCATCTTGCTTTCTAGTTCACTGAGAAAATTGAAGCAATCAGAGGAGAACATCTGTGTCCATGTGCTCTGTTCTCTCTTCTATGAGAGGTGAACTCACTGTACTCCTAGCTAAAGCCAATTCACCCACTTATATACTAATTTTCTCCTCGTTGCTATAGCAGTTCTTCCTCTTTCTTCTGTGTCATTTTCCCTCTCTTTTATTTATTTCTTGATCTATGATTTTTTTTAAATTATTTTAAGCCTTATGATCACAAAATTCACAATTTTGTGTTGATAATCTATTCTCTACTTTAATCCTTCTAGTAAGTTGGCAACAGCACCATTACCAATCACAAATATATAAAGTAATTCTATAGTTGTTTTTGAATAACTGGTTCAAGACAATCCTGAATTATAACTTAGTCTGACTTAAAGAATTCATAAGCAAAGTTTGCTACTATATATTGTCATGTTGAAAATTTTTTATGTTAATCCTCACCCGAGGGTATTTTTCCATTGACTTTTATTTTTTTAGAGACAGTGGAAGGGAGGGGGAGAGACAGAGAGAAAGAAACATCTATGCCAGCGGTTCTCAACCTGTGGGTCGCGACCCCTTTGGGGGTCGAACGACCCTTTCACAGGGGTCGCCTAAAACCATTGGAAAACACATATATAATTACATATTGTTTTTGTGATTAATCACTATGCTTTAATTATGTTTAATTTGTAACAATGAAAATACATCCTGCATATCAGATATTTACATTACGATTCATAACAGTAGCAAAATTACAGTTATGAAGTAGCAACAAAAATAATTTTATGGTTGGTAGTCACCACAACATGAGGAACTGTATTAAAGGTTCGCAGCATTATGCCTGGCTGGTTTGGCTCAGTGGATAGAGTGTCAGCCTGGGGACTGAAGGGTCCCAGGTTCGATTCCGGTCAAGGGCATGTACCTTGGTTGTGGCAGCTGATTGATGCTTCTCTCTCATCAATATTTCTAACTCTCTATCCTTTGCCCTTCCTCTCTGTAAAAAAATCAATAAATATATATTTTTTTAAAAAAAAAGGTTCACAGCATTAGGAAGGTTGAGAACCACTGATCTATATGAAAGAGACACATCGATTGGTTGCCTCCTGTACACGCCCTCCCCAAGCGGAGGATCAAGCTTGGAACTGAGGTACATGCCCTTGACTGGATTTGGACCAGGGACCCTTCAGTCTTAGGGCTGACAGTCTTTCCACTGAGCCAAACTGACTAGGGCTCATGCTGAATTTTAAAAGCATCTGACCCTATAGATCATCTATAAAATGTGAGAAGTGTTAAGTGTTCTTTATTTGATATTATACATAAGTAACACTGAAATGCCTTTTATTAAGTAAAAGGCAACTCTCTAGATAAAGGCAACAGTTTAGATAGGGAATTTTAATTGAATTGGCATAGTTAGGACCAAAATGATAAAATGGACATTGCCAGCATATCTTGCTAATGAGCACAACTTGAAATACAAGCAAGTCTTGCTGGTCTAAGAAATAAAAAAGGGATTTCCTCAGAATTTAAACATATTAATACACCAGTTGTAGAAATCTAAGTATAAAGCCAATCCCCTACAGGGTTTTTTATGGCATTCACCATCTCTGTGAAAAGTTAAACATTATGAATCAAGGCCAATCATATTTTTGGAAGCGGAAAACAATGATAGCACTTGCTGAACCAAAATTACCATCAAGTTTCAAAATGCTGATTATATTAATTTAACCACATGCCAATCTTATTTAAATCAGAACTACCCAAAAGAAATGCTTTACCAGCTATTCATGATCTGATTCCTGGTGTATAAGATCAATTTAAATATGGTACAAATAAAAAATGTCATAAGACGTTTGTTGTAATAAGGCAGTAGCCACCTATTACTCACTAGTAGCTTTTTTTTGAGATAAGCTACCAAGTCTGCCCTTTCTGCACTCCTCTTAATGCCAGCGAAGATCATTTTTTGTTCCAGGGATATACTTCTTGGGATTCTCCAAATACTCCGTCTCTCCCCAGGTGATGCCTTTGTTCTTATTGGCAGAAAATTTAGGGATCCGACCTTTCTTTCACCCAAATAGACCATGGAGATTTGGCCCAGTCTTGTGCTTGCCTCCCTTTCCCATAGTATGGCACCAGGCACACTTTTGAACAAAAATCTTCTTGCCCTTTTCAACATCATTCATTTTTAAATTGCTCTTTGGTCGCATGTTACACAGAGGTTCCCACTCACCAAGCCAGATGTCCTCCTTTCTAAGTCCGAGGACATGCCCCATCTGTGCCTACGTATCCATATTGGTGCAACTGAACTTGCTCCCATTTTTCCTCTATTTTTAGATCATTCCCACTAGCCCATAATATTTTCTCCCATCTTAAAAAAAAAGACCTCTTTCTACTTCCTTCTCCAGACACTGCCTCATTTCCCCCCACCCCTTACAGCAAAAACACTTTTAAGATGTCTGTATAAAATGTCTCAATTTTTTCTTTTTGTCTGGAACACACTTTAATCAGGTTTTCAGCTCTATAGTTGCTGATCAGTTTCATCAGTCCTTTATTTGATTAAGATTGTTGATCACTCTCTTCATGAAATTTTTCTTCGCTTGGCTTGTAGGATACCTTACTTGCCTGGTTTTCACCCTACTTCTATAGTTGCTTTATTTTGGTTTTATGACCTCTCCCATCTCTTTGGCAAATCCTGTTGGATATACAGAATATAACCACTTATTACACTCTGCATTGCCACTACATTGATCCAAGCTACCACTAGCTCTTGCTGGATTATAACAGTAGTTTCCTGACTGGTCTTTCTGCTTCCACTGTCTTTTCCCTTTGGTCTTAGCTCAGTAAAACAGCCAAAGTGATACTATCGAAATATGTCACATCTTACACTCTTCCATTCTGAATTCTTCAATGGTCTTTCTTCTCACTCAGAGTAAAGGAAAAGCCAAATTCCTTACAAATGACCCATGAGGCCCCACATAATTTGACTCCCCTCCCCATACCCTGCTAATTATCTTACTTCGTCTTCTACTCCTTTTCCTTTTTCTCTACCCACACTGACCTCCTTGCTGTTCCTCAAACATACTGGCATGCTTCTACATCAGAGCATGTGTGCTTGCTGATCTTTCTGCCTAAATTGTTCTTCCTTTTGATATTTCCATGGTTGGCTCCATTCTTTCAGGTCTTGACCCATATGTTACCTTCTCAATATGTATTCTGTAGCCCTTTTCTTTCATATTTTCTAACCCCTTTTCTGCTGTATTATTTTCCTTAGTACCTATCACTATTTAGTATACCATATATTTGACTGACTTTATCTTGTCTATTGTCATTTATCCTTACAAGAATATAAGCTCTGTGATGGTCAGGATTTTTGTTTATTTTGTTCACTTATTTATCCCTAGTGTGTACAAAGGTCCAGGTACGTAGTAGATTCTCAATAGGTAACTGTTGAATGAATGCATGTAGTATTGAATGCTTAATATTTGCCATTTTTTTATAAAATAAGTGACAGCAAAACCCAAAGGTTAATTAAGAGAAGAGTTAGTTAGAAAGATAAAATATAGTGGTTGCTATGTAACGTATTAACTAACAGTAAAAAAAAATGTAGTTGCTATAAATAATTTTATTGAGTTAAGATTATCATGAGGGAATACTCATGCATGAGTCAGTCACTTTAAAAACATCGAGTGAACAAAGATGGAAAGAAGTAGCTTATTGTTTCTGCTTCTTTCATGAAACAGCTGTTCAGAACTTATTTAGAACTGATTTTCTTGCTTTGTCCAACCTCTAGTTTTGAGAAAGGCAAGTGATATGTAAAAAGTAAGTGTGGAAAATTATAAACCAAGAGAGTTTAGGTCAAAATCTCTTGGTTTTGCATGTTCTTTAGAAAGCAGATTGAGAAAACTTATTAAACATCAACATATAATTACTAAATATATGTTTAATTTTGGTATTTTGAATATTAAAAAGGACCATTCAAATGATCGTGGACGCATATTTTTATGCAAAGATTTCATGCTTCTAAGACATGCATGCTGTCCCAGATTTGACTTTATATCTTATATAAAATCTGAGAAAGGCATTGAATTGAATTAAAATTGAATAATCAGCTTCTGTTTTCTCTTGTTCCTTTTTTAATTCTTTATAAGTTGGGGAAAAAGTAACCTTATTTTGTATCTGATGTGTACTATTTTAGTGTGATATTGACTGCCAAATAAGCAAATTTCAGAGTTGATAGCTAGCTTTTTTTAGAGTCCTTTCTGTTGTAGCATATCTTCATTGGGAATGTTAAAATATTTACAGAGTGAGAATAGAAGCTCATTAAATATTAATGTTGGTTGTTTGAGTTATTTATAAGCAGTCATATTGTCCTCAATTAATTTGTTATGCCAAACTAATGGAGGCATAAAAATTCACTAGGTGATTTCAAATTCTGTAATTGTTTTCTGGACCCCATTTAGCAATTAAATCACCATCAGTCTTGTTCAGTTGTAGTTTAGAAATAATTGATAACTAACAGCTAAACTTTTCTATAGATATAGAAAGATAAGTTTTGGTTATGTTAGAATAAACATACAAACTAGAGCTCCATGTATAGCATTTGTTATTACTATGGTACCAAGTGTGTTAGACTAGCTTTTGTGAAATTATTTTAGTTACTGGAGGAGGGGGTCCCTCACAGTCCAGGAGCCCTCAGGGGCGGGAGGCGACCTGGCGATCAAGGGAAGGCGACGCCCCCATCACACCTCTGCTGCAGCCGCCATCCGAGGCTTGCCTGCACCTTGGGCCAGCCCTGGGCAGCTGTGGGGCTGAGGGGACTAGGGGACTCCAGTGGCAGGGTGCCGGCAGGGCTGAGGGGACTGGGTTCTGCCATCTTGTGGCTGTGGGTGCTGCCATCTTTCAGGGCGGGGTAGTCAATTAGCATAGTCTCTCCTTATTGGCTGTGGGCACCACCATCTTTGTGATGGTGTGAGGGTCAATTAGTATATTCCCTCTTTATTAGATAGGATGGCTGCTAATACTAATTTAGTATGAAATTGAGCATATCAGTTAATCTTTATAGACCTTGACTTTTTTTATCTGTAAACTATGCCTGTTTCAATTTGCTGTCTACAGAACTCATGAGATTGTCTGAAAGATCAGTGAATAAAAGCAAGCTAATAGTGGTTAAAGTCATTCAGACTCCACTTTGTACTGGTATATAACTTGGGACAAGTTGTTTAACCTCTTTGATCATATTTTTTTTTTTTTTTTTTTGCAAAATGGGGGTAATGATAATACCAACTCATAGAATAAGTACACGTATTAAAAAAGATATTGTATCCCTGGCTGGTGTGGCTCCGTTGGTAGGAGCGTCATCCTGTACATTGAATCTCAGGTTCGATTCCCAGTCAGGGCACATATCTAGGTTGTGGTTCAGTCCCTGGCTCTAGTCGGTATGCCGACTAGATGTTTCTTTCTCTCTCCTTTTCTCTTTCTCTGTCTCTGTCTCCTTTCTCTAAAAATCAAAGAACATGTCTTCAGGTGAGGATTAAAAAAATGATATTGTACATGAAGCTCGTGGAAAAAATGACTGACATAATTGTCAGTCATTTTTAGCTAACATCATTAAAGCATATACTTTTAAGGAAGTCATATAAAATATTATTTTATTAGTATACAAATTGAATTCAGATAAGAAGTCCTTTTATCTTTTTCACTTTTATAAGAATTTGTGAATCTTTTTATTCTACATATGTGTGTGATGGCTTTGGATAAATTCTACATGATGATAGAGTTATATGATAAGAAATAGACTTAGTTTGTAAGCCAAGAATACTTAGGTGGAGAAAGATCACCTAATCTTCCCAGTATCGCGTAGGAAATTGTGCTGAGGTAGGTGCTACCTAACATAGAATGGTGTGCCAGTGGAGGCCTTGCCCCACCCACCCCACATTATTATTCTGGAGGCTTGAAAACACCCTTGTCAGTGAGGTGACACATATACACTACTTAAGCTTTAGGTTGTATAGGTTCAGTTGCCACCTGTTTTTAAGTGTAATCTGGGAAACTCAGCTGATTAGCATGTGGGAGGTTGCAGCTTTCTTATTGGGCGGTTGTAGGATGGGGGTGTGGATATAACCCTGATCCCATGGGAAGGTGAGTTCTGGTGCAGTTCCTCCTGCTGGCAGAAGAGGGAGCACTGGCCCAGTTGGTTTATTTTCCAGGTAATCCAGAATGAGTGCCCAAGATCATTTTAGGAAAATTCTGCTTGCTACACTATACTATATTACCAGAGTATTAAAAATTTTCATGTTCAGTAAGATTTGTCATATATATATATATATATATATATATATATATATATATGAAACTAAACAATGTTTCTGTAAACAATTGAATTAGAGACTGTTAGACTGATTCAGCATTTCTAAGATTTTTTTTCTTATCTTTTTTTCTTGTTGAGAAGTCTAATTTTCAATAATTAGAAATGTAAACTTTACTTTTCTGTTATTTGCATTGCTACTTCTTCATGATACATCCTGGAATCAAATTGATGATACTTGCTTTTGGAGTTTACATGTTTTGTTGACATCTCAACAGTTCTCTTGGGAGGCATCATAGTGTGAAATTGGTGTTTGGAGTCCTATAGTATGGATTTGACTGTTGACTCTGTCATCTAACAGTTAAATGACTTTGAGCAAATTACTTAACCTTATCCATCCTGAATATTCTTATCTGTAGGGGCTGATATTCATACCTACCTTGCCAGCATTGTAAGAATTAGAGCTAATATATGTGAAGCTGGTGGCATAGAGCCTAGACTGTAGTAGACATTGTTATTATTCACTTAATAGTGGTGAAGGAAGTATTTTGGAACTCAGGTACTTAAGGTCAGAATTTTGGAGCTGGAAGCAACTTAAAATTTAATTGTTATCCTTCAAAATATGTTTGAGAGAGAGGAAACAACTTATAGTGTTTCTCTTTAAGGTGAATTCTTTATTTCCTAGTGTAGAATGGTAGGTTTTCAGGAAGGAATTGGATGTAGAGCAGAAGAGTTCCCTCTGAGCTTGGTTATTCAAGTTTTGGGGTTCCTTAAATTTTTATTTTTTAGAAATTAATTTAGATTTACAAAAGAATGGCAAATATAATACAAATAATTCTTCCCTATCCTATCTTCATCCAGATTCCCCAAATTTAACATCGTCCATATAACCAAAGCACAGTGATCAAAATCAGGAAGTTAACACTGATACTATTGTCTAACCTGAAGACATTATACAAAATTTGCCAACTGTCCCATTAATATAATGGTTTTTTTTTCATTCAGAGTTCAATTCAGGTAATATTGCATTTAATTTTCATGTCTCCTTTACTCTGCAGTAGTTCTTCGATTTTTGTCTTTTATTCATGTCTTTCATGCCTTGATTCTTTGAAGAGTACTGGCCAGTTATTTTGTAGAATATTCTTCAGTTTGGATTTGTTTGATATTTCTTAATAATTAAATCATGTTACGTATTTTTGGCAAGAATACCATAGAAGTGATGTTACTTCCTTTTTAATGCATCATATCAGGAGGTACATGATATCATTTTTGTCCCATTACTTGTGATATTTATTCTGATTTCTTGGTTAAAATAGTACCTGTCAGGTTTACTGTAAACTTCCATTGTCCCTTCGTGCTTAAAAGTATTTTTTAGGGAGTAATTTAGAGACTACATAAATACTCTTTTCCTAATCATGTTTTTGGTCATTAATTTAACTTCTTTTTTAAAAAAAAATATATTTTATTGATTTTTTACAGAGAGGAAGGGAGAGAGATATAGAGTTAGAAACATCGATGAGAGAGAAACATCGATCAGCTGCCTCCTGCACATCTCCCACTAGGGATGTGCCCGCAACCAAGGTACATGCCCCTGACCGGAATCGAACCTGGGACCTTTCAGTCCGCAGGCCGACGCTCTATCCACTGAGCCAAACCAGTTTTGGCTCTTCCCTAGCTTATTGGTATATTTTTAGTGGCATATTTTATTCTTGTTTTGAATGAAACCAATTATCTCTCTGGAACAGCGTTTCTCAACATGTGGGTCACGACCCCTTTGGGGGTCGAATGACCCTTTCACAGGGGGTCACCTAAGACCATCGGAAAACATATATATAATTACATATTGTTTTTGTGATTAATCACTATGCTTTAATTATGTTCAATTTGTAACAATGAAATTGGGGGTCACCACAACATGAGGAGCTGTATGTATTAAAGGGTCGTGGCATTAGGAAGGTTGAGAACCACTGCTCTAGAATATCTTGCTGCTAAGAAAATATTTTTTTTTAGACCATTTGCCAGTCTATTTGTATTAAGTTTATTCCTACTATTCTTGGGCTTAAAACCTTTTCTATCTTATAACTTGTTAGTTTTACATTTATGTACTTCATTTAATATTATAGCTTAAAAACAGTAGGATAAAGTCCTCCTAAAATTTAACAGAAGTCCCCAAACTCAGAAAGAAATTTTATATATAGTATTATAGTACTAGCTAATGTATATATAGTACTTTTTTTAGTGAGACACTGTTCGCAGCCCTTTATATTTATTCATTTAATCACTAAAACAACTCTATGGGATAGGTGCCATGAATATGCCCAAATGAAGAAACTGAGACTTAGAGTTAAATCGCTGTTTTGTTTAAACTAGGTATTATTAAAATGAAAGAAAATGTAAAAC
Source organism: Myotis nattereri (assembly GCF_964212035.1). NCBI lineage: Eukaryota > Metazoa > Chordata > Mammalia > Chiroptera > Vespertilionidae > Myotis > Myotis nattereri. The sequence continues at coordinate 68,389,825 of NC_138079.1, forward strand.
ACAATTCTCTTAGTAAATTAAAAATAATTTTTCTTCCACTAGTCTTTGAATTCCTTGAAGCCATAGATTAATGAGTAGCTATTTAGTAAATAATTATTATATTGAAATTGACTTTAAACTTTATATTATTTTAAAAATGAAACACAAGAGGGTGCTATTTACTATTCACTACTAGTGTTTTGCTTTTAAAAAAATATTTGTCCTTGTGAAATAGAGTGCAGTAGCAACTTTATTATTATTATTATTTTTTGTTCTGGCTAGAACCATTAATTTATTTTCTTATATTTTTTACTTCAGCTTATAAATTATTAGTTTTGTATTGGCCTTCTCCGTGTAACAGATTGGCAGTGTGTATCTATTTGGGGGGCACTAGATTTCTAATTATATTAAGTAATTTTGCTAAATGAAAAGAAAAGTAATGGAAATTTTTTTAAAAAATCTTTATTGTTGAAAGTATTAGATATGTCCCCTTTTTTCTCCCACTGACCCCTTTATTGCCTGCCCCTGCCCTCCCACCCCATACCTCCAACACCGTACTGTCTGTGTCCATGTGTTATTCATATTGGAAAGTTTTTTGGTTTTTTTGTTTTTTATTCTCTCTCTTTTTTTTTAATTAAATCTTTATTGTTCAGATTATTACATTTGTTCCTCTTTTTTCCCCCCCATAACTCCCCTCCTCCCAGTTCCCGCCCCACCCTCCGCCCTCACTCCCCACCCACTGTCCTCATCCATAGGTGCACGATTTTTGTCCAGTCTCTTCCCGCATCTCCCACACCCCTTTCCCCCACAAGAATAGTCAGTCCATTCCCTTTCTATGTCCCTGATTCTATTATAATCACCAGTTCATTCTGTTCATCAGATTATTTATTCACTTGATCCTTAGAGTCACTTGTTGATAGATGCATATTTGTTGTTCATAATTTGTATCTTTACCTTTTTCTTCCTCTTCCTCTTCTTAAAGGATACCTTTCAGCATTTCATATAATACTGGTTTGGTGGTGATGAACTCCTTTAGCTTTTCCTTATCTGTGAAGCTCTTTATCTGACCTTCAATTCTGAATGATAGCTTTGCTGGATAAAGTAATCTTGGTTGTAGGTTCTTGGTATTCATCACTTTGAATATTTCTTGCCACTCCCTTCTGGCCTGCAAAGTTTCTGTTGAGAAATCAGCTGACAGTCGTATGGGTATTCCCTTGTAGGTAACTGAGTTTCTTTCTCTTGCTGTTTTTAAGATTCTCTCTTTATCTTTTGCTCTTGGCATTTTAATGATGATGTGTCTTGGTGTGGTCCTCTTTGGATTCCTTTTGTTTGGGGTTCTCCGCGCTTCTTGGACCTGTAAGTCCATTTCTTTCACCAGGTGGGGGAAGTTTTCTGTCATTATTTCTTCAAATAGGTTTTCAATATCTTGCTCTCCCTCATCTTCTGGCACCCCTATAATTCTGATGTTGGTACGCTTGAAGCTGTCCCAGAGGCTCCTTACACTATCCTCGCATTTTTGGATTCTTTTTTCATTTTGCTTTTCCGGTTGGGTGTTTTTTGCTTCCTCGCATTTCAAATCATTGACCTGATTCTTGTGCTCCTCTGGTCTACTGTCGGGAGTCTGTATAATATTCGTTATTTCAGTCCGTGTATGCTTAATTTCTAGTTGGTTCCCCACCATAACATCGAGGGTCTCATTAGTTTTCTTGTAGATCTCATTAAGTTTATCGGCGGCTTCTAAACAGTTCTTGAGAGACCTTAAAAGTGTGGTTCTGAACTCTATATCTTCCATTGACAATTTTGTCCTGTTTCTTTGTCTCCACATTTTGTTATGCTTTCTTGGTGCACCCCCTAGTGGTCTTTGTGCGCAGTCTTATAGTTAATCCTTGATTGTTGTAGCTAATGCCAGGGAGGGTTTGACCTCCAGGCCAAGTGGCTGTGAATATCTGGAAAGTTTTTTGAAGAGGGTCTTTGATTTCTTTAAAGCCAAATTTGACATTTGAGTTCATTAAGTCTTAGGAATTATTTTCCTAAATTAAGAATATGTAATTATGACATTTTACTGAAGACCAGTTGTAGCAAGAAACCTGCTATTTAGAATTTACTCTTTGTCCCATTGGATCACCTCTGAATAGGGTGTCCATACATTTCAATATGCTAGGAACAGTCCTGCTCACATCTGTTGTTGCAAGCTGTTGTTTTATTACAATAACATTGCATCTATTATTATAACATAACTAGAGGCCTGGTGAATTAAATTCATGCATGGGTACGGTCCGTAGGCCTGGCCGGTGATTGAAGCACGAGCGTCTGGAGTGGAAGGGCAGGTTCCAGCTGACCTCTGGGCCCTGGGCAGCACCTGGGCACCCGCTCACACCCACCTTAGCCTGGCGCCGCCCACTCACCTGCTTCACTATCCCGCTGCAGTCCCGCTCTCGTCGGACCTATCACTACCAGCAGTGCCTCCACTGCCACTTGCTGCCAGTACCACATTGCCAGTGACCGCCATATTCTGTGCTGCCCCTGGTAGTCAGCGCAAGTCATAGTGAGCGGTTGAATTCCTGGTCTCCTGGTTGAACTCCTGGTCTCCCAGTTAAACTCCCGGTCGAACGAGCGCCCAATGGGACAATTTGCATATTAGGCTTTTATTATATCCTATATAATAAGAGAGAAATATGCAAATTAGGCTGGGACATCATGACCAACTCAGAGCAAGCCCCTGGCCCCAATTACACACACCACACAAAAGGGCTGGGGGCACGGCTCAGAACCCCCACCCCCACCCCCTCAGCCCTGGTGCGGCCCAACCCTGAGGCTACTCCTACCAGGGATTTGATGGCAGGCACACTGCGCTGCCTGCCCTGGGAGCAACACCCCCAGTGGACCCACAGACTTGCCCAGCGGGGCGTGCTCTGAGCTGCCGTGGCCAGACTGTGGCTAGGGCTGCTCCCCACAAGCCGTCAGTAGGACACCCCCTGAGAGCTCCCAGACTGTGAGAGGGGGCAGGCTGGGCTGAGGGACACCCACCCAGTGAACAAATTCCATGCACCGAGCCTCTAGTAGGATAATAATAATTAATGGCTGCTCTTTTTCACTCTTAATACTGCCCCCCGCCCCCAATTTGGATGATAAATTGAATAGTTTACTCTGTCTGTGAAAGCTGCCATTGAGAAAGGTAGTGGGAATAGGAAATACAAATAGGTAGAATTTTAGAAATTGTTTGTATCAGAGGTCCCAAGGTCATCTGAATGATTTACTAGGATTCACAGGACTCAGAAGTTGCTAGGCTCATGATGAGGGTTTATTGTGAAAGGATACAGAGTAAAATCATGAAAAGGAAAAGTCTGATGGAACCAGGTGCAATCTTCCAGGTGTCCCTTCCCACTGGAGTCACACAGATGTGCTTAATTCCCCCAGAAGTGATATATGATGATATGTGCAAAGTGTTCCCAACCAGGGAAGCTCATCTTAGCCTGGGTGTCCAGAATTTTTATTGGGGCAGTCATATAGGTATGTAGCACCTGTGTGACTGACCTTGATTATTAAGTTCCTGAACCTCAGAGAAAAAGAGATGTTTGCCATAAATCATATTGGTAGCATAAACTGCTCTTACTGTACAGTGTGGCCCAAGTCCACAGGCCCATTAAACACTCTTGTCAGACAGAATTTTCCAAGGGCTTGGTTCCCAGGAGCTAGCTGAGGGCTAGTCTGAAATCAGATCATTTCGGGGAATGTGTAGGTTTCAGCAAGCCATGTTGGCTGAGTTAATCCTTTCTCATATGTGGTCATAGAAGGTATTCAAGCCAGAGTTTGAACCCAGGAAGTCTGATTCCAAAGACTCGGTTCTTTCCCTAACTAATATTTAGAGATCTTTTATACTGATTTGCTAATTGGAAATTACTGGTTACATTAGATGTGATAGTGACTTGGACTATGCCCATCTATCCTGATAAAATTCTTCTTTTTAAAAAATATGGTTTTTTGCCCTAACCGGTTTGGCTCAGTGGATAGAGCGTCGGCCTGTGGACTGAAGGGTCCCGGGTTCGGTTCTGGTCAAGGGCATGCACTTTGGTTGTGGGCACATCCCCAGTGGGGGGTGTGCAGGAGGCAGCTGATCGATGTTTCTCTCTTATCGGTGTTTCTGGTTCTCTATCCCTCCCTCTTCCTCTCTGTAAAAATCAATAAAATATATTTTTAAAAAATATATGTTTTTTATTGATTTGAGAAAGAGAGAGACTTCAGTACGAGGGAGAAATATCAATTGGTTGCCTCCCACACACACACCTTACCAGAGATTGAATCCACAACCTGGGCATGTGCCCTGACTGGGAATCAAAACAGTGACCTTTTGGTTCATGGGACTATGCTCAACCAACTGAGCCACACAAGCCAAGGCCCGATAAAATACTAATAAGCTTTCTTTTTCCTCACATGAGGATAGGGAGCTTGATTTGAGTATTTTCCAGTGCTTTGTAGGTAAAAGGTGCTAAGAATTTCTAATTCTTTTTTGTTTTTTTTAATATATTTTATTGATTTTTTACAGAGAGGAAGGGAGAGAGATAGAGAGTTAGAAACATCGATGATAGAGAAACATCGATCAGCTGCCTCCTGCACATCTCCTACTGGGGATGTGCCCGTAACCCAGGTACATGCCCTTGACCGGAATCGAACCTGGGACCTTTCAGTCCACAGGCCGACGCTCTATCCACTGAGCCAAACCGGTTTCGGCAAAAGAATTTCTAATTCTTATTTTCAGCAAAGTTGTTTTATATATTAATGTATTGAAAAGTAGTTTACATGAAGAATAGTTTATAATTACTTACTTTGCACTTAATATAATGTTTTAATTAAAAACAGATATCCTATATAATAAAGAAGTAATATGCAAATTGACCAACATGCCCTCACAAGATGGCCGCCCCCATGTTGTCACAAGATGGCCAGCAGGGGAGGACAGTAGAGGGTAATTGGGCCAGCAAGAGAGGGCAGTTGGGGCGATCAGGCTGGCAGGGGAGGGGGTGATCAGGCTAGCAGGCAGGCAAGCGGTTGGTAGCCAGCAGTCCCGGATTGTGAGAGGGTTTTAAATTGGCAGTCAGGCATCCCCCGAGTGTTCCCAGATTGGAGAGGGTCCAGGCTGAGCTGAGGGTCACACACACCCCTCCTGTGCACGAATTTCATGCACCGGGCCTCTAGTGTAATAATAGATTTATAAAAGTTTTTGTCACAAGATTGTCTGCCTTGTAGATAATAGATTTGAATGAACTTACACAGTTCTCAAAAGCTTTTAACTTTTTCCTTTTTCCTTAGGTATTTGTGGAAACATTAGACAAGTGTTTTGAAAATGTCTGTGAACTGGATTTAATTTTCCATGTAGACAAGGTACTACTTCTATATTGTTAAATCTTCTAAGCTTTTAGTTTGTGTGTGGGGGGGAGGTTGGGGGTTAAAGGGGGGGATGAGGACACATTTGTAATACCTTAACTAATAAAAAAAAAAAAATCTTCTAAGCTTTTTACCTGAGAAAAATGTTGTTTTATTTGCCAAAGTAAAAATGGATTTAGTGAATAAGGCTATTTTTATTCTCTTCCTAGGATTGTGTGAATGGAGGAAATTACATTTAACTGGATTTTTAAGGATTAGTAGATATTTTTCACAGACAGAAAAGGAGAGGTGGCTCTTTTTTGGAAGTTTGATTGCTAAGTGGGAGATCAAAAACAAAGAAATCAATTTAGGAATCTGTTGCAGTAGTCCAGAAAGAAATGAACTAAGACAGTATAGTAAGGATGAAAGAGAGTAGAGTAGTACCCTGATAGCCTATTGAAAGCTGGAGGTAAGAGAAGGGAAGAATGACTGAGTTTTCTAATCAGTATTATTGGGTATTGGTAATACAGAATTTAGAAGAAAGAGATTCCACTTTTACTATATATAGATTTTTTTCTGTATTAAGTTTATGTTAATTTGAGTTATTAAGCCATTGAATAAAATAGTCTGAAATAAGTGGCATAAATTTTTAGCAAAAAAGTGATTTTAAAAAATTACCTTACCTTCGGCCTGGTCGGTGTGGCTCAGTTGAGCGTTGACCTGTGAACCAAGAGGTTGCAGTTCGTTTCCCAGTCAGGGCACATGCCCAGGTTGTGGGGTGTACAGGAGATAGCTGATCGGTGATTCTCTCTCATCATTGATGTTTCTATCTCTCACTTCTTCTCTCTAACAAAATCATTAGGTAGCTAATATTTATTGGTCATTTACTTTGTTTTGGGTACTTCCATGGATGACCTCATTTAATTTTTTCAGCAATCTATGAAGGAGATACTATTATTATCTCAGTTTTATAGCCCATTAAAATAAGACTTAAAGAGGTTATATATAACTACCTAAAACTTCACAGTAGTGATGAAAGTGGGTTTTAAGCCTTCATTCCAAATTATTTTATTATACAGCTCATAAAGTAGACACAGCAGTATTTAAACCAAAAACTACTGGAATTATGAAATGTTTTTGTAGTGAGTTTTCTCTATAGGTGTGTATTACTTTTTTCCCTTTAGGTTCACAATATTCTTGCAGAAATGGTGATGGGGGGAATGGTATTGGAGACCAACATGAATGAGATTGTTACACAAATTGATGCACAAAATAAACTGGAGAAATCTGAGGTAAGAACGGAAAGTGCTCTAGTTAGTGAAGGTGGTAAACATGGTCATAAATTATGCATGATTTATAGTTTTCACTGTTTGTCCTTTAGTATCACCTTTAGGTACAATTGGTATACTTGTCCAGTTTTTAAGTGGGATATACATATTGTAGTATGCCAGATGTTCTGTGGCTACTACCCACCAAGTAGTTGTGCATCCTTCTTTTAGCCATGGTCATACCTGCCTTGGGTAATTAACACAATTCCAAATTCTTACTGCTTAAAAATGAAATTATTTACTTAAAAATGGAATATTAGCTTTCTAAAACATTAGTCAGTAATTATCAAGGACATCTTAGAACTTATATTTTAAAGATATATAAGTTGAGCATTATAAAACTATTTCTGGAAGAGGAGAGAAAAGGCAATGGAATTCTCATGAGGAAATAATAAGTTATAATAGGTGCTTAGCAAGCCTGAGTACATATTGAAAAGGGAAATTCAGTGCCTTAATCTTTTAATTCTGGATCTTACCCAAAGGTTACTGACCAGTTTGCTAAATCATATATTTTATTCGTTGATACATATATTCATGGCTTTTATTGCATTCTATAAAGGAAAGATTTGGTTAGTTATGCAGTGCTAACTTTGTGCTGTTAGGTTAGGTGAATGGGGACCAGCCAGCACTTTAGCATTGTATAAAACCCTACTGTAGATTTAGTGACTCCTCCCACATGTACTAGGCTGAATATTAGTGACAGGTGCTTTAGCAGAGCCACTCCAGTTCACATTATTTTGGTTATTTATTACTGTAGCAGAAGTTTAGATAGATAACATCTTAATATCTCATTCAGTGATATGTATGTTTGAGGATACTCTTACCTTTGGTATTAATAGTCATAACTCAGATTAGGAAAATATATTTTAAAATTATTAGGACAAGTTCAGATGTTTGATTGGTATAAAGTATTATAAAAGCAACAAGATATTAAAACTGTTAGCATTAATTTACAACAGGTGAGTTCTGAAGAATTATTATTTTATTGGTACTTTAAAGGATCAGTTTAATACAAATAAATACTATGCTCATTAGAACTGAATAAAACACAGGATGATGGATAAATCTGAAATCTGAGGGTTAGAAACAGTTGAAACTTTGATAAAAACATTTTCCAGTGTTTTATTTAAAATTTCTTCTTATCTCAAATTACCATCCCTATTGGTTTTCCAAAGGAGAGACTTATAATAGTGAAGAGCTTAAAATTATGGCTCTTTTAAATAACTATGTATTTTGTGTGTTCTATAGCCAATTTTTCAAGTATTGTTTTTGAAAGGGGAAAATATAAACTAGATTAAACTAGGACAAGGATAACAATTCAGAATATTATTTAGTGTGGTTGGTTTGCAATATATAATGTATAATAAAAGATTTACTATAAACTCTAAGCTGTAGTTTTTTAAAGTCTTAAAATTATAATTTGAAAATTTCTTTTTACACACAATCTGGTTTATTGGCTCATTTTACATGCACACCAAATATATATGCAAATATAAATATTTCAATGTACAAATTTACATGGGACTCACAAATCACCCCCTTGTCTTTCATCCAGCACCCAAACCTGTGCTCTATCCCGGCTCCACTTTGGGATGAAGTTCACAGGGGGCTGGCACTAGAGGGTAGGAATCTGGAGGAGGGAGAGGTCCTGCTCCCCTTTCTTCACAGGTACCTCCGAAAGGTCCTGTCCTTTCTCAGTGGCACCATAGGACAGAAGGCTAAATACCTCCACTCCCTCTCTGCCGCAACTCAAATCCCAGATGTCTTCTCTAATCCATCTCGCCAATTTATATCATCTGTTAAACTTTTCATTACAAAACGATGGTTACAGATTTTAAATGCCAAGAGACAGACAGTGACACAATCCATTAATCACTATAAAATGAATGGATGTGATAATTTGTCAATTCTGTGTAATGATCTGTAAAAATATATAGACTTCTTTTCTGGAATTTTCACATTGAAAATTTCCAGGTATTTAAACTCCTTTCCATTAGTGGTGTCCTTTTCTTTTTTTTTTTTCTCCTTAGTGTGTGATGTATGTAATATTGACAAAAGTCATAAAAGACCTATAATAATTGCATAATGGATATTTGGTTTTTGGTTATTCAGTGATATTTTTTTAAGCAGTTTTTTAATTTATAAAGAGCAGTGAAATGCAGAATTTACATTTTTGATAGAAAGTTATAAGAATATTATACTATTTTAAATAGTTCTGAATATTAGTGAATACTCCCATTTTTCATCCACTAATAATCTTTTAATATATAGTTAGTTGTTAACTGCTACCACATTAGTTTTGTTTTGTTTTTTGTCTCCTTTATAAGAAAGTATATTTTAAATCTGATTGGGGATAAAACCCAACATATGTTCAGTAAGTGTTTCTCTATATGTGATGTCTGCTAATATTTAGTTATAAAAAAGTCAAAGTGAGGCTATTTAGTCCTGATCATATTTTAAGAAATTGTGTTGAAATATAATGTTGACTTTTTGTAATTTTTCAGTAATTTTCATATATTTTAAGTATCTTTGGAAGTCTACCAGCTTTATTTTAGACACACTGAAATGTCAGAAATTTTCATGTGAGTTCTATTTCCAGGTTACTTAAATTGGTTATATCTACCAAACATATGAATGCAGAATAACACAAAATTACTAATTTAATTAAGATCTATTATGTAAACAAAAACTTACCATGAAAGGCTTAATTAAAATTCAGAGTATCATAATTGATGACAAGATCTGGTTATCTTTTTTTTAAAGTTAATTTGAGTGATATGTAGAATAGCATTTATCTTTTAAAAATCAGCCTGGGTTTAATTTAAGATAAGCTCTTAAAATATAACGTAGATCTATCTAGGTGCCTTTACTTTGTCAGATTTCAAAGATTTTATTATTTTGGGTTAATGGTAGTATCAATCAAAAGAGAACAATCAAAAGTGAACCAATTTCATTCCCAAAACCTAGACAGGTAGGAGCAAAGATCACCCAGATCTTTAACCATGTGTACGCAATAAGCTTCTGTAGACACAAACAGCGGACCTTTTTAATCAAATTCAAAATATCGTGGCAATTAACTGGTTAAAGAGAGAAGAAGCAAAGATATGCTTTCAGTGTATTTTCAGCTATCCTGCTTTGATAGAAAAATGGTTTGCTTGTAACATTGGGATCTTGTGAAAGGAGGGGTTAAGCTGGGCAGTTGGTGGGATTTGGGAAGAGTCTAAAAGGCACCCAGGAAGCTGCCTAGGAATGAAAGGACTCCCTGTGGGTGGAGGATGGGTTGGGGAGACTTGTTAGTATTTATGTATTTCATGTTATTTTTAAGATGAAAAATGACTCTGATTTTAGTTACTACTTTTTTAAAGTTAGTCCTCTTTTTTTTCCGAACATCCTGATCTTTCTAGCTCTTTCCATTCTTCTCTTTACAGACCTTTATCTTTCAATCTCCCAGACAGGACAGGTAGACAAGGTATTGCTGACTTTGAGAAAAATGTACTTTAACAAAAGGGAAAGCAAAATGATGTCAAAGGCAATTAATTATGTAGGCCAGACTCAAAAATTCTTTGTGTTAATGAACCCATATAGTCCCTGTAGCCTATTTTTCATTCTAGTTTCTCCTTGTAGTTTCCTCATCTTTTATTGGACTTAGTGTATTTTTCTAGTATATCATCAATGTCATTTTTGTTCTTTTTTGTCTGCCTGCATTGTGAAAGGAAAGATTAAGTTTTTTGTTATTATTTTTAAACATTGTCATTTAACTGACAAATTACATTTTGTAGAAATGACAATTTATTTGGTATGTTAAATTTAGAATTTATTTTGAGCATCATGTGGCAGAACCAATCTTACTTTAACACTCATAGATTTTTTCCCCTCATCTTTCTAAATTAGGATTCTAACACAAAATTGCCTTCTGGGTTTTAGAAACTGTGAATTTAAAACCCAAAAGCTGAGCCTTCAAAGTTTTGCATACAAAGTAGGAAGCAGTGAAGGCTTAGAACGGTGACTGTTAAATAGTACTGCAATTCCAAAGTTTTAACAGAATTGCTTTTACTAGTTTTGACTAATAGGTACATATTAAAAGTAGCCAATAAAAAACAAGATCAGAAATTATTAAAATTGAATTAAATGTTCTAAAAAGTGGAATTAAATATATTTACCAAAATAAAGTGGATTTCTACTGTAGGAACCTTCTAACATCCAAACATGTCGTAATAAGACAAAAAATATTATAAACTTTGAGTGTTTTTGCAAAGCATATTGGCAAATATTAGAAATGTTTTTAATAGACTCCTAGCTTTATGAAACTAAATTTTCTCTGAAAAAAATTTTTTATACCATAAGTTAACTGTTTGAATTACTTTTTAAACATTTCTCTGTAGATGAGCAACAACTTTTTTGTACAAAGCCATTTCAGGAAAAATGAAAATGTTTATAGGACCCCATTTAAAAACTTCAAAATAAAAATACTTTATTGAGCCCCATGAAGGAAAAAAATCTATCAACTTAACAAGTTAGATTACCTACTTTATAATCAGGAAAATCTCATTGAGAATATGGCATAGCTATTTAGCTGCTAAATTATTGCTTTCTGGATGTGTTTGAGAAGCAGCATCAGAGAGATGATTTTCTAAGATCTTATCCCAGGATCATAGGCTATATCATGAAGCTGGGTGTACCACATTTGGTCCCTAGATCCATATTACTTTATCCTTGCAATAGAAAATAAATAAATCATTCTGTTGATCCAAATCACTGCCAATGTTCCAGTTTTTAATTTATATTAAATTGCTATTTTCTAACAAAGAACCATCAACCACTTGGGTCTTTTAACTTCCATACCTAGAACTAGTAATTAGCTTTTTTACTTTTTAAAATCAAGTTTCTATTTTTAAAGAGTATAGAATAAGAAAAGGGACTTAAGTAACAGATGTTGGGAAGTCAACCTGTGAGTTGGTTCTGCCCCTCTATGTTGACATGCAGTCATTCTGTTCTACAAAATTACAGTGGGGACCCCTGAAGTCAAAACTAGTTATATTAAATCCATGAATGGCATTAGTCTACTATATTATTTTCACACAGGCACTTCCTGTGCTAGAAATTAAACTATAAGTGAAGATCATATAAAATATTCTAATATTGAAAAAATTTTTAATAAAATACCATATTCTTACTCACTAGAGGATTGTCATCAGTATTTCTCATCTCTTTGTTTATAATTGCAGTATTAAAGCACTGCCCTTAAAGCAAAGAGCAAGCCTCTTATAAGTTCCCAGATTAAAAGTTATTTTACCATACATTCAGAAATAAAATATTGGCATTTTCTATTCCATTCAAAACATGTTTAAAAATCTGCCATTATTTTGTTAATGATTTTGAGTCTGAAATCATTTAATATTGTGTTTATTAATGTTGATGTTCTTTCACTTTGCTGTTAGGTCAAAATTTTGACTGTGCATATACCAACTTCCAGCAGGAAGGGTGGGTAAAGGTTTTAGTATGTACAAGTTATTCCAACTACCATCTTCTTATGCTATATTTCAGGCTTAAAAAATATTTTAAGATGGTAGGTTGGTATTTTATGTCTTAGATAAAATAAATATTTAGATTCTTTCCTTTCCCCTTCAAGAAAGTTAATTGCTATTGCATGAGGAAAAGGGAGCTTTCAGATTTTTTAAAAATATATTTTAGTAATGCTGCTTTTTTAGTTTTGCTTGCACATATTTTGTTTATTTTTGGGTCTGGCAATTTAAAAACAAAATTTAAAAAAATCATATCCATCCATTATTATCTTTGTGATTCCAGTGCTTGAAATTTCCAAGAGTATGTCTGTATAAGTCTTCTATCTGTTTGGCCTCATTTTGGTATACTTGCAGACTTCATTTTGTTTTCTTTCTCTTAATTCTGTTAATTTATTTAATCTCATGGGAGAGAAAACATGACCATTCTTTTATATACTGTACTTCATTCCTTCATCTAATTCATACTCTTAACAGCTTTGGGTTCATATATTTGTTTTTGTTAGTGGAATTGCTGCAGTTTACGTGCCATGGTGGTGCTCAAGTAAAATAACATAGATGGAAACAAGTTATTTCTCCAGTAGGATTTCATTCCTTTTTTTTTCTGCTTGTGTCAACTATGTAATCCTAAATCTTTAAGAACTATGTTGTACTGTCATTTTACATTTTAAATTGTATTAATTACTAAGAAGTCAGGTAAACTTCATTTCTATAAATTTGAGTGTAAGTTTTCTTGTTGCTTTGAATATATCTTTACTGAGAAGAAAACTAAGATGAAAATTATATTTCAGTGTTGGCAAATTGATTTTCTAATGGCAAATTATGATTTATTCTTTAATAAAATGTTTCAGACTTCACTTTCATGGAAGTCTGAAAATGAAATTGATTTTATAGCAGTTAGGATGTTGACTACCTGGTAACATGAAGTTTGTTTTTTTTAAGCCCTAAGTTTTTGTATATAAACATTAACAGCTCATATAAGCATCTACTTAGTAATCAACAGTCCTTCTTGTATTTTTCCTTAACATTTTGTATTCTGTAGAATCTGCTTTCTTAAAATGTTTCTTTAATTAAAACCTAATTGACATACACATCACAATTTTAAAATTTTGTACCATTTAAATTCATGACATTCTACACAAAAGTATTGAACATGCTTGAGAAATAATTTGATTCTCTTAATCCATTTGCGTGTTCTGAGTAGTTATCATCCTTTGCATGTCTATGGCTTGCTGCTTATGTTTAAAAGAATTGTAATTTGTTGTACTTAGAAACTTCTTTTGGTTTTACATAATAAGAACTTGGCACAAATACACTATTTAAATCTATTGCTCTATTGATTTTATATATTCTCATTAGTAGCCAACTGTTGACACCATCTTTGGTCACAAAGAAATTACTTAATCTAATGAAACCTAACAGACTGCATTTTTATTCTCATTTTCTCTGCTTAAGTTAAGTTTAGCTGTTCATGATATAGAGTATTATGGAAAAGAAGGCTTCTTGACAATTATATTTAGTTTAATACTGAAAACAATTACTTTAACTATTTATAATATAAATCATAGCATCCAGTAAAATACACACATATTTACCTTTTCTCTTTTTCACAAAATCCTCTAATAATTTATACCTTTAAAAATATTTATATTTAAATATCTTAATCAATACTTTTCTATAGCCTAGTCATCATTTGTACCCTGTATAGAAATTTCAAAGTAACAATAGTGGCAAATTGGTTTGTTATTTAGAAAAATTATAAAATTTATTCTACCTGGAAAAATGATACTAGTTCCAGGATATCTGTGATTTTGTAAAATAATTTTTGTGCCCTTGGCAGACAACATCCTGTTAAAAGGAAGAGAGCCTATAACATGGGAAAGCTATTTGAACTTAATTATTCTTTGATTCTCTTGAAATGATCAGCTTAAAGACCCTTTTCAATATGATTTATGCTACCCTAAGTAATGTTCATATATATCTTTGTCTTTGGGGGCAATGGGAGAAAAGTAAATTGTAACAAAATCTGCATTACTTCAGGTAGGTATAAATGTAGAGGTCAATAAAATTTTTAATAATACATCAAAACAACTAATCCCTATTAAATTATAGAAATTGAAGACCCCGCTCTAGTAAGTCTCTAATTGCGAATGGAGTGTTTCGTCCATATCACCCTTAGCATTGCCTGTGTAAACCACCTCTATTAATACTACTTTACTGATTTTATTTCCAATTCTGACTTGATAATCCATGGCTTTTATTTCATTGCTTAACAATGTTTGTATCCTTTATTCAGCAAATAGTTTACACTGGCCTATTTTGTATCAGTCAAGATTTTTCTCAGGTAACAGCTTTATTATTATTTTTTTAATTAACAAAAGAGGTAGGATTACATAAGAAAAATGAGCTAAAATTACAAAACGGGACTTTAAAACTAGTGTCTCTAATAACATGAACATTGCTTCTTATATAGGAGTGGGCTAAATTAGGTTTACAGTTGTAAGCAAAGTAGAGTTTATTCTTATATTATTATTATTTAGTTATTATTTGTATTATTTTCCATACAAACAACTGTAAACCTACTGTTGCCAACCCCTGTATATATGTAATCTAATCAAAGTTGAAGATTTGTTTTTGTTACTTAATTGTCATCTTTGTGCAAGACAATGTATGGCACAGAATTGAGATGTTTGTTGGCTTTATTATATAGCATGACTAAAAACTGATGAAATTGAATTGGTATATAAATTAATCCTTAAAAATACAAATACTGTTATTGTAGCTACTTGAGAAAAATGATATGTGTTCATTTTTCTTTTATTTTTAAGCACATTTTCTTTCAAAATTACTTCACAAAATTATAAATTTTCCTACTAAGATAAAAGCCAAATATTGTACAATAATGGTACTGAGAATTTTAAATTTTATTTATAAATTTTAAATTTTATATATGCTATCTTTTACATTTATGCTATTCTTTAAATTTGTATTTTGTAAACTAAACATATGTTGTTGAATCCACTTGTTATGACAGAATATTTTTAATTGTTATATCTTTACTAATGCATCAAAGGTTGGAATGATCCTCTTGTTGCAGTTTCATTTTTCGGCAGACCTGTTCTCTTTGGATTGGGGCTTTACTTTAAAAGCCTGATTTTTTTTAAGTGTCCTAGAACTTTCTTTAAGTTTAGAATAGCCTCCATAATTTAATATATATATATATATATATATTGTTTTAAGGCATTAGCCTTAAGTAAAAAAACTAAACAAGTATGATCTATTACTTTTCATTTTTATTTCACAGCATGTATTGATAATAAATGTCATTTTAAAAGCAAAACCCCCGAATATATCATGATTGTTATGAGATGTTTAATAAAGAACTAATGTAAAATAATATGCTTCATGCTTATATGTCAGTTATATCAAGATATTAGGTAGAGATCCAGCTTTTAGTCATTTGAATATTATGTGTAATATACAAGTGGTACAGTTTAATTTGTGTTTAAATCTTTACATTATCATCGCATGTATTCACTGTATTTTTTAATGTGTCAACTGTTTTCTCTTTATAGATTAGTATTTCAATGTAACCATCCCATATCAATTCAAACTTACCATCTGGTCTCTAGCTTGTTATATGAAAATCTTTTATTATTGTCCTCCATTCTTAGTGTTTTTTGGTGAGCTACACCTGAGTTGTACATCTTCTTTTTCTTTTATTTGCTTTTGTATACAGGCTGGCTTAGCGGGAGCTCCAGCCCGTGCTGTTTCAGCTGTAAAGAATATGAATCTTCCTGAGATCCCAAGAAATATTAACATTGGTGACATCAGTATAAAAGTGCCAAACCTGCCCTCTTTTAAATAAAAAAAATTTAAAAGGCCACTCCCAGGTAAAATCCAGGGGGAAAAGTCATCTAAGTTTACCATGCAGTTGTTTACCAAAAATAGAGGAGAGTCTTACCTTTTGCTCTTGGATTTAAGTCAAGGTACTGTATAGAAGTTGTGTAAACTCAGTATGGCGGTTCAATGTTGTTTTTCTTGTTCAGTGATTTTAAAGAAATTGAGTAGTTTCAGTGTGATTTTTTTAAACAATTTCTTTTCTAAACTGCATTCCTATGCCCACCTAAGGCATGGTTCTATGTATTGGCAACAATAGTATTTCAAAAAGTGTTTGAAACATTTCTTTAAATTATGTACTACTCAAAATGTTGCTGGAGTTTTGTATGGATCACAAGTATAGCATTCCTTAATTCTTTCTGTTATTTGTCACAATTGTTATTTAAAGAATCAAGTATGTATTGCATGAAAACATTATGACCTTTTCCTCTTAGTTTAAATAAACTCCAAGGTAACTGGACTCTTAAAGCACCTTTCTGTTCGCCTGATATCTACTTTAGCAATAATTTTTTTATGACCCTCTTACTCAACAAAGTAAATAAAAGTGTATTTTATCACTGTTAAGCAGCTGTTAATGACAATGTGTTAAATTTATACTTATGTCTTTAATACAGTCAGACCTCAGTTCTCAAGCATCTCCCATCTCGAACAATTCAATTCTTGACCAAGTTATTCACGGAAAAAATGTCTCGGTTGTCAAACAAAACTTCAGTTCTCAACTGGACAACCCTTTCATGCGAATACCTGTATAATCAGTCACGTGTTTCTCAGGTGGCAAACAAAGGAGAGAATATGCAAGTTTGAGTCAGTTTACCACTAAACCTCACATTGTTAACATCTCAGGAAATTGTGCTATGAATATTTTTTGTTTTCTTTTGTTGCTGCTTATTATTATTAAATACTTACAGTAAGTCCCCATGGGTCCTAGGAGGTTAGTGATAGCAGCAAAATGAAAAGGAAAGTTGTGAGAACAATGATAGAGCTTAAAAAAAAATAATAATTGTATGATCTGGCTACTGAAAATGGCATGGCAAAATTGACGATTAGCACAATTTTAAACTGCTAAGAGTATGAAAGTGCTCAAAAAACAATGCAACTGAGAAAGGTTAAAATGGAATCATTTGGGGGTCTGGAATGAATGAATTCAATTTACATTATTTCTAATGAGGGGGGGAATGATTCAGTTTTCAAACAAATCGCTTCCGGCATGAATTAAGTTCAAGAACTGCAGTCCCAATGTATTCGGAAACTCACTGAATTATTCTAAAGCTCAATTATTTCACAATCAAAAGTAGTGTATCTCGTAACACATTGTCTAGGATGAGTTCTGGAATGGGACATGACATCTTTTTCTAAAAATTGTAGAATCCATTTTATACATAAAGGTTTAAACCTGTGTCTGCATTCTTCTTGCTCAGATATTGAAAAATAATTTTAGCAAATACTTAGTTTCTTTTGAACACAAAACCCTTTGGAACTCCTCTTGATCAGCCCATCCCAAAGTCAAAGCTATACTATTTTCCTAAGTCCTAACATTCGTATTCTGATTTCTCATAATTGGCCCACATTTTCTTATTTGGTCTTACCTTGTGAACAGTGTGTGGGGTTCCTCTTCCAATTAGACCAAGGTTTTCCTTACAGTTCTAGTCTTCCCTCCCCAAATGTTCTCTGAAACATTTTGTTAGATTTGTGGGATGTAAGAAAAGTCACTTTATTTTTTTCTAAATAAAATTAATCTGTCTCTAAGCCTCTTCCTGTTGAGGCAACAGGAAATTCAGTCGGTGATTATTTCCATCAGTTCACAGATGTGTAAAATTCTTAGAGGATGGTTATACAAAGCAACATTCGGGGAGATCCCTGGTCTACAGTTATTCGACAAATGTTTAAGTGCCTGCTGTACCAGGTGAGTAAGTCCCCGTTCTCATGGAGCTATATACAGTACCACACACAGTGCCTGGCACCCTGGCAGTATTTCCTCCTTTCTCTTTTTTCTTTCTTTTTTTTGGGGGGGCGGGGGGGGGGGGGCAGTGTGTGTGGGGATTATGGGAAGATTAAGTTTTGTTTGTTAAGGATGTGCCCTTATTAGGGAAACCTCTGGGCAAGATCATACTTAAAACTAAAGAAACAATCAAAAGGGTTTATTTCCATTATATTCTATGAAATACAATGTTCAAACAACCAATCAACATTCCTCCTCTTCCCCTTCCTTTTTCCTTTAGTAAATACTTACTGAGCATCAGCTATGTGCCAGGCTTGTTCTAGGTACTTGGATATAGCAGGGAACAAAATAGTTTATATTATAGCATAAATTTAAATGGCCACGAACAAACAAATATATAATATGTCAGGTGATGATAAGTACTGTGGAGATAGATAAAGCTGGAGAAAAGGGTATAGGGAGTAACGAGTTAGGCAGTGAGTTGGACTGTTACTGTGACCCATAGATTGGGTAGGGGAAGGCATCACTGATGAAGTAATATTTGAATAAAAACCTGGAAGTAGTAAGAAGGGAGTTGTGGAGATTTGTGGGGCAAGAGTAATCCAGACAGAGGAAATAGCATTGGCAAGGCCCAGATGTGTAAGGGCATGCTTGAGATGTTTGAAAAACATCAAGGAGCCATAGCAGAAAGGGCAAAAGGGAGAGTGAGTTATTTGATGGCCCTAATTATAAATCATTTACACTGTTTATTCATGAATGGTGCAAAATAAGGGATACTATTTAAAAATATATTTTTGATTTCAGAGAAGAAGGGAGAGGGAGAGAGAGAGAAACATCAGTGATGAAAGAGAATCATTGATTGGCACGCCCCCCACAGAGGATAGCGCCTGCAACCCAGGCATGTGCCCTGACTGGGAATCAAACGTGATCTGCTGGTTCATAGGTCGGCATTTAACCATTGAGCCACGCCAGCCAGGCTATTAAATAACTCTTAAAGCCTTTTAATATTTGGGGAATTAACAAGTCAGAAACTTCCAGTTAAACATTGATTATTAAGCACATTTATGTTTATGTTCTCTCAGACCACACTGAAGTGAATGACGGTAAAGAATTTTTAAATAATATAAATCCAAAAGGTCAAAAAAAAAAAATCAGAGAGATGATAACAGGTGTATAATTTTGGAAACTAGAAAACATAAATGAGAGGTATATAATTGAGGTAGCTGAAATTTAAGTTGGCAGTAGAATAACTGTGGAAGCATGTGGATTTGCACTGCGGAACCCTGAAGATTTTAGGAATTGGAGGTACAAGTGAAAGTGGGAGAATTACCTAGAGCGCTATCTATCCCATTCACCATATCACAAACCTTAGCAATTGCCTTAGCCTTTTATTCTCCCCTACAGGAAACTACAGGTATAAGCACAGTTGAGGACAGGGGAACTGAACTAGGAGCCAGGTGATTACCCTAAATATACATTCTCATTGGTGCTTTGTCCCCACAGCACCCAGATTGTTGGCAGTCAGGCTTATACCCTATTCTCAGCAGGAAATCGTAGCCTATTCTTCCACAGGGAAATTCGCCCAAGAGAAAAGACCTACAATTAATGATGTTTTAAATTTTCTTACTGATATGGGCTATCCATATCATCCTTCACTAGAGCTCTTTTGTTGAAAAGCCTCTCCCATGCACACATAGCTTGCAGACTGGTTTTTAGGGCCTCACATATGAGCATGCAGCACAGATCATCAAACACTTGAGGAGAGCTGCTGATTTGAAAGATAGAGACCTACATAAAGCATAATGAAACTAACAGGAAAGACCTTAAAAAACTAAAAGTAGTCATTACTAGTCCCACTGTATCAGACACCCTTTGTGTATCACTTCAGAAACCTCAGTCCAGACATTGCTGCAGTAACTAACTCTTCATGGTCAACTACAACTGGACCTTGCCATGTTTTTGGCTCTAGCTACAACTTTCTGTTCCCTGCCCTGGACTTCTGTGCCACCCAATTGGAATGTAGTAACCTTGACACTCCAATGCACAACTTGGAGTTGAGGGAAAATCAACTCCAATCTGAGACCCGTGAATTGAATAGGCATTTCTCCTTTTTGTACCTTAGAGTTCTGAGAATATTTCAAAAAGATTTCTCAGGAAGTCCTCTGGGATTGAGAGCCAGTTATCTGCATCCTCTTTTTACTTTTAAATGTTAAACTTTGTCTCCATTTAGTGCCCATCTTCTACACTTTCCTGGGATTACATTCTTCTCAAAATTGCCTGTGTATAAGCCTGCTTTCGAGGCTCTGCTTTTAGGGAACCCAGGCTAAGGTCAAGAATAGGAGCAAGGAAGGAACATTTGGGGAACAAGATGAAGCTCTTGGGCATATTTTTAAGTAGTATAACATGGAATATTTAATGAAGGAATGGATGAGAAAGTTGAGAGGATTCCCAGAAAGTAGGAAAAAAAAAGACAAATAGATGGATAAGAAAAGAAAAGGGGCTCGACTGGCATGGCTCAGGGGTTGAACATCAACCTAGGAACCAGAAGGTCACTGGTTCAATTCCTGGTCAGGGCACATGCCCAGGCTGTGGGCTTGATCCCCATGGTGGGGCGTGCCAGAGGTAGTCGATCAATGATTCTCATCATCGATGTTTCTATCTCTCTCTCCCTCTCCTTTCTCTCTGAAATCAATAAAAATATTTTTTTAAAAAAGGTAAAATTAGAGGATCACTCTCTGTCCAGTAGGTAATTCACTCTCTGACCAGTTCCAGAAGAGGAAGAAAAAGAAAATGTAGGGGAGATAATTATAAAAAAATTTTGTTTTGAAGATTATGTAGATCATAAGAATATGAGTTCCCAGATTGGAGGCCCCATTGGGTATTTAGCCAGTTCAGTAGTGGCTGTCTTCTTAAGGCCAGGACTTATGGTAGGAAATGGTGTTATAGATCTGGGTGCCCTAATAACAATGGGGATGATGAGATCCTGAAATAATAGGTACCAGCTTGTGGCACTTAACTGGCAGGAGCAAAGTGGGTAAATAATGAACTAACTGCAAGGTCAGGGTGGCAGCCTCAGTTCCTGATCTGCAGAAAGCTATAGAGATGGTTAATGGAACCCTAGGCACCAGATAGATGGCCAACCAGTAAAGGCATTGCCCAATCTTATAATCAGAAATAAAATTTTAAAAAAATGGATAATCAGGAGGCTGAGAGCAGCCATCACAATAAAATGTTATGAACTCTTGTTCAGTTTCTGTTACTGAGCCAGTTCTCAGACTCAGAACTCATTGATTGACAGAAAGAGGAAGGACCCTGCACACCACAGCAAGTGCATGTTAATTATTTTCCCACTGCTCTAAGGAGACGGGTAAGCATACACTGGGAAATAGTAAATACCCAATATTTTGAGGATTATTAGGCATAGTTTCCAAGTTGGCGTTGATGACTAGAGACCAAACATTATGCCCATTTGTCCCTATTAGAGTGCATATAGGAGTGCCAAGAAGGTTACTATAACATTCCAACTGGGGTGGCAGAGAAGTCCAGGGCAGGGAGCAGGAAGTTGTAGCTAGAGCCAAAAACATGGCAAGGTCCAGTTTGTATTAGAGTGGGAGCATAAGGGGGCTGAATAATAAATTCAGTCTTGGCCCCATCTAGCTCAGCGAGTCTACTGGGTCCACAGGTCCACCTAGAGGTAATTTTCCTCATCACTCAATATATCTGTGAGTGTTTGGGGGAAATTCTATAGTGGTTCCTTTGCCTATGAGATAAGAAATATTGTAGAGAGGAAGGTTAAGTGGAAGCTTAGAAATTGTCCCCATACTGTCAGCCACAGAAATAAGTATATAGCAATATGCATCTTGGGGAGGAGAAAAATATTAGTGCCACACTTGAACACCTAAAAGATGCTAGAATAGTGGTCTCCATCACATCCCCATTTAATTGGCCAGTCTGTTCCCTAGAGTTGGATCCTGGAGGATGACAGTGGACTGCCCCAAATTTTACTAAGTTGTAACTCCACTTGTAGCTGCTGTGCCTGATATGGTATCTTTGAGCAGATCAACAAGGTAGACTCAGGCAGTAGCTAATGGCTTGATTGTTAACCAAAGACCTAGAAGAAGAAAGATTAGAAGATCAGGAACAAGAAAGTTTAGGGAAGAGGCATGTGGGTAGATCTATATGAATGAACATGAAAATATGAAGGTTTTTGAATCAATTGGATGTTACTCATCAGCAAAGACACCACCAAGTAGAATGACTCAGCAAAGTGTTAATGTGGCTGTTATTGGCCACTGCAGTGTTTGGCACAATGGGAATTTGAATGAAGTAGCTAGGAATGGAGGATACCCATGGTCCAACAGCATGGGCCTTCTACTCATCAAGGCTGATTTAGCTACTGCTTGTGTCAAATACAGGGTGGGGCAAAAGTAGGTTTACAGTTGTTTGTATGGGTAAATTATCTTAATGAACTAACTGCAATGTCAGGGTGGCAGCCTCAGTTCCACAATTAATAAATAATAATACAAGGATAAACTATTTTTGTGTACTTACAACTGTAAACCTACTTTTGCTCCACCTTGTATTTTATCTACCAATAACAGAGATCAATGGTGAGCCCCTGATACAGTACCTTCCCTTGAGAAAACCAAGCAGCCACTTGGTGGCAAGTAAGTTTGGACCCCTTCCATCTTAGAAAGGGTAATGAATTAATCCTTACTGGAATTGATACAATTTGGGTATGAACTTTTCTTTCCTGGCTGCATAGCCATAGCCAACATCACTATTCAAGCACCTATCTGGGATCCTACATAGCATCACAAAGGGCTTCATAGCAAAAGGGGTGCAGCAGTGAATTCAGAACAGAGAGATCAACTGATCTTGTCATTTGCTGCCCAACTCGGAAGCTGCTAGACTGATAGAGCAATATAATATCTTTCAAAAAGGCACACATGATGATAGATACCCTGTGAAGATGGGGAACATTCTCCAGGATGTAACATACCAACCCTTATATAGCGCTCTGTTTCCAACAGGTGGACATTAAGCAGTAGAGTAGAAGTACTCCGCTCACATAACTCCCAGTGACCCATGTAGGGGAGTTTGTGCTTCCTGTCCTCACAACTCTAGGATTTATAGGTGTAGAGGACTTGGTTCCCAGAAATGAAATGCTTCCTTCAGGGGCACACCATGAATTATCTTAACCTTTAATGTACAGCTGCCCTCCAGTCATTTCAAGCTCCTCATATCAAAAAAACAGTTGACAAAGAAAAGAATCTCCATCTTTTATCCCTCCACATCTCATTGAAATCTAACCCAAAAAGTGTCTTTCAGAGCTAAAAAAAAAAAAAAAAAAAAAAAAATAGCTATCATGCTAACTAGTTGGGAAATAGATATCATTAGGACCTTGCTGCTGGGCCTCCAGGTGCTGACTTAACTCAGACTCCAAAATCAGAAGTTAAAATAGTGTATTGTGTGTGTGTGGGGGGCGGGGGGGTGGTGGGTTGGGGGGAAGAAGGGGAGGATCAAACTGAAGAATAACCTATTGCAAGTGAAGAAGAGGTGAAGATACCTCTTAAACTACTATTCATGTAAGATCACAGATTTTGGAAGATATAATTTCTATATTAGAACTAGAGGCCTGGTGCATGAGATTTGTGCACTGGCAGGGAGGGTCCTCAGCCTGGCCTGTGCCCTCTCACAGTCTGGGAGCCCTTGGAGGATGTCCAACTGACAGCTTAGACATCCTCAACGCTGCCATGGAGGCAGGATAGGCTCCTGCCACCACTGCTGTGCTCATCAGCCGTTAGCCTGGCTTCTGGCTGAGCACCGCTCCCCCTGTGGGAGCGCACTGACCACCAGGGGGCAGCTCCTGCATTGAGCATCTGCCCCCTGGTTGTCAGTGTGCATCATAGCAACTGGTCATTGTGACATTCAGTTGATTTGCATATTGGCCTTTTATTATATAGGATTACCTTCTGTAATAGATTTCTCCCTACGAATTGATAGAGAGTGATGTCAGATCATGTCGATGTAGAATGTTTCTACTTTCCCCTTTTTAAACAACTAATTAGTCATCCAACCACGAACAAAAGTGCCTCATTGGGAAATGAGGGACCCAACAACCTACACTAAGGTAGCTGAGAGGACTCTCACCTAACTGTGCTTTCAAAAATAGACTAACACACCTGGTAAGGGCTGAGGGTCAGAGGGTGTTAGTGAACCTGCCCTATCCCTGCTCACCTCAGTAGGAGGAAAAACCTGGAGAGTGTTTGTTCAGATTCAGGCAAGAGAGAATTTGTAGAAGTCCAGCCTGCCTGAGGGAAGATTTCAGCACACCATCAGAGTGCAAAAGATAAGAATTTGTGCACAGTGGAGAGGGAGACTGGCAGAGCCCTACATCACCAGCACCACCCACCACCACCCCGTGACAATGCATGGGGCTAAGCTGTCAAGTGTTGTGGAAAGCTGTGAGTGAATGTCTAGCTATCTGTTTTGTGGGTTGTGACTGGAGAAATCTGTTTCTCTCTAGCAGCACCCAGAGTACTGAAGTGGAACCTCCATGACTTGGGGGATGGAGGAGAAAGGGAAGGAAGCAGATAAGAATATCAAAGGGAATTGAATAAGTGGTTCCTAATGACTGCTTCAGGACTTAAGCAGGAAGTTCACCCACAAGTATCCCACTTGAGAATCTCCCCACTGGGTCCATGGGCTCCCACATCACCTGAGGTTGCTAAACTCACACCTCTCTTGACTTTGTAGAGGATCTTTGTGAGTGCTTCCAAGTGCAGCAGTGAGAGCAATTCTGGGGTGCTCAGAAAAATTCTGGTGAGCAAGGGAGAAATCACGAACTGGAGCTATAGTGCCACTTTCTGGGAAACAAATGAAAGGTTTCCAGCAGTCAGCCTAGTTATAAGAACTAAAAAAGATGTAAAAGCTTGAGAAGTCTGCCACAAGAGGCAGCAAGAGTGGGACAGGTCTGCCCATTCAAAAGCTGAGGAAACCCCAAACATAGCAATACCAATGATCACTACTCATGGGAAAACAACCATAGAGATTTAAGGAGGTGTCTGCCGCTTCAAAATACAAGGAACATGTGAAATCAAAATATGTCACCCCCAAAAGATATAATTCTCCAACAACTGAGCGCAAAGCTGCAGAATACTGCAATTTAGCTGATAAAGAATTTAGAATAGCTGTTTTGAGGAGATTTTAGTGAATTACAAGAAAACTCAAAGATAAATAATATTAGGGGGAAAAGTACATGAACAAACAAAATGAACTCTTTACTAAAGAGATAGAAATTATTTTTAAAAGAACCAAAGAACAACTCTGAAGTTGAAGTATTCATTGACTGAGATGAATACTACAACAAAGACCATCTGAAGTAAAACAGAGCGAATAGAAGACAGAATAAGTGACAGAGGATAGGAATTTAGAAATAACAAGTGAACAAAGAAAAAGAACAATAACAACAAAAAAGAGAACAAATAAAAGAAAGCCACAGTGATCTAAGGCTTAATCAAAAGGGAAAGTATTAGAATAATTGGGGTTCCAGAAGGAGATAAGAGAGAGAAGGGGACAGAGAGTTTATTTTTAAAAAGTAATAGCTGAAAACTTCCCAAACCTGGGGAAAGATTTTGACATCTAAGGTCATGAAGCTGATGAGTCACCAACTTCAAAAGGTAGGCATAAACAGAGAAAAAAAATAATGGAAATACAGAACAACTGGAAAGCAATTGATAAGATGGCAGTAATAAGTCCTTTCATATCAGTAGTTACTATAAATGTAAATGGATTGAATTCACCAATCAAAAGGCACAAAGTTGCTGAATAGATAAAACAAGACCCACTATATGCTTCCTACAAGAGAACAACTTTAGTTTTAAGGACATACATAAACTCAAAGTAAAGGGATGGAAAAAATATTCCATGCAAGTAGAAACCAAAAGAAAGCTGGGGTGGCCATACTTGCATCAAACAAAATAGACTTTAATCCAAAAATGGTAGCAAGAGACAATGAATGCCATTGTATAAGGATAAAGGGGCTAATACACCAAGATATATAAGATATAATCATAAACATATATGTGCCTAGTATCTGAATATATTAGGCAAATACTAGCAGATCTGAAGGGAGACAGAGACAATGTAGTAATAGTAGGGGACTTCAGCCATGGAGAGATAGATCATCCAGGCAGAAAGTCAACAGGGAAACACTGGAATTGAATCATACTTTAGAGCAAATGAACTGAACCGAGATATATAGACCATCCCATCCAACTGCAGCAGAATACATGTTCTTCTGAAGTGCACACAGAATAGTCTCCAGAATAGACCATGTGATAGGACCAAAAAACAAGCTTAGCAAATTTAAGAAGATTAAAATTGTACCAAATATATTTTCCTACTAGAAAAGATGAAGCTAGAAGTCAGTAACGAGGAAAACTAGAAAATCTACAAATATGTGAAAATTAAACAATGCACTTCTGAACAACCAATGGGTCAAATAAAAAGTAAGGAAAATAAAAAATATCTTGAAACAAATGAAAATGGAAACAACATAGGAAAACCTATGGGATGCTGCAAAAGCAGTTGTGAGACAGAACTTTATAAAAATAAGTGCAAACATTAAGAAATTAGAAAGATCTAAAATAGCATATTTTTACATCTCAAGGAACTAGAAAAAAAAATTAAGCTCAAAGTTAGCAGAAGGAAAGAAATAATACCAGAGTAGAAATAAATGAAATAGAGACCAGAAAAACAAGAGAAAAGATCAACAAAACTGAGAGCTAGCTTTTTGAAAAAATAAAGAAAATTGGTAAACCTTTAGCTAGAACCAAGGAAAAAGAAAGAAGACTCAAAAATGAAAGGGGAGACATTGCAACTGATACTACAAAAAAACCCATAGGATTATAAGAGACTACTATGAACAAGTATATGATAACAAATTAGACGATCAGATAAATCCCAGAAACACAACCTACCAAGACTGAATCAGTAATAAATAGAAAATAAAAACCAATAACAAGTAACAAGATTGAATCAGTTATCAAGACATCTCAACACAGGAAACCTCAGGATCAGGTGGTTTCACTGGTAAATTCTAAAAATTTGATGAACAATGCAAGTCCTCAAAATCTTCCAAAAAATTGAAGAGGAGGGAACATTTCCAAAGGCACTCTACAAGGCCAGCATTATCCTGATACCAAACCCAGATAAGGACACTACAAGGAAAGAGAACTATATATCAATACTCCTGATAACTATAGATGAGAAATTCTCAATAAAATATTAGCAAACAATTCAAGAACATATAAAAAAGATTATAAGCATGATGTGCTGGAGGGTGGGGGAATAGGAGATATGTTGCTTAAATGTGCAAACTTGTAACTTATCTACACTAATAAAAGAGAAACATGGTAATTGGCATACGACCGCTACCCTTTTCATTGGCTAATCAGCGAGATATGCAAATTAACTGTCAGCCAAGATGGCGGCCGGCAGCCAGGCAGCTTGAAACTAACATGAGGCTTGCTTGCCTCAGTGACGGAGGAAACCAATGTTCCCCGCCTGCTGCTGCAGGCCTCTGAGCGGGCAGTTTAAGAAACTCTGTAACAAATACCGCCAGACTTCAGCCAGCAGATTTGCAACATTGTAAGCAAAGGCCAGAAACCTACTTTCAGCTGCGGAGGCCTAAGAGCTGGAGCCAAGCCTCAAAGCTAAAGCTGGCCCAGAATAAAAAAAGAAAAAAAAGAAAAAAAGGAGCAGTTGGGAGCTTCAGTCACCCCCAGCCTGAAAACAGCCCTCAGCCCCTCACCCAGACTGGCCAGGCACCCCAGTGGGGACCCCCACCCTGAAGGGTGTGTGACCAGCTGCAAACAGTCATCATCCCCTCACCCAGGCTGGCCAGGCACCCCAGTGGGAACCCCCACCCTGATCCAGGACACCCGTCAGGGCAAACCAGCCGGCCCCACCCTTGCACCAGGCCTCTACCCTATATAGTAAAAGGGTAATATGCCTCCCAGCACCGGGATCAGCGGAGCCATGAGGCCTCCCGGCACCGGGATCAGCATGACAGGGGGCAGCGCCCAAACCCCCTGATCGCCCTGCAGCTCTGTGTGTGACAGGGGGTGGGGCCACAACCTCCCTATCCACCCTGCTCTGTTCGTGACAGGGGAAGGCGCCCCAACACCCTGATCAGCTCTGCTCTGTGCCTGATAGGGGGGAGCTCCCCAACGCCCCCCCCCCCACAACGGGCCCTGCTCTGTGTGTGACGGGGTAGAGCCATAACCTCCCCATCGGCCCTGCCCTGAGTGTGAGAGTGGCGGCGCCCCAACCCCCTGATCGGCCCTGCTCTGTGTGTGATGGGGGCAGCGCCCCAACCCCCTGATTGGCCCTGCTCTGTGCATGACAGAGTACAGAGCCCCAACCCCCCTGATGGGCCCTGCTCTGTGAGTGACAGGGGGCAGTGCCCCAACCCCCTGATTGGCCCTGCTCTGTGTGTGACAGGGTGGCGCCGCAACATCCCCATCGACCCTGCCTTGAGTGTGACTGGACGGTGCCCCAACCCACCAATTGGCCCTACCCTGATTGTGACTGAGGGTGGCATCACAACCTCCCAATCTCCCTGCTCTGTGCATGACAGGGGGTGGCGCCCCAACTCCCTAATCAGCCCTGCTCTGAGCCCGACCAGGGGCTGCACCTAGGGATTGGGCCTGCCCTCTGCCACCCGGGAGCAGGCCTAAGCCAGCAGGTCGTTATCTCCCGAGGGGTCCCAGGCTGCGAGAGGGCACAGGCCAGGCTGAGGGACCCCCCACTACCCCCCGAGTGCACAAATTTTTGTGCACCGGGCCTCTAGTACATAAATAAGTCCTAGAGATGTAATGCACAGTATGGTGATTATAGACAACACTACCTATAATAATAAAAGTGTAATATGCTAATTAGACCAGACAGCCAAAAGACCTTCAAGATATCATTCCGGACATCCTTCCGGATGAAGCTGCAGTGGCCCCGGCCGAGGCAGAGGTGGTTAGGGGAGATCAGGCAGGCAGGCAAGCAGTTAGGGGCATCAGGCAGGCAGGTGAGCAGTTAGGGGTGATCAGGCAGGCAGGTGAGCAGTTAGAGGTGATCAGGCAGGCAGGCAGGCGAGCTGTTAGGAGCCTGTGGTCCCAGATTTCAAGAGCGATGTCTGACTGCCGGTTTAGGCCTGTGGTATTGGGCCTAAACCAGCAGTTGACATCCCCCAAGGGATCTTAGATTGTGAGAGGGTGCAGGCTGGGCTGAGGGACCCCTCTGCCCTCCCCACCCCCCATGCACAAATTTCATGCACCGGGCCTCTAGTGGTATTATAAACATCAAACTTGCTAAAAGACTGGATCTTAATTATTTCCCCCTCCAAAAATGAAATGAGAATTATGTGCTGTGATAGAGGTGCTAGCTCTAATGGCAACCATACTGCAATATTTAATGTATCAAATCAACATGCTGTATACCTTAAACTTACACAATGTTATATGTCAAATATATTTTAGTTAAAAAAAAAAGAGAGGCCCTGACCGGTTTGGCTCAGTGGATAGAGTGTCAGCCTGCGGACTGAGGAGTCCTAGGTTCGATTCCAGTCAAGGGCATGTACCTTGGTTGCAGGCACATCCCCCGTCGGGGGTGTGCAGGAGGCAGCTGATCAGTGTTTCTCTTTCATCGATGTTTCTAGCTCTCTATCCCTCTCCCTTCCTCTCTGTAAAAAAAATCAATAAAATATATTTAAAAAAAAAAGAGAGAGAGAGAATTGATATGACTGGAAAATGTAAACAGAAACACATAAACGTTTCCTATTTCAATCGATACCTTAACCATTCCATTCACTTTGAGCCCATAATAAAATCTATGACAGGGCTTGAAAGAATCCCATGCACCGTGTGTTCCAGGATTATTTTTTGCGTGACCTCTAGAATCAAATGGCCTGATTCTAATCCTGGCCTGGTCCTTTGTTAAGCCAAATAATCCCGTAAGCCTTGGTTTTCTAATGTATAAGTGGGAATACCAATGTTGCTTACCTCATAGAATTACTGTGATGACTACATGAACTAATCCATATAATGTGCTTAGCATAGCGCCAAACACTAGGTCAGCACTTAATAAAATGGTCACTTAAAAAAAAGTATGTGTCTTTGCCATAGAGGGAAATGCATACATGCAAATACAGAAGGGTCCTGACTGGTTAGCAAAGAATATATTTTACTTTAAAGGGCTTGTTCTTCTTGGAAAAATGCCCTTCTGGAAACTTCTTTTAGACACCTTCCTTAACTATTCAAGCTCCTGAAGGTTTGTTTCCTAGGATCTCTCTTCATTAGGACTTCAACCTGCCCCGGGGTTCGGGGTAGATATTGCAACACAGAAATTAAGATCAGAGTATTTTCCACAGTAAAGCTCTCTTAGTTTCAGAAGGCAGGAATTCTAATTATTATGTTTAAAACCTTCTTTGTAATGTAGCTTTCACTTCCTGGAGTTTATTTTTATAGGTGCTTTTCTGTTCCTGTGAAAGTAGGAGAGACAATAATACCCAAACTGTAAAACCATTCATTCTGAAATTAACAATAAATGTGATATTTTTTCCAAAGACCTCCCCCAAAACATGAAAGATAAAATAGATTATTTTCACAACCCACCCTTGGACACTAAGTACCACCACTTGCTCTATGTGTCACCGCCCACCCCCACTCCAGTGAGCTGGCCCTGTGACTGTGGCCTGTGCCTCCCTCAGAGAATTGCCCCAGTTCGCTTTAATTAGATATTATTTCCTAAACATCTGGTATGTTTTATATGAGTTATTTGTAGAAAAACAAAAGCTGATTACTGACTATTCCTTCTTCCCTTAAGCTATTTTCTAGTGCCCTATAGTGGAATATTTAGAATTAGGGACTGGTAAAATTATGTTTAGAGTGAAAAAAAAAAACCCTCCTAAATGGCTTTATAGTGTGGAAGTCATTATCTTTTCAGTTTTCAGTGGGCCAGTGCTATCTGTGTCCCACTCATAAGATTTTCAAATGTACCTTAAGTCTGACTGTAGTAAAATCTAACAACCTACCGTAAAGCAGCTCATTTTAGATGACTAGATGAGCTACATACGTTGTAGTCTGGCAGTTTAAAACAAGTTGCAGGTGTGGTAGTTTAGTTCCCCGAGAGCAGCAGCCTGGAATAAGCCACTGTGTGTCAAGGAGATTCTTGCACATTTCACCAATCACTGCTTTCAGATTTATTAATAAGCTTTTTAAAATGCAGCTGTCACTTATGATGCACTGCTATGCTCTGAATATGTGTCCCTCCAAATTTCATATGTTGGAATCTAACCCCCAAGGTAAAGTTATTAGGAGTTAGGGCCTTTGAGAGGTGATTGGTCATGAGGTAGAGCCCTTATAAATGGGCTCAGTGCCTCTATAAAAGAGCTTCCCTAGAGCTTGCTTGTCTCTTCCAACATATGATGATACAACAAGAAGTCTGCAACCTGGAAGAGGGTTGGACTTCAGCCTCCAGGACTGTGAGACATAAATTTCTGTTGTTTATAAGCTACCCAGTCTGTGTATTTGTTATAGCAGCCCAAATGGACTAAAACACAAATCTAATTCACAAGAACTTGTGAATATTTTATGCTGGGTAGGAAAGGCATAGTTTTGGACCATACGACATCATAAAGGAGCACAAGCCTGCAGAAGGGCTTCAGAAGAGATGAATACAATCTGAACACAGCTGACAAAGAGGCAACTGGAGCTTAGTTTCTCAGCCTCGGCACTGTTGACACCTGGGGCTGGGTAATTCATTGTGGGGGCTGTCCTGTGCATTGTAGAGTGATTAGCAGTAGCATCCCTAGTCTCTACCCACTCTATGCCAGCACTGGCCTACCTCCCAGTTATAATAGCAAAACTATTTCTAGACATTGGCCAATGTCCCCTGGGTTGCAAAATCACCCTCAGTTGAGAACCATTGAAATAGAGAATTCAGAATTCCTGGGGAAAACTTTGCACTGTCTATATTTTGTTGAGGCAATGACACCACCTATGAGCTGCTCAGAAGCATTTATCAAATGCTGTCAGGAGGCTGACATTTAAAGTTAACTCAATGGGTCCCAATCTTCCTTTCTTAAGATCTAGTCTATTCCCTGAACTGTAGTGTTTTTCAAGATACTCAGGAGATTATGCAATCAATCTAGTGGGCACTAACCAGCATTTTCTTTAAAAAATGAAATAATGGCCCAGCTGGTATGGCTCAGTGGTTGAGTGTCTACCTATGAACCAGGAGGTCACAATTTGTTTTCTGGTGAGGGTACATGCCAGATTGCAGGCTTGATCCCCAGTAGGGGGCATGCAGGAGGCAGCTGATCAGTGATTCTCACTATTGATGTTTCTGTCTTTCTCTACCTCTCCCTTTCTCTCTCTCTGAAATCAGTAAAAAAAAAAAAAAAGAAAAGAAAAGAAAAAAGAATTAATGGAGTAGAATAAAACAGTACAGAAAATATTAGAGTATACTTTGTAGAGTAAATATAGACTTGCAAAACTTTTGATTGTTTGGGTGTATACAATTGTGGATGCTTGTTCATCTTAGATATTGATATAAAATGTATTACTTACAAGAGTTGGCCATTAAAAGAGTTTGAGAATTCCTACTGTATTTTAACATATCCTCTGGATATACACTTTTCTCCTAATGTGCAATGTATTAGTTTCTCATTGCTGTTGTAGCAAATTACCACAAATTAAGTGGCTTTTACCTTAAAACATGCAAGTTTATTCTCTTACAGTTCTGGAGGTGAGAAATCCAAAATCATTTTACTGCACAAAAGTCAAAGTGTTGACAGGACAAGGACCTCAGTCCTATAGCTTCAAGGAACTGAATTCTGCCAACAACCAGTGAGCTTAGAAGAGCATTGTGAATCGCAGATGAGATAGCAGCCCAGGCTGACATGTTGACTGCAGCCTTGTGAGATCCCGAATAGAGTACTCAGCCAAGCTGTGCCTGGATTCCATGGAAACTGTGAGTTAATAAATAGGTGTTGTTTTAAGTCCCTAAGATTGTGGTAATTTCTTATGCCACAATAGAAAACTAATACAGGCATTCAAGGGAATGACTAGAGCAAAAATCTAAACTATGCTGATTTAGTATATTGATATTAAGTTATTTTATGCAATGACATGGAATAATCTCAAATGCATTTTTGCTAAGTGAAATAAGCTAGAGCCAAAGGGCTGCTTACTATAAGATTCTATTTATACAACATTTTGGAGAAGGCCAAACTATAGCAATGAAGAATAGGTCAGTGGATAACAAAAACTGGAGATAGTGGGAGAGGTTGATGACAAAGGGCAAGAGGAGGGAATTGATGGGAGGGAATTGATTCATAACAGTAGCAAAATTACAGTTATGAAGTAGCAACGAAAATAATTTTATGGTTGGGGGTCACCACAACATGAGGAACTGTATTAAAGGGTCTCGGCATTAGGAAGGTTGAGAACCCCTGGTCTAGAAGAAGCAAAAAGGAAAGAAGTGCCATAGCCTAGAGCAGTGATGGCGAACCTTTTGAGCTCGGCGTGTCAGCATTTTGAAAAACCCTAACTTAACTCTGGTGCTGTGTCACATATAGAAATTTTTTGATATTTGCAACCATAGTAAAACAAAGACTTACATTTTTTATATTTATTTTATATATTTAAATGCCATTTAACAAAGAAAAATCAACCAAAAAAATGAGTTCGCGTGTCACCTCTAACACACTTGTCATAGGTTCACCATCTCTGCCCTAGAGGCAATGAGCACACTCAGCATCCAGATCTTGGATTCTAAATGCCATTCTTCAGTAAAGGGAAACAGGGCTCTCTCATTCTAGGGTGGAGCATCTTAAGGTGCCAGAAAGTAAAGGAGCACTCACAAAACAAGACAATGGGTACATATCAAAAGGACCCAAGAGCCAACTGAAAGAACTCTCAATGGCCATAGCTTAAAACAATTTGAGGGACAAAATAAATAACATAGTATTGGATTATAATCCAAAGTATAAAGTAAATACCTCTGAGTCCTTACTGACACAAGTAAATGAGTAGGTAAATAATAAATAATCGACAAATCTGTACAAAAGAATTTCAAACAATTTATGTAGGTTCTATACTCTCAACTTGATAGAGCATAACTCTCTATCCCTTAAGTATAGACTTTGCATAACAATGTCCACGCAAACAGTACCATATAGAAAGAGGAACAAGAGTGGAGAAATCTGACAAACACTGCTTCACCCTACAGTTAAGGTTAACCTTGTCAGGGATGAGTCATGTTGATAGCATGTACCCTGGTATGCTGTGGTAAGAATGGCCCTTTACCTTTGGAATCTTTCTTCCAAGAACCCTAACCCCAATCATGAGAAAAAATGAGAAAAACCCAAACTGAGGACCACTCTGCAAAGTTACCTGACCTGTCATCAAAATCAAGAAAATCCTGAGAAACTGTCAAAAATCTAGAGGAGCCTAAGGGGAAATGATGACAATGCAATGTGGTGTCTTGTTGAGATCTGGGGACAGAAAAAGGACATCAGATAAAAAATAAAATTCAACTAAAGTATGGACTTCAGTTATTAACAATGTTTGTTTCATTTGTTTGGATAAATTTAGCACACTAATGTAAGATTAACAGTGGGGACAACTGGATAGTTGTTATAAGGGAACCCTTTGTGCTACTCTTGGAATTTTTCTGTAAATATAACACTACTAGAGGCCCAGTGCACAAATCTGTGCACTGGTGGAGTCCCTCAGCCTGGCCTGTGTGGATCGGGCTGAAACTGGCTCTCCAACATCCCCCGAGGGGTCCCAGATTACAAGGGGGTGTAGGCCAGACCAAGGGACCCCACTGGTATAGGATTGGGGCCAGGGAGGGCTCCAGGGTGTGTCCGGCCTGTCTAGCTCATTCCCAATCAGCTGAACACCAGCAGCAAACTAACCTACCTGTCAAAGAGTCTGCCCCCTTGTGGTCAGTGCACATCATAGCGACTTGTAGAATGGTCGAACGAATGGTTGGACACTTAGCATATTAGGCTTTTATTATATAGGGTTCTAAAATTTTTAATATTTAAAAGAACATTTTTAAAATCTGAAAGCATGTATAATATGATTTTCTTCCCTCCTTTCCCCCCTTCCTCCCTCCCTTCCTCCCTTCCTTTCTTCCTTCCTTCCTTCCTTCCTTCCTTCCTTCCTTCCTTCCTTCTTTCTTTCCACCCACCCATACATCCATCTGTTCTTCCATCAATTCTCTCTATATATACATAGAGAGATGTATGTATATCTGTAATGCTGACCACCACATTTTAAGGACTCCTGTATATGACTCTTGGAATTTGTGGTAATTTTCTCAACTGCTTGAATTATTTTGAATAATTATGTTCTTTCTATTAAAGTATTTAAGACACTATGTTTTTTTTTTACATGAAGATGGAGAAAAAGTGCTAACTATCAAGATCTTTTTATCTTGATAATATTCTAGTTATGATAGGAACCAACATACTGTTTCATTTTGTAGGGATTTGTGGGATAAAATTTGGTCCAAAAGAATGTTTACTAAATTACCATAATCAATCAGTATATTTATATACAATTAAAAAAGATGTTCTCATTTTTTCCCCCCTGTGGGAACTCCGAGAGAGAGAGAGAGAGAGAGAGAGAGAGAGAGAGAGAGAGAGAGAGAAAAGGACCTTGATTGTGTGATTTTGCTGTTAAGATATATAAGATATTTTACAGTTAGCCACTGCAGGAAGGAGGAATGCTCAAGTGTTCTCACCTTGGCTCCGGAGAGCTCAGTTCATTTGTAGCCAAGAAGTAAAGCATGTCTAAGAGCACACAATGGATTTAAGCCATAGTAGAGCTCTGCCTAATGTCAGAGGTGGGTCTGGCTCAATACAAATAATTGTTATTTCAGATGAATGTAATTGCAATAAGAGGTTAGTTATGAATAAAAGAAAAGAAGACAAAACATGAGAAGAATCATTCTATTCTTTTTTCTCCCTATCCCTCAAAGCAGAAAAGATGGCCTAATCTCTCAATTTCTGATTTAATGTTAGTTGGAAGTCGGTCCTAAAACCTTATAATTTTTAAAAATATATCTTTATTGTTGAAAGTGTTACACATGCCTTCTTCCCCTCCCCATTCCCCCCCTTTACCCTGGCACCTAAAACCTTATAATTTTAAAAAAATCTTTATTGTTGAAAACCTTATAATTTTAACATTGGAAGAAATATCCAAAATCACTGAGTCCACTTCCATCTTGTTACAGATGAAGAACAGATAATCTGTGTGCTTATATGTGTATGTGTGTGTGTGTGTGTGTGTGTGTGTGTGTGTGTTTTAATTTTTTTATTTCAGAGAGGAAGGGAGAGGGAGAGATAGAAACATTGATGATGAGAGAGAATCATTGATCGGCTGCCTCCTTCATGCCCCCTACAGGGGATCAAGCCCATAACCCAGGCATGTGCCCTGACAGGGAATTGAACAGTGACCTCCTGGTTCATAGGTCAACACACAACCACTGAGCCACACAGGTTGGGCCTGTGTGCTCAGTTATAAGAAAACCTGATAAACCCAATTCTGCTTACAAAACAGATATATCAGGAGGTGGGCATTAAATTTACAAATGTCCCAATGTAGTATTCCATTAAATGTGCTCCCCATATGTTTTAAAAGTATGACTCAACTTATAAAAATGGAAGTCACACACAACCTTTAGGAACTTATCTAAATTTAGCAAATGCATATTACTGGAATGTCTTCCGTGTGCAAGTAGAAATGGCCCCCATCTCTGCTGTGAAGTAATATGTGACCTTAGAGAAAACTCCATTTATCTTGGAAACTGACATTCCTCTTTAAATATACAAAACAGGTTGCAACAGTTTTTAGAAATGATCAGAGTCCAGTGACAAGCAACAAAACCCGTGGTCTGAGTCTCACTCCCATTTCCTGGTGTCTTCATCTTCCTCCCCGTTTGTCTTCCCATCATTGCTGTTCTGTGTACCAAGCCAAGAGCCCAAAAACATCTGACTAAAATAAGTCAAGTGTTCACATATGTTGATTTCCAAAAAAGCCAACCAAAACAGAAATGAACTAAAAAGGACAAAATATTAAAAATTCTTCTAAATCATTTACTTTTCAATGGGCCTCCATTTTAGATTTCTAGTATATGGTGAGTATGTAATATTAATACTTTAATTCATCCAGATTACTGGGTTGTAGTTTTCAGGAAGTCATACATGTTTGTCTTATTAGAGGAGTATGTTAAAATTTTACTAGCAAGGGGAATGTTAAAGCCTAAGTATCATCAACACACTATTCTAAGGCTCCACCCTGAAGAAGGTATTTGGCTGTAGACAATTACAGGCTGTCAGAGTTCTTAGAGAATTTGTAAGGCCTACAGACCAGCTCTAGGAATAGGAATAAAATGAAAAGGAAACAATTTAATCCTTTATTTATATCAGAAAAGCAGTTGTGTGCAAGTCAAGGTGATTATTTGTAAAGGGATCGTCGTTGGGGCAGAAATGATAAAAGTAAAACTTTACTTATACCACACCAGTGTTACCCCTGAGCAATTATGGCAACGAAAGGATCCAGACAAAGCCAACAGGAAATACGTGGAGAGTAAATTCAAATGTATGTGAAACACCTGGATCTATTTCTAAGTAATTGATGTTTAAAATTTGTTTCTAGTTCTTTCTGAAGCTCCTGTCTTCCAGGCTCACAGAATCTGCAGTGGCAGCATTTATCTTTTTGAGTGTGTCCAAGTTTAAGGTTTGAAGTAATTATGAAGAACATCTGACTAGGAGAAAAACAAAACCCAATTAAGAAAACAACTTGTGAAAAGGGGAGAAAAGTCAAGGTGAATTTAGGTTTCTCAAAAGGCTGTGTTTCTGACTAGAGGAAATAAAACATTTGCCATTTGGCTTCATGGGATCCCAGGGTGGGCCCAGAGACAGAGGGAACAGATGCTGGAGCTTCTTCCTGGATTGTGTGGCCAGATTATATCCCTTAGAATTCCCAGATGTAATTCTCTGAGAGGTCAGAATTTGTCCATGTCCTCTCAGTTTTATGAACATTCTCATGCAGAGGTAATAATGCTAAGGCTGTGCTCTCTCCTAGTGTAAATGTGGCTAAAAATTGCACCATGTTCCTGGCAGGCCCTGTGTCCCAATATGTCCCGTGGCAAATTCCACCACTTCTGGGAAGACCTGCTCCTGCTTGTGTTTCAGCCTTGCTCATTCCCTCCCTCTTCCTGTCAGTCAGGCCTGCTTTCCTTACCATGCAGAGAACCCTCCCTTGGCTTCTATTGGAAAGGGTCAGGGCACAGCTAACATTTATGGGTCTGGCCCACATCCACATGCTCTAAGGAAACTAGAAATCTTGACAGTCTTGAGGGAAGTTAATGAAACACAAACGAACCACCCTAACATTTTACAACCAAGAAAGGGACTCACAGAAACCAAATGTAAAATGAATTAAAATGTCAAGATTGAGACTTAAAAAAATTGCCAGAGAACATTGACATCATATGTGGAAACATAGGGATCTGTTTGAATTGTTTAGAAAGAGCCCACAATCTGAGAGAGATGCTCACATCCAAATGTTTCGAGCAATGTGCACGCTGGAACAGGGAGAAGAGGAGCAAGGAGATGTGAATTGCTAGCCCGAGCATTTCATAGCCATTCAGCTCACAGAAGAGCTTCTGGACTGATAGGAATCTTTAATTCAAGTTTAGCTGGTTCTTTAAAAATATATATGTATTTTTATTGGTTTCAGAGGGGAAGGGAGAGGGAAAAATAGAAACATTGATAATGAGAGAACCATCAATCAGCTGCCTCCTGCATGCCCCCCACTGGGGATCAAGCCCAAAAACCAGACATGTGCCCTGACTGGGAATCGAACCATGACCTCCTGGTTCATAGGCCGACACTCAACCACTGAGCCACACTGGCCGGGCTAAGCTGTTTCTTAAAATAACAACTTATATGAGGAATATTGCACTTAATTAAGTTTCAGTTGCTTATATAAGCTCTTTTAAGTGACCTAATCTTTTTAAGTAGACTATAAATTGCAGAAGATCAGAGACGGAGCCTTAAGACTCCTGTTTCCTCAGGCAGTGCCAAGGCCACTTAAGCAACAAGTAGTAGATGTAAAATACAGTTAGTCATGAAACTAAAAGAGCCCTAAATAAAAATATTCTTCTCCAACCCCTAATTGAAG
Source organism: Myotis nattereri (assembly GCF_964212035.1). Lineage (NCBI taxonomy): Eukaryota > Metazoa > Chordata > Mammalia > Chiroptera > Vespertilionidae > Myotis > Myotis nattereri. Next base: position 68,429,108 of record NC_138079.1, read on the forward strand.
TAGGTACATTATTTAGCTCTCCAGAAAAGAATTCTCTCTCCCCTTCTTATACCTTTCTGGAAATAAGAGGGCATTTTCAGTCAGGGACTTTAGCAATCCTTTAGACTAGTGGTTGGCAAACCGAGGCTCACGAACCACATGTGGCTCTTTGGCCCCTAAAGTGTGGCTCTTCCACAAAATACCACGTGCGGGCGTGCATGTACAGTGAGAAGTTGACTTAAAACTTTAAGTTTATTAAGTTAATTTTAGGGAACGTTGTGGAATGAAGGAAGAAGTAGTGTCGAGGATTGAGAAAGGTATGTTGAGATGGTTTGGACATATAGAGAGGATAGACGAAACAAGTATACAAGACGAGTGTGGATGGGAGAGTTGAAAGGGGTCAACCTCAGCGAGCGTACCTCAATCAGATTGAGGACGTTTTTAGCAAAGGCAAGCTCAGGAGTACCCTAATTAAGTAAATAACAATGTACCTACCTATATAGTTTAAGTTTAAAAAATTTGGCTCTCAAAAGAAATTTCAATCGTTGTACTGTTGATATTTGGCTCTGTTGACTAATGAGTTTGCCGACCACTGGTTTAAGGCTTCCATAACTTTAGGCTGCCCTGGTAAGTCCTGCCCTCTGTCTCTTGAGTTCCAGCTCATCACTATAGGGTTTATCACTTTTTGCCTGAGGGTGGCATCAGGTTCTAACTAATCCTTATGGTACCTGGAGGTGTTCTGGGAGTGTAACAACCTTGGGCTCTAAAAGACTAATCCTGCTCTTTCTCACAATGAGACTCTAGCCCAGGGGTGGGCAAACTTTTTGACTCGAGGGCCACAGTGGGTTCTTAAACTGGACCAGACAGCCGGAACAAAAGCATGGATGGAGTGTTTGTGTGAACTAATATAAATTCAAAGTAAACATCATTACATAAAAGGGTACGGTCTTTTTTTTTTTTTTTTTTTTTTAGTTTTATTCATTTCAAACGGGTAGTTTGCCCCCTACTGCTTCTAGCCCTATTCTAAGGGTTGCTACCCAAACACTTCTGCCTTCAGATGTAATAGCTTTCACTATCCTAAAGAGGGAGAAAATACACACTTAATCTCTAGCAGGTGATTCAGCTACATTATTGTACATTTATGTGCAACTCAACTGCTGAACTGCGAGTGACACTCGAAAATAAACCCCTTTGCCAAGAGGCTCCATTTGGTCCATCACATTGGTCTGTGAATAATCTATTTGGACTTGTAAGCCACACTGCTTGATGTAATAGACTTCAGTTTTCATTTGGCCCAGTTCCACCATGGCCCTAAGGAATTCTTCATAAAGGAACATCTGAAAGTGCTCTTGTAGGTGTGTCGGAGGCCGGACGTTTGACTGAACAATGGCAGCAGTGTTTCTATATTGAACTCCAGATATCAGATGAAGGTTCAAGATATAGAAATGTTTTGTGCTCTCTCTGTTTTTGAGTTCCCCATCTTAAAAGAAGAAATACAAGAACACTTAATAGTTCCAGCATTCTGAGTTGCAGGAGTGGGGAATGACTTAAGTACTTCCCTGAATTTTCCATTTTTTGGTCATAGTAAAAGGCAAGGGATTAGGACAGATTTGCATGTGTCTGATTACAAGAGGAAATGGGGAAGGGACAAGATCAGAATCTAGATTTTTTTCCCTTGATGGGTCAGGGTGGTGGGGGGTTGGTTGGGAGTTTCTTTATGCACAGCAATAGTCTTCAGGTCCTGGGCCACCCACCCATTTGCTCATAACTGGCCGTTTTGCTGAGTGAGAAATTTTGATCTTGAGACATTTAGCCCTAGCCTAAGAAACAAACCAGCTTAGCCTGGATTCTTCAAAGAACAGAGTTTCAGGCAGAAGTTTATGTGCTATAGCTTTATTAGAGAATGCAATCCCAGGGAAAGAGTGGGGGAAGGACTGAGATGGAAAGGTAAGAGAGCCAACATGACAGTGTATTACTCACTCCACAGCTGGTGCCAAACTAATTGCTCAATCTCACAGCACTGTTTTCTAAGAGAAAGGCAAATTTCTTATTCTGCCTCCTATTGGTCAATGGGACAATAACTGCCCACTCCCTTAACCCTCACATTCTGATTGTACAAGTGTTGACACTGAGTGGCATCATGCCCCATCAACATTAAGGAAGTAGAGAATTGAGTAGAAAGAGGCAAGGCCTATCAGGTTGTTGGGGTACTCCATGGAGCTGGTCATGGTAGTGGAGGCTGGAAGGGACTGCAGACTCTAGTGTCTTCCCGACCCAAGATTGAGAGCAGGATTTGACCTCACACTCTAGGTGACTCCAGCTTCTTCACTCCTTGCCCATTCACATCTTTTTATCTTTTCATCTCTTTTCCCTCCTCCCTGGTTTGGACTAACCCATCAGTATGGTCGACCCTGATATGCACCATGAAGAGCCCTCTTCAAGGAAAGATTTGCTGACCAACAGTAGGAAATGCAACCAGTAGACAGCCTCCAGCTGTCAGCTTCTTCAGGATCTGCCTCAGCTGCAGAGTCTCTGCCTGAACCATGCCCGTCTAGGGGCAGTCTAGATCTGGTGACTGAACATGGGCTGCTCATTTTTTTTTTCAGGGATATAAAGTCCCAGGCAGTTATTTTGGGACAATGCCAAAGGACATTTTTCACTCCAGAGCTCCCCACTAGGCTGGCCTATGTTGCAGTTTGACTTTTCCCTCTGCCAATCCTGCTCCCCCCACTTCTGTCACAGGTGTTGATTTTAATAAACATCTTGTGCCCCAAACTTCATCTCAGCATCTACTTCTAGTGAACCCACCCTGCCACAATCAGCTTACAATATTTCATGCCCAGAATGTGTCAAATTTGTATAATGAATTGAAAAGTTAGGCCATTCAAGAATCTACAACTTGGCTTCTACATCCCACCCCTGAGCCCCACTGGCCTCAAGGGAACTAGTCCTGAATCTCTTCCAGAAGCAGGGATGTCAGTGACAGCAGTACATTTCTGATTCACATTTGTAACACCACGTGAAGATTGTGGGGCCAGAGAACCCCTTGACAGAAACTTCTGCTACTAAGTGCACAAAGCAGTGTCTTTGAAGCATTACCATACATGTGATGTCATATATAGTCAAAGATTACGTCTATTCAAAGGCCAGGACATATAGGTACATTTATTTCAGTATTTAGTGGTTGTAGAATACTTGAGCCCTCAATTTTCCACTCTAGGTTATTTACCACTGTCCTGGCTTCCATATTTATTAGACCAAATGAGAGGCAGAGAGCCCATATCCTTCTTTTTTGCCCCCTCTCTGCTCTTTCAGGGTGGCTCCATTTAGCATTATAGCAGTATAGGTTGAGGTGTTAGGCAGTAGTAGAACATTTGTCCTGATCCATTATTTTGTTTGCTAACATTAAACACTGTGGGGTGTCATCATAGGGGGCATACCTTGTGTAGCATTACAGCCTACCTCCTTCTATGAATGAAACTCACACAAAACATGTAGGGCATGGTTATGTGCTCTTGTACCCATACACTCCCACACACCCTCCTTAGAAGGGGCATCCTCCCTTCCATCAAGTTGTACTTGAACCCTCTTTGTCAGTCTTCTCTCCCAATAAAAATAATATATCTTTCTTTAAAGACAAATGGAAAGGATAATTGAGAATTAAGCATCTGTTGAAACCATCTCTTCTCAATTTCCATGTTACTCAATTTAGGAATAGTGTAAATAATGCAGAAACACTGATAGGAAGCTCTTTGTTTGTTCCATATTATAGCTCAGGCCTAATATGATGTATGCATTTCCAATATCGAAAATTCCTTACAGATCCTGCCCTAACTGTTGTGTTTTGTTTTTTCAGTTTTTATTTCAAGAAAAACGATTTTAAATATAATAATGTTGCATTCAATAAAACTTAATGTTTCAAGAAAAATGATCTTAAGTATAATAATATATGCAATAAACATTAATATCTCAAGAAAAACGATTTTAAATATGATAATGTTACATGCAATAAACACCAATTATTCAGGAAAAATGATCTTACATATAATAATATTATGTGCAATAAACATTAATATTTTAAGAATAAAAATTTTTAAGTATAATAATATTACCAAAACTCTACTAACAGATGATATCACAAAAGTTGTAGAAAATATTAAAAGTCTTCAAATAACAGGATTACTTCTAATATATGCTAGATTCCCCCCCTCCCCTTCTGCCCCCCAGCTCTCTTTTGTTCATCAGTTTATGTTGTTCATTATAGTCCACAAATGAGTGAGATCATATGATGTTTATCTTTCTCCGACTGGCTTATTTCACTTAGCATGATGCTTTTAAAGTTTATTTTGTCGGATATGAGTATTGCTACTCCAGCTTTTTTTTCTTTTCCATTTGCATGGAAATTTTTTTCCATCCCTTCACTTTCATCCTGTATGTCAGTAGTTCTCAACCTGTGGGTTGCGACCCCTTTGGGGGTCGAACGACCCTTTCACAGGGATCGCCTAAGACCATCGGAAAACACATATATAATTACATATTGTTTTTGTGATTAATCACTATGCTTTAATTATGTTCAATTTGTAACAATGAAAATACATCCTGCATATCATATATTTACATTACAATTCATAACAGTAGCAAAATTACAGTGATGAAGTAGCAACGAAAATAATTTTATGGTTGGGGGTCACCACAACATGAGGAACTGTATTAAAGGGTCACTGCATTAGGAAAGTTGAGAACCACTGCTGTATGTGTCTTTCATTTTAAGGTGGGTCTCTTGTAGACAGCATATAGTTAGGTTATGTTTTTATATCCATTCAGCTACCCTACACCTTTTGATTGGGGCATTTAATCCATTTACATTTAGGGTTATTATTGAAAGGTACTTATTTATAGCCATTTTAATTCTGTATGGCTAGGTTTCTCTGTTTCTTCTTCTCAGCAATCCCTTATAGCAATCCCTTTAGCATTTCTTGTACTGCTGGCTTGGTGGTGATGAACTCCTTTAGCCTTTTTTTTTGGTCTGGGAAGCTCTTTATTTGACCATCTATTTTGAATGATAGCCTTGCTGGATATAGTTATCTTGGTCTCAGATCCTTCATTTCCATTACCTTGAGCACTTTATGCCATTCCCTTCTGGCCTGTAGAGTTTCTGATGAAAAATCAGGCATCAGCCTTATGGGAACTCCTTTATAGGTAACAGTTTTTTTTTTTTTAATATATTTTTATTCATTTTTTTACAGAGAGGAAGGGAGAGAGATAGAAAGTCAGAAACATCGACGAGAGAGAAACATCGACCAGTTGCCTCCTGCACACTTCCCACTGGGGATGTGCCCGCAACCCAGGTACATGCCCTTGACCAGAATCGAACCTGGGACTTTTCAGTCCGCAGGCCGATGCTCTATCCACTGAGCCAAGCCGGTCTTGGCGATATAGGTAACAGTTTTGTTTTCTCTTGCTGCCTTTAAGATTCTCTTTAATTTTTGGCATTTTAATTATGATGTGTCTGGGCATGAGTCTGTTTCAGTTCTTCGTGTTTGGAGTTCTCTGTGCCTCCTGAACTTGTGTGACTTTTTCCTTTACCACATTAGGGAAGTTTTCTACCATTATTTCTTCAAACACCTTCTCTATACCTTTCTCCCTTTCTGCCTCTTCTGGCACATCTGCTATTCTAATATTGTTACATTTCACATTGTCCCACAGCTCCCTTAAGCTGTCCTCCTGTTTTTTAATTGTTTTTTCTTTTTGGTTTCCTAATTGAGTAATATTTTCAACTCTGTCTTCTAATTCAATGATTCGATCCTCAGCTTCCCCTAATTTGCTGTGTATTCCTTCCAATGCGTTCTTTATTTGTGTTATGTCATTCTTTATCTCAGACTGTTCTTTTTTCATAGTTATTATGTCTCTTTTCATACTGTTGAGCATTTTTAACATCATTACTCTGAACTCTGTTTCAGATAAATTTTTTGTCTCTGCATTTATCTTTTCTTCTGGAGAATTTGCTAGTTCTTTTATTTGGGGGTTGTTTCTTTGTTTCCTCATTTTGGTTGTCTGTTTGGGTTTGTGACTATGTATTAGGTAGATCCTCTACACCTCTCAATCTCTAGTGCAGGACAGTATTAATGGCTGTTTCTGACTAATTGGATAAGGCAAAGACTCAAAGCCTTCAGAGACCACCTCTGTCTACTACAGACTAATAGGATTCTGACTTGAATTGCCCCCAGGCAATCATCCTCAGGTGTGATGAGAGTTTTTTTCAACAGGGTAGGGCAGTTGCTTCTGCCTGGAGGCTGATTGTTACCTTTAATCTCTTAAGTGGCCTCAGGGCCAGGTGTTTTTCAATAGGGTGTGTTTACTGTCTTCCCTCCAGGCAAGGCAGATGTCTATATGGGAAAGATGTTCTCTGCTGTGTGAGGGAATGACTCATCCCAGGAAACTTGGGGTGTCTGCCTTCTGAGTTCTATCCCCTGAGTCCCCAGTCCTGGGTTCTACTCTCACAGCTCCAGTCCACTTCACCCTCCCTCTGCCAGAGCACAAGGTGGGTGGCTCCACAGGAAATTTTTGTGCATTGGCCCTTTAAGAGGATGCCCGAACTTTCAGCTGCCACTCCCTAGAAGACAGCACCCCACTGCTTTTCACAGCTAGATGTTATGTGGGTAACCTCCTCAGTTTGGTGCTCTCTGCTGGGGAGCACAGCTTTGGGGTTAGATCCCAGAGTTCTCAGTGGCACCCCCCATAGCTGAGATATATCTCAGGGACTTCAGTTGCCATCTGTGGGTGCCTAGCCAGCCCTTTTATGCCTCCCCCCCTCCTACCAGTCTCTATGCGCTCCCCACTCCCCCAACTATTGATTCACTTTTTAAAGTTGGGAATTATTGGGAAATTGTCAACTTAACTCAGAGAATTAACAAAAAACTTGGCCACAGAGACGCAAATCAAGTCAAAGTATAGGCACAGATAAGTCAGGTGTTTATGGTAGAAACAACTGGGCTCACCAACTGTCCATGTACTTCTCTACATTTCCTAGTCTTACTTGTAGTCAGGTTAGGTCATATGACAAGTTACGCCCAATAGGTGAGCAGAAGGTATATATGGCACTTCTATATTGAAGTAGTTAAGAGGTGATAGGTTTCCACCATAATATCTTTCTATTGTCCCAGTGAACTTGAAGATCACAACTTCCAAGTGGTGAAGCAACGAAATGGATAAACACCTCTCATGCCACAATAGGCATCTTTATTCTTCCTTGGTTTCTAGATTCTCCTTGGGCTTTCTGGAGTCCCTACTCTCCAGCCCCCATTCCTTACATTCCATCTTTCCTTGGTAAAGAGGCTAGCAGTAGCAGTTGACAGATATATGTGTGAATAATCTGAGACTCAGAAACAAACCAACCAATGTAGAATTTGTGTATGAGACAATAAGTTCATGTTCTCCTATGTTGCCTGCGTCTCTGTTAGGCCCATGATGTCACAGAGGATTCCCATAATGCCTTTTATATTGTTACTTCCACAACTAGTCCTTTAACTAAAAATCATGTTATTTTTTTCTCTAAGAGAATGCCCATTGAGTCAGATTTCATACAGTACAAAGTCTTTGTTCTCCATTATCTACAATTAATAATAGAAAATATTTGTTTCAAAAAAATTTTTTTAATATATTTTATTGATTTTTTACAGAGAGGAAGGGAGAGAGATAGAGAGTTAGAAACATCGATGAGAGAGAAACATCGATCAGCTGCCTCCTGCACATCTCCTACTGGGGATGTGCCCGCAACCCAGGTACATGCCCTTGACCAGAATCGAACCTGGGACTTTTCAGTCCGCAGGTCGACACTCTATCCACTGAGCCAAACCGGTTTTGGCTGTTTCAAAATTTTTAAGAATGATTTTTCTCTTCCTTTTTCAAGTTAGCTAAATTTTATTTTTGATGTTTATTTACAACTGAGAAAATCCTTAGTCCTTTCTAAATCAAGATCAAAATCAACATACAATAAGGTGCTACATTATATAGGTCTCAGTTAATTTTAATCCACTGTTTATGAAAACAGCTTTCTATACTTTCTTAATTATATTCCAGACTAAGATTCTGCCATAGCCCAGTAGAAGTAGAGAACTTTTCCTATGACATTTGAACAAATAGGAGCCTCTACGCCCAGCCACAGATGTTTAGTTTTATATAAAATATGGATCTAGTTCTGGCTCTGTTTTCAACCATGAATTCCCTCATGGCTCTTAGTGTGTTCTGGCTGCTACTGCCACTGCTAACTTCACAACAAGAACATCAGGATTCCAAGGACACTGTGTCTCCTGGATTTGTCAAGGGACCCTACCATGGCCAGGCTTCCTGATGGCATCCATATCAATCATTGTCTTCTCTTACTCCACACCCAACCCCCTTCTCCAGCTGTTCATGTACTATGACTTGCCAGCTCCTTGTTATTATTATTCTTTGGGGCTGTTTGAGAATAAGGAGTGGGCCAGTTTACAATTTAAACCTTATGGGATTACATTTTCAAGTTGTGAACCTAAACCTTTTAGTGATTACTCTTGTCCAAATGCAGCTTCCTGCCCTCATGAAAAAAAATTGTCTCCAAAGACATTTGGACATCTAGTAGCTATTGCAAAAGAATATATTGTTGATGAGTTAAGTGTAAAGGAACCAGAAACATATGGATTACATTTCCTTTTAAATGAGCATGGTCTCCAAAATGAAGGGAATGAATGAATTATTTGGCAATATCTAGTTTAGAAATGGTCAATATTAAAGTATTTGAAAGGTAAGGTGGAGAACAAGGCCTACTTTCGGGACTTCCCATCCCTGAGTAGCAAGGAACTGCTATTATGGTTCTGCTGAGGCCACTCTGCAGCTGTGAGATCTGTCATGCAATGCAACTACTGGCGTGGGCTAGGACAGTGGTCGGCAAACTCATTAGTCAACAGAGCCAAATATCAACAGTACAACGATTGAAATTTCTTTTGAGAGCCAAATTTTTTAAACTTAAACTATATAGGTAGGTACATTGTTATTGACTTAATTAGGGTACTCCTAAGCTGGCCTCTTCATCCTCTCCCTCATCCTCTCTCTCCCTCTCACCCTTGACTGGAATCGAACGTGGGACCCTTCAGTCCGCAGACCAATGCTCTATCCACTGAGCCAAACCAATCAGGGCTTTTCTCCTCTCTACTTTTTCCCTGCAAGAAGGAAAGGAGAAAGGCAGAGGGTTTTGAATCCGTACCAAAAGGAGGGAAAAAGAACTCTACATGGACACAGAGCAGCCCACGTAAGACCCCAGAGGCTTGAAATAGTGTACAAGTTGGGGAATTATGATGTGTTCCTACCATAAAGTGAAAGAAAGGATGGAAGGAGATGAGGTTGGAGAAAGGGGTTTCAGGCTGTCCTCACATGGAAGTCATTACAAAGCCTCTCTTTCCCGCACTCCCTCTTCACTCTCTTTCTCCCTTTCACCAGGTTCACCTATTTGCTTTAAAATAACCTCTCAACTGAAAATTGAAAACAATTCAGGCCTTAGTCAAGATTTTCACCTTTATCCTGAGAACAATAGGAAACCATTTTGGCAGACTTCATTAAATGAGTGGTCAGAGCAGGTTTTCTTTTTAAGTTTATTCTTGTTGCTGCATTGAGAATGGTCTGAGAAGGAATGGACAAGAAAGATTTGGACAGACCAGTCAGGTGGTGATAGGTAAGAGAGATCATGGTGAACTGAAGTGGTGGTAGCAATAAGATAGAAGGAGTATTGGACAGGTGTGGAAAGTATTCCTAAGGTAGAATTGATAGGTCTTGGTGATGGGTTGAATGATCTTTTACCCTCTCTGCATCCATCCCCTTGGGCATTTAACTTTGAAGTGTCCTCTGCCTCTGTCTCTGGACTTGACCATGTGCCTGGCTTTGGGTAATAGAATGAAGCAGAAGTGCAAGTATGGTGCTTCTAAGTCTACAACTCGAGAGGCCATGCTCTTTCTTGTGTTTCTGTCATCTCCATGAGGACATTCCTGAGGTAGCCTACTGGCATGGAACAGATACGTGGCAGAGACTTGAAGTGCCCAGTCAGCACAGTTGAGACTCGTCTAGCATCTAGGAGAACATCACTGTTCAAAGGCATTATTGGGTGATGGATCATCACTTAAATGTGTTTAACACTCATAAATATGTGGTTCATAAATGCAGGACATAACACTAATGGGGGTATTAGACATTTGAAGCCATTGTAATATATCAGCCCAGTCTTTGTAAAAGAAAGAGCTGGTTTTAAATCCTAGCTAAGTGATCTTGAGCAAATAAATCCCTTTGCTATTCTGGGCCTGTGTCCTCCTCAGTATGAGCATTAAGTAAGACCATGTACATAAAGTTCTAGGTTCTGACCTTGAAAGATACATTATTCTGCAGATTTATTTGATTCTCAATAGAGGGGAAAGTGAGTTTTTTATCACTGTAGCAAAAACAATGATTATAGCATATCTTGTGTATCAGACCTAATCTGCAATAGGTGTATGCTTCCAAGTTTTACACAATGTGTAGAGATTGGTCAATGATCTGATGTAACAAGCATCTTCAGATCATTAGGTTGGGCTTACCATCTTTCTCTTTAGTTATCATCAATTATAGGTTTTCCTTGGATCATTTTTCTTTCTTTTTTTGTCACAAAAAAGACAAACCAGAAACAAGGAGGCCAAAAATGTCACAAACACAGAAAATGAAGTCATCCAAAACAGGTGATACTGTTCCACAAATACAAATATCTCTGCATAAGCAAGAACAATTGTATACAGGATGTAATATCACAAAATGTCTGTGCAGAGTTGTAGGGGAACACAGATGGAGGGGTATGGGCTGATGGTATGGACTGTCTTTGTATTTCAAACATCTGGTAGACTAGTGGAAGTTAAAAATCTAAATTTGAAATTATAAGAATTATTTAGCAGCTCTTAAATGCAGGACAGTGAGCTAGTTAGGGTGGGGAATGCATACATTGAGATGAGCCAGCTAGGACCTGCAATCAACAGAAAGTCTTGTAATTCAAGAAAGTCTTGTAATGAATGCAGCATTATATTATGAATAACCTGCCATCTAACTTTGTAAGGAAAATGAAAATTTTTCATCTATTCCTAAACATGCATGAGTTGGCAGCCTTTTTGACTTTTGGTCCCGGTGTATTCCTCTGTCATAGCCTAAAACATGCCCAGGTCCCCAGAAAGAGGGACCTTAGCTAGCCCAGAAGCATTCTCACATCCTCTGTTTCTTGTTTACTTTAATTACCTATGGTTCTTTCACAGTCACTGCAGACTCAGGCATAACAGGCAATATAATATTTCTTTCTGCTACCCAACCAGGTTCCTCTCCTGTCTTCGTTCTCTTTGTCATTATGCTACCGTCTCCTTCTGACCCAAGTAGGTTGTCTTAGAACTATCTTGAACTCATTTCTCTACTTCATTTCCTATGGTAGTAAATTGCTACATCCTGTTGACTTTTAAAAAAACACAGTTTTATTGAGATAATTCACATATCATACAATTTGCCTGTTTAAGGTGTACAATTCAATCGTTTTTAGGATAGCCACAGATGTGTGCAATCATCACCACAAACAATTTTAGAACATTTTCATCACCTCAAAAAGAAACAGTTTCTTTCTAGCTATTGTCCCTGTACTCTCCTGCCCCCCCTATCACCCCCATCCCATTCTCTACCCTCTAGCCCTAAGCAACCACTACTCTACTTTGTGTCTCTAATAGAGTTGCTTATTCTGGACTTTCATATGAATAAAATCATGCAACATGTGTTTTAGTTGTGTGTGTGTGATTGGCTTCTTTCAATTAACTGAATGCTTTTAAAGTTCATTCATGTCATAGCCTATGTCTTCTCCACTGAGTGCCTTATACATTCTTTGGTATTGAGGATAGTTCCCGTTGTTCTGATGGCACTCAACCGCACTCTGTCTTGTATTATCATTATTTGTGTACATGTCTTAACTTCCTTAGCCCAGAATCTGTATATGAGGTAAATAATAAATATTTCTGAATGGGTAAATAAACATATAGTTGCATCTGTAGAAGACCAAGTGAAATTTCCAATTCCTTAGCAGAGCAAATAGAGGGACCTCACCCTGGCAAAGATGGCAGCAGCCACCCTTTCCCCATGAACATATTTATAATTTTTCTTTAAAAAGCTTGTATAATATTATGAAATACTGATCCCCTTTCCAGTATTTACACATAAACCTTTAATAATGGATTGTGGTTTTGGTCACCAAGGCTATTTTAATTAATTTCAGTAGTTAGCAAATACTTATGGCAAAATTTCTCCCAAGCTCTCTCATTGGCCAGTGCAGCAAACTGTTGTTTTTTTTGCCAGGGTCTCTATGCTAGGATGTTTTCACCTTAAAAAAAAATTTTTTTTTAAATTTCTTTTCTTCATGCTTCTCCTAGACTTTCATTATGGCCTAGCTGAACCAGTTGCCTCTCTGCTTATAATGGTAAGGTTACACCTGGAAAGAATTGGAGGAGAAACAGTTTCCCAAGTGATGACTATTTGATAAGGACAAGAACGGAGGGAGGGGAGCAGCCCAGCTGGGATGAACTGATGTCAGATTGGTTGGCTGATCCTGGGTAGAATTAAGCCCGTGGCTCAGACCAGCCCAGATATGTCAGTAATAACCCTGTAATGTTCCCACAAACTGTATGAGTTGTCTAATTGTGTCCATTTTTAAAACTACCATGGAAAATGTAACTTTTCCTTTTATATATCCCCAGCTGCTATCATTCATTCTCTAGGCTTCAGTGGTCTAGGATTTCTGCCCCCTTCTTATAAGGGCCATAGAACACATTTACATGTTTCATGTCCCCTATGATCATATGGAAGGCTTTAAGATGCCCCTATGATTAACTCTGTGATAGAAAACCAACTAGACCTCTGCAGAGATGGGAAAGTGGAGCTGGTCCTGTAACGGAGACTGACAAGAAAGGCTGAGGCAGACCATAGAACCAGGGAACTTCAAGGAAAGATGAGATGAGTTAAAGATCAAGAAGCAGAACTAAAGAATTGAAGATAGCAGGGAATTTCCTTCATTTCAAAAAGTGAATCTATGCATAAAAGCCTGAACAACCGAATGACCGGTTGACCGGTCACTATGATGCGCACTGACCACCAGGGAGCAGATGCTCAACACAGGAGCTTCCCCCTGGTGGTCAGTGTGCTCCCACAGCCAACCTCCTGTGGCCCCTTCCCCCCTCCCTGGCCAGGCTGAGGGACCCCCACCCGCGCACGAATATAGTATATTCTATAAACTTGAAAAGTTTATTTTTGTTTCGTTTAAATGTTTTCCCCCAACATTAATATAAGCAGAGTAGTTCTTAAGAGAGGAATGCTAATAATAGAAATATCATGGCCGAAACCGGTTTGGCTCAGTGGATGGATTGTCGGCCTGCGGATTGAAGGGTCCCAGGTTCGATTCCGGTCAAGGGCATGTACCTGGGTTGCGGGCACATCCCCAGTAGGAGATGTGCAGGAGGCAGCTGATCGATGTTTCTCTCTCATCGATGTTTCTAACTCTCTATCTCTCTCCCTTCCTCTCTGTAAAAAATCAATAAAAAATATATTAAAAAAAAAAAAAAGAAATATCATGGACTTTGGTACTCAAAGACCTGGATTTAAATCCCAGCTCTGCCACTTCTTAGCTCTGTGTTCTTGAGAAAATTGCCTTTGTTTATACAATGGAGATTAAAAACAACTGCCTACAGGGCTATTACAAGGAGTAATGAGATGTATTTACATAAAGTACTTGCTTCAGTAAGTAGCACATAGTAATTGCTCAGCATATGTAGCTATATATGTTCTTCCACTACCACTGTGCTGACCTACCTGATCACCAGCCTCTTCATGATGGATGATGTGAACATGACAGAGTAACTATGACTGATGCAAAGAGAGATGGTAAAGGAAGTTAAAAAGATTAGCTAGTAAGAGATTTCTATGATAAAGAACATTAAAAAAAGACAATATATTTTCTCTAGTGAAAATATTTATGACACTGCAAAAGTATTTGAACAGCTCTTATGTAAAACTAGAGGCCTGGTGCACAAATTTGTGCACGGGTGGGGTCCCGAGCTGGGGGCAGGGGGGCGGCTGGGATGTGATCGGCCCTCCAGGTGGGTGATGGGACACTTTTGCTGGCCAGGCATCCAGATCCATCCCACTGATATTCGCACCGGTTGTTGGGAGCCACCTAGTGGCTGCTTTTATATTGTTTCTTCCTTGCGGAGTGTCTAGGGAGGGGAAGCGGCTGCAGGGCCCGAGGCTGACTTCCAGGAGGCTGGTGGTGCTGTCAGGATTGTGCCAGCAGTGCTGGTCCATTGGTGCCTGGCCCGTTCTCTGGAGATTGAACCAGTAGGACTACTGAGGGAGTGAGTGGCTGCTGGTGGGCTAATGGGCTGGTGGGCTGCTGGGATGGGTCTCAGCTGAGTGGCTGTGGGAGCACACTGACCACAGGAGGCAGCTCTTATGCTGAGTGTCTGCCCCCTGGTGGTCAGTGTGCATCATAATGACCAGTCATTCCGGTAGTTCCAGTCACTTAGGCTTTTATATATATAGAATTGATGTGACTATACTTTTCAAACAGAATTACAGGCACATAAATGCATCAAATAAGTGGATGCTGCCCAGTTTCTGATATAAATTACCTCAATACAGTTCTAACAGTTTTAATTCTTGCCAACTTAAGCTTATCTGAAAACTCAGGAAAGCCAACTGAGTCCCAGAAAGAAAAAGAATGAAGCAATGATGAGTTTATATTATGCTGAAAATAAAAGGGGCAAAGTAAAATGAAAGTTATTATTTAAACCAAAGATCTTTAATAACCTTCAATATAAATCACCAATCAACCTTATAATATGAGTTATAAAGTCACTAGATAATAATCAGAAAAACTGGTTCCATAGTCATAGCCAAAAATCACAGGAAATCATAGACCTTTGATTTTATCTTGAAAGACAGACTTGATTTGGATTTGAATATTTAAATTATATGCAATCATTTCATCTTACCCAGTGATCTAGTGTTCAGAAATGATTCTTGGCCTTAGTGATAACATTATATATATATATATACTAAAGGCCTGTTGCACGAAGAGACTCATGCAATAGGCCTTCCCTTCTCCTGGCACCCAGGACCCAGGCCTTTGCTCCGGCTGGAGCCACCTTCAGTCTTCCCTCCACTGCTTGAAGCCTACATATGCAAATTAACCGCCATCTTTGTTGGCAGTTAATTTTCATATCATGCTGATTAGCCCATGGGAGGTGTAGTGAAGGTACGGTCAATTACCATGTTTGTCTATTATTAGATAGGATATATATTATTGATTTTTTACAAAGAGGAAGGGAGAGAGATAGTTAGAAACATCAATGAGAGAGTAACATGGAGCAGCTGCCTCCTGCACACCTCTTACTGGGGTTGTGCCCACAACCAAGGTACATGCCTTTGACTGGAATTGAACCTGGGATCTTTCAGTCCGCAGGCTAACACTCTATCCACTGAGCCAAACCAGTTAGAGCAGTAATAACATTCTTAAAGCTGCTTATATGCTAGTAAACATAATTTCCTTGGAAATAGAGTTGGACATAGAGGAAGAAGAACTCTTTAAAATTGTTTATCGAATTTGCAGCTCTTTTCATTAATTTATAATTTATCAGGCATTGCCATAGAATGAACTGTTCTACCTAAATAAATTTTGCAGGCAAGAACAAAAACAATTTTTTTTTATTCACTTGATTTTTAGATTCACTTGTTGATAGATATGTATTTGCTGTTCATAATTTTTATTTTTACCTTTTTCTTCTTCCTCCTCTTCTTTTTTTTTTAAATATATTTTATTGATTTTTTACAGAGAGGAAGAGAGAGAGATAGAGAGTCAGAAACATCGATGAGAGAGAAACATCGACCAGCCGCCTCTTGCACATCCCCCACCGGGGATGTGCCCGCAACCCAGGTACATGCCCTTGACCGGAATCGAACCAGGGACCTTTCAGTCCGCAGGCCGACGCTCTATCCACTGAGCCAAACCGGTTTCAGCCTTCCTCCTCTTCTTAAAGAACACCCTTTGACATTTCATGGAATACTGGTTTGGTGGTGATGAACTCCTTTAGCTTTTTCTTATCAGTGAAGCTCTTTATCTGACCTTCAATTCTGAATGATAGCTTTGCTAGATAAAGTAATCTTGGTTGTAGGTTCTTGCTATTCTTCACTTTGAATATTTCTTGCCACTCCCTTCTGGCCTGCAAAGTTTCTGTTGAGAAATCAGCTGACAGTTCTATGGGTACTCCTTTGTAGGTAACTGACTTTTTTTCTCTTGCTGCTTTTAAGATTCTCTCTTTCTTTTTTGCCCTTGGCATTTTAATGATGATGTGTCTTGGTGTGGTCCTCTTTGGATTCCTTTTGTTTGGGGTTCTCTGCACTTCCTGGACTTGTAAGTCTATTTCTTTCACCAGGTAGGGGAAGTTTTCTGTCATTATTTCTTCAAATAGGTTTTCAATATCTTGCTCTCTCTCTTCTTCTGGCACCCCTATAATTCAGATGTTGGTATGCTTGAAGTTGTCCCAGAGGCTCCTTACACTATCTTCATATTTTTTTATTCTTTTTGCTCTTCCAGTTGGGTGTTTTTTGCTTCTTCATATTTCAAATCTTTAACTTGATTCTTGGGATCCTCTTGTCTGCTGTTGGACCTCTGTATATTATTCTTTATTTCAGTCAGTGTATGCTTAATTTCTAGTTGGTCCTTTTTCATATCCTCCAGGGTCTCACTAAATTTATCAGCAGTTTCTAGAAAATTCTTGAAAAACCTTATAACCGTGGTTTTGAACTCTATATCCAGTCGTTTGCTTTCCTCCATTTCTGTCATTTGTGACCTGTTTCTTTGTCTCCGCATTTTTTATGCTTCCCTGTGTACCCAGTGGTCAGAGTGGGACCATACAGATTACAACTCCTCAGATCCATAAGGGACACACTCAGGGGGCAGACTCAGTGAGCACCAAAGCCCCACTGAAGCAAGTCTTGCCCCAGAAGGGTGTCTCCAGCACAGAAGTTCTCCCACCGTAGACACAGCTGATTCTCACAGCCAATTGGCCTGGAGGTCAATTGGAGTGCACACATATTTCCTAGGTTATTTTACCCAGTTGTATGGCCATAAAAAGATCACAACTGTTGATAACTCTCATATTTATATGTATAGCCCTAAGGTTTCCCCTGAATTCCAGACAACCCCCTCAACATCTCCATTGGAGTATCTAATAGGCATTTTGAAATTAATGATCCAAACAGAACTCCAGATTTACCACACACCTAATTCTTACCAGGAATTCTAGATGCCAGTAAATGGCACTTTCTTCTATCCTGTTTCTCAGTCTTGGCTCCTCTCTTTCACTCACATTTCACACTTCTTCATTAGCAGATCCTCTTGACTACACTTTCAAAATATATCCAAAATCCAACCATTTCTCAACACCTTTCAAATGTTACCACCCTAGTCCCAGCTACCATCATCTGTTGACATGAGATGGTTTCCTCATTAGTCTCTATCAGCAGCAGACTAAGCCTTTCAAAATAAAACCTGACTATATCTCTCCTTGCTCACAACCTTCCAGTGGCTTCCTGTAGCAAAGAGAAGAGGATCCAAAGTCTTTACCTGGCTAGTAAGATCCTGCCCTGGTAGAACTCTGTTCCCTCTTTCCTCACCTTTCCCTCCACTCCAGCCACACTGGCTTCTTTGCTCTTTCATCAATTCAGTAAAGCATACTCCTTGCTCTTTCTCCTGCCTGGAATGCTGTCCCTCCAGATCTTTGCATGGTTTGCTTCCTCACTTGTTTAAATGTCACTTCTTCAGAGAGATCTCTAGCCAATCTGTCTAAAATTGCAGCTGTCTCACTTACACCATTCTTTTTCTTCACTGACTTTATATTTCTTTAAAACATTTATTTTTACCCAGTGTTAATTTGTCTGTTTCTCTGACTAGAGTGTCATCTTCATGAGGGCAGGGACCTGGCTCTTTTGTCCACTACTATATCTCCAGCAATTTTTATAGCGCCTGACATTTAGTAGGAGACCCACATACATTTGTTAAATGAATTATGAAGGTAATGGAGTGTTTGCATCTGTTGTAATGTACCCCGTGAATCGCACAAAGAACGC
Source organism: Myotis nattereri (assembly GCF_964212035.1). Lineage (NCBI taxonomy): Eukaryota > Metazoa > Chordata > Mammalia > Chiroptera > Vespertilionidae > Myotis > Myotis nattereri. The sequence continues at coordinate 68,447,279 of NC_138079.1, forward strand.
CCCAAGTCAAGAAGTCGGATTAAGGAGTCATTTATTCAAAAGCCATTGGCTACAAGGGGGCTTTAGCTCTCCAAATCTCGCAGCCCTGAGTGACTATAGTAGCGAGCTTATAAAGGTAAAAACCACATCCTACTAGACATTGGAATGTGGAGCTATCTTGCAAAAGCAGATTGGACAGAAGCAGAATTGAGCAAAGTTAATAATCTCTAAAGGTCATCTACATTTTCAGTTCCTGGAGTCACTAAGCAATCTTTTGTGGTTCTGGCCCTCAGGCACAGAAGAACCTTTGTGATGTGGGCTGGCAACATATTGGGGTGATTTATGCGAGTTCCCAGGTTTCAATCTGGAAACTGAGGTAATTATCCTATTCTTAAAACAATCAGGTGTGTACAGAAGCCAGGATAGCAGGGTTAAAATTTAACCCTTTGAGTGCCAACCAATAGATGTGAAGCAATGAAGCATAGTAACATTCATCTGGGTAAAAACTGTTGTTTAATTTGTCTCAGAATGTTTGTGAGCATGTTTGATGGCTCTGCAATTTCCTTATTTCTCAGTGTTGCTAGCTTCTACTCTTACTCTCATCTTTCCATAATCTGCTGCTTCCAGTGAACTGTGGTTATAATCTACAAAGAATTCCAATGTTTCCAGGGGATAGGCAAATAAACTTGTTTGGACAGTGAGATTAATTTTATGTCTAATGCTGCATTAATAAGTTCTGTCTGTGGCAATCTGGGGAAGAGACCTGCACTGGAACCAACCAGTTGTGTAATGGGGTGAGCCACATGGTCTCCCACCCCCTCCTCTATCTTGAAGATACCTTCATATGGCTGTTGAAGAGCAGAGTACATACGTTTATGACACCTATTTCTATCACTACTGGGAAGGTGTGTTTTGCCTTTCTTTTGGATTTTGGGAATGAGTGAAAGATGTGTTTGCTTAGAGTGATACAGGAGTAGATTGGAATTCAGGAATCATGTTCATTAATTTTGTAAAAGATTTATTGTGTATATACTATGCCAAGCAGCCTAATAGAAATTGTAAATAAAGTGGTGAATAAGACAGTCCTTATCTTTGCTGTCATGGAGTAGACAGTCCAGTGATGAGACAGGCTTCAAACAAGCCATCACAGGCCAGGAGACCAGTTAAGAGGTTTTTGCAATGCTCCAGGTCAGAGATGATATTAGCCTGCTCTGGGGAGTATACAGGCACTGAGGAGAGAGAAAATTAGATGTTTTGGAGGCAAAACTGATAAAAGTTGGTAATTGATTGGATGTGAAGAATGCAGAGGCAGGGGAAACCTGAGTGACTCCCCAAATTTAGTGATTGATTAAATGTGAGAAATGAGAAAGAGGGAGGAAACATGGCTATCTCCCACTTTCTGGTTTGAGCAACAGTGGGTGGGAGTGGTGATGCCATTTCCCAAGACAGAAAATACTAGAAGAGGAGCAGATGTAGGGTCAGGAGAAAGAATAAGTCTAGTTCAGGATGAGGAACCTGAGAAAGTCAGCAAGCATGTCAAGGAGCAGGTGAGCACAGAAGTTGAGACTGCAGACACAAATGTAGGATTCGTGGACTTTTTATGTCATATTTGGACCTATGACATCACAGAAGAAATATAGCACAGAGTCAGAATAGGATAGGGACTTGAGGAATTCCTATGCTTAATATCCAGGTAGCAGAGAACATTGAGCAAAGGTATCTGCAAAGATGGGCCAGAGAGAAAGAAACCAAGGAGAGCTGGGTCCCAGCAGGGTTCAGGATCTGAAGGAGGGGCCAACACACAAAATGAAAATGCTACACAGTACAAGAAATATGAATTTAGAAGGCATTGGGGGCCAGGTGTGTCTCTTAAAGAGACACACCAACTTCTGGCCTGGTCTGCTATTTATTTACTTGAATACACATTTGCAGTTTAGCAATGCATACAGGCATATCAAAGTAAAGTTTGGTAAACAGTAAAAGGATTATCAGGTTAGGGAATTGCCTTGAGCCACTGAGCCCACAGTAGGGCAATATTATGCTGATTTTCAGCCCTGCTGAATATTGAAGTCCACTGGCCTTCCAATGATTCTTTTTGCATTAATATGCTAACTGCTGTGGACTTTAGCCTCCAGCACAGAACTGTGATGCCTGCTGTATCATGTTGAAAACCAAGGTGATTCCAATGTGCAGCCAGAGTTGAAACCACTGCTCTAAATTCCTTCACATCAGGCTCATTGACTGTAGGCTACTACTGAGTTTAGGTTCCAATGAATTTCAATCCAGATCTTCAAGCTAACATATTAAATGTGGAATATTAAATTAGAGCATCAATATGAATAAATTTGTCCTGATTCAACCTTTTATGTGATATAACACTCTTAGAATCTATTGCCTTATCGGCTCCCCAGACTTCTGTTGATACAAAATTGTAAGATCATGGGTATGTAGGTTCTCTTCCTAGAGAGAACATATTTTTGACATCTCATTTTTTTTAAACATATTTTATTGATTTTTTACAGAGAAGAAGGGAGAGGGATAGAGAGTTAGAAACATCGATGAGAGAGATCGATCAGCTGCCTCCTGCACACCCCCCCACTGGGGATGTGCCCGCAACCAGGGTACATGCCCTTGACCGGAATCGAACCCGGTACCCTTGAGTCCGCAGGCCGATGCTCTATCCACTGAGCCAAACCGGTTCGGCTCATCTCATTTTGAGCCTGGAAGCAATGAGTAGTGGGTGGGTGAGATCGGAGATTAAGTATCCCTTTTCAAGGCAAGGCATTGGTCCAGGAGGGGAAGACAGGTTTATGCAAGGAGAGGTGCTCCTCAAACAGAATAGAGAGCTGCTTCCACTGGTAAAAAAAAGGGTCAAAGGGAACTGGTGGTGTGAAATTCTCAGCTTTGTCTATGTCTGTCCAAATATCCCCATCCCTACTCAGAAAATTATAAGATACTGAAGAAAGAAATTGAAGAAGATACACAGAAATGGAAGCAATTACTGTGCTCATGGATAGGAAGACTTAACAATGTTAAAATGTCCATACTGTCAAGCCAGTTTGGCTCAGTGGTTGAACAAATGGGACTCCATCAAACTAAAAGTTTTTGGACAGCAAAGGAAACCATCAACAATATGAAAAGACAACTCATTGAATGGGAGAACATATTCACCAAGGATACATCTGATAAGGGGTTACAATCCAAAATTTATAAAGAACTCACACAACTCAATACTTACAAAACAAACCATCCAATTTAAAAGAGGGTAAAGGACCTTAATAAACACTTCTCCAAAGAGCACATCAGATGGCCAATAGGTATATGAAAAAATACTCAACATTACTAATCATCAGGAAAATGCTAATTAAAACCACAATGAGATATCACCTCATACCTGTCAGAATGGCTGTCATCAATAAATCAATGAATAACAAGTGTTGAGGATGTGGAGAAAAGGGAACCCTTGTGCATCATTGGTGGGAGTTCAGATTGGTGCAGCCACTGTGGAAAACAGTATAGAGTTTCCTCAAAAAATTGAAAATGGAACAGCCTATGACCCAGCAATTCCTCTTATGGGAATATATCTAAAGAAATCCAAAACACTAATTTGAAAAAATATACGCAGCCCTATGCTCATTGCAGTGTTATTTACAATAGCCAAGCTATGGAAGCTTCCCAAGTGCCCATCAATAGCTGAGTAGATAAAAAATTGGTAGTACATTTACACAATGGAATATTACCCGGCCATGAAAAGAACAAAATCTTACCATTTTCAACAGTATAGATGTACCTAAAGGGTAGTATGCTAAATGAAATAAGCCAGTCAGAGAAAAACAAATACCATATGATTTCACTTATATGTGGAATATAAAGAACAATATAAAGGAACAAGCAAAAGAAAAACACTCATAGATACAGAGAACAGATAGTTGTTGTAGGGGGGTGATTGGGGGACTGAGTGGAAAGATGAAGGGATTAAGAAGTACAAATTGGTAGTTATAAAATAGCCATGGGGATATAAAGTACAGCATAGGGAATATAGTTAATAGTATTGTAATAACTATGTATAGTGCCAGGTGGGTACTGGAAATATCAGGGAGAACACTGTAAAGTATATTACTGTCTAACCACTATCTATATACCTGAAACTAATACAAAGCAATATTGAATGTAAATTTTAATTAAAAAAATTTTAAAGAGAAGTTTATCAAAATTTAAGTCTAAAAAAAAGAACAAAACAAAAACAAATCACATCCCAAGTTTCAGCATCCCACTCCTTTCCAGATAGTGCCCTTACCTTAGCATTAGACCTGGTGGGGTCGTATGCTTAACTGACATTGCAACTCTGGGCCTAATTTCAACTATTTTAACTTGAAGCTAGATAAAGGGCTTCTTTAAGGTGACAACAGAGATTTCCTTACTGTCCACTTATACCTTGAGATGAGAGTTTAAAGCCTTAAATTAATCTTTTTCTTTTTGGCTCTCTCCATGGCAGTCAGAAGATACTATAATAATCCACAATCCTCATAATCACCATTATCACCATAATCACTAAATCTTACAGTCACTCCATCTCCTAAAATGCCTTGCTTTCTACCTATAACCCATCCTATGCCACCAGTGGTGAGAGTTTGAGTAAGCACTGTTCCAGCAGGGTGGATATTCATGTGCTCTTTGGATATGTGAGCTGCCCAATCCCACAGTCACATTTTGGGCATCTATTTCCGGGGACAATCCTGATAAAATTGTCAGGTTCCAACAGAAAACAGTTCACAGAATCCATGAGAATTTAACGAAGGGGCTGTTTCTGCTGATAGGATAAAGGGAAACAATAAGGAATTGTTATACACCTAGGGACTAGCAATAATGAGAAATCAGTACCACTACTTAGAACTGAATGGGGCAAGAGGAAAAAGTTTTAGTAGAACCTGGAGAAAGCTGTGAAAGAGCCACTCAACAGCAGTTGTGGCATAGACAAGCTCAGCCCTTGCCAGAATCCCAGTACTGAGGTACAGATGGAGCAAGAGAGAAGAAATACCTTAACTTCTTTTTGCCTTTTAATCTTTTGACCATACCTCCCATTGATCAAATCCAACTGGACTCAGACGTCAAGAGAGGCTGGTTGATGCAGTTAGTAGAGAGCAACCTCTGAGAGCATAGAAAAAGGCAAAAATTGAACTAGGTGATGGGGAACTGAGAATAGTCAAAGGTATCAATCTCCCACACACTGCTACAGGAGCAAAACAGATCTTTATGAAACCTCTGTTGATCTTGGCATTTGCTACCCATGAATTTATCTTTGGCCACTCATGGAATGCTTCCAGGATATGTAAGTTTTAAAAATGTTTTATTATTCTTGGGAAACGCATCTTAGTGAGGTAGTAATAGAACCAGGAAGGGAAATGAAACTATCCAACTCTTAGCTTGCTGTTCAGTTCTCTGCCTGAACTCCAGAACGCTCCCTCTTGCTTTTGTACAGTGATCCTGAGTCACTTGATGCTGACTAAGGGTCTTCTGACCTCTGAGCAGGCTGAGTGAGATGCTAATTATAGGGAAGTGCTCAGTAAACCCCCACCCCCTCAAGGCATAGGAAATGGGGTAGAGTGGTAATTTTAGAGAAAACACTAGAGACATGAAGGTGCAGTTGGCAGGTAGGAGCTCCATTTTTGGGTAAACTTCATTGCTTTTCTGTGGCTCATAAACGATGTGACAAATGATAACCACACTCAGAGTGCTGTCTCTGCATTCTTGGATAAAATAATGTTTGACACCACACAACACTTTCCCTGAGGCTTAGCTTTGAGCTTCCTCTTTGTATGTGTTTTATTTAAATCCCAACACAAGAATGGCTGTATAAACTTTTTCTAAAAGGATGGCAAAGACTGCCAATTGTCTTCTAGTGTCTGTTTGTTATTTCCTCCTTTTAGTGATAGAAATCCCCCCTATAGAAATTTAGACACAAATCTAGTTTTCCTCAGAGCTAGATGTGGCCATATGATTTCCTTACCATTGGAAAATGAACAAAGAAAGACATGTGCAACACATCTGCATCACTTGTTTAAAAGAAAACACTTGCCCTCCTCTTTCTCTCTTTCCCTTTCATGGGGCCAGGTTGCAGATGTGGGGGTGGGAGCCAGTGTTGAGCATGTGGACAAGAACTACCCCCTTGGGGGATGGATGATGTCATCGAAGAGTCACCTGCCCACCTTGGATACTCCATTTGCCTCTGGACTATTGTGTGAAAAAAACAAACTCTGTCTTGCTGAAGTGACTGCTTTTTCTTGGATCCCTTTATTACAACAGTTTAGCCTAAACCTTAACTATTTCATCAGGGCTCATTTGGAAGTTACATGCCAAATGAACGTTTTTGTGCAAATTTGTCTGAGGTTCTCCTATAATTCCTAACTTCCCATCCAAACAGGTGACTAAACAACATATTTTGTTGAAAATTTGGGTTTTTAATGGACTCTTATGTAATTAAATGGAGAGCTGAGTACTCATTTTACTATGTTTTTAGCATCATATCTAGAACGGTCTTCTCCATATGTTTTTCTTCCTCTCCTTTTTTTTTTAATAACTGTTTTTTCCATACTCATGGTTCCCACATCAGATTGTGTGCAAGATACTATAGAGAGGAAAACCAGACTTGATCCTCCTCTTCTCTAACGTGTGTTCTCAATTATTAAATGTGAACTGCCAAAGTCGACAGTGTGCTTTCTACTTTAGGAAAGAGGGTTGATTTACACACAATTGATCTTCATTTTAAACACATTAACTTAGTGAAAGTGACTAAAATATTATATGCAATATAACAGAGTAGCAGACATAAAATCTTTGGAACTAATCATTTGAATCCCATTATTCATTCCACAAACATTTATTGAACATAATATGCTGGGAGGATGCTGTGCTCAGTGCTTCATTAACACTGAAGCCATGGTTTCTGGCATAGAAGAAAGGAAAGCAATCCTATATAATAAAGAGGTAATATGCAAATTGACCATCATGCCCTTGCACAAGATGGTAGCCCCCATGTGGTCACAGGATGGCCAGCAGGGGAGGGCAGTTATGGGTGATCAGGACAGTAGGGGAGGGCAGTTGGAGGTGAAATCAGGCTGGCAGGGGAGGGCAGTTGGGGGCGACTGGGCCTGCAGGGGAGGGCAGTTGGGGGCGATCGAGCTAGCAGGGGAGGGCAGTTGGGGACAATTGGGCCAGCAGAGGAGGGCAGTTGGGGTGATTGGGCCGGAAAGGGAGGGCAGTTGGGGGTGATTGGGCTGTTAGGCAGAAGCAGTTAGGGGCAATCAGGCAGGCAGGCAGGTGAGCAGTTGGGAGCCAGCAGTCCCTGATTGTGACAGGGATGTCCGGCAGTCGGACATCCCCTGAGGGGTCCAAGATTGGAGAGGATGCAGGTTGGGCTGAGGGACACCCCTGGCCCCAGTGCACAAATTTCATGCACCAGGCCTTTAGTTATATATAAGACTGTAAGTGATGTGGTGGAGTTTTCTGTAAATAACACCTCGTGAGAGCTCCTGACCCACCCTTCCGCAGCTTATCACTAAAATACCCAATCAGCTTAGAACTCCCAACTACCCACTCCCTGGATCAGAAACAGGAGTATTGTTCTGACACGAGTCCCCTGATTTACAAGTGTGGCTTTTGGGCGCAGCCATAGTGCTATTGCTTCCCAATTATCTTCTTTCTTCCCCCTCTTTCATTACACCCAATAAATAATTACAACTCTGAGATAGTTGAGGAGGTAGCCAGGGAGTGACATGTTGCATCCAAGGTGGCATTATTCCCTAAATTAAATTATTTTAAGTGGGGATGGAAATAAGAGGCAGCAAAGCCTTTGGGCATTAGAGTTTCCTTATATTCCATCTATTCGTTGTCAGGTGCTGGTGGTAGTGGAGACATCATTTCAACCTCATGGAATACAGCCCTGTATTATACACACTCTCACCATCCACAGGTGTGCAGGACTCTTGATTTCACTCTCTATCTACTTGATCAAATGTCTTTGTCAGTACTCAGCCTGGTTGCTGCCCTTGTCCAGGTCCCAATACTGAATAGATTTTTCCTTTTGTGCAGCTATATTGTGGTGAGGAAACACTTGATAAATTCTGCAAGAACGACAGAGAAAAACGACTTAAAATAAAAAGAGAGAGAAAGAGTATAATAGATAATGAAGACAAATGACAGAGATTCAATCTAAGAATTATGGCTATTTCTGATGAAGGAACTAGAACAATTGAAACAGAAGAAGCAATAATTTAAAACATAAGCCTAAAGAACTCTCTTAAACTGGAAAAAAAACCTCATTACCAATCTCAAAAGAAAATGATGTTCTAATAAAAGTAAATCAACGAAAGAGGCTTTTTAAAAGATATACTTTAGCAGTAATTTTTGAATTGTGAGGAAAATAAAAAAAATGATAGAAGTGTAACTGAATTTTAAACAGAGCTTTTTCTAGAGTGTGTTAGTTTGGGTGTTCCAGAAAGCAACTCTAAGATGAGATTAGATGTGAGAAGGACTTACTGGGGAGAAATGATGGTGAGAGGAAAAGGGCAGAGATCCAGAGGACTTAGGGAACGTTATTTCCTTGTGATGGTGGTCTGGCCACTATGTTGGAGGGAGGAGAGAGAGGAGAGCTGGATAAGAAGTCTCAGACTGCAGTGCAGCGTTAAGAAAGTTTCTGGGCCAATGGGAAGCCTTCCGGCCAAAGTTGCCTATCAGTGTAATTCTTTCCCAGGACCTTCATTGAGATCCTTGCCATGCTCAGTCATGCATTGTCTGAGAGCAGCCCAAGGGATGCATGGCCTCAGTGTGAACAGGGTGGGGGACTCAGAGCATCATCGGGGTTGTCAGTCAATTATACTCACTCCAGCAGGCGATCTGAATGATATATTTTCATGGCCACCACATACAATCAGCCAAACCTTAAACCTGAGCACCATAAATGACAAGTATCAACTCTAAAAGTTTATTGGTATTAGTAAAAGACAGAAAAAAAAAATAGTCAAGAGACAGCCTCCCTAACCAAGCTCTAGAAGAGAAGGCTACAGTTTGGAATTTCAACAAATATATATTTAAAGGAAAATTTTCTCTCCCTGGAAGGCTACTCCTATTTTTTCTTCAAATCCTGCTTTAATATCAGAAAAGGTATTCCCAACATGTATATTTAACAAAGGACTCATATCTAGGAAATATATAAGCAAAAACAAACAAACAAAACACCCACAGACAACCAGTAGAAAAATGTACAAAACTCTTGAATAAGCCCCTCACAAATGAAGAAATCCAAAGACCTGATGATTATGTGAAAAGGCCCTTAGCTTCATTATAAACCAAGAAAGTGAAAATTAAAACCCCAAACATACCAAAATGTCTCAAGTTCAAAATATGGACAATGTTGAATATTGGCAAATTTATGGAGCAGTGGAATTCATACACTGCTGGAAGGAGTGCAAATTGGTACTACCAATAGCTTTGCATCATCTACTTAAGTTGAAAGAACACACATATTCTATGGTTTAATAATTTAATTCCTAGATAACTATTCAGCAAAAATGTATTCCAGAAGACATATATACAAGAGTATTTATAGCAGAGCTCTTCTTTCTTTTGTAACTGAATCACTGTTTAAAATTTTAAATTATTACATTTATTTTTAAATTTTTATTGAGTTTATTAGGGTGACATGGATTAATAAAATTATATAGGTTTCAGGTGTACAATTTTATAATACATCATCTGTATATTGCATTATGTGTTCTTTACCCCAAGTCAAGTCTCCTTTCATCACCATTTATCCTGCCTTTACCCTCTTCTACTTCTCCCCACCCCTTTCCTCAGATAATCACCAAACTGTTGTCACCACAGACAGTCCTCTCTCTCTCTCCTCTCTCTCATGTTTTGCTTAATTTCTTCACTTTTTTCACCCAGCCCTGTAACCCCTCTTCCCTGGCTCCCTTCTTGCCTCCCAGTATTTTTCCTGTGACTCCCATTGGTGAAAAGCATCCTGAAACCAGAGGCAAAGAAGTCTGGTAACTGCCTACTGAGATACATAAGAGGCAGAAGGTGAGGAATAAATGCGACAGCAGATACCCAAGTGATTGGCTCAGCATTTCAAACTCAACCTGACCAGAAGCCACATACTGATGACCCCTCTCCAAGCTTTCTTCACCCAGTAATCTTCCATTTCACAGTTGGTGGGAATTTCAACCTTGCAATTACTCAGTCTAACCTTGTAATCATCTTTGAAGTCTCTTTTTCTTTTACATCCTATATCTACTGTGCCAGGAAGTCATGCTGGTTTTACCCTCAGAATCAGGACCAAGAAATAAAGATGGAAAAATAGTAGACATGCCAAAGCATAAACAACAAAGTAAATAGTGACATAAGATACTAAGGTGAAGTTTCACTTGGGTAGCATATAAAAGGCTTGAATAGTTGCTTTAGCTTAGGACTTATAAATAGCAGCACTGATCACATTTTGGGCAGCATATTTCTTTGTTACGGGTGACCTGTGCATGGTAGGATGTTTAGCAGTAACCTTGACCTCTACCCAGTAGCAACCCCCCAAAGTTGTGACAACCAAAAATGTCTCCAAACATTGTCAGATGTCCAGGGGAGGAGACCATCAACAGCTCTCCTATTGAGAATCACCACTTTAGCTGATAGGAATAGGAAGTAGGTTTTCTGAGTAAATCATTAAAAACATTTTTTAAAACTTTTTGGTCGGTGTTTTTCTGCCAACTGATCTGTCCCAGAACTACTCTTTGGTTGAGATGTTAAATGTTTTATATAATAGTATTTTCCAGTTCCTTTTTTATTATTAACATAAGCACAACTCAGCCAGCATTTATTTTGTAACTTCTTTTGAGTGAAATTAATGATTTATCATAAGTATTTTCCCTTTTGGTAAGATATTTAAATTGCTTAATCATTTGGAATGATTTCATTACTATGAAGCTTTTTGTGTGGTAGCCAATCTTTATTTCTTTAATGATATTAGAGAAATAGAGTTAAATACTAGTGTCCATGGACTCACTTTTCAATAATTTCTTATATAAAATTGAGGGGAGCCACACATCTAATATGAATTATTTTGTTTAGCACTGTCTCCCCCTCCCACCTCCCTGCCTTTTTTTAAAAGGCAAACAAACAAAAAAACCTTTATATGGGAATCTGGAATCCTTCAAGGGTCTTTAAAAAAAAATGTCCAGGAGGTTGTAAGGACAAAAATTAATTAGCACTGCATCTAACAATCCCATCTGACAATGGCCTAAACCCAGGGGCCCCTGATAGCCCAGTAACTCACAATCTGGCAGCTGACTTTGGGCAGGTTTTGCAGAAAGAAAGAGAAGGTCTCTACCCAGGATCTTGTGAGAGTGATGCAGGTGGTCATAGTTATTTTGAAATATAATTGTTTTGTTTCTGAAGAAAGGAAATCAAACTTGGAATCAGGAGACTGTGTGAACTTGTTGTCAAGTCTCCCTTCTTGTGTGTGTGTGTGTGTGTGTGTGTGTGTGTGTGGTGTTGTGGTTAATGTGATAACTTTCGGTTCCAGGAGCCGGGAAGATTACTTTTCCCTGGAGAATCACCTGGGTTTAACCTGTCTCTGACCTCAGGAGGGAGGGTTTTCTCATTGGAAGGGAGATACAGTTCAAAGAAGAAAAATGAAAACCGTTTTAAGTTTTATGGCTGTAACAGACAAATTCTCTTCGATCTGAAATAACTGAAGGAGTCTAACGACAGGATGCACTCAAATAAATCTTGAGCCAACAACAGGATCTTTAACCGCCCTCTCCTTCCTCTTCCGCCGCGCCTCGTGAGTTCTTGCAACCATTCCCAATTCTCTGCAGAGCGCGTGCAGGCTCAGGGGCCCGGACTCTCCAGGAGCGTCGCTAAATAGCAAACAGATGCCCCAACGCCCTAAGCCTCCCCGACCAGGGCACCGCCTGGGAGACGAGTTCCAGCCGGCTGTTCCCCAGTGGAAAGCTTGGGCGCCGGATTGTCTTATTCTCTTTGCTTAAAAGAGGCCAATTTTGCCCTAACTGGTTTTGCTCAGTGGCTAGGCTAGAGCGACGACCTGCGGAGTGAAGGGTCCCAAGTTCCATTCCGGTCAAGGGCACGTGCCCGGGTAGCGGGCTCGATCTCCAGTAGGGGGTGTGCAGGAAGCAGCCGATCAATGATTCTTATCATTGGCGTTTCTATCTCTCTCCCGCTCTCCCTTCCTCTCTGAAATAAATTATATATATATAATTTTTTTTAAAGGCCGGTTTTGAGACCAGGATTCATTCCCCTTTCCCCGGGCAAGGGAGCGGAGAGCCAGACCCGGCTCCAGGACTGGCACCCAGTCCCTGGTGTTTGCGGACCCTAGCCCGTCTGGTCAGGAGGTAAAGCGCCCCTCCCTCTCCTTCTCCCTGTTTTTTTATTCGCCCCCTCCTCCAACCCTCCTTGCAAAAAGCTCGAGATGCCAATCCTTGATATCATCCCAATTGTATTCAGGAGGTGAATTTTGCTCCAAAGATTTGGCTCCGGAAGTTCTCACCGCACAATTGTCCCTCTCAGGGTCATTTCAGAACGCACCCCAAAAGTACAGGTACTTAAGCCTCCACCCAGCCCCTGGCGTGCGAGTCCCCGGTGGTGGCCCGCAGGTGTGCGACCGGCCGCTCCTCACTGCAGTCCAGGAGCTCCAGGTGCTCGGTCCCCGTTCCTTCCCCGGCACCTGCGCTGCTCCGTGGCTCACCCAACAAATCCCGTGAATCCAGATATTCCCGCCGGAGGTGTCTAAATCCGAGTTTGTCCCGACGGTCCTCGCCTCGCAGCGACACTGGAAGCCTCTCGTGCGAGGTCTTGCCCGTCGGACCCGGAGGGGCGCGCGCCGGCTCGGCCTCTTCCCACGTCCTGGCGGGAGGGGTGTGTAGGCAGGGACCTGCATCTGATGAGGTGGGAGGGGAAGCCGAGGTCCCAATCGCGCTCTCCTGTCTCCCAACCCCTCGGGGAGGAGGAGGGGCCGTACAAGAGAGGGGCTCCCACCCCCGAGCACCCGGCCGCGGGGTTCTGAGCCGTCGCCGCCGCCTCCGGGCTCTCACTCATCCCCGCGGGAGGTCTTGGCGATGGGACCCCGTTCCAGCTCCGGCTTCTTCGTGAGCCGCGCGGTGGCCCTGCTGCTGGCCGCGCTGGCAGCCGCGCTCCTGCTGGCGCTGGCCGTGCTCGCCGCCCTGTACGGCCACTGCGCGCGCGTCGCGCCGTCGGAGCTTCACCCCTGCGGGGTCCCAGACGCCAGGAAGCCCAACCCCACTCTTGAGCCGGAGGTGACGGTCACCCCGGACGTGTGGCGACCCTCGGGGCCCTGGGACCAGCTGCGCCTGCCGCCCTGGCTCGTGCCGCTGCACTACGAGCTGGAGCTGTGGCCCCGGCTGCGGCCGGACGAGCTCTCCCCTCCAGCGCTGCGCTTCACGGGCCGCGTCAACATCACGGTGCGCTGCACCGAGGCCACCGCGCGGCTGCTGCTCCACAGCCTCTTCCTGCGCTGTGACCGCGCCGAGGTGAGGGGCCCTCTGTCCCCGGGAGCTGGAGACGCCACCGTGGGCCGCGTGCCGGTGGACAAGGTGTGGCTCGCGGAGGACATGCAGTACATGGTGCTGGAGCTCCGCGAGGCCCTGCAGCCCGGGAGCCTCTATGAGCTGCAGCTCAGCTTTTCGGGCCCCGTGTACCAGGACTTTAGGGAGGGACTCTTCATCAACCTCTACACGGACCAGGGTGAGCGCAGGTAAGGGCAGGACGGCCTCGGCCCTCCAGGTTTGGTCCGCGGACCAGGAATTGCTGTGATACTTGGGAGCTTGTTCCAAACGCAGACTCGTGGGCCCCTCCCTCAACCTAAGAGATCAGAATGTGCGCGTTAACCAGAGACCCGCAGGTGATGGCGTGGGAGAAGCCGGGGGTGGGGTGGGGTGGGGTGGGGTGGGGGGCTATCTCACCCTCCGCCTTGCCGCCGCTCCTTTCCCGGGGGCCACTCCGCGCTCAGATCCCTCCCTGCGTTGCCTCTTTACCTCTGCGCTCTGTAACGGCTGCTCTTGCAACAAAGATTCACGTCGGGGCTGTTTGTCCTCTTGTTTTTTTTTTCTTTTTGCGAAAGTTCTTGAAACCTTCGGAATGCCCTTTAATTCACCCCCTCCCACCCCTGCCTGGGGCCCGCGTCTGGTTTTGCTAGAGCGCAGCCGCATCCCCCCTACCCCACCCAGCCCTTTGAACAGCTCTGTCAAGGGTCCGAGCCTGCGCTTTTGGGATTCCTCTGCTGGAAAAAAAATAAATAAATAAAAGCGACGACAGACCGCCCCTCTGAGTTTGCAAGCTCACGTAGTGTACATATGTTCTTTTTATACTCATTTGAGATAATGTTTCCCACACGGAATGTTTCCACCTCAAGAACTGCCTGTTGCTACGGCCTGGGACCGCATTACTTGACCTCAGGCGGAAGATATCAAAAATCTTTTTTTTCTTTTCCCCAAACCGGCGATCTCCTTCACTCACGCACTGGTGGAGCATTTGCGGTTTACACAACTGCATGTACTTTACCCTTTATTATTAGAGAAAATGTTCTCAGATGTTCTCTCTGGGAAAGAAACCCACTAGATTACCCCTAATCTCGTGCACTATTTTCAAAACTTCGGGGGTTTTAAAATAAGTTTAATAAGCTGCCTTAGTGATGTGTAACGTTTGTTTTTAAGGACAGTATGCCTGGTTGTTCTCTTTCAAAAATGCATCCGTGCTTGAAAAATTGTTTTTGAAAGGTTTCACATTAGGATGATGTGTATCTGGAGTATGAGCATTGGGAACCTTTTGAATGAACTGTGGGTAGCTCAGGAGGCAAGAGTTTTCAGAGGAAAAATAGCCACACTGTGCACACACATCTCTTTCTGCTTCCTTAATGGGAAGTCTTAATGGGGCTCTGGCCCAGATGCACCGCTCCAGCAAACATGGGAAAGCAAAGTCCCCTTTTCTATTGTGCTGCCAGCCGGCGGTAACTAGAAACCATAGTTTGAGAACATTAAAATTCAAACAGGCAGAAAACTCAATAAAGTTTTACAGATGTTCAGAGGCCAAGGCAGAGCTCCAGATTTGCGGCATCTTAAAGGAGCTGTTGCCTCAGAGTTGTTTTCAGGGTCCCTGCTTCTGAAGCCACAAGGAAATGAGACCTGCAGCTGAGCTTGAAGCCAAGGGAGCAAAGAACCTAAACAAAGTGATGACTTACAGTGAGGCAGATTTTGGAAACCCAGCAGGCACAGCTTGAACCTGAGTCTCTCTACCTCTCTGCGTTTGCTGCCTCCTTCCTGGAATACACATACTGAGTGAGAGTGTGGTGAGGATTTAATGAGGAAGGGGGAGACGGTGCAATGGTAACTACCGTCATTAACTCAGGATATTATTGTTAGGAGCGCCCTCCTGTTATCTGAACTTGGAATCTGCCCTATTCCTGTTACATATGAGTTTAAGAAGATTTCCATGTGGGAGGAAACGGCCTACTGATTTCACATTTTCCTTAGGGTGTCTATAGCTTCCATTGCAGCAGTCAGAACATGTTTACCTCTCTCCTTTGGTGATCCTTTATCACCAAAGATAATATTAGAAGGCCAGTGTTTTTAAATAATTTTACTCAACGCTACGGGAAACGAGAAAGGAAATCATTCCAGAAAATGGTTTTCAAAGAGCATCACTGTCTCTCACTTCTAATGTTTAGAGGCTCCTATGGCTGCGTCCTCCCTGTTCTTGGCCTTTTCCCACTTGGCAGGTTCCATCACATTTCTGCCGCATAGGAGCCACGTTCTGGAGGCCCTGGATTTGTGCTTGTGTCAGGATCTGGTTTCCTCCATCCATGTGTAGGAAGTTGAGAGCAAGATCAAAATGTCAATGTCCCGCCTGGCCAGTGTGCCACAGTGGTTGAGCAGCGACCTATATACCAGGAGGTCATGGTTCAATTCCGGGTCAGGGCACATGCCTGGGTTGCAGGCTTGATCCCCAGTAGGGGGCAGCTGATCAATGATTCTCTCTCATCATTGATGTTTCTATCTCCCTCTCCCTTTCTCCCTGAAATCAATAAAAATATATTTTAAAAAATGTTAATGTCCCTTCAAAGTAGTATTTCCCAAACTTCATCCACTGGCATACTACTATTTAAGGTTATGTCATATTTACACATCTCCAGCCATATTATTTTCTTTAAAAAGTTACTTGATTTAAACAAAAATATTAAGTAGATGTATTAAAAAGCAACTCCATACCATTGACATACATGGAAAACCATTTGTAATGTATAGACTGCAATGGCACAGACTAATATAATAAAAACAATGCTAATAAATTGTACCTATTATTATTGCCTACTGGAGGATCTGAAGGCTCTGAATCTGAGAGCTGCTCTCTTTTTGTTAAAAAGAAAAATTGGAATTAGATGTTTAAGATAAATAACACCAAACAAAGACTTTCTCTTGATTCAATCGAGATGATTCATAAAATTGGAAAAGGACAGTTATGTGTGAGTCAAATCTATATTATAGTGCATCTGAGGGCTACTGAAAATATTTCTCCATCTATACTTTGAGAGATCCTAATTGGAATAGTTGTTCACAAACATTTAATGTGCACCAGAACCACCAGGGGAGCTTATTAAAATTCAGATTCCTGGGCACACCCTCAAAATTTACAGGTCAGTTGTTGAGTGTTTCCTTCCCACGTCCTGTGTGGATCAGGGTTCAGGAACTGGAAGCAGAGCCGCACACAAATGAAAATGAAAAGACAAGAGATAATTGGAAATATTGGGGGACCAGGCGGGCAAGTCCAACTCAAGGGGAAGGACTTCCACCTGTGCTCAGGCCTCACCAAGCTTTTATGGATCTGGGATGCACCCATAGCATAGCCCTTAGGCAGGTGACCACCTGCAACAGGCAGACTAGCCCATCAGCAAGGATTTACATAATAATAAATGGGGGAGTTGTTTCAGCTACCACTGTCTGGACAAACAGAGGTGGTGCCTAGCTCCAACCTTTGCTAGGGCTTCAAAGGCACCCAGCCTTGGGGGTGGGGGGGGGGGGGTGTTCTCTGTCTATGCTTATCAGATAGTGAAGGCAATAAACAGTTTCCCACAGTCAGTATATTCATGTTGATAGCAATATTAAGGTGGGCAACCCAGTGTCCATTGATGAATGAATGGATAAACAAAATGTGGTATATAAATAATATGGAATGTATTATTCAGCCTTTAAAAGGAAGGAAATTCTGAAATATGCTATAACATGGAGAAACCTTGAGGACATTATATAAGGAACTTAGAGTAGTCAAATTCAGAAAGTAGACAGAAAGTAAAATTGTGATTGCTAAGGGCTGGGGAAGTGGGGAGTTGTTTTATGAGGGACATTTTGGTTTCCAGTTTTGGGCTATTATAAATAAAGAGTCTGTGAACAATTGTGTATAGGTTTTTGTGTGGTTGTGAGTTTTTGTTTTTCTGGATAAAGGCCCAGGAGTGCAATTGCTGGGTCATATGATAGTTGCATGTTTCATTTTTAAGAAACTGCCGAACTGTTTCCCAAAGTGTCTATACCACTTTACATTCCCACCAGCAATGTATGAATGATAGTTTCTTTGCTTCTTGGCCACCATTAGGTATTCTCACTTTGTGGGTTGTTGTTTTTTTTATTTTTATTTTATTTTAGCTGTCCTGATAAGTGTATAAGTGATATCTCATTGTAATTTTAATTTGCATTTATCTAATGGGTAATGACATTGATCATCTTATTATTGTTATTTTTAATCCTCACCTGAGGATATTTTCCCATTGATTTTTAGAGAGAGTGGAAGAGAGAGGGAAACATCTATGTGAAAGAAACACATCGATTGGTTGCCTCTTTCAAGGCCCTGACCAGGGTTTGGCCAGGGAGGAGGTACGTGCCCTTGACTGGAATTGAATTAACCCGGAACCCTTTGAGGTATGCAGGCCAACCATCTATCCACTGAGCCAAACTGGCGAGGGTGACATTGAACATCTTTTCATGCTTATTTGCCATCTGTATATCACCTTCAGTGAAATGGCTTTTCATCTCTTTTGCCCATTTTCTCACTGAACTGTTTGTTTTTTTACTGTTGAGTTCTGGGAGTTTTTTAAAATATATTTTATATCTGAAAGGGTTGTGAGATATATGGCTCATAAATATGTCCTCCCAGTCTGTATCTTGTCTTTTCATTGTTATTAATGTCTTTCAGAGACCAAAGGTCTTAATTTTTAATGAAGTCCAATTTATCAATTTTTATAGGTCATGCTTTCAGTGTCATGTCTAGGAATTCTTTATTTATGACTATTTTTTAGAGCAGTTTTAGGTTTACAACAAAATTGAGAGAGAAATACAAAGATTTCTCATATTGTCCCTGCTCCCACACATGCATGGCCTCCCCCACTATCAACATCACTCACCAGAATGTTGTTGTTTTTTCTTTTACGAAAGATGAATGTATATTGACACAACATAATCACCCAAAGTCCATAGTTTACTTTAGGGTTCCCTATTGGTGTTGTACATTCTGTAAGTTTGAACAAACATATAATGACATATATCCATCATTATAAAGTTACTAGGGGCCCGGTGCACAAAAATTTGTGCACTCGGGGGTCTCTCAGCCCAGCCTATGCCCTCTTGCAGTCTGGGACCCCTCGGAGGATGTCCACCTGCTGGCTTAGGCCGCTCCCTGGGGGATCGGACCCAAGCTGGCAGTCAGACATCCCCTGGCAGCCCGGCAGCCCTTGGGGGATGTCCAGTTGCCAGCGGGGAGCAGGCCTAAGCTGCAGTCGGACATCCTTGGTGATGCTGAGAAGGCGGGAGAGGCTCCCGCCACTACCGCTGTACGGGCAGCCGTCAGCCTGGCTTGTGGCTGAGCAGAGCTCCCCTTGTGGGAGCGCACTGACCACCAGGAGGCAGCTCATGCATTGAGCGTCTGCCCCCTGGTGGTCAGTGTGTGTCATAGTGACCAGTCATTCCCAATCGTTCTGCTGTTAGGGTCAGTTTGCATATTACTCTTTTATTATATAGGATAGAGGCCTCGTGCATGGGTGGGGGCTGGCTGGTTTGCCCTGAAAGGTGTCCCGGATCAGGCTGGGGGTCCCACTGGGGTGCCTGGCCAGCCTGGGTGAGGGGCTGATGGGTGTTTGCAGGCTGGTCACACCCCCTTCAGGGTGGGGGTCCCCACTGGGGTGCCTGGCCAGCCTGGGTAAGGGGCTGATGGCTGTTTGCAGCTGGTCACACCCCCTTCAGGGTGGGGGTCCCCACTGGGGTTCCTGGCCAGCCTGGGTGAGGGGCTGATGGCTGTTTTCAGGCTGGCCAAGCCTCCCCGCCCCCCAGTGGTGACCCTCACCACATGGAGGTTTGGCCAGCCTGGATGAGGGGCTGATGGCTGTTTTCAGTCTGGCCACACCCCATTTAGGGTGGGGGGTCCCCACTGGGGTGCCTGGCCAGTCTGGGTGAGGGGCTGAGGGCCGTTTTCAGGCTGGCCAAGCCCCCTGCTGATGGAAGCTCCAGCCTCTCCTTTTTATTTATTTTTAATTTTTTTTATTCTGGGATTTCTTTACCTCCTATAATTGAAACTTTTTAGCCTTGAGAGGAGCTCAAAGCCGGCCAGGGCAGGCAGGAGGGAAGCCTCCTGCCCACTCCAGCTCCGTGGCCACGGCCGGCTGAAAGCAGGTATCTGGGGTTTATTTATATTCTATAATTGAAACTTTGTTGCTTTGAGTGGAGATCAGAGCCCGCCGCAACAAGCGGGAAGCTTGGCTTCCTCCATTATTGGGGCAACCAAGCCTCCTGCTTGCTCCAGCTCTGTGGCTGCCAGGTGCCATCTTGGTTGGGTTAATTTGCATATCATCGCTCTGATTGGCTGGTGGGCATGGCTTAAGGTGTTGTGAAGGTACGGTCAATTTGCATGTTTGTCTTTTATTAGTGTAGATACTGAATATATTCACTTCCCTAAAAGTCCTGTTATCTGCCTACTTATCAGCTCTCAACCTCTGGTATTTTTATTGTCTCCATAGTTTTGCCTTCTCCGGAATGTCATATTGTAGGAATTCATTGTACATATATAATGGCTATATATTATATAGCCTTTTATCATTATGTATTGTGTATACATATATCCTTTTCAGATTGGCTTCTTTCTCTTGGTGATATGCAATAATTGAGGTTTCTCTTTTCATGGCTTGATAGCTCTTTCCTTTTTAGCACTGAATAATATTCCACAGTTTATTCATTCACCTTCTAAGGACATCTTGGTTGCTTCCAATTTTGGCAATTATGAGAAAGCTGCTATAAACTCTGTATGCAGGTTTTTGTGTGGACATGCATTTTTAATACCTTTAGGTAAATACCAATAATTACTAGATTGTATGGTAAGAGTATGCTTAGTTTTGTAACTATAACCACCAAACTGTCTTCCACCAGCAATGAAAGAGAGAGTTCCTGTTACTCCGCATCTTTACCAACATTTGCTGTAAGTGTTCCAGATTTGGGTCATTCTAATAGCTTGTAGTGGTATCTCATTGTTCTTTTCATTTCCATTTCCCTGATGACATAGAATGTGGAGCATCTTTTATGTGCTTATTTGCCATCTGTATAGTTTCTTAGATGAGGTGTCAGTTTAGGTCTTTGACCCACTTTTTAATTGAGTTGTTTGTTTTCTTATTATTGTACTAGGGGCCCATTCGTGCACTGGGTGTGTGTGTGTGTGGGGTGGGGAGTGTCCCTTAGCCCAGCCTGCCCCCTCTCATATACTGGGAGCCCTCAGGTGTTGACCCCCATCACCCTCTGATCACCTGATCGGCCCCTTGCCCAGGCCTGACGCCTCCGCCAGGGGTGTCAGGCTTGGACAGGGGACCCCCATCTCCCCCTGATCACTGGCTCTGGCCTCCGCCCAGGCCTGAGGCATCTGGCCCAGGAATCATGCCTGGGCAGGGGACCCCCATCTCCCTCTGATCGCTTGCTCCACCCCTCGCCCAAGCCTGACGCCTCTGACCCAGGCTTCAGGCCTGGGCAAGGGGACCATCATATCCCCCCAATCCCAGGCTCCGCCCCCCGCCCAGGCCTGATGCCTCGGCCAGAGGAGTTGACCCTCATCATCCTCTGATCACCAGTCACCGGATCGGCCCCTTGACCAGGCCTGAGGCCTCCGGAAGAGGTGTCAGGCCTGGGCAGGGGACCCCCAGCTCCCCGCGGTTGCAGGCTTCGCCCCTGCCCAGGCCTAACTCCTCTGGCTGAGGCGTCCAGCTCGGGCAGCAGGGACCCGCAGCTGCAGCGGCCCCGTGATCGTGGGCTCCGCTTTAGGCCCAGGCAAGGGACCCCTAGCTCCCAGGACTGCCAGCTTCGACCGTGCCCAGCTCCCATCGCTGGCTCCACCCCTACTTCCTGCTATCACTGGCCAGGGTGGAAAAGGCACCTGATTCTTCGATCATGGCTGGGGGGCAGGGCAAAGGCGGCCCCAGGGCCGCCTTTGCCCTGCCCCCCAGCTCTTAGCTCCCCCCTGGGTTTCCGATCACTATCAGTGGCAGGGGGCTTCTTCCTGCTTTCCCTTTCGCCTCCCTGCATTGTGCCTACATATGCAAATTAACTGCCAATCATAGTTGGCAGTTAATTTGCATATAGCCCTGATTAGCCAATGAAAAGGGTATCGTCGTACGCCAATTACCATTTTTCTCTTTTATTAGTGTAGATTTTAAGAAATTTTTTTGTATATTTTGGACAGCAGTACTTTATAAGATGTGTCTTTTGCAAAGATTTTCTTCCAGTCTGTGGCTTGTCTTCTCATTCTCTTTATATTGTCTTTTGCAGAGCAGATGTTTTTAATTTTAATGAAGTTCAGGCTGTCATACATTTCTTTCATGGATCATGTCTTTGGTGTAGTATCCAAAATGAGATCATAATATCCAAGGTTATTTAGGTTTTCTATTCTATGTCATCTGGTAGGAGTTTTATAGTTTTGCATTTTACGTTTATGTGTATCACCCATTATGAGTATGAGTTAATTTTTGTTAAGGTAGTAGGGTTTTTGTCTAGATTATTATTTTTTTTTACATGTAGATGTCCAATAGTTCTAGCTACATTTGTTGAAGAGACTATATTTACTCCATTGTATTGTCTTTGCTCCTTTGTCAAAAGTCAGTTGACTATATCTGGGCTCTTTATTCTATTCCATTAATCTATTTGCCTGTTCTTTTATCTATTCCTATTTTACTGAGAATTTATTATGAATAGCTGTGGATTTTGGCAAAAGTTTTTTTCTGCATCTATTGATCATGTGATTTTTCTCATTTAGTTTGTTGATGTGATGGATTAATTGACTTTCTTTCTTAAACTTTATTTTTATTGTTGACACTATTACAGATGTCCCCATTTTCCCTCTGGCCATCACCATACTGTTTTTGTGTCTATGGGCTGGCATATATGTGCTTTAGCTAATTCGCTCACTTTCTTTCATCCAGTTCCCCCCTCTCCCCTCCCCTCTGACAGCTGTCAGTCTGTTCCACGTATCCACGCCTCTGTTTCTATTTTGTTCGTCAGTTTATTTTATTCATTAGATTCCACATAAAAGTGAGATCATAGGGTATTTTTCTTTCTCTGACTGGCTTGTTTTACTTAGCATAATTAACCAGTCTTGCATACCTGTGATAAATCACACTTGGCTATGGTGTATAATTCTTTTTAAAGATTGTTAAATTAAATTTGCTAATATTTTGTTGAGAATTTTTACATCTTTGTTCATGAGAGAAATTGGTCTATAGTTTTATTTTCTTGTAATGTCTTTGTCTAGTTTTGGTATTAAGATAATGCTGGCTTCATAGAATAAGTAAAAGAGTATTCCCTCTGCTTCTATTCTCTGAAAAAAGATTGTAAAGAATTGGTATTGTTTCTTCCTTAAATGTTTGGTAGAATTCACCAGTAAACCCATCTTGGCCTGGTGTTTTTTGTTTCAAAAGATTATTAATAATTTTATTTTAGCCCAGCCGGGTGTGGCTCAGCGGTTGAGCGTCGACCCAGGAACCAAGAGGTCGCCGGTTTGATTCCTGGTCAGGGCATATGCCCAGGTTGTGGGCTTGATCCCCAGTGGGGGGCATGCAGGAGGCAGCCGATCAGTGATTCTCTCTTATCATTGATGTTTCTGTCTCTCTTTCCCTCTCCCTTCCTCTCTGACATCAATAAAAAATATATTTAAAAAAATAATTTTATCTTATAATTATTAATTATTGATTCAATTTCTTTAAAAGACATAGACTTATTCAGATTGACTATTTTTTCTTGTGTAAATTTTGGCAGATTATGTCTTTCAAAAATTGGTCCATTTCATCTAGATTATCAGATTTGTGAGCAGAGTATTACATAGTATTCCTTATTATCCTTTTAATGTCCATGGGATCTGTGGTGATGTTCCTGCTTTCATTTGTGAAATTAGTATTGATATAGTTGAATTAATATCTACCATAGTCATTGTTTTCTATTTGTTGGCCATGTTCTTTGTTCCTATTTTGTCCATTCTCTGCCTTTCTTTACTATGTTGAATTTTTCAATCCATGAACACACATGTCTATCCATTTATTTAGATCTTTGATTTATTTCATCAACATTTTATCATTTTCAGCATACTGCTCTATATTTATTTTGTTAGATTTACATGTAAGTATTTAATTTTATTTGAGCAATTATTAATGGTATTGTGTTTTTAATTTTAGTTTTCACATGTTCGTTGCTACTAATAGAAATACTGAGATTTTTATATGTATCTTGTATCCTATGACTGGCCAATCTCACTTATTAGATCTAGTAGGGCATTGTTGTTTTTTTGTTTGTTTTTTTTTGTTTTTATTGTGTGTGTTGTTGTTTTTTGTTTTGTTTTTTTAGATTCCTTGAGATTTTCTAAGTACGTAGATCATCATGTCATCTGCAAATAGAGAAGTTTATTTCTTCCATTTCAGTTCATATGCTATTTATTTTATTTTCTTGCCTTATTGTTCAGGCTTAAACTTCTAGCACTGTATGTAATAGAGTAAGATTGGACATGTATGCCTTTTTTCTAATCTTAGGGGGAAAGATTTTAGCCTTTCACTGATAAGTATGATGTTAGGCATACGTTTATATTCTTTATCAAGTTGAGGAAGCTCCCCTCTATTTATACTATTTCTGAGAGGTGGATGTTTCGTTTTGTTTTTTCCATAATGAACGAGTATTGGTTTTGTCCAACATTTTTCTGCATCAGTTGGTATAGGATCATGTAATTTTTCTTTTTTTGTCAATTAATATGGTGTATGGTTTTAATTGAGTTTTTGAATACTGAGTCAGTCTTTGTGTCCTCTCAGTGTTTGATAAGAGCAGTTGCTATATAGTAAGAGAGAGTAGTAGAAAGAAGACTAGGAAGAGAGAGAGAAGGAGAAATGGACAAAACAATCTCTTTCATTTTCACTCTCTTTCTTCTGACCAGGTGTGCCCTTGAGACAAATTTTCGTGTGAAGGTCATTTCTTATGAAATGTTCCTAGGAAAAACCAATGGGTGAATGGGGAAGTATGACTTGGAAGAGAAGGAGGCCGACACAGGGTATGAGAGCAACCAAAGTTCCTTGGAGCAGAGTTTTGGAAGGTGTGAGCCACACCTCAAAACTGTCCCTATCAGCACAGAAGGGTCATTGTTCCTATGCTGAGGTCTCCTCCATGGCAGGGCTGATGGGCAGCCATATATGAGTTTCCATTAGCATGGATCCCACTGTGGCTCTACCCTGGTGATTGCCTGAGATCACACCCCACTCAATTTTCAGCCCTACACAAGCTATTTGCAGCAGCTTTTCCATATGAATGACCTATCCTGGCTCAGGCTTCAGACCTTCCTAAAATCTCTCAAACAAGCAGTAGCTGGTGTCAACGTGCCCGATACCTACCAACAAAAGGCCCAAGACTGGGCACTAGCACCAGCCTGCCTTGCTTCACAGCTTGGCCTCACCTGGGCACTTCTAAGCTCAGTACAAATAACAGCCATCTGCAGATAGCTCTGTAGCTCCTGCTGGGTGGCCCCAGGCAGTGGCTGACTTTGCACCACCTGGAAGGTCCCAGAGCCAGTGGAACACTTCAGAGAACACCAAATTACAATTCTATACATCCACAAGTGACACACTCAAGGGGCAGACTCAGTGAGCACCAAAGCCCCACTGAAGCAAGTCCTTCTCTATACGAGTGTTTCCTGCACAGCAGCTCTTCCACTGTAGTCACAGCCAATTGGCCTGGAGGTCAATTCCTTCCAGTGATGCCAATAGCAACCCAGGCTCAACTATAACAAGACTGTGCACACAGCCCACACAGGGGTGCACTTAAGGTGTCCAGCTCAGGTGGCTGGGGAGGCTGAGTCATGGGCCCTACAGGACACCTACTACACAAGGCTACTTTACCAATTTCAGGAGACATAGCAGCTCTACCTAATACATAGAAACAAACACAGGGAAGTAGCCAAAATGTGGAGACAAAGAAACATGTCACAAGTGAAAGAACAGAAGAAATCTCTAGAAAAAGACCTAAATTAAATGGAAGCAAGCAAACTACTAGATACAGAGTTCAAAACAATGGTTATAAGGTTGCTGAAGGGTCTTAGTGAGACTTTCAAGGTACTTAGTGAGACTTTCAAGGATCTTAATGAAAATTTCAAAGGCATGAAAAAGGTCCAGTCAGAAGTGAAAAATACACTAACTAAAATGAAGAATAATTTACAGGGAATCAACAGTAGAGTAGAGGATACTGAGAATCAAATCAACAATTTGGAACATTAGAAAACAAAAAAACACCCAATCAGAAGAGAAAAAAAAAAAAGGTGTTGTAAGTACCCTCTGGGACAAGTTCAAGTGTACCAACATTTGCATTATGGGGGTGCCAGAAGGAGAAGAGAGAGAGCAAGATATTGAAAACCTATTTGAAGAAACAATGACAAAAAACTTCTTCTAATTGGTAAAAGAAATAGACTTACAAGTCCAGGAAGTACAGAGAGTCCCAAACAAGAGGAACCCAAAGAGGCCCACTCCAAGACACATCATAATTAAAATGCTAAGGGTTAAAGATAAAGAGAGAATCTTAAAAGCAGTTAATTACCCATAAGGGAGTGCCCATATGACTATCAGATGATTTCTCAACAGAAACTTTGCAGGCCAGAAGGGATCAGCAAGAAATATTCAAAGTGATGAATAGCAAGGACCTACAACCAAGATTACTCTACCCAGCAAAGCTATCATTTAGAATTAAAGGTCAGATAAAGAGCTTCACAGACAGGAAAAAGCTAAAGGAGTTCATCACCACCAAACCAGTATTCCATGAAATGTCAAAGGGTATTCTTTAAGAAGAGGAAGAATAAGATGAAGAAGATGAAGAAGAAGAAGAAGAAGAAGAAGAAGAAGAAGAAGAAGAAGAAGAAATAAAAAATATGGATAATAAAATGGCAATAAATAAGTGTTGCACTGGCTCTGGGACCTTCCATATCTATCAACAATTGTATCTAAAAATAAACAATATCAACAATTGTATCTAAAAATAAACAAGGAATCTAATGAACAAAATAAACTGATGAATAAAATAGAACCAGAGGCATGGAAACATGGAACAGACTGATGAATCTCAGAGGAGAGTGGGGGGGAGATTAACCAAAGATCTTATAAGTATACTAGGGACCCAGTGCATGAATTCATGCACCTTGTAAGGAACTGTGGGCCATGAGGCTGTGGTGGGCACAGGGGTGGGTCTTGGCCCATTCTCCATGCCCTGCCTTGTCCCTCCCGCTGCAGCCCCTGGTCCCCTGTCTGCCGGCAGCCCCACTCCTGCTGCCACTGCCGCTGCTCTCATGTGCTGATGGCGCCGGCCCCGCTCATGTCCGCTGACAGCTCAGAGTGATTGGGGCCCAGTGCTGGCAGCAGTTGCGAGCAGGGCTGGCGCTGGCAGTGGGTGCAAGCACAGGTGGGACCACGGCGTACAGGAGCAAAGAATTTTCAGTAACCATCAGGGGCTCACCCAGATGTCAGTGACCAGCGCCCCACCTTGGTCTGGAGCTCCTGCTTACTTGTTCCACCATCCCGCCATAGCCAATACCCGCCATGTTCCACGCTCTGTCGCCTGCGGCTGAAGCCTGCCATGTTCCACGCGGGCCCCCTGGTGGTCAGCGCACGTCATAGCAAACGGTTCTTCGGTTGTTCTGCTCTTCAGTCTGTTTGCATATTAGGGTTTTATATAGATAGATATGCATTATCTATGGACACAGACAATAGGGTGGTGAGAGCCTGGGTTGGGGCAGGAACCAGGTGGAAGGGGACAGTGGTGGGAAAAGGGGAATATCTGTTATACTCTCAACAATAAAGATATATATATATATATATATATATATATATATATATATATATATATATATAAACTGGAAAACAAACAAAAAAAATGTCCTTATTAGGAGCAAAGGAGTAGGAGCAGCTTTATTTGGGACGGATTAAGGTGAAAAACAGAATGATCAAAATCAATCAATTTGTGTAGGTGTAGAAAGAGCATTCTGAAAATTGAAAGACTTCCCTCCAGCCACTGTTTTATCTAAGAATCTGGCACAACCCTCAGGGTATGACACACAAGAGAGAAGTTTGAGTAATATTAGGAAAGAATTGAGAAGTCTCAACACAAGGTCAGTGAACTCAAGTTCCAGGCACATGATGTCATTGATGTCACAGAAAAAAGAGGTCATTTCATTATCCTATACAAGTATTGAACCCATACATTTCATACAGCTGATGGTTTTGCCATCAAAGACTTAGATCCTGCATCATTTGAAAACCAGTGTAACCAGCATATTGAAAAAACACACCTCATGGTTCAGCAAAAATACTGCCGTGTTTCTTCCACAGTCCTTTCACAATTTAGTCTCTGGGGTAATCTTTCCTGCTCCTGCATGAATATTTTAGTAGTCTAGAATTTCCTGCTCATTCTTAGGTGGCAGATGATCTGTGGTCACTGAGTGACAAACACTGTCCAGATGCAGAAAATGGAAAATCAATCCAGTCCTGCGTGATACTCAAAACTTTGAACTTAACTTTCTGTCGGATCTCCCTCTTTCTCCCTCCACCCTCACTTCTCCAAGTTGGGCCTGGCTTCAGGATAGAAGCCTGCAGCAAAGTTGGGGATAGTGGCCCTTCCATTTCTCCACTTCATATTTCTAGTCCTCCTCTTCCATCTTGAGAGCTGCTGTCTTAACCCCACCAGATCCAGTGGGACTGCAGGAGACAAGGAGGGGGTGACACACAGGGAAGTTTTTACTGGAGCCAGTCCTCTTGTCATTTCATCTCACTTGGGTCTAGCAGACGCCTTTTTCCCTTGAGATGTCATTTCCCTGGACTCTTCAGACTTTTCTCACTGTTTTTCTTTCCCCTGCAATTCCCTGGGCCTTGCAGGATGTTTTTCTGATTTTTCTGTTCTGATGGTCACTTGTGACTCCTTCCTTAGCCCCTAGACCAGTGATGGCGAACCTATGACACGCGTGTCAGAGGTGACACGCGAACTCATTTTTTTGGTTGATTTTTCTTTGTTAAATGGCATTTAAATATATAAAATAAATATCAAAAATATACATCTTTGTTTTACTATGGTTGCAAATATCAAAAAATTTCTGTATGTGACACGGCACCAGAGTTAAGTTAGGGTTTCTCAAAATGCTGGCACGCCGAGCTCAAAAGGTTCGCCATCACTGCCCTAGACATTGAGTAGTGCACCTCCAAGTTCCTCCAGGTGGCTCTATTGGACAGAACCCAAGACAGTCCCCACACTGGCTCATTCCAAGGAACACGCATACATCCCCTGCCTGGGACTGACCTGGGTCCCAAGGCAGCAGCGCCCTTCTGATTCTGCCTCCAAAGCAGGCAGTTCTCCTGCTTTTCAGATTCACACCTGGTAGGAGTGAGACTCTGGCCAATGCCAATTTCAACTTTATCAAGAGTCGGTTGGGCGCCAGCCTCTGAGTCTCAGCCTCAGGAAACACATCTACTGACTTCTGAGGGATCTTCTCCCCTTAGCTCAGGGTGAGAGGGTTGCACCTCCCCCCAACTCCCCGAGAGCAGGAAGGCTTGGCAAATAATGCCGTTCCTCCACCCCCAGAAACCTCTTCTCTGATTTTTTTCATTTCCATTTCCTGACACTTTTTTTCTGTTCTTGATAGCGCTGAGAAGTCCCAGGGGGAGCCCTCAGGTTCTTGGGAACATTTACTTTGAAAATCTTCATAACATGGTTTGGCACCTTTCTTTGGAATTTTGTTGTTGTTCATCCTCACCCGAGGTATTTTTCCATCGATTTTTAGAGAGAGTGGAGGGGAGGGGGTGAGACAGAGAGAGAAAAACATTGATGTGAGAGAGACACATCTATTGGTTGCCTCACACATGAGCCCCTACCAGCACCAGGGATTAAGCCTGCAACTGAGGTATGTGCCCTTGACTGGAATTGAACCCAGGACCCTTCAGACCACAGGCTGATGCTCTATCCACTGAGCCAAACCAGCTAGGGCAGAATTTTACATCTATTATTATTGTTGCCTGGTGGAAACTTCAGTTAAGATCCTATTACACAAGTAATAAACAAACATGATTCATGGGCCAATCTTTGAACCACAGTCCAGTGGTATAACATCTGTCTCTACTAAATATTTTGAGTGTGTCATTTAAAAAAAAATTGGGGACAACTCTCCAAAGAGTCTTATTTCATCTTTGACCACTGTGTTATTTAGCACTTGTTAAGTAGAGCTGTAATAGAATAATTTGGAATGAAATACCTTACTGAGTGGATATTTTTTATATGGTGTAGTTTTATCCCCAAGGGCATCAGTGGTCTTGACAGCTAAGACCTCTTCCAGCACAAGAAAGGGGTAAGCCCACTGCTGTACAAGAGGGCAGGAAAGAAAGTGGCTTTGCAATCCTGAGCTGCTAGGAGACAAACTATCCCAAATTAACTCCCTCACCAGCTGAGCCCTCTAAACCCAGACTTCATAGGCACCATAATAGCATGTTTCAGCGAGGTCTGAAGGGAGGAGAGGGTGGTGGATGGTTCTATTTTCTGAGGTCAGGATATCCTTACAGGGTTGCTTGAGTCCAAAGCAGAGAGAAGGGAAATAAATACCAGTCTTTGGCCCCCAGATGTAGCATAACCAAATCGTATGTGTTGCTGGTTGGTTCTGACCTTTGCAATTAAGATTGAGAGCCAGAAAGACTCTGTATTTTGCGGGGGTTTTCTCCATTTTGTTTGCTTGTATAAAACCAGGGTGGGAAATAGTTGAGTAAAATCCAAGAGCGTTTCTTTAATTTCACTTCTCCAGAGACCTGAATATGAAACGGAAAGGCACTTGCTTGGTGTTTGATTTGTTAAATTGGTGAGTCTAAGCGGCTGTCTCTTAGCCTTTTTGAACCTGTAGCCTGTTTTGGTGCTTACCCATTTCCTGAAAGAGTCTGATTTTCTCCCTCCTCCACACTGTGCAGCCTCCTTGAGATTTACATGCTTTGTGAAGTTATGGCATCAGAGAAGATGTTATCAAGCTTTAGTTTCTATAGTTTTTGTTGCACAAACAATAGGCATTTGTAGGCCTTCCAAGTATATAAGCGTGACTACATAATTGGATGTGCTTTTTCACTCTACATTGCACCTTCTCATGCTAATGTATCACTGTTAGTACAAAACGTCCGGCAATTTCAGAGAGCCCGCAGATCTGAAGCTCATGTGTGAGCTCTCAAGGGACTGTTTCTCCCAACCCTACATGACCTCGTGGACTCTTTTGCCATCCTGTTGGATGTCTTTAACATTGTTAGAATCAATTTTAGAGTTGTAACTGGACTTAGTGATCACCTAGTCCCATCTGTGAATTTTATGGAAATGAATTCCCAAAGAGTTTAAGCAATTTTCGCCAAGTTACACCACTGTGTTTGCACCACAGACCCTGAGCAAGAACTCAGGTCGCTGAATTCCCTGCTCAATATTCTTTCCACTAGATTTTCAATTGCTGCATCTCCCCTACTGTATCCCATCCCTTTTAAAGATAGCAACCAATGCTACAAAACAAGCAAATGCCAATGTAGCAAAATCTGCAAAACTACTTTGTAGAATTTATATACTAATATCAAGCTGCCTTTATATTATAGTATCTCCAAAGCTGAGAAAATACTTATTCAATGGATATGAACCTACCTTTTTTTGCCAAGTACTGTAAATGATACAGAAGAAAAAATACGTAACCCTTAACTTCTGGTAGTTTAAAATTTGTTGGGTAGACAGACATGGTTCATATTCAGCTTGTGGTCAACTGTGACCTCTGGAACCTTTTAAATTACATTCGTAATTAGTGATTTCCAGCCTTCCACCACTACCCTATAACTTATTCCTCCTTGAATTCTTCTGTAGTTCATTTATAGCAAGAACAATTTGTGAGATTGGAAGGAATATAAAATAATTCAAAGATCATTTGTTGGTAAATTTAGTTATAATAACATGGAAGCTCAAACAACAATAAAAGATAGGTAGTTTTGTCATTTTTTAGATGGGGAAACTGAGGCTCAACAAGAACATGGGACTTGTTCAGGACTGCTCACTTGGTAGTAGATGGAGCGGAGTCTTGTGGCTGAAGTTGCTAGTGTGAGAGCCCACAGGCCCAATTCCAGTCCATGCTAGCAAGAGTATAATAAAGTGGGGAAAAGCAAGTAGGGCAAAATAGGCTTGTTAAAAATTGTATTTTTGGCCCTAACTGGTTTGGCTCAGTGGATAGGTCGTCAGCCTGCAGACTGAAGGGTCCCAGGTTCGATTCTGGTCAAGGGCATGTACCTTGGTTGCGGGCACATCCCCAGTTGGGAGTGTGCAGGAGGCAGCTGATCGATGTTTCTCTCTCATCGATGTTTCTAACTCTCTGTCCCTCTCCCTTCCTCTCTGTAAAAAATCAATAAAATATATATATTTTAAAAATTGTATTTTTGTCACAGTGAGGTTATGAACACATCAAATTAGTTGACTGTGAGAAGTTTTTGAACATGCCAACTTTTGTGTGTGTCCTTCCTAAAGCTGTGTGAATTTCTATGTGAGCAAGGGCCTTACCACTACAGGAGGAATCCACAGAGGTAGGTGATGGATGGGCCATGCTCCCTCGAGATACCTTTGTTTAATTCATGTCTCACTTACCTAAGAATGGGGCCTGAAGCAAGAGTAAATGCTAGAGACATTTGGTCTCAGGACCTCAGGAGAGAAAAGGAATATAACCTCCACGATTGTTATCTAAAAACTAGTGACCCGGTGCACTGATTTGTACACATTGAAAGGAAATTAATTAGAAGAAAGATTCGTGTGGTAATTACATTACTGCAAAAAATTACATGTCAAAATAGTACATGTGATATAGTATTATAAAATTAAAATACAAATTATTTTAATAGTAAATCAGACTCAGGGCCAACAGTGCCCCAGTAACAACATAACCCATGACCTAAGGTGGAATCGCGCGGGCCCTGTGAGAAATGGGGCTCCCTCCTTTCTGGTTCCGGAGTGCAACACCCGAGAACTGCCGCTGCCAAGTCAGCAGCTCCTGCATTGAGTGTTTGCCCCTGGTGGTCAGTGTGCATCATATGTACCAGCTGGTCAGATGGTTCAACAGTTGAATGGTCATTTAGCCTTTTATATATATAGATAGGTTGTCAGGTCAGGAGTCTGGGAAAATGGGGCAGATTTATTCTGAGGAAAAGGTTGTTTGCTAGGACCCACCTGTTAGACACAGGCAGTTTTTACAAGGGTGAATCTTGTTTGCTCAGGGTACTCTTGTCCTAAGCTTTTCCCTATAAATCACTAGTGCACAGTGGGATAATGTCATTTTTTGTAGTTTTCCATGGAGATTGGGGGAAGGAGCAGTAAGGGATTTGATCAATCTATCCATATATAGGATAATTCAAAAAGTAAAATGCAGGTTGTTTTGTTTAAGCATTTACTTACATTGCTTATCCCTCAAGAATGTTCAAAATAAAACATTTTGTATGTTTCAACCAGGAAGAAGAGGGAACATGTGAGCAAAAGATAAAAATATAGACATGCTCCAGCTGATTTGCATTTCAATGGAAGATAAAAGCAATAGACCATTCCCAAAACAATAATTCCATTTTAAAAAGTACTTGGTTTTCAAAAGCCTGGCATTGCATATTTGTTATTTTTGTTCCTATTTTGTTTGTAAAAGGTTTTAAAGGCATATGATGTAATGAAGTAAATATTATTTTGTGGTTGAAAATTAAATAGTTCTTTTGTATTTTGGTCTTGTGAGAATTGCAGTGTGTATGTGTTATGGGGAGGGCAGCAAAGGAAATGAGGGGAAAACATTATAGCTCCTTCCTGTATATAATTATAAGTCATAATACCTCAGTAGTTTTTTCTCCCACTAGTTTGGGATAAAAATAAATAGGGTTCCCCCCAAAATGTATTTTAGGGCCCTGTTAGCATCTCAGATGGAACCAACATTTGCCAGGAATGTTTTCCCTTGTTTTGATGAACCAGCTCTGAAAGCAACTTTTAATATTACAATTATTCATCATCCAAGTTATGTGGCTCTCTCCAACATGCCAAAGTTACGTAAGTAATGTTTCCTCTCTCTCTCTCTCTCTCTCTCTCTCTCTCTCTCTCTCTCTCTCTTTCTTTCTCTCTCTCTCTCTCATTCTCTCTTTCTCTCTATATACATATATATATTTATATTTATATATATTTATATATATAGTATATATCTACTTAACTCTGTAATAGCTTTCAAATCAATAGCTTTTCTATGCAATATGCCGGTAGTGTATTATAATTAGGAAGATCAGTCACATGGGATATGTGGCGGCACCCACATTTTGGAGATAATAAATCCTGTTTCTTTTTTAAAATTAAATTTATTGGGGTAACATTGGTTAATAACATTATATAAGTTTCAGGTATACAGTTTTATAATACATCATCTGTTTATTGCATTGTGTGCTCACCACCCAATGTCTAGTCTCTACATGGGGCCTAACTTAGAGTGCTCAAGGATGTGGCCCTCAGTCAAGACCAGTCACTCAACATACTAATTCAGGACTAAGATGCTGTCCTTAGATCTTCCCAATGTGGTCGTGATAAGTTAGGGTTAGAGAAATCCAAACTGCTAGACTGTGGGACATAGTTGGGAAGAAGTAGCCAGGTGACAGTCAACTTGACAAATTAATTTAAAGGTAGATATTGTTACTTAGGTTTATGGTGATTTGGGACTAAAATAAATTTCTCCAGGTCAGTCTGAAAAAGATGTGAATGGAAGCAAATGGACAGTTACCACCTTTCACACCACACCCCGCATGCCAACTTATTTAGCTGCATTTGTCATATGTGACTATGACCATGTCAACAGAACTGAAAGGGGCAAGGAGGTGAGTAAGGAAGTGTCTCCAGGTAAGGGTATCTTCGTACGGGCTGCAGAATGTTCATCCACTCTCTCTGCATCTGGGAGCATGGCTACACATCCCATCGTCCCCTCCTGGTACTCACTCCAACTTTTCCCAAGTCCTTTACAGGCTCTTAGTGTGACTTTGAGGAATGAAACATAATCCCCGCTATAGCTCTGTGGAGGGGTTTCCATGGAAGGCTACACACGAAGTCCACTCAAGGCAAGTTCAGAGCCCCCTCTTCCCAGGCTGTTGCTGCCTTTCAAAGGACAAGGGAGAACAGGGAGAACTGACGTACTAGCGCCTTGAAGCTCAGGTTTGCCTGTTGTTTACCTCCCTATAACTCAGCCTGGAAGCTGGTGATACTCAGTGTGGCACGAGCATGACCCAGCTGGGAACGGTGCTGTGGCTGAGATGGAACGTGCAGGTTAAATACCGTCCCTGCTGAGAAGCAGGGCTGCTGGCTTCCTCAGCTCTGCAGCTCATAACACTTCCCCAAATTTGTATAAAATAGGTGCTCTGTCCTGAGATACCTAGTTTTCTCCCAATGATATCCTCATTACATAATAATCCTTGCGGGAAGTACCCAATACTTTGTATACTGGTTCACTCTCTATGCTAGAGTGTGGAGGCAGGTAAGGCCACTGCTGTAGTCCTGGTTCTCTCTGGTCAGACTGACTTCATTGGGCTGAGAAAGATCCGGCCCTCCAGCTGGCTGGGGCTCGCCCTTGGGCTCCTGCTTTGTCTCCTGCTTGTGGAGACGAGGAAGCTGTAGATGAGCCGAGTCTGTCATCAGGGGGAGAATCACTCATAGTTACTCCTTTTGCACTCCCAACTAATGATGAATTGGAAATACCGTGCTGGATGCAAACAGCGGCTCGTTATCTCCCTCAGCTCTTGGCGCCAGCCTGATTTTCTGGATTGACTAATCACTGGTAAATCCTTGATGTTCACAGAGATAACATTGGCCACGTCCAACCTTCATGACATCTATATTCATCAATATACTCAGGCACGATATGAAAGCACACGCTTTGTGTCTGACATGAAGGAGTGGGCTCCAGAGCACACGAGCGACCCAAAGCGCTCTGTCAGCATCCACATCTCAAGTGGCTTGTTGCTCTCAATGCTACTGCGCAGTGAACGAGTCTCAGAAAAGCATCAAATCTGTTTCTTAATGAAAGATTCCCCCTAAAAGAAAGCCAGCTGCTATAGAAGCAAAGAGGAAATGCCGAAGAAAGTAATGTTGTAGGCCAGAAAGTTGAAATTTGGGATGAGTTTATCAGTGGAATGTTGCATTTGGCTAAGGCTCAGTGCTACAATGAAGGAGTCCTGTATACTCTACAGGAGAACTAGAATGTACCCTTGGAATAATGCCGAGATTGTATAAAAGTTACTCATCAAGTAGGAGAAAACAGTGAAATTGAAAATGTGATTAATGTGTGGCATGAGGATAAACATAGGAAACACAGAATTAAGGTTGGAGATAACGTATTTTAAGTAGAATTTAGCACACATGGGTATGCGCAAAGACCTTCCTCTCTCTTAGATGCTGAGGTTGGCTGTGTATCCGGAGGGCCACACAAGAACACATTGGTGGACTAGCTATGGTTTTGAAGGAACTTTATGGCTCCATCTCCAAGTGCTCCTTGCTGCTCTACCGGGGCCACTCACCCCTCGCACCCAGATAGAAATCTCCATTATTTGCCTGTCTTTTGGCTTATGGAATGGTAGTTTATGGGAGGAGCTTTATAAACTAAAAATTAACATAGAGACTTTAATTGTTATTGCCATTATTTTCCAAATAATTAAATGAATTAAAATGCATTCATTATCTTGAATATCTTTGTACGGGCTGCAGAGTGTTCATCCACTCTCTCTGCATCTGGGAGCATGGCTACACATCCCATCGTCCCCTCCTGGTACTCACTCCAACTTTTCCCAAGTCCTTTACAAGCTCTTAGTGTGACTTTGAGGAATGAAACATAATCCCCACTATGGGGAGAGGAGATTGTTCTTTTCACTCAGCAGTGTGTGCTTTGGGTTAGTAGTCTTTCTGTTGATGCAAAAGTTAGAACTAGAGTTGGGGAGGGTAAGTTTATTGTAGAAGTAGGGCTGAGTCCTGGGCCCATTTTCCTGAGGGTAATGAGACCTCGGCAGCAAGGGGGAGGTTGGAAGAAGTCAGGGGATCAGTGCAGAAGGCTTCAAAAGCAGGTGGTTACATGCTGTGAAAGGGGAGCATTCCTGAAGATCTTACATAATTCAAAATGTGCGTGCTTCAAGACACATTTTTCTAGCAGAAATTAAAGCAAAGTAAAGTAAATGTGTTCTTGAAGGGCAGTAATCTGCAAATATTGTTATGCTGTTTTTCATTTACTTAGCATTTTCCCTAATGTTTTGCAGAGAGATCTTTCTCAAATTAACTGTACTCACATCAGGACAATTATTTTAATTCCCTTTCCTTTTCGTTTCAGGGTTATTGAGTTTCACACATGTTCTTTAACATTAACACTAGCAACTCCATTAAAAAGTGCTTAGATGACATTGTTTTGGGGTATAAAATAATTTCATATAATTAAAATAATAATGAATGTTAAAACAACAGTAGTCACCAAAATTATGCAAATAAATTCCAAGTGCCCAAACAACATGGTTACATTAAACTAATAAAACATGGCAGGGATTTCTTTTTACCTACTATATATATAAACAGAGAATATAATTTACTTGCTTCAACAACTATAAAATCATAAAACTTTTGATGAACTCTTTAAAATCAGGGAAATTAACTGTATTCTAAGTTTTGAAAGTAAGATGGGACTATTAATGTTTTCATTAACAAACCATTTTAAGTTGGCACGATTCAAATTTGTTTAATGTTTACCATACTGTATAACCCTTACTAACCACACAATTCTTTTTTGGGACATTGGAAATATGTCTAGAACCAGGAAATAAGGGCCCAAGGTGCCCATTTACTCTCTAACATAGAAGCTACATTTTCCGTGGGGGTAGGCACAGATTATTTTGGGGTGACAATAGTTATACATGTTATTGCAAAAGACTGAAATAACACACTTTTTGGGGGAGCCACTGTTCACAACTCAGAGAAGAGCCTTCTGGGCTTTTCTCAGCGTGCATATGCATTTAAATGTTTTGTTATGTAGCTTCTTGTGAAACAGTGTGACTTTGGCTCTAGAGTCTAGAGCAGCGGTTCTCAACCTTCCTAATGCCGCGACCCTTTAATACAGTTCCTCATGTTGTGGTGACCCCCAACCATAAAATTATTTTCGTTGCTACTTCATAACTGTAATTTTGCTACTGTTATGAATCGTAATGTAAATATCTGATATGCAGGATGTATTTAGGCGACCCCTGTGAAAGGGTCATTCGACTGCCAAAGGGGTCGCGACCCACAGGTTGAGAACCGCTGGTCTAGAGTATCAGGGAATTGGAGCAAGCAGG
This sequence comes from Myotis nattereri, assembly GCF_964212035.1. NCBI lineage: Eukaryota > Metazoa > Chordata > Mammalia > Chiroptera > Vespertilionidae > Myotis > Myotis nattereri. The sequence continues at coordinate 68,485,200 of NC_138079.1, forward strand.
CTTCCACTTTCCAATACTGCTTTTTCTCATCACTGCTCAATTGTTTTTATGTAGATACGCATCTGGGCTCGGAAAGACGCCATTGCAAATGGAAATGCAGACTTTGCTTTGAACATCACAGGCCCCATCTTCTCTTTTCTGGAAGATTTATTTAATATTAGTTACCCTCTTCCAAAAACAGGTGAGTCATCTGCCCTTCCAATGCAGTTGTTTTCCTTTTATGGGGCCCTGGGATGAGGTTGTATCCAGATGAGCCTCCAAGGACTCACTGTCACCATTTAGCTGCTGTTTTGGGGTTAGTTTCATCCCCTCCTGAAAACATGCAGGCCTGTCTGCTCTTCCTTCATGTGGTGCCCTGTGCCCAGCAGGTTTTCAAGGAGCCCTCAGGCTTCGGATCCCTCGCTAGCAGCCTCACATCATCCAGACCCTGCCTTCTCTCTTGCATCCAGTACTTTCCTCTCATAATGCAAGTGTGCAATGCAATGCTCTGGATTCTTTTAGCAGGCCTGCATGAGTCACTCAGTTCCCTTTAGTAAGGTTTTGTTGGTTTAAAAAATATTCTTTAGTTTTGAGTCATTGGATTAGGATTTAAGAGTCCCATCTGTGAATTTTTGCTATATAAAATTGGAATCATGTGTGAATATAATATGATTCTTGAGGAAATATGTAAACATTTTATCTCTCATAGATCTATACAGTATGTCCTTAAAGAGCCACTCAGCTTAGAAAGTTGTTCAATGTTTTTTTTCTCTCTCTCTCTCTAAAGTGAGGGTATCATGTAAATGTATGTTGTTCCTTTGTCATGCATTGGTGGTGGGATGGGAGCGGGTGAAGGAAAGGGAAGGTTAGAAGAATGAGAAACTTAGGCTAAGGCAACTAAGTTTGACCCAAGATAATAGAGCATTACCTGTGGAGGCTATGAAATGACCTGGGTACACACTTTACTACACACTGTCAACTTCAACCTTGGATAAGGCCAACTTAAATTATTGAATTTAGCACAGCATAGAACATTCACTGGACAGATGTAGCACAGATTGTACGAATGAGATTTCTTCTAGTAGCAAAAGAAAAGAAAAAAAACTTTTATTGTTCTTCTAGTTACAAAAGTAATAAATGATAACACTGTAGAAAATTTGGAAAAATAGGGGAAAGCACACACACATAAAAGAGAAGAAAAATCTCCTGCAATGCTGCCACACAGATATAACCATGGCCGAAATTTGGGTATGTCCCATTGCCTGTCAGTCTGGATCTCTGTCTTTCTCTGTTTGCTTCTTTGTTTTTTAACAAAATATATTGACATGATCCAGATAATTAAATATTCTATTTTATTGTATTTAAAATATGTTTATTATTGATTTCAGAGAGAGAAAGGGAGAAGGAGTGAGAGATAGAAACATTAACTATGAGGAGTATCATGGATTGGGTGTCTCCTGCATGTCCCCTGCTGGGGATTGAGTCCACAACCCTGGCATATACACTGCCTGGAAATCAAACTGTGACCTCCTGGTTCATGGGTCAATGCTCAACCACTGAGCCACACCAGCCAGGCTATTATTTATTGTCATTTTAAAGACATAGAATACCTACATATTCAACTTGACAAACTACTTTATTTACTCCTCAGTGGTTGAATATTTGGACTGCTTCTACCACTTTGGGGGACTGATTTCAGGACACTACAGAAAACCCTTGTAAGAAAATGTTTACAAATATATGGGATATTTGCCTTAGTATAGATTCCAAAAGTTGAATGATTTAGTCAAAAGGTAGGAACATTTCTAAAGATTATGAAGCATTTTGCTGGATTGCTTCCAAAAGACACCTCACCAGCAGGCCATGTGCCAGTTTTCCTATAACTAATTATTAATACTAATGCTAACCAGTACTAATTAGTAAGCTTCTCATACATTTAAAAGATTAAGTTATACCATTATTTTAATCTTTGTTTTTGATAAGTAAAGAAGTTGAACATTTTAGTAAGATTTTTGGCTGTTTGAATTATTTCTTTAGTGAATTATTCATATATTTTTTTAATTTGTCAGAATTATTTACTAAAAATATATTGTCTGGTTGTGATATATACTTTTCCCAGTTTGTGGTTTGCCTTTCAAATTTGTTTATGGTGTCTTTTAGTGAACTAAATGTTTAATTTTAAATAGACTTTATTTTTTAGAGAGTTCCCATATACCATATGTAGAATTTTTAGACTGGCTTCCTTTACTTAGTGATATACATTTACGATTTCTCCATGACTTCCCATAGCTTGATAGATCATTTCTTTTTATAACTGAATAATACACTAGTGTATGGATGTCCAAGTTTGTTTATCCATTGGCCTTTGAAGGACATCTTGGTTGCTTCCCATTTTGGGCAATAAAGAGGCAATAAACATGTGATTGCAAGTTTTTGTATGGGCATAAATCTTCAACTAGGGGGGTAAATACCTAGAAGCTCAGTTGCTAGACTGTATGGTCAGCCTATATTAAGCTTTATCAGAAATCACCAAACTTTCTTCCAAAGTGACTGTACCATTTTGCATACCCACCAGCAATAATGAGAGTTTCTGTTGTTCCAAATCTTCTCCAACATTTGGTGGTGTGTTTTGGATTTTAGCCATCCTAATAGGTGTGTAGTGGTATCTTGTTGTTTCTGTTTTATTATTGTTTTAATTTACAATTTCCTAATGACATATGATGTAGAACTTCTTTTCATATGCTTATTTTTCATCGGTATATATTCTTTTATTTTTTAAATATATTTTATTGATTTTTTACAGAGAGGAAGGGAGAGGGATAGAGAGTTAGAAACATCGATGAGAGAGAAACATCAATCAGCTGCCTCCTGCACACTCCCTACTGGGTATGTGCCTGCAACCAAGGTACATGCCCTTGACCGGAATCGAACCTGGGACCCTTGAGTCCGCAGGCCGATGCTCTATCCACTGAGCCAAACCGGTTAAGGCAAGTATATATTCTTTAGTGGCATGTCTGTTTTGATCTTTTGCCAAATTTATAAAGTTATTTATTTGCTTATTGTTGACTTTTAAGAGATCTTTGTATATTTTGGATATAAGTCCTTCATTAAAAGTATTTGGTTTTTATATAATAAAAACAATTTATTTTCTAGCTTCTGTCTTTGGTATTTGTCTTTAAAGTCTACTCTCAGATTATACATATTTACTTGTATTTTTTCAGTATTTATATGATTTAACTTTGAGATATTTATAACTGGAAATCTCAAATTTTTTGAAAGAATGATTCTATTGTTTCCTCCATTGAATTCCATTCAGATATGATTGCCTTGCCTACTTTTGACAACCGTGCAATGGAAAATTGGGGATTACTGATATTTGATGAGTCGTTATTGTTGCTGAAACCAGATGAGCAACTAACAGAAAAAAAGACGGTGATCTCCCACATTGTCTCCCACGAGATTGGGCATCAGGCACGTGGTAAAATGTTTTCTCTTATTTCACATGAAGATGTTTCCCAGCTGCTCTACCAAAAATAGCAAAAAACAAAGTAAAAAAAGAAAAACAACAACACCTGCCATACACCAAATTTTTAAAAAATTAATTCAAAAAATGGGACAATGAGAGCCTTGGCCAGTATGGGTCAGTTGGTTGGATTGCAGCCTATCCCTGGTAGTGGGCATGCAGAAGGCATTCAATCGATGTCTCACTCTCACATAGATGTTTCTCTCTCCCTTTTCCTTCCCCTCTTTCTAAAAAAGAAAATATTTAAAAAATAAAATGGGAGCCATGGCCAGTGTGGTTCAGTTGGTTGAATGTCTTCTCATGCAGCTAGAGGTTTGATCCCCAGTAGGGGTACATATCTGGGTTGTGGACTCATCCCCAGTAGGACGCATGCAGGAGGCAGCTGATCAATGTTTCTCTCTCCTTCTCTCCCTTCTGCCCTCTCCAATATATATATATAATGAGAAAAACAAGGGAGGCTCTATGTAATCACATCCTGAGTAGATCTGAACAGTTGTTGATGGATCACAGTGATGAGACCTTTCAGTCCATTGGAGGATTAGCTATTTACATCCAAGGATTAACTTGCTCTGAAAAGTTCCCTTCAGGAAAAATAAGCCAAGCAGAGCTATGATTATTTGTTTTCATGCCATCTCAAAGTAAGGTACATCATAAAAGGTTACGGAAAGATATCCACATTTCATCAGTAGATTGTTACAAGCTCTTTTTGGGGGTGGGGGGTGGGGGAAGAGAGGTTAAAGGAATATATACAATATATTAGTGTCAATGAGATGAGTGATAATTAATCCTCGAGCTGCATCCCCAAAACTGGTGTAAACAAAGCTCATTACATTAGAACTATATACTTTCATTTTGTGGTTAGAGAAGTTTAGTTTGATGGAAATTTGGTTTGATGGAAATTTTCATGTGCCTTTTGACCTTGACTCCATTAATACAAGCCAGTCAAGAAAGAAATAACTAAACTATGAAATTATTTTGTTACATAGATTCATAAGAAATTTTGGGAAAGTGATTTACTGGGGTTGAATAACAAACACCCTGTTACACAGTCAACACACACTTCCACAAGTTTTGATCAGTCACCCAAGGTGTCATTTTTTATTATATCCTAAGTGACACATTGTTTTGGAATACAGGCTAACTCTTAGCACATCACAGCTGTTCTAATAATTTGGTTAAATACTAGGGTGTGGATTTGTTGGTCTTGGAAATTATTGTGTTTTTCTTTCCTTATTCTATTCATCATCTGTTTGACACTTTCTTTCTATTAAGCTCAAATAGAAAATAATGATAGCGGTACCATTTTGCAGAACATGATTACTTGAGTGATTTGTACACAGCGCAGATCAAATCATACTTTTAAAACATAATAACTGCTTACAGCCAAATCCTGCTGTAGTTTATTTAGAGTATAAGATGCTGTAATTAGTAGGTATTACATGACATTTAGAACTTCTGCTTTATTTAACTTATGGGCAAAGTGGACAGTTTAAGAAATGTTACTCTGGCTTTCATTATTTTTGAACATCACATTAAAACAAAAATTGCTTTCAATCTTTGAATGTGAAATAATTATTTCAGGGAAATGAGCGCATGACTAATATTTCTTCATGTTAAAACAACATGTTTTCTGGATTCCTGTTTTATTGATAGCAAATAAAGTTTGTCTTTGATTCTACATTTAACATGCAATTTCAAGAAATATTACCTAAATTAAATTTAAGAAAACTCTTTTCTTTTCCATTTTCAAAAGTGGTTTGGAAACTTGGTTACCATGAGTTGGTGGAACAATATCTGGCTCAATGAAGGATTTGCATCTCATTTTGAGTTTGGAGTAGTTAATTACTTCAATCCTAAACTCTCAGGAGTAAGTATGTCTGTCAAATTTACTTGTAATTTTTTCTCCTACTTATAAAAGTAATGCATAGTTATTGTTGAAAATGTGTAAAATATAAGTAATACTACATTATCTGTAATACCAGAGACGATCAGTGTTATCTTTTTAATGTATTTTCTTTTTCTAGGCTTATTTATTGTAAATATTCATAAAAGTGGGAATTACACAGAAATGTATAATGCCTTTTTTAACTTCAAATGATATCAAAAGCATTTCCACAAATCATTAATTATTTTTGAAAACAAGGTTTTTAAAGGGTTGCCTAACATGTTATTATATAACCTTATAAGGTATATGTGTATAATCTTTTCCTATTATTTGATTTTAGGTTATTTTCACTTATTCCTACCTAACCTAAATTTTAAAGCAGTTGTGATCAGTGGTCTATGACTTTAATGATAAGTGATATGCTATATTATATATTTAAAATAGTACATGTAATTTCACATATAATATAGTTGATATATAATCTATATAATAAAAGCCTAAGCGACCATTATAGTGGAACGACCAGAATGACCGGTCGCTATGATGAGCACTGACCACCAGGGGGCAGATGCTCAATGCAAGAGCTGCCCCCGGTGGTCAGTGCGCTCCCACAGGGGAAGCGTCACTCAGCCAGAAGCTGGGCTTATGGCTGGCAAGCGCAGCAGCGGTGGCGGGAGCCTTTCCCGCCTCCTTGGCAGTGCTAAGGAGCAGCAAGTCAAGTGATAAGGAGCAAGCAAGCAGGCTGTAAGGAGCGAGGGATCCTGGATTGTGAGGGTGGACATCCCCCAAGGGGTCGTGGACATCTAGAGGATGCAGGCCGGTGCATGAATTTTGTGCAGCGGGCCTCTAGTATATATTATATAGCTGATGTTTATATATTATAGCTCATATTATTTTGCTGTTTTGAGTAACTGGTAATATGAAAAAAAAGGATAAATTTATGGGTATGCAATTCTGATGGTTTCAACTCTAAGTTATATTTTTGATAATTTATTTAGAGTAATTAGGTAGTGCTTTCAGGATGTCATGATAAAGCTAAATTGACTTTATTTTACTTAGATGTTTACGTGTTTAAATTTAATATCATCCTTTGACACAGACCTCACCCCTTTATAACAAACCAGAGGCCCTTTCTTCTCTTCTGGTCCTGCCTCCCGCCACCTCTCTGATGCTTAGGGCAGCTCTTCCTGCTGCTCTCTGCCAGCCTCTCCCCTCCCAAGTGGTTCCCAGGCTGGATTCTTGTCCTCGTGTCCTCTCCCCACCCCCACTCATTCAAAGAATGTATTGTTATTTGAAATGTTGATCTCCACTGGCCAGCTCCTCCTTACAGGCTAAATTTCTTCACTTTGAAGGAGTTTGTAAGAATGTATTGGTAAGCCAAAACCGGTTTGGCTCAGTGGATAGAGCGTCGGCCTGCGGACTGAAGGGTCCCGGGTTCAATTCCGGTCAAGGGCATGTGCCTGGGTTGCAGGCATATCCCCAGTGGGAGATATGCAGGAGGCAGCTGATCGATGTTTCTCTCTCATCGATGTTTCTAACTCTCTATCTCTCTCCCTTCCTCTCTGTAAAAAATTCAATAAAATATATTTTTTAAAAAAAGAATGTATTGGTAATAAAATTTGCCTTCTTTTATGAAAGGATGGTGATGGTACATAGATAATGTTTGGTTTTTGTTGATTAAAAAGTTGGTAGTGCCCTAGCTGGTTTGGCTCAGCGGGTGGAGCGTTGGCCTGCAGACTAAAGGGTCCCGGGTTCAATTCTGGTCAAGGGCACATGCTGAGGTTGCGGACTCGATCCCCAGTAGGGGGCGTGCAGGAGGCAGCCAATCAATGATTCTCTCTCCTCATTGATGTTTCTATCTCTCTTTCCCCTCTCCCTTCCTCTCTGAAATCAATAAAAAAATATATTTTTTAAAAGATGGTAGAATAAAAAGTTGACAAACCTGTCTTAGCCCTACAGACTTAAAAAAAACTTTTTTGCATCTGTTTGTGAAATCATGGTTTCTGGGAAGCACTGATATAGCAACCTCTGAATGTCCCAGTTCCATGCACCTACTCTCCCCTTTTCAGATATCCTATAAAATGTCCACAACCCTGCAGTCCAGCTGCTCTGTGGTGCCTCTGTTCTTTCTCCCTGGATTGGACATTATTATATAGTTCAGCAGGAAGAAGTATCAAAAGGTTAACTGACTTTCCAAGTTCATTTTCCTGATTGGGACAGAACTGTGATTATAACCCAGTTGTCTGGATCTAGTCGAATGACTAGGGTAATGATGAGAGTGACAACAGTAATATGGTCTTTGCCATTAACTGAGCACTTTGGACTTAAGTGCCAGGTACTGTGAATTCTATACACACATCATCTAAATCCTCAAAACAATCATCTGAATGTAGTTGTTATTTTTTCTATTTTATAGTTAAGGAAACAGGCATGGAAGCATTAAGTGCAAGGTTTCAGAGTTATTAAATATCAAAGGTGAGATGCAATTCCAAATTCTCTGACTGCAAAGCCCATGCCTTTAACCACCGTGCTCTGCAGAGAAAGCACCCGGGAGTGTTCTTGCTCTCAAGGAGCCAGTGTGTGTGTGTGTGTGTGTGTGTGTGTGTGTGTGTTTATATGACTCTTTTCATATATATAAACTTTATATACATGTAGTAAATCTTAGTTTTCTTCAAAAGCCCTATCCATATACTCTAAACCTCTATGCTTAGAGTCAATAAAGAAGTTCCATTCCCAAAAAATAATTAGATTTACTCTCTATGTTCTTTTTAAATTTTATTTTCAATAACAGTTTACATGCAACATTATTTTTATTAATTTCAGATGTGCAGCATAGTGGTTATACAGTCATATACTTTACAAAGTGTTCTCTTCCAATTTTCTCAGTACCCACCTGGTACCATATATAGTTACAATATTATTACAATACTAGAGGCCCAGTGCACAAAATTTGTGCACTTAGGCGGGGGGTCCTCAGCCTGGCCTGCACCCTCTCGCAGTCTGGGAGCCCTTGGAGGATGTCCAACTGCCGGGTTAGGCCCACTTTCCATCAGTCAGACATCCTGAGCACCGCCCAGCTTCTGGTTGAGCGCATTGGCCACCAGGGGGCAGCTCCTGTGTTGAGTGTCTGCCCTCTGGTGATCAGTGTGTATCATAGCAACTGATCATTCTGCCCTTCAGTCGATTTGCATATTAGCCTTTTATTATATAGGATTATTGACTCTATTCCCTATGCTGCGCTTTACATCCCTGTGACTGTCTTGTAACTACCAATTTGTGCTTCTTAATCCCTTCACCTTTTTCACCCAGCCCTCTAACTCCATCCCCTGTGGCAAACATCAGTCAGTTCTCTGTTTCTATGACTGTTTCAGTTTTGCTCATTAGTTTATTTTGTCACTTAGATTCCACATATAAGTGAAACCATCTGGTATTAGTCTTTCTCTGACTTACGTATTTCACTTAGTATAATACCCTCTAGGTTCATCTATGTTGTCACAGATGGTAAGATATCATTCTTTCTTTATGACCTGGTAATATTCCATTGTGTATATGTACCACTTGTCTATTGATGGACACTTGGGTTGCTTCCATATCTTGACTATTGCAATGAACATAGGGATATATATATTCCTTTAAATTAGTATTTTGGGTTTCTTTGGATATATTCCCAGAAGTGGAATTGCTGGGTCATAAGGCAGTTCCATTTTTAATTTTTTAAAAAACCCTCCATAATATTTTGCATAGTGGCTGCACCAATTTACATTCTCACCAAAATGCACAAGGTTTCCCTTTTCTCCACATCCTCACCAACACTTGTTGTTTGTTGATTTACTGATGATAGCCATTCTGACAGGTGTGGAGTGGTATCTCATTGTGGTTTTAATTTGCATTTCTTTGATGATTAGTGTTGTTGAGCATCTTTACATATGTCTATTAGCTATCTGTATACCCTCTTTGGTGAAATGTCTATTCAGGTTTTCTGCCCATTTTTAAAATTTTACCCTGTTCAGTACCTCTTAATGCAACTAAAATGGCTAAGGTATTGTCATATCTGGGAAACTTGATGAAAACATATTACTGGTGTTTTTGAAACTTAGATGGTAAGATTAGCTCTTTTTGTATCATTTAGTTATTTTTTTCATCATTGGTTCTTAATTACTCTTTTCTGAGTCTACATTTCTCAATTATTGTGCAGCAGAGTGAATACAATCCTTGCTAGAAGAGCATCAGATCCTGGCACTTGAGAAAATTAGCATAAGCTTTGAAAAAAATTTTTTTAAGCTTAAGGCCTTATTTCAATAATCTTTGAGAGATCATGGACTTTTAATCTAGTCATTAGATTGAAACTGAGAAGGAAAATCAGAGGACCATATGCAGATGCAGAACTCTTGAGTGTTAAATTAATAAAACCTATACTTAATGAATAAGATCAGACTTATGTAGATGTCGCCCCTAAATTTTTGTGACTCAAAGTGTGATTCTCAAATTAGCAATGTCAGCGGCATCTGGTTAAAATATAGGCCTCACCCCAGACCAATTGACAAAATCCCCAGGTGATCTTTATTGACATTAAAGATTGTCTTTATTGTGATACATTGCCCTAAATGGTAGGCTTTCTCAGAGTTTGATAAGAGCCTAATCAATGGTATTAATAAATCTAAAAATACTGTGCTAATGGGAGAATGATGATTGGAACATAGGCTAATGGAAGTGGGGCAGAATTTGAAAGTTTATCTGACACTGACCAGGGGTGAGAGAGTCAATATGGGACCCCCAAAAGAGGCTCCATGTGGATTATCAGGGGCTCTCCAGGGTATGCTATTCCTGCAACTTCTCCATTGTTCCTTCTTTGGCTCATCCACCTCATGCACCTCTTGGCTATACTTTGGTTATCCTTTCAGCTTTTCTTCAGAAAGAAATGGCCCTTGTCATGGGTCAGAGAGATTTAGTCTTTTATAGAGTTCTGTACTTCTTATTAAAATATAACAAATTGCCTTCTTATAATGTATAAGTTATATATAAACTTTTATATCCAATCTGTTACTTCCAGTTACAAATTATTATATCAGCATTCATTTGAATTTATAAATATGGCATGCTTTTGGTTTATGAATGCCATGAAAGAGATACTGATTGATCTTAAGGGTTTGCTATTAGTAATTAGATTAATATTAGATTTTAATAATTCTCTATAAAATTCTAGAGGATTAAAACCACCAAGAGATACTATTCTCCCCCCCAAAGGTATATGGAGCTCTTGTAATTGATTTTTTTAAAATTGAAATAAAGAAAGACACCGAATGGGAAGGAAAGTATCCTAGAATTTTATTACTCATGGAATTCTTGCTTATTTGGCATATTGTAGCTCATGGAGCACTTCTCAATTATTGTTTTTCTTTTCTTCAATGTCAGTTTTTTAAAGTATTTTGGGAACATTGAACTTTGTGTTTCTGTGACACCTCAGAACTTAATGTGGCTCAATCGTTTCCTTTTAGAATGAAGTGTTTTTTTCTAACCTTCTACATGATGTTCTCAGAGAAGATCACTCCCTGGTGTCTCGAGCTGTATCCATGAAGGTGGAAAATTTCACAGAAATTAATGAAATAAGTGAGCTCTTTGACATATTTACTTACAATAAGGTAAAATCAGTCATATATTTCCTTTTGTTCTGAACTCTTGCAGAAAGTTGCATAAAATAGATTCCAAGGTTCATAAGCTAATATGCTATTGTACAACTTTTGATACAAATAACCCTAATTTTATTCAGTAGATAGATTTCAGAAAATGTGGTTAAATCAATTATTATCTGGTAAATATTAATCAAGCACATCTTAGGTGCTTAGTACCATCTACCATTATGAATAGACTTAGACACTTAGACCTAGACACTTCTATTTGGTACAAATTTATTTTTGCCATATATATATATATATATATATATATAAATTTAAAGCATTTTGTGTACCCTGAACTTTTTATATGTAGGGCATTAGTTCACCTTGTACCTATTAATTAGTGACAGTCTACTATTTTATTATTTAGAATAACTGAAGTTATTCAGCTAAAGTGCACAATGCAGTCAGGAGCACAGCCCAGCATAATGCTTGTTGAAATGGAATGTGTCAGTATTTAGATATTGAATTTTGTTCAAATCATGGACAACTTCTTATGTCTTAGGGAGCGTCTATGGTCCGGATGCTTTCTAGTTTCCTGAGTGAGAATTTATTTATCAGCGCACTTAAGGTAAGTTTACAAAATGTTACCTGGAAGGCAATAAATGTAAATTGCTTTAGGATGTGATTTATTCTAACCTTAACTTTTCTATTTTTACAGTCATATTTGGAGACATTTTCTTACTCGAATGCTAAGCAAGATGATCTCTGGAGGCATTTTCAAATGGTATTGGCCTACTTCCTGACATGTTTTTGCTGAGTTGTTCTGTATGATAGAGTTCAACAAGATGGGGCAGCCAGGCTTATATGGCAATGCCACAGGAAAACAGTTTTACCTTGTTTGGGAAACTCCCTTAAGTCGGGCTGTTTCTTTAGTCTCCAATACTGTATTCCCAGTGCCCAGAACAGAGCCTGCACATATTACGTCTAAAAATATATGTTTAGTGAGTGAATGAGTGAATAAACTAAGGAACCATTCAGGTATAGCGTTGAAGGGAGTTCTGAATTTGGCCCGGTATATCACCCACTGGGAATTACTATATAGAATAGCTATGTCGTTTCTTTTAGGAGATTGCTACCTCAAAAGATTTTGAAGATAAATACCTGCTTTTCTGATGTTTTTTTTTTAAAACAGGCCATAGATGACCAGAATAAAATTGTTTTGCCAGCAACAGTAAAAAGTATAATGGACAGTTGGACCTACCAGAGTGGTTTTCCAGTTATCACCTTAAATGTATCTACTGGCGTCATGAAACAGGAGCCATTTTATCTTGGAAAGGTTAAAAATCAGACTCTTCCAACCCACAAGTAGGTCGATTTGCTCCTCTGTCTCTTCCTTCCTTGGGTTGAGTTCTGATCGAATGGAAACCAGCCTGTGGGTGAGGAAGCATAACCCCTGCTGGCTACACCTTTTCGCAGAGTGACTCTGGGACGGTGACTTGGGACTCCGTGTAGGACGTTCCTGAGGTGCTAGGATAAGGGAGAGCTCCCGATGTCCTGAGCCAGGCCAGGGACCTGCTTTTAAGGTTTCAAGGCAGTGCTTCTCCTCAACACCATTGACCAAAGCTTTGGGTGTTATGTATTTCTTTTTTGTCCTTCAGACAGAAATAACAAATTACTCAGGATTCTGGGTGACAGGCAATACGCTAGAGCCATAGATGACCTCATGCTAGTTAAGAGAAACGGATATCGTGTTGCAAGGTCATCTTCTTTTCTCTAGAAACAGTACCAAATGGTAACTATGTCTGAGGAATAGTTTTGTGCATGTCCACACATGCATGTCTATGTGTATTTGTACCCCTACCTATAGCATTAGAATTATGGGCTTTCAATACTGTTAGACCTGGGTTCAAATAGGAACTCCACCAAACTTCAAATCTTAGGAAAGTCTTATTTCTCTGAGTTTTAATTGGCTTATCTATAAAATAAACATAATAGCAGGTATCCCAGTAGATTGTTGTAAAAATGAAATAATGAGTATAAAGTGGCTTAGTATTCATCATTTTCTCCTTCCCTCCTATTTCTTAATTTGTTAGATAATTTTTAACTGTTTTTCATAAAATTTTGATCCTCACATCTCATTGTAGTATTGCCATAAATGAGTAATTAATTTTCAAATACTACCACCAAACTTTTCAGGCCCTCCTACTCTTTCTTTAAAACCCCAGGGGAGAGGAACAAGAGACCTAAAGATTTCTTCTCACTGTGATATACTGTGTCTTTTGAGAAGAGTTATGCCTTAGTCATCAGGTAAAACAGAGACCCTCAGTTTAATGCCTTTGAGAACCCAGACTTGTGAGTATTTGAGCAGATTGAAAAATATTGCCCAAATTCCAAGTAGCATGTCCGTCCCTTCAGATGACTAATGTCCTCCTTGTGGTCAGCTACTTCATCCAGGTCATGTCCACAAACACGGAAAGAATGCTGGCCTTCAGGAAATATGAATGATCTGGCTGACTCATGCTGAACATTTCTCAGATGGGGAGAAAGCTTGATGCAGAAAAGTATTTTGAAATATTTGCCAAGTTTTTCTTCTTAAATTTCTCTTTACCTCTCTTGGCAAGGACGGATTTGGGTCTGTCTGCAGCATTTGAACAACCTCTGAATAGGCCAGGTGGATATAATTTACTATAAACAGGCCTTTAAAGTTTCAGATACAAGATAGTCCTAGAAGCTACCTTAAGTTTTAAGAAGTCAATCTATAACAGTGGTTCTCAACCTTCTGGCCCTTTAATTATAGTTCCTCATGTTGTGACCCAACCATAAAATTATTTTCATTGTTACTTCATAACTGTAATGTTGCTACTGTTATGAATCATACTGTAAATATCTGATATGCAGGATGGTCTTAGGCGACCCCTGTGAAAGGGTCGTTGGGCCGCCAAAGGGGTCGCGACCCACAGGTTGAGAACCACTGATCTATAAGATACAACAAGAGAGAGTAAACAAACAACTAAAGCCAAACTGGCTTGTAAAATCAATAGTGAATAATAAAAAGCAAGTCCTACATATCCAGAGGGAATGACCAATTTCTGTCTGTTATTTTATCATCTCATTTAACATTGGCTCAGTGCTTACATTCTTATGTGTGAAAATTAACTGAATTTAAAATTTTTTCTAAGTGACACATGGATTGTACCTGTTCTTTGGATGAAAAATGGAACTACACAATCTTTAGTCTGGCTAGATAAAAGCAGCAGTAAGTAACAAATTTTTTAAATATCTTCACATATATACATGCATATATATAATATAAAGGATAAAAAGTTGAAATATTTAGCTTTTGAAAAGCTATCCTGTTTAAAACTAAAGTATGATATCATTCTTGTTGAACATAGAGATTTAAAGAAAAGTTTCAAATCAAAAGCTATTAATGTGAAAAAATGTAATTATATGGTATGTATATATACATATATATGAATTCCTTTAATTTTTGTTTCATTGGATTTATTGTTTAGAATTAAGAGAATATAGTATAAACATATATTGAAATATTTTTCAAATGTACCACATCAAACATTTCACATATTTCTTTGTAGAATTATTTCCTGAAATGCAAATTTCAAATTTTGATCATGACTGGGTGATTTTAAATTTGAATATGACTGGATATTACAGAGTTAACTATGATAAATTAGGTTGGAAGAAATTAAATCAACAGCTTGAAAAAGATCATAAGGTAAGATTATTTTTATATCTTTTAAAAAATATTAGTATTGCACTCTCTAGCCTTTCAGAGTTGAGTTTTCATACGTCTGTCTGATGAGAAGAGACCTTCCCCTCATTACTTATTCTTAGGAAGGGGAGATTTTGGTTGAATGCTTTGTATTTTGGTACATGCCCTTGACCAGAATCGAACCTGGGACCTTCAGTCCGCAGGCCGACACTCTATCCACTGAGCCAAACCGGTTAGGGCGTATTTTTGAACATTAATCTCACTTTTCCACAATAATTTTACCTTTCTAGTTAAAAATAAGAATACATTTTCGTATTAACCATTAGTTTTGTGATGTTAGGCAAGTTACTTAAATGTTCTGCTTTCATTTCTTATTTTAAATGGAAATAATATTATGTATTACTTATTTATCATGAGGATTAGAGATGATGTAGGTAAACATGTACTTAAAATTTCTAAGCCCATAATAGATGTGCAGTATATGCTAGAAAATGTTAATTTTTGTAAAAATTTTATTCTCACTCTTTCTCAGAGGGGAGAATTTAATCCACAAATATCAATAATAATCCAATGTCACTTTAAATTGTGAAAGAATTATAAATCATTATGCAATATGTAAATATTAAAATGTTGGCTAGCTCTAATCAGTAAGATTTTTATTGATTGAATTTAACCAAATCTCCATCGGTGGAGATAGATGCTGGCTTATAAGTCTATAGAGTTGGCTCAGCTGTGAAATCTTGGGCACGTCATTGAGATGACATTTGTGAAACTAGAGTGTTGAACTAAAAGAAATCTTGTTGTCTCACTCTGGAAATTCTCTGAGACACATGCAGGAACCTCTCCACCAGAAGAGGCAATAAAGAACATTGGTCCAGACTTTGGATTTTTGGTCAGGTAGATTTGTGTTTATATTTATGTTCCTCATTTGCGAGGTGTGTGACCTTAGGCCTCTTATTTGGCCAGCCATGCCTCAATTTCCTTCTCTCTGTATATAAAGCTCTCACTGGTGCCAATTGCACATGTGTGTTTCCATCTGTCATTGTTGATCGTGAGTTTGGTTGACACTTCTATTATAGAGAAAGGGCGAATAGCGATATTAAAATATTTCTTCTAATTAATTTCCATTCAATGTGCATTAACTCATGCACTGGGCCACTAGTCTGTATAATAACAGACCAACCTTGAATGGTTGTTGTGAAGATTAAATAAAGTGATGCATGTGTTATGGTCTAACAGAGGCCTGACACAATTCAGGCATTCAGAGCACATTCAGTAATTTTTAAAAATTACTATTATACTTTTGAGTAAAGCTACAAAACCGACTTATGATGGCATTTTAAAATCTTTTTCTGAGTAGCTAAATTCTTGTTAATTTCTAAGGGCACTCTTGGCTATGGAAGCTTTAGGTCATGTTACTATAGCAATGATTTCTTGAAACCACTGCAGACTTACTTATTTAAAGACTGAGGTTAATTATTCCTACAACATAATTGGTGAGCAAATAAAAAAATATTTCAGTTATTAATATTGATCTAGAAAATAGGTTATTACTGCCAGAAAGGAAAAGAGACTACTCCCAAGAAAAGAATTAAGCTTGGTTTGCTTAGATGTTCAAAGGGATGTAGCGAAGATAAATTTTGTAGTACCAAATATATGAAAATTCTGGAGCTATTGAAGGAATACTGTGGGAGGCGTTGGGCATCCTTAGGACACTACAGCTGAGACAGAGTCCTGTGGCCTGTCAATGCCAAGGAGCTCAAACAGGAGCCTCTGGAGTTAGGTTGGCAATTGACTCCTGCCTTTCTCTGATTCAAAGGGCCCTACTGGTGGTATTGTGTCAAAGCAGTAAATTCCTGAGAAGAGAGATACCATTTGAAAGAGTACCTCAATCTTACTAAAATAGTGCTAAATAATATGTATTTCAGCCCTCCTATGCCAAAAAATTCCCCTGACAATAATTTGGACATTGTCATGCAATTTAATGTATGCTTTCTGTTTTGGAGAAGCCTTTTAAACTTGGCTTCCTGTTTTTATTTTCTAACATGCTGTTTTCAGGGAGAATTTTGGCATAACTCTCTGCCTTATTTAAGCCTTATGATTCATGTCCAGAGGGATCATGTATCAAAAACAGATGTATAATACATAAGTTATGGGGACTACCCTTAGTATTTATCATTTCTTTGTACGTGAAACAATTCATGTGAAAGTACTTTGTAATTAGCAATGATCTTTAAATGTTATTCTTTTAAAATTATTTTTTTTTTACTAAAAAAATTCTTATCTTTCTCTGCACATATTGGGATCTAATTTGCAGGCTATTCCTGTTATTCACAGACTGCAGTTGATTGATGATGCCTTTTCCTTGTCTAAGTGAGTATATTTTCTTCTCACATGGTTTTAGAGTTCACCTTGAGAATTTATCATTATGAACTTCATCACTATGAAGTTGGTTCTTTAGCATATCCAGGCCATAACTTCTCAAGATTAGGATCAAATTCTGTAGTTATAGTGGAATTTTATTACATAAAAGTGCCTGGAATGTGCAACAACATGGATGAAACTTGAGGGCATTATGCCAAGTGAAATAAGCCTGTCACAAAAAGAAAAGTACTGTAATATTCCACTTTACAATGAGGTGCTTGGAGTAATCAAAATCATAAAGATTTAAAGCGAAATGGTGGTTGCCAGGGGTTAGGGGAAAGGTGAAAAGGGAAGATATTATTTAATGGCTACAGAGTTTCAGTTTTACAAATGAAAAGAGTTAAGGAGACAGATGATGGTAATGGATGCACAAAATTATGAATGTATTTAATACTGCTGAACTGTACATTAAAAATGGTTACAATGACAAATTTTATATGTATTTTCCCACAGTAAAAGAAAGACAATTTAAAAAGTCCTATAAAGAAAGAGCAATAATGTCTATTATAATTAGAAAGCCACCAAGAAACAATGTTTTGAGAGAAAGAATATGTTCTTCTCAAGTCAAACCTTGGCATTCAATTATAATCAAAGTCCTATATATTTTCAATTAAATTAACTTTGGTATAAGATTTAAACTAATTATGGAGAATTTTTAAAGGGTTTTAACAGAATAGCAAAGATAACTCAATGTTTTGAAAGAAACACCTTAAAGGAAAAGTTTGAAAAGGATGTAGTAGAGATGATATAAAGAGAAAAAAGATAATAGTGTTTAAATATTTATAGGCTTATTATAAAAAGCATAAGAACCATTATTTTTAAAGTATCAATCAGGAATAAAAACTTACGTAAATTACAAGTCATTCAAGCTTACCTTTGTAAACTCTAGTAAATGTTAAAATGGATAAATTTAGGAAGATTGTGTTCATATTTTTCTGCGATATTGAGTGTTAAGGAAATAAAGTAGCTGTCATCTAAAAAACGAGTTGCTGGAAGTAGACTATTAAAATTTTGAAGTAATTTATGATACCTGACGATGATGGCTGTAGGTATAATTTTAATGAGATATGACATGTATTTTAACATACTGCAAAATTATTGATTTTATTTATATCATCCTTATTCATTATGATATAAATAAAATGTGACATGTATATATATAAAAGCAGCTGGTAAGTATTTGACCAGGCAAATTAATATATGTTCAGAATTTAAATTTTCAGAGAATAAAATTAAGGAGTATACATAATAAATTATTTAGTGTGCTCACTCTCTCTTTGGCTTGTCCTATTTCTTGAATGAATGTCTGCTTATTTTATCTTTTATTTCTTTACCACATTTCCCCTCTGTAACTTGCAGCATACTTCCTTGCTCACTACTTTGTTGAAACTCCTCTCTGAGATTACCCTGACTTTGGTACTGTTGACCACCTCCTCCTGGAAACTTCTTTACTGGCTTCCTGAGACTTTAGTATGCAAACGTGGTTCTCCTTATGTATCTGACTTCTCTTCTTCTTGCTGCTGTGGGCATCCTAAGACCAGTGATGGTTGTGTTATTTTTTTCTATCTTCCCTTTGGATAATGCATGCGTTTTTAAAATTTCAGTGATTTTATTACGTACATGTACAGTGCCTAAAAGATATAAGGTACTCAATAAATGTTTTTGGAAGATATGTTGATGACTTCTAAACCTACATCTCTACTTGTCTCTTCCTGTCTTCTATTTATCCTGTGGTCATTTAAATTCAGCACCTGAGACACTGAACTTTATTTGTCTCTAAACTGCTCCTACTATCATTTTTTTCTCTCTGTCAAAGGTTCCACTATTCTTCCCATCACCCAAACTTGCAACATAAGAGATATCCTGAACTCCTGCACATTTCCCAAATAGTCACCATGTCTTATCTATTCATTCCTGGAAAAGTCTTTTGTATTCTCACCTTACTTACTACCTTCACTGTTTCCATACTAAGCCAAGCTTTCATTGTCTTTTGCTTGGCCTATTGCATTAGCTTCTCGCCTTTAGTGCCTTTGAATTCCATTCTATCTTCTTGAGCCCAATTATAATAAAATTTTTAGGCATCACCTTCATGATGGTACCCAGGTATCTAAACATCTTCCCACCACATGTAAATTCTATATCCTAACATTCATGGCTCTTTACAGTTTTGATCCACCTTTCCTATTAGGCCCCACCTTTCAACTATACACAAAAGAAATTCTCTGCTTCGGTTAGCTTGGTCTGCCCATCATATTAATTCCCAATAATCTTCTCTGACCTAAACTTTCTTCTTTTTTACTACCCATTTCAATCCTACCCAACCTTCATTGTTCTTCTCAAATTCCTACTCCAGGAGGCCTTCGCTGACTTTTCCATTACATGCCTGTTTACCGTCTTTGCTCCTTTATTGTATTCATTGTCTTTCTTAGGACCTTTTGTTAACATTTACTTATGCATAAATCTCAGCTCCTCATTGAAGTAGTAAGATCCTCAATAGTAGGAGAGCGTATTGTCCTATATTCTAGTTTGTGCTGGCAGAACATTAGAGAGAGAATGACTTTTAATTAATACTTGTTGAATGGAAACTATACTCTCATAAGAATGCATACTAAATGCACAAATATTCTTTTGCCCCATAATTAGGCCAATATTGGCCCTGGATTTTCTTTTTTTTTCTTTTTTTAATATATTTTATTGATTTTTTACAGAGAGGAAGGGAGACAGACAGAGAGTCAGAAACATCGATGAGAGAGAAACATCGATCAGCTGCCTCCTGCACATCTCCCACTGGGGATGTGCCCGCAACCCAGGTACATGCCCTTGACTGGAATCGAACCTGGGACCTTTCAGTCCACAGGCCGACGCTCTATCCACTGAGCCAAACTGGTTCGGCAAGGGCCTGGATTTCTATAAAATCTCCAGGAATTTGGGTGCACATACCAAACTGAAAGGGAGGGTTGGTCAACATTGCTTGGTTCCCATCTTATCAATGAGATGGGACCTTTGCCCTCTAGCTTCTTGATTTCACATACTTTATAAAGTCAAGCATTGACGCATGGAACAAATATGGAAAGTGTGCAAATCATTTTTAGCAAGTGAAGGTTTTTTAGTGTGTGTTTTTAAACCAAACAGAAACAATTATATTGAGATTGAAACAGCACTTGATTTAACCAAGTACCTTGCTGAAGAAGATGAAATCATAGTATGGCATACAGTCTTGGTGAACCTGCTACCCAGCAATTTTGTTTCTGATGTGGGCAACTATGATACATACACATTATTAAAGGTAATTTCATTCTTTGTTTGTGGTTTAAAAGAATCCATTCTTCCTCATTCTATATTCTAAAGAACATCTGTGAAACAGGCCTTTCCAAAATTAGTTTATTTATATATATAACTAATTAATATATACATATTCTTTTTTTTTTCCAAGGAATGATTGATTATTCTTAAAAGAAAATACCTTAGTCATAAACCTGGTCTAGGAGATGAGTATGATAGAAGTTTAGAAAGGTATTTAATTCTCATGGAAGTGGCAATGTATCCTAAGAAACCAGAAGTGGATAGATATGGTATGCCTTTTTGCTTACAGAAAAGGATAGTATGCATTTGCAACTATTTTCCTAAAAGATTGTTAATCAAACAGAATGACGTTTTACAGACCTATATGCATAAATGAGATGCTTTGATTTACAGGGCCAGCACTTAAAACCAGAGAAGTGAGTTCCAGAAAAAGTAACGTTTCAAAGCTGCTCTTGATGTTGTGAAGAGAGTGAGGGAAATTAGACTTAATGACTAAAGACATAACATGCCATCATAACTGAAACAATATAAAAGGAGAAAAGTTCCATCATTCGGTTTTAAACAGTGATCATAAGAAAGATAGCACAGGTAGAATCAAAGCCTAAGTTAGGGAGCAAACCTTTGGAGAGTTAAGGGCCACAAACAAACTGGAAAGTAAGTTCGGTGAGGATTCCAAGTGAGTTGCTGAGGCAGTTTGAGGCTGAAATCATAACTACCTCAGGGTTCCATACTTTCTTGTCTTTACTGTCCAAAGTGCTGATGGAAACTTACTAGAATGTGGGATTGGTGACCAATAGAAGGCACTTTAATATTTGTGGAATCAAGGAAACTCATTGATTATATCTGATGACTGGGTTTGCATAAATAAGTAAAAACTAATATTTGTTTTTAAAGAATTTCAATGAATACATTTAATATTTCAATACAGGAATGTATAACTTTTATAATCTTATAATCTTATTTACTTCAGATTCAGGGCTTAAATTGTTTGAGACATAAATCAGTTCTTATTTTCTTGGAGGTTTATATATTAAACATGGAATTTTTAAAATAGAAAGTTTAAGTTTTAAATTTTTATACGTTTTTCTCATTTTTTATGATAACCAGAAATGAATAGGATGATATTAAGTTATAATAATAGCTAATATTTATTGATTTATTTGCCAGGCAGTATGCTTGCATACATCATATTGTTCAGTCTTCACAAAATTATAATAATGGTGTTATTGTAAACCTCGTTTTGTGTGAGAAAACTGAACCTATGCAGGCTACACATTACTAACAAATAAAATAAACCAGTTACACATTACTAACAAATAAAAATCATTTCTGAAGACATATCTGTCATTATTAATGTCTCTTCAGATAAAGAGAAATGCAATGCAAATTCAGTGTTGTGAGCTAGACTAACAGTATATTTTCTTTATTGTTTATAGAAGTATCTATTAAAGAGACTGACCTCAATATGGAATCATTATTCAACTATAATTCGTGAAAATGTGACAGCATTGCAAGATGACTATTTAGCTTTGTAAGTATTTTTAAATAGTAATAATTGCATAAAATTATTCATATTAATAAATAGGCTTCCATACTTACATCCTAACATCTTAATACCTATGATTCACTGAGAGATTTTTATATACTATTTTGGGACAGTAGCTTTGAGATTGATGAGCTACATGTATCCTAATAGGAAATAATAGTTTGGGATTTTAATTTACCCACAAAGCACATATTGTGTATACACAGAAAATTTTAAAAATATATATTTTTTATTGTTGATATTATTACAGATATCTCCCATTCCTCCCCTCCTTTAACCCCCTCCTCCAAACCCCTACCTATACCTCCCAGGTACCCTATTGCTTGTGTCCATGGGCTATGCATATAAGTGTATAAGTTCTTTGGTTTATCTCTTCTCGTTCTCCCAATGCATATTGAGGTATGTTAGTCTGTTCCATGCCTCCATGCTTCGGGTCTTATTTTGTTGGTTAATTCATTTTGTTCATTAGATTCCACAAATAAGTGACATCATGTGACATTTTATACAGGAATTTATAGCTCTGTATTCGCAAATCTTACTGGTTGAAATTGTAAGTATGTCATACTAATGGTGAAGGGCTGTGCTAAGCAAAGTCAGCCTATCCCAGTGAATTAAAGGGGCCCCTCTGTATATTACTGGCGACAGAAATTCAATCACTGTGCAGATTTTATGAGAGGTTGGCAGTGAAATATATCAGTCATTGTGTATGATCGTAAGTGTTATAAATGATTTTCAAATCATTGATTTGGTGAGAAGTAAGCACGTTGTCATAATGATCCAGGAAGGGGGTGAAAGGCAGAATACAGCTCTGCTGTCGCCGGCTTCCCTGTGACCCAAGGCCATGTGTGTATGCTGGGCTTCTAGATTTAGGGAGGGAGTTTGTGATCAGCTATGGTACAGGGATTATATTTACAGCACTAGTCACATCAACTTTAAATCAATTAGACCGAACAAGAAATACAAAGCATACAAAATGTGATTATTATCTCTCATGAGTATCCTTCTGAGAGAGGAGAAAATTTTAGTGCTAGGACCTGTGACTAAGGACATAGGGTTGAATGGACAAGTAGATTAAAGATGGGGAGGACTAGTTGGAATAGTGAATGTGTAGGCATGTGTGAATAAACAGGAAGGCAAAAGTGTGCTCAAAAACGCAGGCATGGCCCTAACCAGTTTGGCTCAGTGAATGGAGCATCAGCCTGTTGCCTGAAGGGTCCCAGGTTCGATTCTGGTCAAGGGCTCATGCCCCAGTTGCAGGCTTGATCCCCAGTGTAGAGCATGCAGGAGGCAGTCAAACAATGATTCTTTCTCATCATCGATGTTCCTATCTCTCTCTCTCTCCCTCTCCCTTCCTCTCTCAATTCAATAAAAATATATTTTTTAAAAAAAAAACAAAAACACGAAGGCAGCACACCTGTTAACTAGCCAAAACCTTGGATTAGTTAATTGGCCTAAAGTGACCTGCTTTTTTGTAGCATCCCAAGACGAGTTCTCTGCAGCCAGCTTGGGATGGGTGGGGAGGGACAGTGTGTGTATAAATGAATGCTCAGAGCTGTCTTTCAGAAGGCCTCCACCCTTGGGCATTCCATTTCTGCTTATCAGAGAGTCAGGTCAAGCCGAGTTGAAACTAGAGGGTGGAGGAATAGAGATTTGGCTCTTGCATTTTCTGGAACTTTATGGCCACTTTGATTTCCTTTACCTTTTACTTCAAACTTGGGGAGAGCAGGAAGATACACCCCACACACTGCTTATCTGGATTTATAATTGTTCTTCACTGTATTCTTTTGAACTTACTTGTTTTGAACCATAATGTGTACCCCTTCTCAGCTATAAAAACAAAACAAAACCTCTATCCTTTTTCTGGCCATAAATATAATAGCCAGGAGGAGTTGAAGAAGAAACAGAAATTTAAGCAAGGAAAAGCACATGGTTGAAAGAGAGAGATAAACCATTCCTTTCCATGTATAAAGAACTTCCTTTTTAAGAGTATTAGATCAAATACTCTAAAGTCATTTTTAATCCACAAGGCAATTATTATAAAAGGGAGGAGAAGTAAATTGATAACAGATGTGGAGTCTGTGTACACCATGTGTGATTGAGGGAGATAAAGGATGGCAGTAATTTATTTCTAACTTTTCAAAAAATACCAGTCCTAGGAGCTTATTTGGTGCCTGACAGGCTCTCAGAAAACATTTCTCTGAATCTTAAACACATTCGTTATCCACAGAAGCTTTTCTTCTTCTTTTTTAGCAAACTTGATGTTATTGGAAGGATGTTTTAAAATACCCATATTTTTATGAAACATATTCTTGGAGGGAGAAAAAAATAATGTGGTAATGCAAAATAAAATGTTTTCCTTTGACTGTTCCTTCAAGAATATCGCTGGAAAAACTTTTTGCGAGTGTGTGTTTCTTGGGCCTTGAGGACTGTCTTCAGCTGTCAAGAGAACTCTTCAAAGACTGGATGGACAATCCAGAGAATGAGTAAGATAAATACTGCAATTGCACTGGTCTTTGTCCTATTTCAACACCAGCAATCTTTCTACCTTTTTGATGCTCTCACTCTGGGAATGATTGTTTTGTTTTCACTTGGGTAATCTCTCCTACAATTTTATTCAAGTATCTTTCTTTAAAAAAAAACTATCTAATGTAGGTCTGTTCATAACAATAGATTAGAACTTATACAGCGATTGTCACTCAGGATCTATCATTGCCAGTGCATTCCCTCCCTATAAGCACTTATGCTTATTTTGAGTCTTATTTAGGTTGTTCTTTATTATATACATACATACATCAGAGCAACTCTTTTTTTTCTATTTGTTTGCAGTCTCTCAGAGAGCTGAGGCTAGGACTCTATTCATATATCACCTCAGAGATGGACTGTTAGGAAATGTGATAGTAAGATATGAAACCAAACTTATCAGCATATACTTACCATTTGTACTACTCTAATTTATTTCTCCCCTAAACCCCTTTCTAAACTAATTTGACAGTCTCATCTCATCACGGTAACACTAATGATAGTTCCCACAGTTGCCTTTCTAGATCCCTACTTTTGCTCTTTATATCTGAGATCACAACATTTTTTTCTAGCTACATAGTTCTGAATATATGACAACCCATAAACACAAGTAACATGTGTATAACTCAACTACTATGAGAAATATCATCACATGTTATACTTTACAGAATACCTTATCCAATTAAAACTGTGATTTTATGTTACGGCATTGCCTCGGGAAGTGATAAAGAGTGGGATTTTTTGTTACATATCTACGCCAATAACACAAATGAAGAAGAAAGGAATCAACTTGCTTATGCAATGAGCTGCAGTAAAGACCCATGGATACTTACCAGGTGATTATGGACAACTTACCTTGAAAGTTCCTGGTGGAAGAGTGCAATTAATAAACGAAAGGGAGAAAAGTATCACTGTGCTACGATAACAATTAATAAATATTTGTGCATCATTAACTTGGAATCATATGGGATTTTGATTCCATTTATTTAAATTAACTTCTTGTATTGGATAATTTTTACATATTTATTTTCTGCAAATGCATTTTTACAGATATATGGAATATGCCATCACTACATATTCATTCAATTTTAATGAAACAAATATAATTGAAGTTGTGGCAGCATTTGATGTTGGCCGATATGTCGCAAAAGACTTTTTAGTCAACAATTGGCAAGCTGTGAGTGAAAGGTAAGAACAGGATGTGAGACCGCTCTTTCATTTAGGTCGTGAGTTTGGTGCTGGAAGCACAGAGTCAGCCTGGCTAGGTCACAAAAGTCCTTTGCACTGACTAGAAAAGGCATTTAGTTTCACCATAAACTGGTCGTGTTATGGAAGAGAAGGTCACTTGTCTTCAGTTCTGGCTTTCTGAATAAAGATAGATTTGCATGGGATAGTTTTATACCACAGTTTCCCTATTGTGCCCGCTCAGAAGTTTGAAAGCGAGATTAGAGCAAGTCACATTTTCTTGGTGCATGTACATCAGCCATTTGTTTATTTTGTGAAGTGCATCGCCATGTCTTTATGAAACAACAATACCCATCATTACATCAGCCTGGATGTTGCTTGTGTACTTTACTTGTCAGATTCCCTTTTTGTATGCCTGGATTCCATAGTCTTGAACTTTTTAATATTTCTCATAATTTAAGACTAATCTGTTTGCTTCCTAGCCCATCTATTGGGTAATGTATACATTGGCATACAGATATCAGACAGCAGGCCCTGGATGGCTGGTTTTTCTAGAACATTACTTAACCATGCATTCCTAATAATCACATGCTATGTAGAGTGAGCAGATTCGAAGTAGCCAACAGTTCAGGTACAAGCAACTGTAAAGTAGAAAGCTAGATTGTATAAATAAGTTCTTTTGAAACAAAATATTTTTAGCATAAAAATGTTTAAGAATGTGAATATGGTTCTCTTAAAGAGCAAAATAATGGAATGGGGTGCATTTTTTGGTGTGTGTGTGTGTGTGTGTGTGTGTGTGTGTGTGTACATTTATTGAACATCCAGACAGCACCAAAAAATGTAGTTTTAAATCAGAAATAAAAAATGTGTAGATAAAAGCTTATTTGTACAGTACCATTAAAGGCTCATCAGTGGAATTTGAGAAAATTGTCTTTATCTCCTGCTTTAAATGACTTATCATTCTAGGTTTATTGCTTCAGAGAGTGTTATAAATTCCTTAAATTCCCTGGGATCCCTAAGACCTTTGGGATAAATGGTGTTTTCATTTTTGCTGAAGTTGTTAAAGATAATGCCCTCCTTCCTAGGTCCTACTTCTCACTGGGAATTCGGCTATAAATCAGAATTATGTCCACAGGTCCCCTTGTTCCATGAGGTTTCAGAGATGCGCCCACCCCCTAGGGTTGTATCTTTTCTCTTTCCCTGGAGCTTGTAATAAAAACTTCACCCCATGTTCACTCTAGGTCTGAAATGCCTGCCTTTTCATCTGTAATCTTACTATGCACTGTAAATGTTCATGTAAACAAAGTATCCTTTTGCTAGTAGATCAGTCCTATCAGGATAAACACAGATGAGAAAGTAACTTATCCATTTGACTTGGGGTGGTGAACACACAATACAGTGTACAGATGGTGTGTTATGGAATTGTGCACCTGAAACCTGTATAATTTTGTTACCAGTGTCACCCCAATAAATTCAATACAAAGGAAAGAAAAAGAAAATAAGTTCTCTAACCCTCTCATTTGGAACGGGAAGTGGAATATCTATTTATTGTTTGTCTATGACCATTAGGCTCTTCTCTAAAATTAAAGACATGTATTTATTAATTCTAAAGTTCTTTCTAGTAATAAAGTATTTTGGTTTTACTCTGATAAGACACAGTTAGTTTCAGCTGTTGTTGGGGATATAAAGTGATTAGAATGTGGAGATGGAGGCAGAGAGGGCTTTGGGGACTCAAAGGGAAGGAAGGGAATTGAGCGAGGTTTGAACAGGCAGATTTGGGAAAAGTCACTTTCCACATGGAAGGACTAAAAGACTGACTTGGAATGAGTCACATCCCTGGCTGGAACTTGGGGCTCTGGAAAGGGGGAGACAGGGGAGGTCACGGGGTTGAATTGAGCACACTGCCAATAGCAGTTCAGAAACATCTGCTCCCCTTGACCACGCCCAGGACTCTTCTCAGAAGGCCCAATCTGAAAATACATTTTGGAATATTTGCTTGAGTAAAACATCTTCAGCTTGCTCCTGCTCCTCCCTCCCTTGTGCAGACATTGCACTGGTCTCTGAGGGGTAATTATTTAACTGTTGGACCAAGATGATCCTTTGAGCACTCATCTAAATGAAGGAACCTCCACTGACCATAAAGACATCTTTCAGGTTACAGGAAAATCAATATGTACATGTAGATGTGGGTAGATTCTATGGAAGAATGTGTGGATAGGGATGGAACACCAGGATTTTTGTGATCTTTTGTTGTATGTGGTAGAAGTTATATTTATGCCCTTATCACCCTTGTTAAGTTGCTTTTAGCTTTCTTAAAACAATGTGGATTTCACAGCCAACAGGAAAACACTAGTTTTGTTTGAATATAGACTATAAGGTATAATCAGTTTCAAACTCAACTGGCCCAAAATGAATCTTCACTTTTCCTTTCCAAACACTCGATTTCTCCTCCAAATATTGTTATATTGCCTAGAGTCCTAAGCTTGAAACTTGCACTTATTTTCACTTCCATTCTGTTGTGTTTAATGATGGGGAACACAGAGTGGAACAGGTTAAGTGGGAGCACAAGGGAACTGCGTGAGTTGAGATGTGGTTGGAGTGGACCCATTCCCACCACCTGCCACTGGATTGGGCTGGATGCCTTGGTGCCCCATGCTTGCCTAGTGGCCATGCTTGCCACAGGAAGTCAGACATGGCAGGGGAAGGGAGAGGAGAGAAGGAGAAATGTGAGAAAGGAAAGAGGCAGAATGCAAGCCAAACTAGAATACCCATATCACCGTGTCCACACTAGCATTGAATGTTATCAGTATTTTTTAAAGGGTGACTATGCTGACACCCCCTGGCTCTTGTCTTGATATTAATTAGAATGCATTTGACTAGGGCGGAGATAAACTACTCGTAAAGTATGTATTTTTGTTTAATATTTCAAAGAGATTGCTCTCGCAACAACAGTGACAAATCCTCTCTGTCTCAAAAATATCTCTGCTTGAAGCTTGCAAGACCAGGAAGGAATGATGTGTGCCAGGTGCTCTGATAGATGCCACAACATACATTATCTCATTTACTCCCCAGAACAATGCTTCTAACTATATGTTATTCCTCATTTCTACAACTTATGAGTTGCCCAAGGTAACTTCAAATTGGGCCTCACCTGTTGGGGTAACCTTTCTTCTGGATCTGGTAGAAAATCCCATAGTTAGCACCTTATGTAGTTTTCCACTTTTTTTTTTTTTAAGCTTGGGACTTGGTTCTTTGCAAATTTTGCCAAGTTTCTTGAGTCACCTCACAGGCTTTTCATACCTGGCCAATAAAAATGAAAAATAAGAAATATTTCCACTTTCCCCACAGAAACAAGTTTGCTTGTCTGAATTACATGTAGACTGTCTCTTGTCCTCTACTTTGCTCAAGTAAACACAGTTTACACTATAGCTGGAGATCTAAAAAGAACAAAAGCACTGTTTTCTCTTACCCTTGTTTGTGTAGTATGCCAACATTAACTCTTATAATTTTTAATTTCAAGTATACTTTTTGAAATAAATTGTGTGTATAATTATCAAGCCAGTCCAACCATTTCTTATTCAGTCTGTATTAACCCTATCTTAATTTTCTTTCTTTTTTAATGCATCCAAAAGTCTTTATTTACTTTTATAACTACAGCACCACTTTGGGCAGGTATGTATCTGTTCTTTCTCTACAGCAACACTTCATGGCTTTTTTTTTTTTTAGATGATTTTCATTGGGTATCAGGGGCACTAAACTAAGGAGGAAGTTTCAGTGACCACGCTTGTTTGAGGGAATGTAAATAGAGTAGAACCACGTACTTAGCCATGAGAATCTCAGATGATATGGATCCCCTTTCCAAAAAGCACATACAAATACAACATTTTTAATGAGCTTTCAGTGTATTTTAGTCAGAGTTTAAAAAAATACAAAAAAACCCACTGTTTTTAAGGGACATAATTTGCATATTTATTTACTCCCTTACAAATTTTCTTAATTTGAGGTATGTGACGGCTATTCTAACCACCTCATTTAAAAACATTAAAACAGTTGACATTGTTATTGTTTTTAAAAAGAGTTTTTTTACATTTAAGTGAACTAAAAACTATGTGTTACACAAATCAGTATTTAAATATAAATATTTTTAGTGCTAATAGAATTTTTTATTGATTTTAAAGAGATAGGAAGGGAGACATCAATTTGTTGTTCCATTTATTTATGCATTCATTGGTTGCTTCTTGTATGTGCCCTGACCAGAGATTGAACCTGCAATCCTGGCATATTGGGATGATGCTCTAACCAACTAAGCTACCTGGCCAGGGCTAGAATTTTTTATATAATAGATTTTCTATTAAAAGATGAGGGTAAACTAATTCGTACATGTTTTCTTTTAGATGTTGGAGATAAAAATTAAAAGGGGCTATATACTTAGCATTTATCTGGCAAATAAAATATAGCTTTGTCTTGTAAAACATTTCCTAACTCTGATTAGCATCTTGTTGCTTTGCAGGTATGGAATACACTCGTTGGTTACTATAATGTATTTAATAGGGAGAACCATAAGTACAGATTTACAGGTCATGGAGGTAAGTACTTTAGATATTATGAATTATAATGATAAGTTGGAAGCCACTTTTTTGTGTCATTTAGAGTTGCTAAAATTAAAATGCTTATCTGAATTATAACATTCTATGCTTGCATTGGTGCTGAAATAACTGTACATGAAATGTTTTTTAATTCTATCTTGCTCTTGAGGGTTGGACATCATTCTTTCTCACCTGAATTACTTTAGTAGACTCTGGCCCAAGCTCCCTGGCCCAGGCTGGGCTTGCCTCCATCCATTCTGCACATTGCTACTGTTCCCAAAGCTTCAGTAGCTTATCAGTTTTTAGGAAATTTTCAAATCTTTTCATTAACACACGAAGCCCTTAATAATCTGGACCCTGCCTTACCCTCTAGCTTCATTTTTGCCCAGCTCACCACTGAGTATCTGAAACCAAGAGACAGACCACCCCCAAGTACTTTCCCTCTAGCTATACTCCACCACTTACAGATTTTCTGAAATTATTAGGTTGTTTTACATTTTCTAGATTTCAGAACCCTGTCCTTGACTGGATAATTCCTAATCATCCTTTAAGACCCTGCTCCAACCACCTATTCCAGGAATTTTTTATGAACCGATTTATATCTGTCCTTCCTCCATACTCCCAAATCATCCCATCAATATCTTTATTACAGCACTTACCACATTATACTGTAATCAGTGTGTGCATATGTCTACTCTATGATGGTAAAACAAGCTCCCTGAGGACAGAGACCATATTTTAATTATAACTGTATTCTAAAATCTAATGTGGGGCTTGCTGTTTCTAGCGTCTGCTTCCCTCTGGGCTGAATTTCTTCTTAGGCAGGCTTTCTTCACATGGATGCAAACATAGGTCCAGCCTTACATGATCCTTAGCATCCTCAGTTGTAGAAAAAGGAATACCTTTTCACCCAGCTTCAAGTTCCAGTCCTGAAGTTAGAACTCTGATTGGTCCTACTTGGCTCACATGCACCAATCACCATGTCCAGGGTGAAGGAAATACTCTGATTGGCCTAACCTGGGTCATTTGCCCACATTTGGAACCAGCCCCACCCAAACCACAGACACTGAGATAGGGAAGGAGTAGTTCTGGAAAGAAAAGGGAAATCCTATAACCACAAGGTAAACTGAGTCGCAAAAGCAAATGTCTACAAAAAAGCAACACACAAAGTAAAACAAGAATAAAATATAAATACAACCTCTACACACCCAGCAGCACAGGTAAAATTAGAAAGATTGGCAATACCAAAGGTTGGCAAAGATGTAAAGCAACTGGAACTCTTACCCTACTGGTGGGACTGTGACATGGAAACTACTTTGGAAAACAGTATCTCTACATGTCGATTAGACGCATGGACCCAACAATTCCACTTTAAGGTTTTTACTCAAAAGAAATGGAAACCTATGTCCACACAAAGACTTGTACCTGAATGTCCCTAGCAGCTTTATTCACATTAGCTAAAACTGGAAACCAAATGTCCATCAATAGGCGAATGGACAAGGAAAATGCAATATATCCACACAATGGAATTCTACCCCACAATTTTAAAAAGGAACAATTTTGTGTAGCAACATGGATGAATTTCAAGATGATTGTCCTGAGCAAAAGAAACCAGAGACTTTTTAGGAAATGCAAACTGATCCGTAGTAACAGAAGGTAAATCAGTTGTTGCCTGGGACAGAGGGAGGGATGACCTGAAAAGGGCAGGAAGAAACTTTGGTGGGCCATGGAAATGGACTGTATCTTGATTGTGGCTATGGTTTCACAGGTGTATACAGAGATCCAAACTCGACTTGTATACTTTAAAGCTTATGTATATAAATTTTATCTCAATAAAGTTGATGACGAGTAAAAAAAAAAATACATGAGTAAATATTAACTATGGCCTAGAACTATATTAATAAAAATAGGAAGGGCCTGTGTAAATAAGAAAGGAAAATCAACTCCCTGCCCCAGCAAGTAAACAAATAAATGTTTAGGACATAAAGCCTGAAATTTGATCCTGAGCAAGAAAAAAAGAAGCAGTCAGTTATGTAGTTGTTATAAAGAGAGAGAGGAAGAACTGCTAATTCCTGAAGGAATTAGCTTTGTTTCAGTTTGGCTTGCCTGAAGATGAACTGTCAGGACCTGATTTATCAGGGATTCCCTGGATCAGAGTGTGAAGGGCACACCCAGAAATGCTGGAAAGAAGGCTTGGAATCCTGTGGAGTCTTCTAAAGTGTATCAGTTTATCTTTGTAGTTTATCTCTACAGAACCCAGTAAAATTTTATTGTTTTTCATTTTTAATTTTTGTTGATTTTTAGAGAGGAAGGGGTGAGGGGGAGAGAGAGAGATAAAGAGAGAGAGAGAGAGATTGGTTGACCCCTGCATGTGCCCCAACCATGAATGGAACCTGTCTGTCACCTTTTGGTGTCTGGGATGATGCTCCAACCAACTGAGCCATACTGGCCAGGGCTTGTTGTTGTTGTTTAATGAATGAAGGTTGTATAAATTTAGCAGTCTTCAAAGTTCCAAAGCTCTGTAGTCACTGATAGTTTATTTAAAACTAGAGGCCTGGTGCACAAAATTCATGCATGGGTAGGCCCCCTAGGCCTGGCCAGTGATCAGGGCCGATTGGGGCCTTCGGCTGCCAGCCGGGACCTCCCTTCCCTAGCTGCCGGCTGCTGGCAAGGGTCTTCCTTCATTCCACGTCATCCCCTGGTGGCTAGCACACGTCATAGCAAGCAATTGAACTCCCAGTTGAACTCCTGAGGGGACAATTTGCATATTAGGCTTTTATATAGAGAGATAATGTAAAAGTGGATTTAGCAGTGATTACATTTTTACAATTTTGAAAACAAGTTAGCTATTATGAATATCCTTGTCAAAAACCTATTAAAGCCCAATAGTCCTCCTATAATGTATTAATTCACATGATAATATAAAAAATAATTACTAAAAAGAGGATGAAAAGGAAGTCACATGAGTCCCTTCTCCTTCCAGACCAGCATAGTTTCTATATACTCTTTGCTTCTCTTGCTCTGTTCCTTATACACTACCCTGTTGGAGCCTGGCCGCACTCATGCTCTCAAGCACACATGAAACCCCCCTACAATGTCACGGACCCAACTCCCCTCCCACTCACTGCAGGTACATGATCATATGGGGTTGTGGGGAGGTGGATTCCACTGCCTGGTAGGTATGGACAGGCGTGGAAGAGGGTGGGAGGTTCTGGTTCCTTAATCTACTTTTTCCAGAATGTTCCTTTTCTTTTACATTGTAATTAGCCTTGATAACCCTATTACTACTGAATTTTAAGTGCATTAGGGTTTAAATGACATTTTGTGAGCACGGGTACACTGTCATCTCACATGTGCTAAGTTCTAATTCTCTGAAGGAGAAATAGACTAGGAATATAACTAATTAGTCAATTGGCATCTGGCTTGTACATAGTATTGCATATGTTCCTATAGCTTAATGCTTGACTTGACTCAATGAAGGAATTTAGCCAATGGACAAATCCACTATCTAAATATCTATAGTAATAAAAGGGTAATATGCTAATTAGACCGGACATCTTCCTGACGTCATTCTGGACATCCTTCCTTACCAAGCTGGGGCTGGAGGGAAGCCATCCTGGGTCTTGGGTGCCTGTGGGCAGCCAGAGGAAAGCCAGCCTGGGCCCCAGGTGCTGGAGGGAAGCCGGTGCCAGCAGCCAGGGGAGGGAAGGACTACTCTTGCATGAATTTTTGTGCATTGGGCCTCTAGTTCTTAAATAAAGGATAACATCTGTAAAGACACAGATGTTGTGTGCCAGTTTTGAGCTTTGAAAGTTGCAAAGTATTTTTTGAGATAAGAAAAGGTCTCACTCTACCTCTGTCCACAAATTTTGTCTAATATCTAGTATGCATTCAGTAAATCTTTATTGACCACCTACTAGGTGGCTGGGGAATAGAGCAGTGAATAAAATAGAGGAAGTTCCTACATCATGGAGCTTCTGGTCTACATCTGACTCTTCAGGGTAGGTGGTCTTCACACATTGCCACCCATTCCAACTGTCATTGGCCATTTGCAAAATCATGTTGCGACGTAGAGTGAACCGTCCTGTTTTGTCTAAATGAGGAGTCAGATTGCCCTGACCGTCTCTTTGTCCTTTCAGCTGCAGCAGTTTTTCAGCCCCATGTTGGAGGAGCACCAGAGGCTCGAAGTTCATGCCAAATTACAGGCAATAAAGAATGAAAATCTGACAAACAAAAACCGAAGTGCCAGGATAGCTGCATGGCTACGGAAAAACACATAATTTAGTGGCCACTTTTGGCATTTCCCCTTGTATATTATACTGTAGTTTGCTGACTGTTTTGTCTTCCAATACTTTGTGAGTCTAGAAAACCACATGTTTTGTTATTTGTATTTCAGTCACATTTACTACTCAGCGTCCTGTTCCTCCCTTGTTGTCACGCTGGCTCTGAGCTCACTGATTGCTGAGGAGTTTTCCAGCACTGCTGCATTTTAGGGGAAGATTTCACTTCAAGTTGGGCTATAAAACCACAAAATTTACTTTAAATGCCTTGTAAAAAACAAATTTACCTTAGAAAGTCTTGCTTATTCTGTTGTGAAGGCCAGTAGAATATTAAATCATTGGCTAAATGAGCACATTCTTTTCTGAAGGAAATACAGATTTGCAATACTCTAGGGTTTATTTAGTTCAACTAGAGGCCCAGTGCATGAAATTCATGCACCGGGGAGGGGGGTTCCCTCAGCCCAGCCTGCAACGACACCAGCGTCCCTCACCCTGGCCCGAGGACCCTCCCCTTCCTTCCCTCCACATGGCCGGGGTGCAGATGCTGGACTCACGTTGCTGGGGCGACACCGCCAGCATCCCGCCCCAGCCACTAAGGATGCCACCATCTTTGTCATGGAGTGATGCTTAATTTACATATTACTCTTTTATTAGATACGGTATTTAAAAGAATAACGAGCAAGTAACACAACAGTGTAAAGAAGGAGAACCAGAAGAAGAATACCCCCTAGAAATCAGAAAAGCTGAAGAAAAGCAAGTTTTAAAAAGAAGGAATGGGCAATTTTATGAGCCATGTGAACTGCCCTAAAAGCAGGAAATGTGTCTTGTGCCTCTTTCTCTCTACCCAGAGTACCTAGGCATTGTGCCACACTTCACTTACTGGCTACTGAATGTATGATGTCACAAAAAGACCCAGGATCACAGGATCCTAAAGTACCTTTAGGCTGCTGTGTGGAGGCCAGATTGGAGAGGAAGGCTCTGCCTTGAAGCTCTTGACTGTATTTTCCTGTGGGAATGGACATTCTTTTAGCCAAAGTTTATGAGCAAAAATAATATGTCAACAGACAATAGCAATTATAGGGTAATCTTCAGCATAAAGGGATATGGTCAAATAAAGAGAAATGAAACTAACAGGCTAACCAGAATATACTCTTCACAGTTTTGCACTCGGGATTAGTTTGAAATGTGGTTTCATTTGGCCAAATTGAAACTACTTGTAGTTTGGACAACTTTAAACATTTTCATCAGTCACAATGTATGGAATTAGATTAGTTTTATTATCCCTGATAAAACCAGGACAGCTAAGGCAAATCACCCTACTCTAGAGTTTGTGTATATCTGATTTAATACTGTGCTTTAATTTTGATTTTGTAGAATGGGGATTAAACTACAGATCTCCTATCTACCTCAGAGTGATATTGTAAAAACTAAGGAATATGTCAATGAAAGGTCTTTAAATATCTAGAATAATAAAAGTGTAATATGCTAATTAGATCAGATGTCCTTCCGGACGACCTTCCAGACAAAGCTGTGGTGGCAGGGGCCAAGGCAGAGGCAGCTGCCATGGTGTAGGGGGCCAAGCCCCTTGCACGAATTTTGTGCATCGGGCCTCTAATGTTATATAAACTCAAGACAGTGTGATTTAAGGTTTTATTCCCTATTTCTTATATAAGTTAATGCAGCCACAAATTAAAATGTTATACAAAAATTCACTTGCATATTCGCTTCCTAAGAAGATGCTCCCTGTGAGTGGAGGCTATGAGACAACCATGAGGACAAACCAATGCACATTCTACTCAGATTTGACCATGGGTCACAGCTCAGAAAATTTTTCCTTGAAATTTAGAAATTTAAAATTAAAGCAATAAAATATCCCCATGTTTTCACATCGTTGTGTATGAGATATCTTATGTTTCCTTAAGCATTCTTTCTATATTTCCTTTTTTCCCCCCTCTGATCATCAATCTCATCTTTTGATAACCATGTCACATGTCTTCTCAAGTGCTTTTCTCTTCCTCCTCCTTCTCTCCTCCACTTCCAGCTCTTCCCTCTCTCCCTCGGACTCCTGTCTTCCTTCCTTTTCAGCGGCCTCGGCCTGGTTGACCATGTCCTCTGTCCTTGGTCTTCCTACCCTACTGTGTTCTCATTCCACCAAGGGCAGTTGGAGGCTGACACTCGGGGCCCCAGCAGGCTCTGATGCCTGTTGTTGGGTGATGCCAAGCACTGCCTGATTCAGACCATCTGCTAAAAATTCACATCCCATCTTAGCCTCTGTGGTGGTGATTAAATAGTGCTGGAAGTGGTTATCCAAAGTCAAATGCTCAAGTATTTGGTTAATAGTCCTTCCTCTAAATATGAAAAGGAATTTTGAATAATGTAAATGGTTTTCTGGCTTGAATAAAGCCAGTTACTTTGATAAGAATTACATTTTATTATATTGTACCTAATAATTGTATAAAAAGAAGTAATTATGAATTTGTTATTGTGACAGCAGTAAGTCAGGGAATGAAACTGCCAGATTTATCTAAATGGTGTAAATATTTTATTAACTAATAAGCCATCTTATCTATTAGCACCCCAACTATAAATAGTTTCTCTTTATACTGTTCATCCTAAGAAAAGTTAACAAGATGTACAATGTACTCATGGTTTTTTTTTCAATTTTGGTAATTAGAAATTAAAGTTTTCTTCACAATCTCATGCTTCTTTTCTGCTCAAACACATTCAATGACTTTAAGTGAAAGAACAAATGCCTTAGTCTTGAAGACTGGAGATCCTCTATAATTCAAACCCTGAGGCCAGTCTGTCTGTACAGTAAATCCATTCTGAGGAACAAATGAAAAAGCAAAATAAGATGAGATTTAAAAGGGAGCTCTACTTGATTACTTTTCCCGTTTACCCCAATAAATGCTATCTTTATTTCATCCAAGCTTTAGCAAATAAATATATCCAAAGCAAAGTCTTAAGGGTGCTTACAACTAAATATAGCTGGCGCCTCCACAAAGAATTGTGTAGCAGTCAGCAGCATTTGAAACCACACATATATTGCTTCCAGCTTGATCTTCTCTCTAATTCAACAAAATTCAGCAAAGATATTCATTACAACGCATAGGAGTTAATTGGACTCTTCCTTTCCCTTTCTTTCAAAAGAGTCAGCCCTAAAGGTGAGGCAGGGCAAGGTAGGCTTCTACAGCAGTGCTGGCCTGTGGCCTGGAAGGAGGTGGAAAAGCTTGAGGGGGGCAAAGAGGGAGTCCACATTGTGGGAGCAGCTTGGCACTGGCTGTCAGCGCCCCAGAAGAGTCAGAGGGTGACATAGTGCAGAGGGGCAGCTGTGACATGAAGGGTCAGAGCCAAACAGGGTAAGAAGGACCTCTATGCAGGGAAGCCGCAAGCAAGAGCAGTCAAAGCCCAAATGGTGAGAAGAGAAGATCTAGAGCAAGGGTGGGGTGGCCCAGTATGAAATATTAGAGACGGAAGAGGGTGAGGGGGGCATCCACATGGGGTGAGGGAGAGGCAGAGATGGGAGCTTGGATACCACAGGGTTATGAAGCCAATAAGGAAGTATATGAGATAAGAGAATCCAGGTTTTCTCTCTGCAGAAGAGAGTTGCAGATATTCAAAAGGAAAAACAAAACAAAACACTAGGACAAACCCTTTGTTTTTGGATTAGAATTGGAGGTACTGATGTGAACAGATCTCACAGTTCTCAATACATGGATAGATTATACATATAGATGTAAATGTCTTTATAGACTTATCTTGCTCTTTCTCTGTATAGATATGTAATTATAGTTAATAACATATAGAAATATGGATAGGAATACAGATGTAGATATATAGATACAGATTTGTAGATATAGAAATATAGCTATATAGATATAGATGATACAGATATAGAGCTAGGTATTCAATTGGTAAAGCCTGGGAGCAGCAACGTGTTAATAACAATGAGCACCATTAGTGTCCAGATCTTGGCTTCTAAATGCCATATTCTGCTAAAAGAACCAGGGTTTCATGGAGAAATGGATGATTTCAGGGCTGAGGACAATTTGAGATGGAATATCATTTTGTACTAAAAGGTAAGGAATTGCTAAAAGAATCTTGAGGACATATCAAAGGCACAAAAGCCAGTTTAAAGGGGGCCCTCACTAATTAAATATTGGAAAATTTGAGTATTGTAATAAAGACAGTAATGGCATAAAACAGGGATTCATGAATCTTTACTTATATGTCTAAGTAATGAATAAATTGAAATTTTGATGAGGAAAAGAATATATACATAATTGCAAAATACTGATAAATTGTAAAGGGAAAGTAATTTACAGTGGGAAAACTGGCAGATGTACTTTAATCAATAGATCAATGTGAACATTGTCACAGTGGGATAAATAAAAAATGTGTTCCACTT
This sequence comes from Myotis nattereri, assembly GCF_964212035.1. Lineage (NCBI taxonomy): Eukaryota > Metazoa > Chordata > Mammalia > Chiroptera > Vespertilionidae > Myotis > Myotis nattereri. Next base: position 68,524,187 of record NC_138079.1, read on the forward strand.
AATAAAACAAAATGACAAAAATACAGCATCACTTTTTGTTATAACCCAGATGAATCTGCATAACATGAATCTAATCATGAGGAAACATAAGACAAACTCAAATTGAGTTACATGCCACAAAATATCCTTCAAAAGTGTCAAGGTCATGAAAGTCAGAGGAAGATGGAAGACCACTTTAGAATGAAAGAGAAGAAAGATATGTGGCAACAAAATGTGATGTGATTCAGAACTGGATTCTTTTGCTATAAATGACATTACTGGGACAACTGGAAAAATTTGAATGAATTCTGAGGATTAGGTACTAGAAATGCATCAGTGTTAACTTTCTGACTTCTATGGTTGTGTTGTATTTATGTAGGAAAAAATCCCTGTTGTAGGAAACCCACATCAAGGGGTGAATGGGGCATCAGGTGTGACAACTAAATATTAATGATGCAGAAAAATATATTTTTATTATAATTCTAACTTCTCTATAAAATTTTAATTATATAAATTACATTTAAAAATAAATAAAATATTTTTTAGAACTGCAACGTATTTTTTTTCAAATTTTTTTTTTAATTTCAAACTTGTTAAGGGTCATAGCCACAGTCCTGAAGGTATCTATTAAGCATTTCAGTAAGCACAAAGTGAAGGCACAGGTTGTCCCAAAAGACTTAATTTCTCGTTTCAGTCAGTAGTTTCCATCTTAAATCAAAGGGACTAAAATATTAAAATAAAAAGATATTATTCAAAATTAGCAGAGCTACAAAATGTAAAATAAATGTAAATAATTAAATTTTTCTAATAAATTTTATTTGAAACTTGTATGTAAGTTTGTAGCATTTATGCTTCTGAAGTTTTTAAAACTGAACTATGTCTTTTGAAAAAACCTATATATACAAGGATAAGTGTAACCTTGAAAAGTCACTATGGCAACAACTTCACTTCAGCTATGCAGAGTAATGCCTAAACGATATATTTCACACAACTAGTAATAAATGGTACATAAGTCTCAAAGTTGTATAGTATGTATTCTTTACTACTATCTTGATTTATTAAAAATTCTTTGCTAAGGCCCTGGCCAGGTGACTGGGTTGGTTGGACCATAGTAGAGAAGAGATGTGGTCGGTAGGAAATCACTACTACCTGTTCAGTACCCTCTACATAGGATGTACTGAGCTATGTGCCACTTTATTTCATCCTCAAAATAACTCTATAAGACAGTGAATCCATTAAGATCCGGTCAGAAAAATAGAATGTAGGCCATTTTTGTTTGTTTGTTTTACCAAAGAGATTGTAATGTTAGGGATTTGTATAACAGCTATTAGAGAATGAAAATGCAAAAGAAAACCCCTAAGTTATAGTGCAGGAAGTAGTTCTCTTCTTAGAGCTGGAGGATAAAGGGCAAAGGTTGGCGTTACTAGAATGTAGGAGCTTGGATTAGACAGCACACGATTTCCTGTTTAGTTTGGCCCACCCAGATGTCCACATTCCAAACCTCAGGGTCTCCTTTCCCATCAGTGCCCTAACTCTCACGGTGGACCCTTAGCAAGCCTGCGAATTCAACTTGCATTGTAATGACGCATGCTACAGAGCAGCTACAAGAAATATGAGATTTGGTGAGAACTGCCTTTGAAGGTCTTTGGCTCTTTATCACTTGAGTCAGCAATTTCCAACCAGCATGCCTCAGCAGGCAAACTGGTGTGCCACAAGAATTTTTAAAACATGCAATACCTGACTATTTAGTCAGGGGCACTGACCTCTTTTCCCTTAGGTTGTCAAAAAAAAAAAAAAAAAACAAAAAAAAAACAACAGCCAACACAAAAATAGCCATCTGGTATGAATAAATCAAAATTATACCTATTTTTTGTGTCAGATCGGCAAAAAAAGATATATTTTTGGTGTGCCACAGAATTTTGGTAATTAGTTTATGTGTGCCGATGAAACAGGTTAAAAATCGCTGACTTGAGCTGATAATTTCCTTCCTGTAAATTATCCAGAGCATTCAGAAATAGCCATTCCTTCCATATCCTCAAGGTCACCCTGGCTAAATACAACAGCCCCTGGGCCCCAGAAGCCACGTGCTTCGGTAGATATCTCACTATAATCAAACACAGGTGATTCCCTGATTCACCGGGGTGGCATTAGGGGGTGAGCACTGTGTCCAAGGACAGGGCATGGTCAGAATCTGACCTTGAGATTCTTTTTCCTGGGAGTCTGCTGGCACCAGTCAGGAAAACAGAAACCGGATCAGCTTTCTTTTGATTTACAGAACTTAATATATAGCATTGGTATGTATGGAACTGAAAAAGGCAAAAGAGTAACACTGAGCTAACACCGAGATAGAGCTGCAAGAAAGAGCTAGCACGCCTAGGGCAGGGGCAACAAGGAGAAGCGATGGGGTTATCTGGGATCCAGAGCTGGTGCTGCTGCCTCAGTAGCTCAGAGGAAGGGTCCGGCAGAGCTGGGATCCAGACCTTGAGGAGGGGAACGGCTTGGCTGGGGCGGGTGCTCTAGGAACTCAGATGACGGCCTCTTGGTGCTGGACCCGGACCCCTGAGGCGGTGGCTCTGCCAGGGGCTGGTATCTGTGGGTGCCTCAACTAGGCTGGGCCTGGGAGATGGGGATGGGATGGGGACGGTGAATCCTGAGAACTGGAACCCAACAGCACCAAGTCAGTAATAAGAATCTCTGCAGAGGAGATGCTGAGAGAAACCGGAAGCCAACAGGGGAGAGCCAGCCTCTCCCTCCGCTAGTCTTCCGGGTCCCTCAGCGCCCCCTGGAGCTAAAGCGCCATGCGGTTTGCAGACGCCCAGTCGTAACCCCTCAGGCAGAGGACAAAAAGGTGGATTTGGAACCGAGAGAGCGGCTTACGACCCGACTCCGGTCAGTATAACCGGCCAGATTTAAGACCCAATCTGTTTACTGCCCCATTTACTTTGGGTTTTTCTCTGATCTGTTAAATTAGGACACGTTAAGACACTGTTATATACCGAGAAATCTCAGGTGAAAGCTTTGGATCCACACCATCTGTGGACCAGAAATACCGGGTGTTCAAGTGGAATTTATCAGGCAGAGCTTCATGTAGATGTAACTATCCAAACAAAACTTTTTAAGAGTGAGTTTTAAAAGAGACTTAAATTTGGACTTGTATTGAAAAGAAACGAGGTGAATTTATTTAAATAGGTTGTACCTACTTTGCAAACATTACGTGGACAGATTTTATAAAGGTTTGCAAAATTACTTTTCTATTTTTTTGCAAACTTCTTTAACTAGCTTCATGCTGTCAAATCACCATTTGTATGGTTTATAATTGCATTTAAAAGTTATAGACTAGCCCTGGCCAATGTGCTCAGTGGATAGAGCGACTGCCTGCCCCGGTTGGATTCCGGTCAAGGGCACATGCCCAGCAGCTCAATCCCCAGTAGGGGGCGTGCAGGAGGCGGCCATCGATTCCTTCTCATCATTGATGTTTCTATCTCTATCTCTCTCTCCCTCTCCCTTCCTCTCTGAGATCAGTAAAGATATATTTATAAAAAAATTATAGACTACACAGGAAGTACAGTCTAAGGACATTTTGATATAAGTAAACTTTATTGGTATAAATAAGACCCAGTAATATGCTTATATTACTCAACTAAATGCTGACTTCCTATAGTTTCATAAACCACATACATAAAAAGGATGGAAGTGAATCCAAAGTTTAAGATATCAGAAACTTAATTCAATATAAATTCTAAATGTTGTAAATTTTGTGAAAAGTATTGGTGTCATTGTTATTGATGCATTTTAAATGGCCTTATTGAATTGTACCTTAAAACCAATTAACAATTTTTTATTTGCTTTTTATGTAGTTTTTCATTTCACATGGGAAGCTCTTCTCTGAGCATCTCTTTAATCAGCAGTAAAGTGACCATACTACACTGTATTAGAAGTTTTCTCTAGGGCTTCTTGGGAGTATTTTGTAGATTCTGTAGATGTTGATTCTGTCAGCCACCAAGGAAGCGGGGGTGGGGAGTTTGAATAAAGAGAAGGCCCACCATGGCTCTTGTCCCCAACTCCCGCTTCTATAGGATGGTTCCAGTTTTGTTGCTTTTATATATTGTGATTAATTTAGAGAAAAATATAAAAAACAAATTTGAAAACTGATGGACAATATGATTTTCAAAGCCCTTTCCTGGTACAACATTACATTGACATCTAGCGCCCATTCCTCAAGATTCTTTTACACAAATCACCTTGCTCTATAGCCTCTGTACTTCCCACACATTCCTTATTGAAAGACCCCTTATTTACCTCTGAAGTGACGCACCTTTGACTACAGAAGAGGTCAAACAAATTATATTTAACTAGAGGCCCAGTGCAGGAATTTGTGCACAGGTGGGGTCCAGCCGGCCGGCCCCAATTGGGGCAAATCGGGGCTGGCCCTGCCAGGAGGAGGAGAAGGTGGGAGGTTGGCTGGCTGCCCGCCCCATAGGGGCCGATCAGGGCCAGGGGCGATTGGCTGGCTGGCCCCACCCCCTGATCTGACCGGTTGGCTGGCCGTAGTGGACATCATAGCAACTGGTTGTTCCGGTCGTTATGGCATTCTGTTTGCTGGCTTTTTATATATAGATAGATAGACATGAAAATTCCATTTTGATTGATTCTTAATCACCTAGAAACATACCATCCACATGGCATTCTTGAAGTAATAAGGGTTATTTTTTTTAAATGTGTTTAATTCTGGGTTGGGTTTTTGCACCATCTGCCGGACATATGTGTTTTGTACATACTATGAGAGAACTGTACATTTATTCTCAGATGTATGTTTGAAATATTTATTAATATTTTTAAACATGTAAAGTGCCAGGGTCCAGCCCCAGCGGGTCCAGGGGTCCCCAAAGGTGTGGACGGAGTCGGCGAAGAAGGAATGACAAGGAGACAGCGTTCAGTTGATCAGCAGCCTAGCCAGGATCTCCAGCCAGGATCTCCAGCCAAGTTCTGGTCTGGATCTCCAGAGAGGTTCTGGTTAGGATCTCCAGCCAGGTTCTGTGTCCATGTTCTCTTGCTAGGTTCTCCAACCAGATTCTGTAGCCATGTTCCCTCGCTAGGTTCTCCAGCCAGGTTCAGTCCCCAGCAGGTCCAGGGGTCCCCAAAGGTGTGGACGGAGTCGGCGAAGAAGGAAGGACACGGAGACAGTGTTCAGTTGATCAGCAGCCTAGCCAGGATCTCCAGCCAAGTTCTGGTCTGGATCTCCAGAGAGGTTCTGCTTAGGATCTCCAGCCAGGTTCTGTGGCCAGTTTCTGTCCAGGATCTTTTGCCATGTTCTCTCCAGCGAAGTTCTTCTGTCTCTAGAGAACGTTCTGTGTAGGTTCTGTGCCTAGGTTCTGTCTCTCCTGGTTCTGTCTTCTACTGTCTTGTTACATCTGTATTTATACCAGTTGATTCAATCCTGTCAATCTCTATTACAAAGGTTAGGGCATTTCTTATCTCCATTCCAGGGAGTAAAGATTATGTAGCTTAAGCATGATTGTTCGTAGTTAAAGTGATTAATTACCCGCCTGGCACTTAGTTGAGGGTTTTATTCCCTCCCTAACTTCAGGGGAAAATCCCTACCTGGGGAAACAATCTTTCTCAGAGAGGAGACCTTGGTTAAAACACATAGTCCCAAGAAGGTGAGCGAACATTTTAAGAACAGTATGCCATATATGCCAGGTCCTTTGAAACAGCAAGGATGGGCCGGCTCCCGGCAGTAAAGGGTATGTTTATTATAGGAGGGGTTAAGATAAATAATAAAGGATAAGACAAAAATCCAGAGATACCTATTATTAAGATCTAATGGTTTTATTTTCATGCACACAAGAATATGTTATCTTTCACCTTTGATTTGTGTTTTTTTTTAAATTTTTATTGAATTTCTTGGGGTGACATTGGTTAATAAAATTATGTAGATTTCAGCCTCTGGCTGGTATAGTTCAGTTGGTTGAAGCATCATCCCTTGCGACAGAAAGTTGCAGGTTATATTCCCAGTCAGGGCACATACACAGGTTGCAGGTTCTATACCGTACATATGGTATAGGTGTATCTCTCTCCCATCTATGTTTCTCTCTGTCTCCCTTCCTCCCTCTCTAAATCAATAAAAAATTATATAAGTTTCAGGTGTACAATTCTATAATACATTATCTAATATAATGTATTGTGTGTTCATCACCTCAAGTCAAGTATCTTCCAATCACCACTGTTCTTCCCTTTACCCACTTCTACCTTCTTTCCCTCTGGTAATCACCAGACCGTTGTCTGTGTCTATGCATGTTTTTTTTTTAAACTTAATCCCTTCACTTTTTCTATGCAGCCCCCCCCCCCAACCCTCCTCCACTCTGACAGCTGTCAGTCTGTTCTATCTATCTATGAGTCTGTTTCTATTTTGTTTGTTAGTTTATTTTGTTCATTAGATTCCACATTAATCTAGTGAAATCATATGATATTTGACTTTCTCTGTCTGGCTTATTTCACTTAGCACAATACTGTCCGTGCCCATCCATGCTGTCCTAAAAGGTAATATTTCCTTCTTTTTTATGACTTGAGTAGTATTCCATTGTGTAATTGTACCTGGTTTTTTATCCACTCATCTACTAATGGGCACTTGAGCTGTTTCCAAATCTTGGCTATTATAAATAATGCTGCAATGAACATAGGGTGCATATTTCCTTTTGAATTAATGTTTCAGATGTCTTTGGATATATACTCAGAAGTGGAATTGCTGGGTCATAAGGCAGTAATTTTTGAGGTAACTCCATATTGTTTTCCACAGTGGCAACACCAATCTGCATTCCCACCAACAGTAAAACAAGGATTCCCTTTTCTCCACAACCTTGCTAATACTTATTGTTTGTTGATTCATTGATGAGAGCCATTTTGACAGATGTGAGGTGATATTTCATTGTGGTTTTAATTTGCATTTCTCTGATGATTAGTGATATTAAACATCTTTTCATAAGGCTATTGGTTATCTTTTTTTTCCCCCTTGCCCAAGGAGATATATCAGAAAAAAATATTGCTACAAGAAATATCCAAGATTTTACTGCCTATATTTTCTTCTAGAATTTTTATGGTTTCAAGTCTTACCATTTAAGTCTTTAATCCATTTTGAGTTTATTTTTGTATGTGCTATAAGAAGGTAAGAAGGTGGTGTAGTTTCATTTTTTGGACATATCTGTTAATTTTCCCAACAACATTTATTGAATATTTTAGGTTCTTGCCTCCTTTGTTGAATATTAATTGACCCCAGAAGTGGGGTTTATTTCTGGGCTCTATTCTATTCCATTGATCTATGTGTTTGTTTTTATGCCAGCACCATGCTGTTTTGATTACCATGGCCTTGTAGTACACTTTAATAGCATGATTCCTCCAACTTTGTTCTTCTTTTTCAAAATTGTGGTGGCAATTCTGGGTATTTTGTGGTTCCAGATAAAGTTTTGGAATATTTGTTCTAGTTCTGTGAAATACACCATTAGTATCTTTAAATTTTTAAAAAATATGTTTTTATTGACTGCAGAGAGAGGAAGGGAGAGGGAGAGAGAAAGATAGAAACATCAGTGATAAAAGATAATTATCAGTTGGTTGCCTCCTGCATGCCCCCTTTTGAGGATCCAGCCCGCAACCCAGGCATGTGCCCTGATGGGAATCAAACTGTGACCTCTGGTTTATGGGTTGACAGTCAACCACTGAACCACACTGGTCAGGCCACCATTGGACTAGTAAATTTAGTGAGGTATTATTAACTTTGAAAAATGCTCTTTCATTTTTAAAGATTAAATTCATATCTTTTTAAAACATGATGTGAAGTTCTTGTGAAGATTTGCCAGTTAAACACCAATTAGTTTCAAAAGCTATTAGATCTTGCTTGAGAAACTTGGATATAATACGGGATAATTATTTTATATGATTTATTTTCTTTTTTAAATTAAAGAATTAAGAAGAAATAACTTTCTATTCTGTGGTGCACTATTATTTCTCAGCACTTTAGTTTTTTAAGTGTTCAGTTGGGACTTCTCTTGGTTTTTAAGAGGATCACTGCCCTTGCATTGGACCTTGATATGTTTATTTTTTTCTGTAGCATCTTGTGTGGTTAGATCAGTGAAGAGTACTTTTTTTCCGTTGATTGTATAAGAACAAAGCCAGACATTGGACAAAAATGTATTTTTGTAAAGTTTGATTTACTGTGGAATGTTATGCCCAGAATTCAAGATCCCCAAAAAACCACGCCAGGGAGCCAGTTCGATGCAAAAGCAGAGGATCTCTTATACAAGCTCGCTTGGTCCCCCCCTTGCCTCCATTACTGGGTGCAAGAGAGAGCCCCGAATCCCAAGAGAACAAAGAATTTATAGGGCTTGGGGTCGGGGGTTGGGGCAGGGTGCAGCTAGGGTCTGGTTACACAAAGACAGGGGGGGTGGCCAGCATACTTTTGGCCTTGGTCTAGTTTCCCCCTCTTTCCCATTGGCCAAGATAAGGGCAGGCTGAGTAACTTATACACCCTGCGGCTTCCATCAGTCCTGCTCTGTCCTTTCATTCCCCCCTTGTCTTGGAACTTCCGGCTCAATCATGAGATGGACTGCATTTCTATTCCACCGTTGCTAGAGGCCCGTACTGGGCATACAGAACTATCAATTGAACTATTCTTATAAGCTTAACAAATGGTCCGGTGGAAGGGAAAGAAATCATTTTAGCTTTAACAACTTCTATTGAAATAGGATTTTTCTTCTTAAAATTCCTCCATGGCTATTAAAAAGCCAAATCAAGATAAATTTATTTACTGTCCTGATGTTTGCATAAACCCAACAAGAATGGTAACTGACTACCTTTGCTGGAATTTCATGGTTGAACCTTAATGTGCCCCGTAGGGCCAGGAAGCCAAGCCATCCAGCTGCCATCAAGCCTGCCTGCAGTATCTGCTGAGTTAGGTGAATACCATCTAGAAGCCATTCCTCCAGATACAGGACAAGTCCCTTAGAGATTCTTGATAATCTACATCAGTAATCCATTTATACAATCCCCTAAAAGTTAAAGAGGAAGGAAAGAACCATTCAATGTCCTTCAAGAGGATTAAACACATTGGATCCTCTGACGTTTCAGGGGTACCAAGGAAGGAGAAATTAGGCCATGTTCAGCCCTTCTCACAATCCATCATTAGTGACCAGTCCCAGCTCACTGGTATATTATTCACTTAACATTTATTTTTTTTCTCCTATCACACCAAGGCCATGCTTTCCAGGTAGCTAGAACTCTTAGCCTTAATTCTTAGGTGATTAGCAATACATTTTAAGAGACACAGAAAAAAGAAAAATCTTTCTTGGGTAACCTAGGTAAAACTTAGGAAAACATTTTCAACACTTAAAAACAGTTCTCAACATAATAGGATTTAGTCTTGACCATGGAATCAATTACTCTTAATTTGTTTATGATATTATGTATAACTGTGGTTCTACTGCTATCATACCACTGAAATTATATTAAGACCATGATTGCTAATTTATTAAGTATTAAATAAATCCGCGAGGCTAGCACACTTTTTGCCCCATCTGCATTTCCGCAGTAAAACTCCGCCTTAAAACTCCACCTCTGAAATTCTATCCTCCCTTAGTAAGCAGACACTCCTTTTGTGATTGGCTAAGTCAGAGGGCGGGGCCTTTGTTGTTCCAAGATGGCGGCCCCCAGGGGTGCGGCACGCCATGTGGCTGACATGGTGGCTGCCAAGTCACACAGCTCAACATTGTGGCTGTCCACTGTTTTCTGACAGAGCAAACCAAAACCCCTAAAAGGTAGATGGCCAACATTATATTGTAGACAAACAGAAATCTCATTAGCTGTTTATACTTTTTATAATTATCTTAATATCAATTAAGTTTAAACTGGTTTTTGTATTAAAAATCTTCAGTTGAGGTCACAAAATCAATCCTCTCTTCTCAATCAGATTAATAAGCAAAGGCATTTTCAATTAACAGATTAACTTAGGCATATTTAGATCAACATTTCAGTATTATAAATTTCAATGCTTTTAGATGATTTGCACTTAAAAGTTTTAAGTTTCCAGCCAATAAGCCTGGCATAGCTGCTAAAATGGTCACAATTTTCCTGTTGGGGAAGTCAAGAAACAAAACCATAGCTATTCACATGTAAACTTGACTATCAACTTCCTGGTGGTACTTGCCTCAGGGCGGGAAATTTCAAAAGCTACTTTAAATCGCCTTGGGAAACCTGCCTGTATTTCTTTGTCAGGTTCATCTCCGCCTTTTTTAAGACCAAAACAGTCTCGGGTTTTTATTCTGTACACAGCAAAAAGTCAAGTCCAGCTCAAAACTATGCGCACTCGTTTTTAAACTGGCCTTTTCCCTTTACATGTGCACAGAAATCCCGGATGCATTTATAAATTTGTAAACGCTTTTCAATTACAAGAAGGATTTTAATTTTAGAGTACTTGGGGAGGGGGTGACCTGTTTCCACAGACCCTCACTCAGGCGGCCACCCGACCGCCACACAAAGGAGGGCTGAGAGCAGTCCCCCTCCCTCCACATTCATACACTTTCACCAGACATTCATGCAGAGTTTAAACAATCCATTCAATTCCTAACAACTTCCCCATTCCTGAGGGAGCTCTAAAGCCTCCCCCAATCTCCTTGAAATTATTAATCCAGCAAGTCCACAAAATAAAACGGAAACACAAACAACTAAAGGGCCCAAAGAAATACAGCCTTCCAACTCCATGGAAGCAAAAAAAACAAAAAGAAAAACAAAACGAAAGCCAGATGTTGGCTGTGCGCCAACCAGCAGGAGCGACCCGCCTTTTCTCAGAT